>NC_060072.1:14890000-17390000 GCF_922984935.1 Meles meles | reverse complement strand
TTTGTCCGTGCTGAGATGCAGACGCTCTCATAAGAGATTATGTGATTTTACTGAGCAGTGACCAAGAATTCAGATAATGTATCGTTCCAGCTCTCATCTGACAGGTAAGGGAACTGAGGCCACCAAACACAGACAGATATTCAACAAATATGTATGTTGACCAAACAAGGTATGTACAGATACATGTGTACACACACACATACATAGATATGTATTTGGAAGAGATAAGACTGGTGTTGAGAGGAGTTGGATGTGAGCCTGGATGGGTGCTGGGTAGTTGCGGGAGCCGGGCAGATGTCGGGGGTGGCACCAGATTGGCCAGTGACTGCCGAGTCACCCACTGAGTGGATGGGAAAGATGACAAATGGGACCGGTGGGGAAGGGGGTGGTTTCCAAGAATCACACCGCAGGCTTGAGTGCACCTAAGTGTACAGCGGAAATGGAATGAATGGTAAGAAGGGGAGAAATCAACATACGGTCCTGTAAATAATTTATACAATCTCTTGAAGGGCTGGCTCTCTCCACATTCCACGCTCGGTCTTTCAGATTCCTTCCCCCACCTGCTTCTCCGTAAGACGTCATCCGGGTGTATGGAGGAGAGCTCAGGTGACACTTGGAAGCAGAGGAAAGGGGGCCTGGGTCGGGTGTCCCCACTGACTTTAAAGACTCCCCAGGGGGACTCACAGGACTCATTGTATCATGATACCCGTGGCTGTGATTTATTACAGAGAATGGGTACAGAGAAAAACCAACTAAGGGTGAGGGCATGTGGGGTAAAGTCTAGAGGAAACCAGGTACAAGCTTTAAGACTCTCTTCCCAGCAGTGACACAGGGATGCACTTAATTCATTAGCAACCGGCTGTGACAACATGTGGTGAGGTGCTGTCTATCAGGAAAGATTGCCGGAGCCTGGGAGGCCAGGGAGCTTCAATGGGGCTCCGTCACGTAGGCACCCCTGCCTAACATATACTAAAATTCCAGACTTCCAGAGGAAGGCAGGTGTTCCACATAAACCATATGGTTCGTACCAAGATTTTGGGCACGGCGAGCCACTCTTGTCAGTTCTGGGAATGGTCACAGCCCTGCCTGAATCTATGTTCCCAGAGGCCAGCCAACCCTGCAGACAGTCTGGATCTGGCTATGTTAACTCCCTTCCGCAAGGGGCCTTGGATCCACTTGTGTCTTCTCCACAGCTGGGTCCTTGATCACCGCATCACCGTGGGTTCTCGGTTCTGTCGCGGGCCATGTGCTTTCCAAAGTCCTGCATATCCTGAACAGGCCATAGGAAAGCTACGAGTGGCAGAGCAGGGCAGCGACCCAACAAGACACAGCCTCCCCCCAGGTTTACCATCCTGAGCCAGAGGCGGCCTCAACTTGGACTTCTTTTCATTCTTCCCCCTTATGGGAAAGTATGATATGACCCTTCTCCTGCTTGGTATCCTAGCTGCCCCCTTGGGTCTGATCATCTGTCCATGGCTTGGTCCCAAGGCAGGAGGTAGGAAATGCCAGTGCAGGACCCTGGCCTTTGAACTGCTTTCTCCACCTTCTTTTCTTTTCTCCTTCCCCCATGCCACTGAGCTGGGAACAGGTGGCTTCCCATGTCTTTAAAGCCATAACAGCATACTCAGAATAAACTTGGGCATCTGGGCAGCCAGACCGGGCTGCTGTTAATGTGTTCATGAGAGCTAAAGAAATATAGAAAGTCCTTTTCTCTCTTGGCAAACATTGGCTTCCAGTGCTACTTGGAGATTCAAAGTGGACGAATTACTCTTTTTGCTCTAGATGGGACCTTTCTTCCAGTGGGGAGAGAAACCTCATGACCTGTGTTGGGTATGGATGACTCAAAAGGTGGGTGAAATTTAATATCCACACATTTCATTCCAGAGATGACAATTTCCATTTGTACGATGCTTTGCAAAGGAAATGTGCTCTTATGAACATGTCACAGTAACTCAGTGATAGTCATTGTACAGGTTAAAAAAACAGAGACAGAAAGAGGGCCAGTTAATGGTAGAGCTTGGACTCAAACTTACGTCTTTAGACCTTGGTGTCCAATAAACTTCTTACTATATGATGTTCATAGTTAGCAATAAATCTTCCCTGACTTTTGTATTCTCTGGACAGATGAAGATGTGGTTAAAAAAAGTCTGTTCTTTTTCTTCCAGTGGGATGGGCTGAATCATGTCTGAATAACAACCCAAAGATGTCCACGTCTTAATCTATGGAACCTATAAATATGGGACCTTATATGGCAAAAGGAACTTTGCAGATGTGACTAAATCAGGGATTTTGAGATAGGGAAATGATTCTCATGATCTGGGTGGACCCTGTGTAATCACAATGGTCTTGGTAAGAGGGAAGCAGGAGAATTTCAGAGACAGTGAGAGATTGGAAGATGCAATGCTGTAGCCTTGAGAATGGAGGACGGGACGACCACCTGAGGAATACAGGTGGCCTCCAAATGCAGCTAAAAAAGACAAGGAAACAGATTCTTCCTAGAGCCTCCAGAAGGGATGCAGGCCTGCTAACAACCTTGATTTCAGCCCCCTAAGATTGACTTTGGACTTCTGACCTCCAGAGCTATAAGATGGTAAATTTCTGTCATTTTAAGCCACTCAGTTTGTGGAATTTGTTATGGAAGCAACAGGGAATAAGTACATTCAGCATCCCTGCTTCTGAAAGAATCCATTTCCAGCCGTCCTGCCCATTCTCCTGGTCCTTGTGCTGTGGGTGGGGCTGGTCCTGCTTTTGGTTCTAGGATAGAGCATGTTACTGGGCCCTGGCCAGTGAGAACAGCACATTCTCTGTCCCTGGTGAGGGATGGGCAGGTGACCGCAGCTGGGCTCACCAGGCTAAAGCACTAGACTCTTGCTGGGGTGGTCAGGAAGGAGGCAGACCTTTTCCACTGTCAACACAGAGCTGAAGCTGGGAAGCCTGCAGCGGCCACCTGAGAAGGAAAACACAAAGGCAGCAGCAGAGTAGTGGGCTGGAGGGAGACATTGTCCTGAAGACATGGCTCGAAACCTTGAATCCAGTCACACCTAAAACCAGCTTTGCCCCTTGAAGGTCCCAATTACAGGCTTCAAAGTCCCCCCCCCTTTTTTTTAAAGATTTTTATTTATTCATTTGACAGACAGAGATCACAAGTAGGCAGAGAGGCAGGCAGAGAGAGAGGAAGGGAAGCAGGCTCCCTGCCGAGCAAAGAGCCTGACGCTGGGCTCTATCCCAGGACCCTGGGATCATCATGACCAGAGCCAAAGGCAGAGGCTTTAACCCACTGAGCCACCCTGGTGCCCCTCAAAGTCCCTTTTTGTTCGTGCTAGTTGGGAGTCAGATTTTTGAGCCCCGATGTCCCCGACTAATATAATTACTGATCAGGATTTACCTAAGTGATATCATTTGATGATTAATTTTGTTGAAGTTTAATATTATTAAGCATTAATCTAGGTAGTACTATTCAAGAGGAGGTATGTCCTTGTCCAAACAGCACTGATTTTATACTTAAAATCAAGGAGAAAATATGGGTCCTTTCTCATAACAGTTGTCTGCTGGGACCTTGCTTTTCTGGGGCTTTGTTGCACATGGCTGTTGAGACCCGGGAAGGGGGATAACTTGCTTCCAGCCACATGGTCAGCCGGTGGCAGAGCTGGGATCAGAACTCTTGCCCCTGTCTCCCGGTGCCACGTGCTTCCTCCAGCTCTCCGGAGAGGGCTCTCCGTCCCATTTTCATGGCTCTGGAAATTCACACCCTGCTGTATGCAATTAGTCCTCGCTGCTCTCTCCTGCATTCTCAATTTTGTTTTCGGAGCCCTAGGTTTATCATGATCATAATGAGATTATTTAACATCTTGAATATTAACAATTTGACTCCACAGAATAAAGTTTGGTTTCCAAGGTTATTGTTGCTGACCGCACCCATCATTCAACCTTTTTTGAGAAACATCCCTTTGAGGGCAAGACACGCACGCAGCCTCTCCCTGTAGAGGTCATGTTTCAAAGGATCTCCATTTGAATTCCTTACATTGGTGACTGGCCTGGCACACCTGCCCACAGGAACCAAGCTCATCCGATGATCCTAGAATCACCCGAGACTCAGGACAGAAAGGGATTTGAAAGCGTACTTGTCCAATCTTTGTATTTGTTTGTTCAATGAAAAATTTTTCCTACAATTTAAAGACATCCTTTTAAAATGAAGACTTTATTTTTTTTTTTGAGTAGTTTAAGGTTTACAGCAAAATTGAGGAGACGATAGAGATTTCCCATATGCTCCTGCCCCCAGACACGCACAGCCTCTCCCTGACCAACATTCCCCAGCAGTGTGGGACTTTTATTATAATTGATGAAGCTACACACAACATTTATCATCACTCCAATCCGTAGTTTACATTTGGGCTCCTTCTTGGTGGTGTATATCCTATGGGTTGGACAAATGTTGAATGACCTATATTCATCATTACGGTACTATACGGAGCTTTTTTACTGCCCTAAAAATCCTCTGTGCTCTGCCTATTCATCCCCTTCTCCTTGCTAAGCCCTGGCAACCATTGATCATTTTACTGCTTCCATAGGTTTGCCTTTTCCAGAATGTCACGTAGTTGGAACCATACAGCGTGCAGTCTTTTCAGATTGGCTTCTTTCACATAGAAATATGCATCATCCTTTGCATTTTCCAGTTGGAAAAGGGAGGCTAGAAAGTCAAGTATGTGTCAGTCAGAGTTCTCCACTGAAGGCAACTACTCTGGAGTATTCCGAAGGAGCTCAGCCCTGCCAGGGCCCTGATTTTGGACTCCTGGTCTCCAGAACTGTGAGAGAGTGAATTTCTGCAGTTTGAAGCCACCCGACGTGTGGTGATTTGTTTTGGGTGCCACAGAAAATGAAAACACTGTCACTTGGCACAGACACCAAGGCTCCTGGGGATGAATGTGGGACGGGTCCTGTGAATTCACAGCTCCTCCAGAGAGCCAGACCCCTGGGGCTCTGCCTTTGCCACATAGCACTTAGGTCCGATGGGCAGAGCCCAGGTCACTTGCTGTGTCTTAGCTGCAAGGCATGCTGGGAGCTGATATCCGTCTGGCTCCTCCCTGGAGTGGGAGGGTCTGCAGCCCTCAGTGATGCTGGGTGGTTGTAAATATGACCAGTATCCTCTCCCAAGGGGCTTGCCCAAACTCACCGTGTTGTTAGTCTGCTTGGGTTGCTATAACAAACAGATTCTGTGGCTTAAATAATAGACATTTGTTGTCCCACAGTTCTGGAGACCAGAAGTCCGAGACTAAGGTTCTGGCAGTGTTGATTTTGGGGAGGTCTCTCTCCTTGGCTTGTAGACAGCAGCCTTCTCATGGTGTCCTTCCAGGGCTTGTCCTCTGCGAGTGTGCCAGAGAGAGTGAGCTCTGGGGTCTCTGCCTCTTCTTATCAGGACAGCTGTCCTATTGGATTAGGGCTGCACACTATGGTTTCATTTAACCTTAATAGCTCTTCTGTTTTAAAAGATTTATTTATGGGCACCTCGGTGGCTCAGTCAGTTAAGCGTCTGCTTTGGCTCAGGTCATGATCTCAGAGTCCTGGGATTGAACCCTGCGTCAGACTCTGCTCAGTGGGGAGTCTGCTTCTCCCTCTTCCTGATCCCCTCCCCCCAACTCATATGCTCTCTCTCTCTCTCTCTTTCTCAAATAAATAAATAAAATTTAAAAAAAAATAAAGATTTATTTAGTTTAGAGAGAGAGAACATGGGGTGGGGCAGAGATTGAGACTGAGAGAGAGCGAGAATCCCAAGCATAGTCCCCATTGAGGATGGAGCTTGACACCAGACTTGATCTCATGACCCTGAAATCATGACCTGAGCTGAAATCAAGATTGGACACTTACTTGACTGCCACCCAGGTGCTCCAACCTTAATAACCCTTTTAAAGGCCTCATGTCCAGCAGTTACACTGGGCATTACATGTCTGCATAAGAATTTTGGAGGATTATCCAGTCCACAGCAGTTACACAGTGGTTAGAGGTGTGCCAAACTCTGTGCACACACGGGGCTCTGAATCCATCTCTTAGCTCGCTGCCCATCAGACTGCGGCACGCCGGTCACTATGTATCTAGAAAACCAAGGGTGCCCTTGTACCTTCTGGCACCCTTGTTCCTTACTGCCTGGCAGGAAGGGGGCAAAGGAGGGGAGGAGATCGGTCAATTCCCCTATGACATTGGTGACACAGCCACCTACCAGACGTGGTAGGTGCCACGTCTCCATCCACACCTTGCAATCTGTGTATTCGTAGTTCTTACTGCAAACAGCGGAAACCAACTATGGCTGAGGTGGAGAAGGCATTTCTTGGAGGATTGAGAGGTGGCTTGGAGAAATGTGCTAAGAGGTCCAGGAAATAGCTCAAAAGTCAGCAGGAAGAAGGACTGAGGCAGGCCATGATCGCAGTACACGGTCAGACAGGAGAGGCCACGGCTGCAGGATTTTGTGGAGCTATCACTCAAGAGGGTTGTCTGCTGTCCCTGCTTTTCTGCACCAGCAGCTCCGGGCCCAGCGCACCAGGGTGGGCTCCTCTGACCGATCAGACTTAGATCCGAGTAGTCCTCACAACAATTCTAAAAATACGTGTTATCATCCCCATTTTACAGATGAGGAAACTGGGACCCACAGATGTCATGTGACTTGCCAATGGCAAGTTTAGGTCAGCCTGACTCCAAACTCACATTTAACTCCCAGTAACCACACCTGGTGCCTCAACCCCACCGCTGGAGAAAGCACATGTCTACTTCCAGAGGGATCATTCCAGTTGCTCCTGCCAGCGACGTATCCTCTTTTCACTTGACCCTTCCCAGCATTGGGGAAGCATGTCATTTACCACAAGCCCTTGCTAATTTGATGGACTAGAACAGTGACTTCTTGTTTTGGTTTGCTTCTCTTCAGCTGTTGAGGCTGACCATTTCCCCATATTTTATTATCCACTTTCATTTCCTTTACCTTTACCTATGTGTGAAAAATCCCATCCATGTTTTTTGTTCACGTGTCTGCTGGGGTCCTGGTGGTATTATCTTAGTTGTTCACATGCACTCTTTACGTATAGCAGGGAAGTTTAACTCTTTCTCTCTCTCTCTCTTTTTTTCCCCCAATGACTATTTTCGCCATATTTTTATTTCCTGTTTAACTTTGTTCACGTCCCTTTGACAAACAGGAGCTTTGCCCTTTAGGGTCAAATATTTAACAATTATTTTTCAGGCTGCCCATGTAACACAAGGGACTGTTTCAGGGGAAACCTCTCTAACCCTGAATACGTAGAGGATTCCTCTTTTCCATGACCTGCCACCTCATAGTACTTTTGGGTCAACAGGCTTCTAGGAGTGCTTTCATCTCCAGATGAAAGGGTCATGAACAACTCGGAGAGGCACAGGTTTTCACTACACCCTGGGGCAAGAAAAAAAAAAAGACAAAGGTGAGTATTGTTTGCTTCTGTCATTGACTCATCCTCCCCTTTAGTCAACTATGTGCAGGCAGAGAGGAGAGACAGGCAGGGGCAACGCTAAAACCCTGGTTTAAAATTCATGGAGGTTTGACCTGCACTGCACTAACAGTGAGTATGTCTGTGAGCTCAGCGGCTGCTGAAGGCTGAAAAGCTCTCCTTTAACTCCTTATTGCCCACCCCCCACCTTGACCTGCGCCGCCAAGCTCCCTTAAGGGTTGATCTTGATAAAGCATCACGTTGATAGGAAGTCTAGAGGAGGAGCTGTTAGACGTCTGGAGGACAGAGGGACGTGGTTGGTACACCGCAAAGCAGGAGTCTTGGAGCCACGTAAGGTGGCTCTTCCGAGCTGTGCTGAGGGGAGCCAGTCTCTTAACCTGCCTGAGGCTCAGTCTTATCATCTGTGTAATGGGATACTGATGCCACCTTGCGAGTCCGATGTGAGGATTAGGGATGGTGCATGTCCTGTGCTTAGCAGACTCTGGCATGCGGTGAGGTACGCAGCGGAAGCCCATTCTAATGCATCAGGGAGGTAATTGACAAGAACTTGTGGGGCATGTGCCATGTGCCCGTGTGGCAACACGTCAGTGGCAACTGGTCCCTCAAATCGGCCTTCATGGGCTTACAAGGTGCAGCCCAGGAGCCGGGGCCCAGCTCATGAGATGACTCTGCCACTGTCCGACAGCGTGGACATGCTGAATTAGAGAGAAAAGTCTTCGCATCTTACAAGCAGCAAGATACCTCTGCAGGTATATTGGGTAGCTCAGGGAAAGCTTCCTAGAGAAAGTAGGGACTTGATTTGGGTTTTGATGATTTAAGAAAGCTTTTTGCCTTTTATTAGGACATTTTTTTTCCCTCTGAAAATGAAAATAGCTATATGTCTTTCCTTTTTAAATATAATATTCTCTCTTCAAAAAAATACTTCAACAATGCAG
The DNA here is from genome assembly GCF_922984935.1 of Meles meles. Classification (NCBI taxonomy): domain Eukaryota; kingdom Metazoa; phylum Chordata; class Mammalia; order Carnivora; family Mustelidae; genus Meles; species Meles meles. Next base: position 17,381,605 of record NC_060072.1, on the reverse strand, counting down.
TAAATTGACTTTAAAAATCTCAACACCCAGGAATACCTACCACTCATGCTCGTATAACATGTATATAATGGGATATAAACATAATTAGGTTTGCTTATGTATTTCTACAAAAGCAAGAGCAGACATACACACTGTGTGGTAACGTCTTGAACGGATTCGGCCACTTCCTTTGTAGTGGCTGGAGTATTCCATTGTATTCAGGTTCTGTCCTTTTTCAAACCAAACCCTAACCGTGGGGCCCTTAGGTGATTTTGGCACAGCTACGGACGTGAATATTCAAATTCTCTCAATCAATAGCTTAGTGATTTTCGTCAAATTATTGTTGGATCACTTTCCAGAAATGTTGTAGAAGTTGTATTGATCTCTCCTCACTTCCATCATCAGTATGTAAGGGTCCTCTTCTCCCCACACTGTTGCCAGCGCTGGGTCTTGCCAGTACCTTACGGTTTCTGCCAGGCCACAGGTAAAAATGGTATCACTCATTGAATGTGTATTTCTAGACCACCCTGGGCCAACACTGTCATGCTAGGCACGGCAGAGACAGGGCCACAGCCCTCCCCTCCCAGAGTTCAAAGACCACAGGATTGAGAGACACAAATTAAGCAGCTCCTGCAAGATTGTGAGGAGGGCTGTGATCATTTGCCTTTCTTAGGTTATCCAGTCAGGTCCTTGGTAAATGAGATAAAATGGGCCCGTGGAGGTTTTATGGTGATGTGACCTCCTGTTTGTCAGCAGACCAAGGAGATGGCTGCTCTCTCTTGCCTCCGTTAACTCGTGAAATGATACAGATGAAGGGACAATGTGACGGAATACCCCGAGGGATTTTCTAGGGGAAACAGATGAAATCAGTTAGGCTTTTCTGGCCTCATTTCTATAACATCCTTGAAATCTTATCTATTATTAATGTCTTGAAGACTGCACAGGCCTATGGGGATTATACCCTGATGTGACATGCTTTAATTGCACAACATGGGATAAAATAATAATTGTATAAAATGGTGCTGGAACAACTGAGTATATGTACTAAAAAAAAAAAAAAAATAGAGAGAGAGAGAGAGAGACCTCCCCGCCATGCTTCCTTTACACCAGACAGCCAAATTTCACTCAACGTAGATCAAAGATTTCAACGTAAGGGCTAGAACCATGATGATTCAGCAAGAGAACACAGGAGAAAACCTTTGTGGCATTGAGTTAGGCCAAGATTTCTTTAACAGGACACAAAACATGAGCCATCAAAGAAGCGTTTACTAAAGCGGACTTCGGTTTTGAGAACTTCTGCTCTTCAGAAGGCACGGTTAAGAAAACAAAAAGGAGGGGCGCCTGGGTGGCTCAGGGGGTTAAAGCCTCTGCCTTCGGCTCAGGTCATGATCTCACGGTCCTGGGATCGAGCACCGCATCGGGCTCTCTGCTCAGCGGGGAGCCTGCTTCCCTTCCTCTCTCTCTCTCTCTGCCTGCCTCTCTGCCTACTTGTGATCTCTGTCAAATAAATAAAATCTTAAAAAAAAAAAAAGAAAAAAGAAAACAGAAAGGAGAGCTGACTGAGAGCAGACAGATGCAAAACATGTATGGGCTTATTCCAGAAAATATGAAGGATTTTGTGATATCACAACCGATCATAAGAAATCATGGTTAAAAATTTGAACAGACGCCATACAATAGAAGGTTTTTGAATGATTAAGAAACACGTGAAAAGGTGCTCAGCGTCACTGTCATCACAGACTGCAGTTAAGACGAAAGTGACAGGTCATGAAACGTTCAGTGGGGTGGCTCAGGTTAAGAAGACTGACAGCACTAAGTATTGAAAAGGATACGAGAGTCTCCTCGTTTGCTGATAGCGATGCAAAAGGCTGCAACAGTCACTTTAGAGGAGAGGTGAACTGTGTCCTATAACGTATCCTAGGTATTTGCCCAAGATGAATGAAAACATTCGGAAACAGACTTGCTTGCAAATGTTCTTTGTGGTGCTGTTTGTAGAAGCTAAATACTGGAAACTGTGCAAATGTGTGTCAGCTGTTGGATGGACGGATGAACAGATTGTGATAAATCCACACTGGGGAATACTACTCAGCAATGAAAAAGGAATTCCATATTAAGGTGAATGAATTTCAAAATAACCGTGTTAAGTGGAAGGAGCCGGCCATGGCAGGCTACATAGTACATGATTCCATTTCCACAGAATTGTAGAAAAGGCACATGGGTGGCTCAGTCAGTTAAGTGTCTGACTCTTCCATCCAGGTCTTGAGCTCGGGGTTGTGAGTTCAAGCCCTGCGTTGGGCTCCACACTGGGTGTGGAGTTTAGTTAAAAAAAAAAAAAATCTAGGAAAGACAAAACCATAGTGAAAGAAAGATGATCAGTGGCTGCCTAGAGCCAGGGTCTGGGCAGGAGATGGACAGCAGAGGGGGTGAGACAGAACTGCCTGGACATTAGAAATCAAGAAAGTATCTCGACTGCAGTCGTGGAGGTTATAAACCACTTATAATCACCTAAACTCAGCAAACTGTACACCTAGAGTTAATAGGTTTTAATTTATGTATTAAAGTTGGGAGGAGAAAAAAAAATCAGAAAAAAATTGAACTTTCTTGGCTCCCTTCTTATGTATTTCCTGCTTTGGTATGAGTTCTATTTTGAATTATACGTGGGAGTGAGATATCATAAGGTTTTCAGTTCAAGGTTCTCAGTGTCTCCATTGGGTTCCCGGCACCAAAGCCTCGGAGGCCCTTTTGGTCACACGTTGGGGACACCGATCACCCCCGAGACATCTGCTGCTCTTGTCCTTCAGACTCTGTGTGACTTTCATGCTAGGCTTGGGGCCCCAGAGTCTCTGGTGACACGGGGGCCACCATGCTGGTTTCCTGCATCCCCTGCTGACCACAGATGCCTTCTGCCTCCCAGGGCACAGGGTGGGAGGCACTCACACTCCCTTCTGAAATCTCCCCCTTCTGAAATCTTCTGAAATCTGAAATCTGGCCTTCCCTCTCCCATCGATTTACATTTGTCTCCAAGAAAGTCTTCATCAAATCCCTCAGGCAGGTAGCAAGAAGCTGCTCCAAAGGGAGGGGTCGCGGAGCAGTGAAAGATACAGGAGAACAAGCACAAGTGAATATTTCAATAAATTACCAGGCCTGGATGTCAAAGTGTGCAGAAGAGATGCTAATGTCCTCACTGAAGGGCAGCAGGAGGCGGGGGCCTGGAAGGATGGGTCGCAGGGACACGCACAAGGGCTGGCTGGGGTGACAAGTAGCGAAGGCGCCCGACAGTCATTGCGTGCCGTGCCATCTCCCAGGCGTCCTGCCCATCGAGCCAGCTGCGCCTGTGGGACCCAGACGGAGACACGACCTGCCACAGGTCACACAGGTCCACCTGGTCCATCCGAGCCCTCAGCCCGACAGGCAGTCAAGCAAGGAGAAGAGAGGGGACTCGGGAGCCCCTGCTGCTGCCTGCCGTTGGGCTTGGTGACCTGGAAACTGCCAACACCGCTGTGTGACCCTGGGTATGTTAGGTCACCGTTCTCTGCCTCAGTTTCCTCCTCTGTAACATGAGGATAGCAGTGGCCCCCATCTGGAAGCGGGTGGGGAGGGGAAGCACATAAAGTGCCTAGAACATGGCCCGGCCCAAGGGAGCCCTGCGAACAGTGGCAGCTCCGTGGTCACCATGCCTGAGCCGGGTGTGGGGGTTGGCAGAGGCAGCGAGGTCATCGGATTCGAGCCGGAGAGCTTCCTTCCGGGTCGTCGCTGGGGAGTTGGCCAGAGAAGCTAGCGAGCGGAGTTCTGTGCTGTGCGTGGACGGCGCGCGGGAAGGTATGGGCGAGACCACGCAGGGGGCATTTGGAGTGGGGTCCAGCCTTGTATTCCAACAGCCGTCTCTCCTCCAGTAGGGAAGGAGAGGAGCTTCTGGGGCCTAACTGGGCAGAGGGGCAAAGGTAGCATCAGAAAATGAACCGAATGACGGTGGGTATTTCTTTCCTCCTCCTTTGTCTCCTTCATCCTTTCCTTCCTCTCTCCTTTTGTCCTTCTCTGTCTTTTCCCCTTCTCCTACCCCGCTCTGTCTTCCTGTCTTTCATCCCTACCTTGTTCCAAAAAGCCTACAAAGAGGAGTCTGCCCTCCGAGCCGTCATGAGTAACCCACTTGTGTACTTGCGGCTTACCTACCTGTAGACAATCTGCACCTAAGATCACCGCATGCCGAGGGCAAATGGTTTTTGATTCCACTCCACAAATATTTACTGTGCTCTGGCTAACTGAGCGTACTTTGTGCTGGAGGTGCCCGAGAGATGCAAATGGGCAAGGCCAGTCCTCAGAGGAGCCAGTCGGGGGGCCCCTGGCTGATGTTGGCAGAAGACAAGCCACCCTTTCCCAAGGATGGTAAAGAGCTCTCTGTCTCCCAGTGGCCTGGGCCCACTGCCTTCTCCAACCCAGTGCAGAAAGGGGCATGGCTGCCAGTCCTGCAAGGTCTCAACAAGACGGTACATTGAAGGCAGGGTCCATGGGAAGGAGTCAGAGCCCAGCCTGCAGGTATGGGAGGGCTTGGTAAATATCTTTGGGCTCACTGCTGACAGCTTGCGCGAGCTGGGTTTCTGATTTCACATCCATTTCTTGGCTGTGAGTTTTCCAAGATCATCCGTACACACAGAACTTTCCCCTTAACATTTTTTTTGGACCACACCAGGCTTGGAAAAGGTGGGGGGGTGCGGGAGGGGGTGTTTATTTGCATGTTGTTTAATTCAGAGAGAGGATGTTTCCAGCCTAACAATGACGCAAGCTTTAGCCAGGTCCCAGGATGAGCTCAGTGCTGGTTTGCCAGAGCTGTCTCGGCGTTAAAGGGAATTAGAAAAATAAGGGAAAATCAGATCTGAAGAACAAGGTGGGGGGGGGGGGGTTTGCAGTCAGGAAGACTGTTCTCCAAATGATTTAAGTTCTGACTTCCTGGCACCAGTGTGACATGGAGCTGTCTGTGAGTAGTTCCACCCGATAAATGATGAGCAGAAGTGGCACGCTTCATCGTTCAAGTGAGGCCTTCCAGAGACTTCCTCTCCTCAGACACGGCAGCCAGCATTGTTCTCGGTGGGGGCTGCTTCGGCCTCATCCTTGAAAAATGCCACGTGGACAGCCCCTCTGCTGGCGCACCGCAGACGTGGTGGAGTGAGATGTAAACGCTGGTTGTCTTAAGCTGCTGAAACTGCGGCGTGTTTGTTAGTACAACATAACGTGGCCTGTCCTGACTGGTACGTTGGGAAAACAAAAACCCTGACCTGAGAGGCAGGCTTTCCTTATCCCCTCTTCAGAGTTCAAAATACCAAATCTTCTCCCTTCTCCTTAGTCTTACCAGGCAACCCTGTGTGCTTTATCTGGTCAATATTGATCATGTAGCACGAGTCAAAAAAGTTTTGTTAGAACAGAAATGTACAGAAAGCAACGAGTCCATTTGTGGTTGGGGAGTTTAGAGCATGACTGGGGGAGATAAGAAATGGAACCTTTCCCTTCATCCCTAGTGTGGGTAGAACAACAGAATCCTGTGACCATTACGGTACTTTAGAGGTGATCTAACTTAACTTTGTAGCTCAAGAAGGCATTACTTCTACATCTCTGACTTAGCTGTACCTACCCAATACTAGTCATGAAGCTGAGCACGAGAAAGAGACAGAGGTGAATGAAACCCAGCCTAGTGGGTGCAGTGACCCAAAAGGAGTTTGGACCTAGTGCTCAGAGCACCAAGGAGGAAAGCAGCTACTTCAGGTGAGAAATCAGGGAAGGCTTCTTGGAAGAGGTGGTAGTTTACCTATGAGAGGTTCACCTCTCCCTGTATGTTTGGGCCAATTCCTGACTGATTGTGGGAATACAAAAATGGATGTTCGGCATGGCTCACCACCTTCTCCACCATTTGGGCCAACTCAACCCTCCATGACCCACCAGAGATTACACTTCTCGGCCCTGTGACTTCTCAGACTGCCTTGTGCGTGGCCAGACTTTTGTCTACATATAGTGTGGTCTCTGCCTGGTGAGACCCTAGTTGGGTGATCCCTGCTTGCTTTGGAAAACCAGGAATTAACAGGAGAGTCTGGCGTTCTAGGCAAAGTTCTCCAAGTGCTCATCTAACCATCCTCCCGGCAAAGAATCCCTTGCCTTGGTTGGGTGGGTGGTAGTGCATTCACCTCCCATCCCTAATCTCCTCTGGGGAGAATCATTGAAGAATGACTTTGTTCTGGGTTGTTCAGCTTGGCAGCCTTTATCAAGGGACTCACTCACAAGTGAGTACAAATTAATACAGTACATACCAGTTACATAAAGACTGTGCTGTAATTGATTGTTGTCTGTAATCAAAGACAAGGCTTCTGACTTTGTTACTTTCCCTACCTTGCAGCTCTGGGAGAGGGGAACTGAGGTGTTAGAGGTGGGTTTTGGTGCATGGGTCTGTTTGCAAGTTGTGTCTGATGTCTTGAGAAGAGGGGAAGACCCCTTACATTCAGATTCAATAAGTATTTATCAAATGCCTGTTATGTGAGAGGCACTGAAAGACATAGTATCTTAGTTCATTAAGAATTGAGTTAATAGTAGTAACAATTTGACAATTATGACACAAAAGTTAGTCTTTACAATCACATATTTTCCCCCTGGCAGATACTGTTGGAATTTAAGTAATCCTTTAAGTTTTAAAAGCCCAATGTAAACTTACAGGGAAAGTAAAAAGACACAGCAGCCCCCATCTCTTGGCGTACAGAAACCACAGAGGGCAGAAGAACAGCATCAGCAGTCCTGGGTGGTAGGTAAGTGGACGGTAGCAGCCGATTTTCGAAAGTCAGAACAGGGTTGCATCCACTGTATTGATTGCTGAACCATTTAAATGCATGGCATTGGAAATTTTAAATTACTTTCCACCATACAAGAAAGCAACGCCATCTTTCCATCTACCTGCCAACGCTAAGGCCGGCTGGGTTTTTTCCATCAGTTGTTTGCACTCGGAGGACAGTGACTTCGTGGGGGCAACCTCTCACTTCCCCTCTGCTGGGACTCGAGTGTACTTGGGAGAATTTGGAGGGAGCTCTACCCTTGGGGAAGCCAGAGTTTTTAAAATCCGCAAGCAAGCCCCCTTTGCCTTGTTGGTGGACACACGGCATAAATTCCCGGAGAAAGCTCAGTTGTCGCCTGACCCCGGCTAGTGCAGTTTCCCTAACCTTGACCCGAAGTCAGCCGTTTTAAACGCCTTTCCAAAACGTCGCTCAAGCCAGGCTGTGGTTTGAAAGAAAAAACGAAACCGCCCGTTTTGAGCGTCGGCACAGGGGCACTCACTCCCTGGGGGCTGGGAGCATCTTCCCGACCCCCAGGCCCAGGGATCCGAGATAATCGCGGACCACCAGACCCCTTTCCGCTCTCGGTGCCCAACGCGCTCGCTGCCACTTCCCTCCACAAACGCCGGCAGGAGTGGGTGGCAGCACCGAGGCGATTTTATTCGCATTTTTTTCCTCCGGGTTTTGTCATGGAAACGCTGACACAGCCTCCTGACGGCGGCCGAGCCCGGCCGGGGACTGAGGGCTTTTGGGACCCTGCGGGAGCGAGGCTCCGCACTCCCCGGGAAACAGCTGGACGCGACCAATTCCCGGGTAGGGGCGGGGGGAGCGCGACGCTCCGCCCCGGCGCTCGGGTCCCTCCCTCCTCCCGGCTCTCCGCGGGCGCCCTCCCCTCGCCGGGGGCTGCGAGTTGCATTTGGTAAAACCCAGCCCGGAATATATAGATCATTGGAGCGCAATGAAGTAGGCTTTGGAGAGGAGGGAGGGGGTCCGGCCGACAGCCACAGCGGACAGCGCAGCGGCGGCGGCGGCGGCGGCACCATCAGCGCTCGCACCCCAGCCGCCCGGCCCGCGAGGAGGCAGCTCGGCGGCGGCCGGCGGGAGCGGAGGCGGCGGCGGGGAGGCGGAGAGGAGCAGCAGGAGGAGCAGGAGGAGCAGGAGCGCGCAGCCGGCGGGTCCACGCACCTCGGCACTTCCAGAGCAACTCCGCCGCCTTCCATACCCCTGCCCGGGGCTGGGGGCTCCTCAAGCGGCCGCGAAGCCCTCCCGATCGTTCCCCCACCCCGAGCCCTGCCCAGCCCTGCCCTGCGCCTCCCGGGCTGCGCTCCGCGCTGCAGGGTCCCGGCTCCTGCGCCCCGGGCGCGCCTCCGGGACACCCCGGTCCCCGCAGCCAGGACAAAGCCATGAAGCCGGCGCTGTTGGAAGTGATGAGGATGAACAGAATTTGCCGGATGGTGCTGGCCACTTGCTTGGGATCCTTTATCCTGGTCATCTTCTATTTCCAAAGTATGTTGCACCCAGGTAGGGGGCGCGTTAGCGTGGTTTTGTTGAATTTTTTTTTTCCGCTCTCGCGCTCTCGCTCTCTCACTGGCGCCGGGTTTCTGCCTCTTCAACCTTACCTCTTCCCTCTCAGCCACCTCGGGGCTCCTCGCTGCCCGGTCTGCCCCGGTCGCTGAGTCGGGATGGAGAGGAGGAGGGAAGACGTGCTCACCTTCCTCCTCTTCTCTCGGCTCCGGGCTGGAGGATGGGAGCAGGAGGGGCGGTAGTTTTTTTTTTTTTTTTCTCCCCCCTCTCCCTTTTTTCTTTGTGTCTCTTGTCTGTCTGTCTGCGAGGTAGCAAAGCAAGGTAGAGAGGTTGCGGGCAGCTCTTGGTGGTGGGGGGCAGGTATGAAGAGAACGCAACTCCCCGTTGATGCCGCGAGCTGAGGATGAAAGGGCGCCGGGAGCCTGCGCCCTGAGCCTGGGCGCGCTGCCTGTTCCTGGGTGGGGGGCCCGGGGGCGAAGGCTGTGCGCCCCGACGAGGTCGCCAGCCCCCGCCGCGAGCTGGGGAGCCGGAGGCTTAGGCTCCCACGTGTCCCGGGCTCAGCGTCGCGCGGAGGTGTGGGGAGAGGTTGGGTGCCCGGCGCTGCCCCTCCACCAGGCTGGGGAAGGGGGCGGGCGCCCGCTGTTTGTCCCCGGGGTCTGGCTCCGCATTGACCTTGCCGGCTGGTGCCCTGGGGCCTGCTTCACCCTGCGCCCCCCCCCCCCCCCGCCCCAGCGGCTCTCCCGACTCTGTGCTGGTTATGGCCTCTGGGTCACCCCTTGGCCGCAGCAGTTTTGGAGGAAACTTTGGCCGGGTCCTGGGCTGACCGTCAGGTTGCTTCCTCCATTCCTGGGTTCCGAGCATCCGAAGTACCCTGGAGGGCCCCTGGGCCTGTGGCAATGAACCCCCTTCCCACTCCTAACCCCCTCCCCCCGCCAGCCCTCGGGAGCTTAGACAAGTTCCACATCTGAAACGTGGATTGGGGGAGGATCGAGGCTCGCCCCTTCCTAGGGGCGCTATGGAAAGTTTGGGACCCGAGGAGGGAGGGGCGCCTTCGAGCGTGGCGGCCGGGGGTTCGCCCCTCGGGCCCCCAAGCCCAACAGGTAAAAACCGCGTAAGGAGGCTTCCTGGCGGCACGGATCGCCCGGCGGAGCCGTGGTATGCCCACCCCACCTCACCCCCGGCAGGCCCCCGCTGGGCCACACTGGCTCCGAAATCCATTTTTTCTACGCCTCCGAGTTGCCTTTCTCAGTATAACCACAGCAATAATTTGCTTTTATAATTGCAAGGAGGGAGCTGGAAACACATTTCCTTCCAGGGAAATGGGGTTGGTGTTTTTCTTTTTGACCCCTCCCCCCCACCCCGCGTTTTCTTTTCAGTGTGTATCTAACACTTCGAGCAGACGCAGCCCCGAATTCTTCTAGCCTGCGTTTGGGGGGGTGGCAGAGGAACGACGCTGTTCTTTCCATCAATCAGGCCTGGCTGCCGGTGTGAGCTTCCTTGACAGCGCGGGCCGGCGCGGCCCCTGCGCCCTGCTCCTTGCTCCGCCCGGAGCAGTTGTTAGGGCGGCCACACGGCCAAGGATATGGTCTGATACTACCACACGTAACCTCAGGACATCCGAGCCAGCCTTGTAAAAGATGGCTTTTGTTTGCCGTTGGGTATTTTTAGTTCCATGTCAGCAAACTGCAGCCGTGTTTGTCTCCTCACCCAAACCGGTGGTTGGGAAACTTCTAAGGGAATTTAAAAATGGACCTCGCTTATGTTCTGGGCAGCCGGGGGTGGTTGCAGCGGGCAGGGCCAGACAGACAGAGGCATCCTGGAAGCCAGGCCAGACTCCGCCCCAGAGACTGAGGGACTGGGTGGTGTGCAAGCACACTGGGGCTCAACCAGTTTAAACAAAGGGCCGAATGATTTGGTCTAGACTCTAGACATGTGTTTAGGTCACTTAAAATTTGCCTGGATGGAACATGCCAGGTAGTTCTCTGCAGAAATGCCTGGAACAGGGATGGTTCTTCGACTCCATCAGGAATGCACTTGAACCTCTATGTACCTGTTAGTGGTCCAGGGAAAGACTAATAATAATCACTGCCATCCATGCTTTTCCTGCAGCCTGGGCTTTGCTTTTCTTGTCTGAGAATTAGGAAATAACTTTCTAACCAGAGACACCAGGAAGAAACTTTCAGCTTGTAATTGGCACTTTGCTAAAATTTCCATCCCCGGTTTAGAGTGTCGGCTTGAAAGTGGCGCTGGTTTTTTCGGTCTAGCCTTTGGAAATCAGGGACGGAACTTTCTCTAAGGGTGCCCTGATAAGGATCCTCTATCCTGGACCCTGTGTTCTCCGCCTTTGCTTCCCTTCCTGACCTCATTTCCTCCCAAGAAATAGCACTTGTTTATTATTCATATCTCCATGAGTATGCTGTTGTGACTTTTCCCACCCGGTCCTTAGCAAGTACTGCGTTCAGTACCTTCTGTTCATCAGACCTGAAGATGGTTCAATCGAAAGGTCTTCCTTATTTTGAATTACATATGGTTCCATGAAAACTCCATGCCAATGCTTTATTAAGACACGGGACATAAAAATATGTTTTGAAATCACTATTACACATTTTTCTTTCTTTTTTCCCCCATTTTATTCAACTTTACTGACATTAAACATTACTGATGGCAGCTGACACTCCATCTTTTCTACTGCTTTGAATTTCTTTAAAAGTGAGCTGATCTTTGCTCCTTTGATTTAGGGTCATGGTGGGATGATCCTTTGGCCCATCTCTGCAGTGTCTGTCTTTCCAGATCACCCAGGGAGAGGCAGAAGGGACCACAGCGTAGCACAGATCGTGTTGCTAAAAATTTGGAGTCCTCTGGCAGGAGTTCCACGTACCTGTATCTGAAATAGAAAAATAGTACTCCACAAGAAATGGATTCCTGGCTTTATTGGCGGCTAGAGAACACCTGGAGTGTGAGAGGAGGGACAGAAAGAAGAAAGGAATGGGCTGGTGATGGGGAGGGCTGTCTGTCTCTCCCTCTGATTCTAATCTGAGGCCCATTGTCTTTTGTACTTTTCTAATTCATAAACTGGAGCAATTCCTAAACTCGAGAAGCCGATCTTTCATTTGTTTGGAGCATTTGGCAGAAGTGGGCCTTGTCCGTAAGGCAGCTTTCTTTGGATCTGTGACACTCTGAGTTGATCGTCTTTGTTTAGATCAGGTTTTTGTTTTGTTTTGTTTAGATTTTAGTTTTAAGTAATCTCTACACCCAGTGTGGGGCTTGGACTCACACCCCCGAGATCAAGGGCTCCATGCTCCACCAACTGAGCCAGCCAGGCTCCCGATGATCAGGTTTTCGGCCCCATTCTAACTCCTATGTTTTGCACAGTGCCTGACACATAGTAGATGCTCAGTAAAATATTTGCTGGATGAAAGCATGAAGTGGCTCCACCCTAGAAGACCCACTTGTCCGGTTTTCAGGAAGGGTGGCAAGCCTTGTCAAGAATGCTGTGTCAGTGAGTCTGGGTCTGTCTGGTGGGGACCCTTCCTTGCTTTCCTGTCTCTGAGACCTGCGTGTCTTCCCCCACCCCCCAAGACAGGGATTCGGTTTAAGGCAACATGCACCAGACCAGAACTTTACCCAAGGGCTAGATTTGCCTGCCTGAGGTGTGATGCAGCAGAGGGCAGTGCTCTGCATCCTGGGTACCCCAGGTACCGGGGAAGCTTGGCCTTGTTTAGCTACTGACTTGAAGAAACCCATCCATAGGACGAACGGCTTTTGTGGGTGTGCACTGCTCCTGACGTTGGTGAGAAGGGACGCACATGCTAGTGGTTTCTGCACACGTTTAGTCCATCACTGAAAGCATCATCTAAACGTGCCTCCTGGACAGTACCCGTGTCTCGCATACCTGCCTGGGACAGCGGGGGCTTTGATGGTGCCCTGTTGTGCAAGGCGAAGCTGAGAGGCCCCCAGGGTGCTGCGTTGTGTGAAGACAGCTCCTCTGAACCTTCCTTTTGTGTCACTCCGTAGGATTGTGGTTTTGTTTGAAAGCTCCTGTTCAAAGAGAAGCCTGCGGAGGAGAGAGCTTTTCCCTTCTCGGCCTCTTTTTTTCCTTTGGCTGAATGTTTACTTTCACTGTTGCCTGGGATTTCTTTGCGCTGGTTGGATGTATTGAAAGATTATACCCTTCATTTAAAGACTTCTTGGGTTACCCCTTTGTAGTTTTACTTGATTAGATTGAATGCACGGTGGCTTTGTGTTATAATTTTAGTCTAATTATAAACATAATAGGTGCTCTCTTTAGAAAATGTAGGAAGTGTAGATGAGAAATTATCATTTATTATTCCAGCATCCAGAAGCAACAGGTGCTTTATTCTATAAGTTATTGAATATATAGATTTAAAAAAGAGTTGAGACCATAGTGTGCCATTTGTACCTGTTTTGATGTATGTTAGACAAATTCATCATTATGGTGACTAGTTATTAAGTTTAAAGACAAAATTTAATCACGACCTTTTTAATTTATAGACTTACATGTATCTCGGCCGTCTCCTCCCCTCCCCCACTCTGTAGGATATCAGTCCAATTTTTTTCCTTTTTTTTTTTGCTGCACATATTTAATTTTATTTTTTAACTTAATTTATTTACTTATTTATTTTTTAAAAGTAGGCTTCACGCCCCGTGCAGAGCTTGAACTCACAACCCTGAGATCAAGACCAGAGGGCAGGAGTCACCCAGGCGCCCTTGCACACATTTAATCTTCAATGAAAGAATCTTTTTGTTTAGACGTGAAATGAGTTTGGAGTCAGAGGAGTTTGTAGGGGCTGTTCTTAGGTTAGCTATCTGGAACCTCCTTTGCAGGAGGGTCTCGAATATGGGACCGTTACGGATCCCGACCGCAGCACGAAATCACTGAAGGCCAGGACTTGTCCAGGATGGAGTCTCCCTTTGGCAGCCGAAATGTTTGCCCTTCACTGGGGCATTTTCTGAGCTGCGTTAAGAGGCGACCAGTGCACTTAGGCAATTTCCTCCCACAGTTCTAGCCGCGGCTTGGAGGGAGTCGTTGAGTGAGTCAGTTGCTTTAGGAAATAAAGCGGTGATCAGGCACCAGGGGAGGGGCGGCTGGAGATTTCTGTGAGACCTGGGCCGAGGGGCTCTGTCTGCAGCAGAGGTGGCTGCCGTTTATATGGATCTGGCTGGAAAGTCATTTTGCTTCTGACCAGCTGCATTGGCACAACCACATGAAAACAGGAAATCAGAAACTTAAAAGTACAGGCTCTGCCCTTTCCACCTCTTCAACCCACCAACAGACTGGACAACCTCTTCTTCATCTGGGGAGGGTAGGTGAAAAAGACCTCAGGAAGGTCACTGCCAGCAGGCGTGTGAGTTCCTATTCTTAGAAAAACCAGAAGTTGTTTTGCTTTACTCACCTTTTTTTTTTTTTTCCCCTTTTCAGTTTCCTTTCTCTTGAGTTTTGAGATCCCATCTTTATAACAAGTGAAGAGGAAGGCACAGCTTGATAGGAGGTCACTGATACTTGAATCTGTCAGTTAAAAAATCCTGGAAACCGTAATTTGACACATCTTAGACCATATATGATCCACTGAAATTTAGGAGCTCTGTCTCTGTCTTTCTCTTCTACCCTGTGCTAGGCACTAGGGATTGTCCTAGGCGCTTGGGGATACAACACTGATTTTTGTCCCCAGGGGACTTACGTTCTAGTGGGATCGCCAGACTTCAGGTAAGTGCAGCAGTAAAATCTATGGCTTGTCAGATGTTGTGAAGACAGAGAAGCAAAGCAAGGGGAGATGGATGGGAGTGGGGGTGCAATTTAATATAGAGGTAATTAGGGACTTATTGGTAAGATGACCTTGGAGAGCAGAGACCTCAAGGAAGGGAAGGAGCCATCCATGTGGCCATCTCAGAAAGAATGTTCCAGGCATAGAGCAGCCCAAGGCCTGTCTTTGAGGTGGGACTGAGCAGGGGAAGCAGCAAATTGTTCAAAGCAGAAGGCAGAGGAAGAGGGCAGCCAAAGAGTATGGGGTGGAGAGAGATTTGGGATGGGAGGCCCTGGAGCATCTGAGTGGAGTCTGTTCTGGGGGTCCCGGGGCAGGCTGGGTGGGAAGCATGGCTGCCTCTTACTTGCAGTTTTGTGTTTACCTTTGGGCAGCTGGTCGTGCGCTTTGTAAAGTGGTCACCGTGGAAATCCCATTCCTCCTCACTCCGCCACCCCCAAACTAGACTGCCACTCCGTAAGAGAGATTTGCAAAACATTTAACAGAGCTAGTGTTGGGAAACTCTTCAACAAAATGTTCAGGATGTGATCCGTGGTCATTCTCTATAGAGAAAAGAACACAGAATTTGTAGTACAGAGACCAGCTTTCAGACCTTGGCTATCGACTGTATCCATTCGACATCACTCAAGATATTTTTGCTGAATGCTTTTTAAGCTTTTTAGGCTCTGTTCTGGGTGCTAGAGATACTGCAGGGACCCAAACAGACAGAAGTCCGTGTCCTCATGGTACATTCTTCTGGGGGAGGCACAATAAAAAAAAGCATGTTTAAAACATAGAGCGTGTTTGGGGTGCCTGGGAGCCTCAGTCAGTTAAGCGTCTGCCTTCGGCTCAGGTCGTGATCCCGGGGTCCTGGGATTGAGTCCCACATCAGGCTCCCTGCTCACCAAGGAGTCTGCTTCTCCCTCTCCCTCTGTGCTCTCTCTGTCTCCCAGTTAAATAAATAAAATCTTAAAAACAAACAAACAAACAAACAAACCGTAGAGCATGTTTGCTGATGACAAGAGCTACAGAACAGTAAAGCAAGGAAAAGAAAGTGGAATGGAAGTGTCCCGGGGACTGCCATCTGCAGGAGGGTGCTCAGACAAGGCGTCCCTGAGAAGGGGGCTTTAAAGATACAAGGAGACAAGGACATACAGGAGGAGATGAGCTGCGGAAATAATGCAGATGTTTATTAGGTATTATTTCTGAAGGTCGACATCGGCCAGGTGTTTAATAAGTTATTTCTCAAAGGACTCTTACCAGGTACACATGGTGATTATCACCATTGTATAAGGCGGGGACATGGAGGCAGAGAGAATATCACTTGTCTAAGGTCAGATGGAAAGGATTGAGGAACCACAGCTGTCTGACTTAAGATCCGTTGCCCAGGCCATCGGGTAGGGGCTATCAGCTGGGGCTGCCCCCTCGCCCTGTTTGGAAATGTGTAGGGGATGCTCTTGATTGTATCTAAGGATTGATGACGTCAGTCTCATTGGCCGGGCCAAGGATGCTAGACGTCCTGCAGGGGATCGGATCTTTCCGCCCATCAGAGGCATCTTGCCCAAGTGCCGATAGTGCTTCTCCTTGAGCTCTGGCTCGAGACTCTCCAGGCTCAAATAGTATCTGGCAGAGCACCGGCCACACCCCACCACTTGGGCAGGTGCCCGGAGATCGTAGCAACTTAACAATGGATTGAATGGCTGCGTGAAAGTCTGAGGCTCAGAGATTCCGTCCCTTCTTTGCCAGGCGAAGGTAGCAATCTTCCCTCTCTCCGACGTGGTGCTGGCGGGGAGGATTAAGTGAGAAACGAGAAGGAAAAGTGCCTTGAACACGGATGCAGACAGAGCGCACACAGAGTAAAGGCACTGCGGTTTCTCATCCTGAGATCGTAATCTTTGTGTTTATGACAGGGTTTATCTATTTCGTGTGTGTGCTCTGTCACGTTTACTGGGAGGGTCCTGTGTCCAGACCGTTGTGAGTATCTTCTTTCTTTCTGCACTAGCCTTCTGTCGGCCACGCTGGCATTCCCCCTCCCCCAATCCCCCTTCCCCCACCCAGAACTGAGCTCTGCCTCAGTGACGCATTTTATTTTATTTTATAGATTTTATTGTTTATTTGAGAGAGAGAGAGGTAGGGAGCATGAGTCCGGGGAGAGGCAGAGGGAGAGGGAGAAGCAGACTCCCCGATGAGCAGGGAGCTTAATCCCAGGACCCCGGGATCGTGACCCGAGTCGAAGGCTGTTGCTTCACCAACCTTGAACCACCCAGGCGCCCCTCGATGTCATTTCTGAAGCTGAACCCAGAAGGATGAAAGTCGCTTCAGAGAAGTAACATTGCCCCGTGGCAGCCCTTCAGTGAGCAGTGGCTGGGTGGCTTACGTGGCTCATTGCACAGGACGGAACTGACTGGGCTTTGTCACCACACTTGAACCTGCTGTGTGCACGGAGCCCCGAGTGGCTTCCTCCTGTCCAGGAGCCAGTCCCCCCACCTCGGAGCCTGGGGGAGCCGCCTCTGTGGATGGCAGTCACAGCAGGGGAGGAGGCCATTTCCACCATGGTCCCCTGAGCAGGTGCTGGAATTCAGTTAGAAGCCTGTACTCCTGATTTCGGCGAGGCCAAAGTGTATTTGGTGCCCTTTGCTGGCCTACCGCTTGCTTTCCTGGAGACAGTCCTGCTGGCTTGATAGCCAAGGAGGAAGTCCGTCAGTGCTCAGCGTTCGCTACACGTTGAAAAAGTCTGTCTTTTTAGGCACTGGTTCCTCCTCCAGATGAACTTTCCGCCTCACCTGATGGAGGCCAGTGGTTCTCAACGGGGGACCATTTTGCTCCCTTCTCTCCCCATTGCAAGGGACCTTTGGCGATGTCTGGAGAAAATTTGGTTGTCACACCTGGGGAAGGGGTGTCCTACTAGTACCCAGTCAGGAGAAGCCAGAGATGCTATTAAACATCCTACAGGCACTGGACAGCCTACCCACCCCCCCCACCATTGCTTCCTCACCAACAAAGAATAACAATAGCTGGGAAGCACCCCCCCCACCCCCACGAACAATACAACCGAGCTCACTTACTGAGGACCTACTGGGTATCAGGCGGTGTGACACCTGCTGTATTTGGACGAACACATGTAACCTGCATGATCTTGTGAGGTGAACATCTGCCTGTCCCACTGTACAGGTGAGGAGACTGAGGCTTAGAGGTGAAGGAGCTTGTCTAAGGTCACAGAACCGGAGAGTTGGAACAGGACCCCGGCCCGGGTCCGACTGACACCAAAGACTGTGCTCTCCATGTCACCGTTATGCGCCATGTACATGCTCTTGCTTTCAGCTAATTAGGTCAGGAGGTAATTGGTTTAGAAGGGCCCCAAGCCCAGCTGTGGACTACAAGTGGGACGCTCACTGATAGCCTCTTCTCCTCTTACCCTACACTCTACCCCTGGGTGAGCTCATCCTCTCTGGGGGCCGGTGCTGTCATCTGCCTTCAGATGACTCTTCTCACTTCAGCGTCGCTGTGTCCTGAGGCAGAGTCCAGCTCCTGTGTTGGCTTCTGTGTCAAATCTTCAGCCAGCCTTACATGGTCAGAGTAAGGGGAGGGGCATCCCTCCTCTGCAGCCTGTGGTACTTGGTGAGTGCACACGCTGGTGTGTTGGGTCGTTAAAAGCAGTCAGGTCTTGCTTCCCACAGTTCCTCAACATCTAGTACAGAGCCTGGCACCTGGTAGTTTTCCAAGTCCCTGTTCAGGCGCCACAGACTGGGTGGCATGTCAACCACTGGGACTGATTTCTCATGGTTCCTGGGGCTTCAGGTCAGGGTGCCAGCAGGATTGGGTGAGGGACCTCTTCCGGGGCACAGACTTCTGTGGTAGCTCCCCATGGCGGAAGGGGTGAGGGAGCTCCCTCCTTTGGGTCCCTCATGACCCAAACCCCTTCAAGGGCCTCCCCTCCTAATATCATCACCTTGGGCATATGCTTCCAACGTATGAACATTGCGGGCGGCGATGGGGGGTAGGGAGGGAGAGACACACATGGAGACCAAAGCAATAATCACTCGGTAAATATGCATTGAAAGAATGAACATGTTGATGTTGATGGGAAACCAAGAAGAAAATCCTGCTTCTTAGGGTGCCGAGTGTGGAATTGTCAGCCGTCATCATTGCCCATCGGATTTTTGGTTTGATTCGGCAGTGACTGAGCTGCCACAGAAGAGAGTAAAGAATAACTCAGCACCGTGGCTAACCGGAGATGCAGCCCCAACAGGAACAACTTCTGAAAGTGTGGCTGTTAGAAGGTGTGGCTGTTAGGTGCTGTACCCACAGGAGGGGCCCGTACGTTCCGGAACAGATCTGCTCGTTCACCTGGGGTAGGGGTGTCTGAAACAGGACTGTCCTAGGGGAGCATAGTCCAGCCAGAATGGACTGTCAGCTGCGTGCGTCACTTCGAATTATCCAGTAACTACGCTGAAAAAAAGTAAAGAAACGAAAAAAACCACTGGTGATTTTAATATCTAAAAATCTACTTAACAGGCAGCAGATACTACAAATTATTGAGATTTCACATTTCTGCATGAAGCCTTTGGGAATCCAGCGTATATGTTATGTTTACGACACCTTTCGATTCAGACCAGCCACGCTTGATGTGCTCGGTAGCCACACCTTTGTGGCTACCATATTGGATGGTGTCGCTCTGAGGTGCTGGAGAACTTGTTATGGATTAGGGCTTTTTGTTTGCTTCTTGTTTATTTTGTTTGCCCCTTTCCCCTTTATTTATTTATTTTTTTAAGATTTTATTTATGTATTTGACAGATAGAGATCACAAGTAGGGAGAGAGGCAGGCAGAGAGAGAGAGAGAGAGAGGAGGAAGCAGGCTCCCTGCCAAGCAGAGAGCCCGATGCAGGGCTCGATTCCAGCACCCTGGGATCATGACCTGAGCGAAAGGCAGAGGCTCAACCCACTGAGCCACCCAGGCGCCCCTCCTTTCCCCTTTATTTAAGGCATGTTTTATTTCCTGTGTTTAAGTTTACCCTCTGGGAAGACTTGACCGTCTGGGACTGGAGGTGTTAAATAAGAGATATTAGCTGTGGAGTTGTACGTGTGGCTCAAGTCATTTCCAGCCTCTGAAATATCTTCAGAGTCTTGTCTTCTGAAGCTTGACCCTCCTAAGGAGACCCTAACAAACTCTGTAACAGAGAAACAGTTATCAACTCTGTTCCCCCCAGACGAAGCAGTGGAAACTCAGAGGGGGTTCAGGGAATTGCTTACATTTGGTTTAAAATGATCCTAACACAAATGTGTGCGTGCGAGACTGGCTCAAGGAACATTCCTTCTGTCGGGATGGACAGAGGACACATGGGGCCAGATGTGGTTGGGTTTACAAAGAGAGACGAACTGCTAAGGACAGAGCTGATCTGGGACCATTGATTTAGAGGGAGGGTGTTGAGGAGGACTTCTTGGGAGAGGTGATGCTTGTTGGGCCCAGAAGGATGAGTAGGAAATTGCTAGGGAATATGGGAGAAGAGGAGGCAGGACATTCCAGGAGAGGGCATCTGCCAGAGCAGGGGTGAGGTGGGAAGGAGAGTGATGTCTGGGAACACAGGAGGCCCTGGGAGCAGGGAGAGGGGATCAGCAGTGGACCTGGAGGCCCCCGAATGCTCTCAAGTTTGAATTTTATTCTTGGGACCTGGGAGCCATAGAAGGTTGAGGGTCTCCTGTGTTTCAGATGATGAAATTTAAGCTCCATTTAATTAAACTCTCTTGTTTCATTTGAAGGGCAGAAGTTTTCAGTTCACTCTCTCAAATGAACTTGGGCCAGTTTGCAGTAGTTTCTATTATTATCGTTTAATGGGAGGTAGGAAGATTATTCATGCATGTCTAAAGTGCAAGGTAAGAAATAGCTTAAAAGCACTCTGTGATGGGATTTAAAACTCCGCTGTTTGCTTTGCCCGTGCCAAAATGATAGGCCACGGAGGTTAAGTTTCAGTGTCTCAGTTGCTAATGGTGCCCTGGGTTCACCCTCAGAGGCTCTGGAAGAAGTAAGTGGCAAGAGAAAGGAAAAGTGTGTAAATAGTCACAGGGAGAATTTCTCCCTGCCGTGTGAGCTTCTGGGTCTCTCTGGGGGTCCAGCGGCAGCTGTGGGCTGTCCTGGAGAGGGGCAGTGTTGACTGTAGACTGAACCGAGTCAGCGGTTTCCCAAAGGAAACCTGGGAACCAAGGCCCAAAGGTCAGGCTCTGGGGCCCCCCCAAGGAGACTCGCGCTGTGGGCTGTGTGTGGGGTCTGAGCTCATTGTCCCCCTGAGAGATGCTGCCCTATGTAATCTTCATATCAAAAGGCCCCCTCTTTTTACCACTCCACTCCTGGGCTGTGGGAGAGAGGACGGGTTAATTATAGAGCTCACACGCAGCATAAAAAGGCATCCCTGCTTTCAGAATCACTTGTGGGGGGCATTGTGCTTGGTACAAAGCTGAGGGCTCCCTTCATTTTCTCTCTACACTGTAGTACTTGACACCGATTGATAAATACCCTAGAGCTGGTTCCCACATAGGGGTTTGTTTCCCTTTTTATACCCCTCCTCGATCCCCTCTTCCCTATTAAAACAATGCACAGAACTTTCCAAAAGTCTTCATTTTTTAAGAAAGCGAGATAGTGGCGTAGATGTGCAGCATTGTTTAAGGGGCACGAGGCCATGCAAATGGCAGGGGCTTCCGGGTTTACACCACAAACTTGTGCAGATTTAGGGATCAAGGATGGGAAGGTCTGATGAAGGCAGGGTTTATTGTTGGCAGTCTGGGCAGAAGTACTAGAATGGAGATTATTTTGGAACCGGAAGAATTAGGGAAATCCTTTAATGAGTCCAGGTTTTATGTATGGAGGGCTTTCTGTATAATTCTGCTGTTCAGAAATGGAAGCGCAGGCTTGGAATCAGAAACTGAAAAGGCAATCTTTTAGTCATTTGCAATAAAACAGCTTTTGTTGGGAAGGTGTGAGCCCTCCGATGAAAGACAATTCTGACAATTCTGTGCTTAAAGATATTAAGTAGTAGCAGCGGCCTTGCTCATTTTAGGATAATCCATTTAATCGAGTAGAATGGCTCAGGGCTCTTACCTACCGGACTCAGGAGAGAGTTCTTTCTGTGATGCAGACTTTGTTTCCTGTGTCTGTAAAAAACACATAGAAATTTTAAAAATAAACACAGGTCTGATGGTTCGTGCCTTCCTGCAAATGGGATTCAAGCTACGTAAAGGATGTTGTCATTGGAGGGCACAGTGATTTTTTTTTTTTTTTTTTTTTTTTTTTTTTTGTGGGAAATAAATGAGGAGTGGCCCCAGAGTGCCCTGTCTCAGCCCGTAAGCCTCTGCAGTCATTGCTGAGTGTTTGATCTGTCATAAAACATAGATGACCTTGGCTGGAGGAGGCCATGCAGGGAAGTGGAAAGGGCTCCGGATATGGGTCAGGACCCTGGGGTTCTAGCCCTGGTTTTCCTTCCCCCTTCTGGGGACCCTTTCATGTGTTACTGACAAATGAATACACATGGACATTGGCAGTTTTCAAACTACTCCTCCAGGCCCCAGGTGACTTAAGGCCAAGGAGGGTTCCGGCAGAGCCGCTCCTTGCCTTTCCCTTTTAGATTCTGGGGTTCTGAGTAAAATTTTGTTGGAAGAAAGTTTCAAGGCTAAAACCAAGAAGGACTTTGCAGTTTACTGCTTAGACAATTTTTCCAATTCAGATCTTGTCCTATTAGTGGGTCGCAAAATCAATACACATTAACAGGGTTAAATCATCATTAAAATGACTGACTTCTTCTTTTTTTTTTTTCTTTAAAGGTTCTTATTTATTTGAGAGAGAGCAGAGTGAGAGCGATAGAGAGAGTGCCTGAGTAGGGGGGAGGGGCAGAGGAGGGACAAGCAGACTCCCTGCTGAGCAGAGAGCCTGATGCAGGGCTCCATCCCAGGACCCTGAGATCATGCCCTGACCTGAAGGTAGACACTTAACCGTCTGAGCCACCCAGGTGCCCCTAAAATGAGTAATGTCATACAGACATCTATCTGCCCCTCCATCCATCACTCAAACATTTTGAGTGACAAAATCTAAGCCAAGAGACAAATCTAAATAAGACTTAGTTCTTGCATTCAGATAGCTTGTAATTTAGCAAGTGGTTGCAGACCCATAATTGTTAGCTGTGGGGCTTTGTCATAATGGCTACAGGTGGCTAGAAAAAAAGGAGTAATTAGTTTAGGGAAGGTCAGGGAGCTTCCCAGAGGAGCACCATTGGAGTTGGACTTCAGGCATTCATTCAGTTATTCAACAAGCATTTATTGAATGTATACTGTACGTGCCAGGACCCTCTCAAGTGCTGGGGAAGCGGCAGAGGACATTCATAGACAGTGATCCCTGTCTTAGTGGGGCTGACGTTGTTGGCAGGCAGTTTATCAAGTGTCAGGTTCGCAGTACTACTGGCTCTCTTCTACCATGGACATCCCCCCTGCTCCCACCCCTGCCGTGCAATGTCAGAGTAAAGCAGTGTTTTGTCTATATGTATATGTATACACACACAGACACACATGCATACATATATAATATGTAATATAATATATGTATAATGTTTAATATGATGTATATAAAACATATATGTATAATGTATACATCATGAACACGTGTAACATATAATGTATATATCATGTATGTAACATATAATATAATGTATATATATGATATATACACATATATAATTCCAACTGTCGATTTAATTCAGGTATATTGTAGAGAATTCTGAAAAACAAAAAACAAAAACCAAAAACCAACAGATCCACTTCCAAAAAAGTCATCCCTGATCCCCACCACCCAGGAAGGATCTCTGTTCATGTCGAGTTTGTTTTTCTGTGCACATATATATATTTGCAAAGATGAAGGCCTTGTGCATGTAGTACAGGGTATCTGCTTTTGCCATTTAGTACTGAATCATGGGTATTTGCTCATGGCATCCAATTTTCTTTGAAAGCACCATAATATTTCATCATGGATGTCATAATATTCCATCATATGGATATGTCATCATATGGATAGAGTTTAGTCATTCTCTTTTGTTGAACCTTTTCGAGAAAGATTTTCCCTTTTTAAAAACTGCCATCGTACACCTCTTTGTACATAAATCTTTATCTGAGTTTCTTAAAGTTTCTTAACGTTTCTTTGAAAGCAACGCTCAGAACGGGAATGCACAGGTCATAAATTTGTGAAGGTTCTGGATAAGTGTAGCCAAGTTGTTTCCTAGGCGGTTGTGTCCAATTACGCTCCAACCAGCTGCGTATGAAATGGTCGGTCTTACTGATTGCAGCCAGTCTGCTGTAGCTGTCGGCCAGATCCCCAGCAGAGCCTCCCTCGAACTCAGCGTGGATGCCCTCCCTTCGTTTTCGGTCCACACTAGGTGACAGGCTTCAGGAGAGCCCGGACTGTGTCCCTGGTGCCCGCCCTGTTGCCGATGTGCGATGAAATAGATGTTTGTGGAATACGTGCTTGCACAGCTGAGTCAGTGAGCCGAGAAGGGCAGGGTGAAGTTTCCCCGGGCAGCCGGGAAGAGAATGGAACTTCCTTCATTGTCCCCAAGTACCTTGCCAGCAGACTTTCAGGGAAAGGGAAAGTCATCAGGAGGCAAGTGCCGGTCTGGAATCCACCTGCCCAATGTCAGTGTGTGTCTGAGAAGCCACTGCGTCATCTTCAGGGTTGAAATTCAATTACAAGATCCGTCTGAGCTGCTTCCTTGCTTTGTGCCTAGTTTCACTTGTGTGAGACCGTTTAGACTTCTCAACCGCCTGGTGAGGGAGGCGCCGGTGAGGGAGGATCTGTCGGCATCCTTGTTGCGGGTGGGATGCAGACATGTTTTGAATTAAGGTAACATAGCAGTATTGTCTAAATGTTTGTGACTCTCCATCTCCCTCCTCGGTTCATAGATTGAAATCCTAATGCCCAGAGGTGATGGTATTGAGTTGGGAACTTTGGGGGCCCCCGGGTGGCTCCGTCGGTTAAGCATCTGACTCTGGGTTTCCACTCAGGTTATGATCCCCGGGTCATGAGATCGAGCCCCGCATCAAGCTCCACCGTCAGTGTGGAGTCTGCTTGAGATTCTCTGCCTCTCCCTCTACCCCTCCCACTCTTGAGTGCTCGCTCTTTCTCTCTCTTAAAATAAATAAATAAACTCTTAAAAAAAAAAAAGAAAGAGTTAGGGGTGCTTGGGTGGCTCAGTCATTAAGCATCTGCCTTCAGCTCAGGTCATGATCCCAGGGTGCTGGACTCGAGCCTCACATCAGGCTCCCTGCTCAGCGGGGAGCCTGCTTCCTCCTCTCTCACCCCCCTGACCTATGTTCCCTCTCTCACTGTGTCTCTGTCAAATAAATAAATAAAACCTTAAAAAAAAAAAGAGAGAGAGAGAGAGAGAGTTGGGAACTTGGGAGGTGCTTAGGTCATGATGGTGGAGCCCTCAGGAATGCGATTAGTGCCCTCATGAAAGAGGTTCCAGAGAGATCTCTTGGCCCTTCCAGCCCTGAGGACTCAGAGAGAAGGTACCCTATTCTTGGGCTTCTAGAACTGTGAGAAATACATTTTTCTTGTTGATAGGCTACCCATTTCCTGCTGTTGGCTTGTAGTTGCCCGAGTGGACAGAGACATGTAGCTGCTCAGTGGTAGAGCTAGGAGCCCCAAGTCTGTCAGAATTCAAATGCTCTACTGAGAACTTTCATCCTTCTCTTTCTTTCTTTTTTTTTTTTTTTAAAGGTTTATTTATTTGTTTAGGTAATCTCTACACCCATTGTGGGGCTCAAACTCATGACCCCAAGATCAAGAGTCACATGTTCTTCCGACTCAGCCAGCCAGGAGTCCCTGCTGAGAACTTCTTTCCATTTGCCAACCATGGGGCTAGTGTCTGTGTGAAGACCTCCTTTCTTTGATTGAGGAGGAAGAGTGTATCTCGGGGTGTTCCCTGAGCTGGAAGGGAAGTGGACAACTGCTCTACAGTTGACATAATAATAGCTCTAGGAGGCATGGTGCACCCAATGGTCCTCAGCCAATGGAGGAAGGAATTCAGCCGGAGGGATTTCATACAGTGACAGGGACCAAGACTCTGTGGCACCCTGGAGCGATGCTTCACCGCCTCGTACTGCTCTCAGAAGGGTCGCGGTTAGTGGTGCTCTGAGAATGACGCCTCTCTGCGTGGCTGCATCTTGATGATGCTCTTAGGTTTCGAGGGATGGGCTCCCCTAAACGGGAAGCAGGGGCAGTGGTGGGGGGCGGGAGAAAAACACAACTAAATCCAGCCAATGACTGTCTTTCCTTTCACAAAATTAAAAGACACTACTGTTATGTATGTATGGTTATGCCCACGTACACACACACACACACACACACACACACACACAAACACACGGCAGATGAGGCTTCCCATGTGACCTCTCTCTTGCCTGTGCCTCCAGAGTGGAAGCCTTGATGGGTTTAATTTCATCATTCTCTTGAACATTTTAAAACAAGGGTTTCCCTTTAAAAAAAAAAAGCTATAACATTTTTAAAGTTAAAAAAATTTTATTTAAAAAAAAAATTTTATTTAAGTAATGTCTTCATGCCTTGTGGGACTCGAACTCACGATCCCGTGGTCCAGAGTCACATTCTCCTCCAAATGAGCCAGCCCAGCGCCCCTGTAATGAACATGTTTATACATACACATACATCTTTGAATTCTACAGGATGTCTTTGACACAAGAACAGTAAATCACTTATTCTTGGTATGGGAATTAAGAGTGGATGCAAACCACTCTAATGGTGGCATCAAGGGATGGCTTAGGGGAAACATTAACCCCCCCCAATTTCCATCCGCCCACACCAGATCACCCCAAAACACACATGATGGACAAATGCACTGTTCGCAGATGCGGCCCCTCCTGCCTCTCTTCTGCCAGGGAGACTCCCCTCAGCCTTTTTCTGTCAGAATACTGAGGACACCTCTGTGGCTCAGTCAGTTAAGCATCTGCCTTAGGCTCAGGTCATGATCCCAGGATCCTGGATCGAGCCCCACGTTGGGCTTGCAGAACAGCAGGGAGCCTGCGTTTCCTTCTCTCTGTGCTGCTCTCTTGTGTACCCTCTCTATCTCTCGCATAAGCAATAACATCTTTAAAAAAAAAATTCTGGAGTCCTGTCACTGCCCCCCCGCCCCCCGCCTGCCCTTTGGTCTTCTTTGCACGCTCTCATTTCCCATCAGCTTCACGCTGTGGGAGGCGAGAAGGAGGGGAAGTGAGACTAGCTGTAAAGTAGCCGGCTGGTAGGTTTCCTGTGAAATCGGATGTGGTCAATTAACCTGGGTTATCTGCATCTAGCTCAGACACTCCTGCGAGCTGTGAGCACACAGGGGGCCCTGAGACATGGGGATGCCTGCCTAAGACTGAAAGCAGTTATCAGAGGCCCTGGGACCCAGTAACTGCCTGGAGAATAGCCACCGTGACTTAGGCCTCTGGGAGGTAAAGGTGATGCCGCCTGTAGCCATCAGCAATGGCAGGTAATTTCAAGAGTGCCAGGTGGCCGGAACCATCTAGCTTCTGGGCATTTTTGGAGCTGCTGCTATGTTTGGTTCTTGATGCACACCGAGAGAAGGTGTGAACTGGTTTCTCCATTCTAGGAGGTTATTAGAGGGATTTTTTTTTTTTTTTTAAGATTTTATCTTCAAGTAATCTCTCCACCCAGTGTGGGGCTTAAACTTCACATCCTTAAGATCAAGAGGAGTCGCGTGCTCTCCTGACTGAGCCAGCCAGATGCCCCTAGAGGAATGGTTTTTAAAACTGGAAAGGACAACATGGAAGGAACCTTTGAAACAGTGCCTGGCGGTGAGGAATCTTCGAGAACGGGCCTTCTTGGAAAAATTACCTGTTTTTACTTGGCATTTCCAAACTTGCCTCAAATGCTTTTTTTAGGGAGATTAAGATATTGATTGGTCAGGGGTCTTTCAGATGCAGGTCCTCCCCCTCCCTGACCCTGTTCACACTGGTTTAAGCAAAAAAAAAGGACCATTTTTTTCTGGGCACAGAATTGAAAAATGTGGCAGGGTGCAGGCACCCCAGCATCAAGTCTAATGCCCTGTCTCTCTCCTCTTGGTGGCAAGATGGCTGCCAGCAGTTCCAGCCACCATCCCGTCCTCTTAGCAATCCCAATAGAAAGAGAGTACTTTTTGTTCATAGCAGTTTCCATAAAAGTCCTAGACTGTAAAGACTGTGAGGGTAAGGATTTTTATATTTTGTTTACCATACTTTTCCCAACTCTTAGAACAGTGCCTGGCTTATAGTAAATGTTCAATAAAAATGTGTTGAATGAATGAATGAATGAATGAGTGAGTGAATATCATTGGTGTGGCTGGGGTCACATGCCCAGTTCAAGAGTTGAGCTGATAGTATGGGAGAATGGGGGAGAATGGTTTCCAAAGAAAACTGGGAATGCTGTTGTCTGAGAGGGGGCACTGACCTGAACGTTGGTCAGAAACCACACAGTGTTTGTGCTGAGCTGTACCAGTGACATCAGACCTGTGCTGAGAGGTTGAAGGAGCCGCCTCGTAAAACCAGAACGACAACTGATACCAGCTTAATCACTGGGCCAGCTGGAATTTCAGCCAGCTTGCGGAATCCTAGAAGTTCACAATGCTTTGACTGAAGAGCTCAGGTAAGAGCGTCTAAGACTTAATCTTGTGACTGAAGTAAGAGGTTTAAAATTGGCTTCGGAAATGATTTTGAAAACTAAGTCTGCGTCTGGGCATGCTCTGGCCTGGCGATGTGGTCTCTGTGTGGCATCATGGCTGCTTTGGGTCCAGGGTCACCATGGGCTGTTGAAGGCTCTTCTTTTTTTCTGAAGAACAACCAAGGCAAGAAAGACAAGAGGCCAAAACCTATAATTGGATTAAAAAGACATCTCTGGGGGCGCCTGGGTGGCTCAGTGGGTTAAAGCCTCTGCCTTTGGCTCAGGTCATGATCCCAGGGTCCTGGGATCGAGACCCGCATCGGGTTCTCTGCTCAGCAGGGAGCCTGCTTCCTCCTCTCTCTCTCTGCCTGCCTCTCTGCCTACTTGAAATCTCTGTCTGTCAAATTAAAAAAAAAAAAAAAAAAGACATCTCTGCACTCTTTGAGTAGATAGTATTCTTTGGAATTTTTTTTTTTTTTTGATACTTGGGAAACCAATTTAGATTAAAGTGGTGACATAAATCTTTGATTCCATTTGCCTCCTGTTTTTGGAAGACACACTTGTACGCTGTGGCCCCAAAAAGC
The DNA here is from genome assembly GCF_922984935.1 of Meles meles. Taxonomy (NCBI): domain Eukaryota; kingdom Metazoa; phylum Chordata; class Mammalia; order Carnivora; family Mustelidae; genus Meles; species Meles meles. The sequence goes on along the minus strand of NC_060072.1, from coordinate 17,353,272 downwards.
TATAATGCATAGTTTCCTCGGGGCACGGTACTGGGTGGATGCAGCGATTCCATGGTGCTGGAGGCTCAGATGCCTTCCATCTTGCTCGCTCTACGGGAGGTTGTGTCTTCATCCACTTGTTGAAGATGACTCACTCCCATGTCTGTCCTGCTGGTGGGAGGTGGGAGAGAGGTGCTGTGGAGGCTGTGTCCTGGCACTCATTATTTCTGCTTAAGTCTTGTTGAGTCATGGCCGTTGCTGTCTGCAAGGGAGGCTGGGCAAGGTAGTCTATTTCACTATTACTTTGGCCTTTTAGCTCTAAAGAGAGCTAGAGAATGACTATTGCGGGTTAACCCCTAGTTCTACCACATTAAGGTTCTGCACTTCAGATGGTTACGGGCCCTGCCCAGTCCTTGTTGAACACAAGTATATTTCATGAACCTCTACTTGGTCAGTGCACTGGGTTGGATGGTGTTGCTCCAAAATTCATGTCCTTCCTAGAACCTCAGATTAGGGCCCTATTTGGAAATAGGGTCGGTGCAGATGTAATTAATTAAGATGAGGTCATTTTGGAGTTGGGGTGGGGAACCCTTAGTCCAGTAAGACTGGTGTCCTTATAAGAGAACAGACACACAGAGGAGGAAGGCCATGTGATAAGGGAGGCCGAGACTGGAGGGATGCAGCCATAAGCCAAGAATGCCAGGAACCGTCAGAATCGGGAAGAAGCAAGGATGGATCCTCCCCCGGAGGCTGTGGAGGAAGCACAGCCCTGCCAACACCTTGATTTTGGACTTCTAGCCTCCGGAACTGGGAGGAAGTATGTTTCTGTTGTTTTTAGCCCACTGAGTTTATGGTACTTGTTACAGTAGCCCTGGGAAACTAACAGAGTCAGGAAGAACACACTTCTTGCCTTGCTCCAGTGGGAATTGTTCCCAACTGCAATCAGTGTGTCTGGCTTCTCGGCATTGCCCTGCATGTAGGTGGAACTCCACAGAGGTCACTGTGTGGGGACATTGTAGGTGGTCAGTGATACATTATCTGTCATTCTTATCAGTCTAGTGGACGATTGGACAGTAAGTATGAAACAGATACGTATTTAACGAGTGTGGTAAGTTACACAGAAGAGGATGGGATGATGAGAGGCTGCGGTAAGGAAAGTGAACCTGGTGTTGGTGGCGGGCACTGGTGGGGTGTGGTCGTGCTCACAGAAGCCTTTTTTTCTCTAAGACCTGGATGAGCAGGAGTTAGGAAAAGAATGGAAAAGGAGTGGGGGCCACTTTTTGGGGGAAACAGCCTGATGTCAGGAGCTCACAAACATGGGTGCTGTTTGGGGAATTAAATTCCTGGGCCCACCCCAGCTGGTCTCTATCAGGATTCAGGGAGGGAGCTCTTCTAGGCTGTGGGGTCCAGAAATGTGTTTCTTTTAAACCTGCCCTTGGAAATTGCGTTTGGCGGGGGGGGGGGGGGGGGTGGGGGGGTGGGGAGTGGAATTGCTGTCCTAAGGCAATGAGTCTTAAAACATTCATGGTCTTCTGGAATCACCTGGAGAGCTGGCTCAAAAGGCAGATTTGGGCTTGGATGCAGCAGGTTTCAGGTGGGACTCTATTTGACAGGCAGATCGCGCAGTCTGATTCATGGTGTTCCCTGACCTCATTTTGAGAAACACATCTCTGGCAGTTTGGGTAGCTCCATGAAATCAGAAATTGACCTCCGCAATGGCTAGTAATTCCAGTGGAGAATACAAGGGGTCACCTAAAGGGACATTTGTAGCTGATGTGATCTTAGAAAGCCCTTATGGGGCGGGCCAGAAGGGCAGCATGGAGCCCAGACTTGGCAGCATCAGCAGCAGCAGCAGCAGGAGGAGGCCTGGGCCGGCGGGTTCCAAGAAGAGACCCATGACCACGGGGAGCTCCACCGGTCCCGGCCCTCACCTCACCACAGAAGGTGAAACCTGGACATCTGACACCCAGCCCCGACTTCAGGGTTCTGTGCGGTGACAGCCTTTAAAATAACGTCAGTTTAGACTTCCCTTGCAAAGAGAAGACAGATTCAGGTCCCTTGTCCTGTTCCCATCCATTGTCGGACCTGGGAGGTGGGTGGGGGTGGGGGAGCCTTACATTCAGACCCAAAGCATCTTTAACGCGCAGTAGCCACGGTGCTGTCATGATCGGTGTGGCTCAGTGTGAGCGCTTGAGCTGAAAATGGGCACAGTGGACAAATGAAGACCCCTGACTGCAGACCTTCGGCGGGCCCACCTTCCTCCTCCAGTCCGAATGCCGTACCTGACATACCATTTTTAGGCGGCAGGGTGATCTGAGGTGAAGGGAGCCTTGGTGCAGCCGGACTTGGTTTGGAGCTGGAGTGTAAATCATCACACAGCTCTGCCTGGGCGTGCGTGTGCACGCGTGCCTGTGTGCGCGCGCACGTGTGTGTGTTTCTCCCTTCCGACATCATTCTCCGCTGGACTCCGGGTTTCATTCCATTGTGTTACTTTCCCTGCATGAAGCTGCTGGTCGTTCCCATTCGACGTTTAGATTTTTGTCTTCAGGGAAAATACGATCATTAGTCTATATTCTGGAGCAGATGTAATTGAGTCGCACACCGTCTTCCTGCCTCCCTTTGCATGTGTGGGGCAAAAGTGTACCAAAGTCAGCGTGGATGTTTCTTAATAATATGGAAATGAGTATTAGCTGAGGGAACCGCTCTGTGGCTACTGGCTGTTGGGTCGGGAGCCTGAGAACGGCCTGCGGTGCGCCTGGCTCTTCTTGAAATTGATGACTTCAGCTTTTCGGGGGTCTGGCTTTGTGCCTGTTGGCTGTTGCCTGTTGCTCAGCTGGACTGTGGGGTTAATTAGTCAGAGCTTAATCCTGGGCCTCGTGGCCCGTGCGAGCATGAGTGTTTGAGAGTGCCAGCCCGGGGTTCGTGAGCTGTGTGTTCTGGTTCCTTCCTCTGGATGTGGAAACTCTCTGGAGGGTGTGTTCCTAGAACTTCTCTGCCCGCCTTCACCGTCTGCCTATTTATAATGACCACCACGAAAGGCCCCAATGGCCAGGGCTGCTTCCTAGGATAAATCAAAGCATGGAACCACAGAGTCTAGAGCTGGCCCCAAAACAGATTGGGGGGAAGAGTCTTCCTCCCGAGGACTAGGGAGACCCCCAGCTTGGATCCTGGCTCCACTCCCATCGCAGCCGAAATGGGATTTCTGAAGAGGGAGCGTGTTTGAAAGCACTGGGGTTTTGCTAGTTTCCATTTTTGTCATAGAAATACACGATAGTCCAATTGAGGGTTTTACGAAGAGGCAGAGCTTGATACAGTTACAAATAAACAACAGCAAGCCACATCTCTGGTGTAAGGTATTTTAGTCTCTCACCTTGCTTTCATGGAATCCATTGGTGGACTCAGTAGAGCCCCCGAATAAATGAAGAGCCCAGCCTTGGATGATTTTAGGTTCTATCTGCTTAAAAATAGCCTTCTCCCCACCCCATGACTCTGTCAGAAACTCCGGCTTACAAAGACCCTGTTGTTAGCAGTAATTACCAGACTAATAACAGTGGCGTCTCTCTGTGAGTGCCCGCCACCTCCTGGACAGGGTGCCTTAGAAATAGTATCTTGTTTAATCAACAGCTTTGGAGCGGTTCTCCTTGTCCCTATTTTACAGAAGAGGAAGTTGAATTTGGAGAGGCAGAGGAATGTCTTTCAAGGTCACCCATGGCACAGAGGCTGCTGGCTCCTTCAGGTTAGGAGTCCTGTTAGCGGGCACATGCAACAAGATTAAACAACAACAGCAGGAAGTAAAAAGTAAATCTAAGAGGTTGGGGGTCGGGTTACCAATCATTTCATTATTTGTATATATTCTTAGCATGTTTTAAATACCGCTTAGAGTTTCAAAAAGACTTATATTATCCGACAACTTAGTTTTTTATACGGATGATGATGATTTTTTTTTTAAAGATTTTATTTATTTATTTGACAGAGATCACAAGTAGGCAGGGAGGCAGGCAGAGAGAGAGGAGGAAGCAGGCTTCCTACTGAGCAGAGAGCCTGATGCGGGGCTCGATTTCAGGACCCTGGGATCATGACCTGAGCCGAAGGCAGAGGCTTTAACCCACTGAGCCACCCAGGTGCCCCCCTCTTTTTTTTTTTTTAAATTAAGCTAGCTTATCAGGGACCCAGAACATCTGGGAACGGGGACCAGCACATGAGGGAGGGAAGAGGAGACAGGGGACCCGTTCTGTCCGAGGAGGCAGGGCCACATCTCACCGTGGAGAGTGAGTGTGTGCTCCACTAGCTAGGACAGCCCGGGGCACCCGCAGGTGAAGGGATGTGTGTGTATGTGTGTACACACGTGTGCATACGTGCACGGAAGCCTGTTTGCTGTCCACTATTGTATTAGCCTGTTCGGACTGCCCCGCCGTAACCAATACCACAGACCGGGGGCTTCCACAACAGAAATGTATTTTCTCATGGTTCTGGAGGTGGAAGTCCAAGATGAAGGTGTCAGCAGGTTGGTTTCTCCTGAGGCCCGTCTCCTCAGCTTGCGGATGGCTGCCGCATCCCCGAGTTTCTCATGTGGTCTCTCCTTTGTGTGCACGCACCCCTCGTGCCTCTTTTTGTGTCGAAATTTCCTCTTACAAGGACACCAGTCAGATCTGGACCAGTATCCACCCTATCTGGCCTGATTTTAGCTTAATCACCTCTTTAAAGGCTTCATCTCTAATTATAGTCACATTCTGAGGTACCAGGGGCATTAGGATCTCGACACGCAAATTTTAGGGAGATCCAATTCTGCCTGTAAGAGCTGTGACTGCCTTATTTTGGCAGGGATCTGTGTCTCTAGCATTTCAAGGGAGCTGAGGGCCACTGGGCTTCCCATGTTATGAAGAAAGCAAGCCTTAGACCAAATCTTGTCTCATGCACATTTTCTGGCAAGAAGTCACATAAACATTCATTAAATTTTATGCCTGGAGCCTGATGAAGTCCCAGTAGTCTGTCCTCTCAGGTTCGCAATACCTCACATGGAAGCTTCCCTCAGGGCAGCTGAGAAAGTTCTGGGGAAGCTAAGTTTCTAGCTGGGTCAGGCCACAGAATCCTCTGCAAATGTCTGCTCTCAGACCAAGGGGGACTCTGGGCCAGAGGGTACTCTGAACATTGTAGGCTTTGATCTAGAGTTTGTTGAGGAAAAGCAGACAAGTCTAGTCAAACCACACATCTTGAATACCCTTCTCTTTGCCAGCGTGAAGTTATTTCCAATATTCATTATGCTAAGTTTCCCACCTTCTGGTGCATGTGGTAGATAAAGATGGCGGACACACTACTGGATGGCCAATGGGCAGAGCGTCTGATTGTTAGTTTGCAAATACTAACCACCCCCGGCAGTGTGTGTTTCCTCTTTAGGGACCTTAGATTTTACCTGACTGCACCCCTATTAACATGGACGGATGTGATGTCACAAGTTGGTGCCAGAATGTTTTAAGGTAAATTGCAGACAATATGATCTTTTTTCAAAACACTTTACCATATAAGCATTTTGTCTTGAGCCCGTGCTATTCCCAGATGAAGGTATAAGCACAACAATTTCCTTTCTTGAAAAGTTCAACAAAGTCAAGAGAAGTATTGAGTTTGATGCTCCGTTTCTATTACAGGTTAAGTCTTGAAACTGTTTTTGCTAAACATCAGTCGGGGGAATTTGAGGCGCAAACACTAGGCTTCTTTCACCCTTTGAAAAGAGAGGATGGATTCATCACGACAAGAACTGACATTCCAAAAAAATGTTTGAGTATGTATGATGGGTCTGAAGAGAAAACATTTAGATCTCAGGAGTGCATGCTTTTGAACTGTTTCCAAAATTCTAGAGTACGGTTTGAGAAATAATAAAATATTGACCATCGTTCAAAGAGAAAAACACAGGGCAATCTTAGGCATAGCCTGTCATTTTGCTTACGTTTCACTGGTTTCTCTAACTTGTTGAGAGCCCCTACTGTGGACCAGGTGCTGTGCTGTGTATTGGGGTGTCTCTTGACTTTTTTGATCTGTCTTAGCATTGAACTAAGTGGAGATAGTGTGTTTAATCACTTACTCATTTATCCAACAAATATTTCTGAGAGCCTGTTGCATATAGGTTTGGTCTTAAGCTCTCTGCCAGTATTCTCTCATTGTGTACATGTGAAATGAATAACCTGTTAGATTTCCCCCAGATGTCTCTCTTTGTGACCATCCGAGACAATCCACCATGCCCACCTCATCCGATCTAGATTTTTCTGAGAGTGACCTGGGATAGGACGGACAGGAGAACTTAGCTAAAGAATATAAGTAAAATCTATATAATGAAGAGTCGCCCCCACTCCCATGATCTATTCTTTGTACTGTAGTTTACCTAGTCTCCTCTTTAAAATCCTTCAGAGCTTCCCATTGCACCTGGAATGAAATTCTCACCACTTACGCAGACCTAGCCTGTGGCCACCTTCATGACTGTCTTCTACTACTTTTGGCCTCACTTGCTGTGCTCCAGTCATACAGGTCTCTCTGGCTCAAAGATGGCCTCAGGGCCTTTGCACTTGCTGTTCCTGCTGCCTGGAATGCTGTTCTTCCTAAAGACTTCCCGATTCCCTCATTCCGTCTCAGCTTATGATGTTACTCACTTAGAGAGACTTCTGCTGACCGTTTGTCTAAAGAATTCTCCCTTATTTCATTGTCCTCTTTAAGTTTCTCCAAAGCAAATATCACTTTCTGAAATTAGCTTCTTTCTTCTTTTTGCTTGTTATTACCAATTTCCCCAACTAAAATAGAGTCTGCCTGAGGGCAGAGCCTTAGTTATTTCCTCCTGTATATCCCTGGCACAGCTCCAGTGTGTCTGCTCCAAAGTAAGAACTCAATAAATATTATTGCATGAGTAAATCCCTGTTAATGCCCTTTGGAAGCTATGAGTAAAGAATGGAATTCCCTTTAAAATTCTACTTCTGGCTATTGAACCAGGCTTCTGGAACGAGATTCAGCTTGAAGATACCACCAAGGGGCATGACATCGGTTGAGTGGATTAAGGTTTTATTCACAGGATCTAAGATGTAGCAGAAGAAACTTTAAAGTAGAAATCATGTATACACCTACCGTAACTCTCATTGCTTTTCTCAGCCAAGTTAGATTTTTTTGACCAACAGAAGATCAGAAAGTGAAACGAGCCTGTCATGGAAACGGTGTGCTCGAGCTCTGTGGCTCGCCAGCAGCCTATGTAGCCGTAGCTGTCTCATTTGTGGGGGAGCCTCTGCTCTGGGTGTGCCTTGGAATCCTTGTCTAGCGGTGGGACAAGATCGTGATTGGTGCCTGGGGAAGAGAGCTTTTTGCCTGGAATGGGATAAGCCGTGGGCTGTTGAATGGGCTCTTGATTCAACAGAGGTGACCTTGGAGTGTGGTTCCTCCAGCATGAATTTACTGAGCACCTATTAGATGCAGTGGTGCTGGGGGTGCCCCGGGGAGTAAGATGTGCTGGCTTTGGAATGCCCGCGTGAGAGAGGTAGGGTAGCCTACCTAGATAAGTGCCGGAGGCTTCCTAAGTGGGAAAGGCCATCTTTAGTGACCTGGGAGACAGGCCAGGAGAGGCGGCCTCAGGTTGGCCGCGGAGGGGTGACTAGACTGAAGTAGTTTCCCTCCTTGCTCAGGTGGACGCTCACCGAGACTCAGGCTGATCGGGAGGGAAAGCTGGAGGAACTTGGACCTAGGAAGACGTGTTTAAGGTCTGTGTAGGGCAATCTCTTTTGAAGCATTATATCAGTTGGTGAGAGGCTCCTCAAGGGGTATGTGTGTGTGCGGAAATGAGCTGTTTGTTATTCGTGACTGAGCTGCTGTGCTAGGACTCGGGCTACAGTCTGGTGGATAGAACTGGGCCAATTTCCCCAAATCCTCGCAGGGCCCCCTCTGCAGGACTGCCGTGGAGCTGAACCCAAGAGCCTGCTGGCTGGCCCCCTGTGGCCCGGGGCCTCACTGCTGCCCGAGGGCCTCGCTGCCTCAGAGTCGCACATCATGCGTTAATGTCCCTTGTCATTGCTTCTCTTGGAACGGCTCAGTGATAACATCTCCGAAATGAAAAAGAGGGTCTCCGCTTCTGAGGATGTGATCACCGAGTCGGAGGCAGCTTCCCAGGAGAAGAGGATTTTGTCTCAGAGCCTTAAAATAGAATCCGTTCTAAGGCAGAATACTTCTTTTCAAGTTAACTTCTCAAAACTCCTCCGAGCCTGATCTTCTCGTTAGCAGCCGACTCGCAACGCTGAGCCGCACCCGTTCTCCGAGCAATCTGTGGGCGTTAGTTCTGTGCCACCGGGGATTTGGATTCGGATTCGGAATCCTCATGCGGGGGGCGGGGCGGGGGGCTGGCTGGCTGACCCGGATGCCTCTAGAGGTCTTGTTCGGAAACACCGAAGCAAAACAGTTGTTCTTCCGTGTGGAGAGATTTAAAACCATAATTTAAAAAAATTTTTTTAATTGTGGTAAAAAAGCACATCACATAAAATTTCCATTTTCATTTCCATTTCCATCTTCCATTTTTAAGTGTGCAATTGAGCAGTGTGAAGTAGATTCCCATGGTTGTGGGACTGATCTCCAGAACGCGTCTGCGTGCAAAACTGTATCTGTTGAGTGATGTCCTATGTCCCCTTGTCCCCCACGCCATCCGACTTTCCCATTCCGTGACTTTGACTCCTTGAATACCACCTCCCAAAGTGGAGTCCGGCAGTATTTGTCTTGCTGTGACTGGCTTATTTCGCTTAGCACAATGTCCTAAAGGTTCCTTCATGTCGTTAGCAAGTGTCAGAATTCACTTCCTTTTTAAGGCTGACTGATACTCCAGGGTATGTATCTAACCCCATTCGGCTCAGCCATTCCTCTGTCGATGGACACATGGTTTGCTTCTGCACTTGGTTATTGTGAATAGTGATGTTATGAACATGCGTCTGCAAATATCTCTCTGAGATCCTGCTTTCCATACTTTTGGATAAACAGCCAGAAGTGGGATCACTGAATCATAGGGTAATTCCATTTGTAATTCTCTGAGGAGCCTCCATTCTGTTTTCTGTAGCAGCTGCGCCGTTTTACATTCCTACCTACAAGCACCCAAGGGTTCCAGTTCCTCCACGTCCTTGCCAACACTTGATTTATGTGGTGTTGGTAACAGTCATCCTAATGCACGTAAGGTGGTATCTCATTGTTACTTCGTGTTGTCATCAGTACATAATTTAGTATTGACTGTTGGTTACGTCTTCTAAGCACTTGATGTGACTGAATTCCCACCACAACTCTGTGAGGAGTGTTCCAGCTTTACCCCATTTTGTGGATGAGGAAATTGAAACTTGGAGAATTTAAGTAACTTACCTAGAGTCACACAACTAGTGAAGGCCTGCATCTGGGTTTGGACCTGGCTTTTGTGGAATTCTCGCTTTCTTCCTCACTAAGCTAGAGAAAATCCGCATTCAGAGCTGACCCATATTGGGGTAGTAGGTAGTAGGTAATGAGATTTTTTCCTAGAGAATGGAGTTTCTTGGTGGTGGGCTCAGGAGTTGAAGATTCCAGAACAAGACCCATGTTTGGTCATCACAGAATCCTTATATAACAGCCCAAAGCTGGGATGCCACAAACAATGGCCAAGTCTCTTGAGCCCTTGGCTTGTGAAGGACTTTGTACTTTTTTGGTTTCAGTTCCCATAACTCTTGAGTAAATAGCAGAGGAAGTGAGGAAAGAGACACAATTCATTTTGAACATTTTTCATTGACACTATTCAACTTCTGAATTTGGTTTCTAATCTGTGTGTGGTGGGGGGAGGAGGAGAACGTTGAATTAACGAGTTATTATTACATTGGAGGGTTCATTCTTTGAGCCCCCAGATTTTCTGGGAAGCCGTGGAAGCTGTGGAATAAATGTCAAATATTTGGTTTAATTTTTGTTAATCTTTATCCTATTTAATTTTGTTTTTCTGATTAGGCCTCATATTAGCCCTGTTTCCTTTAGGGACTGTTGCAGTGATTGGTGGCCACAATTCGGCATATCAGCTCCATTATTTGTGTTGGATTATCGTATTAACTAACATTAGGAAAAATACATTATACGTTAATTCAAGCGGGTGCACTCCCATCTGCTAATCCTATCAGTAAATAATGGCACAGGGTCATTTCAGCAACACCAATTAAATCTGTGGGGCCACTCCTCTCTCTTTGATAGGTTTTGTTTACATATTTCTGACTCTGGCACCGTCAAACGACGCCTCCTTTAAGAAGTTGACTCAGAGACTAATCCTCTGAAACTTTTTTTTTTAATGCAAGACAAAGAAAACATGACGTGTCATTTCCTGCCACAAAATCCTAGACAGAATTTGAAGGATGAGTTAGAAGGTGTGTTCAGGGGCTCCCTGAACGGGGGAGTGTGGAATCACTTGCCATCCACCAACAGCCGTCCCACTGTCTGTCCCTCTGCTGGGCTCTGACCTATCTCTGTGGCTGTGCTTGTGGGTAGTTTGGCCTCCTTCGAAGCGCGTGACACCTGGAGCTCTTATCTGTGACTTGGGAATGGGAACACCTATCTCCCGGGACACGTGCAAAGGTTTAATGAGCTGAGGAACATCAGGTGCCTGGCGCGGTATGATTGTCGCTTAACAGGTGGTAGGCCTTGAAGGACAGTTACTGCCATTAAGTACCATTTGCTGGGGGCTGACTTGTGTGTCCCTCCAAACCCCCGCCACCCGCCCCCCAAATTCATATGTTGAAGCCCTAACCCTGTGACTTCAGCATGGGACTGTATCTGGAAGTAGGGCCTTTACAGAAGTGAGTAAGTTGAAAATGAAGTCCCATGAGTGGGCCCTAACCCAGTGTGACCGGTGTCTTTGTAAGAGGCAGTTGGGACACACGTGCTCACACAGGGTTGGTCAGTGAAGACGTGGTGGGGAGGCCTCAGAACGAAGTCCTCCTGGCGGACATCTTGATCTTGGACTTCTGGTCTCTGGAACCGTGAGACAGTAAATGTCTGTGGTGCTCCCTTCCGGCAGCCCCAGCACACTCATCCACGATTTCGCAACTTCTTGAGGACCTTGTTTATCATCCTATTTTCTCGACAGAGAGTCTCCTGGGAGGTTCCTGTTTCCGTTGTTTTCTGGGTTTTTCTGGGAGGAGCTGAAGTCTCTTGGTCTCCAGGAGCCCCTTCCAGCCTTCCCGAGGAGCTGGGTCAGTGATGGTGGCTGAGGGGGGATGAAGGAGAGGAGGGTTGGTCACCGGACCAAGCATGGTGAAGCCAACTGTCCCCTCACGTGCTGTTTGCCCGCGGACCCGGGCACCTGGCCCAGGGCCCCCACCCCGCCCTGTGTGTGCTGCTGTTGGGAATCAACCAGGTGTGTCTTTTTGTCCCTGCTTTGCTCCGTCCCGTGGCTTCAGGGATGTTGGGCCTCATGTTTCATCTTAATCACAGCGTCCATCTTTGAGCGGAGGGGGGGGTCTCCTTTCCCTCCTGGTCTGTGCGTGGGTCCGATGGACGCTTCCCCCGCTTCCCGAAGCATCTGGGTCCATTTTATTTTAAAGGCTTTACTGCCTGCCAACCTTTAGTGGGAAACAGGCAGATAGAATGGGGAGTGACTAGGTTTTCGGGGGATCTTAAACCTCCAGGGTGGGCTTAACCTCAACCCCGTGGAAAGCCGGAAGAACAAAGGGATGTGGGCGTGAAGGATGGGGATGGTGTTAATGTCTCATGACCAGAGTAATGTGCTGTGGAGTTCATTTCACAGGAGAGCCAGTCCTTCAAAGATGCTTTTATTGGAAACTTCCCTAAGAGACCCTTTTCACCGAAGATTTTAGCAAATTTCACTTATGGGTTATCTGACTTGTCGGCAAGGGGTCTTGGTTGTTTGTGTAGCTCTTAATGATTTCCAAGAAAGTCCATTCGAGGCAGATGTGGGAAGGATTCAGTTTAAAGAACTGGAGTACTTGAGTTCGCCATTGATTTTAATAGTCTTTTGCAGCTGATAACATTGTTGGGGGTTTCTTTTAGGAAACTTCTCCTATAATGGTTTGCAGGTGGCTGAAGGGAGGAGTTATTTTTGTTTTACATCCTTTTCCAGCAAAGGAAGAGAGAGAGAGGGAGGTGATTCAGTTTTGAATTTCTTCTCATCCTTTCTTGATCTTTTTTTAAAGATTTTATTTATTTATTTGACAGACAGAGATCACAAGTAGGCAGAGAGGCAGGCAGAGAGAGAGAGAGAGAGGAGGGAGCAGGCTCCCCGTGGACCAGAAAGCCTGATGTGGGGTTCGATCCCAGGACTCTGGGATCGTGACCCGAGCCGATGGCAGAGGCTTTAACCCACTGAGCCCCCAGGCACCCCGCTTTCTTGATAAACTTCTTTTCAACATGGCCACCGCTCTCCCGCTCTGTAAACTCTCAGTGGCTCACTATTGCCGTCCTGTTGTCTTTTTCTCCCAGGGCTAGTTTAACGTAGGTCTCCCTATCTGGTCCATGGTTCTTGTTTTTTAATTCACCTGGATCTGAAAGAATAGAGGAAGCACTCAACAAAGATGTATGGACTGGCCTTTTTTTTTTCAGGGGAAGGAAGGAGTGTTAGGTTTTGCATCTTTTTCTTACAGGCTGTTAGAGAAGCAGGCAGTTCATTTTGCTTTACTCTTCTGTGCCTGGCCTTTCCATTTAGGCCAAGGTGGGGGGCGATGGGGTAGGGAATGAGGGGTTGGGGTTTTTGGGGGTGAGGCCTGTGACCTGCCTTTCTGGATCCCCAACAGTTGAGATGGAAAAGCTTGTACCCTCCTTCTCGTCTGAATGGGGGTGGGAAGGAATGAATTGGGGAACCCCATAGCCAAATGCCTGGGCTGTGTTCTGTCCCCCTTTTCCCACCCCCAAGCCTGGAGCAGCAATTGCTTGTGGGGCATTAACTTTATGCACTCCTGGGGCCAGACTGTACATTTTTTAACCTTGGCTTCTGCAAGAAAACATCGAGGAGGGAGACGTGGAGAAACCGTGCCCTGACAAATGGCTCCAAACCGTGGTGGTTGGTGAGAGCTTCATGAGTATGGAGGAGGCATTATTATGCAAATCAAATAGACAGTGGACAGCAGGTAGCTCCATACTGGAGAGTTCAGGCCTCCCCCCCACAAAAGACAGGAAAGGGAATCATCAAAAACGGGTGGACTCTGCCTCCTGCCGCTGCTGGGGTCCTCTCATTCTGATCCCCCTTCTCTCTTGCTGTCCTCCCTTGGTCCCTCCGCAGTCGTGACGCTGCCCCCAGAGGGTCTAGGGCATCCTCTGAGCCCCTGTCCTCGTGCCGCCGGCCCAGGGCCCAGTGGGGAAGTGCTCTGTAAACCGTGTTTTGATGACATTAAATAAGATTCATACAGCTTTGCAGTATTTGATTGTGGATTTTTAATCTGGCACCCCAGGTGACCTGTAAGCTCTTTCTATTTTTCCCTGCAGCTGTCTTCTGAGATACATTTGCTGGGCCTTGTTAATGGTTTGTTTTTTTCCACTTTGATTTATTAGATTAGAAGCTCAGTTCTCGGCCTCCCCCCTCCTTGGAAAAGTTCTTGCTTTGTCTCCATAAAACGTTGCTGTTGGGCTTTTCCTGGTTTATTACTTTGCATTAATACCTGGCAGTTTATCTGAGCTCGCCTTTTATTTCCTTAACATACAATATGGCCTCCCCTTTGGAGGGTTTGCTGGCCTCTCGTTTTATGTTAGGAGGTGTCAGTCCCTCAGGCCTAGGGATGAGCGGCACAGAGAACTTTAAATGGTTTGCTCCAAGCCACGTCATCATTAGGCTCATCAGGGGTAAAATGAACCAAGGATAGTAGAAAGGAACGAGCAAGGAAGAAGACACAAGAACTTGTGATGTCTTCTGCCCTTTAGCATGTTACCAGTACGAGACTGATTTGTTCAGAGCTAGGTGTTTCTCTGTGAAGTAGGTAGGAAGGATTATGTGAGCTAGGAAGGGAGCCATCAACAGGAAAGCGGCGGATAGGTTTTCCCCCCAAAACCCACTTAACAGAGGGATTACCAGTCCCTTGGGGGTTTCAGGTGGATGGCAGAGCGGGCAGCTTTTGGCCCTGGGCTGGTGTGGGATTCCTCTACAGAGTTTTGGCTTTCAGTGCCTCAGATTCTCTACAAGAAATAAGCAGAATGGTCGCGGCAGGCTGGCGGAGTCTGGTGACTTTAGGGAATTCCTCAGGCTCCCATCTCTGTAGGGCCCCAAGTGGGAAGGTAGGTTTGTTCTAGGGGGTGGAATGGAGCCCTTTGAGTGCATCTCTGGGGCTCAGGACCTGCTGTTAGGGGTACTTCTTTTCCTTCAGAGTCCTTGAGGATTGGAGGGGCTGAGTTTCTCAGCCTTAGGGAGACAGGAGTAAAAGGGGAGCAGCTTTCTAGAGCGTTCTGGAACAAGAGGTAAAAATCCAGGTCTGGGGACGGAGTACAGAGATGCTCAGATAGGACCGCCCTCCTGGTGTTCACAGCTGGGCCATGAGCCCTGCTCTGTTGTTTGCAGATTTTGTGCCCTTAACCATAAAGCCTGCTGCCTGGGAGCTCTGGGGGAGGGGCAGCTGTTCTGGGTGTCCTAGGTGGATGCACAGTGGGGCTCCGGGATCCGGGAGGGAACAAGGGGACACTTCTGAGTCCCTGAAGGCAAACACCCTAGCTTTTCTGGATAATCTCGTGATTATGCTGAGCGGAGATGCTGGGTCCCTCTTAGGGCTTGTGGTCTAGCGTTTGGTCAACCAATGGTTCAAATCCTCTTCCAACCCCCTTAACAAGATTGTTGACCTTGGGCAAGTCACTTACGCTTGCAGATACTCAGTTGACCTGCAGAAATGGACTCAACTTGGCACTGTGGGCACCCTCGTGGCATCGTGAAGATTCAGTTAGCTGAGTCAGGGGACACGCTCAGCCCAGGGCTTGGCTGGATAAAGTTGGCCTGGAGAGATGGACCCTCTGGTTGGAGTCCTCGTGCCTCGACTCCTTCTGGTGCCCCCAGGCAGGGTGAAGGAGCCATCCTTCCACTGCGAGCACAGCAAGACCCAGCCCCTTTGCAGAAGGTAGATGCAAACCTGAAGCGCCTTCCAGCAAACCCTGTTGTCAGTCCCTGTGGAAATTGTTAATCATCGACAGGGCCGGCTGCTGCTGATTTTAGGGTAGGGCACGGCACGGCTCTGAGCAAACCCCATCACTTTCCCTCTTCCCCTGCCAGCACGCTGACAGGCCGAGGCTCCCAGACCTAGCTCAGCACACCCCTGCTCCCTGTCCCTCTGCCCTTAGCCCATCTGCGTGCCTGGTTTTTAGAACAGACCGGGTTGACCAGATACGTCGGTTAATGAAGATATACACTTGTTGGAGTAAATACCTGTTGGTGGCTGGGGGGCAAAAAATACCGGCCCCAAAACACAACCTCTCACGTCTTCCCTTGAGACTGCTGGTAATTTAATAGGATGGAGGTAATTTGTGAGTGATAATTTATTTCCATCCCCTCTGCAGTCTTACCTTTCAGCCGCACCCCTGCACGTGTGAAACAAGTAACATGCAAGCTAGCTGGGCGAAAGCTCTGGGGGCTGAACTGGGTAGTCGGCAGACACTTGGTACTTGAGCTGTCAAGTGTAAAAAGTACCTGATTAGAGATTCTTATGCCGCATTCAGCAAGTCTGGGGCAGCGCCGAGGAGTCTGCCTTTCTCACGAGCTGCCAGGGGGACGCTGCTGGTCCGAGGTGTACCCCCGGGGTCCTGAGGTGTTGATGGGCGAGGTACAAGTCAGAGATCTGGATAAGGTAATGAAAGGTACAAGTTACAAGGGAGAAGGAGCTGTCGGCACATGGGACTCATAGGCCTTTGCAAACATTCTCAGGGTAGTGAGTGACCTGGGTGGCCTGTGTTCAGACCCCACCGCTGCCACTTTCTAGGTGTGTGACTTTGGTGTCATCGTCTGGGCAGTTATAACAAAATCCAGACAGAGGGGCTTAAAAAACCACAGAAGTCTGTTTCGCACGGTCTGGGGGCTAGAAGTCTGAGGTCACAGTGCCAGCGTGCTTGGGTGAAGGCCTTTCAGGTTCGTAGCCAATGCCTTCCTGCCATGTCCGGACCTGGTGGAAGGGGCTAGACATCTCTCTGGACCCTCTTTCATAATGGCACTCATCCTGTTCTGGAGGGGTCCCCTCACATGACTAAAGAACCTCCTAAAGGCCCACCGACTAATAGCACCATCTTTGGGAGTTGGGATTGCAACATATGAATTTTGGACCGTGGGGGGAGGGGAACCCCAAAATTCAGATCATAAAACTTGGGCAAGTCAGTAACCCCAGAAGAGCCTTGTTGCCCACCTGCAAATTGGGGTAGGTGATTCCTGCCCACCTTCAGTAGTGTGTCTGTTTGGGAGTAAAAGAGCAAGTCCCTGTAACCGGTTAGAACAGCTCCAGCCCCATACGGAGCAGCCAAGAGCTAAGTCTTTCCATTCTCTCACCTGGGCGCGCCTTGAGTTGATGGGGCCTGACCAGTGAGACTGTGGGCCTTGGGCCTCCAGCAGACACAACAGGACTGGGGACCTGGTTCACGGCAGGGCTGCCTTGACCCTTCCCGGGAATCCCGGCCACCTGCGATGACCGCTCTTGGCACCCAGGACCCATTAGGACTTGTTCCCTTTCTCTGTGGCCAGAGATTGCTTCAAGAACTGACCAGAAAAGCCGAGGACGGGCTGTGATTAAATGAATGAGGATTTAAGTGGGCAGGGGAGGGGGTAGTTCTTAATGGGGAAAGGAAAAAGAAATCATCGGGTAGATTCTTGAATGAAAAATGGTGACGTGCGGGACGCCTGGGTGGCTCAGTTGGTTGAGCAGCTGCCTTCGGCTCAGGTCATGATCCCAGCATCCTGGGATCGAGTCCCACAGTGGGTTCCTTGCTCCGCGGGGAGCCTGCTTCTCCCTCTGCCACTCTGTCTGCCTGTGCTCGCTCTTTTTCTCTCTGACAAATAGATAAATAAAATCTTAAAAAAAAAAAAAATGGTGACGTGCTTTGGGCTCAGACAGTTCCTCAGTTTTGTCATGAGCCAAAGCCTTGAGCACCATAACTTGGCATTGAACTCTAGGGATTGCAGCTCAGTTCCTGGGGCCAGGCCGAGTGGCAGAGGGGGCCTC
This sequence comes from Meles meles, assembly GCF_922984935.1. NCBI lineage: Eukaryota > Metazoa > Chordata > Mammalia > Carnivora > Mustelidae > Meles > Meles meles. Next base: position 17,336,161 of record NC_060072.1, on the reverse strand, counting down.
TGTTCTCACCCTCCGGGTGTTGGCTGAATTGGAGAGTTGGTGCCTAAAGGTCCCTTCAGATGCAGCAGACAAAAGAGCCCAGATCTCTTCCCACCGGGGCATGTGAGTGTCCTGGCAGGAACTGCTTTTGGGCTCTGAACCTTGGTTTCTCCTCACCCGTAGCAGAGGTGGCCAGCCTCCCTGAAGGGAAGGAAGTGCCTCGCCTGTTCGATGCACCTGGTAAACGTCAGCATTTCTTTCTGTTTCTGCAGAGATCGTTGCACTGAGTCTGCCGCAGTCCGGACGATGGTTCCGGCTCTGGCTGGCTTACCGGGTTGGGGAAAGGTGCCTCCTACACGCAGGCATCCTTGTAACCATAGTCTTAACGTGGGGACAGTTGGTGGCCGCGAAGGACCTGCCCCTCCAGGTCGTGTTGGTACCTCACACAGCTTTGCAGCTGCAGAAAAGTCTCATGTTTGTGCCTCATTCCCCATGACCTCGTGAGGCTGGAGCAGCCCTGCTTGCCCCGACTCGATATGGCGGCGTTAATGTAATTAGCAGAGTTAGGCAGCAAGGGCATGTGTGCTTAAAAAAATCCAGGCACCACAGCGCTTCCTTCGGTACCGCTGAGTGCCATCCCTGCGGACGCCACCTCGGCGTGCCCGATGCACCTGCTGGGGGGTGGGGAGGCGTGCGGCTCATGCAGGTTGGGTCCCAGCTTGAGGCAGCCTGAGGACTCTGGGGGTGATCTGGTTTCTTGGAGTCAGCTGTCTGTCACACGGCTGGGTGGGGACGAGGCTTGAGTCACTTATAAGGAGGGCAAGCCCTGGAATTTCGGACCCTCTGGAATATTCCAGCCTCATACTTCCTAAAAGTCCATTCATGGATGAGGTGCATTAGGATCTCTTGAGCTTTCTGAAAAAGCACATTTCAGGGCTCCATTTGGAGGTTCGTACTCAGTAGATCTGGAAAGGTTGGGGAAGGCCCAGTTCCCACGTGATTCTCGTGTGCCGTGAGGTTGGGCACAGCCTGGGGCTAGTCTAGCCTTTGCTGGGGCTGGACGCCAAGGAGCAAATCTGTGCTTCTGTTACCGTCTGTTACAGGGGGCAGTCAGTGACCAATCTAGAGCCAAACACAGTCTGTGGAGCTCTGAGGTTCTTTTCTGGCGGGCAGACCCCTGTGAGACAGGCCTCTGTGATTTTTGCATACAAACCACTTATCCGTGCTGTAAATTCAGCCCCACAGAAGCGTGCTGTAGTCTAACCAGGGCTCTCAGCTGGGGACTGTTTTCTTCTGTCCGGGGACACTGGGTACTGCTGGAGATGTTTCTGGTCCTCATGACTTGGGAGGAAGGAGTTACCACTGGCGTCTAGTGGGTGGAAACCAGGGATGCCGCAAACGTCCTGTCCTACACAGGACAGTCCCCAGAGCAAAGAATCGTCCAGCCCCCACCGCCAGTGGTGCCGAGCCTGAGAAACCCTTGTCTGGGTGAGTGTTTTGCAGATTTAACCGTGCACCTGCTCCTGACTTCGCAGGTCTGGGGTACGGCCTGAGATTCTGCGTTCCTAACAAGCTCCTGGTGATGTGGGTGCTACTCTTTTGGGGACCACACTTGGCATGGCAGGGTTTTTAGGGGAGTGGATTTCACAGTAACTCGGGTGGGGGCTGGAGTCACAGCTCTCCTACTGAGCTGGCTGTACGACCTTGGGCAAATTACTTAACCTCTGTAACCTGCCGTTTCTTTGTCTGTAAAATGGGGATAATATCCCTTGGAGTCCGGTAACATTGGTAAAGAACTTAGCACTTCTCAGCTTTGGCGAGCATTCGAGCATTCGCTAAGTGCTGCTGTTACTGGCCTTACTGTCTGTCATCTGCTTAGCCACTAGCTTTGTCCACGGGCTCGTTATTTACTTACTTTGTGCCTCATGCTTTGCTGAAATAGGACGGGTTGGGAGGAGATAGGAAGGATTATCTCTGCGATGGTGAATTTTACAGAGGACGAATATGGCATTTTTACTCCCCAGTTGCCCTACCCTCTGGCACTGGGTGGGAATCGAGGTTGGATAAGAGATATGACATCAGCTCTGTCCTTCCCATCTCCGAAACACCACGCTGACCCTACACTCACGCACCACGAGTGAGTATGGACAGAATTTCCTAAAAGTCAGGCTCCCGTGTTTTTGGAGCTCTCGTTCAGATTGTGGCTTTAGGGACCACAGAGATGCGTAGACATTCAGCGTCACCGGCACTCGGAACTCCGTAGGTCACCTGGCCTTGGAGGACTTCAGAGCAGGCTCATGAGATAGGGCGGGTCTTTGTTCAAAGCCCCTCGATGCTACGCATTAGCCACGTGGTGTGGGAGTTATTTAAGACCACGAAGCCTCTGTTTACCCATCTCTGAAATGGCAGGAAAGTCTTACCGGCTTGGAGAGCTGCAGAGAGGCAGGTGAGAGATGCAGCGAGGACGTGACTTACTGGCTGCGGGCCAGGGTTGCTCCCGTCCTGCCGCTCAGGGTTGTCCCTTGGAAGGCTGTTCTCACGGGTTTTTGCCGTCCAGTCTTGCGGGAGGCTTGCTGTGGGCAGAGCTTCTAGGCCTCCCTCAGGCAGGCTGATCCATCCGGGACTGCTGCCTTGCGGACGAGCCCCCCAGTTAGGGTGGTCGCCTTCGGTCCCGTGGCGATTGGTGAAGATGGAAGACACGCAGGCCACCTGTCTGGGCCGAGGAGTAGGAGGACACAGGAGCGCCGAGAGGTGTCCTTATAGGCCTCTTGTTTTGGCAGAGGCTTATGGTTTCCTTGCCATGCCATCATCGTCGATCGGGATGTAGAGGTGTCTGGGGACTTGGCGGGGGGGCTTGGGGGCTGGAGAGGGAACATGCACAGCTGGCTATCACAGCTGCCCTCCATGTGGGATGACCCGGAAGCCGGGTGGAAGAAGTGCGGGAGCCGAGAGCAGAGGCAGGTGCCTGCCGGAGCCACTCCTGCAGACTTCCTGGGGAACATGCGAAATGACGCTTCTGCTGCCACCTGGAACGCCTGGCAGGGCGAACATGGGGACGGCGAACATGAACGTGGTGGAGAGGAAGCCCCTTGCTTGCTCCCATCACTGGCCCCAAGAAGGCCTCTTTGGAGGTACTGGTGCAGTGCTGGGCAGGAAGAGCTCAGGTGTGCAGGCTCCCTCTGTCCGGTGCACAGCTCCTGGGAGAGCAGAGCCTCCATCGCCGTCAGTGCGCACTCAGTGGCTAGAGGAGGGTGGGTGCCCAGGATCCCTTCTCCCAGCTCAGATGGCCCCCCTGGGGAGCCTGGGCAGAGCGCTTTGCCTCCTCCTGATAGAGAGTCAACCCTCAGTGCGCCTGAGGAGCTCAATTGGTTAAGCACCTGCTTTTGGCTCAGGTCATAGTCCCAGGGTCCTGGGATTGAGCCCCTCAAATCTTGCATCTCCGGCTCCTTGCTCAGCAGGGAGCCTGCTTCTCCCTCTGCCCCTTCCCGCTGCTTGCATGCTCTCTCTCTCTGTCAAATTAATAAAAGCTTAAAAAAAGGAGTCAGCTCTTACTGCTTAATTTTGAGAAGCCCAGGTGGATGATAAGAACAAAGGCCATAGAGCCCCTGCTCTTTGTTCCAGTTCCAGCTTTGCCAGGTCCCAGCTGTGTGACGCTGATGAATTCACCTCTCCTCTCTGTGCCTCGGTTTCTCCATCCGCTCTTTCAGTTATTGCCACAATAGGCTGCCTAGCAAGCAAGCGACCGCCAAGCCTCAGCAGCACACAGTGATGGTTCGTAGCCACACATCTGGGTGGTCTTGGCTGGCTTTGCCCATGTCTGGGGCTCACTGATCCAGGACGGCCTTGGCCAGCATGACCGAGGTGGTTCGACTGTGTTCTGCGCGTCACTCATCTGCGGGCGGCACAGCCCAGGCAAGTTCCGTGGGTATGGCAGAGCTGCCGTGGCCAGCAAGCCAGTCGCGCAGATGCTTCTCAGTCCACTGCAGGAGGTTCGCTGACGTCCCGTGGACCAGAGCAAGTCCCACGGCTGAGCTTGGAACACGGGGCAGAATGCGCTGCCCGGAATGGCAGGCAGGCCCAAGGCCAAAGGAGCGCGTCAGGGAGGAGTGAAGAAATGGGGCATTTTTGCCATTTGCCACAATTACTAGCCCAACGGTTTCGTCGACAACCAAATCCTTACCCAGCCGATTACCATTCTTAGCATGTGGGATGGGATGATTGGGTGTTTGTGCATACGCTAATCTCGTGAGAAGAGATGATGGTGGCGGTCGTAAGTATCTCTTGTGATTGCTTGTGTGGTGGGACAGTCCTTGTGATTTCTCAGCCATCATTCTTGCCCACACTGCCACTGTCCCCACTGCTGGGACCACGGCGCCCTCTCCCTGCACTCCCATCACCGCCATGGCTGCCCCTCCACCACCTTCTGTGCCGCCAGAATTAGAATCATCCTTCAGACCTCGGCCAGATCGTGTTCTTTAGATGGACTTTCCCAACCAGCTTCCCCCAAAGAAGCAGCAGCACTCTGCTGTCTCGTACCCTGCCCGTGCTTCTGTGATATTGTGCTGTTTGACGTACGGTATTTGTTGCTGCCCCTCTCTAAGGGGACAGGAAGCATGTCTCTGTGCTTAGAGTGGGTACTCGGTACCTGTTGAGGACCATGGACAAGGGAGTTTTGCCCCACTCTTGGGATACAATACCCTCGTTCTAAGACCAAAATCTGTGGGAGAAGCCCCCCCAGAGTGCTAGGGTTTCAGGGGTGCCTAATAAGAATAACATTCACAAGTGGTACAGGACACGGGATTCCATGGACGGGTACGTGTCAGGAAACCCCAGACCCAGGAGAGACTCTAACGGACTCTTCATGACTGCCTGTGTCAACACTAGCTTCGCTAACACACATCCCCAAATCTTGTGAATGAACATAAGTTTATTTCTCACTTACGTAACAGTCTAGAGTCGATCTTCTCGTTGGGCACCTGTCCTCCACTTGGTGTTTCAGGGACCCAGGCTGCTTCCGTCTTGTTGATCTGCCCTTCAAAATGTAGTATGCCCAAGGTCACTCTGAAGGTCATCTGCTATTTTAGGCAGCCAGCCAGAGGGTTACCGAGTTGGGCCTGGAATTGGGTCCCACCACTTCTATTCTCATTCCACTGGCCAGAGCTTGGTCTCAGCGGGGCAGAGAAATGTATTCAGCTACCTGTTCATTTTCTGTTTAGCAAGACCCTTCACAACAGTGTTTATGCAAGAGATGTGTGGCATTCTATTTTTTTGGTAATGCCTCTATCTGATTTTTCACTTTAAAGCCAATCTTAACCAAGTCTTACTTAAATTTCATGAAACCTTGGGTCCTAGTCTGCAGCTTTGTAACAAAATGGGGATCTTTGAACCAGGAAGGTGGGGTTAGAGAATGTGAGTTGTGGTATACAGTTTATGTGTGGCGAAGATAAGAGTGTTGCACTATGCTGTTCTTAGAACCAGTTAATTTGTTTTTTTTCTCTTTTTTCTTTTTTAATTAAGTGATCTCTGTTCCAGTGTGGGGCTTGAACTCACAACTCCGGGATCAAGAGTTACATGCTTTACAAACTGAGCCAGCCAGGTGCTCCAGAGCCGAATTAATTTTTAGGCAAAACGTTTATGTGGTCTTGCTGGCTGGCAGCTGGAGGGTACGCAGCACCCATCTTGCTGGGGTTAGAGCCTTTGACTTGAGGGATGACACTTTCAAGAGCGGGATGAAATCGGCAGGGAGCTGGCAACTGTTGAATTTGGTGACTGCAGCAAAACTTTGCTCCTTTCTTCTTGTTGTGGAAACGCTGTTTGTACAGCCTGTCGCCCATAATCAATACAAGGGAGACATTAATGAAGAGAATCTCTTGTTTGGCAGACAAAGCTTTCCCTTTGTTGGGGCTGAGCTGCTCAGCTAACTTCCTGGGAGTGTCTTTATGAGAAGTCGGTTTGTGATCCTTGCAAGTTGATATGTGAGGTTCTTGATTTTTTTTTTTTTTTTTTTTTTAACAGAGGAGTCAACAACCCAGTGTGTTATTGTCAAGTGTTTTGGTAGCTTGCAATTTGAGGAATGTACCCACGAGAGTGCCTCATTTCATAGCTTTGGGGAATTTGTACATACTTGTTCGTGGGTGGGATTGACTGGGGGCTTTCAACCTCTTCTGTGAGGTGTGCAACTACCATGAATCCAAGCATCATGGGTGATGAATTTTTTATACTTGTGGAATTTCACTGAGAAAAAGAAGTTGGACAAAATGCTGGAGCAGTTTGGGGCAACCCCGGGGTGAATCATTTTCCACCCAACGGTGTTTACAACCTAAATTCCCTCCTGTCTTCAGAAGGAATTTTTGTTGGTCTTGTTACTCATAGAATGTCTTCCCCCCCCACTCTGGTGTTCCCTTCACTTGACTTCAGGAGCTCAGGGGCTCACTTTCTTCCATTGCTTAGGAAATTCTGTTCTGGGTCCTATTTATGGGCCCTGCAAAATTCATTTGGAACTTGGAAATCAGGATGCCCATTTCTGCCTTCCTGCTCTCTCTCAAAGAAGGGTCGTGCTGTATGTTGTCATAGTGTCTTCCTGATGTTCTTCCAGGTCTTCTGTGTTTTCACTTAGTTTGAAGCTACTGAATGTTGTAGTAAGTGCAGTGGATGGTCAGTGGACAGCTGGACCTTGCATGGCCAATTTCTTGGTGTTTGGATAGTTAGTTGAATGTTACGTTACCTTGTCTTGATCATGAAGTGGTTTTGAAAAGTAACATTTCGGGAACTGACATGTTCTGGATGATAAGTTTCCTAATCAGTGGAAGGGAATGACCTTGGCCAGAATCTGTAACCTTGAATTATTTAGCATTGTTGAGCCTCATTTTCTTCACTTAGAGACTAGGTATGCTAATGGGTCCTTATCAGGGCTTTGGTGAGGATGTATCCAAGGTTTCCTGATTGTAATGAAAGTATAGAGGGCTCAGTATGTGATAACTACTATTAATCATTATTATATACAAGATCACTATCAGTGAGAGACCTTAAAATATCCACAGTGGAAATAAAATGGTATGGAATATCAGAAGCAGTGATTTTCTAGTAAGATTTTATTTTGTAATCATCTGCAGCATCCTTTGTAGAAAACCAAAGTAGCTGGTACCTGTGGTACCCTGTAGGGCTCCTGCAATTTACAGAATCAGTTTCACAAATATTTAGTATCAAGTGCCTTTGATGATGTTTCAGGTGCCATACTTGGAGCTATTTGGCTCAAAAGGTAGGGCAGAGTGAGCAAGGTAATGCAGGGTGCTTCCTCCAATGTCTTATAGTTGGAGTGACTCTGTGCCCTGGTTTGCCCTGGACAGTCCTGATTTATTGCTGTAGTCCTGGCATAATTATTAATAGTGTCCCTTTCATTTCAGAAGTGTCCTCGTTTGAGAAATCAATTTTATGGTCCCCAATATAGTTAATTATTGAGGCAGAAGGAGTTTCTTGAGAAAAGGACTGTTTAAGCTCTCTGAACAGAAAGGAGCACAATGAAAGCTGTTCCCCAGTAAGCTGAATCCCAGGTAGATGGTTAGCTATAGGACAGAGAGGAAGAGACAGAAGGGAAGGCATTTTGGAGCTAGAACAGGGCAAACACTGCCAGTGTCAGTGACAGAAACCCAACTGGGGTTACCGTCTTGAATTCCAGAGTGTGAAGAACCAACCTGAGGTGTCCAGGTTTTCTTGTTTAGGATTCATTCATCACCCCAGATGTTTTCATGGAGATCCTATTAGGCTTAAACCTTTGCCTTAAGAATTGCCTAACGGGGCGCCTGGGTGGCTCAGTGGGTTAAAGCCTCTGCCTTCAGCTCAGGTCATGATCCCAGAGTCGTGGGATCGAGCCCCACATCGGGTTCTCTGCTTGGCGAGGAGCCTGCTTCCCTTCCCCCTCTGCCTGCCTCTCTGCCTACTTGTGATCTCTGTCTGTCAAATAAATAAATAAAATCTTAAAAAAAATTAGAATTCACTAGCAGAAGGATTTGGGGAGTAAGGAGCAAGAGAGGGCTTCAGATGCTGAACTAGGTTATTACCCTGGTTTATATGGTCATTTTTGTTCTGCATCTAGGCATACAGGTCCTGTGTGGGGAAGCACAAGGCTTTTGTATTTCTGCTTGTGCTTTGAAATAACCTGATGCCTGGGGGGAGGTGGAGCAGGGTAGTTAGCCCTTCCCTGACATACTGCTTGAAATTGAGGGGCATTGCTTCCTTTTTTTGCCTTGCATACACCGGGAAAACGTTGGTTGCCGTAAATTTGGGGAGTGTTTTAAGGTGATAATGTACATACGTTCAGAGGTTATTTCCGAGACAGTCGTCATGAGGAATGCCATTCAAATTTCTTGGATTTTGGATGTCAATTTTCCCCCAAGTGTCAGCCTTTGGTTTGAGAGTCTTAATTACCATTCAGGGACCGTCTGTGAAATTAAGGTGAAAAAGGGGTCATGCCTGGCTTAGGTATTAAAGTATAAGCCTTGTGTGTTTATTATGTAGGCTTCACCTTTCAAGTTCCTATTTGCCATCCTGGGCAGCACTACCAATTTTCTGTGTCGTTAACTTTTTCCTGTAACACTGAAGGGCAAGAGGCTGTGGGTATCCACATTTTCTTTCTCCAAGATGAGTGGAACAGCCATCTGGGCTGGAGGATGGACGCACAGTTGCCCTCTTGTTGATTTGGTGTTTGTATTTTAATTGAAAAATCTTTGCTGATTCCAATGCTTACTTCACTGGGATTTCCCCTGTTAACTCTCTGAAATGAATAATGGATTAATTGAAGGCTTTGTATCCATTGTGGACAACCTATTAAGTGCAGAAAGAATTCTGGTATTGGAGTCAGAGGCCAGGGCTGGCTCTGTGACCTCAGATAAGTCATGTTAGGCCTCTGTGTCTTCCGAGGTAAACTGAGGTAGAGAAGGATATGAAGGATCACCCTCCCGGGGATGCTATGAATAAGATAGCAATTGCACAAGGACTCTGGGCCATCCTTTTTGAATAAATCACCAAAATTCATGGAGATCTAAAACAAGGGTGAGCAAACTGTTGGCATCATCTAGATTGTCTCCTGGTTTTGTGTGGCCTGTGGGCCAAGAGTCGTTCTTAACATTTTCAAATGACCGGGAAAAAAAAATCAAAGAAGACTATTTCCCCGACACACAAACAATTCCATGATATTCAAATCATCAGTGTTCTTAAATGAAGGGTCACTGGAACTCAGCCAGGCTTACCTGTTTATGAATCTTCTGGGGCTGCTTTTGTGCGATGGTGACGGGGGTGAGTAGTTGCTCCAGAGACGGAACAGCCTACAAAGCCAAACATATTTATCTGGCTCTTTCCGGGAAAAGGTGTGCCAACCCCAACTAGACTAATGGTTACTGTAGCGAGATGAACTGGGTTCCACAGAGATCTCTCCCCCATGATGCTAAAGCTTTGGGAAAGCTAAAATTCTTCATCTTGTGAGGTTGGAATCTCAGCTAGATTCATTCATTCACTCCATCAGTCGGTCATTATGGCTTCACCACATGTCTACTGAGTTCCTGCTACGTGCCAGACAGTGTTTTGGGGTGTTTAGGAAAAAACTGTAAGGAAACACAGGAACAGACACCTGCTCTCATGGAACTTACTTTCTAATGGGAAGAACTAGATAATATCCAAATAAACAGTATGTTTTATTATTAAGAAGGGGTTGTTCGGTGTGAAGGAGGTGAGGTGTGAGCTCCGAACATACGTGACAGGTTTGGTGGGACGGGGGAAAGAACTGCTAGGGCAGAGTTTGGAAAAGCAAGCTCAAAAGCCTTGGAGTGGAGGCCCTGGAGAAAGTCAGGAGAATGCACGGGCAAGGCATGATTGTATTTTTAATATTCAGTGTTGGCTGAGGGGTTGTGATACTCTGACTTATGATCATTTGAAAAAAATATTCCTTGTCCTTTTCAGGCACACGAGAAAACAAGAGGGGAGACAAATAGTGCAGTGGGTAAGAATAGAAGTTCTCGGGCAAAGAAAAGAAAAAGAAGTTCTAGGGCAAACTTTGTCAACCTCTGCAGCATGGACATTTAGGGCTAAATAAGTCTTTGTCGTGCTGGGAAGTCCTGTGCACTGGAGAATGTTTAGCAGTATTCCTGGCTTCTACCCACTCCGTCCAAGTAGTAATCCCCCAATTATGACAACCAAAAATGTCTCAAATGATGTCAAATGTCTCCTCAGGGCAAAACCCGCCTCCCCTGCCCCCCCAAGAACTACTGCTCTGGGATCAGGCTGCTTATTAACTGTGTGACTTGAGGCAAGCTGCTTAACCTCTCTGGGCCACAGTTTTATTATCTGCATAGTGAAGTATTACCTGGACCTACCATTCTAGGGCTGTTGAGAGGATTAAGAGGGGAATGCCAGCCAGCACTCAGCATGGGTCTTGGTGTGGCCCAAGCCCTTGGCAGATGTTTGCTGGGAGACCAGAGACCCAGGCTCTTGTTTTTCTCTCATTCACCTTGTTCCTCCACTGGGAGCAGGGTCCATGTATGTCTTGGTGAGAAGTGTGTTTATATAATTTTTATGATGGGCTCAGATCCTTGTATTAAAGTACAGGCTCTCAGACGGTCACCTTTTGCTTTTTTCCCTCTACTCATCATCATCCCTCATGGTGGCTGCCATTTGACAATTTGCAGACTGACCTATGAAGCAATCAGGTGGCCATCACTCCTTTCAATTCTTCGGGATGGTTGGAAGTCGAGGACCTAAGAGCTTAAGAAACACACGGGGGGTCCCCAAAAGCCCACCACCCCTCGGAACCCCCAGGATGGGGAGCTCAGAGCCAGAAGGTGTTGGGCTGTGGGAGGCAGCCCAGGTAATGAGGTGTGAGAGCAACTGAATAAAGGAGAGAAGCTTTTTCACCGTCCTCTGCAGCTTTAAGCCCTGCTTCAAAAGGCTTCTTTGTCCTGGGGAGCCTCCAGAACTCACGGATACCTTATGTCACCATGGGCCGCAACACTGGAAGGAGTGGGCAGACACTAGAGGAAGCCTGGCCTCCTTATCTCCCAGTCTGCTCAGGGCACCAAGAAGGGGCATGTTGGGAGCACTCATTGGGCTTTATTTGGTCCCCTACATCTCCTAGTCTGTGCCTCAGCTGGTCCCAGGACAAGATATTCCTGTGGGCTCTTCCTTCTCGAGTTAGAGAGTAAAAGCTGATACTTACTGAGCACTCGTGATGTGCGGGAGGCACTTTCTAGGCATTTTGTTTGACTTCCCAATTCTCCTGGCCCGGGTCGTTCAGTCATTTGGGGAAGCTGGAACGTGACCTCCCAAATCTGTTTCTTTTACAAAATCTTGGATGTAACATAACGGGAGGCTGAGGATTTTGCTAAGAAATTATAATTGCACTCCAAAGCTCAGCTCTCTGGTGGGGTTGCGGGGCTCCCCCCGCAGGGCTCCTCCTGTCCCTGAGCCCACTTCTCACTATTAGTGGTGAGTTCCCCAGAGCAGGGTTAATCCGTCTGTCTGTACCAATGATGGGTTGACATCCTTCTCTGGAGTCATGTTCAAGGGTCTCACCCTGTCCTCTTCCTTCTGTCCATCAGTGTCTTTTCTTTCTGAAGCTTGTCAGTTTCACAGCTGCAGTTACCCTTCACAGAGCACGCTTGGATGTAGGGGAATCCCTCTGGGATCTGGTTCAAGAGCAGACTGTGATTCCCTGGAAGGCCTGACCTGGGACCTGGATCTGCATTTCCAGTAAGTTCCAAGGTGATGCTGAGGGCCACTGACCACACTGGAGCTGGTAATAGATGACGTTGCCCTCCCTCCTACTTCTGAGGCTGAACTGAATCTTGGAAGAAGCGTTTTGCCCCAGGAGAGACTCAGGAACGAGTCCCTAGGAAGAATTCCATCCTTTGGGAAGCGTGGTGTCCATGGGATACAGTGTCCTGTAACTTGACTGCTGGTCAGCTTGGTGAAATAAAGACAGGTGTTTTATAATAGATTGGCTCCTTTTCTTAATGGAGTGGCTAGCATTTTTCCGAGTACCTACTATGTGCCAGCCCTTTTCTCCCCCACTGAAGAGCATGCTGGGTCGCTTTGGACCTAAGGTCACCTTGGTGGTGAGAAGGATGACTCATCTGAGTGAAAAACTATCTTCGGGGCAGCCAGCCTGCCGTCCATTTGCATGTCTGGAGCTTGTGGGTCAGAGGGAAGATTCGGACTGACACACATTTTCATGCTGCGTTTCCTTCATTGGTTATGTGGTTCTGAGAAGTCTGCTTCTTGGAGGCCCGGGAAGGGATGTTCAGGATCTGGTTAGACGCCTCTGCGCCAGATTGACTCTGACTCTCTTGAAGCCCCCGGCAAGGTGTTTGCTCACAGACCCCGTGCCGTCTGTGCATCTCGTTCCGGGAGGCGTGTAGGTGGGACCCCGGACGGATGTGCTGTCCCAGTCAGTACACTCTGGGCTCTGCATACGGCAGCTTATGCAAAGCACGTGGAGACTAGAAAATCATCTGTGTGTCACTTGCCAGAGAAACATGCCAGGTAATGAGGCAGGATTTGAGGAGTTGGGTGGGAAGGTGATTAGAGCCAACCCTTCGTCCCTCTCTGCCAGACAGTCAACACGTCGCCTCCCAGGCTGCATCACGGATGCAGCGTCCGACTGGGGATGTAGGGGAGAGTTTATTTTTTTATTTGTGATCTGATATTAATTTGCCTTAGACAAAAGAAGCAATTTACTATGTAATTCTGAGGTTTATGGTGTTTCTACTGAGTCCTTTCATCTATTGAAAGATGGTGTTATGCATTTTAATAGAAACTATTGTTTTGCTTAAAAATGGTTTGTTTTTTCTTTTAACGCTTTCTTCTCTCTTCAATCAAATTACAGAGTTGGAGCTAATATGGTAAGGAGCTTTGAGGCCCAATCTTGAGTTTTCCTGTGGGTGTGTGTGTGTCATTGTCACGGAACCAGGCCTAAACAGAGATGTGGCCAGCACTTTTTGTGGACAGAGTGCTGTTGGTCTAGCAGGGGAATTGAGCCTTGCACAGACCATATTCGGTCTGGGTTCTTGGGCTGCATGTATGACCTTCAGCCCCTCTGTGGAGGATAGGCTTCCTTTAAAGAATTTCCAGGAAACCCTCTTACCACGAGGGTACAAATGAATGTTTTTCTAGTTTAATGACAGCAATTTTGAAAGGAAGCACCTTTCAGACCCTTATCTCAAGCCGGCTTCCTTTAAAATTCGAGGGCACAGCGTCCTAGCTTGCGATCTGCTGGAGCACGCTGGAAGTCAGCCGCCCTCCGGGCGGCCACACGATGGGCTCGAACCTCGACAGAGAGGTTTCTGTTTTCAGGCATCGGGGTGGGGAGAGCTGTAGAAGAGTCAGTGGAACCCCTTCCTCTTAAGGCTGTCCTCACGCTTGTCCAGTTCCAGCTCTCTCTTTAGTAACCACCTCCCGCCTTCCAGTGAAGGGACCCCCCAAGGAGCCTGTTATTACGGCCCTGGCTGGATGGCTAATCACGGGTTACGAGGCTTGATTTGACACCAGCACTTTGCGTGATAGCCCGCTGGATCTGCTGGGCTTACACTGATGACTGCCATTCATCTGACGCTGCGGTGTGGAAACACGGTTTCACCGGGCTTTGCCGCGGATGCCAGGATCATTCCCTGCTCTGCAGCTGTTCCGGGAGCCGGGTCAGCGCAGCCTTCGCCATCTGGGGCCTTGAAGGTCCTCCTGCAGGTGCAGGGCCGTCGTGAAGGGTGATGATCGGGTTTTCCTGGGAAGACACTTGCAGAGAGAGAGAGAGAGAGAGAGAGAGTAGTTTAGGAGGCCCAGCTGTATGTAGGAGAGAAGGGGACCCCTTTGGGGTAGAGGGACTTCTGCCGTTCCTGTCATCCCTAGCAGCTGGCAGCAGTGCTGAACACGGGTGCACGGCTGTCACTGGAGCCACTTGTCTCTCTGCACAGCTGTGCTGCAGGCAGGGAGGGATGAGGTAGCCGGAAGCGTCTTACCGCTTCTCGGCTGTGAGTCCTCAGCAGACTCTCAGAACTGCTGAGCCTCAGCATCTTTATCTGTCAAATGGGTCTAATAATAACCTGCTCTGCGGATCTCACAGGGTCTTACGTATCCTGTAAGATCATCAACGAGGCTATGCTTTATTTGTTTTTTTAAAAAAATTATTTATTTATTTGACACAGAGAGAGCAAGCGGGAACACAAGCAGGGAGAGCAGCAGGCAGAGGCAGGGGGAGAAGCAGCCCCCCCCTCCACCCCCGGAGCAAGGAGCCTAACACAGGGCTCGATCCCAGGACCCCAGCCAGGATCGTGATCTGAGCCGAAGACAAATGCTTAACCGACTGAGCCACCAGGCATCCCAGGTCTATGCTTTATAAACCATAGAGGAACAGATGTGGTGGGTTCATTCCGTGAGAGGCAGTGTAGCCCAGTGGTTAGTCATAAGTCGGCATGTACTTGCTGCAGTAGTTAGCAGTAAGAAAGACTCATCGGTACACGGGGGGTGATTAGGAAAACGCACACCACCCCTGGTCCAGTATGGCCAGTTGTGGGTTTTGTTGTTTTATCCCGAGCATACTGTAGGATGGATGGGTCTGCCGCCTGAAATTTCAAAGCGCTTGTTGAAGGGGATTCTTAGGATGTGTTCCCTGATGGGATCTTCCTCCGGGGGCACTACCCTGGCAGGGCACAGACTGAACTCTGGGCATCGATCCCTTGCAGTGCAGTGTTCTTTGGGTGGAACCAAATCCATCCTGGGCTCTGAGTGTCAGAAGGGGAGGTTTTGAATTCCCTTGAGAGCCCTTGACCTTTGCTTGTCTCTGCTCAAGAAGCCAGACAAGCCATGGCCCCTGGTGTGTGCATCTGCCCTTTCTGGTCTGGCCTTGGAAGCTGTGGGCCTTTTGTTTTGAAGTCGACTGCCTGATAGTCCTTTGGAATATGTGACTCGAGGGGAAAGAATTGGACATGCATCCAACCATGCATCTTGCTGGTAGACCCTTTTCCTCCGTTAAGGGGGACCCCCCCCCCACGCTGGTAAACCAGCGTCGCTTAGACGTGTCTTTATTTTCCAGCTGCTTTAGTGATATAATAGTAATCATAATAGTAGTTGGCCTCAGTGCCCCTGGCTCCCAGTGCAGTTTCTTGTATGTATTTATTCAGTGAGTGGATGAATGACTTGAGGTCTTCGGGGGAAGATTTGTAAGTTACCATCAGATTCAAGTCTGCGGGGACCTTGGAGACAGACATTCCTTTTCTCTGGGTCTCTACCCTTTCCTTTCTCACATAGCCACTTCCTTCTGATCTGTGTGTATGTCTGCAGTGTATGTCCACCACAGATGACCTCGGGCAAATATGATTCCAAGCAGGCTGGCTGCCCTCTGTCCTGTGGACAGCAGCTTGAGAAATCTCCGCACGTTTGTCCTACCAGCCTGATCACAGTTGTGGGTCTGGGGTCAGAGCTGGCAGGGAAACCGAAGATGGGCTCCTTCTCCCTCTGTATTTTGGAAGCTCAGACAAAAAGGGAAGTGACTTGCCCATGAACGTAGAGAATTAGTGGGGTGACCAGGTAGAAATCTTCATCTCTTGTTTCCTCTTAGCTTTGGCCTATTTCCAGGAAAGCATGTGACTTCTACCCCATGTGTCCTGGGCAGAGATGCTATTCTAGATGGATATGTCCTACATTAGGGTGTCAGAATACTTCACTTTGGCCACGGGGGGATCCCGGGGTGTTGCTTTGAGTCTTCGGACATTGAGGGGAAACATGGATTTGGGTCTGTTTCACTATCTGGTTAAAATGGGCCTCTCCCTCCCCAGCCTTGAAGGTTGTTTCCTGTTCCCCTGCCGGTGGGCATTTTCTGCCTTTGTCCCCTCTCCTGGCTGCGGGATGGAGCTCCCGCACTGTGGCCGGCAGAGCTGCGGGCTTGTGAACTTGACCAGCCTAGTTCCTGCCTGGTGGTGGCATCCCAGACAGGATCCCAGCGACCCCCCGACTCCCGCCATGCCTGGCAAAGGTGACTGTACGGGAGCTTATAACATTGGGGTGTCTGTCTCCACTAGCATTTCTTTCCCAGTGATATGAACCGATAATAGGAAACTAAATCAAGGCATTCCTTGAACCACCACCAACCACTCAAATCCATTTGTGGCGTGTGTGTTCTAGGGCTCACTCCGGCCCTTAGCCTCAATTTATGGATTTTCTCTGCAGTATAGGTCTGTAGGACTACAGAGCAGGCTTTCTTGGGGAAGCCTGGGAATTCATGCCGCCTGAGCAAATCAGTGTATCTCACTGAGCCCTGGTTCTCTTACCTGCAAATGGGTATAATTGTGCCAACCTTGAAGATGTTGTTAAGGGGGACATGGGATTCTGGTGTATGTGGAATAGGGGTGCCCTGAGTGCTTGGCCGCAGTAGTGTGGGTGCTGTCCAGACAGCCTTTGCTCTAGGATGATCTCTGTAGGAGTACTGCAAGGGTTCTCAAGGATCGTCAGAATTACCTGAGTGGTGCTTGAAAACATAGGCACCCCCAGCACCAAACACATAGCCCCCCCCCCCCGAATACCCACTCATCGAAGTCTCCAGGCCAGCATTGCATCATTAAAAAAGATTCTCTGGTACTTCTTCAGATCCCCAGCTATGTTGGGGAACCTCTGCAGGATGGGTTTTATTTATTTTCTCTATAATCATCTTTCCTCAAGACGAAACGGTGGTATACATGATTTGAAAATTTAAATATTCTGACCACCTTTTTCATGCTTGATTTGGGCTTTGTATATATCCAGTAAGTTATTTCTGTGTGTAGGGATGGGTGGGGTGGAAAATAGGAAAATTATTTTTAAAAATGTCTGTTAGGAGAAGCTGTGATGATTGAATAATTAGAAATAGATAATCTGGGGTCGCCTGGGTGGCTCAGTGGGTTAAGCCTCTGCCTTCAGCTCAGGTCATGATCTCGGGGTCAGTCAAGCCCCACATTGGGCTCTCTGCTCAGTGGGGAGCCTGCTTCACTTCCTCTCTCCCTGCCTGCCTCTCTGCCTACTTATGATCTCTGTCTGTTAAAAAAAAAAAGATAATCTGCTCCTTAAGGCCTTCTTTGTAGTAGGAAAAGACAACTGGATTCTCTTTATTCAGGGGCCATTGGGTTCATTTCCAAGACATAGAAACTGATCTCTGGACCAGCTTTCAGAGGATGGAGGAGAGTCAGTTTGTAGTCCGTTAGTTCCCTGTCTATTTCTGATGTGTGGGTGGGGTTTCTTCTCTGCTTCTCCCTGATGCCTTCCCTCCCTCCACCTCTCATCCCTCCTCCTCAGGCTGGGTAGCTCCTAGAACTCCAAGCAGTTCCTGGAGGACCCAGTGCGTGTGGAATCAGGGAAGCCAGCTGAAATTTCTGACTGCAACCCTCAAATGCCTGGAAATTTTATGAGGGCAGGAACCGTTCCTAGCTTGCAACTTACCTGGGAGCAACCTGGTACTCCGTGTGAAGCCACAAATGTTTCCGGTGAGCAGTGAGAAATACATCAGAGCAGAATGCAAAATGTGCCCCTTTCCACTTCCTGCTTCTATGACCTGGAACCAGTCATTGAACCCTCATAGAGCGAGCCTGGCTTTCCTTACTGGTTAAATGAGGTGTTCACACTGCTTTCCTGAGCTTTTCCAAATGAAATATTTTATGTAGACGTGCTATGTAAAACCACAGAGCCCATGTCACTTTATTGTATAAGGAATATTTCGTCGCTTATCAGAACCCTGGCATTTGCTTAGGAGTTTTGCTGGCTGTTTACCTGTTATTTTCCCTCCATGTTTAACATGGCAAATTATTTTTAAGTTCGTTCGTTCATTCTTTCCTTCCTTCCTCCTTCCTTCTTTCCTTCCCCTCCCTCCCTCTCTCCCTTCCTTCCTTTTATCGTACCGTGGGAACATGGCTACCTTTCAGAGTCAGTCTCAAGTGCTACGTTTGCCGGAGAGGGAAAACAGAAGCCTGCTGCAGCGTTCACGAAAGCCAGAGAATTTGTTCTTGTGCCTTGCTCCTTAGTCAGAATGGAATGGCACTGCACGACTTGTCTTCTGGAGTGGTTTTTAACCCACGGTGTCTTTCTTTGAATAAATGTCACTCCCCGCTCTGGTGACTCAAGAATGGGAAGGACACGTAACGATCACAAGTACGTTTTGGTGCCAACAAATGGGGACTGCCTCCCAGAAAAATTATTTGCCCTCAGCATGTGTTTGTTAAGTGGGCAATGATTGAAGGCACGGTTGCTGGTATGTGTCTGCCTGTCCTGGTGAAAGGTCATAGGTCAGTCACAGCCACATTTGATCCTGCGATCACTGCACTTGTGGGATCTGCAGCTCGGTCCTTCATTTGTCTGAATCCGGGGTAGACTGTGGAAAAATAGACTTCAGGCCAGGAAAGAATTGTAGAGAGAAACACGGAGAGTAAGTTCTTTACAGAGGCTTCCAGCATTTAACCGTTGGTAGAAGCATCCCTGCATCTGAACAAAAATTTCCTCACCTACCAGCCATCCGTCCACCCACCCATCCATCCATACACTAGTCTATCCACCCGTCTGTCTGTCCACCCACCCATCCATCCATCCATCCATCTACCATTTTGGCAAATCCTTTTTTTTTTCTTTTTTTTTTTTTTTAAAAAGATCTTATTTATTCATTTGACAGACAGAGATCACAAGTAGGCAGAGAGGCAAGCAGAGAGAGAGGAGGAAGCAGGCTCCCTGCTGAGCAGAGAGCCAGCTCCCAGGACCCTGAGATCATGACCTGAGCCAAAGGCAGAGGCTTTAACCCACTGAGCCACCCTGGCGCCCATTGGCAAATCCTTATTAAGCACCTACTGTGTGCCAGTTTTGTGCTAGGCCCCGGGGATCAAAAGTCACATAAGACTAGAGCCCCGTCTTCAAGGAACCAGCAGTCTAGGGTACAGGATATTTTCCTAAATTTTAAGTCAAATTCTTACTTGATACATGCCTATTACTGTTTTGTTTTGGTTTCCATCTCTCGAACAAAGCGCAGCCTGTTAACCATTGGGACATTTCCACTAGTTTTGATAAACCCACATCCCAGCATTGGATTTCATGTTTTGCGTAACTCTGAGCACAGGGTAAGTGCTTGTATTATTATACAGGAGATGATGGAAGGAGTCATAATCCAAAAAGAAAAAAAAGACCAACTCTTATGTATGAAGGTATCCATCAGAATTCCTAAAAGCTTTTTTAAAGCCTCATAGTGCATATTTTCAAAATCACTTTTCAAGCCTTGGGTAAATTTAAGTGTAAAACACCTTCTTAATCTATTATACCAGAAGGCTGGTTGGGAGGCAGAGCTTTCTGTCTTTCAAATTCGCCCAGGAACAGGCCATTAAAAAGAGCGGTTTAGAGCCTGGGTTTGGGACCTTGCAAGCTTCGGTTGGGATCTCCATTTTGCCACTATCTCTGTGACCCTGGTGAAATTACTTAACCTCTCTGAGCCTGTTTCCCTTCTTCTGTGCCTTGCATAGCAGCGGTACTCACCTGAGGCTGAAGTGAGCCCAGCAGGAACTAAACCCACTATCAGGACTAGCGGCTTTGATGATTATGGGGAACAAAGGGCCTGGATGGTTCAAAAAAAAGAAAGAGAGAGAAATCTTGGCAACTTGCAGCTTTAGTATGGAAATGAGATGGATCATGCCTTTCGGTATTACACAACCGATAATCCCTGGGGAATATTAATGCTTCTCAGATGGCCCCTTCTTTGCATCTTTTCTGTGACAAGGATGAATGGTGAGCTTTAGCGGTTTTTGCAGTGCAAGGTTGGTGAGTGTTTGCGTATATACAGAGGCGGGTGGAGAAAGAGTTGAAGCCTATAAGCAATGTCATAGATTTTCCGCTAACGCGCCCGCGTGTTAGCGTGTCATTCAGGCAGGTCACCTACGCGGGAGAAAATCCACTTCTGAAATGAATTTCAACAAATCAAAAAGGCAATTGGTAATTATAGATGATATCATACATTTTTAAAGGGCCGACTGGCAAGTTGGATTTTATAACACTTGAGGCAAAGAGTTCAGTGTAGTGGGAATTATTTTCACAAAAGGATCATTTTCTGAACAAAAAAAGAGGGAGCGTTTCAGGTTTGATTTTTTTTTTTTCTTCCCCTTTCACTGTGAAGGTAGTGCTATATACTGTTTATAGAGGCCTTGATCCTTTTTAAACCGAAGGAGCACAGTTGGCCTCCATGGTAATAAATCGACAGCCATATGGGGGCTTGGGGACATTTAATTTATGTGCGAGACTCCTTCCCCAAATTCAGCTGGCTACTTCCTGGGATGGTGTGCTTGATGGATGATTTTCTGGCATTTTGTGCTACTGGGATGTCTTTTGAAGTTGCTCCTGCGGGGGCCTGAGGTCTGCCCCTGTGAGGTGTTAATGGGCTTCCTGCTGGGGCTTTATTTGTGAAGGGGCTGGCTGGAGGGGCCTCGGGACACCAGGGCTCTTGTTCCTTCACTGCTGAAGGCTCACAGCTCAGGCTTTGGGTTCTGCCTCTCCTCACCCCCCCAATGCGTGTTTGGAATGCAGGGCGATGTTTTTATTCCTGCTCCCCAGGCTGCTGTTTTGTTTAGCTTCTGGGGTTCCCAGGGCCTGGCAGGTATCGGTGGTGGTGGTGGGTGATCAGGCCCAGCCTGGGAACATGCTGGGACAGGAGTTCAGAGAATGCACAGGGACCAGTAAGACTCCTTGCCGCTGGGAATGGCGGAGATCTGCACTGGGCCACAGGAGCCTGTGTCCTGAGCAAAAACAGCCAGGCTCGGCTCAAACACAAGCCCCATGTGGTGAGTGCATTACCTCCTTGGTGGCCTGCCTGCCCCAAGGCCCTTCCTTTCCAATTTCCGTTCTCCTTACTGCCCTCTGAGTGCCCTTTGTCCTGTGAAGACCTGCTCTCTCTCCTGTGAAGACCTGTCACTCTCCACATCCTTTCACAGTGTTATGAGCTGAATTGTGACCTCCCCAAATTCATCTGCTGGAGTCCTCTCACCTATAGGCTCAAATGTGACTGCATTTGGACAGGGAGTCTTTATTTTTTTTTTTTTTTTAGCGAGGACCCAGGCCCACCATGGGGCTTGAACTCATGACCCAGAGATCAAGGGTCACATGTTCTCGTGACTGAGCCAGCCAGGCACCCCTGGAGAGGGAGTCTTTAAAGAGGTGATGTGAGTGGTGAGAGGTGAGGTCATGTGAGTGGGCCCTAATCCAAGCAGACTGGGTGTCCTTATAAGACAAGGAGATGAGGGCCCAAATGAGGTCAGGCCATGCAAGGACAGAGTGTGAAGGCAGCCATTTGCAAGGCAGAGAGAGGCCTCAGGAGAAACCAGCCCTGCTCACACCTAGATCTTGGACTTCCAGGACTGTGAGACGATGCCTGTCTGCTGTTTAAGCCAACGTGGTCTGTGGCCTTTCCTTATGGCACCCAGCAGACTCATACACATGGCTGGTCACCCTAGGGGATGAGTTTCCAACCTCAGTGAATGTCACAAGGGTGCTTTGTTTCCTGGGTTCTGTCTGCCTTTCCCACCTGGAGCAGAAATCTCCTCCCCTGCCCCACGAGCTACAGCTCCTTCAAGGCCAAGTTCAACGGCCACCTGCACTGTGAGGCCCCCAGGACCACTCCACTCTGGTCCCCTTCCTTCTCCTCCTCACGGACTTGGAGCTTCCTGGGGATACTCCGGGGCTGGATCCCACCTTAGTCACAGCTTTCTGGATGATTCTGCTATTGTCGGGTCTTTGACCCTTCTCCCGCCTTAGACTCTGAGCACCTCGAGGGTGGGGATTCTGTTTGCCTTGGCTCCCTGGCACCTAGCTCTGAGCCCGGGGGTTCATCAAGGCTTATTCAGTCAGTTAAGACTCATCTTTTACTCTTGCATAAAGCCTCCACTCTCTTACCTTTGTGCTCTGCTGGAGGAAGTGATAAAGCTTGATTCTCCATGGGGTGTTAGTGGTGCCAACAGGTGTGTGCCCAGGTGAGAGCAATGAAACCAGGAACTCTAGCGAGGTTTACCGAGCACGTTGTATATGCCAAATGAACATGCGCCTCATCTGCTCATTGCAGCACCCGTTCAGGCAGGCATGTCTTCAGACCCGAGCCACCCTTCCCTGGGACCTAGCATGGCCTTCGCTGTAGGCGAGAAGATCTGAAAGCTAAAACCTTCTTGATCTCCGTATCCTTCCTGGCAGGCCTTGATCCCCAGGGCAGATATTTCTTAAGATGTCCAGTTGCATAGTAAAATTTCCTTTTTCTTTTTTTAAAAACTATTTTATTTATTTATTTGAGAGAGAGAGCACAAGCAGGGGGAGAGGGAGAAGCAGACTTCCCGCTGATCAGGGAGACCAATGCGGGACTCGATCCCAGGACCTTGGATCATGACCTGAGCCGAAGGCAGACGCTTAACTCACTGAGTTACCTGGGTGCCTTTGCACAGTAAAATTTCAATGAAACTGGTGAAGAAAGGAAACCTGAATTCACTCTTCATTTGGAAATGTGGGAAGAAATTGCTTTTAGCACCCTGCAGCCTGGGAGCTGGGGTACCTCTTCTTCTGTGTGCCTCTGTTTGGAAAGGGAAGCTGAGTCCTGGAGAAATTTCTGAGGTTGTAAGAAAAGCCAGTCTATACTATCTATACCATTGTGTGTGTGTGTATATATATATATATATATATATATTATACTGTCTATAATCTATACTCTCTATACTGCTATCCTTGGGTGTCCAGATAGAATTTCACACTCCTTCCTCACTCCGGGGGCTAAGGGGAGCTTCTCCGTTATCCTCGATTCGACAGCTTGTAAAGAAAGAGTGGCGTCCTGCCTGTTTTCAGTGCAGTGCGCCTGACAGCATTTCCTAGTGTGGTTGTGTCCGACTTAGTGATTGTCTCTGAATTGTGGCACTCCACAGGAGCTGCCCAGGGGGACCATACCTTCTGGAAGGGAGGTGAGAGGACGAAAGAAGTGTTGAGATGTGGTCAGCCCGTCCCAGGGCTTGTGGGACCTCAGTCTAGGGTTGAGGGAGCGCCGCTGTCCGGAAGTAGCTGGGCCCATGCCCCCGCCATGCTCAGACAGCCCTGTGGCTGGCATGGATGTAGGAGAGTCCCTTCCTGAGCCTGCCTGACTCTGGGGGAGGAGATGAAGGGCAGACGGATCACCTGGAGACTGGACCCGGTAAGAACAGCCAAGAAATGGTGCCCATTCCCCTGTGGCTGGGGAAATTGTTACGCCAGGTTTACATTTTTGGAAGCTGGTCAGATTCCTTTCTTAGTTCAAGTCGCCTGGTTGTATGGCAAGGAGGCGTCATGTTCCAAACCCTGAAATCTGGCTGCTTTGTTGAACCAAACCCCTGACATCTGCCTCACTGTGAAAGCTTAGACAAATGACTTGCCCCCCGGGTCCCCGTGTCCTCCAGTGTGAAATGAAGATAACTGTAGTATCTGCTTTAGGGAGTTGCATATGGATTAAATGAGATAATGCGTGTATAGCATTGTACCTGGCACAGAGTTTGATCAGGTTAGCTGTTCTGAGAGGTTCAAAATAATAGTGCCTTCAAAAAGTCAAAACTCACTTCTCTCTGTTGTATGGCCAGAGTAAAGGACTGGTTATGGAAGTTTTGCAATGATCAGGAACCCAACTTTCTTTATCTTGTTGTGTTGCCATCCTTAATATGCACTTTCCATCTCATGGTCCAATGTGGCTGCTTTAGTTCCTGCCATCATTTCTGCATTCCAGCCAGGCAGTGGAAAAGGGATATGGAAGGTATGGCCTGAAAATGGCCCATGTCTCTGTTTCATCCCATTGACCAGAATGTAGTCATATGACCACATTATTCAAAAGTGAGTTAGGGAAATTTTAGGCTTTAGCTGGTACCTCACTAAGAACACTTATTACCGTGGAAGAAGGAGAGATTGGCTATTAGGGTACAACTGATAGTATTTGTTCAAGAGGTAAGTGCTCCGTAGTTACCGCCCACCACCACCATCACCACAGCCACCACCGTCATCGTCATCATTGTGATCATTTCTGATCTTAGCCTGTAACTTCCCCCATGTCCTTACTTCCTAATTTGCCCCCCTACTTTCCATTTTTGACCATTTTAGCTTCTGCTTTATTTCATCGCACAATTTGCTCAGTGTCCATGTGGTCTTGGTGTCTTTTCTTACCTAGAGGGTACAGAGTGACGACAGCCCGGCGGTGCTCTGTGTGACAGAAACAGACATTAAGGCTGGAGGGCACGCTGACAACTTAGGAGTAAGAGAAGAGCATAACGTCTTCGTAATCCATTTCACAGTTCCATTAGAACATTGCAGGAAAAGCTGATGAAAGGAAGAAAAAACTCTACCTTTCTCTCTTTTTTTAAGATTTTATTTATTTATTAGAGAGAGTGAGAGAGAGCAGGGGCAGGAGGTAGGGAGAGGGAGAAGCAGGCTGGGATCATGATGACCTGAGTCGAAGGCAGACACTTAACCGACTGAGCACCGCAGGCGTCCCTCTATAGGTTAAGATTTTGTTAGGTTTTACTTTACTGCTTTTATTCACGTATTTACAAGCCTCAAATGAAAAAGCCTTGAATCTCCATGGGGGTCTTCTCAAAGTGTTGTCCGGACATCCAACCCCCTAACTCACCTCTGGGGTTTCTAAAACATGATGGGTTCCGTATCCTTAGCTCTGGGAGGAGATGGAAGCCGAGGTTTTTCCTACTTCAGAAGCATTTTGAATAAATGAAGAGATTTGTTCTGTAGACCCTTATTCATGATTTAAACGCTCTGAGAGAGTCTTCCGTGGTGGAGGTGGTTTGCTGAGAAGTCACGTGGACTCGGGACTCATTAAAGTATTGAGGAGGACTGACACCGTTCTCTGGCTGTAAATCCCAGTGAGGCCAAGGTCATGGAGCTCTAGCTGGCCTTCATGTCTTCCAAGAGTCGCACTTACCCCTCATTTCTCTTCCTTCTCCTTTTTATTATTTATTTACTTTATTATTTTGGGCGGGGGGGAAGGGGCAGAGGGAGAGGGAAAGAGAGACTCTTAAGCAGGCACCATGCTCAGCCTGAGCCCCATGTCGAGTTGATCTCATGACCCTGAGGTCGTGATCTTAGTCGAAATCAAAAGTCAGATGCTTAACAACCTGAGCCACCCAGGTGCCAGCCCATTCCTTTCCCTTTTTAAAGTACTGTGTCAGAAAGTGACTTTTTCTCCTAGAAGAATTGTTCTGAGATTATAGCCTTGTTTCTTTCCACCAAAACCCTTTTCTTTCAAGATTAACGGCCATGGAGAGAAGGGATTTGGAAATCCCCAGAAAGCATCCTTTTGAAATCTTCGTTTTTTTTCCCCCCTCCCTCATCCTTTCTTCCTCTCAACCCTCGTTGACACACTCTGAGAAATGTCTTAGGGATTCCTCTCCTTCATGTTGATCTTTCTGTTATTGTTCTAGTTCAGGCCCTCAGTGTCTGTTGCCAGGACTGGTGCAGTAGTCTCCTGGTTTCCCTGCCTCCTGCCTCTACCCCGTCCCATGCAGTTTCTCCCAGCACAGATCTGGCCTGGTCAAATGTCTTGGTTATAGACAGGTAGTACTTTAGGGTTATGGATAGGCAGTCCTTTGCATTGCAATCAGCAGCATGGAGTCAGCCTTCCTTGGCATGGGGTCCAAGGTCAGGTCATTACTATGGTTGTCTGCGGACATATTAAAGAGCTGGCATGGGAGCAGCCATTTATAACCCTCCTGGACAGCTGAAGACATGGAAGCTAGAGAGCGTGAGTAGCTCACCTAATGGGACCTGAGAAAAAATAGTGAAATCAGTATTGGACTCTAGAACTGGCGCTCCCAGGCACCCTATCTTATGTTGGGCTCGTTTCTTTCTAGCCTTTCTCTGGCCACCTCCTTCCCTCACGCCCTGGCTTCCAGCCCCACCAATCTCCCATGGCCCATCTTGTTGCCTTGAACAGCCAGGCCCGGAAGCTGCCATGTCTCTGAGCCTGGCCCTTGATGCAGTTCTTCTGCCAAGACTGCTTTCTCTTGCCTTTTTTTTTTTTTTAATTGAAATGGAGTTGACATACAATATTAGCTGCGAGTGTACAGGCTGGTGATAACAACATTTATATACATTCCAGTGATCATCACGAGGAGTCGAGTTTTCCCTTGCCTTTTGACCAGCAAAGTTTCCTGCAAGGTCTAGTTCACAGCTTCTTCTATGAAGATTCTCCCTTCTGCCTCCTGTTACATAAATGTGCAAAAGATGGCCAGTGTGTTGGCTCCTCGATTTTTATTTCTTCAGTGCAGGCTGAGACCCTGTAGCTCAAAAAGCTGGCATCGGACTCAGTTTTTATGCATCCATTGTTTTAAAAATAGCCCAAACATACAGATTTTTTTTAGCCATTTAGGGCTTGCCTGCTTTGCATATCCTGAGAAACACCCAGCATCTGCTGGTCATTGATAAGATAGAGCCCTGCCGTTATAAGACCCCAGGCTGCTCCTGCCCTTTGGGTCTCTGGGACTCAAAGATGCCCCCGTGCTGCTAAGTGGTGTCGCTTAGAACTGTAAACCTCCTCCCCTGTGTGTTGTCTCTGGGGGGAATTCCTAGTCCTCATCCTCTTCTGAATGGTGGACCCTGAGCCAAGCCCCTGGATGGTCTCTAGTAGTGAGGGACATCCCTGTCTCATGAAGCCCTAAGTGCCCCCCTCCGGGCCCCCAGTAATGGTTGTGGTATGCCGTTGACTCTCCTGGTCCTATCTTTTTCCTTGACCAGTCCCTAAATCATGGGAACCCCTCTGCCCCCAGCAGATTTGATCATGCGTTCCTAAGTTCCCGTCGTATTTTGAACCTGCCTCCCTTACTGTACCCATCACACCCCAGCATGGTGACTGTGAATTTCCTCGTCATCCTCCTTGGATTATAGACCAGGAACTGAGGAAACAGAGGAGCCCTGAGTTTGGGAGAGCTGCAGAAAGTCGAATACTGCACTCATGAACCCAGGATTGAGCTTTCCCAGCATTATGGATGTATTTGGTGTTTTGCACTCGGTTTTAGCACCAAGGGCCAAAGGATGGGCATTCTGTGATACTAGGGAGAAGGTGTTGGGTTAGTTGAACTGTCAGTTTAGTTTTCTCTGATTCTGAGAAAAAAAATGACCATTGGCAAGATATTAGGCTGGGAGGATTATTAAAATTCGGAGCACTTTCCATGAACTCTCATTTGGATGGCTGTGTGTATGTCCCAGGGCCCCTTGAATCTGGACTATCCAACAGAAATAGGATGTGTAGATAGATAAATGAGGGAAGGGTTATTGGGATTACAAAAGGATCCTTCTCAACACATGTCCTTCCAAACTGTGCTCCCCTGGGACGTGTAAGTGGTGGTTTGTGGATCTCAAAGACTCGGGCATCTGGTAGCAAACACGAATCAATCAATAAGCAATGAAAAGAAAGCAGTCTTCTGGAACAGCCTTCTGGTCCGTGCATGTTCAGAGTGAGCCACATGCAACTTTTCCAGAATAAGTTTTTTTGGGTATCGCTCATGTCCTGTTTATGTGTCTTCGCTGGACTGGCCTGAAGCTGGCAATGTGAAGGTATTTCTTTCCAGAGAAACCAAATTTCCATCCCTCCCGTTTTTTTGTTTTTTTTTTTAAAGATTTTATTTATTTATTTGACAGACGGAGATCACAAGGAGGCAGAGAGATAGGCAGAGAGAGGAGGGGAAGCAGGCTCCCTGCTGAGCAGAGAGCCCAGAACCCTGGGATCATGACCTGAGCTGAAGGCAGAGGCTTTAACCCACTGAGCCACCCAGGCTCCCCCACCCTGCCCCTGTTTTAAATCAGAATTAAGTTACCCCATAATGAAAGGAAGGTCTTGGGTTAGTAGAGATGCTAGCTTTCTTCTTTCTTCTTCTCTTTTTAATAGGAAAGGCAAATTAAAACATGGTTTTCTTGGCAGAGTTCATTTTGAAGTGACTGAGCTCTTTTTTTTCCTTTAAGATAACTCATGTCCCGGTGATAGAAGTTTTAGGGGTAAACTTATTCAAAAACCCAATGTATTAAATATTTCTGCGACACATTTGGTGTCTCAGTTCAGAATATTTTATTAAGGAGGAAGGGCAGCACTTTGATGGTGTAAGGGACACCACGCATGGAGACACACCGGCCTCGGGGCTGTCTGTGGTTCCCCAGCTGCTCTCAAAATGTGGCTTCTCAACTCTTTTCTCGGAGCCAGGGGAACAGAGCAAGATGCACGATCCCAAGGGTGCTCTAACCCGTTGTAGTCAGCCTCTTGCCCCTCATGGTTCCTATGTAGCGATTTCCATTTCCCTGGACTCTCCCCTTAGTGCCAAGGGACTTTTAAGTTTGTTCATATAACATGAGAAACACAGATCTGAAGGTGGCCGCGTGGATGCATTTCAACCGATCCTGTGCAGGAAGCGAGAGAGAGCCGCTGTCTCCTGACCGTGTCCTTCCAGGAAGGAAGGATTCAGCATGTAATCCCGGGTTGGCCGCGTGTGGTTCCTGCCGTGAGCGGTGTGGGGCCCTGAACCTCTGCTCAGTTTCCAGCCGGCCAGGCTGGAGGACGTCGTGCACGTGTAGACTGATCTCTTGTGAGCTTGTCATTCTGATTTTTTCCCTTTGCATCCGGTTTAGGAAGCCCCAGAACATAAGGGGTAACATTTTTTTTTTTTATTATTCTATTAAGGAGCGCGATTATTTTTAGTTCGCAGAAGCCAAGTTTCTGATTAGCCGCACCACCCCATCTTCATTAGGCAATGGGAGAGGCGAATTAGACATTTTTTAGAAAGGAGCTAATTATGGTAAGACCTGACACGTTTGCATTTCTGTAAAAGTGCGGCAGCAAGGATTCTGGGCTAGAAGACACGTCATACTGGGTTGTAAAATCAGTCCTGGTGGGAGCTGTTTCTTCTTGTAAGAGAACTTGGACGTGGGAAAAGACAGCACATGACTCCTTGTGATCCTCTCTTCAGAGGCCCCCCTGCCCTTAGGAGTCTGTGGACCGAGTTGTTCCGGGGCCGCGTCCCTGACATCCCCGTGGTGAACCCCCCCCCCCCCCCCAACTGCATTTCCGTGTAGAATGACAGAGCAGCCTGACACTGTCTCCTTGGCGGCTTCGGGGTGTCTGTCTTTGTCTTCGGGGGTGTCTGTCCTTGGCGCCCCGTGGGTCACCATGCACTGGGTCTACACTGCAGGCTGTTGTAGCACAATAGGGTCTTCATGTCTGGGTGTTCTGATCTGTTCATCGCGACAAGGTCTCCATGTCCTTAAACCTCGGGGCCAGATCTCACACTGACTCTTTGACTGTGCTGCATTCCAGAAGCAATGTGGAATGTTGCTTACCTCAAGGAACATAAACCTTACATTGTGGAGTGGAGGCATTTGAAAACATCTTCTCCTCTGCCATTGCCAAGGTGGCTCAGTGTCTACTAAAATTAAGTCCATATGGGTACGCCGAGCAGATGGGGAGGGTTGGGGGGTGTGTGTGTGGAGTACACTGCCTTATGTGTCTGTGATGACATTCATTTAACCAGAGGTAACCTCCAAGTTATAAACCAGGACATTGTTCCCTAAAACAGGATCGTGGATTCATTTACGGTGCTTCAGAAAATTTAATTTAAAGATGTATTTACACATAGACGCATGAAGGAGTTCACGGTTCTGGATTCAACGTGAGTGATGAGCTGATTCATTCTAGAGCCCTGCGTGAAGTTAGATGGTGAAGGACAATCCTTTTTATTATACTACATTAACTTTTCCTTTATGAGATCTATTCGTTCAGCTATCTTCCATGGCGGGTCAGCCGCGTATAGAGGGGAGGTGCATCAGAAGGGGGGAGAAGCTATAATTATATAAAGCTTATCTATTCAGTTGATTATTATTTACTTTTTCTATATAGAAAATGCCGAGAGTAAAGCTTGTCAAGTCTTCTTGCCTAGCCAGGGACTTGATGGACTGAGAAAGCATCCTAGGGACATGGGTTCGGGAAGGCTGAGAAATGATGTCTTTTTTTTTTTTAAAGATTTTATTTATTTATTTGACAGAGAGAGATCACAAGTAGGCAGAGAGGCAGGTAGAGAGAGTGAGAGGGAAGCAGGCTCCCTGCCGAGCAGAGAGCCCGATGCGGGACTCGAGTAAAGCTTGTCAAGTCTTCTTGCCTAGCCAGGGACTTGATGGACTGAGAAAGCATCCTAGGGACATGGGTTCGGGAAGGCTGAGAAATGATGTCTTTTTTTTTTTTAAAGATTTTATTTATTTATTTGACAGAGAGAGATCACAAGTAGGCAGAGAGGCAGGTAGAGAGAGTGAGAGGGAAGCAGGCTCCCTGCCGAGCAGAGAGCCCAATGCGGGACTCGATCCCAGGACCCCAAGATCATGACCTGAGCCGAAGGCAGCAGCTCAAACCACTGAGCCACCCAGGTGCCCTGATGTCTTGAGGTTCATGAAAAATGATAGTACTTTCTTATACCCTTTACTCAGTCAGGGCAGGGTAAGATCAATTAATTCAAGTCTGGTGTTGGTGTCCATAAATCCAGGCTGTAAGTCCAATGAGGCCAGCCTCCCCTTCAGATAAAACTGACTCTGAGTTTCTGGACTTTGTTGCTCAGTGCGTGCCTGAGGACCAGTGGCACCAGCATTTACCATCAGTGGATTTCAGAAATGCAGACTCTCAGCACTCGCCTGCCCAGGAAATGTCCTTACGTAAACTGTCCTTGCCCCTGCATCGCTGTTCTTCTGGTCACCCACAATAGCCCGTGATACCACGTATCCCCTTCTTCCTTGGGTAGGGGGGAGCCTGGATTCTGGATCATGTCAAATGTACTCATCTCTTTTCTTTTTAAAATTAATTAATTTATTTGGGGGGGGCAGGGCAGAGGGAGAGAGAGAGAAGTCCTCAAGCAAACTCCCTGCTGAGCGAGGAGCCCTACGAGGGGCTTAGTCCCAGGACACTGAGATCAGAACCTGAGCCAGAATTGAGAGTGGGGCGCTCAATGGACTGGGCCTCTGAGGCACCCCGAACCCCTCTTATCTTGGCTCTGCTGCGTGAAAGTTACTCTGTGCCTCTATGCCTTGCTTTCTTCATCTGTAAAGTAGAGATAAACAGGAACCACCTCCCAAGGATTTTTCAAGCATTAAGTAAGAGAATATTTCTAAAATACTCATCCAAGAGCCAAGCCAATAGTATCTGGCGGGTATTAGTGCGATGGTGACGATGCTTGTGTCCTGTCTCCCCTGCTGATGGCTCGTGCCTTTGACAGAGGCTTCGGGTCTGGTCCCTCTTTACTGTCTCCCAACCCCCGCCCCTTTTCTGTCCTGCGAATGTGATTGATGGCTGAGGCACTTGCTGTGTAGCATTCCGGTCTGTAGCTGAAAATCCTTGATCTTTGGAAAATTCAGTTTGAGTCAGAGGCAGCATTCCTAAGAACCTTAGCTCCAAGGGCGGGGTGGGGGGGTATTCTAGAAGCATGTTAGGAGAGGGCTCCTTGGCTGTCAGGTTTAGGCAAGTTCAGACTGCTCTTGGGCTACACACCACATTGTGCACAGGTGTGCGGAGCGGGAGGGAGCGGTTGCCGAGAGGACGCCAGCTCACCGCTTCCATCATCATGTCACTCTGGAATGAGACAGAAGGAAGAGCTCAGATACACTTTAGTTAGTTATTTTATTTTATTTATTTTTTAAATTTTTATTTATTTGACAGAGAGATGGAGGTCACAAGGAGGCAGAGAGGCAGGTAGAGAGGGGGGGAAAGCAGGCTCCCTGCCAAGCAGAGAGCCTGATGCGGGGCTCGATCCCAGGACCCTGAGACCATGACCTGAGCAGAAGGCAGAAGCTTAACCCACTGAACCACCCAGGCGCCCCTTAGTTAGTTATTTTAAAGATTTATTCATTTGTTTTAGAGGGGGAGAGAGTGAGCACACACACGTGAATGGGGGAGGGGCAGAGGGAGAGACCCTGCAGGCTCCCTGCCTAGCAGGGATCCTATCTTAGGGCTTGATCTCGGGACCCATGAGATCACAACCTGAGCCGAAGCCAAGAGTCAGAAGCTCCACGGACTGAGCCACCTAGGCGCTCAAATACATTTTATTTTATTTTATTATTATTTTTTAAAGATTTTATTTATTTTTTTGACAGACAGAGATCACAAGTAGGCAGAGAGGCAGGCAGAGAGAGAGAGAGGAGGAAGCAGGCTCCCCGCTTGAGCAGAGAGCCCTACACGGGGCTCGATCCCAGGACCCTGAGACCATGACCCGAGCCGAAGGCAGAGGTTTTAACCCACTGAGCCACCCAGGTGCCCCTCAAATACATTTTAAATTGGTTTAAATTGTCCCCCAGCTTGGGAAGATGTTATCTTGGATTGGACCGTGGTTGTGAGACCCAGAAGATCTAAAACAGCAAATCCTAGGGCAGTGGGCTGGGCTTGTCCATGGGCACAGCCGATCAGGAGGGGCTTTATCCACATGCCTGGGTGCCATTGGTCTTGAGAGACCACATGGGCTTTCCATTCTGTTAGGAGGCAGCAAGGTCAAGCACTTAACCTGGGTGGGCTCTGAGGTCCGACCTAGGTTGAAACCTTGGCTGTGTCTTCTAGAAGCCAGATCACAGGTGAGTTATCAAACTTCACCGAATCACACCGCTCATGAGAGAACGGCAGGTGGACTCCTGCCCGGCCTGGTCCTTGAGGTTTTTGAAGTGGTTATTCAGTGGAAATTTACAAAAATCTTTTTAATGCTTTCTTAGTTTTAGAATAGCTTTAGATTTAGGGAAAAGTTAGTACAGATAGTGGAGCTCTTACAGAGTTCTCATATGCCCCGGTTTCCTGTTAATGTCTTACACTAGCGTGGCACATTTGTCGTAACCAATGAACTGATATCGGTACATTATTACTAACTCAACTCCGTATTTTATTTAGATTTCTTTAGTTTTTAACCTCGTGTTCTTTTCCCGGCCCAGGATCCCACCCAGGGCACCACATTACTTCGTTGTCATGTCTCCTTAGGCATGTGGCTGTGATAGTTCCTTAGACATTTCTTGATTTTGGTGATCATGATATTTTGAGGAGTACTGGTTAGGTTGTTTTTTTTTTTTAATGGACTATGCCTCAATTGGGATTTCTCTGCTCTTTTTCTCATGAGTTGACTGGGACTTGGGAATTTGAGGGGGAAGACCACGGTCAAGTGCCACTGGTGTCCCATTACATCAAGGGTATGTACTTTCAACATGACTTAATCACTGTCAGTGTGGCCCTGATCACTGGTTGAGGTGGTGTTCATCGTTTCTCCATTGTAAAATTGTCCGCTCCCACCTTCTACACTGTGTGCTTTGGGAGGAAGTCATTATCTGTAGTTTACAGTTAGGTGCTCAAGAAAACTCAAAAAAATTTTTTTGCCCATACCATGACTCAGCACTTTCTACACCCTGTATCTTCTTAAAATGCAGTCCATTTGTTTATTTATTTATTTATTTTTATTTTATTATTATTTTTTTTTTATTTTATTTGACAGAGAGAGAGATCACAAGTAGGCAGAGAGGCAGGCAGAGAGAGGGGGAAGCAGGCTCCCCGTGGAGCAGAGAGCCTGATGCGGGGCTCGATCCCAGGACCCTGAGATCATGACCTGAGCCGAAGGCAGCGGCTTAATCCACTGAGCCACCCAGGCGCCCCTATTTATTTATTTTTTAAGTAATCTCTATACCCATCGTGGGGTTCACACTCATGACCCCGAGATCAAGAGTCTCATGCTCCACTGACCAAGCCAGCCAGACTACCCAAAATCCACTTCCATTTCTTTCCACACTAGATTGTTTTCTTCCTGGCTTATTTGTGTAAACATTGTAGGGCACTTGGCCAAATGTTTTGACATTTGGGATCAGCTCCCCAATTTCCAATCTGTATCCTAGTTTAGTGTCCATCATTCATCACTGGGGAGCAATCACTGTGCGTATTTTGAGAAGTGCTGAGTTTTGAGTAATTGAGACCTAGGAAGTTCAAGTACCAACAGCAAAAGGTCATTCCTACCCACATGCACCTTCTCACGTGCTGGACACAGTGTTAACACTGAACGTATTTCATCCGCATGGGAATTCTATAAGGCAGCTGCTGCGATGATGCTCATGTTATAGATGAAGAAAGCGAGGCACAGAGAACTGCAGTGCACAGGAAAGTGTTGCCCAAAGTGACACAGCTAGCAAATTGCAGAGCTGGGCAATAGAATTTAGAAAGCAAAAGTTATCTCTGTGTTTGCTAACCGTTCTTCCCTGCTACCCACGCTAGCTGATAATTTCACTTAACACTTTTTCCCTGTGGTAGCAGAGAATCCAGGCTTTGGCATACACTAGCCCTGTGTTTATTTCTGGCTCCTGCACCTACCTGCTATGTGACCTTGGGCAACTCATTTCCCCTCTCTGTCTCTGCATCTGTGAAAATATGGATGGTAATATTTGTACCTCCCTGAGAGGTTTTGAGAAGATAATGCATCAAACCTAGTGTTTATCGTATATTACAGATGCAACAGCTGTACTTTCTGAATTAAAAGTAGGGACAGTGGATGAAAACCTGTGTGTCAGGATGGGGACCGTAAGATGAAATATTTGAAATAGGGCTTGTCTCCTAAAAGTGGGATGGCTGCTCAGTGGAATTCTATGATACTCAGGAAGGAGATGGAGGTGTAAGGGATGGAGGAGGGCAGGGCAAGTCAGGACCCCTGTTGCCCAGGACCCCCCAAACTGTCAGGCACAATGGCAGAATATATAGCAAAGCATAGTTTGAGAGATCTCAGTTATCTTCTCAGACTTTTAACAGTTACCTAGGGCACCTGTGTGGCTCAGTCAGGTAAGCATCAGCCTTCGGCTCAGGTCATGATCCCAGGGTCCTGGGACCGAGCCCCGCTTCGGGCTCCCTACTCTGCGGGGAGCCTGCTTCTCCCTCTGACTCTGCCTCCCTTTCTCTCTCTCTGTCTCTCATGAACAGATAAAAAAAAAAAACCCACCAAAAACATTTAGGGGGTGCCTGGATGGCTCAGTGGGTTAAGCCTCTGCCTTCAGCTGGGGTCATGATCTCAGGGTGCTGGGATCGAGCCCTGCATTGGGCTCTCTGCTTAGCAGGGAACCCGCTCACCCCCCTCTCTCTCTCTGTCTGCCTCTCTGCCTGCTTGTGATCTCTGTCTGTCAAATAAATAAAATCTTTAAAAAAAAGAAATTAAAAAAAACCCAGTTAACTAAATATGGGGATAAAAGTCCTAAATAACATGAATAAATAAAACATGCCATTGAATTGACCAATTTTTTTTTCAAAGATTTTATTCACTTATTTGAGAGAGAGAGCAAGCACGAGCAGGGGAAAGGGCAGAGGGAGAGGGAGAAGCAAACTCCCCGCTGAGCAGGGACCCTGATGCAGGGCTCCATCCCAGGACTGCACGTTCATGACCTGAGCTGAAGGCAGATGCCCAACCGACTGAGCCACGCAGGTGCCCCTGAACTGACCTGTGTTTTAAAATTGATTTTAATTTAGGATCCATAAGAAGAACATAGATAGCATCTTAGATTTAGGAGAAGTCACCATTTTTAGCTAAGAACCATTAATTCCTAGACTTTTTAATTTTAGTTTCGCTTCTATCAAAAGCTCTGGCAGGCAGCTTTTTGGGGAGAGCCAGATTTTCACAAAGAAAGAATGCAAGAGAGTGTGTGGACATGCAGAAGCTAGAAACCCCAAGCCGTCGGGTTCTAAGGGCAGGTCTCTGGTGACCCGAGGCCATCCTCCTGTCTTCCCTTTCATGCTCCTAGATGCCCTTGACTCCGACTCATGACTCAGCATAATCAGAAGTGATTGACACATGTCAAGGGCCTCTGGGGAACGTCGCAAATAGGTAAAACTGCAGCATGCCGTCTGGGAACGCGAAGGTTCCATCCTCCGTAATTACAAAGCTAATGGACATTGGCGACAAGGGCTCCAGGTGGCCCGCGGTGAGCCAGCAAGAATTTTGATGCCCTACAATGGCACGTTTTCATTCCGGAAGCACGGTGTTACCGAATCACATGTGTGTGTTGGATTGAAGGAGTAGCGTAGAAACTGACCTTTCCCTCTAAGATTTTTTCTCCCTGGGTTAAAGTTGAGGTCAAGTCAGAAAATTACTTCTTCATCTCTGAGATGATCTCCTGTAACCCTTTTTGTTTGTTGTTTGTTTTAAACACAGGCACAGATACACACACACACACACACACACACACACACACACACACACACACACAGTTTTCACCTGCCCTGGTCATGCTGTCCTCCTTTGGTGATTCATTGGCAGTCGTTGGCTTTGCTCCGGAATTGCTAATATCCTTGAAGGTGACCTACACAGAGTCGTGTCATCCTACAGGGTGATTCATTACATGTCTGAGAACTTCACGTCTGAAATGACAGTCTGCCTTCATGTCCCTTTTGGAAGGTTTCTTCTCGGTGCCCACAAGACCCTTTTCTTTAAAAGTGCCCGGTGTTCAGCCTGCATGTAGGCTCTGTACGGCTCTTTCTTTCCACTAAAACGAAAGTAACGAGTGTTCTCTTCTTGATTTCTATAAACCTCCTTGTCTGACGTTCATGAAGTGGTTCTCTCTGACATTCTAAAAATTTCCAGGGTGGCCCAGTGGATGCGCTGAAAGAGAATTTTGGCCGTCGCCTCTTCCTTTCCAGCCCCCCTGTTGAGGGTGGGATATTTCTCTGCGGTTGTAGATCCTGTGCTCGTTCCTTGCTCTGTGTCATGGGGGACGCGGGGAGACCGTTGAGGAAAGGGCAGCACAAGTTATTTCAGGACAGCTACTCTGGAGGGGGAAGAGCTATTTTGGGAGTAAAGATGGCCTGACGCCATGTGGGTATACCGTAAGTAATAAGTGCATAATAATATCCCCGCGTTCTCTCTAGCAACGTTCATGCTTGTGACTCTGTTTGCAACATCTTGGATATGAAGGATCAAGGTGGGATTAACAAGTAACTTCATCTTTCCTTAACTGAGGAAAGTGCGAAGTGCTTTGAAATGGGAGTGGAGAACGGTGGTGGAGAATATGCTGACCTTTGTTTTTAAAAGTAATCCATGTTCCACGGCCACGGAAAACAGAATGGCGGGTCCTCAGAATGTCCAGGTGGAATTACCATATGGTCCAGCCATTCCACCTCTGGATACGTTACTCCCCCAAAAACAGCCAGTAGGGACTTGAACAGATATTTATACGTTCACGTTCATGGCGGCATTAGTCCCAATGGCCAAAAGTAGCAACAGCCCAAATGTCTGTCAAGAAATCTCTGGATAAACAGAAGAAGGTGGTCTGTGTATACGGTGGGATGGTATCCAGCCTTAAAAGGGAAGGAAATTCTTCTTTTTTTTCCCCCAAGGATGTTATTTTTAAGTAATCTCTACACCCAACGTGGGGCTTGAACCTATAACCCCGAGATCAAGGGTCACGTGTTCTACCGTCTGAGCCAGCCGGGTGCCCCAAGAGGAAGGAAATTGGGACGCAGGCTATACAGCATGGATGAACCTTGAAGACATGATGATAAATGAAACCTCAGTTACAAAAGGACAAATATTGGATCCTTCCCCTTATGTGCAGTACCTGGTGGGGGGGGGGCGGTCAGCTTCCTGGAGACAGCAGGTAGAATGTTGCTTGCCAGGGGGAGGGGGCAGGGGGAGGAGGAATTAGTGTTTAATGGGTATGGAGTTTTAGTTGGGGAAGGCGAAAAAGTCCTGGAGACCGATGGTGGTGATGCTTGCACAGTGAGGTGAACATTTAAGGCTCTGAACCATCCACTTAGAAATGGTTAGAATATTTAAAAAAAAAAAAAAAAAAAAAAGCTCAGTCGTTAAGCGTCTGCCTTAGGCTCAGGTCATGACCCCAGGGTCCTGGGATCGAGCCCCACATCCGGCTCCCTGCATTAGGTCTGTTTTACTACAGTAGAGACAGGGTTAATCCACATATGCCACAGACCGTTTTGGGGAGGTATCAGCGAGTAGGTTTGCAGCCCCGGGCTGGAAGTGGGGTTCCAGCTCCCAGGGGATGTTTTGTGAGTATCTGTGAGGAGACGGCGGCTGCCTTGGGAAGCTGTGGGGGAGGAGGGAAGGCATGTTTTCATTGTATGTAACTATGACCTATGTATGTAACCTAACTATATTATTTTCCATAGTTCATGCCTTTGGCGTTTTGGGGGGATACTGTATGGCTTCATCACCCTATTCAAACCATAAATTCAGCTCTTCAGATCCAATGGCAAGGAAGGGGGTAAGAGGAGAGGAAGCTCCCTTGAGAACATTTTGGGAGCCCGGAAGTGTTGTTGCCCTGCAGAACGCTTGTCTCTGAGAAGTTCTCAAAGACAAAGAGAAGTTGGCTGGACAGGGGAGGAACAGGGGGTGGGTGCCCAGCTCTTACATGAGCAAGGCGGGTATTTTTGTCAATGCGTCCTATTTCGTGTGTTTTGTGCGTGAATGGGAGGAGGAGAATAGTGGTCTTGTCTTTTATTTTTTTTTCCTCTCTCTCTCCTTCCATCCCTCCTTCCTTCCTTCCTTTCACTTTTTAAAAAAGATTTATTTATTAGAGAGAGAGAATTCATGCGAGTTGGGGCTCTGTGCTGATGGTGAGCCCCATGTGGGGCTCGGATCCCAGGACCCCAAGATCCTGACCTGCGCTGAAACCAAGAGTCTGATGCTTAACTGACGGAGTCACCCAGGCACCCTGGGAGTAGTGATTTTTCTAACCTTAAATGCCTTTAAAATTTTTTCTTCTGAGGTTATGGCAATACCCCCCACCCCCTTTCCTCCTCCCTAGTCTGGAGTTGGCTCAGTCTTACGGGAGCCTGGAACTCTGCGTCGGGGGCTGAGTCCTTCCTGATGTGCTTGATCTGTCCGTAGCCCCCCGAAGCACAGAGTGACAGTCACTGAAGTCACTTTATCCTTTCCCTCACCCCCTCCTGCCTCCTCCCCAACCTCCGCTCCCCGCCCCAGTAACTGACAGATTCCCCCCGAGGGGCTGATGATTGATATTCTATCTTCAGTTACTTCTGGCGCAATTGGGAAGCATGAGAAGAATTGATTAAGGTCTGCAAGTAGGATTTCTGATGAGAAACCTTCCTGGTTCTAAAGAAGGTGCCGGCCAGCTCGCCTCCCTGGGCAGGTTTCTCAGAAAATAACGATCCTCATTAAACCAGAGGGACTGTGTGCCCCATGTCAACTCAGAGAAATTAACAGATTGGTAGGGAGAAGAGAGAGTGAGGGACACTATTTCTGTTGGTGTTGTCGAAACCAGAAGTTCCAGCTGACATAATGAGCTGTGGTCAGTCAGAATCCTTCTCCGGAGATCACGGATCAGGTGCTTTTCTTTTTGGTTTCTCAGAATAATAATGAGGCTGTTTCTTCGCCCATTTGAATCACTTACAGTAAATTTCTGTTGGGTGGTTATTGGTCTTCCCACAGCAACCGTGTGGTGTAGCGGTGTGCTGTCATTCTGCCCGAGGCTGGAAAATGGGGAGGTGTCGCTCTGGGACCCAGCAGGTGTGGTGTCCTTGTTCTGAGAGGTGGGAGCCCCCCAGGAGGGGTATGCAATGGTCCTTGTTGCTTGGATCATCTCTGGGGAAGGCAAGAATCCCCCAGAATGGGGCACAAATCCTGGCTGAGCCCCCTTGCTGTCGTCCTGCAGAGTGAAAGTGAGAAAAGGATGCAAGGCAGGTTTTGTTCTCTAATTAAAAAAAAAAAAAAAATTCATTGCCTTCTCCTCTGTCATCTTGTTCACGTGAACTTTAAGGGCCGTAAGTTGATTGAACGGCCTCTTGAGGGCAGGGGAGGCCTCCTGGCTCGGCGGAACTGGGCTGCTGTGACCCTCGCCGCTGATCCGGCATTCTAGCCTTCTTCTGGGGGGCCTGTCCAGGCTCCCATCGGAGAATAAATTCAGATCCCTGGTGGAGGATGGAGTGGGAGAAAGCATGCAGGGTCAGGTTTTTGGGAATAACAGCCCTTGTCTCTCTTGGCCGGGCACGTGTTTGGTTGATTGGTTGAATCTGGGCTTAAATATAGAACCAAATGGATATCAAGATACGTGCTCTTTTCATTTTTTTTCCTTTTTGAGAGGGGAAACTGATATTTATTGAATGGAAACCCTGTGTCCTAACTATATTATTTTCCATAGTTCATGCAAGGTCTGGTGAGGCTGATAATAGCAAGAATAGAGTAACACTCATTACAAACAGAATGGTGTGGGGCTCTCTTCTGAGCATCTTGTATGTAAAATTTACAGATTTACTCCTCTTTCTAGTCTCTGAGGTGGGATAGAAGAACTCAGGCTGCTGAGACCCATGAACGTTAAGAAAGGCGCCCAAGATCATCCTTAGTGAGGCAGGATTCCAAGCTGGGTCTTCGGGCTCAGAGCCCAAGCACGCATGTGCCCGTTGCCCCAGAGATAAGGAGCTTCGGTGTGACTTGCCAGAGCTCGTGGAACCCGAAGTGGTCAATATTATTTCTCGGTAGTTCCCACTTTTCAGGGACTCTTAAGAGGTTTAGCTTTCCTTCCCAAGTTGTTCTTAGCTAGCCTAGCAGGGGCACTCGGAGCAATCTGGAGTGCCCATTTAGAAAGCTCTGGGATTTGATTCAACACATCTTGCAAATGGAATTGAAATGGAGTGTGTGTGGCCCCTGGTGATCTTTCTTTCCAGGCTGGGGGAAAAGTTCCATCATGTCAGGCTCCTGTAGGTTCCTGCAGCGACTTCAGTCTTTCCATCTCTTTTCTCCTTAGGACAGAAGAAAACAAAGGAAAGCAAAAAGTCCAAAAGCAAAAGTCAAGAGAGAAATGGTGGTGGGACCAGTGTGTTCCCTTTGGGCAGCTGGCACCCGCCCAGGGTGTGAGCCCAGACTTGCCATGACAAATAGAGCCTCAGGCTGCGCCTTTTGGATCCGTGTCCTCCAAAGCACTAGTTAAGTGGTACTTAGATTTCCAAACCAGATGACTTTCTTTGCAGAGCTGGATTTCTGATTTTGCCGTATGCCGTAGAGACACCAGAGAACCAAGTAGAGATCTTCCTTTTTCTATTTTAAAACAAGTTATTAATAATAGCATAGTCAAAAGTCTTTTGGCCCACTCTACTGAATACTAG
Organism: Meles meles; assembly: GCF_922984935.1. Lineage (NCBI taxonomy): Eukaryota > Metazoa > Chordata > Mammalia > Carnivora > Mustelidae > Meles > Meles meles. The sequence continues at coordinate 17,295,069 of NC_060072.1, read as the reverse complement.
TGTTTTTCTTCTGGATGCATCTGGGGAGGGACTTTCTATGTCGGGGGAGCAATTGGGAAGGTGCAGATCATAAGATCTTCCCAAGCAGTGGGTACAGTACAAAGGAGAGCAGCCCCGGAAAGGGGAGGTGAGCAGTTCTAGGCAGACAGGCCAAGAAGAAGTTCTGCTTGTCAAGTGGATTGGAGCCCGAGTCTCCAGGTTTTCGAGTTGGTAACTGGAACAGAAAGGTGCCCAACGCAGGCCTGCTGCTGCCAAGACTGGCAGGGTTTTCCATTCAGGTTGGATAGTCTTAGGGCTGCGATGGGTGCATGTCAGTTAACAAGTCCAAGCAGCCTCTATTTTGTCATGATTGGGGGTGGGGGTCGTAGAAGAATGAGCAAATGGGATTTCCATTCTAGCAATAAAACGTCTCGGGCTGGAAGATCGGAGCACGCGACAGTGCAGGGTCGTACAAGGCAGTGTAATGAAGTGGTAAGTGGTGTGGTTTTGTTCCCCCGAGCCTGCATCTCTAGTTATGGTGTATCTGGCTCAGCACATGGGCTCTGGAGTCAGGAAGCTTGGATTTATGTTCTGGCTGTGTGGCCTTGAGCACATTGTTAAATCTTTTGGGGCCTCAGTGTCCCTATTTGTAAAATGAGAGTCGCTCTAGAGCTACCTCATGAATTTGTTAGGAGGGTTAAATGATTTTCTTCCTGGATAAAAAGAAAAAGGCCTTGACCTTGCTTCTTGCTTTTAAATGCAGTCTTGAACACCTAGACCTGAAGCAGCTCTCTTGTACCCATGGCATGATGAGCATGGGGAGGAAGGTAAGTCTGCCAAGAATGGCTGGCAAGGATGGTTGGGATCCTTGACTCTGCCAGGTGGCCAGACGGACACCTCCCTGGAGACTTTCTTAAGTGAACATTGCTGGTTGGGGTTTCTGTTATCTGCAGTCAAATGTATCTTCACGGATACAAATTTATTGCTAGACTGTGAACTCACTGAAGCTTGGACAATGATTTACTCACCTTGGAGTTCTCAAGGAGAACCCAACATAATGCTCTGCATACAGCAGGTACTCATTGGTTATAAGAGGGAGATGGATGGTTGGAAAGAGGGGAGGGGAGGAGGCACGTAGACATGGCATGCTGGTAAAAATTTAACTATTAGTTCTCGTAGGGAAAAAGTGCTGATTTGTAGCGCTTGCCAATTTCTGCAGTGTAAATATCCCCAGAGCGAGCCTAAGTTGGCGGAGTAGGAGGCAGAGTGAGAAGAAGGAGAAGGAGACTGCCTGCTGAGCGGAGAGCCTGGTGTGGGGCTCGATCTCAGGATCCTGAGATCATGACCTGAGCAAAAGGCAGTTGCTTAACCCACTGAGCCACCCAGGAGCCCCGACAACCAGCTCTTATGAATGAATCCAAAGCAGTGTTGGTTCACCACCGGAGGGATGCAGGGAGAAAAGGAGAGAGAAAAGGGAAGGAAGGTTCTATTACAATGAATTGTAGTGTTGATGATAATAGCAATAATAATACTTAAGAGTTGATTGAGAGCTTCCTCTGTGCCGGGTTCTAACCCCAGATGCTTCCCAAGGGTCTTCTCATATCTCCTGGTGTAGAACTGGGTCACATTGGCCTTTTCCAGCTGCGGGAGAGGCAAGGGAGGGAACAAAGGGGTGGGGCGTGGTGAACGTGTTGGAACTGGCGTAGACCATTCGTGTGTCATTCTTCAGAGCGGAGCCCTCTGCTTCTCTGAACACAGTCAGGCAGCTGTTGGTGATGAGGGATGGCTGTTGGATGGGCAACCAAGAGTGTCCAAAAGAGCAAGACTTTCCAAGTAGAGCGAGTTATTTTTCAGACTCCCAAACTGCCTTTACAGCCAAGTCAAATAGCCCCATTGTCATCAAAACTATGTAGTTCTTCCCTGCCCGCCTTCACGGTGGCCCTCCACTCCAGACACTGTAAACTGACCTTGTCCTTCACAGTAGAACGGTTGGTTTTCTCAACCAAACAGATACCAACCACAGTGATAAATGAGGTGGGAAGGAAGGAAATCAAAACATGATTGCGATAAAGCATCCAGAAGAGAAAACAAGTGCTCCCGACGGGCAGATTCACTGCACCCGGTTTGGGTTGTGAAGACCCACGTGGGCTCGGGGCGAGGACAGGCTGTGGGGAGTGAGGTGGGGGGGTGTGGAGAGTGGGATGTCGGCAGCAAAACTCCCTCCTGACGAAAAAGTCAGCTTCCTTCCTTCCTTCTGTGTGGACTCTCCAGGCAAAGTGCTCACACCGCCTTCCAGACTTCTTTTACTCCTCAGGCAGGTGAAAAATATATAATAAAGGAAGATGCCAAAATTGGGGCCATCGTTGGGGACAGAAGGCAGGAACTGTTTGGGGGAGATAATTTCTGGATCATCTTTAGAATTTTTGCTGATTTTATATCCAGGTGTCTGTTTCTTTAAAAAAAATTAAAAAAGAAAAGATCATAAGAGAATTCTCGGTTCCACTTCCATCAGGAGTCTAGAGAGGAAAAGCAAGGGCAGAGGAGAAATTGGTGTGAGGAGAAGGATGATTCTGTTCCGAGGACTCCCTGTGATGGAGAAGCCTGACTGTCGGAGAGAGTGATGAGGAGCTGAAAGCCCCAGACTGTGGTTGTTTTATTTTTCTTTTGTTTTGTTTTTGTTTTTTAAGATTTTATTTATTTATTTGAGAGAGAAATCCGGTGAGCACGAGTCCGGATAAGGACAGAAGGAACAGCAGACTCCCCGCTGACCAAGGAGCCCGATGATGTGGGGCTCAGTCCCAGGACCCTGAGATCATGACCTGAGTGGAAGGCAGACGCTTCACCGACTGGGCCACCCAGGTGTCCCCAGCCTGTGTTTTGAAATGAGGACTCACTTTACCCATAAGAAACGCCTGGAAGAGCCGAGATGGGAAGAAGTCATAATCTCTCATCAGGCTGCAGAGCGCACCCCGGGAGTCCGAGCCGATCCCTACCTGACCCCCTCGGACGCTTTGGGAAACCGAATTAGAAGGCACCCCCTAGGCGGTTCTGAGCTACAACCCTGGGGAACATGGATGGGAGTCCCAGTTTTCTTAGCTAGAACCGCAGCCCACAGCAGAGGGGCCATGCCAGTTCCTTGTTACTTGCCGTGTTCTTTCCTGGGTCAGCTGGGCCCGTCCCACCTGCTCTGTCCTGTTGGTGGCAGGAAGTCAGATGTGCTTCAAGTTAGAGACCAAGATCTGGACGGTTGGTCACCAGCCAAATATTTCTGATCTTTCTTTACGCAGAATAGAAAATACTTTGTACTTTTACTCTGCCGTGAGCATCGTCTGGTACTCAGGTGGGGACTGGCAGGCTCTTTCTTAAAGAGCCCAGTAGGACACAACCTAGGGCTTTGAGTTGGAGAGGGGGGGCAGAAGCCATGAGTTGTAGAGCAGATGCAGCCAAGGGGAAAAGTGAATGAATGGGCATGGCTGTCTTCCCATCAAACCATTTATGAGGGGCGCCTGGGTGGCTCAGTGGGTTAAAGCCTCTGCCTTCCGCTCCAGTCATGATCCCAGGGTTCTGGGATCGAGCCCCGCATTGGGCTTTCTCCTCAGCAAGGAGCCTGCTTCCCCCTCTCTCTCTGCCTACTTGTGATCTATGTCAAATAAATAAATAAAATCTTTAAAAAAAAAAAAGAAAGAAAATAAAACCATTTATGAAAGCAGGCGGTGAGGAGGCCTGGGCCCACAGGCCTTTGTTTGTCATTTGCTGTCCTAAGGGGTGAGAGATGGGATAGAAACCTGTCGTTTGCCAGATGTGGAGGATAGTACGTACGGTTGTTAGGCTACAAGACCCTTCCCCACCTGAAATTCGAGTAGGGAGCAAAAGGGGAACATCAGATCCCCTCTTATCCCATTGGTGGTGATGTGGGATGAATATGGAGGGAATCAAAGGGTGAAGGAGCCAGAGAATGTCTTGGGGCCACTTTATGACGTCACTGGGCTTGTGTGGCTGCTGCGACCCCTGGAGCTCCTGTCAACATGGTGTTGACATGACCTGGGTTGGCTGGTGGGCCGGGCACAGGTTAATTACACACCCCCAACCCTTAACCCCACTCCCAACCCCAGACTCTGCTAAAGCTTTCCTTCTCTTATTTCCTTCATCCTTCTAATAGTCTGGATAAAGAGGAAAATAAGGTGATTGCCGACGACCCCCATTTGAGACCTATGACAGCTTATTTTTGAGCAATTTTCAGGCTTTGGCGTTATTTCACAGGTGACCTACTCTACTATCTTGACGTGTGGGTTGGGATTCACTAGCATTTTCTCCCAGACTGGGGAGAGCTCTCTTAAGAAAGGAAAACAGTTCCCAGTTTTACAAATGTGATTTCCTGACAGACTTCTTTTTTTTTTTTTTTTTAAATACTTTTTATTTATTTGACAGAGAGAAATCACAACTAGGCAGAGAGGCAGGCAGAGAGAGAGGAGGAAGCAGGCTCCCTGCAGAGCAGAGAGCCTGATGTGGGGCTCGATCCCCGGACTCTGGGATCATGACCTGAGCTGAAGGCAGAGGCTTTAACCCACTGAGCCACCCAGGTGCCCCATTCCTGACAGACTTCCAGCGGGAAAGATGAATGGTCAATTTTTTTTTTTTCTGCCCAAAGCTATTGTCACATTTAAGCTCAGAGGAGGGGCAGGGTCAAATCCAATACCTCCTCCTAGACCCACGTGTAGGCGTTAACCTCTCCCAAGACTGACAGCCGGATTCCATGGGGCAGGGAGCAGGGAGGTCACCCATCTTAGTATCTACTTGGTTTTGTAAGCGTGTGTTGCTTGTAGAATGTTACAAGTCGTTCAGCCCCACGCCACGAAAGCCGGGCTCGTGTTCCTGGAATCACCCAGTTTCAGTCCCTTGGAGGTCTTGCAGGAAGAAGGGACATGACCTTGCCCCGTCTTTCCGGGCCTGCGCTGGGCCAGTGTAACCTTACCGGGCACCCCAAGGGAAGGCTGGATTTACATATTTTGTTAATTACAGCTGTCAGATTCCTCGAGGTGATTTAACAGTGGGGAGGCCCAACAAGTGTGAAGGGTATTTTTAGCTAAGCTGTGTGGGTTTGATAGCCATTTGGGGACCAGTGATGGAATCCGGAGCTCCGTGTGAGGCTGGGGATGGGTGGGTAGGGGAAGCAGGGAGGCCGAGGCCGACCCGGCTGAGAAAGAAAGACTTCCATGTGGGACAGCTGTTGGGCGATTTGACCCTGAAGTGGGCTGGTGGTCCCCTTTCACGTTGTGCTGACAGTCGTCAGTTCTGCCTGCTTTACAGGGTGTGAAATCGACACCCTGCTTCCTGCCAGGGATGGGGGGCTGTCTGGGTGCTGGGAGGAGGGCAACTGAAGGTAGAAATTCGATCTGCAAGGCATTCCTTCATTCATTCACTTGACAAGAATTTTTTGAGCACAGTAGACCAGTTTCTGGAACTTTCAGGTCTATACACATCAGCAGGCAACTCATTAAAATGCACAGCCTGATTCAGTGGGGCTGGGACTAGGGCCGGGCTGAGATTCTGCATTTCTGAAAAGCTCTTGATTGATGCCGATGTTGGTGGTACGGGGGCCATACCCTGACTCACCAGGCCTAAGACTAGATGCCGTTTTGGTGAGACAAGGTGTGAACACTGAGCCTGTCCCTGCCCCGGGGTCCTTCCTGTCCCATCTGCCCGTACTTCGCCTGGGTCTTCGCTTAGCTGTCTTTTTCCCGGCTCAGCTAGGGTTTGTTCACTCAATGCTGCATCAGGCATGTAGTGTTCAATGTGATCCTGGGGCTGTCTCAGTTTCCCTTCCAACGTGTTTTCTTCATGCTAAGCGTTTGGGGTAGGAAACTCCGATCCCAGCCACGTTAGGGAGGCAGGTCCTAAGCAAGGTTCTGCTCACCTTGCGGCTTACTCTCTGGAGGAGGGCAGGGACACGGTTCCTTTGATATCACATCAGGGTCCTTGGCCTTCCCTTTTAGGGAACCCCATGAAAAGGAGTATCTGTGGAAGAATGAGGAGTGAAGATCAGTAGGGAGGGTAAGGAGGACTTGACCCCTAGGAGAGGGAAATGGATTTCTGTGATAGGGTTTTCACTTTTTAGACTTACAGGTTGAGTTCCACTACTGGACCACTCCACTAATGGTCCTCCCATCTGGAATGACCCAGGAAGAAATCTTTTGCTCACTTTCTAGACTGCTGGTGCACACCTCTCTCTTGGCCTCTTTCCTGCTCACTTCCTGTCTTCTTCTCTGCATATTTTTAACTTTTATCAATGATGCTGCCCTTCGTAGGACTCAAGAGTGACCACTGGTGCTAGTTTTGGCTAGCAGTGGGACCTTGGACAAGTGAGCCAGCTACCTGGAGTTCAGGTGTGGGGGAGGGGGTTGGGGCCCACAATGTCTAAGGCCCTCAGGACTATGCCTGGAAGGCTGGGTTCTATTTGACAGCTGGAAGCATTGAAATTCATAGTCTTCCCTGGAGCCAACTCTTGCTCCATTAAACAGCTTGTCCCTGGGGCAGGTGGAGCTGGGGTGGGGGGCTGTCCTTAAAAGCAACAGGTTGGGGGCTGGCAAGCTCACATAGGAAGTCTCTGGGGAGGTCCAACCTACCTGCTGCTCTCTGGGTTGGGGGAGACTGCTGGGCAGGAAAGGAGCCTGCCCCAGGGAGAGGGGATTACTGAGCCGGGGAGGGGGAAGCACCCCAAAGGCTGATCCTGGAACACTTGGCAGGTATGGCTCCATTCATTGGGATCTCAGAGGGTCAGTGTGGGGAGGACGTTCCTGAGATGAGCCTTGGAAGGATGAGAAAGACCTCCCAGAAAGAGAAGTCATGGTAACAGCAGCAATGCTTGCTTATCTGCTCTTCTATGCAAATTACTTAAGTATATTATCCATAATACCCAAGATAGTATGGTGCCCCATTTTTTAGAGGGGGATCCAAGGCTCAGACACCTCAAGGAACCTGCTCCAGGTGACTCAGCTGGGAAGCGCTGGAGCTAAGATTAGAAGCCAGGGCAGCTTCCAAAGCCTCTCTTTTTCATGGCCCCAGCTGAGAGATTATAAGAGATTATAAAACAACTGGAAGGAAGGTTCTTCAAGGTCCTAGAGCTCGGGTGTTGGGAGGGTTAGTTTCCTAGGGCGGGTGGAAGACTCCCACAAACTAGAAGGCTTGACACAACCGAAATTTACTCTGTCACAGCTCTGGAGGCTTGAAGTCTGAAATCAAGGCTTAATTTCTTCTGGAGGCTCCAGGGGAGAATTTCCCCCTTGCCTCTTTCGTAGTTTCTGCCAATTACTGGCTGTCCTTGGCATTCCTTGGCTTGCAGAAGCCTCCCTCCAGTCTCTGCCTCTGTCTTCACATGACGTTCTCCCTGGGTGTTCTGTCTTCTCTGCATGTCCTGCGTCCAAATTTCTGTCTTACACACGGTTGCCAGTCAAGGGATTGGGGCCTACCCTACTCCTGTATGACCTCCGCTTGAACTCGATGACATTTGTAAAGACCTTCTTTCCAAATAAGGTCACATTCATGGGTTCCCAGCTGTTAGGACTTGAACATATCTTTTTGGGGAACGAAAACTCGCCCATAGTAGGGGAGACAGCTGGGAGGCAGGAGAGGGCAGAGAGTGGGGGTTGGGCGCGTGCACAACAGGGACCACTGAGGTCCGAATAGCCAGCTCATGGAGGGCTTATGGCCCTGCTGTGGACTTTGGACTCGGTCCTGGATGAGGAATGCGGGGCCTATGAAGGGTCTGAAGTGGGGAGTTGGGTGGGCAGGCTGGCGAGCTTTGGGAGGAGGATACGTAGGGACAAGAGGGGGCTCTGGGCGCCATACTGGGTCTTCTGCAACAGCCTGGCGGTGAGCAGGGCCAACGCCAGGCACGGGTGGAGGGCTGAGAGTCGGGGAGACTGGAGGGGAACGTCGGTAGTCAAGGGGGCAGAGCTCGAGGTTGAAGGGACTGTTCGCTGAGTGACCTAAAGCAGCCGGTAGGGAGACGGGTGGTCTTTTCCCGAGAGGGAGCAGTGAGCACGGTGGGAGGAGAGCTGTGTGAGAGGGACATGGAAGCCAGGTCACTCTGCCTCATGGACATCGGGTTTGTCCCCCAGAGAATGTGCTTGATCTCGAAGCTTCCTTCTGGCTCTCATATAGCAGGTGTTCTGGGGTTCTAAGCCAGGGCAGGCTGTGGCAGTCAGAGAAGGCTCCGCGGGGGAGGTGACGTTGACCTGGGGGGGGGGACGTGGCGGGCAGGTGGAAGGGCAAGAGAATTGGGGGGCGGTTGTTTCCGGGGTGGGACCGTCAGTGCGCGAGCCCAGAGGTGGCTCCCCACGCACTTCCATCTGAAGCCGTGAGAGGACCAGCTTTGACATGCAGAGAGAACCTTCCCTAGCAGTGGCAGCCGCAGCTCCTGTCCTGTCACGGGGGTGGGCAGTTACTGTCCTTCATCAATATTTCAGTCTCAGCTTTCACAAAGCATCTCCCTCCGCCTTCCTGCCTTTCTCCGCAGCCTGGTAAATAAAGCGGAGAACGGACGTGTCCCAGCTGGCAGGCCTGCCAGACTGGGGCCGGCAGGGCTCCTGAAGCCTTTGCATCTGAACGAGGCTTCTGGAAACAAAGCGCCCCATCCCTCCCCCTGCAAATTGGGGGCTGTCATGCCTGTCCCGTCTCTGCCCCCACTCCCTTCCCAAAGTATGTAAAATTAATCCCATTGTGCTGTCATCCTTTCTTTACACAGAAGCTCTTCATTCTGAGTCCTCAGGCACCGGGAGCATCTCTAATAGACGCTCTCCAGAAATTGTTCTAAGCGGTTGCCGGAGGTGCAGGGGGGGGGGGGTGCAATGTGGGAAGACGGTGAAAAGGTACAAACTTGCAGTTAAAAAACAAGTAGGTCTTGGGGATCTCAGCACAGCATGGCGACTGTAGTTAATAATCCTGTATTGTGGATTTGGAAGTTGCTATGAGAGTAGATCCTAAAAGCGCTCATTGCAAGAAAAAAACTTGTAGTTCTGTGTGGTGATGATGCTAACCAGACTTTTTTTTTTTTTTTTAAGATTTTATTTATTTATTTGAGAGCTAGAGAGAGTGAGCATGAGTAGGGGGCAGAGGCAGAGGGGGAGGGAGAAGTCAGCTCCCCACTGAGCAGGGAGCCTGAAGCAGGGCTCCATCCCAGGACCCCGAGATCATGACCTGAGGCAAAGGCAGACGCTTAACCCACTGAGTCCCCGCAGGGGCCCCGGATGTTAACCAGACTTATTGCAGTGCTCATTTCACTGTATCTACAAATATTGAGTCATTATGTTGTATAACTGAAACTAATATAATGTTACATGTCAATTATATCTCAATTTAAAAATGGAAAAATAATTTTTTAATGGTTTTAAACTTCTGTGTGGGTTCTGACTGCTCTCTGAGCAGAAGAGCGACATACCCAGCGTAAACAAAGGATGCAGTTAGGTTCTCCATCTGGTGTCAGTGTGCAACCCTTGTCTCCCTCTGGACAGGGGCTTGTGGTTCCTCAGTGTCAAGTAGCTGGGTGGGTGTGGGGCAGCACTCCATCTTCTGTGGTTCCAGAATATGTGGGTATCCTCTCTTCCAGCACTCTTGGCCTTGGACACCTCTGTAGACATCTCCCTCTCTCAGCTGTGAACTCACAGCTAGGAACATTGTCTTGGCTTGTTGGTTTGTTTTTATTTTTTTAAATTTAATTTTATTTATTTATTTAAAAGACTTTATTTATTTATTTGACAGAGAGATCACAAGTAGGCAGAGAGGCAGGCAGAGAGAGGGGAAAGCAGGCTCCCCGCTGAGTGGGGAGCCTAATGAGGGGCTCCATCCTAGGACCCTGAGATCATGACTTCAGCCGAAGGCAGAGGCCTAACCCACTGAGCCACCCAGGTGCCCCTGTTGGTTTGTTTTTATATCTCCTTATTTTTAGAGCCTCGCACAGTACTTGGGACGTGGCAAATGTTGAACAAATTAATTTATCCACTTATTTTTCAGATACTTACTGAGTCCTCACTATGTGCCAGGTTCTGTTCCAGATGCTGGAGATACAGCCATGAACTAAACAGAGTCCTTGCTTTCATGGGACTTCCATTCTGATGGGACAGATTGTCAGTAAATAAACATACACGCCTGGGAAAGAACTTGGTTTTGGGTGATGAAGAACTCCATTAACCAGGGTTAGGAGCCAAAGATCAGGAAGGCTATTTTGGAAGAGATGGTTGAGGAAGGCTTCCCTACAGAAGAGACTTTTCAGCAGACACTTAAGGGATGTGAAGGGGGAAGCCATGTGAAGTCCTAAGGGCCACCGAGGATAGAGGCCCAGAGGTAGGAATGAGCTTGGCACGTTGGAGGAGTGATATGGCTGGAATGGAGTGGGTGAGGTAGACAAGGGGTAGATCAAGCAGAGTCTTAAAGGTCAAGATTGTGTGTTTAATGGTTTACAACAGGTTAGCAATGATCTGGACGCACACCAAAGACCTATAGAAAACTGAACTACTATTGGAAAAAGAGGGCCGTTGTATTAACTAATTAAATTAATAAACTCTGCAATTTATCCACTATTCATATGTAGAAAGGCATAGCTGTTAATCTAGGAATTCAACATGGCGGAGCAATTGTTGACCCACTGGTGGGGCTTATGGTGCCTTCCATTAATTCTGCCTTGTATAGGGTGAATTAAAACTTAAACAAGGATCAGGACCAAGTAGCAGTAGCAGTATCTGTAGCAGTATCTGAGTAGCAGAAAAGACACCAGACTTGAACTTAGAGGAAGGTAAGGATTTTCATTCCAATTCTCCCACTTACTGAGTGATCTTGGATGAGTCACTTCACCTCACTATAGGCTTAGTTTCTGCAGCTGGTGTCCTTGTTCTGCCACTCCATAAAAAACAAGGAAACCTTTCATAGACTGTTACCAGTATTGTTTTTTTTTTAATTTTTTTAAAAAATTATTTGACAGAGAGAGATCACAAGTAGGCAGAGAGGCAGGCAGAGAGAGAGGGGGAAGCAGACTCCCCGCTGAGTAGAGAGCCTGATGCGGGGCTCGATCCCAGGACCCTGAAATCACGACCCTGAGCCGAAGGCAGAGGCTTAACCCACTGAGCCATCCAGGTACCCTGTTACCACTATTCTAAAGGAAGGTGTTGACCCTACACTGTAATGCTTCGATTAGATTGTGAGTTCCCTGAAGTCAGGAGCCACAGTTTACCCATCTTGTGTCTCTCAGACTTGGCAGAATGCTAGGGTACTAAGAAGCACTCTTTGAATTTTTTGTGAATTGAATTCTGCTGTGGTCAACTGTGTGGGGACAGAGCCTGGAATACAAGTATCTCATAATCTGGAAACAGGCTCCTAGATTTGGAGCTAAAACACTGTGGGGCTCTGTGGCTTCAAACAGATCACTTAGCTTCTCTGTGGTCCTTTCCCCCATCTGTGAGCTGAGTAAGACGATTTTACCAACCTCACCTGGTACTTGGGAGGTTTGGATATGAAAACACAAGTGTATTAGGTCACACTTCTGATTGCCGTTACTGGTTCCCCAAATGCCAGGGGCTTGCGAAAGATGGAAGTTCGTCTCTTGCGACAGACCTGCCGTGGGCTGTTGTGGTATCTTCATGGTGTCCAAGGCCTAGGCTACCTCTATGTTTGTTGCTCCGTAGCCCAAAGAGTGCTGACCTTCGCTATGTGGGCCAACACAGCTCTCCCCATGCCATTGGCTGGAACTGGGTCATGTGACCTACCCTGCAAGCAAAGGTGAGAACTCTGGTCTTTCTTGCAGATGTCTGAGTGCCCTATTCCATTTCTAATCCTGTGGAAGAAGGTGAGATCAGGGGTACATGGATGGTTCAGTGGGTTATGCCACTGCCTTCGGCACAGGTCATGATCTCGGGGTCCTGGGATCGAGTCCCGCGTAGGGCTCTCTGCTCAGCAGGGACCCTGCTTCTCTCTCTCGCTCTCTGCCAGTCTCTCTGCCTACTTGTGGTCTCTCTCTCTGTCAAATAAATAAATAAAATCTTAAGAAAAAAAAAGGTGAGATCAGATTTTGAGGGGGACGAGTCTAGTCTCTGTCGGGGCACAATGGAAGATTTCTAAACCTTGAAATAGAAATGATTCGCAGGTCACTAGCAGCTTGGATTGGAAATGACTTTACTCTGCTGGAATCCGACAGAAACAATGCCCCAGATTTTCTGTTTTCTTGTTATTAAATGCTTGCGTGGTGCCAGCCACTGTGCGTCACACAATTTCCAGTTAATCCTCATAGCAGTTTTATGACGCACGTCCCATCTTAAAGGCCCGTTTTTGAGATGGGGAGACTGAGGCTGAGGCCAGAGGAAGGAATTTGAACTCCTGTCTGTGGGACTCTAGGTCACGTACTCTCAGTACCTCATAGGCTCGGTCTCTGATGCTTCTTCTGTCCCCTCCCCACTTGGAGCCTCATTTCCAGGAAGTCTGTGCCTGCGGAGGATGGCCCTGGGGCTATTCCCGGGGTCCTCGGTGTTGTCATCTACAAGAATGGAATCCACTGGTGGTCCTTGGGTGGCTTAAGAGAGACACTGGTGGTGGGGGTGGGGTGGGGAGAGGCACAGTGGGCGGGGCCAGGAGAACTGGCTTCAGGTGGGGATGTCATTTGGAAGTAACAAATCAGCACGGGATTCAGGCTCTGAATCCCTTGGGGTTGCCCACAGCACTGTAAAAAAGGGGAGGGGGAATGAGGCCGTCTTCCCCCTGCGCCTCCGTCATGCTGACAAGAGGGGGCACAGGATCCACGTGGGGGTCCAGAGCCTTCTCTTGGCCTGTCTGGGTCTGCCAGTCTCTGACCCTCTCTGGACCAGAGCAGAGCTTTAAGTCTCTCTGGCTGAAGCAACTGTGTTTTCCTATCATTTGGCAAGTTGCGCAGGTTGAGTGTGTTCAGAATTCAGATACGTTCAGATATCAAATTAATTATCCGGTGAAAGGTTACTGTGTCCCGGCTTAGTTGTAAGAATTTTAGAGTTCAAGGGGACTTTGGGCATTATTTAGTCCAACCTTTATCTCACAGAGGAAGATGCTGGAAGAACAGAGAGGTTACCTGGCCTACCCAGGGTCACACAGCTAAATCGTATCAGGGCTGTATCTTTGGACATCCTGCTTGAGCATGAGGAGGGACATTGCGTTCTGAATTCTCACACCTCCAGTAGAAGAGAAATGATAACTCTTGGTGGTTGAACATTTGTCTGCTTCCCGGCACCTTCTTGAAGGGCGGCATGGGCTGGGAAGGCATTTCTAGCTCTCTGCTGTGTATTTGCTTAGCATTTTGGTGCCTCAGCTTCCTCATCTGCAAAATGGCCACGATAGTCAGAGAACCTACCTTGTAGAGGGCAGCTGGGTAGTTTAAATGGGTTATAGCATTTATTTAGACCACATGTAGCATGAACTCAAAGTGTTAGTTACTATCTCTTTTGTTATAACCCTTTTCACATTCCCTCATGGGACTGTGCTCCTTAAAAACCTCAGAGGTCTTTGTCTTTCTCCGGCATTCGTGGTTCCTGAGTTGCAAGCTTAAAACCCCTTTCTGTGCACCTGGATTATCTCCATTGCTTTATGCATGTATTATTCACTAGCAATACTGTCTTCTTCCATAAGTATAATTCCAGCTCGTTCCGGCCACCCAGGACTTGACTTTCTCCGGATTAATTGGCCACCAGGAAGCGCATGCGTCTTGGGTTCTGTGCGTCCCGGTGAAACCGGTGTTCTGGTTCTGGATCTGGTGGGAGTAATGCGGGTGTTTTTTCTTGGTGGGGGTTAGCACATGGAAGGGGGCTTTCTGGGGCCTGTGTTGCAAGAAGGACACAGAGTAGTTTCTGCCAGACCCTGGGGCGTGCAGGGGGCGGGCGAGCGTATCTCGTAGAGTGCCCTCACCTGGGCGCCTGGTTGCCCACTGCAGGAAGGACTTGGGGAGCCGCCGCTGAGGTGTGAGTAGAGTAGGTTCTCAGAACAGTCTTCTGAGACCCAGCTACGTGGAGACACTGAGGCGCACTGAAGGCGAGACTGACTTAGACAAGAAGGACGTGTCCCGTCTTACAGGAATGCTGTCCAGCAGGACAGATCTCCCTCCAGCCTCCCCTCCCGGCTCCAATGAGCAGGACGCCTCGGCACAGGCTCGGCCTGGTTCCCCCAGGAGTCCCCTCTCTGTGTGCTCGTAGTTCAGCCAAACAGCGTTTCCCTTTGCAGTTTGGCCCATCTGGGACGTTACACCTAACATGCCTGTGCTCAGCCGCTCTGGTCTAGATCTCACATGGAGCCACATGTGACAGAGATACGCCCTGAAGGAAGGAGTGTGCTGTGTGTTGCCTTGGGCAAGTCACCAAATCTCCCAGTGCCTCAGTTTCTGTCTATGAAACAGAGGTGAGAGAACTTACTTCGTAGCGCTGCCGAGGGGATACAGTGAGATGGTGCCTCGGACACCCGAATCACAGTGCCCAGCGGGTAGCAGGTGTGCAGACTTAACTGCCATTTTTACGATGTTGTTCCTGTCACCCCTGACTGCTCAAGGCTTTTGGAGCCTAGTTCCCTCTCCGCGTTAAACCCCATCAAATCTTACCCATTTTCTCCCCAAGTCTGCCTAAGGATGGGATTGTGCAGGATGGGAATCAGTTATCCCTTTGCCAATGTATCATTTCCCCCTCCATGAGATGTTTGTCTTTCAGCCCTGGGGCGCCCTGGTGTTGGGGATTTGAGGCTTCCTGGTGGCAAGTAGCGGCCGTTGTCATCCGGCTGTGTGTGGCTCTGAGCTGCCATCCTGGAAGGGACTCAACAGACTGTCCTGTACAGCCCCTGTTTTTTCAGGACTTTAGTAAATTGCCTACTGTGTGGCTCAAAACCAAGACTCCCTGGCACGGGTCTCGAAGGGATCACCAGGCCCCAGGGACTGGGGTGAGGAGGCAGAGTGAATGCGTGAGGGCCCAGGGGAATGGCTAATTAGGGCACTCTACAGTTGGTGATTTGTTGTTCTCCCGGCAGTCCCTTGAGATTGGACAGCTCCCCAGGTGATCTCTGAGAGGCAAGGGAGCACAGCATACCTTTCTCTCCCTGCGCAGTGGTCGCCCATCCCCCAGCTGCGCAAGTTGGGTGGCAGGGGGTGGATGGGAGTGGTCGCCCAGAAGTCTGGATAGAAACAGCTTGACCCGTGTGGACCGAGTTTCTTGGAGGAGTGGGATGGGCAGAGTAGAAACCACATTCTTGTTCCTTTGTTCCTCGTCTTTTGACTTCACTGTCTAGGGCCTGTCCACAGTCCAGATCCTCCAACCCTGCCCTGCCCCGCCTACCACGGTCTGTCCAGTCGGCCTTGCTGCAGCATGGGAAGAACAGGACGTCCCCAAGGACGTCTGGGTGACTCAGTGGGTTAAGCGTCTGACTCTTGGTTTCAGTTCAGGATGTCGGGGTCATGGGATTGAGCCCCATGTCAGGCTCCACACTCAGAATCTCACTTTGAGATTCTCTCCCTCCCTCTCTCCTTGCCCTTCCTCCCTTCTCTCTTTCTCTCTCTCAAATAAGTAAATACATCTGAAAAAGAAAGAAAGGACAGGGCTTGGAAGCCATTCACTGGTTCTTTGACATTCCTGTGATGTTAATGTCACGACTCTGAGCCTGAATGTCACTGCTGTAACGGGAATCTAGAATGTTCTCACAGACAGCTCTTGAGGTTATAAACTACTCCTTTCTTGATTCCCTCTCCCAAGCACTATCTTAAACTCCACAGAAGTCGTTATTTCACGTGTATAAAATTCCCCTTTCTCTTTGCCTTTTTGAGTTGCATTGAGGGGAGTCAGTCTATAAAGCGAGAGCCACATATAATGGAAATGATTTTAGACTCTGACAGAAGTTACAGTGACTCAACAGGTCTGCCAAATTTCACCCAACCCCCCTGTCCCGCCGAGGAGAGCCCTGGTGACCTGGGGCCTGGGGCCTAGGCGTGCAGGGAGCACGTGGGACTCGGTTCAGCAGGGTTCTTCTCCACACAAACAGCACTTTTTTCTCTAATTGCCACAAAAAGACAGCTTTGGGAGGCAGCTAGGCTCACCACTGTGCCTCCAGGGCTGCAGAGGGACAGCTTTGAACCCATGAGTGTGGCCTTTATATAGTTCAGTGCTCAGAATGTCTGAACTAATAGGCCTTTAGAGATTTTAAAATACCCCCACCCCGTCTGGGACTCAGATGCTTATTCAGGGTCTGAGAACTGTCATGGGGGTCTGTTGGGCTGACCCAGGTTACCAGCAAACATACCTTCCATCTCTCCTGAGTATGACCCCCTCAGACATCACCAGTGGGCCCCAGCACCTTTCTCTGTGCTGAACCAGAATGGAGCCTTGGTATTCGTGCCTCACAGTGCCTGAGCCTGAGAAGCCCCATACCTTTGCATTTACAGAACCGAGACCCGGAGTCTTTTTTTTTCTTTTTCCTTCCTTTCTTTTTTTTTTTTTTGAGACCCAGAGCCTTAAGTATCCAGCTCAAAGCAGCTCCTTCTGTCGGGTGGGCTAATACACACATGTACACATGTAAACACATACATTTTTGCCCTCACACACGTATACACACAGGTTCCTATATGTATATGAACTTTTCTCCCCGTATCTTTAAATCTGAGGCTCTCCATCAGGACCAATTCTCCAAAGACAAAATTTGCGGCTGTCTCTAAAGTGTACTATCACGCTGATAACAAACTGTAGGCACTTAAGCCAGACACATTCAAGCTTCAGGAGTCTTTGGGAAACTGAGTCACATGGGTCAGATGGGCCACGTCACACGGAACAGGCAAAATAGACCCAAGATTGAGGGTGATTGACAAGCTGGGACATTTTTAGGCAGGCAGGGGAGTGCGATTACAGAATCCCTTGGAGATTCAAGCAGATCTGGCAGAAAACCCAGTCCTTTCTTAGAAGGCAGAGAAAGGTTCATTTTCAGTGATTGGCTTCTCTTGGGATAGAAGTGTTCCCTGGGTGTGTAGGGCTGGTCACCACTCCTCCTTCCCTGCCTCCTCTTCCATTTTCTGGTATTCCTCGGGCATGAGCTCTCCTGGGAATCTTTTGCCGTCCTCTTGGAGGCGTTGAGCGGGGTTCCGGTCTGCATGGGGCTTCACCAGGGACCGGTGGAAGGTGTACAGGCTTCCCCCGGGCAAGTCACCATGCAGAAGGACCCTTCTGTCTGTTGTCTTCCCACATCAGGATTCAGAGGGGTGGGCTGGATGCCCAGACTGCTGTTCAGGGCTGGGGTCTCCTTGCCTTCCCGCCTTATGGATGCTTGGCTGCTTTGACTAGGGGAGGAGCCAGGCTCTCTCTCTCTGCGATGTGCTGCTGCTCTGTTAACTATTGCCATGGGACAGCCGGAGGAACCAACTATTTGTGCATCAGCCCTTCTGTCTGTCCCCTTAGCTCTCAGCCCTGCTGCGGTATGGGGACAGGGAGGACTGGAATAGCAGTCGGGCCAGTTGTAATCGAATTCTGCTTGCTACATCTTCTCCGATGAGTTGTAAGCCAGCAACTTTGAGCAGAGTAAGGATGGGGCAGAAGTAGCCCATGGCTTCCTACCTTTCTACTTGCTTCCCAGCACTCCAAATGTCATCTTGACATTTTACGAACATTCCCGTGGTGATGGAACCTCCCGTACAGAAACAACGAGAGCAGCGAACTGTTATTATGGTCTATGTGTTTCACATTGATTAACTCGCTTAAGGCTGAAGGCAGTAGGAGTGCCATTGTACAGATAAACTAACTGAATCTCAGAGAGGTTAAGTAACTTGCCCAAGGTCACATAGGGAGTATGAGGCAGAGCTGGGTGTCAATCTCAGGCAGTGGGGTTTTATAGTTTGTGTTCGTAACCAGTATTCTATACTGCCTTCTAAAATAAAAGTTGAAACTCACCCTTGGAGATCTTTAAAATGAAAGCAGGTCAGTAGCTGTTTAAGCAATGCTGTGTAACGTATGTAGCTACATTTATTAAGTATTTCCTTAATAAGTACTTACAAGGGCACCACACGCTCTTTTAAGTGCTCTCAGAAAGCTCCTTCATCCCCACAACAGCCCCGAGAAGTAAGCATTACTATTATTCCCATAGGGATGAAGACACGGTTCCAGTGACAGGGCAGGGATTGGAAACTGCTAGTCTGGTTCCATATTCTTCACACATAAACAAAACCACCAGTTTATAAATCTAAACACGACAAACTTATCTACTTGGTTCTTCTGGGGGAAGAATTCTAGGGATAGAGATCGTCCTGGAGTTACCTTATGAGAGAGAAGAGCTCAACTCATGAGCTCCTGAAGTTTCCAGAACGTTTTATATTCTGAGTGAGAGACAAGGGCGAAGAGAACCTGTTGAATTCATTTAAAGGAGCAGTCATCAGGGTTTGTGGACAGAACCCTCACAGGCTGGCTCCCTTAGGTTCTCAATTTTCCTTTTTTTTTCTTTTAAAGATTTTATTTGTTTATTTGACAGAGAGAGAGAGATCACAAGTAGGCAGAGAGGCAGGCAGAGACAGAGGGGGAAGCAGGCTCCCCACCGAGCAGAGAGCCCGATGTGGGGCTCGATCCCAGGACCCTGAGATCATGACCTGAGCCGAAGGCAGAGGCTTTAACCCACTGAGCCACCCAGGCGCCCCTCAATTTTCCCTTTTGAGCAGTTAGCTTTAAAATTCAGAGAAGAGCTCAGAGACTGTGTGATTCGATTTTGTCCTGTTCCTGACATGGAGCTCTGTAGCCGAGCACAGCCTGGGCCATCGGGAACACAGCACACGTGCTGGATTGATTGGAAATTGAACTCGCGTGCCCAGGAGCAGCAGATCATGAAATGGGGAGATGACCTATCCACCTGCAGCAGCTCCTGGGGCCACGAGCCCCGAAGGGGATGGCAGGGCAAGGATGCTCCGTGCTGGGAGCCCGTGGTCCCCCAGCTCTCTCTGCTGAGGTCCAGGGCTCAGTGCTGCACTCTTGGTTCTGTTTCATAATCTCCTTTTACAGTTGGTGGAAAGGACAAGGTTGCAAAAGAAACTCTCTTTGCAGTCGGCGCTTGGCCATCTGAGCAGCCCCACTCCACCTTCTGCCAAATTGCTAAACTCAGCCACAGTTAACGGCCTGGACATATCTAACAGCCTACAAAACCAACACCCCCTGCGTTTGCACCCCCTTGTCACCCCCCCATCACACCCCCCCCCCAACGGCGTGGTGTCAGCGGAGTAGAAATGAGCATCTGTGCGAGAGGCTGTGCTCCAGACCATTTGGGAGGATCTAAATTAAATCTGTGGCTCCCTCCCCTCCCCCACTGGGCTGCTTTCCATCCCCCGCCCCCCACACTAGCACCGCTTATAAAGGGTTATTTTCACAAGCGTCCCGGGGTCCTGTGGAGGGCACCTCTCTCTCTCCGTCACCCACGCCCTGTTTATTCCTCTCCCCGTCACCGACTTGGTTGTCCTTGTTGTCTAAGAGAAAGTGGACTCATTTTTAACATTCAACAAGCTTTCTCCCTCCCACTAGTAGGTGTGTGAGCAGCTGGGGATTTTTTTTACCATCTGTGAACCTTTCACACTCCCAGCAAATTGTCTTCCTGCCTTTGCGGTGGCGCTGTGCAGCCAACCCGAAGCCACGCGCCTTCTCTGTGTCCCAGCCACACTCTCTCTCCCAGCGGGAGTCAAGCTGGCTGGTGGGAATCAAGCTGGCTGGTGACGGGCATGGGAGGACTTCAAAGAGAAGCCCACTTCTTTCCTTCCTTCCAGAAGGATGCTCCAAGTATTCAGTGTTAGGGGTAGAGAAGGGAATGCAGAGGTCCTTGCCCTTAAGGAGGTCACGTGTTTAGGAGGAAAGGCGACAACGTGGATGTTACTGATGGCTGTTGTGTGTTCAGTGCTTGGACATGACCCCGGGCACTGTGTTCCCCACCCTCCTGCCCCCCCTAGTGACATTATCTCATCCTGTGACCAGCAAGCACCCCATGAGCTTAAGGCGTGTTCTTCCATTCATCTGAGGGATGAGAAAATGGCTGGCAGAAAAGGTCAGTAGATCAAGGTTGCACAGCTCCTGGGTCGTGGACTCCGTAGTCCGTCTGTAAAGGGCAAATGACATTATTTATGGAATGCCTGCTGTGTGCCACCGAGCGAGGGGTTGCTTCAAGTCTCCAGTCTCTGTGAAATGCTACGGGGCTGGTTTTGGCAGGAGGTCATGGCTCACTAAGGATCATGTGGTAGGGAGGGACGGCTTGAGGCAGAAACCAAAGTTTGTCTGGTTCTAGAACTTGGGGCTTCTAACCCCTGCACTCCCAGCAGGGCGAGCACGAGCATCAGACCCAGCCACTCAGTAGACTGAAAGAGGAGGCTATGGAAAGGACTCCAGGACCACGAGCATAATGTGGGATGAGCCCAGGGTGCCCCCGGTTCCATGTTCCCCTCAGTGGATTCAGTCAGTATTTTCTGAGCATCTGCTATGGACCAGACACTGTTGTCACAGTGAGGAGGACAGGGGGACCTAAGAGCTTAACACTCAAGGAAAGGAGCCCAGGACTCTGAGGAAAACCACACAGGATAATGGGATAAGGGGTTGCTGGAGAAAGCCTCCCTCAGGTGGGGACGCTTGAGCTACAGCCCGAGTAAAATGTGGGTGAAGAGGGTCTCGTGGCTGAGGCACCTGAGAAAGCAAAGAAAGTTCTGGAAGCGGGAACAGCTTGGCGGTGGGAAGGAATAGAAATTCCTGGATGTGTTCTGAGACCCATGAGTCGTTCTGTGTGGCGTTCAGTGGGGCGAGGCGGAGCACAGTCTGCAGACTTTCCTGTCCGAGCCACCCAGCCCCCACGTGGCTCCCTTCCTTCTGAGAGAGTCAGCTCTGTGAGCGGCAGTTCTGGGGCCCCTCCTCCGTCAGACGGCCCTCTTGTCCTTCCTTCAGCAGTGCTCAATAATTATTGATGGAAGTATCCCTTGGCCTCTTGCCTGGAGAGTGGAGAGTCTCACATTTGAAATAAAAAGTTGGCTTCTCAAATTCATTCTTGTCACCTCTCTGCCAAAGGGCGGTGATTTGTCATCCCAGGGTGGATGGCATGAACGCGTAGGGGGTGTGTGTGTGTGTGTGTGTGTGCGCGCACACTTCAATAACACAACTGTGAACGCTATCATCTCTTAGATTTGTTCCCTCCTAAGCCCATCCACAGGGAGACCTTCATCAATACGGTAATAGCTAACTCTTCCTGACAACTCCGCACGCACATCTTCATGGCTGAACGCTTTGTTGGCTTCGCCTGTCTTGCGTGGGTAAGAATTCTGCGAACTGGGTGCTCTGTTTGTTCCCACTTTAAAGATGTGGAAGCTGAGGTCTAGAGAGAGGAAATGTGAAGAGCTGGAGGTCACACGGTTGGGAGAAGAGCGGCCAGAATCCTGGCCACAGGAGCCCGAGGAGGCAGCCAGGGCAGGTATCATCAGGCCCATTTTACAGAGGCTGAAGCCTGAGGCTCGATGAGGAGGAGGATGTGTGCGGAGAGAGCTGGCCCTGGAATCTGGGCATTCTGGTTCTGTCTGAGGGTCCGTCCACTGGCAGTGGGAAAGGCGGGAGAACACTGCACTGTGTGTCTTGCCCCGACTTGTTCAAGGACACAGTGCACCGTGTGCCCTTTCAAAATCAAGGGCCTCCTTGAAACCGAGAAAGAGCGCCAGGCACCTAACCTGGACAGCAGGAGCACATGCCCTTGGGGGTTTCCAGAGCCCCTTGCAAGGGCTGCCTCACGTGTACTACCCCCTTCTCATTGTTGCTCCTGGACCTTTCAGGCACCCCATATTCCTCCAAGTCACCTGGGATGCTTTAAAAAGGACAGAGATTTGGGTCTTGAGATAGGCTTACTGGATCAGGTTCTTGATTGGGGGGCAATGTTGGGGGGTATCCTGGAATCGGCATCGACCTCACCCCAGGTGGTCCTGAGGAGTGGTCAGATTGGAGAACACCCCCCCATCCAGGCTGCGGTCCAGAGACCCCGGGAGCAGTGGAAATGGCCGTGGACTCACTCTAAGGTTCCAGGCATGATGCTTGAACAAAGGACCATGGTTACTTTGGCCGGGGGCAGAGGCTATTACCATCAGGCCCAGACATTTTGGGGACATGCTAGAAATAGCTCGCTGGCTGAGTGTTTCTATTTTGCATCAGTGTGATTAGGTGTGTCTGGGGCTGCAGCCTAAATTGGTCTCTTTTCTTTTTTTTTTTGGGTATCTTTTAAAAAACATTGTGGAAAATGCACATAACATAAAATTCACCCTTTTAACCATTTTTAGGTGCACAGTTCAGTGGCACTGAATATTTCCACACTGCTGGGCATGGAGCCCAATCTAGAGGACTTGTAGGGAGATTGGGCTTGGCTCATGCTCATGTTAGGTGTTCAGTACCCGCGGGCTGGCGGGGATTGTTGGGGTGATAGGTAAATCGTGACACATTGGGTAGGCATCCTCACTCCTGACCTTATGTACAAACTAACTTCAGTCTGAGATGCTGGTCAAGGAGACGCTGGCGAGGTATGTTTAAAACTCAATTTCTATTCCTTAGCCCGGCAGGATGATGAGTTCATTGTCTGGTCAATGCCAAGGGCAACTTCCCCTGCCACTCCCAGCTACCCCAGCAGAATAGAGGATACCTCTGTGAAGAATCCCTCCTATGTGTGTGTGTTGGTAAGAGGCAACCCACGGCCACGGCCACGACTAGGATTAAAATTTTCGGAGGCGGCCAGCTCAAGGCCAATCTGGTCGAGAACCAAACAAATGGGCCTTTTTATTTTAAGAGATTTTTTTTTTTTTAAACTGTGTGTCAACAAAAGATCTGTAGACAATCTTGTTATACATTTCACACTGCTGACTTCATACGTGTTACGAGTGCTTACGGCCCATTTACATTTTTTGGTACATTTGTGTTTATTTCTGTGGTTACCATGCTCTGAGGAGGCCACAAAAGCTGGCCTGTTCAGTGGCGGAGCACATTGCCAGTGGAATTTCGGTGAGCCTCACAGTGGTGGCGGGGAGAGCACTGGAGAAGCCAGTGGGCTGAGAGTCACAGAAGTATTGAATTTTGCAGCTGGAAGGGATCTTATATAAAGTAAACCCCTAATTAAAGATGGGGATATTGAGACCCAGAAAGCGGTGGGGGCGGGGGGTGTCACCAAGGCCATACGCCTGGTTAGGAACTCAGCCCAGCCCTGGCTTCCTGGTCTCTAACCCACTGACTTCCAACGGCAGCAGACATTCCTTGTCCTTGAACTCTGGCCTCCGCCACCTAGATGGTTTGCAGTGTAATAAACCTAAAGATAAGTTTTCCTGGATTGAGGGGTCTTTCCAAATTCATATATATATTTTGTGCCTTCTCTCTGTTTCTTTTCCTGCGTTGGGGTAGAATCAAGCTTTGCTTCTGAGCAGACCTGTCTATTTGAGTTTCTTTCCTAAGATCTTGATCTTCCTGATTGCGTTTTGGAACCCCTGCTTTGGAATTCCTCTGTTCTGAGAGGAGACCCTAGGTGCCTGGGCCCTCTGGCCAGGATGGCAGCGCAGCTGGTCAAAAGCTTTCTGGCTCCCAGCTTCCTAGTGTGGCCCCTCCTTTCCCGAACTCTGATCGTCCCTGTCCTTTCTGGGAAGGGATTTGGATGTCAGCTCTGGAAAGAACTCAGTGGAGGTGTCTGCCACGGGCATTCTAGAGAAGGCAATGGGGAGCTGACTCTATTACTTGGAGATAGACCAGAGCCCTCAAATTCCTGAGTAAAAACTAGGAAGGTTCTGGGCTTTTAGGACTCACCATTGTCCCTGCTACCAAGGCAGATTCGTTCATTGTCTGGACATCAAATGTTTATTGAGGACATAGTTTGTGCTCCCTCCCCCCTCAACAGGAGGTACAAAAAGGAATTTAACTGAGTCTCTGAGTTGGGACCCAGGTACCTAGGAAGGGGGTTAGGTTAATTACATGCCTGTTTCCTTGTGGTCCTTAAAGAATCCAAGAAAGATGCTAGAGAGGAACGAGGGCATTGCTGGCCCTTGGAGCTCAGTGAGGGCTACTTCTGTCCTGGTCACCTCCATGTTGCCCGGACAGTGTGGACATTCAGAGGACAGTTTCTTCAGTGCACATCACCCTCTCACCTGTTCTAAAAGAACTTTCATTTCATACAGGGGGCAGCTGTTGTGTAGACTGAACTCGGATCTTATTTATCTGGGTTTCAGTCTCTGCTCTGTGCCCCTAGTCCTGTTATTCATGTTGCCAAGCCACCATTTCCTCATGGATGGAATGGAGATGTGATAATTCACCTTGTGGCCATGGGGGCCTTGCATAACCTCCCTGACTTCGGATTTCTCCTCTTTACGACAAGTGGCATGGGGGTGTGTATGGAAGGCCCGCTGGCACGGGCAGACAGCCAAACGTTATCACTCCCGTGTCAGGAATGGGTGTTTTTACTGCTTTATCGCAAATGAGGTTTTAAGGCGTGTAGATGTGTCCCAGTGTGGGTGGCTTCTGGTGGCCGGGATGCAGATGCGTGCCCTGGGTTGTGCCCTTCGGACTGCCAGCCCTGACTCTGCTCCCAAATGTCCCCGGCCAGCCACGCCTGAATGACTGCAGGCCACACGTCCCTGGAGATAGTCGCTCAATGTTTAAGGATCCCGCTGCAGGACCCAGCTGACCAGAAGTGAGGCTTAGGATCACCTGCTGACTCTGAATGGTTTGGCTCATCACCTTCTCACCGACGCTGATAATCACGGGGGTACGTGAGGGACACAGAACCATTATTTGCAGTTGAAGTCCATGGATGGTGGTCACATAAGAGCGGCCCTGAGTCACGAGTCCCTTTTATTTCTTCCAATGGACATTGGAAGAATAAGGCCTGGGCTTTGAATAAAACCATTTGCTTTTTGCTTTCGAGGCCTCAGTGACTCCATGAGGAGAATCGAAGCCAGAAGTCATTTGTGACTTCTCCCCCATGCATTATAAGTTTGGCGGATAAAATGTCTCTTGTGGTTTCTGTTAACAAGCAGGAAGATTCCAGGCTTAAGCCGGAGCATAAAAGAAAATTGAAACTAAAGATTGGTTTTTGGATTTGACTAACGTTTCTAATATCGTTCAGCCACAGGAAAGCCAAAAGCTTTGACTGTATGTGCAGGCTGGTATAGTAAAGTTCAGGATGTTTTTAAAAAAAAAAAAAAAGGGTTAATTAGGTCAGTTAGGTGGGACATTACCCTGCCTGTTTCCAAATACCGTGAGACTTGATTTCTTATTTTCAGTGTTATTTTATTTTACTATTTAAAAATTTCTTTTAAATTCCAGTGTAGTTAACATACGGTGTTATATTTGTTTCAAGTGTACAATCTAGATTATTACTCAGAGCTCATCAAGATAAGTGTACTCTTAATCCCCTCTGTGTATTTCTTTTTTTCTTTTTCTTTTTTTTTTTTTTTTTTAAAGATTTTATTTATTCATTTGACAGAGGGAGAGGGATCACAAGCAGGCAGAGAGAGGGGGAAGCAGGCTCTCTGCTGAGCAGAGAGTGCAATGCAGGGCTTGATCCCAGGACCCTAGGATCATGACCTGAGCCGAAGGCAGAGGCTTTAACCCACTGAGCCACCCAGGTGCTCCCCCCCACCGTTCCCATGTATTTCACCCATCCCCCCACCCACCTGCCCTTCAGTTGGAATTTTAAACCCTCAGTGCCCCACAGACATAGATTTTGGATAAAGTAAGAGAAGGCTGGCATCAGATGCGATCGGAGAATGGTACGTAAATATGTAAC
This sequence comes from Meles meles, assembly GCF_922984935.1. Taxonomy (NCBI): domain Eukaryota; kingdom Metazoa; phylum Chordata; class Mammalia; order Carnivora; family Mustelidae; genus Meles; species Meles meles. The sequence continues at coordinate 17,269,326 of NC_060072.1, read as the reverse complement.
TGAGCCTCCCACCTCTGCTCCAGGGCCAGAACTGGGCCCCACGAAGAGCTTCCTGGCAGCGTCAAGAACCCAGTTTTCTTCCCTACTCGTGTTCCGTTCTGCTTCTATGACAGAACTGGCCTGGGAACGAGGACGATTTTTGTCAAGACATGGGTCCTCAGCCCTCGGAATCTCCCTGCTTCACTTGGAAGGAGTGAGATTTTCGTATTTCTTAGGGGAGGCCTGCTTGAGTGAACCACTCAGAATTTTAGGTTCCAACCACTCATCGTGAAAACCCAAGGGAAGCCTTGAGTGTTGACATTGACTGAGGTCAGAAGGAAGTGAAAGGCAAAGGTGTCTCCCCTGCTGTTTCTGGCCGTCCCCGTTCTGTTCTGACTCTTCTCTCTGCCAAATCCTCACTCTTGACTTTGGACATCCAGGAAGGATTTCTCCATCAGCCTTTTCCATGTAGAACCTCTTCTGAATCCAGGCTTCCTGCCATCCTCCCCCTTATGGACGCTGGGCCCCAATTCCTGGGATGCTCACCTCCTTTACCTTCTATTAGGAGGAATGACCTCAGACTTGGTCCGTTGGCAGGTCATCAGGAGGTCATGGTGATAAATTAATATTTTCAGATATTAATACTCTTGATATCTATGTGTATCAGTCTATATATGGTTTAAGCATAATTGGGTTCATGGTTTAACAAAGTTTTGAGGGAGAAAAGCTTGATAATGGGGAAGATTCTACCCTGTTTGTTTTAGATGTGGCTTTTCAAACTTTGAGGAAGCTGGTTATTATTTAAGTGGCAAAACACTGGCAAGTTACTAGAGGCCATCGATCCAAAGAACCCTGGATTTCTGGCCTCAGCAGGAGCCGGGGCAGTTACGTGGAGGAGGCTGGTTCTCAGGACAAGAGGGATTTTCTTGATATTGTTGAAGACCCATTACCCCAGTCTGTCCTGCCATCCTTAGGGTGTCTTCCTGACATCCACTGCTGTTCGGGGCACCGAGGTGAGTGTCCTTGGCGCTGTGATGCCTGGCTGGTGCCTGGGACTGTCTCGGGGGGCTTGTTATCCTGGAGCTGCCTGCCTGCCCCTGAGTGAGCCTTTGCTCTGGGGTCACCCTCTGAGGGGCCCCGGGGCATTGCATGCGGTAGCACTTTGCCATTTGGACTTGGGGACATTTGTCTTGGCTTGGAAAACAAAGCATCAAACTTGCAGGAGATCGAGACAGGAGAGGGAGGGAGGAAAAGAGGAGGAAGAAGGAAAGAAAAGGAGAGGGAACACACTCCTTGTGCGGGGTCAAGCTGGAAGTTGAGGGCTGAGGATGGGGGAGGCATGGATCTGTGAAGGGGGTCGGGGCTTCTCCCTGCCATCACCCTCAACATCCCCTGCTTTACCAAGTGGAAGAAGGACGCATCGTGATCTCCGAAAACATACAGACCGTGAGAACATGCGCGCTTGGAGTCGTGGCTGGTGGCGTACTTGGTGCTTTCGCTCCCTCTGTCCCCTTATTAACCCACCAGGCATGTTCTCTTGTCGTTCTCCTTGTATTGGTGAGAAGACTGGGGCACGGAGGGGTGAAGGCCTTTGGAGGAGTTCCAGTCCTTTTAGGGCTTAGCCATAGCCACTGCGTTCTACAGAGTCCATGGTGTGTGTGTGTGTGTGTGTGTGTGTGTGTGATGTGTGTTTGAACACTTTGCTGTCAACATTATGACCCAGCTTATTCAGACAGGTGTGGTGACTCTGCTCCAGTCCTGTGACGAAGTGACTTCAACCCTATGTCCATGTTTTCCCATTATTACTCATCCTTGTAAAGGGATGCGCCCATCCTTGTGAAATGCCATTTTCTGTGTGTTTCGTGTCTGCTCTGCTCCCCTCCTCTCCTGTATCAGGTAGAGCTTTGTGGATAACACTCAGAAGTAATAAACATTTACCTGCTCTATCCGCCTGCAGACTCCATCAGGCGCCAGTTGTGTGACTTTGGAAAATACCTGCCTGAATTTGTTGCTTTGCCTGTAAAGCAGAAAGGGAGAACACTTATCTATTTTGTTTAATGAGGACACTTAACGTTTCAGGATGGGCCCGAGGAAGGAGAGGTTAAACCGTGTTTCCTAAAGTGCTTAGCATTCAGCGTGGCATATCGTTGGAACTCAAAATATGTTCTGCTTAAATTTTTGTCCCCCTCTTCTCTGGGTCACCCACACAGTTGGTGGCAGCAAGCTCAGAACCAGAGCCCTCTCCAACCCACCTGGGTCACTTCTCATCGAACCCTCTTGTAGCCACAGCCATTTGCAAACACCCTCTTATAAGTTTACAGCTTTTTAATTTGCTTGCACCCATAGTGGCTGACTTTGAGAAGAATTTTAATATCTAAACTCACATTGGATGTGTGTGCTGGATCCCAAGAGGCCATGCCTTCATGCTCATCGTGGCAACAAGGATACTGGGCACAATATTCCTACTTTCTGGGGAAAGATGGAACTCTGTCTCTCCGTGTTGTCACAAAGCTTTTTAATCTATCGATCCATCTATCCATCTATCGATCTATCTAATTATCATCTATCTATCTACCTATGTATTTAGGGAAAAAAGAAGCCTTAAAATGCTAAATATTTCCCTAGGGAAAATGACTACAGTAGCTTTGTTCTTTTGTTCTACCCGCTTCCCCCCCACCCCGGGTTCATTTCCCTCGCACTGCATGTCTTTAAGTGAGGTTCAGCCACGCATCTTGCACTCTGTAGAAGGGATGGAGGGAGAGAGAGGGGGAGGGTGGAGTGTGGGCACGTTTAATAGGCTACAGCTGCCGTGGTCTTTCCCTTCTGGCCGCATTTCAAGAAGAATAACATTTGAAGGACAGCTTAGCTGCCCCCAAAACACGGATATGCCTTCTCTACCCCCATCCCCCACCGCCTTCCACTCACTTTGGGATCTTCTCCAGGGCCTGCTGCTATCTGTCCACCGCCTCCCACTTCTGGATAACAACACCTCAAGTTATAGTCGAGCAGCTTGTAGTCCTGAGACATGCCGACACGGAGCACACGCATCGTGCCCTCGTTTGTCAAAGATCCGTTGGGGGAAGAGATCCCCATCAGCGGCCACGGATAAGTTTTTCTTCCTCTTTGGGAGCAATCCAGTACTTTGTTTAGCACTTCCCTGCCGTTCAGGGGCGTCTGTAACACTTCGTTCCTCTGGAGCTCAGGAGCCATTGACGTCATCGTTTTTAAGTGGGGAGAAATGATAAACAGCACGGAAAGACGCATTTTCGTGTTTATGCGTTGTCATTTCTGGGTGTATATATTAACACAGCTGAGATCCTCATCCCCGTAATACTTTGAAATCTGCTGCTTTAACTTAAGCCCTTTCCCCATGTCTTCACGTTATTACTCCTAGTATCATTTTTGAGTAATGAGTAGACTGTCATTTATTCATGATGTACCTAAGTGAACGATGATTTATGAAATGACTTCTCTAATCTGGGACATTTTACAGTGGTTGCAATTTTTGGCCATTGGCAGGGAACTACAGTAAACATTTTTGTGTGTGAATTCTTTAGCTTCTGTTGGATTTTTCCCTTGGTAACGTTTCCCAAGAGGGAAATGGCCAGAGTTGAAGGCTGTAAACATCTTCATGGCTCCAGTGGGTTAGTACATGTGGGGATATTAGCCTCTTATGCCAGAAAAATGTCAGAAGAAGATAATACAGGTGAACAGTTAAAACGATAATTCCCATCCTTAACTCCTCTAGACATAGGGGAATGAAACTATGGATTTGGGTAGATGGGTGGCTGGCTGCCTTGGAAAGCTCTGGCCCTTCACTACTGTGAGCATGTGTTTCGTTGTGGGGGATAATCTCTTTCTAGCGGTCTCTTGCTTCTGGAGGAAAGGTACACACAGTGTCTGTTCAACAGCCCCCTTCGGCATCCTGCAGCTGCCGCACACTCCTCTTGAGCAAAGCCAAGATGGTTAGACCTCTACCGTATGTCGCCGACTCCCCTCCAATCTGTGAACCGATCTAGTGTCCGTAGATGAATGCGTATATATCATGTCCATAGCGCTGAGATTTTAGTTGGAATACAAGAGGATTTTGAGGTGCTTTTCTTGGGGAATAGTTAGAAAGAGCAGATAGTGGATACCAGGAACGGTAGCTGATCATAGGTTCCTGAGCCCTTACAAATGCCTGTTGCAGATTCCTTTAGGGAGTCCCCACAGCCATTCCTGCCAGGTAGGTGTATTGTTATCCCCGTTTTACAGAGAGGTAACCGAGGCCAAGAGAGTGAGTATATCGTCAAAGTCAGATAGGACATGAGCCTGTATGTCTTAGTTTCCTAGGGACGCCAAAACGACATGCCACAAATTTTGTGGCTTAAAACAACAGAAGTCTGTTTCCTCCCAGTTCTAGGGGCTGGAAGCCTGAAATCAAGGTGTTGGCAGGGCTTGAAGGTTCTGGGGTAGACTTCTTTGCATCTTCCTAGCTTCTGGTGGCTCCCAATAGTCCTTGGTACTCCTTGGCTGGTGGCTGCGCCCCTCTGCTCTCTGTCTCCCTGGGCCTTCTCCGTGCGTGCGTGTGTGTGTGTGTGTGTGTGTGTGCGTGTGTGTCCCCTCCTGTCTTATAAGAACAGTGGTCATTGGGTTTAGGGTCCACCCCAGTCCAGTATGACCTCGTCTTAATTTAACTAACTACACTTGCAAAGACCGTGTTTCCAAATAAGGTCCCATTCTGAGGGGTTCTAAGTGAACATGAATTGGGGGGGCACTTCAATCCACTACACCATGTTCTTAGCCAGTACCCCATTCTGCCTTCTAGAACAGGGTGGAGAAAAGGGAAAGAACGAGAAAGCCGGGCATGCTCAAGTTTTGCCCAGCTAGCTTTGAGAGAGACAGAGGATGGGCGACAATCCCTGTGTGGCCAAGGGGAGCAGAGGCTTACCTGAGAGATGGGGTGCCCAGGCCAGGCCAGCTGCATTAGAGTGAAATTGTTCTGCACAGAGCCCAGCAGCTTTCTGTACTTGAAGGGAGAGACTAGGTGTGGGGTTAATGGCCCGCCGTGTTTGAGCAGCTTGCTGCTATGTTATGTGGAATGTGTCCTTTCCCAAGCAGCTGCATTATTCCCTGTCTCCGAAGCTGCGGGGAGACCCCAGAGGCAGACATCAGTGTCTCCAAGTCGTAAAATCAGACTTGGAGCACCAGCGGCAGGGAGGAAAGTGTTTTGGCATATTATCTGCATCACTGCAAAATAAATTTATAAGCATTCCAGGGAAACTGCAGGGGAGAGCATAGAAATTCTCTAGTACGCAAAAAAGGGTAAATGAGAATTAACTGTACGATACCCGTAATTACTTATTCAAGGTGTAGAACGTAATTAATATGATCTGTACTGCCAGGGCTGTCTCTTCTTGTTTTATTTAAAGGAACATAAAATGTCATTTATAAGGGCTTTCCTAGGTTCACTGCCAATTTCAATTCCTTGAACTCTGTTTTTCCACAGGGTCTTAAGTTTCTCAACAATAAAATTTGTCTACCGCTGTCGCATTCTGGGGAACAGAATTTAGGCTGGGAGCTGGTTCTCCCTTACCCCAAACACTCTGATTCCCCACCTTTGACCAGCCCGAAGGTGCCAGTTCTTGTTAATTCTGCTACCGTGGGCGTTTTCATGTCATTCAAGGTGATGCCTGTGTACAAAAGAAGCTTCTAGAAAAACCAAAACTACAAAACTAAAGCTACAAGTCTAGGATGGTAGCCTATAGGATCTGACTCTTCCCGGAAGTCTAGTTAGTAAGTGTTCATGGCTACGTTCAGGGTGGCCTTCGATTAACATTTGATCCTTTCACAAACTTAACCTACTTTTAACCTTTTCAGTTGCATTTAAAATTTAATAGATTTAAAGATTTTATTTATTTATTTGACAGACAGAGATCACAAGTAGGCAGGGAAGCAGGCAGAGAGAGGGGGGGGAAGCAGGCTCCCTGCTGAGCAGAGAGTCTGATGTGGGGCTTGATCCCAGGACCCTGAGATCATGACCTGAGCCAAAGGCAGAGACTTAACCCACTGAGCCACTCAGGCTCCCCTAAAATTTAATACATTTAATGTCCTTTCTGAGTACTTCAATTGGCTGATTAACAAATGAGCACTAGGATGTAATATAAATCTCATACCTCAAGCTTAGAGATATGGTGACTAGTAAGTTTTAAAATGCTCCAATAGCATATGTGAACAAGATTTCAACTTATAATCTCAAGTCAAATCCTTCAATTAAATCTCCCGTGTTAGGATTGCGAGGTAGATCTCCTACTCATGTAGGTCAAAATCTTGAATGTATTAATCTTACGGGTTTTCTTCTCAAACATTTCTGTACTTATTTTTTTAAAGCCTATTAAAAGATAATTTAGATATAAAATTCACCTATTTTGAGTGTAGAATTTAGTGAATTTTAGTATGTTTTCAGAGTTATGCAACCATCTCCACAATCTAAGTTTAGAGCATTTCCATCACCCTAAAATGAACCTTTGTGCCTGTTTACCACCGTTCACCATCCTCCCCTTAGGAAACAAGTAGAAGAAAATCAGCTTTCTGTGTCTATATGCCTGTTTTGGACATTTTCTGTATTTAATTTGAAATCATGCTGGGTTTTTAAGGAAACGGTTTTGCTATCTCAATTTTGGGGTCATCTCCAGCAATTTTTTGGGTTACTGCCTCAGTGGCCTGGAATTTCTCCATGAGGGAAAGCTGAGTGACCCAGTCTGTGTGTATGTGGTGGTAGATGGAGGGGAGGGCCTCGTGTAACCCAAGACCCAGACTCAAGTCCCTTATGCCTAATTCAGATGCTTCTCTGCAGAAGACCAAGCCCCAGCAGGTGGCTTCATACCACTCTGATTGCCCCTTGCCTCTTGCTTGACTCACTGCTCCAAGACTGGGTTCAAGTGTGAGCTTGAACTCTCGTGGCTGGGGCTGGCTCTGAGACCCCCGCTCTGACCTTGCGCTCCTCAGCCAGGCTTCTGTGCCCACCTGCTGTTCCTCACAGCTCCTGCTTTCAGGCCACCAGCCAGCACGCTCCCCCAGGAAGCCTCCGGGTCCCCTCAAGTTCATACTCCACACTCGAGCAAGACGGCTTCAATGCACACGTGTTCATAGCAGTGTTATTCCCTGTAGCCAAAAGGTGGAAACAACCCACATGTCTATCGATGGATGCCTGGATGCATAAAATACGATATATGCACACAATGAAATACTATCCAGCCTTAAAAAGGAGATTCCAACTTATACTGTAATATGGACGCACCTGGAAGACCTTCTAAACAAAACAAACCAGGCATCAACTACCGTACGATTCCATTAATAGGAAGATCATAGAATAGTTAAATTTAGGGACAGAAGGTAGACTAGGGGTTGCCAGGAGCTAGAAGGAGAGGGAGATGGATAGTTGGTGTTTCAAGGGTACGGAGTTTCCGTTTGGGATGATAAAGTTCCAGAGACGGTTGGTGGCGATAGTCACGTAGCCGCGTGAATGGACTGACTGCTATGGAGCCGCACACCTGGGAGTGGAGAAACTGGTACATTTCCTGTTATGTATATTTTACCACAATTTTTAAAAAATCGGCAAGATCCCATTGGTGTGATTCTCTGCCTCAAAGATCACATTCGAGGGCTGCATCTTGACTACAGAACCAAAGGCATGTTTTCCCAGTCTGGCCTGAAATTATTTTTGAAATGAGTTAGGTACAAATCAGTGAAGATGCCTCAGCCTAGCCAACACCCTTCACAGCAAGGCTCTACCCTCCCCAGCCCTGTCCCCAGTAAAGGACGTTCCTGTGACACCCTGCACTCACTGGCCACAGCTGGAACGAGCTTCCCCCTCCTCTGCTCCAGACCGTCCTGCAGGTGCACCATCCGTGTACCCTGTGGGCGTGTCTCCTGTCTGGCTGGTCCGGTCTCCCCAAACCCTTCTGAGACATGAATCCCCTGGGGTGCTCATTCACCTCCTTGCTTCTCAGGCCCCTCTCTGGGGGAGCCTGATTCAGGGGGGCTGTGGACGTATGTCTTTTTTACAAGGACCTCAGAAGACTTCTCAGATTCTGGACATTGGATGAGGTTAACTGTGTTTCAGAAATGGTCTCGTTTCTTATCTTTTGGGAAAAGATCTCAGATTCATTCATTTGTTTGTTCATTCATTCATTCCCCCAGGTGCCGAATTTAGGCACTCTTTTAGGGACTGAGGACATTGCGGTAGAGAAGACAATCCAAGTCCCTCCTCTCTTGGAGCTTATTTTTTTTTTTTTTAAGATTTTATTTATTTATTTGACAGAGAGATATCACAAGTAGGCAGAGAGGCAGGCAGAGAGAGTGAGAGGGAAGCAGGCTCCCTGCCGAGCAGAGAGCCCGATGCGGGACTCGATCCCAGGACCCTGAGATCATGGCCTGAGCCGAAGGCAGCGGCTTAAACCACTGAGCCACCCAGGCGCCCTCTCTTGGAGCTTATAATCTTACGGCAGCTATGGGCAGTGGCCAATAAAGCATTTAAAATAAAAAGTCAAAAGGCAACAGGTGCCCTGAAGAAGAATAAAAAGCAAAGCGGAGGGGAGAGCGAGAAAGAGAAGGCAGGCTGTCGAGAGCGACGACGCAAGCAAGAACAGGAGGAGAAATACGGGTAATGGACCTGCGAGCACCCAGGGTCTGATGGGTCAGGACAAGTACTAAAAAAGAGAGAGAGAGAGAGAATAGAAAATATCAGTTCATCACACCTACACTGGGTGTGAAAGGACAGAAGGACAGGAGACAGCCCACCTCTAACTTTGTGACCTTGAACGAGTCACTTATGCACCTGGTCTGTTTCTCCACCTGTAAAATGGTGCTAGGGACATGGTCAGTTCCACCGGATTGGGGTTTTGTAACCTTCCAGTGCCCGGCACCTCCTCTCCCTTCAGCTCTTCCATGCTTTCTCGGGGTGGACTGCAAACACGACAGACTGTCCAGGAAGGTCATTTTTGAGCTTTGCATGCTGCCGTTTGCCCTGCTCACTCAGAACCAATTCTGAGGGGACTTTTCTCCAACCATAAATACCCATTCCCTTTGCTTGTGTGAAAGCCATGGGCCAGATGACCTCTACAGGCTCATCTTGTCCTGCATGTGCCTGATTCTGCATTAACCTGTCAGGTTGACAGCTGGTTTGCCCTTGGGCGGGGACCCTGGGCTTTGTGGAAGTGGACATGAGCCTTGGTTCTGGGGGCGTTTTTGCAGATGGGTCGGAATCATCTAAAAGAGGGGGTGCATTGATGGCAGAGGCCATTGGTTCGGGTTAACACGTTTGATGGCTCATTCTTCTGGCAGGTTAGTACTATAGTGTATGTGGCATGTTCTTCAAGACGGAGCATCGCAGTCTCTCCGTGGAAGGTTTCTAGGACAGTAAATCTCCTGGCCCTCAGATGAAGCTGTGACTTTTCTCTTCCAGAATTATGTCAAGTGCTTTCTCCTAATTCTTGGATTTATACCCTTGACCTTCATCTGCCGAAAGTTTGATTCACTTTAATTCTGCCACCACCGCCACAGGCCAGGGGGTAGGAGGTTTGTGGAGCTTACGGTAGGGAAAGGACACGGGCCTGGGAGTTAGCTATCAGAGGGTTCAGTTTATTTCCAGTTATTTCTGAATCAAACAAAGCCCAAATTCCTCAGTGTTCTTTGGTGGTTGCTAGTAGGGTCTCCAAGAGGGAAAAACAGATCTGGAATGGATATTGATCAGCTCTGGGTTATTGTAGGGACTGAGAAAGAAAGAAGAGAAAGTTGAAAAGCTTAAGTTTGTTAATAGTATTGATGATGGTTTAGGTTGAACCCCTGTGTCCTGAGTCTCCCAGCCTCAGTGTTCTGGGACTCCTGAAAAGTCACCTGCAAATACAGGCGTGTTGAATGTTTTAATGAAACTCAAAGCCTGGGTAGTTGGAGGACACTGGGTCAGTACTCAGGACTGACTTTTTGCCTGGCCTCTCCCACCTCTGTAAGCTATAACAAGTCTCATTTCAGAAGAGTGGGAGAGAGCACTCAGGGTTTGCATCCACAGAAATGTGGGTTGCAATCCCAGCTCTGCCGCTCACTAGCTGTGTCATGGGGTAAATTTTTCAGCATCTCTGAACCTCAGTTTCCTTGTCTTTAAAATGGGTATAATGCCACCTGCCTCCAGGTTGGTGGTGAGGAGTAGAGGAGGGACATAATAAAAAGCTAACGTTTACTGAGTGCTTATAGAATTCATTTAGGGCACAACACAGTTCCTCAAGGATGGATCCTATTAATTTTGCCTTATGTTTTGGTTTGTTTTCATTCCTTTGACTAAGAAAGCCAATTAAGTGATTTTGAGGATGTTTTATTAGCTAACCAACTTTGAACTTCTCTTTTTTGTGCTTTTGCTAAGCGGTTTGGCCTGGTAACCCTTTCACGGAAAAAACATCTTTGGTTAAACCCTCCCATCTCTTAACCCGTTGTTTGATCTCATTCACTTGATGCAGACAAGCTGAGTACTTATTCGGTGCTAAACACTTAGTTGGGCAGAGGCCTTGTGGAGGGGGGTGAGAGAGCCCTTAGGGTTGGGTTGCCAGGGACTCAGTTGGGGGGGTTGAGCTGGCCTTGGACGTGGGAAAGTTTGGCTATCCTGTCCCCTCACTGGGCCACGTTTTCTCTTCTGAAAATGAGCGGGAGGGGTCAGATAGGAGCTAAGACCCCCTTAGGCTCCAAACACGAGTTTTGATTCTTAATTTTTTGGCAGGAGCAAACAGGGAATGCAAAAACCTGAACCCACCTGGGCATGCCGATGTGCTGAACACACACGGATTCCAAAAACCTCAGATTCCTTGAGATAAAACTAAATAAATCTCACAGAGATATAGAACATTTTATTATTTTTAAAAATTTTTTATTATTTTTTAAATTAACATATGGTGTACTATTAGTTTCAGGGGTAGAATTTAGTGATTCATCAGTTGCATGTAACACCCAGTGCTCATCACAAGTGCCCTCCTTAATGCCCATCACCCACTTCCCCCACCTCCCAGCCACCTCCCCTCCTGCAACCCTCAGTTAGTTCCCTATAGCTAAGAGTCTCTCATGGTTTGCCTTCCTCTCTGTTTGTAATCTTATTTTTCCTTCTCTTTCCCTGTGATCCTCTGTTTTGTTTCTTATATTCCACATGAACGAGAGCATATGATAATTACCTTTCTCTGATCGACATATTTCACTTAGCATAATACCCTCGAGTTCCATTCACGTTGTTGCAAATGGCAAGATTTCATTTTTGATGGCTGAGCAGTATTTGTGTGTGTGTGTGTGTATCTATATCTGTTTATTTATCTATCCGCCACATCTTCTTTATCCATTCATCCGTTGGTGGACATCTGAGCTCTTTCTGTAGTTTGGCTGTTGTGGACATTGCTGCTATAAACATTGGGGTGCATGTGCCCCTTTGGATCACTATGTTTGTATTCTTTGGATAAATACCCAGTAGTGCGATTGTTGGGTCACAGGGTAGCTCTATTCTTAACTTTTTGAGGAACCTCCATGTTGTTTTCCAGAGTGGCTATACCAGGAGAAAATTTTAATATGGGAGCTACAGAAGTGTTATTTGTGAGGATTTATGTACCCTTGTTTCCCTCGCCACTTTTTGGGGACTGCTTGGAATTGAGCCAATTCTAAGCCAACTTGTGACAACTGAGAACTCTGGGACCTTCAGCACCTTACCCACTCACCCTGCCGCCATCTTTGTTTTGCTCGCTCTCCCTCCTCTTTCCTCAGGTCTGAATATTTCTTCCAGGAAACCTGGGCAGAACCACTAATATGTTCTGATGTTAGTGAGTGACTCAAAGGGGATTTCTTCCTTCATGTTTTAAAGGGAGACTGGTGGTCTAAGGAGATGCTGAACTCTAAGGAATAAGAGGGCTCCCAGAAGGCCGGGCTCATGGGTGCTCCCAGAAGAGGGCTGGACTCTTTCCCCTCTGGGCCCCTCCCTGTGTGGAATTTCAGGTCCCAAGTTACTGAGACAAGAGGGTTTTTTTCCAACAACTGCCCCAGGGGAGCTAGAGATCACCGGTTCTGCTTCCATGTAAGATGGGGGGGGGCATTTTTGTATTATTATTATTAATTTTTCTTTATTGATGGCATTTTTTATAATATTTGTCTTTTTTTAAGATTTTATTTATTTATTTGACACAGAGAGAGAGAGATCACAAGTAGGCAGAGCAGCAGGCAGAGAGAGAGGGGGAAGGAGGCTCCCTGCTGAGCAGAGAGCCCGATGTGGGGCTCAATCCCAGGACCCTGACATCATGACCTGAGCTGAAGGCAGAGGCTTAACCCACTGGGCCACCCAGGCTCCCCGATGGCAATTTGTTTTTAAATTTGAGAAACCTCTTCATTTCAACCAGGATGCCAGGCTTTGGTGGTGGATCGGAAACGGGGCAGAAATCGAGGAGCAGTCTGTCTCACAGCCAAGCTCTGCTTTTTCTTTCCCAGCCTTTCCTGGGCCCACACTCGTCTCTCCTGCTTTTCTGTTACTGGATAACTGCCACGGGGTCCTCTGTCTACACCCCCTGCCCTTGCACCTGACTGCCCCACTCCCAGCCCCTCTCCAGGGCTTACTGAACCCATGGTTCTCTGGGGAAACTTCCCGCTGCCCTGTGTTTAGACATCGGGAATTTAGGGGTCCCCTGGTTTTATTTCTGCACTTGACCAAGGAGAAATCTGAGGGCCTGAGGCTCTGTGGTGGCAAAGCGAGGCGTGGCATCTAGGCCTACGACTTTTCGCATGGACAGTCCTGGATGCTATGTACCAGGCTATTTTACGTTTTCATTTAATTCCCCAAACCACCCTAGGATATAGGCATTATTATTGTGCTTTAGAATTTCAGAGACGAAGAAGTTGCCTGAAGGCCCCAGGGCTGGTTAATAGTGAACCAGGGTCTGAATCCAAAGGGTGCTGCTCGGTGCTTGGGACTTTGCTGGTTTTAGCATGGGAGAAGTCCAGAGTTCCAGGACAGTCTCTTCTGTCCCAGGCAAGCCAGGATGGTCGGAACTACAGGATGCCCTCCCCCGGGGGAAAAGGGGAGAGCTGCGACGGAGTAGCCTTTCAGAGCAGCTGGGTACCGGACAGTAACAAAGCAGATGGCCCGTCTTTCCAGGAATGGAAAACTCCCTCCTCTGAGGGAGCTGGGTATCGCTCTCACTTATCCTAACTTGATGATGTTGACTGAGACATGGTCCCGTGCCAACACCCTGTAGACAGACGGGCTGGTCGGTACTGCACCAGGGCACTGCGTGAATTGGTACCTTTGCAGAAGCCGTCTCTGTGATTGCATTGTTGCTCTGCGGGTGCAGAGTATAGACGAGGGCTCACGCCCAGGCTGTTAGCTAAATCAGATTCGGAAAGTGTCCGAAGTTAAGTGGAGTATTAGAGCAGTTTTGCTGGCGGGGGTGAGGGGGGTGGAGGCTCATTTGGACCCGGTTGACTGAGTAAACCTTGCCTCGCTCTGGATGTCGAGGGAAGTGGGAAGACAGGTGCTGTGGCAGCAGCTCGTGGGGCCAGCAGGGAAAGTGGTAAAGACCACCCTTTCTGGAAGCAGGCCTGGGTTTGAATTTGCCGCGTGTTCCACCCTGCCCTCCGCTGGCTGTGTGATCTTGCGCCAGTTACTGAACCTCTCTGGGATTCTGTCGGCTCAACTGTAAAATGGGAATAAATGATATTATCATCAGTGCATTATTTTGGACATACAGGGTTATTAGGAGGAACAGATGATGCAATGTGAGAAAAAGGCTTAGCCTCTGTCAGGCATCAGGCACATGATAAACTCAATAAATCACAGTTGTCATGATTCTTATTATTAACTCTTGCTGTACTTGATAAGACCTGAGTTCTAGCCTCAACTCTGCGGCTGGCTACCCCCGGGAGCGTAGGCAAGTGTCTAACCTCTCAGTTTCTTCTGTAAAGTGATGGGGGCTGGATGGTACTCCCCGAGCAGCCCAAAGGTCTATCGTTTTCCTTTTTTTTTTTTTTTTAAAGATTTTATTTATTTATTGGACAGACAGAGATCACAAGTAGGCAGAGAGGCAGACAGAGAGAGAGAGGAGGAAGCAGGCTCCCTGCCGAGCAGAGAACCTGATGCGGGGCTCGATCCCAGGACCCTGGGATCATGACCTGAGCCAAAGGCAGAGGCTTTATTTAACCCACTGAGCCACCCAGGCGCCCCAGTCTGTAGTTTTCTAAAATGCATCAAAGGTGAGCTCCCACCCAGGGCCCCAGGGCCTTGCAGTTTTATGTCCTCAGACCCACATTAGCCATCCAGCAGCTCCCATGCAGCCCAGAAGCAAAGGCGAGGTCAGAGGGAGCCACTCCAAGGGTGAGGCGGGCTCCACCCCCTTGCTGGGAGCCCACTTTGTGTCACCCGCTGTCCGTTTATTTTGAGTAGAGGATCCATGTAGGATCAATGTGCTCTTTGTCATCATAAAACAAACACAGGGGCTTGATTCTGATTTGAGCTTCATTCCTGTATCTTGAAATGTACAGAAACGTTCCTGGGTCCAAGAAATCGTGCTGTAAACGGAGCCAATTTGATTCTTACCCAACGGTCTTGAGTTCCGTTGATTGGGGTTTTGAAAGGAAAAGAGAAAAGCTAGTGTTGCAGCTAAATAAAACCTGTGGTGGCGCGTGGACAGCAGAAGGCCACTGTTAAATGTCCTCAGGGATTCCTTCCTTAGGGCTTTTGATCACCAGACCTTTTATTTTCAAAGGAAAAAAAAAAAAGAACAGCTGTTGAATGCTACTGGTGGTTTCTTCCTTATATAGTAGAAAGCAGCCTGTCCAACGCTTGTGAAGGAAGTCTTAAATCCTAGCTCATTCACAGGCTTTTTTGTGTACCTACTGTGTGCCAAGCAGCAGGGGAAAATGTGAATAAGAAGGGGGTGGTCTGTAGTCCACACCCCCTGCCCATGCCCGGCATGCTGTAGGCGCTTGGGAAGTTTATTGAATGAATGGAGTGCAGTAACGGTTAGTTTTTAGTCTGGCTGTCACATCACATCATTTTAATGACCCCTGTGATACTGGATTACATTTTAGATCCCCTGCCCTAGAAGTGGCCAGCCAACCCAGTCTTGGGCCAAGCTAGAAAGTTTCCTGGTGTACTTGGCATCTGACCACGGGTCCAGCATTCCAGCTGAGAGCACGGACGGCCTCTGTTGGAGTCCACGCTTCCCCTCTTAGTCATGAGACCTGGGCAAGTTACCTAGCCCTGCTGTGCCTCAATATTCCTATCCATAAAGTGGGAACAGTGGTGGTACCCACCCCATAGAGCTGCTGTGCAGATGAAACGTGTAAGCTACAGGGCGTACCGTGAGCCCTCTCTAAACCGTACCCACCCCCATGTGTGTGTGTTGCTCGCTCACCCTTCTCTGAGGCTACTTTACCTAAAACGCTCATGGGAACAACATACTTAATACTTAGGTGCATAATTGCCAACCCTTCCTTTATCTCCTAGGCGCGCAGCAGGTCCTCACTATCCTGGTTTGGATGTGAAGAGCCTAGCAGTCAGGTCTGAACCTTCGAGTGGTTACTTTCCACTCCCGTGGTCTTGACCTTGGTCAAGCTTCTGAAGTTAACGGAGGCTCAGACCTATAAAATGCAGGTCCTTCCTTCACTGTGGGAAGGGTTATGCTTAACCAAGTGCCTGGCACACAAGGAGTGCTCGGTAAATAGTAAGACTGTTGTCATCCTCATAAACGGCACACAAGGCCCCTTTGGCTTTGGTGGCCTGGGATGCCGAAGCTGGTTCCCGGGGCGCCCGACGGAGCGCTAATGGCCGGGGCTGGAGGAGGCACAGAGGGCGGGCGGCCTTGGGAAAGGGCCTGTGTTGCAGGCCCCACACGGTCAAAGCATTTTAA
Organism: Meles meles; assembly: GCF_922984935.1. Taxonomy (NCBI): domain Eukaryota; kingdom Metazoa; phylum Chordata; class Mammalia; order Carnivora; family Mustelidae; genus Meles; species Meles meles. Next base: position 17,253,448 of record NC_060072.1, on the reverse strand, counting down.
AGGCCTTGTATTAGAAAAATAAACCAATTAAATAATACTGCCCCCCATAAAAGCTGACTTTTAATGGACTCCACGGTAAGGTTTTCACCGTGGCGGTCCTCCAGCCTCTGTCTCCGTGAGCCTGTCTGCCGCCATGGGGAGGGTTTAATCTTTCACGGCGTGAGCATAATTTTATAAGTTTTATGGCTGTTTTTTCTCCTCCAAAGTGTTGCTATGTCATTGTGCACCGAGGGCAAGTTGCGTGCATTTAACAGTTTACCTCGTTTTTGGTGGAAATGAAAAATGAAGCAATAAATTAAAGAGAAACACAACGTGGATTTTCCCCCTTCTTCTCGAAGCTTTGGTGGAGGAACAAAGAGGCAGTGTTTCCCCCCACAAACCCCCCCTCCCCGGACAGCCTAATCAAATTCTAACGGCTTTTGTGGGTGGACATTTGCCCGCAGATCGCCTCGCGGGAGAGGGCTGTGGGGCAGGCGGCACGTGTCTGGGGCTTTTTCGGCTGACCCCAAGCATCCTGGGGACTGTCCTCTGGGGCGGGGGGTCAGCCAACGACAGCCCATGGGCCGCGCCTGTTTCTGTGACACAGAAAAAACATCCAAAGAAGATTTCCTGACACGTGAAAATGACACGGAATTCGCGTCCCGTGTCCATGAATGGAGCACTGTTGGCATGCAGCCACGCCCATTGGGTTCTGGGCTGTCCCGGGCTAATGACAAGGTGCCCCAGAGACTGGGGGGGCATGGGGCTGAGGTGCTGCCTGCCCTTCACAGAAAAAAAGCAGTGACCCTGCTCTCGGAGGCAAAGGAGAAGGGGTGAGAGCATACAGTCTCCAGGTTCCTGGAAGCGATCATTTACTCTGAGGATTTCCACGTGGCTCCGAGGGACAAGTCAAAGCGGAGCTGCCTGAGAAAGCGTCGACTCACCTGGAGAATGTCCAGAAGTAACCGGCTCCTTGCAGAGACTGCTTTCCTCACCATCCCAACCTCAGGCAGGCTTCTGAGCGAGGGCTGGGCCCGGGTGTGTCCCTCCCCCACCAGCCCTCCCAGCCTTCTGTGGCTTTCCAGTCAGAGAAGCCTTTATTTTTTTTTAAAGATCTTTTCATTTTTTCAAAAAAAATTTTTAAATAGCATCTCTTGTGTCTTTTTTTTTTTTTAAGATTTTATTTATTTATCTGACAGAGAGAGAGATCACAAGTAGACAGAGGGGCAGGCAGAGAGAGAGAGGGGAAAGCAGGTTCCCCTCTGAGCAGAGAACCTGATGCAGGGCTTGATCTGAGGACCCTGAGATCATGACCTGAGCCAAATGCAGAGGCTTAACCCACTGAGCCACCCAGGCGCCCTTTCATTTATTTGACAGAGAGAGACAGCCAGAGAGGGAACATCAGCAGGGGGAGAGGGAGAAGCAGGCTTCCAGCTGAGCAGGGAGCCCGATGTGGGGCTTGACCCCAGGACCCCGGCCGGAGTCATGACCTGAGCTGAAGGCAGATGCTTAAGGACTGAGCCACCCCGGCGCCCCCAGAGAAGCCTTTGAGGTCTGCTGACTTCCCTTCAGCTCGCTGGATCGCTCAAGAGCAGAGAGGTTCTGCTCTTCCCTCCTGGGCGTCGGGAATTGTTACGTGCAAATCCAGTGTACGATTTGATGCCCTTCAGAAATTTGTAAGAAACGCTTTTTGGCCTGCACGCCGGTGTAAGCATTCTGCACATAGGAGTAATTCACTGAATCCTCACAGCCAATGCCATCTTACAGCTGAAGAAACACAGGCACAGCAAGGTTAGGTGCCTTGCCAAAGGTCACGCAGCTGGAATGCAGTTGAGCCAGAATGCAAACCCCGGGCTGTCTGCTGCAGGGAACATCATGGGTCCACTCTGTGGCTGCTACAGAAGGACGCATTCTTTAGACTTCTGGATGGATCTGCTTTCCTTGTCCTCCCCCCCCCCCCATGCCCTACCATGTCATTGCACGAGAAAATAGCCTCCTGTGGGAGAAGAAAACGCTTGTTCTCTCATTCATTTGTTCCTCCCTCCTCCACGCCGCCCTCCCTTCAACAAATAATTACCAACAGGTGACTGTGTGTTAGGCTCTGGGAGGGAGGGCCCAGAATGAGAGTGTTTATGAACAAGGAGAATGAGACAAGAAAAACTGTTTTCCACTTAAAAATAGTTCTTGGAAGGTGTGGGGGTGGCACCTGGCTGGCTTAGTCGGTGGAGCATGTGACTCCTGATCCTGAAATTGTGAGTTCGAACCTCACACTGGGTGTAGAGATTACTTTAAAATAAAACCTTTATAAAAAATAGTGCTGCGTGTCCCCAATGCCATTGGCTTTTGAGGAGTTCCCTTAATTCTCCCTCTTTTATTTTTTAATTTTTCTTTTTTGTGGGCTACATACCCACATTCTCCACTGGGCGTGGAGCCCAGTGTGGGATTTGAACTCACCACCCCGAGATCGAGAACTGAGCTGAGATCAAAAGTCAGATGTTTAACTGATGGAACCACCCAAGCACCCCTTACCCTTCTTTTATTATTTATAAGTGCCCCCCTGTCTGTTTAGAACTATAAGCCCTTGTCCTTTGTGCCTTGACCAGAATACGTTCATTGAAAATAACCTAATTTAAAAGAGGCTTTGGGGTAATTGGGCATCTGACTTAGCCAGTGGGGAGGGCCCTCCAGGGGGAGGCCCTGCAGGGTGCTCAGGAGACCAGAACCTGGTGCTGGAGCCGGGGAGGGAGTGGGGAGGGCAGGAATAAGAGGTTGTAATTGATCACTGAGGCCTCAATTTGAAATATATCACCAAGTCTGGTGCTCCTAGAGCTCACTCCCTGAGAACAAACTTTATGCTGTCTTTCGTAAGTAGCTTCATTTCGGTGAGTTTCAGATGCCTGTCTTGTTTTCCTAAAAACTTGGGGGAAAGAAGGTTTTAGATTATTTATGACCTCCTGAGTGTGGAGATGCCTGCAAGTTGGGGAAGACATGCCATTGGATAAAGGAACAGCAGCTTTGCTAGAATCTGGCTTTCTCTCTCTTCCTTTCCTACCTGTTTCTTCTTCCCCCACCTACCTCTGTGCCTTTTTCTTTGTCAGACAACAAGCTTTTGTTGCTCGTTTCTGATGAGCCTTCACTTTCTCTCCTCAGTCATGCGGAGGAACCCCTTCGGTGTGGACATCTGCTGTCGGAAGGGGTCTCGAAGCCCCCTGCAGGAGCTCTACAACCCAACCCAGGTAAGCCCCAGAAACTTTCTTGCTTTCTTGGCTTGGTCTCCATGCATCAGTTTTTGGAGGAGAGGGGAGAATGAAAGTCTCCAAAATCTGGCTCTTGCGGGATTTGAAACTTTGTGGCACTGCTTGGCATTTTTACCTTCGGGGGTCGTTTTCTTGGTCACCCTTGCTCCATGTCATGGTTCTGAAATTCTAGCGAGCAGGATTTAGAATTTGAGAAACCCTTTGGTTTAGTTCTCGACTAAGCTTTCAGACCTGCCCAGGTTTGAGAGCCATATACTCACAGGTGCCAGAAATGGGGCTCTGAACTTAGCCATCTGGGCAGTGTCCCCCTTAGCACCCCCAAAGAAGGTTCGCGTGTGGGTGAACGTGCCTCTCTGCTCCATCGATCCATTCAAGTCCAAGATCCCCCGAGGATTCCCCCTCACTGTAGCCGGTTACCAAGACTCCGTGCTGGTGGGGGGTGGGGGTTGCTTTTCGTGAAGTGACTGTCATGGTAAATTGAGCTCGATCATGAAGAGTTTCTCTTGGAGTGAAGTAAGCTCCAACCAAGGGAATGTGTCCTTGTGGAAAGCTAGGAGCCGAGGGAAGAGGCCTGGTCACCATGGCGATGGCCTCTGTGGTGTGTGCGGGTCTTGATGTGGAGACTAAGGCTGGTTCTCTTGTGGGAGCTTGATACTAGGAACTAGCAAGTGAGCTACTAGTGGCCTGACCTTTGATTGCTGTTGAGAAAAGGAAAAAATGTATGCTTTGGCTTTAGTCTCTGAAGTTTTTTGGTAATAAATTCTTAATTTAGTATTTCTGTGGACTAAGGTGCTTGGTAGAGGGAGATAAGGCCTGGTGCTCAAAGATGCTGCATTCCCGGAGGTCTAGCAGAGGGAACTTTCTAATCCCACAGATCTTCCCTGTCTCTCACCTACACTGCCTTCTGGAAAAATGGGCTCCTGGGCTTGTGCATCGGGGGTGGCCTAACCAGGTGAATCCACTCCCTCGTCAGCCCCACTGCTTGGGCGTTCCAGGGTGGCCAGGTCCTGTTAGCCGGTCACTGCAGACTCCCATCCCCCCAGGCTTCCTTACTGGGTTCTCTGGTGACTCAGCAGGGAATGGTTATTTGGGTTTTCTCTGGCGCCCAATTAAGCTGATTATTAGAGGCAAGTCTCCTAACATGTTCACTGCCCGTCTTTAGGAAGAGGCAGAACTGGCCTCGACAAGGGGAACAGCACAGGCTACTGAGAGGCAAACCATTCCTATCTTTTTGTTGACATGCTCTGTTTCAGATCAGTTTCCCTTGCAAAATACAGTTGCTGAAGCACTACTGTTTTCCTGGGGGAAATTCTGTGGGCGGCATATGGTGTCGTGGGAGGAGCTTATTTCTGAGAGGTCCACGGACTGTGTCTGTGCTGTTCACTGTGGTACCCCCAACCCCTAACACAGGGCCTGGTCTGTAGACGGTGCCCCCGCGTACCTGTGATGGGAAGAATGAAAGTGTGTGTTCACATCCCTACCTCCCCTCCAGCTGGCTGTGCGGCTTGCATACACGATGAGTCCACGTTTCTGGAATGTGGGGAGGATAAAATAACTCTGATGGGTCAGGGCTATGTAAACATTTGTCATTATCCTGGTCATGAGGGTGGTTTCCATACTGGAAGGCTTGACTTGAGAGTCAGACGTGGGTTCAGAGCCTGGTTTCTTCATTCCCTAGCTACGTGAGTGCGGGCAAGATACTGGACCCCTCTGAGACCGCCTGCCCTCCTTTGTAACGCAGTGCTCATAGTCCCTGGCTTGCAGGTTTGCCGGAGAAGATGGACTTTGCTCAGTGCCTCCTATGGAGTTTGTCCATTCCTGGAGTCATTCACTTGTTCATGCATTCATTTCTTCACTATTACAAGCAGCGGGCACTGGGCAGCAGACAGCTGGGTGTGTGTGGTTAGCCCTCCGTGTCTGGTTCCTCTTGTTGTCCCAGGGCTGGCATAAGCAAATTGACTGGAAAGGGAGACCCAGCTTGGTCCTTTTGTAAACCCACCAAAGGAGAGACAATCTGCGTGGGTAGAGGTCATCTCTTTTTTCTGGTGGTGTTTTGTTTTCTGGGTGAGAAGCTCATTTTGCAGCAGCCTAAGACCTGGGAGGGAAGATGGGGCTGGAGAGGCAGCTCTGGGAGCCGTTTGTGAGGGCGTAGGTGGGTGAGTCACCTCCATCAAGAGTGTCGTGGGCAAGCTGTCTGGCCCCCTTCTCTGGCAACCAGGAAAATGTCCCCGCAGGAAGATCTCCCCGTTTCCTCGGGATGTTGCCCGGGATGTTTTTTCTTAGGCTGGTTTCCTTTACAAGCTGCAATTATGTTCCATTCCCACGCAAATACAGTCAGTGGTGCTTCTCGGAGACACTCTCTTGGGGATCACTTGGGCTGCCGTGGGCTGCCGTGAGCTAGGCATGGAGAGGAGAGGAGGGAGCAGCCACCCCTGTTGAGTTGAGTTAAGTTTCGTGTCCGTAAGACTTTTACAGACTCTGCACCCGACTGGCGTGGTTGTGCTCTGTCACGTTTTCCCACCAGCCAAGCTGTTAAAGTTGCCGGGCCTGGACTGATGTTCTCACAGAGGCAGATGACAAAGCCTGTCAGTTTTGCTAGAAACCAAACTGCTCCTAGTGATGCCATTTCCCCGTCTTAGGCTGATTTGGGTATTTGGGTTTGATATACGATGGTGAAAACAGGAACTGTTTATTGTAGATAAGAATCGAATGTTAGAGGGGTGCCTGGGTGGCTCAGTGGGTTAAAGCCTCTGCCTTTGGTTCAGGTCATGATCTCAGGGTCCTGGGATGGAGCCCTGCATGGGGCTCTCTGCTCAGCAGGGAGCCTGCTTCCTCCTCTCTCTCTGCCTGCTTCTCTGCCTACTTGTGATCTCTGTCTGTCAAATAAAAATAAATAAATAAATAAAAACTTAAAAAAAAAAAGAAAGAAAGAAATGTTAGAGCAAGAAGGTCCATCTTCGTTACCATGTACTGGTGCTGTAGACCAGATGTTTTCTCGATGGTTCTAAACATCTCATGGAATGTTTATAATAAGCCCCAAACGAGGTCTGCCACTCCCCTTTCACAAATGGGAGAGCTGAGGCCAGGAAAGTTCCACAGCTTGCCTAGGGCCATACAGCTGATAGGAAGCAGCATAAAGATTCGATCCCAGGACACACTACAAATCCATTTATCTCTATGCTCCGCTCACTGTCACCAGCAGAGTTCTCTTGGCACGAATCACCCCATCCCCCTGCAAAACAACAACAGAATCACACCCAGGTTTTTATTGGACAAAGACTTAAAAAGCTCCCTGGGGACAATTGGCTATAATCGGATTTTTGTGTCCACAGTTTTATTATTTCAGGACCTCACAAATCCCCTAACCACTAAAACAACAATTGGTTAAAAAAGTTTATGGTTGATATTCTTAGAAGAACTGTGCTCTGATGTCTTATAATTTTCCTGGTTCTCCGCTGTCTCCCTGGCCCCGAAATAAAATGTAATTGCTGATCAGATCCGCGGATGTCAAGTCACCGAAAGTTCAGGAGTTGCCAACTGCACATTTGTGGGCCGAGCACATCTGTGGGCCGCCCCGGCGCAGCTCAGACTCGCAGGGCAGAGCTCGTTGGCAGCCGTCAATAGGGCCATAATTGCCCCCAGAGTGCCAGTGGGAGCAAGACAGCTTGTTCTCCTGCCCCGCCCACCTCCTGGTCCTCTCATGGGTTCCCTGAAATCTTCACAGCATCACTCATGTGGTTCAGCCCTGCCCTGCCTGGTGCTTTCTTTAGCATTTCTCCCTGCTCTGTGATTACCATGTTCCAAGAAGACAGATACGCAGCTGAAGGGCTGACCAGGGAATTCATAAACACGGAGTCCAGCTGTCCAGCTGTCGATGGGCATTCCTGAGGGCTTGGGAGGGCCAGTCTGTGTTTGAGGGAATCTAGTGGTATTCTGGGTGAACTGTTTGAGGTCCCCCTAATTTTTTTTGAGGAAAAACAAATATCTTATTTGGTGACCCCTTATTGGTCCAGTCTTCAAGATGCTAAAGTAGAGTTACCTCTCTGTGAGGTAGGCTCCAGGAGGAAGGATCGAAAGAGGGAGCAAGGAGCTAAAGTTACTCTTCATTGAAAGCGTGATCTGCTTTCACTCTATCAGACCGCACTGTTTGAGGCATTTCTACACATACCTTGTTGAATCTTCACAAGAACCTGAAAAGGAAGGTTGAACCCCATTCTTCAGATAAGTCAGCTGAGGTCCAGTTAACGGAGCAATTTGCGGAGCTCGCACAGGTCCGCAGTGGTAGCACCGGGCCCATCTGACCTGGTGGGGTAGGAGGAGGATGAGTCTATCCCTTCATCTTTTCCAGGTGGAGGAGAAAAATGCTTTCTTGAGGTTCTCTTCCCTAGTGACTCAAGCTGAGACAGATGTGCTCAGGATTGTCGTGAAATTCCCGAGGTCAGGGGCCAAGGCTTGTGGAGTGATGAGGAATGCACAGTAGATGTCCCGTAAATGGCCGCCATTTTGTTTTCTGTTTCCTGAACCTGATATTTGGAGAGGCCTTTGTCTCTCGGCGGTGGCTAGGCTGAGCAGGAGTCACCCTCACAAACTCTGCTGTGGGATAGCGAGTCTCAGTGAAATTGGGAAGTTGGGGTCTTTGATTAAGTTTAGACTGATAAAAGCTTGAACTGTCCAAAGGGGTTGGGGTGGGGGGCTCTTCTAGCACCAATGTAAATAGCCTTCTCAGAGATGCTTGCCAAGCTTTGTTTCTTCTGCACACATTTATAGGCTAAACAGGGGGAAGAGGCATGGGGAGGAGAGGCACGTGGGTAGGCGGACATGATAAATGCTGATAATAGAGGCTTTTCCGGTATGGGAGAATCAGGAGTAAGTAACGAACCCTTTAAGGTACAGGGCAAGTGGGAGGCATTGTAGAGGGGATGGCATTAGCTGGGCCTTTGAAGACACATCAGACTTCATCTGACAGAGAAGAGGGAACAGCATCAAGGAGGGGAGGAAGAGTAGGAGCGTGGGCCCCAGGTAGGCTCATCCATGGCATGTTCTGGAATTAGAGAGGGGTTTGTGGCCAGAGTGGGGAGCATGCAGGGAGCTGGTTGGAGAGAAGGCAGGAGGGACAAGGTGGTCCCAGCCGGATCAGGCTTGTCCACCCTTGAGGAGGGCATAGTCTTTACCCGCCCGCGGGATTGGTGGTCCCAGGGAGCCCAGAGGAGAACCTGTACAACTCCTAAGCCAAGAGCTGTTTTGGAGTCAAGCCACTTGTTAACTGTGGGGCTTCTCTAAGGCAGAGCCTGTCCCCTCCTTGCCGCGGCGGCCTCTTTGACAAAATGACCGAGATCTGGGGTTCTCAACCCCGGCTACCCATGGGGACCCCTTGGGGAGCTTTGAAACAATGGCCAGTGCCCAGACCCTACCCCGAGATTCTGCTTTTGTTGCTGGGTCTAGGATAGGGCTGGGGCGTCGGTCTTTTTCAGAACTGCCCGGTGATTCTGGGGGGCGGCAGTGTTCAGAAGCACCGGATTGGTGGGTCTGTAGGGGTCCCTTGAGTTCAAAACTCTTTGGTTCTTACATAACCCACTCCGGGACAAGCCCCTCAAAGCATAGCCACCGAGGCGGCTCCCTGTCGTTTCTTATGAAGGCTCTGGGTCAGTTTTGAGCACTCACCCTCCTGGAACTCACATTCCCTCATGCTCCACTGGTGGGTCTGGGAGTTGAGGCGCTCAGTTGGAGGGGGGACTCCACCAGCACTGCGTGGACAGATGCAAGCGGCGGAGCCTCCAGGCAGGGTTTCGGGAGCGGCCCTGTGTCAGGGACACTTGAGCCACGCAGCTCCGGACCCCTTAAGGACGAGAACCCAGACTTGTTCCATGCCACGCATCAGACGGGCACGTCACAAGGAAGAGCTCTGGTCTTTCGAACAAATGTGAAAGGAGGAGAGGCCCAGGCCTTCCGAATTTTCGTTTGGGGAGACTGAGGCTCATGATTGGACTCGCTGGAGAAGGCAAGGACGAGCAGACATTGTGCGGCTTCCAACTCTGGGCAATTAATCCCTTCATTACCAACCACCTGGTAAATGACGAGTCCGTCTAATTATCTTGTTTTGACCCAACAGCTGTCTACCAGCCAAGGAGGGATTAATTGATTTAGTTGTGGACCGGCTCCTTATGCAAAGATATTACTTACTGTCAGCCTTGCAGAACGGCAGCTGGCTGGCAAAGATGAAATATTACATGAACTTGATCTTACGCACAGTGCTTGGGAGAATGCTTCATTATTAATTGCAAATTACAATAGATGAGCAAGCTCATTGCAAAACCCAGGGACAGCGGGCCGCCTCTGTCACCGGGGCCGGTTGCTCTATTTCTTTGAACCAGGGAAAGCGCCCTGGTCAGATTTCCAATCAAGCCAGGACAGATGGGGACTCGGTCAGACATGATTTGGGTAAGAGGAGAGAATTGGGTGCTTGAAGGAACTGGGGGCGGGGGGGGGTTCCAGCCCAGACGTATGAGCTGGGGCAATGACTTGACCTCCCAAGCATTGGTTTCTTGATCTGTAAAATTGGGACACAATAGGGGCACCTGGGTGGCTCAGTGGGTTAAAGCCTCTGCCTTCAGCTCAGGTCATGATCCCAGGGTCCTAGGATCGAGCCCCGCATCGGGCTCTCTGCTCAGCTGGGAGCCTGCTTCCCTTCCTCTCTCTCTGCCTGCCTCTCTGCCTAGTTGTGATCTCTGTCTGTCAAATAAATAAATAAAATCTAAAAAAAAAAAAGGAACACAATACAGTCTTGGAGTTCTGTGAGTTTCGAAATCCTGTATAAAAAGCACCTGAAAGAAAAGAAAAAAAAAGCACCCGAGATTGTAGCCAGGAAGAGTTGGTGTTGTTAATCGTGTTAATCGGTAGCCAACCATGATCTGAGTTGATTTAGGTGACCTGGGACTTCTCTTACGGGGTCTGGGCCATGCTGGTCCCCTATATTATAGGCTCAGACACTTTGCAGGTGCACACTTAGAGTTTTGTTGAATAATAATAAGCTAGAATGATTTCCTCTTGCTCGGAAGCTACTAGCTGTTCATCATGAGCTCTTCCTAAAAATTTTTATTTATGTGACATGTCTGGTTGACTCTGTTATTAAGAACCTGGACATGCTGATCGGTAAGGCCGTGGGTGCCTGTGTGTGTGTGTGTGTGTGTGAGTGTGGGTACCTGTACACTCAACCCATAGCCAGGACCATGGCAGAGAGAGCTACTGGGTTTAAACCTCTCCTTCATTGTCATGCCCCATCCCTAGTGAAGTGCTTCAGTAGTAGCTAAAGTAGACCCCCTCTCTGTGTGATGCCATCGAGCCCGTGGCTTCATCCACGTTTCACTCAGCTCATCTTTATAGGCCATTGGTCCATTTCGGGAAGCCTCGTTTGACGCCGTATATTCAAACCTAGGTAGTGAGCTCCGTGCCTTAATGAGGTTTTTCTGTGTCAGCCTATGTGACTGTAATCTGGCCTTTCAGCCAGAGAAGGGCATCCGAATGACAGAATGACCTCGGCAATTTCTGTATGGCAACACAGCTGTAAAATCTGCCATTTTCAGAAAGTTATTTCCTAAATTACCCTCAATTATGAGACTTTTACATAATTTGATTTTTCTGTAAATTACACGACTCAAGTAGCTTCTCAGTCATTTGGATTTGAACCTTGTCAGATGCGTAGGGCTGATACTAAGCCCTGGCTTGTTCTCACATTCTCTGTTGGGGAGACCTGGATTGGGGTGGGCATTGTCTCCTGCCCCCTCTCCCGCCTCTCTGCAGATCTGGAGGGGAGCAGGCTTTCCAACCCCATCTTCACCACTAATTTCTGTGAAATCATGGCAAACAGTTGAAGTTTTCTAGCGCTGGAGACCTTGTTTATAAAGAAGGAATAAAGGGGTGTCTGGGTGGTGCAGTTGGTTAAGCGTCCGACTCTTGGTTTTGGCTCAGGTCATGGTCTCAAGGGTCATGATCTCAGGGGCGTGAGACTGAGCCCTGGGTCTGGCCCCATGCAGGGCTCTGCACTTGTGTGGAGTCTGCTTAAGTTTCTTTCTCCCTCTCCTTCTGCCCACCACCCAATAAAGAAAGAAATCTTTAAAAAAAAAAAAAAAAGGAACCAAATAACATTTTAGTTATTAAAGATTAAATTAGAAAGTATATGAAAAGGGGCGCCTGGGTGGCTCAGTGGGTTAAGCCTCTGCCTTCGGCTCAGGTCATGATCTCAGGGTCCTGGGATCAAGTGCCGCATTGGGCTCCTCTCTGCTCAGTAGGAAGCCTGCTTCCCCCTCCTCTCTGCCTGCTTCTCTGCCTCCTTGTGATCTCTCTCTCTAATTTTTAAAAAATAATAATAGTTTTAAACGTATATGAAAAGTTTTTATTTTTTCTCCCCAAGCTCAGGTTAAATGTCCTTCCAGAATGGTGCTGCCTACCAGGAATAAACATGACTCACATATATAACTTGGAATTTTCTAGCTGCCACATTTTGAAAAGTTAAAAGAAAACAGGTGAGGTTCATTTTAATGGTATATTTTTATTTTGCCCAGTGCATCCAAAATGTGATCATTTCTACCTGTACTCAATATAAAATTAGGATATTTTGTGTTCTTAGGGCATCTGGCTGGTTCATTCAGTAGAGCATGTGACTCTTGATCTCAGGGTCCTGAGTTCAAGCCCCAGGTGGGACGTGGAGCCTACTTAAAGATTAAAACAATAATGAGATATTTTCCGTTCTTGTTTTTGTACTAAGTCTTTGAAGTCTGATGTGTATTTGACACAACACATCTCAGCTCAGACTGGTTCTATGTCATCTGCTCAGTGACATACACATGTGGCTGGTGACTGTCCTATTGGACAGTGCAGGCCTCTAATATGCCCCTTCACCACACCCCCGTGCCCACATTTCCCTCGTTCGGGACACTCAGCCTGTGCATTTGAAATGATGTTACTCAGCCTTGAGCCCCTTGAAAGCAGGGCCTGTGTCTTGTTCACCTGCTGGCTGTTTCGGGCCAGCTACAGAAGAGGGGCTCACCGGGGGTTTGGGCAGTGAGGGGAGCGGCTTGACTGTGCTTTGAGCAAGTCTGGTATGTGGACATGTGGTCTGAGGGGGTGATTGGGGCTTCAGCGAAGGCAGGAGGTCTCCTGGGGTCAAGTGATGTCCCTGATCCAGAGAGTATGTCTCCAAGGCAAGCTGATGCCTGTGTCTCCCCTAAAAACATTTTTGCGTACAAGTACCATGGAAGGGCCGATGGTTAGAAAGGTATCGATCATTTCCATCTCAACTTGCATCTGGTTAGATTCTTTCTGGAGGCCAGCACGTGTCCGTGTGTGAGGTTGGAGAGAACAGGTTCAGGGGCCCAGTGCCTGAAGGAAACGGGGAAAGCGAGCCTCAGCCTGAGAGGAATGCAGGGGTGGGGTGAGGGGATTCCTCAAGCCAGATCTCACCCTCCCTCAATACTTAGTCCACATTCAGCCCTGTTTCTTTCTTCCCTCTTGTCCTCCCTCCTTTCCTCCTCCTCCCATGGCCTGTGGCACAAGCAGAACTCAGTAAATGTGCATTGATTGAAATGGAGCTGAAATTCCTTGGTTCCTCTCCCTCCCCTCCCCCTCCCTCTGTGTACCTACTGGGGTAGTTTGCTGAGGCTGCAGACTGGGGGGCTCACAACTGAAACAATGTCTCACAGCGCTGGAGGCCACAAGTCCAAGATCAAGGTGTTGGCAGGGTTGGTTCCTTCTGAGAGCCGCAAGGGAGAACCTGTTTCATGCCCCTTTCCCAGCTTCTGGTGGTTTGACGGCAACCTTTGTCGTCCCCCCAGGCTCTGTTTTTCCCCTCATGTGGTGTTCTCCGTGTGTGTGTACGCGCAGACACACACGCGTCCAAATTTCCTTTTTTAAAAATTTTTATTTATTTATTTGACAGAGATCACAAGTAGGCAGAGAAGCAGGCTTCCTGCTGAGCAGAGAGCCTGATGCGGGGCTCGATCCTAGGACTCTGGGATCATGACCCGAGCTGAAAGCAGAGGCTTTAACTAAACCACTGAGCCACCCAGGTGCCCTCAAATTTCCCTTTCTTAAAAGGACTTGAATCCTGTTGAATCAGGGGCCATGTACTGCGGTGGGACTTCATCTTCATTAATTACATCTGCAATGACCCTATTTCCAAATAAAGCCACATTCACAGGTACCAGAGGTTAGGCTTCAGCATGTGTGTGTGTGTGTGTGTGTGTGTGTGTGTGTGTGTGTGTACACAAGGCAATCCGTAAACCCTGCTCTGTGCATAGCACTTTCTAGAACCTGGGACTCTCAGGACTAAGACCCTTACCCTCCGTTAGTTTCGACTCTGACAGGTGCATCGCCCGTAAACTGATCATTACAGAATGAAATACTATTTCAGGTCAGCGCCCGGTGCTGGAGTAGCGTAGACAGATTGGATCATGGACCTAGACTAGGTGTGAGTACACACATGCGCTTGTGTGTGTGCACAGCCCGAGCCAGGGCACAGGGGAGGGGGCCCACGGAGGGACAGCCCGCTCCCAGCTCCCTGCACAGTTAGCAAACCCACAAAGGAGAAACGATGTGCTCACTTTCAAGGGACTAAAATCATTGTCCCTCCTGGGCGGGCATCCGACACTCCCATGCCCCCATTGTGAAGGGGACTTGTGAAGAACATTGTCCTCCGTGGCTCCTGACTTCTAGAAAGGTCGGCAGCTCCGGTGGCTCCAGCCATCTTCCATGTTCGGTATCTACATGACCACGGCGGGTGGCACCCCGGGTTGGCCTCCTCCCAGCCTTGGCAGGTGTCGGGAAGCCCTGGAAAGAAGCTGGCCATTCCGGAATACACCACAGGGGCGTGCCGCTCGGGCAGACTCTGGTGCTGCCTAAAACGGCCTTTGCAACATTTATTTTTCTTCGTCTTAAATCAGGGCTTTAAAGCCACAGAACAGCCAGTATACTGTCTGGCAGTCGTTCCAAGTATTGGAGAAACGGCTCTGACGGTCTGTGCAGTCTCCAGCATGTTCCCTGCAGGAATATTCACGGATCTAGCTGTGGATACAAGGCTGTCCTGCCATGCAGAGCTCCGTTTATGAGAGCTGAGCAGGTTCAGGGCTCGCTTGGATCCGGCCTCGCGTCCTGCCCTAGTGTTCGGGGCAAAGCTCTGAGAAAAAGCGGAGCATCTGAGGCCACACAGCCTAGAGGTGGTCAGGAGCACGGGGCTTGGAACTGGCCCACCTGGGCGGGAGTCCCGGGGCCACCCCGACTTGGGAAGCTCCTGACCTGCTCCGTGCCCATTTCCTCATGTGCAAAAACGAGGATAATATTGGCCCCTGCCTCCTAGGCTTCTCGTGAGGACGAAATGAATCCAGACACTGCAAACACTACACCAGTGAGGCCAACACAAGTGTTTGCTGTCTGCTGTTATTGTTACTCAGGCACAAAAGCGGGAAAGGCGCGTGATGCCTGGACTGAGCCAGTCCAAGTTCGGATCACTTGGAAGAAAGAGCTCCGTTTAGCTGGACCGTCTTCTACCTGTGAGAAGGGAATTCCCATCTTCAAAGCTTGGGTTCTGTGCTTTGGCTGCCCTGCAGTGTCACAAAAGGCACTGTAACAAGTCCCAAAGCTCAGACTCTGGGCTTGTACTACTCAAAGCTGGGTCCAAGGGCCAGCAGTCTTGGCGTCCCCCCCGGGGAGCTTGTTAGAAATGCACAGTTTTCACCTGGGGGAACCGGGGAAGGCTTTTGAGCAAACAGCCCCCTCTTGGGGGCTCCTAGAAGCGGCATGGGTCCCGCGCATTGGATAACAAAGGACAAGGGCATGGGTTTTGGAGACCAGGAAAGCGGAAGCGGTCCTTACCTCTCCCGGAGCCTGGCGCGCTTTTGATTTCAGAAAACTTAGGATGTAGAAGCTGGATGTTTGTGCAGCGTGGGGTGCTTGTCCGTGGTGGGGACCCAGAGTCCCGTGGTGGGCTAGCTAGATCGCCAGCCTTGCAGTACCTCTGGGGGCATTAAATATTCCTAAGGGGCTCAACTCAGGGAGAAGCGAAACGGGGTGTGGTGCCTTCAAAAGGCAGCCCCATCCTTCCCGGATGCCTTGTCCCTGGGTGAAGGGGATTTGCACGCTTGGAGGGAGCTGGGCTCCCTTGGGTGGCCAGAGCTCAGGTTTGTTCTCTTCTTTGGTTGGGCTGTTCCTGACCTCAGTTTGTTAAGAAACAGGCAGGAGGAGCCCAAGTGGGCCCTACAAACCGAGCCCCCTCCCATTCAGGCCTTTATTTGCAAATGATGTTTTTTTAGGTATTCCCCACCCCCATCGCCCTCCATGCCACATGCAACAGATCTCAATGTGGTTCAATGGGAAGAGAAGGGAATTTATTTAGAGCCTTAAGTCCAGAGTTGAAATTCTGCCTTTTTTCACCTATCAGCGGTGGGATCTTGGGCAAATACCTCAATGTCCTGGGGCTTCAGTTGCCTCACCAGGAATGTGGGAATAATTTATTGACCTTCAGCTTAAAGAGGCCACATAGCACAGCAGTGAAAACCAGCATTCTCCTAATCGGGCTGCCTTGGTTTAAAGCCCCGCTTACTGGCAGAGGCACCTTGGGTTGATTCCTAAATGCTGGGTGCCTCAGTGTCCTTATCCGTGTAACGGGGGTAACAGCATTACCTGTCTCTTTGAACTGTTAGGAGAATGTAATGAGTTGACTTGTGTCAAGGGCTAGGATAGTATCCACTAACGCGGCTACCACTACTAACAAGCCTGCCCTCCGTCTCTGGTCAGCGGGGACTCAGTGCTGGGAGGATTTCAGGTGCTCCCGGTGCGGGGGGTGGGGGGGGGTGGGGGGAGGAAGGAGCCGGGTCCAGGGCAGGAGGCAGTGCTTGGAGCAAGAATTGGGGGGGCTCCGTGCACCTGTATCCAGAGCCCACGACTTCTCTCTGCTTCCAGGCTTCCAGACCTCTTGCAGAAACTCACGCAGCCCACCCCCACCCCCCTTATGAGTCAACAGATTATCCTTGAACAAGGAACAAGATTGCTCAGGCCAGGGCGCCTGGATGGCTCAGTGGGTTAAGCCTCTGCCTTCGGCTCAGGTCATGATCTCAGGGTTCTGGGATCGAGTCCCGCATTGGGCTCTCTGCTCAGCAGGGAGCTCGCTTCCCCTCTCTCTCTGCCTGTCTCTCTGCCTATTTGTGATCTCTCTCTCTGTCAAATAAATAAATAAAATCTTAAAAAAAAAAAAAAAAAAGATTGTTCAGGCCAGAGATGGTGCCCGAAATAGGGAAACTGCTGGGAACTTCTTCCCTGGGTGTAAGCATTGGGAGGCTGTTTTGGGTGTTCCTTGTTCGAGCTCGTCCCTGCTGAGACACGGTGACCATCTGCAGTGTTCTCCCTAGTTCATTCTTCTTTTCTGGAAGGACCTGTTTAACCAGCAGCAGCTGCTGGAATTGTACGAAAGGGTTAACTCGCCCCCTAAACTCATTTATCACCAAGGCTAAGGAATTAAACTCACACTGAGCTCTTGGGTTTTGCAGGAGGGACATTCTGGGTTCCACTTTTCAGGAGCAACCTGGAAGTCCATGAACGAGGGACAACTTGTAATCTTTGCAGAGGGGCAAATCTGAATCTGAGAAAGCCGGTCCCTCCGCTAATTAGTGAACGTGGCCATCCATAGCCTCATAATTCTGTAATTATCATTCTCAGAGCACCTTCATTCCAGGACTCCTGGAGCGACTTGAAAGTCTTAGCTCATTTTATAGGGAAATTGCCTGCTAGAGTGACATTTGGAAATCAGGAGGCTGTCATGGGACATGTCCCTCAAAAGTGTTTTGTCACCACTTAGACTGGCTTACAAAGGGCACCTCCACTTTCTGCTCTCGGCCTTGGGTCTCTCTTGTTCGACGAGTGGTTAATCTCCATTTAGAATCTCAGCCTTGGCTCTCAGTAGGTTTTCCTCCAGTTTACAGCATAAATGAGCTGGTGTCTGAAAAGAAATGTGACTTTTTAAAGGAATTGGCAGATACTAGGGGAGTTCAGGAGCAGCTGACATCCAATTATTCATGGTCCTGGGGGAAAGGGACTGAATAAGAAAGAGAAATCCACAGATAATCTCCAAACCTCTTGTTAAATCAGTAGCCTTCTCTTCCAACATGCCTCCAACCAGAGCCCAAAAAATGGGTGGATTCATTGCTCTCTTCAAAATTGAGATTTTTTTTTTAAGATTTTATTTATTTATTTGACAGAGAGAAATCACGAGAGAGGCAGGCAGAGAGAGGAAGGGCTCTCCGTTGAGCAGAGAGCCTGATGCGGGACTCGATCCCAGGACCCTGAGATCATGACCTGAGCCGAAGACAGCAGCTTAACCCACTGAGCCACCCAGGCGCCCAAAATTGAGATCTTAAGAGATCAGTACAGGAGAAATAATTTGCCAACTCCTTTCTTAATGAAAAGGATCCAGAGGAACTGATTTCTGCCCCCCGACTTACAGCCAAGTGCCGTTTTTCTTGAGCAGGTGGAAAAATGAGCGTATCGTGTTGGTTGGTTTGTTCATTGTCTTATCAGAGAAGAGCATATAACACCGCAGTTTTCTTTTTGCTAAAAGTAAAAAAATACCAGGATTCAAGCCTCGCAATCTTGAAATAAGAACCAGGAGCTAGGAGAATGAGAGTCCATTGCAATTAATAACGGAGTTTCCCTCCCTAGGGTACACGGTGGAACTCAGAGAGGAAGAAGTGATAAGCATCTTGTAAGATAAACAGCCCCTGGCAAATTGTTACCATTCGTTATCCTATTAGTGCAAGGGGGGGGGTCTTGAGCCCAAGAAACCCTGCTTGTCTTCATCAGTTCAATGTTCAAATTTAACTTGCTAAATAGCAGTGTCCAAATCCAGTGCAAATCTTGGAAGGTGGCTGTGCTTCTGATCTCAAGCTTTACCCGGTGGGATCCTGGGAAAGTCCTCAGACTGCACCCACCAGTTCCGGGGGTGGGGGGGCACCTTAATCGTGGCCTGGGGAAAGGATCTATTTGGTTGATAAAAGTCAAGCCAGCCTCAAGCTCAAGTGAGCGTGTACAGCAAGGCCGCAGAACCCCATTAAGGGAACCAGGACAGACTTCCGTTCTCCATGTCTTGTGCTGTCCTTGACTTTGCCCTTGACCCAGGGGCATTCACAGCCTGTGGCTTGGAGTTAACTTGCGTCCTAAACTGTGGTAGGCAGAACAGCCCCACAAAAGATGTCCACATCCTAATCCCTAGAACCTCACGGGGCAGAAGGGACTTGGCTGGTATTGTTAAGGCTCTTAACAAACTGAGATGAGGCCACACTTTAAAGTCCAGTTTCCAGGAGGGAGTAGTGGAGTGAGCTGGTGTAGGGCAGACAGCTCTGCCAGCACTGGCTGGGGGACCTCAGGCAAGTTACTTAACCTCTCTGTGCCTCAGTTTCCTCTTCTGTCCACATAGGGATAATCCCAGTAGGTGCCTCAGGGGGGTTGTTGCAAGGACTAAATGAAGACACAGCAGTAAAATGATAGAACAAGGCCAGGCATCTAGAAGGGGGTGCACCATCGCCAGTAACCCCCACAGCCGTAGGCAGGGTCCATTGACTCCCAGTTTAGTGCTCACTCCAGGATTGCCCACATACGAAGAGCCAAGGCACCCCAAAGCCACCTCATTCTGCCGGAGCATTCTAAAGTACTAAACCAAGGCTGTTCCTGAAGTTCTAGCTCAGGTCCACACCTGTTTCCTGGATGGGGAGTGTTGTAGGTCTCCGTTGTGACGATGGGCTATTCTGCCACAGGGTGAACACAGCCCTAGACCACGTATAAATGACTGCACGCGGCTGGATTTGGTTCATGGGTGGCCTTTGGACAAGGCTGAGAGCTGGAAGCCCTGAGTTCAAAGTCCCAGCTTTGCCACACCACAAGGGTGTTCCTGAGCAAGTCCCGTAGCCACAGGTCTTTCACCCCTGGAGGTGGGAATAATGCTGGTGCCTCTCTCTGTCTCCGGCGATGGTGTAGATGATGGGAGTGGTGTGTAAACTCCAGTACTGAGCCTAATGTGGGTGTTAACATTTTGCTGCTGGTGTGCGGTCGTGGCCCAGGCCGCCGCTGGTAGATGACCGTGCACGCGGTGTCCAATGCTGTGTGCCGGCCACCAGCTCTCCCATCGGTTGTTGCCTGATGAAGTCAGGAGAGGCTTATTTACTTTCAGTGACGATGATGATAAACATCTTGTTTTGGGATTGGAGAAATGCACCAGCCTCTTGAAGGTCCCATCCGCTGCCATGCCAAGTGTCTCAAGCGACAGATGACTTTGGTGTAGTGGGAATGGGTCTCCATGCTGAAAATTGCAAAGGAGCGGAATGACTGTGATGAATGGGGGCTCCAGGGAAACAGAGCGCTCGATCTCAGTGTCTCAGGCTGGAGAAGGGGAACCTGAAGCCTTTATGGAGGGAAGATGGGTGGTAAATGAATTACCGAGCTGAATCACAGAACCGTTAGTGAACAGAAAGCATTGTGCTGAGCAATTATGCATCTCATTAAGATGCGTTCAGTCTCGGCCTCGATACTGAGGGAATTGTCAGAGCAATTACGTGCAAACCTCAATTTTGAGGTCTAAAAAGGGGACAGTGCATAATTGGCAGGAAAAGAAAAAGGACGGAGGTGGTTTAAAACAATAGGTATGAAGAGGCTGTTGCAGCAAGGAAGATGGGACGGTAAGAGGAGACACCCCGATCGCTCAGGACTGAGTGTGTGTGGTCTCGGGGTCACATCGAGGCCACGTGGACCGTGCGTTTGATGTCCGTTATAGGCCTTCTTGGAATCCAAGCTGTTCCCTCTGTAGAAAGTTACAAGTGCGGTGCTTGCCAGAGGTCTGTCGAGTGAGTGAGTGAAGGGGACGAGGGAATGAACCAACTAACCAATAAAGCCAATAATTCACGGAAAGCGAGGGTCACGATAGCACCTCATGGCTGGCGTGAGATTAGTCAGCGAGGACTTCTGTCCCAAGGCACCGCCCAGAGCGGCAGCCTCCCACGATGGACGTTTTGGCGGGAGGCTGCAAGTCCAAGACGGAGGCATTAGCAGGGTCAAGGTCTGGTGAGGCCTCTTCCTGGCATCCAGACCACTGTCCGCCTCTTGTGGCCTTTTCTCCATGCGAGCAGAGAGGGGAGAAAGGGATCTGGTGTCTCTCCTTCTTCTAAGGATACTGATTCCTAAGGGATGAGGACCCCACCCATCCTTATGACTCCCTTTGAACTCGTTACCTCTGTAAAGGCCCCATCTCCAGATCCAGTCCCACTGGGGGTTAGGGCTCCAGCAAACGGATTTGGGGAGGACACGGTTCTCTCTGTAACACCCACTAAAGAATCAGCCTTTGCTCCTGTAGTTATTCGGCCCAACCTTGTTCTAAGCGATACAAAACATTTGAAACCACTGAAATAGCCTTTTCCCCGGGATAAAAATCGGAGATGCCCAAATGTTCTGGAAAATTGGTTGAACTTCCAACAATATCTGTCCTTCCACGCTGGGGTGCCTGTCTCCATTTTTTTCAAAGACCCCCAGCGGTCATCCTTTTACTCTCCATTGCTGGACCAATGGGCAGCCGACTGATGTCTTCTTTCTGAAAAAAAGCAAAACACCTGAACAGCCCGTCTCAGGCTTCTGTGGAACAGCTGGCCCGGGAGCAGAAATCGACCAGGTGAGCCCGCGCTTCTGTGTCAGAATACGTGCTACTAGATCTCATTTCTTTTTCTATTTTTGTTCATCTCCAAATCGACCTGGAAGATGGTAAAACCTCATTAATTTGAACCCTGCTAATTTAGAATATGTAGCCTTTCCTCCACCTGCACCGTGAAGAAGGCATTTAAGGAGCAAATTACTAGTGTGAACGTAATTAGAAAAGACGAGCCTCGTAGAGCCGGAAGGTCTCTAGAGATGATCCAGGCCTTTCCCGTGGCGGCGGATTTCTTTTCCTATAAAGAAGTCGAGGCTCGGGGCGCCTGGGAGGCTCAGTGGATTAAGCCGCTGCCTTCGGCTCAGGTCATGATCTCAGGGTCCTGGGATCGAGCCCCGCATCAGGCTCTCTGCTCCACGGGGAGCCTGCTTCCTCCTCTCTCTCTGCCTGCCTCTCTGCCTACTTGTGATCTCTCTCTCTGTCAAATAAATAAATAAGATCTTTAAAAAAAAAATTTAAAGAAGTCCAGGCTGGTGAGCGTATGAGGCTCCTCCCTCCAAGCTCGCGGAGTGGGACCGTTTACTCTCCTTAAGGACACCAGCCCAATTCACGGAGCCCTGTTTGTTTGTGAAAGACACGGGCGCTTTATTAGCTGTGGGTTCTTTTTACTATGTGGACTTCACGTATTAAAAGTGCATTTAAAAAAAATATTCTGCATTTTAGGTTTTCACTAATTATGACTGGCCTTCTCCCAAGTTAGTTTGAGCTATTTTGGTGAGGTTTTATAGTTATTTAATAAGAAAAGCTTTTTTAAAACCTCATAAAGCCTTCTGTACAATTCATTCTAAACAACACCCCCTCTTACAATTATGTCACTAACAACTTCTTTTTAAAAGACCAGAACTTTTGTCTATTCATGTTAACCTTAAAAGGAGCATTCACCCAACCCCTGAGAAACAAGGAGAAGTGTAATACTTTATAAGATTGAGGCAGAGCAAATGAAAAAAAAAAAAAAATGGGTGTGAAAGTGTTCTGTGCATTTGGGAAGCATACACGATTGCTTTGTGTTTTTAATTACCGTCTCTGGCCTGGGGAGCCCGAAGAGTGGTCAAAATGTGTTTGTGGATGCAAATGCAACATTTCCTTGGAGATGGCCCAGGGAATATGCTTTTTCCCCCTGTGATTTTAAAAAATAAACGAGAAGCCAATTTATTAATTTAAATCAAACTGTAACTGCCACAAGGACTGGAATATTCTCATTAGCACATCAGCACGTCCTTCTCTCTAGAGTCAGACCAATTAGGGCACCAGACTGCAATCAACAGATGATTTAGGGAGCCCAGGTTCAGAGCACTGGTGAGGTGGACAAAATTAGTATGTTTCCTTGACCTTGGGACTTGAATTCTCTGCTGTAGCCATGGCCACCAAGAATGGAACACTCCGAGTATTTGGGACGTGGAGGGAGGGGGGCTTCTCTCTCCTTCCTGAGTGTTTAACACATCCTTAACTCGATTTTCTCTGACCGTGGAAGATTCAAGCTTATAAGCTTGTTCATAAGGCCGGTTCTGTACTTGATAGGATATGCTGCTGCTGCTGGTGGTGATGCGATGATGACGGTGATGATGATGATGATGATGACGATGATGATGATGAGGACGATGATGTTGATGGTGATGACGATGATGATAGTGATGATACAGAGTGGTGGTCTTAACAGAGGTGCTTCTAGTGGTTCACGGTTCCTTGCATGCTTTCTCTGTTCCAGGTGTAGTTCTGGTGTTTTCTGTACTTTATCTGAAACATCACAACCCCATAATGTAGACACGCTATGTGACAGATGATGACACCAAAGCTCAGGTTAATAACTTGCCATAGGTCATATAGCTGGCAAGTGACAGCAGCAAGAGGTGACCCCTCCCCCCACTGCCATCTCTTGCCATTACTCCCTTCGCTGCTGCCCGGCACAGTGCTCTAAGTCTCCGTCTCTTAAGAGCCCTGGGACATGTGCTGCTCCTCTTCCGGTGACTCAGGGCTGGACGCAGTGAGCTTCAGGCCCCCAACATTTGCCAGTAAGCCTGAGATCAGGAGACAGAAGACTGTGGTTCTTTTTGCTTAATCCCAAAGGTCCCATTGTTCCTGAGTTTCCTTGAGGGGCCTTATCTCCAGCTTGACACGTGCTACAGGGGCTCCCCACCTCTCCCAGCCACTGACCATGACTGTCTCTGTGTTATTACATGCAAGAAAAGACAAATGGCAAAGGATTTCTATTTTCAGCTGCCAGGATCACAACATGAACTTATAAGGGCTGGTTGAGTCTGAAAGCATTTCCAGTTCCCTTCTCAGAAAGCAGTGCTTTTGACTTTGGGCCACTAGTTCTCCGTAAAATGTGTTGCCATCGTCCAGGGTAATATGGCAGTGAATTGCTCTTGTGGAAGATTGTCAGGGCTGGCTGTAATGAGCAGTATCATTCCAGTCGGGCTGGCCCCTGCCACCCTCCACAGCCATCTCAGGACCCTCTTTCCCTTCCAGCTATGTGGGACCTGGTTTAGTTCCTCCTCCATTTTGCATTTTCCTACCACTGGGCCTTTGTACATGCTATTTCCTCTGTCTAGAAAGCTCTTCCCCCTCTCCTCACTTCTGCTTGATTGATTCCTGCTCAGACACAGGCCAAGGTGTTCCTTAGGACCTGTTACTCGTTCCCTTAGCCCCTTTACTTCTCTACAGCCCTTTGCTTACTGTAATTATTCTTGTTATGTTATTTGGTGAGTACCTTCTTCCCCATTGGATGCCAGGGTCCTGCTGCCTGCCTCTGTGCCTGCTTTATGACTCCTGTAGTTCCTGAAACATGACGGGTGCTGGATAGATGGGGTGAGACTGAGACACTTCGTAAGAGCAGACTGTTCTGACCATTCTGCTCAATGACTCCTTTCCCATCCACCCCAGGTCCCCGATCTAGAGTGGCAGATAGAAAAGGGTAACACGTGAGAACTCTAGAGCCAGGCTTTGTGGGTTCGTAGCCCAGCCTTGCCCCTTACTAGTTCTATTTGTTTTATGTAGCAAATCACCACAAACTTAGCAGTTTACGACAATTCACATCGACTATCCCACAGTGTTCATGGTCCAGGAGTCTGGGCAGGCCTGGTTGGGTCCTTGGCTCATGCAGTAATCCATGTGTCCTCCAGGATTGGGGTCCCCTGTAAGGCTCGGCTTGGGTCTCCTCCCAAGCTCTCATGGTTCTTGGTAGAATTCATTTCCTTGTAGCTGTAGAAATCACAGCAGCTTGGTCTTTCCAGACCAGCAGGAGAGTCTGTCTGAGTTCAGAGAAAGTATAAGCCCTCTTTAAAATGCATCCCTGATTAGGGCAGGCCCATCCAGGAGAGCATCCCTTTTGCTTAACACACAGCCAACTGATTAAGGATCTTAATTACATCTGCAGAATCCCTGTGCCCTTGCCTTATACAATATGTAACCACAGGAGTGACAGTCCATCATACACCCAGGTCCTGTGCACCCCAAAGGGAGAGGATTACACAGGACATGCCTACCACTGTGGGCAAGGATCAACAGGGACCGTCTTAGATTTCTGACCACTCCTGCAGCTGTGTGGCCTCGGGTGAGTTGCTTTACTGCTCTGTGCCACCGTTATCTCATCTGTAAAGTAGGAGTAATGGCAGTACCCGCTTCATAGGGTTTGCCGTTAGGATTAAATGAGTTAATTTATGTTAAATGCATAAAACAGTTCCTGGCAGGTGGTGAGTACTCAGTAAATGTTAGCTGTTACAACCATAAAAACGATGGTGATCCCCAACCGAGCCAGTAGCATCTGAGTTTAGAAATACAATCCACCACCTGGCTAGAAAGGAAATCTGAGAAGACGGGCTAAAGGGGAAAGAGACAGAAGAACATCAACGAGCTTGGTAAATTGTCTCTCTAAAAAGGAAGCTGGCAGCATCTCCTCCTCCTTGGGGCAAAAATGGGCAAAGCAGATGGAAAACTGTGTCAACTTACTCAAGCAAATTGGATATAAGTGGGTGCATGTGCCCTCCATTTAATTTCATTCCTTAAAACCTCTCAAGGCAAAGAATGATGCTCTTGTCTCCCTAAAAAGCTTAGACATCCCTTCGATCAGGAATTTGAATCAAGATTGATGTCCCCAAATATGGAGGAATGGACCTAACTTGGATAGTTAGGCAACTTATGTAGGCAGTTGGACCCCACAATTTAGGTCTGACCTAAAGAATGGCTGTCTCTTGAAATGGATCCTAGTTGGGCTCAATTTAAAAAGAAGGGTCCCTCGTGACCCCAGGGAGACCCGCAGTCATGTGAACCTGCAGTTGCACAATGTGGCTCGTAGGAGGCATTCGTGGAAATTTGCTACAGGATGTGTGCAGACAGCCGGAGAGCGTTAAGAATCAGTTTGTTGCTCGATCTGGGATGCTGTTAACTAAACGTGGGAAGACGCAGCGAGGTGAGGCAGGGAGGTGAGTTCACGGTGGTGTGTTTATGAGCCCTGGCTGGTAGGGAGAGAAGGATGACAGCTTCTGTCTTTGGAAGAGAGTGGCTTGGTGGAAATCCCTTTCGGTCAGGTCACCTAGGGTAAGTCATCTGCTTTTCTGTAGCCCTCATATTTTGCATCTGATCATTCAACTTGAGTGATCTTATCGACAGCACTAGTAGATACTGTTGGCGCTCCGCCCAGACCCCCTCTGGTCCCCTTCCACTGTCTGGGCGCCCGTCCTCCCACTTCTACGTGCTTGGGTTTTATGGCCACACCTGTAACTTGCTTCTGAGGCTGCATTTGGGCTACTGGAGTTACTTCCACCCCTGCACGGACATGGAGAAGAATCAAGGAGCTTAACCTCTTCCTGGGCAACCCTTAACCTCAAGTCACACAAGCTCAGAGGAGTGAAGTCATGCTCCTGAGCTCCCCGCGGGACTGGGTGCAAGACTGGTCCTGAGCCTGAAATTCTCTCCTTGCTGGTCTTCTTCGTTTCTCCTCTCTTCTTTCCAGGACCAGGTGCATGATTTGTGGGGCCTCTGGATAAAATATTGTTAGGAATTAAGAGTCTCAAAGTGGTGACGGCAGAGCATTGCACTAAGGGTGACTTCTTACATCATGTCCCTGCCTTCTCGGAAGCATCCCTTATCCAAGTCCCTTGCACAGAATTCTTGTCTTGTCTGGATGGGTTCTAAGTTGGAGCTGCGAGAGGACAGATGCAGGCACGGGTCCCTATGTCACACAGCAGACTGTGCATTCAAATCCAGTCCCAGAGATGCCCACAGCGAGAGGTGTGTATATTGGGGGGGGCGGGTGCAGTGTGGACAGCGGGGAGGTGTGTCTGGGAGCTTGCAAGGGCTCCCGGTTCCAGCTTCTTTCTTCTGCCCTGGGAACGTGGTGTGTGCCGCAAGTGTAGGACAGAGAGCCTTGGGAGTGATGATGGGAGATGGAAGGGGAGACACAGTGTAAGGGGAGTTACGGGGTGAGGCTTCTGAGAGACACAGTGTAAGGGGAGTTATGGGGTGAGGCTTCTGATTCTTCAGGATGCGCCCACTGTATGCTCAGTGCTGAAGCCTGGGATTTAAAACACCCAAGTCCTTGCCCCCAGTTGCTCTCCAGAGAGTCTTGTCCAGCTCAGGTGGGATTCTGTGCAAGGGCAGCGCTGAGCCAAAGGAGGTGAGAAGAGCTACTGAACAGAAGAGGGAGTCTGGGCTTCCAAGAATGTTCTGTTAGGGGTCAGGGCCCCAGAACTGCAGCGCAGAGGAGGGAGGAAGTCCCTGGCTGGGGAATGTCAGAAATTGACAAGGGGTGGAGCTGACCGTTGGAGGGAGGCGGAGCTTGTCTGGAAACCACCCTGTGGCTGCTGGGGTTGGTCCCCTAGCCTCGCAGTTGGCTCAGGCGAAATTGTGCTGTCCTCGTCCAGGTTTCTTCTATGAAAGGACCCCAGGTCCTCAGTCACCCTCCAGCTGCGTCCAGGACTGGCGATGGCTTTGTGCAGACAGCACCCACTCTTCCTCGCCCCTCTCTGGGGAGCCCACGAACACCCTGCCCATTTCCCAGCACACAGAAGACATGAAGGGTGTCCCTGTAAGCTGGGAAGTGTAGGCGCTGGCTGTGGGCCTCCTGGTGACACCGGGGGTGGCGTTGAAACTGTGGTTCTCTGGGGCCTGTGGGGAAACTCTTCTCTTTATCATTGGCTTTGTCAGGCTGAGGCCGTCCCTCGCCCCTCATCCCTCATTTTTCATCACAGCGTGACCGCTGGCGGGAGGATGAGAGCTCTTGCATCCAGGAACAAGCATATGAATGCCATGAAAGTGTCTGGGCTTTGCCAGGAAGCAGGAGGGAGGGGGCCGCCTTCTGTTTTGTGTTGTGCTCGCTTTCCTAGAGCTTGAACTATTTTGCTGCTCCCGAGTTCAATGGGAGCACCAAGTGGTCATGGCTCATCCTTCTTCTTGATGAATATTCCATTTGGGGCAGTAATTCATGCTTACTTCACTGCCTTCTATTAAACAATTAGGAGAAAGCATACATTATTCTATGGATATATATCATCAAATGATTTTTAATTACTTAGTGGCCTTGGAAGGAGAAGAGCACAGTGGGGGGCGGGGGGGAGCTCGGCACGTTTCCCCTCTCCCTCTACTGTCTTAATTTGGATTTCTTTTTGTGTAGGCGGATGGGGAGGGGCGGGGCTGGGCAGGCTTCAAAAGCATCCCAGACGGTGGCTCTGCACCATCTGGCCCCTGCCTGCCTCTGTCCACACCACACCACAGGCTTCTCAGTCCTGACACTCGCGTCCACTCCCCCAGCTCATTTTCCCTCCCCCAGGAGCACCTACGTAGTCTCATATCCACTTGATGTGGCTTCTGCGGGAAAGCCTTCCCTGGTGCCCCACCTAGCTTAGGTCCCCTCATCACACGCTCTTACCCTTTGCTCTTTTCTAGTAGGTCATTCATCCAGCCCAGAAAGATCAGGCACCCGCTCCATGGCAGGTTTTGTTCTAGACACTTGTGACATGTAAACGAATAGAACAGACCCGAAACCCTGTCTTCCTGGAGCTTGATTTCCAAATTCATTGCGACCGTGACCATGAATAATTATTGGGCGATTCGCTGATGGACACAAACTTTGATGCTCTGCGAGGCCATGTCCGTCGTGCTGACAACAGTGTCTGTACCACGAATCGCTGGCGTACAGTAGGCACGCAGTAGATGCACCGCAGGGACTTGGGGAATGAAAGGCAGCTTGTGATCTGAAGGCTGCTGTTTGGTTATCTAGGATCTCTGAGGCGGGTACATCTTCCTGGGGAATCCAGATGGCACCATGTGGACTTAGCTTCTCAGGACTGGAGAACGACCCAAGAGAAGGAAGCCATAGGAAGAGGCGTTGGTCCAGCCTCAGGTCTCCCAGAACCGCCGGGGTCTCATCCGGGGACTGGAGCAGCCCCCTTACCCGTCCCCTGCAATGCTCTGTGCACTTCTTGTTCCGTTTCCAGATCTCTCCTCCAGGATCTCTCCCCCATTCTGCTTCTCTGTGTTTTCACTCCTGCAACTTCTAGGGGTCCTTTTGTTTATATGTCAGATACATATTTGCTGGGCAATTGTGACAGGGCCCTTTACCAGCCCCGAGGCCAACTCGCTCAGGTGTCCCCTGTGTTTGGGGATTGGTTGGGTGACTCTGTTTCCCCACGTGTGTCTTTAACCCAGACGTAGCTGCTTCCTGCTCATCTGTTTTCCGAACGAGCGTTAACCCCCTAGGAACATTCTGCTGAAAAACGAGTCATCACCCCCTCAACGAGAGGCGTTCTCTCCGTTTATCTCCTGAGGTTGTTCATTGGATGGCTCATTCATTCATTCATTCATTCATAGTCACGTGCAGGGGGGAGGTGGGGAGAGACAAGGAAGTGTATGTGGTGCGAATGTTGGCACGAAGGCCTTTCCCTTTGGAGCAAAAATGCAGTTGAAGACTTGCCCCGCCTCTGCAGCCAACCCCACTCCTCTTTTAAATTTCATTGATCACAAAAGCTTTTCATTAGGTGATATCTGACCTCCCACTAGGAGTCCAGGGTAACTCCCTGAGGGGGCTCAACATCCCTGCTCCCAAGCCTGTGCTTTGTATATAGCAAAATTCTGCAAAAGACACTGTCACGGGGGTGGGGGTTGCAGAATAGCCACCTTTTCAGGAAGGAAAGTAGTTTTCCACACTTACAGGAGCATTGCAAGGCCCCTTCCATCAGGAAAGCTCCCTGGTCAGTCGGTGGCACGTGTCCATGGCTTCTCATCCTTTAAACATGCCCTGCTCTTAAAAGGGCCCAAACTGCCAGTTATCCTGCAAGCCACTGTCCCGTCCCCGGGACTCGCGAGGCATGTGTAGGAGGCATCCGGCAGCGCGAACCCCTGGCAGAGCCAGTTCAGCTGGATGATGGCGTCGAACAAGACGAAAAGTGACTGCGTCGATGCCTCCAGTTTGCAGGCGCGTGGTGGGTTGCCAGAGCGCCGTTCGGGTCTCCGCCCCTCACTGCTGCTGGGGGAGGTGTGTTAGCTGTTGTCTGCAGAAGTGGAGCGGGGACCCTAGGGGCCGCAGGGGTGGCCTGGCGATCACACAGCCCAGAAGCAGCCCCGCAGCTATGTGGCCCCAGGGAACATCATCCTTGCTGGGCCTCTGTGGGGTCTTTCCTTCTAGGCAGGGTGGCCTGGCTCGTGTACAGTTCTCTAATAATACTGCTAATAGAGCACAGTTGTGCAGTGATGATCATGACCAGGGAGCGAGCACTTACTGAGCATGTATTATGTGCCAAGACGTGTAGGTCTTTGTATGAGGTTCCACTTGAGGTCATAGCCACGATCGTCCCATTCTGCAGATGGAGTCGCTGAGCTCTCGGGACTGATGCAGGGTGGCATGGCAGAGCAGTGCTGTCCGGATCCAGATCCAGGAGACCGGCCAGCCCATATCCTCATTTCTGCACTGTTCATGGTTTTTGGGAACCCCATCCCACTTCTCCACCCAATCCTACCACTTTCTACTTGGGCCAGACCGGTAACTGACTTGAAGAAACATCATGGGTCACCCTTTACTTTATAGAGAGGACAGTGGAGACCTGCAGAGGGAATGCTGACCCAGAGCAACATCCTGGGTTTCAGCCTGTTGTTCAATTCTTGTACCTTTGTTCTCTGTGTTCTCTCTGCCAGCCTGTGAGCCCCCCCCCCCCCCCCAAAGTTTGTGGCTTTCTAGGCCTGCTCTGATATCCTCCATCTCCTTTCATGGCCAACTCAGGCAAAGAAGCAAGGAGCACTCCCTTTACTCTCCCAACACTTTGGTTTTGTGCCACTTACTTATTTAGTGGAGTTGTGTGGTGTTTAAGAGCGTGGACTTGAATCTTGGCTCTGCCACTTAGCAGCTGTGTGACCTTGAGCAAGCCATTAACCTCTCTATGCCTCAGTCTCTTTGTGTGTAAAGTGATGATGCTATTAGCAGTGGGGGTGTGGAGTAAGGGTCAACCATGTGTCCTGACCTGAACTCCTGCCCAGATGGGATGGGAAAGGGTATCCAGCACCCACCACTCTCATGAGGAAGGGAACACTTGGGGCTTGAGGAGGGGGGAATGGGGTGGGTACGCGTGGTGCAAAGTCAAGGTGGGGGTAACACAGAATCCCCTTCTTTTGGCCTGGTCACTTTGAAGAGAAGGAGTTGTGGAGCATTTGTGTCCCCGTTTCCCTTCCTGTGTCACTTTGGTGGAAATCTCTCTTGAAAATGGGAGGCAAGTTTCTCTATCTGAATGGGTCGAGGTCCTACAATTCCTTTTGTTGGCTGCGACTTGAGTTTCTAGCGTTTCCTCTCCTTCTTCCTAAAACCAGAATGGCACCAGCAGTCTTTAAAGAGCAGTGGCTTTGAGCTTCACAAATCCCAAATACCAGAGGCAGGCACAGGGCCAGAGAGCTGCGCTCATGCCTTTTCTCCTGGCGCTCCAGCGGAGGATGTCTTTTCTAGAAATGTCAGTTTGGGAGTGCTAAGCTTGCAAATGTCAGTGTAAAGTGCATTTCCTGGTCTTGATACTCTCGATGCGCCTTGGCTTATTGGGTAGCTTTCCGGGATTGGAGTTTTCAGAGTTAACATCTGGCTCCCCATGACCTTTTGTTAGAATTTTATTATGCCATCCTGCCAGTTGCAGGGGCGTGGGGCAGTAACTTCCAGTTCTGTGCTTTGAGATAATCTAGGTCTGGAGTCACCTAGTCCCCACCGCCCATTATTGGTATCCGTCGACGTGGTTTGGTCTGCAGTAAGGACATGCTTGTGTATTAAGGGTTGAGGATGAATATGACAAAATATTTTAAAGCAGCTGATCACAGCCCAAGGACTGTACATGAACATTTGTGGGAATTTTCCTGAAGGACCTAAACTGGACACAACCCAAATGTGTACAGACTTGCGAACGGGTACGTGCCATGTGGTATCGCCACAGAATAGAGCGCTGCTCAGGAACAAGAAGGAACAAGGTCTAGTACATGCAGCCGGCGGGGGGGTTGAATCTTAGCAAAAGGTGCTAAGTGAAGGGAGCCAGGCTCCGAAAACGACAAACTTGTCTAATCCCGTTTATAGGAAATTCTGGAAAAGGCCAAGCTATGGTGATAGCAGGTCAGTTTTTGCCTGGGGCTAGGGTAAGAGAGCACTTACAGGGGGCATGAGGGAACATTTTAGGGTGGGAGAAAGATCTTAAAATTTGGAGAAGGCGGTAAGCTGTGGTTGTTCATGGACTTTACGGCTATAGAAACTCACAAAGCGGTATGCTTAAAATGGGTAAAACTCACTGTATGTAAAACCAGTATTTAAATGGCAAAAAATAAATATAGTTGGATGAGCATGACCAAAAATTTGGGCAAAGAACACACCGAGGCAGTTCAGGAGAGAATACAAATGCCTGGCCTCTCTATTTTTTTTTAAGGGGGAAGTTAAATAGTGAGTTCAGATACAGATCTAACCCCTTTCACAAAAATTAACTGAAACTGCATCATAGGCGTAAATGTTAAATGCAAAACTGTAGTGAATAACTCCCAGGAGATAACATTGGGGGAAATCTAGGTGGCCATGGGTTTGGTGATGACTTTTGAGGTACAATAGCAAAAGCACAGTCCACGAAAGAAAAAATTTCTAAGTTGGGTCTCATTAAAAATTTCTGCTCTTCAGAAGATACTGTTAAGAGATTGGAAAGATAAGCCACAGACTGGGAGAAAATATTTGCAAAACATATCTTATATTTAAAAAAAAATAACAACAACGGTGTCCAACATATACAAAGAGCTCTTAGACTTCAACAATGAGAATGGAACCAAATTAAAAATAGGTCAAAGACTTGAATACCTGACCAGAAAATACACACAGATGACAAATAAGCACACGAAAAGATGCTCAATATCGTGTCACTAGGGAACTGCAAATTAAAACAATGAGAGACAAGTAAACTTATTACAATGGCTAAAATCCAAAAACACTGATGCCACCAAATGTTGGTGAGGATGTGGAGCAACTGGAACTCTCACTGACTGCTGGTGGGAATGCAAAACGATGCAGCCACTTTGGAAGACAGTTTGTCAGTTTCTTACAAAGCTAAACATAGCCTTAAGCATAGTAACTGGTGATTGTACCCCTCGATAACTTACGCAGATGAGCTGAAAACTTACATCCATACAAAAGCTTGCACAGGGATGTTTACGACTACTTTATTCATGATTGCCAAAACTTAGAAGCAACCAAGATGTCCTTCAGGAGGTGCATGGATAAATGAACTGTGGTCCATCTATGCAATGGAATGTTGTTGAGCACTCCGAAGAAAGGAGCAATGAGAAGATACGGAGGAACCTTAAATGCATATTACCAAGGCTACGTACGTACTATTTGATTCCAGCTATATGACATTCTGCAAAAGGCAAAACCATGGGGGCAGTTAAATGATTAGGGATATGGGAAGGGGAAATAGGACGAGCACAGGGATTTTTAGGGTGCTGGAACGATACTGCATGATATAATGGTGGATAAATGTCCCTGCACAAGGAGTGAACCCTAATATAAACTATAGACATTAGGGGCACCTGGCTGACTCAGATGGTTGGGCATCTCCCTTAAGCTCAGGTCATGATCCTAGGGTCCTGGGATGGAGCCCTGCATTGGGCTCCCGGCTCGGCAGGGAATCTGCTTCTGCCTCTCTCTTCCCACCGTCCCCCCTGCTTGTGCTCTCTCACTCTCTCTGTCAAATAAATAAAATCTTTAAAAACACAAAACACTACAGACATTAGGTAAAAGTCCTGTATCAATAAGGGCTCATCAACTGTAGCAAAGGCACCACACGTTGGAAGGTGTGAATGATGGAAACCACAGGTGAGCCTCTAAAGGAAAACTCTGCATTTCCACTCAGTGTTTCTGTGAACTTAAAATGCTCCAAAAAAAAAAAAAAAGAAAAAAAAAGAAAAAAGAAAAGTCTATTAATTTAATTTTAAAACAACACCAAAAAACAGTGGACTGACCCTACTCCCCTCTACTCTAGCAAAAATGGGAGGGAGGATGGATCTCCCAGTTCCGGCTAGGACACTTAATCTGGAGGGCATTTTAGCAGTGAGTAACACAATGTGAAAGGTATGGAATCCTGGTCTGGCAAGTTTATGCCAGAGCAGTAGTTCTCAACCAGGGAGTGTTTTGTGCCCTGCTCCCCGCTCCCCATCCCCCACCCTGGTAGGGGCAATGCTTGGCAGTGTCTGGCCATTTTGGATGTTGTAACTGATGAGCTGCTATTGGTGTGTCATGGGTAGAGCCCAGGGGTGCTCTAGACACCCTCCAGGGCCCAGGGCAGCCCCCTCCCCCTGTAGAGAGTTCTCTGGTCCTGCCTGTCACAAGCCCCACTGCTGAGAAGCTGAATTGGGAGAGTGCGCAGGGACATAGAAAATCATCTCAGTGTTGTTCGTAGCCGTGAAAAATTAGACGTCCCCAGAAGTCATTGAGCAGAGATTAAACAAAGGATGGTGGAACCCTACTGCAGAATCCCGAGCAGCCTTTAGGATGACGGTGCAGAGCTGTGATTTTTAATATGAAAGAATGTTCATGAGACACTGTAAATGAGAAGAAATTACAAAGCAGCATGCACAGAATAATGCTATCATCGGGAAGACAGAGAGAGTGTCTGTGCATTTCTTAAAGTGCCTGGGAAGATCTTGACAAAATCTCAAGCCTGTATCTGTGGTTTCTTTACAAGAGCCAGTAAGCACGTTCAAGAGACTTTTAAAATTACTTTTTACCTCACAAAATCTGCCTTTTTGAATTATTTTTGATATTTAAGAGTTGTTTTTTTTTTTTACAATCAACATGTCTTTTATCATTAAAACAATAAAAACAAAATTACGTTTTTTTGAAATTAAAAAATTATGCCGCTGGACCGGTAGTCACGCGAAGGTTGCTGACGTTTGAGGGTTCATTTGCAGCTCTTAGTTACTTTCCAAAGTATATTAAGGACTCCACTACCGTACTAATGACGGGCCGGGTTTTAAGATGTCTCGTCCCATTTAACGTCTCCAAAAAAAAAAAAGAAAGAAAGAAAAAAGGCCATTGAGTTGTTACTCGTGGACACCCACTGTGTAGACACCAGAGCTGGAAGCCGAAGCTCTGAGAGTGCTTGAGTGCCAAGGTGCCCTTGGGATGATGTCCCATGGTTTCCGAATCCAAGCCCTGTCACTTTCCTGTACCACAGGTGAGTCTCTCTGCCACATGGTGTGGGAATCCGCCCATGTGGAATTACCAGTGAGAAGTCTGATTTTCTTTTTCTTTTATTTTTTTAAAGATTTTATTTATTTATTTGACAGAGCACAAGCAGGGGGAGCAGCAGGCAGAGGGAGAGGGAGAAGCAGACTCCCTGCTTGGCAGGGAGCCCGATGCAGGGCTTGATCCGAGGATCCTGGGATCATTACCTGAGCCAAAGGCAGACACTCAATGGACTGAGCCCCCCGGGCGCCCCCGATTTTCCTCAGTATGTCTCTTATTGTGACCCTGACATGTTTACGGGATTCCCATTTTGAGAGTTTAGAGAACAGTCTGACGACTTCTCTGAACAGACTGACGAGTTCACACACACGTTTCATCATTGTTTTTGCTTGTTTGCATTTAGAGAGGTTTCTCTTATCTGGAAAATTCCTTTGTCTTGTCTGGAACAGCTCATTCTAGATCAGGGGCGGAAATGTCCGTTATGCCCAAGAGTCTGGCGCGAATCTCAGGAAAGGGTTCGTTGGCTCCCGTGAAGCACAACCTTCGCTGTTTCGACCCAGGGTGGTAACAGGGCACACCAGGTCCTCTCCTAACCTTTATACTTTACTCCTTTGGTACCAAGAGGAAGCAGTTTGAGTTCTCTTATTCCCGCTGGAGTTTAAGGCTGCAGTTAGCCAGAAAGGGGGAGACGCCCTCGGTGTCTTCAACGTGGCCATCTGCTGCTGGAGGCTGGTTTTCTTGGAGGGTTTCTCCCAGGGAGCTGTCTGGTATAATTTGAAATGACTCATGGGCAGGAGAACCGTTTCATCTTGAGAGCGGCTTCCCCATGTTCCTCACGATCCGGCTACTGCATTGCCCTCCGCCCAACACACCCAGAACCCACACCCATGAATATTTCTCCACTCTGCGAAGTTTCCAGACATCCCTACAATGGCTCATGCCCCGTCTTTGAGACACCTGGGCGGGTTCCCACATCCTCCCCCAGCATCTCATCTCGGGTTGCCTTTCGACTCTCCACCGCTTAACGTGACATGCGGTGGCCTCCTCCGAGATCACCCTCCCACCAGCGTCTTTCCTCAGTCACCTTTTAAGTGGCTTCTCCTCGGTTCCATCCCTCATCAAGGCCGGATTTGGTTTCCTGCCTCCAGTGTCCAACATGTGGCCAGTCTCCTCCCTTCAAAGGCAGAGCGACTTGGTGCACCTGCCAGGAAGGCCCACCTGTGCCTACTGGCGCTGGCTAGTGCTGCCCAGCGCTGCCCGGGTGTCCCGATGAGCCAGTCTGCCTTCCTTCCTTACGAGTCTCCCTGCTCCGTGTTTTAGAGCCTCGGCAGCAGCATCAGGGGGCAGAGAAAAGAGCCTGGGGCTTGGAGTCTGGGTTTGAGTCATGGACCCCCATTGACAGCAAGTCGTGTGGCCTTGGCTTACACACTCCTGACTGGGTGGTTCAGTCTTGGGCTGGCCAGTAGGGGTAGGAGACAAATGTTGGCATCTCCAACACAGCTCTGTCCCTCAAAAGTGGGGTTGAACTTAGACCTCGGTGCCCGAGGCTGGGATGGTCTAGTCAGAGCTGGGAGGGGTGATGGCAGAATCTGGCCCCACATTCTGGAGGGGGCCTGTGACTTAGCTGTGTGAGTCCCCCGGGGCCGATCCCCGAAGCAGGGTTCATCCAACTTTCCAATGAGTAGAAATAGTTCCTGTGGCTTGAGTGTGCTCACTCTGTGTCAGGGACTTGCAAGAATCCTCTGCGGCAGAAACTCTGATTGTCAGTCTCTCACACAGGTGTGGACATTGAGGCTCAGAGGAGTTTAAGAGCTTGCCCAGCACAGGGCCAGGGGGCAGGCCAGGCCTGGAGCTCAGGCTTCCCTGCTCTGGCTTTGGAAGAGACGCTTGTGTTGGAAGTTTGGCCTGAGCTCGGGAGGGAGTGACCCGCCAGCGGGGTGGGCATCGTGAGCGGTGGTTTTTATTTTGGCCCCTCCCAGGTTTGCTGTCTGTCTGCCTGGGCTGCGGAGGGACATCCCCAACCACTGCTTTTTTCCCTCACTGGGCCTGGCTTCCAAGGGACCCCTTGCCGTCCCTTCCACCCTCCTCCTGGGTTGGCCCTAGACTAATCCCTTTTCCCATTTGGTGAGCCAAGACAAGATTAGGGCTTTATTAAAAGGAAATTAAACTAGGAAATGAAAGGCTAAACAAATCTGAAATGAGAAAAAACAGGAGCAGCAAAGCAGATGAGTTCACAGAGCTTGATTCTTGACCATAAAGGAACAAGGTGAACACCTTCCAGTAGGCAGCCATCAACCTGTCGTCCTCGCCGGTCCACTGGGGCCAAGCCGGCCTTCGTGGTGGTCAGAGCAGACATGGCTCGCTCGACGGTGGGGGCCGTACTCCCCACCACCTTGCCCGTGTCAGTCCCTCCTTAGCCCCCTCCTGTGTCTCGTGTGCAGAATTCTGTTCCCTGGGGGGTGGGGGGTGGACGCAGGGGATGGTTTGTACACATCCCCCCCGAAACACACACACACATCCCTCCTGGGGGGTGGTGACATTTCATCTCCCTCTGTGTCCTGCTTCCCAAGGGCTCATCCCTTTATCCTCACCATCCTTCCCTGGGCACCGCTGCCACTGTTGTGCTTCTGTTTCTCGATTGCCTTGAGCGTCTGGTGGCCCCCACTTGGGTTCTTTCCTGCTTGCAACACTCCTCCTCCTCACCCTGCTCTTTTGCTTGGCCAAGTCCTGCCTCTTCTTCAGAAGAGTCTCTCTCTCAGGGAAGCTCTCCTGAGACCTCCCTCAACAGGTTGCTCGGGACCCCTTGAAGGGCTCCCCCACTGCACTCGTCGATTAGTTATTTAGTTATTAATTATTCTTTGATGCCCGTCTCCCCTGCCGGACTCTGAACTCTGAGAAGGCTGCGATGGGATGTGTTCCCATCCCACACTGAGCCCCCAGAGCCTTAAGTGTCTGGGAAATACGATTTGTTTGTCCATTTGCCTATTCAGTCATTCATTCAGGAAATATTTCTTTCTTTTTTTTTTTTTTTTTTTTAGATTTTATTTATTTATTTGACAGAGAGAGACACCATGCTAGAGGAAACATAAGCAAGGGGACTAGGAGAGGGAAAACAGGCTTCCCGCCAAGCAGAGAGCCCGATGTGGGGCTGGATCCCAGAACTCTGGGATCATGACCTGAGCCAAAGGCAGACGCTTAATGACTGAGCCACCCAGGCACCCCTCAAGAAATATTTCTTGAGTACCTGTTGTGTATTGAGTACTGTGCCCAGTATTAAGGGTACAGCAGTGAGTAGAGCAAAGTACCCGCTGTCATGGTGCTTGCAGACCAGCTACTCTTTCCTCTTTGCTAAGTAAGTGAACGACTTTAAGAGGAACAAGCCATTTGTTTCAGTGAGATGTTTCTAACAATGAGGGTTGCTTGCCACAGTATGGGCCGCCTCGTGGAGGTGAGCTCCCCATCACAGGAAGCATTCAAGAAGAGCCTGGGCAACCCATTGTCACTGTGCTGTAAGTGGAGCCTTCTGAAGGTCCCAGTTACATCCAAGCTTCTCTGAAGGACACTGTGGGCTGGAATATGTCATGTAGCTCCCAGACTAGGCTTACAGGAAGGAAGCAAGATGAGATCAGGAAGGGGCTGGGGGCAGTCTGCAAGGTAGACATTGTCTTTGTGTTTTCCTGGCGGAAGTCAGCAGGCTCCTCTGGAAAGCTGGAGCCAGATATTTTCACTTTATGTAAAGTAAATTTCCATTAAAAAAAAAAAATATATATATATATATATATATATATCTCAGGAAAACTATTTTTTTTTCTGAAGTATATGTTTTTCCAGATTATAAAAAGTGATCACTTTAGAAAACACAGGAAGATATAAAGAAAATTAGAGGGACTTTAATTCTACTCAAAAGTAATCATTATAAACATTTAAATTTATTTTCTCCCAGTCTTTTTGGAGGAATATATAAAAATGTAAATTTAAAACAAATGAGATCACATCTTCTATCTTGTTCTTCTGACTTAACAGTGAACATTTTCTACTTCATGAAATGTTCCAAATTAAGATTTCTACCTACTGTATAATGTTTCCATTTACATGTTATCTGTTGCTATAATAAATCACCCAGCATTTAGTGACTGAAATAATAATCGTTATCGCTCACAATTTCCGTGGGCCAGGAATCTGAGAGTGGCTTGCTTGGGCAGCTCTGGTCTGGGCTGCAGTCACCTGAAGTCTGGACCCCCTGAAGACCTACCTTCGAGATGGTTCGCTCCCGTGGCCAACAAATGGTGCTTTTCCTCTGGCCTACTTGAGTGTCCTCACAATATGGCGGCTGGCTTCCCCCAGAGTGAATGACCCCCAGAAGGAGACAGCCAGGCGAAGCTATGTCTTTTCTGTGACCCAGCCTTGAGGGTCATACACAGCCACTTGGAAAGTACTCTTACTTGTCACACAGGTCATCTCTGTGTAGTGTTGGAGGACATGAATACCAGAAGGGAGGGTCCTTTGGATCCCCCATGGAGGCTGACTCCCCCACCATCCTATTTCTTTTACTCCCCCCACTTAACCAGTCCCTCATTTTTGAGCATCTATATTGTTTCCATTCTTCTGCTATTATTTGGAAGGTACATTCCTCTTTTTAAAAAAAATTTTTTTAAAGATTTTATTTATTTGACAGACAGAGATCACAAGTAGGGAGAGAGGAAGGGAAGCAGGCTCCCTGCTAAGCAGAGAGCCCGATGTGGGGCTTGATTCCAGGACCCTGGGATCATGACCTGAGCCGAAGGCAGAGGCTTTAAACCACTGAGCCACCCAGGTGCCCCCTCTTTTTTAAAAAAAAGATTTTATTTATTTGAGAAAGAGAGAGGGAGAGAGCACGAGCAGGGGGAGGGGCAGAGGGAGAAGCAGACTCAGCAGGGAGCCCAGTGTGGGGCTCCTGGGATCATGAACTGAGCTGAAGGTAGACACTTAATGGACAAAGCCACCCAGGCGCCCCTAGAAAGTAGTACATTCCCGACAGCCTTTGGCATCTGACGAGGTACAAGTGCCTGGGCTGTGTTTGGTTTCACTTTAGTCCAGCCAGGGTTTCCGAGCTGCAACCTAGGGGCAAGGTCATTTGGGGCTATAACCAAAGCTGGGCTCCCTCTGGACGGTTCCCTCTAATCATCCCCCTGCCCCACGAAGGAGGGGGGGGGCATGGTACTTCAGTGGCTTAGCGGGGCCTGGCAGGAAGCAGAATTCAACTCTCTAGTGAAGGACCCACATGCAGAGACCTGAGCAGGAACGAGGAAACCAGCAAGATTTCGGGAGCCCCGACACTGGACACCGAGATGAGCCATGGCCACGTTGAGGCCTGAAGGCCTGGGACAGCAGATACAGTGGAAGCAGGGAAGATACACCCCCCGTCTCTCCTGTCCACTCTCCTCTCCCTGTGCCCCTTTCTCTCTGTCACTCTCCTTCCCTCCCTCCCTCACTTCCCTTCTGCCGGTTCCTGCTATTGGCCAGGCTGGACCAGATCAGCCCACAGCCAGCCTGGAGCCCTGGATGCGGTCCACGGGGTCAGCCTCCTGGGGAAGAGAGAAGGGTAGAGAATGAGTAGGAGGATAGAAAGAGCGAATGGAGATGAGCCGGCACATGGTCAGTCAGTAGTTTCTTCGACATCCTCCGGATTCTTCTGGCAGGGAGAGGTGACCTCGACCCTTTTGGGAAGCACAGAACAATGGACCAGAACCGAGGTCACTCACCCTTGCGGCGTTACAGATGTGGGCTGATTTTGCCATTACCCGTAACCCTAACAGCAGTAGGCCCTAGCTCGTGTCAAGCATTCTCCACGTACAGGCCAAGGTGTTACACGAGGGGCGTTCTACACACTTGCTCATCTGTAGAGACAATCCATTAGGCACGTGCTGCTGTGAGCCCCTCTCATGCAAGGGAAAATGGGTTTGGAGAGTCTGAAGGTCCGGCCTGAGGTTATGCAGTTAGCAGCAGAGCTAGGACTGGGCTCAAGTCTGTTTGCCCCTCCCCTCCATCCCCTCCAAGTACAGGCTGGGCCGGAGGTTGGGGGACCCAGGCGGTTTCCCTTAAGAAGCCTTCAAGGGCTGCTTCCACCATGGAGCAGTTAAAAAAAAAAAATGAATAAAATCTTTAAGATAGCAACTCTCTGGACCCAGATCTGCCCAGGAGTTAAAGTATGTGTGTTGGACAGTTGAAGAGTTTTGTGCCAGTGCCAGTCAAGGAGGGGGAAATAAAAGACACCCCTTGGAATAACAGAATGGGGAACGTGGTGCTGCCGTACCGGAGGTCGCCTTCGAGAGCTTCGTGGACGACCAGGCAGAGGCTCTGCTGGTGGATGAGGCAAGCTGGCAGCCCCCGAAAAAATTGTCATCCCCCACCCCC
Source organism: Meles meles (assembly GCF_922984935.1). Classification (NCBI taxonomy): domain Eukaryota; kingdom Metazoa; phylum Chordata; class Mammalia; order Carnivora; family Mustelidae; genus Meles; species Meles meles. The sequence continues at coordinate 17,212,413 of NC_060072.1, read as the reverse complement.
TCCCCATCCGGGGCGAGGGATGGGTTGTGAGGTTGGGTGTGGGGAGGATGGGAGAGAAGTAGGGGTGGGGAGGGAGGAGAGACCCAAGACAATGGCGTTACTCTGCCCTCAGTGTTTCGCAAGAATGAAAATTACCCGCTCTGCCTTCAGCGCTGGCCTGTGGCCAAAAAAAAATTTAGGAACTTCCCCGGTTTGTTTTCGTGGACATCCTTCAGCGTGTTCTGGCAAGGGTTCCGGCAAGGGAGACGTGGCCTTGATGACACTGCTGGGAAGGTCACCGAGGCAGGGGAGGGGCCAGGGCTCTTCTGAGGACTTTGGTCTGACTCTTGCTTGGCGTCTCCTGCAGCTGCACCAGAACCTAGTGAGTTGGGGGAGGGGCGGGGGGTGTGCATTTTTCTTGCAGGCAGGGAATCTCCTGTTTATGCTTTGAACTGCAGGTGTTCCCATCGAAATACCTCCTCCAGCCTGGGGTGCGTGGACCTTTGCCCAGGTAATCTCGCTGATCAGAAGCCAAGTCTGTGAAGGGTCCCTCGCACGTATCCTTATGTACCTTGGAGATGCAGGCCCCGGGCCCAGGGGAAGGAGGGCACGGGGCAGGGGGAGGGGGAGATGGTGGTGGGGAGTATGTGTTCACAGGGTCTCCAGGGCAGAAAAAGGGGGACCGGGTTCCCACCCAGGCCTTTGCTAGCCAGCGGGACAATGCCACATGGGCTGGAACTTGAAAGCAGACTGGATTTTGGCCTCCAAAGTAGGAGGCTCAGTAGTGCTTGGTGAACTTGGCTCCAGGGTCCTGCACACAGTAGGCGCTCCGTCAGGCAGCAGTGCTGAGGGCCTGGGGTTACATCCGGTCTCTGAGATCCTGGGCAGGTCACGGGTAACAGTGGCCCTGCCTCCGGGGTTTTACAAGGATTAAATGATTTGATTCCTGGGGAGAGTTTAACACGTAAGTCTTTATTAATCATCATTATGATTATTCCTAATTTTTAGCCCCATTTAAAGATAGCTTAAACAGCCTCTAATACTTGAATTTTATCAGCATCCAGTTGCCACTTCCTCTCCTGGTTCAAAGCCATCCGGCATAACACCATTGGATTAATTTCTAAATTAATCTCAAGCTTTATGTTCAATTCTTCTTTGCATTAAAAAATTAATACCGGATGTAGGAGCCCTGATTTACGGTTTGGCGTCTGTTCCTGTGAGCATGATCTGTGGGTTCGCACCGGAAAAGTTTAACGTGCGCCAAGAATGTGACACCCAAATTGTTCGTGTTGAAATGAGGGATGTTTGAGTGCATATAATTTAATTAACATTTATCGAATAGCTGGTCTGTTCAAGGCAACGGGCTGTTCGTCACTTCACATCTCAACAGAGTCCCCCAACCCCCTCCGTCACTGCGTCCTGTGCTGGCGAGAGCACTGAGCAGAAGCGACCAACCCAAGGCCATTCTGGGAGATCTTAGATGAAACAAAACCAGACCCCATGACCGTCCAGTCCCCTTCCCCCACTTCCCCCCCTTAGTCTTTATAGCACTTTATTACTAATTTAAAAAAAAAAAAATTTTTTTTTAATTTGTTCTTTCTCCTGCCCTCACCTCCTTCCAATCCCAACTCTTGCTAACCCGACCTCTTTTCTTATCACGGATCTTGCTTCCAGAAGCTCTCAGTGGGTGTTTTCTGGTCTCTAGTCCTCATCTCAGAGTTAGTTCTCTGTGTCTGCAGGAGCAAGACCCCTGGAGACGCTAGACAAGGAGGAGGACAGGGTACATAGGGATAAGGAGACCCATAGAGTGGGACTGTGGAGCGTAAAGTAGGTGCAAAGGTGCCCAACCCACGTTCCGCGGTCCCCAACCCACGTTCTGTCCCATTCTTCCCGCTCACCCCAGTTCTTAGAGCTTTCATAAAAAATGCAGAGAGTTCTGAGTGTTTTTTAAAGGCCATTTACATTTTCGGTGCAATTCTACTTGCAGTTTGATGGAGAGGAGAAGAATAACCGCCAAATCAACTAAAAGTGGCACCAGGCAATGACAGTAATTGTAGGCAGCAGGATAATTGATCTAATTACACAAAGGAAAGCCTCTCGCTGGGGAGCCGCGCCTGTCAGCCCTGCAGGCGGCAGCTGATGGGGTCCTGCATCCTGGGTGTCTGCAAGAAGAGAGGAGGGTACCAGGCCAGGTGAGGGTCAGGGAGGAGGGCCGTGGCCAGTGTGTGATGTACCCCAGGCCAGCCAGCAAGTGATCCCCGATGTGTGTCCTGCCGGTTGCCTCTGGAGAGCAGAGGGTGCATGTGGGGTGATTTAGAAAATATTCTACAGCTGCCGTGTTTACCATTAACTTGCCAGGTCCTAAATTCCTAAGGCCCCGAGACGGAAGGCATGGTTTACAAACCCGGTTAGAAGAGCCAACCGCTCCGTCTTGGAAGCCCCAGTGCGGCTCGCAGGTGGAAATGAGGCTGTGCATTGATGAGTCTTGTTGGTTTTGATCTTGAGCTATGTTCCCCCTGGAAGCAGGTCCAAAGGGCTGGGGTCTGCAGCCCTGTTCTCTGATGGGGCTCCCTGCCCACACTGTGGGCTGGCCTGCTCTTCCCTGGGCCCGGCGACCATCCCAATCTGTCTACAAAGGCATTTATTCCTTTTTTTTTTTTTTTTAACAAAACCATGGTAATCAACACATAGCAAAGAATGTGCCGTCCTAACCATGTCTAAGTCTGCGGTTCTGTGGTGTCGAGGATGTTCACGTCGTTGTACCACAGTTCTCTAAAGCTCTCTCATCTTGCACAACAGAAACTCCATGCCCCCCCCACCCCGCCATCAGCTCTTCATGTCCCCCTCCACGCCGCCCCCAGCAGCCACGGTTCTCTTTTGGTGTCTCAGAGTTCGATTACTCTGGATGCCCCCGTAAGTGGAATCGTACAATGTTTATCTTTTGGTGACTGGCTTACATGAGGTAGCCTCATGTCCTCAAGGTTCATTCATGCTGTGCCGTGTGTCACGATTCCCTTCCTCCCGAAGCTGAAGAATATTCCGTTGTATGGAAATGCTACATTTTCTAAATTCATCCGTCAGCGGGTATTTCCCCTTTTTAGGCAAATATTTCTGAGCACCGACTACTCGGTAGGTAGCCTGCTGTTAGCTGCCGCTCCTGGCGGGGCCCAGAGGTGGATGAGAGGGACAGGCAGTGTGCGTGAGTCCAGGTACCTGAGAAGAAAGAAGACACAAGGTCCCCTTGAGTGAGAGGGGGCAGCCCAGACGACCGCGGCCGCGGCCCCATGATACCAAGTCCCTGCCACGGGCCAGGCGCTGGCGTGGGGTCTGTATTCACATCGTCACTGTCGGTGATCTTGTGGGACCGTACCCATCACCCCATAAAGCAGGTGCGGCTGCCGTTCTCTCCAGCGAGGAAACAGAGTCCGGAGGTGAAGGGACGTCCGTGTGCATACAGCAGGTAGTGGTGGAACAGGGTTAGAACCTGGGCTGTGCGGCTCTGGGCCTGCCTCTCCTAAGCAGTAGTTGCCCAGTGAGACGGTGGAGTCAGACCCAAGCAACGAGGAGCCGCCTGAAAAAGCTTCCCTGGCCATCCCCCTGTCCAGCCTCGATGAATGATACTTCAGACCCTTATCCCTGTGCCCTGTTCCCCCAAAAGAGCTGGAGGGACAGATAAAAAACCTCAGGAGGGTGCTGTGTTCGCATGTCTGTGTCCTTTGCACATGCAGGGGGCCGAGATGCTGTTCCCAAGGCGGTTGAATGCCTCTGCCCCCCAGTCTGGAGCAAATCGTTGGTGTGTAGCTAGTTCCCCAGTTGGTGGAACGTAATGGGGTGCCCCATGAGGCCAAAGGGGGCCTAGCATGCTGCACACCTATGTGGCCTTTCATCGTCTTCGTAGGAGAAAAAAGGGGTTTCCCAGGTGTAAGACATTTGTTTCAAGGGTTTACTGAGCATCCAACAGACGCCGGGTGCTAGGGATCAGAGGGGATCTAGCAAGACCCCGACTTCAGGGAGGGAGCTCTCTGAAGACCGTAGCCATGGATACAAGGGTGAGGGGCGCTTCCTGGCTGCCCGCAGTCAGCAGGTATTCAGAATCCAGAATCCCTTGTGCTTATCCTACCCCTTGGTGGAACCCAAAGACTTTTCCACCAGCCTAGAGTTTTCTAAAAAGGCCTAGGGAGGTTGGGGGAGCCGCTGGGGATGAGATCAATAGAGAGACACCCACAGAGTGTGGGAAATGGCCAAGGACAAGGGTGTGTGCGGAGAGGGCTGCCCCAGATGCTTTTGGTGGAAGGTGCAGCTTCCCTGGTCCCTGGATTCCCCGTGGGAAGGACATCCTGCACCGAGGGAGAGCACAGAGGAGGGGTGCGATTGTGGGGAAGCTTCCTTCTCCCTTCCTGTAGGGGGTTGTAGCTCCTGTGCACCCCGGTCCCCAGCCCAAGGCTCTGGAGACTTTGGCCTGTCCAGTCACCAGGAGCAAGGAATTGGAGCCAGACAACCCCACCCCTTTGCTCAAGGGGGTGAATGTGAGGTCCCTTCCAGACTGATAGGAGCATCTGGCCTTGTGCAAAATGAGCCAGGACTACCCTGCAGCCCCTCATCCCTGCTTCTTACCAGTGTTCACTGCCACCTTCCCCTAGAGTGTGGAGTCATCAGCAGACCCCCAGCCCCTCCATCCTCAGAGCTCGATGTCCACAGCATCTGCACCAGAAGGACTGAAGGAAATACGTGCGTCGTGTCTGATACAGTATCTGACAGATAAGGAGCATTTGCTTAGTTCTCATTGCTCTCGTCCTTTGGCTGGCGTGTATGTTTTGGATCTCTGTCCCTGTCTGTCTTATCCCTTCATGAAATTCTGGGAAATGCTGAGAATCGGGGGCCAAGGGAGCATATTGCCTTCATGCCCAGTAACGGCAACTGACGGAAATGGCGGGTGGCTTTGTGGATTTGATGGGGAAGCTTTCTTCCGCATGGCCTGCTTTGAGTAGTGGTGGGGTGAACGGCCCTGCAGAGCTCCAAGAGGCTTCTAGCTGCTCAGACAAATCCCCCTGACCTTGGAGCTGGAGCTGTGGGAAGGTATGTTCCACTTCATGGCATTTCTTTTAATTCATTCCTGATTGATTTAAGAGATGCCCGTGTGGAGGCAGTTCTGCCCCTCTGGCCTCGGCAGGATGGCGAAGGATGGATTCCTTCTCTTCTCTCATTCCCTGAAGATCTGTCAGGCTTTTGTCCAGAAGCCCCAGGCTGGGGGGGGGGCTGAACGGGCGGTGGGAGAGGAGAAAGAACTGCCTTGTGGTTTGTGACTCCTCAGACGATGTGCATTTGGGGAGCAGGAACCCTCAGGAGGCTGAGGAAGGTGTGTGGGAGGCAGGGGTCCCCTTGGCTTTTCACAGCCAGAGGTCCCTAGCAAACGTCAGGCTGCCTTGTCTTACTCTTTGTTCCTCAGACAGAACACACCGGAGAGCCAGCCTAACAGAGAGACAGTGTTCTAGGAGATGGATAAGAGATTTGGGTAAAAAGGAGAGTGGCAATGTAATCATTTTGAACCCAGGAAACGCATTTGGGTTAGAAAGTTCTAGAGTGTAGTGGGGGTATGCTACAGCCTTATTAAACCAATTCCGCCATCTTGCGTCCTTACAGGACCAACTGTGGTAGGCTCAGGGGATACAGTGCATGTCCCGAGCCCCCAGCTGGCCTCTGTGACATCTGAACCCCGTGTTATCCTCAGCCCCAGGCTACCTGTGATTGCTCTGACGGATACACAGGTGGCCCCTGCCAGCTTCCCTCCTGGGACTTTGGAGATGCAGAGTAAAACACATCACAAACCGTCTTTGCAAGCTCTGGGGCTTTCTTGGGCGGGTGGTGGGGGGCAGTCGATGAACAAGGAAGGGCCTAGTCAGTCTTTATTTCTGCTCACCAAGCATTTGTTGATGCCTCTAGGCACTGAGGCTCTGGGGGGTGACCCGGCCAACATCCCTGCCTCTGGCCGCCCCTGGAAGGTTTCCGTGTTCCTGATATATGGAATATTCTCTGCAGAAGTACAGCATGCCAGCAAAAATCATTAGATGTTGCCTAACTGGAACTTCATCTTTGCTTTTTAAAAAAAAAAAAAATTGATCAAGAAAGGAAGTGTGACTCGGGGAAGCTGAGTTACGTAAGGCCTCAAAGCTCATACACAGTGGAGCGCTCTGTCGGCCAGGCCCAGCACACCCGTTTTGTTTTTCAGGTTACAGAGCGATGGAGCTTAGTCCTAGTCCCTGTTCTAGGCAGTGTCTTGAGGTCACCATTTGCAGGTCTTATCTCTGGGAGGGGACACAAAAAGGATACGCTTTGAAGATTCCGTGCCGTCTCCCCTAAAGGGCCGTTTGTCCGGCTTTTCAGTTCCTCCCAGTGACGGGGGATCGGCGTTCTAGAATACAAGACTTGCTATGTGTAGCTCCTTCTCTCGGGTGAGAGGTATGATTGATTAGAACCTAAGAAGCTGTTTGTGGAGAAGGGGGTGAGGTCTTCCAGGAAGCCAGCCGTTCCCGCCGCAGTGTGCAGGAGCGCGGAATTGATCTGGGAGCCCCAGCGCCTCCTCGGAAATCATTTGCAGCCCCCCCCCCCCGGTTCCACCTGTGAGTATGTGTGAGAAGGCATGCATGGCCCATCTCACCGCGAAGGGGCAGCAACTGTCCCCGAGGGCGGGATCCCTGCATCCCTACGGGTTTGAACAAACAGGGGGTGTGAGGGCGGGTGACCAGAGGGCCTTTGCAGCTCGGGAGACTCGGCTGGACCTGTGTGCGTTTTGGAGGGTCCAAGGCTCTGGTGTGGTGTGTCCGGAACACACGGAGGGAGAACCGTGCTCAATGAGCCACTGTGTCAGTCTTGGCTCAGGCCGGAACGTGGTGTCCAAGGCAGCCTGGGCCCGAATAAAGACACGCTTTATTTCCCCTCTGGTTGACAGAGGGGGATTTTGAAGGTAACAGGGGAAACAGAGTGAGCAGTGTTCAAGGACGGCGCAGCCCACCTTCCTGGATGGTTTTCCACGGCAGCAGGTCCGGCCAAGCGAGCTGGCTGGGGAGACGGAGAGTTTTGCGAGTGCGCCGCGGGGGATCGGGGGTCGGGGACTGCTGCCCCCGCCCCAGGCCATTCTGTAGCACCGCGGGTTCAGGGGTCAGAGTGGGGGAGATGGGTGTCCCCGCGTGTGTGACCGTGGCAGGGCTTCTGGACAGTCCCGCAGACAGGGGCCTTCCACAGCAGAAGTTTATGGTCTCCCGGCGCCGGGCCAGAAGGCCAAAATCAAGGTGTGGGCTTGGAAGGAGCCGTAACCTCTCTCCTTGGCTTGTCCGTGTCCTTCTTCACACTTACACGGCATTCTCCCCGTACCGCTGCGTCCACCTTTCCTCTGTCCAAACGGCACCAGTCACCTTGAAGGAGGGCCTGCCCTCATGACCTCATTTTCACGGGCTTATGTCGGTCAAGGCCCCATCTCTAATCATGATCACGTTCTGAGGGACGGGGGCTTGGGACTCCACAGGAATTTTGGAGGAACACAGTTCAACCCACAGTTAGCATGTGCCTTGTAGTCCATCTTGTTCATCTGGAGATGAGGAAGCAGCCCCGGAGTGGGGGGTCCCTAACACTTCTCTGCCTGCTGCTTTCATTCTCTTCCTGAAAAGACGTACCTTTCAGACCCCACAGCATCTGAACCCGGCTTCATCAAAAATACTTAGAACTGCTTCTTCCTGTTGGCTCCTTGATCCCAAGCAAGGTGCTCAGTAGGCACTTATATAGTAACTCGTGTAATCCTCGTGAGGACCCTTAATAATTCCCATTGTTTAAACAGGAAACTGAGGCATGGGGGGGTTAGAGCGCTTGTCTGAGGTCCACAGGTTATATGTCATGTGGTTGAGATTTGAACCCAGGCCATGTGGCTGCAGAGGGTACATTATAAACCATGTCCACGTCCCTTAATAGGACTCTGTATTTGACACGAAGCCCAGCACAGCTTCCCAAGGGCTCCAGGTATGGTCTCCTGCTTGGTCTTTGTGGCAAAGAGCAACGTTGAAGAGGCTGTGGAGGGTGGGCTCTAACTGGGAGCCCTCTGGCTCCGTGCTCAAGACTTGGGAGGGTGCTCTGGGTACGAGCACAGGCTCTGGGTTCCCCATGCTCATGCCCTTGATTACCATGTGGTGACTTTGGGCAAGAGGCGTAACCTCTCTGTGCCTCCTTACCTCATCTGTGAAGTGGGGATGACAGTCTTGTAAGGTCGTTTAGGAAAGATCACATGAGTGACTGGGACATGGTAAGTGCTTGGTAAAAATTATCGGTGGCAATTTCATTTCGCCGTTTGCCTTAAAGAGCTGTCCACCATCACCATCCCCACTGGCTTCCCCATCTTCACGGTGCAGAGCTGTGCAGCTCAGTGCGTTGCTCTGAGCCCAGGTGGGTACTGAGCCCTTGGAATACGACCTATGGGAGCTGAGATATGCTGATAGGGTCGATTCCATACATGCCATGTTTTGAAGGTTTCGTGCCCCCCAAATAATTTGTTTCAATAATTTTCATATTGATCACATCAAGGTTTAGCTATATTGGATTAAACAAAATATATTATTAAAGTTAATTTCAGTTGTTTTTTTCTTTCCTTTTTTTTTTTTTTTTTTAAAATGCAGCCTCTAGAAAATCTGGGGGATTTTCCTAAATGTGCTTCTTGGGTTCCAAAATTTGGCATGTGCAGTTCACGTTATACTTCTACTGGGTGGTAAAGGTCCAGACGGTGGACGGTAAGATCCAGGGACCACAGCTGTTCTGTTTCATACCCCAACACCATACTCAGATCCTGACCTCATAGGAGACTCTTAAAAAAAAAAATAATCAAAAAAATCGTTGTTGATGTGGTTTTGATTGTTCTTAAACCCAGAAAGGCCTACTGGATACCAAGTCCAGATCCAGGGGAAGCCATTGGTTGCCAAAGCTCAGGGAAAGCCCATAGGCAGGAGTTTCCAGCTCCCTGGGTCTCTGGCGTTATTGCCCTTGGGCTTGGCCCAGGCAGGCCTCCCACTGATGGCTGGGTTGGACCGCTGGGCCTCTGCATCTCTTGAGGTAGTCTTGCTATGCAGCCAGAGGGAAAACACGGCTGTGGACATCTCTTCTATTTTCAGCATGTTAGGGAAACCAGTTTTGCACAGGGGACATGAAAGCTCACTTTATAGTCCAAAGGAGACCCATGAAAGAGATCACTGTGCATGGTGAGCAGGAGAGAAAGGCCTAAAGGAAATTTCCACCAAGTTTGAGGTCCTCTTCTGGACTTGGTTCTCAGATTGAGCTTTGTGAAGATAAAAAAACTTAACCCTTCCACCTCCATCCCTCCTCTGCATCTCCTTGATCCCCAAAGCAAACCCCAAACCCAGCCTTCGTAAGGGGTAAGGGTGTGTAGATCTTTTTTTTTTTAAACCTTAGGTCTGTGGGCGTGAACTAGCTCCACCCACAGTCCTGGCACGTCCCAAGATTTGAGGCCACCGAGTAGAGCGTCTGAGGAGGAATTTCAGTCATGGAATGCTGGGACTAGATGGGTCTTAGAAAGGTCTCTGGTGCAGCCGCTGAGGTCTTGGATTTCTGTTGTCCTACCCTTCCTGTGCCGTCTATACTGCCGGTGAGGGCCCACCATGCAGGAGGCATGATTGGGACAACCATGTCCACAGCTTCACTATCCTGCCCCGCTTTCTTCTCACCCTCCACCTGGCTTCCGTCACCTGGACTTGGCCTTGCCCGCTCACTCTGATGAAGGTCGAGGTGATGTCATTGAATTGCTACAAACTTTGATGCAACTGCGCCCCAAACCTGATGTAGCTTGGCTCGAGTCACGTGTCTTTGAGGAAGTGACAACTTCTCAGGCCCTGAGTTCTTCATCAGTAAAAATGGAAATAGTGGCACCTGCCTCGCTTGCCCTTGGGGTCCAATGAGATGATATGTAAAGAGCCACAGACAGTGCCCAGGATGTGGCAGACATGGGAGAAGCTTGGGCAGCCCTTCTTTACTTGTCCTGAATGTTTGCTTTTCCATCTGGCCCTGCTCTGCCTCCCGGGTGAGGTTCTTCCTTCCTCTGACCCTGACCGGTGAGAGCCGGGATGCCGGGCTCTGCCCTGGTGGTCTCTGGCACACACAGGGATTTCATGCCCATCTAATGGTCTCCGGGGAAGAGTTCTCTTCCATGGCTGATACAGAATTTGGATTAAGTATGCTGGAAGTTGGAGATCACTAGTATTTCTACCTCCTTGCTTTTAGGAAGCCACCTGTCCTTTCTATTTGTGTCAGGATTAGAACAAGGAATCTTGGCAAAGAGGAGATATTAATTTTAATTAAACATCCTGAGCCTCATTTCCCATTTGGGGATGACTCAGTGAGCCTCCAGATGGGTGGAGGAGAAGGAAAGCAGGAAGTCGTTTTTAACAGAAGCTCAGGTGGTCACAGAGATTACTAACTGAAGTCAGGGATCCCGTCGCAAACTCGGTGCCCGGCATGTGGTAGGATCTCCGTATGTGGATCCCTTATCTTTGGTGTGGTGGCTGAAGCAGGTCATCGAGGAAGGGAAAAGAACTTGGGAGTCCGATATCTGGGAGCAGGCATCAGTGCTGTCTCTCATGAGCTGTGTGTCCTCAAGCGAGCCACTTCCCGTCTTTGAATCCCAGGCTTCTTGTCTGGGATTAATTAGGAATCGCAACGCAGCCCACGTCGTGTGGTGACCATGGAGGTGAATAACTGAATGAAATTGCCTTGTGAATGGCAGAACTCCACGGCATAAGAGTTCCCCATTCTTAATTATTGTGGTTAATGATAATCATTGTGCCTCTTTTTTATTTGATTTGGGTAAATATTAGTCAATTCCCAGTCATGATTCAAACTGGATATTTGTCAAATAATACCGTTTCTAGGCCATTTCTCAACTCCTGCAACTGAATATTGATCGTGTTTGCTTTCTGGAGGCAAAACACTCAGTTTCTCTCCCATCCTTTATTCCTTTTTGCCTGATCCATAAACGACCCCCAGCTCACCAAGGCACCAGATGGGAAACCAGGGGGCTCTTTTGAGAAGAAAGAAAAAGCTCTTTGAAAAACTGCTGATAGAGTGTTTATTTAATTTCAGAAGGGGAGGGTCTATTTTTGTTTTTTAGGTGCAATGCAAGTAGACTTTATTGCTCCTTGAGCTTTTAATTGGTTTACTTTTTTATAGCTTCTTATTTTAATGTTTACGGGTCCCCAGATGCTGAGATTTACTGACATCCGTGAAGGGATTGATAAATGATTTAGTTGAAACAGCAAAACTGGAGGCATTGTATGAATTAGAAATTGTGCCATGGACCCCGCTCGGGAACCACTAATTTGTTTAATGTGACTCACGTCCTGCAGCCATTCCTCACCATAGTCCCAAGAAAAACAGATGCCAACTGTTCCCCCAGCAAAGCGGGAGGTGCCTCGGGGATTGGGGTTGGGTGTCTAGGGAATGTCAGGTAGGGGCTGGCAGGCTGGTCTGGGTTAGGTCAGTGAGGCAGACTTCCTTCTGGAGGTTTGGGCAAACCCTGAGCCGCTCTGCCCTCACCTCTGTGCAACTCTGTTGAGGTTTATCTGCAGGAATGGAGGGCAAGACGGACCCATTACCCTCATACCATTTCAGAGCAGCTATGGGACTTTTGCAGATTTACCCGCGTAAGTCAGCTGGGATCGAAACCCTCAATAATTCTTTCAACCTCACGATTGTCTACTGACTCTGAGAGTAAGCTAAGGCTCATCCCCCTGGGTTTGTTTGCTATTACTTGTTCTTCTCTGGCATAATCTGATTTCTTGCAATTTCTGAATTCTTTTTTCCTGATAGGAAAGAGATACTTGTTTATTACAGAAGATAGCAGAAAACACAAGCTGAATGAATGGACTAGAAATCACCAGTAAATCCATCATCCAGCCATAATCATTGTTAACAGTTTTGATAAATATCCTTCCAGACTTTTTTCCCTGGTAAACATCCTTGTATTTAAAAAAAAAAAAAAAAAAAAAGACACACAGAGCCTCTATTTTTTTTGGTAACCAGTTCTAGTCACTTATCATTTTTGAGCAGTTTTTCTAATAGTCAACAGCCTTGCTTAGGCTGGTGTTCAGGGGGGCTTGGGCAGGCTGACCCTAAAAACAAAATATCTCACTGGGAAGGGTTTGCCTAAGTGTATCATGCCCTTGCAGAGAGAGGAGATTAGCTGTAGCTGTGCATTTCTGCTTGGGTTGCTTCAATGTCATTTCAAGGACACTGATGTAACAGAGATAGCCGTCTCCCTTTCCTTAGCCCACTTAAGGTACCCCTCTTAACAAGTTCCTAAGGATGACTATATCATTCTCGTTCCCTTATTTCTTCCTTCTGTCCATTCATTCATCCATCCATTTAACCCTCCATCCAACGTATCGTCTGTCCTTCCTTACATCCAAGCGCCCATCCGTCATCCATCCATCCATCCAACATAGGGATCATCATCATATTATGTGTCACAGTAATTAGGCTGTGTTTGGTGGTAAGGATGCGGATACGCGATGTAGGCCTCTGCCACTTGGAGTTACCCGTCTCCATTCAAAACTTCCATCTGCCCTGGGCATGAGATGGTAACCTTCATTTATTTCTCCACCATGAACTTGAGCACTTCCGGACAGCTGCCCGGCAGATAACTGGGGTATGGCAGGTGGGCACCCCTTTACAGTGGAAGGATCTCTCCGTCGCTTCCCTAGATCCCTAAGTGCCAACTAACCTGATAGCCCAAAGCTGGGCAAGACCACCAGATGAACTGAGTATTAGATTCTCGAGAGTTTAAAGTGGCAGCAACAATTTTATTTTACTTTATTTTTTAAAGATTTATTTATTTGAAAGAGAGAGAGTTGCAGGAGGGGAAGGGCAGAGCAAGAGACTTCCTGCAGACCACCCCCCACCACCACCGCAGCTGAGCACAGGACTCGACCCCACAACCTGTAAGATCTCGACCTGAGCCAACACCAAGAGCCAGGCGCTTAATTGACAGAACCACCCAACTCTCCCCACCCCCGCCCCCAGGGTTGGGGGGCAGCAACACTTTTAAAAAGCTGTTTCTCAGCACACTATTCCCTAACTCATATATCCAAGGAGAACAAGGATGGTGGCAAAAACTCTTCTGATTCGTTTAGGTTTTATTTATTTATTTATTAAAGATTATTTATTTATTTATTTGACACAGAGAGAGAAATCACAAGTAGGCAGTGAGGCAGGCAGATAGAGAGGGGGAGAAGCAGGCTCCCTGCTGGGCAGAGAGCCCGATGCCGGGCTCGATCCAAGGACCCTGGGATCATGACCTGAGCGGAAGGCAAAGGCTTAACCCACTGAGTCACCCAGGTGCCCCATTATTTATTTATTTTTTAAAGTGAGACGTCTTCAGGTCTGAGAGAGACAGCATGGCTGTATTCTGTCGAGGGCTGAACAGTAGCCTCCTCTGTGGGGTTGGTTCTGGCGAAGCACAGCTCTGTATAGAGAAGGTAAGATTTATTTTCGCCAGTAAAGTGGAAAGCAGAGCCCAGCCCGGCGGCAGCGAGCAGCGGGAGGAAGTCGCTCGTGGGCGCCGGCAGCCGTTACGGTAGAACGTTACAAGTGTGAACAGCCCCCACGTCCCCCTCCGACACAGCAAGGAGGCTGCGCTTTTTTCCAGGGAAGTGGGGTTGTTTCTTTTTATGGTGCCATTTTTGACTTCCTGAGACCGCCGTAGAGTTATAAGGAAATAATTCTTCCAATGGGCCTTAGCGATATCCTAAAGTCGGCATTTGCCCCGTGGAAAGGGCCAGAACTGTTCCATGCACACATTCCCAGGTCACCAGCTGGGGTCTGTTTATTGATTGCGTTTAGGGAACTTGGCTATATGTGGCTTTTTAAAGATACCAGAACTGTTTTTAATAACCCCAAGCCTGAGGCAGAAGTTGGAGGTTTAATTAAAATAAGGAATGTGGCCAACGCCCAGGCTATTCAGAAGGAAGCAGAGACCATGGTTCCTGGCCAGGCCCCAGGGTGTCAGACAGGTGCGACCTCCATGCGCCTGCCCATCCTCCTTGTGCCTTCTTGCCATCTTTTCTCTGGCTGTCGAGCCCTTTTGGGGTTGACCGCAGGTGTACAGCATTAGCCTTGAGATTTGATGTCAAAGGGCCTGAATCAGGGCTCCGGCTCGCTCTTCCCCATTTATCGTGAGCTCTGTGGCCTTGCTTTGGTCACTGTCTGACTTGAGGCCAATTTCTACGTCTACAAAAGACAGGGCGGCAAGAGCTCTCCTCTCAGGACGTGGGGGGAGATAGAGCTTTGGCGGGAGCAAGGGACAGCGTAGGAAGCAAAGGACGGTACTACCATCTGAGCAACATGCGAAAATCTATCAGAGTCTGGAAAGTCTCCTCAAACTGTGCCATCTGAGTGTGGAAGTTAGTTACAGGTGCAGGTCCTGGGGTCACACTGTGTAGGTGTGAATCCTGGTGGTATTAATGTGTCGCTTCAGGCAAGTTGTGTGATTTATCTGTGACTCCATTTCCTCTCTGTAAACTTGGGAATAATAATAATAACCCAGTGGGGTCAGTCTGGTGTTGACCTTAGATGACCAATCTAAAATGCCTTGCAGAATGTCTGTCACCTACGTTCGATAAGGTTATGTAGTAGTGTTCCCAATTTTAAACTTTTTTACGCCCATTGAAAACTCTGCATGTAAATTGGGAACAAAAATTAGTCATTTTCTCTGGATGCAGAGCAAATACCTATTTTATGTCTCCCTTCCTTCCTTCCTTCCTTCCTTCCTTGTGTCTTTCCCTCCCTCCTTCCTTCTCTCCCTCCTTCCTTCTTTCTTTCCTAGCATATTTAGACCAACATATATAGAATTGGCACAGGGATACTTTATTTAAATAGCTACCAATTGCAAGTTCTGTTTGGGTGGGGGTTAAAAATATATTTAACATTTTAAAATTGTGCCAAGGATAGGTTCTCTCTCCCTGAAAAACACCTGTACTATTTTTCTCAATCTTACCAAAAACAATTTAACTTTGGATGGAGGCAAGAATAGAGAAATTTAATAAAGGAAGTTTTGGGTTTTGTGGAGTGGGGTTTTTCGGGTTTTTGTTTTTGTTGCTGTTGTTTTCCTAAAATACAGAAAGATAAGGGGTGATTGTGAAACAGGAGGACCTCTGCAGCCCCCTTGGCCTGGAATCCTCCCCTACCAAAGCAAGATGTTATTAAGATAAGACTCTCCAATTTCCTTCCATTGTTCTTGGGACTCTGCGTTTCTGTAAGTCGTTTGCATCTGTCTGCATGTTGAATTCTAGAGGGTGTGATTATGGACAAATAAAATGGAATGAAATAATGTGAGCATCGAGTTCCATTGGTATTCAAATTACCTATTCGAGTCTCAGCGTGCCTGAAATACAGATTTTTCTCTGAAATACAATGGATGGACAACAAATGTTTCTTGATTAAACAAAGAAGGAAAGACTGGGAAGGGAGGAGGAAGGGGAAGGGGTAGCAGTAGTTTGAGGGACAGGGAGGCAGGGAGGGGTCTGAAAACTGCCCCCCCACTCTCTGCATGGTCCTATAACACTGTGTGCGCTGGGACCCGGAGAGCCAGAATGGGCAAGCTGTTGCCCCACCTTCTTCTCCAAAACTGTGCCAACGGTGGCTGGGTAGCTGGCGAGGACTCCCTCTTGGTCACATCCCTTCTGCCGGTGGCCGGAATGGCACGTGGCAAATAAGGGGTGCCTTAGAAATGCTCGTTGAATAAAGTTTCTGGTAGTTTCTTAATAAAGATAGTGGGTTTCACTTACAGAACTCATGTTAAACGATGCACCTCTAATTTGAGAGTTAGGTGGGCCCTGGCTGACGCGTCTCCAGGAATCATTCTGTTCAGTGAATTTGGTCTAGCAGACCCTCTGAGTCTTTGTGGTCATTTGTCCCGAACTAGTGACTGCCGGCAGCCTCTCTCACGAGAGGTCGGCAGTATCTGGGCGCCACGGAGACCCACAGGTGCACCCCTTCCTGACCACTATTTGTGCAGTAAGATGTGGAAGTCAGACAGCCGCCACCCCCCCTTTCTCGGCTGTCTGTGTCACCTGGGCCCTCCAGCTCCAGACTGCCTGCCAAGGCGGTGTCTTCCATGGGTTTGCTAGAACACGGGTCCAGCTCTAGAATCACATGTTCTTAAAGACTCTGGCCCTTGGGAATTTAAAATCAGCCCTTCTCTTCCATCTCAGTCAGAGGCAGAATTTTTTTTTTTTTTAAGAGAGAGGGCGCGAGCAGAGGTGGGGGGCAGATAATTGGCACAGAACCCGATGTGGGGCTCCATCTCATGACCCTGAGATCGTAACCTGAGCCGAAATCAAGAGTCGGTTGGTTAACTGACTGAGCCACCCAGGTAGGTACCCCAGAGGCAGAATTTTGTCCTCTGTTGGAAAGGGGCCCAGTGGAGACAGGACAGCCTTGGACAAATGGCCCTTTCTTCATGCTTCTATCCGTAGCAGCGTGTCGCAGGTACGAGAGTCCAGTGTTCATCCAGGCTCTGCCTCCCGCTCATTTTGGAACTCAGGCATCCACGAGCTCCCCTGGGACTCCGTCTCCGCCTCTGTAACATGGCGACAGTAATGGTTCTCTGCTAGAAGGTGGTGAGGAATGAAGGAAATACCTCCGCCTCTTAGCCCTACCCGGGGCCCAGGTGTTGGTGGTCACTGGGGTCGCACATCCAAGTCACCGGGAGGGCCTTTCACATTCCTGCGGTGCCCAGACCTCCCGAATCAGAATCTTGGGGGGCCAGGGATTCCTATCTTAGAATCCCCAGAGGTGATTTGTGTGTTCAGCCAGGGTTGAAATGGCCGATTCTAGAAGAACTGGACTCGTGGAGGGGCAGGAGGCAGTGTAGCCGGAACAGCCAGCCCACAGCAGCTGGAGTCAGAGCCCCTGAGTTCCAGTCCCAGCTCCCACCACCCCCTCACAGCCATTGACCCTTGAACTTGAGCCAATGCCCTAACTTCCCCGGAGGTCAGTTTCTATTAGCACCCCCATAGGGTCAGATAGGGCTTAAATGAGATATTACATGTCAAGTTTAATAAAGTGCCTGGCACGGAATAAGCCCCCAAATCAGTGGTAAGCACTTAATACCCATTAACTGATTTAATCTTTATAACAACCCTAGATAGCAGTTGCTATTGTGATCCATGTTTTACGCATATGGAGACAAAGACAGAGGGCACTTATGTAACTTCTCTAAGGTCACAGGTGTTTGAACCTGCTTCCTAAAGACACCATGCTCCTCACCGTGACACAGCACAGAACATGCCAGAATGAGCTGTCAGCAGAGCCAGTGGAACCAGCCCAGCTAAACGGGCTGCGATTGCCTGGTCTGGAGCTGCAGCTGACCACACAAGTGGGCATGGATTACGTTCTCCGGAAATGATGTTTATTTTATCTGGGGCTTGAGATCAGCTGTGTGGTGTGGAAGGGAAGCAGCATTCCAGGTCCCACCCTCTCGCCAGTGACCATTTATTGGCTCCCCCACCCCTGCCCTGCCCCGGGATGGACAGCACTAATTTACACTCAGTCTGATGGCAGCAGCCCCCAGAGATATATGGGTCACCGAGCAAGAGGGAGAAACTCACCCCAAACCCATGCTTTTCGGAAGGAATTGGATTCTGGGAATTTACAGCCCTCCCTGAACTGTTCTCTTCTTTGGAATCGATACAGTCGTTTTCCTGTAAGAATCCAGAAAACCCCCAGGCAATGCTGAGTTCCAGAAAGGAAGGCGTCCTCAGGCAGCCATTGCAACCCTGACATTGCTCTCTCCCCATTTCTGTGGGCAAGGGAAACTGCCCCCAGGAACTAAGGAAGTCCCCAGCCCCAGCCATCCGCAGACGTACGCTCCCCTCTGCAGGCACAAGCCCGTACAATTGGCGGCTCTGTCTCCTGCCAGCCAGCTGGGCTGAATGTTCCGGGGCACCAGGAGACTTTTCCTCCCCGCCCCCCGCCCCCCTTCTCCTGCCCCGCTGGCTCCACACCCTCCTGAATGTTCCATTCTAAACCAGCCACAATCAGGAGCCTGTTTCTGTGCTGGGAAAAAGAGCAGCGTGAAGGCTTTTAAACTTGCTGGGTAATTTAAGGTATTTATCGCTATTTGGAGAGCTTTGCTTGTTTTCAGTCCATTCCCCCCCAGCTTTTAGAAATGGCGCAAATGATTATTTTTTTTTTTTTTTCCTCTGAAAGGGATGCTTCTGGGTCCTTCCGCTGCCCCCAAGGCTGGATTCTGAAGTTAGTCTCCAGACCCGGGTGTGTTAGCTGAAGTTTTGTTCATTCTTCATTCAGACTGTCCATGAACATGAATTGGGCGTCTCCCCGTTCCAAGTCAGACTCATGTCTTTCCTGCACTGGACTGGGAGTGTTTCCAACACACAGAGCAGCCAACTGGAGGTTAGAGGGCATGGGCTTTGGGTCTAAGCTGACCCCAAGATCAAGTCATGCTCTGTGAGTTAGCTGTGGGACCCTGGGCACAGTTTCTGAGCTTCTCCAGAATTTCGTTTTTCATCTGTAAAATGGGTATGATAACAGCTCCTTCCTTCTTGCTTTAGAAGTTAGGCATAAATAAATCTTAAAAATTCAGAAACTCTCTCTAAAATTAATCTTTTAAAAAATTTTTAGGGAAATGGGGTGCCTGGGTGACCCTGTCAGTTAAGCATCAAGACTCTTGATCTGGGCTCGGGTCATGATCTCAGGCTCTGCATCAGATTCTGCACTCAGCAGGGAATCTGCTTGAGATTCTCTCTCCCTCTGCCCATCTCTCCGTGCTCTCGCTCTCTCCCTCTCTCTAAAATAAATAAATCTTTAAAAGAAAAAAATCAGAAGTTAGGCAGTGTGGGTTCAAATCCCAGCTTTGCCACTTTCTCATTCTGTGATCTTAGCTTCCTTGTTTTCTCAGTTAACTTCTCTTTCAGTTAGGGGTAACCATTAAGTCCTTTAAGGGGACTGAGAAAACAGTTGATGTAGAAAGAGCGAGTGCCTGGCACTTGGAAACTGCTCAGTGCAGCCAGCGTTAGTGCGGAGAGGGAGAATGCACACACACACACACACACACACACACACACTTCCGGCCATGGTAAGAGGCACTTGATAAATCTGAGTTACTCTCCCCCTCCCTCTTTTCCTAAACTCTAAACAAGCCAACAGCTGGACAGCGGCAGAAGCTTGCCAAGAAGTCAGAAGAATCTGTACTCTCCGTTCAGTCTGCTGAAGGTCTTACTGACCTCATTGGGCGAGGAAGGAGAAAGAAGGGTGTCCCACAGCCAGCTACACTCTGGCAGGAATGGCCCTCAGATAGTCCCTGGCCTGCTGACTCTCTCACTGTCCTGGACGGGGCGGGGAGGGGGGGACCCTCCTTAGGAGGTCAGCAGCTGAGACCGACCTCAAAACCCAGGGGCTTCCCCTCATTCATAATCTCCAGGTGGTGTCAGCCCGACACCACCCCTGGGGCAGAATGGTCCTTCCTTCCTTTTCCATTCAGGGCCCTCCATGAGCTGCTTCCCTCCCCCGGTGTCCCCATGCAACCTCCTTCATGGACCTCCCCCACCCCGCCGGTTTCTCTGTCTCTCTCTCTCACACACACATACTCTCAGCTCAGGTTTCTGCTTCTGCCTTTTCAGTGGCTTTGATTTCCCATGTGAAACACAAACAAAACTGGTTTTCTTGCCCTGCCTTCTGCAGGCGATGGACACATAAGAAAACCCTGAGATCGCGGTTGGAGATGAAAAGCTAATCACCATACTGGAAGGCTTGAGTTATAAGAGTGGCCAATGGCCAGGTGTATCTTTACTCCTTAACACGGAACGGAGACCCGGATTATCTTTCCACCTTAGCTTCCATCCCGTCGGTCGGCCTGTGCTCCCTCCTCTGGGAAGCCTGGTGATGATCTCTAGTCTGCCTGTGTGTAGCAGTTCTGTGTTCCCAGGAGTCTAACCAAAGGGTGCAGAGGGGCAGGGGAGAGCCGGCCTGCAGAATGACATCTCCACCCCCTGTGAGCTCCTGTGCTGGGCCTTACTTTCCTCATTGGCAGAACTGGGCCAATATGAACCCCTATGTCATAGGGTTGTTATGAATATCCAGGGAGACAGTCCATATAAAGTACTTGAACGTCTGGCCACGTATCAGTACGATTACTGCTCTTCTCAGTTTCATCCCTGAAGCACTTGTTGGACTGGACTGTAATCACTGCTTTAATTGTCTGCTTCCCCCTCCCCCCCAGGGTCTGGCAGCAAATTAAGAACCAGAAGATTATATTCTTCAACTCCCGAGAACAATGGGCATGTAGAAAGAGCCACTGCTAAAGTGAGGTGATACTTTGTTGAGAAAAGATGACTTACAGAAAGGCTTTCTTTTGTTTACGCTTTCAGACATCTTGCCTGAGCTTTTTTTTTCTTTCCTCTCCTCTCCCGCCCCCCCCCCAATATTCCATAAAGCGAAGAGAGCCTTTCCCCAGCCCCACGGAAGCTTCTGTGTTGCTTACAGGTGTGGCAGTGGGGATACCAAAGTGAGCAAACTGGCAGGAACTCTGGGCTTTCCTCTCTGTAACTGGGGCGCATTTCTTCTGACCTGTCCTACCGGTTAGAAAATATTTTAATCATCAGCCCTGGAGGAAAGAATGCTGTGATTTCTGCTCAGGTTTTGTATGTTTGATACGAGCTGGGTAGCCCGGGCTTTTGATCCTTGACCGTGAACGTCTGAGATGAGCAGCACGGCACAAGGATGGTTTTTTTCTAGAAGTACAGTACACGAAGGACGTGTACATGTGCCCACAGGCTTCCTGAGGCCTGTCTGGTCCACGCAGTGGGGTGCAAACTGCAGGGGTCATGGAACAATGGCCAAGGTCGTCTCTGGCACACGGAGTAACAGCTGGGGTGAGTGACAGGTATGACTGCACTCAGGGTCCCAGATGTCCGTCTGTCTTACTGCAGATGTCCATGTGTTGAGGGGTGGGAAGGAACAGATAGCTTCAGAAATGGAGACTGAGGACATTGTTGCTTTCTGCTTCCTAGCCTATCCTCCCAAAATACTACAGAGATCTGTAAAGGAAGACCACTTTGAGAGCTTTCTCATGACTGGTGTCCATTGATTCAGAGGGGGGAGGGGGAGTGTCCCTGAGCACCGGCCGCCTGGCTGGCCCTGGGCCGCTGAAGTAGCAGGACATGGGAGTGTGGTTTGCCTTCGATGCCAGTCCCACCTCCCAAATGACCTCGGGAGGAATAACCTCCTAACAGGGCTAGATTACTCCACATGCCGGGCAACTCAGTACATCACAAGAAGTCTACACAGTGCTAGGCAGCTCGCTCTCCTTGGCTGAAAACCTGGCTTCCTCCTCCAGCCTCTAGCGAGTGAGCCACCCCTGGGTTTCACATGCCACTAGCAAGGCGACTGTTCCCACTGCTTGAACCTACACATCTGAGCCTATAGATTAGCCTCAACTCCTGATCCTGGGCCATATTTTTCCCATTACTTTCCCAAGGCTGCCGTGACAAATGACCATAAACCAGGTGGCTTAAAACAGCAGAACTGTATTCTCTCACAGTTCGAGAAGCCAGAAATGTGAAATCAAGGTGTCAGCAGGGCTGTTCTCCCTCTGGGAGCTTTAGGGGGGAATTCCTTCTTTGCCTCTTCTAGATTCTGGTGGCTGCCGGCTTCCTCGACCTGGGGCTGCACGTGGCCTCTTCCTCTCCTGCTTCTTGTAAAGATGCTTGTCATGGGATTTAGAGCCTGCCCTGGTGATCCAGGATGAGGTCCTCATCTCAGGATCCTTAATCACATTTGCAAGGACCCTTTTCCCAAATGAGACGCCTTACAGGTTCCAGGAACTTGCACTGGCTCTGTCTTTGGGGGGCTACATTTAACCTGTTGTCCTTTTTAATGGGAAGGTTAGTTCTATGAGTTAACACTGACTGGAGGAGGTTTTCTGTGTGAGCCTAAAGCATTTTCTCAGGAATAAACATCTGGGGCTATCTATTTCCAGATGTGTGACTCGGACAAGTTCCATAACCCCTTTGGGCCTCAGTTTCTTCACCTATAAAGTGGGAATAATAATAGAAGCTACCCACAGACCTAAGTGTAATTGTAGAGCACTATCTCCCGTCGCATGCGCTGTCTAAATATTAGCCATCCTATGGTGATATCGTCAGGGCATCCTAATCACCCCTGGAGCCTACCTTCAGACAATGGGATTTTCCACTAGACTAGATTTTCATTTAACATTCAGTCTAGGTTCCTAGAATGCTGACCTTTTTTGCCTCCACTTCTTGGCTTAGCCAACATAGCTTGGGATTTGTTGCTGTGTGACTTGGGGCAAGTTCCTTAACCTCTCTGAGTCTGGTAGACCACTCCTTGGTAGGGCTGCTAGAAGATCGAAAGCGGTCAGTTGTGTGGCACATGGTCGACATCAATCCCTCATGGCTGAACAGTGAGGAAATGGCATGCGTGTGAGGTCTGCTGCTTCTCCATAAGCCCGGGGGGTGGGGTGGAGAACATCTTTCTTCCCGGTGTCTTTATGGCTGCTGGGTCTCTTCCCCTGCTGGCAGCGCTCCCCAGAAGGTAGAGAATGGCTTGCAGTTAGTTCTAGTTCGTTTCCTCCCCTGAGCCCAATTTCTCTTCAGTTCCCAGCACAGATGAGGCCGTGCTTTCCAGACTGCTGTTTCCCAGAGCAGGTTTTTGCAGGCATGTCTGGGGAGGAAGTTTGGTCCTGGCTAATCAAGCTGTAGTTCTAGTGGTTAAAAGGTTTCCAGGTCAGTTCTAAGTGGGTATGCTGAAGACTCCTAACCTTTCATGAAGATGCTGCACTGTTTCCTTCAGTGGTCTGTCCTGGTGGGTGGTGACCAGCTCATAAATCCTGTGCTAGCTACCATTCCTAGGAAGGTTAGCCACCCTCCTTCGGGCTTCCTGTGCACCAGGCACTGTTCTCAGCACTTCACATTCATCCCCCTTCCCCCCCATCCTCTTGAGGAAGGTCCTGTTCTAATCCCCATTTTACAAATGAGGAAACGAGGGAGGCCCACAGAGTTTTAGTAACTGCTTGCCCGGTATCACTGAGTTTATAGGTGGTGAAGCTGGGATTTGAACCCGGGACTGCCCCTCGTTGACCATCTGCAGTGATGTCTGGGACACACAGGGCTCCAAAAATGTATTAATAATTTATTTGAATGGTGAATGGCTTTTCTTGTTAACTGAGAAATCTCCGTCTCTGCGGGCAGGTTAGAACATTTTCTTTGCATTTCCCCCTCCCACCGCGCCCCCCTCCCTAGCTTGAAACTCGTGCAGGTTTTTCCCTAACTGGTTTTTGAATCGGGGACATAATGCCCTGGTTTTCTTAACTTGTGTGAGGTATCAAAAGATGATCTTTCAAACACAGATGCTGTGTGACAAGGACAAGGCACATAACCTCTCTGAGCTTTACTTTTCTTGGGTTAGTAATATTGAATGCATAAATACTGATATGTATCAAGTGCCAGGCACAGTAGCAGGTCTCAATACATGGAAAACTGAAAGGTAAAATATAAAATACTTGGTGTTTTCCTCAATAATGTTGCGGCATAACTCTGAAGATATTTTTTTACTGTATTTTGATTGATCAGATAAATTTGGTGTAGGTATCTCTGTTACACCACGTGTTTTTAGTGGTGATCATGATAATCAATTTTTATATTTAAAATACTCTGGCCAAATGAAAGTTTACGAAGAAATACTTTTTAAAGTTGAACCTAAAATGGGTGTTGATGGCCATCATTATTGATGAAACAGAATAGTTTACCGCTGAAATGGTCTAATTAAAAAACTATTATATCTATCAATGACTTTGACTTCTCCTGTGCTTAGTTTTTGGTTGGAGCTGTGAACCCTCGAGTGCCCCCGCACAACAACAAAAAATGGTAGCGAATGACTTCGATGTAGCCTCACGCTTTTCCACCTGAGTGATAGAGTCCCATTCTTCAAATCTTTGTTTTCCTTCTCTCTCTCTCTCTCTTTTCCTTAGTTGTATAATGTCAGTAGGATGCATCACTATCTTCAGGATCCAAGTAGGTAACTGGGACCAAGAATAATAGTAGAAATAATAATAGTGAATAATAATACAAACACAGTAACAGTTGTTATTAGCAGAGTGCTTAACTCAGTGCCAGATACAGTGTTGGGACTTGACTCACAGTGGTGAAGAGCCATGAGCTCCGAAGTCAGGCTGTTGGCCCTAAACCGTGTATTTTTCTGTGCCTTTGTTTCCTTGCCTATAGAATGGAATTAATCCCATCACCCTCTTACAGAGTTGTTTGAGGTTTAAATGATATAATATGTACAAAGTACGTAGCAGCTATGTGGCAGACTGCAAACACTGGGCTGTGTTAATTATTAATAATTCCTTAAAGACCTTTTCTGGTATATCCCAGTTTTGTGCATGAGGAACTTGGGCTCAGAGAGGCTGGGGACTTGCTGGAGGTCACACATGCATTGATTGAGAGGCATGAGCTGGAGCCAGCCCGGTGCTGACCACGGAGGCGGGCTCCTCCTCTGCCCCTGGCATGTCTCAGCCAGTCCCCCTGCACAGGGTAGTGCTGGCTGCAAGGGAGGGAAACAGCTGAATGATTACCTTCCTCTAGAAGTTTCGTTTTTCAGCCATTATGTCACTGGGGCAAGAGACCAGCCTTCGGTTTGTAAATGGTATATTAGTTTCCTATTGCTGCTGGAACAGATTACCACAGGTCAGGAGATTAAAACAATGCAAATGTGTTGTTTTTCACTCTGAAGGTCGGAAGTCCCATATGGGTCTTAACGGGGCGGAACTCAGGGTGTCAGCAGGTCCTTGCCTTTTCCAGCTTCTAGGGCTGCCTGCATTCCTTGGCTTGTGGCTACACGGCTTCAGCCTCTGTTTCCATCGTCCCGTCTCTGACTCCAACCGGCCTGCTTTCCTTCTGTAAACACCCTTGCAATGATCACCGATTAATCAAGGATAATCTTCCCCTCTCAAGCCCCTCAACTTGATCACATCACAGAGCCTCCTGTTGTCACGTAAGGTCACGTAGTCACAGAGTCGGAGACCCAGGACCTGGCTGTCTCTGGGGGCTGTCATCCTGCCTCCCGCGGATGGTCGTTCTCATCTTGCTGTGATGCTGACCATGTTCTCGTGTCTTCTGGTGCTGGGTGGTACTGGTGTCGGGTCCCAGCCCCAGCCTCTCCCCTCACAGACCTGTGAGCCTTGGTTACTTCTCGCTTTCTGCTTCCCTCACCTGAAGATGAGAGACTGTGGCCAGGCTGTTGAGCACCCAACATAACGGAATGTGGGTAATGCGCCTGATCCTAACCAGCCCTCAAAAATAAGAACCGTTATTCTCACAGTGATGACTTCTAAATTATTTTTAATGCTCCTGTAGCAACAAACAGAGCCCAGTGTCTCGGTAAAAACAAACAAAGGTCTTAGCATATAGGTCCGCAGGTCTCTGGTGAGAGCCTACGGAAGGCAGGAAACAACCAAACTTGGTTCCAGTGCCCCAGAACTGGACTTGGTTGGAGACAAACGCGTTATTCAGTGACCACGTGATGGGTGCGAACGAGAAGAGGAAGAGGGCAGAGATTAGCTTGTCGAATGGTGTATTATTGTGAAAGCTGCTGATCAAGGCAGCCTTTTGTAACAGAGTTTATATTAAAAGAGACACGAAATATTTTATGGCCCCTATTGGGGCCCAGAGCCTAAACAGCCACCCTATTTGATCGGCCTTTTGCAGGTTACATGATGTCTGCAGGAGGAATGGGGTGTAAGTCTCGCCAGGTATCCATTCGGAAGTGAGAGACACCAGTAGAGATCCGAAGGGTGCGGAACAGAGAGGGGAGGGAAGTCCATCCCTGTGAGTAGTCACAGAATTTCAGCTACGGTGCACGGCCTCCTTAGGAGCCGTGCTGCCAAGATGGGCTGTTGGAGAGTCCCTGGCAAAGCGGACGGTGAGTCTTTGTTTGCCGAGGGGCCCCTGCTTCCTGCCAGCCTCATCCAAGCCATGCCGCTGGCCGGCCTGCGTTCTTCAAACACACCAAACTTGTCCCCACCATAGGACTTTGGCATTTGGAACAATGTCCCCATAGATCTCCATGTGGTTGGCTCCAAATATCAGCTCTCCCAAGAAGTCTTCCCGAATCTCCCATCCCACGTGATGTTGCCTGGCTTTGCTGTCCTCACGGTACTTACCACTATCAGCAGTGACTTCGATCTTCCTTTGGTCTGCCTGGTATCCCTGTCACCACCTCTGGAACATGATCTCTAAGGGAACAGGGACGCTGGCTGTGGTTTAGGGCCAATACCCCAGAACTAGGACATTCCCCGAGCACATAGAAGGCATTCGTGGTGATGATGGCTAACACCTGGTACTTGTTTTGTGCTGTGTCTCATTCTAAACGTCGTAGGGGCACTAATTCATTTAATTTCTCCCAACTCAGATCCTGTACAGATGAGGAAACTGAGGCAGAGTTTGACAAATGAAAAAAAAAAAAGCAAATAGATGATTCGGCCATATCTGAGGTATCACCCAGTCACTCTATCTGTTATCTGTTGCTACAATAATTCTGTGTAACAAAACACCCCATTTCTTCATGTTAGCTGTCTGCAGTGCCCAGGAACGAAAAGAAAAAGGCTTTTCATTTTTCTGTTGGGTGGAAATAGAGGATTTACATTTTCAGGGAGAGGCAGTGAACGTTCATTGAGCAGCTGCCCCATGTTGTCAGGTACTCGGCGACATTTTATTCTATTTTAATTAATTTTGGGGATGGGATTTAATCTCTACTGTTGGGCACAAGTTATTTGTAAATACCCAAGACACTCCTGATGAGTGTGGTATTGGCCTAATTTCATGCCGCTCGACCTGTGAGGGTGAACAGCATTGTCTTCCCCTTACAGATGAGGAGGTGAGAATTTTAAGAGATTCAGTTCAAGGTCACCCAGCTGGGTAGATGAGCCCAAAGTTCCAACCCAAAGAGTTGTAACTCCTCAAGCCAATGCTGTCTTCCCTGGGGTGGGATTCAGGGTCTGAAATGGCTTCCGCACAGTGAAGATGCCCCAGCAGGAGACAAGCCAGGGGAGAACGAGGTAAACTGCTTGGGAGGTCCCCACGTCCCTTGCGGACCACAGTCTTTCCTGGACAGAGCTCTGGAGTGGCGTTCTGCTTCGACCTCTGCCCTGGGCAGGGGTCAGGAATGGAGAGAGCCCCCCAACCTCCTCTGGGCCCTGTGTGGGTGGCGAGGCCAGGCCCGTGAGGACACTGCATGGGATCTGGGGCTTGACCAGTGTGGCCACTGAGTCCTGGCCATGCTAACGCCTGCCCTTGGAGCGAGCACAGGCAGCTTTTCCTTTTCTTTGGCATCCTTCACGACGGAGCAGAAAGCAGATGAAACAGGTCCCCAGCCCGTGGAAGGTCTTCATTCAAGGTGGTGCTGGAGTCCCTGCAGGCCCATCATGATTCCCAGTTCCTGCCTCGAGGCAGTTCTGAGTGTACTTCACTGAGTGGGAGAGGTCTCGCCCACGCCCCGCTTGGGGGGGCTGCCCCACCTGCAACCCCGGGAGTCCATGTGACCTGCTGGACTGCCCTCCGGTCAGTAAAGTGCCGTGACCCATCTGCTTTCACCCGAGTGACCCGAACCTCCTTCAGCGTCCGATCACCCTGCAGATGGTAACAGAACACCGTGAAGCCGGCAAGTAAGGTGGCAGGACGGTGGGGGGCGGCGGTGAGGGAAGGCCTCACTAAGGCAGGGACATCTAAGTCGTGTGAGACGTGAAGGAGAGGGAGGGGCCCGCCATGGGGGCACTTAGAGGAAATGATCAGGCAGAGGGAACAAGCAGATGCGCCAGCCCGGCAGCAGCGGCAAGCCTGGTGGTTGTTCCAAGAGCCCGAAACAAAGGGTGAGGCTAGAGGGAGGTGTGGTCTGGTGGGCAGGGCCAGGGCCAGTCCATGGAGCCTGGTGAGGACGCAGAAAGAAGGATGTTTTACTAGGAAACACCATCACTTGAACTATTGGGCAAAAGTGCGGGCTCCCCACCCTGGGACGTCCTCACAGTAGATGGTTTATTTCTGCTCATCAAGATAGTGCTTTGGTTCCTACACCTGCCCCAGGGCAGATGGAAATAGAAGCTGGCTCCCTTCTGCTCTGGCCTGTACTCACCCTAACTAATTTCCAAGTCACCCTGACCTTTAAAGCACATTGCACACGCTTCTGTTCCTCTAGCAAGGAGACCTGGACCCGCCGGGCCCGCCGTGCTCAGGACTGAGCTCCACACTCGCGCTGAGGACGAGGATTCAGGGGGAAGGAGAGTAGGTATTAGGGTCAAACAGGTCCACACTTGTAGCTCAGTCTTGTCACGTAAAGGCTGTGAGACCTTGGACAAGTCCCTCACAGT
The DNA here is from genome assembly GCF_922984935.1 of Meles meles. NCBI lineage: Eukaryota > Metazoa > Chordata > Mammalia > Carnivora > Mustelidae > Meles > Meles meles. Next base: position 17,183,993 of record NC_060072.1, on the reverse strand, counting down.
CTCTGAACCTCAGTAACAATGGGGACAAGTGGTATTATCTCCTGGAGAGGGTGGTTGTGAGGTTCACTGAGATGATAGATGAAATCCTGTAGCACAAAGCTAAGTGTTTCATCAGTGTCAAGGTCTCTTCTCCCCTTGGAGTCTTTTTCCAGTCTGCTGTGTAGGACTGGGAAGCCAAGGGCCGGATATCCTCTAGCTACACACCCCTGAGTGAGAAGGACCATCCTTGGGCCTTTGACTGCATGCATCAGTGCCTGAATGGTCGTGCACAGGAAAAGAGATCATTAATAAAGAGGAATGAGGTACTGATTCACGCTATAGCATAGGTGAATTTCAAAAACATGGTGCCAGGCGAAAAAAGCTGGTCACAAAAGACTATATAGCATATAATGTCATTTCATTGCCGTGAAACGTCCCCAGTAGGTAAATGCACAGAGACAGAAAGTGCATCCGTGGCTGTATGGGGCTGGGGGGTCAGAATGGAGGATGAGGCTGGCCGCTAGGACAGGGTTTCTTTTTGGAGCAACAGATAACACACTAGAATTAGATTAGGGTGATGGTGGGAAAACTCTGTCAGTAAACTGACGACCGTTGAACTGTGTGCTTCAAATGGGTGAACTTTATGGTATAAAAATTGTATCTCAGTGTCTTTAAAAAGCTGTCATACTTTCAGGAATAATGCAGTTTCCAAACAAGACATACAAAAATAAGACCTAGGTGTTAATGTAAAAATGCACCGTTATCTGAGAGGATTACCAAATAAGGGTTGACTCTGTTCCCCCCTCCTAGGGCATTAGAATAAAAGATGGAAAACTGAAGTCAGGGAAGGAATCCTTCTGTTTGTGAAGATGGATTTCCAGTCCTTTTCAGAGTAAAGCCCTGAACGATCCCAGAAAATAGAAGAAAATTAGATCCCTAATTTCACATGGACTTTCTATGGTAGCAGTTCAGGGTACATGCTGAGAAACCATGGTATGCCCACCTGTGTCTGAAATGACCCAGAAGTCGACACGGTGGCTGTGCTTAAGGGATTCCCAGGTGAACCCTTAAATACAAGCCCATTTACTGAAGCCTGTTGCTCAGGACACCAGCGGGATTAGAGTTCTGCAGAGAAACAGGACCGCCAGGAAGTGTGTGTATATATCCTTAGTAGGAGATCTATGATAAGGAATTGGCTCACGTGGTTATGGGAATTGACAAGCCCCAAGATATGCAGCCGGCAAGCTGGAGACCCAGGAGAGCCCATGTTTCCGTTTGAGCCCAAAAGGCAGGAAAATGTTGCTGTCCCAATTTGAGGTTAGTCGGGCAGAAGGAGTTAGCTCCTTCTTACTCATGGGGAGAGTCGGCCTTTTTGGTCTCTTCAGGCCTTCAGCTAGCTGGATGAGACCCATTCACTTGGGGGGTGTGGCAATCTGCTTAGTCAGTCTACCATTCCAGTGCTAAACTCATCCAGAAACACTCAGAATAACCTTGCACTGAATGTCTGGGCACCCTGTGGCCCAGTCAAGTCGACACATAAAATTAGTCATCACATCTGCCCAGTGAGACATCCCACCACCCGCCGGAGTTCCTGGAAGAGAAGTGCCACCACCTCCTATAGTCCTTGGAAATTGGAAGAGCTCTCCTCCACACCAAAGGCTCTGATAAGTCCTGTAATGAAAGCAACCCTGTTTCCTTCCATAACCCTGCTGTTTCTCAGTCTGAGCAATCTAGAAACACTCCTCTACCATTTCTATTGTTTTAAATTTTTTTGTTTTTCTGGTTTTTTTTTTTTTAGAGAGAGCGGGGGGGTGGGGATGAGAGAGGGGGGATGAGGAGTAGAGGGATAGGGAGAAAGAATTTTTTTTTTTTTAAACAGGTTCTTTTTTTTTTTTTTTTAAAGATTTTATTTATTTGGTATATAGAGAGAGATCACAAGTAGATAGAGAGGCAAGTAGAGAGAGAGGGGGAAGCAGGCTTCCTGCTGAGCAGAGAGCCCCATGTGGGGCTCGATCCCAGGACCCTGAGATCATGACCTGAGCCGAAGGCAGAGGCTTAACCCACTGAGCCACTCAGGCGCCCCTGTTTTTCTGTTTAAAAAAAAAAAAAAATCTCCGCTTTCCCCTGCCTGCAGGGACAGCATGTTTGTTATGGTTGTATTTTATTTAGTTCTATTCTTGGTGACAAGAAGCGCTCGCCGACCACCAGACACCAGTGGGTCCTTGATCTCAGTTGACCCCCGCGTACGTACCCCAGCTTTGGTAACACCTGTCCTGTCTCGGCCCAGATCTTGGTACTGAAGGTTTCCACCTCTCTGGAGTTCACGGTCTTGTGTTTCACAGACTGGCAGAGGGAGGGTCTCGAGTTAGGAATGGTGCTCTCTGTAGGATCCGAAGATTTCACCTTCCCGCCGATCCTTACGTGAGGCCCCCTCATCAGGGAATGAGAATTACCCCTGTGGCAGTCGACGCTTCAGTCGACGCTTCATCCCCACGGCGGCCGCGGACGGTAACTACAAGTGCAGAGAACCAGGTTCTGGACCCAAGTGCTGCTGCTGGCCTGGACCGTCCACATACTGTGGCCACAGCAGGGGGTCACTGAGTACTGACCCCGTGCCAGCGCTACCAGGCAAGTGTGTGGCCCCCTCTGTGCCCTCTATGTTCAGACTGTCGGGTGGCAGGAAACTGTACTTGCCTTCACAAAACAGGCATGGACCAGCTTCAGAAGACAGGCTAGGGGATCTCAAAGGGGCAGGTGGCCCTTGGCAGGAAGGAAGAGAGTGGTGGAGAGGGAGAGAGGGACCCCAAGCAGAAATGGAGTGGAAGTTGCCTGGGGAGGAGGAGAATGTCCTCAGGACCAGGGCTTGCCGCCTGCTGGCTGAAGACTAGAGCCTGCCCCGGGAGGGATGACCCGGCAGAGGTGGGACCAGGACTGAGGTTTCAGCCAAGCTGGAAAACGCTCCCCCCCACACCCCCCCACCCAAGAAAAGGAGAAATTTCTGTTTATAAAAATCATCAACATGGGGGCACCTGGGTGGCTCAGTGGGTTAAGCCTCTGCCTTCTGCTCAGGTCATGAACCCAGGGTCCTGGGATCGAGCCCCGCATCGGGCTCTCTGCTCAGCGGGGAGCCTGCTTCCCTCTCTCTCTCTGCCTGCCTCTCTGCCTACTTATGATCTCTCTTTCTGTGTCAAATAGATTAAAAAAACTATTTTAAAAAATCATCAACATAATGATCGTGGGCAAAATCAGAAATGGCTTGGACTTACAGTTACTTTGTGGTTTGACCTGGTTTTCACTTGGAATCCCACTTTGGGATAGCCCCATGGCTATGTCAGAGCCAGGGGCCTCTGAAGGGCTACGTCCACCTGCCACTACCCTGAGCACGTTGTGTGCAGCTGTGGTAGCACTCCGTGAGGTCAGAATCAGCAGTTCAGAGCAGGGGTGTGGACCGAGTTTCCTCAGTCAGGACGGGGTCAGATACGGCGAGATCCCCGACCACCCACTCCCAGACTCCAGTGGCGGTCCGTCTTGATATTCCCATGCCAGACTGTCACCCCCCCACCAAGGGAAAATGGTTTCAAGCTACTTGACCAGTTTCCACTGACGCTTGAATCTTGTTCATCACTTTGTCCCTTGGGGACATGGCTGATTAGTTGGTCGATGCTTCAGAGTGGCGTTGAGTGGAGGAAGGAGGAGTGAGCGAATGAATGAACGTGTGGGTCAACATGAGCGTGCATTTACATCGTGGGAAAATTCCTCACGCTCGGAGGCTTGTCCTTGGGTTCAGTTTCGTCGTGCTCCCGTTTGTCCGTGGCGTGACCCAAGCTGGAGAGGCAGCCTGGTGGAGCCTGGAGTCCTACCAGTCTGGTACGTTCTCAGAAGGGCAGAGAGGCGAACGGATGTTCCTAAAATGGTTAGCACTGGACCATCACTGCATGATGCTTGCAGAAGAATCCATAGCAGTGGAAAGGAGGGAGGGGCAGGGGGACCCAGCGGGACCAGGAAGGAGAGCGGGACTCCACGTCCCCCAGCCGAAGGCGTTACTGGCAGGGAACCCGGGAACTTGTTCCTCCTGCAAAACTGTGCCCAGACCCACAGGGGTGCCTCCAACCCACAGGAGCCCTTTTCTTTTCTGTCTTTTCTTTCTTAAAAGATTACAGAATACATAGGACTTGGTGCGAAATACAGATGAACAGATGGCCGGGTGGGTGTGTGGGTGGGTGGATGGATGGAGGGTTGGGTGAACGGGCTTCAGCACCGGGTAGTGAAAGGGCATTGGTCTTGGATGCCAGAGCCAACCGTCTGTTCTCTCTCTGAGTGCAGTTCTAGCCATCAGCAAACTGAGAATGATAGACCCTGTTCCCCCCTGGCTCCAGGGGCCATCAGAAATCTCAGAATCAGAGCCAGACATCTTTGTGGGTTCAAGGTGCTTCGCCACTGTAAGGAATTATTATCTGTGTAACCTTGTCCCTTCCAAGACTGCGCGTAGTCCCCCACGCTGCAAATATATTATGATTAAAGTGCACAAGTAAGTAAAATCTTAGTAAACTCTGTGATCACTTTGGAATTTCTCCAACAAACTCTGCGTGGATTTTTTTTTCTCTCATCTCTGTTCCCAAGCAATTTTTCTTACGCTGGAGGTTGCCAAGATTTTATGGCTATTTGGTTATCTTATCCATCCAGATGGTTAGCATTAATTTAAACCGAAATAAATCTATAAAGCCTCATCTGTCATATTTCTCTAGAAGCATTAGGTAGAAGGCCTTTAAAAAAAAAAAGACGTAATATATAGCCTCCTGAAAGGGCTGAGGGGTGATGTTACTGCACACTTTTTATTCAATTTGGCTTGAAATTCTGCTTTTCTAGTCCTTGATATTTATGTATAAGCAAATGAAGTTGTTTGGTGTAAAAAAGCCAAACTTACTTTATGACTCTTAATACATAGGCTTGTCCCAAGTTACTTAGAGTTGTTTTGTACTGAGAAATTGAGCTGTGATTTATCATCCAGTGATGATTTCAAATTGCCTTTTTCCATTTTTAAACATTAATCTTTAAGGCATAGCACGTGAGTCAGCGAGCAGGGATTCCAACACTAATTAGCTGTGTGACCTCAGGCAAGTCTGTGGGCCTCGCTGAGCTCCGTTTCACCACGTTGGCTAACACCTGTTTGCAGGATTGCTTCGAGGAGTAAATGTGATAATGTATTTGGAGCGTCTAGCATATCCTAGCACTTAGTCAGTGCTGCTAGGTAGCGCTCTCGCTGTCGTTGGGCTGATGAAAGGGTTGGTGTGAAGGATTGGGCTGGGCTTTTGTTTAGAGCAAGTTAAAGTCTCAGCTGCGGGCCCTGCTGGTGCAGAGCACACCCTCTCCCCCTGGGCACCCCCGAGGTGTGAACCGAGCTGCACCATTACTCTTGTGCTGTTTGGGGAATCTCCTGGGCAGACGCTCTGCTGTTTTCCGATCGTCCCAGAAAACGTTGCTACACAGTGATTCACCAAGTTGACTTGACTTTTCCTAAAAATCAAATGGACACAGTCCAGGCTCTCTCCCTGTTATGCTCCACGGTTTGGCCGACTGTTGCTGGTTGCCAGACCATGGGACCGGCATGCTCCTAAGAGACCTGTCCTCTGTGTTCCCCTCATCACCCAGCTGCAGGAGACGTGGAAGACCAGATGGCTGGCTGATGATCACTGTCAGAGGGCAGGAAACTTGATTCTGCCATGAGAATTCAAATTCAGCTCCTATGTGTCACTTTCTAGACTTTTATGTCTCCTGGACAAGGCGTGGACGTATGGGTACTCCTCTTTCAAAAGGAGCCTGCTGCTAAGTAGAGCTTTTTGGGTTTTCTGTTATTGTTGACCTTGGCTTTGTTTTAAGTCTCTCTCTTTTTTTTTTTTTTTTAAATTTGACAGAAATCTCAACTAGGCAGAGAGGCAGGCAGAGAGAGAGGAGGAAGCAGGCTCCCTGCGGAGCAGAGGGCCTGATGCAGGGCTTGATCCCAGGACCCCAAGATCATGACCTGAACCGAAGGCAGAGGCTTTAACCCACTGAGCCACCCAGGCGCCCCTTGTTTTAAGTCTTTATATTGTAGGTCCTTCAGCTCTCTGTAGGAGGTGGTTTTGCAGGGCACATGGTCCTTCTCCCGTATAGGTGCTGCGGCCCTCCGCTTGCCCCAGCAGCCCCTCCGGAGGTTGCCAGGCGCTAAGAGGGGCTGCGGTAGGGCGTAGGGTTCAGGAGTTGCTCTGGAGAGTCAGCAAGGGCCATGCCAGGGACCCAGCACTTCTGGCTCCACCAACTTATCATCCAGAGCTTTTATGCCTTGTTTTCTTGGCATTCGGGTGTGCGGGCCTGTGGTTGTCGACCGAATTCTCAAAAGCACTTGAACATTAGAGATACTAAGCAAATGTATATAAATCTTAGCACAGCAATAATAGCAGTTAGTAATAATGGCTTGCATTTATTGAGCACTTACTGTGTACCATACACCACGCTAAGTGTTTTACTCAGTTGATCTCACTCCCCGTTCCAGCCACCCCGTTAGGTAGATGCCATGATAACTCTCATTTTACAGATGAGGAAACTGAGGTCCGAGAGCTTAAGAAGTTGCCGGCTATCACAGCCAGGAAGCAGGGCAAGGACTCGGTCCCAGGGTGGCCTTTAGGCAACTCCTAGGAGGTGAACAGATCCTACGAGTTGAGATGGGAGGACGGATGCCAAGGTCAGCTGTGCTCATGATTCCCTTTAAAGAAATGGTCTTTTTGGGGGCGCCTGGGTGGCTCGGTCATGAAGCAGCTGCCTTCGGCTCAGGTCTTGATCTGAGAGTCCTGGGATCGAGCCCACACTGGGCTCTCTGCTCAGCGGAGAGCCTGCTTCTCGCTCTCCCTGCCGTTCTGCCTACTTGTGATCTCTCAAATAAATTAATTAATTTTTTAAAAAATGGCCTTTTGGTCCAGAGTTACCCATATTCCAGAGGGCTCCACCGGAACATTTTTCCCCACAACTTTAGATTTTAGGAACTCTTCTGGTGGGAGAAATGCCACCTCGGCTACACTAGGCACTGTTCTACCACATCTGCCTTTCACACGGTCTCATGCCGTCGGGTGGGGGTGGCGCTTGTCATTCCGTATTTCCCGTCTCAGCATGTGAAAGGGTAGGAGCCCACACTTGAATTTAGCAATCCTGTGGTCAGGCCTTCTGTGTGTCACTTCCCCGCATGACATCAGGTGGCCCTGTAATTCTGAGAAAACCCAACGATGGAGTTACTTCTGTGTCTGTAAGTTGGAGGCCGAGTGTATGCTTCAGGGCTGGTGCGGTAGAGAAGCTCGGAGACCCGCCGGTCCGGTTCTTCCTTTTTGCAGATGAGATGCAAGCATCCGTGCCCCGGGCAACTGTGATTCTGCTGGGTTTTAATGCGCCTGAAAAGTTTGCTGTGAGGAAGGCAGGTTCAGAAAAACCCATAGAGTGCTCATCCTGGTCCCTGAGTGGCTCCCAGCCCAAATCCCTTCCTGCCCACCCTGCCACCTTGGGGCCATAAAATGCCCGCCTTCTCCTGCCGGGAGTGCACTTTGTTCTGATCGAACTGCATTGGCATCTCTTTCCATTGCTGAGGGGGGGGTCCAATTACTGTCCTGTCCCACGTCACGCAGACATGGGAGACCCTCATACCTGCCCTGTGACCCAGGGGGAGGCGGTGGCGAGACTCAGCCTCTAGCATGTGAGGCTGAGGAAGGGTGGGGAGAGTTCATTCAGGCTTCTCTTTCATGTAGTGAATCAGCAACCATTTATTGAGCACCTACTATACTAACAGGATAAACAGTAGGAGCTACATTTATTTGCTGTTTTCTGTGCCAGGCACTGTTAGGTGCTGTCATACTGGGTTCATACCCGGGGCCAGAGACTGGGTCGGAAGGCACCTTGCACCCAGGGGAGAGGTTGGGGCTGACCCTGGGAGAGGCGAAGCCCCAAGAAGACCATCTTCAGGAAAATCGAGGCCAGTGAATGCATCATCGGCTTAGCCTTAGAGAAGAACCCATCTTTCTGTCTCTTCTCTCAGCTCTGCCCCCCTGCAAGCTGCTCCCTAACCCCCACTCCTGGGGGCCCCTCTCCCCTTCTTCTCTTTACGGTCCTCCCGACCCCTAACCCACACACTCCTCTTTCCCATAATGCAAGTGTATATTTTTTACTTAAAATCGCTGTGTAGAAATCACCATTTAGGTCAAAGCTGAGTCGATTCAACACGGAGAGCTGGATGAGTTCGCATGAAGTTCTCGAGAGTGTTTTTAATTTGTCGAGTAGCAATTGCCTCTCCATTCAGTGAACCGAAACTCTCATGAGTAAGGTGAAGATTTAAATATAAATTATTCCCATGTAGCCACAGGAAAGCAATTGAGCGGAGACAGGATTGAAAAGACAGAGCAAACAAGATTTAGTTTTCATTAAAATGACACGGTACCTATAAATAAGGTGAGAATCTGGTTAATAGCTTTCTATTCAAGGGGAATTGACAGGGAACATTGCATTTCGGGGACTCTGAGCCGGGGACCTTGACCGTGTCGACGTTCCTCCCTATCCCAGCATCTTCTCCGTATTTGGAGGGTTGGGTCACTTCCTCTATATTTCTCTTTTCTGTTGGTTAAAATGATTAATTTTTTTTAAGTTCACTTCGTTATTTCCTTCAAGAATAGGAATATAAGTTGATTTGTGACTCTAGCTCATAGAAGAAATATGACCAGCGTCTGAGGCCTTCCTCTGGCCAATCCTGGAGAAAGCAGTGGCAACAGTCTGCTTTAAAAAGAGATGCGAACATCTTGGAAGATTTCTCCAGAGCTTAAAGAGGGCCGACAGAGATACTCATTATGGCACTCGTGTTCGTAATAGCGAATGGTTTGGATAGCCAAATAAACTGTATTATATCCAAACCACGAAATACTGTGGAACAATTAGCAAGAATGAGGTTGCTCTTGGTCTAATAAATTCATATTCTACTGTTGAAGTAAAAAGCAAGTAGCTAAAAGATACTTCTAGTACAATACCGTGTATCTTAAACCGTTGTATTTTCTAAAGATGCACTTGTGATAGAGGCCTATGAACATACAGAAAATAGTCTGGGAGGACTTGTATCAAACTGAAATCAGTGCTCCATCAGGAAAGGTAGAGAAGAGACCAGAAATTAAGCCATGAGATACACCCGTGGAGTAATCCTCGGTCCTTGGGCCCAGGGGCAAGGAGCCCATGAACTCAGATGCTGCCTGACCAGCTCTGACAGGCAGAGCCTTGGGGTCAGCCTTGTCTCTCCTCTGTTGGTCCAGGAAGTGTGTGTGACCATCTGCCATGGACAAGTCCCCTAGGCGTGGCGGATTCCACGGGACCTGTTAGCAACAATGGCTGACCCTTCCATAGAATTTGCAATTTGCCTGGCACCGTCCTGGGTGTTTGGTATATATGAATTCACTGAATCCTCACAACAAACCTATGACTTAAACACTTGACTAGTTCCATTTTGTAGAGGAGGAGACAGAGGCATAGAGACGTTAACTACTCCACTCGTTGTCACACCACTGGAAAATGGAAGAAGTGAAATTTGAACCCAGTACCCATACTCTTAAGCTACTGCTCATTCCATAGAATGGCAATATGATTTACCCTCCACAACGGGACTCTTTTGAGAATGAGGGGAATGTTGTTAATACTCACACGGGTTGATAGGCATACGTAGGGGCTGTTTGGCAAACCAGGACATGTGGTCACCCGTGTTATACTGTTCCTTGCCCCTGGCAGAATGGTGCCTGCCCTCATCATTTCTGCAGTCCATCAGGTGGGAGATGAGAAAGTAGCAGGAAGTGGGGGGTGGGGGAGTTTCAGGGGTCTGTGAGAAAATAAGAACAGGAAAGACAGGAAAGTGTGCCAGGTTTGGTCTCTGGGAATCAGTGAGGGCTTCCTGGAGGAAGGGACAACCAAGCTGAGACTGGTGGGTAGGTAGGCATTAGTCCGACAGAGCAGGTGTGTGGTGGTGAGAGCCGACATCGGAGGGGGAACCGAGACCCGAGTCTACAGAGGAGGTCTCTAGCTCCTGGCTTCAGACGCACCCCTACTCTCTGGGACCTCAAATAAAATAAGATGTAGCTTATTTATATTAGGGGTCTGCAAACTTTTTCTGAAAGGGCCAGGTAGTAAATATTTTAGGCTTTGTGGGCCAAGAGGCAAAATCGAGGATACTATGTGGGAATAGATAGGACCAAGTAACCATGTAAAACTATGAACATCATTCTTAGCTCAAGGACCATAAACACACACACACACACACACACCCCCCCCCCCCCCCAGGCAGCTGATTAGATCTGGCTCTTAGGTTTATACTAGAAGTTACGGTCTTGGTCTGGCTTTACTGGCATATCTGTTGATCAGAGAGCTGTGCCAGGTATCAGGTGGCAGTAGGGAGGCAGCTTAGTATCGGGGACATACACAACCCAAAAGGCCAAAAACCCAGCAGATTTGTGTCCAAACCCACCTCCGCCCCTCAGCAGCAAGGGGACCCCGACAAGCCGCTGAGCCTCCTCCAATCTCCGTTTCCATGATCTGTAGAGTAGGGCTAATGCCGCTTCCTCCTCAGGGCTGCTGGAAAGCCCCAATATGAGTCCCCTTGTTAGTCTCCCTGTTATCTGTCCTCTTATTCAGTGCTCACCAAGCTCTGATTCTATGCCAGGCAGTGCACCTGGGAGTTCAGAGTTCTGTCTGGTGGCCAGGACACCACTCAGATAGTTTTTGAATGTGCTTGTGGTGGTCTCTTCTGTGACAAACGTGAGCCCGCGGTCAGGAGCACCAGCCCCTGCCCCAACACTGCTTTGGTAGCACAGAGGTAGAGCCTGCCTTCACCGGAGTCCCCTGCCAGGCATTCTCCCGGGATCATGTTTACTTCCGTTAAAATGAAGCATGAACATGGCAGAAAGAGCGTGAGCTTTTCGGAGCCCAGAGGATCCAAGTCCTCTCACTCGTGGAATGGACAGGCCAGGCCGTCGCTGGAACTGTTCATCTCTGGGCGTCAGTCCTAGGCTGAGAGTAAAGCCCATTGGGGAGTCTCCATTGTCTTCTCGCATTAGAACTTTCTCCCTTCTCTGTACTTAGCCGGAGCAACTCGGAGCTCTCGGCTTTGATGTGGGAATTAGAGTCCCCAGGGCCTGAGTCAGATTCCTGGCCTGGCGCTGCAGAAATTGGGAGCTTCCAGTTGGCCCAGGGAGTTCCCACCAGACCCTTTGCTGGGTGGAAAACAAAGCAGCTGGAGAAGAACTTGGAAGTTTGTCCTTGAGTCAGCTAATGGGAAATTGCCACAGCAGGGTCCTCGGGGGAGGTCTTTGGAGCTAGAGGAGCTGCCTTCAAATCCTGGCATTGTCACCAGTAACTTGTGTGACCTCCAGCAAGTCACAGGACTTCTTTGAACCTCAGCCTTCCCATCGATAGAATGGACATGATGTTTATTGCCCGTCCACCCGACTTGCCATGAGGACTACCTGGTAAAAATCACTGGCGTGTAGTGGGTGCATCTTTTGTACCAGCTGTGGCACGAAGGGCCTCGGCTTGCCCTCTTCAAGATGCTGTAAGTTGAAGGTACAGGGCAAAGAGAGGGCCCACGTCTGTTCCAGGAAGTTAAGGCAATTTGATTCCAGAATCTACAACAACCATTTAGGTGGTCCTGCCCCATGAATTGAACTGAAACTTACAAAAATAAAAACATAGTTCTCAAAAATGTGTGTGTGTGTGTGTGTGTGTGTGTGTGTGTGTCCTTGTCCTTGTGGTTCTGCTTATTGAGCAAGCATTTCCTGAACACCTACTCTGTGTGGAGCCCTGGAGACGTAGAGATGACTCAGGCGTAGTTCCTGGCTGCAAGGAAGGCGCTCCAGACAGATATTTTTATCTTGCTTCAAAAATAGTGATAAGAATGCTTCCTTGCTCTCAATTCCACACTTTATGTGCTTCAACTTACTATTAATTTTTTTTTTTTAATTCTATGCCCACAGAGCTCTTTGGCAGAAATAGGGGAGGAACCCCTTGATGCAGGAACAGCCCTAGCTTGCCCCCCGTCAGAGTTCTTTCTCGTGCACGTTTGGCGTCGCCGCAGGCAGAGGTGATATGGGGGTGTGGTGCTTGCGCAGTGAGGTCTGTTCCTGGTCTGCTGGGAATAGGGGTGGGGGGTGGCCCCCAAGAGGAGCCTATTAGATGAATACTGTTACTAAAGGCATGGAGATGAGGACGTCCTCGTGTCAATAAGTGGTGTGACAGCCACACCCTTACTTTGGCCTGGGCGCAGGGCTGAGAAAGGGAAGCACAGAAAATGTGTTTATTTCGCCTTTGCCCCAGCAGTCATTTGAGTATATACAAGGTAGCATTAGACCCCAGCGGGCACTTTCCAGATACATTCCGTAACCATCTGCCTGCTCCTTTGCCGAGGGACGAGGCCAGTTGGCAGGGTTGGGTCATTTCCAAGCCTTCTGTTTGGCTACCTCCTACTCTACCGTTTCCACCCCCCAAACCTCCCTCCACCCCAGTTTGGGAAATTTTTGAAAGTGTAGCAAATAATATAATAAACCCTCCTTCTCCTCACCATCCCAAATTAACAAACCGTATTGGCATATTTGTTTCAGCTCTTGTCTAGGTCTGCAGATGTGGTAGAAATAATTCACCACCAGGGGAGAAATCTCCTTGGAGTCTGTCCCTGCTGTCAATCTCCTGTTGTGAATTTCCCGTGCATACCAGCCTGCGTGTTCCCGCTTTCCTGTCCCCTCTGTGTAACCGTATGCAACATGCATTAACCGGTTGGTGTCCTAGTTCACGTAGGGGCTGTCATCCTGGGTACATTCTTCTTCAACATGGCTGTTTCACCCAACCTTGGTTTTTGAGGTCCAGCCCTCAGTTGGTTTTAATACGTAATACCGTCTCCCAATGCATAACTATACCTTGTTTTATTTATCCATCTCCCCATCGGTAGCCATGTCGGCTCCACCCTGGGTTTTGTTTTTGCAGACCACGTGGATCCCAGCCTTCTGGATCATGCCTACGTCAGCACGCACGGGTGCAAGGCTTTTTCTTCATAGTGTGTGTCAGGACACCCACCTGCGGTGGCTGAGGGCACCTGCCTGCCCCGTATCCTCCCAGCCCCTGGATTTCGGCAGCTGTTTTGCATTTCTGACGAAATCCACGATCTCCTTATAGAAAAAAAATTTTTTTTCTTAGATGAGGATCTTGCACTGAAATGCCTAAGCATGCCCACGAAAAGGAATGCTGTGGAGATACCGGGCTTCAGCCTCTTCCTTCCTCGGGGCTCTGGGAGATTCTGACTTCATGAGCCTCTTCCTTCCTTTCCTGGGGCTTTCAGCCTCCCACACGACAGCATCGCGTTTTGGTCTTCGCCACGTGGACGGTGACTCCTTACCACAGTCTTACCTTTCTTACTCTGGGTCGTTTGGAAGTATCTCCCATCTGCTGTCAGCACTTGGTCCAGGTCTCACCCTCTCACCCAGACAGCTGCCCCTCCCCCTCACTGGCCTCTTGGCTTCAGGGTTCCCGTTCAGTCTGTCATTTATCTGTCCATTCATTCATCCATCGCTGACATGTGTGCATCCCTATCAGCGGAGTTATGGCCCCACATCACCTGCTGGACTGAATCCTAGTGTCTTGGCTGGGCCGTCAAGCTGTTTGACCTTTCCTCCTCCAGCTTACCTCCCCAGCATCCCCCGGTCATCACTCCCAGGCCCCTTCCCCCCGACATTGCATCTCATCTCGCCTGCTCTTCTCCAAACACTCGGGGACAAGGTGCTCACCCCCTCTGCAAGTGTCCGCAGCCTCTACCTGCGAAACCCTTTGTGGTTGCCCAACACTCAGCACCATTCTTATCTGAGGAGTCTTCCCACCCTCTGGGGTAGAACTCACAGGTTCCTTTCTGTGCAAACTCCTTCCCAAGCATGACCCGTCCTCATCCACCCCTGGAGCTTCAGGGCTGAGACTGTGTCTGGCATACAGAAGGCGCATAATTAAAGTTTGTGATGAGTAGCTCCTTATTCCGTCACTCCTGCAGTTCCCGGGTTGAGCATAGTCACCCCGACCATTCAACTGACCAGCCAACCATCCACCATCCCCAACTAAGCCTCCATTTGTCTGCTAAGGAAGTTTTCTGTTCCGCAGATTAGGCCTGGAGATCAGAAGGAAGGTCCGTTTTGTCTTAAGAGACTTAATTAGCTTTTCAAGAGTCTAACCAAAGTATGCAGATGAATATTCTTCGTTTTTAATCAGGAGGGCTTACCTAAACAAACACCCTCTGCTTGAAGACTCTTTTGAGTTTACTCTTTATTCTTAAAAGTAATTCAGCTGAATGTAACCCAATGTTGTCTTTAATTCAGAGTTTGCTCATTAAGATGAGATCATTAAGATCAAGCTTTCCCTGATCAATACGAATTAAGGCAGAGTGTTAACTTGCTAAATGGGCATTCTCCATTGGGAATGACAAATGACTGGGCTGTGTTTCATTTTATCAGCTCGGTGATTCCAGAATAAACCAGTTGTATCAGAATCACCTGGAATCTTGGTTAAAATACAGATTCTCAGGCCTTGCCATTGATCCCCAGACTCTCTGGGTGGGACCTGGAAATCTGTAGTTTGAACAAGTTGTCTGTGTGGCTCTAACACATCCTGAGACTGAGAACCCCAGGTCTGGATCTGCACCGTCCTGTAGGGTGGCCGCTGGTCACATGTGGCCACTGAGCGCTTGAAACGTATTCAGTCCACGCCAAGATGCACTTCTCTGTAAAATACAGGGTTTCAAAACCTTATACCCCCCAAAAGTAAAATACCTCAGTGATACTGTTAGATATTGATGACCTGTTAAAATGATGTTTTAGAGATATTGATTTAAGATTAATTTCACCTGTTTACTTTTCAAATGTGGCTGTTGGAACATCTTAAGTGGTCAGTCTGGCTCACACTCTGTGTCTGTGGGATGGGGCTGGTCGGCATGGTTGAGTCCCTGAGAGCACAGAGCTTGTCTCCTGGGGAATCTCAGAGAGTTGGTGTTCATTACGTGTCTGTTGGGTGAATGTGGCTTCCGCTTACCTACCACAGGACCTTGAGTGGTTCACTTCCCCGGGCCTTGACAGTCTCATCTGTAAAATGAGCAGAGTGATGGGAGCACAATTATCCACTTGCGGTTGGATCTCCGCGGTGACTCAGGGAAAGGCTCTTCTGTGCCTCTTGCAATGGCCACACAGTATCACTCAGTGGGGGCAGGAAGTGATGTGGTCCCAGCTTGCCTAGTGGTGAGGTCAGAAGCCTCCCAGGGAACCCTGGATAATTTCATCTTCTGTTTCATCCTTCCCCTGATCTCTCTTGGTTTCGCTTAGAGCCAGGAACAGTCCTGGCTACTCTTGTAAGCTGTGGTGCCCGTCTTTCTTACAGCTGTCCCCACACAGCTCCTGGAATTTATTATTCATTTTATCCCACCACCCGTAATTCATGACTCAACTCTAGAAATCCCAGATGAAACATCAGTGGGCTTTTTTCCCCTCCTGTGTTTGCTCTGAAAATTATGCATTCGTGAGGCAATATGGTGGTCAAAAGGGCAGATTCCAAAGTTAAATCATCTGGGGTCAGGTCTCATCCCCACATCTTACTAGTTATGTGACTTTGGGCAAATGAACTCTACCTCTGTTTCCTGGTCTGTAAAATGGGGGTAGCATCAGCAATAAACTCCTGTATAAGATGGAGAAGGTTACATGAGAATGATGTTTGTAAAGAAATCAGCATGGCACCTGGTATGTGGCAATATATTAGAATTATTATGAACTACATTATAGATGGCAGTTCCCAAAGCCTTTACCGTGTACCCATGCAACCCTCGCATTACTGGGGTATAATCCAGTATCCCAAGGAAGTGAGGTTCCCCCTACCCCATTGCAGCAGCTTTTAGGGAAAATGGCACAGTGAGATGTTTAAGGGTGTGAGTAGCCGTAAGATTCAGAAAGGAAAAGTCACAGGAGCTGGACAGGCAAAAAATAACAGCGATAACAATTATAGTAATGCGGGGGGGTGCCTGGGTGGCTCAGTCTGTTAAGCATCCAACTCTTTTTTTTTTTTTTTAAGATTTTATTTATTTATTTGACAGAGAGTGATCACAAGCAGGCAGAGAGAAAGGGGGAAGCAGGCTCCCTGCTGAGCAGGGAGCCCGATGCAGGGCTCGATCCCAGGACCCTGAGATCATGACCTGAGCCGAAGGCAGAGGCTTTAACCCACTGAGCCACCCAGGCGCCCCAAGCATCCAAGTCTTGATCTCAGCTCGGGTCATAATCTCAGGGTCATGAGATCAAGCTCCACATTGGGCTCTGCCCTGAGTGTGGAGTCTGCTTCAGATTCTCTCCCTCTCTCTGTCCCACCCCATCCACTCGCTCTGTCTGTCTCTCTCTCTCAAGAAAAAAAATTTGTTAAAAAAAAAAATAATGCGAACCCCCTGCCACAGTCCAGTCCTATTACCCGTTCATCACATCCGTGGTCTCGCTTCGTCTTCATAGCCACCCCCTCTGACACACATGAAGAAGTGTGTCTTGGGGGACGGGGTGGGGATGAGTCCAAGGGGACACAGCTCCAGAGAGGCCTCCCTATATCCAGAACTCGAGTCTTTGTACCCACAAGGCCTCTACTCTTTCCGCTAGCTCATAGTTCTCTCTATGGAAGTGATGGGGTCAATCGGTCCTTTTGATGTGTCGAAAATCTTATATTAAGACATTTTCATCCCCAATATTATGGAAGATGCAGCAAAACAAATCACTGAGTTTCAAACCAGAAGATCCCTGCTTTCTGTGAAGTGTACCCCTCGGGCACACTGTGGGTGGGCTGCTCTCAAGGTCTGTAAGAGGGGCCTGGAGATGATTATAGATGGGGTGGTGGTGTGGTGGGCTGGGCTGCCTGGGTTGTGTGGAGCTCCCTGTCCCTGCGGGAGTCAAGCAAACACTAAAGACACAGCATTCAGGGCTGTTCTGTCTGGAGCACACCAGTGTGGTCCTCCAGGTGAGACTTCAGGATGGGAAATTGGGAGGGGAGTCAGGGAATGACCTGGGAAGCCGGGACCTGGGCCACCCTGAGGCTGGTCAGTGGGACCGGGCAGGAAGGATGGAGCCTGATGCCCACTTGGGTGCTGGAACATGGCAGAAGCGTAGTTTGACCCTGGCCACAGGTGGCCCTACATCCCTCTTCCTCAGTCATCGGTTCCCAATATCTTCCTAGTCCAAGATCACCTAGGTTGGGGGTCAGGGTGGACTCAGCAGGCGCGCCCTCCTGGTAGCCAGGCTGGGCTGGCGTGGACAAGACTCACAGGTTCACCTGCTGCTCCAAGCCCGTGGTCACGTGGCCACAGAATAGTATGGATTCCAAAAGCCCATCTTTTATTCATTCGACAAACAGGATGAGAAATTTTGCTCCCTTCCATTTTCAGAGATCCTTGGAGAGAGTTTCTCCACATCTAGAATGTGCTGGATTTCTTTGAAATGGGCAGTGGGCAAGTTATAAGATGGCAAGGCGTCCCTCGTGCCAGCACATCCTAGGTGCTCTGTGAATAACAATCGTCAGGAATAATCAGTGAGCACTTACTGCATGACGCCGCTGTTCTACTTCATCCTCTGCTATTTCACGGAATCCTCTCTGTAATCCTGTGTTAGGTACGGATGTGGAAACTGAGGCTTAGAGCAGGGGAGTCCCTTGCCCAGAGTCGCACAGCTAGCAGGGCTGGCAGCCTGGGGGCAGCCCCGAACCTGTGTGCTGGACAGAGGCATGAAGATGAGGCCTGTCAGGCGTTGGAGGACTGGGCACAGGTCCCTCAGGAAGCTTCTGGAAGGGAACAGACACCTTCATCTCAGGTGGTGTGGAATGACTCCCCCCCCCCCAGCAAAGCCCACGGTGACAGGTCATCTCTCCCTCCCTTCCCCCCAGGCTCCTCCCCACATTCCACCCTACCCCAGCAGCGTCTTACGCACATTGGAAACATTAACGCGTCCCCTGCTCTTCGTCTCAGCTAGTGTTGGCTCCAAGAGTACCGTTTGGACGTTTCTCCAAGGGCAGACAGCCGGTCAGCGCGAGTCGGTAATGGATTCCAGCAAATTGGACACCGTTCAGATCTAATGCAAGCCTGGCCCTCTTGTGCATTGGGAGCTGCTGGGTGCGGCCTCCCAGGAAGGGTCTCTGGGTGTGGGTGGTCACGGCTGACCTCCCGGCCCTGAGGCCCCACACCCACACCCCTCTGGGACCAGTAAGCACCAACGCTGGCCTCTCCGGCTCTCCCGGCCTCTCCCCTGGTCATCTGGTCCTCCCGTGCCTGCTGGCTCAGATAAACTCCTGAGGACAGAGGAAAAGTGTTCCCCGCGGCACCTGCTGCAGGAGCACCAGCCCGTGCGAGGCATTGGAGAGGATTTACTGAATGAAGCAGTCACAAGCCTGTTCCTAGTACTGCTCTGCGAACACCCCAGACCCTGGGACCCCAGACGCGTCTCCCCATCAGCTTCCTGGACATCTTCATTATTGAGGAAATTGAGGAAAGCTGCTCCACTCCTATCCCCCGTCTCAGCAAACAGCAGCCCCTCTTTCCAGCTGCTTGAGGCAAAAATCCTTCCTGGACGCCCTCTCTTCCCACATCTGTGCTCAGCCCACATGCAACGCCTCTCCATCCTGCCTTCAACATAGAAGTGGAATTCAAGGGCTTCTCCCCACCCCCACTGCTGCTCTCCTCCAGCCCTGCCCTGCAATATCCCAACCTCTACCCCTCTTCCCGCCAAAGAACATTTTAATGCTGCTGCAGAGCCTGTGTGGGCCCCAAGTCAGGGCCTGGCGGTCCTGCAGCGCCCACCACTGCACAGGGAAGGCCCAGGTCCCCCGCGGCACCCCGGGCTCACAGTGGGTCCTTGCACCTTGCACCTGCCAGGCACACGCCAGGCACACGCCAGGCACGCGCCTCACTCCGCCTCTGCCTTGCTTCCCCATAGGCTCCGGGTTCACTTCCTCACTTCAGGTCTCCGCCTAGACATCGCTTCTGATGTTTTGAGGATTAATGAGTTAACATGTGAAAAGCATTTAGAACAGAGCCTAGCTCCAGAGCTGTTCGTTATTACTGTATGCTCACAATGGGGCCTTGGGGCCTAATTCAGAGCAGACAGTAAGGTTGGTGAATGGGTTATGTGTCCCGGGTCTGGCCTGATGCCTGGCACCAAGCAGGGACACAAAACGTCTGTCAAGCTGAAGGTGGAGAGACGGACCGAGTGAGGCAGTCCCGCACCCTGCCCCGCACGGACCACGAGAACCTGCCGTGGGAGCGAAAGCTGCCCAGCCCATCATTTCTGTATATTCTGGGGACGGAATCTCCTGCTTGCTTCCATTGCCTCACCGTGTCTGGGCAGTACTCCTGCCTGGGACCCTTACTTCCCAGCTTCAAGCTTGGGGTTGTTGGGGCAGTTCGAGATGGAGTCTGCTGGCAGATAATGAGCTCCTGACCAGGCTTAGAAGGTGACATGGGAGGGGTGGCCTTTCCTCCCACTTAGCACTCAGGCTCTGTGCAGGCATCCCGAGTGGCCACCTCCCCATCAGGGAAGGGGTTCGGGACCTTCTGTCTCCACTGTCGCTGTTCCTGGCCTTTCCTTCCTGGGCCTCTGGGAAGCTGGAGGCTTCCCCCAGAAGGTCTGAAGATGACGGCTGTGGCCCGAGTCCCTTGGTCTCCTTCCAGGGCTGAAAAACTTGTTAATGTGCGCTCTGTTTGGAGTAGTTCATAATTTGAAGCAGCTGCTGTCCGCAGGCAAGATCCCTCCGTCGGATCCCAGAACCCCAGAGCCTCCAGAGGTCTCCCCTGGTTAATTCAAACTCAGCCACTTGGCCCCGAGGTGCAGAGGGAATGGGAGGTTGTGGGTCCTGCCTCGCTGGGCTACCTTTGTCCCTAGGAATGACCCCAGTGGCTCTCACAAGAGCACAATTCATTTCTGTCTCAAGGCACTTTGGCGCGGGGGGGGGCGGCGGGGGGGGGTCTTTCACGGCCTGAGTTTCTGCCTATTTATGTTCAGTGCACTGAAAAACAAAAAGCATGGAAATTTCTTACGAAGACCAATACAGCATGAAACTTTCCTTCCACTCGGAGGGGATGACCCAGCCATTTGGCGGAGAGGCACCTCTCCTGATGAACAACACACCCTTTGCCCTTCCTTAGGCAAAACAAAAGAGGAACGCTCTGTGCCTAGGGAGCTTGCTTCGGGAAGGATCTTGGTTTGGGTCACCCAACATTATTGTTATGTGAGTGGATGCCTTCTGGCCTGGTGGGTTTGCAGTCAGAGAAACCGGGGTTCATATCCGTCACTTACTCATTGCATTCTCTTGCCCTCTCTGACTCTCGGAGACTTCATGTTATCATCTGTAAAATGGGAATAAAACAACCACCCCTGCAGGATTTCCATGAGGACTAGAGACCATGGATGTAAAGAGCCCAGCATACAGTAGGTGCTCTATAAATAGAAGCTGTTACTCACTGACCCGTGCAATTGCTTTTTCTTGAGCATCGGCTGTGTACGAGATGGGGCATAACACAGGCAAAAATCCCCACCCTTGTGGGGTTAACATTCTTGATGAGGACCTAGACACCAGCCAGATAAGTCGGGAGGGAGGGCTAGGGTCTGAACAGTGTGGGAAGGGGAGGTTTGCAGAGAAGATACAGTTGAGTGAGAACTGAAGGCAGCAAGGTTGCTGGCCCTGTAGACAGCTCCCGGGAAGCTGTGCCTAGCCGTGGAACAGCCTAGAAGGGGAGGCTTGCCCATCGCCACATGGGCTTTCCAACACACGGGCTGGCTGAGCCCCACTGCCTGTCCTCTGCCTCCTCGTTCCTGAGCTTTCTCGACCGATGGAATCCCCCTCCACAAAATCAGCTGTCTCTTCAGGGAGTTTGCCTTAATAACGTAATTAATTGGACCAAATGTTATTTTGTATGTTCCAGGGAAAGAATGAACCTGTGCCATTGCAGGGTGGCCAAATTCTAACGCGGAGATTGAGAGAAAAACGTAGCTGAAAGGGGACTGCCCAGGAGGGCGGGAGGGCGGGGGGGGAGAAGGACAGAATCCCTGCCCAGGTATCCCAGTCAGGGTCAGTGTCTAACCTTTGACAGTAGAGACAGGACACGAAATACACAGCAGCCTTTCCCCCCACCACCTCTTGCTTTGGCCAACTTCTTCTCCTCATTGGGGTCTCAGCAGAAATGTCACCTCCTCAGAGAAGTCCTCCCTGACCACCCCACGGAAGTACCTTCATAGACCCTGCGGCTATATCTGAAATGATCTCGTTTCAGTGTTTCTGGGTTCATGGTTCATTTCCTGCTTTAGAACGAAAGTGCCAGGCGGGCAGGAAACTTGTTTCCAAAGAACCTAGAGAAGTAGTTGGCACATAGCAACGGCCCACGGTTTATCTGCTAAATGGACAGATGGAATCTCTTCTTGCAGAGCCAGGGAAGGGTCACCCTGGGCCAGTGTTCTTCAGACTATAGAGTCTGCCCCATCAGTGAGCTGTGACATCAGTTTGGTGGCTCACAGCTAGAATTTTTAAAAAAGAAATAGAAAAAAATTGGGACACTTGGGTGACTCAGTTGGTTAAGCATCTGCCTTCGGCTGAAGTCATGATCTGAGGTCCTGGGATAGAGCCCTGCGTTGGGCTCCCTGCTCAGTGGGGAGCCTGCTTCTCCCTCTGCCGCTCTCCCTGCTCATCTTCTCTCTCTCTCAAATAAATACACAAAATCTTAAAAAAGAAGAAATAGAAACTTCAGAGTATATTACACATGGTGAGGGCAAGTATTGGTTTAAGAAATATGTATATATGTATGTACATATCTTCAGTGATGTGGAATGAAATACTTTATTTCTCAATGTGGACGCGTCAAAAAAGTTTGAAATGCAGCAGTGAATTCTAAGTTTTCTCAGGCTTGATCTTCAAAAGACATTCTTCCCTTAGAGGCTGTAAATCTCGTTGCATGAAGTTTACATTCTGGGGCCCCAAAGCAGAACTTGAAGAAAAGATTCCTTTGTTTCCTATTAACTGAAAAAAAATGAATCACTTTCTACCGTAGAGGGGGCCCGATCTTCCGAGTCTCCCCCGACTTGTATGGGGTTATTTACATGCTCATGTACAAACACACAGAAATACGCAGATACGCTCGTACACCTACCAGCATACACGCTTACACAGACATGTGCTCGCATGGACAGATGGACAAAGACAGCAGTAATATGGATCTACACATGCAAATACATACGGACACAGATACGCACGGAGACACTCACATTTATATAGACACAGACACATGACACAGACGTAGCTATAGACCCAGACAAGAACATCCTTATTTCTCCCATCTTCTTCTCTCCCCGGAGAGGCCTCAGGCCATTCTCAGATCTGCAGCTCTCAGTGGAGTCATCGGTAACCAGCGTCGGTGGGGAAGGTCAGGCCCCATAGGTCCACAGGCTCTGCAGCTCACCAGACTTGGGTTCGACTTTCCGCCGACTGGCTGAGTGACCTCTGTCTCCTGGAGCCAGATTCCTCGCCGGAAACCAAGGTTGATGAGGGTCATGCCTCCTTTGCGGGGGTGGGGACGAGCTGGGAGCGCAGGCTTGTGGGACTTGCCAGCTGCCCCAGCGGGGTCACTGGGATGCTCTCTGGCATCTCCCCAACTGTGTGAAGGTGGCGGCTCCCTGGGGCTCTGTTGTGAAATGGGGAGATGGCATCTCCAGCAGGCAGAATGGCAGTGAGGAGACCCCGAGGTCTGTGGACATTGCCTGGCACACGCTCTGCCCCCAAGACTGCATGTTACCCTGTGTGCTCCCTCCGAGCCCACACTGCCCCACACTGTCTGCACCATTTCTGGGGCTCCACAGAAGCCAGGCTGGGCTCTCCCTGGAAAACCACCCTCGGCCATGTGGAAACGACATCTGTGATTTCTTAGATGGATACGCTCTTGCTCCTGTGTTATGAGGATGGGCTTCCCTGTCTCTAGGAGGCTCTGGTTCAGTGATCCCACGTTCCGTGCCATGGGGCAGGGGCCCCCGGGGGCCACTAATGCCCATGAGCTGATAAGACCATGTCATCTTCACCTTCTTAGTTTCATGGTGTCTTCGCTTTAAGGGAGGAGATGAGGAGGAACGATCCCCGAGATGTGGGGAGTGGGAGCTGGTGGTCCTGGGTCCAAGGGCAAGTCCTGTCCCAACAGGACCCCCCGGAGATGGGGAGGAACAAAGCATCCAGACACATTTTCTACTTTACACTTTTCCTCTAGAACAATGCAAAGCAGCAGATGTCAATGACAAAGAAACTAAAAAACAAGGAAACCGATAAAACTTAACCAGAAAGCAGTAGCGTTTGTCCGCCATCCGGCACTGCCTCCCGGCCCTCCCAGCAGGCGTGGACACAGGGGAGCCCCCTGAGTGGCTCCGCCCGGGGACTCACTCCCACACCCCCTGCGCTCCAGGGCCTTCCCTCGCCCTTCTTAGCTGCCTGTCATTGTTAGCCAGCAAATAAATGGTTCCTGAGGCTCGGAGATGTGCCAGGCACAGGCCAGGTGCTTTTGGGGGCAGGAACGTGAAGGACATAGAAGTTTTCTTCTGGTGCAACGACAGACATTACCCAAATAACAACTCTCTCACTGCCAGGCACGCTGTGCTGCGGGTGAGCTGAGAGATGCGTTTCTCTGCCAGCTCCAGCCCAGCTGGGGAGTTGGGTGAATTCATTCCAATGAAGCGGTGAACTGGGGACATATTTAATCCCATCATTTCCCTTTGGGGAAGGGACTGTTTGCTCCCGCCTGCCTGAGAACCCGAGGCTAGAAAGTGGCAGAGCCGGGTCGTCCGGTCAACACTGATGGCTCTTTCTTTTAGAAGCCGGTCACAGAGGGCACCTGGGTGCTTCAGTCGGTTAAGCATCTGTCTTCAGGTCAGGTCACGATCCCAGGGTCTTGGTATTGAGCCCCATGTCGGGCAACTTGCTCATCAGGGAGCCTGCTTCTCCCTCTCCTGACCCCCCCACCCCGTGTTTTCTCTCTCTCTCTGTCAAATAAATCTTTAAAAAAAAATTTTTTTAAAGCCAGTTACAGAGAACCACAAATTGTCTGATCGCATTTCTGTGAAAGGTCCAGAATAGACAAATCCATAGAGACAGAAAGCAGATTAATGATTTCTTACCACTGGGGGGACCAGGATGGGGGGGTAAGAGCTAAGGGGGGGGTTGTAGGTACAGGGTTTCTTTTTGAGGTCATGGAAATGTTCTAAAATTAACAGTGATGAGTGCTGTCCAACTGGATGAGTATCCAGAAACCATTAAATCGTGCACTCCGAGTGGGTGCATTGCGTGGCATGTGAATTATATCCCGAGAAAGCCGTGCCACAGTTTTCATTTCAAGTCGAGCCCTCTTCCCCCTCTCTCAGCCGGCCGGGCCCTACAGCTGGGGAGCAGCTGGGTCAGCATCTGCGCTCGCTCTCGCGCTCACTCTCTCTCTCTGCCTCCAGCTCTGTGGTGAGGAGGGCGGGAGGGGGCGGAAAACATGCAGGAGACTTCTGGCATGGCTGACACCGTCTCGAGTTGGCCTGGGCTCCCCCCAGATCAGGCCAGATGCTTCCAGCAGGCTCTTTCTTTCATGGGACTTTTGGGGGTCCTTGGGAGACTTCTCAGTCCCTGGGGACCCTCACCTTTGCTTTCCTGCAGGAGGCTCTCTGTCAGCTGGTGGCTTGTGTCCTGTGCCCCAGCTCCTTCTGCAACCCGGAGAGGGGGGAATGAGTCCCTGTTACCCATGGAGTTGGCCCCGCCTGGCCCTGGGGAAGCCACGTGCAAGCCTCCCATGCCAAGCCTGGTGCTGCAGCGAACACTTCCGTGTTAATATCCTGATACAGCCCTGTAGTACTGCGGGGTTCATGCTCTCCCATCTGCCCTAGAGCAGCCGAGTCGCATTCAGGAAAGCGGGATTCACGCTGAGATGGGCTTGTCCACCACATATATAGCCTGATACCCTGAGAATGCTTTTAAAAGATCCCTCTTTTAAAACGGTGCCTGCAGGACTCCAATGGATTTTATTTTTGTCCAGATTTATAGATGAGCTTCCATTGTAGGAGGTCCTGGTGTTTTCCTGCCCCACCAAGACATCATTTGACTAGATTAGAAGTCCAAATACTTAACAAGTGCTTTTTAAAAAATAGGAAAAAAAAAAAAAGTGGACGCCGCAGAGTTCAATGGAGTTTTGAGCTGTTTGCTGGCGCGTTCATCCTGGGAGCCTCTGACGGGGACGTCACAAGATGGGAGAAAAGAGCATTAGAAACGATCCCCTCTCCTCCTTCCTCTGGGTATAAATAGCTAGACTTACTTTTTTCCAATGCCCTTAATGTAGGTTTTCTAATTAATCTTGGGAAGGACCCAAGGACAACGTCAGCCAATTTATAATTGAATCCAAACTCAGGGATGAGGGCTTGGGGTGGAAAGCAGGAAGCAAGGGCTTGTTCTCTCCTCAGCCGTGTGTGGTGGCATGTTTTAAACACTGCCTGCAAGGGTGAACAGAGAGAGACCTTCAGAGCGCAAAGTCGAGTTGGCAGCCAGACTCTTTGAAGATGAAGGATGCTTTGGGAAACCTAAAAAAATAAAGAAAGAAAATGGTTGAAAGGAAATAACAAGAACACAGGACCTTCATGTGCCTCACATGGCTTGGTTCTGAGTTCACTTCAGCCTCGGTGTCTCAGAAGGTTGCTCTGTCTTGCTTCCCAGCAAGGAAGAGTGAGATGCCGGCACAGACAGAAGTCCTCCTGGCGTGCTTTCTCTGGTCCCAGAGAAGTCCCTTGATGGGAGGGGTGGGCCGGTGGGCCCCGGATACAGGTAGGAAAGGAACATTCTCAGAACAGCAGAGACGGGGTACTGGCTGGGCCAGCGTCCATCAGGTTGGGGCGGGGCTTGGTCAGGACTGAGCTGTGAGGCTGGAAAATTCACACTGGGAGCTACCGTGTGTCCAGCATTCACCGTGGTTAAAGCTTGTGCCGGGATTTTATACAGAGTGTGTCATTTGGTTTCTCTGAGGTGGGAACCGTGTTATTCTCTTTGTACACCTGAGGGAAAGGAGACACCAAGCCACATAACCTCCCCCAAGGTCTACAACCAGCTGAGGGATAAGCCAAGTGCTGGAGTCGGCCTTCGGAGCCTCTCTTTTACTTCCCGTCTTTGTGGTAAGGGACAAAAAGAAGAGAGAATTCATTTTGATTGTGCATTTACCGTGTGCCTGATATAAAGCTCCTCACAACAACCTCACCGCTCAGCCCTGCTCCCTCTTCACAGCTGCAGAAATTAGAGCCCAGAGGGGTCAGGTAATCTGTCCAAGTTCACACAGCTAGAAGGTAACAGACCTGAGATAAAAGTCCGGGTCTGCGGGGCGCCTGGGTGGCTCAGTGGGTTAAGCCTCTGCCTTCGGCCCAGGTCATGATCTCAGGGTCCTGGGATCGAGCCCCGAGTCGGGCTCTCTGCTCAGTGGGGAGCCTGCTTCTGCCTCTCTCCCTATGCCTGCCTCTCTGCCTACTTGTGATCTCTCTCTGTGTCACATAAATAAATAAAAGCTTTAAAAAAAAAAAAAAAGTCCAGGTCTGTCTGGTTCCAGAGCCCACGCAGGTGCCCCCTCTTGGAGCCACTGAATTCCAGATGCCTGCGGGAGAAAGCATTTGCTCTGAAGATAGCCGAGCGAGTCTACACTGATCTGTTATTAACCTTCAGGAGTAGCGGCCAAGAGAATCCTGGTTAGCCAGAGCTGCTCTCGCTCCAGTCTCTCTGCAGCTCCCTGGGGAGCCCCCACCCCCACATCTGCTCTTACTGTGCTTCATGAGCAGCGGCATGACCCCTGCCTCCCCTGAGCGTGGCTTGGAACATTGCGATTTGATTTCAAGTCTGACGTGCTGGGGTTGTGCACACACAGGTGTGTATATGTTCTTTTTTTTTTTTTTTAAGATTTTTTTATTCATTTGAAAGACAGCATCAGTAGGCAGAGAGGCAGGCAGAGAGAAAGAGGGGGTAGCAGCCTCCCCGCCGAAGCAGAGAGCCTGATGCGAGACTCTATCCCAGGACCCCAGGATCACGACCTGAGCCGAAGGCAGCGGCTTACCCCACTGAGCCACCCAGGCGCCCCATATATTCTGAAAGGCCAAAGCACACAAAGAAGGAGCGCAGGGAGGGGCTGGTGGAGGGGGGTCCCGTCCTGTGAGCAAAGTGACCCAAGTCCCCATCGCTGAAGGGGGGCTTCCCGCCGCCTCTCCCACAGATGCCAGAGGATGAGCAGATCGCGGGGGGGGGGGGGGGGGGGGGGGGGAGAGGCCCCGCCCCGGAGGGTGCAAGAGCCCCAGGCAGGCCTCACCTGCTCCTGGGGAGTCAGACCTCGGCGGGTCCCCCTGTGCACGCCGGGCTTGTTCGCTCCGCCTTTGTACCTGCCAGGGCTGAGGGAGGGCGGGGGGGGGGCCAACGGACGGATAGAAAGGTCTTTAAAATATTAAAGGTGCTGGGGAATGGTCAGGAATTGGGTTTGCTCTGTGACAGTGGTGACATGGCGACGGTGAGCTCTGCCAACCCCATGCAGTTTCACAGGCGCCCGCAGCCCGGTGTCCACAGACTCCTTTTCTGAGTGAACTTGGGTGGCAGAGGGGAGCACGGCCCGGTGTGTGTCCTTGCATAGCAGAGCACTTAGTTTAGCTACCACCGAGTGTGAGGAATGGAAGACTGCTTGGCTTGCAGGTCTGGGTCTCTTGCCACCCAACCCTGGGACCTTGGGCCCACCACTCAGACACTCTGGGCCTCAGTTTCCTCATCTGTAAAATGGGGATGACAACGGTACCTCCCTCATAGCTTTCTTGGTTTCTAAGACCACGGGCTGGAACCAGAGACCTCATGTTCAAAACCCAGAGCTTGAGCTCTCGGAGTCTCCGACGTAGAGGCAGAGCCGTGGGAAGAGCCCAGTCTCGAGTCCTGGGTGCGAGTCCCACCCAGACTCTTGACTTGCCAGAAACCCGTGGGCAAGTTCTGTCTCCTCCGGGGACCTTGGAGCCAGGAGCCACTGCCTTGTCAGTCATTGACAGAGATGACATAAGACCGCATGACATCATCACACTCACGCTAAGTTCACGGTCATTACATGCCAGGCACCAAGCGAAACACTTTGTATCGGGTCCGTCCTCCCTGACCCCGGCGGGCGGGTACGACTAGGGTTCCTTACTTCATAGTTAAGGGAACCCCAGCCCCTCAGCCGCCCCTCCCAGCTCTCCCTCTTGCTCCTGCGCCCCTGCCCCCACCCCCAACAGGAAGCCTAGCCAGCTCGGCCCCAGGGAGCGTCACCGGGGATGAATGGGTCTGCGATGGCGGCTGCTGCTGGAGTAAATGAGTTCATGTGTGGCGTGCCTGTCTCTTGCTGAGTGAGCATCACTTTATGAATTCTCGATGAGCTTACCCAACGCACAGCAATATTGGATCAGCGCTTAAATGGACAGCCTTGTGCTCACCGAGGATGAACAGTCAATAAAGGCCCGTTGACTGTCGGCTGGCTCAGCCCCGCTCGGCTCAGCCCCGCTCGCGCTCCGGCCTGGATCCCGCCAAGCCTGGACAAAGATGCGGCCCCCAGCCTCCAGCTCCCGTAGTTCTGCTGGTGCTTGGGGTTCTCTGCACCCCCAGAAAGTCCGAGGGCTTCCCTGACAGAGCATACCTCCTGCAGCTTGTTTTCCCAGGGCTTTGGTGCCTTGTGCCTGTTTTTTCTCAAGAGACGTGGGTGGTAATGAGGGCTGTGTCTCCTCCATTCTCATGCACAGGATTGAGGTTTTTCATTAAGGCCATCCTGGGAGGCCAGCGACACCTACTCCTCCAGGCGTCTCCTGGGCCTGTTGGTCGCGGTCTGCAGGTGCCTGGCGGAACGGAGGCCCGGGGTGGTGGGCAGGAGACCCCCTCCGACTCCTCCTGAATAGCAGTGATTGCTCACCTTGGGGGCGGGGAGGAGGTTATTAAAAACAGCCCGCAGTCCTGAAAGGGATGAGGGGACAGGGTAGATTGTGACACTATTCATTTTCTAAAATTAATTCTTCATCGGTAACACCCAGTGAGGCAGCCTGATGCAGAGAAAGAGCCTGAGCAGGGCAGGGAGCGGCCGGGTCACGCGGGGCTGGCTGCCCGGTCATCCTTGACCTCAGTCTCCCAATCTCAGCAATGGGGACTGAAAAAAAATCCTGCCGTCACATGGCAGCTGTGCAGCTGAAACAAGAGCATGCATGTGAACAGTAGAGAGGCAGGAGAGCAGATGAGAAGTGAGCAGGATTCTAGAGTCCAGACCCTGGGATTCCAATCCCAGTTCTGCCACTGATGGGCTGTGTGGCCTGGGGCAAGTCACTCAGCCTCTCTGTGCCACGGTTTCCTCATCAGAGGGAGCTCAGTAAAGACTGGCTGTGAACAGCAGCAATGCTGCTGAAGGCAGCCAGCACAGGCTCACGGAACGGGCTCCAGGAACACTTGCTGCTTCTAATTCTGGGCTGTTCTGCTTTATTAATTCTGGTTTGCTGGCACCGGTTGCCACTGCAGAGAATGACCACCACATGCCTGGGGCCATGCATTTCGGGAAGAGTTATCCAGAAGGAGGTACTAGTTTTAAGAAATTTGCCCTCCAGGGGCACCTGGCTGGCCCAGTTGGTGGAGCACGCGACTCTTGATCTTGGGGTTGTTAAGTTCAAGCCCCATGTTAGATATGGAGATTACTTAAAATAAAATATTTAAAAAAAGAATTTGCCCCCCTAAAATGGTCCGGAGCAGTTAAACAGGGAGTTTCTGCATTAGTTTTCCCATCTTCCTGAGTAATGGAAAGTTCCTGTGGTAGCCACAGTGGTGGTCCCCAGAGACTTCCACATCCTCATCCCCGGAATCTGAGAATATGTTTTGTTACTTGGAGAAGGAGGAAGGAATTAAGGCAGCAGATAGAATTAAAGTCACTCATCATCTGATCTTAAGGTAGATTATCCTGTACTGTCTGGGTGGGCCCAGCATCATCACAAAGGTTTTTTAAGTGGGGAAGAGGGAAGCCTTTCTGAAGATGGCAAGAAATGATGAGCCAAAAAATGCAAGTGGCTCCTAGAAGCTCAAAATCCCCTTGATTTCAGCCAAGTGGGACCCCTGTCGGACTTCTGACCTCCAGAATTGTAAAATACAAATTTGTGTTGCTTTAAGCCACGAAATGCCTAGTAAATTGTTACAGTGGCCATAGGAAACTGGTCCATCTCTCCAAGGCAGCTTCCGGGCCTTGAACCTCTAAAGGGCTCAGAACATCCAGAGACTACGGTCTTCCGCCCCCATGATGTTTGGAGCAGTAATGTTTACCTTTGTTCACCCTTTCAGCGAACGCTTTCATATGTCAGAAGCAGGACCAGATGCTGGGGACACAACATCGTCCAGGACAGGTGGACCCTCAGCCATCGGGGAGCTCAGAGATAAGAGTAACCACTGATCTTTACCAGATATTTATGGAGAATGATTAAAAAAAAAAAAACTTTTATAGGGCTTACCATGTACACGGCCCTTTGCCAGCCCTTAATACATATCAACTCACTGACCTTCACAAGTACTCATGAAGGACGTGTTGGGGCACCCATTATCATTCCCATTTTACAGATGAGGGAACTAAGGCACAGAGTGTTTGGGTGACCTGCCCGAAGTCTCACCGCTGAGCGGTGGTGGACCAGATCTGGAACTCAGGAGGGTTTTAGACACTGTTCTATGCTGTGTCCACAATGACAGGAAACAGGGAACGTCCCAGAGAAAATGTCTTGGGTGTGACTGTGGCCCCCAAGGTGTCCCTCTGGCCTAGAGAATGGCAAGTCCCCCTTTAAAGCAGGTGTCCGATGCTGGCCCTGGGGGGCTGATTCTGAGAGTGTGTAAGTGAAAGCGAATGCTGAATATGGTGACAGGTCCTTCATCTGCTGAGGTCTGGGGTACAGAATGGGTGTGGTTGTGACCCTGTCCACCTCTGCTGGCCTCTGTGGGGGCTGGGCTGCAGGCCCGGCCCCAGGACTGGACTTGGCTACAGTGGCTTCCAGATGAGAGAACCAGACTGCTGGTGCTAGACCACCGACCCACCCCACCCCACCCCGCCCATGCATTGTCTTCCAGGCCCTGCATTGCATCTCAGGGGGGATGATCCAAGAGTCAGAGTGGTCCAGTGCGTTTGTTCTGGAAATCAAAAGGCCGGCCGTTATTTTTACTGTACATTCGAATATGTCCATCCACTGACCCCTTGCCCACCATTTTTCATTCATCCGTCTGCTTCCTGCTCTCTGTCCCTATCTCTCTCACATTGCCCCACCCCCCCACGCCCACACACCCCCACGTGTGTGCGCGCAATGCTGGCTGCCCTCCGACAGGAATACAGGCTTCCTGCCATTAATTGGAGGCCCCTGACTGCAGACACAGCATAAAAGTCTATTCATGGTTCTTTTTTCATTCTAAGAAATGCTGCTCCAGCTAATGCCTACTTCAGGGCAAGTGACTCGTTGGCATATCAGCACTTTTCAAGTTATAAACACCCCCTCTGAGCTGGGACTCCTCATTTCAGGTGTTGTTCTGAACGAAGAGTTGCCGAGTGGCCCGCAGTCCCAGAGAGGTGGCACAGAGGATGAGCTGGCCAGCGCGGTGGCTGGCGCCCGGGGTGCTCAGGGAGGGGGGCAGAGGGGATTCCTCTAGAAGCCCCAGAAGCCCTGGGGCGAGAGCTACTTCCTGCGTGGCTGTCCTGCATCACAGCTTTCTTTGCCTTGTGCCCATTTCCTGGAGTAAAAGTAAAGATGATTTAGGAATTGGTCCCTGCTCCATGGCCTTGGAGGATAAACCCATCATCTCTCCTGATCTCTGCTGCCTTCCAGGCTTTTCTCCGTGTTTGGGTCTGTGGCTATAGTGGCCTAGTTAACATGTTGCTTTTTGTAGTTTGGGTAAGTAGACTCTTCTGGCTCGAGAAACATTGCTGCACGTGCCCAGGCCCCAGGAAACACGCTTCCTCCTGAAACATGCCCACAGAGCAGGCAGGGTGGTGCGCAGAACACCAGCTCCCCTTTCCTGTGGGTCTACTGTGTGCCGGGCATTCTAGCCACAAGTTCTGATTTTATTCTGCCCACAGTCCCATGTAGTGGGTGCCATGACTTTCTCCTTTCACAGATGAGGAAGATAGCACCAGGGAAGGTTCGGGAAGGAACCACCAAGGAAGGAAGCCCTCCTGGACTGCCGTGTAGCCTCCCTGTCCAGACCCTTGTTCTGCAAGGCCCCTTGCCAGGCAGGCCTGCACAGCACGTCCCCTGTCCAGCAGGACGTGGTGGGCCAGGGTCTGGGGTACAGTCACACTTTCCCCAAGGGTTTCCCTGGACCACAGCCACCTCACACCCATTTTCTATAAAGATGCATCATTGCAGATTTTAATCTCAAACAGTATGAATGCCGTGGTCAGCAGCCAACACAGCCCCTGAACAGGGCCAGCAGACGCCTGGCCTTTGAGGGACCAGAACACCACGAGCTTTCCTTGGCCTTCCTTTTGATTTGCTATTCAATTAAAAAAGAAAAAAAAATTTGGAGAGGATCAGTGAGTAGAAATCTAATTGGAAAAAAAACAGAACAAGTCCACACAAACAGGAAGTGTGGTGTGCTGTTCGCTGGGGCTTTTAAAAATGACCCTGTGTCCTCTAGACCTGGCGTCTGCCTCCCCTCGCCTCCCGGAATGAGCCTGGTTTTTGGGTGCGGCATTCGGGGGGTCAAGGGGCAGGGCTCGGTGGCTGCCCCAGGGACGGGGAGAAGTGCACCCTCACTCTTCCCGCCCCAGGGGCGCCTTGGCTGCTCTTGCTGTCTTGGTTTCCCTGTCCATCCGGTCATGGAAAATGCTTGCAGGGAAAGGACGGGGACCCACCTTGTTCTGCTAGAACAGAAAGGGAATATATTGGAATGGCAGAGCCTGGGGCGGAAAGGGTGTTTGGGTTTATGCTTGTCCCTATTCCCCCAGCACCTGCCTCCTCCCCCCTTCCCCTCTACCCCAACCCTGTCCTCACCCCTTCAGGACTAGACTCCACAGGGCTCTCTCTGGGCCCTTGAGTTTCTTCTGCTGCTTATTTCTGTGTCTCTGTCTCCCTCCCTCCCTCCCCCCTCCTCTCTTCTCCCCTCTCTCAGAGCGGTGCCTTTAGTCCGGAGCTTTCATTTCCATGTGGGTTCGGTGCCCCGTGCCGGCTCACCCTGTCCTCTGACCTTTGGTGCCACATTCATAGAGAGGAGAACATGACTGTTGCATGTCTCAGTATCTCCATTAGTGTTGCTAATAGTACCCATATCCTGAATTTCTGTGAGGGCAAAATGAGGTTCGGTTGTATTGCTTTTACCTCCTTTAAACTCGAACGGGTGTATCTGTGCCTGGTACATCGTTAGCGCTCAAAAATGGTGGTTGTTGCTGCTCTCCCTCCTGGTGTTTAGTGGCCCTTGTTTGAGGAGTCGGGGGAGGGAATGTTTTCCAAACTACCTCAGAAACAGCTGGCATTGAATGAAAGCTTGTTTGTTCTGAAGAACTGATATAAATATTTCATGAAAAGTAAGATTTGTGTAAATCTTTGTTATAAATTATAAAGATTTGCTTTATAATTTTCAAAGCACTTCCATATGCATGTCTTATTTGACAGGCATGACGGATATTTCCCCAAATATACTGAGGTGTTACTTAGGCTGCTCAGTAATGAGCCACCGGAGGGACCTGAGGTCACAAGGTCTGCAGGTGGCAGAGCACACACTCAGTCCAGCATCAACTCTAACCCATTACTCTGTGTTTTCAACGCTGCCAGGGTTGGAAGGTCTTGTGACCCATCATATTTCCCTTTACACCTTGGCTGCTGGGAAGCTCAAGCTAAGCTCTCTCGCAGCCATGGCCGTTCGTATTATTTCTCATATCGTGGGCAACTGCAGGACCTGGGTAAGGCAGGTGGGCTTTGTAAGACATAGCGTGAGTGCACCTGCATCAAATGGATGAATCCTGACTTCCCAGAGCCTTTAAAAGAGTTGGACATGGGGCGCCTGGGTGGCTCAGTGGTTTAAGCCACTGCCTTCGGCTCAGGTCATGATCTCAGGGTCCTGGGATCGAGTCCCACATCGGGCTCTCTGCTCGGCGGGGAGCCTGCTTCCCTCTCTCACTCTCTCTGCCTGCCTCTCTGCCTACTTGTGATCTCTCTCTGTCAAATAAATACATAAAATCTTTAAAAAAAAAAAAAAGAGTTGGACATGCATTTGACCTTGAATGCGCCACCGTTCTGCTCTCAGGAGGGGATGGGCTCTCGTGGCTGCATGCTGGTCCCTCTGCCTTCCTGCCTTCTGCGTCTCTTCCTCAGCCTGGCTGTTAGGGCTCTTTGCCCACCTCTTTTAAAAGGAAAGAGATTTCTTGTCTCCTCTGTTGGCCCTCTGACAGCTTCCCTCTGATATCGGGGTTTTCTCAGAGGTCCTGGCAGTGACACAGGGTCAAAAGTCAGCCAAGACTTTTTTTTTTTTTTAAGATTTCTTTTTTATTTATTTATTTTTTTGAGAGAGAGAGAGATCACAAGTAGGCAGAGAGACAGGCAGAGAGAGGGGGAAGCAGGCTCCCCCGCTGACCAGGGAGCCCGATGCGGGGCTCGATCCTAGGACCCTGGGATAATGACCTGAGCCGAAGGCAGAGGCTTTAACCCACTGAGCCACCCAGGCGCCCCCAAGACCTTTTTGAGGCTGAGATGGAGAGAGCATCTTTCCAGAACTCTAACCATGTCAGCCCCCTAAGGATTTTAAAGTTGCCACCAACAAACCAAAGTGTATTATGGGAAAGGTTCCTGTGTGCCGGGGTGGAGGCTAATGACTTTTTTAGTCTTTGTCCCTTAGTTCTCAGGGGTGTGATGCCCAGGTGCCTGGTCAAGACCCTTGCTGGGGCAGACATCCCACCACGAGATTCTGATTTCCTTCCAAAGAAGCCAGACATACCTGGCCTGAGTCCCCACTCCCCAGCTCTGTGCAAACTCCCTGAGCCTCAGTTTCCTTATCTGTATCGTGAGGGTAGTAACACCTCTCAGAGGAGTTGTGGGAAAAGCCAGCAGTATTAATAACAATAAGACAGCTGAAACATAACAGGACTTAATTAATGGGGGGATGATAGGAGCTGATGCTTTTTGAAAGCTTATGGTATCCCAGATGCTGTGGTAGGCACTTTGTGTGTAAACTCATTAAGGTCTCCTAGTAGCCAGTGAAAAAACAGAGAGGTTGACAACTTGCCCAGGGTCACACAGCAAGTTTGCAGCAGCGGCAGGACCCAAAGCTGGATGGAGGGCACAGGACCGGGGCATACCGTGGGTGATCAGGCCGTGTCATTTCTCTTCCCTTCCCCGGGGACTGGGAGGCCAGCAGCCTGTCTTCAGTGTGGAATAACACCTCCCTCTGTCCCTCTCCCTCTGACCCCCTTCCACTCTCTGCTCTTCACTTTTTTCTTCGGCAAGAGCCCAGGCTACATGAGGGACGGCTTTGAGTGGGGGGTGAGCGGAGAATGTCTCCCCTTGACTGCGGACTAGGGTCTTCTTTCTGAGGCAGCCACTTTGCAGTTGTTGGAGACGCATGTGGTTCGTTTAAAAAACCCAGAGCTGTTGGTAAATGCAGTGCCCATGCCCAGCCAAACACTGGGCGCTCAGACCCTGGGAACCTGGGGAGCAGCTCCCCCCCCCACCAAGAGCACCTACACATTTCCAGGGAGGAGCGCAGACAGCCCACTGGCTCAGCGAGTAGCCTGTGGACATCTCACCAGACTAAACAACCTGAGGCTGGGACTTTTTATTCCATTGATTTTTGTACAATCAGCCCTCTTTTTAATCTACATGAATAATCCTGTGCCCTAAATCCCATTAAGGGACTTCCTGACACACCCATCCAATTTGGGGTTTTATCTTCTGAGCGCCACCGCCCTATCCCACCTTCTGGAAAGCAGCAGTCTCCTCTGAGCACGTACTGTATGCCGGGGACTCACCCTCACCCTTGGGGTGCTCCCTGTTGGTGCCATTCCTGCCAGTACGACCAAGGACCCAGGCCCCACTGAGGCCCGGCCAGGCTGCCCCAAGCGTCTACACTGCCCTTGACTGTGTGGCCTCCCTCGGCCTGTGGCCGGCTGCCAAACAGGAATTTGCTCTGTGCTCCCCCCCCCCCCCCCGCCCCATGCTTGCCCTTAATAAATCACTCCCCGTTTCAGTTGTATTGTTAGAGCAGAAATAAAACCTCCTTGGAGTGCCTCATATATCTGCCTCTGGCTTGCTGCCAGGCCCTTTGGCGTGGAGAGAAGCGCCCCCGGGAGGTGGTGAGTCCTATAAGCCCGTGAGGGTCCAGGTTAGATTCTGGGAAGGGAGCTGTCTCGGCCCCCCATCCCCCTACCGAGAGCGCTTGATGGATGCGACCTCAGCATCCTGGCAAGGGGCTTCATCCTCAGAGCCCAGATGATGGAGCATATCGGGGTGTTTTCTGCACCTCTTCCCAGAGAGGAAAAGTTACATAAAATAAACTGTTCAGTCTTAAGAAGGAAGGAGGCTCTGGCACAGGGCTGAGCCTAGAGGCCGTTCTGCTCAGTGCAACCAGGCGGACGCAGATGGACAGATTCAGTGTGATTGTACCTCATGAAGGCCCTGAAGGGTCGGGTTCATACAGGCAGAGAATAGAAGGGTGGTTGCCAGGGGCGGGGGAGAGGGATTGGGGGTTAGAGTTCACGGGGGCCAGAGCTCCAGTTTAGGGAGATGAAACATTTACGGACTGGGGGGCCGTGCTCTCAGAGTGGTGTGAGCTGTACGCTGACAAATGGTGATGGCTGATTTTATGTTGCGGATACTATTCCATCGTTGGAAAACAAATAAGAATTCTGCGTGGTTTTCTGCTCGCATCTCTGCCCAGGGAGCTTCTACCTTGTGGAAGCATTTGTCCCGAAGGGTCAGGGAATTGCTGACAGGGTTTTAGGAGTAAGGTGCTGGCCCTCGGGCCTTGTCCTGCCCCTCCAAGGCCTCTGTGCAGATTTCCTGGGCTGTTCTTGGCTCAGAACAGTCCTTAGAGAACTGCTTCTGTCCTTCCTTCCTCCTGGGGATTCAGTCACAGAGCCTTTGGGCCGGGCTCTGGTCCGTCCTGTCCGACTGGAGTGAAATGGAGACCAGAAGAGGCCACGTGGCTTGCCTCAAGGGACATGTCACGTTACTGTAGGACTGACGGAGAAATGCAGGATTCCCAGTCAAAGTTGAATTTCAGATCAGCGAGGAATAATGTGTTGGTATAAATATGTCCCATGCGATACTTGGCACATTCTCATACTACAATTATCTGAATTTCTGATTTCAGTAGTGTTCTGTATTTTCTTTGCTACATCTGGCAGGCCTCCATTCGAGGCATCCCGGGGTCTTGTTCCCCAGTAACTTAGTGCTTCAGAACCTGAGGCAGTGACAGGGTGTTGGCAGGAGGGACAGACATGTCAGATACCGGGGTGACCTTGGGCGAGTTCCTCGGCTCTCTGAGCTTCTGAAATATGGATGATAATAGTGTCTTCTTCATGAAATGGGCAAGGGTTGAAACAGCACCCGTGAAACCCTTAGCACAGTGTGGGCTCACTTAGAGGCAACTCTTTGCCAGTTATTCTCGGTATTTTCATTCCTTTATGAATGAAAGACAAACATGTACTGAATGAGCGCTAGGCTGTGATGCTGTAACGGGAAAATGGCTTCTCATCCCAGCCTTGCCATAACATGCTGTGTGACGCGGCCGAATCAGGACCCTTCTCTGGGTCTCGGTTTCCTCACTTGATGGGTTGTCCACCCACCAAAACCTATCTGCCTCATATCCTACTCTTTCAAGGGCTGAGTTCTGCTAGGCAGGTCATCCGACTGTTGATGGGATCAGACAGTTCCGAGGTGGCTTTCAAAACCGGAAGTGTAAATTACACCCCAATATCACTGTTACTGATTATGTTTTTTCATTCTGAAGCGTGCCTCCCCTGGGTCTCCCGGCACTGCACAAGGCTCTCCTGTAGGTTTGCTCACTTAATGCTCAAAACCACAAGAATTAGGAGTTCTCCCCACCCCCACCCTCCCACCGCCCCCGCCCCCGCCCTGAGCTAATGACTCACTAAGTCATGCATACAGGGTCACACAGCCATCTTGTGGCAGAGCCTGACTTGCTACCCTGGTCTTCCTGAACACCCATTCTTACCATCCTAAACACACCAGGGATTGATTTCTCTGGAGGGCTGGGAAGGGGCGAGCAGGGTTCTACAGCCACAGCCCCAGGTCAAGTGTCCCTGGAAGGATTATCCCCAAGGCAGGTTCACCACTCACTGGGCCCAAGCACATCGAGGAGGGGCCATCGGCCTGGTTCCCAAAGTCTGATGGGGATGGAGCAGGGAATATCTTCCTCACCACATTGCCCCTGCCATCTTGAATAATCAAGATGTGAGTGGGCAACAGAGGCCTCTTCTTTAAGCCGCCAGTCCCTTGTTGCCCATCCTTTAATGAAGTAGGATTGGCAAAAACAGTGCCTGCTGTAAAGGGGTTCTTAGCGAGGCCTCCATCGACCAGAGGATGAGACAGAGGACAATCGGCCCCCTCCCCTCACGGCAGAGAGAAATAATTGCCTGCTTCGTGAGGGGTGCTTAGTGTCTCATCTGAAATCCTTAGCAAACTACATAACCAGCAACCATTCCGTCCTTTGTTTTAGGTCCAGCTTCAGAGTTCAAAGGAGTTTTTGTCCTTTTCATTATCAGACAGACCATTTAGGAAGTTGGGTTCTGGGTGGTCTCTGTGACCAGCGGAGACCATATTGTACGTCCCCCAGATGGAGAGTCCAAGCTCGAGGTAGACGCAGGACCTGCCCCTCAGCATGTTCTAAGAGAAAAGCAGGGCAGCTGGGCTGAAATGGAAGCCTGTGGGGCTTGTAATTAAAAGGCAGTGGTATAAACCAGCAGCCTGGGATAAGTACCTGCTACAGCAAACTGAAAACGGGCCATTTCCACAAAGCAGACCAGAGAATCCCCGAGACGGCAGGATGGATGGCCAAGGGAGTGGGATGGGCGAGGGGCGGCTTGCCTCTGCCTTCCCATCTCTGCACGCTCTGCGCTGCCCCCAAACAAGGGAGCTCGGCAGCCCTGACCAGACGGGAGTTTCTAGGAAGAGCCCTCCCAGTGTACTGGTGGAATGGCCTAGGATTTGGGGTGGGGGGGGGCTTTGAAGGCTGCTGTCCACCCACTGAAACGTCAGAGTATAATTTCTCACGACTGTTGGAGTCCTGTATGTTTGAACTGGGCTTAGCTACGCATGAGCAGAAACAGCTGCCGATGAAGTGCATACAGCTGGCAAGGTTCACTGTGGGTCAACAGTCCGATGACCTGCCCTGCAAAACTCCAGGCCCTAAAAGAGTAGGATGTGGGGCAGATAGGTTTTGGTGGGTGGACTAGGGAAGATACTAGGAACAAATCTAGGACATGTCGGATGGTTACTGCAATTAAGAAGAACAGTTTTGCCCACTTTGCAGTTTTGTCTGTTCTACCCGTGTAGTCATGAACAGTTAGGTCTCCACGGATTTAGAAGGAAGCAGCTGGGCATTAATTTGGCCATATCTCCCCTCCCCCCGTACCAAGCGATGACCTAGACATGGCAATAACAAATTACATTGTTTAGAACCTTCTAGAAGGAATGGCGCCTCCCCTCTACCTTCCACCATTCATTGGGAGTTCCTAAGATATTGACTGTTCAGATTTTGTGTTATATCCCTTGGGGATCCTTTAAGGTCATAACCTTGCTCCTGGCTCATCCCGTTCAACCTTTAGAGGAGCAGTGGAGTCATGAACCTGGCCATGAGCTGTCCTCAAAGCCTGGGAAGTGGTGCAACTGCACAGGTGACTGAAGTTATACCAACCCAAAGAGAAATTCACTCCTCAGAGCCCAACACTGGAAGGCTGTGGCACCATCAAGATGGCCAGTGGGAGTGGTGGGCCCTGGGAGTGCAGAGCTCTAGGGAGCAGTTCACCACAATCCCTGGAGTGGTATGTTGGATGGTAATGGATTGGAGATGATGAGATATGACCAACCCGACAGCCACCCAACATGCTACAGATCCCTGTTTGTTGAATGAATGAATCAATCAATCAGTCAATCCATTGGTCAATCCATGTGCTTTCAAAACCAAATTTAGACAGAAATCTATGCTCAGAACCCAAGGAGGAAATACTGTATTCTCCAGTCCCTTTATTCAGTCTTATTCAGTAGGTGTTTGGTGAGCATCTTCTATGTGCCAGGCAATATTCTAGATGCTGAGAACACGGCAGGGAACACAATATGCATAGAGCTTCCAGTGAGAGGACAAGCAAATGGCCACAGACTCACAGAAGCGCTGGGAAGGAGGAGATCAGGGCTCAGGAAATTTCCCCCAGGAAACATTAATTATAGAGGTCTGACATTATAAGAAGTCAGTGAGTAAAAGAAGGGGAGAAGAGGATACAGGCCCAGAGCACATTCCTTCTGGAATATGTTGGGGTAAAATCCAGTATTGAACAAGTGGATGGCCTCTAGACATCACGTGATTTTAGAAAACAATAATAATAATAGAAATAATAATGGCTCTGATTTCTCGCTGCTCTCCATCCAAAGAATTTTCACATCCCATTCATGGGCTGTCACTCTAATTGAGTAAGTAGTTCCTTTAGAAATAATTAGAGATTTTAATCAGTTGCTATTCAGAAGTCTTGCAGGAACTAATTTGCAAGTCTCTTCAGGGTTGGCCTCAAAATTTCCCCAAAGCTGTGACTACATGTACATCAAAGCCCTGGGGATCCATGCTGGATTTCAGAGTGAGAGAAAGAGGAAGTCAGACATCCCCATCGTCCGCATATGCACAGTGTCTTGCCGATTCAGAAGCATCTGGAATGATGAAACGGTCTTCAACTCTCAGCTACTCTTAAAAAAAAAAAGAAAAAGAAAAGTCCAGGTCAGTTGGCGTCACCAAGGACTTTGTTGTCTTTCAGAAGCAAGGAGTTGGGAGGTGGAGCCGGACCGGCCCCTCAGACACCAGCCTCCCCTCCCTCCATCTGAGGTCATGATGGAGTTTGAGTCCCCAGTTCCTCACAGCGCTCTGCATTTTGCTGCGTCCCTGTGGAAAGTACTAGCTTCAGTGTGCTCTTGTCCCCCTCGTTCCATTCAGGAAGCCAGTGGAGACCCCTAAAGTTTCCTGAAGTCCTGTCCTCGACCCCTGGGACATCTAGAGGCCCCATCCCTGCCTGGGAAGGCAACTCCCGGATGCCACCTGCTCGTATAACGGCTAGAGGAGGGGCGGGTGGGGGGAGAGCACGAAGGGGCAGTGGCCGTGGAGGAGGGCAGTGGACAGAAAGGGACAAGGTAGATAGCCAGCATCCTTCCCTCCTTGAAAGTGCCAGGTCAAACAGTACTGTCCTTGTTCCTGGCTAATTGTCTCGGAAGGGAAAACGTGGTGTACAAAACAGTGCCATGGCCATGAGAACCTAAGAACAAAGCTAGAAGAATACACCGAAACATTAATAATTACCTCTGGTAAATGGGAGTTTGGGCGATTTTTGTTTTCCTCTTACTCTTATGGTTTATCCCTAATTAGTACCTTCAGTGTCTAGAATTGTTTTTGAGAATTGTGGCAAGAAAGAAGAAAAGAGAGACAGAAGCAGGGACAGAGAGGCCCGGAGAAGCTGCCGGAGAGGCAGACACGCGCTGGAGGGACGGAGCCGGGCCATGGGATCTGGCCTCCTGTCTGACTTCTCGGGCACCTTGAGCCTCGTCGGTGCCCTCGTGCCTGTGCCTCCCGTCCAGAGCATGTTATCGGTTGTTGTGATGCTCTGGGGAGAAGTGGGGACCTAGCAAATCAGGAGAAACTGTATACACGTGAAGGGCTATTGTCATCAAGTAATTAACCACTGAGTTTTAAACTGTGAGTCACCTGCAGATGTCTAGGCCTGTGGCACAGATGGCTCCCTGGGAGCGGGGCCCCAGAATCTGCATTTTAACAAGCAGGCACATGCCCTTTACCTGCCCTGTGGGTTCCCATGTTCTTTAAAGTTTGAGGTCCAGGCAAAATTTAGCGTAGACAGCATTATGGCAGGAGTCTGAAAAAGGGAGATACAGAACTCTATAGGGCGCGTGGTGGCTCAGTGGTCAGCCGAAATGTGTCTGAGTTCGCCGGGAGGTGGATGAAGCCGGGGAGGGGCAAGCTGGACTCAGAATGACTAAGAGGAGGGAGGCCTGGGGTGTCTGGCTGGGGAGCACCTGGGAGCCAGAGACTTGGACCTGGAGGGAAAGCAGTCCCTCTCCAGGCCTCCTCCTGGGCTGTGTGTCAGGCAGGCTGGGTCAGTGATTTTGCCCTCTCTGTTCCCTGATCTCCACCTGCCCTCATGACTAGGGGCTCTCAGTAGCCCTAGGTGGTCAGGCAGACCAGCACTCGGTCCCCTAAGCTGTGGTGGCTGGCTGGTATCAGATGACAGCAAAGCCCCCTCAAACACAGGGCAGCAGCGGGGCCTGCCTCTTGGGCCTTCTACTCACTGGTTCACTTCCAGCAGATTCTGAGACTGCCTGGCTGCCCGTGCAGATGCTCCACTCGTGACCGACCCGCTCAGGAGCCTCCTGCCTGGGTTGGAATCCTGTCTCCGTCACCCCCTCACTGTATGACCTGACACCAGTTACTTAACCTCTCTGCCCACTTGGCCTCTTAGATCAAACGGGAAGAAGGATGGGGCCTGCCACAGAGGGTTGTCATGGCATCCACGGACATAGCCACACAAAAGCCTCGTGGCAGGGCGTGCCCATGGCGGCAAAGACGCAGTCATTATTAGCTACGGATGACATCGGTCTGTTCTTCATCCCCGCAGCCATTTACCGAACACTTACCCTGTTAAGTACAGAGAAAGAGCTAGAAACAGAAGGAGCTCGGGGTCTGGGGCCGGAACAGGTGTGAAACAGCTTCCCGTGACACAGTGTGATGAAAGCAGTGTGTCCGGGACCCGGCTGGCGCAGAAGACCCAATGGCTGCCTCACTGCCTGGCTTAGAGGAGGAGACATTTGGTTGGGCGTTGAAATAAGAGGGGACAGAAGGGATGGGGGGGGCTTGCAGGTGGACAGTAGAGCTGTGAGAAGTCCATCTACGGTGTGACAGCCTCACTCCGGCTTTGTAAAGAAAGGGGGACAGGTGTCCTCTGGCTTTCCCACCCTCCGTCCCCATGGCAGGCGGACCGATGAATCCAGAACTTCTTTGGAGTAGAGGGAAGGTGCCCTAGCTCCCCAGGAGGGCTCTCCAGGCTCCCTCCTTCTTGCCAGAAGAGTCCCAGCATAGGAGATAGTCTGCTGCCCCTGCTGTGGGGGACGTAACTCTCACAGGAAGCCGCTTGGAGCTCCCCAGTGTCGATGACAGGGCGGGGACGAGTGTCTTCTCTCCTTCACGGACTTTCAGCGGCTCTTCTGTGTTCTTCTGTGTCGCCCTCTGCTCTCCGCTCGCGGGCTGTCTCCCTGAGGCCAGGCTTCGCTGTCTGCCCTGTTTCATCCTGTGTGTATTTGTGCCTAGATGTGAGCGGTTTCTCTGGCCTTCCAAGCCAAGGAACACAAACCGGCTGGAACCTTCCCGGGAAGGCTGGTTCGCTGCTCACATGAGCGTTGGGGGAGTGGAGGGAGGGTAGGCGTCCTCAGGACCAGGAACCGGCCCCTTCGGGGTCTCACCGTTGCCATCTGTTGTCACAGATGAGCTTATCCACCTCTCGGGGTTAAGACAATTCGGGAAATGACATGTCAGGTTTCTAGCCCCACGTGAAGGTTTCCAGAATGTGCGTTCTCTTCCCCACCCCTTCCCGGGATGAGGTCCCTGAGTGTGATGATGCCAGATGGGGTTTTGAATGAAACTGTAGCCTCCTCCCCCAAGGAGCGTTCATTCACCAAGTCGCTTTGAGCGCCTGGCGCTAGGCGGAGACGTCAGGAATACAGCTGTGGAGACAGATGTGGGACCTCCCCCATGGTCTCACAGCCCAACAAACTGCTCCAGCTCTTGTTGGAGTGTGAGGGCTGGTGGGTCAGCCTCACCATTCACCTCCCCCGCCTAGAGCAGGAGAAGGTGGAACTGGGCTTAGGGGTGGGA
The DNA here is from genome assembly GCF_922984935.1 of Meles meles. Taxonomy (NCBI): domain Eukaryota; kingdom Metazoa; phylum Chordata; class Mammalia; order Carnivora; family Mustelidae; genus Meles; species Meles meles. The sequence continues at coordinate 17,139,824 of NC_060072.1, read as the reverse complement.
GTGGTGTAGGTTACATCCATGCCCTGTGTGGCCTTGCCAGTGTCCGTGAGTCCCAGTGGTGTGGACCGGGCTCTGTCCCCGGCATCCGAGAGCCCCAGCTGTGTCCACTGCGTCCATGAGTTCCAGCAGCTTGCATCAGGCTGTGTCCTGACGTCAACAAGTCCCAGTGGTACGGACGGAGTTGTGTCCCCCACGTCCGTGGGTCCTGGCATTGTGGACTTGGCTGTGTCCCTGGCGTCAGTGAGTCCCAGCAGTGTGAACCTGGCTATGCCCCCGGTGTCAACGAGTCCTAGCAGTGCACCCCCACGTCCGTGAACCCTAGTGGTGTGGACCAGGCTGTGTCCCCCATGTCCACGAGTTCCAGCAGTGTGAACCAGGCTGTGTCCCCAGTGTCCATGAATTCCAGTGGTGCACACTGGACTGTGTCCCCAGCGTCCATGAGTCCCAACAGTGTGGGCCAGGCTGTGTCCCCAGTGTCCGTGAATCCCAGTGGTGCACACTGGGCTGTGTCCCCAGCACCCATGAGTCCCAGCTGTGTGGACTGGGCTGTGTCCCCAACATCAACGAGTCCCAGCAGTGCACACCAGGCTGTGTCCCTGGCATCTTTGAGTACCAGCCGTGTGCACTGGGCTGTGTCCCCCATGTCCGTGAGCCCCCATGGTGTGGACCGGGCTGATTTCCCCCACGTCAAGTCAGCTATGTCCCCGGCGTCCATGAGTCCCAGCAGTGTGCGCCAGACTGTGGCCCCCATGTCCACGAGTCATAGCAGTATAGACCGGGCTGTGTCCCCGGAGCCTCTGAGTCCCGCAGTGCTCACTGGGCTGTGTCCCCCGCATCTGTGAGTCCCAGCAGTGCCGACCGGGCTGTGTCCCTGGCATCTGTGAGTCCCAGCGGTGCGCACTGGGCTGTGTCCCCAGCATCCGTGAGTCCCAGCCGTGCGTACCGGGCTGCACCAGTTGCGTGTCCTGATCTGGCCCCTGTGCCAGAAGCCGGCTGGGCTTTTCTACACGCATGCCCACTGTGGAAAGCTATGGTAACTCCAAGAACCTCCCCAGCGCGTAACCGGGTCCTGGTGGGAAATCCGGACTATGGCATGTTTTAATGGCTGTTTCAACCCCAGGGGCACTTGTGTGTGGCCTGGAAACCAAATCATTGGACCTTCACTTTTCAAAAATCCAGCTTTCACATGGGAAATCAAGCTTCTCGCCCGATCTCTGAGCCTTTCCTGGTCTCTTTTCCCTTCTCCAGCCCCCCTCCAGAGGGTCCGTGAGAGACTCCAGGGTGGGCAGTGAACAAGAGTGCCGTCTCCCACAGGACTAATGATAAAGCACCTGTTGGTATTTAGTGACTGAAATCACACAGTCCCTGTGTCCCTCAGGTCACAGTGACTGTATCAAAACCTGAGCTCAGCCAGGTAAATCCACTCACACAGGTGTCACGGGCATTTGCTGAGTCCGGGCTGGTGATGTCATCTGTTGATACCCTCAGCCCCTGGGGTCTCGTTGGGACCCTCCTTCCCAGCTTGCTGATCACTTAGGAGACCAGATGGCAAGACACATGGTGATTTATTTTGCGGCGACAAAAGGAATCCGAATCTTTCTTTCGCTCTGGAGCTCTGCATCTCTTAAGTATTTTTTAAGCACTTGTTTCTGGGCACAAAATCCACAAAGAAGGCATCAGCCTTGGGCTTTGAACTTGACGTGGATCATCTGGTTGAATCCTGACTGTATTTTGCGTGGTGTTACCGGCCCCGTTAGAGATGAGTGAACCGAGGCATGGGCCAGTTAAGGGACTTGTCCAAAGTCGCACAGCTAGGACCCTCCCCTGCCACCTGACCTGTCCCCTCGGCTCCAGAGAGGATGCCCTTTCCACAATGCTGAGCTGCTTCTGGGCTCTTTAATTAGAAGACAGTGTTGGTGAGAAGCCTCCTACATGTCGTGTGGAAGGCATGAGGCCAGATGTTGTATTTTGCTTGATGGATTATCTCAGATATTTCAAGCTTGAGATTCCTCTGGGACCTTTCAGGGTGATGACCAAGGACGGGACAGGAAGTCCAACCGCCTCTCGAATGAAATCAGTGCCCCGTGTTCAGTGGAAGGGAGAGGAGGGGGAGGGAGGGCCGTTTTGCAGCGGAGGCTGCTGGGAAAGAGGCCAGTGACTCAAGCTTGTATAGCAAATGCCCAGCCTGGCCAAGCTGGAGCTTTGCCCTGAGGCATCCAACTCCATCCCATGGATTTCCAGATGTTTCTGGTTAGAAGTTTCTATAAAACTCTGAGAAAATGCCCCGCCCTTCTGGATTCTGGCCTGATTGAGGAGCCCTTGGGCTGGCCAAGCTGTGGCAGAGCCCAGAGAAGCAAGGTGGGCAGGGGGCCAGCCCCGCGGCGAGGGCGTCTCGGGAAGCCTGTGTGGATGACTGTGCTCCTGGCGAAGCCTTTGCTTTGCCCTCATCTGACTGAGTAGGGCCTTCAGAGAGCAGCCCTTTGAGATGCTGGTTCAGTGCTGAGCTCCTCCCAGGTGCCCATGAAAGACCCGGGGTCCTTTGGACCCCATAAGGCCCCTAAACAGACCTGTAGATGTGCTAGAAGGCAGTGTAAACCATCCTGAAAATCCAATTTACAAACGCCAAGGAGAAACACGTCCCTCTGCCGTGAGGTATCCTCATCACAGATCTTCCCAGAAACCAAACATGGCTGCAGGGACAAGAAGGCAAAAAGCATGCCCTGTGGCTCTGAGAATCGAAACGAGTGGTATCATTGGAGAAAACCTCATTTCCCTTAGCACCATTTATAGGTGATCTCTGTGGGATATGCTGCTTAACCGGTAAGCGATGGCACTTTTTAAACCTCCGTAAGAACTTTCGGAAGGGAATTTATTATTGTTTTATTGAGCTAGAATGGGCGTAGGACATTAGTTTCGGGTATACAACCTGATTCGACGCTTGCATAGCTTGAGAAGAGATCACCATAAGTCTAGTTACTATCCAGCGGCACACAGTCATACATTTTTTTTTTCCCTTGTGGTGCGAACTTTTAAGATCTACTTTCTTCGCAGCCTGGGGAAGACCGTTCAATCAGAACTTCCTTCCTGAGGGTTTATTTAGTTCAGTACTCATCGCCCGAGTGTGTCTCCTGCCCCGGAAGCCATGCCTCCCCTTCAAGGTAGATCTGAGGGGTGGACTGACCTGTGTGCTCCCGGCTGTACCCGGTGGGAATCGCTGAGGCCACAGAGGCAGTCTGCCTGGGGGTCACTGGCTTGGGCTGCAGACCCATGCTCCAGAATTGGACTGCCAGGGACAAATCTGGGCCCCACCACTTTACAAGGTGTAGGCCTTGAGATGTGTGTCTAAGTAGTCTGAACCTCAGTTTACTCCTCTGTACAATGGGTAACGCTTCTCAGGTTATCATGGGGTTTAATGGTGGCGGCTGCCAGCTGCTTAGGATGCCTGGCATATGGCAGGCACCCCCATCCCAGCGCTTCTCCTGTGTCCCCACCCAACAGGCCGTGCTCCAGTCACAAAGCATCCAGCTCGTGGTGGAAGCCCACACAGGATATACTTTGAGGAATTCCTAGACCCTGGCTCTGAGTTTCCGTGACTTCACTGAAGGATGGAGAGTTCCCCTCTTCTCCTGGCCTGGGTCTCCCTGGTCTGTCCCTCTCCCGCCGCCATGTCTGATCCCCTCCCTGGGCCCAGCATCTTCGCTGCCCCGTGATGGGAACTCACTCCGTGCTGCCCTCCATCAACGCGACACCTCCCCCTCTACCTTCTTCCCCCCGAGCCTGCAGGTGAAGCTGTCGTTTTCTGGATCATTCCGTGTCCCTCCGGACCTCACATGGACCCTTGGCCCAGCACTTTCCGCAGGCCAGTCCAGAAAAACACAAGGGTGGAGGCGGGCTCGAGTCTCTCGAGTGACTAGTTTTTGTGTCTTTCTAAAGACAGAAATCGAGGATGGCGATCCCCCACCAGGGGCTCGTGCACCCAGGGCCAGGCCCGGAGGACGCGTGGAGCAGGGGAAGTGAAAGGGACGCCGCAGGAGGGGGCTGCCGCGGCTCGCTCCTGTGAAGGCCTGGGTGTCCCCAGCTGTCACCAGGTTACTTTGTTCCCTGGAGCTGAAGGGCTCCCCCCCGCCCGGAGGCTTCCATGGCCACAGGAATTAGATTCATTCATGAAAATCAGCCCCCCTCAGACCCTGACCCCCCTCGCTTCTCTGCATCTGAGCTTGCCTTGGCTCAGAGAATGCCACTTAGTGTATAAAAAAAGATGCCCAGAGGCCCCCCTCGCTCCGGCAGTGCAATTATGTCTGTGGAGCTTCCTTTCTGGAAGGTCTGGGGGGGGGGTGCCGCAGCCTCCCGTGGGCCCCACAGGCTCACTCAGCTTCGGTGGGCCTACCGGTCCCTGTCCCTGCAGGCCCCCAGCCTGAGCAGAGGGGCTCTGGCCCTTGTCACCCGGAGCCTCCCTGCTTCCTCTGTCCCCACCCCGGCCCCTGCCGACAAGGCCTTCCTTTCCCCCAGCTTAGAGCCTCTTATCTCTCCAGGGAGGAACATTCCTTCCTTGGGGACCTCATTCTCTACCAGGGCAGGGGCCCGCACTGTCTATCCCCCTTCACCCCACCCCCGCCCCGTGAGGCGTGCCCGAGCATTTACGTGCCGAGGCAGACAGGACTCCTCGTCTGGTCTTCCTCCCCTCCTTTGAGGCAGGTTGTTGAGCCCATTTCACAGCTAGGGAAGTAGAGGCTTGGGAAGGCACAGGCGTCCAGACAGGAGGGGCTAGATCCGGGCACGTGACAGCAGTGTAGGCCTGGGCCCTGGAGGAGCACTTGTCTGCTGCCACAAGGCATTGGGATCTCTTCCTTTCTCCGTCTGTGGGCCCAGGTAGAATGTGAGTTTGGTCTCCACGTGGGCTGGTGGAAGGTAGCAGGGATATTTCCTACGCTTCACAGAGACGGTTTAGCGCCTCGGAGATGGCGCTGGCCTGCCCCTCGCTCTGCCCCCGAATCTGTCCCTGTGCCACCAGCAAGGGCTGCTGGATGGATGGAACGAGAAGATGCCGCCTCTCGTCACAGTCTTAGCTCCGGGGGTGGAGGCCTTGCCATCTCCTGGGCTCAGTGTTGCCGTCTGAAAATCTGAATCAGTTGTTCACCGAGGTGTTTTACAGCGCTGAAGCTGGGTTCCCAGGACTGTGGGGGTGTGAAGTCCCTCCAAAGATCTCCAAACAGAAGGGCGTTCGTGCCTCTGATGCCATTAACTTGAGGGTGTCGTATCCACCTGTGGGCGGGGGTCGAGATCCACGTTGTCACGTGCGGCTCTGTTATGTGTTCCCAGCACGACCTAGAAAAGAGCCCAGGTGCGCAGGCTTCTCACACACAGCTAGCGAACGCACACACGTCTGTCCCTGCAGCACTCTGTGACAGCCTTCTTGTTACACTTCTGTGATCCCAAATGGGCCATCCTTAAAAGAGGGAGAGGCAGGGAAAGTGACAGAACATCTTAGTACTGGAAAGGCTTTAAGGTGTTGGCCCCAAACTCATCATCTCTAAGTCCTGCACGTGGTGGACACCAAGTTGCCAAGAGCTGTCCCAGCAGCCTCAGACGGGGCAGCGGTGAACTCACCCCGGTCATGGCACTGTGGCTGTGATCAGGATGGAGGAGTTTGAGGCCAAGGGGATGGGGGAAGGCGGTGGAAGCAGCTCCTCACGGGCACTAAGGGAGAGGACAGTAGAGGGGAGGCGGTGTCCCCTGGCAGAGCCGAGAGGAGGGCTCTGGGGGCCCCTCTGCAGCGCTGGCTCAACATCCCCACTTTGTGAAGGGCCAGACATCCCCCTCCAGGAGACAGACCACACGCAGATGCGAGAGCCTGACGGAATGGCGCCTGCATGCCTTCTCGGCAATGAGGAATGGGGATATTGCTGTAACACACGACCCGATCATGAAATGCATCAACCTTTTTGGGTGTCTCTCGACCGAGAGTTCACGTCCTCTGCAGTTCCACGCATCGGTGTAGCCTGTTAGTGTAGACTGACAGGGGATCTCCATCCAGCTGGGAAATTCATCCTTAGACCACCAGTTTGCCTACCAGCTGCGGATCCAAGTTGCCCCCACCAGCTGCTGTCGTGTCCGTGAGCTTGCGTGGCCGTGAGTCGGCTATTCTGCACAGACAACTGTGTGGGACGTTAAACGTGGAACCCACTCGCATAAAAGCAACCCTCCGTCAGCGGTGCTCAGAATGGAACACAGGTCCACCGTCCTTGGGTTTCACTTGTAGAATTACCACGGGACAGCGGTCAAGGGCAGGTACGCAGGACAGCCATACCCTGAGAGTCAGAATCTCTCAGGAATCCACATTCCCAGGCACCCACCATGACCCTTACGTAAGGATCGAGAGCTGCTGTTGGAGTGACAGGCTCGCCGTTCTGCTGGCCACTTAAGAAGCAGCCCTCTCTAATGGGATACGTGCTAATGACAAAGCAAATTGCCATTGACTGAGGGCCTACTAGGTGCGTGGCACCCCGCCAGCTGCTTGCTTGGTGGGCGCTCACTGAATCTTCAGACCAACGCTGAGAAGTAGCCACTACTGTCCCCATTTTATAGATGGGAAAACCGAGACCTGAAGGGATCAAGTGATGTGGGCAAAATAGGACTAGCTGAACATTCTGGGGAGTCTAGGAAGGGAACCAGTGAAGCCAGTTGGTCCAAGGAGGGGGAGACCAGGAAGAGAAGCTGCGGCTTCAGAGGCCCCTGACTTGGAAGAACATTGCCCTCTGGGAGGCCCCTCTGGGAGGGGTGCTGTCAGCACCTTGGCTGGGAGACAGTTTGAGCTGTTCGAAACCGTGCCGTGGAAACTTCCTCCCTGCTCCCCCCAGCCAGCAGGGACTTCCAAGGGCCCCCAAGCATCCATCGGCAGGTGCACATTACCCCTGTCCTCGGAGTTCTGATTTCCCAGGAAACCCAGCCTCCCAAGCAGCGTGGGGGCCACGTCCCTTCACCATTGTCCCTGTTCCTGGCTACCATTCATGGGAAGCCGGTCCGGCTTGGCAGCAGCCCCATCCCTATCCCTGCGCCCCTCCTGCACCCTGCCCGGGCCTCCGGAAGCCCAAGCAGCTGATCTAAACTGGAAACGCAGGCCCTCTAGCCGCACCTGGCCTGGCTGAAAGGGAGCCCCAGCAGCAGCACCCCACGCCAGGCCTTCCCAGGGCCGGCCCTTGGCTCCAGCACCCTCCTGCACGATTTCCCTCCTCCTGCTTCCTGGCCTCACCAGATGGGTGGAAAGTGCCAGTCTCAGAGGCTGTCGCAGCTCTCCGGAGTCTGTTTCCAGCGGCGCCTGGAGTCCCAGCACTGCCGCTGCAGGGGCTGTGCCAGAAATCTCTATGGGGAGATGACGTGGGGCTGTAGGTTTAGGGACCTGGAAGCCCCTACAGCTGCATCAGCCATCCCCACGTCATTCGTGCCCGCCTGCACTCACCCGGTCTTGGGACAAAGCTTGGAGGGTCCGGTATGTGCCGGGCTCTTGGAGAGACAGGAGTAAACAAGAAAGTGAAAGCTACCGGCCCTCCCAGAGCTTGCATTTTGGAAGGGAGAGCCACACAGAATAAGTAACTTGGGATAAGAGCATCAGAAGGATGGGGAGCACTGACCAGGAAAAGGGCCGGGAGAGCTGAGGTTCCAGTGGTTTCTCTTAATAACTCCTGCTGATTGACAACTTTCCAAATTGCTCCCAGGGGCTCCTGCCTGCAGTCTGGCCAGTTCCACCTGGGGTTCCCCACCACCACCACCTCAACTGCTCCCGGGTTCTGCTCACTGAGCTGATCCGTTGGGACAAGGACGGGTGCTGCATTGAACACCTGCCCCCAGAAGAGCACCTCCTTACCAGCCCTGGTGTCCTCAGATGCCTGAGTGAGGGCGCCAGCTGGTGGCCCTTAGCAAACCCAGCCCAAACAAGCACGGTTTGGCCCACATATTAAGAAAAATTTTTTTAATTGTAGCTAACATTTAAGAATGCCAAGATTTCACATAAAATCTGGTTTTCTGGCTCCTGTTGAGAAATGGAAACATCTTGAAAGACCAGGTTCCCATTCCCTCCTGGCAACAGGACCCAGATTGAAGAGACATCACTTACTTTCGGCGGCCCGGGGACTTCTGGCTGGCTCTGGAAGGCGGAGTGATTTTGTGACCCTCATCCCGGTCACAGATTTAAACCCTGCGTACAAAAGAAGTCATTTAGCCATTAGCCTGAAACCTCTCTTTGCTTCTTTCTGCCCTCAAAGCTCCGGAGGTTAACATCTCCTCAGAGCCCTTAGCTCCCTGCGGCCTTGTCAGCTGAGCCTGGCTGGGGTTCTGCTTCTAGAGGCGAGCACTGGGCCCTCGGGCACCCAGCATCTCCTGTGCCTCTCCCTCACCTCATCTGCCAGAGCTCAAAACGCTTCCCATCTGTGCGCCCCCTTCCTTCTTCCTTTTGCTTCGGGAAGGTAGGAGAAGTTCCTGCAGGCCTTCAGCCCTTGTAACCAAACAGCCCCTGCTTCCTTGGTGACAAGTTCACATCCTAAGCAACCAGTTTCCTGGCACCGTTGAACCCTTTAGGCCTTGTGACAGATTCAGCCCAGATTGTTTCTTTAAAGATTCAGTATTTCTCTCCTTTCTTTTCTGAACATAAAAGTGCTTAAGCAGTATGTAATTCCTCGTGGTTCCCTAAGGATGCATCCAACCACGTCTGAGAACTGTGGCCTCCTAGACCTTTGATCTCCGGCCCTGCCGAACGAACGGAAAGCCCCTTCACCTTAAATCCGAGGGCTAGGAAAAGGAGTTTTGCCCAGCATCACGCTCAGGCATGGCTTGGGTCCCGTATGTGCTTCAATTTATAGCTGGTGGCATTGGAACCTGCGGGGCCATGGTTCCCCAGCAGGGCAGCTGTAGAACGCCCTGGGAGCTGGCTGCACTCAGAGCAATTACATCCGATCTCTGCGGCTGGCCCCAGGACTCAAGAGGTGTCTAGAGCCGCTCCTATGATCCCAGGGAGCTGCCAGAGGAGAGACCCTGGGCTCCAGCGTCTCTACCCTTCAGATGGTAACTCCTGGGGAGGGGGGTGGTATGCGGGCCCCGGGAAGCCACGCAATGCAGGGTCTCAGAGCACAGCCCCAGTTCCGAGCTCCCTGATCTTGAGCGAGTGACTTAGTCTCCCTGTGCCTCAGTTTCCTCCATCCGTAAGCCAGGATTGGGAGGATACCTATCTGCTAGAGTGTGAGGATTAACAGTGCCTGGGACATAGTAGGTGGTTAGGATCAGTGCCCCCCTTCTCGTTTGCTGGGGCTTCCGATCCTCTAGTGATCCCTCCAGGCAAGCCCTTTCCATGAGCGTTTAGGAATTTTTCTGCCAGAAAGAACGGTGATAGAATCCCAGGGAATCAGATCATCAGGTTTCTCTCTCCTCCGGTTCTCAGCTTGGCAGGATGACGGCCAGTGCAGCCGAGGTGCTGGGACGGGTCTTGTATTAGGATTTTCAAGTGGAGAAACTGAGCCCGGGCCCACGCGAACAGTGGTTAGTGGCAGATTGCCCCAGACCCCACTCGTTTGCTGCCTCCAGAATATACCTTCTCCTCCAGGTTTCCACTGCTCTGTGCCTTCCCCGCCAGGGCAGCAGAACGGAAGAGCCGCTCCTTCCGGTTGGGTTCTGATGTCTGAAAGAAACTGTAAACACCAGGACGACGTTTTAATTGAAAGGAAACCCGTTTTTCTTCCTTTTAAGATAAAACGTAGTGAAGTTTTAAAGACTTTGTCAAACAGGCCCTCAGTTTGCTACTTAAACTAATTATAGATGCCTTTTTTAACCGTCCAGATTAAAAATAGACCTCAAAATGAGAGCGCAGGATGCAGCCCAGAGCCTCTAGCCATGTTCACGGCTTCCTGGAATCAGGCCTCCTCCGACCTAATTTGTACTTTTGGGAGATCAAACGGAGACAAAGGGAGCCCAGGCTGAGAGCGGAGGTGGGTCCAGGCGCCTCTTGACAGCAGGCGAGGAACCCGGGTTCTGTGTCCGGAGTTTGAGGGTAGCCGTGAGTTGGTGAGTTCATTACAGAACCCCGTGGTTCTCGAAGTATGGTTCCCGGACCAGCAGCATCAGCATCACCTGTATAACAGGCCAAATGGTGTCCCCCCACCCCCACCCCAAATTCACATGCTGTAGTAAATCAGAATGTGACCATGTTCGAAGGGAGGGCCTTTGAAGAGGTGATTAGATGAAAATGAGGCCATTAGGCGGGTTCTAATCCCGTAGAACTGGTGTCCTCACAAGACGAGGAAGAGACACCAGAGGCAAATGCGCACAGAGGGCATCCAGCGAGGGTCAGATGTCTGCAAGCCAAAGGGGTGGGGGGCTCAGAGGAAACAAACCCTCCCCCCCAGAACTGTGAGAAAATTAATTTCTTATTTAATTAATTAATTTATTAATTAAGTCACCCAGTCTGGGGTATTTTGTTAGCAGCCCAAGCAAACTAACATGCCTGGGAACTTGCAGAAATGCAGTCTCAGACCCTGGGCCTGAGCTACTGAATCAGGAACTGGGGTGTGCGACCCAGCAAACCATGTTTTAATGGGCCCTCCAGGTGACTCCCACGCACGCTACGGGTTGGGAACCACTAACGTGAAGTATTCGCGATACCTTGTGGTAACCCGAAAAGAGACATCACATGGTTGGACATATTTGGTCTGCCAACACATAAACATCCTTTTACTAGGCTCTGGAGAAGTTCCAGTGTGTTCCTTAAACAGGATGGTGTGTGTAAAAGTGTCCTATAAATTCTGAAGCCATCTATAGGCATGAGGTGTATAGAGTGGCAGGAGTCGCATTCTGTCAGTGGAAGAAAGCCGCCCTCCTAATACTCCAGCACGAGCCAGCTGAATCCCAGATGCTCCCTCCTCCACTGAAATCTGAGTCCTTTAAAATCTTGTACACCCGAGCAGTTGGAATGACACAGAACAAAGGCAAAGAGATTTAATCACATTTCCCTTTTGTCCCTGCTACTAGGAAGCCCATAGCTAAATGAGATTCTTAATCACGCTCTCAAAGTTAGCGTATTTGCTGTTTCCTCTTTCCATGTGGTCCTTTGTTGTGTTCTCTTCAAATACCTTTGAGAAAGAAAGAAAGAAATGGAGAGAGAAAGGGAGTGAAAGAGGAGACTGATCTTCCCGCTCAGACAATTATCAGATCCCCTGATAAAGACAGACGTTCTCTTTCAGTGACAAAGGGCACTGTAGGCTCCTTGGAGAGTTCCCTAACAGATACTCGGGGAACCTGTTAGTTGCTGAAGAGTTGTGACCATTACAGTAGCTCCCGTGAGCCCTGCTCGGGGGCAAGTGTGGAAGTGGCGTGACCAGATTTGCAGTTTTTGGGTTTTTTTTTTTTTTTTTTTTTTTTTTTTAAGATTTTATCCATTCATTTGACAGACAGAGATCACAGAGGGCAGAGAGGCAGGCAGAGAGAGAGGGAGAAGCAGGCTCCCCACTGAGCAGAAAGCCCGATGTGGGGCTTGATCCCAGCACCCTGGGATCATGACCTGAGCTGAAGGCAGAGGCTTTAACCCACTGAGCCACCCAGGTGCCCCAGATTTGCAGTTTTTAAGGTTGGATGGAAGGTAGAAGTCACCATCTACCTGATCACAGTTTCTCACATGCTACTGGTCCTAATGACAAGCATGGAAAGATCCAAAACTGACCCGGCTGCCATCAGAAATGTCTCCTGCATCATCCTGGCCACAGTGGGGCGGTGGGAGGGGCAGAGGGAGAGAGAGAAGCAGACTCCCCACCGAGCACAGAGCCCCGTGACCCAAGGCTGGATCTCACCACCCGGACGTCATGACTTGAGCTGAAATTAAGAATGAGATGTTTAGGGGCGCCTGGGTGGCTCAGTGGGTTAGGGCCACTGCCTTCGGCTCGGGTCATGGTCCCAGAGTCCTGGGATCGAGCCCCACATCGGGCTCTCTGCTCCGCGGGGAGCCTGCTTCCTCCTCTCTCTCTGCCTGCCTCTCTGCCTAGTTGTGATGATTTCTGTCAAATAAATAAAATATTTTAAAAAAAAAGAATGAAATGTTTAACCGACTGAGCCACCTAGGCACCCCTAAAATTATTGTAAATTAAAAAACAAATTAAACAATTTTGTGCAAAAATCGAACTCTAGAGGCACAGATGAATTTCTTCCCCTGCAAAGGGAAGTCTCCATTTGAGAATGTGCTTAGTCTCTTGACCTGTGCCCCAAACCAACCCCCGCTGCCCCGAGGGGAACCGGCCAGACTTCATTGCAGCAGGTGCACCATTTGTCACCTCAACTGCTATGGCGAAAAAGGAAATGGAAAGAGAAAGAAACCTCAAATACCACAGTTCAAAGCCCCATCGAGTTAATTTTGTCTCTGCAACTGCACGTAAAATGACACTGTGGTATCGTTTCCATTTCTCATGGCTTTGTGGCCCTGACGGCAGTATTTAGCTGACATGCTATCTCCCTGGAGACCCAGAGGGCCAGAGAATTGCCTCCTACTGAAAAGACCTAGGGAAAAATAAGTGGGGGAGACCCCTGGTTTCTCTGCTCGTTTAGTCATTTATCGCCTTCAGAACAGTCTATCGCGATTTGAATAGGCAAAACTCTTGGGTCTTTTCTCCTTCCTAGCCCTTCTGTTTTCTTCTGGACAGTTTGTTGTTGTTGTTAATTGAATGGTATGAATGCTTCTCATAAGGTGATGATTCTGTCTGCTAAGAAGTCAGGAAATGGGAAACTGAGGGTTGCTGGAGGGGAAGTGCGTACAAGGATGGAGTAAGCAGGGATGGCCATTAAGGAGGGCACGTGATGGAACGAGCCTTGGGTGTTCTATGCAACTGATGAGTCACTGAAATCTACCTCTGAAATTAATAATACACCATATGTTCACTAAATTGAACTTAAGTAAAAAAACTTTTTAAAAAGAAGTCAGGACATGCAAGCCAGAATTTTTCATATTCAAGATATTAACTGACTTCCATGACTTAGAACCACCTGCAACAAAATTACTGGGCTGGTGAAATTGGTCTTTGAGATTCCTGGCCCTCTCTTTTGGGTTTCTTTCTTCATCTTTCATGAAAAAAACGCCTACGTATTAACTGCCTGCTGTGTACCATATCTTGTCCAAATGCTGCACTAGGCTTGATCTGCTTTTCTAAATGCTGAACCCATCCCTGATTTGATTTCATGGACATCCCTGCGGAGGAGGTGGTACTGTCCCCATTTTGCAGCTAAGAGAACAGAAGCAGAAGATTCATGGTCCTGCCCAAAGGAGATCAAGTCCAGAGCTTCTGTTTTCAAATCTCATCCTCGCTCTTACTCGTGCTCTAATATGCTTTCCTTATTTTGCGATGTAAAAATATCCTCTTGTATGATGTCATCTTCTCCTATCCATTTATACTCTCTATCAATTTGCACAAAGTTATTGACTGAAGCCTTGGCTCTTGTTTTCATTTCACAGGGCTACTGGGTAGACCCTTCTTGCCTCTTGCCAGCTTTTGGATGGTGCTGACAGTCTTTGGCATCTTGTCATTCATAGATGCATCACTCCAACCTCTGCCTCCGTCATCACACAGCCTTCTCTCTGGGTGTCTCTTAGTCTCTGTTTTCTCTCCTAATTAGGACACCAATCTTTGGATTTCAGCCCACCCTAATTTATTATGACCGCAACTAATTGCATCTGCCAAACACCTACTTCCAAGTAAGGTCCCATTTTAAGGTTCCAGGTGGACATGAATTTGGGGGGGGGATACTTCTCAGCCTAGTACAGCCTTTATTAAGCGATATTTTGACATCTATCAACATTTGGGAAGTTTCATTTGCTACAGAGGGACCTTCCTACTTTCCTATCACATTTCTCTAAAGAGGTTATTAATGGATTCATTCACCACCTCAAATATTTACTGCCACTTTTTTAAGCACTAAAGACACAGCCATGGGAAGACAAAGTCCACACTTAATGGCACTTCTGTGGGACAGGGGGAACCTTATGCCAGTGTGGTATGAAAGTATGGCAGCCTTGCAGGAGAACCGAGATGTTGGAACTCCAAGCTTTCATACCTGGACCCAGAATTTGCCCACCATGGTTTCTACCACATTCGACTAGTCAGCAACTCACAGCCAGGTGGAGTCAAGGGGCTGGAGAAGTAGACCCTACTTCTTGTTGGGAAGAGTACCAATATAGGGGACTGTCTATTGGGAAAGCACTAACGACTCCTCTGCACTTTCCAGTAGTCTGTGAGGCTCAAAGTAGTGTGAAAATCTCCTTACTCTTCCCACATGGAATTTCCATTGTGTTAGCACTGTCTTGGTTTGCTTCCTTCCCTTGAGTGTGGAAATTTCCAGTGTGAAAGCATCTAACTCAGAGAATTACCAGGAAGATTAGAGATGATTAGAATAACCTTTGAAAGAGGCTTAGAGTAACTCCTCCTACTGTCTGTTGTTGTCTCATGCTATCTGATGACCACCTCTGTCCTCAGGACCATGGGGGAGGTGGATACAGGGCTATAATGCAGGGTGTTATGACTTTCTCTGGTGGCCACCAGGTTATCCCTCAGGTCTCCAGGAAACTCAGCAAATCTCATTTAGGCCCATTGCAGTTTCCCTGTGAATGTTTTAGGATGAACTGTAGAGATTGTGCTTCATTGGGAACTCAGGGCTAGCCTCTTGGGTGATACCCAGGTTTGTGGTTTAACTGACTTGGCTGTCCAGATGGTTTGTTTGGGGGGGGGGGGGGTGGTTCACTAATTCCTCTGCATTCTCAAGACTCAGGCCACCTACATCTGGCCTGGAGTGGGACAGTGGTTCTGGGGCTCTGAGTCTCCATGAAGCAAGTGGCCACCAGTCTTGAGAAAACCAAGCATGAACTAGATGGGGGCGGGGGGCAGGGGGTAAAGGATGCTTAATGCAGTGGGTTTTCAGAGGACAGAATGATTCTTCCACTCATCTGGCAGGGGAATACATTGGAACTTGAAGGATTGTCGGGTTTATACCCGCAAAAATGGAAGGGCAAGAATCCTAAATGCGAATGGTTGGGCCCAAAGGGAAAAGAAGGGAACTTCTGGAGATGATGGCCGAGTAGGGGGATCCTAGGTTCACCTTGTCTCAAGGATATACCTAGATAACACCCCTAGTCAGCATAAATAACCCAGAAAATGAGCCAAAGACTGGCAGAACAGACTCTCCACAGCTGTAGGTAGAGAAGAGTCCACATCAAAAATGGTGGGAAGGGCGGAGACATGGTCAAGAACCAAACTGAGCTGGGAGACTGTCTGTGGGAGGGAAGGACACTACCACCACAGAAAAGGGAGAGAAGCAGAACGCACACCAGGCTTCCCAGGCACCAGGGACCTACACTGGGAAGATAAACCCCAATAACATTTGACTTTGAAAACCAGAGGGACTTAACTTCATGAGTTCTTACTATCAGTGGGGCTTAACACTTAGAACTTTAAAAATTAGCAGGCTCAGCTCTGGGAGAGCCAGAGGGTGATAGGAAACTGAGCCCCCCAACCCCCTTAAAGAGATATATAACAGACAACCATGCTGAGATATAGCATAGACCAGCAGCTTAAAAAAAAAAGTGCCTTGGGTATGCAGGAAGGCAGTGTAGTTGTTTATTAATCTCAGAGTGTGTGCTGGAGAGGGAGGGATCTTAGACTTCTCCAAAAACAAAAGAGCTAGTGGGCCTATTTCCCTCCCTGCCCCCTTGGCTTAGATGTGTGGACACTTGCAGAACCTGCATAGCCAGATGATGACCACACATGCCAGCCTGACTGCAGCCCCAGCAATGGGCTGGGGGCATCACTGGTGAACAGGCCTTGTCCATCAACCAATGCTTCTCAAGGAACAACACAGACAAATGCAGTGGGGGCAGAAGCGGCTCAGCCACAATAGTAAGGCATGTGCGGTGCACACGGGAGACCCCCCTGAAGTGCCAGGTTCTGCTGAACAGGGACCATCTCACTGCTGGGCACGACAGGACCTCTTCTTCATGAGGCCACCACCCTCAAGAGCAGGAGACTTTCCTAATCCACAGAAAGAGCCACAGAGAGCAAAACAAAATGAGGAGACAGGAATATTTCCCACATGAAA
The DNA here is from genome assembly GCF_922984935.1 of Meles meles. NCBI lineage: Eukaryota > Metazoa > Chordata > Mammalia > Carnivora > Mustelidae > Meles > Meles meles. The sequence continues at coordinate 17,123,717 of NC_060072.1, read as the reverse complement.
GAACAGGACAAAAATCACAGCAAGAGAGCCAAACAATACGGAGATCAGCCATATGGCTGATAGAGAAGTTAAAGTAATGGTCATAAAGAAAGATACTCACCGGACTTGAGAAGAGTGGAGGACATCAGTGAGACCCTCAACAAGGAGCAAACATAAAAAAGAACCGATCAGAGATGAAGAACACAATAACCGAGATTGAAAATTGGCTAAAGGGAATCGATAGACTAGAGGAAGCAGAAGAACAGATCAGCAATCAATGAGTAATGGAAAGTAATGGAGAGTAATGGAAAGCAGTCAAGCTAAACAGGAGAAAGAGAAAAGAATAGAAAGTGAGAATGGGTTAAGAGAACTCAGTGACACAATCCAGCATAATGACATTTGCATTATAGGAATCTCAGAAGAGGAAGAAAAGGAGTCAGGAAACTTATCTGAAGAAATAGTAGCTGAAAACTTTCCTAATCTGGGGAAGGAAACAGATATCCAGCCAGATCCAAGAAACACAGAGACCAACCCCCCCGCCCCCAACAAAATCAACTCAAGGAGATCCACACCAAGACACACAGTAATTTAAATTGGCAAAAAGTAGAGGGGGCGCTGAGTGGCTCAGTCGTTAAGCGTCTGCCTTCAGCTTGGGTCATGGTCTCAGGGTCCTGGGATCGAGCCCCACATCAGGCTCCCTGCTCAGCAGGAAGCCTGCTTCTCCCTCTCCCACTCCCTCTGCTTGTGTTTCCTCTCTCACTACATCTCTCTCTGTCAAATAAATAAATAAAAATCTTTTTTAAAAAATGGCAAAAAGTAGTGATAAAGAGAAAATGTTAAAAGCAGCAAGAGAAAAGAAAGCAGTTGCAGAGAAGGAAAACCTCCTAAGCTGATATTTTTTTTCCAGCAGAAACTTTGCAGGCCAGAAGAGAGTGGCATGATAAATAATCCACCCAGCCAGGTTCTTATCAGAAGAGAAGGAGAGATAGTTTCCCAAACAAAAGTTAAAGGAATTCATCACCACTAAACCAGCCTTACAAGAAATGTTAAAGGAGATTCTTTGAACCAAAACAAGATAAAAACACTGAAAAAAAAATCAACATTTTTTTTGAGAGAACTACAGGCCAGTAACTCTGATGAACATAGATTTAAAAATCCTCAACAAAATACTAGCAAACCAAATCCAACAACACAGTAAAAAAGAATCATTCACCACAATCAAGTAGGATTTATTCCTAGGATGCAAGGATGGTTTAATACTTGAAAATCAATCAACATGATACATCACATCAATGTAATAGAAAGGATAAGAACATATACGATCATTTCCATAAATGCAGAAAAAGCGCTTGACAAATTACAACATCCATTCATGATAAAAACCCTTGTCAGAGTAGGTTTAGAACATAATAAAGGCCATATATGACAAACCCACAGCTAACATCATACTCAATTGTGAAAAGCTAAGAGCTGTTCCCCTAAGATCAGGAACAAGACAGGGATGTCTTCTCTCACCACTTTTACTCAACATGGAACTGGAAGTGTTCACCGCACACAGTAAACAGACAAGAGAAACAAAGAAAAGGCATCCACGTTAGTAAAGAAGTAGTAAACCTTTCACTATCTGCACATGACATGATACTATATACAAAACCCATAAGACTCCACCAAAAACCTACTGGAACTAATTAGGCTAATTCAGGAAAGTTTTAGGACACAAAATCAATATACAGAAATCTGTTGCATTTCTCTAGACCGATAATGAAGTGGCAGAAAAAGAAATTAAGACAACAATCCCACTTACGGTTGCACCCAGAAGAATAAAATACCTAGGATTAAACCTACCCAAAGAAGTAAAAGACCTCTACTCTGAAAACTATAAAACACTGATGAAAGAAATTGAAGACAACAACTGGAAAGGCATTTCATGCCCATGGATTAGAACAGATATTGTTAACGTCCATACTACCCAAAGCAATCTACAGATTTGATACAATCCTTATTAAAATACCAATAGCATTTTGCACAGAACTAGAACAAAAGATCCCAATGCATGTATGGAACCACAAAAGACCTTGAGTAGCCAAAGCAATCTTGAAAAAGAACAAAACTGGAGGCCTCAGAATCCCAGATTTCAAGACCTACTACAGAACTCTAGTAATCAAAGCTGGCACAAAGACAGACACACAGAGAACCCAGAAATAAAGCCATGATTATATGCTCAACTAGTCTATGTCAAAGGAGACCAGAATATGCAATGGGAAGGACGGTCTCTTCAACAAATGGTGTTGGGAAAACTGGACGGCTACATGCAGAAGAATGAAACTGGACCACTTTCTCCCACCATACACAAAAATAAACTCAAAATGGATTAAAGACCTACATGTGAGACCTGAAACCATAAAAATCCTAGAACAGAGCACAGGCAGCAATTTCTCCAACATTAGCCATAGCAACTTTTTTCTAGCTCTGTCTCCTAAGGGAAGGGAAACCAAAGCAAAAATATACTTTGGAGACTTATAGCAAAAAAAGAAAAAAGAAAAAGTTTTGTGAACAAAGGAAACAACAAAATGAAAAGACAACCTACTGAATGGGAGGAGATATTTGCAAATGACATATCTGATAAGGGGTTAATATCCAAAATTCATGAAGAATTTCTACAAAACACCACCACAGAAACCAATTAATCCACTTAAAAATGGACAGGAGACATGAACAGACAGTGCTCCAAAGAAGACAAACAGATGGCCAACAGACACTTGAAAAGACACTCAACATCACTCACCATCTGGGAAATGCAAATCAAAACCACAGCGACGTATCACCTCACACCTGTCAGTCGCTAAAATCACAAGAAACAAGTGTTGGCGAGGATGTGGAGAGAAAGGAACCCTCGTGCACTGTTGGTGGGGATGCAACGTGGTGCAGCCGCTTTTGTATGGAATTACCGTATGATGCAGTAATTGCACTACCACATCATTACCCGAAGAATATGAGAACACTAGTTCAAAAGGATACATGCACCCCTGTTTATTGCAGCATTGTTTACGACAGCCAAGATGTGAAAGCAGCCTACGTGTCTGAAGATAGATGAATGGATAAAGATGTTGTGATACACACACATACACACACACACACACACACAATGGAATTTTTCAAGGATAAAATCTTGCCATTTGCAACGACGTGGCTTGATCTAGAGGGTATGATGCTAAGTGAAAGAAGTCAGAGAAAGACAAATAACCATATGATTTCACCCATATGTGGGATTTCAGAAACAAAACAAAGAAAGAGGCAAACATACTCTTCAATATAGAGAACTGGTGGTTACCAGAGAGGAGGTGACTTGGGAGGTGAGGGGAATCAGGAGTACGCTTAAGAGGAGTACTGAGTAACATACAGAATTACTGAATCAATACATTGTGTCTCTGAAACTAATATGCCAGTGTATGTTAGTTGTATTGGGATTTTTAAAAAAATTTTTTTCATTAAAAAACAAAGGGAAAAGAGTGAATCCTTGATATCTCTGGAGCTCCCTTTAGTTCTGAATGGGGGAGGACTAGAAACCGGACTGGAAAGGTAGGTGGATGCAGGCTATGGAGGACGTCAAAGACAAGTACATGGATGGGTTCTGTGTTCTCAGGGCAGGAAGACAACCACGACACTATGTCCTCTGCAGCCCCAGACTGGCTATTCCCTAGTGCTGGTGCCCCATTTTCTCTGTAGCGTTAACCATAATTAGTTTCAATCTCTTTGATATTTAAAAGAAGAGCCACGGGGCGCCTGGGTGGTTTCAGTGGGTTAAAGCCTCTGCCTTCGGCTCAGGTCATGATCCCAAGGTCCTGGGATCGAGCCCTGCATCTGGCTCTCTGCTCAGCGGGGAATTTGTTTCCCTTCCTCTCTCTCTCTCTGCCTGCCTCTCTACTTGTGATTGCTGTCAAATAAATAAAAATCTTTTAAAAAAAATTAAAAAGAGCCATATTGCGCATTCAGGAAGGTAGACAGAGGCATGGTGTTAAGCCAACAACAATAGGGTTGTCAGCACACCAGGGCAGTGCGGTGTTCTGTTTCCTATCCTAGGTGCACTGGCTCCCAGGGGAGTGAATGGCCTTTGAGGAGACACTTTTGTTCCTAGAAACTAGAAGAGCACAGATGTCTTCCCTTTGGGCCCTTCTGAGGCAGCCAGCTCTCTGGTCGGATGTGTCCTGGACTGTGAGCCCTTTAGGAAAATGTTCTCTCTCCCGTGGGTGCTGAGCCAAGTGCCCTGTACACTGTGAGGTCTGGACAGATGTCTGAATGGATACATCAATGGATGAATATGGCAGAGAAGAAAGGCTTGAGGGTGGTAAATGCCAGTGCCTTATATCTGGGTTCCAAAAGACAGAATCCAGACTCACACTGCTTTATGCGCCAAAGCAGATGTACCGACTACTGTAACAAAAGCCCAGGAGGTGAAGGGTCTGGTTTCAGCAAAGTATGGACCTAGGTATTGAGGTGACGTCACTGGGAGTATGTCCCTCTGTCTTCTCCTCTTTCTTTGTACCCTCCCTTCCCAGTCTAGCCCTCCCTGTCCCCAAGCTCCAGGCTGCCATTCTCACCACACAGCTGCTTGAGAGGGAAAAGGAACTAGGAGTGGAGGAAAGGGGGTTCCCAGAGGAACATCAAGGCACAGGCACCAGAAGACGCACAAAGCAACTGATGTTCACCATGGTGGCCTCATAGAGAAATTGGATCCCCCTGCTTTAATGTGGATCGATCAAATGCCAGACTTGCCGTGCTTCAGTCAAGAAGATGGGAGTTCTGGACCTCAGGGTAGAGTACAAAGTGGGCGGCCCTGGTTGCCAGGAGGACTGACCTGGGTTTGAATACGGGGTTGGTTGCTCACTCACTGTGTGATCTCAAGCTAGTGCCTTAACCTCTCTGAGCCTTGGTTCCCTCTTTCTCTCCAGCTAGGCTGTCAGCTCTGCAAGAGCAGTGACCTCGTTGTGTTTTTTATGACCACATCCCTGGTGCCTCGCATCGTAGCCTGGTAGGCTGCCTGGCAACAGTGGCGGGTCCTTACTGCTGTTAAATCAGCCTCGTTTCAAAGTGGTTGTACAGAGAGAAGGAAAAGAGCCTAGTGCAGCTCTGGGAACATGCCAGGCTGGTAGAGGGTGATGCCTAAGCTACAGAGTTGACCTGACTATTGCTCCATAGAGGAAACATGGTGGAACAAAGAACCCAAAGAGGCGAGGCAGCTGGTGGAGAGTTAGGAAGGAAGACGGGGCGGTCTAGGTCGTTGGCCATCTATCCGGGGACCCCACCCCTCCGCCGCACTGGCCATTGCGGTTGTGGACGTGGCCCAAGGTTCCCATCTCCCGCGCCCCTACTGAACTCGTGTCCCTCTTGTGTCCCCTCTGCAGCTGGAGCTCTCAAACACCGCCGTCCTGCACCAGATGAGGCGCGACCAGGTCACGGACACCTGTCGCGCCAACAGCGCCCTGAGCCGCAAGCGGCGGGTGCTGACGCCCAACGACCTGAAGCACCTGGTGGTGGACGAGGACCACGAGCTCATCTACTGCTACGTGCCCAAGGTGGCGTGCACCAACTGGAAGCGGCTCATGATGGTGCTCAGCGGGCGGGGCAAGTACAGCGACCCCATGGAGATCCCGGCCAATGAGGCGCACGTGGCGGCCAACCTCAAGACCCTGAACCAGTACAGCATCCCGGAGATCAACCACCGCTTGAAAAGCTACATGAAGTTCCTGTTCGTGCGCGAGCCCTTCGAGCGCCTGGTGTCGGCCTACCGCAACAAGTTCACACAGAAGTACAACACGTCCTTCCACAAGCGCTACGGCACCAAGATCATCCGGCGGCAGCGCAAGAACGCCACGCAGGAGGCCCTGCGGCGCGGCGACGACGTGCGCTTCGAGGAGTTCGTGGCTTATCTCATCGACCCGCACACGCAGCGCGAGGAGCCCTTCAACGAGCACTGGCAGACCGTGCACTCGCTCTGCCACCCGTGCCACATCCACTATGACCTCGTGGGCAAGTACGAGACGCTGGAGGAGGATTCCAACTACGTTCTGCGGCTGGCGGGCGTGGGCAGCTACCTGAAGTTCCCCACCTATGCCAAGTCGACGAGAACTACTGACGAGATGACCACCGAGTTCTTCCAGAACATCAGCTCCGAGCACCAGACGCAGCTGTACGAAGTCTACAAACTCGATTTTTTAATGTTCAATTACTCAGTGCCCAGCTACCTGAAATTGGAATGAAAGGGGGTCGGGGAGAGGGAGAGAGAATCGTGCTTTTTAATTTAAGATTTTTTTATTTGTCGAAAGAAATTCTATGGATATTGGGTTATTTTGTAAAGTAATATTTCTGTGGGGATGATGCTGCGAGCGGCATGGTGAGAATTATTTAAAATCCTTAGTAGGGAAGGACGGCTGCCTTTGCAGGGGAAAAGGATGGGTGTCCTCGTGTTTAGACGTGAATACCTACAACACTGTCTCAGAGGTTTCCTTGTGCTCTGGTGAATTCCATGAATTGTGCATCCCATGAATTCTAATTAATATTATTTATAGTTATTTAAACATGGTCTCTGTAGAGATTTCTTTCTGTGGCAGCAAGATTCTAATGTCTTTGCAGAAGAAATGTGTGTTTTTGTTCTGTGCTTGCTACAGCTCACTCTGGGGCATGAATGTTCTCCTCACTAGGCGCTCATAGGGTTAACTGTGTGATAACAACCATCGGGATGTCTGTCGATGCCACCCTTCTCAGAAATCGGTGAGAAATAAATAGAAAAAGGCACCTTTGCGAGGGACCGATTCCAAGCAGATTCCAAGCAACCCAAGAGTCCCTTGTGCTAAGAAAAAAAAAAAATGATTTTTTTTTTAACCCAAGGAGAAGAGCTGATTGTAGCTTTTTTTCCCCCCTTTTTCACCAGAATTAGTAGTCTGATAGAGTAGGCTTTTCTACAGAAATTTTTAACTGGCAGTGCCAGTTATGCTGGTGAAGTGGCTGTTGCTTTATAGTCAACAAGTATTTATTGAGCAACTACTACGTGCGGGGCCTCATTGTAGACCCTGCAGGTAAAGCGTTGAACGAAACCCATAGTCTCGGCCCTCAAGAAGCTTTATGTGGACACAGTTTCCAGCTCAACCATTAGCAAACCCCTCATAGTCATGGACTTCACATGAGGTTTGGACCATTTTGAACAACCCCAGAAGGTCCATGACCCGACAAATTTACGTTTTCCTCTGGCCCAAATTTGAAAACCACACACTTAGAACAGGCCACTTGACTTGATGAGTAATCCAGATTCATTGCCCAACACAAAAGAAGACAAACATCGTTTCTCATTATGTTGCCCACTCCAATGGATTGGTAGTGTCTGCCTTTAAGTCCCAGAATGGATTTGCCAGGCACAGCTGGGAGCCGGGCTGTGATTGATTAGTACTGTCTGCCTTGGGGGAGGGAAGGGACTCATTCGCCAAGTGCCTCTTCCTGTGCGGTAAGCCCAGCACCCACGCCTGGGCATAGAAATGTTCTCTCCTCTTTGCCGCATCCGAGAGTGAGAGGCTGTGGCAGGCAGGCCTCGTACACTGAAGATCTGGAGTGGTCTGGTATTTCTCCCCCGGTGAAGGTCAGAGGTGGACCACCTATACACACACACACACACACACACACACACACGCACGCACGCACGCACATACCCCTCCCAAGCCCTCCAGAGGCTGAGACCATCAGCGCCTTGGCGAGCACCATGCATGAGCCTCGAGGACAGCCTTCCATGACTGTTATCCGTGCCCCCTTTCCTCCGGAAGGTCGGAAACATTCCACTTCCTGTTCCTTGCTAATTACCATCTGCACACGCTTCTCATTTCCAGCCATTTCAATGCCTCGGGTGAAGTTTGAGCCACATCCCTCTTACAACTAGTGAATGAGTTGGTAGCAGACCCTGTATATAATAATAATTATAGTTCTAATAATAGGGGGTGGGGTGGGATGGGGCGTGGGTGAGTTTTGCTTTTTGTTTTGTTTTTGACGCAGCATATAGGGGTGAGAGTATTCTAAACAAACAAAAATGAATAATTTATTCACAGAAACTATTAAAACTGTAAAGCTCATGGCCGGCCCAGCAGCAGCTGCCACATCTCACTGAGAATATGATTTTATTGAATGTGGGTGAGGTGTGCACTGGAGAGGGTGGCCAAAGCTTTTTATAAAAATGTTGTATACCTTCTTCCAAGCTCTCTCCCCTTTGTGAAGGGCACGATGACCGTGCCGTCCATGGACAGAGATGTGTGCCATGTGTTTTACTGAATAGAGTGACAGGCCTCGCTGTCCCTGGAGTTGGGAGTCTGGGCCCTGTTTCTAGGCAGGGGACACTGTCCTCACAAATAGGGCTTCTGCTAATGAATCATTGTCCAGCATTTCCTGATATGTGCTCCACAGAACAAAGGGTCTAGGAGTTGTGAAGTTAATGTGATGCAAAAAAAAGAAAGAAAAAAGAAAAGAAAAGGAAAAAAGAAAGAAAGAAAAAAGCATTTTGAGGTCAAATATCCTTAGGAAAGAAAGTTAAGTCTATTTCCTTTCTGCAGGACTTTTAAGAGCCTTGGATGTACGCTGTGCATTATGAACCGCCCAAAGCATTGAGTTGGTAGCATTTCCTGAACTTATGTGACCAGGATACTCTATTTTGCAGATCTCAGAGATGTTCCACAGGATATACTTCGGTTAGGTCGATTTAGCATATCTGAGGTTGTCAAGGATAAAACAACTTCCCTGACCTTTCTCCAGAACAAAACAAAACAATAAAACAGTACCAACCCATCTCTATCTGGTTTATAGCAACAGAGGTACGTTATCAAATGAATCAAACTTTTATTTAAGTGCAGTGGTTTTAATCCTGGATACTACCCTGGGCAATGTTCCATCCTTCCCAAAGGGAGCAGGGGATGGTCTTGGGTGGTATGGACAGAGGAAGGGGGGCGGAGGGGGAGACATAAGGCCACAGAATGGTCCCCCCACTCCTCAAGCCTTAGGTTACTCAATGCACGCAAAGGGAGCCCAACCCTTGAGCAGTGCTTCCTCAATTCCACCATGTGCTTTTGGTTTTCCAGTGGAAATTCCCATAGATTTCCCAAGTTCTGTGTTCCCACCACCATCTTTTTTGGGTTGGGTGAGCTCACTCGGGCCATGAGCAGAGTACTGCCTTTCATACCTCTTCTCTCAAGTGAGAAAGACTGTCCTTTAGGGACAAGGCATCAGTGTAGTTCTGCAATGAGGGACTTTCTCCTTGTGTTTTGTGTTCACGTTTTATTTTCTAATAGCATAAAAACGTTAAAAAAAACAAAACTGGATCAACTGTTGTGCAGAATGTAGAAAGTATTCTGTCTCCTTGGTGGAAAAGAATCCATGGGTAAAAATGTGCCTGGGAAGCAAAAGCTTGTGTTTTTTGGTTGTTTTGTTTTGTTTTTTAAAGAAAACTATTTGAAAACACTTTCCATTGCATGCTTCACTGGAGAAAAGTACAGGCCGGCATCCCACCTCCAAGCCACTTTTCAAAGGTGCTGGTGTGTTTTCAAAACCAGGTACAGTTAGGATAGTATTTGCAAGGACATTCCTGCTTAACCTATCCCTTTGGTTGGAAAATTCTAGAATATTAGCCACAGGGTTTGAATTCCTGCAGCTTCTCTGGACCACCCTCCCCATCCCCTTCCTTGCCTCCCCAGCTGGTCTGGGATGAAAGGCAGTCAGTTGACCTATGGTGTCTCAGGGAGGACCTTCCTTCCTCCCTGTCTACCAGATGAGTCCCACCCTCCTGACAGCAGAGGAGTGGAGGCACAAGGGGCTAATTCCTGCTGGAAGAAAATTCCCAGGAAAAAACAACAAAAAAGCAAAGTCACTAGCCCCCTTAGCTGGTGGGCTCTAGACCATTGCTGAGGTAGGGATTACTCAGGCCCTCTACCAACCTGGCAAGAACCCAAGGGACTCTGTCCCCGGTGAATGGTGCCAGACCATCTTCCTCGCAGACCGCCCCTCCCCGCAACACACCAACACACATAGTCAGAGCTGCCCTGTTCTGTGCCGTCCCCGGGGACCGGAATCCCTCCCAGGCCCCATCCTGTGTCAGCGGGACTGACCTCATGGCTCCCCCAGTTTGCAACAACCAGCATTTCTTCCAGCCTTTTCTCATCAGCTGACCGGACCCTACGAACAGGCAACAGGACCTACTATAACCAGCTTGCCCCTTGGCTGTTTGCAGGCGAATTTCGGTTTGCTGCTCTTTGTCAGGTACAGAAGCGGCTGCCTGTACTGTTTTCCTATGAGCATGCTCAGTATGGTATATATGCCCATATAACTTAACATCTTTGTGGAGTGTGATTTTTTTTTTCTTACATCTTTGTATGCAGTAGAGGGCTTGTTTTAGAAAACTCTCCCTGGCTCCTACTGTACTGTTCAAGAAAGCTGAATTCCACATTGCCAACAAAAGCGTGAAATGTTCATGAACCTTCCTCCAGGAAAAGCCATTCAAGCCTGATTATTTTTCTAAGTAACTTCAATTAAATTGAAGGAAAAAAAAAAAAAAAGCTTCTCTCTGTGTATGGTTTGTTCATGGCTCATTGACAAAAGACTATGCGGGTTGGGTGGGCTGTGTGCCTTGAGCATGTGGGGGGCCTTGCTCGTGTGCACCAAAGGATGGAGAGGGAGAAACAGAGATGCGGCCCCCACTGGTGGTCTTGGCCATGGTAAAGGCCGCCACCAATCTGAACCCTTCCTGTTCAGTGGATGAATGGGAGCTTTCTTCATTCCTGTTTTGCCCACAAATTCTGTTGGGTCATACTCTAGGAGGCCGACCATGATCATGTTGTCCACCACCCATGGGAAATTTAAGGAAACAGTCTTCTGGAAGGTTAAATGGTTTGGGTGACAGAGCCGGTATTCCAGCGTGGGCTGGTGTGCCTTCAGAACCCCACACTTTGGCCACTAAGAAACATGCCTCTGAGCGGCTGTCCACCCTCCAGAAGTTGCAGACCTGCCTTGGGAGCCCCAATTTTCCAATTCCAGACCCATTCCTTTTCAGACACCCCACAGCTGCTCCCATGACAGACATTTTTTAGCTTTATTGCTAGAAATGATTGGCTTATTTCTATTGTGCCGAAGGAAACATACTCGATGTCGTTTATTCTATTCTATTTTTTTTCAATATTTTATTTATTTGACAGAGAGAAATCACACTAGGCAGAGAGGCAGGCAGAGAGAGAGGAGGAAGCAGGCTCCCTGCGGAGCAGAGAGCCCAATGTGGGGCTCGATCCCAGGACCCTGAGATCATGATCTGAGCTGAAGGCAGAGGCTTTAACCCACTGAGTCACCCAGGTGCCCAATGCACTTCTTTTTAATGTAGTAAGTGGACATCCCTTGGTCAGGTCCTGTCCCTGTCTCATCTAGGACAGTGGAAAATGTCACTGGGAAGCAAGCCTGAATGAGAACATGCCCAGTATTCATTTATTCTCAGAGTAACACGGAAATGCCCTCTCCGCAGTGGCCCCTAATGGGTCTCTCCGACGGCACCAACGGCGCCCTCTGGCTGACACGGCAAGAGCTACGGGAACGGAGGGCCAAGGTGAGGTCATTACTGATCCACCTCCCAGGGAACAGCAGTAGCACGGGCCAGGATCCTTAGTATCCAGTGCCAAAGTGTCCTTTCTTGGAAAGAGTTCTCCTTTCTCAAGTTGTGTCTTTCCTTGAGACGTAACTGGTGATCACATAACCATTATGATAGTAGACATTGATTCAGAAAATAAGAACGATATTGGCAATTCCATGGCAGCCCCCAAAGCCTTTTCAAACATTTTCTTCAAAAAGTCATAATATCCAAAAAGACTAAGAACGATTGGCCAAGAAGACGTTTGAGGGGACAGAACCCGGAGGGCTTGGTGGAGCGCAAACCTCTGGGGGAATCCCTCTCACAAGGGTGATTGTGAGCTTTGCACAGCCAGTCCCTGCCTTCCTGCTGGCACACTGTGGCCTATCACTGTGGTCCCTGGGGTTCTGGATGACTTACAGGACATGGGGGACAAGTCCGGTCTACGTTTACCGCAGAGAGTTTATCAGACATCTTGGGCCTCGTGTTTCCAAAATGAAGCCAAAAGGAAGATTCTAGCAAGACTGACGTGAGAATCAAACAACCTGCCCCCATCTTACAATCCTCTCCCAGCACCAACATCCTCCCCCCAGTGCAACATGCCCTAGACAGACCAGTCAGAATGGAAACAGCCTGATTCCCACACAGAGCTGACTGAGGACTGTTCACAATCATACCGCCTCTTTGAAATGGGGAAAACAGTAATCTCTGAATTATCTATCTCGGTCAAGGCTGCTAGCCCTGCTTCGTCCACCGAGCAGTGGTGTGTCTCCTGGAGGTAATCACTTCCTGTTGGGGCCTCAGTTCCCTCATCTGTAAAATGGAAGAATTGAGCTAGGTCTACGGTTTTTCAATTAAAAAGAAGAATAAGCCTCTTGAATTTTTTTGAATGCTGAGCACTCAGATGTACAATAGATGAAGCAGAGATGCTGTGATTGAATAGTCTGAGGACTCCTAAGGCTCTTTTCCCTGTAAAGTTCCCATGAACCTCCACGGACCCCTTGGGTTGTAGGGAACACAATTTGAGAACCTTAAGTGAGGTGACCTCCGAGCCCTTCCAGCTTTGACATTCTCTAATGATCTACCCGAATCCTTCTCTATGGCTCTTTATGCCAAAAAGCTTGATAAGCGTTTAGAGGACACCACAGGGGTATCAGCGGCTTCAAGAAGGGATGCTGAGGGAACAGCTTTAGAACAAGATGAAGACAAGGAAAGAAATAAGGAAAAAGGAAAGTACAAAGGTAAAGGCAGAGGCAGGGAAGAAACAGCTCAGATTCCAGGTGGGAACTCCTCTTCCAAATGGTCTACCCAGGAAATGCAGCCTTCACATTCCCACAAAACCCCATTAATTTGAAATACGAGAGACTGTAATGAAAACCAGTCTCTGTATTAGTCTGCTTTTTAATTTTCAGTGTTCGCTTTTATTTTTTTAATATTTTATTTATTTATTTGACAGAGATCACAAGTAGGCAGAGAGGCAGGCAAGGTGGCAGGTGGGGCAGGTTCCCCACTGAGCAGAGAGCCCGAAGTGGGGCTCTGGTCTCAGGACCTTGGCATCATGACCTGAGCCAAAGGCAGAGGCTTTAACCCACTGAGCCACTCAGGCGCCCCTCAGTTTTGTTTTTAAAAAGCAATTGAGTGTGTCATTATGCAAGAATAACAAAGGTTGGTTTGGACCAGCCACCAGCTAGAGAAGACTTTTTTTTTTTTTTTTTAACGGCTGCATCCAGTCTGGGATCTTTACCTGACCCATCCAGCCAGAAACAATTTTGTGCCTAGAACCAAACTGGCAACAGGATGAAGGGGAAATGCCCGAAGAAGGAATGAAGGAAAAAAGATGGATCTCTGTCTCAAGGAGGGACAGCTGTACACTAAGCCTCTTTACACGATGGGCAGAGACTCAACTCTAGGTGGCTTCAGAGTGTTTGCTCTTAATATGTTTTTCCCCAAAACACAATTTCATAAAGGAAGTTGGCCGCAAACGTGGCTACCTTTTATTAACGTGTAACGTTTTTGGCAAAGTGTTCAACGCTTTCCATTTCATCCTCACGCCAACCAACATGGTGGATGTCTGCACCCTTTTTTGCAGGTTAGGAAGCAGACGACTGGAATAAACCGTTTCTGCTAAATAAATCACTCATCTAATGAGAGACAGAGCCAGAATTCAAGCCCAGGTTGGTTGACTCCTGGCCCACTGGAATTGGCCTCACTGGTAGAGCAAGACAGGAGGCAGACAGAAGTACAGACGGGGGGGTGGGGGTGGGGGTTTGCAGACAGATACGGGAAGAGATTCAAACTCTAGCCCAAGTGGCAAAAGCTGATTAAATACAGTTGAAAGACACTACGGAGACAAAGAACGAGCTGGAAGATAAAAGGGGTCAAGTTCAGACTAAAATAGTTGCAGACAACTAGACAATCTATTAAGTTTCAGCCCATGTGGCTGAGATAGGAGCTCCCATCCTGTGTGTCCCCTTTACCCCCCCCCCGCCCTCCCCACCCCCCGGCACTGCAGTCACACCCCACCCTCCTGACACCAGTTTGGGGCGGAGGCAGTTCTCCCCACAACAAGCAGTTCTCTGTGACACCAGCTGGGGGTCCCATAATTCAATTCAGTTCTGACACTCTCTACCTGGAAACAGTGTCAGATCCCACCGGTGAAGGGCTGACTCCTACAAGACTACACCCCCCACACTTTGGATGCCAGGCACAAGCCCGGATGTCACCTGGGATTTTGACCCATTGGCTAAAAACCAGAAGTTCCCATGTCCCCCTCCTCAGGTGTGATTCATTTGCTAGAGTGGCTTACAGAACTCAGGGAAACTGATAATGATGGCTTACCAGTTACTACAATAGAATAGGATGAAGGATCCAGATGAGCATCGGGATGCAAGAGACACAAAGGGCAAGATATGGGGAGGGGCACAGAGTCTCCATGCTCTTTCCGGGCACGTCACTCTCCCAGCACCCCCAAGTGTTCGCCAGCCAGGAAGTGCTCCAAACCCCAGAGTTTTGGGATCTTTATGGAGGCTTCATCACCTAGACATGATCGACCAAGAACTCCAATTCTAGCCCCTCCCCCCCTCTGGAGAATGGGGGGTGGGGTGAATATTCCAAGCTTCTAATCATGGCATGGTCTTTCTGGTGGCCAGCCCCCATCCAGGAGCTCACCAAACATCACCTCAGTAGATCAAAGAACACTGCTACCATCCAGCAAAATCCAAGGGATGTGGGAGCTCTGTGTCAAGAACAGGGTCAAAGACCAAATAGTACAACAGATGCTCTGTGTGTCCTGATTCCTCGCGGAATTACAAGGGTTGCAGGAACTCTGGCCAGGAACCAGGGCAGGGACCAAGATATGTTTTTTCTATTGTCTACACTTGTCTATTACAGTATCTTGGCAAGACAGCTGGACCGATGATCAGCAAATGTAAACAAATGATCCCAAAGAGTCGGACTTCAACTAAGAGGCAATGGCAAAAGTGAAATTCAAACCGGGGGCCTCGGAGGAGGCCTTGAGTCTCCCAAAATGCAGTGCATAAGACATGGGTATTCTCATGGTTTGCTCAGAATAAGCCAACCTGGGTTTCAAACATAAGCTCTCAACAGGGTTCAAGGGCAGCCATTCAGGATGAAGAGAGCGTCTTCAAGCAGCGGCTCATGTAGCAACACAGCTCCGTGCACTCTGGGTTGAGAAGCAGTGGAATGAACGACCTTTCTAAGCAGTGTAGAGAGGCCAGACAAAAACAAGAGAGAGGCCAAAGGGCAGGCAGGAGTATCTTGGAGCAGAATCTACTTTGGATATCATCTGGTCCTCACAGCTCCCTCTGCACTATTGGGATCGCTCTCGATACACACAGGTGTTACTCAAATCCTGGGGCAGACCTCCTGTGAGCAGAACCCTGAGCTGCCTCCTTCTAGGAACCTGCAGCTGTGAGGGGATTGAATCATTCATTCATTCATTCACTCATATGTGTTAAGCATTGCCTATATCAGGCTCTGTGAAGGATGCCAAGAGCGTGGGAATTCTTAGGACTCACACTCAAGTGGAGAACACAGAAATGTTAACAGATTGTTATAGGATAATTAAAATATACACAAAGATGAAACACCAGACTATCCCTGTGGAAGAAGTGATCCAAGTCAGTAGCTGGAGAAACAGAGAGAAGGCAAGAGATTGGAGCAGTGGTTCTCGACCAGGGGTGTGTCTGCCCCCTGTGGACAGCTCTCCAAGAATTGTCCAGCTCAAAAATGAATGGGAGAAATACCAAGGAGGTAGAATCTGTCGCTTTTAGCAACCGATCGCTGTGTGGGTGAGGAAGAGGACCTGAGGAAGCAGGGAGGACTGGTACATTGCCAATTTGGGAGATGGTACCTGGAGACTGGGTCCATGAATGAGGGTCAGATAAGCAGGAGCAGAAACAGGTTTCTGGAAAGGCCATAACTTCAGTATGGGACATGCTTAATTAAGTTCTTGTGGGACATCCAGAAGAAGATGGATAAATGGGTCTAGAACCTTACTACTCAAAGTGTGGTTTGTGAACCAGCAGCGTGTGACTTGCAAGTTTGCTAGAAACACAGTATTTCACACAGCCCTCCTGCATTTTGAGAAGCCAGGTGAGTCACATGCATGGTCACACCTGAAAAGCATTTATCTAGAGCATGAGAGATAGTCTGAAGTAGAGCTGTATCTATGGGGGAGGGGGATATCCTACATTACTGCTTATTCCTCCAGCAACCCTGAGATGTGGGTTTGATCAGGGCCACTGGTGGTACAGTGTCTGGTTGTACAGGTTGTGCACTGCACAAAGATGCCTAGTTAAGAATGGGCTGACAACTGACATTTACCATGAAGGAAACGATGTATTACTCCTCCTGTACTTGCCTCCTCCTGTACTGTGGGCATAGGGGCTATGATCGCCCAGAAGGGGTACTGTCCAAATTTACACAAAAGCTAGTGGTTTCCATGGTAAAATGCTTATCTTGTTCTTCCCACAGAAAAGCCCTACAGCCTAGCAGTGGCTCTGAATATAATAACGGTTCCACTTGCCCTCACCCACAGTTTTGAAATCTATAAACCTTGAAAACCAAAAATCTTTTTATAGATTTACAGCAAGCACACTTGGCAGCAAAACCTGACCTTAACTGAGACTAATCATCGTCTTTATTTATCCCGCATACAGTGAATATTCATACATTTCTCTCCAGAAATATGAATGTGTTTTTACCATGGTGTCCAGCCCCACACCCTCCTGGGGCATTAGGTGATGTTGGCTATCAGGACAGCATTACTTTTCTGCAATCTGAAAATTTCTGAATTCTAAAACACAACTGGCCCACGGGTTCCCGAGAAAAACTGTCAACTTGTACCACTCTGATTTTACAGATGGGGAAACTGAAGCTTGGAGAGGTACATGCGGGAGCCAAGGTCGGAAACTCCTGCCCTTTCCACATCATACTAATCCCGAGAAGCTTCTTTTTTTTTTTTAATATTTTATTTATTTATTTGACAGAGATCACAAGTAGGCAGAGAGGCAGGCAGAGAGAGAGGAGAAAGCAGGCTCCCCACTGAGCAGAGAGCCCGATGCGGGGCTCAATCCCAGGACCCTGGGATGACAACCCGAGCTGAAGGCAGAGGCTTCAACCCACTGAGCCACCCAGGCACCCCCCTCTTTTTTTTTTTTTAAAGATTTTATTTATTAATTTGACAGAGAGATCACAAGTAGGCAGAGTAGCAGACAGAGAAAGAGAGGCTCCCTGCTGAGCAGAGAGCCCGA
Organism: Meles meles; assembly: GCF_922984935.1. NCBI lineage: Eukaryota > Metazoa > Chordata > Mammalia > Carnivora > Mustelidae > Meles > Meles meles. Next base: position 17,106,332 of record NC_060072.1, on the reverse strand, counting down.
TGCGGGGTCTCGCCCAGGACCCTGAGATCTTGACCTGAGCCAAAGGCAGAGGCTTAACCCACTGAGCCACCCAGGCGCCCCCCCCCCCCCCGAGAAGCTTAACTAGGACCCAGATGGGTACACAGCCCAGGCCCTTCCCTCCCTGGGAATGTGTATTTTCAGACAGAAACTTGGGTAAGAGACTCAATGAACTGTTTTGTAAGGTCCCCGCACCTGAGTGACACATTTCCGAGCAAGCCCCCAGGTGTTCTGACGGCACTTAGCCCAGAACCAGGTACCCCACGCTGAATGCGTCTGTCCATCCACTTCAACCTCAGAGCATCGCAGCAATTTTGCAAAAGAATGAAAGCAAGTGAATTCTGGATGGATCTGTGATTGATACAATACAAATGCGTGAGAGCCGAGCAGCAGGGACGGCATTCTGCTGTGCTATTCTTATTCTGCAGATGGAGGTCTCCTGCAGCAGCAGCAGGATCCAAATGCCAATTCCTTCTTGAAAAGACATTTGCTTGCTTTGGAGAACACAGCGCCTGTCATCTCTTCCAAACCAGGGGCCGCTCCTGATTCCTCCGCTCCTTCAACAAAGAGCAGACTTTATTCTCTTCCCAGCGATGAACCTGGAGCTATAAATTATTAGCCAGAGAAGAGTCCGTGTAGCATCCTCTCTGAAATTTTGCAAACTCTAAAATTACATTTCTGTGACATTCTGGGATCTGTATTCTTCGCTTTCGAGCTTACATGTTGGGTTGTTGCCACAAGGTAAATGTTGGAAATTTGGCATCTTGTCATCCAAATCAATGATTATCCATTCCCTATTTTGAGCTTCAGCTTTTTAATAAAAACGATTGTTTTTAAAAACCTCTTATTAGGTCACCTGGGTGGCTCAGTCAGTTAGGTGTCTGCCTTCGGCTCAGGTCATGATCCCAGGGTTCTGGGATGGAGCCCTGGGTGGGAGCCCTGGGTCAGACTTCCTGCTCAGCAGTAGGTAGGTCTGATTCTCCCTCAGCCTGCCCCTCCCCCTGCTTGTGCTCTCTGTGAAATAAACAAATAAAATCTTCCCCCCAAAAAATCAATAAAATTTTTTTTAAAAAAACCTTTTAAAAGTATTTCAGTGACTACAAAAAATCATTTTTTGTTTCATTTCTGATTCTCGCCATTGTCCATTGTCTACACATGAGTTAGACATTTTTGTGTCTATTTTTAAAAAATATTTTATTTATTTATTTGACAGACAGAGATCAGAAGTAGGCAGAGAGGCAGGCAGAGAGAGTGAGAGGGAAGCAGACCCATCTGGGTCTCTCCCCGCTGAGCAGAGAGCCCAATGCAGGACTCGATCCCAGGACCCTGAGATCATGACCCGAGCTGAAGGCAGCGGCTTAAACCACTGAGCCACCCAGGCACCCTTTTGTGTCTTTATTTACCACTTTATATTATTTTATTTACACATTTACATACCTTCTCTGGAGAAGTGTTCATTCAAATCTTTCGCCGATTTTAAAAATTGGCTTGTTCTTCTTGGTATCAAGTTGTAAGCTTTCTTTATAAATTTTGCATTGAAGTCCATTATCAGAAACATGTTTGGCCAATCTTTTCTTCCAGTCTGTGGCTTGCCTCTTCGTTTTAATAGCATCTTTCAAAGATGAAAACATTTGAATTTTGACGAAGTCTAATTTCTCCATTTTTATTTTGTGGTAGGTTGTGTCCTACATAAGAAGTCTTTGTGCCTACCTAAAGCCTCCAAGATTTTCTCCAGTGCTTTCTTACAGAGGAGGTAAAGTCTTAGCCCCCACATTTAAGATTATATCCATTTAGCCATAAGAGACTCTTAATCTCACAAAAGAAACTGAGGGTTGCGGAGGGGTGGGGCGTTGGCGGGATAGGGTGGCTGGGTGACGGACATTGGGGAGGGTATGTGCTATGGTGAGTGCTGCGAAGTGTGTAAGCCTGATGATTCACACACCTGTACCCCTGGGGCTAATAATACATTATATGTTAATAAAATAAATTTTAAATAGATTATATCCATTTAGGGTTAATTTTGTACACGGTGTGAAGGATAAGAGTTAAGACCATATAGATATTCAGTTTTTTAAAAGCCATTTGTTGAAAAAAAGTGTGCTTTCCTCACCTTGGTGCTATGTCAAAAAGCAAGTGACCACCTGCACATTTGTGGGTGTTTCTCCCTGGATTCCGTTCTGTTCCACTGGCATCCTCCTGTTATAATTACTATGGTTTCAGAGTAAGTCTTGACATCGGGTAGTGTCATTTCCTTCAGCATGTTTATTCATTTATTTTTTAATTGCACTGGCTCCGAACTCCGTAAGGTCTAGAAGTGGCTAGGAGGAAAGCATGTTTTTGACTCTAAAGGATGATCCCAGCTAGAGATCTACTATAGACGCTTTTCATCAGCAAATGGACGTGGCCGCTTTGCTGTTATGTGTCTAAGTCCATGGGAACTGCTCGCCTGTAATTTCCTTATAATGTAGAAACTATAATATAGTTTCTTATAACGCGTTCATCTGGTTTTGATGTCGGGAGAATGCTCATCTCATAACATGACTTCAGAAGGTCTCCTTCTCCTATTTTCTGGAAGGATCGGTGCAGAAGTGGTCATATTTCTTCCTCAAATGTTAGGTCGAATTCACCTGTGAAGCCAACTGAACCTGGAATTTTCACTGTGGGAAGACCTTTAATTACAAAATCATTTTACTTAACAGATGTATGGCTCATTAAGCCATCTAAGTTTTCCTGACTGAGTTTTAGTAGCAAAAAGTCATGTAAGGTGCTTTCAGGCTAGTTTTTTTCCTAGAACAAATGAAACCCCATTTGTCAGGTGTGGCCTTTCTAAGGATCCTCGTTAGTGCCCTGAATATTCAGTGAGATCTTTCTCTCTAGTTCCAGGAGACGCAAATCATCCCCCGTGCGGTGTAACCTCTGGGATCATTGTTCTTTCTCTGGGAGCTGTTCTGTTCTGTCTGGCCCTGTGGGATTTTTCTCTACATGTGCACTCACTGGCATTTAGTAAAAGACTCAAGAGGACCCTTACCTAAATGTCTGAGGCCCTTCTTCTGCATGTTCTCCTCCCCGGGGCACCCTCCTCTGCCAGTTCTAGAAACATTGGCCTGTCAGAGAGTCCGTCCATCTCCTCAACCCAGAGGGACTGGTGCATGGAGTCTGGGATTCTCCTCGGGGAGCTGCGCTCTGGGAATTAGCCCCAGACCATGACCAGCCTTGGTCATGGCAGGCCTCACCTCAACTGTTTCCTTTTCTCAGGGATCCCAGTCACTTTCTGCCTTGCTGTCAGTGTCTGAAAATACTCTGATTCCTAGATTTTGTGCATTTTTCTAGTTTGGAGGGAAGGTAATTCTGAATGGTGTTTATCCCTCATGGGCCGATGCAGACACCTGCTTCTAGTTCCAACAGCTGTAGCAAAATCAAGGTTCCATGGCCTATTTAGCTAAACCTTTTACACTGAGAATTTGGAGTGTTTCTCTAATTTTTAAAGAAATTCTAGGGGCGCCTGGGTGGCCCACTGGTTTAAAGTCTCTGCCTTCGGCTCAGATCATGATCCCGGGGTTCTGGGATCGAGCCCTGCATCAGGCTCTCTGCTCCGTGGGGAGCCTGCTTCCTCCTCTCGCTGCCTGCCTCTCTGCCTAATTGTGATTTCTCTCTGTCAAATAAATAAATAAAATCTTAAAAACAAAAAGAAATTCTAAACAGTGCCAATATGAACGTTTAAAAAAAAACAAACAACTTTTTTTTACCAAGATATTTCCTTAAGATTCAGCAATGATACCAGAACAAAGGATTTGAACAATTTCATAGTTTTTGTTGCAATATTTCCTTATTATCCCTGGACAGACGAATCCCATTTATGGTGTCACTAGGCACTGTGATACGAATGCATATTTCTCCTGATTGCCAGCAATGGACTTTACCACTCTAATTTATTTTTGTTAGCTGAAACCTTGATTAATGGTGCCTAGAAGGTGGCTCAATTTATTTATTTTTGCTTTTTTAAAAGATTTTATTTAACTATTGGGACGTCATCAAGATCAAAAGCTTTTGCACAGCAAAGGAAACAGTCAACAAAACCAAAAGACAACTGACAGAATGGGAGAAGATATTCACACATGACATATCAGATAAAGGGCTAGTATCCAAAATCTATAAGGAACTTAGCAAACTCAATACACAAAGAACAAATAATCCAATCAAGAAACGGGCAGAGGACATGAACTGACATTTCTGCAAAGAAGACATCCAGATGGCCAACAGACACATGAAAAAGTGCTCAACATCACTCGGCATCAGGGAAATACAAATCAAACCACGATGAGATATCACCTCACACCAGTCAGAATGGCTAAAATTAACAAGTCAGGAAATGACAGATGCTGGAGAGGATGTGGAGAAAGGGGAACCCTCCTACACTGTTGGTGGAAATGCAAGCTGGTGCAGACACTCTGGAAAACAGCATGGAGTTTCCTCAAAATGTTGAAAATAGAGCTACCCTATGAACCAGCCATTGCACTACTGGGTATTTACCCTAAAGATACAAACGTAGTGATCTGAAGGGGCACGTGCACCTGAATGTTTATAGCAGCAATGTCCACGATAGCCAAACTATGGAAAGAACCTAGATGTCCATCAGCAGATGAATGGATAAAGATGTGGTATATATACACAGTGGAATACTATGCAGCCATCAAAAAACCCCACAAAAATCTTGCATTTGCAAAGACATAGATGGAACTGGAGGGGTTATGCTAAGCAAAATAAGTCAGTCAGAGAAAGACAATTATCATATGATCTATATGATATGAGGAATTTGAAAGGCAAGGCGGGGAGGCTTGTGGTAGGAAGGGAGGAACAAAATAAAACAAGATGGGACTGGGGAGGGAGAAAAACCATAAGAGACTCTTAATCTCATGAAACAAACAGGGTTGCTAGGGGTTGGGGGTTGGGATAGGGTGGCTGGGTGATGGACATTGGGGGAGGGTATGTGCTATGGTGAGTGGTATGAAATGTGTAAGCCTGATGATGCTCAGACCTGTACCCCTGGGGCATATAATACATTATATGTTAATAAAAAATTTTATTTATTTGAAAGAGGGGGAGGGGCAGAGGGGGAAGCAGACTCCCCCCTGAGCAGGAAGCCTGGCCTGGCTGATCTCAGGATCCCAGGATCCTGGGGTCTTGACCTGAGCTCAAGGCAGCAGCTGACGTGACTGAACCACCCAGGCACCCCTATTTTTTTTTCATACACTGCTAAGAAGATTGTGAATTTTCCCATCACACAATCCAATATCCGAATTTTCTCATGTGCTATGTGTCCATCAGCCATGACGACGCCTCAAGAGGAATTACGGTAGTTTTACCTGGTAGGACCTCATTAGATCTTGTAGGAGAGCAGGCTGTTAGCAGCTGCGTTCTTCACATAGCTTTGAGGTTACGCAGGATTTTCAGGTGCGTGTCTCTTTAAGTAGCAGATAATTACATTTTGCTCATGATTCTGCCAGTGGCTCTTTGCCCAGAGGATTTCATCTTTTCAACTTAAACATAAGTGATACATGGAGATTTTTTTCACCACTAGATTCTAAATACATTTTTAATTATTACAGTGACTTGCTTTCTCCTTTTACTTGCACGCCTGCTGCGGTAAATTGTAACGTCTTGATTTCTCTTCATGCTGCTTTCAAGCTACAGGACTTTAAATGCCACAGTCTTGGGGCATCTGGATGGCTCAGTCGGTGAAGCATCTGCCTTCAGCTCAGGTCCTGATCCTGGGATGGAGCCCTGCTTCAGGTTCCCTGCTCAGTGAGGAGCCTGCTTCTCCCTCTGCCCCCTGCCTCACCACCTGCTTGTGCTCGCTCATGCTCACTCACTCTCCCTCTCTCAAATAAACAAAGTCTTAAAAAAAATTCCACGACTCTTGTGTTCTTACCCCTATATTCCTAGTGTTGGCCACAGTGCCTGGCATGCTGATTTATTCATTTAAAACCGAATGACTGGGCACCTGGGTGGCTCAGTGGGTTAAAGCCTCTGCCTTCGGCTCAGGTCATGATCTCAAGGTCCTGGGATTGAGTTCTGCATCGGGCTCTCTGCTTAGCGGGGAGCCTGCTTCTTTTTTTTTTTTTTTTTTAAGATTTTATTTATTTACCTGACGGACAGAGATCACAAGCAGGCAGAGAGAGAGGAGAAAGCAGGCTCCCCACGGAGCAGACAGCCCAATGCAGGGCTCGATCCCAGGACCCTGGGATCATGACCCAAGCCGAAGGCAGAGGCCTCAACCCGCTGAGCCACCCAGGGGGAGCCTGCTTCTTCCTCTCTCTCGGCCTGCCTCTCTGCCTACTTGTGATCTTTCTCTGTGTGTCAAATAAATAAATAAATAAAAATCGTAAAAACAGAACAAAAAAAACGAATGATTGGGATCCTGCAACGAGTTCAGTGGAGATCAGGTGTGTGCATGAATCCAGAAATCTGAAATCTTTGTTAAGGGTCGAGTTTGTATCTTATGCTTCTCCTAGTTTTGTGGTCCGAGGGACAGACTTCGATGTTCTGTCACTAACCATACCCTCTGGGAAGGTCCAAGACAACTGCTCTTTAAGAAAAACTCTCAGGTAATTCAGATCAGTAGTGCTCCCAGGAGGGCCCTCACAGTTGTGGGATTTGGGGTTGACAGAGCGTTTCCATACCTCTCACAAACCCCTGCTGGGTTTCTAAAAGAAAAGTCAGTATGGTCTATATTTAAGGTTAGGTGAAAGGTCAACCGACCTTAAACGTTCAAGCCGTCCAGCCTGCAGGAACACAGATACCCTCCCTAACTCCTAGCTTCCTGCACGTTTCCTCCAAAGCCTTCTTATACATAAGCCGCTATACATAAAAGGATAAATTCCAAATTTATCGTTCTTCCATCCCTCAATGTCTTTTGTTCTTCTTAAATCCTTGGAAAAGCTGGTTTTCAATTCTGATGTTTAAAATCTTCACCCATTAGCTCTCTTGGAGTGGATTTCTAGATCATTCCTTTGCAATGACCTGGGATGGCCATTCAGGTCACCATATTGATCTTTAATGATTTCTGATTGCCCTGGCCTTTCCTCCAGAGCCCTAGACACTGCTGGGATCGATTTGTCCTACTTACTTTACCAAGCACCTGCCAGGACTCCCAAGATCTCTGTCTTGCTCACCTTCATGGTTCGGTCTTGATTTAGGGCCACAGTATAGGCTTACCTTCTGCTCTCCGGAGTTCTTTGTGCTGATGCAATCACCCTCATTTAAACTTTACAGAACTGCCAAATCCTGGGTCCAAATAGAATCCCATGCCGAAGTCTGGTCTACAGAAGAGACACCCCTAGGAATGTCTGGGTGGCTCAGGTCATAATCCCAGGGTCCTGCGATGGAGCCTGCATGAGGCTATCTGCTGAGAGGGGAGCCTGCTTCTCCCTCTGCCTGCTTTCTCCCTGCTTGTGCTCTGTCAAGTGAAAAAGTAAAATCTTTTAAAAAGAGAAAGTGAGGGGCGCCTCGGTGGCTCAGCGGGTTAAAGCCTCTGCCTTGGGCTCAGGTCATGATCCCAGGGTCCTGGGATGGAGCCCTGCATCGGGCTCTTTGCTCAGCAGGGAGCCTGCTTCCTACCCCCCCGCCCCCCCCCTCCCCCGCCTGCCTCTCTGCCTACTTGTGATCTCTATCTGACAAATAAATAAATAAAATATTTTTAAAAAGAGAGAGAGAGCAAGAGCTTGCTAGCCAAGGGCTGCTTTGGTCTTTGTTGGTGGTGGGTGGGGACTGAGGAGGTCTGGAGCCTTCCCAACCTCCGCACCCCTTAGGGGATCTCTGACAATCCAAGGGCTCCGTGGAGGGTTGTTGGTTTTTTTTTTTTTTTTTTTTTTTTTTTAAGATTTTATTTTATTTATTTGACAGAGAGAGAGAGAGAGATCACAAGTAGGCAGAGAGGTAGGCAGAGAGAGAAGAGGAAGCAGGCTCCCTGCGGAGCAGAGAGCCCGACACGGGGCCCGACACGGGGCCCGATCCCAGGACCCTGAGATCGTGACCTAAGCTGAAGGCAGCGGCTTAATCCACTGAGCCACCCAGGCGCCCCTCCATGGAGGGTTTTAATCAAGCTACTCTTGTGTCAAATCTGCCTCCCCACAGACTAGCTCCCCAGACACGTTCCTGAGCCTTAGCTCGGGGTTTCATGCTTTGCTCCATTTTCCTTTTTAACAACCACCATCTCTAACGTAATCCTTCACATCGACTCATATCTTATTCTTTATGCTTCCTTGAAGGTCTGCAGAAATCTGGGCAGATTTGGTTAATTTAAAAAAAAATCTATTTATACTTCGGGATTGTGAAGAAGCCAGGAGAGAAGTGTTTGGGATTTTTAAAATACACATATGGGCTTCTTTTTATTTATTAACAGCTTTTATACATTTTCAATATTATTCCTTAAAGCAGCTGTTTCTTTGAGTTCTCTTTCACACCTGCCTGTCACTTCGGATTTCCATTTGTTAATTTACAAATCTGGAGTGGAAGTGATAAAAGCAAAGTGCAAGGTAATTTTCCTGATTTTAAACTTTACTTATATGTTTGAGAGTCATTTGTGGATACCCAGCTGGGGTCACAGAGAGACCGTGAGTTTATTCTCTGTCCTCAAAATACTGTTTCTGAGCTCTTAATAATAATATAATGTGGGGTGCCTGGGTGGCTCAGTGGGTTAAAGCCTCTGCCTTAGGCTCAGGTCATGATCCCAGAGTCCTGGGATCGAGCCCCGCATCGGGCTCTCTGCTCAGCGGGGAACCTGCTTCCTCCTCTCTCTCTCTGCCTGCCTCTCTGCCTACTTGTGATCTCTGTCAAATAAATACATTTTTTTAAATTTAAAAAAATAAAATAAAATTAATGATCTTGGCATTGGGACAAATCTGACAAAGTGACTTAAAGAGGGAAACGAGAACAGGGATCGTGCTCCTTTTTCTAGAGGGAAAAGAACATCGTGTTCTCTACTGGCCTCAAAGAGGGCACATTTTCAGATGACAAATGGCTCTCCAAGTTAGTGAAACAGCAAAATGACAGGCCTGGTAGGACACTGATCACTCTTAAATGTGGGAAACATGAAAGGGAAAAATATCCGGACCGAAAAGATGCGAGGGCAGCTTGAGATCATTATATCGCAGGAAGCCCTTAGCTCTAGGCTCAGTTTTGGCAAAAAGGACACAACCGTAAGCTCAGCCTCGCTGTTAAGAATTGCAGGGACGGGGGGCACCTGGGTGCCTCGGCTCAGGTCATGACTCAGGGTCCTGGGATCAAGCCCCACATCAGGCTCTCTGCTCAGCAGGGAGCCTGCTTCCCTTCTTCTCTCTCTGCCTGCCTCTCTGCCTACTTGTGACCTCTGTCTGCCAAATAAATAAATAAAATCTTCAAAAAAAAAAAAAAAAGAATTGCAGGAATGGGACACAACAGAGGTGAGGCTCCGCCTTCTGGGCCTTGGGCACATGCGCACCCTTGTCTTGGTCACACGAGGGCGGAGCTGTCCCACCCGAATGGATCACTCAGGGCCCCGGGCAGGGACCTGTGACAGATCAGTTGGCCACAACATTGTTAGGCTCGTGTTATTCATGTTATCCGAGGTGCGGGGCAAGGCCGGGAGCAAATCCCCGCCATTCATTCATTCCACATGCTTTATTGAGACATCAAGGTAAGTAAATACCAGTACTGGTCCTCAACTGGGTCACAGATTATAGGATAATAACAGTAAAGTATGGTGACGGCATAGTATCTTGGCGGGGGGTCGGGGGTATCCTGTTGAGACAATGACACTTTATTGCTGGTGTCTGCCATTCTGTGACTATTATTGCTGCCACCCAGGGTGGGAAGGAGCACCCTGCCGTATACACACCCCTCTGGATCCCAGAGAAATGACCTCCACGCAAATGCCCAATGGCTCAAGTTATTCTAAAGTGAAATCCATCAGCCAACAAATGAAACTCACACCTGGTCTGACTCTCCAACGTAGCTGTTTAGTTAATTACACAAGGAGGCCATTGGACTGAAGTGTCTCTAGGGCCATGGGAGGCCTACATAAGCAAACCAAAATCGAAGCCTATCAATGCCTCCGGTTCTGAAATCAAAATGCTAAGCACAACCAGTCCCAAACAGCCAACCAAGCCACAGCCAATCAGATCATTTTCCTTCTTCGCTTCCATACTTGCTCTCTGTAGGCCTTTCAGGTCTCCTGCCCGCCAAGCTTAACCTTAACAATGCTCTTTGGCCCTACCCAAATCACATCCATTGTTTCTCAAACTCTTAAAATTCTTTCTATGCCTCCACTTAGCTTTGTAACAAAGCATCCAGTTAGGAATCTCCAAATATTTGGGAAAGCCATCCAAAGCAAAGAGAAAAAATAAATCCAGAGGAAATAGATTAAAACAAACCAAACACCAAATAGGGCTATTATCTTGCAGGAGGCAAGACAGACTACTGTATTCATAAAACGAGAAAGGCCCAAAACAAGGAACAAATAGAGATTGGAAATTAAAAGTAAGATAGCCAAAATAAATTCAGTTGAAGGAGAAGGAGATGAGGAAAGCTCACAGGAAGAAGATAAAAAGAAAGATGAGAGGGCTGGTTAATCTAGCCAGGAGGTAAAATTTCTAATGAATAGGAATTCCGGGAAGATAAAATAGTGAGTAGAAAACCATCAAAAATAGTGGAAATTTTTCAAGAAGTAAGGGAGGGACTCTGTTCAGTACAGTGAATAAAAAAACGCCTCCACCAAGAGACCTATCATTGTAAAATTTCATAACACCAGGAACGAAAGCTTCTGCTGAAAGAAAATGAAGGCGAGTGGAAAAATAAAACCAGCATCTAATGAGGGTGGCAAGAAGCAAAAATTACACTATTGTGCGCGTCTGCTGTTTGAAGATGACATGGCGCGCATTTGAGTTTACCACCCCATTTTCCTGGAAACTCACTGACATGAGAGGAGCAAAAAAAGAAGTAAAGAGAGTAAAGTCATAAAATTGCTGAACATTGAAAAGGGAGCGGGGGAATCTGCAGTCTTAAATGGTGAATACCAGGAATAGGGGAGGTAGATGGGGGAAAACACAAGCAGGGAAGGAGACCACCCCCTCCCCCCACAAGACACACAGCAGAGTTCTTGCCTCTGGGTGTCTCTGGGGACAAACATGGGCCGAACAGCAGACACTGATGGAAATGATAGAAAAACGTCAAGTAGCGGCTTCCCTCAACCCTACCAGCTACGGTACCCCTGGACTAAAAGTGGAGGAAAATGCTCCAAAAATCGGACCAGAACAATATAGTGCTCCTCTAGGAGTGGTCGAGTCCTCAAAGTAGACAAAGCCATCCCCATTTGGACATTTTGGGGAAGAAACCCAATGTATCTGCCTATTCCTTAAGAAGAATATGCTTTAGCGAAAGCTTTTAGCGAAGTCTGCCATTGGATATACCCAGGAACCCCCCACCCCAAACACGCATGCATGCATGAGCACACACACACCCCTTCATGGCATAGTCAGCCCTCTCATGCAGGAAAGAGGCCACTAGAGACAGAAAATCACGCCAACTACCTACATGAATGAACCAGTGTCTCACTATTAAATATACACAGGTCACTAACAGTCCTGGGTGTGCAGAGAAAAGCTCCTACCCAAAGGACAAACAGACCAAACCATGGATGCTGTGTGTTGCTCAGGGCTTTTAGCTACAGAGTACTGCATCCGTTCTACCTGAGTTATACATGTGATCAACAAATATTTAAAGACTTACTGTGAACTGGGCAGAGCTCTAGGTATGGGGAGTATAGCAATGGACAAAGGAGACAATCCCTTCCTTACCATCAGGTTCACCCAGAGCTTCTGGCTGAAGAATAGAAAATGCAAAGGCCCTGAGGTGGGCTCGGACTTTGGTCAGGATGGCTTGGGAAGAGAACAAAGGGAAGAGAGCCTGGAAAGAAGGTCAGAACACACAGGCCTTTCAAGTCATTCTAAAGACCATCTTTACTAGAGAGATGTGGAACCATTAGAGAGCTTTGAGCCAAGGGAAAAAAAAATGACTTTACCTTTAAAAGGGTCACTTTGGTTTTCTGTTGGAATGAGACTGTAGAAGGATAGTGACCCATGGAGATATTACTGCAATCGTCTGTATCAGAGAGGACAACAGTTTCCTCATATCAGAGGGAACAACAGTAGCAAAGTTGAGGTGAAATGGGCAGATTTTAGAAATATTGGGAAGGTAGAGCTGACAGGGATTGCTGATGGCTTGGTCCTCAGTCATGAGAGAGAGGGAGAAGCCAAGGATGATTCCAGACTTTTGGTCTCAGCCACTGGAAAGATAGGGTAGTCATTCATGGAGATGAGAGAGTCTCTGAGAGGAGGAGCCCACTGGGGGCATGAGTAAAGTTCAGGAGTCTGGTTTTAGACAAGTTAAATTTGTGATGCCTATACTATTTAGCTATTGCTACCTGACAAATTACCCCCTAACGTAGTCGCTGGAAACACAAAACACTTTGTTAATTCAGGAAATAATTTTTAAAAATTAACAGCATTACTTTTGTTTCAGGTGTTATCATCGAGTGATCAACAATTCTATACATTACTCAGCTCGTCACAAGTGTACTCTTCATCCCCTTCCTGCATTTCCCCCATCACCCCACCCGCCCACTCTCCAGTAACCACCAGTTTGTTCTCTGCAGTGAAGAGTCTGTTTCTTGGTTTGTCTCCTTTTTTTATTTGTGTTCATGTGTTTCTTAAATTCCACATGGGTGAAATCATATGGTATTTGTCCTTCTCTGACTGACTTATTTCACTTAGCATTCTACCTACTAGATCCAACCATGTTGTTGCAAATGGCAAGATTTCATCCTTGAAATATTCCATTCTGTGGAATACATACACACAGCACACACACACACACACATTTTTTTATCCACTCATCTATTGATGGACGCTTAGGTTGCTTCCGTATCTTGCCTATTGTAAACAATCCTCCAATAAACACAAAGGTGCACATATCTTTTTTAATTAGTGTTTTCATATTCTTTGGGTAAATACCCAATAGAGAAATCACTGGATCATATCGTAATTCTTTTTTTTTTTAAGATTTTATTTATTTATTTGACAGTGATCACAAGTAGGCAGAGAGGCAGGCAGAGAGAGAGGGGGAAGCAGGCTTACTGCTAAGCAGAGAGACCGATGTGGGGTTCAATCCCAGGACCCCAGGATTATGACCCGAGCCGAAGGCAGAGGCTTTAACCAACTGAGCCACCCAGATGCCCCTCATATTGTAATTCTGTTAATTTTTTTAGTAACTTCCATACTGTTTTCCACAGTGTCTGCACCAGTCTGCATTCCCAACAGTTCATGAGGATTTCGTCTGCATGCCTACCGACACCTGTTGTTCTTGTGTTATTGGTTTTAGCCATTGACAGCTATGAAGAGATATGTCACTGTGGTTTGATTTGCAATTCCTTGATGATGATGAGTGATGTTCATCATCTTTTCATGTGTCTTCTTTGGGGAAATGTCTGGTTATGTCTTCTGTCCATTTTTAAATTGGATTGTTTGTGGGTTTTTTGGTGTTGCATTGTATAAGTTCTTCATATATTTTGGATATTAGCCCCTTATCAGATATATCATTTGCAAATATCCTCTCCCATTCAGTAGGTTGCCTTTTTGTTTTGTTGACTGTTTCCTTTGCTGGGCAGAGCTTTTTATTTTGATATAGTCCCAGGAGTTTATTTTTGTTTTTATTTTCCTTGCCTCAAGAAACATATCTAGAAAAAAGTTGCTATGGCTAATGTCAGAGAAATTACTGCCTGTGCTCTGTTCTAGGATTTTTGTGGTTTCAGGTCTCACGTGTAGGTCTTTAATCCATTTTGAGTTCATTTTTGTGAATGGTGGGAGAAAGTGGTCCAGTTTCATTCTTCTGCATGTAGCTGTCCAGTTTGGCCAGCACCATTTGTTAAAGGGACTGTCGTTTTCCCATTGCACATTCTTGCCTTTGTCATAAATTAAACGTAATTGTGGGTTTGTTCCTGGGCTCCCTATTCTGTTCTGTTGAACTCTGTGTCTATGTTTGTGTATTGTTTTGATTACTACAGCTTTGTAGTATATTTTGAAACATGAGATTGTGATGCCTCCAGGTTTGCTCTTTTTCAAGATTGCCTTGGCTACTCAGGGTCTTTTGTGGTTCCATACAGATCTTAAGATTATTTGTTCTAGTTCCATGCAAAATGTTGTCTAACACCAAACATTTATTCTTACAGTTTCTGTGAGTCAGATATCAGGAGCTGTTTAGCTGGGTGCCTGTAGCTGAGATTTCCCATGACGCTGCTGTCAAGCTACTGGCTGGGGCTGTGGTCTCACTCAAAAGCTCAAATGAGAGTGAGGGGACCTAGTTTCCTAGCTTACTGAATCAAGGATTTTGGTAGGCTTTGGAATCTTGCCACATAGGCCTCTCCACAGGGATGTTTTAGGACATGGCAGTTGCTTTTCCCAGGCTGAATGATCCGCGAATGAGCCAGAGAGAGTGAGCACCCAAAACGGGAAGCTATGCTCTGTTTGTTATGTGATCTGAGAGATGACATCCCATTATGCCTGCCATATTGTAACGATTAGAAGTGAGCCAATATGCCCAGCCTGCCCACACTCAGTGAAAGAGGATAACACAAGGACAGGAAAACCAAGAGGAAGAGTTCATTGAGCCACATGAGTAGTTTGGGGGAAAAAAAAATCTGGGATACAGGGGGCAATTCCAGCTAGAAAGTTATTATCAAGAAAGTACTTATTTTGGGTGTTAGGCATCTTACACAAACTTTAAAAGGACTAGAGGACTCAACTCTGGGCTTAGTCTCCAGGAACATCTCCCAGAACCATACTGCTACAGATTCCAGAGAAATGTTGCCTCTGTTTCCCCACAGTGCAAAATAGATACAAGGTGTCCCAGCCATTCCCTCCTGTAACTCACTTTAGAATCAAATTTCTCAAAGGATCATATTCTGATTGGCAGAAGCAAAGTCTATGTCCTAATTACAGGGAGTAGCAAAATGTGATTTTTAAAAAATGTTAATTATGGGAGGGTGAAATTAATATCATGGAAAAGGATTAAAACATAAGATTATTCAAAAGAAGTGACGCATCTATGAAGGACTACGGTCCATCGCGTTCTGAAAGGAATGGAAATTTTGGATCATAAAACATATCTAACTAAAGTGCCACAAAGAGATATGGATAGTTATTACATCCACTAAAAACTCCAAAGTGAACCAAAAGAAGCACAGAACAAGAAACCATTTGTGATAATTAAAGACGTGAATGCAGAAATTTAGAACGTAATAAATCAGGTGGAGGAAATAGATGAGAAGATCTCCCTGAATATAGAAAAGACAGAAAAATGGAAAATCTGAGGGGAAAAAAAAAAAGGAACACATCATCTTAATCCAAAAGGGTCTACATTTAACCAAGACATCTAAGAAAGAGAGAAGAGAGAAAGTGGAAGGCATAAAATTATTTCTTACAAGTTTTTCTAATCCCCAGAACTAAAGGAAGATACTTCAAAGGGTCTTCTAACTACCAAATTCACGGAGCACAAAAAGACTCACACAGCTGTGGTATCATGATATTTCAGAATACCCAGGATACATGCCAGACAAGAACGATGACAAAATTGATTTTTTTTTTTTAAAGGAGCTAACACTACCATAGGGCTCACTATGTGTGAGCAGTTGCTTCACTTTATATATAATAGCTAACTTATATATCATCATATTTTGGATGAAAATACTGAGAAACTTACCCCATGGCCACACAGCGAGCAGGTGGCTGACCAGGACTTCAAGCCAGCAGTCTGGCTCACTACGGTGAACCACTGCTTTCTTTTCAGTGGTGCTTAAATTCTAGATGGCAGTAGAGAAAGGTCTTCAAAGTTCTGGAGGAGAAGGATTTTCAATGTAGAATTAATCAAACATTAATCAGATATTAGGGGAACAAAATACATTTTCAGACCTGCCAAAACTCATTTTCAGACATGCAAACACCTCCAGACATTTCTTTGAAAAAGTAGTTTAGGGATCCACGGCAGCAAAAGGAAAGATAAATTGAAGAAAGACAACGCACAAGCCCCCAAACACAGGGAAACTAACTAAAGAAGGTAAGGAAAAGTTCATCCCAGGATGACTTCTATGCAAATTGTCCTGGAAAGAAATCAGTGTATATGCATGTACTCAAAACGCATTAAATGGCTGGAAGATATGAACAATAGGGTAAATTTTCCCCCTCTATCATCGAGGAAGAAGATAATTTTGCAACACCAGGGAGGGAAAACTGTACAAGAGTATTCATTCCCAAAGTAAAACAAACTACACATATCCAGGGTTCCTTTTCAGTGACACGCAACGTTTCAGTGACATAAACGGTTCAATATATGATGGCAGTTAAGGGAAGAGAATCGATTTGCCTTTGACTCTTGGCATCTCCCCTTGGAGAGGCATGCCTGCCATAGGACAGGTTTCCTATTCTGTGCATCCAGTCAGCCTGCCCTGGTCCTTTGCTAAATTCTGTTTATTTAAGCATGACTTTCTAAACTCTGTTTTCCCTTGTTAAAATCAAAAACAAACAGAGACCAGCCTTGAAAATTCCCTGAGCAGACAAAACCGGTTTAGTTATACAAGCAAAGCTTAATTCGGCTTATTTTGCAAGGCTAACTTGACCTGGGTTATTTCTTGTTTACGCCTCTGGAAATCATAAGCGAAAGTTAAACTGTTCTCCTAGGTTGATATGAGCCTGTTCTCCTAGGTCGATAGGAGCTAACCACTGGCCAATTCCCCCATCATTTTGGGAGAATTCTAATATTGCAAACAACCACTGTGAAGAATGAACAGTTGCCGCTTTCTCATTAGATAAGCTGCTTTATAACCGCATTACCCCCGAGTCTCATTCTGCGTTCTGGTGTGCGTGCTCCCGGTTCGCAAACTGTCTTTTTCGCTGTGTGCCCAATACATTTTTACTAATTACTACATCAGCGATTCGCCGGTTTTACTTTGGCTATTTCTGAACCTTTGATGCTGTTTCGAAAAACTTGATGAAATAACCCAGTTACCAGGACTGGAAGAAAGAGGGAGATGTGGAGGAAACTGCAGGGACGCAGACACATCGGTAAGCGCCTGGGTGGCTCAGTGGGTTAAGCCGCTGCCTTCGGCTCAGGTCATGATCTCGGGGTCCTGGGATCGAGTCCCGCATCGGGCTCTCTGCTCAGCAGGGAGCCTGCTTCCCTCTCTCTCTCTCTCTGCCTGCCTCTCTGTCTACTTGTGATCTCTCTCTGTCAAATAAATAAATTAAAAAAAATCTTAAAAAAAAAAAAGAAAAACAGTTATTTAAAGAGTATGGGTCAAGAAACAACAGTTTAAGCATAGCACTTAAGTTGTAACCAAAATAAGAACCAGGCCATAAAAAACACAACCAGCAAAATCAGGAGAAGGGGGTTGGAGACGGAGGCGGAAGTGAATCAAACTGTACATCTTTCATGTTGGTTATTAGTAAATAATTGCTTAAAACCAAGAAATCAGGGGCGCCTGGGTGGCTCAGTGGGTTAAAGCCTCTGCCTTCGGCTCAGGTCATGATCCCAGAGTCCTGGGATCGGGCCCCACATCGGGCTCTGCTCTGCAGGGAGCCTGCTTCCTCCTCTCTCTCTGCCTAGTTGTGATTTCTCTCTGTCAAATAAATAAAAAATATTAAAAAAAAAAACAAAAAAAACCCAAGAAATCATGAAGCCGAGGTAGAGCATGGTTTAGAGCCACAAGACAGCAGGTAAGGCTGACACAGGGAGTCCCAGTGGCTTACCTAGGAGCAGGGGCACTGGGGACGGGCAGCGAGACTATCTCCGTGTAGTTTGCATTGTAATGGTTTCATTCAACATTGTCTAAATGTCTCACTGCTTAATTGTCTGACTTGCCACATGCATCCTGAAACAATCCAAAGGGAGTGATGCTTCCACTCAAGAAGCTGGGGCCGTTTGGCACCCCAGCCCCTCCGCCTTCAGCAGCACTGGCCATCTTGCTCCCACTTCCACATCTCTTCTCCGTTCCCGGAGGCAGAGTTTTCCGCCTGGAGCCAATTTACATTCTTCCTCTTTGCCAAGCCAGAGATGATGTCTGTGTCTTTGCCAGCCCATGGACTTAGCCTGGAGAGGAGCTGCAGGGAGACTCTGATGCCATTTCAGAAGAGACGCGGGCTGGCGCGGCAGGAAGCGAGCTGGGTGTCCGGCACCTGTGCCTCGTTCTCCCGCTGCTGCTTAGAAGCTACCAGAAGCTGGCGTTGCCCTGGACGGAGGTTTTGCCGTGCTTTCCGAGGGGCCCTGGGGCGGCCCAAGCAGGGCCTGGCACCAGCAGCAGTAACAGCCCTCCCTGAGAGGTGGTCTGAACTTGGAGCATGAACCAGGCGATCCCGGCAGGCTGTGGTTGAAGGGGAGGGAGGGACACCCCCACCCCCCAACCAGGGACACGTAGAAATCACTGGGTGAGACTTAGGGAGAGAGCTGGAGGTGCTGATACGTAAATGGAGGGAGAAGCAGAAGCCGGTTGTTTAAGCAAGTGCCCTAAACACATTGTCAGCCTGAGCCCTTCATTGAACTCAGCGGCTGCTGAGGTCTGGGGAGACCTTAATTGCATTTACCCCGCATCCAAACGATCATTGTCATGGTCATCCTCCTCCTCCTCTCTTACGCAGACTCAGTCTAGCAGCACCTGGGCTTTATCTCAGTGTCTTTGGGGGTGCGAACTGTTTTCCCACGGTGTCATCCAGAAACCAGCAGCATCAGCAGCCCCTGGGAACTTTTTAGGAATGCAAGATGTCAGGCCTCACCCCAAACTTAGAATCCCCTGGACGCTGTGAGAACGTTGGGATCCCCACCCTGCCCCTCCCCCAGTGCAATTCAACAGGAATCTCTGGGTGTGGGACCAGGTGGCAGCGGTTTATAAGAACTTCCCAGGTGATGCAGGGGCAGCTACAGGCGGAGGGAGAAGCAGGCTCCCCGCTGAACAGGGAGTCTGAGGCGGGACTTGATCCCAGGACCCTGGGATCATGACCTGAGTGGAAAGTGGACACTTAAACGACTGAGCCACCCAGGTGTCCCACATCGGAAACCTTTGCTCAAAGGTTCAGTCTGATTCGATTTCGGGAAAGCTTTTTACCATGACTTCCCTCTTCCCAGAGTCAAACATTCAGCCCCTTTCCTTCCACCATGGACTTACCTCCTCCTGCCTCTCTTTATCTCAGTAAATGATATATTTTTTAAAATTTTTTATTTATTTTTTTAATAAACATATAATGTATTTTTATCCCCAGGGGTACAGGTCTGTGATTCGCCAGGTTTACACACTTCACAGCACTCACCGTAGCACATACCCTCCCCAATGTCCATAACCCCTCTCCCCCTCTCCCAACCCCCCCTCCCCCCCAAAAACCCCCAGTTTGTTTTGTGAGATTAAGAGTCTCAGTAAATGATATTTTTTTGTCTAGGGGTAGATGGGAGTCAGCCATGGAAGGTCAGAGGTGAGCTCAGCTGGTAAAATGGAGAAGGAAGAGGCCCGCCTGCCCTGCCACCGACCAACACTCATGTCGATGTGAACCAAGTGATAGGGAGAATGGTTGGGCAGAAAAGTTCATTTGAGGGTGGGGGAAAGACTGGCGAGAGGGGGAGGGGATTGGAGAGAGGGAGGATATGATGAGATTAAATTTAGTTTGATGATCCGAATCTTCATCTGGAAATACAGCTTTACCCAAACGTGGAAAGATGGCCACTCAGGCTTTCTCCGGCAACTACCTACCGAGCTGTTCCCCGTACAAATCTGCTCGGGAGCCCATAATGAAATCCAATAAAGTCTTGCTAATTACACTCTCTAATGAATTCCAAGTCTACCTGCTCCACAGTCCAGAGATGTATATAGTCAATAGCTGTGTTAAATAACCTCAATTACTTACATATGGTATCTAATTTTGGTGTTAACTGTACCCATTAACCCACACAGAAGAGCTTTCCATTTCTGCAGGATGGTTAATGTGCTGATTCCTCTGAGGCCACTGACCACATTTCCCTCCGCCCTGAAATTATTCAGCCTTCTGGATAAATGACCAAGAAGTCTAAATTTCTTCCTCATGGGAAATGCTTCATAGTATCTTTGAATGAAAACTCAAAATCAACTCTACCTGAGTTTCTCCATCACAAAGGTGACCAAAGGAGGACATTTGTTTTTGAGCTAGGAGCTTCAGAAGCCAAGATCTCCTCCAACTAATCAAGTCATCTCCATTCACCAGACTACATGGGCCCCAAATGTCCATATTTTTAACTCTTCACTTGTGTGGGCTCCTATTGTTAATAGACTTAAGGCAGCATGTTACCTCTGCTGGTGCATTCCAATGGAGGTGATAGGCAGGGTTGGATCAAAGACAGCATACTCCAATGATCCGATCAGGAGTGGGATGCAACAGAGCAACTGAAGTTGTATTTAATGTATTTTGTTGCCCACCCAGGCTTAAGGAGCTACCACGGTATGTAACACTCATAAAACATGTTAGAATAGATTTTGCCCAACATACGTCTGATAGAGGTTTTGGAAGTTTAGAAAGTGAAGAGCTCTTGTCCTGTGTGTTCCTGGCCGTATCATTTGCTCATCTTAAAAGGATGCAGAAAATCCTTAAGGATGGTGAATCCTTAATCATCATCATCTGGTGATGATGACAGTCAATGATGATGACAGACATTAGCACTAATGACAGTGACAGGTGGCCTGGGTGGTGGTATTCTCAACATAAAGGCACCCTCTGTCATAACACTAGAGCCAAGTGAATACCGTACCAGCAAATTTCACTTGAAAACCCCATTTGCAGGTGCCTGGGTGGCTCAGTGGGTGAAGCCTCTGCCTTTGGCTCAGGTCATGGTCTCAGGGTCCTGGGATCGAGTCCCGCATCGGGCTCTCTGCTCAGCACGGAGCCTGCTTCTCTGTCTCCCTCTGCCTGCCTCTCTGCCTGCTTGTGATCTCTCTGTCAAATAAATAAAGAAAATCTTTTTTAAAAAAAGACACATAGCTTTAAACAACCACAACAATAATACACGTTTGCTGCAGAAAATTTTAGAAATATAGAAAAGCATGAATAGAAAAGAAAATCATCTAAAATCTCACCATAAGATAACTGATGTTATTATGTTGGTGTTTCCTTCTAATTCCTTAAAAATGTACAGTTACACATCACACATCTATTTCTTACTTTCTTCCCCACCCCCTAGTTCTCCAGCTCATAGGCATTGAGTCCTGTGGGAGCCCCTTCGCATTTCTGTCCCCAAAGCATGTCCCTTCCCATGTCCCATCAAGTTGGGGCCTTCCCCAGATGCTTCCTGATGTTCAGCAGTCCACAGTGAGAGGGCTGCCGTGGTTCCCTCCAGGTAGGGCAGGAGGCTAGCCTCTGCAGTGACCCTTTCCCTGAAGCAGGTTTGCCCTCCACCCGCCGAAGAAGACTTGCAGTCCTTTAATGAATGATTCAACAGTTGCTACAAAGTCATACTTAATTGGGCAGAGAGGGGGAAGCTGGTTGGCAGGATGCCTGGCCTCCTAGACTTGTGCTTTATCACCCTTGACTTCTGCACCAGGGCGGTGAGCTGCCCAGGCCCCCACAGCTGACTCCCTCAATAGGGTCAAGGTAGAGGCACAGGGGTGACTGTCTTGTGGAGCAGAGAAATCCTGGCCGGTCTTCTGGGCTGTGACACGTGGACTTCACTCACCTGAAATCTTCCCACTTCTCCCTAGTCCTCTTGGTTTCCCCGGCCTCCTCCTTTTCCCTTGAGCACACTGCCCCTCATCCCTGGAGAAATAACCGGCTCATGTCCTGCCCCTCTTGCAAATTCCACAGGTTGCCTGCTGTTCTCCTTGCAGTTTCTGGTGACTCCATCAGGGGCAGCAGTGAGCACCGGGCTCAGTGGTGGCTAATGGGGGCGGAGATGGAGACCCTGGGGGTTTGGATACAGTGAAGTTCTGATTTGTTTTCCTAAAATAAGATCTGGAATTATAGAACTGACCTTTGTGAGGATTTGTTTCCTTCCCGAAGTATTGACTTCTCCCTGCCCGGATTGTGTTCATTTCCTTGCATTAAGTTAGCAGGAAAACTGATAAACCCAAATGGCTTTTTTTGTTTGTTTATTCTCCCCAGTCCCTGGGTGAAAGGTGGTGGAAGGCAGTCCACAATAAATAAGATTAACCTGCATCTGTCCTGATTTTTTTCACTTAACACCGTGAGAATTTCCCCCATGTCATTAACTGGTTTTGGAAAATACGATTGTATGTGTTGGTTATATATTTTACATATATTTTGCAAATTGTGTACCATAGTTCTTTCACTATTCCTCTGTTGGTGGACAGTTAGTTGGCAGTTTTTACTCTTACCCAAAACTGCTACAGGTTTTCTCATAGGTAAATCGCCGGCCCTCTCACGGATCACCTGCCATGAGCCACAAGAGCCTCATTTCATCCTTCCGATTCTCCTCAGTGCTGAGAGCAGAAGCCGCTTCACATGTGGCACTTAATAAAAACTCGTTAACTTCCCTCGTGGTCTAGATCAGCGTTCATGGGGGCCTAGAAAACCTATCTCTTCGATATTAAGCTATATGAAATCACAAGATTAGGCCAAACCCAATGAGCATCTATCACGAGTTATTCACTCCGTAGGCAGGCAGCTCATGTTTTGTTATATTCAACTTCTGACATGCTATTAGCAGAAACCATTCAGGCACTAGAGAATCAAAACACAAGTAACAATTTTTTAAAAGCACTCTGCAATGAATGTCTCATGAATATTCATAACGACAACAACAAAGACCCCAATTCAAATGATGCTCTTTCAAAAGAAACTATTTAACAAATCCGAGGCAGTGGTAGGTGTAAGCCACGTTGCCAGTGTTCCCAGGGATGATGTCCACTGCTGAAGCCACATCATAGTGTCGGGTCCAGATTTGACGATCGGGTCTGAACTGCACACACGTGCACGCGCACCAGGTGCCCTCACACGTGCGTGCACACACACACGGTGTGTTTGATGACGGTCATGCTCTCAGGTAATGTGAGCCTCAGCTGTTGATTCACCAGAAAAGTAGAACCAAGATGAAGGGGACCTAAGTCCAGACCAAAGCTACCTGACTACTACCTTTGGGAGGAAAAAACTTGTGGAAATCACCTTTAAAGGCTTTAGCTTTACCATCACAAGGAGGCAGATTCAACCCAGATGGGACTTTCCTTTCTGCCCAACCCTGGGCTCAGAGTCATTTATGGAATACAGGCTAACTTAACCAAAATGTAGATTGAAGCCATTTACAGGCTTACCTTGAGTGCGCTTTGTTGTTTTGGTTTGGTTTGGATTTTTTTTTTTTTTTTTTAGATTTTATTTATTTGACAGAGAGAGATCACAAGTAGGCAGAGAGGCAGGCAGAGAGAGAGGGGGAAGAAGTCTCCTCGCTGAGTAGAGAGTCCGATGTGGGACTCGATCCCAGGATCCTGGGATCATGACCCGAGCCAAAGGCAGAGGCTTAACCCACTGAGCCACCCAGGCGCCCCTGGTTTGGTTCGGTTTTTGAGTTTCACAGATATTGTGGGGTTTTTCTGTTTTGTTTTGTTTTTCCCACAGCATTCACTCACTTCCTGCCCCTCTGTCTACATTTTGGTAATTCTTGCCATATTTCAAACTTTTAAATTATGATTATACTTCAGTGGCTGCAATCTCATGATAAACTTTTAACAGATGAAGAGTTGCCTCTTAGGGATGAACAAAGAAATGGCTGCTTGAGTTGGAGTCTACTGGTGAAGATGCTGTAGACTGTTGAGATGACAACAAAGGATGGAGAGTATTACCTGAACATGGTTGACTGAGCAGGGGCAGGTTTGAGAGGCTTGTCTCTAATTTTGAAAGAGGTCCGAATGTACGTAAAATGCTATCGAGCAGCATCGTGTGCTACAGAGAAATCATTGGTAAATGGAAGAGTCAGTCGATGTGACAGGCCTGCTGGCTGGTTTCCCAACCATTTCATGTGGTGGAGGGCCCAGGGCAGGGGCTTTACTTGCCTGGGTCTAATGATGGTGATAGTGGGACTACAGGATCAAATGATAAGTGTGTCTGTAATTTTGGTAGATATGGGCCAGATTCCCTTCTACGGAGCTGTTATCAATTTATTATGGTAAATTTATCATTTACTACCAGCAATATTGTCTGTTTCCCTACAGCTGGCCAAGAGAATGTTTTATTAGATTTTGAATTTTTGTCAATTTGATAGGTGAGAATGGGTATCTCACTGTGATTTTTTTTTTTTTTTAAGATTAATTATTTGAGAGAGAAAGAGAGCAGGAGGCAGGGCAGAGGGAGAGAATCTTCAAGCAGACTTCCTGTTGGGTGTGGAGCCGGACATGGGACTCCATCCCAGGACCCTGAGATCATGACCTGAGCAGAAATGGAGTTGGTCACTCAACCAACCGAGCCAACCTGGTGCCCCTCAGTATGATTTTAATTAGCATTTCTTTTAGTTTGGATACTGAGCATCTATTTGGTTTTTTAATGAATTATGTCTTTGGCTTTTTTACTATTGGATTGTTGGTCTCTCTTCCTGGTTTATAGAAGCTCTTTATATATGAAGGGGATTAACCCCTTAGCGTGTATTCTGTCGTCGTTTGATATGGCGGTCTATATCTGTCAGTTAGGTTAAGTGGCTGATAGTGTTGTTCAAATGCTTGAGATACCTCATCGTAGTTCATGTGGAGTTGTCCAGCAGACATGTGGACATACAGGTCTGGAACTCAGGGGAAGGGCCTGGGCTGGAGGAATACACTTGGGGCTAAGCGCCACAGATGGCATTTGAAACAATGAGGTGGGCGTGGTCACCTAGAAAGAGTAGATACGGAAGAGGTCATCAATACTGAGCTGTAGGCCATTCCAGAATGTAGAGATTGAGGAGAAACCACCAGCAAGATAGACACAGGGCTTTCAATGATGTAGAAATGAAAGCGGAAGGCAGAAGGTTTTTTGTTTTTTGTTTTTTGGGGGTTTTTTTGGGAAGCTAAATGAAGAAAGCATTTCAAGGAGAAAGGAGACCTTCAAATACTTACAGAGGCCAAATAAGGTGAGAATTATGAGAACTGATTGCTGGATTTGGCAACACGGGGACTCTTGGTGACCTTGACAGGTCTACTTTCAGTTAAGTGTAAGAGACAAAGGCCTGAGCTCCAGAGAATGAAGTGATTGGAGAAACAGCGTGGGCTGCTGGGCAGTGCGGGTTAACCTGATGCCTGAGGTTATAAATTCAAAGATCTGTCTGAGCAGTCCTGTGTCTTTTGTGAGCTGTATTCAGCTGTGTGAGTGCCAGCAAAGCAGGGGCTGTGTTTAACCAGAGCTGTCTGGTGCGTCTGAAGGAGGCAGCTGAGGATGCATGGACTGGCGGACCTAGGAATCGAAGCTGTAAATGAGAGGAGTGTTCAATCACGGAAAAGTGGTAAAGCAATGGTTTGGAGGTGGAGGGGTGGTCAGAGCCTGGTTTCTTATACTTGTTAACACAACAAATATCCACAGATCACTCCAGTCTCTTCTAGGTGAGTTCCACACAGGCTTGATGTCCTCCTCGTTTATCAAGAAGTACAACAAGGCTGTATTTCTTACATTTTATTCTTATTTGAGTTTACAACAATTCAAAGACAGCAGATGCCCATTATAAATGGGTATATGATACCACAGATACATTGTAAGGCAAGGAAGCCCGATTACTGAAAGACTTCTTAGAATGTACTTCATTTGGCTACATCACTGATAGTGTATGATGGGGGAACTTTTGATGTCTCCCAGAAGAGAAATGACCATAAGTTCCCATTTTATCAGCTTCTAAACTTTATTTTTTAAAGGAAAATAAATGGTTAGTGAGCAATAATAAAAATATGTTTTTAAAAAGATGATCTCTATATAAATAAAGTGTCTGATAAATTAGTGAAAGGAAGACATTTGGAGAGGAATTTTTATGTTGTATAAAAATAAATACTGTCAATTTACATTATATAAGACTGATAATAAATTATTTCGTGGGTAAGTAAGTCTCTTACTAGTTGCACACTTATGTAAAGGCTTTCAGAAAACCAGTAAAAAGCTTTTTTTTTTTTTTAAAGGAATCTATATCCCTTTTAAAAATTAATTGAGCTAACTGGTAACTGATTTTTCCATGTCTTTATTTTTCCTTATGACACACGTCTTTTAGACTTTTTGTTGCTATAGAGAAGGTTGGGTTGCAAAAGAGAAAGGAGACAGAACTTAAATCAGCCACGCTAGTTACTTATTAGCATCTATGGAAAATGTTAAATCAGGGAAGGTTGTGGCCACTAAATGTTCAATGAAATCAGGCATTAGTTTTTATTCTGAAGTCTTTGTTTATCTGTGTTTTCCTTGGTCTTAGAACATGAATAATTTAGAGTTGGGCTACACTTAACCACTAAGACAGATTAGATGGAGGTTTCCTTGTCTGAACCCTAAAAAGATGCGGCAATATTCTAGTCTATTTTAGAAAATCCTGATGCTCCAGCCTATTTTCTGTCAGTTAATGAGTTAGGTCCTCTCGGTACCCCTGGGGCGGGGGTCATAGAAAGAGTAACTGGCTCAGGAGACCAGAGACCCAGATTTTAGTCACGATTTTGGCACTTTCACACCCAGGCAATGTTAGAAGCGTTAACTTCTCTGCGTTTCAGTTTCTTCTGGCGCAAAATACAGATAAGAATCTCTCCCTGATCTGGTTCACAGGTGCCGTTGTGAGTACTATATAATAGAGGGTATTTGAGTGTGTTTCGGAATAGGTAATGCACTAAAGATGATGGTAAATGCTTTAAAACTGTAGTTTGCCGGGCACTTTTTTATGTTATAAACAAGATAGAAATCTATCGGCAAATAGAAACGCTTATGAATCATACAGCCCAAATGTAAATAAGTAATTTACAAATGCTTTACAATAAAAATCAAAGAAATTATTTATGGGTTTTTTTAAAATAAAAAAAGCTCTTGCAGCTACATATTTATTGACTTAATCGTTCTTTCTTTTAAAAGAATGTTCACTATTTGACATTATAACTCTCCAAAGGAGAAAGTCTATAATTAGTTCAGTTCTCTGCCTTCGAAGATTCATTATAAGGCAGAAGAGTGGAATAATTAAAGTTTTAAAATAAGCAAAAATATATAACTCTATACCACAGTCCCCTTAAAGAGTGTAAGAGGAATACGTCCCCCATTATGTTTATAAACAATATACTATTTATATAATGTTAACCCTAACTCACAACTTAAACCATAATGATCAACGTTAATGTACATGTTTCCCCTTACCAGTTCAATTATTAGAGATCTGATGGTCTTGAGAGACTCTACTGCATTTTTTTTAAATGAACAATATGTGATATAAAAATGCTGACCTACTGAATAACTACAGCGTTGGCCAAGTTTAGGAATATAGGTCAGAGTTTTAGAAAAATATATGGGAAACCTAGCACTGTATATGACAGAGTAGAGATAAGCCTGTGCAAACAGGTGATACGTACAGAGATGACCAACCACTAAGGTAACCCACCAACTTCTCTCTTAAAACAATAAGCCTAAACGTTCCAACAGACGTCTTCAAAAGAGCAAATGAATCACTTGCTCATTCGAAATCTTACAATAAAATCATGGTGATATTAAATGGTAGTTTTTTTCAAAAGAAAAAATTATAATACAGGTAATAAATAGTAAATCCTGGAGAGTAGCAAAATTTGCGGACCAAATGATAAAAGCGTATCAATAAAATGTGTTTAAGAATAATTACGTAAAGTTAGTATTTCAATAGCACTATAATCTTTGCTATCAACAATCCAAGATTTTGTTCTCTGTCCAACACTTCTGCCTTCTCTCTGTTCTTCTCTCTCTCTCTCTCTCTCTCTCTCACACACACACACACACACACACACACAATTTCTTACCCCATCCTGTCCCTACAAATGCAGCCCAGTTTATCTTCTGGTTTTGACTATTCAGTCTTCTTAGAAAGACCAAAATTCTTTCACTGAAACAATGGTTAAATATGACCCACTGCTTTCTTTAAAGATCTCTCGAGGTCATTCTGTGTTTCAAGGCTGGCCTGCCAAGACCTTACAGAGCTGAGGTTAAATTCACACTGGCACAGGGAAAAGTAAGTTTATCTTACGCTCAGCTTAAAAATCCGACTTAAAGTCAGGTTGGGAGCTAGTAGCTGATCATTTATCCTCAGCTAGCAGAGAGATGGGCATAGTTAAAACTATTAAAGGCGGGGCGCCTGGGTGGCTCAGTGGATTAGGCCGCTGCCTTCCGCTCAGGTCCTGATCTCAGGGTCCTGGGATCGAGCCCCGCATCGGGCTCTCTGCTCCACAGGGGGCCTGCTTCCTCCTCTCTCTCTGCCTGCCTCTCTGCCTACTTGTGATCTCTCTCTCTGTCAAATAAATGAATAAAATCTTTAAAAAAAAAAATCTTTAAAAAAAATTAAAAAAAATTTAAAAAAAAACTATTAAAGGCTTGGTTTTGGTCCTTTTCATTTTATAGTAGGATTTGCAGGACAACACATCTTTGAGACAAGACAGGCTGAAGTAGAACTTGGTTTCCTCAAACCTGGCATTATTAAGTTAAACAATAATAAATTACATTTCTGCTACATCGGTGATTTTTAAATTATTCACTGTAAACATCCTATATTCTTTCCTATTTAATTAACTTCAGAGCTTGAGCGTGTGTCTACATCTATGTCAAATTACCATTTATTCTATGAAAAGCAGCACAAATACTGTTCATTCTGGTTTTAACACAAATTCCTTAAAAAAATGTTAAGGCCATTTAATTGAATCAGGGCCAACTAAAGATTACCCTGGTAGAAGTCAAACTACTGATTTAAGATTTTTGAAAAAGAGTCATAAGTGGTTGTCTTGTGTTTTCCTCGTTGGGACTTGAGAACAGTTTGTAGGATTTGTTAGTCTCCAACGTCCCCATCTCGATCTCCAATAAGCCAAAGAAAATGAAAACTTAAGGCTAAAAGA
This sequence comes from Meles meles, assembly GCF_922984935.1. Lineage (NCBI taxonomy): Eukaryota > Metazoa > Chordata > Mammalia > Carnivora > Mustelidae > Meles > Meles meles. The sequence continues at coordinate 17,077,231 of NC_060072.1, read as the reverse complement.
GCTGTCCCAAGCAGGTCACCCAATGCCGTCAGATAGGGGATGGAGAAGCTATCCGGGTCCTTCCCTTTCCTCCAGAAGTGATGGACCATCCAGTCAGCAATCCACAGCAAGGTAAACACCTAGAAAACACCAGAGATCATTCCTGTGGCTTGGACATTCCTGGTCCAGTAAACATAAGACCCACTGGGCCATTCGTCTATACCACAGCTTTCTGAAAGGAAGAGCATATGTCAAAGTCAAGAACCACGCTTGAAAAGAAGAAATATTTAACTGGCAGGAAACTTTCCTTCTCACAAGAAAAAAATGACACGTGTCTCCGCGATTAATAACTTTTCTTCAACTTTTCCCATATACCATGTCATTTTCGTCAAAGCTTCCCCAAATCCCAGTAAGAATAATATTTAAGAGTCTTGCACAGTTGCCAAACCACTGCCTGTTTCAACTTCTTTCTGTGAAGAAGGAAGACATATAAGGAAGGAAATAAAAATTAAAATAAGGAATAACATTCTCCTATTGCAGGTGTATCAAATGAAATGACGATGGGGAGCCAACCATTCACTTACTAATTAGAAGGCCATGGGTGGCCTGTCAGGGGGAAATGCCGGTCAGTGCTAAGAACCACCACCAGAAGGGTCTAATGAGGAATGACCTGTCTCCACAGGTGCACAGATACAGACACAGCGTCCAAATATTTTAAAGGGTGATTCAAATACTAAGGTGACAGTAAGTATTTTCTAGGCTATCGGGAAAATGAAGACGATCAGAATGCTTTGAATTTGGGGATCGGATATTTTTTTTCTTCGAATGTATAGAGTAGGAGGATCCTCTAATTTCTAAACTCCTTTAGTATTAAAAAGGGGTTTGGGGTTAGAGAGGTCAATGTTCTCTGGTTTTAGACAACTTGGCAGGAACAGTGGCGTGGCTGTGAGCCCTCCTCCATAACTCACTCACCAACCGCAGACAAATCACTTAACCTCTCTGATGCTCCTTCTCCAAGTGAAAGTTAGAGATAATAATGGCACCTACTTCATGAGAATGTTGTGAGAATAAGAGACTAAATCATCAGTTGCTGGTCCACAATAAGCTTTCTTTTTTTTTTAAAGATTTTATTTATGTATTTGACAGACACAAGTAGACAGAGAGGCAGGCAGAGAGAGAGGAGGAAGCAGGCTTCCTGCTGAGCAAAAAGCCTGCTGCAGGGCTTGATCCCAGGACTCTGGGATCAGGACCTGAGCCGAAGGCAGAGGCTTTAACCGGCTGAGCCACCCAGGCACCCCCACACAGTAAGCTTTTACCAGATGTCTGCTACTAGTAGATCTGAAGAGTGTCATTGCTGTGACAGTCTGTGGCCTCCCAGACAGTGAGAGCCCACCCCTGGTCCAGAGTCTATACCAAGGGGCTGTTATCTTTTGCTGTTCTGACACATTGGCCATGGAGGTGAGGCATCTGCCTTGAGTTCTAAACTTCTGTGTGCTGTGGTTAGCTCTGACACCTTTGCCAGAGAGGAGACTGGCTTGTCTAAACAGAGAGACAGACATGTACCCATTCGAAAGGAGTAAGCTTTAGATGTCTTTGGACACCTGTCAGAAAGAGAGGCTGCGTCTTAAGCCCCATTTTCTTTTGCATGAGGCTGTTTCTTCTTTAGTGTTTCCCTGGAAAAGACCGTTTTGGGATCACAGAAAGTTCCATCAGGACAAACTGTCATATGTGGAGGAAGCATGGAATGTTAGGACTTGGAAAAGGTAAGACATGGATTTGATTTCCATTTATCAGCTGTATGACTTTGGGCAAGCTTCTTTCCACTCTGAGCCAAAATTTTCTCATTTGAAGAAATCCAAAAGGACCTCGTGTCTGCCACACTGACTTTGAGATAGTTAATAACAGCCTCAGTCTTGGGAGGGGGAGCAGAAAGAGAAAGGTAAGAAAGCAGCAGGAACTCAGGTTACATCATTAAAAGCATAATGTACAGACCAAGAAAGAGCGTCATCCACTGGGCCCTGGGTGGGCCAGGCCACATCTGGGCAATATGCTCTGTTCCAGATACCTTATTTCCATAGGAACTCGCTCCCCCTGGGTCTCCAGAGTCTAGCAAAGTGACTGGCTCACCAAGCACGCCCTTGCTATTTGACCGAATCCATGAGAATCAGTGGGACACAGAGTATCCCATGAGAACAAGAATGGTTTGTCCTGTGTAGGGAGACTGGGAGATGTAAACTTAAGGTCATGGCGTCAGGAGATACTAGTTTATAATACGCAGCTTCAGGGGGTAGTTTTAGGCTATGGGGGAAAAGTTACCAGAAGACAGAACTGTTTCCAAAAAAACAATTTGGGTTGTCTATAAACAGACCAAGGAAGTAAACTCTATATTCCTGGAATGTATGGAGGTTCAATAAAGAAACATGCTCTGAGTGAGTAATGTGTACAGAAGGAAACAGCAGTTTTGAAGAGAATAAGGTAGGTTATTTCTAGGGGATTGGAAGGAAATAGAAATAAATCTGTATTATATGTGTATTATATATTTATATAGGGTAAGTTCACATATATTTATATATGTAAGTTTATGCAGTATACACTATCATACATATATGATAGGTATACAACTTAGGAATTCCTTGTTTAACATCTGCACTGAATGGATTAGATTTGTCTAGAATAGGATTTGGCAATCTACAGCCTATGGGCCAAATTCAACCTGCTGCCCATTTTTATAAGTAAAATTTTATTGGAACTCCACTCTACCCATTTATTTACTTCCTGTCTATTTAGTCTATAATCCCCGCAACATTCTCACGAAAGAGACACTCTTATTATCCCCAGTGTTCATGTGGAGCAATCAAGTCCGAGAGGTTAAGTGACCTGCTTGTCACTGCAATGACAGAACTATGTAGTTGTGACAAAGACCATATGGTCCACAAAACCCAAGATAGTTACGCTCTGGCCCTTTGCAGAAAAAGGTGTGCTGACCCCAGGAGACAAATGCTTATTCAGACAGAAAGAAAGAAAATAGCATCTGTACTGCATATGCCAAAATAAATTCTAGGTAAGACTCAGGTACAAAAAAGCAATACCTGGGAAGTTTTATACGACCTCGACGTGGAGAATGGTTTCGTAAGTAAAATGCATAACATATTAGTTTATATTAAAGATTTCCATGGTTCAATAAACACCATATATAAAGTTAGAAATCATGCCCCAAGCTTGGTGGGGGGGGGGGGGGTTCTGCACTGTATATAACCAACGAAGAATTAGCATTTGGAATATTTAAAGAGAATATACAGAGAATTCCTACGGTTCATAAGAAAAAGGAACAACCCAATAGAATGGAAAAGGAAATTGAAAGTGTTAATAAACATATGAAAAGCTGCTCTACCTCACTAATAATATGGGAATGCAAATTAAACCACATTAAACTCCATTTCATACTCATGTGAGTGGCAAAAATCAATTTTTAAGCAACAGTAATAGTGAACCTTGTTTTTCTAAAATGGCCTTTTAGGGGAGATGGCACTGTTCAAAGAGGTTCACATGAACTGATTTCCTCCTCAGAACGCCTCTAGAATATGCTATGGACTATGATTACCCCTTTTTGACATAAAAGGGCACGAAGGCATACGTGAAGCCTAGGAAGCCTGCCAGAGATGACACGGAGCGCACACAGCTCGTGGGCGGAGGCAGGCTCCAACCCATTTTATAGTCGAACACTAAAGCCCACATTATTAACATCAGTTGGTAAAAAGAAACTCCGCACTGGTAACAGGAGCATAAACTAGCACAACCGGTCTGCAGACCAGCTCGGCAGTCTCTGTTAGATTTGAAGATGGGCATTTCTTCAATTCACCGATTCCCACAGAAACATGATTTTTTTTTTTAAAGATTTATTTATTTATTTGTCGGGGGGGCGGGAGAGAGAGAGAGAGAGAGAGAGAGAACGAGCACAGGTAGACAGAGTGGCAGGCAGAGACAGAGAAGCAGACTCCCTGCCGAGCAAGGACCCCAATGCGGGACTCGATTCCAGGATGCTGGGATCATGACCTGAGCCGAAGGCAGCCGCCTAACCAACTGAGCCACCCAGGCATCCCATGAAACACAATTTCTCCCCCCTTTTTCTTCTGCAACATGAGTAAAAGGATAAAACTGTTCGTGGCTGAAGGAGACTGGCCTGGAAACTCTACTGATCCCGGTCCCATGTGGCTACCCAAGGGACTGAGAGCACCCATATCTTTTTTTAAAGATTTTTTAATTTTTTTAAAGATTTTATTTATTTGATATATAGAGAGAGATCACAAGTAGATAGAGAGGCAAGTAGAGAGAGAGGGGGAAGCAGGCTCCCCGCTGAGCAGAGAGCCCGATGTGGGGCTCGATCCCAGGACCCTGAGATCATGACCTGAGCCGAAGGCAGAGGCTTAACCCACTGAGCCACCCAGGCGCCCCTGAGAGCACCCATATCTTGAGGGACTTGCAGAAACTCTGTTGGGAAACTCCAGCAGGCATGCTCTCAGAAATGCATAAGGACATTCCTTGCACCACTGTTGTGGAAGTCCGAAGTTGGAGATAACCTCAAAAGGCTACTGACAAAGGAATGAATAAATTAACTCTTAGGTCACGCAACTGAACACTACAGAGAAGCTAAAACAAAATGAGAAAGAGCTCCACGAATCAAGACGAGTATGTCTCAAAAGCCTAAGGTGGAAAGCAGAAAGCAGTAGGAGACTACAGGAAGTATGATTCCAATAAGGCTTATGAATATGAAAGACAATACGATGTGTTATTTACAGATTCATTCCGTAGCAGTGCTTGAGAAACATGCTTGGCAGTGATACATACCAATTTAGATAACGGCTTGGGAGGGACTCCAATGAGACCAGGAAGTGATACACAGGAGGCATCAGCCATATACATGATGCATTTTTATTGATCATTTTGAAGCAGCTGCTTAAGTAATTTGTTAAGGGTTGATAAAGCCGGGTAATAAATACAAGACTATTTTATCTCCTGTAACTTCCTGCACATTAGAATTTTATAATTAAAAAAATGCAAGCACGGGGGTGGGAGTTTGGGGGAACAGGTGGTGGGTAATAGGGAGGACACGTATTGCATGGAGCACTGGGTGTTGTGCAAAGACAATGAATACTGTTACGCTGAAAAAAATAAATAAATTAAAAAAAAATGCAAGCAGCCAGGGCAGCGGTAAGCCACTGACCAGGGCTGCCCAAGCCACTCTTAGAACACCTATTCAGGGGGACACCCCAGAGAGGAAGTTGGTGAGTCCCGTCTAGTCCGTGAAAGGTTCAGGACCACATGGTACTGGGGCTAACGCCAAAAGGGTACTTAAGTGTCTGTGTGTGGAGTGAGCCAAGGTCTAATTCTTTCATGATTCTTGCAACTGTCCTCCCCAGCTCGGAAAATAGAGACATTTTCTAGAGAAACTGAAGGGGAAAGTCACAGGACTCAAAAGTACTAGGAACTATAAAGTTTGAAGAACGAGGATTAATTGGAAGTCTGCATAGTTAACAACGCGATGCCTTCAGACCCTTGCTTTGTTCCAAGAACAGTGGCAGGCAGGAGTATAACCCCCCTAGAGAGGACATCAGATGTTCAAATTCAGAGGGCTCCCAGTTAAGTGGCCGACCCCCGGTCCTCGCATAGGAGAGCACTCAGTCAACAGCCTTCTCTACTCCAAGCTACCCACACACTCTCCATGCCTCATTCTCCTCCCTGTGAAATAGAGGAAATAACCCCTATTTCACAGATGAAATAGTGCAGAATGCTTACAACAGTACACGCCACATAGAAAGAAAATAAAAAATATTTGTTATGATTTTAAAAAATAGTAGTACTTGGATGGCTCAGGTCATGATCCCAGGGTCCTGGCATGGAGCCTGCATCCACACTGGGCTTCCCGCTCAGCAGGGAGTCTGCTTATCCCTCTGCCCCCCACCCCCTGTGTGCACGCTCTCTCTCTCTCAAATAAAAAAAATTAATTAATAAGTAACAGGTCCTACACGAAGGAACAAGAACCTGACTTTCCCAATAGCATCAGTGGGAGACAAGGAAGCAATGCCTTCAAAATCTTGAGAGAAAGGTATTTCTAATCTCTAATTCTGTGCCCAGTCAATTTTCACCCAAGTGTTGAGGGTAAACGATAGCATTAAGACATGCATGCACTCAGGAAGTTTTCTCCCATGCTCTCTTTCTTTGGAACTTTCTTGAAAATGTGTTGATGCAAAATGAGGGGAGAACCGGAGAGAGAAGGAAGGGGGATGGGGAAAAAGAAGAGCCAACCGAAGAGAGCAGTGAGGGAAGAAGGCTCCGGGATGAGAGCCGTGCACTGGGCCGGGGAGCTAGGGTCTAGACGCAGCAGGCGGATGGAGCACACTGGAAATGAGGTCTCCACGATCAAGGCCAATGGCAAATTATCTGCTATAACAGAGTTTGGGGGGCAAAAAATTAAGTATAGATGTTTGACAGCTGTGATGGGACACCTGGGAAAAAATTAAGGATTGGTATACAGGAAACAATGCCAGTGACAAAATAGGGCAATTATCTCCAGGAAAAAAAAAAAAAAAAAAAAAAAAGAGAGAGAGAGAGAAATTAAAAATAAAATACATGTTAAAAAAAGAAAGAAAGAAAATATAATTATAATGCATGACTTGGCTCTGGGATAAATGATATTTATAGTCAAAGAATATAAGCAATACTTATTCATTAGATAAAAATTGAGTCTTCCTACATTAGGAGGAAGAAAGTTGGGGGAATAAGGCATGGGGTAAGATGGCCAGATCCTCATCTACTGTGACTAACAGTCCATAGAAAATTTCTTATATTAAGAAAGCAGAATTAGCAATCCAAGTACAACACAGAGATAAAATAACAGAAGTAGCTAGAGTTGCTCTGGAGGACCAGTAATATGTAGTTTTTTACACACACACGTAAAAGAACTTTTTAAAACATGTAACGTTATCTTTTTTCAGTATGTGACCCATGAATGAGCTATGAACTCAATTTAATGTAACTGGTCTTTTAAGAAATGAACTAGAATAAAATAGAATACAAAGGGTTAGAATAAAAAGTATTGGCATGCTAATAAGGGTATTTTGCGCAAATTTTGTTTCAGCTGTGAAATTACACATGCTTATATATTTTATTTATATATGTGTGCATTAGTTTCAGTATAAACATATTTCTTTTCTTTCTTGTTTTTTTTTTTTTTTTTAAGAGAAGGGAGGGGAGAGGGAGAGAGAGAATCTTAAGCAGGCTCCATGCCCAACGTGGAGCCCAACACGGGGCTCACTCCATCTCACAACTCTGAGATCATGACTTGAGCCGAAATCAAGAGTTAGCTTAACTGACTGAGCCACCCAGTCACCCCCTAAATATGCATCTTACTGAGTGTTGGGGTCAAAACATTCGAAAGCTACTGATCTAACATGAACATCTGACATGTTACGTTCCAGGGATCTCACATAGAAATCTCTGGAAGGAGAAAGAAAACGATGTCATCTTTCTACTTTATCTCTTGATTTCTAGCAAAACACTTATCCACGATAAGTTGGAAACAAATGTGTGTTGCTGAACGGGCTCTACTGATGAATGACCGCGTTACTGTCAACGAGGGAATAAACCGTCAAGCCTTCCTCACCTTCACAATGAGAAATCCATTACTTACCTCTGGGCGGGTTGCAGGAATTAGATTGTATGTATAAAGGGTGAAGCAAGCGTCTGTACACAGTCAGTACTCAATAACTATTAATGCCCCCCTCATTGTTCATTGGCTATTATGCTGAATCTATGATCTTTATTTAAAAGGTTGTTGGGGGATGCCTGGGTAGCTCATTTGGTTGAGCAGCTGGCTCTTGGCTTCAGTTCAGGGCATGATCTCAGGATCCTGGGATGGAGCCCCATGTGGGGCTCTTTGCTCCATGGGGAGTCGGTTTGGGATTCTCCTTCTCCCTCTTCTCCTCCCCCCACTCATGCTAGTTCTCTGTCTCTCTCAAATACATAAAATCTTTAAAAAACAAAGCTTATTGGAATAGAAGTGTGAACACTGGTTTCTAACACTCACTAACCAATGTGACTTTTCTCTCTGATCCTTAGTTCAGGCTTCTTTTTTTTTTTTTAAGATTTTACTTATTTTTAAGATTTTACTTATTTATTTGACAGAGATCACAAGTAGGCAGAGAGGCACACAGAGAGAGAGACAGAGGAGGAAGCAGACTCCCCGCCAAGCAGAGAGCAAGATGTGGGTTCCATCCCAAGACCCTGGGATCATGACCTGAGCCCAAGGCAGAGGCTTTAACCCACTGAGCCACCCAGGTGCCCCTTTAGTTTAGGCTTCTTTAAAATAAATGTCTTCACAGTCTGTTCTAGCTCTGCAGTACAAAGGTAAGAAATATGTTGTCATGAACTACACAGCAATAGCTTGCCTCACTACTCCCATCCCCTCCCAACTCCTCCCACATTCTTACTCTTGTTAATTGGATTTAAGTTCTCTTCCCCTGCAATTTCTTTTTAAAGATATTAAGATGACTTAAAGTTCACTCAGGTTTCAATTTATTTATTTATTTTTTTACAAGTTAAGAAAGGATTTCAGTGTTTCTTTGGAACACAGTGTAATGAATTATTAAAATCACAATAAATATCACATACTTCTTAATGCAACATTTTATTTTAAAAAAAAACTAGATTATTATTTAAGGAATGCATGCTTTTCACTGCAAAAACACATTGAAATCAAACCAAGGATAGACTGTTTTTACATTGTGTTTGTTTTTTATGAAATATGCATAAATTCTTTAGGTAAATATACCTTCTGAAAAGGCAACTTTGTAGCCTGTTCCACATGTTCTAGATGTATTGCTTGAAATTTAAATAAATGTCCAAAGTACAAAAATATATATTTGCTTTGGACGATATTGATTCTCTTGGCCAATTCCTTCTTTGAGCTAAAATCAACATTCCCACGTACCAGCATTCCCTCAATGCCCTGAATGTCAGTAATGGCCTTGTGTATTGTGTAAAGAAAGATGATTCTTCAGGGAAGGAAGGCTTAGAAATATGATGCAAATAAACACGAGGAATAGCAAATTAGTACAGTTCTTCCAAACCCCTAACTTATGAAGGCTGAATTTATTTCCCATATCAAAATATGCTTCCCTAATCCAGTTCCCAGACTAGAAACCCTACTCATTAAAATCGAATATATAAATGTTTGCTCAGAAGAATTTAGGATTATCAGTCAACAGGAATTCAACCTACTCCTGATATTTAAATAAAAGCAACTTTTCTTTGGTCTGAACTGTTTTTGCAAGGTGACAGGTGGAGGAAGGTGGGAAATGAATAGACCTTATTTTGAGAAGGAGCCCGTAATATTCCCAAGGAGTCCACAGCACAAAAATGGTGAAGACCTTCTATCCAAAGGAAACTTTTAGAATGTGTATCTTTAAAAGGTACAGATACTAGGATACTGGTAGTGTTTTAGTTCTTAAACTGACTAGTGAGTGTACTGGTGTTCACTGAATTATTATTCTTCATACCTTGCACATGTCATTGTTCATCTACTCAACATTTAATATAATGATTAAAATTTTTAAAAAAATTTTGGCTGGGTGTTAATTAATCCTGGCCCATTTAATCCCACCATTGATTGCTCCCTCGTCTGACCATATCATTGTGTTCTAATCATGCAAAGAGCCAGTGATAATTAATGTCACTTAACATTAGGAAATGACAACCTGAGATGTGGTCCATATACACTATGGAGTATTATGCCTCCATCAGAAAGGATGAATACCCAACTTTTGTATCAACATGGACGGGACTGGAAGAGATTATGCTGAGTGAAATAAGTCAAGCAGAGAGAGTCAAGTATTATATGGTTTCACTTATTTGTGGAGCATAACAAATAACATGGAGGACATAGGGAGATGGAGAGGAGAAGGGAGTTGAGGGAAATTGGAAGGAAGGTGAACCATGAGAGACTATGGACTCTGAAAAACAATCTGAGGGTTTTGAAGGGGTGGGGGGTGGAAGGTTGGGGGAGCCTGGTGGTGGGTAATAGGGAGGGCACGTATTGCATGGAGCACTGGGTGTGGTGCATAAACAATGAATTCTGGTACACTGAAAAGAAATGAAAAAGAAAAAAAGGAAATGACAACCTGAAAATTAAAAAAAAAAGGGGGGGGGAGGAGCAAAATAAGATGTTTCTTAGTCTCTAATAAGGGGAAAAAAGATAGAAATAAAACATGTAAATAGCCATAGGAAATGAACGTTTATTGATTTTTTTCCTACTGAGTTAAGTTACTTTAATGCTGCTAGTATCCACAGAATATTAAGGAAAAGATACAGCACGCAGAAACCAGGCCCTTAGCAACTTAGGTGCTCCTCCTTCACCCTCGGCCCAAAGCTCAGAGATCGCCCTGCTATGGTAGCATGGAGATCTATCATCTCCCTTTCAGGTAGGAGGACTTTCTGCGGGTTGCCTAGTAAAACATTACACTGAAAAAAAAAAAAAAAAAAGAATGTTCATTCATTTAAAACCATTTACTGTATGTCTTTCCAATATATGTACTATAAATTTGAGAAATCATCTTTTTAAAAATATTTTTTTAATAGCACACCAAAATATTTGTGGTGGGGGTCTTTGAGTGTGGGGATTATCGGCAATTTTACCACGATGAGTGTGTGTTGCTTTATGATATGAAATGAAGCTCAAACTAGAACAAACAAAAATGCCCATGAAACGATGACCAAAACGATGACCCTTCTTGCCTAAGCTCAGTAGAGAAATCTGGTTTTTTCACTTTATTAGATGACATATGGTCTCAAAAAACAGATTTAAAAAGGCTAACTTTGAAATCTACAGGAACTGAGTAAGAAATATTGCTAGAACACGAAACTGCCTGGAAAACATTTTAAAGGTAGGTAAGGTTAAAAAAAAAAAGGTGCAGGTAAAATGAAAAGAGTCAGAAATACAGTTCTGAACTTCTTTGACATAAGAAAGGTAAACCCTGAAAAGAAGACAACTCATTTTAATGGGAGGAAATAAAAGGAAGAGGCAAAGAAATGAGAGAGATTTGAAAATCAATCTTTTCTTGATACAGAAGGGTCTCTTTAAGTTATTGGTTAGAGACAGAATATGGAGAAAAGCAGGGAATTCGAGTCGGAGTACAAAAGGAAGGAACATGCATAATTAATCTAATTCACAACTTAGAAAAAAGCAGCCATGACAAGTGACAAGCATGGAAACCCAGACGTAATCCACTTGGACTTCCATAAGGTTAGAGAGACAGTATCACATAAAGATTCATAAATATAATTACTGCTGCTGTTGAAACCCTAGCACACTGAGAACTCTATGTTAAGAGCAGAGAATAAAAGGATATTGATTTGGCAGGAATCACAGAGAAAAACATCTACATTAGTTTTGGTTACTTGGCATATCCGTAGCTGTAAAAACATAAACACGCCTATAAATGAACTGAGACCCACATAAAGAAGAGAGTTTGCAATTAAGAAGAATGACACATGATTTCTTTTGAGACTAAAATTTAAAAAAACATGTGAAGGCTCAAAAGAAAACAGTTGCGTAAGAATAGACATATACACCAGTGGAACGGAGTAAAATTTAGAAACAGACCCACATATACATAAACTGATTTTGACAAAGACATGAAGGTCATTCAAGGTGGGTAAGGATAGTTTTCCGAATAAATGGTGCTGGAACAACCGGGTATTCATAAGGAAAAATATGAACCTTAATCTGTCATTTACAAAAATTAATTCAAAATGGATCAGAGACAACAAAAAGAGCTAAAACCATAAATTTCTGGAACAGGAGAAACCCTTCACAAGCCAGGCATAGGCAATGGTTTCTTAGGACAAAGAAAAGCACTAGTCATAAAGAAAAAAAAATAAGCTGACTTTATTAAAATTGAAACGTCTGCTATTAAAATACACGGTTAAGAAAATGAAGAAGCAATGTACAGACTGATAGATAATATTTTCAAAGCATGTAAATAACAAAGGACTTGTACCGAGAATATATAAAGAACTCTTACAACTCCATAAGCCAGCCCACCTTTAAAAACAGACAAGACTTGAACTGGACCATTTTCTTAAACCATACAGAAAAATAAACTCAAAATGGATGAAAGACCTCAATGTGAGATAGGAATCCATCAAAATCCCAGAGGAGAACACAGGCAGCAACCTCTTTGACCTTGGCCACAACTTCTTGCTAGACATATCTCCAAGGCCAAGAGAAACAAAAGCAAAAATGAACTACTGGGACTTCATCAAGATCAAAAGCTTCTGCATAGCAAAGAGAACAGTCAACAAAACCAAAAGGCAACCTATGGAATGGGGGAAGATATTTCCAAATGTCTTATCCAATAAAGGGCTGTATCCAAAAATCTATAAAGAACAAACTCAACACTCAAAAAACAAAAAATCTAGTCAAGAAATGGGCAGAAGACATAAACAGACATTTCTTCAAAGAAGGCATACAAATGGCCAACAGACAAATGAAAAAATGCTCAACGTCTTTCAGCATCAGGGAAATACAAATCAAAACCACAATGAGATACCACCTCACACCTGTCAGAATGGCTAAAATTAATGAGTCAGAAAATGACAGATGTCAGTAAGGATGTGCAGAAAGGAGAACCCCCCTACACTGTTGGTGGGAATGCAAGCTGGTGCAGTCACTCTGGAAACAGTATGGAGATTCCTCAAAAAGTTAAAAATGGAGCTACCTATGACCCAGCAACTGTACTACTAGGTATTTATCCACAGGATACAAACACAGTGATCTGAAGGGACACCTGCACCCAATATTTATAGCAGCAATGTCCACAATAGCCAAACTATAGAAAGAGCCCAGATGTCTACTGACAGATGAATGGATAAAGAAGATATGTGGGGTGTGTGTGTGTGTGTGTGTGTAATGGACCACTACTTAGCCAAGAAAAAGAACAAAATCTTGCCATTTGCAATGATGTGGATGGAACTACAGGGTATTATGCTAAGCAAAATGAGTCAGCCAGAGAAAGACAAATACCATATGATTTTGCTCATATGTGGAATTTAAGAAACAAAACAGATGAGTACAGGGGAAGGGAAGGAAAAATAAAATAAGATGAAAAGTGGGAGGGAGGCAAACCATACAAGATGCTGAATTCTAGGAAACAAACTGAGGGTTGCTAGAGGGGAGGTAGGGGGATGGGGTAACTGGGGGGTGGGCCTTAAGGAGGGCACTTGATGGAATGAGTACTGCATGTTACATGCAATGGATGAATCACTAAATTCTGCCTCTGATTTTTAAAAATAATAAATTAAAAAAATATATAGAAGGACTCTGAAGAGTTTTCTTTGCAGCAATAACCTATAGCAGGCATCAGCAAACTATAGCCTACAGGCCAAATCTGGCCTGCCACCTGTATGGCCCACAGGCTAAGAATGGTTTTGATATTTTTAAATGTCTGAAAATAATCAAAGGGTGAACAGTATTTTGTGACACACAAACATTATAGGAAATTTAATTTCCAGTGTCCATAGTAAAGCCTTGCTGGGACCCGGCCATGTGATTTGCATTTATTTATTTACATTTATTTACACAGTGTCTATGCTGTGTTGTCACAGCAGAGTTGAGCACTTGTGACAGAGACCATGTGGCCTGCAAGGTCTAAAATGTTGATTATCTGGCCTTTTCCAGAAAAAGTTTGCTGATCCCTGCCCTAGAGTATCGGACGGCTTTCTGTCCTCCTCTACTAATAAATAATGAGATTACCATGTTAAATTCTCAGCCCTTTTACTTATCTTGGGATGGAGTAGAGAGAAAAGACTTGGGAGTAGTACCGATCTAAGCTCAAGCTTTAGCTCTTACTTAACTACTTCCGTGACTCCAGCAAATTTTTTAAGTTTCAGTCTCTAAGATTTGTCACTTGGAAAGTAGGGAAGACAATGCACATCTCAGAGGACTGCTTAAAGGGTTACATGAAATAAGGATAAAATGGCTGGCAGCTAATAGGCACTTAATAAATATTAGTTCTTATTCTTCTTGTAAGTAAGATATCCAAGAACAGTGGCTCATCAAATCCGGGAGAGAAGAGAAAGTTCCCGATCACTCACCAAACGGGTTTTGAATTTGAAGCCACAAGCTATTGTTCGGTACTTTGCCTTAGTTCTTATTCTGACACAAGGTAGTTATCAAACTTCATTTACTTTTGTTATTGTTGTTCTTTGTGCCTTTATCTATACTTAGTATAAATGTAACAATATGTTATGTATCTCTTTGGGTCTGGCTTCTTCTGCTCAGACAATGAGGAACTATGTCAGTATCTGCCCAGATACTCAAAATACACACAGTACATCTTGAATCCAATTTAACAAATATTTATTTATACCTAACACAGAAAACACTGTGGTAAGCTTCATTAAGAAAAGACTACAACACAGTTATTGCTTTCAATGAGATCAGGATCTGCGTGAAGAAACATGACTGAAATGCCTGAAATAATCGGAGAATACTATAAAGGTGGATACTTCTTTGAGAATTATTTACTCGAACAGGCAGGGGCTGATGCTGAGTCTATGATGATGAACGACATCATCCCTGGTCCTTCTGTCTACATCCAAGCACAACCTTGTCTGAAAGAAATGTCCATTATTGACCTAAAAATTAAACATAATCCTTGGGTAAGACAACCTAAAATCCTTTGGAAAAGAGGCAGAAGGGACCTTAGCAGAGCTGGACGGTAATAGCAGTCAAGAACCTAAAACAGGTTCTGCAGAGCATCACCAGAAACAGATGATTCATGGAAAACCATTAACACAAGATTCTCAGAACAGAGACGACTATACAAAGTAGACAGCTTCCACACAAGACTAACAAAATAACAGTTTCAGTGATAGCTAACAGAATGGTTTTAGACTTTCTTGGGGCCAACCAAAACCACTACTAACACTTATGTTTCTTATACCTGACCAACATTACAGATGAAATAAAGCAATCTCTATCTGAGCTGAAGAAAAAGGTAATCAGGGGGCGCCTGGGTGACTCAGTGGGTTAAAGCCTCTGTCTTCGGCTCAGGTGATGATCCCAGAGTCCTGGGATCAAGCCCCGCATCAGGCTCTCTGCTCAGTGGGGAGCCTGCTTCCCCCTCTCTCTCTGCCTGCCTCTCTGCCTACTTGTGATCTCTGTCTGTCAAATAAATAAATAAAATCTTAAAAAAAAAAAAAAAGAAAAAGAAAAGGCAATCTGGATACCTAAGGAACGCTTAAGACTTGTTACCTGGGTCACGTCTGAAAAATCTTAGGTTTTGCTAGTGGCATATAGTGGAGTCCCTTCTTCTAATACTTCTCATCATTCTCGTTTGCCTCACAGTCCTTTGATGTTTATTGTCAAGTGTCTCAAATTCCTCAACAGCCACCGTGCCAGCAGATGTTTCAGCAAATGACTCAAAGGAAAAAAAAAATGACATCAGATCTTCACAAATGAAACCCCATCTTCCAGAAGAACCAGCGACATAGGTGAAGGCTGCGCCATCCCTAATGATCTCCTGCAGCTTCGACCCAGTGGAGAACAAAAACAGAGACTGGGGATTTAGAAAGTTCGCGCACTCTCAGGAAAACGCTGATGATTCTTTAGCCATGTAACCAAGAGCCATCGGGACTGGTTCTGAATCCATCCAATCAACAAACAACTTACATTACTGAACACACATTAGAAGCCAGCCCGTCGATGACCGTCCTTACTTCCAAAGCAGTCTATGAGGAACAAATTCAGTCCAAGACATATATGGCTTGGGGACAAACCAAACAACATTAGTCACACCCAAGTAACCGTACTTCTACAGATGGCGTCAACCCACTCGTGCCTTTGAACATCTGCCAATCCCTTAGCTCCACAGTTCCCCTAAACTCCTATTTAGGATCGGCAGTTTGCCGGGCTGGACAGATCTGCTTGATCCCAGCATAGCTCCCTTACAACAGTGAGCAATAAATTCCACTGTCTCTTTTTTTTTAAGATACCCAAAGATGGTCTCATCGTCCTCTGACTTCCTTTAAATATTCCTTTTATTTATTTATTTTTAACTATTTTATTTACTTATTTGAGTGAGAGAGAGAGGAGAAAGCACAATCAGAGGGAGTAGCAGGCAGAGGGAGAGAGAGAGAGAAGCAGATTCTCCACTGAGCAGGGAGCCCAGTGCGGGGCTTGATCCCAGGACCCCGGGATCATGACCTGAGCCAAAGACAGCCACTTAACCCACTGAGCCACCCAGGCGCCCCAACATTCCTTCTAATAATACAACTAGAACTAACATGGACATTTAGCTTCAAAATTTAAAAAAGTGGTATGGTCCTAAATATTTGTTTTTTAAAATAAGCTAAAAATGTTTAATCACAAAATCAATCAGGTCAGTATTTCTACGGTGAATATTCTGGGATCACAACCAACTAAGATTGTATTCTGGCAGATTTCTTGAGTAATGGTTTTTACGTTTTTTCAATTAAGTGCTTTCACAGGGTTGTGTTATAAGATTTTTGTCGGTGATGTGAGAAGTCCTCTAAGTCATGTCTGCGATCTCAGCAGGATTCAGAGCACGGCTGGTTACATCCGAGCCAGAACACTAGAAAAATTTGGCTCAGCTCCTCTGGCCCTACCTTCATCTTCATCAGGGTCGACAAGCCTGCAAAGAGTTCCCTTTCTCAATGCCGTGCTACCCAGGGATCCGGCATGCTATGCCTCCAATGAGGCAGACAATCATTTCATCTTTCGTGCCTGACTGGCTTATAGCCCCAGCATACTTGTCTAGAGAATTAATCATAATATGGATTTAGGGAAGTGTCTCCATATCCAGACTCTACCACCTAAGCTACAGTAACAGCATCACACTATCGTATGACAAAAATACAATCACAAGGTTAAAAAGGATCTCAAAAATTCACCTGTTTCGGGATGCCTGGGTGGGTTAAAGCCTCTTCCTTCGGCTCAGGTCATGATCTCAGGGTCGTGGGATCGAGTCCTGCATCGGGCTCTCTGCTCAGCGGGGAGCATGCATCCCCCCCCCCTCTGCCTGCCTCTCTGCCTACTTGTGATCTCTGTCTGTCAAATGAATAAATAAAATCTTTAAAAAAAATTCACCCGTTTCAACTGCTTACCTTAAGGTAACCATATTTATCAAATCCTAAAGCTAAAGTAGACATTTTTATAACAAGAGAGAAAAAAATTCTTGGAACTTTTGATCTTCCCCCTCACATTTCCTTTGTCATTCTCTTTAGGCTTTCCTTTCAGCCCACATTGACAGAAACCAGTTAAGAGACAAAGGCAGACTAGTAACACAGAAAGAAAGAGATCCTTACTTTACATTTGAAATTTGGTGAATTTAAATCTTGAGGAGAGACAAAAGAATGTGAATGAGGTCAGTCAACCTGTTAAGATCCCCTGGTTGGGGCACCTGGGTGACTCCCGTGGTTAAGCATCTGACTCTTGGTCTCAGCTCAGCTCTTAATCTCAGAGTCATGAGTTCAAGTCCCACATTGGGCTCCACACTGGGCATGGAGTCTCCTTAAAAAAAAAAATAAGGGACACCTGGGTAGCTCAGTCAGTTAAGCATCTGCCTTCTGCTCAGGTCATGGTCCCAGGGTCCTGGGATCGAGTCCCATGTCGGGCTCCCTGCTCAACAGGAAGTCTGCTTCTCCCTTCCCCTGCTTATGCTCTCTTCTCTCTCTCTCTCTCTCTCAGACAAATAAATAAATAAAATCCTAAATAAAAGTAAAATAAAATAAAATAGATGGCCCTTCTTTTCACCCCAATGTTCATAGCAGCAATAGCCACTGTCACCAAACTGTGGAACGAACCAAGATGCCCTTCAACAGACAAATGGATAAAGAAGATATGGTCCATATACACAATGGAGTATTATGCCTCCATCAGAAAGGATGAATCCCCAGCTTTGGTATCAACAGGGACAAGACTGGAGGAGATTATACTGAGTGAAATAAGTCAGGCAGAGAGAGTCAATTATCATATGGTTTCACTTATTTGTGGAGCATAAGGAATAACACGGAGGACATGGGGAGATGGAGAGAAGGGAGTTGGGGGAAATCAGAAGGGGAGACAAACCGTTAGAGACTGTGGACTCTGAGAAACAAACTGAGGGTTTTGGAGAGGGAGGAGGGTGCAGGGTTGGGTGAGCCTGGCAGTGGGTATTAAGGAGGGCACGTACAGCATGGATACTGGGTGTGGTGCATAAACAATGAATCTTGGAACACTAAAAAAAAAAAAATTTAATTTAATTTTAAAAAATAAAATTCCTGGTTGCTTAGCTCTTTCCTTTGAGATGCCATCTGGGAATAGGAGTTGAGTTGGTGCGGTAATAAAAACATATATGAGCACACCATGTAATGAGGCCTACTGTGTGCCACACATTTAAACATCATTGCTGGGGGCGCCTGGGTGGCTCAGTGGGTTAAAGCCTCTGCCTTTGGCTCAGGTCATGATCCCAGGGTTCTGGGATCGAGCCCCACATCGGGATCTCTGCTCAGCAGGGAGCCTGCTTCCTCCTTTCTCTCTGCCTGCCTCTCTGCCTACTTGCGATCTCTACCTGTCAAATAAATAAATAAAATCTTAAAAAACAAACAAACAAACAAACAAAAATCATTGCTGCTATGCAAAGAATAATCATTATCCTCATTTTACAGGCAAGAACAATATGACCCCCAAGGAATGAAGTAACTTGCCTAAGGCTAAGCCAGTGAACTCTCAGTGAGGGCCTGGTTATCCCAGGATTCCGGTTAGGCCGTGCTGCTACCATTCATACTGAGAAGAATGACTCCAAGGAATTAGTGGGGCCCTGGAATCACAGCAGGGACTCTGGATGCTAGATTCCATAGGTACTGATCCCCTAAGAGACTCATTGCTCCAATAATCCACAGCTGCTGAATAGGATGATATTAAAATAGCAAGACAGTAATGGCACATGGATAACCTCATTTCATCCTTACAACCACCCACACGGGGGCTCCTGGGTGGCTCAGTGGGTTAAGCCTCTGCCTTTGGCTCCGGTCATGATCTCTGGGTCCTGGGATCGAGCCCCACATCGGGCTCTCTGTGGGGGAGCCTGCTTCCCCCACTTTCTCTCTGCCTGCCTGTCTGCCTACTTGTGGTCTTTCTCACTCTATCAAATAAATAAATAAAATCTTTAAAAAAAACAAAAACAAAAACCACCCACACGGTGGGTCTGTTCTTAGTCGATTTTTACAGATGAGAAAACACAATCCCTGAGAGGTCACCTTGCTGAAGCGGACACAGGCGTAAGCGGTAGAAACCAGAGCTCAGAACCTTACATACTATAAACTCTACCGCATCAGATGATTGTGTCAGATCCCTCAAGTTTGTTGCCAGTGGAGCTAATTTTGAAAATCATCATTTTCTAAAACCCAATAAGCTCTTCAGTCTAGTCTTCAAGTTCCTTCATGATCTTGCCACAATCTGTAATTTGCAACCTCATTTTCTGGAAATTTTCTTACTCTTTTCTGTAAATACCCCGAGTTTGCTACTTCCTTTTGCTGAAATGGTATTTTCTAGGGATCTACAAAACACAATTTTATCCATTCTACATCTTCCTCCCCGCATCGGAAAAAACTTTCCCACTACTGAAATTCCATAGCACTTTGTCCTTCTCTCAGGATGCTCAGGACATATCTGTGTTCTTGACTGGATTCCTACTTGACTTCAAAAGACATAGATTCTGTGTAAACTCTGCGGAATGAATGCCCTTCTGAGACAAAATGACTGGCTGCAAGAAATAAGAAGTTCTAATGAAACCAGAGAAAAAAAGACACTTTAAGTCTTCAGAAATTGCCATCCTAAGAACTATAACCCTCTAAGAGCACAGCAAAGTGTCAGACTTATTCTTGTAAAACACAGTGGTTAGGAGAGTAGACTCTAGACCCCATCTTGCTGTGTGGACTTGGACAAATCACTCAACTTCTCTCTATGTCAACTGCCTCACCTGAGAATGGGAATAACATAACTTAGCTCATGGAATTGTGGTGAGTACTCAGTGAGTTCATATACGTAAAGTATATGTGAATGACTCATAATAATAATAATAAATGTAATATAAATATTTGCTTTCACTGTTTCTGAAACTTTGATATATATTGGCTGAGATGACCAAACTTCAAGAAGGGGAAAGGAACTGTCAGAGATGGAAGACATTCAGAATGAACAACTTAGATGATAAGACCGTTACTCTTTTTCTCTCACAAGGTTAAGAGCAGAAGTGACTGAACATTATAATATGACTCAAATTATGGCATAAAGAGCTGAACACAGACCTCAGGGTAAAAACAGATCCATTACAAATTAGCTGTTTGAAAAACAAAATTAGCTATTTGGACATGGAATATAATTTTGCAGGAAAACATGTTCTGTATTGCCTGGGTTTCTGGCCAAGCCATAAAAAGCCACTTTAACTTAGTATTGCTTTAGTAGAAATCATCAATTCTCATATTAATAGAAGTTGCGGTTACCAGCTCATTTTAATAGTAGCATATATATTCCTCAGTGTGTACAACAATGCTTTGTAACAAATCATCTTTAGTGTAGAAGTAGGAATTCACAAAATCAAACATCATGAATGCAGGAGGGGATCTGAGTGATAGCTAGGGTCATTGTGCTTCCTCATTTGCCCAGGGTAGTGATGGTCTATGACGGTCATTCTGATTATCAACAGCTCCCTTTCACTCTCAAAAGTGTCCTGGTTTGGACTAAAACGATACGGTCACCTTAGTGTTACAATCTGCACTCTCAATGTTACAAGTGAGGGGTCTAAGCCACGTAGCAAAAAAGATTTTATTTAGGGTGCCTGGGTGGCTCAGTGGTTTAAGCCGCTGCCTTCGGCTCAGGTCATGATCTCAGGGTCCTGGGATCGAGTCCCACATTGGGCTCTCTGCTCGGCAGGGAGCCTGCTTCCCTTCCTCTCTCTGCCTCTCTGCCTACTTATGATCTCTCTCTGTCAAATAAATAAAAATAAATAAAATCTTTAAAAAAAAAGATTTTATTTATTTGACAGAGAGAGAGATCACATGTAGGCAGAGAGGCAGGCAGAGGGAGAGGGGTAAGCAGGCCCCCTGCTGAGCAGAGCTCCCCACGCGGGGCTCAATCCCAGGACCCTGGGATCATGACCTGAGCTGAAGGCGAGGCTTTAACCCCTTGAGCCACCCAGGGGCCCTGAAAGGGAACGATCTAAAGCTGAGGGTCCCCATCAGAAGATCAAGAAAAGAGAGCTGCAGTAAAGAAGAGGGGCCAAAAGGAAGGTGAATGGTGAGAAGCTTTTTAAAAAAAAGTTCTCAGGGCATTGAATCACCAGCTCCAATAAGGAGAAGGAAGAAATGAGGGCTCTGACAATAATGATGACAGACTGCGGCCACTGCCGTTATTGGAAACTTACTACGTCTCGGGAATTCCACCGAGTAATTTATACACATTAGCTTAGCCCTCATTACTATCCTCTGAGTTGGGGGGAAAAAATAAGGCCAGGGAGGTTACAAAACTATATTAAAGTCACAAAATAAGTAGCAGAGCAGAAATTCCCACTCATGTCTGACTCAAAGGAGCTCTGATCTTTTTTTTTTTTAATTTATTTTTATTTTTATTAAAGATTTTTTTAATTTATTTTATTTATTTTATTTTATTTATTTGACAGACAGAGATCACAAGTAGGCAGAGAAGCAGGCAGAGAGAGAGAAGGAAGCAGGCTCCCTGCTGAGCAGAGAGCCCAATGCAGGGCTGATCCCAGGACCCTGGGATCATGACCTGAGCTGAAGGCAGAGACTTTAACCCACTGAGCCACCCAGGTGCCCCAGGAGCTCTGATCTTTTTCCAATATTCTGCATATTGGGATCTTATCTCCTCTCTTCTTTCCTTTGTCCTTATGTCACATTTGTGATTACAAGTAGCCTGGCTTAAAATATTTTTCTTCTGTGGGAAGATTAATTTTATGTCTCTATTCATAGTTAAAATGGTACTAAATCATGTGAACGTGACTTCAGAACTAAGACGTGGTCAGTATTTCTTTTTGTAAGTGTATACACTATATTTCTGCCCTAAGCGTGTTCTGCTAGATAAGAAATGGAAGATGTTTGCTCTTAATTTATACCATTTGTGTTGTGGCTGTGGTCATATAACAAACACAGGTTTCAAAATGACCATGAACTGTCATTTGTAAGACAGAAAGCCTTATCAGGAAATTCATTAGTTGATATCCTAATTGTACATTTTATTATGAGGGGCATACGTTTGCTCATTTAAGGCAGGCTTGAGATTTGCTAAGAACAATTATTCTGAGAATATGAACCTGTGCAATTTGCACATAAGTATAAAATTCAAAGCCAATTACTATCTATTGAAAGGCAGTAACAAAAACTAAGGAGAGTCCTGTTTTTAAAATCACATTAAAATCGGCGCAGGTCATGATCAAAGAGTCCTGGGATGGAGCCCTGCATCGGGCTCTCTGCTCAGCAGGGAGCCTGCTTCCCCCACCCCCCCACCCCCGCCGGCCTCTTTGCCTACTTAATGAAAAAAAATAAAACTATAAAGTATAAGAATTAACTATCTTGCTAAGAACAATTTCATCTTTATGGCTATTACTGAAGTTCTCATCAACTATAATATACACTCTGATCCTCCCCTTAAAAAAAAAAAATCTACTAAAGCACTTTTAAAGAATGAAAGCCAGGCATTGGCAAAAAAAAAAAAAAAAAAAGTCCAATTCTGAAGTTACAGAGGAAGAGTCTATTGTCATAGGGAGGGAAGTCTCAGGCTCTTCTTTGTTTCACACATTAAGTCCAATCTCCCACAACCGAGAAGACACTGTATAGGCCAGAACAATTTCTTCTATTTCTTTTGTATAGTAACTAGCACAGAGCTTGGAAGACTATGATGGATTTGCTAAAATCGTGGATGTGCAATTCTCAATTTTATATATTGAGAACTTATTGTCATTATACCATTTAATGGAAATATTTTGTCTCTCCTACATGAAACAGCAGATACAGCCAGAAGCAAAGATTTTCCTTTTTTTTTTTTTTTTTTAAAGATTTTTTTTTTTATTTATTTATTTGACAGAAAGAGATCACAAGTAGGCAGAGAGGCAGGCAGAGAGAGAATGAGAGGGAAGCAGGCTCCTCGTGGAGCAGAGAGCCCGATGCGGGACTCGATCCCAGGACCCTGAGATCATGACCTGAGCCGAAGGCAGCGGCTTAAACCACTGAGCCACCCAGGCGCCCAGAAGCAAAGATTTTCTACAACCAAATTTAACAATGAATTTTTCATGGAATTTGGTGCTGCTGGAATTTTAGTAGTGTTCTTAATAACCTAATTTTCTGCAAGAAACAATCTGCCTAAAATAGGGAATTAAAAATTTCATTTAGAAATGGTTCTGATTCATAGTTTACCAATTATATTAGCAAGCACTTGGTTGGGATTCAATAGGCATCCAGAACTAGGAAAGTCTCTTTTTTTTCCATTAAAATATTTTATAGCAAAAAAGTGTTAATGTACTCTATATGTGCTTATCTTTTTGCCTCTTGTAAGGTATGTCATCCAAGCTTTATGCTTTTGCCTTTTCAAAGACAAAGGAAACACTGTTAGGATTTCAAAACACAAAGGGAAACTAGTAGAGACTCTAAATTAAATAGGGAAACAAGCCACAATGTACTCTGCTCCTTCTTTGCTAGAGAAATTGCCAGTCTGCTTATTTGATTGATAGCTACTTTTGTACCTTCTCGGGTTTATTATGCTGTCAAAATACTACATCCTTGAAAAAGACTATAGAGAATAGGGCAAAAAATGAATGAGAGACAGAAAACCTTGAAGAAGATATTAGGATTCCCTTCGGTGGATCTTAGAAGGAAGGCCAACTAGATTCATCACAACCTGGAATTCCGTATTATACTTTTGATTTCACAAATTAACAAGCTTTGCCCAGTTAATGAAGCATCTGAATCAGTAAGATGTGAAGGCAGAGGAAATCACTGCTTAGAAGAGAAAGACCCCAATCATCTCTAAGTTTTTGGAAGAAAGTACATCCTGGGTCTGTAAAATCAAAGTTGTGGGTTCAATGGGCTAATGTGACACAGATGAAAAAGAATATGTTCCAAAGCCAGCAACTATACCCTAGGCCATGGCTAGCAGACTCATAAATGTTGGCTGATGGCACAAACGCTATCATGAGTAGCCCAGGATGGTTAGCTTGGTGCCAACTCACCCTTACTACTGACCAAAAAAATAACTCAAAATGCAATATGGCCAGGGGTGTTCCAAATACAAACGGCTTTCACACATTACTCTGGCCCTGACATATTCCAACTAATCCTGATTGCCCTTGGGCCCTAGGCAAGAACAGAAGCAAACACACAATACATCACAGCTACTGACTGTGGCTTGGTGGCCCTCCTGCACATAACAAAAACACATTTGTTAGGTTCCTTCTAATTGCAAGACACATCATAAATTCTTAAACGATGTAATTTGTGACATGTATGTGGATTTTAAAACTTAAAGATTAGTTTCAGAAAATGTGGTTAGTGTGTGCCAAGGGCAAAATAAGATACAAGATACAAGATACTTGGGACCATTTCAAGTCCCAAACAATTTCAAATTCAAGTGGACTTTCTATATTTCACTTGATGTAAGAAATAGCTACAAGACCAAAATTAGACAGCAGACATGCTCTGAAATAACTCTTGTGTTAGAGGTGCCGGAGTGGCTCAGTGAGTTAAGCGTGGGAGATTCTGGCTCGGGTCATGATCTCAGGGTTGTAAGTTCAAGTCCTGCCTGGGGCTCCACACTGACTGTGGAGCCTGCTTCCGACTCTCTCTCCCTCTCTCTAAAACAAACAAACGAACCCAAAAATCCCCTCTTGTGTTAACATCTGAACTAAAACCTTAATTTTTAAAACTCATTAGGAAAAAGTTCAAACACACACAGAAGAGACCAGTACGAATTAACCCATACCATCCTCCTCTAACATCACTCTGTTTCACCAGTGATCAGTCATGACCAATACTGCTTTATCTGTAAAAGAAGAAAATTTCTGCAAGAAAATTCTGCAAGAAGAAAAATTTAGATTTTTCAGTTTTTCTGGCATATCTAGGGCTTAAAAACATTTGTAAACTTTTCTCCTCCCCCTCAGTGAAGGAGACATGGCTGGCAACCCCCAGCCCCTGCCCCCAGCCGCCCTGCCTTCTACGCACTTAGCCCGCTCAGCCTGCTACTCCACAAGGATGCTAAGACCTCCAGTGAGCCCTTGGCCAAGTCCCCAAAACACAACTGTGATCCCAAGCTCCAGCAAGAAATGGCCCTCAAGCCAAAAAGAAAAAGGAGATATAGTCATTCAGTTCAACAAACAATAACTGAGCACTAGGGATAAGACAAGGTAAAATGAGTAAAAATATTCAAGATCCCTTCTCTAGGACGGGTGAGAACACATAAATAGATAATGTTGATAAAATGTGGAAATGCTAGAATAATAATATTCACAGGATACTATGGGAACAGAATAAGGGCACTCAGACAAAATTAGGTATTCAAACCAACAAGGCTTCCAGGAAGAGATGATACCTGAGTAAATGCAAAAATATCACAAATGATTGTTACTATGTCATTATAATAAGTCCAATAAGAAGTTTCTTTCAAACAGATTTCCTTCATTTAGTTGGTTGGGGAATTGGGTGCTGGGGGGTTGGGAGGGGAACTCATCAAAGAATATTAGGAAGAAAGCAAAACACCAAGAATTCAAAACAACCACTATATAATGTCTTCTGGGGGATACCATAGGGAAAACGGCTTGGTCTCTAGTCCCAAGGAGACAGAAATCCAAGTGGGAAGAAATTAAACATGTATCAGAAAACCTTATTATAGAATATTCCATCAAAATATAGTTTAGGGATGGGAAGAATAGACTAAAATATTTGAGTAAGAGCTGGGACTTAAACCAACCTTTTGAATATAAATTTACCCCAGATTAGAAAGGGAAGCTAATCAAGTAAGTAATAATAAAACGAATCTGAAGTGGTCAAGGAGGCTTTGTCCTTAAAATGTATTCCTTCATTCTGTCCATCTCTGAATGAGTGAAGCAGGCAGGGGAAGGTCTTTTATTCAGACCTTAGTTTCTAAAGAGGTGTGGATACACGTGTGTTTACATGTGTGTCATGGATGTTAGTGTTGGAACATGATGGTTTGATTTGAGCATTTGCAATCTGACTCAGATATTCCATTGGAATAATACACAATGTCAAGTGCATGCAAAGGTCTACTCTGGCACATATCTGATTCTTGGGGAGAAAGTAAAAACTAAAATCCGTAAAAATGAAAGCTGTAAAAGATACATAAGAAAATTCAATCAACACTATGAGATTAAAAAAATATTCTCCGATTGTCATCAGAGATCAATGCCTCCCCACTTCTGATTCTCCTTTCAGTAGCAATGACAGCATCAGCTAACACTTAAATAGCATCTACTATGTGGCAATCTTTATATAATTGACTCATTTAATCTTCAAAATGAGTTATGAGGTAGATTCTCTTATCAGGAGGTAACGGAGATACAGAGAGATTAATATTATTCTTTCCACACCTCCAGTTTTTTGACCTTTACTTGTCAGAATTTAAGTCAGAGGTTAAAAAAAAAAAAAAAAGACCTGTAGGATTTCTCTGAGTACAGGCTGAAGTCTAATATTTTTGTAAGTTCAGAAAAATTACTTATACCCTTCAGTGACTCAAGTGAAATGATGTGTGACAGTGTGTTGGCACAGAGCCATAAACACAAATGTAAAATCAATCCATGAGGCTAAGAGATAGTGTTGCAAATAGAAACATGCTCTAAAAATGGCATGTTTATCAACAGACCAAAGAACAATCTCTGGGTATTTCCCATGGGACTGAAGAATGCATCTTCTTCATAATACTTACACAGAGATAAATGACCGTATCATATACAGCAATAAAGGAAGCCAGGGGTAAAAAAGCATTTGAAATAACTTTTGTCCCTCCTGAGCAGTAGAAAAATATTACTCCCTAGGTAGAGTTCGTTGTTTTTTCTTCCAAGCTCTGAAAGTACCTTATATGTAGCTCTCCCCAGCATGTGTATATTACATTATAACATAATTATGTGTTCATGCAGTATCTTCCCTCCAGACTATGAGTCCTGCAGGAGAGGGTCTCAATATTCATCCTGGGATTTAAAACCCATCTCTGCATCTAGCAATGAAGGCTTATTGGATGAATAATTGAGTGATTTGATAGGTGACTTTTAATAAACTCCCAGGCACTACAAAGTGTTACAGGAAAGTTTAAAATATCAATGAAGGGGCGCCTGGGTGGCTCAGTGGGTTAAAGCCTCCGCCTTTGGCTCAGGTCATGATCTCAGGATCCTGGGATCGAGCCCCGCATTGGGCTCTCTGCTCAGCGGGGAGCCTGCTTCCCCCCTCCCTCTCTGCCTGTCAAATAAATAAAAACTCTTTAATATATCAATGAAGTTGTGTTTGCTATTTTAAGAGTATATTCCAGTCTCTTTTGCCTGGCATTTAAGACCTTTCTACATGGCCCTAATCTACCTTCTTAACCTTCTCTCATCTATTCCCTCCTCCCAGTTATATACTGAGTATGAATTACTTTCTCTTTCTGAACCAAGCTCTGTACTTTCTTATCTCTGTGCTTTAACTCTGTAATCTCCCTAGGAAAAAATACCTGAGCCTACTTATTTAACACTGTGTTAATATGTTTACTATAAAACAATCATAAAAATAGAAGAAAACAGACATTTAAAACAAATGAGGAAAAAATACCTAAATAGATGTTTTAATTTTTTTCTTCCTGTACACAGTGGATTGCTTTGGACATACTTTACTCTGAGAAATCATTGATTTACATGAAAAGAACAAATCTCGTAGAGTTTTTGTGAGATTTAAGTGAACCAACACATTTAATGCTTGGCACGAAGGCCAGATTTAAATGTTAACTCCTCAAAGAATTATTTGAATGCATCTCTTCCGAGGTTGGGATTTCTCGCTGTAGGAGGCGCTAATCTTGTAGAGTTTAGCAAGAGGCTAAGAAGCCAAAATAAAGTGGAAACTTGGAAAGGTTGGGTTTATGGAATATGATGCAAAAGAAAAATAAAATTATTAACCCCAAGAAAAATACAGTACCCAAAAAGGAAATATAATCACACTATACTATCTGGCTCTACAGTACATGATGTTTATATAGGACTAATTATACAAACACTGGCTCCTAATTTAACCAAAAGTTGTGATATAACTAAATGGAAAAAATGGGGTATTGACACAGCCCCTCAAATCTTCAGTTTTTATTAGCAAAAGGCTAAAGTTTAGGCATGTTATTTTAAAACCTGGAGATATATATCAGAAGAAACAGCTAAAATATTCCAGAGATGATCTCTAAGGAATGTGATTAGGAAGGTAGAATACTTCAGCACTATTTAATTTTGAAATTTTGTGTAGGTATTATACCAGTTAGACTCTGAAAATAAAGTTAATTTTCTGGGGCGCCTGGGTGGCTCAGTGGTTAAAACCTCTGCCTTCGGCTCAGGTCATGATCCCAGGGTCCTGGGATAGAGCCCTGCGTCAGGTTCTCTGCTCGGCAGGGAGCCCACTTCCCTCTCTCTCTCTGCCTGCCTCTCTGCCTACTTGTGATCTCTGTCTGTCAAATAAACAAATAAAATCTTAAAAAAAAAAGAAAGTCAATTTTCTTAAATTTAAAAATTAATAGCCTCCCACCTAAAGATGGCAGGTTGAACGCGTATTTCCAACTCTACTCTCTCCAGAATCTCAGTGACACACCAGAGAAAAGATGTAAAAAGGCACAGAAATCTCCCAGAAAGAATAGAAAAAGATGAGAAATTTAATGCAAGAGTTTTAGGAATCATATAATAAGACTCCAGGGTGAAAGAAGGGAGAAAATGGGGAAAGAAAAAAATCAAAGAAATAATTCAAAAACCTTTCCTAGAACAGAAGAACACGAATTTTTTAGACCAAAAGGGTCAAACAATGTCCAACAAAACAGACAAAGTATATCCAAACCAGGGCACATCAACGTGAAGTTTGGTAACAAGAGGAAAAAAGGGATCTTGCAAGCTTCAAAAGAAGTTACATACAGCGAGATCAGCAGCTGTTATTCTTCTCAATGGTTAACAAAAGTTAAAAGGCAAATGAAGCAAAGCCTTGAAAGAAACAATTTTATATCCAGTCAACCTATTCATGTAAAAAACACTTTATGACATGCAAAGGCTTTCACGCCTTCTCGGGAATCTATGAAAAAAATGTGTTCACACGAAACAAGGGAACCAACCAAAAAGGTGGGTGGGGTTGTGGAATCCAGGAAATCCGAAGGTTCTGTTTATCAGATGATATTAAGTGTCATGAGTTTCTAGGTTTTAGGAAGATGAAATCCAAACAAGGCATACAGTTGCTTTTTGAAATGTTAAAATAGTTCATGTGCTCTTAGGTTTACACAGTTTTGCTTTTACAGCAGACTGAGGAGAAAAGAGATTGCAAGAGGCTTTAACTCTCACCTGTAGTACAGCAGCAAATAAGTACACCACTATGAAGATCACAGTTAAAGAAGTGTGGCCACTTTTCATCAAGTGAATAGTATAGAGGAAAATTAAATGTCCAGGTATCACGAGAAGCAGGAGAACCTGAGCAGACTTATTATTCACTCCTGTAGTAGAAAATGTAAAAGTTAAAACAAGATCCTATTGGGTTATTAATAGGTCAATGTTATTAAACTTTAAGGATTACTTTCATGTTACTATACTGTAGAGCATCACATAAAATTCTGTTGCTAACAATACATTTCAACCATTCACAGTTTACTTAATTCTTTGAAATTCTCATTATATGTTATATGCTAATTGAAGTTGATAAAAACTTGCTATGAAGAACACTGGTCAGACTTTAGTATCGATCATAATAATAGAGGGAAGACAAAAGAAAATACATAAAGTTCTTGAAGCCCAGAAATATTCTAATTTTACTTTTCCTTCAGAGTTCTTTCACTGATATTTCGTTGGGCGTTTCTGATCCTCATTCAGAGTGACTTGAAGGGGGCACCTGCACCCCAATGTTTATAGCAGCAATGTCCATCATAGCCAAACTATGGAAAGACCCCAGATGTCCACTGATGGACAGATGGATAAACAAGATGTTTATACACACACACACACACACACACACACACACAATGGAACATTATGCAGCCATCAAAAAGTGAAATCTTGTCGTTTACAATGATGTGGATGGAACTAGAAGCTATTATGCCACATGAAATAAGTCAATGAGAAAGACCATTATCATATGATTTCACTCACATGAGGAATTATGAAATAAAACAGAGGAGCACAGGGGAAGGGAGGGAAAAATAAAGCAAGACAAAAATCAGAGTGGGAGACAAACCATAAGAGACTCTTAATCATAGGAAACAAACTGAGGGTTACTGGAGGGGAGGGAGATGGGGCGAATGGGGTAACTGGATGATGGACGTTAAGGAGGGGACTTGATGTAATCAGCACTGGGTGTTATGTGCAACTGATGAAACAGTAAATTCTACCCCTGAAACTAATAATACACTATGTTTTAACCAAATTGAACTTAAATTTTTTTAAAAAGCCAATAATAACCTTTATTTTCATCAGAAAAGAAGTGAGAAGAATTGTGAAGTTTAATACTGCGGTCACAGTTCTTTGGTAGTCACTGACTGGGTGACACAGACAGGACACTACTCCGTGTTAGGGAGATTTCCCCTCTCCTCCTGTTTGTTTGGAATCAGATGCCTACATCCAGAAAAGCCAAAAGGATTAAATATAGGAAAGACAGTATATCTGTCTCTCTCAATCACCTAGCAAAGCTAGGTGTATAAGTTTCCTCCGTTTTTTAAATTTAATTTTATTTATTTATTTGACGGAAAGAGACACAGCACAGCGACAGAGAACACAAGCATAGGGAGTGGGATCCCCATGGAGCAGGCGGCCAGATACAGGGCATGATCCCAGGACCCTGGCATTATGACCTGAGCTGAAGGCAGACGCTTAATGACTGAGCCACCCAGGTGCCCCATGGTTTTTCCTTCTTGACCCATGAACAAGGCATCCCAGAGGAAAGGATGAAAAAGAAAAAGTATACAGAGTTCCCCAGCAACTGCAAAATTGATACAAATGACTTTCTTTCACTGAGATTTAATGAACACAATCTATTCTATTTAAAAGCTACTCGGGTCTCAGGAATAAAAAAGTCACATCAAATTGACAAAATATGTGCTCAGCCAACGTTGCCCGTCTCTACTCTCAGAGAATTATTCCTGATATAAAATATGTAAAAATCCAAAAGCACATACCTGGACCAAAAAAAGTTCTAAATGGGTAGTAACAACCTTTGGGTTCATCAGGCAGTTCTCCTGGAATGCTATGTAAATGGAGGTAGGTAGAAATCCTGCTAGCCTGAATGGCCACCAAATTACCACCAATACCTGAAACACAAGGACAAACAAAGCAGTTATCATCATATTTCAAACAACTTGCATAAATGTGACCAAAGCAAGGCTCTTCATGTTATAGTGTGGGCCAATAAAACAAACAAAAAAGAATCCTTCCAAAATGTTGACTCATCTAATGTTGAGCTAGGTATTCCAAAGACATAAAGTCATTGTTATGAAAGACTCATGCATTATTTTTTTAAATCTGACTCACTGACTGAAAGCAGACCAGACTAAATAATTTTTTTTTTTTTTAGTGACTATCGAGGCCAAGATATAGGTAGCGAGGAGTTTAATGCTTATCATCTTAATGAGAAGAAAAATAAGTTTGATTTTTTTCAAATAGGGAAGGCTTGAAATTTCTCTTCCCAGGTTACTAGAGAAATTAGTATCAGGGACTGAAATAAATACTCAAGAAAATCATCTTTCAAGCTCAATTATCCTCTCAAAACTTTACAGACCTGCCCTACAAGAAACATGAAAAGAATTTCTCTTGGCAAAAGGAACATAAAACCAGATGGAAATCTGGAACTACACAAAGGAAAGAAGAGTGCTAGAAATGTAAAATAAATCAGAAAATTAAAAGGATATCATTTTCTCATTTTTAATCTCTTTAAAAAATAACCGGCCATTTAAAGCAAAAATAATGACGATGTATATAGGGCTTACAACAAAGTAAAATCTATGACAAAAAGAGCACATAAGAAAGAGAAAAGAAAATCCAAGTATACTGATGTAAGGTCCTTACCCTTTCTGTAAATGGGCTCAATTATTATTTGAAAGTACACTGTGATAAAGATATTTATAAGCCCTAGATCAGTAGCTCCCAAAGAACAGTCAGGGGTCTGAAGGAAGGTTAGTTCTAGAAATCCTAACCCCTTGCTAGCAGAGGTCCCAGAAGGAGAGCTTCACAGTACATATTAGCATGATAAAGGCTTCAAGAAACCCTGTAGTAAAGAAATCTATTTGACCTAATGCTTCCCAAACTTAATTGGCCACAAAACTTACTTCTCAAGGTATACTATTAATCTCACAAAACTAGTATTCTTATGAAATCTATTTCAGAAAATGCTACTACTTCTGTGAGACGTTAGTGTTAGAAGATATCCTCATCAAAATATCAACACTGATATGCCTTACTTGAAACAAAGTGTGTATTTTTGTAACCCATAAAACAGATAAATTAGCACTTATTGCGAGGGGGCAGGGGAAGCACAGGCTTTGGAATCAAGCAGGTCTGGGTTTAAATGCTGACTTACCACTTACTAGATGTGAGATGTTGGACACATTACTCTGTTATGGTGAGGATGAAATGATGTAACATGCATAAAAGACCTGCATGTTATCTGGCACACAGTAGGTACTCACTCACTAGTTAGCAAGCGATGATGGTGGTGATGGTGTGTTAATTAGGGGCCCTTTAAATCACACATCTTCTAGCACATTTAATATGAAATTCGATTCTCCAATGTTCTGTCTTTTTTGAGGGCCATGGAATGAATCTTCTCTATCAATGTTTCTAACCAGTGGAATTTAACATAAAGTGAGCTCATTGTGAGATCCAACTAAGAGATCCACTTACTGAGATACAAAAAAGATTTTACTACCACGAATACCACGGCTTCCAAGAACAGCACTCCAGGGAGGCTCAAGAATCGTTTCTTACATAAGGTGAAATAACAGGAGCACTGATTCAAACCTTCCTAATGATGAGGTTGTTATAATTCAAAATTTTCTCTGAAATGTTGGACAATATAGCTCTAACAGTATTGGTGGTAGTATTTATGCTAGGGACTTCATTAACTAAGATTCACAGAAGAGGATTTGAGCAAGTGGACGAAAAGCAGTAATCATTCCAGGCAATGAAAATTAGGTCTTTGTAGGACCATGAAATAGGAATCTGGTTAGAAAGATAAAGGAAAAAGTTGTATATATCCAAAAGCAGATAGGGGGCTTTGAAAGCGAAACAGAAGAATTCAAACTTGATTTGACAGGCAGGAGGAAGCCACTCGTAAGTTCATCATCTTTTTTTTTTTTTTTTAGATTTTATTTATTTATTTTTTTAATTTTTTAAAATTAAAAAAATTTTTTTTAATAAACATATAATGTATTTTTATCCCCAGGGGTACAGGTCTGTGAATCGCCAGGTTTACACACTTCACAGCAAGGATTTTATTTATTTGACAGAGAGAGATCACAAGTAGGCAGAGAGGCAGGCAGAGAGAGAGAGAGGAGGAAGCAGGCTCCCCGCCGAGCAGAAAACCCAATGCAATGCGGGGCTCAATCCCAGGACCCTGAGATCATG
The DNA here is from genome assembly GCF_922984935.1 of Meles meles. Classification (NCBI taxonomy): domain Eukaryota; kingdom Metazoa; phylum Chordata; class Mammalia; order Carnivora; family Mustelidae; genus Meles; species Meles meles. The sequence goes on along the minus strand of NC_060072.1, from coordinate 17,043,368 downwards.
ACCTGAGCCGAAGGCAGAGGCTTTAACCCACTGAGCCACCCAGGTGCTCCTAAGTACATCATCTTAAGATTGAAGTAATAAAAACAATGTTTAAGAAAGACCAGCCTGCTAGTGACAGTTAATTGGCACTGAGTAGGGAGTGGGTCACGAAAGCTACTTTATGACTTCGGTGATGGCTGAAGTAAGACATCAGCAGACTACAGTGCTGAGACATTCTTACACAAATAAGTGAACAAGTGAATTATGCTAATGGGCAAATCAATGAGATGTGGTCATTGTCTATTCAAAGAGGGTGAAGGGCTGCGTTGATGGTTCCGTGATTTTAAGGGTGGATGATGGGGGGGGTGGGTAGGGGCACTAGGAAAATTGGAAAGGGGATCTAGAGGGGAAATTTCTTCATGGACATTTTACAGCTATGCAAAAATGTAAATGTTCAAGTGAAATTTTAGGTATGAAGTTAGATTTTGGGGAACTTGCCTTCATATAACATTTTATTACACATAAAAATACGAAAGCAATTTATATTAAATGTGTAGCATATCCTGTGACATGTCTTCCCTCAGGGAGAATTACTTTTTAAATTATACTGGCATAAACTGTACTAAAATCCGATATAATGGACATCTAGGTTCTTTCCATAGTTTGGCTAAGGAAATAGTGAAATAAGTCCATCGGAGAAAGACAACTATCATATGATCTCCCTGATATGAGGACATGGAGAAGCAACATGGGGGGGTTGGGGGGTAGGAGAAGAATAAATGAAACAAGATGGGATTGGGAGAGAGACAAACCATAAGTGACTCTTAATCTCACAAAACAAACTGGGGGTTGCTGGGGGAGGGGGGTTGGGAGAGGGGGTGGGGTTATGGACACTGGGGAGGGTATGTGCTATGGAGAGTGCTGTGAAGTGTGTAAACCTAGCGATTCACAGACCTGTACCCCTGGGGATAAAAATACATTATATGTTTATAAAGAAATAAGAAATAAATAAAAAAATTTTAAAAAATCCAACATAATGACAGCCAGCCCAAAAGTCAGTAAGACTAGATTAATATTATCTTACTAAATGGAACTCATACCCAAAAGCCCTGTGAATCTAAGTATTATAATTCCCATTTTATAGGTAAGAAAGAAATATAAGGCAGATCTTAAAGGGAGCCACAGAGGAGTGATAGATCTTAATAAATCGAATTGACTTAAGCAATGCTTAAACCTAGCTAACGCTAATTGATGCACAAAAATCGACAGGAGCAGTAGCAAAACATGAAACAGCAGATAAACCCAAAGTCAATGATAATGCAGAACTGAAATATCCTATTTCACCACACTAATCTTAAAAATCAAGTATGCTCGACTCTCAAACCAATGTCAAGTAGTAAGAGTAAGAAACAGCTCTTTTCAAAAATAGGTTGTGCATACTGAGAACAGGAGAATGTCATTTCCACCATGAACACCAACCTAGGGGTGGGGGGAGAATGGAAGGGAGGGGGAGATACACCTCTTAAACTGTGAACCCTAAAATTCCTGTTCCTAACGAAGAGTATAAATAACAATTTGACACCATTGTGAAACAGTATATCTAATTCTTACCATTAATAACTGGCGTGTAAACAACAATTCCAACCAAGTTTGGATCAGATACAGTTGTGTCCAGAATAAGGCCTCCAATGCTGGAAGATAGAAAATCGTGTAATTTAGGGAAAAGAAATAAGTGCACTAAATTTAAAGCTGCTCTTTACACACAAACACCTCGACTTTAAAAACAATTTTTAATTGTTTTTAAAAATTTTTAAATTTTAAAAAAAAAAAAAAATTTTTTAAATTTTTAAAAAATTGTTTTTTACATTTAAAAAGTAGAATAAAAAGGAAAAATAGTCCAAGTAAAATCAACGTCAAAAGTGAAACTTTGAAAATAAAACATAGAATAAGCTCTAGGCCTACATGTCAGGGCTCTCCTCCTGATCTCCAAGATACGTTCCTTAAAACAGGAAAAGAATATGCTTTAGATGCATTAAAATGTCTGGAAGGATATAGAAGAAATTATTAACAATGTCTATCTCTGGGTAGAGGGACTAACAGAAGACTGATGGTTATTTTATATCCTTCCGTATTTACCAATTTCTAAAAACCATGTGCATTTATTGCTGTTCCAATTTAAAAAATAGTTTGTTGTTATTATTTTTTTTTTAAAGTGAGCTCTACACCCAACGTGGGGCTTGAACTCACAACTTTGACCCTGAGATCAAGAATCTCATAGTCTATCAACTTGACCCAGGCAGGTGCCCCTAAAAAATGGTTTTTTAGAAGAGTATTTCTTTGGGTGCCTGGGTGGCTCAGTGGGTTAAGCCTCTGCCTTCAGCTCAGGTCATGATCTTAGGGTCCTGGGATTGAGTCCCGCATCGGGCTTTCTGCTCAGCAGAGAGTCTGCTTTCCCTCTCTCTCTGCCTGCCTCTCTGCCTACTTGTGATTTCTCTCTGTGTCAAATAAATAAAATATTTAAAAAAAAGAGTATTTCTCCGTATTTGAAATTAAAAAGGCATTAGAGGCATCATTTTTATTGTGTGAAAACTAGATAGGTGTAGCATCTTATCATTGGTAATGAGTTGTAGCCATAGAAATAATGAGTTGTAGCCATAGAAAGGGCTGGTTTTGAGTACAGATGTCTGGAAAAATAATCTATACAGGAGCAAGCCATGTACTCTGAAAGTCTCCATGGAGCTTGGAGATTTGTTAAGTTTCCATGACCGTTACCAATTGGTTAACTTCAGTTTCTTGGTCTAAATCCTATAAAACATTGCCAGTCCCTATACTCCATGGAATCCTGTTGCCTATATCTTCCAGGAAAATGCAATCTACATTACAGAAAAATAAACCCCATGTTATCAGAGAATGGGGTTGTCAAAATATCAGATCAAATGTTCTACCATTACCTGATAGTTAACATTAGGAACTTATTATTTTAATTTTTTAGTAAAATAAATGAATTGTGGCTTGCTATGCCTAAATTAATAGAACTTCCCGTTAAAAGTTACATTGTAAAATCCCAAAGGAGGGGGTGCCTGGGTGGCTCAGTGGATTAAGCCGCTGCCTTCAGCTCAGGTCATGATCTCAGGGTCCTGGGATCGAGCCCTGCACCAGGCTCTCTGCTCCGCAGGGAGCCTGCTTCCTCCTCTCTCTCTGCCTGCCTCTCTGCCTACTTGTGATCTCTCTCTCTGTCAAATAAATAAATAAAATCTTTAAAAAAAAAAATCCCAAAGGAGTCATCCTTAAGAGTATTTTGTTAAGGTCTCACTTTAAAAATATATGTATTTCATAGAACAAACTAGTTACTGCCAAAGAATAAATTTCTGTGCCAAAATGCACATGTTCATGCTGTGACCATAACATGAACACTTGCTAAAATACATCTTAAAATGTTTTTATGACCTAGGTAAAAAAATATTATAGGAAAAATTAGAAAAGACAAACAAAAAGAAGAAAATAAAAATCAACCTCAGTGCTATCATTCAGCATTATACTGTTATCATATTGGTATATGGCCTCCCAGACATTTTTAAACACGTATATTTTTTAAAATAAAAGCTCACATTGTAAAAGTAGTTCTCTCTTCACTTGTATTAAATTTTATTTTTATTGAATAAACATGTACATTATTTAAAAAGTCAAAGTACCACAAAGCTTATTACATAGTCCCCAGCCCCCACTCCCAGAACCTGTTTTCCACTAGCAATTCTTTTCAACTTCTTTAGCTGTTTCTTCTGGTGTTTAATGCTCTGTTTCTAAATAACATGTTTATACTGTGATTCCCTGATTTTTTTTTTTAAGATTTTATTTACTTACTTGACAGACAAATAGGCAGAGAGGCAGGCAGAGACAGAGGAGTAAGCAGGCTCCCGCTGAGCGAGAGCCTGATGCAGGGCTCAATCCCAGGACCCTGGGATCATGACCTGAGCTGAAGGCAGAGGCTTTAACCCACTGAGCCACCCAGGTGCCCCATGATTCCCTGATTTTAAATTTTAGACATTTACCTAATGACCTCCACTGTGACAGATGGGGACTTAATCTCACTTGCCCTTCCCCTCCCCACTTGGGATCCTTCATAATTCCCTTCCTCCTATCCTGCCAACTTGGTTATAACAATTTTGGGTGAAAGATATTTAGGGTTTACTTTATTGTAACGAGGGAATCATTATTCACAACTGAACCATCAAGTGTATTATTAGATTTCCTCACTTTTACTGGTTGCTTTGGTCCATATTTTTTCCAATTTTTGGGGTACTTACTATTAATTTGGTTTCAACTTTCTAACAAAGTTAATGAAATGCTTCTGAATACAGTCAAACATCAGGTAGCTCATCAATTCCACTTCTGTTTCCTAGAGACATTCCTCCTTAAGCCCTCTGTCCTGCCAACCCAGAAGGTGGCCTCTAGGCGCATTACACAGCTCTCACCCTGCACCTTCCTTCAGTCTCCCACACTGGGTCTTGGTCTGTACGCCATAACCAAGTCCCAACATTTCATAGGACCCTATTGTCTGAATCCAGGAAAAAGGAATCTACATCACAGAAAAATGAACCACCTGCTGTCATAGAACGGGTTTCTCATTCCTATGTCACCTTTCTTGATTTATTTCTTCATTTTGATAGACCATTATCTTCTACCAGCGTTTATATGAAAGGGCAAATGGGAAGTAAACTTTGTGAGATCCTGACTGCCTGAAAATTGCTTGATTCCACCCCTTACATCTGGCTGATATTGCAACCACAACTTATGTTCAAAATAATCTGCCTTCAGAATTTTGAAGGAGTAAGTTTAGGTGTTGCTATTGGACATCATTGAGGTTCCCAGTGCTTCATGTATAACCATCTTTTTTCTCTAGAGTATTTTGGGATTTATAGTAATGTCCTTTGATTAGGCTCTCTCCTGGCATTCACTTTGCTAGGTACTCAATGGGCCCAACAAGCTGGAAGCCCATGGTCTTCAGTCCTGGGGAACTTTCTTGTATTATTTCTTTGATAATTTCTTCTCCTTATTGTTTGTCTCCAGACACCAGCCTCCGCTTTCTGTTCTATTTTCCAGAATAGTATCTCAGCTCTATCTTCTTACTTTTGAGTTTTTTGTTTCTGCTATTTATATATGTTCTTTTTTAAGGATTTTATTCATTTAGGGGCACCTGGGTGGCTCAGCCAGTTAAGCATCTGCCTTCTGCTCAGGTCATGATCTCAGGGTCCTGGGATTGAGCCCCTCATTGGGCTCCCTGCTGAGCAGGGAGCCTGCTTCTCCTTCTCCCTCTGTCCTTGCTCCTGGGCTCATGGTCTCTCTCCTTCTCAAATAAAAATCTCTTAGATTTTATTTATTTATTTGAGAGAGAGAGCAGGAGGAGGAGCAGAGGGAGAGGGATAAGCAGACTCCCTGCTGAGCACCGAGTCCAATGCAGGGCTCGATCCCAGGACCCCAAGATCATGACCTGAGCCAAAATCAAGTCAGTTTCTTAACCGACTGAGCCACTCAGGTGCCCCTATGTCGTCTTAATTCCCAAGAGCTCTTCCTTCTTCTTAAATCCTCCTTATTACAGCATTCTGTTCTTGCATTATGGATTCCATACATTCTCTGACTGCTCTGAGGACACTGAGGAGAGATTTTTGAGTTCTTTCAACTATCCCTGTACTTTCTTTGGGTACCATTTTTCTGCTTTCTGTCTCTCATGTTAGAAGCCTTAATCAAATGTCCGGTGATCCTTTCACTGTCGGCTCCTCTGTGAGGGGCACTGCAGAGCACACTCGGAGATGTCTGTGTACGGAGGCAGAGCTCATCAGAGGGCAGGCTTCCTGAAGAAGCATCAGGTGCACAAGCAGCTCTTTCACTAAGGGACCCACGAGGGTCAATATCCCCAAGTTTTTCTTTTGTGCTGATGAGTTTTCCCAGAAAAGAATTATTCTAATTTTTTGTGTGGGGGTAGAGGCCTGACTGCCAGCATTCTACAGCAAAGAATAAGAAGTGGGATAGGGTTTTCCCTGTTCAGCTTCTAGATTTTCACTTAATCCTATTTTTCAGAGTGTAACCCGCACCCTCACATGTGCAGGTGTTTCCAAATCCACATACTCTCTGGTTCAGTCTCTCAGAGTGAATTCTTGTCTTTTGCCAAGGACGGGGAGAGGGTGGTCCCCCAGGGGGTCAAGCTGGAGAAGGGCTTTTAAGATCTAATTGCCTCTTGCATAAACTTTCAATCTTCCAATTTTCTTCATTTCAGCTCTGAGGAGTACTTAGTGCCACTATTTCCTCCACCTCTCTGGGTTTCTGAGACTCAGCTCTCAGATCCACTTGCTTCTTATGGGTGTCCCCCCACGCTGCAGGAGGTGAGGTTTTAGCTTTTTCCATTCTGCTAGTTCAGTTAAAAATCATCTGATTCCTATTTTAGTAATTCTGTAGAATCTCGCACCTGCTGTCCTCTCTGCTCCCCTTCTGTTTGTGGTTTTATAGCTTTTCTGTTCAATTACTGTCATTTTAGTAGTTTCAGGAAGGAAGAAGATAAATGTGGGTCAATATACCATGTTTAACAGGAAATTCGTACTCTCTTCTAGCTTGCTCTTTTCACCAAATGTGCAGTGAACATTTTTCCATGTCAATACAAACTTTGTTATTTTTAGTGGTTAATATTCCATTTGGTGACTACACTAAAAATTTATTTGATTGATAGCTGGTTGCTAGACCTCTAAGGTGATCTCTTTTGTTGTTGTTAAAAATCCCACCATGATAAGGATCCTTACAACTTTATCATTTGCATATATCCTTAGTTATACCCTGTGTCCTGTTGGAGTGTCAGTAGTCAAATGGCAAGTCCACTTCTCAGGCTTTCTGATACGTATGTGAATAATTTATTATTAAAAATAAGTAAAGTAGGGACGCCTGGGTGGCTCAGTTGGTTAAGCAGCTGCCTTCGGCTCAGGTCATGATCCCAGCGTCCTGGGATCGAGTCCCACATCCGGCTCCTTGCTCGGCAGGGAGCCTGCTTCTCTGTCTGCCTGTGCTCGCTCTCTCTCTCTCTCTCTAATAAATAAATAAAATCTTTAAAAAAAAATAAGTAAAGTCAAAAAAAACAAAAAAAATAAGTAAAGTCGGGTTAACACACACACACACACACACACACACACACACACACACCATTAACCCTTACTCATCAATCTGGTAAGGATTTGATTAGAAAAAAGTTTGAAACTGGTCTACAGATTTCAATAATTCCTGGGACTAATATTCTTATTACATGTGATAAAATAAAACACACAAAAAACCTGGCTATATAAGATGATTGACCCAAGAAATAAAAACAGACTGCTGATATTTAAATATATACACAGGTACAGGTATATAGAACACATTCACACACACACATTTTAATACTAACCTACTTATAACCATAGCTGTTATGACAGGCTCCCAGCCCGAGTGGAGAACTGTCCTTGTGGCTGGATGTTTGGCAGCTATTATAATCCAGATAGGAGTTAGAGCCAAGAAAAAGACACCAACTAATGGAGAAATGTAGTAATAGTTGTCTAAAATTAAAAAAGAGACAACATTTCAATCTCTCTTCTAACCACGTAGCAAATATAGATATTAAAAGTACAAGTTTCCCAGGAGATAGGATGTTATTCAACATATTCACAGGCTATGTATTTTCTCTAAACTTCACACAAATTTAAAACTGTGGATAAGAAAAAAAAAACTGTGGATAAGGTAAAAATATTAAATAATGTAACTGAAAATAAATACATGAATCCAACAAACATTTACTGAAATAGCTATCTGAGCTGAATGAGAACTGCCATAATGCCAGGAAGGACGATAACAGTAAAAAACCATCATTTATTTGGCTTCTATGATTGACCAAGTACTGTGCTAAGTGACCGTGCTCACAAGCATGAGGTATACTACCGTTTCTATTTTATGAAGAAACTGAAGCTTGGGAGCTTAAGAACATGGCTAGGAAACAGGGAGAGTCAGGAAAAGATGGCATCTGATATCAAAGTTAGTAACTCTTTTTTTTTTTTTAAGATTTTATTTGTTTATTTGACAGAGAGAGCACGCATGCGCACACAAGCAGGGAGAAGCAGCAGCAGAGAGAGAGAGGGAGAAGGAGACTCCCTGCTCAGCAGGGAGCCCGATGTAGGACTCAATCCTGGGACCCTGGGATCATGACACGAGTGGTCCTGGGATCCTGGGATTGTGACCTGAGTGGAAAGCAGCTACTTAACCAATTGAGCCACTCAGGCGCCCCAAAGTTAGTAACTCTTAACTCTGAAGTTAAATGGGATATTATTTTTATTTACAAGGATCTTATAGTACAAGCATTCCAAGGAATACTGGCCAATCAATTGATAATAGATAGCCCTGATACTAAATAGTGTTCCAAGCTCCAAAATAAAATAGAAAAACTAGGGGCATCTGGGTGGCTCAATGGATTAAAGCCTCTGCCTTCGGCTCAGGTCATGATCCCGGGGTCCTGGGATTGAGCCCCCAATCAGGCTCTCTGCTCAGCAGGAAGCCTGCTTCCTCCTCCTCTCTCTCTCTCTCTCTCTCTGCCTGCCTGTCTGCCTACTTGTGACCTCAGTCTGTCAAATAAATAAAATCTTAAAAAAATAAAATAAAATAAAATAGAAAAACCAAGTTTAATAAAGGTAAACATCTCTCTTCACTGCTGAACTTCTCAGAACCCTTAATATGCTAAGACAGAATACAGTACACTGTGTTAACCAGAGTTTGGCCAGATCACCTAGTTTCACATCTTGGTGTTATAACCTACCTTGGACAAGAAAGTTCACTCCTATAAACTTCAGTTTCCTTATCTATAAAATGGCAATAATAATAGTATCTACTTCATGGAGTTATTTTGATTCTTAAGAGAATGAGTACATGTAAGTAGAATAGTGCCCAAGCACCTAGCTAATAGTCATCGAACACTTACTATCATCATAATTATCACCGCCATTATCATTAACATCTTGCTGTCTGGAACACACTGAGATAGCAGATTCCCAGGACTTTGCTATAACCCTTTTGTGGTAAACTGTCTTACTTGATCACAATTATTCATTCTCTCTCCAATCTTGTTATGCTTCCCTACAGAGTGAATATATTTCTCTGCCTCATTGACTTTGGGCTTAGCTATTTGTCTTGCTTTGTAGACATGCTGTATGTCACCTCTGAACAAAATTTTAAGTGCTTTCAGAAATGTCTAGAATAGATAGAGATATATGGGTAGATATCAGCAGTCTTCAGACACTAGACAACAAGCATTGCAAGCCTGTGTTCCCTGAGAGAAGGGAAAGAAATGAGATAAGCCTTATAACAGCCTCAGCTTTTTAACTAAAGGCCTGTCCCAGACCACCATGCAGGAAGGGAAAACTCCAGCAGAGTAAGGCTAAGGCAGCAGGAATTTATAGGATAAAATACCAGAGAAGAGGAAGCTCTCAGAGAAAGAGTTTGTGAACTGAATACTAAGCCATGCATGCACAGGTGAACTCCACAAGGCTAAGCCAAGAATAATTGTGGAGTTGTAAGCTGAAAAATTCCCAGAGTTTGCAGAAGGCTGGAAGTCAATCAATTCAAGGGCCAATCGTGTAGAAAGGAGAGGCCTCTTCAAACACTGAGAACATTTAGTGAAGACCTAAGAAGAGTCACATCTTAGTAGTAGGACCAGCCCTAGTGTAACGTCTACTCAACAGAGCTTGAAACCAAGCCTTGTAAGGCTCAAGCTAATCTACAATAAACTGCCTACAGGAACAAAGTCAAACACTTTGTAAAGAAAAACAAAACAACTGAGCACTTAACATTATTACATTCACAATGTCTAGCATCCAACCAAAAATTATTTTGAAGTGTTTGGAATAATATTTAGTCACATTGACAAAACTTGGTTAAATACCCTAAGATATTCTATTGACTTAGACATTTCTCAAGTCTCTCAAAAGTTTCCAAGTACTTAAGATAATCTTTATAAATCTAATAGATTAAATGTACAAATATGGCAAGCCTTTAAAGTTTATAAATGTTCATATAAAGCATATGATTTTGGAATACTTATATTTAGAAGTTATAAAAGTAAGCCAATTACTTAATTGCAAATTTAAGATAGAATTAGAATGACATGTTTCTCTGATGGGCTAAGTTACAAGTATATTTAAAAATATATGTTTTGCCTCTTTCGGCAAATACCATGAATTTGATTCTCAAATATTTTTATACTTAATTCTAAATATCCCCAGGGATAAAAGTTGCCTACCCCTTCTTAAAACAGTAACACCATCCCAAAACATTTTTGGTAATATCATTTTAGCTGATCAAGGTGTTACTAAATTTTTCTGGCATCTCACAAAATTCTTCAATCCTTACCCAGAATCTTATCTTTGACTGAATTTTGTATTTCCTCATCTTAAGATATTTAGAGATCCCTTACCTATGACTAAAAATGTTGGAACCAGATAGAAGCTCAATTTTTTTCCAATCAGGGAGGAATAAACAATTACTATAACTATTAAAATAATATCCAACCAAATTTTATCTTTATCTAGATCACCTCTTCAAAATAAGTATGCCCACAAAATCCATTTGAATGTTTTCTTCCATTTAAAGGGATATGACTAATGTTATACATACTGTCATTTTCTTCATGAATTTTATAGAAGATTGAAAAAAAAAACTTTATTGAATGGATTCCCAGTTCTCCTTGTTAAAATATTAGATAAGGGTAAATAACATCCCAATTAGAAGGCAATTCTTAACTCCTAACAACTAAGATTAACAACGACCTCTTTATAGGATCAGACGGGAAACTAAAGGCAAAATCCACTAAACACAAGTGAAAAGAACAATTCTGCTAGGTCAGATCATCTTATGACTTCATTATCCTTTCATTTTACTACGTCAAAAGAGGAGTGCCCTACTCAGCTTTTAAGTTACTCTCAACATTAAATCTCTGGAGGGACATCTGAAGTGGAAAGAAGCACCTACCACCCTAACCGCAGAAACACCGCTTGAACTTTCAAAGTGGGGTAAAATTTTCTCAGTACGTAAGCTAAAAATAATGAGTGGGCAGTTCCTTAAAAAGTTAAACAGAGTTATCATATATTCCACTGCTAGGTAATTACCAAGAGAACTGAAATCATATGTTCACACAAAAACTTGTACAAGTGTGTTCATAGCCTCATTTTTTCATAATAGCCAAAAAAATGGAAGCAACCCAAATGTCCATGAATTGGTAAATGGATAAACAAAATGTGGTATATTCATACAATGGAATATTATTCAGGACTGACTCATGCTGTAAGGCAGGTGAAACTTGAAAACATACTAACTGAAAGGAGCTAGACATAAAAGGTTACATGTTGGATGATTCCATTTTTTGGAAATGTCTAGAACAGACAAACCCATAGAAGGTAGATTACTGGTTGCAGGGTCTGGGCAAAGGGTAGAATGGGGAGTGATACAGGTTTCTTTTGGGGTGATGAAAAGGTTCTGGAATTATACAACAGACTGTACAATGTTACAGATGTACTAAAAATCATTGAATTGTACACTTTTTAAAGCTGAACTGTGTGGCATGTGAACTGTAGCTCAATTTTTTAAAAGTCTAACAAAAAAAGGAGGGGGAACTATAGTTTTCAAAAATGTCAATGTCTTAAAGACAAAGAAAAAATACATACAAATATACATACATACATATATAGAGAGACAGAGAATAAAAGACAAAAGCAAATGGGATAAAATGTTAACACTAAATGTATCTAAGTCCATGATATGCAGGACTTAAAAAAGTGGGGAAAACATAGAAATAAAAATTTCTAAAACTGATTTACTATAAACACGTTCTATCTCAATTTCCTGTCAAGTCTAATATGCTCATTCCTACCAAACTATGATTGCATGGGAATCTTTTTCCTGCTATCTTTTTCTATCTTTTTCCTGGCTAAGACCTAACCTAATTCTGATGGCTAAAGAAAAATTACAAATATAGGAAAAGGGAAGATTCTAAAACATTTCTCTTTGTAGGCTATACTGGTGTTTTGTAGATGTCATAAAATTAAAGAATTACCTTCAGAAAATCACTAATGACACAATCAGCAAGAGAAAAATGGATGACTAAAAGCCAAATTTAGTATCAAATTTAATTTCAAATTTTATCAAAATTTAAATAATGTCTTCCTTCAAAATGAAATACACTTCAATGATCCTAGTCAAAATAATATTTTGTATTAATTTCTGAGAATATCACAACAGGTATTGTAGTATGTCATTATTCAACCATTATTTAACACATCCACATCCTAATCCTTAGAACCTGTGAATAATTACCTTATACAGCCAAGAAACTTTGCAGATGTAAGTCAAGTATTCTGAAATGCAGAAGTTATTCTGGATCCTTAGGGTGAGCCTGAAATGTAATCACAGGTGTCCTCCCAGGCGGAAGTCAGAGGGAGATCTGACTTCAGAAAAGTAGGCAGTGTGACCGCAGAAGCAGAGAATGAGTAATGGAGCTACAAGCCAAGGAATGCTGGCAGCCAGCAGATCAATGAGCCAAGGAATGCATTTTCCCCTAAAATCCTCCAGAAGAGGCCAGCCCTACTGACACCTTGATTTTAGCCCTGTATAAGACATTTTAGACTCTGGCTTCCAGAAGTGTAAGAAGATTCATTTCTGTTGTTTTGTTTCGTAAGATTTTATTTATTTATTTGACAGAGAGAGAGAGCGCGCGCGAGCACAGTCGGGGGGAGCAGCAGAAGGAGAGGGAGAAGGAGAAGCAGGCTCCCCAACGGGGAGCCCAATGTGGGACCCAATCCCAGGACCCTGGGATCACAACCCGAGTTGAGGGCAGATGCTTAATCCACTGAGCCACCAAGGTGCCCCTCATTTCTATTGTTTAAAGCCACAGAGTTTGTGGTAATTTGTTACAGCAGCAATAGGAATGAATACAGGTGTACAGATAAAGCTTTGCAGAATTTTAAGGCTAAGAAATGTCTGTGTGCATTAGTATTGATTCTGTGACATACGTAAACTACAGAAAACTAAGGATGAACACGGCTAAAGTGGTTCAAATTGCTGTGATTCCACTTATCTGCCAAACATAACAGCCATCTTTCTGATTCATGGCTTGTACCTTTTATTGGATTGCTGGTGGCGTTTTGCAACAACTGTCACACAATTTTCATTAACAACATTCATTATTATTACCCTAAATTCTTCTGAAATATGTAGCTGCTATGAGTGACATTCTTATATGTCAGCTGTTTGTGTGTGAGCAACAAAGCAAAGGGCATGGTAAGTTGTCAATTTTTTTTTTTTAATACCCTCCATTATAACTATCAGAATTTTCTCACTACACTGACCTTCCAGGAATCACTCTAAACTAAGATGGTGAGTGCTCAAAACCTCTGAAGACTGACATGCAAGAAAAATTTAGATTCTACTCAATCACTACTCACCCAGGCAGAGATATTCTAGAATGCCTTGTAATTAACTAGCTGGCCACCCTGTCGGTTTCTACAGATTGGAGCTACCTAAGGATGATTGTGATTGTTCTATGGCTTCAACTAAGCCATCTTTTTAAAGTTAACGTCAAAGAATGAGAAATCCATCAACATTCTGCTTCTCAGATCTTGCCTAAAAAGAGAAAAGCTGACAGTTTGTCAAATCAATAAAATCATGTACATACCAGAATTAGATAGCCATGGAGTTATACAAATAACTGAAAAGAGTTCTTAAAATTCTTTTTTTTTTTAAGATTATTTATTTATTTGACAGAGAGAGACAGAACACAAGCAGGGTGAGTGGGAGAGGGAGTGGCAGGCTCCTTGTTTAGGAGGGAGCCACTCAGGTGCCCTCTTAAAATCCTCTTAAAAGTATGCAAACAAGAAGAAAGAAAGGGCAGCAATCACTATGTACAGATATTCTGGTTGCTGGCCTAACCGTATCCTTTTAATAGCTTTTTAAAATCACTACTGTTTAAACATTACTGTATGAATGAATAAATGCCTTTATATCTTCTCGGCAAGTCATACCAAAGCATATCATAGTTCAGAGCTTAGATTATTTTCTAAACTAACTTTGTATTTTTGCTTCTATTTCAAGATCTTTCCTAGCCACATGCTGCCATTTAAATTTTTCTGTAGGGAGACTAATCCCCTGATACTTTCTGCTAAAGCAAGATACTCTTCCAATATTTCCCTAAGTATTCATTGAAAGGGTCATTTTTTTTTTTTTTTTTTTTTGGTTACAGTCTATTCTGCTATTGGACAAAGAACATAGCAAAATCACTCAGAAAGATATCTGTTTTCTATTTCCATGTGTGTATGACGTCCTGAATAGCTTCTATTCACATTAACTGGATGGCTTTCGGAAGAAGTAAAGCATTTCACACCAAGTGTTACTTATTTAACATCCACTTATGTATATGACCCTATGGGAGTCAGATTGATTGATTGATTGAAAAACACAGAATTTTGTCCTCAGAAGCTTATACCCTCATAAAGGAAGGTACTACATTTACACAAAAAGCTATAATGATCAGTAAAATGTAAAGAACCATCACAAGAGACGTTATCAGTGAAGGGCTCCAGGAATTCAGAGGAAAAGATCAATTAACATCAGGGAAACCTATGAATTTAGCATTGAAAATGAGTCCTCTGACTGGCCTCAACAAAGGGGAAGGGAATGACAGAAGAAAGAAAAGGGAAAAATCTTGCCTGAAGCAGGAGAATCCATAACTGCCGCAGGAGAATCAGTAACTGCGTGAGTCCGAGACCCGCAGGAGTAACAAGAACAAGAAAGGGAGGAGCAGGGACGGTAAAAGATAATGTTTCTGCTGACTCCCAGAGGCTGTAAACACAAGGCTAAACCTTTAACTTTGTTAACTGAGCAACAAAGACTTCGGTAAGGACACAAAACAAAGTCAACAGGAATAAACAAAGCTCTGGGCTTGTTTTGCCCTTTTTGTGGGGAACTGGCGAGGTACAAAGGGGGGAAAATCCTGTATTTACCTTAGATATCAGAATCAGCAAATTTTATCAGAACCAAAAGAAACACATTGAATGAATGTAGAGTGAGCTTCGGGACATGCATCCAACCTAACAAGACAAGAGGGGTGCTGTTCCAAGTCATTCTAAGCATCCACAATTCTAGGTGAGGAGTTAAGAGACTTTGTAACAAAAGCCTAGAGCAGCCATGAAATCCTCTTATCTCTCAAGACTGCTAAGTGTTTCCAACATAGCTCAGGAATTAAACTTTGTTTCCAAGAACCAGGCAGCACAGCGGGATGAATGGGGTCTCAGAATTTAAATGTGCTCGTTCCTAACCTCTGTAGTCAGACTACCGCTACCACTGCGCTGGTCTTATGAGGCCCCCTAGTGTTCACAATGAAGACACATACTCCAACACAGACATCAGAAAACCCTTCATTGTTAAATCAACAATAATTTTAAGAGAGACACTGATTTAAGAAAAGAAAAAAAATCAGCACACATGATTTTCCCCCAAAGTTGATTTACCTTCTGGAATCTCGTATACCGAGTCTATTATACCATTATAACAACTGTCATGTTTATTAGGATAACCTTCTTCAGTGGCATTTTCTTACTTTCTTATTCTAGGACTTCAAATGAGGAAACACCCTGATATTCAACCAGCTAACTGAGAAATGGGTTACAAATGACTTTGTGGTATTTTGAGCAATCAAGTCTTCAAATAAGATACCTTTCCTGTTTCTGTATGCAAGAGAACCCATCCCAGAAACACTACCAAGCTTCTAATCCCATCACCACTCCACACTCAAAGTTTCTGGCAAGACCCGTAGAATAATAATAGGTAGAAACACTTCACTCTCTTCTCCCTTCTCTTCTCCTCCCCACTCCTCCTACACACTGGTCTAATCCGTAAGACTAGCGAAAGGAACACTAACCATACCTAACTTATCTTGTCTTTTGGGATCCAGCCTATTGACAACAGTCTCCCTTCCCCAACACAGTTAGCAGCCCATTTCTGTGGGGGAGATGAGGTCTACAAGTCATCCAGCTGCCTGCCTATGACTGGGGAAATGAATGAATGAAGAGGAGGAGAAGAATGTTAAGCCACATTCTCTAATACTGGCTGTATTTTAATCCCTGACGTCAGTATGACTTTCTGAATTGTATAAAACAGAGAGAAAAAGTATGACCAATTATCACCCCAAAAATAAATTAAAGCAGATTATCCCTTTATTATTATAACTCCTTTTCTGTGCTTTGCTTGACTGGAAGAGGAAAGAGTCCAACATTGCCCTAAATATACTTGTCCATACAGCACTCCTTGTATATTTCACAACAACAATGAAAACTCAAGACCTAAATGAACAATATCTTACTACATTTAGGCCATTGCTCGTTTATTGTCTTCTGCCTTGCTTCAAGTGGACGTACCTTATTTCTAAATGAGAAGAATTTTCCTTGAATATCAAGTTTTATTGACCAACTCATTAAATAATTTAAGGTAATTTTATATACTAAATGATGCTTCCCTTAATAAATAACTGCCTTTGTCAGGTTAAAGCCCTTTCTTTAGTTCAAAAACATGTATCTGAGACTTAACTTCTTCAAACCCAAAGTACTTTAGACTTACTTTAAAGTAGACCATAAGTCTGTATAGAATCCACAAACTATACGAGGATAGATGAATAAATTCATTTGAATGGACTCTGAATAACACATTATATTTAATTCCAAGTTAACTTACCAAGACAGGAGTACAAACCCTGACTTATCCAGGCTAATATGGCAAGAGTTATGAGGTCGCCGAAACTAGCGGCAATGGGGGTAGCAACGTTATCAGGATTTATGCCAGTCTTCTTTGAACCAACGATAACCCCAACCATTATTATCCCTAGAAGAAAGAAAACACATTACTTTTTATGCTGTGATTTAGAGAAAATCAATCCCCTGACTTCCGAAATACAAAGGCTAGACCAACAGCCCATCAGTTCCAGTCAGACTGCTTAGATAAGTTGACTAAAGCAAACAAAACATTTTACTCTAATGCTTTGGCAAAATGCCTTTCAACAAATTCCAAGTAGGGATCACAGAAGATTTCAGAAGTTCAGTGTTGCATTTGGAGACCTACAAAGCTACTGTAAAATAACATTAAAGCTAAAATTTCAGATTCAATAACGTGTACGTCTCAGGTATAATATATTTGTGTGTACCAAACTCGAAGAGTTTATTTTAACCCTCAAAGTATGAAAATGTCAAAGAAAGGTGAAGCATATTTATATGCACAGCAACTCGGAAGAAGACCCAAAAAAAGAAGGATTTGTCTACATGGTGGTAGCCAGAATGCTTGCTTCGTTTTATTTTTTTAAAGTGATGAAGCAGGGATGGGGATGCCTGGGGGGCTCAGTCAGTTAAGTGGCTGCCTTCGGCTCAGGTCCTGATCCCAGGATGCTGGGATCGAGTCCCACATCGAGCTCCTTGATCATCAGGGAGCCCGCTTCTCCCTCTGCCTCTGCTTGCTACTCTGCCTCGCTTTCTCTGACAAATAAATAAAATCTTAAAAGAAAAAAAAGTTTAAAAATAGAAGTGATGAAGCATTCAGAGGAGTGAAATAATTAAAATTTGAACACTGGAGGCCAAAACACAAAAAGCAGTCTCTGAAGAAGTTTCTTTTTCTTTTTTTAAAGATTTATTTATTTATTTTGAGAGAGAGAGAGCAAAAGGGGCTGGATCTCACAACCCTGAGATCAGGACGTGAGCCTAAACCAAGAGTCGACACTGAACCAACTGCGTCACAGAGGTAACCCTATAGGATATTATTTAAAACCAAAGCTGCTATCTGTGAACTTCCAACTAGAGAGGATGAAAATCTGACTGTGTACTTGCACTCCTAAATATTGATTTTCTTGAATCATAGAAATGGTGAGGGAGGATGACAACAATTATAACCATACCCCGCTGCATACATTTTCTCAGGCCAAAATGTAGAGGATGCAGGTGCAGAGAATATTCAAGATTAGTGCACTTAGATGCTAACCATAGACAAGTATGGAAGCCTAAATATGGCTACAGGAAAAAAATCCAACAGAATCTTCCCGCATTTTTATACTGACAATGACTCAAAAATGGTTTTATTCTAGCATACTTATCTTATAGATAATAAAACTGAGGTCCTGGGAATTGGTTTTAAGTTAAAGTCGCAGAACTTGCAAGTAAACTCTAGTCCCGTGTCTTCTACCAACCCATAAAGGTAAAATTATTAAAAGTAGAATTTTCGTCTTGCTTCAAACAACGTCTCACTTCTTATATTCTGGAGACATCTGCAATCTACAGACTGACCTTTTGCATAATATTGGGGGAAAATGCAATAGCAGAAAAAAATTTTAAATGCATTATGTAAAAATCAAGATGCAATCCTACAGAATTCTTCTTTCAAAGTCAGCACATTTAAAGACTGATATGGAAAGTTCTCCTAGGACAGAATGCCATCCATATCTTTTCAGCTGAAAACAGATATTTTGCCAGCATGGACCAGTGGAAAGAGCTGGGAGTCAGAAGACAGCCTGTAATTCTCATTTTCTGTAAACCAGCTGATGAAACTGGAGAAGTCACCTCACCTGGGTCAGATTTCTCACCTACAAAAGGTGGTTAATAGTATCTGGTCTACATATATAAAGGTCAAGCTCTCATAAAATTAGAATACACATTATTCAAAGTAAGTATTTACCTTAAGTAAATATTTACCTTAAGTAAATATTTTTAAAGGTCTGGATTCTTCTGATTTTGAAAATCCTAGGCAATAAAAATTAGTTTTTACTGAAAAATTTTAAACAAACCTCTCTAAAGAAAACAAGATTAGAAAGAAAACAGAACCAAATGAACTTAAAGAAAAAGAAGCTAATGCTTTAGGGTTTGTTTGTTTGTTTTGTTTTGTTTTGTTTTTACCAGAAATTAATTTCCCAGTAGCCTGGGGCACCTGGGTGGCTCAATCGGTTAAGCATCTGCCTACAGCTCAAGTCATGATTCCAAGGCCCTGGGATCAAGCCTTGCATCGGGCTCCGTGCTTAGCAGAGAGCCTGCTTCTCCCTCTCCCTCTGCCTGCTGCTCTGCCTACTTGTGCTCTCTCTCTACCTCTCTCAAATAAATAAATAATGTCTTAAAAAAAAAAATTTCCCAGTAACTTAACTTCACCCTGCTTTGGCCAGTGTTAACTCCCCTGAATTCTGGTAATTCTATATAGAGACAAGAAACTACCCCTAATATAATTTAAGTACCTAAACAAAATGCTTGAAAATATTTTGGAAGTCAAGTCTTAATTTTAATAAGATACCCTAAATTCCCAGAACCTAACCAAAACAGTTACCTTAACACTTGTTCAATCACCTGACATGAGAATTTTCTATTTTTCGCCTTGCTGGTGATATAAGGGTAAGAAGATGGCAATTTTATAATAAAAAGAACAAAGTCTTTATCACTATGATTTCATAATAAACTAGTTCTCTAGTGCTGAGTTCTTAATAAATAAATACAACGAATGATATCCCAAATGAAAAATTCTAATGTAGTTAAGTTTTTAAATCTTCTGGCTCTTTAAAAGTCTATAGCCAGCAATATACTGGGTTGAGCATATGGTTCTATTTGTATTGCCACAGAAATAGTGAAGAAATGTTTTTGAAATCTCAAACTTTAAAAAATTTAAACACGGGGACTGCTTTTGAAATTCAGAATTCCTAGAATCCATGTTACTCAAATGACAAACTGGTAAATCCTCTGCATGATTTCCAGAAAGGAGTTTCTCAATTAATTTAATGTACAGAAACTAGTGAATACCTAGATTTTTTTCCTGAGCTCATTGGGAACTCTGCCAGAATACCTAAGGCCAGGAGACAACTTCAGAAAGCCTGTTCTAATACAAACAATTATAAGAACATATTATGAGCAACTATACGTCAGCAAATTTGACAATCTGGAAGACATGGAGGCATTCCTAGAGACGTATAAACTACCAAAACTGAACCAGGAAGAAACAGGAAATCCGAACAGACCCATAACCAGTAAGGAGATTGAAGGAGTCATCAAAAATCTCCCAACAAACAAGAGCCCAGGGTCAGATGGCTTCCCAGGGGAATTCTACCAAACATTTAGAGAAGAATTAATACCGATTCTCCTGAAACTGTTCCAAAAAACAGAAATGGAAGGAAAACTTCCATTACCTTGATCCCAAAACCAGACAAAGACACCATCAAAAAAGAATTACAGACCAATATCCTTGATGAACACAGATGCGGAAATTCTCACCAAAATACTAGCCAATAGGAACCAACAGTACATTAAAAGGATTATTCACCAGGACCAAGTGGGATTTATCCCAGGACTGCAAGGTTGGTTTAACATTCACAAATCAATCAATGTGATACAATACATTAATAAAAGAAAGAACAAGAACCATATGATACTCTCAATAGATGCTGAAAAAGCATTTGACAAAGTACAGCATCCTTTCTTGATCAAAACTCTTCAGAGTGTAGGGATAGAGGGCACACACCTCAACATCATCAAAGCCATCTATGAAGAACCCACAGCGAATATCGTTCTCAACAGGGAAAAACTGAGAGCTTTTCCGCTAAGGTCGGGAAGAAAGCAGGGATGTCCATTAACACCACTGCTATTTCACATAGTACTGGAAGTCTTAGCCTCAGCAATCAGAGAACAAAAAGAAATTAAAGGCATCCAAATTGGCAAAAAAGAAGTCAAACTATCACTCTTTGTAGACGATATGATACTTCATGTGGAAAACCCAAAAGACTCCACTCCAAATCTGCTAGAAATTGTACAGGAATTCAGTAAAGTATCAGGTAAAATCAATGCACAGAAATCAGTTGCATTTCTATACAGCAACAACAAGACAGAAGAAAGAGAAATTAAGGAGTCAATCCCATTTACAATTGCACCCAAAACATAAGATAGCTAGGAATAAACCTAACCAAAGAGGCAAAGAATCTGTACTCAGAAAACTACAAAGTACTCATGAAAGAAATTGAGAAAGACACAAAGAAATGGGAAAATGTTCCATGCTCATGGATTGGAAGAACAAATACTGTGAAAATGTCTATGCCACCTAAAGCAATCTACATGTTTAATGCAATCCTTATCAAAATACCATCCATTTTTTTCAAAGAAATGGAACAAATAATCCCAAGATTTATATGGAACCAGAAAAGACCTCAAATAGCCAGAGGAATGTTGAAAAAGAAAGCCAAAGTTGGTGGCATCATAATTCCAGACTTCAAGCTCTATTACAAAGCTGTCATCATCAAGACAGTATGGTTCTGGCACAAAACAGACACACAGATCAATGGAACACAACAGAGAGCCAGAAACAGACCCTCAACTCTATGGTTAACTAATCTTCAAAGCAGCAAAGAATATCCAATGGAAAAAAGACAGTCTCTTCAACAAATGGTGTTGGGAAAATTGGACAGCCACATGCACAAAAATGAAACTGGACGATTTCCTTACACCACACACAAAAACAGACTCAAAATGGATGAAAGACCTCAATGTGAGAAAGGAATCCATCAAAATCCTTGAGGAGAACACAGGCAGCAACCCTTCGACCTCAGCCGCATATCTTCTAGGAACATCGCCAAAAGCAAGGGAAGCAAGGGCAGAAATGAACTATTGGGACTTCATCAATATCAAAAGCTTTCGCACAGCAAAGGAAACAGTGGACAAAACCAAAAGACAACTGACAGAATGGGAGAAGATATTTGCCAGATAAAGGGCTAGTATCCAAAATCTATAAAGAACTTATCAAACTCAACATTCAAAGACAAATAATCCAATCAAGAAATGGGCAGAGGACATGAACAGACATTTCTGCAAAGACATCCAGATGGCCAACAGACACATGAAAAAGTGCTCAACATCACTCAGCATTAGGGAAATACAAATCGAAACCACAGTGAGATACCACCTCACACCAGTCAGAATGGCTAAAATTAACAAGTCAGGAAATGACAGATGCTGGTGAGGATGCAGAGAAAGGGGAACCTTCCTATACTGTTGGTGGGAATGCAAGCTAGTGCAGCAACTCTGGAGAACAGCACAGAGGTTCCTCAAAAAGTTGAAAATAGAGCTACGACCCACCTATCACACTACTGGTTATTTACCCTAAAGATACAAATGTAGTGATCTGAAGGGGCATTTGCACTTGAATGTTTATAGCAGCAATGTCCACAATAGCCAAACTATGGAAAGAACCTAGATATCCATCAACAGATGAATGGATAAAGAAGACGTGGTATATATATATATATACATACACAATGGAATACTATGCAGCCATTAAAAGAAATGAAATCTTGCCAATTGCAATGATGTGGATGAACTAGAGGGTATTATGCTGAGCGAAATAAGTCAATCAGAGAAAGACAATTATCATATGATCTCCCTGATATGAAGAATTTGAGAGGCAATGTGGGGGGCTTGGGGAGTATAGAAGGAAAAAATGAAATAAGATGGGATTGAGAGGGAGACAAACTATAAGAGACTCTTAATCTCACAAAACAAACTGAGGGTTGCTGGGGCGAAGGGGGTAGGTTGTGGACACTGGGGAGGGTATGTGCTATGGTGAGTGTTATGAAGTGTGTAAGCCTGACGATTCATAGATCTGTACCCCTGGGACCAATAATACATTATATGTTAATAAAGAAAAAAAGAAATAAAACCTGTACTATACTTACTAAGGCTATATATAATATATATAAGTGTATCTGAAATAAGATATTTTAAAAGCTTATAGATAAATTTTCTCTTCTGCCTGCACTCTTGGTGGGAATGCAGACTTATATGGCACTCTGGAAAATAGTATGGAGGTTCCTCAAAAAGTTAAAAATAGAACTACCCTACAGTCTAGCAATTGCACTATTAGGTTGTTTACACTAAGAATACAAAAAAAAAACTAATTCAAAATGATACATGCACCCCAATGTTTATAGCAGCATTATCTACAATAGCCAGACTATGGAAATAGCCCAAGTGGTCCTCAAGTGATGAACAGATAAAGACGATGTGACAGATCCATATACAATGGAATATTACTAAGCCATAAAATGAATGAAATCTTGCCATTTGCAATGATGTGGATGGAGAGTACCATGCTAAGTCAAATAAGTCAGGGAAAGAAAATACCATATGATTTCACTCATATAGGGAATTTAAGAGACAAACAAATGAGCATACGGGAAAAAGAGAGAGAGGCAAACCAAGAAACAGACTCTTAATGGTAGAGAACTAGTAGTTACCAGAATGGAAGTACCTGGGGGGAACTGGGGGAACAGATAAAGGGGATTAAGATTACACTCATCTTGATGAGCACTGAGTCATATATGGAAGTGTTGCATCACTGTGTTATACACCTGAAATTAATATTACACTGAGGTCAACTAACAGGGATTTAAATAAAAATTTGAAAATTTCCCCTGTTGATCTTATAATGAACAAGCATCATTTTAATAAAAATAGTCAACATGGAAGACAAATTATTTGAAAGTGCAAGACCGTGGGGCAGACATTCATAAATTTACTTGCCTTGTAGAAGAGACGCAATGAAAGCAGTGGCTACACTGCTGGAACACAGAAGTATGGAATGGTCGAGGTAGTACTTCCCCTCCGGAATCCAGCCCAGGATAACCGCCGCCACAGCTGCTAGAAAACCAACCACTGTCGCTTGAACCTAAAAATTGTTTCAGGAAGTCCAACTGAATTATTCATTTCAAAAACCAGTTTTTACTTGATTGTGTAAATATGCATACCAAAAGTCTGAAGAAAGCAGCGCACACGGTCCCTGAGCTGCATTATTACCTTTTGAAGAAGCTGCTCTATTTTAGCGCTAATATTCCCAAGGGCACTGAGTTCTCAAACCGTCATAACCGGGTGCCATTGGGGTCCTGAACGGGGTCCAGGAATCTGTTTTTATCAAGCATCCCAAGTGACTTTGATGGTGAAACCCACAGATCATCTAAGAAGACTGAAAGGTACCCAGTCCTTACAACTGAACTTTGAGTCTCCAGAGGCAGTGCTGGTAAGAAATTGGATTTTGTGATCCAACAATAAGAGTTTGCCCCCTGGCTATATCGCCCAATCTTGTGGCAAGTTATTTAAAATTTGTTCATTCAACAAGTATTTATTGAGAATCTAGGGGTCCCTGGGTGGCTCTGTCAGTTAAAAGCCTGCCTTTAGCTCAAGTCATGATCCCAGGGTCCTGGAATCGAGTCCCACATCGGGTCCTTGCTTGGTGGGGAGCCTGCTTCTCCCTCTGCCTGCTGCTCCCAGCTTGTGCACTCTATCAAATAAATAAAAATAAAATCTTTAGAAGCTATATAAGATGGTTGGTCTTGGGCCACACAGTGATCAAATAGATTTACCCACTGTGCTCCCCCAGCTCTTGGTGGGTGAGTGGGTGGGACAGACATTAAAAAGTAACCTCACGAATAACACAATCATGACCTATAAAGTAATAACAGTAATACTGAATTTGAAAATTGAGATTTAAATGAGTTACTTAATATAAAAGTGCTTCCCACAGTGCTGGCACAAAGGAACCCGGAGACTAAAGAAAGTAATGCTGGGAACTTATAGAATCCTATTAAGTAAAATGTGAGAACTAAAGAAGCCCTAAGGGAACCTAATTCCAAATTCTTCATTGTATTGGTGTCCTGAACTCCTCTGACAGCCTGGCAAAAATTTTGTAAAGATTCTTTTCTCTATGAAAACACAGATGCACTCAAGACTGAGAAGAATTTCTAGGTGCTCACAGACTCTCTGAAGCCAGTCCATTTGATGGAAGAATCCAGAGCTATCTCTGGCTCCCATCCTGACCATCTGCAGGGAAGGAGGATTGTAAGGGAAGGGTACAGATGAAGAGTGGAAAGAAAAATTAAAAGCTGGGATGGAAGGTCTTAGAATGACGTGATGAATAATTTACCTTGCCACTTGTATTACTTGGTAAGAGCTCAGAATATCTAAAGAATAAAATGGAATATATTTTCCAAATTTTAATTTATATACTAATTTATAGTAGCCTACTTGTTAAATATTTTATTACCCCTGAGTAGGTTCCTACAATTTCAAGCTGGAAAGGAACATTGACATCTCTAATGCAATACTGTGATTTAAAAGAAGGAGATGAAGAAGCCCAGAAAAGTTAAGTAAATTAACAAAGTTTATATAGCTGGTTAATGTTAGAGCTGAGATTAAATCCCGGACTTTCTTATTTCTAATCCTGTGATCTTAGAAGCAGCTACACAGATATTTTTTTCAAGCCCATATTCAAAAAAATCTTTTATTTCTATGTCTTTGAAATGCAATACATGAAATTATTTTTCTGCAACCATGTTGCTCAATATGATGTCCTAATTGAGTTAACATTAAAATTAGTAAGTGTCCCTTAAGCCCACTTGCTATAGAGTTACTAGGAGGCTGTGGCCATGTGTCTTGGGCATAGTGGGAAGTAGATGGGGAGGAATAGACATTTACCTGAGATCAGAAGGAGATATAGATCATCTATATAATCCAAGATTTAGTGTATATGTAATTGACAATCTAATGTGCTCATTTATATGAACATTAGTAACCTGAACAAATTAAGAAAAGCTCAATTTAAATAAATATATGACTATAATATATAGAAGTTCAGTTTGAAGAAGATTTACTTTAAAAAAATCAAAGTAGAAAAACATAACCAAAGCAAATGAAGTGTAAAATATTTATTCGTACAGATATTAATTCAAATACTCAAATTCTGGCTCTATAACACATGATAAAAAATTTGTATATTTTATATACTTTTCAATGTTTGGAAGAACCTAACCAATTTCTAGAGAAAGAAAATTTTTAGATGTCATTAGTATCCATTTATTCCATTATTTCTTCAGGGCACTAAATTATTGTTTTGGATCCCTGGAATAATTAACTGGTAAACTTAAGAAGGCTAAAATTTATTCCTTTCTTGCAAGTAAAACCCTAGATGTATAAACCCAAGACCTGTAAACAAACACGTGCATCACTTACCTGCTTTAAAGCCAAGTTGCCAATTATGAGGTTCCACTTTTCAATGGGAGAATCCATCTTCCCAATATTTACCTGTTAAAACAGATACTTTCATCACGTATCACTGACTAAACTATATGCTTTCTCTGTTTAAATGTTTAAATAAGAATATGAAGTTTTAAAGCCAAAGATAATTCTTTAGCAAATCTGATGAACGCACATTGTACTTTAAATATAAATTCTGGATTCACTACCAGTCCTGTATCTCACATTTAGCTTGTCCAAGATGTTTAGAAAAATGTATTTTTTTTTAAAGATTTTATTTATTTATTTGACAGAGAGAAATCACAAGAGAGGCAGGCAGAGAGAGAGGAAGGGAAGCAGGCTCTCCGCTGAGCGGAGAGCCCGATGTGGGACTCAATCCCAGGATCCTGAGATCATGACCTGAGCCGAAGGCAGCGGCCTAACCCACTGAGCCACCCAGGTGCCCAGAAAAATGTATTTTTTAATTTAATTACTAGCTCACAAGAACCAGTGGACCAATCAGTCCACTGTTTACAATTAACACCATCAAATGTTAACCTAATGTGCCAAATTTTGTGTACTGAGACCCAATATAAATAATCACACAATTCTGAGCTGCTGGCATTTTATGCCATATCATGAAACTAATGTAATTTGAAGAATTACTGACCAGAAAACCCAGGATTAAACAAATCATTTATATGTACACAATTTATATTTGAGTCAAGACTAAAATTGTTAGCAATAAAAAATTCATTCAGTTCACATAAATTTTGATCATGTACCTCACTATTAAAATTTATACATCTTTCTGCTAAATGGAAGAATACTCCCTGAAAAATTATTCAATTGCTCTATAAGCAAAATCGTCACTTTTCAACCATGTAGGATTCAAAACATGTATACTCAAATCTGTCGAGTTTTCCTAATGCAATCATTTGGAAAGCAGTGAACGATCTTTATTAATAAAAAAAACATACTGAGCTGGGTTTCAATTATTCATCATCTGCTTGGTCATGGAAGACAGGTGAACGGGTGAAGTGCGAGATATGTAAGGGTTGTTATTTGTGGGTAGTTTATGGACAGACTAGAGTTTAGCTCACTGGCTTCCAGCCAGCAGATTAAGTGCTATGTCGACATTCCTGTCAACATTCCCATTATCCATTTGGAAAACAGAATTCTCCAACCTCCCTCTGGGCTCCCTCTGGGCTCTAGACTCAAAGTACCCAGCAATGCAAATATTAAAATCTCAGTTTTTCAGTATAATTATTCATGCTGTTTTTATTTACAGATTTCTTCCCTAAACTGGGAAATCTATATTATTCATGAAATTTGTGACTGTAGCTCCAACAACCTCGGTCTTTGCCTCAGTGAGTAATAAGGTACAAGCAACGTTTAAAGGTTTTGTGTTCAAGAAATAGGCATGAGAGAAATTAGTGTTATCTTTAATAACTTTTAGGAAGAGGTCTATAGGAAGCAATCTAAAATGATTCCATGAAAAAGTGTAAGATGTCAAGCCCCCAGAACTGCTTGATGATCAGTAGAGGTGATCAGGAGAGGTGAATCACACATATAGGAAGGTCTAAGAGAAGGTCAAGAAAGGTGAGTCACAGAATGAATAAATGCTATGAATTAGGTATGCTACAGTGCCAGATTCACTCGGTACCATTGCTACTAGTCCCTTCTAAAGCCTGGAACTACCTTCCTCAAAATCCTCTTCCTTAAGCTGCAGGTTACAGTCTACCAGTGACAGGAACTTGCCTAAGATTTGGAAGACAGAAGCAAAGGAAAGGCCATTATTTCTGTAAGGTCTTGGTAGTCAGACATAGTAGGCATCCAGCTGTCTACACTGCAATGCACCCATGTCTTTCTTCCCCTGCTCCAGAGCCTCAGGCTATCTCTCTGACCCTCCCATCACAGATCTTTACTTCTCCCACATTTGTGTAAGCCCAAATTGTTCTATCAAATTCCTTATTGCCACAATATACACCATGGCGGCTCTAGCGACCAAACCCAGACTGACAGAACAATGTCACACTATTCAATTAATCTGTTTTATAACTGATGAAGATCACACTTTTTAGGTCCCTTCCAGATCTCTAAGTCTCTGAATCGAGAGTCCTTTTAGTCTAACATGAATAATAAATAGTAAGTTAATGTAGGATGTGAAATAAAACATATTCCACATTTATGAAATATAATTTATAGTGTGAAATCACAATGTATTATGTGAAATAAACACAAAGTGGAATATATTCACAAATAATAATCACTTTTTTTAATAAAGCAAAGATTTTTAGAAGCAAGGATTTAAAAAAAAAAAGAGGAAGGAGAAGTGCCAATCCAAATTTAACAACTTAGGGAAAATACTTATGGTACGGGTATGCGTTGGGGGTGGAAGTAGGAGTTTGGCAGGATACAGAAAGCTGACCTTTGTTGCCTCCATATTGTAAAAACTGAACCAAAGATTGGGCTGCCCTCCCATACTGTTCAGTGGCCTAGGATTAATATGAACAATCAAAATTTTTCAGAGTAGAGAGGAACAAGAATGAGTGTTCTGTCTAAAGGCCTTTGCGAAACCTACTTTAATTAGATTAACTGACCTGATGGTACTCTGCTACAAAAAGTAAGAACTTGGAAGGTGACAAAGTATAGTGGGATATGATCTGATAAAGACTTCTACATAACCCAGATTAATTAGTTTATTTTAAGGAACTAGAAAAAATAGACCAATATTTTTGCAAAGACACTAGCTAGTTTTAGCTATTTATTTTTAAGGGTTTTATTTATTTATTTATTTGTCAGAAAGAGAGCACAAGCTGGGGGAGTGGCAGGCAGAGGAAGAAACAGGCTCCCCGGTGAGCAAGGAGCCTGATGTGGGACTCAATCTCATGACCCTGGGATCATGACCTAAGCCAACCGCCACTGAACCAACTGAGCCACTCAGGTGTCCTAACGCTAGCTCATTTTAAAATGAATAGAGCTGAGGTGGTGAAAGCCTGAAGATATGTTAAATTCTGGCCAATGTAGTGGTTTTAATGCTTTCTGTCTAAATGCCTTGGGTTGAGTCTGAGGTGTCTCTACGTTTTATAATCTCTACACCCTTCTTCTTCATAAATGTATATGTTACTTATCGGACCCTGAAGCACATGAGTTACGGGCAGGCTTTAAGATTTATTGGGACTAAAGATAAAAGTGGGTTGGAATGATCTTGAAATTATAGATATACAAATACTGTAATTGATTCTGGAAAAGCACATTTAATATGCAAATACTTGAAACAAGGGTACTGAAAGTCTCCACTGAAGTATTAGTCTTAAACCATATGTACATATATATGGGTGCCTAGGTGGCTCGGTGGCTTAAGCATCTGCCTTTGGTTTGGGTCACGATCCCAAGGTCCTGAGTTCTGCTGCTTTGGGCTCCCTGCTCAGCAGGGAGTCTGCTTCTCCCTCTCCATTTGTCCTTCCCCCTCTGCTTGAGCTCTCCCTCTAATAAATAAAGTTTTAAAAATATATATATTTATATTAAATATGTGCTCCCCCAAAAGGGCATATAAAAGAATAAACCTGAATGTTAACCATTGTTATCTCTGAATGACGGGCTTGAGGATAATTTTTATTTTCTTCTTTTTTCATTAGTGAATTGTTCAAATTTTCAGGGCTGAACATGTGGAACTGCTGTAATCAGAAACTGTATTTAAAAACACATAATTGGTAAATTTAAAAATTTGGCAACCAGAAAAGGAAATAGTCTTAGCTTTTGCCTATGATTTCTTTCTTAAGATTCCCTGTCTGGGCACTCATTAACAGATTTGTTTAATTCTTTGAACATTTTTTCATTTCGTTCTTTGAACATATTTACACTAGATGCGTTGAAAGATTCTGCTAAATCCAACATCTGGGCCTACTTTTTTTTTTTTTTAAGATTTTATTTATTTATTTGACAGAGAGAGATCACAAGTAGGCAGAGAGGCAGGCAGAGAGAAAGGGGGAAGCAGGCTCCCTGCTGAGCAGAGAGCCCTATGCAGGGCTCGATTCCAGGACCCTGAGATCATGACTTGAGCTGAAGACAGAGGCTTAACCCACTGAGCCACCCAGGCGCCCCATCTAGGCCGACTTTGAGTCACTTTCCATTGACTGAGTATGAATCTCACTATTCTTAAATACGAATCACAATTTTTTGTTTCTTGCTACATCTAACACTTTCCGGTTAAAAACTAGGCAGCATAATAATGTGTAACAATGATTCCGATGATGTTATGTTCTTCTAAGAATTACTGGATTTCCCTTTCAATAGGCCGTGAATTCCCCTAGACTCAAACTACAGACTCTCGTCTTCTCACAGTATAAAGTAGTTCATATCTTTACTTTTAGTAGAGCTGGTTCTTTCAGCTAGCAACTATTGCTTTGTAGCCTAGGCGTTTGGGGATCACCCCTGCACCTCTCCAGTTCAATGGACAGCCAAAGATCTGAGCAGGACTTATACCCAGATTTCGGGGCTCACACTTTCTACTCTTCTCTTACTGTTGGGATTTCTCCATAACGTTCTACCTGCTCTGTCAGCCCCAAGCTCTGTTATCTATAACTCAAGACAATAAAACTTCCACTTTTTGCCACTACACCTATGAACAAGTCACAAAAGGCATCTGGTCAAAAAAAAGGCAAAAATTCACAAACCTCAGCCAGTGTATTTGTCTATCAAGTATAGGCCCCTCTCATGTTCCCGTCTAGTTTTTTAGGTTTGTTTTTTTTGGTTTTTGGTTTTGTTTTTTGTCAGACTCCCTGACCTCTGTCACCTCAGACTGGTAAGACTGTGGGTTTTCTGCCACATGAGGTCCAGGGATTGGGGAAACTCCCTTGGGGAAAAAAAGCTACAAACTTTGCAGTCCTTACCCATTGTAGACATGGTCTTTTAAGGGTGAACTCAGTTTCTACCTGTTTTTGATCACTTTCTATTGCCTTCGGTTTGTCTAGGTTCTCTACTGGTTAATCTCTGGAAAGGTTCACTCATTACTTCATTCTTCCATTAACTGGAATTAGAAACCCTATTATACATATTTTTACATGCTTGAAAGATTTTATAAAACATAATATGGCAAATGCATACAAACACACATGCATACGTAATTTCTTTCTGAATGTGCAAGGGGGATGTTTATGCTCATAATCGTGATTGTGGGAAGGTTTCACACGTGCATCCCATGTATGAAAACTCAACAAATTGTGGACTTCGAATCTCAGTAGTCGATTTGTGTCAATTATACCTCAGTAAAGCTTCAAAGGAAGGGGCGAGTTAAAAATCTAGATGACTGAAACAGTTTTAGATTAAACATAAGTAATTCCACTCCACAAAGCTATGGCTGTGGATTGGTATGTATGTATGTATTTATTTATTTATTTATTTATTTATTTATTTATTTATTTTTTAAAGATTTTATTTATTTATTTGACAGATAGAAATCACAAGTAGGGAGAGAGGCAGGCAGAGACAGAGAGAAGAGGAAGCAGGCTCCCTGCCAAGCAGAGAGCCCGATGTGGGGCTCGATCCCAGGACCCGGGATCATGACCTGAGCGAAAGGCAGAGGCTTTAACCCACTGAGCCACTCAGGCGCCCCTGGTATTTATAATGTAAGAAACATACTCTAAAATTAAGAACTAAGAGGAATGTGTGGTTTCATTTGTATCTAACCACCAGACAAGAACTGGTAAAATTTAGAATTGTGCCAAATTTAGGAAACAATACTGAGATTGTAACTATATCAAAATTATGCAATAGTAACTAATATCATTACTTGGGGTTTAATTTTTCTTTATTTTAGAAGTTCTACAATGTGAACTAGAAGTGTAACTTAAAATTATTAGGGAAAGGTTTTGCCCAGTTTTTCACATCCCTCTACTGGAATGTTAAGCTCAATGAAGGCAGGAACATTTTCTGTTTTATTTATTGCTGATTCCCTAGCACATAACAGCACTTGGCATATTGTAAGGGTTTGGAAATATTTTTTGAATTAGTGAATTAAAAAGGCAGGATGTTACAAAATAATTTCAGAGAATCAAGAGTTCTCTGAGAAGACATTTGAGGCAACAAAAATCAGTTTTGGTTAAAGTAGAAAAGTGTTAATCAAGCTGTGTTAGGTAATTTGCTCCTGGAAAACAGATTTATAGACTTTAAAAATATGTTGTCTTTAGGACAGTGGATGCCATTTTTGACTCTTTTATATTTAGCATCCAGAAGCAGAAAATTTTAGACCAAAGATAACAGAACGTAACTCCAACAATTTATAGAATCACTGTACTTGGATTCTTTTCTAATTATATACTATTGTTATATCTCCACAACAATTATCTACCATCATATATATCTACTATTGAAAAGATTAAAATCCAGGAAAAAATTTTCCAGTTAATCATTATAATCTAGAGATAAATTTTGACTCAAGAGGGCTAGATAAAGTTGATTTGAATTCATCATTATTAAATCTCCCTTGTTAAAATAGGAAACCTTCTTACTGAAATATCTTTTTATCTGGGAACATTTAATCTTTACCTTTATAGAATAATAAGTTTGCTTTTTTTAAAAGATTTTACTTATTAATTTATGTGACAGAGATCACAAGTAGACAGAGAGGCAGACAGAGAGCGAGGGGGAAGCAGGTTCCTTGCTGAGCAGAGAGCCCGATGCAGGACTCCATCCCAGGACTCTGGGATCATGACCTGAGCCGAAGGCAGAGGCTTTACCCCACTGAGCCACCCAGTCGCTCCTAGAATAATAAGTTTTAAAGATGATTGTCCTTCAATGATTGAGTGAGTTGCCTATATCTGATATTTCATGTCTTAATTTCTCTATATACTTAACCAAAGCATTCCTTATAATCCTATAAACTCATTTATCCTGAGTCTCCTGCAGACAATCATACAAATGAGAAAAGACTCTTTAATGGAGCAAAAAGATTAAAGTAATCATAGCCTGGCCTTCTATAGCTATAATAATTTTTACTCCTACTTTTACAAGTGAAAATAACTACTACATAGGAAAGTTGTAAAATTTAAAAGAATTATTTTTTGACCACAGATGGAAAGTCTGACTTTCAAATAGTACTTGTTTTAAGTTAGAAAAAAAATTATAATCATTGGTCCTTTTCCCTGGAACCAGGGAGTACAGGTAGGAATCCGCCACAGCAGTCCCAAATGAAGAAAATAGACAATTAAATTAAGGTAGTGGCAGGCGGGGCATAAGAGGAAGGGGAGAGGGATTTCATAGGTTAAACTGACAATCTAGACATTAACTAGATAGAAGGGAGGGGAAGATTGGTAAGAAATACACAAAGCACAGGTAGAGTATGAGAAAGTAAAAAATTTAGTTTTGAATGTAGTGCGTGGTGCAGACAATTGGAAATTCAGCTCTGGAGGTCAGGAGGGGGGCTGGAGATAGATATCCAAGAGTTAGCAATTAGCAATGTGCAAGCAGGAGTGGGCTACATGAAATTATTGACAGAGAACATGAAAACAAGGCACTAATGGTTCAGGCAAACCTCAGATCAAGATAAGCAAAGAAAAAGAAACCAAAAGACTAGACTAAGAGGAAGTCATGAAAGAAGTAGAAGGAAGACAGCATGGGGTCTCAATGTCGAGGTAACAAAAAATCTCAAGCAGAGACCGTCAGTGAAGAGTACAAGGAAGGAGAGGCTCTAGGGACTTTGCTATGAAGAAGTCGTTAACCTCGGGGCTGCCTGCCTGGCTCAGTTGGTAGTTAAGCATCTGTTTTGATTTCAGCTCAGGTCACGATCTCAGGATTGTGGGACTGAGCCCAAAGTCGGGCTCTGCACTCAGCAGGGAGTTTGCTTGAGAGTCTCTCTTTTTCCCCTCTCCCTCTGCCCCTCTCCTGTTTCTCTCCCCTCCTCTTAAAAAAAAAAAGAGTAAGTCTTTAACCTAGAGTTGCTTTAATAGTTGATACAGTATCAGAATTAGAAAATAGCTGGCAATGATTCCCTAGCGCTCTGTAAGAATGGTAGTACTTCACCTAGCAAACTTGAGATCAAATTGTCTAAGCATGAAAATATCATACACTAGGTGAATATAGTATGTCATCATAGCTTGATACACGAGTCACTAGTTTTCCATCTACTAATTTGTTTACTTTTATCCCTCTCGCATCCTCAGAAATTTTCGAGTGACTCCTCCTAGTATTTAACTTCAGCTAATCCATCAGGCAATCATGTCATCTCTTTCTGAAGATCAGGGCTGGACTCCCAATTATGTCTCACTATATCCACTGCTACCACCTTGACCCAAGCTAGCATCACCTCTAGCCTGTTTTACTGCAACAGACTTGTCTCTCTGCTTTAGTCTTTGGCCCTCTGTGCCTCTGTCTCAACACAACCGTGAAAATAATCTGTTAAAAGATACCTATCAGATCACAGCACTCCTCTGTTCAAAATCTTCCAGTGGCTTTCCATTTCCCACAACAGGCAAAGTCCTTACAAAGGCTCACAATGTGATCTCACGCCCTATTATTTTCCCTTTCTCTCACTGGGTCCCTGCCCCACTGGTCTCCAGGTTGTTCATTTAACACGTGGTTCTCAGGCTCTCAGGCTTTGACGTACAGAAGAACAGCCGGTTAAAATACAGATTGCTGAGCCACAACCCCAGAGTTTCAGATTCAGTAGCTTTGGGGTGGGGCTGAGAATTTGCATTGCTAGCAAGTTGCTAACCATGCTTATCAGAGACCGCACTGTTGAGAATCATTGATCTAACAAATCAACAGCATTCCTGCCTCTGGCCTTTGACATTGATTGAGCTGTGCCCATCTTAAATAGCCTCAAAAAAATAAAAAGTAAACAAATTAGTAGATAGAAAAGTAGTACCTCGTGGCATCAAGCCATGAGGTCAGTATATTTGTCTAGTTTATGGTGTCTTCATTGCTTAGAGATCTAGGTAATTTCTTCAGTGTGGGACTCAAATATCTTATCATCAGGGAGGAAATCCTCGATCTTATCGAAGACGTCAACGCCACCTCCACCGCCCAGAGAAAGGCCCAGCGAGCTCACTCGGCAGTCAAGACCTTTGTTATCATATCCTCCCTGAGCTTTGCTTCTCATCAGCTTTGGACTTGCCCTCTCTTCAATATGAACAAATAAATGTAACCATACATTTGATGGAAATATCTACCATAAAATATAAATGCCACAACACATAAAGTTCAAATTAAAACATTAAGATTAAATTCACCTTTATTCAGTGTTAATGGTTATATAAGCAAATTAATTTGTAGCATATCCCTTATTACCTGGCTTCCCTACAGCAGAGCCTATTTCAAAATGGAGTGGCCTGTTCCATTTCTTATTTGAATCTAAACAAATACTGGAGAATGCTCAAGAATGTTCCTTTTCGAAATATTTTCTCTGAGATAAGCTAGCCAAAATTTCAGTTTTCCGGGCAGAGTTATCCAGTTGCTTAAAAGCTTGTATGCTTAACTATATTTATCAGAACAAAGTTCACTTTCCAACAAAATGAAACTAAAGCTACCTTTCAACTCTCATTCCAGTAACTTCCTTTTCCTTTTTTCAAGACTTCTTCCTTATTCCCCTTTCTGGTCATAAACCTCTTGGATTGAGTTTGACCTTCCCTGACCCACCAGTTCTGAAAGCATAATGCAAATGTGGATCTCTGGGGAAAAAAGATGGTACATGGAATGCATGTATATGATTTCACTCACCCTGAAAACATCAGTAAAGCCATATAAAAGGGTTTTTTTTTTTTTTTTAAGATAAAAGCTAGCGGTATAATGGACATACATTCTGGTGGAACACCAAGTGTGAAAATCGATATTCAGTTGACGCCAAATGTCACCATTATATAATGAATATATGATGAATATCTTCTGAGATATTACAATGTGAAATTTAATCAAATTTTTAAAAAATTGTATTACCATCTTAGTATTAACATTTTTTAGAGATCATTTCTTAGCACTGAGAGCTACTAGGTTGATCCTATGGTCACAATACTTTCTATATGTAATACTATACAGATGCCCACTTTAAAACAAAGTCATTAGAGAATCAAGATTGGTTTGGGCTAGTTTTGCCAATTTAGATACTTCTAAGAATGATGGTGTTACCAAATTGCTGGACTTTCTTTCCTCTCACATAATAATTAATGAAAATTTGAAATCTCCTCTTTAATTCTTAGGTTTGGAGATCTGGTTGATGGTGACAATGCAATTTCATTGAAGTAATTCCATAAACTGAAGTTTTGTACATGCTTGATGATGCTTTCTAAATATTTTCAGATAAGTCTAAGATTGTTGTCCTAACATATTTTTTAAAAATATTCTTATATGGACTTCATGGATTCATAGGCTTGCTTGAGAAAACCTGGTTTTTAAACCTTGGATCTAAAAGTTTAACAATGGAGCTATGTAACTGGATTCCATGATGCCAAAAAGTAATGAATTTCCATCTGTGTCTATCACCAACACAGCTGTTCAGTTTCTTGGTTACCTTTTGATATGCAAATTCCCCCCCAGTTCATAGATGGATTCATTTGCTGTAGCACCTTTAAGCAAACAAAAAAACTTAACTTCATATACTAAAGGTACTGTAATTAGTAATAACCTCTGACAGCTTAATTTCTGACTAACATTAAATTGGGAAGATGGTTCCCTGAAGTGAACCCCACTAGCAGGATGATTTTTTTTATTTTTTTATTAACATATAATGTATTATTTTCCCCAGGGTACAGGTCTGTGAATCATCAGGCTTACATATTTCACAGCACTCACCATAGCACATACCCTCCCCAATACCCATAACCCAACCACCTATCCCCCTCCCCCCCGCAACCCTCAGTTTGTATTGTGAGGTTAAGAGTCTCTTATGGTTTGTCTCCCTCCTGATCCCATCTTGTTTCATTTTTTCCTTCCCTACCCCTCAAACCTCCCACTCTGCCTCTCAAATTCCTCATTATCAGGGAGATCATAGGATACTTGTCTTTCTCTGATTGAATTATTTTGCTCTGCATAATACCCTCTAGTTCCATCCACGTCATTGCAAAAGGCAAGATTTCATTTCTTTTGATGGCTGCATAGTATTCCATTGTATATATATACCACATCTTCTTTACCCATCATCTGTTGATGGACATCTAGGTTCTTTCCACAGTCTGGCTATTGTGAACATTGTAGCAGCATGATTTTAATCAACATAATTTGGTTTCACAATGGGGAACCCCCAACAACTGCTACAGTGAGAGAACAATGTCCTTTGGGCTTCTAAAAATAACTCAGAGCCCTGTAATTGACAATATTTTTTTTTAAAAGTTTAACCTTCCTAGATGACAATTTAGCATATGTAGCAAAAGCTTTAAAAATGCATTTTTTTCTGAACAGTTACAATCCTAGAATATGCCCAAAAGAAATAAAAGAATATAGAACTCTATGTATAAAAGTATTCATTATAACATTGTTTATATAGCAAAACATTAGAAAGAGCCTATATATCCAATAAGAGATTATGGACTGAATTATAGAAGAGCTATGTAAGGGAAAAGTATGTAGCCAATAAAAATAATGGCACAGGTCTATATTGATATAGAAAGATGATCATGGTATATCTTCAAATTGATTATCACAGATTTTAAGAGAGTATATGCTATCTACTCTACATTATGCCTATCTGTAAGTATAGATAGCCAAGTACAGATGGGTATCTATACAGATATAGACAGAAGGATCTATAACAAAATATTAATATATGATTATGTCTAGGTGAAGAATTTGGAGTGGTTTTACATTTTCTTCTTTGCAATTTTTCTCTTTTCTTCAGTTTCTGCAATAAGCATGTATTACTTTTATAACCACAAAAGGTTTAAATTCCAGTCAACCAAACATTGAAACATAAAGAATCTCAGTATCTAAACTGTCCCATGTCTTAATCACTGATAACTGCTAGAATGCCCTGGAGTAAAATAAGCCAAGTATACTACTTCTCGGGATAAAGGAGGGCCTATAATTTACAAATTAGCCAACCTAGAGAACTTTTGGGGTATTATCAGCCATTACTACTTAGCATATCCCTGAGGTCCAGAAATTTATCAGATAGAGGGAAAAAAACTTTTGTGATACAAGTTCTCCTTCTCAGAAACAGTATAGGTAATACACATACTTAGAGGTGGGAAAAAAACTTACTGCAGTGGATAATCTGGATGCCAATGTCATTTCCAAGTTCCCTTTGAGACCAAGAAGTGCAGGAACTAAAATGAAAACTTCTGTTACCTTTTTGAATACCTCCCAGTGCTGTAAGGAAAAAAGAAAACAATACAGAATTTTCTGATACTCTTGCAAAAATACTTTAGAAAAAAGACATTTCAAAAAATCTTAGTCTTTTTTCCCCCAATGTTGTATCTACATTTTGAATGACAACAGAGGTCATTTAATCAGTGAATATTTAGCTTAACTCTATTCTCCACAGCTCTGAAGCCTTGAGTTGCTTTAGAAGATTAAGTTAAATTGGAAGGGATAGCTGATATGGTCTCTACATCCCAAATACGTCTAGCTTGCTACACGACTGATACCCTTAAATTTTACTTTATCCCTTAATGAGGACAGGAGTCAGATTAACTAGTAGTTAAGCGCACAAACTCAAGAACGAGACCATCTGGATTTGAATCTTGGTTCCAACACTCATTATAACAACCCCACAGGAAAAGTCTAGTAATATTGTATTATATTATTTTATTTCACAGATGAAGAAACAAAGATTCAGAGAAGTTAAATCATTTTCCCAAGGCTAGAAGATGGGACTGAGAGGCACCTGGGTGGCTCTGTGGGTTAAGCTTCTGCCTTTAGCTCAGGTCATAATTTTAGGGTTCTGGGATCAAGCCCCGCATCGGGCTTTCT
Organism: Meles meles; assembly: GCF_922984935.1. Lineage (NCBI taxonomy): Eukaryota > Metazoa > Chordata > Mammalia > Carnivora > Mustelidae > Meles > Meles meles. The sequence continues at coordinate 17,004,387 of NC_060072.1, read as the reverse complement.
GTTCAGCGGGGATCCTGCTTCTCCTCTCTCTCTGCCTGCCTCTCTGCCTACTTGTGATCTTTCTCTCTCTGTCAAAAAAATAAATAAAATCTTAAAAAAACAAAAAACAAAAAAGAAGATAGGACCAAGAATGAACCTTGGGAGTTCTGAGTCATCCCATGTTCTGGTCCTCATTTTAGGGTGTGAGGCAAGAGGCTGCAGTGTACAGGATCCATAAAAAAGCACTAAATTGGAAATTTGAAAATTTATAATTCTAGGGATGGATCGGTCACAACCTAGCTGCGTAATCCTGGATGAGTCGCGCCTTTCGGATCTCCATTTCTTCATCCATGAAATGAAGATACTGTCTGACAGCCCCGTTTAGCCCTTGGGAAAATGCCACGACAATGAAAATAACATGTTAAAGTACTTTATAAAGTGAAAGAAATCCCTTAAAACAAATCACTTAATAACACAACTTACTACTTTATTATGCCATTAAGAGGGGATTGTCCCAGTAAAAGACTTTATGGACTAACATCTTGATTTATGCCAAAAAAATATCAAGAACGCAGCCCTGTCATTAATACCAAGACAGGTAAGAGAAGTAAAACTTAAATCCATCAGATAAATGAAAGAAAAATGCAATCTGTCCCCAGAGCTGCCCTAGAGGTTATTTCAAATAGGTATAGAACTAGGACCTAAAGAGGTTAGGAAATGTTTATCAGATCGGTGTTTGGTAAAATCCTGGTTCAAAGAATATACGAGGGAATCCTTCTAGGGTTCAAGTCAATTAAGGATGAGCCTAATAAAAAGCATTGGGGGCCCAGCTGATCCCAGACTTCTTAACCTGCCAAAAAACTAAGAAATAATCTTCCCATGTTTCACAGTGGGTTAAGAATGGGAAGATGTGCGTGTGGGATATGCCTCCTTCAGAGGTTAAAAGTGGTGGTGGTGATAATGATGATGATGATGATGAAAAAGGTAATAATTATTAACAATATTCAACATCCACTGATTGCTTAGTATGTGCCAGGCACTGTTTTCTTTAGCTTTACTCATTTAAGCTTCACAATAGAACTATGGGATAGGGGTCATTTTTAACAATTCAGGAATACATTTTACCTAGACATCTGGCTATATGACTTAATTTTAGAAACACGAGATATCCAGATATCTCTACCAGTCTAGCTCCTATATGTCACCACACTTTGGATCTGCTGGGATGAACACCTTTTGGTTACTCCCATCCTTTCCAAGTACGATTCAAATCAAACACTCCCGTGAGAATTACTGTGAAGTCACTGTCACCTTAGATTGCTATAAGAACACTCCATTACTGATTTCCTATCTCATGCCAAATAAATTCTATATTCTTTTCCCTACACCTGCAGAGGTATGCTTCTAGAAGTTCCCAAACTTTCCCAGTTTTCATGACACCCCGCAGGCCAAAAGAAACACCTAAAAGTCCTGTTTATTAAGTAGTTGGTCCAAACAACTTAACACATATTTATTTCCTAACAATTTAATAGCCATTTGTAGAAGTAAAAATACATTGAAAAAATATTTTATGTCCTATCACCATAATGACTTATTAATGGTTATTAATACTTATTAATACCTGTTGGTCATTGCACAACTTCTCAAACCTTGTAACTGGACACTGTCACTGTCATTTCTTGTTCTATATTGGTTTTTGTGTGACATTTGCTTTTTTTCACAGCACTCCTGAAAATCTAGCCATCAAGAAAAATGTGTGATGCAATGTGGAAGTGTTGAACCACTCTGAGTCTGTAGAATGTCCAAGAAATATCACTGTGCTTCCCTCAAAAAATTTTTTTAATGTCCCACAGCAACCCTGGAGTGTCAAGAGACAGCATCTGGCCTATAGAGCGGTGAGAGGTTAATACAATACTTGAGTCTAGAGAAGGACTTTGGGGTCAGATTATCTAGGTTGGAATTCTGACTCTTCCTACTTTTACTGTGTGACTTGTGTGATTTACCGAAGTTTACTTAACCATTCAGCTGTTGAAGGTTACCTGGGTTGTATTAGGAAGCAGTCCACTTTATTGTATTACCTGCTTGGCTATTATGAATGAAGCCGCTATAAACATTCATGTACCAGATTCGTGTGAACTTAAGTCTTCATTCTCTGGCATAAGTGCCCAGGAATGCAATTGTTAGGTCATATGATAGTTAACATTTAGTTTTAGTTTGTGTGTGTGTGTTTGTTTGTTTTTAAAGATTTTATTTATTTATTTGACAGATAGAGATCACAAGTAGGGAGAGAGGCAGGCAGAGAGAGAGAGGAGGAAGCAGGCTCCCTGCCAAGCAGAGAGCCCGATGCGGGGCTCGATCCCAGGACTCTGGGATCATGACCTGAGTGAAAGGCAGAGGCTTTAACCCACTGAGCCACCCAGGTGCCCCGTGTGTGTGTTTGTTTTTAAGAAACTGTCAAGGCGTGCCTGGGTGGCTCAATCCGTTAAGCATCAGACTCTTGGTTTCACCTCTGGTCATGATCCTAGGGTCCTGGGTTGGACTCCCACCACCCGGAAGTCAGGCTCCATGCTCAACATGGAGTTTCCCTCTTTTACGGGTGCTCTCTCTCTCTAAAATGAAAATAAAATCTAAAAAAAAAAAAAAAAAGACACTGTCAAGGTGCTTTCCAGAGTAGCTGTTCTGTTTTAAATTCCCATCAGCAATGTATGACCATTTCTCTACATGCTTAACAGCATTTCATAGTTTACTGTTTTTATTATGGCCATTCTGATAGGTGTGAAGTGATACCTTGTAGTGATTTTCATTTGCATTTCTCTAATAGCCAAAGATCCTGAACATCTCATGTCTATTTTCCATCTGGACACACTCTTTGGTGAAATGTCTCTTTGTCTTTTGTCAATTTTCTAAATTTTTTTAACTGTTGAGTTTTGAGGAGTCCTTTATACAGTCTAGTCTTTTGTCTAGGTTGTGCTTTGCAAATATTTTCTTCCACTCTGCAGGTTGCCATTTTATCCTCTTAACAAGGTCATTCAGAGAACAAAAATTTTATTTGATGAAGTCCAATTTATCCATTATTCCTTTTATGGATCCTGCTTTCGATATCAAGTCTAAGAAATCTTTGCTTAGCCCTGGATCCTGAGAATTTTCTCCTGTATTTTTCTAAAAGGTTTATAGTTTCACATTTCATATTTTAAAGGTATGATCCATGTTGAGTTTTTTTTTTCTTTTCTTTTTTTTTGAGTTTATTTTTCTACAAAGACTTAGGTTGAGGTTTATTTCTCTGCCTATGGATGTCTAATTGCTTCAGCACCATTTGCTGAAAGGGCTATTTTTTTTCTCCACTGCACCTGTCTCCAAAATTAGCTGAATATATTTGTGTGGGTCCATCTCTGGGCTATCTGTTCAGTCGCACTGATCTACATGTCTATCCCTCCACCACTACCACAGTCTTGACTACTGGAGCCACGTTAATCAGCTTGACACCAGGTAAATTGATCCTTCCCTCTTTATTTTTATTTTTCAAACCTGTTAAAACTATTCTATCTTCTTGTCCTTTGCATATAAATTTTAGAATATCATCTGCAAAATGTATGGAGTTTTAAAAGTTCTGTTAAACCCATTTATCAATTTGGGGAAAACTGACATCTTTATTATGTTGAGTCTTCCAAGCCATGAATATGGCATGACACTCCATTTATTTAGATCGTCTTTGGTTAATTTCATCAGGGTTTTATGGCCTTCAGCATACAAGTACTGTACATATTTTATTAGATTTACATATAAGTACTTATTTTTTGAAAAATGTTACTGTACCTTTAATTTCAATGTCCGCCTATTCATTGTAGTGCACAGAAATAGAATTTTATTTTTTTTAAGATTTTATTTATTTATTTGACAAAGAGAGAGATCACAAGTAGGCAGAGGCAGGTAGAGAGACAGGAGGAAGCAGGCTCCCTGCCGAGCAGAGAGCCCCATGCGGGGCTCGATCCCAGGACCCTGAGATCATGACCTGAGCTGAAGGCAGAGGCTTAACCCACTGAGCCACCCAGGCGCCCCTAGAATTTATTTTTTGTATGTATTATGTACCCTGTGACCTCGCTGAATTCATGTGCCAGTTTTAGGAGCTTTCTTTGTAGATTTCTTGGGGTTTTCAAAGTAGGCAATCACATAATCTGCAAACGGCAACAGTTTTAGTTTTTCCTTTCCAATCTGTATGCCTTTTTCCCCCCTCGCCTAATCGCACTGTGTTCAATAAAGATAATGAGTGCAAACATCCTTGCCTTGTACCTGGTCTTAGGGAAAAAGACATTCATATTTCACCATTAAGCACAATACTGAGGAAATTCCACTCTAGTCCTAATTATCTGGGAGGTTTTTTTTTTTTAATTTTTTTTTAAAGATTTTATTTATTTATTTGACATAGAGAGAGATCACAAGTAGGGAGAGAGGCAGGCAGAGAGAGAAAAGAGAGGGAGAAGCAGGCTCCCTGCTGAGCAGAGAGCCTGATGCAGGGCTTGATTTCAGGACCCTGAGACCATGACCTGAGCTGAAGGCAGAGGCTTAACCCTCTGAGCCACCCAGGTGCCCCCTGAGAGTTTTTTTAAAACATGAATGAGTGTTGAATTTTGTCAAATGCTTTTTCTGCATCAGTTGGCATTATCATGTGATTGCCTGTTAATATGGTAAATTACACTGATTTAATTTTCAAATATTGAGGCAGACTTGCTTCCCTCACTTCTTCATGGTGCATAATTTATTTTACATATTGCTGAATACTATTAGACAGTGTTTTGTTAAGGATTTTTTGGGGGGAGGTCTGTATACAGGAGATTAATCTGTAGACTTAAAGAAAATTACATTGTCTCTGGGTTTGGTATCTGGGTAATAACTTGCTCTTAAAATGAACTGGAAATTGTTCCCTCCTCTTTCATTTTCCAAATGAGCTTATGTAGAATTAATATTAATTCTGCTTAAAATATTGACAGACTTTTCAGGTGAACTATCAGGGTCTGAAGATTTCTTTTTTAGGAGTTTTTAAAATTATGCACTCAATTTCCTTAGTGGCTACAGAGCTATTCAAATGATCTATTTCATTTTGGGTTCCTTGTGGTAGTTCTGCTATTCAAGGAAGCAGTCCACTTTGCGTAAGTTGTAAAATATATGCGTGCATAGTTGTCTGTATAGTTTTCTCTTATTATTCTTCCAGTATCTACAGGATCTGTAGTGATATCCCCCATTTCATCCTGATATTGGTAATTTGTCTTTTTTTTTGGCAGTATTGCTACACATTCCATTTTACTGATCTTTTCAAAGAACCAATTATTTGTTGCATCAGTTTTCTCTATTGTTGTCCTGCTTTCAATTTCACTGCAATTTTTGCTTTTATCTTTATTACCCTTTCCTCTCCTTGCTTTGGGTTTATTTTGTTCATCATTTTCTGCATTTGAGATGAGAGCTTTGATTGTTGATTTAATATTTTTTTTCCTCATTCTAATGTACGCATTTAATTCTATACATGTCCATCTCTGTATCGCTTTACCTGTGACTCACAAATTTGGACGTTACATTTTCATTCTGTTGGACGTTTTGTTTTTGACTTTTTTGAGACTTCCCCTTTGAACATGGATTGTCTAAAGGTATGTTGTTTAGTTTCCAGGTATGTGGAAGTTTTTCTGTTTTCTTTCTGTTACTGATTTCTAGTTTGATTACATTGTAATTGGGGAACATAATCTGAATCATTTCAGTATTTTAGACTTCAGATTTGGTTTATGGCCCAGGATATGGTCTCCCTTGGTATACGATCTGTGGCACTTCAAACAGCATGGGTGTGCTGCTGTTTGAGGAGGGAGTGTTCTGTAAATGTCAGTTAGATCTTGTTTGGCTGATGGTGTTAGTCCTCCTATATCCTTGCTGATTTTCTATCAGTTCTATCAACTGTTGAGAGAACGGTGTTGAAGACGCTAACTGTAATTGTGGATTTTTCTATTTCCTCCTTTCAATTCTATTGGGGGCTCTCATTATTAGCCAACAAAAATTAAAATTCTGGCACTCTACATGCCCTCCTCTGATATCATCCTGGACACAGTGCTGGGGCACCTCACTAGCTTCTTCCTCCCCAGATTTATTGAAGTGTAACTGAAAAAAGTGTAATATATGTAAAGTGTATAACATGATGATCTGATATGCACACATTGTGAAAGGAGGCCTACCACTGAGTTAATTCACATACCCATTAACTCACATTGTTACCTTTTTCTTTGTTTGGTGAAAATGCTTAAGACCTACTGTCTTATTTAGCAATTATCAATTATACAGTATAGTATTATCAACTATAGTATTATCAACTATAGTCACCACGCTATATATTAAATCCTCAAAATCTTTCCAAACTATGGAAAGAACCTGGATGTCCATCAACAGATGAATGGATAAAGAAGATGTGTACAATGGAACACTATGCAGCCATCAAAAGAAATGAAATCTTGCCATTTGCGACCACGTGGATGGAACTAGAGGGTATCATGCTTAGCGAAATAAGTCAATCAGAGAAAGACAATTATCATATGATCTCCCTGATATGAGGAAGTTGAGAGGCAACGTCAGGGGTTTGGGGTATAGGAAAGGAATAAATGAAACAAGATGGGATCGGGAGGGAGACAAACCATAAGAGACTCTTAATCTCACAAAACAAACTGAGGGTTGCCAGGAGGAGGTGGGTAGGGAGAGGGTGGTTGGATTATGGACATTGGGGACGGTATGTGCTATGTGAGTGCTGTGAAGTGTGTAAACCTGGCGATTCACAGACCTGTACCCCTGGGACTCATAATATATTATATGTTAATAAAAAAATAAAAAATTCCTAAAAAATCCTCAGAACTTATTCATCTTACAGCTGAAAGTTTATACCTTTTAACCAATCTCTCCCCATTTCCCTCATTCCCCACCAAGTACCATTTTGCTATTTCTAGGAGTTGTTTTTTTTTTTGTTTTTTTTTTTTTAGATTCCGCATGTAAGTGATACTATGCAAATATTTGTCTTTCTCCATCTGGCATATTTTACTTAGCATAATGTCCTCCACATACATCCACATTTTTCATTACAGCCCCAAACTGAGCCTTTGCTGCTCTGGGTATGTGGGCGAGACCACAGTCTTTTCTGTCATGGTTGGCTAGAGTAGAACAATTCTTGTCCACAAGGTTTCTGTCTCGCTAGATTGCCCCTTTACTGGTCCTTTAGCTGGAGAGAGCAGGCTTTTCTTGTTGTTGTTTCCACCTGTTGGTATTCCCAGGTTGCTGGCTTCTTTAGCTCCAGATCTGGGATACATGAAGTGAAAAGGGCCTCACCAGACTGCTTTCCTTCTTTCTTTTTTTAAAAGATTTTATTTTTTTGACAGAGAGAGATCACAAGCAGAGAGGCAGGCAGAGAGAGGAGGAAGCAGGCTCCCTGTTGAGCAGAGAGCCCTATGCGGGGCTCGATCCGAGAACCCTGAGATCATGACCTGAGCTGAAGGCAGAGGCTTTAGCCCACTGAGCCACCCAGGCACACCATCAGACTGCTTTCTTCTCTTCACCTTTCACAGATCTTCTTATGTTTGTTTTATATAAAGTTTCCAGGGTTTGGTTTTGTTTTGTTGTTGTACTTAATGGGCAGGACAGGTAAATGTGCATTTATTACAGGTTTCCAGAAGTCAAAGTGCATGAATTATTTTTTAAATAAAAACCAGAATCATAAAAAAAAAAACACAAAACACCAGAATCATTACATCAGAGGGAGTGCTACTACTTTCCTGGGATCACATGTTAAAAGAGATATTTCTCTTTAATACAACCTCTAAAATGATCACCATGCTTTATAAGGAGACGCAAATATGCTGATGCCTTCCTAGCTTTGTATATTGAGGAACTGATAAAAATTAGTCTAACATTGATACTGTCCTCCTACCTTCTCTTTGCACTTTTAAAACACTGGCATTTTTGTCCATAAAACTTCAACAAAGTATCTTTTTTCTCCCTTACTGCTCTACTTTCGGTATCAGAAAACTAGCCCTGACTCAGAGTTCCATGGTTAGAAATACAGCTTAGGCACTGCATCATTCCATCTGAATTCCAAAACACACATAGCAATATAGTAATAAAGGACTATTTGAGAGCTATATTATCCTTTATTTCAAAGGAATATTTTCAGCATTGCAACAATGCTATCTTCATAAAACATAATAGGATCTCAGGGTTTGGCAGACATCAGTTTTCAATAAAATTCTAATGATCAGGATAAACTTACCTAGAAATTAGTGGACGTTCCAAAGGTATTAGCTCAGTTTATATACACTTCTTCTAGATGGATAGGTAACTAACAATAATCTCATTTTACAGAATCTTATAATAGGTTAAGTCAACGGACAATCCAAGATGTGCACATAGCATAATGTACAGAGAACAGGATTTATTCACAAGACGGGGCTCTGCCATTGATAAGCTGTGTGTTCGTGGACAAATCATTTAACGATTTGCTTATTTTTAGTGAGGCAAGAGAAGACAAAGAGCTTGGACTAGGATATCTCCAGTTGAATCCTACAATTAAAAACTCTAAATCTGATTATCAATATCCCACAATACTTGTAACAAAGTAGAGTTTATTTCATTTCATTCATTCATTGAACAAGGAATTACTGAATGTCTGCTCTATGTAAGGCATTAGGCTGGTTTTTTGGACAGGGCCCTCCTTAAGTGGGACAGAAGACTATGTGGACTAACTATCCCACCCAACTCCATTTACCAGTAGTACGGGAATTTACATTACTTCAGATTCATGGTTCTCAAACTGGAAGCCACATCAAAATCACCAGAAATAATAAAGCTCATAAAAACAGCTTGTTGGACCCGCCCCAGGTTTTTGATTCAGTAGAGGCGGGATAGTCTGAGAATTCGTGTATCTACGTTCCCAGATGATGCTGATGATACTGGGTCAGGGAGCCCACTTTGAGAACCACGGACTCACATAAATAAAAAGACCACGGTGGAGCCAGGTCCTATGTGGGCAGGGTCACTACACTCAAGGTGCTGTTCTTGCCTCCTGGGCATCCTTTTCCATCTCCGTTTTCCTGGAAGCAGTATCTACTCCCTTTCACTTAAGAAGCAGTTAAATTCCTATTCTTCGTGCTTCTAGTGAAATTGCTGATCTGAGTGGCCATCTGTCCCGAGACAGAAGTGTAACTCTAACAGGGCTCATCATGTTATCCCATCTCCCTGATCACACTGACTGTTCCCCCAGGGGTAAGCATGTGACCAAAGACAACCCAACCGAAGAGTTCTTCCTTAGGATCTTCCAAACTGAAGACAGAGGAGAGACAGCTCATTCTTCCCCTTTGTAAAACAAACTGAAAAGATATGACCCCACAACTGTCAGGAGCTACGTGCCATAGGAGAGAATGTGGGTGACAAACAAAATGGAACTTGAGAGTCAGAGAGAAGATAATCATAAAATTAAGTCCCTGATCTAGTTATGTCTGAGGTAGGCGGTACAACTATTCTGCCTAGTTAGGAAAGACAATGCATTCTTTATTATTATCGTTATTGTTATTTAAATTAACTGGTTAGTTGGGTTTCAATTTCTTACAACAGAGAAGTTCTGGGGCATAGAAGGGGAACCAAAGATAAGATATGTCCCCTATAAGATAGTACAGTAAGTAGTTAAAAGCCAACTTGGGTTTAATCCAGCCAGTTATCAGTTATGTGACCTTGGGCAAATAACTTAATCTCGAACCCTGGTACGGCGCCCACCTGAGTCCTCACACACAGAAGGTGAGAACTCGCGCTAGGTACTGACAAAGAACAGTCAATGAATGATGCCTGTTAATATCACATCATTTACTGAACACTGATCTCCTGGGTACTATTAATTGTGCTTCACAAGCTCTTTTACCAAGTTCTTTAATTCATGGCCCAGGGTGAATAAAGCGATGTTGTAAGGCACAAGCACACAAAGGTAGTTTAGACTGGGACAAAAGCTTACCCCTTGGGGTAAGTCTGAACATGTAAAAAGAACATTTCATATCCCTATAGGTCTTTTCGGTACTTCAGTAGAATTCCTATAACACTCTTCTAAGTGTTCAGTCATACATTTTGGTTAAGTATTTGCATTTCCCATTACTATGAAAAGGCATCAACTTTGGGGTAAAAGCTCCAAATCTAAATTCCTAGCCTGTATTTGCTAGCTGAGGGAGCTCTCTGAGCCTCACTCAAATGCCTCATTTGAAAAGTGAGGTTAAAAACTCAATCTTTGGATTATTACTCCCACTCAATACAGGTCATCTCAGCAGATTTTCTCGGCAAACATCAACGGACCACTCCAAGCTGGAGTAAGTGAATAAGAAAAAAAGTAAAAAGCAGAGAGGCGGGGCTAGAGCAGGTCTTACATAAAACAGGGAGCAGATGTCCTACTACACAGAAAGCAGACAGTGGCCAAGCGATCTACCCTAATTTGCCGTCGGCCACATATTAAGTACTGCCTTAAGACACTAACAGCCATATAACTCCTCATCCCGAATTTGATAATCTAGCCGGAGCAGCACATGTGACAGCACCTGCTAAGGACTGAATGGTGTCACCTTCATAATTCCTATGTTGAAGCCCTAACCCCCAACGTGACTGTATTTGGAGATCAGGCTCATAAGCTGGTGATGAAGGTTACAGGAATTCATAAGGGGAGGACCCGAGTCTGACAGGGCTGGTGCCTTTATAAGAAGAATAAGAGGCACCAGCCCCTGCTCTCTCCAGCATGCGGACGCAGAGACTAAAGGCAGCTCTCTGGAAACCAGAAAAGGAACTCTCACCAAGAACAGGGTAGGCTGGGGTCTTGCTCTTGGACTTACCAGCTTCTAGAACTGTGAGAAATAAGTGTTTAATGTGTAAGCCACCCAGTCTATAGTATTTCATTATAGCAGTCCAAGCAGACTAAGATAGCACCAAAGACAAACTTTAGTTTTTTAGTTCTTTAAAACTGGCCCTGACCTCTATCATGTTAGAAGACTGTAGCCCTTGGAGGTGTCGGCGGCTTAGTCATTAGGGGTTTGCCTTCAGCTCAGGTCATGATCCCAGGGAACTGGGATGGAGCCCTGCATGGGGTTCCCTGCTCAGTGGGGAGCCTGCTTCTCCCTCTCCCTCTGCCTGCTGCTCTGCCTGCTTGTGCTCTCTCGCTGTCAAATAAATAAATAAAATATTTAAAAAAAAAAGGTATGTAGCCCTTAAAGGATTACAAAAGCTTTCACATACATTAAATTTATATAATGTGTAGTGGTGAAGAGGACAGATATTGAGTTTGGACCAAGATCCAATCCTCAGCTCTATCACTTGATGACAAAGTTTTTTTTTTTTTTTTTTAAATTTCGTAAAGCAAAGACAATGGCACCTTTCCTACAGTTTTCTTGAAAGGATTAAAATAGATCATGTATGTAAAGAGCTTAGGGCAGTGCCTACAGCAAACTTTCAATAAATGGTGTCATGTTTCAACAAACATTTACTAAAAATCTACTTAACCTGATAGGGATGTAATGGTGAAATTTTTTTTAAAACTTACCAAAATAAACACTAAAAGAAATAGAAAAATTTGATTAGCTCTGTGACTTCTATAGAAACTCAAGTTGTAAAGGAAAACATTCCCCCACAAAAAACAAAAACAAAAACAAAAAACACATTCCCCCACAGAAAATAGTGGGACCAGATGCCTTCATCAGGGAATTATACCAAATACTTACGGAAGAAATAATGACAAAGTGACATAAACCTTAACAAAGAATAGGAGAAAAAAAGAGAACATTTTCAGACGAGATCGGGCGCGTTCAGGGTGGTATGGCCATAGACAAAAGAGAACATTTTCAAATTCACTCATGAGACTAGTACTACGTAATGAAAACTGCTAATGACATTATGAGGAGGACAATTATGGGCTAATGTTACGTACGGATATAGATGCAAAAAAATCTCACCAAAATATTAGCAAAATTAATCAGAATTGTATTAAAAGAAAACAAATCACGAACAGGTTATACTTATCCCAGAAATGTAAGATTGATTTAATTAATATAATTCAACATAGCAACAAAGGGGAAAAAATCATAGATGTTAACAATAAATAGAAAGTATTTGATAAAATTCCATTCATGATTTTTAACACAAAGCTTAGTAAATTAAAAAAAGAAATGTCCTTAATATCATAAAGAGTATTACAAATGTCAATAGCAAACCCCAGACTTCATGAGGAACTGTTGAAAGCTTTCTCTTGGAGATCTAGGACAAGATAAGTCTGCTTTCATCAGTCCTATTTTATTTTTTAAATCTTTTTTTTTTTAAGATTTTATTTGTTTGACAGAAAGAGAGATCACAAGTAGCCAGAGAGGCAGGCAGAGAGAGGAGAAGCAGGCTCCCCGCTGAGCAGAGAGCCAGATGCAGGGCTCCATCCCAGGACCCTGAGATTGTGACCCAAGCCGAAGGCAGAGGCTTAACCCAACTGAGCCACCGAGGCACCCTCATTACTCCTATTTTATAGTGCTTTGGAGGTCCTAGCCAGTACAGAATGCCACAAAAGTAAATAAATAAATTATATGAGTTTTAGAAAGAAGTAAATACTGTCATATTCACAGATCATACGGTTAGGTTATGATGAAGTAATTCCAAAAGAATTTACATACAAATTATTATTAGTTAGTGATTTTAGCAAACTTGCTAGATACAGGGTCAACACACACACACACACACACACACATACACACAAAGTGAAATTTTAAAAGAACTGTACCATTTACAATAGCATAAAATGCATCAAATAACTAAGAATAAGTCTAACAAAAAATGTAAAAGACCTGTGCTCAGAAACTAGAAAACATCAGAGAAGGAAATCGAAGATGACCTAATAAAAGGAGAGGGCTATTGCATGTACCTGTGTCTGAAGAGTCAGCATTGTAAGGAGTAAATTCTCCTCAGAATTATCTCTAGATTCAATGCAATCTGAATCACAATTACAACAACTTTCTTTTGTGGAAACTGACAAGCTTTTATACTGAAATGTACATGAAAGTGCAAAGGGAAAGGAATAGCCAAAGCACTTTGAGGAAGAACATGGAGAGAACATTCTCTACTCTATATTCAGATAGTGTGGTATTCATGCCAAGCAACATAAATACACCAAAGGAGGAGAATAGAGAGCCCAGAAACACGTCTGCCAATAAACGGGTACTTGATTTATAACAAAGAGTTTGGTTAGACAATAGCGCAGGCACACCTGGAAATCCATGTGGAAAGAAACAAAACAATACACAATCCTACATCAAACCCTCTAATAAAAAAGTATTCCAGGGAGAGGATTATCTAAATGTAAAAGGCAAAACAACAAAACTTTAAGAAGATAATTTAAGAGAACACCTTAATTACCAGAAAGTATGGAAAGGTTTTTTAAGCGGGAAGCAAAAAATACAAACAATGGAAAAGTAGGGAAAAAAGGCACTATATCAAAACTAAGAACTCGGGGCGCCTGGGTGGCTCAGTGGGTTAAAGCCTCTGCCTTTCGCTCAGGTCATGATCCCAGGGTCCTGGGATCGAGCCCCGCATCGGGCTCTCTGCTTGGCAGGGAGCCTGCTTCCTCCTCTCTCTCTCTCTCTCTGCCTGCCTCTCTGCCTACTTGTGATCTCTATCTGTCAAATAAATAAATAAAATCTTTAAAAAAACAAAACAAAAAAAAAAAAAACTAAGAACTCATTGAGAGAGGGAAAAGGTAAGCCACAGAGGAAAGATATTTTTAATACATATAGCTAAAGGTTTTGTATCCAGAATATACAAATAACTCCTACAAATCAGTAAGAAAAAATCTAACAAATAAGAAAATGAGCAAATAAACCTTCACCAGTAACGTCCAAATAAATGGTCAATAAACATCATTAGTCATGAGGGAAATCCCCATTAAAACCACCACACATATGCCAGAATTTCTCAACTTACAAAGACTGCTGATACCTTGTACAAATAAGAATACAGAGCAGTGAGACCTCTCAAACACAGCTGGTTAACCTGTAAATTGGTACAACTACCTGACATATACTAACTTTAAATACCTGTATATCCTAAGACCCAGAAATTCCATTTCTCCATGTATATACAACAAAGATGCATGTACATGTGCACCCAGAATCTGGAAACACCAATGAGTTCAATGTCCAGAATTAATATACTGTGATCTTTTCATAATTGGATTAATATATAGCAATAAAAATAAATGGACTACAGTTTCATAAAACTTACATAATGCTGAACAAAAAAAAAAAAACAGACACGGGGCGCCTGGGTGGTTCAGTGGGTTAAAGCCTCTTGCCTTCATTCGACTCAGGTCATGATCCCAGAGTTCTGGGATCGAGCCCCACATCAGACTCTCTGCTCAGCAGGGAGTCTGCTTCCCCTTCCTCTCTCTCTGCCTGCCTCTCTGCCTACTTGTGATCGCTGTCAAATAAATAAATAATCTTTAAAAAAAAAAAGACACAGAAGAATATATATTCTACACTTCATTATATAAAGTTTTAGAAAAACTAAGTAAAACCAAACAATGGTGTTTAATGATGCACATTTATAAAGACAAAGAAGTACAGACCATAAAATCAGATTATTGATTACCGTTGGTGATGGGGAATAAAAGGTAGCAATCACAAGGGAGCATAGAGATGACTAATGAATACTGCTAAGATTTTGTTGCTTGACTTGATAGTTATTTGGTTGTTTGCATCATGAAAATTCACTGAGCTGTACATTTTTGGTTTTTATACTATGTGCTAATTTTCATAATTAGAAGTTTTTAAAGCATATTTAAATGAAATTTTTCAAAACATGTTTTTGTCATTTTTAACACCAGGGTTTAATATTATAAATCAATTGTACATGTGTTGTTCTCTCAAGTAGTATCAAGAAATAAGTAACTATTACACCAGAGGAAGGTGTAACATCTTAAAGGTGTTATTATCGTTCTAGATTAAATGCTGAGTGTTTCTTCAGAATAATTGGTATATCAAGAAAAAAATGTCAACCAGAAATAGTTCATTCATTTTAACAGTTGTGATACTATTGTAGTAACTTCAAACAATTATATTTCAAGTGAACAGGTAGATCTGGTCCTCTGTTGGTTTATAGTCCATTCAAAAATTCAATATACTATCCATCTCCCTTATTCTAACCTCCTGTCTCCCTCTTATTAACACCCACCTGGAAAATAGACAAAATCTCCCCATCTCAATATCCTTAAATTAATTACATCTGCAAAGTTTCTATTTTCCCCAACATTTTTTTTACTGATGGATAATTAACATACAATTATATTAGTTATAGGGGTACGATATGATTCCACAATTCTATACATTACTCAGTGTTCATCAAGATAACTGTCCCCCCCCTTTTTTTAAAAAATATTTTATTTATTTGACAGAGAGAAATCACAACTAGGCAGAGAGGCAGGCAGAGAGAGAGGAGGAAGCAGGCTCTGCGCGGAGCAGAGAGCCCGATGTGGGGCTCGATCCCAGGACCCTAGGATCATGACCCGAGCCGAAGGCAGAGGCTTTAACCCACTGAGCCACCCAGGCGCCCCTCTTAACCCCCTGTACCTATTTAACCCAATCTCCCCACCCACCTTCTGTCTGGGAACCATCAGTTTGTTCTCTATATTTAAGAGTCTGTTGTTTCCTTTTTTTTGTACATTTTGTTTCTTAAATTCAATATACGAGTGAAATCATATAGTATTTGTCTTGCTCTGACTTACTTCACTTAGCATTATACCTTCTAGGTTCATCAGTGTTGTTGCAAATGGCAAAATCTCATTCTTTTTCATGGTTGAATAAGATTGCACTATATATACATATATATCGTTTTTTCTTTAACCATTCACCCTTCAATGGACAATTGCATTGTTTCCACATCTCGGCTATGGTAAATAGTAGTACAATAAACATAGGGGTGCATATAGCTTTTCAAATTAGTGTTTTTTTTTTTTAAAGATTTTATTTATTTATTTGACAGAGAGAAATCACAAGAGAGGCAGGCAGAGAGAGAGGAAGGGAAGCAGGCTCTCCGCTGAGCAGAGAGCCCGATATGGGACTCGATCCCAGGACCCTGAGATCATGACCCGAGCCGAAGGCAGCGGCTTAACCCACTGAGCCACCCAGGCGCCCGTAGTGTTTTTATTTTCTTTAGGTAAATATCATAATGGAATTACTGGATCTTAGGGTATTTCTATTTTTTAATTTTTTAAGGACTCACCATTACTGTTTTCCAAAATGGCTGCACCAATTTGCATTTCCACCGGTAGTGCACGAGAGTTCCTTTTTCCCAACATCCTCACCAGTACTTATTTCTTGTGTATTTGATTCTAGCCATTCTGCCAGGTCTAAGGTGGTATCTCACTATGGTTTTTGATTTGCATTTCCTTGATGATTACTGATGTTGAACATGTTTTTTCATGGGTCTGTTGGCCATCTGTATGTCTTCTTCAGAAAAATATTCAGGTTCAGCGCCCATTTGTAATTTAATTTACACTTGATCTTAGCCAAAAGGCCGAGATGCTTTTGGTGTTGAGTTGTGTAAGTTATTCATATAGTTTGGTATTAACCTCATACTGGACATCATTTGCAAATATCGTCTCCCATTCAGTTGCCTTTTTGTTTTGTTGATGGTTTCCCTCACCGTGCGAAAGCTCTTTATTTGGCGTAGTCCCAATAGTTTAATTTTGCTTTTGTTTCCCTTGCCTGAGGAGACACATCTAGAAAAACGCTTCTCTGGCCAATGTCAGAGAAATTACTGCTTGTGCTCTCTTCTAGGAGTTTTATGATTTCAGGTCTCACCTTTAGGTTTTTAATCCATTTTGAGTTTATTTTTCTGTATGGCGTGAAAAAGTAGCCCAGTTTCACTCTTCTGCATGTAGCTGTCCAGTTTTCACACCACCTTCCACTAAAGAGTCCATCTTTCCCCACTGTATATTCTTCCCTCCTTTGTCACAGATTAACTGACCGTGTAAGCATGGATTTGTTTCTGGGCTCTCTATTCTGTTCCATTGATTTGTATGTCTATTTTTATGCCACTACCATTCTTCTTCTTTTTTTTTTTCTTAAGTAAACCCTACTCCCAACGGGGGCCTTGAACTCATGACCCCGAGATCAAGAGTCACATGCTCTACTGACTGAGCCTGCCAGGTGTCCCCTGTTTTGATGACTACAGCTCTGTAGTGTATCTTAAAATCTGCGATTGTGACACCTACCGGCTTTGTTCTTCTTTTTCAAGGTTGCTTTGACTATTCAGCGTCGTGTTTCCATATAAACTTTAGTACTATTTGTTCTAGTTCTCTGAAAAATGCTGTTGGAATTTTGATAAGGACTGCATTCTATCTGTAGATTGCTTTTGGGTATTACCAACGCTTTGAAAATACTGGTTTTTCTAATCCCTAGGCACGAGGTATCTTTCCATTTGTTTGTGTCATCTTCTATTTCTTTCACCAGCGTTTTACAGTTTTCAGAGTACAGGTCTTTCACTTCCTTGGCTGTTTAATAATAGGTACTTTATTATTTTTGGTACAATTGTAAATGGGATTGTTTTCTTAATTCCTCTTCCTGCTATTATTAGCATATAGAAACACAACAGATTAATTCTGTTATTAATTCTGTATCCTGTGACTTTACTGATTTCATTTATCAATAGTAGTAGTTTTGGTGGAGTCTTAAGGGTTTTTTATATATAGTATCATGTCACCTGCAAGTAGTGAATGTCTTACTTCTTCCTTACCAATTTAGATGCTTTCTTTTTTCTTGTCTGATTGCTGCAAAAATTCAATATACATCTTAAGACAATTTTTTTATATCCTTTCTCCAACTAATGGTAGAAAAACTGTTTCTATTTATGTATGTTTTCCATTTAGATAAAGAAGTTATATTAAAAAGTTTTTTGGTGTCACAAATGACGAGATTTCTTTTAGTGAGCAAGCAATGAAAGACAAGGGCACATAAATGTTATCTAACACTTTCCCAAAGCTAATCTTTCTCTTATTGATGAATGAAAACTTGTACTAACAGAATGCCACACTTTAACAACTTACTACTTTAGAAAGGTAATTATATAATGGGTAATTCTGTAAGCATACCACAGTAAGAATTCCTACAAATCAGTAAGTAGCATATACATTGTTAAAATGTACAGTAGATACAGGAAAGCATTTCATATTAGAAATAGTCACAAAAGAACTAAGAATGGCCACCAGACATAGGAAAACATGCTAAACTATTAATAATAACTAAATGTTAATTAAAATATGAAAACATTTCCCTATCAATTACCAATGATGAACATGATCAAGAATATTCAACACTCATAAGGACATGGAAAAATAAAAGTACTTCTACACTGATGGTAGGAGTATAAATGCTTTTGCAATCTTTTTGAAAGTCAATCTGATGCTATCTACAAAATTTTATTATTTATTTTTATTTTTTTAAGATTTTGTTTATTTATTTGACATAGACACAGTGAGAGAGGGAACACAAGCAGGGGGAGCGGGAGAGGGAGAAGCAGGCTTACTGCTGAGCGGGAAGCCTGATGTGGGGCTCCATCCCAAGACCCTGGGATCATGACCTGAGCTGAAGGTAGACGCTTAATGACTGAGCCACCCAGGTCTCCCCAAAAGCTTCTTTTATCTAGTGACTCCGCAACCCTCTCCCCATAGCCCCATAAAATTTTAAACACCTACACCTACCCTAACCCCCAATAATCCCATTTTTAAAATCTATCCTATGAAAATATTAGTGTAAGTACATAATGATACATTTATAAGGGTATTCATTATAGCCTTAGCATGGGAGAGTGAATAAGTAAATTTTAATATGTCCACACAATGGAATATGAAGCTCTCATTTTGTAACACAGAACATCCTTGCTATGAGTCTGGAAAGATGTCTAGGTATATTATTAAGCAATGAAAATACGGTACAGAAAAATATATACAGCATTTCATTTTTTTCTGAAAAAGAACCCTGCACATAGGTATATATGTAGGCAGAGAAAAATGTCTGCAAGTAAACACAACAAACTCTTTAATGATGATAACCTCTGGAGGGGGAGAGCGTTTGGTGTGAAGAGGAGAACGAGGGAAGATTTTTTTATCTTTTATTTAATACTCTGCACTGTTTGAATTCATTTTAACGTGTTTTTACTTTAAAAATAAAGAAGTATTTAAATGTAACATTTATGGGGTTTTGCACTGTCCCCATTTTGGGATTACTTTATCATTGTAATACTTTATGTAGAGTCATCTGACAGTCAGAATGGGACTATTCTCTTAGAACCTCTAAAGGAAAACAAACAAAAAAAAACCACCTAGAAACAGCAGATTCTCTGCTCCAGTCAGCATCCCTTCATTTCACTAAGGGATAAATTACATCTAAGGAAAATATCTGAGATTAGTAACCTACGCAAAGCACTGCCCACAACAAAAGCAGTGAAGATAAACAAAGAGAGAAACCCACCTGGACTATATCCAAAACCATGCCGGCTGACACTGTTCCAAAACCAGCTAGCAAAAATGGTACCAGTATTTGCAGCGCCATGACGCCACTGGACTCCTTGGGGGACTTCTGGTTTGGCTCCACAATGGCATCTTCATCCCCATCACTCGAAGCATCTTCATTCTGCAACATGGCGGCAGCTTCTGCAGGGCCCCTCCCATCACAGTAATTGTAGTTGGCATAGTCATCATACTTGGGGCTACAGCTTGCTGGTGTGTGCCCACTATTGCCATGAAAAGGCTGCTCTGAGAAACTGTGAAACTCCATGTGCTGCTCAGATCGATTGCTAAAAGTCTGTGCTGCTGCTGATAATCCATCTTGCCAAACGCCATTTGCTTTCTTGTGCCTATCTTCCTGGTTTTTCTGATAAATTACTGGAACCATACTCAACAACAAGTTTAGAAACTTATCAGATTGAATTGTATGTAAGCGTAAAGTCCAGTCTACTAAACCTCCTCCACTACTTGGACCACTACTTGTGTTATTAGTAATAGATCTTCCTTTGCTATTAGTCATATTGTCATCGCAAAAGACCCTGTACTCCTTAGATCTCAAGCTTTATGAACCATCGTAGGTAAATCAGAACCACACAAATGCTGGTTTAAATTAAGATGTTGACTTCATTTTGTAGGAAATAATGTTCCTACTAATAAAAGGTGTTTAGAAGTTCCACAGAGGGACTGGATCTGAAAAGAAGAAAAAACTTTTAAAAATCAAATTAAACGATCTTGATACTTAAGATTCTCATATAAAACACACATGTTCTTAAACCAACTCTAAGGTGATGACATTATACTTTGTGGGCTTAAACACAGAACTGCTTTGAGCCACACAGCTATTCTGTAAACAGAAATATAATACAGAGAAATTGTGCTCAATCTTTATTTAAAGTGTCTTTCATTGTTGCACACTTTACCTAATTGATACCTATGTAAAACCATCAAGTCGCTAAAGTTTTACAGTGGACAAATTTATTAAATAAGGTGATGGCTTCTGGGGCACCTGGGTGGCTCAGTGGTCAAATTAGTGACTTTGTGGTTTAGGATTGGGTCATGATTTCATGGGTGGAGAGATCAAGCCCTGGTACCTACTCCACGCTCAGCAGGGAGCTGGCTTGAAGCTTCTTGCCCTCTGCCCCTCCCCCCAGTCAGGAGCATGCACACGCATGCGCACATTCTCTCTCGCGCTCAAATATTTTCAATGATGGCTTCTATTATTGGAGAGAAGTCTCAGAATCAAATTGTTACAACTCTTCACATACGTCAGTACATAATAAGAGGTAAAGTATATGGCATTATATTTTAAATATTAAACGGTTACCTTATTTACAGCCTAATGTAATACGTATTTTATCAAAATGTTATTTTTATTAAAATATGAGACAATGATAGTATTTGCCATAAAAATACTTGGTAAACATTCTGAATACTCGTCGGGGCATTTATTTCACATATAAAAGTAGGTTGGAGTCATATTTGCACAATTCATTGTAATTGATTTAGGAATACAGTCTCTGTTATTCACCAAATAACCAAAATGAAAAGAGATGACAGATACTCACTAAATGCTCTACTTTGCAAGCCAACCAAAAGAAAGCTTATAATGCACTTACTACTTAACACTCTTCTCCAAGTCTGCTCTGACCTTCAATCCCAGAGTATGCCCCTGAGCGGCTGGCCAGTGATCACATTCTCTCTAAAGACTTGAAACTAAGAGACACAGACACACACTGTAGCTAGTTCGACAGTGATGGACACCGAGGCTGGAGGTCATACACTACCCACCCAGGTAGAGAACCCGAATATTTGGACAGCTGAGGCCACAGACACAGAGGCTTTCAAAGAGATCTACTGCAGTGGGTCTAAAGGCCTCAGGTCAGGAACACCCAGACCTGCGTTGTACGTCCAAGAGCATCCAAGATCACAAAATTGGCACTTACTTGATGAGTAGATGATCCCACCGCCCAAATGCACTGCCCACCCACGCAGCGAGACTAAGAATTAATTGCTGTCAGTACTGCTGCTTTTAACGAAAATTATATCCTTCAATGTTTATTGCCAATTCCTTAGACTGTCCATCCCCACTCCTTGGATAGGGAGATCAACAGCAAGGAATGGCAAACGAAAAATAGCAAGGAAGGGCAAACAGAGCTATGTAGCAGGTGCTAAGGCCTGTCTCATCCGCTTCATCATTCACTCACTTTCCTTCCTTCCCTCTTGTGATTGTGGAGAAGTCTTGGAATTCCTGCTGGGAAATATCCTAAAATAGATTCAAGGACCCCAGACCTACTGACTTGGAATATCTATGTTTGAGACCTGTACATCTTTCTTTTTAAATTTCCCAAGGAATTGTGGTGCAGACTTCTTGTGAACTTGCCCTGAGAATCCAATGCGTAGATTAAGTATGAGCTGCCATTTTCTGCCACTTGCAGGTTGATCGGTATACAGGAAATGGCGGTGTTTATAAAGAAAATCAGATGACTGGAGTAAAGCCGAGGAGAAACCAAGTAGTCCCAGACAGAGAGAGATGACCAGAACAGCTGCCTGAGAACCTTACATGGGTGGAGAGGCTCAGCTGTACTTCTGGAACTAATAAGATTCCCAGAACCCTCAGATGACTAGACTGAGAAGGTTCTGTTCTTCAACCCACTGTGTCTTTTTTTTTAAGTTTTTCTTTCTTTCTTTTTTTTTAATCTATTTTAGAGAGATAGAGACAGAGACAGAGGTAGTGGGAGAGAACACAAGCAGGGAGGAGAAGCCAAGCAGGGAGCCAGCTGTGGGGCTTGATCCCAGGACTCTGGGATCCATGACCTGAGCTGAAGGTAGATGCTTAGTGGACTGAGCCACTCAGCCTCCCCTCCCCATTTGTGTCTTTTTAAAGAGCAAGCATTTCACTGCCTGAAGGAGCTCTTCAATTAAATGAAATATAAAACAAACCTCAAAGGGACTGAGCTTTAAGACAAGTCTGTACTACTGAAGGACCTGTGAAGAAACAGGCAGTTTCTTCTTCCTTTTGAAGTAGAATTATACAGTTGATCAAAATGCAAATGCAGAGAACTGGGGAAACGTGACCAACTAACACTAGATAGAAAAATGAAGGGGAGGGAAAGGGGAATAAAAAAGAGGAATTTCCCAAGACACGTCATTACTGTTAGAATATTTACAGGGCATGGCTAGGCACATAGTCAACACAGAGTTGGCCAAGCAGGATCCAGATACAAAGATATGTCCAGCTCATACTTCCGCTCCTAGTATCCTCACTTCAGCATAAGCAATTCGGAAATGGAAGATGGATACTCAACCAGGGCCTCTGTGCCATGAAACCATGAATGAGGGCTGAAATCCAGCCCAAGGCTCCATTCATGGGGCTGCCTTTTTCTGGGAGGCAGTATCCTACCCACCAGACCACACGATGACAAGTGGCTCAAGCAGGACCTAAGTCCTCCCCCTTTTCATACTATTTCCTGAGTGCCTACGAGATGCTGGAGTTACACCAAATTAACAAAAGTCACCATTCCTGCTTCTAATGGATTTTAACTTGTAGTGGGGAGGATAAACCACCAGGTGAGCAAACAAATGAGATAATTTGTGGAATCTGTGATAAGGGCTATAAAGGAAACAGCTGATTTAATGAAGAGCGAGTAAGTTACAAGGTTACTTTAGAGTGGAAGGCCTCTGGGAGAGTTTTCTCACTTCTCTTCGAAGTGACATCATCCTGAAGCCACCATTTTATTTTCCAGCTCAAAAAGTCCCCTCTACCACCACCGCCACCACCATCACTACCACCTGAAGTGAAACCCAACCACATTAAGAGGATCCACAGAGATTCCTCAAGAAATTAAAAATAGGGCTTCCCTATGACCCTGCAATTGCACTATTTACCCCAAAGATACAGATGTAGTGAAAAGAAGGGCCATATGTACCCCAATGTTTATTGCAGCAATGGCCACGGTCGCCAAACTGTGGAAAGAACCAAGATGCCCTTCGACGGACGAATGGATAAGGAAGATGTGGTCCATATACACGATGGAGTATTATGCCTCCATCAGAAAGGATGAATACCCAACTTTTGTAGCAACATGGACGGGACTGAAGAGATTATGCTGAGTGAAATAAGTGAAGCAGAGAGAGTCAAGTATCATATAGTTTCACTTACTTGTGGAGCCTAACAAAGAACATGGAGGACATGGGGAGAAGGAGAGGAGAAGGGAGTTGAGGGAAATTGGAAGGGGAGATGAACCATGGACTATGGACTCTGAAAAACAACCTGAGAGTTTTGAAGGGGCGGGGGGTGGGAGGTTGGGGAACCAGGTGGTGGGTAATAGGGAGGGCACATATTGCATCGAGCACTGGGTGTGGTGCAAAAACAATGAATACTGTTATGCTGAAAATAAATTAAAAAAAAAAAAAAAAGAGGATCCACAGAGAGAGAGAATCAAAGCCAGGGGATGAGAGAGTCTCGTAACAATCAGAACCTCTATTTCATTTCTGTAAAGCTCATTCCAGCCCTGTTGTTCCCAATTATTTGGACCAATAAGTCTACATTGAGAAAGGTAGTCTGAGTGGTGTTTCTATCCTAACAGCTTTTTTTTCTTTAATAATGCAATTTGGAATTAGTAGGGATTATCTTGTTACAGGTGCATGCCCTAGACTACATATCACTATTTTGCACTGAGAAATGTGTTTATTTTTATTTTATCCTTCACTTCATCCAGTTACTGAGTGATCATCAATTAGCCTAATGCTTGCTTACCGACAAGTTCCATTACCTCCCTTAATGACTCCTTACTTTCTTGTTTTAAAGAAAGCACTTGGGAACTCACTGAATAATGGATTATAATCAAAATACTTTGTGATGGATGTAAGATGAGTAATGTACATATGTACCACCAAATAAAAATCTGTTTCTCTATATGATTTACCCATGTATGAGTAAAAACAGGCAATAATTTTAAAAACAACTAAATGGAATTTGGCAAAGTCTTCCCTAGCTTTAAGGTATTTAAAGAGTGTCAGTGGAGATACTTGTGGGTCACTCCTCAGCTACTTAGTAGATTATATTAATCTAACCGAGTTGAAAAGAAGCAGCGTCTTTAGAACTTCTGCGTGTCAGTTACAAAGAAGCAAATCTCTAAAAACAAAGAATCTGCTACTCTACTCTCTAATGGCCAATATTTGCACAAAACAGAAGTTGCAAATATGACACATGATTCAAAAACCCTCGACTGAGTGGCTGTATCAAATACTATTACTTAGCAGTTGTGTTCCAAAGACTCTTTAGGTGCTATGCACAGCCAACACAGGGGCAACTTTATTTTAGTGCCTTGGACCCTTGTTACTCAGAGTACAGTCTGTGGTCCAGCAGCACTGGCATCACCTGGGAGCCTGTTAGAAATGCAGGATCTCAGCTCCCATCCCTACTCCAATCTATGAATCAAAACCTGCCACGTTAATGGCCATGTGACTTGCATTGGCCAATGGAATGAGCACAGAGGCAACACCTACAAGCAGAAACAGTTCAGCTCTGTCTCCTTTTCCCTCGATCATGAGACTGGCACATCCTAGGTTAGTGCTCCTTCTTCAGACTGGATCCTGGGACAAAGATACACGCAGAGTCCCAGCTACAGCAGCCAATCCACGGTAACTCACAGGCAACATGTAATGTGAGAAAGAAAGAAAGGCTTATAGTTGAAAGCTGCCAAGAATTTGTAATTATTACCACAGCATGATCTAACAAAAGCATCCTAATAGTATATATATTTAGAAAAGGACTCTGGCCTACAGATTCCTGCCTACTTTAGCTTAGGTGAATCTCTGATATACTGAGCACTTATGGGTTCCATCTATGGTTAGAGTTTTAAAACAGTGGTTTGCAAACATTTAGATCTTATTAACCAAACTTCCCCTCGAATTTTACCAAGTTAAAAACAATCTTTCCCAAGGGGCACCTTGGGTGGATCAGTTGGTTTAGAGCCAACTCTTGGTTTCAGATCAGTCATGATGTGAGCATAGTGTGAATGAGCACCGCGTGGGGCTTGGTGCTCATCATGGAGTCTGCTTGAAATTCTCTCTCCCCCCTGCCCCCCTCACCACTTACACATGCTCTTGCTCTCTCTCAAATAAATAAATAAAATCTTTAAAAGAGTCATTCCTACCTCATGATTAGAATGGCCATCATCAAGAAGAAAAGAAAACAAATGCTGACTAGAATGTGAAGAAAAGGGACTTTACGCACAGCTGGCAGGACTGTAAGCTGGTACAGCCATTATGGAAAACAACATGGAGGAACCTCAAAAAATGAAAAAACAGAACTACCATATGACCTAGCCATTCCACTTCTGGGAACACATCCAAAGGAAACAAAGACACTAACTTGAAAAGATATCTGCACTCCCGTGTCCAGAGCACCATTATTTACAAGAGCCAAAACACGGAAACAACCTACGTGTCCACTGACAGGCAAGTGGACAAAGAAGTTGTGATGTATGTATTACATAAACACAATAGATTATTCAGCCATTAAAAACAACAGCAACATCAAGGAAATCCCAACATTTACGACAATACGGATGGGCCCTGAGGGCATTATGAAGTGAAGTGGAATAAGTCAAAAAGGGAAAGAGAAATACCGTATGATCTAATTTATATGCACAATCTTAAAAAAGAGAGAGAGAGAGAGAAAGAAAAGACAAGAAAGAAAAAAAAAAAACAAACCCAAACTCACAGAAAAAAAAGATCAGACTCGTGGTTACCAGAGATTGATTGGGGCGGGTGGGGAACAGATGGGGGAATTTGAGGAAAGAGGGCAAAGAGTACAGACTTCCCATTATAAGATTCGCAAGTACTAGGGACATAATCTGCAACACGAAGACTGTTGTTACCACTGCTGTAGGATATATAAAATTTCCTGAGAAAGTCAATCTTAACAGTTTCCCCCACAAGGAGAAAAAGGTTTTTTTTTCCCCCCTCATTTCTTTTTAGTCTACCTATATGGCATGTTAGATGTTAACTAAACTTACTGTGGTAATTATTTCACAATATTCATAAGTCAAACCTTTATGCTGTAAACCTGAAACTCACACAGTTATGTATGTCAATTATATCTCAATAAAACCAGAAAAAATTAAATATATATACAAAATCCAAAATTTTTAAAATGATCTTTTTCTAAAAATAAGTGTACATGTTAACACCAAGAATGTAGAAGGGGAGGGGCGCCTGGCTGGCTGAGTGGGAAGAGCATGTGACCCTCGATCTCAGGGTTGTGAGTTCGAGCCCCATGTTGGAGGGAGAGATTACTTAAAATGAATGAATAAATTAAAACTTAGGGCACCTGGGTGGCTCAGTTGGTTTAGTGACTGCCTTCGGCTCAGGTCATGATCCTGGAGTCCCAGGATCGCGTCCCACATTCAGCTCCCAGCTCCATGGGGAGTCTGCTTCTCCCTCTGACCTTCTCCCCTCTCAAGCTCTCTCTCAAATAAATAAATAAGATCTTTAAAAAAAAATTAAAACTTAAAAAATAAAATTAAAAAAAAGAATGCAGAAGGGGCAAAATCTCAGACTAAAAGACAGCCTTTCCACTGAATACACAGAGATTTATAAAGAACTCACTCCATGGTCCCCATCACAGTTTTGTCATGGGACAGCCCTGGTCTACAGAGACATATCAGGGACCGATTGATTTAAAGGAATATAAATTCCAGACACCCCTTATGAACTAAACTTCAGTTACAAAAATGAAAAACATTAATGTTCAAATTGCTTGTTTTTAAAAATTGGGGAAAACCAGAGTATTATATGTGTGTTCATTTACTAAACCATTATCTCAGAGAAAATCTTCTCTTTGTGCTGGAGGAAGCATCCTGTTGCATTGCAAACGTTAATTGATACACTTGAAAAATCTGGCAGAGCTGTGAGGTAGGCCTGTCATGCCTCCTTACTAAAAAAGGCATTAGGGCGCCTGGGTGGCTCAGTGGGTTAAGCCTCTGCCTTCCGCTCAGATCATGATCTCAGGGTCCTGGGATCGAGGCTCGCATCAGACTCTCCGCTTGGTGGGGAGCCTGCTTCTCCCTCTCTCTCTCTGCTTACTTGTGATCTCTCTCTGTCAAATAAATAAATAAAATCTTTAAAAAATAAATAAATAAAAAAGGCATTAAATGAGAGCTTAATACTTTGTTATATTCCCATAACAAAAATGTTTTGAGTTTCTGTTACCAGTATTATCACATTTAATCAAAAATCTTGAAACCTGTCCATCAGGTGGGTATTTTCTATTTGTATAAATATATTTGCATAAATTGTGTACACTCTGCTCCTTTCATTTTCTCTTTAAGTATTTCTCATCTGTGTTTTGTTATTCAAAAGCAGGTAGTAACCAAACAGGATGTATTAGGTGGTCGGTTAAATTAGCTTTCAGGAAGGTTATGGCAAACAAAACCAGAGCTCAGCTGATAAACAAATTATTTCCTTGTTTCACAAAAAATATTTGTTCAGGGGCCACCTGGGTAGCTCAGTTGGTTAAGCAACTGCTTTCAGCTCAGGTCATGATCCTGGAGTCCCGGGATGGAGTCCCACATCGGGCTCCAAGCTCCATGGGGAGTCTGCTCCCTCTGACCTTCTCCCCTCTCATGCTCTCTCTCACTCTCTCTCTCAAATAAATGAATAAAAAAGAATTTTAAAAATTGTTCTTAAAAAAATTGTTCATTCTTTTGAAAAATACTCAATTAAATACTTAACTGTCTAATCGTAGAATCGGTTCATAAAGAAGGATTATGTCAAATTATTAAGTTGCTGGGGTGCCTGGGTGGCTCAGTGGGTTGGGCTGCTGCCTTCCGCTCAGGTCATGATCTCAGGATTCTGGAATCGAGTCCTGCATCGGGCTCTCTGCTCAGCAGCGAGCCTGCTTCCCTCTCTTTCTCTCTGCCTGCCTCTCTGTCTACTTGTGATCTCTCTCTGTCAAATAAATAAAATCTTTAAAAAAAAAATTATTAAGTTGCTTTGTGCAGGACCCAAACAGCAGGTTGACTTTATGGCTGTTCAGTTTTCTTTAACTATTTTCATTTTAAGCTCTAAATCTGTGTAAACTTAAATGTTCACCAACCTCTGTCAATGATTAACTCCTTCCATTTAAGCAAAAATGATGTTTAATAGCCTTTTAAGTATCAGTTTCATTACCTGAATCTCAGCTCTCCATTTCTTATCTACAATTCCCTTTTCCCGAAGAATTTACCATCAAATCAGCACATATCCCACACAGCTCCTAAACATATCCCTCTGGTTGTCTCGTGTTCACCCCGACACCACTCTCTGTCATTCTGCTGTGACCTCATGCCATACCTGCCTCCCTTGGGTGCTCATCAGAACCCAGAGGACACTCTAATCCCATTTATGGAGATCAGAGACCTTGACAGCTCAACTACTGAGTTCATACTGAAAAACTCTCTTCTCCATTCAAGCTAGCCCTACATCTATTACTAAAATCATTTCCCATTTTTAGCCCTTTGATTTCATCATTTTCATCCACTGACATGGATTATTTCCTACATTGTTTATTTGGGGTTCCTAATGTTTCCCACAGACTCAATGCCTTCTTATAGATTACCCAAACCAGGTAAATTATTCTCTCTGCTTCCTTTATTCAATCCAATTTCCTTTATTCAACTTTTCCACTTCTATACTTTCTACCCAAATGTTCCTAACACCCAGGAACTTTCATCTCATTCAAAAAGCAATGATAAAAGTATCCAACCTCAAAGAAATCTACCCAAATTGATGTAGGACTAAGGGTACAGAGAGGAAAGAATAGTCAAATTAAATGTCAAAAATACAGTTAGCAATTCTATCACTTAACAGTTTAAAAAAGATAAACTTTTTTTAAAATGAAAGGTATCCATTTGGTTGTCTAATGCCCATTCCCACATGACAGAAAGGACAGGCTGCATTTCCTGGGATATTTTAATAGACCACCTGGCCCTCAACAGAAATCAGTATGGTCTGTGGAGCATAACAAATAACATGGAGGACATGGGGAGATGGAGAGGAGAGGGAGTTGAGGGAAACTGGAAGGGGAGATGAACCATGAGAGACTATGGACTCTGAAAAACAACCAGAGGGTTTTGAAGGGGCGGGGTGGGGGGGTAGGGAGGGTGGAGGGGGTGGGAGGTTGAGAAACCAGGTGGTTGGTAATAGGGAGGGCACGTACTGCATGGAGCACTGGGTGTGATGCCAAAACAATGAACACTGGTGCTCGCTTCGGCAGCACATATACTAAAAACAATGAACACTGTTATGCTGTAAATAAACAAATTAAAAAAAAATTTTAATAAAAATAAAAAAATTAATAAAAAAATAATAAAATGCCTTTAAAAAAAAAGAAATCAGTATGGTCATGTAAAAGAAATCTTAAGAATTTCAAATGCACTATTGCTGCTTGGCAGAGGTATATAATTCATTGTATCCAGTTAAGAATAGATAACTAGGAGGGATGCCTGGGTCACATCGGGCTCCTTGCTCGGTGGGAGCCTGCTTCGCCCTCTGCCTCTGTCTGTGCTTGCTCTCTCTCTCTCTAATAAATAAATAAAATCTTTAAAAAAAAAAAAAGAATAGATAACTAGGAAAAAAGTATACAAACGTCTTCTGCTCATGTCCTGTAGCTAAACAAGGAATAGGAACTGCCCACGGTAACAATTTTAAAGAATGCAGGGAAACCCATTCAATAACTGTCCCCCAGACTTTATTAAAGAACTTTTTTTTTTTAATATTTTTTATTTATTTATTTGACAGAGAGAGAGATCACAAGTAGGCAGAGAGGCAGGCAGAGAGAGAGGAGGAAGCAGGCTCCCTGCGGAGCAGAGAGCCCGATGCGGGGCTCGATCCCAGGACCCTGAGATCATGACCTGAGCCGAAGGCAGCGGCTTAATCCACTGAGCCACCCAGGTGCCCCTCCCCCAGACTTTATTAAGTGTAAGTCTCAAATTGGTCCAAACAACAACTGAGTTATAGTAATTTATATATCTTATAAATTTTTATCATTGTTCAGCTCCTTTAAAAGTGCTTAGAAGGGCTGCCTGGGTAGCTCAGTGGGTTAAAGCCTCTGCCTTCTGCTCAGGTCATGATCTCAGGGACTTGGGATGAGCCCCGCATCCAGCTCCCTGCTCAGCAGGGAGCCTGTTTCTTTCTCTCTCTCTCTCTCTCTCTGCCTGTCTCTCAGCCTACTTGTGATATCTCTCTCTCTCTGTGTGTCAAATAAATAAATAAAAATATTTTAAAAAATAAAAATAAATAAAAGTGCTTAGAAACTGACAGATGTCTGGTTTTTCAGTTCATTAAGCACCCAACTCTTGCTTTGGCTCAGGTCATGATCTCAGGGTCGTGGGATCAAGCCCCATGTCCGGCTCTGTGCTGGGAGCCACGTAGGCTTAGGATTCTCTCTCCTTCTCCCTCTGCCCTTCCCCCACACCTATGCACACACAGTCTTTCACTCTCTCTCTAATAAATAAATAAATAAGCAAAATCCTTTTTTTTTTAAGTACTTATAAACTGAAATTTAAGACACACTACTTCACAAATACTGTCCTCCCTGGTTAAAAGGCTCACCTCTAAAGTACCATGAAAGTATCTCCTGCTTTTTCCCCCTGCTTTTTTTTTTTTTTTTGGCTAAAATACATAATTAGCTTCTTTTAAAAATCTTGAGTTCTTTGACTTAAACTGAGTAAGCACTCACAAAAGCTTCATTTAGGTAGGAGGGAGCGATATCAAACTTTCTTGGCAAGTTAGGAAAAACTGGGAGAAGCGAAAGGACAATTAACTGCCATTTTAGTAGCACTGAATTGCCATAAAATTGGTGGTCCTGATAATTCCCTAACAAACACAAGAGCTTGAGCAGTCATGGACATGATTCAGCTACTGATATCCAAAAACTAGTTGACTGCATAAAACACTCACTCACTTCCAAGACTGTCCACTGAGAGAAAACAGTAATGCCATAAAATTTATTAATTCTTTCTATATGCCTAGAAGACAACCAAACATTTGTAAAGAATTTGTTTTACACCCAGAGAAATAATCAGTGGGTATAATAAATCTTCTGTATAATAAATCCTCCACACATCTCAAATAGTTTTTCAAAAAAAACCAGATTCAGAGTAACTGACTTTGTTTTCAGAATCACAACCCTCAATGTCACTAGTTAGTTAATTTAATTATTTTTTTTGAAGAATGATTTAGAAGCCTATGCCAAAACAAGCTACTGAATCAACTAAAACACAGTCCGCAGTTAAACCGTTTCTACTTACTGAGAAAATGTTGACAGAATAAATATGTGTGTGTCCAAAGAATAAGAGTACTGCATAAACAAAGTTCAATTTATCCTACCAAGTGCCATCGGTTAGATTGTATCTAGTCCCTATCAAACCAAACAACTAAAAAATGTGGAGGAAATTCAATCATTTAACTAAACATTCTGATTAAATTCACAGCAATTTACAAATTCTTTTTATAACACAGGAAGCCAGCTATAACCAGAAATAATCCGCTAGAGCTATGATTTGAACAAACTTGAGGAATAGTTGGATAGCAAGGAGTTCAATCAGAGAACCCTGTTTTGAAGTTGAGAAACTGCTTTTCAATAATAAAACAAAGTATATTTCTCTTACTCTGTATTAAACATTTCTTACATGTATCTTATTTAAAAACTGCCACTTAATGACTCTCTCCTTTAACTGACAAGCAATCGACATTCATTAATTTCCTGAGAACTACTGCTGAGAACATCCCCTTCTCATCAGTCATTCATGTATAAAGTCACATGAGACTTTATTTAGAAGGCTACGCCAAAACAAGCTAATGAATAAAACTAAAACAATTCGCAGATAGCCTTGCTACTGAAAACTGGTATATTTACTTTACTTTAATAAATATTGAGCCACTTTTTACTTCAGCAGTGAGGAAACTTACAGGTACATCAGAAATTCAAATCTATGATCAATTTATTCATCTTACTGTTAAACTCCTAGTTTTATTTTCTCTGGTCCTAGTTTTGTAATTCTTTTTTTTTTTAAACCAACATTTCTTATAGGTGTTATTTTTTATAAACTGACTCAACATTTCTGTGTAAAACAGTGTACATAAGAATAAAACATAAATACATTTCCTATCCAGTTTTCTCTGGCTCTTCTGAATCTGAAATACTTAAATTGAGAAAGTAAGATATAAGTTCATCAGCATTTCAAATGAGTAAAAATTATTCAGAATTCATATAAAAGTATACTTTCATACTTTTCCCTATAACACATGCTTATATTCTTAGAGAGAATTCAATTCTAAAAATGCAAACCCACTTCTGGACCAACATAAAATATACACTTAGCTCTCTGTATAATTAAACTGAACACTGAAAATGAAAGCTTCCAGAATTTTAAGGTGCAGAAAGGATGTCAAAGTGCCAAAGTTTAAAAGAAAAAGAAAATCCTATTTTTAAGAACAGAGAAAGGAAGAAAGGAAGCTAACATGCCAACGTTTAA
The DNA here is from genome assembly GCF_922984935.1 of Meles meles. Classification (NCBI taxonomy): domain Eukaryota; kingdom Metazoa; phylum Chordata; class Mammalia; order Carnivora; family Mustelidae; genus Meles; species Meles meles. The sequence continues at coordinate 16,971,318 of NC_060072.1, read as the reverse complement.
AAGAAAAAGAAAACTTGTTTTTAAGAAAAGTGAAAGGAAAACGTGGTTTTCCCCATATAAAGTTGGCATTTTTCTTCTACATTTTAAGACCTGGAGTGTCCCATAATTTTCATGGTATCTCATTTCAACTATGGACTCAAAGCACATCCATCCGTCTACCTCTCCATACTCTCCCCATCTCAGAGGTGAAGCAGCACACTCATGCACAGGCCACACTAAATTACATTACCTTCCAGAGTGAGGAAACAGGACAGCGCCCTCCCTGCGGTGTTCCTCAGGTGGGAGCCTAACATCACCTTCCCTAGCTGGGACACCCTCACAAGCGCACCACCCAGGGAGATGAAGCTGATCTTCAACCTTACCAAACTGCACTTTCCCATGAGAGTCCTCCCAGAGTGCCGTGGAGTTCAAGTGCACCGAGTCAGTACAAGGTACTACGCAGATTAGGTAAATGGCAAGTACACACTGTTATGTTACTCAATTATCTTGGCAGTGAACTGAAACCGTGGCCTAACTCCGTATCTTTACTCCCTGCAATCAAGTCTCTCCTCTACCCTTTGGTCAGCGCTGTGCACCTTTTTATTCAAATATCAGTTTTAAAAAAAGGGGGAGGGGAAAAGCTCTAAGTTCAACTTCAAGTTCAAGCTAACTACCCTCAAAGCCACCTAAAAACCAACTGTGTTGTCATGATGGTCTTTGCTCAAAAATGTCCTGACTACCTTTTCTTCTTTCCCAGCTCATTTGAAATTGTGCTTCTGATATCCACTAGCATAGAGGTTTTTTTTTTTTTTTTTTGATTACTTTTCTTTTTCTCACAGAAGCAATAGGTCTTCAGTGAAAAAAGAAAAAAAAAACCAAGGATACATAAAAAATTGTTCTGGAAACCCATTATTCAGAGATAATCACTGATGACATATTGGTACATATAACTCTTCTTTTACAATACTTTATATATGTAAAAAACAAAAATAGGCTCATATTGTACATATTATTTTATATCCCGCTTTTTGTATTTCATAAAACATCCCCCAAATTTCCTTATCAATAATATCCGACAAAGTTACTTTTGATGGTTATTTGCAATTTCCTCCTTCTAGAACTCCTAGGCGCTCCAAAATTGCCACTTTCTTTGCTACCTCTCCCTCTCCACTCATTCCCCAGTAAGAACAGCACAACTAAAAGGCCTTGGTTTAATGAACACATCCTTAACACTGCCAGATAACGGACATTCTGTATTCATTTTTCCATTTTTTTATAGCCATTTCATTTATATTTGTTAGACAGTTTTGAATAAGTTACTGCTTCTGTCCCACCACCCTCCAAAGCAAGGCCAGATTACCACTGAGTCTATGGTGTGTCTCCCCCACAATCCACCATATATATTTCAAAATAACTCCAAACACATTAAGAGTCACAAAAAGGTATGATTTTTCCCAGAAAAACTACCTCATTTTTTCTTTAAAAATTATAGGACATTAATGTTTTTCTCTTTTTTGGTACTTCTTTGCTAATGCTGAAACGCATGCTTAGACTGCCTATATAGGATTGAGAAAGGGGAAGGTTATGTCCTAAAGAGTAGTATGATTTAATTTTCTTTCCCAGTTTTTATTTAAATTTCAGTGAGTGCAATTACACTAACACAGTGCAGTATTAGTTTCAGGTAGAGAACTTATTGATTCAAGAGTAACATGATTTTAAATTCAGATTATAAAATCTATGCACAGACTCCCATACCAGAGTATACAGATTTCAGGCAAACATGTTTTGAAAAGGAGAGAATACTACCTGCCTGTTTCAAGTTGTATTACTGATGCGGAATCACCGGCAAATGCTTTACGCTATATTTGAAACTGTACAAAGCTTCCTGAGCTATTTGCTATCCTTTCATTAAATGAATTAATCAACAACAGAACTTGCATTGAGAGATTTTAGGGGGAAATTCCAAGTGACTTATACAGCAAATCTCCACACTTCAACTGAAGAGATGATTTTCTTCCAAAAAATCCAATGTCAAGAAGTATCAACACATTAATGATACTGACAGTAGTTAAGAGTTTGGGCTCCAAAGTCAAACTGCTTTGGCTTAAATTCTGACTTTCATTAGCTGTGGGAACTATGCCTCTATACTTCAGTTTCCTCATGAAGAAAAAAACCTCCCTCATTGGCTTTTTCTGAAGATTAAGTGACTTAATACATGTAAAGTATGTAGATCAGTGTATTAAGCCCTCAAAAATGTTAATTATCAGCATCAGTAGTCATCATTCTTTCTATACTTTTATAAAACATTCAAAACCCAATTTTCCACCCCTTTTGCCCTTTATTAAGGAATATACAATGCCGTATGATCACAAAAATATTATACATTGCTGTATTGAACCCCTGGCTTGTAATTTGCAGGTCCACTGTTCTGTTCCAATTTTCTTTAAAGAATCAATTGAGGTTGAGGAGAAGGGAGTTGTGGGAAATTGGAAGGGGAGATGAACCATGAGAGACTATGGACTCTGAAAAACAACCTGAGGGTTTTGAAGGGGCAGGGGTGGGAGGTTGGGGGAACCAGGTGGAGGGTAATAGAGAGCGCACTTATTGCATGGAGCACTGGGTGTGGTGCAAAAACAATGAGAACTGTTATGCTGAAAATAAATAAATAAATAAATAAATAATAAAAAAATCAATTGAGGTTTAATATTTATCTTTTATATAATTTATCACACCCTTTTTTTTTTAAAGATTTATTTATTTATTTGAGAGAGAGACAGCCAGAGGGGGAGAGAAACTTTTGCAGACTTGGGTTCAGCACAGAGCCCAAAGCAGGTTTTGGTCTCACAACCCTGAGATTATGCCCTGAACTGAAACCAAGAGCTGGACACTTAACTGACTGCGTCCCCAGATGCCTCTATCCCATCCTACTTTTAATTTAATTAATTAAACTGCCAGCAAGCTATAAAGTGTTGTGTATATATACTAACCACCACGTACATACACTACACAGTACTTACGTATCTCAGACAAGACAGGTCTTTAGGAAACCAATGTTTTAAAAGAAAAAAAGAAAATGAAAGCTGGAATAGGAAGTAGCTGTAATACCATTGTTAGGTTTACATACCATCTCTGATGTATTTTTTCATGTTAAAAAGAGATCTAAATAACATTTTACAATCTACAAATAAAACAGACTGCCTTAAACCACAACTGTAAGGTTGATTCTGGACCAAAGAACTAAGTCTACTCAATCAGAACATGAAGCACTTGGAAGGATGGAAGCCATCATGAGTTTGCCTGGGGTTATTCTGAAACCTTATAATCTGGAAAGCCTAGAGAATAAGAGTTTTCTGACCTTTTAAAAAAAAGAAAATCAAAAGGTTACTATAAAAATTCTTTACTAATTTTTATCTATAAACATAGAGGAAAGTGGCAAATGTCATGAAGAAAATAGCAGACCGAGCACTGGAGTCTCATTCTTTTCTGAAAACCTGGGAGTCACGCATGTTCACAGATTGCAGTTTAGGAAACTGAGTCTCGAGGATGTTAAGAAATATGCCCCAAGCTGTAAAGTTTGTAAGATAAAGATGCAGGATCTTGAATTCATGACATCCTGACTAACCAGCTAGTGATGAGAAAGACATTACTGGTACTCTGTGTTAGGATCCTTCCGCACCAGCATAAGTGGCCATGGGGGACGAGGACGACAGAACCAAGGTCCTCCCAAGGCTCTTTCTCAGCCCTGCTCATGCCCAAGAGTGGAATCCAGCAAACTGGATTCAAGTTATTTAACAGAGCTGATTGCTCAAGAATGAAAATCACTTCTTCTTAAATCTCACCCTGAATTCAGAGGTGAACTCTGCATTTTCTTTAATTACTCAACTAAAAATGAGCAAGTATTTACTGAATACCCAGAAATGTAGCTGTATCATAAAGTGCCTTTTTTTTATAAGTGCCACACAAAGCTGCAGAAGAGACCACTTCTTTTTTTAGTACCTGCCCACCCCTCCATGCCCTTAATTTGCTAAAAATATTACTGCCTTTGTCTACATGAAGGTCATCCTTTACTAGTTTATGAGGTTTTGATACAAAATTCTACATATTTCCCATTCAGTATTAGTCAAAATGTGGGTGATCACTAAAAATATGTTCAAAGAAGGAATGAACAAAACAAATGCTGAGCAGAACCCTAAAGGACAACTAAGATTTAGAGAGATGGGGAGAAAAAGGCAGGGGTGGTGCGGGGAGGACAAGGTGATGGGTTAGCAGCGAGTAAAGTACTGGAGAAATGAAAAGACAGGTCTGTGTGCAACATTCCCGTCACCGTGCAGCAAAATGGTCCACTGGGTAAGATCTGGAATTCCTGATCTGGAACCTCCTAGGGGACTTAGGACTTCATTTTCTAAATTAGGTCCATAGTTTTTAAACACTGAGTTTTAATGCAGAGCAATTATTGTTTACATTAAACCCTATGTGAAATCCCTACATATAGAATAGAAACAAACGAAGCGGTATTGGGTTTCGCAACCTGGTTCCCACCCACCTGGTCTTCACCTACCCAAACTGAGAAGAACCAGGAGCCCCCTCATGGGAGCCAAACTCAAAAACTACTGGGTTAGAGGGGCACTTGGGTGGCTCAGTGGGTTAAAGCCTCTGCCTTCGGCTCGGGTCATGATCCCGGGGTCCTGGGATCGAGCCCCGCATCGGGCTCTCTGCTCTGCAGAGAGCCTGCTTCCTTCCTCCTCTCTCTCTGCCTGCCTCTCTGCCTACTTGTGATCTCTGTCAAATAAATAAATAAAATCTTTAAAAAAAAAAAAACTACTGGGTTAGAGATAAGTCTGGAAGGATAGATACCAAAGTGCTCAGAGTATTTACTTCTAAAGAACTAGGTTGGCCTATGTTGGGGGTGGGGTGTATGGTAAGGAAGGACTTGAAATACCCTTTTCACTTTTAAAATCTTGCATATGTTTGTATTATTTGAATTTTTGCTCACATTGAGCACTTTTTATTTTTTAATTTAAAAAGTAATAAAAGAGACCATTGCACTGAAATAGCACTTTTAATGGTTAAACTTCAAGTGCATTGCCACATTTTAATGAATCATTTCCCTATAGCGGAACATTTTCTTAGCTAAATTACACTGTAATGAAAATGAACATCTTTGTGCATAATAATTTCCCATATTTAGAATTATTTCCTTAGCATAAATTTATACAAGTTGGCAGTTTCAATTGAGGTTCTACGATGCACTGCTTAAAATAGGACTCTGTAGAACATAAAAATATAAAATGCAGTAAGTATTTTTTAAAAGCCATCCCATATTAGCAAAATTAGATTCCAGCACTCATGTTTAAGCTACATAAAACCTAATTTACAAAACTAATTAGCCAAGTTTCCACATCTCAAAAGTATATTAAAGAGAAATCTGAATCAGAACTTGAAATCTCTCTACCTTTCATGAATTTTTCATAACTTCTCTTGCCACTTATCGAAACCATACACTTAAAGAATTTTTCCTTCACAGTTGGGTTTCACAATCTAATTCTGTGAAGTCACAGTACTGTGACAGTACAATCATTCTCTGGTAACAAACTGACATCATTAGATTCTTCTTTGTTAGTTCTTTGGGGTATATGGATGTTCTATTTTTACTTCTTTTAAGACCAAAATTTATGTTCCGTTGCCTCTCCATTAAGCTCATAAGATTGACACATTTTAATCTGATTTATTCTCTTTCCTCCTAGCCATCTTTATAAAACTGTCTTTTGGTGAGCGCTCAGAAAAATGCCTATCCAAACAAAATACAAACGACCGCTGGGTTACCTCCTCTCGTCAATAATATGTCATTGCTCTGCACTGCTTGGGAAGAAAAATTCCCAGATCAGAGCATCTGTTGTTCTTTTTCATCTCTCTGCTCCTGTTTTAATATATCATAAGAGTGCTTTTTGTTAAATTACCTTTTCAGTAAATCAGTATGGTTCTATCACTAACATGATTCCAACTGAGAAAAGAAGAATTTCCAATGAAACCTTTTCCTTTTTCCAAAAGCAAGTATTATTAGAAATGCCAAGGTCATTTCTACTATGGAACAGTTCTAAAATTAAGACTGTTTAGACTCTATCAACAAAGATTTGCTTAGTCCCTACTGGGTACCAAGCACTAAGCTAAATACCAGCAGTTCAACATGAGTAAAACAGAAGCAAGATCGACTCTTACAGACCTTTCTATCAGTGCAAAGGCACTTAGGCAGACTATAAATCTTTATGAAATGGGAGGTTCCAGTACCAAAAATAGTGGAAGGATTCTTTAGAAAAAATAGATTAGAACTAACTTTGGGATACCTGCAACATGGAGCCAAAGAATTTGTATTTTATATTCAAATAGAGAAAGCCTGGGCCCTCAAAGGGATCTTTAGAAAATATTCATCTATTTAGGCCCTTCTTGAAACTTTCAGTGGCTTCTCACTTCCTCTAAGATAAAGCCAATTCTTTAGTAAGCCTAACTAAATCCTGCCTTATTATCATTCCCACCCACCCAAGACCTCTGGCTGTCGTCACACAGGGCTTTTTCTCTGTTTCCCCTGTTGCCGATTTTCAAAGTTTGCATATCACAATCTAGTAACTATGTGTGACACACGCTTCTCTGTGATTTCTTTTTTAAAATGCAGGTCACAACCCACTCCACTGAACTGACAATCTACTTGTGAGTGCCTAGGTGTCTGCAGTTTGAAAAATACTTTAGTATACCACCCTCTCTCTTAATGACCTTTGCATTATGTTCTTTTTCCCTGAAACTCTTGCTTTTACGTGGCTACCTCCTATTCTACTTTGTGACCTTACTTGTTGTTGTTTTTTAAAAGATTTTATTCATTTGCCAGAGAGAGGGAGGGAGCACAAGCAGGGGGAGCAGCAGGTGGAGGGAGAATCAGGCTCCCCGCTGAGCAAGGAGCCTGATCCGGGACTTGATCCCAGGGCTCTGGGAACCAGACCTGAGGCAAAGGCAGAAGCTTAACTGAGTGAGCCACAGGTGTCCCTGTGACCTTAGCTCTTAACCGTCACATCCCCAACCCTCCTAGATGAGGTCTCCCTTCTCTGTGGTCCCAAAGTACCCCCAAACTTTCTAACATTTATTATACTTTACTGTGACTGTTCTGCACTAGTTGTCTTTGTAGGCTGCAAACTCCATGAAAGCAAGGACTCATTTGTCTTCACTGCCGAATCCCAAGGGCCTAGAATAGTGCCTATTACACATTCGACACTCCGTAAATATTTGAGGAGTAAAAAAGTTAGGATACAGACTTAATAATCTATATACTTAACCACACAATGAAAAGATCAGCCACTTAAAAACTGTTCAGAGGTTTAGCTACTTCCAAGGAAAATAAATTCTCAGTTCCTATTTTATAAAGTATTAAGTTCCTAGGCTAGCCTACACAACACACAGAACACAGTTAACTGATAAGAGGACCTCCGTATTTCCCTCTCTACAAAGACAACAGGACTTTCACTCCCCTAAGTAGAAGAACACGGGATTAAAGAGGTGCTTTTCTTTCTCTTTACCCCATCAGCAATTCCTGGAGAAAGTGACTGACCTAAGGGCTGAGACAGGGATAAAGGTCAATATTCTAGACAGGCCCCACCCTGAACTCTCACTGGCTCTCTCCCACTTGGATGCCTTCAAGGAAAGTTTTCCTTTCCATTCCAACTCGTAGGAGGGCAACTTCCTGATCAAGAACTTTCCCTCCCTGCAGGGGAGACCTGACCCACAGCTTTTTAAGTGCTACAGTTTCCTCTGGGTAAGTAAATTAAGAAGGAAAAGAATTAAGCACAGATCTAAACTAATTTCTTCAATCCAGCTTTACCAGAAATAACAATGAAACTATATTTTAACAGCATTTTAATCTTCATCTGGTTTCTTGACCCTGATCTCAACTTGACCAGAATGTGGAGACAGAGGGAGTGTAATTAGCATACTGAAAAGCTTACACGTGAACAGTATTCATTGCAGTCTGACTTCTGGGCCCTAGGAGAAGAGTACCATGGAGAAGCAAGGTGGGGGAAAGGGGAAGAGGAGTGAAATAAAGAAGGTTCTTCTACCTTTTCCTATTTAGAATTTCTCTTGGGTAAAAAATGTCTACATAAGTTGAATCTATTTTAATATCTCACAACCTTTCTTTCCAAATTCTCATTCTTGTTTTTCTTTTCTCTTCTTCCAGAGCCTTTCTGCTATCCAAAGATCTCCATTTTCAACACCCACTGTAAATTTTGTCAAACCTCCAAAATGTAATATGATCTCCTACTATTTACCTCTCCTATCTTTACTCAGGTCAAAATTCCCATTTCCTCAGTGTAGCTGATCAGGGGGAAAGCAATCTGATTAAATCCATTCACATTACAACAGAATAACTGCCTGACAGTCCTAGCCTTTGAGTCCTACTGGAGATACATATGTTTTCTTATTTTCATATATATTTTAAAACACACACACATACATTATTCTTAAGCTACAGAAATGTAACTATAGTAACCTCAGAGAAAAGATGAGAGGCGCCTGGAAGCTCACCATAAAGGAGGCAGGTCTGCTCTGACCAGCATTTCCCAGGGATCCTGTCCCCAAAATTGTTCCCATTTTACACTGCCCTTGACATTCAGTCCTCAGTAAGTCCTAAAAACTCCAGGGTGTGAAGAAGGCCAGCTTGAAAAACATCTATAGCTATGGGAGACTTTTATATCCATTGGGTGAGTTAGTAACAATCACTATTAGGTTGGACAGGTTATCTTCAATATTCTGATAATCATTCCATTAGCTAAAACAAAAACATACACTCAGGTTACATACTGAAATTATTCATTCTACTAAGAAAGTCAGTGAGGCATAAAAGGGTTAAATAACATTTCCATTGTTTTATAATTTAGTAGTTAAGAAGCAGGATTGGACTGATCTTCATACTTTCAATCAGTTGCTTGGAAATCTTTAGTCTTATTTTCTATAACACTTCTGAAATTTGGAAGTAAAATGTTTTTGAACAGTTACATTAGATCAATAGGAAAATGAGCTTGAACTCCTGAGAGGCAGGTGCTATGCCTTTTTCAGTGGTTTTTGCTATAAAAGAGCTAAGGCTAACACTGAATTTGTGTGTACTCAGAAATTAACCACAAAAGCAGCCTAGCTGCATTCATTCAGCTATAAGTGGCTCTTAACTTCAGTGCCACCAAAAATATTTATTTGCCACCCACAGATGAGTCTAACTGTAGTAAAAGACTATAAAAACTTAGGAAAACAAGATCTTCCACTTTGCCTGAGAAGTTAAGCAAATGAAATTTTAACTGAATTAATTGGTGTTTGCCATTTTTTAGTATTTTGTTTAGCCAGCCATCAAAATAAATTATTTGTAATTAAAGTGATAATTGGGACTGTTTTCAAACCAAGCAATGAATATATGAAAACACCAGCTGTGTGTGGTCTCTCTTGAATCTGGTCATAGCATACCTTTTGTGGCTTTTCTCAAGAGAACAGAAAGGGAAACGGGAGGTAAGATGATCAAGGATTGACAGGTAAGTTACTCTGGAAAACATTAATGGCCCTTACTCCGCTTTCCCCAAGTAGAAGCATTATGTTGCCTGCTCTCAGGTTGGTTGGCTTTTTTAGTCAGTTATAGCCCCCAAACCTATTTTTTTCCATAAATGAATAATACAATAATAAAAAAATACCCAATATGAAAGGAAGAAAGAAAACAGATAATCATATCAAAATATGTGCAAAGGATTTGAATAGATATTTCTCCAAAGAAGCTACACAAAGAGCAGTAAGCACAGGAGAAGACTCTCAACACGATTAGCCCTGAGGTAAATGCAAATCAGTATCACTTCACACCCACTAGAATGGCTATAACAAGAACTAGCCAACAGATCATCCCAAGTGTGGGTGAATATGAGGAGAAACCGGAACCTTCATACAGCGTTTGGCCGGAATGTAAAAGGATGCCCCGTACCATACAAAAGTTTGGCAGTTTCACAAAAAGTTAAACACGCAGACACCCAAGAGAAATGAAAGCATATGCTCACATAAAAACCTGCACACAAATGTTTATGGCAGCGGCGTTATTCACAAGAGCCCAAAAGTGGAAACATCCTGAATGTCCATGAATGGATAAACAGTATGTGATATTATGGTACACCAACACAATGGAATATTATCCAGCCATAAAAAAGAATAAAGTTCTGATACACCCTACAGCATGGATGAACCTTGGAAACATTTTGCTATGTGGAAGAAGCCAGACACCAAAAAGCCACATACTGTAGGACTCCTTTTATATGAAATTTCCAGACTAAGCACATGCATAGAGAAAGAAAGTAGATTAGCAACTGCCAGAGGGTGGGGTAAAGGAGAAATGAGAAATGACTGCTAATGGGTACAGGGTTTCACTCTGAGGTCATGAAAATGTTCAGGATAGTGGTGATAGTTGCAAAACTTTGTGACTAGAGTAAAAGCCACATGAATTTTATGGTAGGGGCAGTATATCTCAATTTTAAAAAAGTGTTCATTTACAGAAAGATGGCATACATGTGTAATAGACTCATAAAGGTAATATACATAATTGCATATGAAAACGTAATCGCCTAATGCAGATGAACGTTTGTGGTATTTTTAAAAAATTTTTATTTATTTTTTAAATTTTTCAGCGTTCCAGCATTCATTATTGTCTTTTTTTTTTTAACTGAAATACATTCACTTACATAAAAGAATGAGGGAAAGCGGTGAGACGGAGCAACTGCCGAGCCCCGAAGCGGTGGAGCTGGGGTGTGCCCGAGCCCGCCGGGCGGCGTCTCCATCCGAGCTCACCTTCCACCGGTCCCGCAGCAGCCACCCCCCGCCCCCCGCAACACACACACCCGCTGCCGGGCCCAGCGTCCGGGGCCGCCCGCCCGCCCGCCCGCCCGCAGCTGCCCGGCTCCCCCGTCCGCGCCCAGGGCCAGCCTGCCGTCCCGCCCGAGGTGGGGAGGCGCGGGGGCCCCGGGGGAGGGGGCCCGGCGGCTCCGGAGGGCGCGCGGCCGCCCCGCACAGCCCGGGCCCTCCCGCGCCCCGGCCGCAGGGTCCCAGCCCGGGCCCGCCCCACCTCCCTCAGTACCTGGGATGCGCCCGAACCCCGCGCCGCGGCCAAAGCCCCTTCCCCTCCATTATCACCTGCCAAGGAGCGCGGCCGCACCGGCCGGTGTGAGCAGAGGGGACCCCGCCTCCTCAGACGCGACCTCGGCACCCGGGCCGGGGGGAGGAAGGAGCATTCACCTAGTGCCCCCGCGGCGGCGCGCCGGCTGCCCCCGGCCGTGGCTCCTTCCTGCTGGCGCGCCTCCTCGCGCCCTCGCGGCCCCGCGCTGACAGCCCGGGAGCCGGCGCCCGCGGCCCGCTCGCTCCCCGCCCCCGCGCGGCCGCCCCGCGCACGCGCAGCCCCGCCGCCGCCCAAGGGGAAGCGAGCGCCTGGTGATGTGGCCGCGGGGGCGGCGACCGGGAGCGCGAGCACCGCCCCTCCCCGACCCCCGGCCGCACCCTGACAGCCGCCGCCGGGCCCCGGGTTGGAGGAGAGGACGGGGGAGTCTTTAGGGAACCGTACCCCGGAGAGAGGGGCTGTGGCCTTTCGGCAGCGCCTTGCTATCCCCGCAGACCCACGCCCATCCACATCGCCAGCTGCTCTTAGGTCCGAACCCCCAAATCTATGACTCATGATTTCTGTGCTCAGACCAGGGGCCTCCTGGTGGCTGCGTTCGTGTTTCCTTCTCGCAGACTGGCATGAAAACCAAGGCGTCTGTAACTCTGTGCTTGCCTTTGCGCAGAGCCTCGCTGAAGGCGCCGTGCCTCGCCGAGGACGGAGAGACGAGGGGGTGCACCAGAAGGGGATGGGATTGAGGGCCGCTCCCAGCACCTTCCCAGGGGAGCGAGGTGTGGACGCCAAGTGCACGGGCGCAGTGGAGATGGCTGGGATGCCAATACTTTGCAAGCTCGCCACGGTCCAGGTAAAAGTGACCAAAGTTTGCAGCGTAACCGCCCCCCCCCCCCCATCCCAGACCTCTTACCTAACTATTGAGCCCCTTTGGTATGACTCAGGTAATGGCCTATGCCTGCGGGATATTCCAGGGACTATCCTCAGGCACTTATTCCCAAAGGCTGTCATTTTAAAAATTACACAGCTAGTGGCCCTCTTTTCCTCAGAGCAGAGCTCCCACCGTCCAGCAGTGACTTCGTATCAGCTTTTCAGATGCTAAGGGACACCAGAGCATACATTTATCCAGTTTTTTTTTTTTTCCTTTTTTGTTTTTGTGCTTTGCAATCAGGTTGAGTTTTGACCTTAACCTTCTGGGTGAAGTGTGTTTATGTACCCGTCTTGACCACCTGCAGTAACGCCTTTCACAATGGGAAATGCAGGTGTTCTTTACAATCTAAACACCGTTAGGAATGAAAGGATAATTGCAAAGAATATGGAAAAACAGGGTTCTGACTGTATTTCCAAGTGGGTTTTGTTCTCACTGTTCTCAACCACAAATCACTTGCAGGTAAATAGCTGTTCTTCAAAGTTTGCCAGTAGTAAAACTCCAACCAGATAAGTTTTCCTCCTTGGGACTGTGCAGTCTTTGGAGACTTCCGCGCTAAGTTTTAAGCAGAGAAACCACCCTCTCCCAGTTTTGAAAATCTACCACCATTTTTTTTTTTCTCATTGATTCTGAGCTGGTGGTTTCAGCTGCCCTAAATTTCATTAGGTGGGAAGCCTTCTACTTACAGGGTGCTGTCATTCTGTAAGCCACAATGTAGTGAGTACTTTTTAGATATTTTAAGCTCTAAGTTGGAATCCAAATCCAAACTAAATTTCAACTCTGAAAATAGCTCAGGGTAGAATTGGGTCAAGAGACACCCCTTTCTGAAAAATTAGATCCTAATGTGTGCGGGCAACAATGCTCACATCACTACTTCCTCTTCTGCCTGACAGCTGGCAACTTAAAATGTGAAGCAAGTGGCTTAGAATTGAAGATCTGTATGACTCACTGCTGTGATGATTGCTAGAAGAAAACCTGGGAGTTATGAGAGTGGGTAACAATGGGACTTGTCTGTTCGCTCTAGGGGTGAAAAAGATCTTTTTGAGGAAGTGACATTTAATCGGAGCCTTGAAGAATAAGGAAGAGTAGGTCTGACAACAAAGGGAAGGGGGTGGGGAGTGCACTTGTTGCTTTGGAAACCGCAGGTTTGAAGGCTCTTGGGTAGGAAGGGACTCCACCTGTGGCTAGAATGAGGCGGCTAGTGCTGAAGGAGATGTGGATACGTGGTTTGAGGGCCATGGTGAAAACTTTGGACCTAATCCTAAAGACAAAAGGAAGCCACTAAAACATTGGAGAGACTCCATCTGCACACCATCCAATTTGTGTTTGCAAGTGACGTTTCTGGCTGCAGTGTGGGAACTGAGAAAGAAGGCAGCAGCAGAGGGTGTGTGAAAACTAGTCTGCAGGTATGGGAGAGTAGAAGACAGTGGATCAAGGACATCAGTCAGAATTAGATCTATAAGCACCTAAGCATTGGCTGCATGTGAAAGGTGGGGGAATGAAAAGTGTCCAAAAGAGTGCCTGGGTGGCTCCGTTGGTTAAGAGACTGCGTTAGGCTCGAGTCATGATCCTGGAGTCCCAGGATCGAGTCCTGCATCGGGCTCCCTGTTTGGCAGGGAGTCCATTTCTCCCTCTGATCCTCCCCCTTCTCGTGCTCGCTCTCTCTCTCTCAAATAAATAATTAAAATCTTTAAAGAAAGAAAGAAAGAAAGGTGTCCCAAAATGACTCCCAGGTTTCTAGCGTGAGTTCATCCCATTCCCTAGGATGGGGAACCTGGAGGGGGAGGTCTCAAGGGGACAAGTTTGAGATGCTTCAGATATGTTGAGATCGATGTCTCTATGAGACATCCAAGTGAAGATGCTGAGTATATATTTACAAAATAAATCTGGAACACAAAGTAGAGATCTGGATGGAAGATGACATCAAACCTAAATGTTTAGAGAGCAAGGAATATGACTTGCTTGTAAGAACCTCTAAACTTTAGAAAAAATGAACAGAAGCAAAGGGTACCTAATACTATGTGTGAGACACTCCACAGACAATATTTTTATTTTATCCTTTACACCCTATGTGGTTGGTATTATAATCGCATTTTTCATATAAGGACACTAAGGGTTAAATCCTTGGTCAAATTTACTTGAATTCTCAATTAAATAAGACCAACTGAATAAGAATCTCTGTGGGTAATTCTGATGATCACTGAGGTTTAGAAACTTAAAAGTGCAGACTGCTTAAAAGTGGTCACACAAACCTTATAAAACACCTATTTTAAACAATGATTAAAAGAAACCATGATTCCAAGAACATGTAGCCAATGCAGCAAATATTTGTGGATACATGTCCCTGTTTCTTTCACCTAAGCACCCCCCCCCCCATTATCAATGCCCTTCCTGGGAAACTCTGGAATGTTCATTTGTTCATTCATGCAGTAAGTAGTTATGGTGAACCTACTACCGTGTACCAAATTACAACAGTCATTCATTTATTTACAAATATTTATTGAGCACTTACTAAACACCATGCTGTTTCATGCTCTGGGAATATAGCAGTGAACAAAATAAACAGATGCCTGCCCTACAGAGTTTACATTCAGGTGGGGAAAGACAAACAGACATATATGTGTGTATGAATACAGATCTGTATACAGGTTTATATGTAGATAGATGTGTGTATCCCACATGGCGATAACTATAATGAATACAAATAAAACAGGAGAAAGAGTTGGAGAGTTCAGGGTATAGAGAGGAGGGGAGATAGTTTTATACAGGGCAATTCATAGAGGTCTTGCTGGTTTGAGCAGAAAGGAGCAAGGGAGCAACTATGTTATCTGGAGAAGGTACAGCAAGCACAAAGGTCCTGAGGCAGAAGTGTGTGTGAGGTGTTCAAGATACAGAAAGGAGTCCTGTGTGGCTGGAATGAGAAATAGCTAGAGGCAGGTCATGAGGCTTGTAGGCCATTGTAAGGCCTTTGGCTTTCACTCTGAGTGAGACAAGAATCACTGAAAGGGTCTGGGCAGAGAAATGGCCTACTCTGACAGTTTCAAAGGGATGACTCTGGAGCGCTGAGTGAGAAGGCAAGGATGGAAGCAGGAAGACCAATAAGGATGATGTTCCAATAATCCAGGTGAGAGGGGGGCACGTGGATGCCTCAGTCACTTAAGCATCTGCTTTTGGCTCGGGTCTTGACCCTAGGGTCCTGAGTTTGAATCCTACATTGGGCTCCTTGCTCAGCAGGGAGCCTGCTTCCACCTCTCTCTCTGCCTGCCTCTCTGCCTAGTTGTGATCTCTCTCTCTGCCAAATAAATAAATAAAATATTTTTTTTTTTAAAAAGGCATCTACAAAAGTTTGGGGGTCAGGGAGACAGGCAGGGGTTGGGAAAGACTTGTGAAAGGAAGTGATTTTAAGCTCCAATCTAAAGGATCACTAGCCATGTGAATAGAAATTTTAGGAGCAGGGACAGGAAAAAGAGTCTGGTAGAGGGTAGTCCTAAGCACTTTTACAAAAAAGGTGGGGAGGGGATTTTGAGGAATTTAAAGAAGTTCAGTATGATGTTTATATTTCTTTTAGTGTACCTTGTTCATTGGTCCCTATTAGGAGTTTCTCTCCACAAACAGGGTCATGTTTCAAGGGTTCCCTATCGCTGGTTTCTTTAGAACATAGCCCTGAGGAAGCAGAGGTCCTACTGTCCTTGACAATTCATCAGGCTCTTATTGTTCCTCAACTGTGCCCACAAGTTCCTGCCTGTGGGCTTTGAACTACCTGTTCTCATTAACAAGGACACTCTAGTCTCCGGTACACCTTCCTAGGTCTTAATTCCTAGGTCTTCCAATTTGGGCTTAAGGCTCTCTCTGCTTCCATGACCCCCAGTGAAGAGCATGATCATAGAACTTAAAAGATAAGTTATAGACAGATACTGTTTTCTTATCTGTCCGTGTCCCTATTAGGCTGTCAGCAGAGTCTTTACAACTAGGCTAGCGTAATGTTGTGAGTCCTGAATGGAATCTTGATTATTTGCTTCCTGAAATGAATGAATGGATACATTTTGATTTACCCTCCTTTACTTTTAGTGGTGCTGCTACTGGCTTTTTGATGATCTGTTTTGGTTCCACTCGCAACAGAATTATTAATTTATTTTAAAATTTTAGTTACATATAGCATTGTTCTAGCTTCTTTAATCTGACCTTGTTGGGTTTTTTGCTGGCAGACAGGCTTTGCACAATATTGGGACGCTGATGGCTGAGATCCTTTTCAGGGATATCTGCACATTGATTACTCTTCTAGGGTTGAAGGTGTGGCCTTGCTGATACTGTCTGGTTTAAGAACCAGGCAAAACTCAGTATTTGTAACCATTCTCTTGAAAGGATGCTTGTATATCCTCCACCTCAAAACAAGAGTATAGAAAACTGCTCATAGCCTCGTTTCTAAGGATCATATCTGAGAGTCAGGATTTCCAATCCAGAGACAATGGCCCTGGTGGGATGGAGCCCAATGGTGTCATCGAGAGTAACTAGAATGAGATTATTGACAGCCTTGGTGACATGAACCTTTCTAAGTCCCTTCTTTGTGACATCTACACAAATGGTTTTGAGAAGTCTTCTGCCATCCAGAAACAAGCCACTCTTCTTTATCAAGGGTTATTATGTGATTGCTCAAGCCCAGTCTAGGACTGGCAGAACAGACACATTTGCCATATGGATTATGCAGCAGATTGAATTAGATCTAAAGACTATGTGAGACTTAGTCCTGACACCCACTAGACAGTAGACTCAGCAGATGCAAAAGGTATTCATGACATTAGGACATTATAAGGGTGTCCCCTGACACACCTGCATTGATGGGACCAACGTGCATGCTGAGGTCCAGAAGTTGGAGGTGGAAGTCCCCCATATCATTGTGGGGACCCCAGGTCACGTGTCTGATATGCTTAACTGGAAAAACCTGTCTCTCAAATACATCAAAATGTTTGTACTGGACGAAGCTGATGAAATGTTAAGCCATGGATTCAGGGACATATTTGAGAAGCTCCACAACAACACCCAGGGGGGTTCGCTGTCAGCTGCAATGCCTTCCGATGTGCTCGAGGTAACCAAGAAGTTCATGAAGGACCCATTCAGATTCTGGTTGAGAAGGAGGACTTGACCCTGGAGGGTGTCCACTGGTTCTGCATCCATGTGAGAGGAGTGGAAGCTGGACACACCACGTGGCTTGTATGACACCCTAACCATCGCACAGGCAGTCATAGTCAACACTGGAAGGTTGGTTGGCTCACTGAGAAGATGCACGCCTGAGACATCACTGTGTCTGCCATGCATGGCAATGTGGAGCACGAGGAATGAAGTGTAATCGTGAGGGAGTTTCACTCTGGCTCTAGCAGAGCGTTGGTTACCACTGACCTGCTGGCCAGGGGTGCTGATGTGCAGCAGGTGTCTGTACTCGGCAGCTAGGACCTTCCCACCGACAGGGAAAAGTTATACCCATAGAACTGGTAATTGTTCCTGGTGGATGATTTGGCTGTAAGGGTGAGGATTTTAACAGGGTGACAGAAGCAGACAAGAGGCCTCTTTGAAACACTGAGACTTTCCTCAACGCCTCCATGAAGAAGGTGCCCCTCAGTGTCGTTGACCTCATCTGAGTAGGGCTGTCCTGCTACCTAGCCGAAGCCAGGGTCCAGTCCTCAGGGTCCTGAGGAGGATCAGGAGAGGGGAGAGAAGGGAGTCAAGGGATGGACATCCTGTCTTTTTTTTTCCTTTACTTTTTCTTTGAATAAATGCCACATTTTGAGGCAAACAACAACAAACCTGTTCGTACCAGCTTTATCACAGTATTCTAATAATGGAAAATAAGCTGAAATTCATCAATATGAGGATGGCAAAACTAATTTTTGGATTTCATATGATAGAACACTACTCCGCAATAGAATGAAACAGATTATGGACTCAACAAAGGGAGTGAATCTCACTAACATTATGCCGAAAGAAAAGTCCCTGACGGGAGAAACATATACACTATGAACATTCGTTTTCCATTGTTGCTGTAACAAATTTGCACAAACATAGTGAGGTAAACAGAACTTGGTTATCTTACAGTTCTGTAGGTCAGAAGTCCAATATGAGTTGAACTAAGATTAAGGTGTCTGAGAGCTATGTTCCTTATGGGGGTTTTATGGGAGAATGCTTTTCCAGCTTCTAGAACCCAACCACACCCCTTGGCTTGTGGCCCCCTTCCTCTGTCTCCAAAGATGGCAGTGTGGCATCTCTGACCTTTCTTCCCTCCTCACGTCTCTCCGACTCTCTTCATCTGCCTCCCTCTGCCACGGTAAGGACCCTCGTGAGTACCTTAGACCCTCTCAGATAATACAGGATAATGTCCCTATTTTAAAGTCAGTCAATTAACAACCTTAATTCCCTTTTGCCATATAACCCAAATATTCTGAATAAAAAATGGAGGATAATGGAAGGCAGACTTCCAGTGGAGCAATGCTAAACTGCCTTGGGTGGGGTGGGGTGAACAAACTTGATCTGTAGCATCTGCTGATTGCTATGGTATAAATACGCTGATGGCTGATTTCAAGCTAACATCTGCTCACAAAATTACGATTATTTAGTAATCAGCCCTTGTGAGCTGGTTCAATATGATTCCAGCATATTGCTGCAAGTTTCTCATTCTTGAAGTTTTAAAATACAAATATAGAAATAAATATTCACATATGAAGAGCTGAATGTATACATGTGTGTTTCCTTGCCCTCTACAATGACAGAGCCTAAAAGTTAGAGCACATCTGTGGCAATTAGCACACCTAACATCTGGATCTTACTCTCTAAATATCATTCTGAACATTAACAGGAACCAATGTTCCTTGGAGAAAAGGCTAATTCTCAGACTGGGGCAGGAAAAGTACAAAAGGAGCCTGAAATTGCTGGACCAGAAATTACAGAAGCACTCAAAGAATGATGGTAACATACAAAAAGAAGAGGTTTGCAGATTGAAAGGGCTCCCACTGGGGACCATTTTAGTATCAAAATAAGTGATACAGTAATGGATGAGAGCCCATTTAAACAGCATAAAAATCCGTAAGTCAAAACTGACATAAACAAGTAAATGGGAGAAGAGAAAGCTCTTTCTCAAAGTACAAATCCAACTCATCATAAGATACAAATGAAAGAACGAGAAAATTAAGGAGTGTAGGTTTAATGAGACAGTATTTTTACACATCTCCCCACAAATCCTAGTTAACGGAAAGACATAACTAGTAATTTTATAGTGAGGAGGTTTAACAGAGACTGCCTTCACCAAGTGATCAAAGTTAACATTACCAGTAATGAGACAAATCACATGTGTGGTACATAAACACATCACATGCCTCCAGATGTCACTGAGCAGGACCTAATATCACGTCTGTGGTACATTTGCCAAAAATATATTATCTAAATCTAATGAAAATTTATTACCTAAATCTAAATCATGGGGAAACAGAAGGTAGACCCAAACTGAAGGCCATTCTACAAAATCTCTCTGATCTACCTTCTTCAAAGGTGTCAAAGTCATGAAAGACAAAAGATGACAGAGAAATTGTCACAAATAGATTGGAGAGGACTGAATGCAGAACACGATCCTATTTGAGGTCCTGGACTGGAAGGAAAAATTATAAAGGACAGTACTGAAACAGTTAAAATTTGAATACAAACAGTAGATGGCATAATAGTACTGTATTCATATCAAGTTTTCTGATTTTGTTCATTGCTCTCCAGTTATGTCAAAAAAATATTCTTGTACTTAGGATGTATACACATAAGTATTGAAGGATAAACAGACACAAAGGCTGCAATTTGCTCTCAAGTTATTAAAAAAGAATCAAGTGGGTGTGTGGTGTGGGGAGAGGGAAAAGACTAAGATAAAGCCAAAGAGAAAACGGAGCAAAATGTATCCACTTTTGAATCTGGGTAAAAGGTATATAGGAGCTGTACTACTGTTGCCACTTGTCCATAAATCTGAAATTCTATCAAAATAAAAAGTGACAAAAGATGGAGATGGGGGATATGGGAAGCTATTTTGGCAGCATCCCATCAACGCAGAGGGAAAAGCCATAAAAAATATGCTGGTTTTGCTTTGATTTTCTGTAGTCACCTCTCTTCTGTATATTCTTTGCAAAGGAAATAAAGGATTTATAGCCGATGCGTAGGTAGTCAGTTTAGAAGATTCAAAGAAAGACAGTTTTTGTGAACGTGAAAGTATTCATTTTAAATTAATAGAGACTTCTCTGTTCCGAATAACACTTTGGAGCCCTGTAACAATTTGTAATCAGAATGTGTAAACTTGCTAAACATCCTTAACACGAGGTAGATAAAAAAGGTAGTATAGGGTGAGAAAAGGGGAACAGTGCAAACTCTACAGAATTTACAAATGTTAAAAAAAAGTTTCCTTCAAGTTCTCTCCCAAGAATTTTTTTTAAAGATTTTATTTATTTATTTGATAGACAGAGATTACAAGTAGTCAGAGAGGCAAGCAGGGAGAGAGGAGGAAGCAGGCTCCCTGCTGAGCAGGGAGGGCTCGATCCCAGGACCCTGAGACCATGACCTGAGCTGAAGGCAGAGGCTTTAACCCACTGAGCCACCCAGGTGCCCTTCTCTCCCATGATTTAACTCTTGTTTGTACATAGTCCCTCTTCTGATTGTATCTACAAGATCATGTGCCTATTATCGTATGAAATAGTATCGTTAGAATGCTTAGCTATTGACCTCATTATGTACAGAGCTTTTCAATACTTTGGGGGAGATGCCAGCAGCCTAGTGCTAGACACTGTTTTGCTAGAGCAAGGTCCTGCTCTTAGAGCAAGATCCATGTTACCAAGATCCTAGAAACATGAATGAAAAGAATTAACGAATTAATTAAAAGAATTAAAATTAACTTTTTTAGAATTAAAAGATTTAATAAATTAAAAGAATTTAGTTATACAATAACTTAAAACTGGTTAAAATTGGAGGGGGAGACAAACCATGAGGGACTGTGGACTCTGAGAAACAAACTGAAGGTTTTGGAGGGGGTGTAGGGTTGGGGGAGCCTAGTGGTGGGTGTTAAGGAGGGCGCGTATTGCATGGAGCACTGTGTGTGGTACATAAACAGTGAATTTTGGAACACTGAAAAAAAATTAAATTAATTTTTTTTAAAACTTGGTTAAAATGTAAAAATACTTTACACCAAAACCTAATGAATTATGTAGAGTGAAATGTCTCCCCAACCCCACCTGTATGCACATTTTCACCCTTTATTAAAATACGATGATGTTACTCCTGATTTATTGATATTTAGCAGAATTTAGCACAGGTCTTATTTACGCCATGCCATTTATGGATGGAATTTTGAAGGAGAAATGATGCCTTGTACTACATACAAAATTCAACCCCTAAAAAAATAATTTAAAAATTCCAACAGATGAGGCAGAGAATCAAGTTAACTCCAGTTTAAGCTGGCTACTCTTTGGGATACCAGTCTGTTAGAAATAAAGTTCTGCTCTCCCCTTACCCTCAACCCCCGAGTAAAAATTTTACGCTGCTAGAAAATAAAGCATTTCTTTGACACATTTAATTGTAGCCATAGGATTAAAATAGATTAAGAGCCTAACCAAAATAAACTATTTGCAATATAATTACACCATAATTTTCAGCACTAAATGTGTATGCCTCTAGAGATAAAATAGTTTTGATTTACCAAACTGGGTAATTAAATTAAGTAGATAATTTAATTACCTAAGGGCCTGGGAACCAGGTAATAGCAATTTGGAAAGTTACTAGCAGCACTCATCAGTTTGATTAGTCTGCTGAAGATAAAAAGTAAGCCTGAAAGAATAAAAATTATCTTTAGAAAAACCTCAAAATAATATATCCCAAGTATTACTGACTATAGTAGACAGTGTGGGTGTCCCCCTCATTTTCTTGTCCTCCTCTCCCACGTGAACTCTGTCATCTGGATGATATTCACCACCTCCGCCTCCAGCTAGAAGACTTGCCCTGACTAGCCTGAAGCAATCGGGATAATCCCACGCCCTTCCTTTCAGCTAGTCCAAAAGAGGGCCCATGACCCAAGTTGGTTAGCTTTATTTACATTATAACTTTTGGTTCACAATCTTAGTTCCAACTTCTTGGGGGAGTTACATTGTAACACTCAATCAGCAATAGGGCGCTGTTCCCCGTTCCATCAGGATTAGAGCCCGCTCATCATAACAACCATAACATATATGGAGGTCAACCAGAGTCTCTTGTATTTAGATGCCTTCTAAGTGTCTTAAAATTGAAAACAGTTCACCCTCTTTCCATGTCATTTTCCCGTTGAATAAAACAGATATTTATCCTGTTGGATTTCCCACCTTCTAGATTTGGCTGATTGCTTCCTTGAGTGGTTTCCCTTACCCTTCTATTCCTCACAGTTGCTACAAAATAGTAGTTAGAACTCGGGGCTTGATTTAGGAAAAGGTTTCTTTCTTTTTCTTTTCTTTCTAACTCCCCCCCCCCTTTTTTTTTGTCTTGTTTTGTTTACAAGAAAACTTATTAGGTGCCACTGTGCACTTCCTAATGCATCAAATTAGGGGCACACAAAATCTAGTTGGTCATACTTTGAGAGATGTCAGAATGAGGGGCAGAGCCAGATTTCACCAGTTTTGCCTAGTGGGGATCTCCGAGTTAGTTCCAGATTCCTTTTGCTGTGACCCCAATTGTCTTTGAGAGCCTCCTTGCTCTCTGGCCCCACAGACATCCCAAGTTTATACTCCCTGACCCAGACTTGACATCAACCATTTGTAGAAGATGCTCTGTTCCTTTTAGTGAGGAAAGGTATTTAGCAGGCACAATCCAGCTCAGGGATGCTTGTTATGGGGCCTTGCTCTCATTTCCAGACCTTCCAGTGGACCCAGTTCAGGGGTAAGTGGTTTTTCAAAAAGAGGAAAAGAAATCATGAATTTATACAGATATTACCAATTCAAATTTAACATTACAGGAGGACTTTACTTTTATTTCTTTTCTTGGAACAAAAAAATATGAGCTGCAAATGATATATATTTTTTAAAGATTTTGCTTATTTATTTGACAGAGAGAGAGAGATCACAAGGAGGCAGAGAGGCAGGCAGAGAGAGAGGAGGAAGCAGGCTCCCCACTGAGCAGAGAGCCCAACGCTGGACTCCATCCCAGGACCCTGGGATCATGACCTGAGCTGAAGGCAGAGGCTCCAACCCACTGAGCCACCCAGGTGCCCTAATTAATCTTTTTTATAAACCTAAATGTATAGGTAATTTTATTTGATAATGACAATTTCTTTCCATAACAATACTATCATTTTGCATTCCCAACATTAATGCATGACAGTGCCTGGTTCCCCACAACTTTGCCAACGGGTATGTTGTAATTTTTTATTAGTACCAATTTGGTATATGAGAAATAGTTGAAAAAGTGTCATTTTCTTTTGCACGCATTTTTAAAATATGAACGAGCTAGAACACCTTTTATATGTTTAAGCACCGTGCTCGCTTCGGCAGCACATATAATATGTTTAAGCACCATTTTTATTTCTACTTCTGTGAATTATCTGTTCATTTCTCTAAACTGTTTTTTCATGGAGTTATTTGGTCATTTTTTTAAAGATTTTATTTTATTTATTTAACACAGAGAGATCACTAGTAGATAGAGAGGCAGGCACAGAGAGAGAGAGGGACTCGATCCCAGGACCCTGAGATCATGACCTGAGCTGAAGGCAGCGGCTTAACCCACTGAGCCACCCAGGCGCCCCTTTGGTCATTTTCTTTTAAGTTTTTAGAAGTTTTTAGAAGTTCTTTATGTATTTAGAAGTATTTAGTATTTAGAAGTTTTTAGAAGCTCTTTATATTATGGGTATTGAAAGTTTCCAGTGCTATAAGTTGGAAACCTTGTTTTAAGGTTTACTTGCCTTTTAACATTGCTAATGCTGACTTTTCTTAGGTAAAAGTTCTTTTTGAAGTTTGATATAGTCAAATTCATGGATTGTTTCTCTTGCTGGTATATGTCTTCACATATTTCTGGAACATTATCCATTTCAAATGGTTTCCTATGGGCTTTCAAACTTGTTTGCATAGAGTTGTACAAAGTAGTCTTAATACATTTTTCTAT
This sequence comes from Meles meles, assembly GCF_922984935.1. Taxonomy (NCBI): domain Eukaryota; kingdom Metazoa; phylum Chordata; class Mammalia; order Carnivora; family Mustelidae; genus Meles; species Meles meles. Next base: position 16,947,124 of record NC_060072.1, on the reverse strand, counting down.
ATTTTCTTTGCTTTTATAGTCATTATTCCATTATCATTTATTTCACATATTTATACCTTTAAACCTTTCACCCCTCCCCTCTTCTGGTTTAGGTAAGCTACAGTTTGTCTACTTTCCTGACTTTTAAAATCCTTAGCTTTGAGGGCTTCCTCTTGATGCAAGCATGTTTTTATAGGTTTAGGTGGAAGAGACTTTTAAAAATGTCATTATTTTCGGGGCGCCTGGGTGGCTCAGCGGGTTAAAGCCTCTGCCTTCAGCTCAGGTCATGATCCCAGGGTCCTGGGATCGAGCCCGGCATTGGGCTCTCTGCTTAGCGGGGAGCCTGCTTCCTCCTCTCTCTCTCTCTGCCTACTTGTAATCTCTATCTGTCAAATAAATAAATCTTAAAAAAAAAAAAGTCATTATTTTCTAGTTGTATTGAATCAAGTGTGATCACAGAAGGCCATTGATATCATTTGCATTTTTCAAATGCATTGAGATTTTCTTCACAGATGCTGATATGTCAATTTTGTGAAATTTCTATGTGACTTAGAAAAGGTTAATTTGGGGCGCCTGGGTGGCTCAGTGGATTAAGCCGCTGCCTTCGGCTCAGGTCAGGATCTCAGGGTCCTGGGATCGAGCCCCGCATCGGGCTCTCTGCTCCGCGGGGAGCCTGCTTCCTCCTCTCTCTCTCTGCCTGCCTCTCTGCCTACTTGTGATCTCTCTCTCTGTGAAATAATAAATAAATAAATAAAAAAAAAAAAAAGAAAAGGTTAATTTGTATTATTAGGATTCAGTCCCCTCTTATTTTGATATTATCTTTCTACTATGAGCACTGTTGTAATTAGCTGGTCACCTCCTCTTTCTCTTTCTTACTTTATTCCTAATAATCTAATTTAAAGTATTATATTTTGGCTGGCTCAGTCAGTGGAGCATATGACTCTTAATCTCAGGGTTGTGGGTTCGAGCCCCAAGTTGGGTTGGACATTACTTAAAAATTAAAAAACAGCTAAAATAAATAAAGTATTAGATTTTATTCCAGGTTTCAAAAAGCAAGATTTTTCTCTGCATTTATCATCTCTGCTTTCTCCCCATTTTTGGTATTTATATTACAACCATATTATCAAAACTATAAAAAAACACATACTATTCTGTTAACATTAGTCTCATCATTCTATCCTGATTCCACTGTAAAATGCTCACCTCCAAAACTGAAATTGAATTTGTCTAATCATTTTCTGAACCTTGTTCTCTGGTAGATACCTCAAGAAGGCTGGGAGCAATATTTCCTGTGTCCTTAACATGTTCATAACTGTCTACATCTTTAAAACTTTTATACCTGAAAAACAGGTAATGTCTTCTGTCCCTGTCTTGACTGGATTATTTGGTTTTTGGGTGTTGAATTTGATATATTCTTTGTAGATCTTAGGTATTAGCCCTGAATCTGATAAGACATTTGCAAATATCTTCTCCCATTGTGTCAGTTATCTTTTGGTTTTGTCAACTATTTCCTTTGTTGTGCAAAGCTTTTTATCTTGGTGAAGTCCTGATAGTTCATTTTTGCTTTTGTTTTCCCTTGTTTTTTGAGATCTGTCCAGCAAGAAGCTGCCCTGGCGGAGGTCACGGAGGTTGCTGCCTGTGTTCTCCTCTAGAATTTTGATGGATTCCTGTCTCACATTTTGGTCTTTCATCCATCTTGAGTTTACCATTGTGTGTAGCATAAGAAAAGGGTCCAGTTTCATTCTTCTGCATGTGGCTATCCAATTTTCCCAGCACCATTTGTTGAAAAGACTAGCTTTTTTTCATTGGATATTCTTTCCCACTTTGTCAAAGATTAGTTGACCAAAAGTAGAGGGTCCATTTCTGGGTTCTCTATTCCATTCCATTGATCTATGTGTATGTTTTTGTGCCGGTACCATACTGTCTTGATTACAGCTTTTAACAGAGCTTGAAGTCTGGAATTGTGGTGCCACCAGCTCCAGTTTTCTCTTTCAACATTCTCCTGGCCAGTTGGGGTCTTTTCCGATTCCATGCAAATTTTAGGATTATTTTTCCAGCTCTATGAAAAATAGATGGTATTTTGATAGAGATTGCATTGAGTGTGTAGATTGCTCTGGGTAGCATAGCATTTTAACAATATTTGTTCTTATAATCCATGAGCATGGAATGTTTTTCCATTTATTTGTGTCTTCCTCAATTTCCTTCATGAGTGTTCTATAGTTTTCTGTGTAGAGATCCTTTATATATGTGTGTATGTGTGTGTGTATGTATACGTGTAACACACATGCGTGCGCGCGTGCACACACACACACACACACACACACACACACACACAGGAATATTACTCAGCCATCAAAAAGGATGAAATCTTACCATTTACATCAACATGGTTGGAACTGGAGGGTATTATGCGGGATGAAATAAGTCAATCAGAGAAAGATGATTATTTTAAAGTTTCACTCATATATGGAATTTAAGAAACAAAACAGAAGATCATGGGGGAAGGGAGGGGAAAATAAGATGAAATCAGAGAGGGAGATAAACCATAAGAGACTCTTAACTATAGAAATAAACTGAGGGTTTATAACTGAGGGGAGGTAAGCAAGGGGATGGGGTAACTGGGTGATGGGCATTGAGGAACGAATGTGATAAAATGAGCACTGGGTGTTATATGCAACTGATGAACTCCTGAACTCTACATCTGAAACTAATGATATACGGCATGTTAATTTAATTTTAAAAAATGAGTTTAAAAAAAAGAAAGAAAACCACTTAAGCTAAGTCCTTAGCTTAAATTTTCTTCCTTTGACTATCTTATATATGCTATTTAATTGCACCCTGGCAAAAATCTTTCTGTAGGAATGTCAAATGCCAATCTTATTTTCGTTCCTCATGACTTATTGGGACTTTTTGCCAAAATACTCTGGACAGTTTTCCTTCTATTTAGGCTCCAAGAATTTTACTAGAGGATGTTTTGGTAGTAACTAGTCTGGGCTGATTTTTCTAGGTAAATGATACAGTCTTTTGATATGTATGTTCAAATTTCCACACATTTTAGAATAATTTTCTTGAATTACTTTTAAAATAAATTCTTTATTTTGCAATAGTTTTAATTTTATGGGAAATTCTCAAAGATACCACAGAGCATTCTCATATGTCTTTTATCCAGTTTCTACCCTTTGTTACTATTGTACATACCATGGTACATTTGTCAAAAACAAGAACTGACATGGTAGTAGTTTGTTTTTCATGGAATCTGTCCATTTCATCTAAATTGGAAAATTTATTGACATAATTGCTTAGAATATTTCCCTTATCCATTTGATGTCTGTAGAATCTGTGGTAATTCTCCTCTTCCATTTCTGAGATTAATAATCTGTGTGTTCTCCAGTTATTTTCTGATTAGTTTGGATAGAGACATCAATTTTTTTTTTAAGATAAGCAATTCTTTTCTTTTATAATTTTTATTTATTTTTTATTTTTTTATAAACATATAATGTATTTTTATCCCCAAGGGTACAGGTCTGTGAATTGCCAGGTTTACACACTTCACAGCACTCACCATAGCACATACCCTCCCCAATGTCCATAACCCCACTCCCCCTCTCCCAACCCCACCTCCCCCCAGCAACCCCCAGTTTGTTTTGTGAGATTAAGAGTCACTTATGGTTTGTCTCCCTCCCGATCCCATCTTGTTTCATTTATTCTTCTCCTATCCCCCTAACCCCCTATGCTGCATCTCCACTTCCTCATATCAGGGAGATCATATGATAGTTGTCTTTCTCCGATTGACTTATTTCACTAAGCATGATACCCTCTAGTTCCATCCACGTTGTTGCAAATGGCAAGATTTCATTTCTTTTGATGGCTGCATAGTATTCCATTGTATATATATACCACATTTTCTTTATCCATTCATCTGTTGATGGACATCTAGGTTCTTTCTATGGTTTGGCTATTCTAGACATTGCTGCTATAAACATCTGGGTGCACGTGCCCCTTCGGATCACAGAGACATCAATTTTATTGATTTTTGCAAATTGAGTTTTTGAATTGTGTTTATTTTTTTTATTTTATTGATTTCCATTACTATTTTCTTTCTTCTGCTTGCTTTTAGTTTAATTTGCTCCTTTTTTTCTAGTTAGTGTGGAAACTTAGATAAATGAGACCTTATATCTTTTCAAATATAAGCACTTAATGCTATAAATTTCCCTCCTTGTACTGCACTAGCTATGTTGCCCACATTTTGATATTTTCTGTGTCTATTTTAATTCAGCTCAAGATATTTTATAATTTATTTTACATTTTTATTTGACTCATGGGTTATTTAGAACTGAATTTTTATTTTTTATTATTTATTTATTTTTAAGATTTTATTTATTAATTTGACAGAGATCACAAGTAGGCAGGGAGACGGGCAGAGAGAGAGGAGGAAGCAGGCTCCCTCTGAGCAGAGAGCTTGATGTGGGGCTCGATCCCAGAACCCTGGGATCATGACCTGAGCTGAAGGCAGAGGTTTTTGTTTTGTTTTGTTTTGTTTTTTTAATATTTTATTTATTTGACAGAGAGAAATCACAGCTAGGCAGAGAGGCAGGCAGAGAGAGAGGAGGAAGCAGGCTCCCCGCGGAGCAGAGAGTCCGATGTGGGGCTCAATCCCAGGACCCTGGGATCATGACCTGAGCTGAAGGCAGAGGCTTTAACCCACTGAGCCACCCAGGCGCCCTGAAGGCAGAGGTTTTAACCCACTGAGCCACCCAGGCACCCTTAGAACTGAATTTTTAAATTTCCAAATATTTGGAGATTTTCCAGGTATCTTTCTATTATTGATTTTTAGTTTACTTTTGATAACCTAGATAAGGTTTTTAGTTTTATTGACATCGGAAAAAAAACATGGGATGACATCATTCTTTGAAGTTTTTTGTGACTTGCTTTATGGTCTTGGATCTATATGATCAATCTGATTGATTTTTCTGTTGCTGTTGAAATAATATATATTCTGCTGTTGCAAGGTCAGGTGTTTCGCATGTCAGTTAAGTTGGTTGATGGTTTTGCCCAAGGCTTCTTTAGGTATACTTATTCTACCAATTACTGAAAAAGGAGTGTCAAAATCTTGAACAATCATATTAGGATTGTCTATTTCTACTTTTATCTATTAGATTTTCCTTCTTGTGCTTTAAAGTTTGGTTATAAGATTCACTCACAATTATTATTGTTATCTCATCATGATGAATTTATCTTCTTATCATTATGAAATGTGTCTCTTTATTCTTGGTGCCTTAGTCTGCTCAGGTTGCTATGACAAAGTACCACAAAGTGGGTGGCTTAAACAAGAAAAATTAATTTTCTCACGGTTCTGGAGGATGGAAATCCCAAGATCAAGTTTCTAGCAGGGTTGATAACTGCTGAGGGGTCTCCCCTTGTGTTGCAGAAGTCTGTCTTCTTACCATGTATTCATATGGTCTTTCCTTGGTGTGTGTGCATATGGGGAGAGAAAGTAGTACTCTGGTGTTTCTTTATGTAAGGGAACTAATCCTATTGGATCAGGACCCCACACTTTCAACCTTATTTAATTATTATTACTTCCTTAGAGTCCCCATTTCTAAATATAGCCACTGTCAGGGGTTAGGGCTTCAACATATAGATTTTGGGAGGATATAAACATTCAAACTATAACACTTGGTAATATTCCTTGTTTTGAAATCTACTTTGCCTGATGGTAATGTAGCTACTCTAGCATGATTTTTGTTTCATATTTGCATGGTTTATCTTTTCCATCACTTGACTTTTAACCTACGTATGTTTTTACAGTCAAAGGGAACTTACTGCTGACAGCATGCAGTTCGGTCTTGTTTTATCCAATCTAACAATTTTTGCCTTTTAAATCTTAGACAGATGTACATCTAGTCTAATTACTGATACGGGTTTAGCTTAAGTCTACCATCTTTTCTTGGTTTCTACGTATCCCATCTGTTCTTTGCTCCTCTTTATCTTTTATGCAGTTTTCTTTTGAATTAATTGCTTATACTTAGCAGCTCAGGTTCTATCTCCACTATTGGCTGATCAGCTATTCCTCTTTTTAGGTTTTTTTTTTAGTTGCTCTAGTATTTATAATATATATCTTTAACTTATCACTATTTTTAAATCCTATTAAGACACTTCACAGGGGCGCCTGGGTGGCTCAGTGGGTTAAAGCCTCTGCCTTCGGCTCAGGTCATGATCCCAGCGTCCTGGGATCGAGCCCCGCATCGGGCTCTCTGCTCAACAGGGAGCCTGCTTCCTCCTGTCTCTCTGCCTGCCTCTCTGCCTACTTGTGATCTCTGTCTGTCAAATAAATAAATAAAATCTTAAAAAAAAAAAGACACTTCACATAAAATATAAGATCCTTACAACAGATTTACTACCTCCACCTTCTATGCTATTCTTCTCATATTTATTTTACTTCTACATTTGTTGTAAACGCTGTAATTAAAAAAAAATCTAAACAATCAATTATTTTTAAAAGATTAAAAGTGAGAAAAACTATGTTTTACCTTTATTTTCATATTTTATAAAATTGCTTTTCTGGTTAACAATGTCACTTCCAGGGGGGCAACTGAATTCTGCCAGTGCATCTTCTACTCTATCTTGGCTAAATATGAATGCCTTAATTTCTAAGTTATTGTTACAAATAGCTCCATTAGTTTTGTACCTATGGAGTGCTCCTGATCTTATCAACAATTCACAACAGAGCTTTGAGGACATTTCTAAAGGCTATAATCCTGTAGTACAGGGGTGATCCATCAATCAGTGACAATTCACAATTATTCATTTATTCAACTTTTCTCTGTTCAGTTAATAGTTAAACACGGATTAATCATTAACAATGTGCCTGATTCTAAGTGAGGCACTGTGAATATAAAGAAAAAAAGGTGCTGTCCTTTCCCTGAAGGATCTTCAGAGTAGATTTTAAACAGAAAGAAAGTGAAATCGGCTTCTAACATGCATTGATCAGGTGCCTTCCTCCTCAGTGCCTACTGTCATTTCTCCCATAATTCTTTGTGCCCTCTTTTTTTTTATTTATTTATTTTTATTTTTTAAGATTTTTTTTATTTGATATATATAGAGAGAGATCACAAGTAGATAGAGAGGCAAGTAGAGAGAAAGGGGGAAGCAGGCTCCCCGCTGAGCAGAAAGCCCGATGTGGGGCTCGATCCCAGGACCCTGAGATCATGACCTGAGCCAAAGGCAGAGGCTTAACCCACTGAGCCACCCAGGCGCCCCTGTGCCCTCTTTTTTATAACTTGGTTGAAATACAATGGCAAGTCGTTATTACGATAACAATAAGGGAGGGTTGCTCGATGCATAATTTCAGCTTCGCAAGGTGAAAAAATTCTAGAGCTCTGGTACATAACAATGTAAATGAAGTTAACACGTCTGAACTGTACACTTGAAAATGGTTAAGATGGTAGATTTTATATTGTTTATTTTTTAAACACAACCTAAAAATTAAAAAAAAAAAAAACATTTAAATGAGGAGGAAGGGAGCCCCAGGGTGCACTGTTCTCGGAACTGTTTGGCTGAAATTGAGTTTTGTCTGCTCTTTCATCCAGCGACGGACCAGAAGCCCCAACCTTCCTTTTCCCACCACAGGAATGGCCTCTCGGCTCCGCCAGGTGTCGCCGTGGCCGCGACCGCCTCGCCCCGCCTACCGCCAAGTTTCGTCCAATCGTGGTCCTGGCCCCGCCCCCTGACCGAACCTCTTTCCTGCATCCGGGCCTGGGCGGGCTGGCTCTCAAGTCTAGCGAGGGGGCATGGAGGTCCGCGGCGAGCCGCAGTCTGGCGCGAGCTGTTCGTCGTCCCCCCGGGACTGCTCAGCGGTCCCGGTGTCCAAGGACCTGCTGACAGCCGGGAGCGGCGGCCGTGGAGGTGACGGGCGGGTGGCCGCGGCGTGGCGTGTGCACGTGCGGCAGGGGGCGTGTGGCCGGGGCAGCGGCGGGAGCCGGTCGGCAGCTCCGTGTCAGGCCCAGCAAGGCCAAGGGGACGCCCAGGGTGGCCGCGGGTCTCGGCGAGACCGCCGCGGCGGGAGTGGGGTTCGGGGGCTTCGGGGAGGGCACCCGGCCTCGGGCCCGGGATGGTTCTATTCCACGATTGTGGGCGCCCACTCCGTGAAGTGCAGCAGCAGGACACCTTCCGTAAGGGCAGGGCCTGGAGGGGGCCTTAGGTCGACTGTCGGGGTCCGGCTTCGGGCTGATGGGGGAAGCAGGTCACTATTATGGACTAACCCCCCACCCTACCCTTCAGTGCTCACAGGACCACCCCTTAGTGCCTTGCTTCTCTTGTAGAGGGACTCTTGGGTCTAGGAAACCCACATAGGATTTCAGACACTGTAGTAGGGAGTTAAAAAGCATCGATTCGAATCCCAGCTCCACGATTGATTAGCTGTGGAACTACAGCAGAGTTGTTTACATTCTCAGCGCTCAGTTTTCACATTTGGAAAATGGAGGCAGTAGTACCTGTTGATTTTATTTATTTATTTATTTATTTGAGGAGAAGGAAAATGTGCTTAAGGTCCTGGGCATGTTCTTGGTGAATATTACCTTGAAGAGGACGTTCTGTGAGAACCCAGAGCATCTGGAAGAGTTACGATAATAGCCAGAGCTTATGTAGTGCCTACTGGGGCCCAGGACTTAATTAACTCATTTAATCCTCACCAAAACGCTGTGCAGAAGGTTCTGTTATCTCTGATCTGTAGGTGAAACTGAGTCACAGTGTATCATACAGATAACTTGCTGGAGGTCATGTGGCTGAAAAGTGACAAAATTGGGAATCAAACATAACCCGTTGGATTCTTTATGCTAATCCATTTGCTAGACCTAAAGTACTAATCAAAGAATTATTTGTTGAGTTCTGCTTTAGGGGATGAATAGGGCTTTTGTACTTGAGTGAAGAGGTTTTCCAGGCATTGGAAACAGGGTGATCAAAGCTTTGAGTTTGAAAGCCAAGTCCTGTCCTCTGGGTTCTGATGGGCTGAAGAGTTTGTTGATTTGAGGAGTAGTGAGTGATGGGGCTGAAAAGGTGCGTGGGGGTGGGGGACGGACAGAAGTTCTCCAGAGGGCTCTTTGTCAGGTTGGACATCCTTAAGTGAAGGTCCACTAACAGGGCAGGTATGCTTTATAAACAAACGAGTGCTCCAAGAGGGTGAGTAATTAGCCCAATATAATGAAGCGAGTAACCTTTTCTGGCTTCACTTAACCCTCATGTACTCTGTGCTGCTTCCTCTGTCCCTTCGTTGCAGAAACTCATTTGTCCCTGGGGGTTTCTGATCCAAGAGGGTGCAGGTTAGTTCCTTATTACTCCTCAGCGCCGGTGGCACATACAGATGTATGAGACAGGCCTAAGGAAGGGGAGGTGGGTGGGCGTAAAGAAGTAAAATGTTGTCGTGGGACTTGGAGAGCCTGTTTTTCTACAGATACCTGGGGGAACATGGAACGTTCAAGACTTGAGAGTGGTCAGAGGAAGTTTGCTGACGGACCCCCATTTCTTCATGCTGTAGTAAACTAAGTGTGTGTGTGTGCTTTCAGGTATATGGGACAGGTTACTCATCAGCCCCAAGCCTAACTGCAGAAAAAAGTCCGCTCTTCAGACAGTTCGGATAGAAAGGAGTCCCTGTAAGTATTTTTCCCTTTCTCCACTCTCTTCCTCTCTCAAGAACCTTCTCTGATGTTCAGTTGTGCCCAATTAAGCAGTAGAGGTCCACAGTGAGCCACAGTCCGGCCGGAGCTGTTCGTTGATCCCCCTGGGACCGTTCAGGGGTGTCAGTGTCTAAGGAGCTGCTGACAGCGTTTTCATTCTGTGGAGTTCCATCTGAGTCTTTCTTAGGTCTTTCATTTCTGTCCTTACTGTGATCACCGTGGTGTGCGGCTTGTATTCTAGGACCTCACTGCATCCTTCCAGCAGTCCTATTTTATCATGAAAGGCCATTTCTTGACCTTTACCACTTTTTTCTTTTCTTCTTCTATACTCTGGACAGTTCAGTCACGTACTGTGTGGCTGTGTCAGACTTAATATGTCTTGAGAACTCATTACGTGCATAGTTACCTGCTGGGCCTCTTTTGAGAGCTAAAGAAATTAGACCTACATTGTTTATTGATTCCCCTGTACTTAGCATAGTAGAGTCCTCACTCCTGTTTTTATGGATGAGTACATTGAGGTTTTGAATGGTTAAATTAAATTTATTATTTAGGACACCTGTGGTTGCAAATGACTCAAATCCAGCTCCGATTGCCTTAAGCCAAAAAATAAATTATGTTGGCCAGTTTTATTGAGGAGGGGGGAAGCATGGTGATTCCAGGTATATCTGCATCCGGGTGCTTGGGGTCCTAGAGGTCTGCTGCTCCATATCTCTTAGCTCTCCATCTAGGTGTGGGCCAAATCTAGAGCGGGCTCTTCTCACCCTGCGGCAGGTTGGCCAGTCTATCAGCGGCTCAGCCAGTCATTTCCTCACTCAAAAGGAAGGGATCTCTTTTTCACAGTTCCAGCCAGAGTCCCGGTGTGATCTCTTACTGGCCAGACCAGATCACAGTGTCACTGAATATGTCACTGGCCCAAACCATGTTGACCAAGTGATGGAACATACAGACATGAGAAGGGCAAGGCACAAGAGTGACTAAGAGTGACAGAGCTTAAAAGGAAAGTCAGGGTTATGTTATCAGAAGAAAGTGGAACAGATATTGGGCAGGTAAAAACACCCACCACTTAGGTAACTTGCCTAAGGTAAATCAGGGAGTAAGGGGTAGAACTGGGGTTCTGTTAATAGTCTTGTCAGCCTGACCCCAAAGCCTCAGAGCCTGATGCAGCTAACTATTAAGTCATACATTCTCCTTATTCAGTTACTGTTGGTTGGATGCCAGACGTCTAGGAATGTACAGTTCTGAGGATATATGAAAACACGAACATTGAGAAGTATTCACTAACTTATATAGTCCTCTTTAAGGACTCAGAAGAGGGTGGAGGTTTTTAAAATGGAAGACATTTGCAAGATTTTTTTTTTATAACTTCTGTTATTATTGTTACTGTTGAATTCAGGAGTGTTTTACAATAAATTCTGGATTTTAAAAGTTGAAGTTTGGGGGCGCCTGGGTGGCTCAGTCGGTTAAGCGGCTGCCTTCAGCTCAGGTCATGATCCCAGGGTCCTGGGATCGAGTCCCACATCCCTCTCTCTCTGCCTGCCTCTCTGTCTACTTGTGCTCTCTCTCTCTCTGTCAAGTAGTAAATAAAATCTTAAAAAAAAAAAAAAAGTTGAAGTTTGGCCGAAGAGTCACATAAATATTGATAAACTATATTTTCTCTCCTTAGTGTTGGACCAAGTACAGACCTTTCTACCACAGATGGCTCAGGCAAATGAAAAGCTAAGAGAAGAAATGGCAGCTGCCCCACCTGGTCGTTTCAATATTGAAGATATTGATGGGGCTCTTGGAAAAGTTATACAAATGGTAATGCTGCTTTGTTTTCATTTCGTAAAGTAAAATTGTCAGTATGCCGCACCATCTATAAGGGAGAAGACTTTCCCGTTCTAAGTCAAGTGTTTTCCTTCTTGCAGACTCAGCAGATGTGCCCGGTATTGCACAGGAACATGGCCATTTCATGATTAGGGATCTTACAGATCAGTAAGCTTCTCGGAATGGAGTTTAGGAAGTCAGCAGTAGAGAAGAGGAGGGCTTTTTCAAGTCAGATACTACATTTGTTATCTTGAAGCATTAATTTTACTAAGTGTCCCGAGTGGATTGTTTTTTCCTAAAAGAAGGCCTGAAAAAAGTAATCATGATTACTGATTAACCTGATTCATTAAATATGTAAAAATAGAGATGCATTTAACAGCCCGATAACCTAAGCTACATGATAAATCTTTTCCACATGGCCTCATACCTTCTTTCTACAGTGGAGTTCCCTTTGTAACACTTGTGTCTAGACTGAGCTGAAAGGAATCTCATTAATGGCAGCTCTGGGCAGCTCTTTCGCTAGAATATGTCCCCGAACCAGCCACTCTGCACCATGTCCCCTGCTGCCACCTTGGTCCATGTCATCGTGGTCTTCCCTGAGGACTCTTGCCATGATTCCTCAGCAGACCCTCTGGCTTCTGCCTTTTCTTTCCTAGAACCTGTTCTTCACACTGTGTGTAGCCCACATTCCCATCACATTTCTGATGAATTTGGAGTCCTTCGAGGGCCCGTATGATCCTGCCTCCAGCTCTCCATCTAAATTACCTCCCATCGTGCCTCCTCTTTCTTCCAGTCTCATTCAGTCTCCTTGCTTCAGGTTTTTTTCCCTCTTTGTACAAGGCTCCTCTGAGATTTCGGCATCGTCACTCCCTCCATCTCTCATCGCTTGTCACCTCAGTAAGAGGCTTCCCCAGTGTCCCCGTTAGAAGCCTATCCTATCCTTCTTTACTTTTCTTCATTTTCACAGCCCTACACTGTGCCTTATATGTAGTTGTTCATTGTGTTTCTTTCCCAACTAGAACAGAGGTCAGCAAGTATTTTGTGTATGGGGCCAGCTAGTAAATACTTCAGGTTTGTGGACGCTACTGTCTCTGTTATGACTGCTTATTTCTGCCATTTTAGCATGAAAGCAGCTGTAGATAGTATGTATGAATAGGCAGGTTTTATCAACTTCTTTATGGACACTGAAATTTGAATATCATGTAATTTTCATGTTTTGTGAAATATTACCCTTTTGGTTTTTTTCTTCTGCTACTTAAAAATTTTAAAAAACATTCTTAGCTCAGGAGCTAAACAAGAACAGGTAGCGGGCTGGGTTTGGCCTTCAAGGTGTAGTTTGCCAATCCCTCTCAAAAACTAAGTTCCAGAAAGGCAAATGTTTTGTTGCTGTTCTTGTGGAGTTTCTAGGACCCAGTGTGGTGCCTGGTTCGTGTTAGTGTTTGTTAATATTTGTTGGACACGTATTGTTGAACATGTTCAGGATATGTAGAATCGGGTTTTGGGGGACTTCTTGTACCTGTAAATCATCATGGTGGACTATGGCAACTGCAAAGAAGAAAGTACCATATTGTATTAAAAACATTTCTTGTCCTGTGTGCTTCAGGATTTGTGTTCACTGTTGTTGGTTCTTCCCAAGGGTGTTATTACAACTTCCTAGGGATCTGCCCTGAAATGAATTTCTCATGTGCTTTTGGCAGGACGTGGCCTTGTTTGAGATGAACCAAGCTGATTCAAAAGAAGAGGACAGTTCAGAAGAGAGTTCGCAAGACAGCTCGGAGGACAGCTCAGAATCTGAGGGGGAAGATGACGGCGCTTCTGAAGTCACCATAGATAACATTAAGCTTCCTCATTCAGAAGGTGGAAAAGGCAAGATTGAGGTTTTGGACAGTCCTGCCAGTAAAAAAAAGAAATAGTAAAATAAATGATCTCCAGAACAGGTGATACACACCTACTAATTCTGCAGAAAGAGAGTATGGCTTGCTGGTTATCTTGCATTTCAGGTATCTGTGGTGCTTTTATGTATTTTTAGATGTATTTCGTTTCTCAGAGGAACAAAAGCTACCTTTTAAAGAGCTGCATTAGGTTGCATTTGGGGATCCTCTAAGAGCAGACTGTCTTTGATCTCATGCTAAAGAGATTTCACTTAGAAAGCTTAAGTTTATGTATGCTAATGAGTGAATTTGTGGGCATCTTCTTATGCATAGACTTCAGTAATAGCACACTTATTTTATTTTTTTAAAGATTTTATTTATTTATTGGACAGACAGAGATTACAAGTAGGCAGAGAGGCAGGCAGAGAGAGAGGAGGAAGCAGGCTCCCCGCTGAGCAGAGAGCCCTAATGCAGGGCTCCATCCCAGGACCCTGGGATCATGACCTGAGCTGAAGGCAGAGGCTTCAACCCACTGAGCCACCCAGGCACCCCAGAAATAGCACACTTATTTTAAAGTAAAAATACAAATCATCTGCTTGTTTTAAATTTATTCTCTCGAATAAAGCAATCTGGGGTGGGTGGTGGTTTTTTGTTTTTTTTTTTTTTAGGTCATTAGAAAGTCACATTTGTTAACATCACAGTGGGTTCAATGGGGGAGAATTTTTTTAAGAGAAATTTTTTTTTTTTTTTTAAGATTTATTTATTTGACAGAGAGAGATCACGAGTAAGCAGAGAGGCAGGCAGAGAGAGAGGAGGAAGCAGGCTCCCCACTGAGCAGAGAGCCAGATGTGGGGCTTGATCCCAGGACCCTGAGATCACGACCTGAGCCGAAGGCAGAGGCTTAACCCACTGAGCCACCCAGGTGCCCCTAAGAGAAATTTCTTACAAAGGAAAAAATAACATATTCAGCTGCCCTCGGGCGTCGCTACTTTCATTAAAAGAAGAGGAAGAAAGTCCTTTGCAGTTTGAGCTGGAAATCTGGCACTCTGTGGTTTCGTCAGCTCTGGGGACTCTGCAGCCAGCTGCTCTGCATATAGAAATCACGGGTTGGAAAAATTCATGGGTTTTTTGTTTTTGTTTTTCCTTTTCTTTCATAAGGCAGATTTTTTATTTCAGCCATTAAAACTATTGTACACAGTTGCCCACAGTTTGAAACCTATCAAATGTAGAAGATAAGGGACCTCACAGAAAAAATAGGGTGTGGTACAAAACGGGTGTAACCACTCTTTTTCCCTTTCAAGGGTCAAAATGATCCTCTGCTGGAGTCATCTGTTTGCCTCATTCTTGACCTTATTAAATTTGTTTCAGATCTCATCCGCCGAGGGACTGGCTTTGCTCAGGATATAGGCCTGAGAATTTAAAAGATCATCTCCAAATGGGTTGAGCTGGGGGCTCTCTTTTAACCCTTTTTCTCCCACTCCTCACATTAGCTCAAGACATCTTGTAAATACTCTGAAATACTCAAGTTTTCTTGTAAAATACTCAAGTTTCTTTCTGGTATTTCCCATTGGAAATTGGAACCAGCTCTTCTGGGCTGTGCCTCACTAAACTACGAAGAAATGAACAGAGCTGGAAATGAGACTCCTCAGCTAGAAAGGTTATTGTGCTATATTTAGTAACACTGAACATAGCTGGGATGAATTATTGGTGTAAATAGCTAAAGATCCCCTCCTACCAGCTCGTATCTTTTGCTGCATTGGGGGAAGAATTGCATTTGTCTGGTTCATGACTTAGCATGGCAGATGGTACCGAGTAGGCACAGGATAATGTTATTAAATATTTCAAGCCATGGTAGGCTGCTCCAGGCGGGGGGGTATGAAGGTGTAACTTCACAGGAAATACACATCCTGGTGGAAGTAATCTGAACGATCGGTGAGAGACCAGTCAGGCTAGAAGTATATACTAGTGTGTAGAATTTTAATAGTTCCCTTCTGCTGTGGCTAGCTCGTGTGCTACAGTGAGCCTCCCTGTACAGTAAAGGAAGTCAACTAAATTCAGGTCCTTTGGACATTCTTATGACAGAAAAAAGAAAAACATGAAAACAATTTATGATTAGGATGTCATTTTAAGTGTAAAATGGATGAATTATTCATTGTACAATGTCAGATCTGGCTATTTCAAGCAAGATTAGAAATTAGCCTCATACCATGTGCTAAGATAAATTTTATGTGGATTAAAGATTTAAGTATAAAGAAAAAATCATAAGAGTTTATACTAAAATATGGGTGAACGTCTAATAGCGAAATTGGGGGAAAGTTTTTTTTTCTTTTTTCAGGAAGTAGGAGTCAAAAAGGTTTTTTTTTTTTAATTTTTTAAACCAGAACGGCAAAGTCTGAAATCACAAAGGAAAAGAGCAGAAAACTCATCTATATAAATATTCAAAACTAAGTGCCTAACAAAGAAATTTTAAAGGCAGTGGACAAATTGGGAAAAATATTTGCAACATAAGATTGAGCATCAATAGATGAAGGGCTCTTACAGATTACAAAAAGGACTAATATCTTAATAACGAAAAGGCTATAAGACAAAGAATTCACACACAAAAAAGTTAAACCCCACGTATCCAAAAAAAAGTGCAGATGAAAGTAAGATTGTATTCTTGAATTAGCGGGTTGGCAGAGGAAAGCATGGCCGGTACTTGCCCCACCCTTCCGGCGTCACCCGTTATGTCAGTGTCTAACATTTTGAGTCACCACCACTCAGTCGTACATAAAAATGTATTGAGTTGCACATTTAATATTTGCGCACTTTGCCATTGCACCTTAATTAGAAAGATGTTTTGTTCGTCAGCATTTGGCCCTTCAGGCGGCTGGAAAGTAAATCACCATTGTGCTTTGGTTAGTCTGACCCGTGCTTTCTCTGCCTGGTGCTGGGGTGTGAGTTGGGGCAGCCCCTTGGACAGCGGTTCTGTTCCTGCTAAGGTTGATGAGGGGTGCCATGCTCGCAGGGGTCCCATCCTGAGGCTCTGTGAGAGTTATAAATCTGAAAATCTGGTGTAAATGGTGTTTGAAGCAAAAATTTCATTCTGAATGAATCTCCTGTCCATTCCCATAACATTTTAATTGTGCATTAAATATGATAATTATTAAAAAAAAAAAAACTCTGCCTTACAAAGTAGCTTGTATTATTGTATCTGTGTCCCCTTGTCTGGTAGGAAAGGCAAGGGGAGAGGCTGAGTCTTATTTTCACTTGTATTTCCCTCAGTGCCTAGAAGAGGGCCTTTCCCTTGGTTGAAATGTATAATAAATATTCATCAAACTGCTCTTTTTTTAATCAGCAAAGTAATTCATTTTATTTTATTATTATTATTTTTAAGATTTTTATCTATTTATTTATTTGACAGACAGAGATCACATGTAAGCAGAGAGGCAGGCAGAGAGGGGGGAAGCAGGCTCCCCGCCGAGCAGAGAGCCCGATACAGGGCTCGATCCCAGGACCCTGGGATCATGACCTGAGCAGAAGGCAGAGGCTTTAACCCTTTGAGCCACCCAGGTGCCCCTAAGTAATTTATTTTAAATGTCAGTGATTCTCGATCCTGAAGAAATAAGATGGAGGCAGTTATGATTAGTAGACTTCCAAAGGTTGAATGCTGGGATCTTTGTGGTTGACTCCCCACCACCTGCTCATAGGAAACCTGCCAGTGACTGGAGTGGGAATGAGCACGTGACACCAACTTCCCCAATGAGGCGTAAGCAAAGCCTCGTTAGTAGACTCTGGGAAAGGAAAGGATTCTTCATTTCTAGAAAGGCACAGAAGAGGTGGTTCCTTTCTTTGTAAGAAGAAAGGATTGAATATTTCATGACTGGATAGGATTCCCAGGAGTCCTGTCTAGTGGTTGTAAATGGAGCCAACTCTTGAGTCTGTGCCCCAGGGACAGCAAAGGAAAGCAGGGGGCACCACGAAGTCACTGCATAAAGAAGCAGATGGAATCACTGGACTGTTCTGTGACGCAGTAAGTGTCCTAATTGTTTTAAAAAACAACAACAAAATAAAAAACCACCACCTTACGAGAAAATTCTGCTTAGATCCACTTCACAGATGAGAAAAGTACCTTTTCTAAGGCCTCACAACAGGGAAGTGGTGGAACCAGGTGTCGCCCAGCCGGTCACAGCCAGCCACTGTGGGCCCACCAGTTGCTCTGCCAGCAGCCCGGACGCCAAAGCTGTCTGGACCAGACCCCGGCCTGGCCGTTTATCTCAGTTTCCCCACCTGTAAAATGGGGATAACCATCTCCCTCATAGGGTTTCGGTAAGAAATGGATGAGTTGAAACAGCACGTGTTTAGAACAGTGCTCAGTAACTGTGAGGTATCACGATGCTACAGGAATAATGCACCGGGGTAGCCAGAATTTGGGGGGAAACTTAGTAAGATGATAGGCTCTAGGAATTTCTCCTAGTTAACAGCTTTGTCCACAGATGTCTATATAAGATATATTGCCAAGTTTAAAATAGCAGAAACCAACTATGTCCAGCATGTGTATAAACGCGCACCAACAGAGACTAAGTTAGCCACTGAACATATGAAGAAGTATGTTTATTGACGCAGAAAGATGATTGTATATTGTTAATTGCAAAAAGCAGGTAACAAAGTTAATGTACAGTATTCTAGTAATTCTGTAAAATACACATTCATAGGAAAAGTCTCGAACAGTCTCAAATGTCTGATTCTTTCTGTGTGGAGGGTTTATAGCTGAATCTTACCTTCCAGTTTTATGTGTTTTTACATAAATTAGGTCTTACTGAACCATTTTAAAAATCCACTTGGGTATTATTTGCGTAACCGCGGTGATAATCACCCCATCCACCATGTCTCATATCCGATAATCTCCTTCCGCCCAGTTCCTCTCTACAGTCTTACTTTCCTGGAGGGCAGGTATGGGGGAACCAGTTTGGCTTCTCACCCTGTCTCTAGCCATTTGCACAACAGCTTCTGAAGACAATGACAGATGTTCAGTGAGTCCTGCTGCTCACCATGCAGGCCCTGAGTTAGGCACCGGCAGTAAAAGGCCACCAGCTTGGTTAAGATCACCAGCTTCTCTGCCAAGGGTGCCTCTTCTGCCACTTAACAGCTGTATGCTTTGGGCAGGTTGCTTAACCTCTTTGTTTGAAAGCAAGCATTTCTTGAGCTCCTTGTACAATGCATTAGGCATTGCAGATGTTAGCACTGAACAAAAGAAGCACCTGTGTATTCTGATGGGGAGAGACTGACAAATAAATATGCCAGATTGTGATAAGTGCTATGAAAATAATGCAGGATAAGAATAAATAATAGGGCAGATGAGGTATGGATGTGGGGACTAGGAAATCCATCTCTATTGAGATGAGACTGGGGGCAAGACATGAAGGGAGTGAGGCAGCCACCCAGGAGGTTTATGTAGGGATAGAGTTGCAGGCAAAGGTGTGCCGACACTGACTTGCTCGTGTTCTGATTGCATGCATCCCTCGATGGGAGCATTTATACACAGAAGTGAGCAACTGCTCCAAGAATTGTTTCCCCCCCGGAGAACCATTTGGTAAATATTTACCAGCACACCACTGGGAAGAGGAACAGTAAATGCGAAGGCCCTGAGGTAAGAGTTTGCTTGGCTGAGGAACACCTAGGAAGGCTAGGCAGAACAAGAGGGAAATTTGTAGGAGACAGTCAGAGGTAGCCAGGAGCAAGATCAATAGGACTTTGTAGACCCCAGTAAGTACACTAGACCTTACTCTAATCTGATTGGGGGCCATTGGAAGGTTTGAGCCAAAGGAGTGACAGCGTCTGACTCAAACTTTGAATAGATCCACACAGGGAGGAATCAGGAAGACAGGCTGGGAGACCCGGGTGTAACTGGGATCAGCTATAAGGTTGGCTCTGTAGCCGGGGAGCTAGTAAGAAGAGCCCCACAACTTACTCATTTTTCTCAGACGTGTAGACATTTACAAAGTGCTTAGTAGAGTATCTAGCACACAGGAGGCCCTCAGTTCATGACAGCTGTGGTTACTATCGTCCAAAAAAAGGCTGATCCTGGAGGTGGAGAAGGGGTGTTCCTATCTGGTTAGGAAGGCAGATAATTTCAGCACCAAATGGTAAACACTGTTCCCGACAAGTGAGAGCATGGAAGGGAGACCCTCAAACCGAGCTGGGGGTAGGAAGCCACAAAGGGTAGGTGAGCCAAAGGTGACTGCTTTAGCAAAGGCAAGCAGAAGAGGATTAGAAGGGCCTTAGAACCACTTGGGAGTGTCCACACCTCCCCATGCAGGGGACAGTCAGATCATAGCTTTATGCTTTAGCCAAATCATCTGGGATCTGAAAGCACAGTGATGATCTTTAAAAACAATTTTTTTTTTCTTAAGTATTCTCTACACCCAGCATGGGGCTTGAACTCAGGACCCCAAGATCAAGAGTTGCATGCTCCACCACCTGAGCCAGCCAGCCAGCCGGAAAAGTGATCACCTAATTATTCCTGGTGTTAATTAAATCACCCGGTAGGCTGTGGATCATTATGTTCCACTTCAAATTCACTGGTCATTTGTGAATTCCATGGAGCCTTGGATTTGAATCAGCACTCAGATACAAAGGCTCAAGCCAGTAGGAACTTTAGAACTTACTATGGAAGAAAGAGTTGTTCATCTCCAAGCATCGGCTTTAGGAGATCTGTGAGTCCCTTGAAGACACTTGCAGAATTAGGTACGTGTGTGGGAACTTGGGTAGAAATGGCACAGAGGGGCTCCATAGCTTTTAGCAGACTCTCAAAGAGGCGTATGGTCAAAGAAGATGAAAAACACTGCTACTGAGATACATAGTAGGGAGTAAAATTAGTCCAGAAGAAATGGACATGGTTTTGTTTGCCATTTTATCTATCATTAAAATATTTGGGGGCACCTGGGTGGCTCAATTGGTTAAGCATCTGCCTTCAGCTCAGGTCATGATCTCAAGGTCCTGGGATCAAGCCCCACATCAGGAGGGCAGGGAGCCTGCTTCGCCCTCTCTCTCTGCCTTTCCCCTGGCTTGCGCGCTTTCTCTCTCTCTGTCAAATGAAGAAATGAAATCTTTAAAAAATATATTTCATAAAGTGATACTTTAGTTCACATGAAATCAGTTAAAATGCTGCATTTAAAAATGGTTCCTTTATAATAAGGCCTTTGTCATTTAATTCATATATGAACCATCAATTTAGACTCAGAATATTCATTCCAATTTAGAATTTCTTCTTTTCCTAGCTTCTAAAAAATGCTTACAGGCCAAATATGCTCTATTGATCATGCCGGGATCACACCTGGTATTCTTCCCTTTGGATGTTTTCTGCCTCTGATTTGGTTATTGTTTGTTAATTAGTTCCCCACATTCCCTTTATGATAAGCTGCTGGAGCCTTGAGCCAAAGTACCAAGTGTTCCCTAAGGGCTTCTTCAAAGTCAGAGATAGGACTGTTTACTGAATTACTTTTTTTTTAAAGATTTTATTTTATTTTTTTTTTTATTTGACAGAGATCACAAGTAGGCAGAGAGGCAGGCAGAGAGAGGGGGGAAGCAGGCTCCCTGCTGAGCAGAGAGTCCGATGCGGGGCTCGATCCCAACACCCTGAGATCATGACCTGAGCCAAAGGCAGAGGCTTAACCCACTGAGCCACCCAGATGCCCCATGAAATTTTACTTTAAAGGAGGAATAATAGAAGTTCATGGCTCAGACCATCCTCCAATGTCCCTGGGATTCAGGAATTCACCTTCTCACCACATGGGGATGGTGGTAATTTACTCACCTAACTGTTTTTGTCTGACAACAGCCAATTTTGTGAGTCCTGCATGGACTGTACTAATTCCCATTCCTTGGGTGGGGACTATGGTCTACACAGCTTGCCAGGTGCGTTATGCACATCAACCCACTGAATCCTTCCAACACCTAATGAGACAGGGACTTTATCCCCATTTATAGATACCAAGACTCTGAGATAGTAGCTAACTAACTTGCCAAGATCACCTAACCAGTGGTCACACAGCAGATCCAGTAGGTAGAAAAGTGGAAAACGAGATGTTTAATGAAGAACAAATGAGCTGTGGAAAGAAAAGCAGTGCTTTTCCTCGTACCGTTGCCATTTTTCATTATATGGCATTTTCCAGTACTGCTGCACCGAGCACCGTGTCAGAAGAATGGAGTATAGAAATGAATGACTCCTGAAAAGGACCTTAGGGAAATTAGGTAATCTAGTTAAGTTTATCTCAATACATTTTTTAAATAGTGATGGGGAAACAAAGTTAATTTTTTTCTTGAGTACCATGAACACAGCACAATACAAGTTACTTATATTATTGTTGACTCCTCAAAACAGAGCTCCAGAGGAAGGCATTATTATCCCCATTTGACAGATGAGGAAACGGAGACTGGGAGAAGTTGAGGAAGCTTCCCCAAGTCACATGGCAAGATGGCATGATATGAGCCAAGACCTCCAAACAATAGCCTCCAAAGGCTATTTACACTCCATATCATACTGTAAAATTAACTTTTAAAAAGCTATTTATTAGAATTTAAGCTATGTGGGGCCAGAGATGATGTCATTAAATTCTGTCTACTCCTCAGAACATTACAGAGGACCCCATACCTAGTTAGTACTGAAGCACCGTTTGGGGTTGGTTGTCTGTCACAGTGGGTTGAAAAATAGAACATCAAAAGGCACAAAGATGTATCTTATTTCCAAATATGGAAAAAAAAAAAAAAGGAATTGACTTCACATCCTTTATAGGATATACTGTTCCTTGAGAGCAAAATTATGGAAAATATTTTTAATAGCCCCATAGGTATAGTTCAGAGGTTAAAACCCGCATGTATGATGCAATTTCCCCCAAATGCACCTTGTGTGTTATAACTGCCCGATACTGACATTTTCCAAGATGAACAACAATGGTTAGATGAGTCTGGCTGGGGAGGAAAAGCCACCTAGTGGTTTAGAAACACGTGGGACAGACAACAGAGTCAAACCCCAACAACGACAAATTGGTTTCAGATATAAAAGGTGTATCAGAAAATATTCAGGCACAGGTGTAAATGCTTGGATGTGTGGCCTTGACCTTCTTTACGGTCCTTGGGTGCGTGTTTCGGCTGGTGGCCGGTACCTCTTCCCTCAGCACACCCGGGCTCCCGAAGCATGTGGAGGGGTCAGGAGGGGGTGTGGTCCGCCGAGGGCTCCCGGCGATGGCTCCGCTCTAGTACTCCAGCGTCACCGTCTTGGTTTTGAGGTATTCGTTTAGAGCTTCCTCCCCTGGGGAAGAGAAAAACAGGTCATGGGCAAGGGGATGTGATGTCACCAGACTTCGGACACAGATGTAGGTGCGTCGGTCACTAAGCGACTAGAATGTGGCGGAAGCCGGGGCTTCCCAAACTGTAAAGTTCATGTGAGTCACCTGAAGACCTTATGAAGCGGCAGATTCTGATTAAATTCAGTGAAAACTCCAAGATTCTGCATTTGTGCCCATCCCCCAGTGATGTGGTGCTCGTGGTCCATGGACCACACTCGGAGTAAGTAAGGCCTTAGACCACTGATCAGGTCTTCGGAGGAACAGTGCCGACTTGGTCAGTCCCCACCAGAAAACGTGCTCCCTTATTTCCCTGCCTGATGACCAACTCCTCATCTCTATCCTTTCCCCATTTAGGCTGAATGGAAGTGACCAACACACCGTCCTTCAGGTTATATTAAATGGAACAGAATTGAGCAGAAGAAAGAAAGTTTGAGATCCTTTGGTGTAATGTTATTTAAAGATATTACAGTTTTCCTGATTTATATAGTATAGAGTATAGCCAGGCTAGAAAATCAATAGGTTTGCCTTTCTGTTTCTATTCTACTTTGAGCTCATACAAATCATTGATTTCTGGGGTGCCTGGGTGGCTTAGTTTTTAAGAGTCTGCTCAGGTCATGATCCCAGGGTTCTGGGATCGAGCCCCACATAGGGCTCTTTGCTTGGTGGGAAGCCGCCTTCTCCCTCTCTCACTCCCCCTGCTTGTGTTCCTGCTCTCTCGCTCTCTCTGTCAAGTAAATAAATAAAATCTTTTTTTTAAAAAAAATTATTGATTTCTATGGCAGTGAAAGGGCACGGATAGCACAGAGACAAGTAATGAATATATGATCTTGGAAGCTGAGCTAAAACAAGGGTTCTTAACCTTAATGAAGGATTGCCTTAGGAAGCTTTTAAAAATTCCCGATCCCAGGTCACACCCTGGACCAACTGAATCAGTATCTTTGTATTTTTTAAAGTTCCCAGGTGACTCCAATGTGTGGCTAAGGCTAGGGACGCCTGGGCTTAGGGAGTTTAAAATTGGGAAAGAAAGAAACTATTAGGGTAAATTCTATTATTTTATAATAAACCCATTTACCTTCAACTCAATGGAATTTAAAATGAGAGCTATTTTTATTGTGGTGAATATATTACCATAAGTCACCAGGAAAGAGAAAATGTAAAAATACCCCATATTAACCAAACTTATATTAGTGGACTAATAAATCAGTAAATTACAAACATTTCCATTTTTGAAACAACACGCCAGACTGTGGGGAGTTGGAACATAGGCTTGACGGCCAGTCTGCCTGGCTTGGAATTCTCTTTCCAAACAGTGGCCCGCTGTGTAACTTTGGGCAAGTTACTCAACCTCTCTGAGCCCCAGTTTCCCCATTTATTAAATAAGGATAATAATAACACTTCCCTTCCCAGGGCTATTGTGAGGATTGCTTGTGCTATTACAGGCAAAGCAGTTAGTAGAAGGTCTAGTCCATACTTAGTGTTCAAAGTAAGTTGTTACTTGAAATGTGATGGGGTCATTGCCCACAAAGAATTATCTTCTGGACTTTCTGCAACTCTAAATCCCAGACTTCCAGATACCCTTGCCAATTGTAGTATTGATTCTGAAAGACTGCCAGGCAGCTTATAACAGGATTTCTTCTTGGAACTAGCTGCGTATTGCCCTCCACTCAATTCCCTTTGTTGGTTTCACTTAGTCCCACAAGAGCTAAATGAAGGGCATGCTGAATGTCAGGTAAGAAAACCGAGCATACTTTAGCTAAGACATATTGCCAGTGTTTCTTTTTCCTTTCAGCATTAACCTTGTTCTTTGAAAAACACTTTTCCACGCAATTTGGGTACTCTTCTGTATCTACCTAAAAATGTTTAACGTTAAAACACAGTTAGTACCCATATAAACTCAGATCCAACTCCCGTTCAGGATATGTCCTTCAAGACAAGACAAGAGTTTTGCAGGAAACATCAGACAGACTGCCCTGTGACAGGCAAACAAAGGGGACATGGAGGAGAAAAGCAGAGCATACCTAAGTCTTTCCCAAAGCCAGACTGTTTCACTCCCCCGAAAGGGGCTGCCACATCCGTCTTGTTGTACGTGTTAACAAAAACAGTTCCCGCTTCTAGTTTTTCGCTCACATACATGGCTTTACTTATGTCTCTTGTAAAAACCCCTGAGGCCAGACCGTACTCTGTATTGTTCGCTCGCTGCAACACTCCATCGATGTCCCTACAAGATATTTTTAGGAAGATAAAACTTCACTGAATGCAAACAAGTCACTCGCATTTTATGTTCTAACATCTCCCCCCGGAATGCTAGAAACAGAAAAATGCTACTGCTGACTCGCTTAAATATTTATGAATGAAATATTCCAGGCTTACACTGAAAGAAACTCCCAATGAGCCCCTATAGCTCTAGTATTATATTTTTCATGTATATCATGCAACACCTTTTAAAATCTGATCTGAAGTCATCTTTTCCATTTTCTTCTTGGTTCTCCTTTATGACTTCTCACCTCCTCCCCTCTGCCTTGAGTCCCACTTCTAGATGTATTCTCAGAGCACGCCCCCCTTCCCCTCCGTCCCTCCAGATTTTGCACACAGTTCCAGGCCCATTCATTCAGTCCCTTGCCCTGAAGCCTTCTCAGCTCCCACCAGTGCCACGGGGGAGGCAGCAGGATATAGTGGCTCAGTGAGAGTGCTCTGCAGCCAGGCTGCCTGGGTGACCTGGGGCAAACAGCTTCATCTCCTCGGGACTTTGTTTATTGCAAAACATAGCAGTAATTAGAAAAGGACCTTTCTTGCTGTCATGAGGATTAAATGAGCTAATAGTGCCTGGAACACAGTATAATGCTAAATAAAAGTCAACCATAATCAGTATTTTGCTTTAACTCTGTGTATTTGTGGTAGGGCCCTGAGGGCAGGGGTGATCTCTTCTTCTTTATACCATGGTGTTAGATCATCCTGTGAGAGTGAATTCAATTGATACAATTCAATAAAATGAAATACAAATGATCCCTTCAATCATGATTTCCCTGCCTTTTGACTCCGCATGTGTGCACTCGTAAGTGGAGACGTGACCCTGTTCATCTCTTGATTGGGTCTGGTTCCAATGTGTCTGTCATGGTATGAGTTTCTCATCTTTATGAGTGTCATTCTAATGTTTAAAACTGCATGAATGTTCTACAGCATGGCTGGTGAATGCAAGCCAAGTGTTTCATCTGGCGCTCTGGCAAAGAAAGAGGATCTGTCCCCAGATGGGAGGAAAAATTAATCCGAGAGACAGACAGTGCAGGCTTCAACGTGGTGGGATCTGAAGGGATTTTCCAAGTAGACTACATAATTTGAAGCTCGCATGGGAAATTTGGAACTGAACCTAGAGTGAATTGAGGCTCTGCTAAAACTCTCATGCTTCTTGATGCATTGCACATGGTAGGGACCCAAATATTTATTGACTATAGGAAAGATGCCTTCATGTCATTACTTGTTGGGGACTATTGAGATGACACAGCTTTCCAGGACACCTTGCCTCCTTCTAGGAGACGGAGGAGAATAATGAGCATAGCAATGGCAATAGCACTATTAACAGACACAACTTACGTAATTCTTAGAATGACACCAAAGGATAGAGGCTATTAATGACCAAACTTCACAAATAAAGAAACCAAGGGTCAGGTTGGCCCACAGAGGTAGTCAGGTGCAGTGGCAGAGTGCTGGGCAGACTCTACCCACCATGGCTGCCTTTGACCCTCTGTGGTTAATTGCCCATCTCCTTGTCTGTCTCCCCCATTAGCTGGTAAACTCCTCAAAGTCATCTCAGTTGATACCCCCAAACATGCCTTCTAAAATCTGCATGTTTAACACAAAGACTATCCTATGGGGAGACATTTTTGGAAAAGAAGATTAATGGGGCATCCCTGGATCAGTGTGTCAAAAGGTTGCTCGCTATAGCTAAGTGTCCCCAAATATGTCTTACAATATGCCTATCAAAGACGAAAAAGTCCTCTGAACTCTGTGTTCTGGTTTTTTCCACCTTCTCATTGGTTGAAGGATAATTCAAGCCAGAATTCTGAGGAATTTTGCCCAGCATACCATGTCTCTTGTACTAAATATTCTTAGATGGGCTCAGGTACCATATGCCTCTCTCTGACATGCTAAACACTTTGGAAAGTTTCCTGCACTATAATGGACCATCACTGATAGTTGATTATATGGTGATTGTGGACATTTAATAAAAAGTTGAGTTTTAGGTCTTGGGGGCATAATCCCTACCAAGGCAACACTCTTTCTTTGGGAAAATCACATTTCACAGATGTTGCCTTGCCTCGGAATGTAAATGTAAAAACTAGTTCTGTTATTCTTCGTTATTTATCTTGTTTGAGAGACATTTCAAGTATTGCTTATACAAAAACTAAATTTAGTCAGTTAAAATTCCATACTGTCAGCCATAAATTTTAGCTAAGAAGCAAGAATATATAACAATCTACATTGGTTAGCCTTATCTTCTAATGATTTAAGTCAATTATTATATAATTGAGCATTACATGTTCATTGATTTCATGGTCTGTTTATAGGACAATGACAGAAGAAAAAAACACTTATCTAACTTAAACCTGTTAAATTGTGCCTGAAGAACATACCCATTCTGGAATTTAGAAATGACCATAATAGGCCCAAATGATTCCTCTTTGGCAAGATACATGTGGTCTTCCACATCCGTGAAAACAGTTGGTTCCATAAAAAAGCCTATTTGAAGAATAGAAAAGATCATCAGTTATAGGGTAATTAATTTTTAATTCATAGTTCTCTCGTTTAATTATTTCATAATTTTTTTCCCTTCCCTTCTGGGTCCATAAAACCAAGCAGACTTTCCTTTTCCTATCTGGTATTAGCATTCCTAGGTTCTTGGTTTTTTGTTTTTTGTTTTTTTTTAGCTATTTATTACAAAAATTTCAAACTCATGTCAATGCAGAGAAAGTAGTATCATGAATTGTACAATAAATATCTACTCATATTTTGCTGCATTTGAGTCATTCTTTTTCCTTGCTGAAATAATTGAAAGCAAATTCCAGAGTTTATAACTTTCACCTTCATGTACTTCAGGACAAATCTGTAAAAAAAAAATAAGGCATTTTCTTGCCTACCACAACATTATCACATCTAACAAAATGAGTGCTAATTCCTTCTTCATGATTTATATTTCCACTTTTTTCTCGAAAGTATCTTTTCCCAATTGATTTGGTTGATTCAGGCTTCCAATAAATTCTACACATTGCGTCCACCTGTTAGATCTCTCTTTTTTTTTTTAAAGATTCTATTTTATTTATTTGACAGAGAGAGATCCAAAGTAGATAGAGAGGCAGGCAGAGAGAGAGAGAGAGGGAAGCAGGTTCCCTGCTGAGCAGAGACCCCGATGCGGGACTCGATCCCAGGACCCCGAGATCATGACCTGAGCCGAAGGCAGCGGCCTAACCCACTGAGCCACCCAGGTGCCCCCACCTGTTAGATCTCTTAAGTGTTCTTTCATCTAGAACATTTCACCCCTCATTTTTCATGCTGCTGACTTTTTAAACAATGAGTCCGTCGTCCTGCAGAATATGTTGCATTTAGATTTGTGTTTGTTTTCTTGGGATGACATTTAATATGTTCCTGTATTCCCTTTATGTCTCATAATTGGGAAGTTTGACCTTAAGACACAATTGGATTCAGGTTAAACATTTTTGGCGAGAACACTTGCAGGGTGATGCTGTGTCCTTCAGGAGACACGTCATACCCGGCTGTCCTGTCCTTGCTTCAACTGATCAGTGTGGTTCCAGGTGGCGACAATTTCACCTCTCCCTTGTAAAACTGTGTTTTCCTCCTTGAGACCGGCAAGCGTTGGCGGAGAAACTTTGGGACCTTGTACATTCTCAGGTCCCCATCAACCTTTCTCCTGATCGCTGTGGCCCTCCTTTGATGATAACTGCTTGAACCAACCATTTCATTCAATTAGGGGTACAGAATGATGATTTTTCTATTCCATCATTTTTTTCTACACTAATTAGCAGAAATTCTTCTGTTAAAAAACAGTTTCCTTTATCAGCTGTGCAGCTTACCCAGAAATTCAGTTCATATAAGAAACACAGGTACATGTTAAAGTTTCCCCTTCTAATTATCAATTTTCAGAGTACGGTGCTGCAGCACAATTCCCCTATGAAGGTGAAAAATGGGGTTTTGAAGTTGTTCTTTGTCTTTCTCTCCTCTGGGGTATCATGACATGGAGCCATTCACATATTTCAGTAACAGGTATGGCTTTAGACAATAGGTATAAATCCTTCCCAGGCTATCCTGGCTGAGATTAAATCTCACAGTTCCAGGAGCCAAAGTCGCCAGCACCAGAATGACACAGTTGTCCATCACACCTGCTTACTGGACCACCAAGGGTCTGTCATGTCCATTTTGTGATTTGATTTCCACAGCCTTGTAAAGCAGGTGCGTACACCTCATCCCGTGTTACACAGGAGGAAACTGAGGCTCAGAAAAATTGTCATGTCCAAGGTACTCAGTATATAAGTGGCCAAGTAGTATCCAAAAAAGAATTATTGTGATCATAACAAATGCTAGTCTTTTGAGGCAAGATGGAGCTGCAGTGAAAAATCGTTACCATCCATTCCACCTTCAGAAGCCAGTGCCTGGCTTGGAGGTGATCTTACCTGGCCTGTGTACTTGTCTTCCCCCATACACCAGGGTGGCCCCCTCTTTCACACCAGCTTCACAGTATTGCAGAAGTTTCTCCAGATGGGCCTGATGGTTTTGGGGCCCGTGATCGGTAGATCTGTCAAGTGGATCACCAATTTTCATCTTTTTAATTTCTTCCACCTGTTTGTCACCCAGTTCACAAAACACAATTGTCAGTTAATAATAGTAACACAAATGTCAGTTAGTAATAGTAAGTAATAGATACCCTTGGCTAGCTTCTACCCTGCGGTGGGTGTCATACTAAGCTGTCAAAGGATGTGTTGTCTTTTAGTCTTCACAGAAGCACTGGAGGTGGGTATTTATTATTTCCATCTTACAGGTGGAGAAACTGAGGCTTAGACAGGTTCACTGACTTAACACATACAACCACTAAAGACAGTAGAGTCTTCCTGACTTGAAAGCCCACGCTGTTAACCACTGAGTTCTAACAGACTGTTCAGTACGGATGTTACATTCAAATTATCCCGAGTGTTAATCCATTAAAATAGCAAACCTGAGGTTCTGGAAGGTTTGTTAATACAGCACCCTTGTACTCTTCAGGACAGAAGAATCTCTAAAATGGTCACGTGGTTATCTTCTTTTCTCTCCCCAGATTAGCAACCTGCTCTTGTGAAATGTTCACGGCATAGCCTTGCCAGTGGAACTGCTAGAATGTTTGGATCTTTGTTGTGCAGTGTTCATCGCTGACATCTCTCTGTGATTGTCCCTGTGCCCCTCACTTATCTTAATCTACCTGTGCATTTTCTAATGTTAAATCCAACTCTAATAAGAAGAAAGAATGAGAGTTACCACAACCCAGCAAGGCCATGAATTTGAATTTGGGTGGGGCAAGAAGCCCCCGGTAAATGCTCAAGACAGAGCTGCTGAATGAGTGAATGAATGCCCATTGTATGTGCGCAAAACATGTTTACTGATGGACTGATAAGGTCGGCTCTTGACATTTCAGGTCTCAGCATTTGAAATGTCCACACACAGAAGTCGTGAGAACCCTGTAACGTGTTCGTGAGAACCCTGTAACGAACGTGTATTTTACTGAAGCACAAAATTGAATTAGAGGGATGTTCTGGAGGGAGACACCGCCCACCATCTGCCCCTCTGTATGTCTTCTGTGTTTTCCATTCTCACAAAGAAAGAATGTCTTTGCTTCTTGGCATTGGGAGGGGGGAACTGACTCTGAAAAAAAAGAAGCTGGGTGCTGGTTTTTCGAACATAAATTCGTGATTACTGTTACCATAATAATGACATAGTTTATTATAGTTTAGTTTATATTAGACACAGAATTTATCTTAATAGTTATATAAATGGCTTTTGGTCTCATGTTTATAGAATCATGACTGATCTATAGGGAGTAGGTATGGATGTGTGTGTATGTATATTATCTATGTATCTATCTGTATAAGGTTAGCAGAGGAAATGATATTCTGTCCTAGTAACTATGTACTAAGGATTTGCGAGGATCTAGTGGTATATCTCTCTTAGTCAATTTAGGAATTTACAAAAATCTGGGAGTATATCTCCCATAAGTATCAAGGATAAAATTTACTAAAAATGCAGAGCAAGGTATAGATAATAAAGGCTCTTAAAGTTTTTTTTGTTTTATTTGTAGAGACCTATACCATTTTGCTATAGAAAATTATGGATACAGGCGGGTTAAGCCGCTGCCTTCGGCTCGGGTCATGATCTCAGGGTCCTGGGATGGAGTCCCGCATCAGGCTCTCTGCTCGGCGGGGAGCCTGCTTCCCTCTCTCTCTCTCTCTCTCTCTCTCTCTGCCTGCCTCTCTACCAACTTGTGATCTCTCTCTGCCAAATAAATAAATAAAAAATCTTAAAAAAAAAAAAAGTAGATGATATAGTAAATACCATGTACTCATCACCCAGCTCAACAACTACCACTCATGGCCAATTTACGCCCCTGCTTACTTCCTCCCCTCCTGGGTTATTTTGAAGCAAAACCTAGATATCATATAATTTCTTCTGTAACTATGTCAGAAAGTAGCTCTAAAAAATAAGGACTATGTTGTTTAAAATATATCTATATACCACAGTACTAATATCACACCTAGAAATGCATCAATAATGCCAGAAATCCTTTTCAGGGAAAAACAGTTTCTGAACAACTCCTAGAGCCAATGTGAAGATGGCTTACCACTCTTGTCACAAATTCATCGTGGATGGATTCTTCCACAAACAACCGCCCGGCGGCAATGCAATTCTCTCCTTTGTTGAAAAATACTGCCCCCATGCCCTTCAGCAGCAGAAAAGAAAATATTAACGTCGCACACCCCGAGAATTAGATGTTTTTGGAAGACAGCAGACAAACAGAGGAATCATAGAAAGAGGCAATGTCGTGGCCTATAGCTAGTGAGAAGAACTGCTTAGAGACACTTAGAGTTTTGACTCAGCATATTTTTAGGGATTTTGTTTCTTCTTTACCCTTTTTGGTCCAGGAGCACCTAAAGAAATGTGGGTGATCATAAGGACACACCACTGAGGACAAATTTTGTGTTGTAAGAAAATGTGCATTGTCCTATACATTTAAATGTAACATATGTATACCAAATTTTGCTTTTAAAATCTTGACATCAGTTTGTATAAATTATGAATGTTTAGAAAGAGTCTCCTGCCGCTCAAGTTTTAAAAACACCTTAATGATCCAAATTGTAAAGATACTCTTTTTAAAATTGAGTGCTTTGGGGGACGCCTGGGTGGCTCAGTGGGTTAAGTCTCTGCCTTCAGCTCAGGTCATGATCTCAGGGTCCTGGGATCGAGCCCCGCATGGGGCTCTCTGCTCAGCTGGGAGCCTACTTCCTCCTGTCTCTCTACCTGCCTCTCTGCCTACTTGTGATCTCTTTCTCTCTGTCAAATAAATGGACAAAATCTTAAAAAAAAAAATTGAGTGCTTTGGGCGGTCCCAAATTTAAGCATCAAGAGAACAGTTTCTATTTATGACCAAACAAAATCAAATCTCACGTTGAGATTTTTTGTTTTTGAAGATTTTGTGTATGGGGCACCTGGGTGGCTCAGTGGTTTAAGCCTCTGCCTTTGGCTCAGGTCATGATCCCAGGATCCTGGGATCGAGCCCCACATCAAGCTCCCTGCAGGAACTTGCTTCCCCTGCCACCCCCCACCTGCTTCTCAGCCTATTTGTGATCTCTCTCTATCAAATAAATAAATAAAATCTTTTTTTCAAAGATTTTGTTTTGCTTTGTTTTGTTTGTATAAAATCTTTTTTAAAAAGATTTTGTATAATAATCTTTTATCCGAAGATTTTGTATAAAATCTTTCATCTTTTAAATCTTATAAAATCTTTTATCTTTTATAAAAAGATTTTGTATAAACTCTTTTTTTAAAAGATTTTATTTATTTATTTGACACACAGAGAGAGAGATCACAAGTAAGCAGAGTAGCAGGCAGAGAGAGAGGGGGAAGCAGGCTCCCTGCTGAGCAGAAAGCCCAATGCGATGGTGGGGAGGGGGGGCTCAATCCCAGGACCCTGAGATCATGACCTGAGCTGAAGGCAGAGGCTTAACCCACTGAGCCACCCAGGCACCCCATCATGTTGAGATTTCTGATAAAAATGGAGATGAGACACGTTTTAGTAGTAGGCATCTATTTGATGGGATCTGACCCCCTCTTACCATTCTCACGGCCTTGTCAAGCTCACAGTCATTGAATATTATAAGTGGGGATTTGCCACCAAGTTCAAGGGAAACTTTCTTCAAGTTGCTCACAGCACAGCTAGAAAAAATAAATGGGAAATGAGCATCCTCTGTCTCACCTTTTTAGCTACAAATTACCACTTGCATGCAAAACACAACTGAACCTCAGAAATATTAAGAAATGTATTCAAAGACAAAACAGGAGTGGTAGAATGGTGAGATCTGCTGAAGCTTGGTGATGAGCACATGGGAATTCATGACACTATTCTGTGTGCTTGGTATGTATTAGACATTTTCTATAATAAAACTTTTTTTCTTTTTAATTCTGTGAATTTTTTTCTTTTTAATTCTGTGAATTTGAATAATAGGTGAATTTGGATTCTTGAGGTGTAAGAATTTTGGTTACGTAAGGCCTGGCAAGGAATTTAACCTCTACCAGATTCCTGGAGCATTAGGGAAACAAAATATCAATTTTTAGAAGCATCTTATTTATTTCTCCCTACTCACAAAAGCATTGATACTGAAAACATTAAAAAAAGACCCCCAAAAATTCAGAAAGAAAAAAGAAAAATCACAAAATTCTACCCATGTTTCAATGCCCTTTTTTTTTTTTAACCATTTCGACGTGCTTATTTCTGATCTGTGTCCAATCATAGCCTTTGCCTTATTCAACATGGTTGGGATCACCCAATATATAAAATTGTGTGCCTTATTTTTCTTTCTATTTACCTTTTAACAACATTTTTCAGTGTTACTGCAAATTCTCCATGACCATGATTACACAGCACTCCACTATACTGGCATGTTTTAACCACTGCCTTATTTTGGACATTTAGAGTGTCAGCAATTAAAAAAAAAAAAAGAAGAAGAAGAATGTTACTGCTTTTTAGGAATTCATTTTATAAATAATTCATATTTGTCACTTATATCTTGGTTTCTTACTTATGCTCCAAAACCATTCTGGGCCACAGCTTTAGTACAGAAAATATTTTTGTGCTGCATTGTCATAGCTACCAATGGGGTAGAATTCCAGTACGGCTCTGGTTTTTGTTGATTATGGGCTTTATGCTTGGGAAATATTTTATTATATGACAATAGTTCAACATCCAGCAGTGATAAGTAGATTTCTCTTCTAAATCAGATGTGGGTTTTCTCCCTCTAAACACACTCTGTATAAGAAAGCAGAAAACACAACAAAACTGAGGTTACTAGGATCTGTAGCAAATCAACACATTAAAACCAATACCTCTTCATGATCTGTTTGCCAATAGCAGTGGACCCGGTGAAACCAAGCTTGCGGATATCAGGATGTTCAGAAAGGCGTTGCCCTGCTATGCCACCTGCAGAATTAGGGAAGAAAACATGAATTAAAACATTACGCAAGCCTTTATGGTACGAGTGGCTTTGAATTCACTGAAATGGATTTCCAAACTTTCTGAGTTTTGCATTTTCTCTATTAATTACAAACTTGACAAACGTCTAGATGATGTCCTCCATGCAATTATCAGCCCCCCAAAAGATGGGTAAGTCTTGGTTTTCCATCTTCCAGAGTAATTTAAAAGAGTTGAAACATGCCTCATTATGGTAGTTTTACAATGTACAATTTCTGCTCCTCTCATCCTACTTACCCATCATTATACTTCTACTTTAAGATTTTTAGCACATAGCAAATACATTTATCCTTAAGTTAACTTTGGTGAACTGTATTTAGCTTTAATAACTTAACTTCAAGTTTTTATAACTGTAGTTATAAGTCAGGACAAGATTCCAGTGGGAAAATAGCTACTCAGCTTCTCCTGTACCATTCATTAGTCGCAGCCAAGTGGGTCCTTGGATGGCTTACCTGAGCCTGGAATGATGTTGATTACCCCCTTCGGAAAGCCTGCTTTCACAGAGAGCTCAGCAAACTTCAAAGCAGTCAAGGGTGTGACCTGAGCAGAAGCAGCCCACAATTACCTTCTTCAGATCCTGTCTTGTCCTTTAGATGAGTACCTTGCTTTTCCCTTCTGGTCGCACTACAGTTCATTTTAATTTTTCTTTTATTCGGACATAATTTCAGACTTACAGCAAAGTTGCAAAAATAGTACAAAGAATTCTTATATATCCACCACCCAGATTTCTCAAATGTTAACATTTTGTTACATTTGCTTTATCCTCTTATCTCTTTATCTTTCTCTGAACTGTGTAGGAGTAAGATACAGACATGCCCCGTTACCTGTAAATAATTTTGGGTGCATATTCTAAAAACAAACAGTTTCTTGTATGATGTAACCACATATAATGATCAAAATTAACAACACATTAGAAAACCTAATTTATGGACATTCTGTTTTTACCCATTGTCTCAATAATGTGCATTACAGAAAAAGGAAATCCAATCTCGTACATTGCATTATCATGTCTGTAATCTCCTTCAATCTGGGAGAGTTTCTGAGTTTTCTTTTATGTTTTGTTCATGACACTAACCTTCTAGATAAGCACAGGCTAATAATTTTGGACAACGTCCTTTTGTCTGGATTTGGCTGCTGTTTCTTCATGATTTAATTCCTCATGATTTAATTTAATTCCTCATGAATTAATTCCTCATGATTTAATTTAATAACACCAGTTCACATGCAAGAACTTTGGCAAGAACACCCCAGGTGCGATGCTGAGTCCTCAGGGAACCCTCTCAGAAGACACATGCTATCAAATAGCCCCAATATTGGAAATATTAATTTTGATCATTTGGTAAAGGGGGTGACCAGGTTTCATCACTGTTAGTTACTCTTTTATGCTTTGTAATCAATTAATATTTTGTAGGAAGATACCTCAAAATTATTTAAATGTCCCATTACTCCTTCAACTTCCATCCCCTAGCGTTAGAATACATTGCTAATTCCTCCTGAATCAATTATTATGAGGAAGGCTGCCAGACGGTGACTTTCTATCATTCCTTCCACAAGTATTAGTTGGCTTTCCACTCTAAGGGCTTTCCCTTCTCTTCAGTTAATTAACTAATTAATCCATGTGATCTCGTGGATTCTCTATTCAATAGGTTATAATGTTTTACTATTGTTACTTCTTGCGGTGTTCGAATTGTTCCAGATTTGGCTGATGGAAGACCCTTTAGGATAGCTGTTATGTCTTTCTAACATGTCCCTATCATTCTTTGAGCATTTACATGTATTTTGCCTTAATAAGATGTTCTGGTCACATCTTGTATTTTTCCTGTTCCAGCTTTTTCTTCACGGAACCTAGATTTCTTTCCGTGAAGAATGATATTTAACAATTATGATATAATGGGAAATATATATTTGGTCTTTGTCTCTGGTTCCTGGCACAAAGTTTCTAAAACACTTGGAATCTCTTATGTAAAAAGTGTCTTTTGTATACTTATGATGTGACTGGGAGCTGGGGGCTCTGAGGTAGTTTCAGGATGGACTCTGGTCACCAGAAAGACCCGGCCATGGTGAGAAGGTTGGAATATTCAGCCTGACCCTGAGGAATAGGGAGTAGCTGGAGGTTGAGTTCAATCATCAAGGGCAATAATTTAATCAATCTTGCCTGTGTAATTAAGCTTCCTTAAGGACACCTAGCCCATAGGGTTCAGAGAGCTTCAGATGGCTAAGGCATGCATGTTATGGGAGGTTGGTGCACCTGAACTCCACACGGACCGGGCTCCTATGTTCACGGTCCTTCCAGACCTCATCCTATGTACCTTTTCACCTGACTGTTGATTTGGATCCTTTATAATAGAGCATAGTAAATAAGGTACTTTCCTGATTTCTGTGAGCCATTCTAGCAAATCCCACCTGATGAGGGGGTCATTGAAACGTCTGATTTACAGCCATCGGTCAGAAGTACAGGAGGCCCATGGCTCACAATTTGCATCGGCCGTAGAGGCAGTCTTGTGAGACTGACTAAGCCCTTTACCTGTGGGGTTTGTACTAAAGCTCCAGTTAGTGTCACAACTGACTTGAATTGTAGGACACCTCGTTAGTGCCCAGAGAGTTAGAGAATAGGTTGGAATGGGGGAGAGAACCCCAGACATTTGGCGTTGAAAGGATTGTGAGTAACAAAATTTCAGAGTTTTAGAAACCAAGATCTGGACACTATTGAAATGTTGCTTCTGCTCTCAGGAGACAGAGCTGGGGAATAGTTGTATATGTGCTTATACATCCATACATCTGTCTATCTGTCTGTCTCTCTGTCTTCTTACCTATCATGTATACCCACGTATACTTATATCCATTTCTTTATCCAGCTGTCTAAATATATTAAAACCCATGAGTTGTCAAATACCGCCATCCAATATCTCAGAGTTCATTCAATAATCATTTCCCTTTTTCATGGTTGTAACTCTCTTCCCCAACAGTCAGAAACATGGCTTTCAATATCCACAGAACATGCACTGATTTGCTCAATTCAAAAATGTATAGCAAGTAATTTCGGAATTTTTTAAGCCATGTCCGTATGAAGAGGAAGTACTAACGAGAGTCCAATACTTGTTTGCAGCACTTTTGCCTTTAGTCTGAGAGCATTCAGTCCAAATGTCTGTCAAAAGTTACTTGGCTTAATGTTTCCTCCCTGTCTTCAATGGGATCATGATATTCATTTGAAATATGGCTTAATTTGGTTTTATTTGTATTCAACTTTAGGGGTTTTGCCCCATCTGCGTTGATTATATTTCTTTTGTTTGTGGTCATTGTTGAGTACGGGAAACATGCTTTCAAGAGTGAGGAACATACAAAACATACATTCAGAGAAGAGTTGTTCTCTGCCTCTTTCTCTCTATCCCTTCTACCCCGTATCCCCATGGCCTATAGATAATCAACCTCATTAGTCTACAGTGTCTCCCTCCTGTTTCTTTTGCTCAAATGAGCAGATATATATCTTCTTATTTTCCCTCCCTTCTTACACAAAGATGGCA
Organism: Meles meles; assembly: GCF_922984935.1. Classification (NCBI taxonomy): domain Eukaryota; kingdom Metazoa; phylum Chordata; class Mammalia; order Carnivora; family Mustelidae; genus Meles; species Meles meles. Next base: position 16,909,174 of record NC_060072.1, on the reverse strand, counting down.
TAATACGATCTCCTTTTTAACATCTATTACAGCGATGCGTAACTCAGAATCAAAATGAAAGTCATATTTTCACACTGTTAAAAACCAGTGCCGATTAAGTCTTAAATTAGCACTTTTTCAGTGTGGTCTCAATAAATGGGATGTGCAAGAAATTCCGTGGAGATGTGGAAAGGGAACAGTGGAACTTCTACGCACATATTTTAACTGACAAAGATATGCAACAAATCAAACATGACATTTATTATGTGGCTGGCTAATGATGCCCTCACTCTGTCTGCATGAAGGGCAGAAGGTCATGGGTCATATAGGGATGTCCTAGGGCAGAACAGGAGCTCACAAGGCCAAGGGAACGACAGTGGTTTCTTCACTTGCTCATTTGCTGTCAGGATATTGCCATGTGTTGAAGTTTATAGGCCTGGTTACGGGGATCTACAGACTATATTGTTACTTTTACTAACTCAGCATTCATAAAATGGACAGGTGGCTGAAAAAGAATCTCTACAGAGACTGCGTAATAAAAATAATAATTCCAAGGCAACAAGCAAACAGCAAGAAAGAGGCAAGCCTAACACTTCCCCGCCTTCTGGTAATAGGTCCACTTCAGTAATACTGTGAGATTTTCAATATGGCAGTCTAGTTAGACTTGATGAGAAATTGGCCTCAAACACTCGAAATTATCAAGAAGATATCCGACACGGGTTTTACATCTACTACCGTTACAGATGATCCTAGTGCAAAGTGTATATTATTATGCCTTGATACGAAATCAGGATCAGAAAAACATTTAAAAACTAACTACCCTGAATTAACGATAGTTCTTTTCAAGTAAGAACAAAAAATATTTTTATATCATTAATAAACACAATAAAACAAATTGTTTCATCTTTGTCTCATCCCTTTTCATTTCTATTGGTTTTCTTCCATTGGCTACTTAGTTCTCCCAGTAGGACTATTGGTTTAAATGATATCTGGGAAAGCGATTAGCAGTGTTCTGGGCAAGAGTAGGTCATTGCTAATGTTATTATTAGGTGTGATGAAGTGGTCAGAACCTGTCAGACCCGGACCAGTCCAGGGAAAGAGCTTCCTGATTCAGACCTTCTGACAGTCACATGGGGACTTCATATGGGAAATGATTGCATACCATCATCACATAATATTATGCAACAAAGTAAAAAGATATCTACAATAGAACAATAACAACTTTGGGCTTTTCATTTTCAGGATTAAAAGTATCATCAATCATTAAACTGTCAGTTTTACTTTTTTAGATATTTTAAAATATTTTATTTATTTATTTGACACAGAGAGAGAGAAAGCACATGAGCAGGGGGGAGGGGCAGAGGCAGAGAGAGAAGCAGACTCCCTGCTGAGCGGGGAGCCTGATGTAGGGCTCCATTCCAGGACCCTGAGATCATGACCTGAGCGGAAGGCAGAAGCTTAACCGACTGAGCCACCCAGGCAAATTTCATTTTAAATTGCATGTGGTGACAGAAACTGTATGTGTCTTTGTCACTGATAGATGCTTGGCACCTAGTACACCCTCAATAAGTATCCCTAATTTTTGAACATAATATATAATCACTGGAGTTCTTCAATGCTTAGCACTCTCATCGGGTACCATTTAGTGATTCCCAACTCTGTCTTAGAAACAAATGTGAAGCTTTCAAGCAATACCAATTCCTGGGCTCTGACCTAGACAAATTACATCAGCATCTCTGCCAAGAGATGTCAGTATTTTAAAATAAGAACTCCAGGTGATTCTAATGTGTGGCCAGGATTCAACACCCCAAGGCTAGGTTATCTGCCTCTTCTCTTCACTCTACCGGCTTCCTGCTATTTAATGGGGAAACAGCACTTCTACAGAAAGCTGCTGAATTGGTACCATTGCCATGGAAGGATTTGTCAATATCTATTTATTTATCTAGCTATCTATCTTTTAAAGACTTATTTATTTGAGAGAGAAAGAGCACACATGTGCAGGGTGGGGGAGGCGGACAGACAGGGGAGGTGGAGAAGGGGAGGTGAGGGACAAGCAGACTCCTGCAGAGTGCAGAGCAGGACTTGGGCTTGATTTCCGGACCCTGAGATCATGACCTAAGCTGAAACCAAGAGTCAACGCCCAACTGACTATGCCATGCAGGAACCCCCCCACCCTCCCAACCCCCCCGCCAACACCTTTTCTTTCCTTTCAGAGAGAGAGAAAGAGATAAGAGCATGTGAGCAGGGGGAAGACAGGGAAAGGGAGAGAAAATCTTAAGCAAACTTCATGGCGGGGCTCAGTCTCATGACCCTGAGATCATGATCTGAGCAGAAGTCAAGAGTCAGATACCTAGCTGACTGGGCACCTAGGTGTCCCACAAATATACATGTCTTATAACTAAGTGATGGTGCTATTCGAAACATTTCCTTTAAATACACGTGCATATGTGCATGATGTCATATTTACAAGGGTATTAACTATAGCATTGTTTATAATAGCAAAAGGGCAGGAAAATCCAAATATCCATTAGTTATGGATTGGTTAAATAAAATATGGTTTAGCTATACAAGGGAATATTATAGGATATCATTTATTTACATAATGGAAATTGTTTAATAAAAAAGGAAGATTTTTTCCTTTTGCTAAGTATGTATAGAATGCTACTATGATATTGTGTTGTAAAAACACTTAACACAACATTTACCCTCTTACCAAATTTTAAGTGTATGATATAATCTTGTTAACTGCAGGCAAAACAATACACAGCAGATCTCTAGAACTTATTGCATAATTGAAACTTTATACCTGTTGATTGGCAATCTCCCATATACCCCCTCCCCTCTCTGTAATTTTTTAATGGGTTAAAAAATTTATATATATATATTTATTGCATATTGTATTTTATTGCATATTATATATATAAATTGTTTGCATATACACATATTTGTATATGCATAGAGTATCTCTGGAATTACCAAAGAAACTAATAAATAATAATTAAGAACATCAGTTGCTCCTGGGGAGGTAAATTGGCTGGTTGGGGGATTAAGAATAGGAGGGAGATTTTTTTTTTAACCATCCACCTCTTTGTACATTTCTATTTAGAAATTTTTTTAATGTATAATTATTTTTTAAAATGAAAGTGTTTCTGACAAGTAAAACAAGATGCCTCTGGTCGGTATGACTAAGTAGCAATAACAAATGAAACTGTAATTTCTTAAGTTCTAAAAGAAGAAATAAAGGAGAGGTGACAGGTAATGTAACTCTTCTAGGTTAGAGACCAAGTTTTCTCCAGGACATGTGCACCTTAGAATGTCTACGAATGTTCACGGTATACAGTCAATAGTCAGGTATAAAGTTGGCCAACATATGCTTTTTCCTGAAAAGCTCCTGTAGCATTAAAATTTTTTTTGAGAACTCTATCAGTGGAATTATTTTTATTTGTAATTATTATTTCCTTATTATCCACATATACATATTCTTACATAGTTGCCACAATTAGGTACATTCTTTTGTATCCTTTTCCTTCATCTTCCCTATCTTTAAAACAATTTTAATAATTAAAATTTGAATGCCTATAAAATACTTTTTCTTTTGATGTCTCATCGTTACTCTAAATAAGTACCCAATTATTGGGCATTTGGCACTTTGCAAGAATTGAATTGGCTTGTAGAAATGCAGTGGATTTCACCAGAGCATCCTATGCTTGCTTCCCTTGTCATGGAAATTTAAATTGTGGGATATCTATGGGGTGCATTAGGCAGCTATTAAAAAGAGAACATTTAACATGAAAAGGTGCCTATGATATCTTTAAAGATGTCATAATATACAAGCCTGTTTGTTTTCAAAGACATAACGTTTATAAATGTGTCTCTGTTTTCAAGTGGATAGGTAAGAAGGAGATCCTGCCCCCAGCCTCTTGCATCTCACCTGCGCTGGCTTGAGCACTAAGGTATTGCCTGCTGCCAAGCACGCCGCGCTCTTCCATGCCAGCATCATCAGCGGGTAATTCCAGGGTATGATAATGGCACAGACGCTGCAGGGGTAGAAAGACAGCATCCTTAGTTGTCTCCAACCAACACAGCTCACACCAATCACCCAGGGCACTCTCCTTGTCTTACCCAAGTGGCTCCTTCTTGGTGAAGGTCAGATTGCGATTTGGACGGGCCTGGTTGATTGGAATGGTAGAACCCTAAAAAGTAAAAAAAAAGGGGGGGAGGGTGATTTCTATTTTACTAATTCAAATGAGTAAATCTAATCTCAAGGAATCCATTTTCTGCCCACCTGTGTTAAATTTCTTAGCTGGTATGAAAAGGGCAGTGTTTAATTTATAAGAAATACATCCACCCCAAGAAAAGGAACTGCTATTTCTTTCTGGAGGGAAGTTAAGACACAGGAGAATAAACATAATTATATCTATCTGTCTATCTATCTCTAAATACTAAACATAGTTCTTTTTCTTAAGATTTTATTTCTTTGTTTGAGAGAGAGAGAGAGCATGAGGTTGGGGGGGAAGGGGCAGAGGGAGAGGGAAAAGCAGACTCCCTGCTGAGCAGGAAGCCAGCCATGGGACTCAATGCCAGGATCCCAAGATCATGATCTGCCGAAGGCAGACACCCAGCTCACTGAGCCACCCAGATACTCCTATATACCAAACGTAACTCTAATTTAATTACTTCCATTCCTAATTTCTTGACATGGCAGAGAATGTTAACTGCCTGCCCAGTACCCATTCTTCCCTCTGTCCTTAGTAACAGAAACCCTATATTAATAATGGTAACAGCCATGTGCCCAGATAAAATTCTGTTCTCCAGTTTCCAGGGCAGACAGGGATGGCCAATGGAAGATATAAGCACAAGGCTTCGGAAAGGGAACACTCTTTATAGTAGGCTGACTCACTCTGACCCATGCTCTTTTACCATAAACCCCCACACTCTCTTGGGCCTTCTTTCTGCTCAGAACATCCCTGAAATGGCTGGTAAGTGCAGCCGTTATCAGGAGACCATGACACAGCCTTGAGGGCGGCCGTCTCCAGTGCTAAGGATGATCTGGCAGGAAGAGAGGAAAACTATGTGTCATATACCAGCGCTGACTACTTGCCTTGTGCTCCTTGAAAATGAGGTAAAAACAAAGTCCTGCTTGAGTTTCTGTTACATGCAGCCAGACTTAATCCCAGCTAATTCACAATGGTAGTCTTTAAATGAAGCTATTCATTTGTTCGGCCACAGAAGAGAGTATTGCTGTTACTAATTACATGTGTCCGTCTCTTACTCAAAATCCTTGGGGTCAAGTGTGTTTTGGGATTCAGAATGATTTGGACGATGGAAACGTAATATAACACATATACCTTATGTTACATTATCTGTGACTCCCAGTAGGGTCTGGAGCAGCCCCTCATAATCCAGCGTATGATTATTGGAATATTTATTTAGCGAAACATATGGATATTCCCTCTAAGTGATAGAAACACAAATTATTCATAGATTCATGTTGGTTCAGATCAGTTTTTGGCAACAAATTTCCAGGTGTGGAGCTCTTTGGATTTCATGATTGAGGATAAAGGATGGACCTGACCCACCACTACTAAATACTTAATATGTATGACTTTGTGACTGAAGAATCATGAAACCCATGCTCAAGTGCAAGCCTTCGTCTGTTGCAAACTCGTCGCTAAGACTCACTACATAACATGCAAGGTTAGTATTAGCGTGAGCATTGTATGGAAAGGGAAAGTAAGGCTTAGAGATATAAAATAACTTAACATTACCTGGTAAGTGGCAAAGCTGACACTTGGACCCAAGTCTCTCTGACTGTATATATTAACAGTGGTGACAGCAACTTGTCCAAATAAAATATTGTTTCCCAGTCTTCTTAGCAGACAGAGAAGGCCAATGGGAGATATAAGTGCAAGGGAAGGTGGAATTGCTTTTTAAAGCCCTTCTGTCTCTCTCTTCCTGCCCCACTTCCTCCTCTTTGCTGGGAGGGTGGCTGTGATGGGGTGCCACTGGTTATCATGAATCTATGAGCAGCATACATGCTTCTCTTTGTTATGAACCTTTCCTTTAACTCTTATATCCCCAGTTCTCCGGTCAAGCGTAGTTGCCACTTATCATCACACATGTCCTATTTACTTTCTTTTTTTTTTAAAGATTTTATTTATTTATTTGACCAAGAGAAAGATCACAAGTAGGCAGAGCAGCAGGCAGAGAGAGAGAGAGAGAGAGGAAAGCAGGCTCCCTGCTGAGCAAAGAGCCAATGCAGGGCTCCATTCCAGGACCCTGAGACCATGATCTGAGCTGAAGGAAGACATTTAACCAACTGAGCCACCCAGGTGCCCTCCTATTTACTTTCTTATAGTAAGAAGGGAAATGAAGTTTTTGTTGTACCTACATCTTAGAAAATTATTTTTCTTATACCCAGCTGACTTAGACCATGTACGTTGGCTCTCTGGCTTCTGTTGGCATTTGAGTTTTCAATCTCTCCCTGACACCTTCTATATCTAGAAGACTATGAGATGCCTTTAGAGATGCAAAAGTATAAAAAAATCATTAAACTTTGGTTCAGAAAATCTTGAGTTCAAATCCTAGGCTCTACGGTTTACTTACTAACAATGTGACCATATACAAGTCGTTCATTGTTCTCAAGCATCTGTTTCTTACCTGCAATAAGGGATAACAGCTATCTACCTTCCACAGATGATTGTTAGAAGGATGAGATGAGAAAACCCAGTAGGTGGTTCTAAAACAGTGCCTTTACGAATGACTAAATGTTTGGCCCTTTTCCTTTTGGAATGATCTCCACGGTAACAGATAACCTTTGTGCTTACCTGAATCTTGTCACACCAGCCAGCAAAGTATCTGAATGTTTGCACAGACATTCCAATGTGAGTCTTCAGAGCCAGGGTGTAGACAGCGCCCGAATCAAGGGCTTCAATGGTTGCCAACTCTTCTTGGTTCTCTTCCAGTAGATCTGCAAGTCTGTATGGTCAGGAAAAGAAATTCATTCAACAAATACTGACTGAGCTCCTACTAGGTACTGGGCACCCTCCTAAGGGCTGAGAATTCGTAGGTGAACACACATGCACGAGGTCTCTGTCCTCATGGTGAATATGGTCCGGCAGGGAGGACATTAAACAAATCATCTCATAAATAATTTGTTTCAAGAGTTACAAAAAAGAAGTGTGGGAAGCCTGTACCTTTTGCCCCATATACATATAAGAACTAGAACAGTGATTGAGCCACAGTAATGCAAGGAGATCGATGACAGAAAACCGTGGGAATGTGGCCAGGCATGGATATACAAGGAGATGTTAGCGAGTACAACCCATAAGAATCCATGAACGCAAGGATTTCTGGTTGGTACGGGAATGTTTCTGGCACTAACTGATGAGGACAAGATAGATAAATACATGGGGTGAATTAGAAACACCACAACAGATTTCTGTTAGGTGTCTAGATTCTGGGGCAAGATAAGTCAAGAATTATTTAATGGCTCTGAAAGAGTCAAAATTCATCCTTGTGCTCCCCTCAACCATTGGTTTTCTTTTCATCCTTCAGTGGTCCTCTGAGTTGTTCCTTTTGGACCATTCTAAAGTTGGGCTCGAAAGCCCCCTCCTTCAGTGTTTCTTCCAGATCCTACTAAGGTCAGAGATTTGGCTCTGGGTAAGGAGAAAAGTGAGTTTATGCTCGCATCTAATCAATCTTGGCATACTCGGTTACTGATTTATAATACGCTTTTCAGGCCTTAATATTTTTCCTTCTCACTGCTACTCCCTACAGGTCAAGCAGATTTGAAATGGGCCTTTGAAAACAACGAAAGTGCTACATATTCCCTGTTTGCTGTTCTGTATCCAACCTCCACACCGCTCTGTGACTGGGAGGATGACCTTTATACATTCCATCCCCTGGATCCCATGCTCTGTCACTGGGCAGTACCTTCAGGGAAAGAAAGTGATCAGGGACTCCATTCTTCAGCTCCCTCACAGATGGGCTGTGGTTCAGCCACTGCTGGGTCCCTCCACCAAAAACCATTGGAGTGTGGTCTTCCACAGCTACAGATCTTGCCAGGTTCCAGCAATAGCCCCTTCCTCTGTCCCAGACCTTAGAGTACTAATAGCTTCCCCCTAACTGGGTACTTCATTACCCCTCCAACTTGCCCACATCTTTTAAATGGTTTTTTACTGCACTTTTCTGCGTACTGGAACCCTGACTGTTACAAACAATAATACAAAAATCAGGAACTCACGTATATGGAACTTTACATGATGTGTATAACAGAAGGCATATAGTAGGTGCATATGAGAATATTTGGGTGAAATTTTAAAAATCTTGGCAATGTTAGCCAATATCCCAAGATAGCAGATCTGTGTTTTTAAAAGCCACACCTGTACATCAATCTTCCTCTTTCTCTTGCATTCATTCTTCCCCATTCACCTTTTTCAAAGGCATCTTTTGCAGCTGCTACTGCTTTATCAACATCCACCAAAGAAGCATAGGCTACTTTGCATATTGTCTGTTTCAAGAAAAAAATAGGGTAACAGGTCATTTATTTAGAGATATATAAATATGCCTCTTAAAATTAATATCATATTAATAGGAAAAATAGGGTGTTACTTATAAAATCCAAAGGATTAATGATGGAAAATCAATACACACAGTAATATAAGAAAGACAAATTTTAACACGGAAATTGTTAGCCTGAAATTTGGGACTCCTCATGTCACACTACACTGTGGAAAGGCACATTTAGGAAGACTATGTGTATTTCCTCTGGTGCTTAGGGAAGTTGAATTTCTTGCCACGAGCTTGTGGAGTCTGAAAACTCTTTTCTGCATATAGTTTTATTGAGGGTGTGCCTCTGATGTGTTCAGGTATAGTTATCTGTCTAAATTCAGCATAAATAGTCACTCAATAAAATAGGTTATTATAGCTAGCAACCAGTACCAGAATTGAAGAGTTGAAAGAAATACACAGAGAGCATTTAGAGTAAGTGCTCAGAGAGGCAAAGTGATAGGATAAAGTAACTTCTTAAGACTGTCAATTTTACAACTGTGCATAAATTAAAAATTCATGACCAGTGGTCATTGCATACTCGAAGGAATTACTCACAGATCCGTCTGTTGGGTTGATAGTATCATAGGTCTTTCCATCATCAGCATCTGTGAACTGTCCATTTATGAAACACTGATACGGCATTTTCACTGTCATTTCATTGACCTCCTTCGAAACCTAAGATAGAGAATTATATTCATAGATTCAGTGGATTTCTCTGTTTATCCATTTAATGCCAAATAGCAATAAAGAAGTTTACTCACTAAAGCAGCAGATGTTATGTTGATAGGATTTTAGTTCCTACTCTCCAGAAGAGATGGGCATATGTAAGATTTGGGCCTCATGATGCTCAGATTGGCCCCTGAGCCAGGAGGCTACATCTCTGATGACCAAAGTGCCCCAGGTTCAGCCTTAAAAATAGCGCAGATTTTCTTCCTTACGCAAATGAGAGAACTCAAAAGACCTCCAGATAATGGAAACATCACCATCTAGTGGCAACATCTATGGAGCACAGCCATTGCTTTCATTTGAATCCTTGAAATTGCCTTGGTGGATTCAGTTTCCTTTTAGAATGGTGCCATTTTAAGTTTTGTTTCCTTAAGTTCTTCCTCATTTTTCACTTTCTCTCTCTCTTACAAATGTGTTGCCTTAATTCTATTCTCTACCGTTCCCTAGCAAATGAATTTAGGTTAGTCCATTAACTACTATGAGCTTCAGTCTTTTCAACTGGGCAAAAGGAAGGGGTGCCTGGGTGGCTCAGTGGACTAAGGGACTGACTCTTGATTTTGGCTCAGGTCATGATCTTAGGACTATGAGATCAGGCCTGGTGGGTACCCCACTTAGCAGGGAATCAGCTTGAGATTCTCTCCATCTTCCCCCAACCTGCACATGTGCACTTTCTCTCTCTCTCTGTTCGCTCTCTAAAACAAATAAATAAAATCTTCCAAAAAATTAAAAGGGGATAATGCTACCTGCTACATACATTTATGAGGAATAACTGAAAAAACATGTAAAAGAGCATTATTAGAATAAAATTTCATAACACTGAGAGGTATGAAAAGTAAATATAATGATTTTCAAACAATTTCACGTAGGGAAATTAATAATACTTAAAGAAGAAATAAAAAATATCAAGATGGTATCTACTCTTATCCCACAGATAAGAAATATTTCTGTGAAAAATTTCCAATGTGTTTATGTAGGATATAATGAAGGAATCTTTATCTGACTTGATGCGTCTAGTCTCTGCATATAGTTCACTTCTGTAAAGTCATCATTTTGGAATTATGTTAAGGGTTTTACATGTATTGTCTTTTTTTTTTAAGATTTTATTTATCTATTTGGCAGAGAGGGACAGAGAAAGCAAGCACAAGCAGGGAGAATGGCAGGCAGAGGGAGAGGAAGAAGCAGGCTTTCCATAGAGCAGGGAGCCTGACTTGATCCCAGGATGCTGGGATCAGGACCTGAGCCGAAGACAGATACTTAACTGACTGAGCCAGCCAGGCGCCCCTTACATATATTATCTAATTTGATTCTCCCAACTACTCTGTGAGGTAGATATTACTATTGTCGTATCCAATATGAGGAAACCAAGGCTTAGAGAAGTGAAGTAACTTGCCACAGGTCACACAGCTGATAAGCAATGCTGCATGGATTCAACGTTAGGTGGGTCTGACACCAAATTCATGTTCTTAACCAGAGGATGCTCAACTGCTTCCCAAATTTACCTAAATTTTATTAAAAACACATGGGTGAATTATTTCTGGAATAGTAGACTAGGGACCACTAAAAATCTGCTCCTTCATAAAAGCCACAGGAACATTAGAAACTACTGTCAAAATCATGTTTCTTAAGACTCTGGAAATTAACCAAAAGCTTGAAAGAATCCATTTATTCAAGAAAAACAGCTGATTCTCTGTAAGCACAGTGAGTTCTGTGGTGTTTTAATTGCCCTACTCTTTCCTATCTCTCTCTTGATAGCTCTGCAGTAACTTGACAACCAAAATCCTTACAACCATGGTGGCTATGAAAACCAGCAGTCTGTTAATCACCAGAGGGGGACAAATGGTGCCCAGAAGCTCCCCAGAGGTCTTATCTCCACAGAACTTCCCAATGTCAAGCTCTGTACTCCATGTTTGTCTTTATGTGACCTGACCCAGAACTTGCTCTGCACAAACTACCTGAGTCCTTCAGTAAAGGCTCAGAGACTTACCAGTTCCAGAAATTTAAGGAAATTGATGTCTGATTATTAGCTGATGACTAGGTTAGCACTAAGTGGAGACTTCAGTGGCGGCAAACAACAAAGGATACAGGCTTTACAGAATCAGTCTGAGAAAGTCCCTAAACAAAGAAAAGGCAACAACATAATCCCTGGGAAAGGAGGGGTCTTATTTCCAGAGTTGCCACATTCTGTTATTTAAAATGGCTGGTTTTTGACAAAAGATCACAAGATACATGAAGAAATATGAAAGAATAAAGAGTGGCCAATACACAGGACAAACAACAGCCAATAGAAACCATCCTGGAAAAGACCTAGATGCTGGATTTATCAGAGAAAGATTTTAAATAAGTTTTTACAAATATGTTCAAATAATGAAAGGAAACTATGTCTAAAAACATAAAGGAATGTGAAAGAACAATGCCTCACCAAATAGCAAATATCAATAAAGAGATAAGAATTCTTCAAAAAAAAAAAAAAAGAAGAAGAACCAAAGAGAAATGCTGGAGCTGGAAAGTGCAATAACTAACATTTTTCTAAAAATTCACTATAGGGGCTCAGCAGTAGATTCAAGCAAGCAGATCAAAGAATTAGCAAACTGGAGAATAGGTCGATAGAGATTATCCAGTCTGAAGACAGGAAGACAAAAGAAGGTCTATGGGACACCACCGAATGTACCAACACACGTGTAAGGGGAGTTCCAGAAGGAGAGGAGAGGAGGATAGAGGCAGGAAGAATATTTGAAGAAATAATGAACGAAAATGTCCCAACTTTGATGAAGAACAGTAAGCCATACATCCAATAAGTTCAGGCAGTATAAACTCAAAGAGATCCATTTTAGAAACATAATGAAATGGTCAAACACCAAAGATAATGAGGGAATCTTGAAAGCAGCAGGAGAGAAGCAACCTGTCACATAAAATGGATCCTTAATAAAATTAACAGATGACTAATGCTCAGAAAGCATGGAGGCCAGAAGGCAATATGATGGCATATCCAAAGTGCTGAATGAAAAAGACTGCCAACCAACAATTCCATATACAGCAAAAACACCCTTCAAAAACAAAGGAGAAATTAAGTCATTCCCAAATGAACAAAGACTGAGAGAATTCACTGCTAACACACTGCTCTTCAGAAAGTACTAGAAGGGGTCCTTCAGGTCAACATGAAAGGATCCTATACAGTACTTGAATCCACATGAAGAAATAGAGCACACTGATAAAAGTAAATATATGTCAGGATACATGTATTTTTGTTTTTAACTCTTCTCCTATCTGATTTAAAAGACAACTGCAGGGGTGCCTGGGTGGCTCAGTGGTTTAAGCCGCTGCCTTCGGCTCAGGTCATGATCTCAGGGTCCTGGGATCGAGCCCCACATCGGGCTCTCTGCTCAGCAGGGAGCCTGCTTCCACCCCTCTCTCTCTGCCTGCCTCTCTGCCTACTTGTGATCTTTGCCTGTCAAATAAATAAATAAAATCTTAAAAAAAAATAAAATAAAATAAAAGACAACTGCATAAAGCAATAATTATAAAACTATGTTGGTGGCCTTACAATGTATAGAGACGTAATTTGTATGACAATAATATCAAAAATGTGGGGATAGGGAGCAGAACTAAATTACAACAAAGTTTTTCTTTACTATTGTTATTAGGTTGACCTTAATCTGAATAGGAAATGTTTTAAACAAAAATGTTCCTTATACTCCTCAAGGCAACCACTAAGAAACTAACTAACAAAATACAGTAAAAGAAACAATAAGGGATTAAAATGGCATACGAGACTATCTTTAATACGAGCAAAATGGAGGGAAAGAAAAATAGAGGTGCAAAAAGGGCAAGATGAGACATACACAGGCATCCCTCAGAGACACTGCATGTTCAGTTCCAGACTATTTCAATAAAGAGAATATTGCAATAAAGTGAGTCAAATGAATTTATTGGTTTCCCAGTGCATATAAAAGCCACGTTTACACTATACTGTAGTTTATTAAGTATGCAATAGCATTATTTCTAAAAAAATCAATGTCTATGCTTTAATTCAAAATACTTTAGCAATGGGGCACCTGGGTGTCTTAGTCAGTTAAGCGTCTGCCTCTGACTCAGGTCATGATCTTAGGGTCCTGGGATTGAGCCCCACATGGGGCTCCCTGCTCCCTCTCCCTCTGTTGTTCCCCCTGCTTAGGCTCTCTCTCTCTCTCAAATAAGTAAATAAATAAATAAGAAAGTATGTAAATAAGTAAGTACACAAATAAACAAATAACATGTTTAAAAAAGTACTTTATCGGGGTGCCTGGGTGGCTCAGTGGGTTAAAGCCTCTGCCTTCCGCTCAGATCATGATCCCAGAGTCCTGGGATCAAGCCACACATCGGGCTCTCTGCTCAGCGGGGAGCCTGCTTCCCCCTCTCTCTCTACTTGCCTCTCTGCCTACTTGTGATCTCTGTCAAATAAATAAAATCTTTTTAAAAAAGTACTTTATCAACTATACTTCAATAAAAAAATATCTTATTGCAAAAAAAGTAAACACCATCTGAGCTTTCAGTTGTTCATGATCACTGATCACAGATTAACATTGATCACAAACTCTAACAAATATAACAGCAATGAAAAAGTTTGAAATATTGTGGGAATTACCAGAATGTGATACAGAGACAAGGCATGAGCAAATGCTGTTGGAAAGAGGGTGCCAGTAGAGTTACTCAATGCACGGCTGCCATAAACATTTAATTTGTGGAAAATGTACTACCTGTGAAGCACAGTAAAACAAAAAGCAATAAAGCAAGGTATGCCTATAGTGGCTGTGGAAAAGAATAGATCAATTCACCTTAATCAAATAAAAAATTTTTGTGTGTCAAAGGACACTAACAAAAAAGTAAAAAAAAAAAAAAAAGCCCACAGAATGGGAGAGAATATTTACAAATCATATATCTGATTAAGCTCCAGTATTCAAAATATACAAAAACCCCTTACAACTCAACATTAAACAGACACAATCAGAAAAATCCCAATTAGAAAATGAGTAAAGGATTTAGACGGACATTTTCCCAAAGAAGATAAACAAATGACCAATAAGTGCGTGAAAAGGGGCTTGTCGTTAGTCATCAGGGAAATGTAAGTGAAAGCTACGATGAGATGCCATTTCATACCTACAGCTAAAATAGGAAAGGCAGACAATAGCAAATGTTGGCAAGGACATGGATAAATTGGAACCTTTCTATATTGCTAGTGGGATTGTGAAATGGTGTAGCCACTCTGGCAAAGAGCTTGGTAGTTCCCCCAAAAGTTAAACAGAGTTGCCATACGACTCATCATTGTATTCTTAGGTATACACCCCAGGGAACAGAAAAACAAGTGTTCACACAAAAACTTACACATGAATTTTCATAGCAGCATTATTTATAATAACCAAACATGAAAACAACCCAAACATCCATTCAATGAGAGATGGATAAACAACATGTGGTATATCCATACCATGGAATACTATCCGGCCAGAAGAAGAAGTGACGTACACAACACACACAACAACATAGATTAACCTTGGCCACATGGTGCTCAAGTGAAAGGAGCCAATCACAAATTATGTGATTCCATGTACAGGAAATATCTACAAGAGGCAAATCCATGGAGACAAAAAGGAAATTAGTGGTTTCTGGGGGCCAGGGGTAGGGGGGGAGAGAACAGAGAACGACTATCAGTGGATTCAGGGTTCCCTTATGGGGTGATACAAATATTTCATAATCAGATAGACGTGATGAACCTGAACTACTGAACTGTACATTGTAAAGCGTGAATTTGGGGGTACCTGGATGGCTCAGTTGGCCTACTCTTGATTTCAGTTCAGGTCATGATCTCAGGGTCCTGGGCTTGAGCCCCGGGTCAGGCTCCGCATTCTGTGGGGGTGTCTGCTTGAGATTCTCTCTCTCCCTCCCCCTATGTCCCTCCCCCTGCTCCCTTGCTGTCTCTTTCTCTAAAATGAATAAATATTTTTAAAAATTCAAGGGTGAATTTTACCGTGTCTGAATTTACCTCAATAAAATACCTATCTCAAAAAGGTCATACATGTAAAAACAAATGAACAAAAGGCCTAGCCTTTCCTTATAGCTTTGGAGTCTGAGTGATGGTGACTCCAGGCAGCGCGGAGATGCTTACATAATCCACCACTAGCTCCACTTCTTGATCTTCTCCTCTCAGTTTCCTCACGACTTTTTGGATGAAGTCCGCAAACTTGGTGGCCATGTAGACATCTTCGTTCTGTAGCTGAAGCCCACCACACTTCTGTCTGATCTCTTCAACCAGCCTTAAAGTTAAGAAGCAACTCACATTACTCACATTTTTAAAAGGGTTTAGGGGAATCGTATTATTACGTTTGTTAAGGTGCTTTGAGATAAGACAGGTCACATGCCTATTTATAGCCTATGAGATCGTCCATGATCATACCTGGAGAAATTGGGTAAGACCGGGAGAATAAAATTAAAAAGCTGTCTTGAAGGACAGTGGATATTCTTTGTTGTTTTTTTTTTTTTAACTTTTTATATGACTAAAAAGAAAAGAAACCAAGGCAAAAACATTTTACCTATTGCAAGCAAAATTGTAAGGAGCACATAAAATCCATTCCTTTTGTTTCAAAGGTAAGCAAGGAATGAGAAATAAAGGAAAGTCCCTCACTGTAAAGATTATGAAACAAAAGTCATATTGTATAATATTGTCTCTAGATCGTGTATAAGAATGAAACAAACTTGTCCTTGTATTACGTGGTTAATGTAGCTACCAAGTAGAATCAGGCAGTAGGTCAAGATAATTTTTGAAGTCTCTTCCAAGCCTTTGATTTTTTGCTGTTCATTTTTCAAATTATTGCTGCTATTTGCCATTTGTGGAATAGCACCGGTGTGCTAGATGCAAGACAGAAAGATCACCATGGTTGTTGCTCAGTCATTTCTTCTGCAAAAGAGAGGAGGTGCTTTGGCAGTTCAAGATAATAGCATCAGGCGATTATTCAGATACTCCAGTGGAAAATGGGCAATTTGTACAGGAGCATCTTGCTGGTGAAAAAGATATAGTATTGAAATCTTTAGTTGAGAAATTAGAAGTTTGGGGAAACTGATGAACCATAGCTGAGAAATTTGTAATTTGAGGAACCAAAACTCTAGACTTTGATAATGCTGTTTGCTCTGGAGATGACTATTTGGATTAGTGGAATAAAAATTCCATGAATGAAGGAACTTTTTCCTGTTCATGACTGCCAGTATTCCCAGGGCAAAAAGTGTTCCTGATATGTAGTACATACTAAATGAACTTTGTGGAATAAGTGAGTGAATAAGCGAATAAACAGAACGACCATCAAGAACACTCACTTTTTTTTTTAACATCAGGAGTGGCATTCTTTAAGTTATTAAATTAATGAATGGTCATAGTGTGGCCCTCAATGAAAAAATACCTCTGAGAGACTCTCCGCTATTAGGATCCTCACAGACTTACTTTTTTTTTTTTTTTTTAAACCATAAAAGAGAGCCTTCTGGGACTCTAGCTCTTTCAACTTGCCATAAACCTCTGTAGAGAAATTTTGACTACAGGATAATTATTCTTCCTCTTGAAGGATCCTGATAGTCCTTATTCTAGATGTATTTTACTGGGTAATTCTGGGGTATAGGGAAAAAAGAGATATTGGGGAAAGCATAATCGATGTCGGGTCTCCTTCTGAATCAGACTATGTAGGTAATTCCCGATAAATATTCTCATCCAGAACTTCCCATTCCAATGCTATATGGGAGGAAAATTAGCTAAGGAATGTGAGGACAGATTTCAAAAAGAAACAAACAGTGACAAGCATTGGTTTTTCTAGGTATATAGGAGATAGGAAAACAACTTCTGGCTAGCAACAAAGAGGAAGGAGCAAATACATTTGTTTGACCATGGAAACAAACAATCCAAAAAGGATGAAGAAAAGAGAAACAGAGTATAGTGGTTATGGTACAGCGATAACATCTAGAACAAAGGATTGGATTTGAGTTTCAACGTCAAAGTCAAAATCCCTAGGGGAGGGGTGTGAGTCAATAGGGTGACTGTTTTACCTGGCAACATCCATTGAGCTCGCTCCAGATTTAAAGAAGTCTGTTGAGTCTTCAATAACAGGGACATTGCTTAAAATTCCAGCCCAGATGACCTATACAGCAAGAGTAATTTTAATGAAGGATGTGTCATGAAGAACACAGAGGCAGAGACTGGCCAGGTCCTCAACCAAACCTACTTTTTTTCATCTTGGATACATGCTTAACTACACTTTTCAGCATCTCTTCAAGTTAGATGCAGCCGTATGACTGACTTCAAGCCAATGAATATGAGCGGAAGTAAACTTGACTCCTAGTCTTGACCCATTAAAAACCTCCTTCACACAATTCTACTGTGCTCTTTTGCCCTTCTTGGCTGTCTGGGAGGTAGATGACCGGTACGGTGACCTTGAAGATAGCAGAGCTTGGGTCCCCGAATGACTCCACTCCTAATCGTTACATTCTAGCTTTACCCTTCACCCCCATGCCGACCTAGAACTGCCTTATAACATTTTGTGAATGAGAAATAAATTTGCATACAAATTTTGGAGTTGATTTCCTAGGGCAGCTGATACAAAAAAGAGGCAAGAAAGTGTGTGCTCACTATTCTGAAGACTGAGGGTTCAGTTACTTAACTACTGCAGTTTCAAGGTCAGAGCAAAATTAAAGACATCACATGTTCACCTTGATGGTCCCTGCCACCTTCACCTCTTCGGGGGTAAGTTCTAGCACGGATGTCTCCCCGGCCGAAAAGTACTGAGAAGCAGGAATCATTCTTCCATCTTCAAACTGCAGATTTCTCACCATCAGCTACAAAATAGCAACACAACAAACCAAAGAATGGAAGATTAGGACAATTCAAAAGTGAGGGCAGTGGGAGAAGGAGTGTCATACATTATAGGAACACAAAGATCAGCGTATTTGGCAAATACAAAAATATGGATTGAAAGCACTCACCATTATGTGTAGAAGGATGGAAATGGTATTTTATTAATGACAGCAGAAAAGAGAAATTGAAGTCTAGGGGTAAATATACATCTCGAAATGGATAATTAGCTCCTGAAAAAATGGATACTTGGATGTATATATTTAGACTAAAGCCCATTATAACTCCTCTTTCTCCTCCCACTACTACAATGATCCTATCCGTTCTCCTCCTCTTATGGCCATCCTCTGCTGCAGGCACAATGCTATAGGTATGTACATACGTAGGTGTCTTATTTAATCTCATAAATCCTGGTGGAAGCAGATGCCATTATTATCCCCATGTTCCTGATAAGGAAATGGAGGCTCAATGAGGTTAAGTAATTTGCCCAATGCCACTTAGCTAGTCAGTCACAGAGCTGGGGTTACAACCCAGAACTAGCTGGACTGTGCAGCCTACAATTTTAATTACTGATCAACCCAGCATGCTACCAGAATCAAGCTGCAAATTCCCCTTTGCTTTCTTCAGAGTTCACTGAAGCCAAGAGCCCCTGCACAGGCAGTGCGAGGGGGTGCCTGCATGAGGGGCAAGACAAGGAGCCTCTGAAGAGTCCCACATCCATCCTCTTTATCCTGCCAGACTCTAGTGGGAAAGCAGATCTATGAGACCACACTCTGTTTTATAGACTGGGAAATGAAGACTCAGTGGGGAGAAGCACCCTCCCCTCAACTGGTAAGTGGCAGGGGAAGGGTTCTCATCCTGTTTCTTGACTAAATTCCAAGCTCTTTCTACTGTATCACGAAACAGACCGTGCACATCCTTGAGGCATATCCCGGGGAGCCTCTTTCTCATCCCAGCACCTGAGCTGCCTCAGAAACAGGGCACAGATATCTCGAGCACCCCCCCCCCCCCATATCTCACTGCAAAACCAGATTACTTTGTGAAAGATAGTCCCTTAGCAGCTGGGGTTATAGAAGGAAACCAAAAACATTACTTTGTAGGTGACCATATTGAACACTCACTGCTTTTCCATCATTACCAAAAAGAACAAGTCCATTTTTGGTAACAAGACCAGGCTTCTTGGCACCTTTAATTTCCAGTGGTTCTCCAGGAGGGACAGAGCTTTTCAGTAATGATGAGCCGTAGAACGTGACCATCTAAGAGAGAGACCAAACCCAGACTGTGAGAGGAGGGAGTTACACCTACAGACAGGGGTGTCAGCACGCCTTGTAAGCAACCTCAAGCTGGGATTATCATTTATGATAAAATTGGAATACCTCAATGTGGGAAATGGTATCAAGCATCTGCAGGGATGACACAATTAAGAGATAATCGATGAAGATATGACTGAAGAGATTTAAGAATGCCTCACATCCGATGACTTTTATCATTTATTCACATTGATTCAAAGGCGAATGAGACAAAGGGTTCTCGCAGACTTCAGAGCCTGAAGCAAGGGTTTTCAGAGCGGTGTGGAGGTGGTGCTGGGGAGTCAGCGAGATGTGGGGACCAACACTGGACTGTTCCTGTCCAGTGCGATTACTGGTGGGAAATACAGGGTGGTCTGTGGGTTGGTTAGTGGAAACAGGACTGGATTCAGACTAACCAAGAGAATGTCATGCTTATTGATTTGTGATTATAATTCTATGGTATTAGCTATCACTTATTGAGCACTATGATAGTTAACATTTATTGAGTACTTATTGCAGAGACTAAGTACTTCAATGAATTAACATGTATTGACCCATTTAGTTTTCACAGTGACCTATAACCAATACAAGAGGCATGATTATTAGTCCCATTTACAATAAGGAAACCTGATGGGTAAGTAACCTGCTCCAGGTTACGTAGCAAAAGTGGATCTATGTGTAATACCTCTTAGAAAGTAACGCACGCGTGCACGCACACACACACACACACACACACACACACACACATACAGAATTGGTCCCTAGAACGTACCTGTCCATTTATCTCTGTCCAAGCTCCAGGGACTTTATCATGACCTCGGATCCAGTTATGTAAAACTTCAGCCGACTGATCCCAAGAAATCTAGGACAGCACAAAGCACAGTCTGCACTCCTAATGCTATGAGTGTCAAAGGCAATAGAAACATTTCTCCCCATGAGTGGCGGAAGTAGGGTTGGGGAGGCTTGGAGATCTACCTTTCCGCCAGGAAATGGTACATTGGGAACTCCTTAAAAGTAAAGGGCCAAGAACATTAAGGTGTGTTACTGAGTTGATAAAAATACCTCAGCATTTTCCTTTTTCTGGATACCTTCGTATGTTGCCCCTTCTTCCAGCTGGGGAATCCGAGGAGCTTTCCCATCAGCTATGAGTTGGACAGCTTCCACCTAAAGTCAAAAAACATGATCTGTGTCGCAGCCCAGTGGTCAATAATGGCATCGTTTGTTTAACCGAAGCTTATGCTAAATAGAATTGCTACATTTAAATCTGTCCAGGGGCTCCTGGCTGGCTCGGGCGGGAGAGCATGTGACTCTTGATCTCAGGGCTGTGAATTCAAGCCCCACACTGGGTGTAGAGATTACTTAAATAAATAACACTTTAATAAATAAGCAAGTAAATAAATAAATCTGTCCAGAGAATCAGACTATGACAATAACTACCTTTTCTTCAGTTCCATCTGTGTCCCAGGCAATGTGGTTACTTTATATAAAATATCCTTTGCAGACATCACACCAATCCTGCCAGGTGGATATTATTATTCCAGCTTTCCAGATGAGGAAACTGATTCTTAGAAAACTGAAGCAACTAGCTCAAGATCACAGAGGTAGCTACTGGGTGTCAGAAGCAAAATCTGCATCCGAGTTTACCTACTGCCAGTACTGAGCTGTTACTCTTAAAAATGACTCCCTTGCTGAAACAAATTTCAACTTCCCCTTGGTGACCTAGTGGGAATTTCAGTAATCGGATTGTAAGGTAAGTCCGTGTGAGTGATTTCTACTCATCAAGATGATTCTAGAAAGTGATGCATTGTTATATTTAAATAATTCGACTTGCTTTCTAGCTCAGGACACCTGGAATGACAAAACAGTTAAAATCTATGCATGAGTTTAATTGCCTTTGGGATGTGTCCTGAACTCTTTCTGTGCCAGATTCATGCTGGCCTTGAGTTGAGAGCCTCTCTCTTTCACAAGGAGGCCTATGTGAGCTTGAGTTCTCGGATCTCTCAGTATTAACGGCTGCTGACCAACCTCTCCAAGAGCTTACGGGCAACCTAAGCACAGGGCCAGTTCATAGCTCCTTCATTTACCCACTTCAGACTGTGATATCATCAGGTGCATGATCTGGGCTTGAGAAAATGCCACTGAACACACATAATACGATTTTGAGTGTCATGATAATTTTTGAGCACCTACCGTGTGCCGAGTGCTTTATACAAATGCTACTTAATTTCTCAGCAGCCCTTATAAGTCAGGTAGTATCCACAGAAGGAAACCAAGGCTAAAGAAGCCAAGTGACGGGGCGCCTGGGTGGCTCAGTGGGTTAAAGCCTCTGCCTTCAGCTCAGGTCATGATCCCAGGGTCCTGGGATCGAGCCCCACATTGGGCTCTCTGCTCCGCGGGGAGCCTGCTTCCTCCTCTCTCTCTGCCTAGTTGTGATTTCTCTCTGTCACATAAATAAAATATTTAAAAAAAAAAAAAAGAAGCCAAGTGACTTGTCTATTGTCATAGAACAGATAAGCAGTAGAATGAGAACTCTGACCTCTTTCTGACATCAAAGCCCTACTCTCAAAACCTTTAAATGATGCAAACCAGACGGCTCTCCTCTCTCCAGAATCAATAGCTGTTGCTTTATACCATCTTAGCGTCTATCTCCGTGTGGCTACTTCTTCCATATCCAATTTAGAAAACATTAAATGATGCTGAAATTATCTTTCCATATTTTTACAGGCTAAAAATATATTTTTACTTTGTGGTGCACACGCTTTGAGCTTTTTGCCCAGAGCACATCTGAATAAATAAAGCAATGCCAAATTTCACCCTGTTATGCAGACTGAGTTCAAATATTTTTGAAGCCCAACGTCCACAGCAAAATTTCTCGAGATTCTGTACACTTCTTTACTATTAATCAATACAAGCAGGGTTGGCAATTCAAGTATTTGGCAAAAGAAATGAACTAGTTTCATTATAGGTTCATTTCAAGAAATGAACCAACTTCATCCATCTGATCACTGTTCTCAGAAAAACAAGCTTCACAGGCTAAGAAATTTTTTTTTAAAGATTTTATTTATTTATTTGACAGAGAGAGACCACAAGCAGGCAAAGAGTCAGGCAGAAGGAGAGGGAGAAGCAGGCTCCCTACTGAGCAGAGAGCCTGATGAGGGACTCGATCCCAGGACCCTGAGATCACAACCTAAGCTGAAGGCAGAGGCTTAACCCACTGAGCCACCCAGGCGCCCCAGGCTAAGAAATTTTAATGTTCAGATTTCCACCCTAAATATACCATACTATTGGCAAATATAAAATCTAATTTTGTTTTCAGTTTTATACTTTTTGTCAAAATCAACATGAGAAAATTCTCAATAATAGAAAAATATTTCTAAAATGTTAAAGCTTCACTAAATTCTTCTGGATGGTGTAGATATACTAACCATGGCCTTGATTCCTTCAGGAAAAAGAAACCGATTATAAAGGGCATCCACTGTATCATTGGGTTCGACGTCACATGACCTCTGAAGAAGGATGGGTCCTGTGTCTAAACCATCATCAGCCCAGAAAACAGAAAACCCAGCTTTCTTATCTCCCATAATTAGAGTCCTGTGAAAAGAAGAGCTTCAACTTACAATGGTGATTCAACATATCACAAATTGATGAATTAGTGATATTAAAGTGCAAGGGAGTGGGGCATCTGGGTATCTCAGTGAGCTACGTGGCCAACTCTTGATTTTAGCTCAGGTCATGATCTCAGGGTCGGGAGACTGAGTGCCATATCGGGCTCACTGAGCTTGGAATCTGCTTGAAATTTTCCTCTCACCCTCTCCCTCTGCTCCTCCCCTCATCTTCCAACTCCCCCCTCCCCAAGCTCATGTGTGCTCTCTCTCCCTCTCTCTCTTAAAAATAAATAAATAAGTAAATAAATAAAGTGCAAGGTAGTTCCAGTGGAAAGTAGACAGTGAGGGAACTACTGTGAGAAATGAGCAGTATAGCCAAGAGATGCCAGTATTCATAAAAAGCACTACTTGATGGTACCGCTATTTTATACATAGCAATAGTCTTTCTTGTTAATACACACTAATGACTTCTAGTCTACTCAAAAGGGCACTAGAATCTGTCATTACTGCCACTCATTAACTGCCAGTTGTCAGCTTTCTGCTGTGGCATCAAGCAATTTTTCCCACCTGGGACCAATTCCTGCATTGTACTTGACCCTATGTTAGGCAGAATGAGATAATGGAAGATAAAAGATAGGATGCTCAGTAGAGGAGAACTTATTAGTTCTCATAACTATTTATTTAGGTTATGTCATTTGGATGTAAGTCAGAGCTAGAATTAGCTCCAGATTGTCTAGGTAAATTATAGTAAAAGATGGTTGAATTAGTCTTTGTATTTTATTTCTTTGTATCTATGCTTTATAAAGCTTTGCCTAGGGGTGCCTGGGTAGCTCAGTCGGTTGAGCATCTGATTTTGGTTGGCTCTGGTCATGATCTCAGGGCCCTGAGATCGAGCCCCAGGTAGGGGCTCAGTGCTCAACCAGAAGTCTGAGATCTGAGATCCTCTCTCTTCCCTCTCCCTTCTCCTGTTCCTCTCTCTCCCCTTCTGCCCCCTCCTCTCCCACCCCCAAGAGTATATGCATACTCTCTTTCTCTCAAACAAATAAATAAGTAAATAAATAAAATCTTGGGTGGGGGAAGCTTAGCCTAAGAGAAAATTTTGCCCCATAAAAGCTTATAATACAAACAATGAACTGAATATGTAGACATATCAGATAAAACCATATCAGAGGCTCAAGTAGTATCAAGAGAGTATGAAGTAATACATCATACATGCTCATGACCTAAATAATTTTTAAATCTTGGAGCTACTAATCAAGCAAGACCCATTAATCAATCACTCTTTTCAGAAATATTGAGGAATTTATTGGCATTATGTTATCAAGAGGCTTGAAAACATTCATATACTTTGTTCTTTGTTTGTTTTTTAATTTTTTTTATTTTAAAGATTTTATTTATTTATTTGACAGATCACAAGCAGGCAGAGAGGCAGGCAGAGAGAGGAGGAAGCAGGCTCCCTACTGAGCAGAGCCCTGAGATCATGACCTGAGCCGAAGGCAGAGGCTTAACCCACTGAGCCACCCAGGCACCCCTGTTCTTTGTTTGTTTTAGATTTTATTTATTTATTTGAGTGAGAAAGTGTGTGTGTGAGAGAGAGTATGAGCAGGGGGGAGGGGTAGAGGGAGAGGGAGAAGCAGGCTCCCCTCTGAGCAAGGAGCCAGATGTGGGGCTCCATCCTAGGACCCTGGGATCATGACCTGAGCTGAAGGCAGACACAAATGACTGAGCCACCTAGGTGTCCCAAAACATTCATACACTTTGACCCAGTGACTCTGCATGTGGAAACAATGTGAAATGAGAAAAAAAAAATACAAGTTTAAGTGCAAAGATAACCATACAGTACCATTACAGGGGCAAAAAAGAAATTGATTCATGACAAATACAATGAAATGTCATTCACCACATTTAAACTAAGTGTAATTTTCTGCCCATTTCACAACTTGACACTGAGCGATATCAGGGTGATGTACAGGGAAAGGAGAGAAGGTAGAAAAGCGTACCTGTGGTATTGAGGACTTACAGTGTACCTGCAGCAATAAAAATGTTAGACCATAGTCCCTTCCCTCAAGAACCTTAAGGTTCTCCTCTTGAAGAGGAGAAGACAGAATGAAGAAGATAATTTCAGGTAGCTCGGCAGTCCTTGAAATGTACTTGAGATGCTCTAGGCAAAAAAGTTCTAATGTCAAATAAGTTTGGGAACACTGTGTACTCAGATTCCCTCTTGGAGATTATGATGCTCTCACTAAAGCACATCTAAAAGGTTCTCAGAAGTCCTGTGATCAAGAAATCCAGCATAAACCAAACCTGTCTGAATTACCTAGCTATCTCCAATGGAGCCAGTACTCCACAGACTGACCTTGAAAATGCTGTCTAGCCCATGGAGTACTGCTAAGTCTCAGGAGGAGTTCACGCAGGAGTAACAATCAGTCAGGGTCTCACAATTGCTCAAGCATACCTATTTTCTTGATCCCCTACATTAAAAACAGAGAGACTAAAAGCCATAGAAATAGGCCTATCTTCTCTATAATTAAGAAAATTCTCACCAGTTGATAGCAGAGGCTCCTCTGTGTCTGGGAAGGATGGAAGGGTGATATATGATGGAACCGTGCTTTGGGCTGTCAATTATATCCATGGGAATAAACTGTGTGCAGAAGGGTAGCACGTTGAGCTCAGCACCCACAGATTTGTAGGCTTCCGCCACCTCCTTGATGGTCTTGCCCTTGACTCTCCATCTGGGGAACTTGAACACAGGAGTCCCATCTTTCTCTGCAGCTAGAGCTGAGCATGAAAGAGAAAGTTATTTTTATTAAAATAAAAAATGGCCATAAGTTAATATGGCTATGGATTCACACATTACAGTTTTACAGCTTCAGGAAACATTTACAAATAAAACATGGTGAAGGGCAATTAATTTTTTTATTTTTTATTTTTTTTTTAGATTTTATTTATTTGATAGACAGAGGTCACAAGTAGGCAGAGAGGCAGGCAAAGAGAGAGGAAGGGAAGCAGGCTCTCTGCCGAGCAGAGAGCCCGATGCTGGGCTCGATGCTGGGCTCGATGCTGGGCTGGATGCTGGGCTGGATGCTGGGCTCGATCCCAGGACCCCAGGATCACCAGAAGGCAGAGGCTTTAACCCACTGAGCCACCCAGGCGCCCCAATGGTGAAGGGCAATTCAGGTTGAGATCAGAATTTGACCTGTTACAATTTTATCATGATCCATTCCATCCATTTTCCTTGAGAGCTTGTTTGGAGGTTCTAGCAGGGGAGCACAGCTACTCGTATACCCTTGACGGAAGAACGGTCCTCTCCTCTATCAGGGAAGGTCGTCCTCTTCCACCGAGCGCGCAGCTTCGGGAGGGACACACATGGAGCGGTGAGGGAGGAAGGGGACACCCGCCTAGCCAGCCAGATCAGCCGAATCAACCCTGGCGATCAATGGGGTGACAGATGTCGCAGCCAGATCGCCCTCACATCCTCCATCCATTTTCCTAATGTGACTTTTATCTATAGATTTGAGGCATAATATATTCATACTCAGAAGTTTGTAGCTAGATAACGTTTTAAAATTTTAACTGAAGCTTTTTTGTTTTATAGGTAAAAAAATATATACTTTTATTACAGATATAGCCATATAAAGAATATTGTAAGATTTGGAGCCAAGTGCTGGCACATGAGCATTCAGGCTCTGCACAGATGGAAAACCATGAGCCCCTTCCCGAGCCTATTCCCTAGAGGGAAGTCTCGTTCAACCCGAGGCAAACTATAGACCTGGACACATTCTCCCTGCCAAACAGATCCCAAAAAATAAAGAGAGAAAGTTTTTGAGCTGAGCTGAGCTTGTCTAGTTCCTTCTCCCAAATTCACCAATGAGATAAGTTAGTGGACAAAAGAAGCCAAGAATGGAGAATACAAGCTCCTTGTGAGGGTTTTGCCATACTGGAGAAGGTCCAAGACTCTTTCCCATGAAAAATGTCCTTTCCAAAGGAAGGGCTCCATCTGCCTCTGTGTGGAAAAGGAATGGCCCTCCCAAGTGCAGACAGCACTAACTCATTTTTTCCGTAATAAGATTTCACTTCTGCTTACTATATACCTTATGTATATTAAGCATATATATTTATTTTTCTACCAACAATACAAAGCAAGTATATTTCAGGCAATTTTTAAGAGCTTTAAGTAAGGCTTTTTAATCTGTATTTTTGGGCTCCCTTTCCTTTCTCCCCCATTGGATCATCAACCTTCACTGACTTTAAATGGGATGATGGCTCCACTAGAAAGCCACTAGAAAGCCTAAATTCCAAAATCTAACCTAAATTCCAAAAAATCTAAATTCCAAAATTCCTAAATCTCCACTAGAAAGCCTAAATTCCAAATCCTAAATGAGTCCTGAAGGAATCTGGCCATCAAGCCAATGCCTTGATCAATTCACTTGGAAGAATGGGAGAGACCAGAAAAATAATGTGTACAAAATGTGAATGTTCATAAAATGTTCAAAAAACTATAAATGACTCATTTTCAGATGATAGGAAAATGAATAAACAGTAAAAAAAAAAAAGGTGAAATTGGGAGAAAATTGTGCAAGTTTAGACTGGAAAACAAATGGGTTGAGAAACTTAGAAGTCTTTGTTCTAAAAATTTACGCCACTGAGGCTTGCGGCGTTCACCTTCCATACTGATTTGTGGCTGCCCCAGGGCTATTTTTGGCTGTTCTAGTTGACTATTCTGACAACAAGAATAGTTAACCACTGTCATTTTGACCCCTTTTCATCAATTAGGCACAGGGCTGAGCATACTATATACGTTATTTCAACTAATCTGTGTAAGATGGGTGTTGTTGAACCAAGGTTAGTGAGTTTTAGTAGCTTGCCCATCATCATGCAGCAGATAAGTGGCAGAGGCAGAATTAGTTCCTTGACTCCCAAATAAACAGTTAACTATATGCTGTACCACATCCCAGGCTGCTCTACAAGACAGATTGGTGTTTTTTTCTTACCTACCTTATGCCAGCAGCTAGATGGCCATGACCAATGGAAAGGAGGTCCCAGCCCTGGGCCCAGACACTAGGGAAAGTTAGTTTCCCCGGACATCCTTTGGAAGGAACTTTATGAGACACATGCTTGCATTTCTTCTGAAGTTCATGCACATGGCAGAGACTGCTAGTTGCTCCCCTTCATTCTTTAGCAAAGATTCCTGTACTTTGGCAGAGCACATAGACGCTCTGAATAAAAATCTACATTTCTCAGTCTATTCTGCAAAGAGATTTGGCCTGTGACCGAGTTCTAGTCAGTGGGATACAAGTGGGACAAATATGTGCAACTTCTGGATGATATCATGAATAAAGGCTTGCCCTCTGCTTTCCCTCTTTCCTATCCACTTGCTAGAGTGCAGACTTGTTCGTTGGGGCTAAAGCAGCTCTCTTGGACCATGAGATGGAAGTCCAGTGTTGACAAGGACGAAACAAAAAGGGCAGGAGCCTGCATCGTGATGAACATAAAGCGGTCACAACAGCACGAATGGCCAACTCAGACATGAGAAATGGACTTCTGTGTCACTTAAGCTAATATTATTTGGGGTCCTCCTGATTCAATAGCCAATCCCAAATATGAGTCCTCCCAAATATCCACACACAAAGCTGATGGGAATAGATAATAATAGCACAGATAATCTCAGTAATAGGAACCTGCCCCCTTCTGCCTTTGGAGCCAGGTCTAAATTCATGAGGCAGATTCCCTCAGAATTCCCCTGGTTGGGATAACCTTTTTCTGAAACAAGGGTAATTTCTAAATCAAGTGATTAGGTTCATATGTGCATATGTGCTCTTGACCCAACTTTTTTAGCTTGACTCTTGAAAAATAGTATTAAAATACAATAGTTTTCAAAACAGTAACAAGAGGGGCACCTGGGTGGCTCAGTGGGTTGAGCCTCTGCCTTTGGCTCGGGTCATGATCTCAGGATCCTGGGATCAAGCCCCACATCGGGTTCTCTGCTCAGCAGGGAGCCTGCTTCCCCCTCTCTCTCTGCCTGCCTCTCTGCCTACTTGTGATCTCTCTCTCTCTGTGTCAAATAAATAAATAAAATCTTTAAAAAATAAAATAAAATAGTAAGAGTTAGAATAAACCTCAGAACTGCTGCTTCTAAGGAAAAAAAAGGGTAAAATTTAAGGGATATCACAAATCACTGTTTTCCAACCAATCTGTCACATTATGCCAGTGATTTATGAAGATCTCATTCAAAAGCCAAGATGTCCGGTTGCTCACTTATTCCCTGTCCATACAGTTTGTAGACTGTTTCTTTCTCTGTGTCTTACACCTATTCTCAACATAACTATAGTTGATTCTTGAAAAATACAGGTTTGAAGAATGTGGGTTCACTTACATGTGAAATTTTTTTTTGATATAGTACTGTAAATGTATTTTCTCTTCCTTATGATTTTTTAAAATAACATTTTCTTTTCTCTAACTTACTTTATTGTAAGCGTATACTATGTAATACATATAACATACAGAAATGTGGCAATAAACTGCATATGTTATCAGTAAGACTTCCCTCTGGTCAACAGTAGGCTATTAGTAGTTAAGTTTTGGGGGAGCCAAGAGTTATATGTGGATTTTAGACTGTGTAGGAGGTCATTGCCTCAAACCCCTGCGTTGTCCAAGGGTCAACTGCATAGCTTGCAAATCAGAATCCCATTGCGGGTTTGCTTTGTGGATGGCTTTCTTCTTTAACCTTACCTTAACAGCCACGCACCACAGCTCTAATTTGTTCTGACATAAATGCATTCTTTATGACGCCACATCAATTTCTGCTCTTAGATGTAGCCCTCCCTTCATTTCCACTGGCATCCCTGAATCAGACATTATTCTAGATGTTCCATAACACCCTTGTAAAGTCACAAGTGTAGTTCAGGAAAAAACATATGTGTGGAAATTCCTCTGATGGACCTGGTGATCACCTTGGAAGTAAGTGGAGAAACTCTTAATACAATGGGGCCATGCATCTTTGTCTTGGGGCCCGTGGAGAAGGGAGAATTGAGTCTATCCTATCATGCAGATAGACTTAGCTTGAGAAGGCTTCCAACAGGTGGAGCGGATGTGGCAGAACCCAGAGGGGAGGTCGGTAGTCTGGGTCTTTGGAGCCTGTGGCGAAGAAGTGTAGAAATGCTAATGAGGTTTAAGGGTTCTGAACTGGGGCCTGTGCTGGCTGGGTTGGTGCAGAGTCCTTGGTTCAGTAGCTCCAAGATATACTCACCCAGTGGGTCAGCTTTTCCATCCTTGTCTGGAACTGTGAACACGCCTACAACACGGTGGCCCTCTTTGCAGAGGTGTTTGTAGACTTCCTGTCCAAAGAGGCTCTGACCGATAAGTGCCAACTTCAGCTTGTTTTTGAAATAAACCTATGAAATAACCCAATGATGACAAATGTTGGATAGAAGACATATGGATGATAAACACTCTTTTCCCAACCATATGAGACGACTTGAGGACAAAAAAAAAACCTCAAAGATCTACAAAATAAAATTTGTATTGACATGCACTGGACCCAGGCTGGATTATGCACAGATAGTAGTGGAAATAATTTCACGTGGAAGAATTCGTCTTTTCCCCTTTGCTCTGATTCTCTCTGATACTCATCATCATCATTGGGATGGCTTATATTTTACAAGTCCTTCCAACTCCTTGCTGAAATGAAGCCAGATGTTAACAAGTGTAAGTTTCATAGTTAAAAGGAGTTTAACTCTGAGCAAGATCTGCATCAACATGACGATGATTTTATGAGCTAAACTCATCTCTTAACTTCCAAAGGAGGCCAAGAGCTAACATGTGGTCTAGAACACAGGGGTCACAAGCAGACCCTAGAGCTAGACTACCTGAAATTAAAATCTAGTCCCACTCTTGTTTAGTCATGTGACTTTAAGCAAGGGACCAACTTCTGTTGCCTTTTTTCCCTCACCCATAAAGTGGGAATAATAACACGAACCTCATACAATCTTGATTGAAGTAGAGGGCTTATTAGGCATTAATAAGTTTAGTGCAGTGTCTGACACAAAGTACTGTTTAAGAAAAAGCTTTAATAACATCTTAGAGGTTTTGCCACAGTTTCATGTTTCTTCGTAGAGTCCAGAATTCCAAAATCCTTGATAAGTGGCTCAAATCCATTTGGCCTCAAAACCTGGATTGCTCTAATAGGATGTTCTTTATAGTCCTTATAGGTTTCTTGTAAGTTTGTGCAGAGTCCTTTGGCTTCAAACTTGACCTGGACCGACAAACTGCTATTTATAGTCTTTATTTATAGTATTTATAAGGACTATATGAATATTTATATGTATTGCTACAGAAAGATCAGTGTGTTTGGTTACAGATACTGTTCCAGACCCTGCTGTGAATTGTATGGAATGTACTATCTATGTACCATGTTAATTTTCTAACATGTGGATAATTCTGAACCCTAAAACATATTTGGTCCCACAGGTTTCAGATACAGAATTAAGGCCTGCACATCATTTCATTTCATTTAATCACTGCAACTATCACGTTTTATTATCTCCCATTTTACACTGTTTTATGAATGAAGAAACCAAGGCTTAGAAACCTCAACTATATCTCCACGGTCATACTAGCAAAAGGAAGGAGAGGTGAAATTTAAATCCAGATCTGTCTGGCTCTAAAACCTACAAATGTACTTAAAAATAAGATAATCAGGGGATACTTGGGTGGCTCAGTGGTTAAGCCTCTGCCTTCGGCTCAGGTCATGATCTCAGGGTCCTCGGATTGAGCCCCGCATTAGGCTCTCTGCTCAGCAGGGAGCCTGGTCCCCTGCCTCCCGCCTACTTGTGATCTCTCTCTGTCAAATAAATAAATAAAATCTTTAAAAAAAAGATAGTCAGACTGAGTTACCACCACCACCCATCCCTTTTTTCTCCGTTAGAAGATTCACACTGATGTATGAAAGTGCATTGATTATCAAAAAAATACAGATACCATATAGACAAGAGTAGCACTAAGGGGTATAGTCTTAAAGAACTCTCTTTAAGCAACTTTACCTCCTGTAAATTCTCCTCAAATGGGACCCTTTCACGAAGGTAGGGGAATAAGTTGACATGATGATTGTTAAGACAGAAATGAAAAGCCACAGGTGGAACAGTCTAGATGCAGGATTGCGGGTGTAGAGACGGTCATCAGAGGGTCATGACTTCATATGCATATTCCTTCCTGGTAGAACACAGCTCCACAGGATTTGGAGTTGGGATTTTTTTTTCAAAGAATTTATTTATTTATTTGACAGAGAAAGAGAGATCACAAGTGGGCAGAGAGGCAGGCGGTGGCGGGGGCGGGGGGGGGGGGAGCAGGCTCCCTGCTGAGCAGAGAGCTTAATGTGGGGCTTGATCCCAGGACCCTGAGATCATGACCTGAGCTGAAGGCAGAGGCTTACACCACTGAGCCACCCAGGCACTCCTGGAGTTGGAATTTTTTCCCCCTTCACTCTAAATGGGATTCTTTAATGCTCTAGAAAGTCATTCTAAATTAGTCAAGCCTCACTGTGAAAAGTTGATTATGAGGAACAATTTTCCCTTATTTCCCACTTTATTAAGGGTGTAGACAGCATCCCCTTTTAGGTATGAACTTAAAAGCATACGCGTTCACATGTTCCCTGATAATTAAACTGTGGAGGCCAAGAAAAACAAGGCTGTACCCACGTCGAGTCTAGCCCTGACGTAAGTGCAGCCATCTTGATGTTCCAGATTATCACAAAATATTTCTTGGGTTCTGACCTACTCATGTTAGCACTTTAAAAAGTCCCTCTCTCCTTTAATAATTGATTTAAACTCCTGGACTGGAAAAAGGGTTTCTTTTTGTCAAATAGCAAAAAACTTATTTGAGCTTCATTTTCTTTTTGTTACACTGATCATGTTTTGCTATTTTCTCTCATGTCTCCTCACCTGACTTCAACACCTCTGCTGTCATAACTTCCACAGATGATCCTTTTCACTTGGGAAGATCACCTGAGCAGTCTCCCCTGGACTCAGCTCTGTCTTTCATAACTCCCCTACACATTCCCCAACTGACCAGTGTTGACCCGAGTAGGTAGGGACAACTCTACGCCCCTATTCAGCAGGAAGAAGTTACAGAAGGTGAGACCTTCCACCTTCAACAACTTTAAAGATTTAAGGGTCAAAATTGTTCAGGGGGAAATGTGGAGGCCGAGAAAATTAAGGCCATCCCACCTCAAGTTTAGCTGATGTGGGAAACAGAGGCAGAAGAAAATCATTAAAATTCTTACCTACTGACAAGCCCTTGAAACAGACAGAGTGGCTCTCCCCTGGGGACTCAACTGCCCTCCTCTTGAGGTTTTGCTAAGGACAATCCTAGCCTGACCGACCCCGTGCTCCAAAAGGTCCAACCAGGATCCTGTAAGTCTACTTTAACAATTCTTTTAGGAAACTTTATCTCTAAACCTCCAAGATAGAGTCGAGAATCATTCCCAAGCATATGGCTCACTGATATACATCTAAAGGGTCTCACGAGAAGATTTTTATTATTGGTAATAAGTAACCTTCCTCCCAACAATAGCTAGCCCCTCAAGGTCCTGAAGACTTTGCTTCCAAAGTTCCTTAGAGACTAACATCCCCTTTGTCCTCATCCACCGCGGAGTCCACCCCTGCTCTGCCTTTAAAAACTCTGACTGTAATCTGGTTCAGGGTCCAAGTCCCTACTCCGCTGTGCCGGGTATACTTGGGCCCAAGCTTAAGCTTGTCAAATAAACCCTCGTGTGATTGCATTAGTGCTTGGCTCCTTGGTGGTCTCTCGGACGCAAAAACTTGGGCATAACAAAACAATTAAGGTTTTAGTTAAAAAAATTCTTTTCCAGGGCCAAAGTTTCTATCTTCCAAGAGCCTAGAGCCTCAACATCTAATAAATATTTTTTAAGCGAACAGGTTAACTCTATAAGAACAGCACAGTTTGCCTATAGATAATACATGATTATTTCATCTATTCTTATCAAAACATCAAAATGTGCCATAAATATTCTACCTCCACATCTTATCATTAATATTGTTGCTTGAAACAGAACTGACCTGTTGGCTATCTTAAAAATCTGACTTTACCTCACACTGCTACCAACACCAGATATTTTAAGACCTCTAAAATACTACTCTCAGGATGCAAAAGAGCTAAGAGGCCAGGCTGACTCAAAGGAAAGGTTACAAAGAGTTCAATTCCAGATTCAACACTCCCTTAGAAAGACAGCATTTAGAGAAATGTCAGTATCTTTGGAAATGTTACATTCAACGAGACACTTTCTGAGCTTCATGCTAAAGCTAAGCTACAGAGGTGAGTTTCCAACATGGAAAACACTCAGATTTTAGGATTATAAGCGTGTTTACAGTGAGTTAGCCTAATTCCAGAAAACCAGACTGGGATACTCTACCTCCGTCTTATTTCTCCAGCTATGATCTGAGGACTGATTGCAATGTTGGTGGAATCAGCAGGGAGGATGTGCTGAAAGTGTGGGTCCCTGGGCCCCGTCCCAGATCTACGGAGGCATCCTGGGCCTAGGAAGTTGTGTTTTAACAAGCTTCCCATTGACTCAGAGGCACACTCGAGTCAGAGACTCTCTGATGTACGGAGAGTGTGTGCCTACCCGCTACACTAAAAGATTCTGCCCTGGGGAGTCTGGGTCAGAAAGCAGGGCTGGAAGCGATAGCAAACATTTTAACGAGACCCTAGTATGTGCCAGGCATTTCATATATAT
This sequence comes from Meles meles, assembly GCF_922984935.1. NCBI lineage: Eukaryota > Metazoa > Chordata > Mammalia > Carnivora > Mustelidae > Meles > Meles meles. The sequence goes on along the minus strand of NC_060072.1, from coordinate 16,874,413 downwards.
TTCCTCATTTTGATTGCCCAATGACTGCTGAGACAAGCATTCCTAAGCCACTTTGTAAATGGAGAAATTAAAACAGAGAGAAGATAAGATACAGCCTGGAGTCAAACAGCTAGTAAATGACAGCCTTCAGATTCAACACGGTTATTAGTATCCATTATTTTCCCATAACACAGACCCTTTGATTTTGATCTGGGTCTCATCAATTTAATTCTGAAAAATAAAAGTATCTATTTCACAAGGTTGCTATAAGGGTTTATCAGGATAAAGCATGGGATGCATTAGGGCAATGTTTAGCAGTAGGGGATGCTCCACAAATGTTAACTATTATTATTGTTCATAATAATACCATAGGTAATACCTGGGTAAATTAAAAAATGCTGATGATGGATCTCTCCTGCTGGAAATGTGCTATAAGCCCAGTACGGCACTGAGCTCTGTTCATTAATTTTAAAAAACATATCAACTAGTTATCATATGTCACAGGAATTGTTTTTACTGATGAAAATACACAAGGCTCCGAGGAGTCAAGTAAACTGCTAACAAGGGGCAGAGACAGAAGTCAAATCCAGATCTGTCTCACTTTGGTAGATAAGCTTCTATGGCTTTCCTATGTTGAAGGTCTGTCCGGCCCCCGCTTATTAAAGAAAAATATGGCAACAGGTTGATGGTGAATTGTGGGAAATAGTTCCATCTTTAGACTTTCTGAAGAAATACCCTGGTGGTCCTGACAGGAGGGATGGCACCATTCATTTGTGGGGTGGGTCTGGTGACAGAGAACATTCTTTGAGACACACTTAAGTGCCTGTTATGTTGGTGAGCAAGAACAGGGTGGGGCATAAAATGACCCACAGCATTTCTAAATCTGGGTGGTGAGTGCTATTATCTTGGGGTTCTCTACTGATAACATTCTGCCTTGGAAGCGCCTATGGCAGGCAACAGAGCTTTTCCTTTTTTTAAAGACTTTATTTTTAAGTAATCTCTACACCCAAAATGGAGCTTGAACTCACAACCCGGAGATCAAGGACGGAGCCACCTAGGCACCCCCAGATTTTTTTTTTAAAGATTTTATTTATTTATTTGACAGAGAGAGATCACAAGTAGGCAGAGAGGCAGGCAGAGAGAGAGAGGAGGAAGCAGGCTCCCTGCTGAGCAGAGAGCCTGATGCGGGGCTTGATCCCAGGACCCTGGGATCATGACCTGAGCCGAAAGCAGAGGCTTAACCCACTGAGCCACCCAGGTGCCCCCAGATTTTGTTTTTTTAAAAACTACTCAATGTTTCATTCCCAGGCTATCCACATCCTGGTGGAATCCTTTAGGAAGCAAACTAAGTGGATTCTGATTATGCTCCAAAGATTAAAATCCAAACAAAAACCACATGATTTTTTATAGAAAACGTAAAGGCTCAGTGCTACCAGTTTGCCCTGATCCAAAATGCGTTTGTGAAGCAAATGCTACTGTAATAGAACAGTAGGGGGTATAATCCCCATCAAGAATTGTGAGACCTCTATTTTTAATTTCTTGAGGAATCTCCACACTGTTCTCCAGAGTGGCTGCACCAACTTGCATTCCCACCAACAGTGTAAGAGGGTTCCCCTTTCTCCACATCCTCTCCAACACACGTTGTTTCCTGTCTTGCTAATTTTGGCCATTCTAACTGGTGTAAGGTGATATCTCAATGTGGTTTTAATTTGAATCTCTCTGATGGCTAGTGATGATGAGCATTTTTTCATGTGTCTGATAGCCATTTCTATGTCTTCATTGGAGAAGTGTCTGTTCATATCTTCTGCCCATTTTTTGATATGATTATCTGTTTTGTGTGTGTTGAGTTTGAGGAGTTCTTTATAGATCCTGGATATCAACCTTTTGTCTGTACTGTCATTTGCAAATATCTTTTCCCATTCCGTGGGTTGCCTTTTTGTTTTGTTGACTGTTTCCTTTGCTGTGCAGAAGCTTTTGATCTTGATGAAGTCCCAAAAGTTCATTTTCGCTTTTGTTTCCTTTGCCTTTGGAGACATATCTTGAAAGAAGTTGCTGTGGCTGATATCGAAGAGGTTACTGCCTATGTTCTCCTCTAGGATTCTGATGGATTTCTGTCTCACGTTGAGGTCTTTTATCCATTTTGAATTTATCTTTGTATACGGTGTAAGAGAATGGTCGAGTTTCATTCTTCTACATATAGCTGTCCAGTTTTCCCAGCACCATTTATTGAAGAGACTTTTTTCCACTGTATATTTTTTCCTATTTTGTCGAAGATTATTTGACCATAGAGTTGAGGGTCCATATCTGGGCTCTCCACTCTGTTCCACTGGTCTATGTGTCTGTTTTTATGCTAGTACCATGCTGTCTTGGTGATCACAGCTTTGTAGTAAAGCTTGAAATCAGGTAACGTGATGCCGCCAGTTTTGTTTTTGTTTTTCAACATTTCCTTAGCAATTAGGGTCTCTTCTGATTCCATAAAAATTCCTCAAGAAATTAAAAATAGAGCTTCCCTATGACCTTGCAATTGCACTGCTGGGTATTTACCCCAAAGATACAGATGTAGTGAAAAGAAGAGCCATCTGTACCCCAATGTTTATTGCAGGAATGGCCACGGTCGCCAAACTGTGGAAAGAACCAAGATGCCCTTAACGGATGAATGGATAAGGAAGATGTGGTCCATATACACGATGGAGTATTATGCCTCCACCAGAAAGGATGAATACTCAACTTTTGTAGTAACATGGACGGTACTGGAAGAGATTATGCTGAGCAAAATGAGTCAAGCAGAGAAAGTCAAGTATCATATGGTTTCACTTATTTGTGGAGCATAACAAATAACATGGAGGACATGGGGAGATGGAGAGGAGAAGGGAGTTGTGGGAAATTGGAAGGGGAGATGAACCATGAGAGACTGTGGACTCTGAAAAACAACCTGAGGGTTTTGAAGGGGCAGGGGGTGGGAGGTTGAGGAACCAGGTAGAGGGTAATAGAGAGGGCACGTATTGCATGGAGCACTGGGTGTGGTGCAAAAACAATGAGTACTGTTACGCTGAAAATAAATAAATAAATTTAAAAAGAAAAAAAAAAAAGAATTGTGAGACCTGACAATTTTACATGAAGAGCCTTTCCGTAAAAGAATAAAACAAAGTCAATTTTTCAGAGAAAGCGAGGTGCCTAACACCGGGTGGAGCCTTTGGCACACGGTGCCCCAAATCATGCCTGACAGTGTGTAGGAGGTACTCAACAAGCATGTTTTGAGTATTTACCATACTCTGGGCCCAGAGCATGGGGTGGGGGAGGAGACTGCAAATCAGGTGCCCAGCAAGAATGTTTTATTTGGCCCACAGAGCATTTGTCAAAAAGCTGTGATAATGTTCTGGAAGCTTCACTTAGCAGGCTGAATTTCTGACTTCTTTTTAGAAATCAGGAGGTTTGGGGGCGCCTGGGTGGCTCAGTCGTTGGGCGTCTGCCTTCGGCTCAGGTCGTGATCCCAGGGTCTTGGGATCGAGCCCCGCATTGGGATCGAGCCCCGCATTGGGCTCTCTGCTCAGCAGGGAGCCTGCTTCCCCGTTTCTCTCAGCCTGCCTCTCTGCCTACTTGCGATCTCTTTCTCTCTCTGTCAAGTAAATAAAATCTAAAATAAAAAAATTTAAATTTAGAAATCAGGAGGTTTGTCAACCATGGTCTACGTTTCCACGTAGCATCAGTCAGCTAGAGCTGAGCAGAGGCTGCCCCCATTCCTCTGGCTGGACATGACCTTTCCTTCTATCTGGGTCAAATCCTTCATTTGTTTCCCCTGTTTGGCTTCTGTGGGTGTTTTTCTTTGAGATCGCAACAGTCAAAGCACAAAGAAGACTGGTCCCTGTCGTCAGAGTTTACCAGTTAGCACGAAAGACACACAAGTAAGGACGTACTGACATCATAGTGCTAGGACAGGAGAGCATAGTGTGGGTGTGGAAGCCTAGTAGACTTCCCAAGAAGAGAACTCCATAACAGAATCTTAGAGCACTCATTTAGGGGTTGGCCAAGAGAAGAGTGGGGATTATGGAAGGTCCTTGGGAAATTTCAGGCAGAGGGGGCAACATTTGGAAAGAAATGAGTAAGTGGGCAAAGTGGGTTCAATACTGGAAAGTGGAAAGTGACGACAAGTGAGGGGACAGTCAAAAGACCAACTGGGGAGAGTCTTGTCTATACCAAATAATTTGGACCTTATTGTGAAGACAGTAAGGTCCACTGAACGACTTTAAGCAGGAGAATGACATTGTCTTACTTCTATGTTGACACACTCAGGTGAGGCATGAATTAACTTTGGGTGGGCATCCCTCTAGTGTTTGAGAATTGAGCAGATAGTGAAAATAAAAAGCCTACCTAATAATCCGCCTTCATATATTGACAGGATGTAGCTTGAAATAGTGTAAAAGCCCATGTTACTTATTGTAACAAACCCTCAGACTAATAGAGGCAAAAGACGTAAATCTGTGTAAGATTCAAACAAAATTCATGACACCACCGTAAAGGGCAAACTTGTGCAACTTGATTTTCCTATTGCATAATTATATAAAGAATGTATTCATGAGGACTTTCTGGGATATCTGGCCAACATTTTTTTTTAATCACAAAAAGGATAACAGATTTTTAAAATAAGGATGTCTATGGACTTTTTTTAAAAGCAGGGACTGTTTCTTTCTTGTTTATTGTTTTGTCCTTTCTGGCTGTGAGACTCTAAAAAAATTATTTAACTTCTCTGGGTCTCATTACTTTATCTTTAAAGTGGGCATAATAATAGTACCTACCTTATTGAGATGTTAAGCAGGTGAGTATATATGTAAAGCATTTAAATTAGCACCTGGTACACACTAAGTGCTTTATCAATGCTATTTATTATTACAATTATTATTATTTATTAATCATATCCTCAGGATTTAGAACAAATGCTCAGTACACAATACACAATTAAAGAGGGTTTGAAGTTGAATTTGAAGGTCCTAAAAACAAACTAGACACCAAAGCAGGGGGTTGGGTAATTCAGAAACAAGGACATGGTTTCTAGAACTAGGGTATAAAGCCAGTACTTGGTTCCAAGAAGCAAGGATGGGTCCAGACTCCTGATTTGGGTCGTAAGGTAACCTCAAGTTCTGAACCAGGCTACAAACCCAGAAGCAGCAACCAAACTTGTTCCAGACACTGGTAGAGGAAGTTGAGTAACAGTGCCAAGTAAATATAAAGGCCACATTACCCCCACCATGGGGAGAAGTCAAGAGGCAATGAACCAGGCAAGATATTGGAAGTGTACGATAATAACTAGTAGACAAAGGGTTTTATTATTTATAGTTGCAGTGGTTAAAAAGATCCAGCCACGTCATTAAGCTGAAATCATTACATATTTCTAAGTCTATTTCTTTAAGACAGGGAATGGAAAAATTGATTCTGTCAGGAAGTGTTATAAACTAGTTTTCCCATTGGATTTTGCTAGGTTCAAAGAAGTGTTTATTTTTATTCTGCTTTAATACCAAACTCAAAAATACTGTGTAATTTTTTCCTTTTTAAATATGAAGGTATAATTAACACACAGTAAAATACACCCTTGTCAGTGTATAGTTCTGTGAGTTTTGACAGACACCCAGTCACCTAACCACTGTTACAATCAACACAAAGGACAGTTCCATCACCTCCCAAAATTCCTTCACGTCCTTTGCGAGATAATCTCTTATAGTCAATTCTTCCTCTAGCGCCAGCTCCTGATAACACTTTTTTCTATCACTATAGTTTGACCCTTTCTAAAATGTCAGGTAATCGGAATCCTATAATACATAGCCCTTCGAGTCTGTCTTCATACACTTAGCATCTGTATTTGAGTTTCATCTATGTGGTTGTGCCTATCAGTAGTTCACTCCTCTTTTGTTTGAGTACAATTTCCTCGTGTGGATGGATTTATCCACTGTCTATCCTGTCACTAAATGAAGGACATTTAAGTTGTTTCCAGTTTTTGCTAATAATGAATAAAGCTGCTGTAGAGATTCATAAATAGGTATTTGGGTAAATACCTAGGAGTGCCATTGCTGGGTCATATCATAGGTGTATGTTTAATTTTATTAAAAATGGACAGTTTTCCAAAGTGGCTGTACCATTTTATGCTCCCGCCAGCCATGTTTGATTCTGAACAATTCTTATAGAATCCCATCCAAAGAATGGTTCCCCATTTTCTATGGAGTAAAATATCCCAAGCACTCCACTTGTTGTTCCATGTCTTCCTTTTGGCCACGGAAGAACCTGTCTTCTTCCCAGTCAAATGTCACTGCTTTTCACATGAACTCCTGGGTACAGTCAGACTCACACCCTTGACCCCTGACCATGCTTGGTGCTTCCCCACATGCATATTTTTGTCTCTATCATTTGCCAACCAGCATGTTCAACTTTGATTACTGAAATCTTATGTACAGCCCCTATTGCCATCTTTGCATTCTTCAAGAATCCCTTCTGCTCTCCAAAAAAGACAAGTCAATGAAAGGTGTTGATAGAGGAGGCCAGTAAAACAGGAAAGCACAAGCGCTTGTCTCTGTGCCATCCTCCCCAGATTCCCAGATGCCACGTGGCAGGAGAAAGCTAAGGAGGAGTCCAGAGCAAGCAAAAGTTCATTAAGCGCAGCTCTCATTTTCCTTATTTTTTTAAAAAAGGTGACTACTCCCCAAATAACTAGGACTGGATGGGGGTAAATCCTCATTATTTGGGATTGCCTGGGAAACAAAAGCTTTTTCCATGTATGTACCGCTCAGCTCGTTTTTGGTGCTATTCAAGACTTCTCCCTGCCTTCAAGATTTTTTTTTACATCTGGATATGTATACATGCACATGGGACCTTTGCAAAGAAGAGGAATCGAAAAGCAAATTCCTTCACAGCAGAAAGCATCGACTTCTTATAAAAGAGATAACGTACGTGAGATGAATTGTTTTTTGTTCCCTAAACAGCTTTGAGTCTGCTTAGATGCAGCGAGGCATCTCTCCCCGGGCCATATGCAACGTGTCTGCTCTTTCCATTTCTGGAGGAGCTGATGCAATTCCAAGGCGTTGGGCTGGGCCACGTCTCCGTTCTTGGGCTACAGTTAAATAGTGTTCCAGCGTGGTTGCTTCTGCAGCGCCTGGCAATCCTAGCAATCTTGCCGCCTGCAGCTCAAGAAAAATGCGCCTGCAGCCACCAGCTCCGAGGGCCATTATCTGAATGGGCCCTGAATGCCAGTCTGGAGCGCTCACGCCTCTTAGGCCGCCCAGACGGACCCCGCTGACTTGAACACTGCTCTCCCTCGGTCCTGTACTTCGGCTCCATCTCCAGACCAGGGATCTCATGATTGAAATGAAGAAAAGGAAAGGAAGCTGACTCCGTCCCCGCTGCCAAGTGGCTGTTCCCACCCTGTCAACCCCAGTCGGACCGTCCGTAGATGTTCAAAAGCCGCATCCTCAGCCCCTTCCCCTGACAAGACAAAGGCCCGCCTGACAAGCCTTACCTAAGACCCTCTCCGGATCCTTCTCTGCAGTCTCCCAGTTTTAAAAACGCCGTCTTGGCTTTTAGCCAAGTCTCAACACCGTGCCCACCCCCAGCCCCGCAGACCGGCCCTCCGGCCCCGGGGTCTGGAAAACAGCCCGGGGTGACCGCCAGGAAGCTCGCCCGGGCCGGACTCACCTGGCCGGTGGAGAAGCGCCGGAGCGCCTGGCTGCCTCTCCACAGCATGCTGTAAGGGAGCCCTCGGGCGGGCCGCGCGACAGCGAGGGCTCAGCCTGGACGCGGCCTGCAGCCTGTGAGCGTCCGGCAGCCGCAATCGCCGCTAGCGGGGTCCGAGAGTCCTGGGACCCGCCCACGGCCCGCCCCCTCCACTGGCACGGCCCCGCCTTCTCAGCTGGCGGGGTTCGGATGGCCAATCCCCTGCGGCTGGGCGGGGCCCCAGTTCGGAGTCACGTTAGGACCGAGCCGGAGGGGCGGCTTCCAGTCTCCGCCTGGGTTCTTAGCACCTGGGGGTCTTCTACCAGTTACTCAAACCCTGTAAGGTAGACAGGGATTTGCCTTATTAATGGTGGATCTGACATCCCAAGTCATGGCCATAATATCGCCCTGAGGAGGTAAAGATACGAAAGATAAGGGTGGAGACACCTGGCTCTGTAGGATCCTGATACCTATCCTGTAAGCTGATAAAAGGATTTTAAGAAAGACTGTGTATAAAGCACTTAGCAAAGCGCCTGGCACAGAGCTGGTCCCCAATAGATGACAGACAGATAGATACCCACCCTTTCCCCTTATCTCTCTAGAAAGAATGCTCAGACGTGCTTTAGCTAAGCACTTGTTGCAAACAGAACTTCTTAGCCTGGCATTCAAGGCCATTGGCAATTTGGCTTTTTTTTTTTCTTCTCATTTTCTTGCTGCTCCTCTGCACATGTAATTTAGCTTAACTCTCTAGTATGCTGATTCTTCCCTGGACAATGATTCCCTGAAAAGCTTATCATCTGTCATTTGTCACCATCTCAGCATGACCAAATTCCTTCTTTTAAGGTATAACTCTTTTAAGGTATAACTCAAGGGCTGCCTCCTGGAGGCATTTTTCCTGATTTTCTCCTCCCTTAACCCCCTTATTTCCCCTAGGTAATCTTTCACTCCTCTGAAACGAGAAAGATTTTTGACTATGCGTCTCTTCTGACATCTCATTCTCTTATTGGTGTTTGTGTACCTGTCATCTGCTCTACTGGAAGCTTCTTGCAGGTTGAGTCCATGTCTAATTTATCAGGATTTACAATATCTAGCACTTAGCAGAGCTCAAAAAGCACTTGTTGAAAGAGGGAATGAATGAATGAATGAATGAATGTGTTTAAGAAGGAGAGAGAAAATAAATCCTTAGAGCCCGGAGAATGGCAGCAAACATCGAGTTTTGCTCTGGAAATTGCTCTTTGCCAATTCAACCCATTTCTCTGAGAGCATTTTGTGACTTTTGGCTAGCTTCCTTTAAGCTTCCAAATGTTGATAATCATTTTTTTTGTTGTGATCTGTGTATACTGGGAGAGGTGGGCAAGGAGTGTGGTTTTTTCTGAGTAGGGGTTCCATAGTTATATTCTCCAACTCCCAACTTCAGGAAATGTAGACTTTATGTCTATCCACATATATTGAAATATTAATGATGTCTAGGATTTTCTTCTGTAAGAATTAAAGATATTGTTCTCTTGATAACTAGTGGTTAGACCAGAGGCAATTCAAGTTTGACAAACAGAAAAGCCCAGCCAACCTAGATTTCTAGACAGCAAAAATGAAGGTGAAATAGTCATTTTTGTGTCCCCCTAACAAAAAGTTGAGAGAATCTGAGGCAGGAAAACTTCCAAATTCATTCTATGAGCCCAGCATTACCCTGATACCAAAACCAGACCAAGACACGACAAGAGAAGAAAATTGCAGGCCAATATCTCTGATGAACATAGATGCAAAAATCCTCAACAAAATATTAGCAAGCCAAATTCAACAATATCTTTAAAAAAATCATTCACCATGGTTAAGTGGGTTTTATTCAAGGGCTACAAGGGTGGTTCAATATTTGCAAATCAATCAATGTAATACATCACATTAACAGGAGGAAGGATAAAAACCACACAATCATCTCAAATAGATGCAGAAAAAGCATTTGACAAAATACAGCATCCACTCAGGACAAAAACTTTCAACAAAGTGGGTTTAGAGGGACTATACCTCAAAACAATAAGGGCCATATAGATAAAAAAGCCCATAACTAACGTTATAGTCAATGGTGAAAAACTCTAAGATTTTCCTCTAGGATAAGGAATAAGATAAGGGTGTCCACTCCCCTCACTTTCATTCAACATACTACTGGAAGTCCAAGGTGCAGTAATTAGACAAGAAGAAGAAATAAAAGGCATCCAAATTGGTAAGGAAGAAGTAAAACGGTCACTATTTGTAGATGACATGATACTATATATAGAAAACCCTAATGACTGTATATAATGACAATATATAACTACCAAGTTAACAGAGTATAAAATTATCAAGGTAATATGTAGAATGATTTTTAAAAATCAGTTGAAAAGAAGGCGAGAAAGGAGAGAGAAAGAAACAGAATAGCTGGGGGAAAAATGAAAGGAAATTAGTAAAATGTTAGGGTTAAGTCTAAATATACCAGTAATCGCAGTAAATGAAAATGGACTAAACTCTTTAATTAAAAGACAAAGATTGTCAGATTGCTTCAAAAACAAAATCCTTATGAGAGCCATAAAATAAAAAGATTCAGATAGGATGATTTTTTTTAAAACCCACCCAAACACTAAAGAGAAAAAATCATACTATTGTAATAACAAAATAATTATTTGCTCTAGTACTTGGCAAATAGCAACAGTGTGATCTGCTTGACTGCAAATGACCAAATGACTGGCTGGTGTACAAACTAGGTATTGCTTTTTCGACCTACCATCTAAAATCCACTTCTCAGGACTACAGTATCCTCCCTTCCATGTGAGGATCTGCTTCTCCCCCTGTCCTAGGCCTTGTGGTTCCTATGAAGTTTTCTTTCCCCCTTATCCCACTGGGATTCAGGGGTGGGGCATATGACCTACACTAAGCCAATTAGTACATCTCTCCCATCCCCTTAATTATGATGATTGGTTCAAATTATGCACAAGATCCTAATAAGGCTAACGAAGTCCAGCAAAATCTAATTCTAGGACTTCTGCTTAAACTTTCAGTTAAGTGTACCATTTGCATCACTTTTGGTGTTGTGATAAGTTGAACCTGAAGCTACCGAGGGCTACCCTTTGTCCTAAAGAATGTAGCAAAAATTGCGGGAGATAGAAAAGAAATAGTGAAAATCCAAGACCTGACGTCATTTGAGTCCTGAAGCCAAACACATGCGAAGGCCCATCTCACCACTACAGGTTTTAAAATTAACATACAATTAAATCGATTTCATTTTTGCTGTATGGTTCTATGAGTTTTAACATATATAAATATCCATGTAATAATACTGCAGTGATACAGAACCATTCCATTCCCTACCCCAAAACTTCCTTGTCCCTTTGCAGTCATGGCTAATGAACCACCCTTCTCACCTTGAGAATCTCTGTTCTCTGTCACTGTGGTTTTATCTTTTCAAGACTATCAAACAAATGGAATCTCACAGTATATAACTTTGTAGATTTTCTTCATTCTGCACAATGCCCTGGAGAGTTGTGCTCCAGTTTAGGGATTTTCCAGAACAGAAGAGTTTCCTCTGTTATTGATTTCTATATGATTCCATTGCAGTCAAAGAATATAATCATCACATTTCAGTCCATTCAAATGCATTGAAATTTGTTTTATGGCCTAGAAAATGGCCTTCCTTGTATACTTGAAAAAAATGTCTGCTTTTACTGTTGTCGTGTAGAATGTTTTGTAAATATGATCTAAGGAAAGTTGGTTGAGTATTGTTCAATTCTTTATTCTCTTATATTCTGTTCATCATATGAAATATTGAGAGAAGTATTAAGATTTCCAACTATAATTACATTTATTGTTTCTTTCTATTTTATCAGGTTTTGGTTAATTAAATTTTATTGTTCACCCACCCCAAAAAAAGAAAGGAAAAAAGTTAATTCATAGTCTGGATTCTGTTACATTCTTAAAAAAGCTACTGGGGGTTTGATTGATTTATTTATTATTTTTTTAAGATTTACTTATTTTAAATAAATTTTTAAATATTTAAATAAAGAGAGAAATAGAGAGGGAGAATGAGCAGGCAGGGCAGAGGAACAGGGGGAAAGACTCTCCAGCAGACTCCATGCTGATCACAGAGTCCAACTCGGTGATCCTTCTCATGACACTGAGATGAGGGCCTGATCCGAATCCAAGAGTCAGACACTTAACCGACTGTGCCACCCAGGTGCCCCAGTGGACTTTATTTAGAAAAGAGTGAATTTGCTTGGACTCAAACCCTGCAGAGGGCAGCAGCTTATATTCTGTTCAATTCATTTAGACAACAGTTTGGCCAATGTTTTTGCTCAGATTTTGGGGTTCGCCTCCTTAGTAATTCCCTTGATTATCAGTTTTCTCTTCTAAATTTCAAGCTGCTCTGCCTGCCCAACCTCTGTTTTCTGCCGTCTGGAACCCACAGGGATTCAGGTTTTTCTTACCCACGGTGCACAACTGGTGGGGAATATATGCATCAAAGGGCAGCAAGCACACCTCTCACCTAGTGCAGGTGTTTTTAAGGACTCTTGACTGTGATTTCAGTAGGCTCTCTGCACGTAGTTTGATGGTTAACAGGGATCTGCGCAATGTTTACACTAAGGTTTTGAATCTCATCACCTCTCTGGGTCCCTTGCTTCAGGATGCTCCCCCAACTTTCCAGTTTCTCTTCCCACAATTCTGAACTTGGTTTGCTGCCCCCTTGAGCTGGTAGGACAGTGTTTCATTTCTTGAGTTGAAGGGGTGAGGGACACTGTCAGGCAGAAAACCACAAACTCATAATTCTTAACAGTAAATTCTGAGTACATTCAGAATTCTGAATCATTTTTCCTGTGCTTTTCAGACTTCGTTATCTTTCAGATCTTTTTTTTTTTTTTTAATTTGACAGACAGAGATCACAAGTAGGCAGAGAGGCAGGCACACAGAGAGAGGGAAGCAGGCTCCCTGATGAGCAGAGAGCCCAATGCGGGGCTCGATTCCAGGACCCTGAGATCATGACCTGAGCCAAAGGCAGAGGCTTAACCCACTGAGCCACCCAGGCACCCTTCTTTCAGATCTTTTAAAGTAATTATTATACTTTGTCTACTTTTCTTAGTTTTTAACTGCGAGTAGGCTTACTTGACTAGTTTCTGCTTGTCCATTTCTAGATGTGTTCTTGACAATTAAACATGCTAATTATAAGATTTTTCAAAGGTATGTTTTTAAAAAAAAGATTTTATTTATTTGTCAGAGAGAGAAAGAGAGCACACGAGCTGGGGGGGGTGGTGGTGGTCAGCAGGCAGAGGGAGAAGCAGGTTCCCTGCAGAGCAAGGAGCCGGATGGGGGACTAACACATACTCTCCCAGTAGACCACTATCCTGTTAGTGAGATTTGAGTTCTCTTTCTATGCAATTACACCCACATATGCACAAACAAGTTTACATGAGTAAAAATGTAACCACAAATACACATTATTCCGCGATCACCTTCTGTCAGTTTCCCATGTCTCTGCAAACGTATTTCATAATATGGATGTATTAAATTTTATGTCATTATTCCCTATTGATGCATTTTAAGATGATTTCATTAGTATACATACAGTAATATGTATTAAAGACCACGCAGCAATGAACGCTACTGCACAAACATCTGTACACATGTAGAATTACTGGGTAACACAGTTCCCCGCTTGCGGAAAAGCCAGTTAGCAGGTAGGAGCATTTTAGAATACACTTAAATAGCGCTTCTTCTTCCCTGTCTGCCTTTTTAAGAGGAGAGGGCGGAGGATCCGTGAGGGCAAGGTAAGCAGAGTAGTAAAATTCCTCGCTAGGGTGTTCGTAAAGTAACTCCGCCTCTCACACACAGTTTTATTCGCAAGAACAATCAGCATAGGATTTGCAAGAGGAGAGACACAGGAGCTCGGATGATGGTAACGGAGAGGGCGTTGGCAATTCCTGGTTCTTCTAAGCGCCTGGACAGCGACCTACTCGAGGACCTCGCCCTCCTGTTGAGCCACTACCCCATCACTTTTACCCTTCCCAGGCTAGACGGATGGAAGAACTCCCCAGGTATTAAAAATGGCCTGGGGATAGCAGGGCGAAGTCAAAGGCATCGATATGGCTTGAGATGGGAAGTGAGTGGTGACGAGGCCCAAGTCACCACGGGAGGACGCCGCGAGCGCCGCGGAAGATGTAACGGCCGCCTCTGGCCACCCCAGCCGACTCGCTTTCCCAGCAGTCCCCGCGGCCCGCTGGGGCCTTGAGCCCGGCCTGCCCTCGCGAGCGGGGGCGGGGCCGGGGCTGGGGCCGGAAGTCACGTGCTGTGACAGCCGCCGGGGTGAGGCAGCGGTGGTCGCCCGGGCTGGTTGGGCTGTGACTAGGGGAGGCGTCGGGGTGATGGCGGTGGAGACTCTGTCCCCTGACTGGGAGTTCGACCGCGTTGACGACGGCTCACAGAGTAAGAGAGCTGCAGGGCAAGGGCTGCGGGTGGATGCTTCCCGGCCCGCCTCAGCTCCGGCAGCGCTCCTGCGGGAGGGCTCTGCGTTGTGGTCGCTGCGCAGCCGTCCGGTTCGGGACACTTGCTGCCCCTTGGGGTGCGAGAGGGACGCGCTCTCGAACGTTACTTTCGGGGTTGGGGTCCCGGTGGCGGTGCGTCAGGCAGGCCGAGGCAGGGCTTGGCGTCTGGGGCGGCGGCTCTCGGTTGGAGCCCGCGGTACCCAGAACAGCGGCGTCTTCTGTCCACAGCCCGGGGACGGGCGGGGCGCGCCCAGGGCCCTGCAGCCCGGGGAGCCGAGGCCGGCCTTGCCTCCGGCCTCAGGGCGCTTTCGCCACCTGTGCTGAGCGCTCAGTTCTAGAACGGGCAGAGGTCGGGTTCCTGTTTTCGCTTTCCTGTTTTTCTACTTTTCCTCCAATCAACTTTTGGAAGTTTGAGTATTTTTTTTTTCTTCTGCATATTCATACAACGTATAAGACAGGGGAAAAGCGCTCTTCACACGGTAAAAATAAGCAACCGAATGTCAATTTATCTCCTCCTATGCCTTTTACTTACGATAAGTGGTGTTTTTCAGGGATGTCATAGAGCTTCCATTGCACCTAGAAAGGCTTCAAAAATTAAGCAACTTTTACTTCACGAAATCGAATTGTTTCATTTTGAACTTAGAAGTCAAAGAACCGTACCAGATTAAGTTCCATGCAGCAAAAATTAGAGGCAAATAATTATTTTAGGGAAACTCTACTTAAGATTAATACAAGTTGGTAATCTGTCTCTTCTGTTTAAGTGATATAAGAGAGATTGGGACCTACTGCTTGTGAATTTGTTTGTTTGTTTGTTTTTAACGCAGTTTCCCAAAAGGTGAATGTAATTTTTTTTAAGAAGGTGAATGTAGTTTTTAAAAATTCCACGTGAATTTTGCTTAACTTTACGAAGAATTGTATAAAAACTTACATTAACTAGGCTTTAGTAGCCTCTCAGAGAAGCATGAGCTTAATTCATAATGGTTTGCAGTTTTTCATTAAACATTCCATAAGGTATTAGCTCTTACGCAGCATTAAAAAAAATTCTTGGTGGTAATGACAAATTCCTTTCACTTTTTTGTGGAGAAGATTCTGTATTTACTGTTACAGAGTGAACTGCACCTTTTCATGTATGGAATTTTATGAACAGAGTTCTCCTACTTCCATATCTTCAAAAAATTGTAATGAAAATAAGTTGCTAGGTTTGAAAATGGTTCAGCTGAGAGTAGAATGATGTGATTCAGTCAACAGACCATATCAGGAATGGTACGAGGCATTGGGGATAGAAAGATAACAAAGAATGTTGAGATGAGCCTTTAAATAGGGTTTCTGGAATTTTACTCTTGAAGAATCACAATGGATTCATTATTTCAAATCCTTTTATTGTAATTTTTACTATTTTTACAACTATTCATTATTTTATCAGCAAGAAACTTTAATGTTACTGCAGGTTTTCTCTTGCTTACTATTTTGTGACTTCCCAACAGACTGAATGCCAGCATGCTTTTCTGGCGTCGTCATTAAGAACTCATTTGCTGGTTAAATTGCAGCTTTGGTTATTTCCCATGTAAATGAGAATTAGGCATGTACTTGCGATTTCAAGAATCCCGAGCAGTTATTTAATTTGAGCTTTAGGAAAGAGAAGAATTCCCATCTGTTCAGTGTGCCCGGTTTTGTTAATTTTTGTGCTATGATTCCTATCTGGATTGTCTTCCAGAATTGCTTAGGTTAATGCTATAACCAGATAGCAATCTTAATGAACTGAATTGATCCACCTGATACGGAGCATTAGTGCCAAAATAAGGGTGATTGGAGAGCTAGGTCTTTATCTTTAGTCAGAATGTACTTTATCTAAGAATTGCTTTTATTGCTGATTTGAGGAGACAGTTTTACCTTTTTTTAGACAATGAATAGTTGTTCATATCAATAAAAGAGGCTGAATTGGATTCGCTGCCTTTGCAATAGTGAATTCTTATGTGTATGGTAGAATATTCCCTTTCTTTATTAACTTTGATGACTAGACATACTTCTATTGTTTAGTTTAGTCCGACTCCTTAGAGTCATCTATTTAATGTGTAAATTTGTTAAATATTAGCACAGTATCTTTTTTCATTCTTTTTAAAAATTTAAATTAACATATAATGTATTATTTGTTTCAGACATCAATCAGATGTCTGTGATTCATCAGTCTTATATAATACCCAGTGCTCATTACAAGACATACCCTCCCCGGTGTCCATCACCACTTACCTCATCCACCTCATCCCTCTCCCCTCCAGCAACCCTCAGTTTGTCTCTTATGGTTTGTCACCCTCTCGGTTTCCTCTTACTTCATTTTTTCCTCTCTCCCCTGTGATCCTCTGCCTTGTTTCTTAAATTCCACATATCAGTGAGATCATATGATAATTGTCTTTCTCTGATTGGCTTATTTTGCTTAGCATAATACCCTCTAGTTTATCCATGTCATTGGAGATGTCAAGATTTCATTTTTTGATGGCTGTGTAATATTCTGTTGTGTGTGTGTTTGTGTGTGTGTGTGTGTACACTCCACATCTTCTTTATCCATTCATCTGTTGATGGACATCTGTGCCCTTTCCATAAGCACAGTATTCTGTACTCAGTGTTCTTTACTGGCTTTTCCAACCCCATTATGATAGGTAAATAATTAAAATATATTAGTTTTTGGCATTACAAAAATAAGATTCATTATGATAAAGCAGATCTAAAACTGTTTTAAAAACAATATTTAGATGTATTTTTAGACAGTTTACACTATAGAGACTTAAGGATTATGTTTTTAAATTTTGCTTCTATGACAACACAGATTTTTATACTTATTCAGGTCTTATTTATTTATTTTTACAAAAAAGTTATTTATGACTAAAACATAGATTCGAGATGTTGAGTTGTCTAAGGCATTATTCAAATTGTTTAAAAGCCTCAGCTTATGGGATAAACGGGACATTAATTTTTTCATAGTGCTTTAAAGTTATGGTTATAACATCTATAGGTTTTAAAATTATTATTTGGAAAAGATTAAAAGCTGAATTATTGTTTGATTTTGAAATTTTATTTTCAAGAAGTCCAGACATACTAGAGTAGTACATTTAAAAATGTTTAGTAACTACCTTGCTGTGACTTTTGAGATTATTTGAAATAAATGTCCTGCAATTTATTACTTGTACATCTTACATACATTTTAAAATTTAAATTTAGAAATTCATGCTGAAGTCCAACTTAAGAATTACGGGAAATTTCTTGAGGAGTATACGTCTCAATTGAGAAGAATTGAGGATGCACTGGATGATTCAGTTGGTGATGTTTGGGATTTCAATCTTGATCCAATAGCATTAAAGGTTTGATTTTGTTATATTTTTTAGTTTATGTGTACATTTTCAAGACATACTATATCTTGAAGACATAATATTAAAAAATGGAATATACATTTGGCCCTTGAATAATGTGGGGGTTAGGAGTGCTGACTTCCCAAGCAGTTGAAAATCTGCATAGAACTTGAGACTCCTCAAACTTAACTTATAGGCTGCTGTTGACCAGAAGCCTTACCAATAACATAAACAATCTATTAACACATATTTTGTGTATGTATTGTGTATTATATTCTTACAGTAAGCTAGAGAAAAGAAAATGTTATGATAAAGTCACAAAGAAAATACATTTATAGTACTGTACTGTATTTATAAAAAGATAAACTGTATCTGAGTGGAGCCACGCCATTCAAACCTGTGTTGTTCAAAGGTCAGCTGTATATTTTTATTATTTGGAATCTGGAGAACTAAAAGAAACTTGGAGAAAAGTTGTTTATTTCCTTATCTTGAAGCCAGGCAGATGTGTGTTTTTTTGTTAGTTTTTTTTTTTTTAATGAATGACAGACTCTGAGGTAGCCTTTATTTTTCATCAAGAAAATGAACAGGTTGGAATAGAATATTCAAACTTTATTTGCTCCTTATTGAGGTTATTTTCCATACAGTGAAATGCATAGATTTACAGTACACTGTTCAGTGAATTTTTGTCAAACACATATATCCATATCACTCATATTCTAATGAATATATAGAAGATTTCCATCATTTTCCCTTATGCCATTTGGGGTATCTTATGTGGAAGTAATTTTTTTTCGTTTTTTTTTTTTTTTTTAAGTTGTTATTTAAATTCAAGTTAGTTAACATGTACTGTAATACTAGTTTCAGTAGTAGAATTTTATGTAGGAGTAATTTTTTAATGTATAAAATAAGCCACTCCTGGGGTGCCTGGTTGACTCGGTCAGTTAAGCATATGCCTTTGGCTCAGGTCATGGTCCCAGGGTCCTGGGATCAAGCCCAATGTCGGGCTTTCTGCCCATTTTGGGAGGGAGTCTGCTTCTCCTTCTCCTCCCATGCTTATGCTCTCTGTCTCAAGTAACTGAATAAAATCTTTAATAAAATAAAATAATTCACTCCTCTGTTCCATTTTGAGATCATTCTTTTTAAAATTTTTTTGAGATCATTCTATCTTGTTTTATCTTTGAAGCTATAGCCTGTTACCACTTAAATAATAATTAACATTTACTGAACATTTATTATGTATTAGACACTGTTCTGAGTTACATATTGACTTTTTTAGTAACAGTTTTCTTGAAATTCACATCTCTCATATTCTTTTTTTTTTTTTTTTTAGATTTTATTTATTTATTTGACAGAGAGAGATCACAAGTAGGCAGACAGAGAGGGGGAAGCAGGCTCCCCGCCAAGCAGAGAGCCCAATGCGGGGCTCCATCCCAGCA
The DNA here is from genome assembly GCF_922984935.1 of Meles meles. NCBI lineage: Eukaryota > Metazoa > Chordata > Mammalia > Carnivora > Mustelidae > Meles > Meles meles. Next base: position 16,855,465 of record NC_060072.1, on the reverse strand, counting down.
CTCAGATCATGACGGGAGCGGAGGGCAGAAACTTAACTCACTGAGCCACCCCGGTGCCCCATGTGTCTCATATTCTTGAAATTCACATATCATGTAGTTCTTTGGGTTTTAGTGTATTGACAGAATTGTGCAGCAGTCAACACTAGACCCAACTGGAGAGTCTTTTCACCACCTGCAAAAGAAATCCTATACCCATTAGCCGTCAGTCTCCAGTGTGTGTTAGTGCAGGATCCAACACAAGTTTAAATAGAATGGAGCTAGACTCAATTTATATATTTAAAATTTCCATGGTTTCTTTCAAATTAAAAATGATTTTTTCCCTTTGTTTCTATAGCTTTTGCCTTATGAGCAGTCTTCCCTATTGGAACTCATAAAGACTGAAAACAAGGTATAGATTTCTTAACCTAAAAATCTGTTTTTAAAATGCTTTAGCTATCTGCTATAACTCATCTTTTTATTTTATGTTTTTATTCATGAAACTAGGTCTTGAACAAAGTCATCACTGTTTATGCTGCACTTTGTTGTGAAATCAAGAAATTAAAGTATGAGGTAATTATTTGTACCTTAAGTTGTTAAAAGCATGATTTTTAAAAGCAAATTTGTGCTTATATGTGTAATGTACATAAAAATTTAATGCATGTTGAATTAATTTTTTATTTAATACTAATAATAGTGGTTACCGTTCACTGAGTGTACTAACGGTGTGCCAGACACCATACTAACCCTGTTCATACTTAAAATGAGAGGCAGATAATGTGAAGAATAGATGAGGAAACAGGCTTAATTTTACTGGTAGTAACTGTTTGAGCCTGGGTCTATATACCTTCCAAGTCTGTGTTATTTGCCATATATACTGGCTTTCTAGATATAATTGACTTTTTACATTTTTTTTTTAGTAGTCTCCACACCCAACATGGAGCTTGAACTCATGATCAAGAGTGACATGCTCTACTGACTAAGCCAGCCAGGTGTCCCTAGATATAATAAATATAACTGATTTTTTTTAAAAAAAGCTTTGAATTTTTAATATGTTTTGCATTTTCTTAGCCATGGGTCATTAAAACTCTGGTAGAAGTTGGTAAACTTCCTCTTTTTTCTGTACCTTTTTGTTACTATGTGATTGCTTTCTATCTCCCATGAACTAGTGGGAAGATGTAGGACAATAAGGTCAGAAAAGACAAAAGCAGGGATAAAGAAACTGAGAAATAACTTTGAGTATCAGTGATATCTTTGATACTCTAAAGATCAATTGAATTTACCTGTTTTGTAAGCAGTTTTTGAATTTAAATGAATTTGTATATGTGATATAGTCCTCTATTATTAAATATAGATAACTAAGAGAGTCTAGGAATTTAAAAACAAGACAGCAACCTTTAAAATTATTTTAATTTTTTTTAAACAGGCAGAAACTAAATTTTATAATGGTCTCTTGTTTTATGGAGAAGGAGGTAAGTTTTAAAATTTCATATTATAGTGTCATGATGCCTTTTTTGAGATTGAAATGAATGAAAAGTTGACAGTTCTAGACTACCATGATTATGTATACCTTGAGAAAATAAGCATTCGAATTTTTTGTTGGTTTATTTTTTTTGTTAAGCAGGTGAAATAAACCTGAGTGATGGAGCAGTAGCAAATTCTCTAAAATCTATTTGTGATATTTTTGTAAGTTACAAAGAACTGTGACTAGATAAGGATTTCCTTTGAATTTGTTAAATAGTGAAACAGATGGTTATTTTTAATTGAATGATTAATGATTGTCTATGTTTCTTTTCAGCATAAAAATTCTGTTTTTAATACTATGCAGATTAAAAGATATTCTAAGGAATAAAAATTGTATTTATTTTTCTTTTTGGGTCTTGACTAAGTTTAAATTAAAAAACTGAAATATGATTCTTCATGTTGCCTTTTAAAGCTACAGATTCCAGCATGGTGGAAGGTGATTGCCAAATTCAAATGGGAAGATTTATTTCATTCTTACAGGTAACTGTTCTTTACTTTTCATTGTTTGTTTTTTTTTAAGTTTGGTAAATTACACAAAATTAAAAAGATTTCTGAAATCTTCAAATGCTAAGAATAAGTACTTTGAATGGTAAAACACTCAGTAGACATTGGATTGTAGTTTAAGAGGTCATAATTCGTGAAATGTTTCCATAGCATTTTACGGAAATAAGGTCTCAAAGTAAGTTTTTGATTTTGTTTTTGTTTTTTGTTTTGTAATAATTTAATTTGTGAACAATTTGTCACCATGCCTTTTAAAATAAGTTAAACTTTATGCCAGGTAGGAAGATAATTTATGCCAGAAAAAGTTGTTAGTGGAGATGGTTAAGCTAGTACAGGAGCAATGATAAGGTTTTTAAAAGTAGCACTTGGTGCTTCTAACCAGATGTTTCAAACATTTCAAACCAGATGATTTCGTCAGTGCAGTTTTAGTTATTCTAGGTCTTTGGTTTAGTTTTGTGAAAAAAATGAAAGAACTTTCTATTTCTTCTCTCTCCATTATAAAAACAATGCTAATACCATATGAAAAAAGCAAAAATTGGAGATAAGGAAGAACATACCCCTAAATCTCCCTACCTCCTCCTTATTGTTAAGTTCAAGACTTGATGTATTTCTCTGAATCAAGCATACTAACATATTGTGCAGTTCACTTATATCTTTACTACCCTTTTTTGTCTCCTTGTTGTAATTGAGAGCATTTTGTTGAACTTGGCCTCTATTGTGTTATGTGTCAGTCAGGGGCCAGTCCAGAAAACAAATCACAGCTTCAGAAGAGGTGATTTGATATAGAGGATTGGTTATATAAGTGTTGGAGGGTTGAAAGAAAAGAGGATATGAGGTCATCCAGAGGAAGGGGAAAAAGAGGAAGGATTGGGGTTACCAGAATATGGGAGCTTGGAGCAGGAGCCCTCTGTAGTTATTGCTCATACCTGTGAATGAGGCATTGCTGCCTGGCTGGCTGGTACCTTTGAGAGGGCAATACAAGGTCAGTTCTGGAGTTCTGAAAGAAGTTGGAGGTGGAGCAACTGCCATTGCTGGGGTGAACTGCTCTTGCCTGGGTTATGTTGGTAAAAACACCAAGAGTCCTTATTGTGGAAGTGAAGGCTATAAGGGGAACAAACAAGAACTTTGAGAAGTTTCTAGAAGACCTGATGATTTCCCAGGTGTCAAAATGAACAATAAGGTCTTGAGTTAGATAACTGGGGGTATAATTAACATCTTTGTAGGGTCTGGAAGATATTATTTGTATGTTTTTCTGACTAAAGGTATATTGAAATTTTCCCTCATTGTTTTGATTGATGCACTTTGGAGATGGGCCAGACCTATACTGCCTTTTAGCTAATGACATTATTAAGGCATTTATTATGACATTGACACATGAATTATTAGGAATGTTTCATATTTAATGTTCAAAGCATCCATATTTAATGTTCAAAGCATCCTAGTGAAGTAATCATTTTTCTCTTATTTTTACGCATTAATAAATGTAACCTCAGAAAGAGAAAAAAATTCCCAAAGTCTCTGAAAGGGATTTAGACTTAGGTCTTTGTATCCCTTTCCTTCTCCACCCCTACTAGGAGTTAGGTATGTTTCATGCTTTTACTTTGTTGGAAATATAGCCCTGTATGATATCAGGAATGTGGGTTAGAGTTCTGCATCATTCTGTGTGGTTCTTGAATCATTTAACTGTCAATTAAATCATATACCACCTGTTAAAAAAACCCCCCAAACCAAAAAAACCCCCAAAACACCAAGAAGTAGAAAGGAGTCCTTTTCCTGTCTTTAGTGTCCTTTTAGTGCCACCTGTTGGCAGTACTTAACAGGAAGCCTACTGGCAGAGGTCTAAGAAATGTAATTTGCAGGTCCCAGTGAATGTGTCAGTTTCTCCCTCTAGTTTTATCAAATTTTGCATTTCCTATTTTAAGGATATTCTGTTTGGTGCATACAAGTTTAGAATTGTTCATCCTTTATAAATTGAATTTTATATTATGTCGTTATAGCAGTTGATTCTGTTTAACTATAATTATGTATATAATATGCAGTTACATAAATGTATATCATATATAATAGCTGTGATAGTGCTAACAATTTTGTCTGATATTCTCACTGCCCCACCTCTGTTTTAGTTAACATTTTCTTGGTTTATCTTTCTATATTCTTTAAACCTTTCAGTATCATTATGTTTTAGTTATATTTTTTAAAACCACATGTGTCTGGATTTTGCTTTATTATGCAATCTGAAAATCTGAAAATCTCTGTCTTTTAATTGGCTAATTCATTTTCTTTCTTTTTTTTTTTAAGATTTTATTTATTTGTTTGACACAGAGAGAGAGATCACAAGTAGGAAGAGAGGCAGGCAGAGAGAGAGGTGGAAGCAGGCTCCTTGCTGAGCAGAGAGCCCAATGTGGTGCTTGATCCCAGGACCCTGAGATTATGACCTGAGCCGAAGGCAGAGGCTTAACCTACTGAGCCACCCAGGCACCCCATATTTCTATCTTATGTAAATAGTCTGTTATATATCTGGACTTGTTTCTACCCTTTTTTACTTTGTTCTGTTTGTCTGCATTTTCTGCTCTTTGCTTTTATTGAACTTTTAGAAGTTTAATAAGAAAGATAAAACTAGAGTTATTTAAGTAAAATTGAAATGCATTATTTTCATTTTCAAACATTTTAAATTGTTTTTGGATCTCATTGACAGCTGCATAAAATTCCATTTTTAAACTATAAGCCTAGCATATGTTAGCAATTGTCCTTGGTGCTGGGTATATAGCAGTGCACAAAACCAACAGGAATTCTTGCCCTCGTAGAATTTAAAATCTGGAATAGCCACAGGTTTAGTCAAGTTTTGAATACTTCAGGATACAAACAGTTTTTTTAGGTTTAAGCTTCTGAAAGAAATTTTCCGAAGGTGTGGGACATAGTGGATGCGAATTAATTATTTAATGACAAATATATTCCTGCAGTAATTAAAATTTCCCTTTCTCTGTGCCAGGCTTGTTTATAGATGAAGTTAAAAATAATAAACATTTGAAGTTATTTCAGAGTGACTTTGGGAGAGCCTTTTTCCTCATTATCATACTTTCTAAATTGGCAGCTTTTGAACTTTTTCATTCAGATGTTCACTTACTTATTCATTTAATAGGACAAAAATATATTGAGAAGCAATTGAGGGTTAGCCACCATACTGGTCAGTGGATATTTAAAGAAGGAATAAGATGATCTCTGTCAATTACATGAGTAACTAAAATATAAGACTTAGCAATGGGAACAAACCAGTAGAAATTACCTTGACATTCAGGAGAGGAGTTAAGGATGGATTGCTTGAAGGATGCTTGAAGTTCTCTGCCGGTTAACTGAAAACTGTTTTGCTTTTGTTTAATATTGTTACCATAAAGTTGAGAAATGGTGGCATTTAAAAAGAGACTATGTAACATATACTCAACTTGTCATTTCAGGAACTGTCTTGTTTTGTTACAAGGTGCTATGAAGTGGTGATGAACGTAGTCCATCAGTTGGCTGCCCTCTATATCAGTAACAAGTAATGGATTTTATAAATATTTTTGCATTTATAATAGAGATGCAGGGAGTATTTTCTAAAACTAGCCATTACCTGAAATAGTTTTTTGTCTGTTTGCTCATTTATTTATTCATTCTTTCATTCATTTATTCACCATCCTTTGAAGTCTCTTAATGTTTCAAACTCTAGGTGTGTAATACATAGGCTAATAAGACAGTTTCTGCTGTGGTGAATGATCTGTTATCTATCTGAATAAGAATGTTGACAGAATATACTTAAATTTGATTATATAGAAAAAGACTAATATGGAATCAGAACATGTACCAAATTCTCTCTCCTTATTTCTCCTTTACAGTGACTGTTCCCTGGCTTATTAGAATCACATGGGACTTTCCTTAAACTACAGAATCTGGGGCAGTGGGATCAGGGAATCTACACTGAAAAAATTTTGGTTTTATTCAAACGATCTTCCGAGTTTGGGAACCACTGTTCTAAATCAGGAAAAATGATCAAATTTTGATAGACCTTGCTGTTCTTAATGACCCCAAAGTAATATCTCACATTCGATTAATACTTTATACTTAAAAATTTTCCCATTTACAGCTTAACTGTGATCTTACAGTAACTTTGTTTAGTAACATGACAAGGGGTTCTCAGTTATGAGAAGAAGTAATTGAGGCCCAGAGGAATTGTATGAGATTCCATAGCAAATTAGCTGCTGTTCTTTGATCACCAGTCCATTCATTGTTGTTTTTACTATATACCAGGCTGCATCTTAACTCTCTTTATAAACTGGAAGACTGTGTTAACTGCTTCTCATTTTCATGTTTTTCTTCTCAGTCAGGCGTTTATTTTGTGTTCTGTTCTTTCACTGAAGCTGTTCTCATGGCAGGAGGGAATGAGAGCATAGCTCCTCTAACCCCTGCAGTACCTGATGTGTAATTCACAGAGGACTCCCCACCACCACACCCTGCCCAAGAAAGATGAAATTTATTTGTATTTTGTATTTAATTTTTAAAATATGCTATCTTATGGAATATCTATATGTGCTTTGATATAAAAGTACTACTTTAAATTATTTACTGTCGAGTAGAAGATGTCTAGGAAGTAAAATTGAATTATCCCAGGGCTTTTGACTTTAGTACAATGTTGGTTGATGCATTGTTTTTCAGTAGGAATGGGAACTCAGAATAAATCTGACTAGTTTCCAAATGCCAGTTTGGGTAGGATAACAAAGAATCTGGTTGGGAATTGAGAAATTCTAACTGTTTTGAAAGAAATGAGTAGCCCTGACTCTGCATATACAAGTTATTCTCTTCTTAGGAAAGTGGAGTAAGGTCTCATAAATTCTAGTGATGACAGCCTAAATAATGATACAAAGGTGTTAAAATCCAAAGACCTTCTGCTGCTGTGTGTTTTCCTTAAAATAAAAATGAACTGTGGTAAAAAAGGAGTTTTTTAAATTGGATGTTATTTTATTACAGGATTGCACCCAAAATTATAGAGACAACTGGAGTTCATTTTCAGGTAAAAGTAATTTAAGTTGATCTGTAAAACTATAATTTTTACTATAGTTTGCTGTGGAGTTTATATGATTGGGGAGTAAAAAATTATAGTGAAACTCTTAAAGAGGTTTTTTGGGTTTTTTTGTTGTTGTTTTTTGCCTTTTTCTATTTTATCTGTGAAGTTAATGAGGTATTACTGACCCACTATCAGTATAACTCTTTTTTTTTTTTTTTAAGATTTTATTTATTTATTTGACAGACAGAGATGACAAGTAGGCAGAGAGGCAGGCAGAGAGAGAGGAGGAAGCAGGCTCCCCGCCGAGCAGAGAGCCTAATGTGGGGCTCGATCCCAGAACCCTGGGACCATGACCTGAGCTGAAGGCAGAGGCTTTAATCGACTGAGCCACCCAGGTGCCCCAGTATAACTCTTTTTTTTTTTCTCCCAGTTGTGGCCAGTGGAGGTTCTCTTAAATGGTCTCTTTAGAGAGTGAAACAATTCAACAATTCTGTAAAATCACAATTAAGGATGAAATAGCGAGCAAAGTGTTTCTCTATTTAAGGCTCGTTGTTCCATCTGAGGATTAATAGTTTCATCTGTGTATTAATAAACTAATTTATCCACTGCTTTAATTCAGTAGTAATTAGCCCAGTGTGTTTAACTTTAAAAATCCATAAGAAGCTTAACCTGTAATTAGTGATTAAATGATAATCATTAAAGGTTTTTTTGACAGACTATGTATGAGCACTTGGGGGAGCTGCTAACTGTTTTGCTTACTCTGGATGAAATTATTGATAATCATGTCACATTGAAAGAGCACTGGACTATGTACAAAAGGTGAGCCAATTAAAATGGTTAAAATAGTCTCTTACTCTGTATAGTTAATATATTAGTAAAAAGGAAGTAAACGTAAATAATGCAGATCTTTTAAAAGACCTGGAGATCTGTATTTAGAAGGATGTCATGTTAAATGTTTTTATGAATACAGCAACCGTTTTTTGAGAGTATGATATACTTGTATAAAGCCTCCTAATTCTTAAAGTACAGTAGAATGTTAATTTGAGTACCTTAGTACTCAGGTTTGTTTTTTTCTAGGGTTCTATTCAAGTGACAGTTGTTTTTCGTGAACTTGGTTTTATTTCACTGTATATTCTTAAGATCTGTTTAAGTTGAGGTGTCTTATGTTGTTCATCTGGTATCTAGAATATCTGAATTTAGGATGATAGAGAAAGGTATGATTAGAAAATTAAATATGTTAGCATTGTTTTTATTCAGATTTTCAAATGTATAGAACCAAACAGGAAATACAAATATAAAATTTTGATTTCTTGGAAAATTTTTAATTGAAGACTTTATTAGGAAAATTGAAGGTGTTTCTCCTAATCTTCCATAAGGTTACTGAAATCTGTCCATCACAATCCTTCAAAATTTGGAATTCAGGAAGAAAAACTAAAGCCATTTGAAAAGTTCTTGCTGAAGCTAGAAGGGCAGTTACTTGATGGAATGATATTTCAGGTATGAGCACTGTATCAGGCTATACTGAATGGATTCCTTAGTTGATCCAGCTCAGAACTACAGTATGATGCTTTCATAGCCTATTGTTGAAATATGTGTTCTTTAAAAGTGCTGTGGCTTAAACCATTGTTAGCGTACTAAAATACAATTATTTTAGTACCAAGTAGCAAACAAAATTAATAATACTAGTTATATTTGGGGTGAGGTTTTTTTTTAACATTATGTAAAAGGATAAAACTATTCGAGGATCAAGATCTAAGCAGTTATGTTAATGTTTGTTGTTAACCTCTCTGTCTGGGTTTGTTATACTGCCTTTTAAATGTCTGTTTAATTCTTCCTGGGCTCAGGGAATATAATTTGGGTTTGTTCAGTGCAGGTAGCTTCCTACCATTTAGTAGCTTTTTTAAAGCTTAAATTAATTAAAATGAAAGAAAATAAAATTTCACTTTCCCCACCACCTTCAACTGCTTACTAGCTGTATATAATCTAATTATTGCACCATACACTTCAAACTTATATATATATCAGTAATATCATAATGAAGCTGGGAGAAAAATAGCCATAATTAGTTTGTGACTAGCTATCATACTAGCACAAATGTAGAATATTTCTATGATCACAGAAAATTCTTTTGGCTGGCATTGCTTTGGGTAATATTTATCAGAAACTGCAATATATTTATATTTAAATTCTGCTTCAGGGTTTGTTTTTTCTTTTTTAAAGATTTTATTTATTTATTGACAGACAGAGACACACAGAGGCAGAGAGGCAGGCAGAGATGGTGGGGGGAAGCAGGCTCCCTGCCAAGCAGAGAGCCTGATGCGGGCCTCGATCCCAGGACCTTGAGATCATGACCCGAGCCAAAGGCAGAGGCTTTAACCCACTGAGCCACCCAGGTGCCCCTTCAGGGGTATTTTTAATATATTTTACATAATCAGTTTTTTTTTTAATTGATGTATAGTTGACACATAATGTTACATTAACCTCAGGTGTACAACATAGTGATTGACAAGTCTATACATCATATTATGTTCAGGATCACAGTTTTTACAGACTGATCTGAACTCTTGTTTATATCAATTAATGGCTAGTGTATTAGATTCAGAAGGTCTTTTTTTGTCATTGATTCTTTTTCCAGGAGATTTTTTTTTTTAAGATTTTATTTATTCATTTATTTGACTGAGAGAGCATGAATCAGGGGAGGGGCAGAAGGAGGACAAGCACACTCCCCACTGAGCAAACAGCCTGACACAGACCTCTATCCCAGGACCCTAGGATCATGACCCAAACCCAAGTCAGACACTTAACTGACTGAGCCACCCAGGTGCCCCTCCAGGAGACATTTCTATACATTCTGTAATAAAGTGCTAGGAAAGTAATTGTAATCAGAAAAAATTTACTCTTAAAAGTGCAAAGTAAAATAATAAAACACGTTTTCCAGTGCTTCATCAGACATATCTTCTATACATCATTGAATATCCCTGTGTATCTCTTCATATAGAATTATGGATTTGTGGGGCGCCGGTTAAGCCTCTTGCCTTTAGCTCAAGTCATGATCTCTTGGTCCTGGGATGGAGCCCCGAGTCAGGCTCCCTGCTCAGTGGGGAACCTTCTCCCCACACCCTGCACCTCTCATGCCCTCTCTCTCTCTCAAATGAATAAATAATATCTTTAAAAAAAAAGAATTACAGATTTGTGGTTCAGTTTTATTGCACTAACTGGTACTCAAATATGTACATACATACATATTCATTCTAAAGGATTTAGATATTAGTTGACACTAAGGTAAAAACTTGAGCCTCATTGTTAGTAAAATTAGAATGATGAATGTAGATCACACATACTATATTTAAATCTGTTTAATAGTTTATTATCCAGGGTCTAAATTTCTCTTTAAATGTTTCCTGTTTAGGCCTGTATAGAACAACAGTTTGATTCTCTGAATGGAGGAGTATCTGTGTCAAAAAATAGCACTTTTGCTGAAGAATTTGCACATAGTATTCGCTCAATTTTTACAAATGTAGAAGCCAAACTTGGTAATGTAAAGTGCATTTTTAAATTTTTGTTGCTAAAGTTTGTTTTTCCTTCAACATAGAACTTAAGTGTTATTTGTTTCAATTTTCTCTCATGCTTTTGTTTTTATAAGGAGAACCTTCTGAAATTGACCAGAGAGACAAGTATGTTGGAATTTGTGGACTTTTTGTACTGCACTTTCAAATTTTTCGAACTATTGACAAGAAGTTTTATAAGTCTTTATTGGACATTTGTAAGAAAGTAAGAACTTGGAATTTTTATTTTTTTCAATTTCAATAGATGAAAAAGATTTTGGATAAAATTGGATATTCTAAAATGTATTTTATTCCTGCTTACAAAAGTGGTAATTCTTGTAATATTTTATAATAATTATAAAAATAATATTATACTATTCATTTTTAAAAACCAGGCATTCCAGAGTAAGTACTGTACAATTCCACATCATATAAATACCTGTTTGTGGAGGTTTTTCCAAGTTTCTTCCTATAAATTAAATTTCTGTTATTGTTACTACTTTTTTCTCTTCTTTTTCTTCTATTCTTCTCCTCTTCTTACCATCCCTTCTCATTATTGAAGTAGAAAAAAAATGGAAATTGGTTTTACATCTTTGCTATTTCCATGATGTGACATCTGATTTCAAAATTGAAAATTTAGTTTGTGTGTAGAATCAAGTGATACATGACTGTGAGTACCCAGCCATCTTGGGTCTTTTATTTTTTCACTAATGTAGAATAAAAGTAAAAGTCATGAGGATTCAAGTTTCTGTTTGCTTTTTGCATATTTTTATCTGAAAATTGTGTGTGTGTGTGTGTGTGTGTACTAAATATTTAGGCAGAATAAAATTATTTTCATGCTCCACATCAGATATTGAAATGCCTTAATTATGCCACAGTACAATAATATGTTTCATGATCTATTAGTGATTATAAATTGTCTTCTACTGCATATTATAGAACTATTAAATAGCTTATTGTTTGGCCTATATTTATTAATTTCCCTTCCTTATGTGTACTATTTCAGGTACCAGCCATCACTCTAACTGCTAATATTATTTGGTTTCCTGATAATTTTTTGATCCAGAAAATACCAGCAGCTGCCAAACTTCTAGACAGAAAAAGTCTTCAAGCCATTAAAGTACACAGAGATACTTTCCTACAGCAGAAAGCTCAATCACTTACCAAGTAGGTTTTATAAGTGTTCATAATGAACATATTTATATACTTTATATTCTTGGATTTTATATTGACTCAAAATATGTGGAAAACACTTGGTTATAAGAATAAATTTATTTATTACCAGAGGAAAATGTTGGACAATCTCTAGGAGACTTATTTTTTAGGATTTTTTTTTGCTTTACATGATGTAGGTTTAAACTCTGTTAAAGATATAGAAAACTATACTTTATGGAGATGTATGTGTGCGTACATACGTACCCGAATATACATGCATTTGCACACATGTATGCATGCACACAACTTTTTATCAGATACATTAAATATTTGTGTAGTTCCTGTAGTAGACGCCATTTGATGACATTAAAAGTATTATGTGTCCATGATTCAGTGACGGTTTTTAGGAGTTGATTTTAATTTGATGCACTCCTTTTTTTAAATTTTTATTTTTATGAAAGTAAATATGTACATATTTAAAAAGTCAAGTACTAGAAGTTTAAAGGGAAGAGTAATTGTCCCCAGCCCACTTTCACCCTGTATGTGAGTCCTAGTCACTTAAAGAAGACTTTTAACTTCAGTTTCTTCTGATATTTACACCCTTATATTTTGTCTAAGTCTTACTCTGTAAATTTTCAAATATGCACAAAATAGAGAAAACAGTATAATGGACCCCCATGTTCTCATCACCTAGATTCAACATTTAAATTAACTGCACATTCTTGAGTGCACTACCAAAAGCACATGTTGACCTGGATGAAGATTTTTAGTCAAGTGATCCAGGACTGTGCTACTGGCCCTGTGCTGGAGACACTTTTTTTCTGTGACATGGTTAAAAGATATTAGGGAAATCTATATACTTACTTTTGGTTTCGACCATCAAGGGGAAATTGGGCCGCTATTGCAGAGTAGGGAAAGAGGAGTTATGTCTGGAATGTAGGAGGTCCCCTGAAGCATCTCTTAGTACTCCCAAGTCCTGTGATTAAAGTCAGTGGAAAATGACAATTACTCAATTTAGGCAGAATTACTCACAGCAGAGATTTCCAAACTCTCTCATACATTTTAAAACAGAACTGAGAAGGGAAAAAGACATAGTTTGGATTTAAGGAAATGAATCCAATAAGATGGAGAGATAGGGATCAGGTTTAGTAGCAGTAATTAAACAGATATTTTGATTATCAAACGCTTAATGTTCTTGAGCAGTGTGTTGTAGTTGCTAAAAATGCTGATATATACTTGGATTACATTAATAACTATACCTGGGTTATGGGAACTGATAGTTACATTATCTACGCCATGTGAATTGGTAGTTTTGTTGAAGTTTTATTCATCAGATCATGGTCAGTATTTGGTGGTGTCACATTTTAAGAGGGACACAAATGCAGCAACCCTAAAAGAAGGTGGTCAGGATATGTCAGAAGACCTGACAACCATGCCCTTTGAAGAATCTCTATATAATTTGGCCTTTCAAAGAGAAATCTGAGGAATGCTCCTTAAATATTTGAGGGGCGTTCAGATAGAAGAGGGAACAGATTTGATCTCTTTGGCTCCAGAAGGTTGAACTAGAACCAAAAGATGATGACAGATCATAATAATCACCAATATTATTGAGCTCTGTGTAGCAGGCATTGTGCTAAAGGCTTTAAACACTTTGTCTTATACAAACCCTGTAATAGTCTTCTCATATGGAAAATAATAAAGGTCGCAACTAATATTAACCTGGTCCTTTCTACAAGCCAATAACTAAATTATTTCAGAAACTTCACATGTATCATCTCTTTTAATCATCCGAGAATTCTATGAGGTAGATACTGTTGTTATGGCCATTTTATAGGTGAGAAAATTGAAGTAGATGAAACTTACCCAAATGTAAGCAACTAGTAGGTGGCAGAGCTGGACAGTCCCAACTCTAGAGCACAAGCTGTTAACTGCTACTCCAGAGTCCTCGTTTTATCCCATTTTTAGACAAAGAAAATGAGGCTTAGAGAAGTGAACTTCACCAGATCACACAACTAAGTACGTGTCAGAGAAGGCATGCAGACCTGTACCAGTCCTACTGTAGAGCGTCTGGAGCAGATCATACAGGCTGCTCTGAGAGGTAATGCGCTCTTTCCCGAGAGCTGAGTAGGTAGACTGTAGATGACCAGTGGTCCAAGATGCTGTAGGAAGGGAGGCTTATCAGGTGGAAGACTGAAGAAGTTGACTTTCAGTGACACCCCCCCCCCCCGCGATAACATTTTATGTTTCTAAATTATTTGATTCTAAAGATACAGGGAGCTAAAAGGGATAGTGTCCTTTCAGGGAGCTAAAAAGGATAGTGTCCTTTTCAGTCTCCTTGCAGTTCTCCCAAAGAAACCTCGGAAGAGAAGAAACAGTGTGATCAGCATGAATTTTGTCTAATATTTTATGAAAAGTTGAGAGAGTTAGTGAGAGCTCTCCCAGTAAGGTTCCAGAGTTCATTACGTAAGTGAGAAGGAAGCAGTGGGGGACAGTTTCCCTACCCTCACACTATGCACTAGACTCTAGCTGGCCAAATGCCCCAGCCATGTTCTTGACTGGGGTTCAAGGTTTGTAGGTGCGTTGCTACATTTTACTTTTCCTTCACAACCATTTCGACACTGGGAACACTGACTTTTAAAGGATAGAGGTATGAACCTTCGTTTCAAACCTCTGTTGACATACAAATATTGACACCATTTTGTTTTATATTGGGACAGGAAATTTTTTCTCATTAGTATTTTTCCTGTTCATACTTTGAAATGAAGCTGACCATATGACAGACCTTTGGCTATTTTTGGACGCCCTTTGTCGATGAACTTGCTTTTTAAGGCTTGAAGCAGTTTCATTTTTACATATTTGCAAGAGATGAAGATCAGCTGGTGTCTGGAGGAGTAGTAATGGGTGGAGGAACAGGCAAACCTCTGGTTCGTTCTGCATAGTCTGATCTAAAACCGAGTGAGTGCCTTTGACTGTGTTATTAGCCTTCTTCATAATGTTATTGATTATTGCCAGGGAGCACTCCATAATGTAGGCCTTTTCCTTCTGTCCTTGTTTGTGACTTTTCTGTTCCTTCCTGTATGTTATGTCCCTGCTGAATACTGATCACAACCTCCTCAAAAGTAGAGGCATTGCCCTAGGACTTTACTCTTTCTCTGTGTTCCACACTTTTAAGTTGAATAATCCACAAGTCAAATAATAACCCACAAGTCAAATAATGTTAGCACCATTCAAGGCAAAGCCAAAAGCGCAGCGGTTGGTGTTATTTGTTTAATGGAATCCTGGCTCAGCAGAAATTTTTCTGAGATTTGACGTTAGGTTTCACCTCCTTAAAACACAATCATTAAAAATTTTGGAGAATCCTTAAGCAGACTCCCCATTGAGTGCAGAGCCTGATGTGGGGCACCATCCCAGGACTTGATCATGGCTTGAGCCGAAATCAAGAGTCAGCGGCTTAGCCAACTAAGCCGCCCGGGTGCCCCTGAAGGAGGTTTTTAGAAAGAGTCGGTAATGTCAGATCCCACAAAGGGGAATTGTTCATTTTTTCCCCACAGTTAATCTTTAAAATAAAAAAGAAGTATATATTGAACAGCTTCTGGTCCCAAAATTCCCATCTTGAGCAATTTGAGATGCATTAATAGAGTGATTCAGTGTTTGTAATTGGCCTGTATAGGAAAATTATGTCACTGATTTAGTCTTTCCCGGATGGGAAATCTTTCTAGATTTGGGCTTGTATCTTGGCTGAGCTATGTACCAGTTGTTTGATCTTCGGCATGTTATTAACTTCTCTGAGTATCGGTTTCCTCTCCTGTAAAATGGAGATCATAATACCTACCTCATAAGGCTAATGTGAGGATTGAATGAGTTACTTTGTGTGAGGTTCTCAGAACAGTGGCTGACATAATAAGCATTCAGTAAATACAGCTTTTATATTCAGATTTTGACCACTTCCAGTCTCCCATTCTGGTTCAAGTTGTTATCCCCTTTCTTCTGTATTATCATAGTAGCTCCCTAAGTGGTTTTCCACTATTATCCTTGTTCCCTTTATAGTTTATTTTTAGCATATCGGACAAGGTGATACTGGTCCTCTTCAAAGTTAGATTAAGTCACTCTGTTCAGAACCTTTGGTGGCTTTCCATTGAAATCCTCCCTATAAGTTCTTACACAAATCCTGTTCTATTCCCCCTCTTTCCCACACTGTCCCCTCCCACTTCTCTGATTTCCTTGTTTCCTCATCCCTGCTCTCTGACCTCCAGCCAAACTGACTTCTTTGTTATTACTTGAACATGCCAGACGTACTTACTGTTTTAGAGCATTTGCATTTGTTATTCACTTTCCTAGAATTCCCTTCTCATATATTTACATGGATTACTCATTCATCTTCTTCAAATCTTGGCTCAGAATATTTTCAATGAGCCTGCTTTGATCACTGTATTTAAAATTGTATCTGCCACTCAAGTCCCTATCTCTTTTCCCTGCTGCATTTTTTCCATAGCACGTATCATCTAACATCTTATAGATTTTAATTATTGATTTCTTTATTAAGCAGCTCTCCTTTCTAGAATGTAAGTTTCATTGTGGTAAGAATTTTTATCCATTTTGTTTACTGCTAACTTTTGTTTTTAGTACTGAGAAAGAGTGCTTCGGCTATATGGGCATTCTGTAAACATTTGTTGAATGAGTAAATTATAGATGTATGTAGGATGTCTATAGTTTGAAAACCGGAAAGGTGGCTGCTACAAGGAAATATTTTATCCCAACCAGTTCAAAGAAATGGAAGTAAATTTTCTTTCCTGTGCTGAGTAACTGCAATATTTTCCTTTGTTAGAGATGTACAGTCTTACTAC
Source organism: Meles meles (assembly GCF_922984935.1). Taxonomy (NCBI): domain Eukaryota; kingdom Metazoa; phylum Chordata; class Mammalia; order Carnivora; family Mustelidae; genus Meles; species Meles meles. The sequence continues at coordinate 16,838,885 of NC_060072.1, read as the reverse complement.
GTCTTTGTGAGCTCATGGATGATGAAAATGGAATCTATTTTATCTAAAGAGCAGAGAATGGATAAATTTGCTGAAGACCTCACCAATAGATGTAATGTTTTTATACAGGTAGTTGCATCTTCTTACTTAGAATATTTTGGGGGTCATTTCTTTGTTAATCCAATGTATAGAAGTAAGCCTTTGAAAAAACTGGAAAGGATAGGATATGTTTTTGTTTTTAAAAACTGAAATTGATTTGATTGTGTTTGGATCTGTGTGATTTATTAATTTGTATATTCTAATATGTGCAATTATATTCCCTTCAAAGCATGGCTTTTTTGCTGTTTTGGTATGTTGTATTTCCATTATCCTTTAGTTTAAAATATTTAAGAAATTTTATTGTGATTTCTTTTTAGGTCTGTGAGTTATCTTGAAAGATATTTTTTAATTTCTAAAGATATGAGGATTTCCTCATTATTTTTTATTATCAATATCTAGAAATAAGATAATTTCGGTAATTTGAAATGTGTTGAGATTGGCATTGTGGCCCACCCTGTGGTCAATTTTGGTAAACTTTTCATGTACACTTGAGTATCTAATTTGCATTTGTTGGTTGTAGTGTTCTGTATATGTCAAGTAGGTCATGTTTGTTAATGGTTTTGTCTGCATATTGTATCAGTTACTGAGAGAATTGGTTTAGAATCTCCCTCTGGCATTGTGGATTTGTCTGTTTATTCTTTGTCAGTTTTTTTGAGGCCAAGTGAGTGTATAACATTCACAATTGTTTATCTTCCTGGTGAATTGAACCTTTTGTCATTGTGAAATGTCCCTTTTATCTCTAGTAGTGCTCTTTGTCATAGGTCTTGTGTGTGATAATAACATAACTATACCAGGTTTCTTTCAGTTAAGGTCTACATGGTATTTTTTTTTTTTTTGATCCTTTTACTCGCAACCTGTTTGACTCCTTATATTTATTTTTTTTTTATTTTTTTTTTATTTTTTTATTTTATTTTTTTTTCTCATTTTATTTATTTTTTCAGCGTAACAGTATTCATTCTTTTTGCACAACACCCAGTGCTCCATGCAAAACGTGCCCTCTCCATTACCCACCACCTGTTCCCCCAACCTCCCACCCCTGACCCTTCAAAACCCTCAGGTTGCCCCAACCTCCCACCCCTGACCCTTCAAAACCCTCAGGTTGTTTTTCAGAGTCCATAGTCTCTTATGGTTCGCTTCCCCTCCCCAATGTCCATAGCCCGCTCCCCCTCCCCCAATCCCACCTCCCCGCAGCAACCCCCAGTTTGTTTTGTGAGATTAAGAGTCATTTATGGTTTGTCTCCCTCCCAATCCACTCCTTATATTTAATGTCTGCCTCCTGAAGTAGTATAAATTTTTCTTCAGTCTGATAATCTTTGTTTTTTCATTTTTTTAAAAAAAGATTTTATGTATTTATTTAGAGATAGATGCATGAGTGGGGGGAGGAGCAGAGGGAGAGGAACAAGCAGACTGTGCTGAGTGCGGAGCCTGATATGGGGCTTAATCTCACAACCCTGAGATCATGACCTGAGCTGAAGCCAAGAGTCAGATGTTTAACCAACTGAGTCACCCAGGCATCCTTTTTCATTATTTTTTCTGTCATTGCTGATGTATTTGGATTTAAAGTAGCACCTGACTAATTGCTTTCTGTTTGTCTCACTTGTTCTATGTCCCTTTTTCTTTTCCTTTCTTCCTCTTTTGAATTAGTTTCATCATTTTATTTCTCCCACTATTAGGTTTTTAATTTTATATAATTTTATTGTTTTTTTAATAGTTACTGTAGAGATTTTAAGATATATCATTTAACCTTCAACTCCAGAATAAATGAGTAGTTTTATCTTTTTCTAGACAGTGTAAGGATCTTAAGCCACCTTAATTATATTTATCACTTTCTCACCCCTGCTGCTATTGTTTATTTTTATTCTAGATATTAAACTTCACAAGGTGGTTTTATTGCTGCCGCTGTTTTTATAGTCAGGGTCCGTTTAGATTTACCTACATATTTATCTGTTCTGTCTTTCCTGCATCTCTCCATTCTTCTATTTGTGGAATATCTGTTAGCATTTCATTTAAAATGTCTCTCTGATGATGAATTATCACCATTTTTTTTGTCTGAATATGTCTTATTTCAACTTCATTTTTGAAGGCAGTTTTGCTACATACAGAATTCTGGGTTGGCAGGATCCCTTCCTTCCTCCCCACTTTATTGTCTTCTGTCTTCTTTTATTTTTGTTGAGAAGTCAGCTGTCAGTTTTGTTGCTTTCTCAATGTGAGTCTTTCTCTGATTGCTTGTAAGATCTACTTTTTGGTTTTCAGTAATGTCACTCTGAGGTACCTAGGTGTAGTCTTTGTGTCAGTGCTGCTTGGGATTTGTAGAGCTTCCAGGATTTGTGGAAAATTCTCAGCCATTAAGTCTGCAAGTGCTCTTTTTGTTTTATTATCTCTCTCTCTCTCTCTCTAATTTTCTCTTCAGCTATCTCTAATCTACTGTTAAACCTATCACTGAATTCTTAATTATTTTACTTTTTAGCTTTTTGGTTTTTTATAGTTTCCAGTTCTTCTTCTGAATAAATTTTGTTTCATTTTCTTCAACATATTCAGCATAATTATTTTGAAACCCATGTCTAATAATTTCATTATCTGGCTGTTTCTCTTATCTCTTGTTTCTCTGGTTTTTGGATATATCTCATTGCTTTGTATGCCTGGTTATTTTTTTATAATGTGTGGCACATTTTATATGAAAAACTGTGGATATAATTGAAAGATCTGGATTTTTTTTTTTCCTCCAGAGAAGATTTAATAATCTTTGCTTCTGATGTACAGCTAGTCTAGGACAACTAGCAACCCAGATCACCTCAACTCAGTCATGGATTGTGATGATTTGAAATGGGTCCTAAATCCCATGATGGCTGTTTTTTTTGAGTTCATCCTTACTTTTAAGGTAGTTGTTCAGGATCCCGATCCAGAACCTAGGTTTACAGGACCTCCATCCCTCTTCGATGGGCCATAAACTCCTATTTTCATCTCCCTTTCCTTTCTGTGAGATGTTGAAAGATAACATTTCGCTTCTGTCTTTATTCTCTTTTGGAATGGGCAGATGTCTCTTAAGGGAAGTGGCCACAAATGCCAGGCTCACCTCTCTGGGTTTCTGTCTTCTAGATTTTGCCCTTATATTACCTTATTTTTGTGGTAGTTATTTGATGCCTTCTAAGAGATTTAAAAAAATATTTTGCCCAGATTTGCTAGTTGTTCTTTGTAGGAAGACTGGTCCAATTTATTTATTCTGCCATTAACAGAAACAGGTCCTAGATCTCTTCCCTCCCCATTTAGATTTTTAAATGACATTCTTTTAAATGAGGCAAATTAATGGCCATCTGAATGGTATGATACCAACCTATGAGTTCTTTCTCCTCCATCACCCCTCAAAAAAGAAACTCTCTTTTTCTCCCTGCCTTGGAGTTACACTTTTGCTGTTCCTTGCGTCTGCTTTTTAACTTTTATAAGTGCTGCGCTAGGGTGGAGTCTGGTGTAATAGTCCTGTATCTGACAAGGTTAAGACTTGGGGCTCTTTCCTGTGTGTATGCCCCAAGCTTTAGTCTTATTGTCTGTCACCTTTCTTAGGATGCTACCTTTTTTCTCATTTCTTATTCTTTAATTTAGCATATCTCTTTATCACAGAGCCATTATTGGTTCAGAGAAACTCCTCCCTCCCGTCTGTACTGACTATCACTCCTTTACTGGGTCATTGTGACACTGGTGCGGGAGAGTTCTGGATCTCTCACATATGATAGAGGAAGAGAAGGAAAGCTGAGAATCACTAGCATATCGCTTCTGCCCAGCTCCTTGGATATATCCACAATAGTATCGTTTAGGTTCATCTCTAAACTGTAACATGTATCTTTTTTTTGGTCCTTGATAACCCAAAGAATCTTTATTATTATGTTTCTGTGTGGTTTTTTAGGTCTAAGTGAAAATACATCTGAGAGATAATATTCTTTTTCCTGTTCTCTTATTCCATCCTATTTCCCTGGGTTTGCAAGCACTCAGAATATTTTTTAAACCTCACAAGACCTGTGTTCTTCTTTTGTGAATAGAAGGATAGAAGAAATTTGTTCTAATTGGGCCAGGAGGAGAAAAACTCTGATTAGTACCAGTATAGGCAGGGGATGCGGTAGCAAATGGACAGTGGTGATTGGCTTTGGTGAAAAGGAAAGGGGGAATTGGCTTGAAAGTGAGAAATACCTTTTGATACATGTGTTGGCCAGAGAGCAGCTATCCTTCTCTTTCTCATTTTTCAGTTCCTAGTTCCTTGGGGTCCTTAGCTTTTGTCTGCAGCAGATAGGAGTCTTTATACTCTTGTCTGGCAGGTAACATAAGGCTGAATAGATATCTTCCTGACATTCAGATAATTTCTCTGAAGGGTTTGTGTGTTTTTTTTAATGGGAAGATTCTTTAACTATAATTACATACCATAAGTTTAACAGTACTAAACTTATGGTATGTAATGGGTTAAATACACTTTTAAGGGTTACTTTGAAACTTCACCATCATGTGTATATTGTATGCGGAAAAGTATTTAAAAACCTTAAGAGCAGACTTTAAAATGAACTTTACAAACAATAGTTATTGGCAAGTTGAGGAATAATTATTGTTACATAGAGAATGAAATGTTGAAGAAATGAAAGTTTTTATTGTAATTATAATCAGTGTTTTATTTTTTTATAGGGCTTCTTATATGCATACAGTATTAGTACCATTATTAAAACCACAATGAATCTCTACATGTCGATGCAAAAGCCAATGACCAAAACCTCAGTTAAGGCATTATGCAGGCTTGTTGAACTTCTCAAGGTATGTTTAAAATTATTTTACTTGCCATTATAATTGGAAATGACCTGTGCTTAAATTAAGGTGCTTTTGTAATATTAGACTTCTTGATTATGAGAATAAAAAATAGTGGGAGTGTCATGGCTGCCTCTAGGGACTAGTACGAGTTTGCACCTATGGTGGGAAGGGTCTGAAGCCCATACCCGGGAACCTAGCAAGGTAAAGTTGCATCTTGGTTGTGGAGGCAACAACTTCTCTGATTCCTTGGTGATGGTGGCATCTGGGAGTGCTGTGGCTCAGAAAACCTGGGAATTGGCCAACAACGGCTGGAAGCGAGAACATCAATGAAATCTACAAATACGACAAGAAACAGCAGCAAGAAATACTGGCGGCAAAGCCCTAGACTAAGGATTACCATTACTTTAAGTACTGCAAAATCTCAGCATTGGCTCTACTGAAAACGGTGATGCATGGCAGATCAGGAGGCAACTTAGAAGTGGTGGGCTTAATGCTGGGAAAGGTGAATGGTGAAACTGTGATCATTATGGACAGTTTTGCTTGCTTTTATAGGGCACTGAAACCTGAGTAAATGCTTAGGCTGCTGCATATGAGTACATGGGTGCGTATATAGAAAACGCCAAACAGGTTGGCTGCCTTGAAAATGCAATTGGCGGGTATCACAGCCATCCTGGCTATGGCTGCTTTCTGGGATTGATGTTACGGCTCAGATGCTCAGTCAGCAGTTCAGGAATCATTCATAGCAGTAGTAATTGACCCAACAAGAACAGTATCAGCAGGGGAAGTGAATCTTAGAGCCTTTAGGACATACCCAAAGGGCTACCAAACCCCCTGATGAAGGACCTTCTGAGTATCAGACTATCCCACTTAATAAAACAGAAGACTTTGGTGTACATCACAAACAATATTATGCCTTAGAAGTCTCATATTTCAAATCCTTATTGGATCATAAATTGCTTGAGTTTTTGTGCAATAAATACTGGGTGAATACACTGAGTTCCTCTAGTTTGCTTACTAACGCAGACTATGCCACTGCTCAGGTCTTTGATTTCTCTGAAAAATTAGAACAGTCAGAAGCCCAGCTGGGACGAGGGAATTTCATGTTGGGTTTAGAAACGCATGACAGAAAGTCAGAAAACAAACTTGCCAAAGCTACAAGAGACAGCTGTAAAACTACCATAGCAGCTATCCATGAGCGTTCCTGGGTAGCTCTGTGGGTTAAGCCTCTGCCTTCAGCTGGGGTCATGATCCCAGGGTCGTGGGATCCAGCCCCGCATCGGGCTCTCTGCTCAGCGGGGAGCCTGCTTCCCTCTCTCTCTCTGCCTGCCTCTCTACCTACTTGTAATCTCTGTCTGTCAAATAAATAAATAAAATCTTTTAAAAAAAAAAAGATGCTATCCATGGATTTATGTCTCAGGTTATGAAGGATAAACTGTTTAATCAAATTAACATCTTTTAAACAATCACCAAGTAGTACTTTTGACTGAAAGCCAGTATGAGAAAAATACTCAAGTAACACTTTAAAGCCATTTACCAAAAATCTTATTAGAAGTACAAGGTGTTCTGAAGTGTCCTGAATATTAACACTGTGTAATAAAACTGTTTAAAATGAAAAAAAAAATTGTGGCGAAGTGTACTCTCAATTGGCTAAAGAAACTGGCCATTGAAAGAAATTTTCTGAGTAACTTCTTATGAATTATGTATTTAAACTTTATTAAAAATTAGCATTTAGTGAGAGAGAAGGAGGACAATGAAAAGGTTAGCTTAAGTATTAGTAAAGTTTTACTCAAGTTTTAAGCATGTTCCCTGAATTATGAAAGAGTATGACCTGGCCCAAAAATTGATATGTAGGTCAGGGAACAAAATGGGGACCCTAGAAATAAACCCACAATTATATGGTTAGTTATGACAAAGGAGACAAGAATATACAGTGGGGAAACAGTCTGTTCAATAAATGGTGCTAGGAAAACTGGACAGCTACATGTAAAGAATGAAACTGGACCATTTCATGATGCCATACACAAAAATAAACTCAAACTGGATTAAAGACTTAAATATGAGACTGAAACCGTAAAAATCCTGCAAGAGAAGACAGGCAATAATTTCTCTTTTATCGGCCATAACGTTTTTCTAGATATGTCTCCTAAGGCAAGGGACACAAAAGCAAAAAATAAACTACTGGGACTATGTCAAAATAAAAGGTTTTGCACAGCAAAGGAAACTGTCAACAAAACAAAAAAAACTGACTGAATGGCTGAAGATATTTGGGGTTAATATCCAAAATATATAAAGAACTTATACAACTCAACACCAACAAAACAAAACAATTAAAACCTGGGTAGAGGATCTAAGGAGACATTTCTCCAAAGAAGACATACAGATGGCCAATAGACAGTTGAAAAGATCCTCAACATCACTCATCAGGAAAATGCAAATCAAACCAACAATGAGATATCCCCTTACACCAGTTAGAGTGGCTAATATCAAAACGACAAGAAATAACAAGTATTGGCGAGGATGTGGAGAAAAAGGAACCCTCATGCATTGTTGATGGGACTATAAATTGGTATAGCCACTGTGGAGAGTAGTATGGAGATTCCTCAAAAGTTAAAAATATAAATATCACATGATCTAGTAATTCCACAACTAGATATTTACCCAGAGAAACTGAAAACTAATTTGAAAAGATACCTGCCCCCCATATTCATTGCAGTATTATTTATAATAGCCAAGATATGGAAACAACCTAAGTGTCCTTCAGTAGACAAATGGATAAAGTGTGGTATATATGTAATGGAATATTACATAACCATAACAGGATGAGATTTGAGACAACATGGATGGACCTAGAGGGCATTATGCTAAGTGAATTAAGTTAGATGGAAAGATAAATACCATATAATTCCCTTCATAAGTGGGATCTAACAACAACAATAACAAATGAATAAAAAGTCAGAATCAGCCCTCTAAGTGTAAGAAACAAACTGATGATTATTGGCGGGGTGAGGTAGGTGTAGAGGGTTGGGTAAAATTGGTGAAGGGGAGAGGCAGTACAGTACAGGTGTCCAGTTATGGAATGAGTAAGTCATGGGAATAAAAGGTGCAGCATGAGGAATATAGTCAGTGATATTGAAATAGAAATGTAATGGGGCAGTTGGTAGCTATACCTGTGGTGAACATAGCATAGTATATAAACTTGTCAAATCACTAGGTTGTACACCTGAACTAATGTAACATTGTATATCAACTATACTAAAAAAAAGAGATCCATATTATTATGTTGAAATGCATATGAGGCTAGTCAAAATGAGGCTATTATTTTGTAATTCAGAGAAAATGCTGTGATCTTGTGATTTCAATACTTTTGAAAATATGATAAAATGTTTCTTAGCATATTCTATATAAATAAAACCCCCTGTAGGCAGGAGAACCCACTTAACTTTTGTAAAAATTGAAATTAAAAAATTTGCTAGCGGGGCACCTGGGTGACTCAGTGGGTTAAGCCTCTGCCTTTGGCTCAGATCATGATTTCAGATACTAGGATTGAGCCCCACATTGGGCTCTCTGCTCAGCAGGGAGCCTGCTACTTCCCCCTCTCTTACTGCCTGCCTCTCCACCTCCTTGTGATCCCTCTCTCTCTGTGTCAAATAAATAAATAAAACCTTTAAAAAAAATTTGCTAGCTATTTCTGCTAATGTCTTTAGATTTACTTAAGAAATTAAAATTTTGGGCTGATTTTTAGCCTTTTTTAAAGATATAATTTATTTATTATAAATGCAGAAATGTATGTATATGTATGTTTACACATATGTATTTAATAAACATAACTAGAAAATAGACACTTAAAAACACACCATCCCATTTAGGAAATATTAATATTTTCACAAACCTCCTGTGCCATCCCTTGGTGATTACATCTTATCCACTCCCTCAGAGGAAACCATTGTCTTGAATTTGATGCTTATGTTTCCCTTGTTTTTCTTTTTGGTTTACCAGATATGGATGAATCTACAAACCATTCATTGTTTAGTTATGTTCTTGAAGTTTATATTAATGAAGTAATACTTCATATATTTTTGACTTGCTTTTTTTAAAACTCATTTGAACATGTTGGGATGATTTTCACTTCATTTCATTTTCATTGCTGTATAGTTTTTCTGTGCGTGGACCTTTGGGTGGTTTCCAGTTGTTGCTCTTATAAACAAAGTTGTTGTTCTTGCATATGTTTCTTGGTGTAATTGTGCCAAGAGTTTTTCTGAAGTATTATTCTGAAGTATTACAGTGGATTGCTGGGTTGTGTGTTATGTACATATTTAGCTTTTCAAGAGGATGCCAACGTGTTTCCTACATTCTGTCAGTTTACCTACCTTCCAGTGGACTAGATTTCCCATTGTTCCCTAACGGACCAACACTGGTATTATCTGGATTTTTTTTTTTTTTTTTTTTTTTTTTTGGTGGGAGGTAAATTATTTTATTTGTAGTGTTTATTTCCCTGATTGTTGATGCTGGGGTCTTTTTCAAGTGTTTATTGACTGTGCTTTTTCTTTTGTGAAAAATCAGTTCTTTTATTCAGTTTTCTATTAAATTATTTGCCATTAAAAATGTTCCATTCATTTATTTGTTCTGAGTACTAAATCCTTGTGTGTGGCAAAAATTTTCTCATACTTAGGCCTTTTTACTTTTTTAATAGTGGCTTTTGATGTACAGAAATTCTTTAATTTTAATGTAGTTGAATTTATCAATGTTATCCTATATCACAGTGCTTTTGGATCTCATTTACAAATTCCTTACCTAACCCAGGGTCTTCAAGGTATTCTATAATTTGCCTAAAAGTTTTAAGTTGATTTTCACAATTTCCTTGTGGTTCTTTTAAGGCAATAGAGCATATGTTCTACAGAAGAAGCATGGTTGTGGCTGATTCGGTCTCACATATAACACAACACCTTCAGCATCAGGCTCTTAATTCTATATCTGTGGCCAAGGTATGAAGTTTATTATGTATTCAACATAATTATCTTTTTAATTTGCTATCTGTTGTTTTATATGTGTTTTTTTAGTTTAATCTGTTTACTCCATGCCTTCAAACATAATAATTCTTGGCCCTTTTTCTCCGTGGTATTTTGTGATTGTTACTTAGAGCGATCAGGGTTGTCTTAACTCTGAACTTGCATCATGTAGTATATTAACACTCTTGTATTTAAAAATGACATCATGGGAGCACCTGGGTGGCTTAGTCCATTAAATGTCTTCCTTTGGCTCAGATCATGATTCTAGGGTCCTGGAATTGAGCCCTGTGTTCAGCTTCAGAGGGGAGTTTGCTGCTTCTTCTCCCTCTACTGCTTACCCTGCTTGTGTTCTCTTGTTCTTGCTCTCTCTCTCAAATAAAAAAATCTTTAAAAAAAAAATTACATTGAGTATAGTTTTTTTTTTTTTAAGATTTTATTTATTTATTTGTTAGAGAGAGAGAGAGTACACACAAGCAGGCAGAGGCAGCGAGAGAAGCAGGCTCCCTGCTGAGCAAGGAGCCCAAAGCAGGACTTGATCCCAGAACCCTGGGATCATGACCCGAGCCGAAGGCAGCGGCTTAACCGACTGAGCCACCCAGGTGTCCCAACATTGAGTATAGTTTTAAGATATGCCTCTTTAAAGAAATAATTTCTTTCTTAAATTAATATGGAAATTTTAGAATGTGGCCTCTGCTGTTATCTTGAACTGCCTCTCAAAAAGCCTAATATGGAAATTTAAAAATATGCTTAATACATTTGCTTTCCCTGACAGCATTAAATGGTAATGTTATAGAAGTAAAGCATATAACATCAGAAAAAGATGAACAAGGAAAGCATTTGTCTAAGCTCTCTTAAATTGAATCCCGGAAAACATTACCCTTAAGTTTTTCTTCAGAATCTTTTGTTATTGATTCAAAAATAAAACTGTTATTTCTTGTTCTCTCCTTTTATCTTTTAGAAAAGAGTAATTTCTGACAAAAAATATAGCGAACAGCGTCTTGATGTGCTCTCTGCTCTAGTTTTGGCTGAAAACACTCTTAATGGGCCAAGCACAAGGCAACGACGACTTATTGTTTCTTTGGCACTAAGTGTTGGCACACAAATGGTAAGTATATTGCTGTTTTGGAGGGAAAATGAAATCTGAGCTTTCACAGATCCCTTATTACTGACCTAAGAAATCTGTCCTTACTTTTGCAACTTCTCTGTCATTCTTTCCCCTTCCTGAAAGAAAACATTTAAAGATGAAGAACTCTTTCCACTGCAAGTAGTCATGAAAAAGCTGGATCTTATCAGTGAGCTTAGAGAAAGGTAAGTAGGGATATATAATGATATTCAAAAGAGAAGGCTAATAGAAACACCAATTTGCTTTTTAGCATAGCAAGGGAAGAAATATAACCTAGACAGACCATTAGTTCCTCCTTGTCACTCCTTTAGCATGACCAAATGAGACTATGACTAGGGATCATATTTTAGTTTTGCTTCTACAATAAAGAGGTAGCTTCTGAAAGAACTCCCATGAGAACATGTGATACCTAGAACCTCTGCTAGACCCTGATGCAATTGTGATTGCCGTGATTGTCCACTAGCCTAGTGGACTTTTAAAATTGCTGCTTTTTTTTTTTAAATTTTTAATTTATTTATTTGACAGAGAGAGATCACAAGTAGGCAGAGAGGCAGGCAGAGAGAGAGGAGGAAACAGGCTCCCTGCCGAGCAGAGAGCCCGATGCGGGGCTCGGTCCCAGGACCCTGAGACCATGACCTGAGCCGAAGGCAGAGGCTTTAACCCACTGAGCCACCCAGGCGCCCCTAAAATTGCTGCTTTATAACAAGATTTCATCTATTTGTGAGGGACTTAGAGATTCATGTCACATGTCACATTCTGTAATTTTGTTTTGATACATGAATTGGAATTCACTCCAATGAATTAGTATTTGGAAGCCCCTTGTGACTTTATTATTTTCTTTTTATTGAGGGAGCAGTAAGTTTCCTGAAGGGAAAATGGGTCTTCTGAATTTGATTCCCTGGTGAATTAAGGTTACAGCACAGTTTTCATTTAATGCTTAATTTTTGAAACTTACTGTTTTAACTCATTTAAAACTTACTGTTTTCTGTTCTGAGAAGCTGAGACTTTTGTAGTTAGTAGCATTTAACTTTCTATCTTTGGAAGAAATAGTGACCCTACTTCATTATAAGATACTTAATGATCATTTTGTTGCCATAGAATCGTGTGAAAATGTCACTTGGCAAAGATTATAGACAGACAGGCTAAGTGTAACTGGGTTTTTGGTTTTGTTTTGTTTTGTTTTTGTCACAGTTTTTTAAAAGACTGCTTTTCAGCTTTGGGACAGGTAAAATGGTGCATGTGGTACAAGTATTGTAAGTTCAGTCATACCAAATAATGCTGAAGATTTTAACTATTTAAAAGTTATATATCTTGTTTTTCAAGTATGCTTTAGAATTTTTCCGATTGAAAAATATTTATTTTGTGGCTTTTCTATACTAATTTTGGGTTATATGATACAGGGAATAAAAAATGGGTAAGACTGAGTTCTTGCCATTATGGTATAGAATATTGTTCCTTTCATTATTTTGGGGGCTGGGGGGTACTTCAGTTTTGCTACCACTAATTACTACTTTACATTGTAGAGTCCAAACACAGTGTGACTGTTGTTTTTTATACTGGCATCGAGCTGTCTTCCCAATTTATTTAGATGATGTATATGAAAATGCCGTTGATGCAGCCAGATTACATGTAAGTGAAGAATAATGTAAAAAATAATCCATCATTTTTAGTCACCATACCAACCATTCTAATTAGTTTTAAATGCAATCATTTGACTTAATAAATCATTTTAAAATTGACTCTAATGTTTTTACAATGCTGTACATATTTAATAAGCATTTAGTCTAGCTAAATTTGATATTAATGTTAATGAACTAACTTTTATACTCATATTCCTGATCATTCTTATTTCACTTGGTTTTAGTTTATGTCACAATAGTCTGACATTTAGTTGTCTGCAAGGTATATACTACTGAGATCTATTTCCTTATGGAAATAAGTATTTCAGTGCTCCAGACAAGAAAGGATAAGTGAATATGAATTTTTTTTGGTTTAAAGTATTTGCGTTAGAGAATAAAACCTGGCTCTTCTTATTTAGGAAAGTAAGATGTGTCAAAAAAAAGTCTTCAGATTGAGATTTTTGTCTTTAAAGATAATTAACCTGTGTGATACTCCTTTTCTTTTTTTACCCCTTTGTGATATTTCTTAATTAGAGCTCTGGTTTTTCTAAATTCATGAACATTCTAATTTTCTTCTTAGTACATGTTCAGTGCTTTACGGGACTGTGTACCTGCTATGATGCATGCAAGGCATTTAGAGTCCTATGAAATACTTCTGGATTGCTATGACAAAGAAATTATGGAAATTTTAAACGAGGTAACATCCTATTCGAGATTGTATTCCAAATACATGTTATAAGTTTTTCAATATTTGGAAAAACTTTCTAGATTGAAGCAGGCTTTCATTTACATATATACTATATATTCATTTTCATATATCAGTCATAAGTTATTTATGAATCACTGTCTAGAACAAAAGATTTCTTTTTAGTTGTAGTATCACTATTGTGTTAAATTAGTCATTACTAATTTTTTAAAAAAATATTTTTTATGTATTTATGAGAGAGAGTACACACAAGCAGGGGAATGGAGAGGGACAAGTAGACTCCCCACGGAGTGCAGAGCCCAAGGCAGGGTTCAATCTCAAGACCCTGGGATCACCAGGGTCCTGGGATCGAGCCCCACATCGGGCTCTCTGCTCTGCGGGGAGCCTGCTTCCTCCTCTTTCTCTGCCTGCCTCTCTGCCTAGTTGTGATTTCTTTCTGTCAAATAAATAAAATATTGAAAAAAAAAAAAAAAAAGACCCTGGGATCACCACCAGAGCCAAAATCAAGAGCTGTTGCTCAACTGACTGAGCCACCCAGGTGTCCCTAATTCCCAATTTTTAATAGAAATTCAGACTAGGAATTCGGAAAAAAATTTTCACTTTAGTAAATAGTAGATTTGAATTTATTTATTTTTTTAAAGATTTTTATTTATTTATTTGACAGGCAGAGATCACAAGTAGGCAGAGAGGCAAACAGAAAGAGAGAGGGGGAAGCAGGCTCCCCACTGAGCAGAGAGCCCGATGCGGGGCTTGATCCCAGGACCTTGAGATCATGACCTGAGCCAAAGGCAGTGGCTTTAACCCACTGAGCCACCCAGGCACCCCTGTAGATTTGAATTTAAAATTCTGTTTATTAGAAGAATGCAAATGAAAAATTGGTTTGAAAATTGCGTGCTGCTAATGGAAATGCAGTTATTGCAACTTAAACCGATATTTTATTAAATTATTTGGAGTGTCACTGACTAAAATTTGCTGTTTATTTAAATTTTCTAAATTTAAAAGATATACTTGTGTAACAAATCAAATGCAGTGTAGTATGTACCTTCTTGTTTTAATGGAATGCATATTATAAACACTGATATCTTTGAATTTTCATCTAGCAATATTATATGGAGGGAGAGAATAAAAATGAGTGAACTTATAATATAAACGATATTCAGGTTTGATAAAATTCTGAAAAATTTTATATAATTTCTTGTATTAACTATTCTTATTTAAAAATAACATACGTGGGGCACCTGAATGGCTCAGTGGGTTAAACCCTCTGCTTTTGGCTCAGGTTATGATCCCAGGGTCCTGGGATTGAGCCCCTCATCAGGCTCTCTGCTCAGCAGGGAGCCTGTTTCCCTTCCTCTCTACCTACTTGTAATCTCTGTCAGATGAATAAATAAAATCTTTAAAAAAAATAATAAAAATTACAATAACATACGTGTCTGGCCAGTATTTAGAACTTCATGGCAGACTAGAAAATATGATTAATTTCCTTACATTTAGGGCAATGAATTTTGTGATTTTTAAAAAAACGATTATTATAATAAGGAAGCTTTTTTTTTTTTTTTTTTTTTAAAGATTTTGTTAGAGAGAGAGTGTGGTGGGAGGGACAGATGGAAAGTGAGAGAGAGGATCCCAAGCAGACTCCCTGCTGAGCATGGAGCCCAACATGGCACTTGATACCATGACCCCAAGATCATGACCCAAGCCAAAATCAAGTGTCAGATGCCCAACTGAGCCACCCAGGCACTCCTATAAGGAAGCTTTTAAAAAATTTCTTTTGCTAGTTCTCAGGACCTATCCTTCTTGGTTACTTCTTTCCATAAATGTTATACTTATATTATATGTTCATGTTCCTTGTAATGAAGTCATCAGACAGCTTTTGAAGTTCTTTTCAAAGGTTTTAATTATTAATGAAAATAAAAACTTAGAATTTATCTAACAGCTCCCTGGTCAAAAAAATCATAGGTTTATTTTCTTTAAAAAAATTTTTTTTTTAAAGATTTTTATTTATTCATTTGTCAGAGAGAGAGAGAGAGCACAAGCAAGGGCAGCTGGTAGAGAGAGATGCAGACTCACCACTGAGAAGGGAGCCCCATGCAGGACTTGATCCCAGGACCAGGGATCATGATCTGAGCCTAAAGTAGACGCTTAACCAACTGAGCTGCCCAGGCGTCCCCAAAAATCATTGGTTTAAAATGGAGAACTGGGGTGCCTGCCTGGCTAAGTCAGTGGCATGTGTGACTCTTGATTTCGGTGTTGTGGGTCCAAGCCCTACATTTGAAGTAAAGATTACTTAAAAATAAAAAGCTTTAAAAAAAATAAAATGAAAAAAAAAATAAAATAAAATGGAGAACAAAGTAATTTCCATCTTGTCAGTAAAAATATTTTACCTAGCTTATTTAGACTTTTAAAACAGTTTGAAAAATTTTTTCATCATTACACTGATTATAAAACTCAAAGCATAGATGCTTTGGAGGAACAATGCAGTTGGAATATTATTTTGAAAAATTAACATATCAATTCTTTTGTGAATAGCATTTACTGGATAAATTATGCAAGGAGATAGAGAAGGATCTACGACTTTCTGTTCACACTCATTTAAAGCTGGATGACCGAAATCCTTTCAAAGTTGGCATGAAAGACCTGGCCCTTTTTTTCTCTTTGAATCCAATTCGATTTTTTAATCGTTTTATTGACATTCGAGGTGGGTGTTTTGCTTTCCTTCTTAAAGTCATATGCTATATCTGTTTGCCCTTAACATTAAAGAAAAAATAAAAACAAACCTTTGAGAGTATTTTTATGTTATTCATTTATTCTTTAGTTCCTTTTTGTTTCTTCATTTTTATTTTCCTAATACCTTATTTTAAAGGAAAAAATTTAATGTTCAAAGACGTTTCCAAAAATTTCATTTCTCTTCTTCTTTCATGAATCAAAAAGTTTTTTATTTATATATTTCTTTTGGTAGCTTACGTAACTCACTACCTAGACAAGACCTTCTACAATCTAACAACAGTAGCTCTTCATGACTGGGCCACTTACAGTGAAATGAGAAATTTAGCTACCCAGCGTTATGGATTGGTTATGACAGAGGCTCATCTTCCTAGTCAGACTTTGGAACAGGTATAGTATAAAGTGTTTTTAGCAGAGCGTGTTTGTAGTGTTTATATCTCAAGAAAATATTTGCTATAAAAACTGCATTTTTTTTTTTTTAAGATTTTATTTATTTATTTGACAGAGAGAGATCACAAGTAGGCAGAGAGGCAGGGAGAGAGTGAGAGGGAAGCAGGCTCCCTGCCGAGCAGAGAGCCCGATGCGGGACTTGATCCCAGGACCCTAGCTGAAGGCAACGGCTTAAACCACTGAGCCACCCAGGCACCCCTAAAAACTGCATATTTGACAAGAATAAAAATTTAGATGGTGCTAATTTGCTTTATGAATAATTTACCACAGGCTTCCTGTTTACACTCTGCCTTTTGTTGAACATCTGAAAGCTGTATAGATTGAGATAGTGTTTCAGAAACATTGGATTGTGAGGTGACTTGTGCAGAATTGTACGAAGTTAAGATCTCAGCTAAGGATTTTAAACGTGGGTATAACATATAAGCTTTAATGTCTTAGGAAAAAATGGTTAAATGTGTATAATTGTAAATATATTCTTAAAATGACGAGTGCCTAGAAGCATTTAGCTTTGCTAATTCAGTGAGCTAATTTACAATAAGGTAGTATCTCATGAGTACAAAAGTTTATGTTTTTAGTTAATTTGCATACATTTTATCTAAGAAAACCCAGAAATCATATCAAAAAACACTCATTCCCAAAATTTTAGGATCATAATTTTTCCTACATCCTACTGCATTTCCAGGATCTGTTTGTATATCCTTTCATTCATTTACACATTTAGTATTCACTGAAAAGATGCTAGGCACTGAACTATGTTTTGGGATATAGAAATAAAAAGAAATAATTTCAGCTCATGTACTTATAACCTAGTAGGAGAAAAAGTGAGTAAACAGAATCTTAGGTTGAAACATGAGAAAAACGATAATAAAAAGTTTAGTGGATATTATGATGCTCCTTTGAGCCCTAGTTAGAAGAGCTATGGGATAATTTATATGATGCCATCAGACATTAGATTATTAACTGAAAAATGAAGGATTCTTCATAGGTAACTTATATGTTAAAAGTGGTCTAGTGTAATTAAAAGAAGCATAAGGATTTGAAATTTGATTTTCTAAAAATTTCTGGGGTCTGCCTCTTCCTAGCTGTTTGACTTTGGAGAACTCCTTTAGCTTCATTTTCCTCAGTTGTGGAATTTATAAGACTAATACCTCATTGTTTTTTTGAGACTTACATGTAAAAAACCTGGCACAGTGCCTGAAAAATAGTATGTATTTTATAAATATCACCACATATCCTGACTACTTTTTAGAATCTGGCCCTTATTTTATTTAGTAAAATGTACAGAAGATCTTTGGGAAGACAAACAAAGATTCCCAAGAATGATGGTGAAATGATTGAGTAATGAATCTCTGAAATTCTGAACATAACTGTTGTCTTTCAAAAGGGGTAAGATTAACAAGCAGCCAGGTTTCCCCAAGGAGACAGTTCTGATTGTAACAGTTAAAAGGCTCCTTAGCCTTTGGTCATACGTTTGTATAGTTGTTTTTTAAAGTAATTTAAAAATCTTGGTGGTAAGTCACTGCATTGATACAAGTCTGCCTTCAAGAATAATAGAACTGTGTGGGTTGTTTTGTAGGGCCTGGATGTTTTGGAAATTATGAGAAATATTCATATATTTGTGTCTCGGTACCTCTATAATCTCAACAATCAGGTGAGTAGGTTTTAGAATTCTTTTTAAATGTGGGTGGATGTGTAGTAGGAAGGCTGAGTGGCAAAGAATTGATTCTCATTAGTGAAAACTAGTGAAATAAAGCAGAAAACAATTGTTTAGAGATCATCTTTTTATTCCCTTGCATTGATTATATTATCTTCTTGAATGACTTCCCAATTAAATTATCTCTAATGAAATAGATTGTAAAATTTTCTTTGTGTAACTGGCCAGTGTTTGCGATGGATTGTGTTGTTACTTAGCATAAGTTTGTTTCATTGCAGATTTTTATTGAACGAACAAGCAATAACAAACATTTGAACACTATTAATATTCGGCATATTGCTAATTCAATTCGAACACATGGCACAGGAATCATGAATACAACAGTAAGAAACTTTGTTGGGGGTTCGGTGGGTAATAGACTCCTGTTTAATTTGGTGGTTTGGCAAATAGCTTTCTCGTAGAATATTCTGGTAAACATACACTGCTGCCTATTTATATTATACCTGAATTTCCATTCTTCTGGTTGGTATAATTAAAATGTCTGGGGGGCACCTGGCTGGCTTAGTTGGTGGAACATGCAACTCTTTTTTTTTTTTTTTTTTTTCCTTTTTATTAATTTTTTCAGCGTAACAGTATTCATTCTTTTTGCACAACACCCAGTGCTCCATGCAAAACGTGCCCTCCCCATTACCCACCACCTGTTCCCCCAACCTCCCACCCCTGACCCTTCAAAACCCTCAGGTTGTTTTTCAGAGTCCATAGTCTCTTATGGTTCGCCTCCCCTCCCCAATGTCCATAGCCCGCTCCCCCTCTCCCAATCCCACCTCCCCCCAGCAACCCCCAGTTTGTTTTGTGAGATTAAGAGTCATTTATGGTTTGTCTCCCTCCCAATCCCATCTTGTTTCATTTATTCTTCTCCTATCCCCCTACCCCCCCATGTTGCTTCTCCATGTCCTCATATCAGGGAGATCATATGATAGTTGTCTTTCTCCGATTGACATGCAACTCTTGATCTTGGTGTTATGAGTTTGAGCTCCATGTTGGCTGCAGAGATTACTTAAAAATAAAATCTTAAAAAAATATCTGGCATGGGGCGCCTGGGTGGCTCAGTGGGTTAAGCCTCTGCCTTCGGCTCAGGTCATGATCTCAGGGTCCTGGGATCGAGCCCCACATCGGGCTCTCTGCTCAGCAGGGAGACTGCTTTCCCCTGTCTTTCTCTGCCTGCCTCTCTGCCTACTTGTGATCTCTGTCTGTCAAATAAATAAATAAAATCTTAAAAAAAAAAAATCTGGCACTAAAATTGTGTTGGATGTGATGGAAGCTTGGTGGTACAAAAGGCATTTTTTAATATCTTATCATCTCAGGATCATCGTTATAAACAGCATTGGATATTTGAACACATTGACATAAATATATGTATCTGTGTGGATTGTCTGATATTCTTTGAAAGTTGCTTTTGCAAATGAAACATTGATAGCATTTTATTTAATATCAGTCATGTTCTTTTTTGGGGGGGCTTACTAATTATTTAAAAGTAGAAATTTACTAAAAAGACTTTGAATCTTAGAAGTTGGCATCATCACTTGAGAGAATCACTTGAATTTGTATGCTATTTTTTCTTCTGCATACAAGAAAAGTCTTTTTGAATTTACCTGGTTTTCAGGGTACACTTAATTTCTCCTTGAAGAAGGCTGTGAATGCTTAAATACTAAAATATTATTAAGCATAAGTTTGAAAGTAAGGGAATAGGGAGGAGTTGTGTAACTGGAAATTACATAGGGGTCATTTTATTATTCTGTGGGGGACCCATTAAAGTATTTGAGCTGATAGGAGATGTGATTGGAGTTCTGTTTTAGTGGTTACCAACATAGAAATGAGACGGAGTATATAATTTAAAATAAGGAGTCATCCAGGTAGTGGTCATGTCTGAACTTTTCAGGATAAGTAAACTTTTCTTTGACCTCATCTGTCAGATACTCATCATATAGTAGATATAATTATGTGTGTATTTTATCTGTTTGAGGCACTGTGCTGGGCACTAGGGTGAGAAAAACAGTTCCTGCTCTCATGGTGATTACACTCTAGCATGGGGTATAGTCATTAATCTTTGGTCACACTAATGAATGTACGTTCCTGATGTCTGGTGATGACTAAATGAGTATAGAAGAGACAAAATCAGAGACTGGCAGTACCCATTATTAAGAGTGGGAAGGATAAAGAAGAAACTCTTTCTACTAACATGAATAGTAGTAAGGAGATCAAGAAAAAGCAGTGTTTGAGGATCATAGGGAAGGCAGGGAAAAATGAAACGAGATGAAATGAGAGAGGGAGACAAATGGTAAGAAACTCTTTTTTTTTTAAAAATTTATTTATTTGACAAAGTAGGAGAGACAGTGAGAGAGAGAACACAAGCAGGGGGAGTGGGTGAGGGAGAAGCAGACACTCCCCACTGAGCGGGGAGCTAGGACCCTGAGATCATGACCTGAGCTGAAGGCAGATGCTTAAAAGACTGAGCCATCCAGGCACCCTCTTAATCATAGGAAACAAACTGAGGAATTGCTGAAAGAGAGGGAGGTGGTGGGGGGATGGCGTGACTGGGTGATGGACACTAAGGCGGGCATGTGGTGTAATGAGCACTATTATATATATAAGTATAATATAAGTATTATAAGTATTATATAAGACTGATGAATCACTGAACTCTACCCCTGAAATTAATAATATACTATATATTAATTAATTGAATTTAAATAAAAAATAAATGATAAAAAGAAAGAGCAGTGTTTGAGCCACAAGACAAGTTACAAGAAAACACCCATTTCTAAAACGGGGTAAATGAAGACTGTTAAAAATGGCATATATTTGCCAAAACAGTAGGCTGGAAGAGGGTGGAGGAGATAGGTCAGAAGTAATCCTACGTTATGGCTTTAATTTCAGCTCAAATTCAACCTTTTCAGGATTTTCTGAGTCTAGGTCAGGGCTTTTTATTATTCATTCTCAAAGCACTGGAATTTCTCATTGTATGAATTATGTAGTAGATATTTAATAATTTATTTAGCATATACTTGCTTAAAATGTCTGTCACTCCTGCTAGAATATAGACTTCATGATGACAAGCACCATGTCTAGCATGAGAGCAGAGAGACTGTGCCCTGCACATAAGAGGTGCTCAGAATATTCCTGGGTAAATAATTCAAAGTCTTCCTTCAGGAAAGTTCAAAGAGCACCGTGTTTCTTACTTCATTATCATTCTAGACATGTAGATTAGTAATAAGTAGTCTTGCAGACGGAGGAACAAAAACTTCTGATTGTGGTTTATGACTTAAAAACTAGAGTGTTGAATCTGAGTTTTTGATTCTCACTATAACTCTTAATTCTGGTAGGAAAATATTTTCCTTTTGTTTTTCTTTTTTTCCCCCTTTTGTGTAGTTAAAATATTTAAGGGGAGCTTATAGAAAGTTTTGTAAACTTGAAGTAAAAAAACTTCATTTATTATTTCCAGTGTGAGTTAGACTTTGTAAATATTAGACTTTATGAAAATTCGTATAGTGTTTATAGATAACTGTTATTCATTCACATTGATTTGAGATTAATTTTTATATTAACTTTGCCCAATTTCTTGTATTTCAATTTTATAGGTTAATTTCACCTACCAATTTTTGAAAAAGAAGTTCTATATATTCAGCCAATTTATGTATGATGAACATATCAAATCTCGGTTGATTAAAGATATTCGGTTTTTCAGGGAAATCAAGGACCAAAATGATCATAAGGTATTTTCACATATTCTTTTTAAGGTAGTTTGATTCAACCCTTGAGTATATAGCAGATGTTTATGCTGAAGTTCATTATGATACTCTGTAGCGGGGTTTTCATTTTTTTCAATTATTTTTCATAATAATGTCTCCTAGATACGGTCTCCCCAGTTTCTTGTATTTCCCCTTATAATTTCTTACTTTTTGCATTCTCTGTAGGCTACAGTGTAAGGATCAGTGTAACCAGGTGTTACTTTATTTATTTTAAATAAGGCAGAAGCAAAACATACTTTGAAACATTTAAACAACATAGAGTGCATCAACTGAGTGATCTCCTTCATTTCTCTTTCTCCCACTTTCATTCTCTGGAGGCAGTTGCTGTTAATATTGTGATGTGATGCTTCTAGATGTCTGTGTGATAAACATAGCTATTTCCCTCTGCATGCACTACTTTTTTCCTAACAAAAATGGTGTAATACTACACAGATTATTTTACAATATGCTTATCATAGTTCTCTACATATAGATCTGCCTCATTCTTTTTAACAGTTGATAGTAAAGATGTATACCATAACTTACTTAATCTTCCCCAACTGACAAATATTTAGGTTTTTCTCATTTTTTAGTGTTATTAACAGTGCTGCAGGTAACGTCCTTACATATTTATCTCATTGTATTTGGAGACTCTTAAAGTTCTGAAAGGTGAATTGCTAGAAGAGAAATTTCTAGGGCACATAATATGAATATTTAAAATTCTGATACATGTTGCTACATACTCTAAAAACACTGTACCGGTTGATATTCCCATCTGTAATTTATAAGAATGCTGTTTTCCCTTCACCCTCTGGGCTGAGTTTTCGAATAATGAAGAGAAATCTGAGTGGTACTAGTATAGATGCATGTAGCCATGCAGATAGAGAACCAACATGCTTATTAGATGAGTTTTATATTTGATTTGCCACATATGGAACTATTTTAACTACTCTTTAGCATTACCTAATTGCAACCCTCTAATAAACTAGTTAGTAGTTCTCATCAGTGTCAAAGCAGTAAAATACTACTTTCTAGTAAAATAACTAGTAAAATTACAGATTACAGTTATCAGTGGAGAATTTAATTGTCTCCTTTTTATTGGAATAAATTCCTAGTATTCAGAGAAATTATCATTCTGTTTGTAAGAATTGTGCCCATTTGTTATTAGTATAAAATGAGTAATTTCCTAACTTTTAATCAGCTAAGACTTGAAAAATCTTTTTTTTATTGGTGATGGCAACTAGAAATTTTAGCTTAGCTAATATGTATTATTTGGGAAGGAGTGTATTTATATATATCCTACCTCTTCAGCCCACAGGAACTTGGTTGGACATCTCTGAAGAAATGTTTCTAGGAGGAATTGGTTTCTTTTGACTATCTAATAGAATAGTTGGATATTGGGAGACTAATAATGGTGGTGGAAAACTTAAATTTGGTGACTTTAATAATAATTACTTTCCTTAGCTAGTGGCAAAAAGAAGTTAAATTTATATTGACCTTGGATATTGGTAGTTTTTGTGCTATAAATTTTTGTCATTAGATTTGAGTGATTTTTTTTTTTAAGCACAATGGAAATAAAAAATTAGAAGCAAGTGGTATTAGCATGGTTGATTTTAGTGGTTGAATTTATAGGCAATTTATGCTTTAGGGGTCTTTATTAATAAAGGTAATCTTTAAATTATCTCTTTAGTATCCTTTTGAAAGAGCAGAAAAATTCAATCGAGGCATCAGAAAACTTGGAATTACCCCAGAGGGACAAAGCTACCTTGATCAGTTCAGGCAACTCATCAGCCAGATTGGTAAGTTATTATAAAAGAGTTGGGAAATAAAATACAAATTCCAAGAATCTTTTTGCTTAAATATCCTATACAAATAATCAACTTAATATATGAGTGCCTGAGATCAATTTTATCTCACTAGAGTGATGTTCTTACCAGAAGTTTTCAAGTATGATTGGACTATTGGTACAGAAATAATTGATAGACTGTGGACTAATATATGTTGAATAAAATCAATTAAATTAAAAATATATTTAACTTATCTCAACTATCATGCTCATAATAGTCAGCTGGTAACTGTTTATTAGGTACTTAACCCTGTTCATTGGCATGCCTTGGGCTTTAAAAACTTGTTCCCTGGGGTGCCGTGGTGGCTCAGTTGGTTAAGCATCTGCCTTTAGCTCAGGTCATGATCCTAGTGTCTTGGGATCGAGTCCTGCATTGGGTCTCCTTGCTCAGTGGGGGGCCTGCTTCTCTCTCTCCTTCTGCCTGCTCCCCCTGCTTGTGCTCTCTCTCTCTCTCTGTCAAATAAATAACTAAAATCTTAAAAAAAAAAAAGAAAAGAAAAATTGGTTCCCTGAAGTTACAGCCTAAGTGCAAAGGTATAAAATAATGTATGTGGAAAGTTAATTAATATAAGTAAGTCACATTACTTATGGATCAGTTTAGTTAAAGATGAAATATTAAATATTATAATTTTCTGTGTTACATCTTTTCATATGTGTATATAATTTGAGCTGTCCTGCCTCACAGGTAGAATGTTTCTTTCTGAAATGTGTTACATTATATTTAAAAGCAAGAACTACATTTAGTAATCAGAGATTAACAAAACTATACTTGAGCTTTCCACAGACATTATCTCCGGTAATGTCCTCACAAAAACCCTAAGTCAGAGGCATGTAATCATCATTTTAAAGATGAAAAAGAGAAGCTCAGAGAAATAGTGTTGCTCGTACTTAAGCCGGGTTTTTTTTAGCTTAAATCCAAAGGTGTTTAATATTCTTCACAGTTACAAACTACAAGCAGTTGGTGAATTCTTATTGACAGCAGTTTGGTAAAATTATGCTCTTCTAGATGCCAGAAATAGAGATAGCCTTCGTTCTCAAAGGACTTTAAATTTACTGGTGGGGAAGATATTGGAAAGATTTAGTTCTGGAGTGAAGTCATTGAACACTAGCTTAAATTTTATAATTTAATTGGTTTACATAGTAGACATTTCTATTATGTATTAGTACAAGAACTTAGAGAATTTAATATTTGTAGTTTTTTTAAAAACAATTTAATAATGAGGTATTATTCCACAAGTACAGTTTTCTTCATAGAGACATTTGATGTCATATTAGATTGTAAACTTCTGGAGCAATAGATCTTAACCCTTTTTGAGAATCTGATGAATGATGAAAACTCTGGTTTGGTTTCCCCCAGAACCATGTACTATGCATACAGTTTTGCATATTATTATACCAGAGTTCAGGTGCTTAAAGTTAGAGTCCATGGGCCTCAGATGAAGAGCTGTTTTTCTAAAGCATTATTGCTTAAAACTTCATTTATTTGCATACCAATGTCAGAGGTTTTTTTCCACATGTGAGTACTGCTTGCACTATTACTTAGTTAATATTTTTATATTTTTTAAGGTATAATTTTTTCTTATGAAATAGTCCTTAAACTATGAGCTTACTACGCTGGTCATTTTTGCACAGTACACATCAAAATAATTCCCCCCAACACACAAAAAATAATGTCACCTCAGTTGCGACCAGGTTGAATATTATCCTTTTCACTTTGTTCCAGGGTTTTATTCTTTATTCTCTTCTTAGAAAATATAAATTCTTCTTCTTAGAAATTCTTCTCTTCTTAGAAAATATAAATTCTTCCTTTTTTTTTTTTTTTAAAGATTATTTATTTATTTATTTGACAGAGAGAGATCACAAATAGGCAGAGAGGCAGGCAGAGAGAGAGGAAGGGAAGCAGGCTCCCTGCCGAGGAGAGAGCCCGATGCGGGGCTCGATGCGGGGCTTGATGCGGGGCTCGATCCCAGGACCCTGGGATCATGACCTGAGCCGAAGGCAGAGGCTTTAACCCACTGAGCCACCCAGGCGCCCCATAAATTCTTCTTCTTAGAAATTCTTCTCTTCTTAGAAAATATAAATTCTTGTAATATAATATATAATTATATAAATATCGTAGAAATAGAAATGCGGGACGCCTGGGTGGCTCAGTGGGTTAAGCGGCAGCTTTCGGCTCAGGTCATGATCCCAGTGTCCTGTGATTGAGTCCCACATCGGGCTTCATGCTCGGCGGGGAGCCTCCTTCTCTCTCTCTGTCTCTGCCTGCCACTCTGTCTGCCTGTGCTCGCTCTTGCTCTCTCTCTCTGACAAATAAATAAATAAAAATCTTAAAAAAAAAAATAGAAATAGAAATGCTTGTAAAGCATAGTGATGTATTTTTGAGTCTGTTATATATCTTTTTTTTTTTTTTAAGATTTTATTTATTTATTTGACAGACAGAGACCACAAGCAGGCAGAGAGAGAGGAGAAAGCAGGCTCCCCATGGAGCAGAGAGATCCCAGGACCCTGGGATCACGACCTGAGCCAAAGGCAGAGGCTTTAACCTGCTGAACCACCCAGGCGCCCCTGTTATATATCTTGAGCCTGTGAAATATCTTGAGAAAAAGAGTAAGAAATCTTAGGGTTGGGAGCAAAAGGAAAAGTCACTTAGTCTAATAACCTGCCTGCTGACATAATCACCACCACCACTTACATTTATTGAGCACTTACTGTGTGCCAGAGGGTTCTGAGTGCTCTCATAATGCTGTTGGCATTACTACACATTCATTCTACAGGTATTTATTGAGGACAACAAATGTTTCTAGGTACTGGTGATATATATGGCATTGAACAAAATTTCTGCCCTGTAGATCTTAATTAAACAGATGAAGAGATTTATGATTTTCTTAATAACATTTTCTTTTCTCTGGTTTTATTATAAAAACACAGTATATAATACACCTAACATAAAAAAATGTGTTAATTGACTATGTCACTAATTAAAGCTTTTGGTTAATTGTAGGCTATTTAGTAGTTAAATTATAGGGGAGTCAGAAGTTAAATGCAGGTTTTCAGCTATGCAGGTATGGGGGTTTGGCGCCCCTAACTCCCATGTTGCCCAAGGGTCAACTGTACTAGTGAATTCCTACCATGTGCTAGGATGTGTTGGCTCTAGGGATGGAGCAGTGTCATGGATTTTGCATGCCAGTTGGGAGAGACAAAAAAAGATACAGAATATGTCAGTGTTAAGTGCTGGGTAAGGAGATGTAATGGTTCTGCACAGTGCTGTTCAGTGATGTTCAGGGAAAGCTCAAAGGAAGTGATATTTGAGCAGGGACCTAAATAACACCAGGGAATAAGCCATGTGCATATTCAGGGAAGGAAAGAGCATATCTGAGAGAGGTGACAGTAAGTGCCAAAGTCCTGAGTCTATTTAGCATTTTTGGGAAATAGGGGCTAGAATGGAAGGGTTAGTAAAGTCCTGAGTTGTAGGGCAGGACATCAGAGCAGCAGCAAGGGGCAAGATCACACAGGGTTCTGCTGACCACATAAGAAATTTGAATTTTATTGAGATGGAAAGCCATTGTCGAGTTTTCAGAAAAGAAAGGATATAGTTTGAAAAGAACGACCAGCACTGCTGCTTTGTAGATAAGAGATTAGGAAGCAGGGTGCTGAAGGTGGAAGGAGGGAAATCAGGGAGTCTTTGCATATTAACAGAGGTATAGGCAAGAGATGTGGTGCTTTGGAATAAGGTCATAGCTATGAACATTCTGAAAGTAGACCTATTATAATTTGCCCATTGATTAGATATGAAGAATGAAAGAAAGAAAGGAATCAGGGATGACTTCAGGACATTTTGCCTGAGCAGTTGAAAGGATAGAAATGTCAGTTTCTGAGATAGGAAATATACCACGGTGAATATGACTTAAACATATTAAATTAAAAATTCTTCTTAGTCACGTGGGCATTGGCATTGGATTAAAAAACCTGGAGGAGTCGTCCAGGCTGGAGATGTAATTTGGAAGCATCAAGTAAAGATTTCTTGATATCATTTCCCTTTGCATGTATGGGGGTGGCAAGGGAGGAAAGAGAGATGGAGGCACTCAATGTGATGAGGAAGAAATTATTGACATAGAAATTTCAAATTATTTGTTTTTTTTAAAAAGATTATTTATTTATTTATTTATTTATTTATTTATTTGACAGACAGATCACTAGTAGGCAGAGAGGCAGGCAGAGAGAGAGGGGGAAGCAGGCTCCCCTCTGAGCAGAGAGCCTGATGCGGGGCTGAATCCCAGGACCCTGAGATCATGACCTGAGCCGAAAGCAGCGGCTTAATCCACTGAGCCACCCAGGCGCCCCCCTATTTGCTTTTTAAAAAGTAGTCAACATTTAATGAATTTGTTCATCAAATGTCAGTCACATATAATTTTTGATATAGCTGTGTTTAAATATATGTATTTATATTTTAGGTACACAAATAATGTAAATTTTACTTATAGAGTAAGAACTAAAGTAAAACAGACAAGAATCCTTTGGTACTTAAGAGTAGTAAAGCCATGCTATGTCTGACTGTATTCCTGGCTTTTGGAGTTTAGAATTATTTGTATAAATATCTGATTTGTATGTGTGTGTCATTTTTAAGGTAATGCTATGGGCTATATACGGATGATAAGATCTGGCGGCCTTCACTGTAGCAGCAATGCCATTAGGTATGGATGCAAACATCACTTTTGCCTTGCTTATGCCATATATAAATTTTATGTCCTTTAATTTATCTTTATTGTGGATGATATTGTGAAGAAGTTTTTCTTATTGATATATTTTGATTTAAAATATGTAAATTTGATTTAAAATTCTACTGGTTAAATTCTTTTCTTGAATTTTAAGACTATAGCAGATCTTTGAAAATCTTTATTTCTCTTAAAGTTATAGTTAACTTATCAGTACAGTTTCTGAATGGTTCTAAAGATTACATGACTTTAAGCATTAAAATTTGATTATTCATATCTGAAAGTCAATTTTGGAATTAAATTGGTTATATTAATAATAATACTGAAATGGAAAGTTCTTTCCAAATATATGGTTGAAAAATTTAGAGTCTTACAATACCACTTTCATATCTATGTCAGTCGTACATATTTAACTTAATAAAATTATTTCCCCAATTCTTAGATTTGTGCCTGATCTTGAAGATATTGTAAATTTTGAAGAATTAGTGAAAGAAGAAGGTCTTGCAGAAGAAACATTAAAAGCAGCAAGGTACTCTAATTTTGAAATAATCTAAATTTGTAGATTTAAAAAGTATATATATATATATATATTTTTAAGATTTTATTTATTTATTTGATAGACAGGGATCACAAGCAGCAGAGAGGCAGGTGGGGTGGGGGAAAACAGGCAAAGAGCCTGATGCGGGGCTCGATCCCAGGACCCTGAGATCATGACCCGAGCTGAAGGCAGAGGCTTATTAACCCACTGAGTCACTCAGGTGCCCCTAAAAAGTATATTTTTATAATAAAAACATTTTAAAGGGAAGATTAGAGGGTAATATACATATACTTATATTTTTGTGTTTTTATTGTGTAAGTTATGGTCTCAGTTTAGGAGATACAGTTTTTTTAAGACTACAGTATTATGAGATTTTACAACTTCAATAAAAAGGAATCTTCTAGAACATGGTAATATAGTAGCCTCTAGCCACTGTGGCTCTTGAGCACCTGACATGTGACTAGTCCAAATCGAACTGTGTTGAAGTATAAAGTATATAATTTTGAGGATTTAGTGTAAAAAAAGGCAAATATCTCATTAATAAAATTCATTTCACTGTTTAACTTTTTTTATATTTGTTTTCCAGCACAGTTCTAGAATACCAGTCCCTCATTTCACATAATCTAGAGTAGTATTGTCCAGTACAGTAGCCACTACCACATATAGCTGTTGAACACTTGAAGTGGGGCTAATGGGATGAGGGAACTGAATTTAAAATTTTATTTCATTTAAATTTAAATAACTGATGGCTCTCTTATTGGACAGTGCAGACCTACACACTTGAGTTGTGAGTTTGGAACTCAATTTAAAAGTTGAGAGAGGCATGTAGAATTGTTAAGAAATTATTTAGACAACTGTAAATTTCATTATTAATAATTGTAACAGTTTTTTGACTCAGGCAGGAAAGGGCATCCCTGGACAAAGTGGAGACAGTTTGAATCTCAAAAAGAATAATGGCAGGGGTGCCTGGGTGACTTAGTTGGTTGAATGTCCAACTCTCGACTCAAGTTATGATCTCAGGGTTGTGGGATCGAGCCCCTTGTCAGGCTCTGAGCTCAGTGGAGAGTCTGTGTAAGATTCTCTCTCTCCCTCTGCCCCTCCCCGACTTGTGCACTTGCATGCTGTCTCTCAAAAAATAAACTAATAAAAAGAATAAGGGTAGAAATTGATTATAATACATTGAATAAAAAAATCATGAGCCCTAGTGGTAGTAAGAAAGATGAAGAGCAGAACTTTTTGTAAAAAAGTTCCTTTTTTACAGAAGAATGCAAGCTAATAGGTGCAGAAGGGATGAGAAAATCTAGGGAGAAGTCATTGTTTTGTAACCGCCACTATACTGCTTGAAACCAGACAAAAATCATCAATGAAACAGTGTTGGAGAACAGAGTATTCATTCACTATCAGAAGATTATCCCAAAGATTGCTTAATAACCAACCACAAAAGGGAAAACTATCTTAAGAGAGATTGATGTATTGCGCCAAGCGATCAAACATAGCATCACCAGTTAACAAGACACACTTATATTATGGCGCCTCCTGATGAGTAATAGCAAGCACCTATGTTGTGTTCTTGCCAGGTTCCAGTTGAGGTAGGGAGGTACAGATGAAGCATTAGTGAAGACAGTTAAAATGAAGAGGAATTTATTTACAATGAAATGGAACTCTATAGGACTTACTGTGGGAAGAAGAAATACAAAACTATTTAAAGTTCTAAGATGCCCTGAATATTTTATTTTAGGAACTAAGTTAATAAGCAATAGCAGTCAGCTTTTTTTCATATGAAAATGAGTTCATTCTGAACTCCAAGGAAATTGACTTAAAAATGTCTTTTATAATGTTTTATACTTTTGAGCATTCTCATCTAAGATGATAAGAGATGGATTTAAAAAGCCATACCTTTTCGGGACATCTGGGTGCCTCAGTTGGTTAAATGTCTGACTCTTTTTTTTTTCTTTCTTTTTTTTAAGATTTATTTATCTGAGAGAGAGAGAAAGAGTGCACGTGCATGTGTGTGTGGGGAAGAGCAGTGGGAGAGGAAGAGAATATCAAGCAGACTCCCTGCTGAGCATGGGGCCCGAGGTGTGGAGCTGGATCTCACAGCCCTGAGATACCAGGACCTGAGCTGAAATCAAGAATCAGGAAACTTGAGGCATCTGGGTAGTTCAGTTGTTCTGACTCTTGATTTCGGCTCAGGTAATGATCTCAGGGTTATGAGATCGAATCCCACATGTCAAGCTCTGTGCTGGTTGTGGAGCCTGCTTAAGGTTCTCTCTGTCCCTCTGTCCCACCTCCGCAACCTCACACATGTGTATATGTGCTATCTCTCTGTCTCTCGCCAGATAGATAGATAGATAGCCAGCCAGCCAGCCAGCCATACCTTCTTTTTGAGAAAGGAACCAATAAATAATGTTTTTTGTATTTTAGGCATTTGGATTCAGTCCTCAGTGATCACACACGAAATTCTGCTGAAGGCACAGAGTATTTCAAAATGCTCGTAGATGTTTTTGCTCCAGAATTTCGAAGACCAAAGAATATACATCTTCGAAATTTCTATATCATTGTTCCGCCTCTGGTGAGTTTTTTTTTTTTTTTAAGTTAGAAAATAGATCCAGTTTCTTTGTAGCAGGAAATGCATATCGACTTTGTTACTTAAATGTGATCTCAGTGAATGCGGCCTAGGAATTTTACTTAACTAGCTATGCAGAATGAAACTTATTTTAGATGGATTTTTGTTGGTAACTGCTGGAAAAAATCTAGTGTTATTTAAATCGAGTGTACTCCATTTTACATATATATATATATACACATATGTGTATATGTATATATACACACATACACACACACCATAGTATCTTTGGGCTGATTATACTATGTAATCATTTTAAGTGATGAACACAGACTAATTTCTAATTGTTAAAATATGAAGTTGTTTCTCACACATCTCTTAAAAGTATTACTATTTAAGGACAAGTTCTTTCTATACAGTAGCAAATACTAACATTTAGATAAAATTTTAAGTGCTGCTTCATAGTATAATAGTGTGTACTGCTCTAATTCTATATAGTTGCCGTCTAAATACCGCTCAAGTTACTCCAAATCACATCATAGAGTTGTTGCATTGGGGAAAATAATGGAATCAAGAGATTAGAGCGGCATACTAGCAGTAAGAGTTATGTTTCCCTAAAGATTTCTATAATGAAACTGTTTTTTAAAAAATTTGTAAATGGGTAGCTCTAAAACCTAAATATCACTAGACAAATGTAGCTTTTGATTACATGTACTTTGATCAAGAGTAATAAATTTTCATATTGCTGCCTGACTTGTTAACGTAGTTTCTTACATATTACTATCATTTTTGTCCTTTGAAAGCAGTTGATGGTCTGTGGACAGCTTTTTTCTTTGTAAATGTTCTTTTCTACTGTTTTTAAATATGTTTATTGTTAATGCTCTAGCATAATTGTTAATGCTTTATCATAATTATATGTTGTAACTGTGATGTAGCAAATACTATCTTTTCATCCTAAAATAGTGTCGAACTGGAAGCAAATCTGTCTTGGTTATACTTTGATAACAGTGTAGTTAACTTAGGGTGACTTGTCATTATATTTCTTTAAGTTGAAGGACGGTGTACTGAAACCATAGTAAACAGCAAATGGGGCGTTAATGGAAGAGTGGAGTGTTGCAGGGCAGCTGTCCGAATTCCATCAGTGATGGGTAGATGGACAGCACTACAGGGAAATACAGGACACAGTTCTTGTGCTTGAATTTGTCATCTAATTCCAGAAGAAAGACAAACATAAGTGAGCTATCCAAAAAAAAGATTTAAATAATAGTTGGTAGAGATTTCACGAATCTAATTAATTTCCCAGTGAGTTTTTCAGGCAAAAAAACCGAGACTTAATACTATGTTTCCAGCATAGGCTATTATAGTATCTTTCACAGTTTATCACAATTATTCCTAAACATGTCTCTTTTTACCCTTCTAGAGCTGTGCTATCCATATACAGCCATAAGTGGCTACTTAAATTAATTCAAATTTTATAAAATAAAATCTAGTTCCTCTGTTTTGCTAGCCACATTTCAAGCACTTAGTGGCCATATATGGCTAGTGGCTTATTGTATTGGACAATACAGATACACAGTATTTCTATCATTGATGAGAAAGCTGCTCTAGAGTGTGGACTCTTTGATGGTATTCCATTTTTAAAAATCATAATTACTTAATTTAGCCTGGAATCGTTAATAAATCTTTGTTGAATAGATGATAAGGTATTTTGTAGGAGCTGAATTTTTAAGGAAGCATTTTTTGGGGGAATTCATTTATCCAAATGACTACTAATTCTTTTTAACCATAAAGAATATGATAAATAGTATTTTAGAATGAAGTGCCTCCAGCTTTCACTTAGAGTATGACTTTGGACAAATTACTCAGCCTCTCAAACGTCAGTGTCCTCATCTGTAAAATGTACATAATATTTTATAAGGAACCATATATGAGACACTGTGCTTGGGGTATATGGTGATCAGTGATTAGGGGAGTGCTTGTTAAAGGACTCAGAAACAAGAGCCATTAAAAGATACTGGTGCAGATTGTGATCTCCCGAGAGTCCAGTTAAATGAGGAAGATGTCTAAAATCAAAAGGACGGGACCTAGAAGAGATCCTGTTTATAATTTTTGAAATGTCTGTTTTAAGAACTAAATTCTGAAGATACTTCAGCACAGTTGTTTCTCTAATATATCTTTTTAGACCCTCAACTTTGTAGAGCATTCCATTAGCTGCAAGGAGAAATTGAATAAAAAAAATAAAATTGGAGCTGCTTTTACTGATGATGGCTTTGCCATGGGTAAGCTTAATGGAATTGTTTTTCCATTAATTTTATGTTCACCTATTATAATGGATTTTTAGAAACATTTGCTTAATAAGACTGTGTGCCCTTTGTAGATTTGTTTTTCCTGAGCAGTGTTTACTCTTTATTTTTTAACTGGGTCATCTGATTAGTAGTACTTGTTTTCCATTATTTTATAACTATCATTCATTCCCCCTTGGTATTGCTAATCACTTAGTCTGTTGGACCTAATATTTAGGCTGTGTCGTTGTGGTGGTTTTTTTTTTTTTTTTTAAAGATTTTATTTATTTATTTGACAGAGATCACAAGTAGATAGAGAGGCAGGCAGAGAGAGAGAGAGAGAGGGAAGCAGGCTCCCTGCTGAGCAGAGAGCCCTATGCGGGACTCGATCCCAGGACCCCGAGATCATGACCTGAGCCAAAGGCAGTGGCTTAATCCACTGAGCCACCCAGGCGTCCCTCGTTGTGGTGGTTTTAAGAGTTTTCTCATCTTGTGTTGAGTTTCCCTGTATCTTCCTCAGCTGCTGGCTATTTAGCAATGGAAGTTTTTCCCCAACCTCCCATCCATGTTCTCTCTAAGTGATCTTCATAGCCTGTTTTTTTTTTTTTCCTTGATTGGCTTATTTTTAGTTCTTTATACTTTTGTATCTTTTTTTTCTCTAGAGGAGTAGAATACAACTTTTGAACTCTTTATAATTTAGCTTTGGTTTTGCTAATGACTGTAGGTGTGGCTTACATATTGAAGCTTTTGGATCAGTACCAGGAATTTGACTCACTTCACTGGTTCCAGTCTGTTAGAGAGAAGTACCTGAAGGAGATAAGAGCAGTTGCTAAGCAACAGAATGTGCAGTCAGCTAGTCAAGATGAAAAACTACTACAGACCATGAATCTCACTCAGAAGCGCCTGGATGTCTGTCTACAGGTAGAGGAGAGTAATAGTCAAATCTGCTGATAATCTGAAAAAACAAATCCTAAGAAACCCCCTTTTAAACAAGTGAGATGAATAGTGGTAATTATATTTTTTTAAAAATGGCATTTGGAAGCCATTTGATTCCATATTAAAAATGGATGGGATTACTTAGTTGAGTTTTTCCTTCTTTTTTAAATATTTTATTTATTTGAGAGAAAGAGCAGGAGCCAGAGGGAGGGAGGGAGAAACAGACTCCCTGCTGAGCAGGGAGCCTGACCTTGGGGTCTTTGCCAGACCCAGAGACCATGACCTGAGCTGAATGCAGCCATTTAACGAACTGAGCCACCCAGGCGCCCCCTAGCTCAGTTTCTGTATTTATGATTTACACTAAAGCTCTTTAGAAGTTATATAGATCTCTAATAATTTTAATATTTTGCTATAATGTTTTCAGCTTTTATTTTACATTTTTTTATTTATTTAGGAATTTGAATTGCTCTATTTTTCACTGAGCAGTGCAAGAATTTTCTTCAGAGCAGACAAGACTGCAGCTGAAGAAAACCAAGAAAAGAAAGAGAAAGGTCAGTGAGTGGCTTAAATTTGGAAAGGCAGTAAATCTTTCTTTAATAGTAGCCACAAATGTGGTAGTCAGAATCCCAGCTTCCTTTTCTTTTGGGAAAATAATTTAGACCTAGAAATGCCTTTAAAAAAAAAAAGTATAGCCTACATGGATAATTTGTGAAACCAAAAAGAAATTTACATTGTTCTTACATTTCATTCTGGGGTAACTTTTTATTCATTTTCATCTTTTCTTAATTTAAATAAAATTTAACAAGTTTAGATTTTCTTTCACCCTTCAACTTGTGTCTGACAAGAAGGAACCGATTAGGAGGAACACTAAGTGTTTTCTGAAGGCAGAGCTGTTGATAACTAGACACAGACTGAATGAGATGGGACAGGTGACTGAGGAGGTAGTAAAAGCACTTGGGGCTCTGTAGTGTCATGGTTCAAGGCCTCTCGCCCTCCACCATAGCCAGAATCAGAGCGCAGTGTAATCCTGATAACTGATTGTCATATCCATGAACTGGGTCATTACAGAAAGGATTCTATCCATTGTATTCTTTGTGTAAATGGTATAAATTGCTTATTTCATACTTAAGGACTCACATGATACATTTCTCTCAGATATAAAATTTAGGAACAGTTGTCTTCCCTGAAGAATGGATATTTCCTCTTTTGTGTTCCAGAAATTATGTAACTTAGGTTTTCCTCTTTGCTCGGAAGCTCAAAACTAGGTACAGCAACTGAGTTGAGTTTTCATGTTTGCCCTTTTTCCTGTTCTCTTATATTTCATAAATCAAGGTGTAAAACTTAATATTTCATAAAATAAGATGTTTTATTAATCTTATTTTGTTAGTTAAAATTTAAAGTATATATTTTACACTAAATAGAGGTGATTCTCTTAGACCGCTTATATCAATTAACATATTCCCTGATAATGTTGCATAAATTAAATATTATTATGTTAATAATTAGGATATGCAAGCAATTTTGGAGTTTAGACTAAGTAATAATCATGTGCTTGAAAGTGATTTCATGCTGGTACCTGGAAGATGTACAGTATTTCTTACATGAAAAAAAAAATATATATATATGTGTATTCTGTTTAGGTTCTTTTCTAAAGCTAAGGTAAATTGGAAGAAATTTGAGTGAGCTTGATCTAAATTTTGAGGAAATCCAGTTATTGCTTAGGTTCTGCTTAGGCATTTTCCTGCTAGAAGCTTAGCTCCAGCTGAGCTTACTGGGAAGACTCTGCAGGTGGATTAGATCCTTACTTTCAGGCCTCAGGCATTAAGGCAAAACAGACAAACCTTTCCATCTCAGTGGAACTCCTTGCTTTGGACTATTTTTAATGAACTCTATGATCCTGGTTGATGCATTTCACCCATATGTTTGGGTTCTTCTGTTTTAGGACTCTGTGTTAGCTAAAGTTGCTCAGATGTGTAGTCAGAGTTGCAGGAGACATGAGATAGTTTTCCTCTGTTAATTAAGTATGTGCATGTGACATTTTGCACAAAAAAACCCAGGAGTTCGTTTTATACAATTATAGTAAAAACCTGCTTTGAAAAGTAAGTTATAAACCCAAATGGAAAGTTATTTATTCTGGACATTTTTTTTTTTTAATTATTTGACAGACGGAGATCACAAGTAGGCAGAGAGGCAGGCAGAGAGAGAGAGAGAGAGAGAGAGGAGGAAGCAGGCTCCCCGCTGAGCAGAGAGCTCAATGCAGGGCCTGATCCCAGGACTCTGAGATCATGACCTGAGCCAAAGGCAGAGGCTTTACATTGAGATACCCGGGCACCCCTATTCTGGGCAATTTTTTTTTTTTTAAAGGTCAAGTCTTGTTTATTCCTTCTCCCTTTCTTTCTTTCTTTCTTTCTTTCTTTCTTTCTTTCTTTTTAATAGAGATTACAAGTAGGCAGAGAGGCAGGCGGAGAGAGAGAGAGGAGGAAGCAGGCTCCCAGCTAAGCAGAGAGCCCGATGCGGGGCTCGATCCCAGGACCCTGGGATCATGACCTGAGCTGAAGGCAGAGGCTTTAACCCGCTGAGCCACCCAGACGCCCCTCTGGGCAATTTTATATGTGAATTTGCAGCAGTGTTTGTATCAGTAACAGCAGTGCACTGTAATAGTGATTTGTTGGCCTGACTGGGGGAACCAGCCAAGAGGCAGCATGCCTTCAGATGTGTGTGAGACTCCACCCCAGAGGCAGTTGTGATTTCTCACAATTCTGCACCCTTAGTAAGTACTGGTCAGAACATTACATTTGCAATAATTAGCTTAAATTTCTTAAAAAATTAAGGTAAATAACTCAATATACTTTAGGGAACTACTATTAGGGAACTATTTGGTAGGTGCCCATTTTCTTAATTTGGAAATTTAGCAATGCAGTCCTTCTCAATTTTTACTTAATTCGTTTTTAAAAAATAATCATAAATCTGTCCGTTGTTACTTTTATCCATGCTTCCAGAAGAGACAAAAACAAGCAATGGAGACCTGTCCGAGAGCACTGTGTCTGCAGATCCCGTTGTCAAATGATACTGATGGTATGTGTTGCCCGTCTGAGATCATCAGGATCGTGTCAGTACTGTTACGGGTGAAATGATGTTAATGAGTTAATGATGAAGTGTTTCCTGGGCCACATCTCTGGTAATCGGAGGATGTTGCAACTCTTTAAAGCGGTTCTCCAAAGTTAAGTCTATTCTTCTTCCAAAGGCTCTCTCTACGTTTCACAAGTTGAGAATGAGGTTTTAAATGTGAATTTTTGCCTGGACTTTAGGCTAGCAGATGTGCCTGTGGAGAGTTATCTGAAATGAAGCCATGGAAGGGCCACTTTGCATTCCTGAACGGCTGCCTCAGATCTCTTGTAATCTGTGTGAGGGGTTTTCATTTGTATTTGCATAGGTCTTGGATCAATTTTTGTCTTACTAATTGGAAATTCAATACATACACTATGTACAGCCAGCAAATACATGTTTAAACAAAATGAATGAAGTCTGAAATTTATGAAGCATAATACCAATATTCTTATAGCAGGAATATTTAAAGATGGTTTTGATAGTAGAGGTGAGGCACAAGTATGTTATGTACCTTCAGTGTACAGTGTAAAGTTGATTCATTTTTAATTTTATGTGACTTACAAGAGCTGTTAATGTCTTTGATAAGACATTTTATAACTAGTTTACATTGCTTTGAGAACAGGTAACCTCCAACAACTGCTTTAAATTGAAGATTTACTTAATACTCAAAATGAAAGAAAATTCAGAGAAAGCCATAGAGTTCTGCTTGAAGCTTCGCTTTTGGTTGAAGGCACTACATATGATATCAGAGAGAATTATATGGATTTTTATTTCTACATCCAAACTCAGGTTTCTTCTACATTAGGTTGAATTGAAATCTTGGTGATGATTTGGGCAGACTTTTCTTTAAACCAAGCATAATCTAAGACACCAGATTAAGCACTGTGCAGGCTTTTAAAAAATTAACCACTGTGACAATAAAGTTATGATAAATTAAATCATTTACTGATTTAAAAAGTACAGTAAGATTTTGAATAAATTTAGTTCCTGGCAGGCTACTAGCTTTATTTTTGTAAAGATTATGTCAGTTAATAATAATATGGTTAATCATGACCTATAATCTTTTAATATGATACTTTAGAATGGAAACAAAGTACACGTAATACTAACATCATTTGGGAAAACTTGATTTTTCCATTGCACTTGCCTGTTAAGCATTTCTTTGGGTATATCCTGCAAGATTCTAGCATTTGATTTCCAGCTTTTGGAATAGGTGTACAGTGCCCTATCTGTATTAATTGGTTACTGGCAGGGTAACTTTCCCAGCCCAAGATAAACACTTTCACTGTTCTGAGTCAGAAGAAACAGAATAGGTAGGAAATGTTTTTTGTTTATTATGTAAACATGACTTAACAGAATTCTGTACAATGGATGGATTAAAGGCATTTAATATTTCTAATTCATACTAACTGTAGAAATGGCCCTAAAGCATGCTGCATAATTAGTAATTTATATTTTCATTATTCAAATGTTTATATTAATGATCTTGCTTTGATTGCATCAAATTTGTCACCATTTCAGTATATGTGCTGCCGAAGCGAGCACAATTTGTCACCATTTCATAGCAACGATATTGTTCTGTTTTTTTTTAATCTGACTTCCCTAAAATAATCTCCTTTAATACGGATAGCAGTTGTCATTGGAAGAGAATCCAGTGTCTGTATTCATTATCCCCACATATCAATTCTTATCGATTTTATGAATACCATATAGAGTTCATATGCTTACTCCATGGATATGTACAATTAAGAAGAAAGTGATAGATAATTATTTTGCCATTCATTCAAAATAATGTCACTGCAGTCTGTGTAAGTTATACATATTTGAAATAAAATCTCTGGAAAGATTAAGCATACTTAAATGCTATTTAAGTGCAGAGCGATAGGGCTTGAGTGTTTCATACCAGTTAATCCACACATTTAGATGATGGTTTTCTTTGCTAACATATTATTGTTAAATATTGTTTTCAGACATACTGTAATTTAAAATTAGTTTAAACATTTGTTGTAAATTCACAAAAAAATTCAGTATTCAAATTCTCAGGAATTAAGGACTAACCATAACTTTGTCAGTTCTAATTAAGTTTTGTAAAGGATGGCAAGTTTGTTACCTCACTTGAGTGGGGCTTCCCCCTCCCCTAATTCTAAGAAAATATAATATGTATAATAAAACATTAATAAATACAATTTCAAAAATTTACTTCCCCTGGATGTTTATGTTCAAAATTGAATGTCTTATACCAGTACTTCTTAACATTAACCTTTTTGGAGTTCCCTTTAATAAAATATAGGGAATCTATTTCTAAAAAAAAAATCCTTGCATGTACATAGCCAGAAATTTATAAAATTGGTATTGGTTCCTCTTTGTGTATCCCAGGTGAAGATACTTTCATACTTTCCTTTGTACGTTTTTGATCCTTCTGTTGCTTGCTATTTTCAAATAAAAAGAGCCCATATGAATGTTTAATTTTAAATCCTTATCCTGGGGAGGGATCCTTGGTTTATAGTGTTTAATGTTAGAAATAACTAGTGCCATTTGCAAAACATGAGTTGAATTGAAATGACAATAATAAATGGGAGCCTTTTAAATATTACACTGGAGATAGGAGACACAAGCCTTTTAAATACAGTTGACCCTTGAACAGTCTGGGTTTAAACTGTATGGGTCTGCTTACATGCAGTTTTCAAAAATAAATACAGTATAGTACGATAAATATGTATTCTCTTAATATTTTAATACCATTTTCTCTAGCTTACTTTATTGTATGAACATAGGATGTGATACAGATAACATATACAATATGTGTTTCATTGTAAGGCTTCCATCAACAGTAGGCTCTTAGTTAAGTTTTGGGGGAGTCAAAAATTACATACAGATATTTATTTGACTGCATGAGGGGTTGGTACCCCTCACCTCCGTGTTGTTCAGGGATCAGCTGTACTACACTGGAGAAACTTCTTGGTAAAGTCTGATTGCTGCTCCTTTACTCTTCTGAGGTAATAAATCTGTAAGACTGGGGGAATGATGGGATAATGCCATCACATATGTCATGTTACTCTTTGATGGATAAATGCAAAAAGATAGATTTTAACTAATTTTAATAATTCTGTGGTTTTTTTCCAGCTAAAGTTTGAAGTTTCATACTGATGCATTCCTTTTAAGAAAGTTTTAACACTACAATTTC
This sequence comes from Meles meles, assembly GCF_922984935.1. Classification (NCBI taxonomy): domain Eukaryota; kingdom Metazoa; phylum Chordata; class Mammalia; order Carnivora; family Mustelidae; genus Meles; species Meles meles. Next base: position 16,797,783 of record NC_060072.1, on the reverse strand, counting down.
AAGTTTTTAGATGTTAGGAAGACTTAAACACGTTATGAGAGATTTCAGATTAAAAAAAAAAAAGGAATCCGGAGTAAGTGGACATCTTTAGAGATTAAAGGACCATCATGCAGTGAACTCAGACGGTGATGGCAAAGTTAATGCTTAGTTTATACAAAAAGTTCTTATGTATAGTGTATATGAAGTCGATTTGGGCAAATATATGGCTTCTCTGTTTGCCTCTCTTTACTCTAAAACCCAGTTTACCTGATAGTCTAGTTGTTCCCATTAATGGAGTTACCCTCATCAGTGGAGTTGAAATTTATCTTCTGATCAGTGTAGATTTGATGTCATAATTCTGGGGTCATTTTAAAAGGCTATACATTGTCTATGCAAGGTCTTTGTGTAGTAAAGCATTCTTTAGTAATGCCTCTTTTTTTTTTTTTTTTTTTTTTTTTTTAAGTAATGCCTCATCATTAAGGTGAGGGGGGAAGGTTAACACTTATATCCAGAAACACCTATCTATATTAACTTTATAGTATTTAATCATTTCAGAATGGGCACAAAAGTCTGGCATTAGAGATGCTAACTTTAAGTTGATACAATTACTGAATATCAGAATAATCTTCAAACGTTTATATACTTGATGAGAAAAGCACTTGCAGTCTCTGGTTTGTGCTGTATGTCTCAGAACCAATAGAAGCATAGACTTTGGAGCCAGACTGATTCAAATCCTGATTTGATTCTTAGCAAGTTCTTAGCCTCTCTGTGCTTCATTTTCTAAGGCATAAAATGGCCTAATAGTATAAAGCTCATAGACTGAGAGTTGAGTTAATTTGTGTTAAGCATTTTATAGGTCAGGAAACAGTTAGTACTATAAATGCTAGCTGTTAATGATTACTCATAGGCAGAAATGCACTTGGCTTATAATTAACTTCACTATTACTACTTTTAGGTGGAAAAGTTTGAAGGTAAACAGTATTTGACTCTGAGTGGGTCTCATAAAAACTTATCCTTTGTAAATGGCCCAGCTAAGTGTAGCCAGTGGAAGTCTTGCACTTCATTTTTTTCTTAATTCTTTAATTTTTATTTTTTTATTAACGTATGATATACTGTTTGTTTCAGGGGTGGAGGTCTGTGATTCATCAGTCTTACACAGTTCACAGTGCTGACCATAGCACATACCCTCCCCAATGTCCATCATCCAGCTACCCCATTCTTCCCCCCCTTCCCCACTCCAGCAACCCTCAATTTGTTTCCTGAGATTGAGTCTTTTATGGTTTGTCTCCCTCTATGGTTTTGTCTTCTTTCATTTTTCCTTCCCCTCCCCTATGATCCTCTGCCTTGTTTCTCAAATTCCACATTATCAGTGAGATATGATAATTGTCTTTCTCTGATTGACTTATTTTGCTTAGCATAATGCCCTTTAGTTCCATCCATCTCATTGCAAATGGCAAGATTTCATTTTTGATGGCTGTGTAATATTCCGTGTGTGTGTGTGTGTGTGTGTGTGTGTGTGTGTGTGTGTGTACCCCACATCTTCTTTATCCATTCATCTGTTGATGGACATCTAGTCTCTTTCCATAGTTTGGCTGTTTTGGGCATTGTGGGGTCATTGTGAGGTGGTATCTCATGTGGTTTTGATTTGTATTTCTCTGAAGCCAGAGTGATGTTGAGCACTTTTTCATATGTCTGTTGGCCATTTGGATGTCTTCTTTGCAGAAATGTCTGCTCATGTCTTCTGCCCATTTCTTGATTGGATTATTTGTTGCTTGGGTGTTGAGTTTGGTTCTTTATATTTGGATACTAGCCTTTTATCTGATAGATCAGTTGCAAATATCTTCTCCCATTCTGTCCATTGTCTTTTGGTTTTGTTGACTGTTTCTTTAGCTGTGCAAAAACTTTTTATCTTAAGTTCCAGTAGTTCATTTTCGCCCTGCTTCTCTTGCCTTTGGCCATGTATCTAGGAAGAAATTGCTGTGGCTGAGGTCAAAGAGGTTGCTGCCTGTGTTCGCAAGGATTTTGATGGATTCCTGTCTCACATTTAGGTCTTTCATCCATTTTGAGTCTATTTTTGTGTATAAGGAAAATAGTTTCATTCTTCTGCATATAGCTGTCCAATTTTCCCAACACCATTTGTGGAAGACACGTTTTTCCACTGGATATTTTTTCCTCCTTTGTCGAGGATAAGTTGACCATAGAGTTGAGGGTCCATCTCTGGGTTCTCTATTCTGTTCCACTGATCTGTGTCTGCTCTTGTGCCAGTACCATACTGTCTTGGTGATTACAGCTTCGTAATAGAGCTTGAAGTCTGGAATTGTGATGCCACCAGCTTTGCTTTTCTTTTTCAGCATCCTTTGGCTATTCAGGGTCTTTTTGGGTTCCATACAAATTTTAGGATTATTTCTCCCAGCTCTGTGAAAAATGTTGATGGTATTTTGTTAGGGATTCCATTAAGTGTGTAGATTGCTCTAGGTAGCATAGACATTTTCACAATATTTGTTCTTCTAGTCCATGAGCATGGAATGTTTTTCCATTTCTTTGTATCTTCCTCAATTTCTTCCATGAGTATTCCATAGTTTTCTGAGTACAGATTCTTTGCCTCTTTGGTTAGATTTATTCCTTGGTATCTTATGGTTTTGGGTGCATTTGTAAATGGGATTGACTCCTTAATTTCTCTTTCTTCTCATTGTTGGTATATAGAAATGCAACTGATTTCTGTGCATTGATTTTTTTTTATTTTAATACCACAGGATTTTATTTTTATTAATTTCCTTTTTTAATTTTTAATTTTTTATTAACATATAATGTATTATTAGCCCCAGGGGTAAAGGTTTGTGAATTGCCAGGTTTACACACTTCACAGCCTTCACCATATGTGCCTTGATTTTATATCCCAACACTATTGAATTCCTGTATGAGTTCTCGCAGTTTTGGGGTGGAGTTGCTTGCATTTTCCACATAAAGTATATCATCTGCAAAGAGTGAGAGTTTGACTTCTTTGCTGATTCGGATGCCTTTTATTTCTTTCTGTTGTCTGCGGAGGTAAGGACTTCTAGTACTATGTGAACAGCAGTGGTGATAGTGGACATCCCTGCCGTGTTCCTCACCGTAGGGAAATAGCTCTCGGTTTTTCTTCATTGAGAAGATATTTGCTGTGGGTTTTTCATAGATGGCTTTTATCATATTGAGGCATGTATCCTCTATCCCAATATTGTGAGGAGTTTCAGTTAAGAAAGGATGCTGTACTTTGTCAAATACTTTGTCTGCATCTATTTAGAATATTACTGCATGTGACTGCAAAATGAGAATTACAGAATAAATCCCACTTGGTCATGGTGAATAATCCTTTTAATGTACTGTTGAATCCTATTGGCTAGTAGTTTGGTGAGCATTTTTGCATCCATATTCATCAGGGATATTGGTGTGCTCTTCTTTTTGATGGGGTCTTTGTCTGGTTTTGGGATCAAGGTAATGCTGGCCTCATAAAATGAGTTTGGAAGTTTTCCATCCATTTCTCTTTTTTGGAACAGTTTCAGAAGAATAGGTATTAATTCTTTAAATGTTTGGTAGAATTCCACTGGGAAGCCATGTGGCCCTGGGCTCTTGTTTTTTGGCAGATTTTTGATTATTGCTTCAATTTCCTTTCTGGTTATGGGTCTGTTCAGGTTTTCTATTTCTTCCTGGTTCAATTTTGGTAGTTTATATGTCTTTAGGAATGCATTCATTTCTTCCAGATTGTCTAATTTGTTCGCATATAGTTGCTCGTAATATGTCCTATAATTGTTTGTATTTCTTTGGTGTTGGTTGTGATCTTTCCTCTCTCTTTTCTTTTTGATAAGTCCAGCCAGGGGTTTATCAATCTTACTATTAATTCTTTCAAAGAACCAACTCCTAGTTTCATTGATCTGTTCTACTGTTTTGTTTTGTTAAGTTTTTTTTTTAAAGATTTTATTTATATTTATTTGACAGAGAGAGATCATAAGTAGGCAGAGAGGCAGAGAGAGGAAGGGAAGCAGGCTCCCTGCCGAGCAGAGAGCCCGACGTGGGACTCGATCCCAGGATCCTGAGATCATGACCTGAGCCGAAGGCAGCGGCTTAAACCACTGAGCCACCCAGGCGCCCGATCTGTTTTACTGTTATTTTGGTTTCTGTTTCATTGATTTCTGCTCTGATCATTGTGATTTCTCTTCTCCTGCTGGGTTTAGGCTTTATTTGGTGTTCTTTCTCCAGCTCCTTTAGGTGTAGGGTTTGGTTGTGTGTATTTGAGACCTTTCTTGTTTCTTGAGAAAGGTTGTATTGCTATATAATTTCGTCTTAGGACCATTTTTGCTGCATCCCAAAGATTTTGAACAGTTATGTTTCCATTTTCATATGTTTACATGAATTTTAAAAATTATTTAATTTCCTGGTTGACCCATTCATTCCTTAGTAGGATGCTCTTTAGCGTCCATGTATTTGAGTTCTTTCTAACCTTTACTCTTGTGATTAAGCTCAAGTTTCAAAGCATTTTGGTCCAAAAATATTCAGGAAATGATCCCAGTCTTTTGGTACTGGTTGAGACTTGATTTGTGACCCAGGATGTGATCTATTCTGGAGAATGTTCCATGTGCACTAGAAAAGAATGTGTGTTCTGTTGCTTTGGGATGAAATGTTCTCAATATATCTGTGAAGTCGGTAGACTTCACAGTCCAGTGAACACTGGTCCAGTGTGTCATTTAAAGCCCTTATTTCCTTGTTGATCTTTTTTCTTTTCAGTGTTCCAGAATTCATTGTCTATGCACCACACTCAGTGCTCCATGCAATACATGCCCCGCATAATACCCACCACTGGCTTACCACCCCCCCAAACCCCTCAGTTTGTTTCTCAGAGTCTACAGTCTCTCATGGTTTGTCTCCCCCTCCAATTTCCCCCAGCTCATCTCTCTCCATCTCCCAATACCCTCTGTGTTATTTCTTATGCTCCACAAGTTGGTAAAACCATATGATAATTGACTCTCTGCTTGACTTATTTCACTCAGCATAATCTCTTACAGTCCCATTCATGTTGATACAAAAGTTGGGTATTCATCCTTTCCGATGGAGGCATAATACGCCATTGTATATATGGACCATATCTTCTTTATCCATTTGTCCGTTGAAGGGCATCTTGGCTCTTTCCACCGTTTGGTGACTGTGGTCATTGCTGCTATGAACATTGGGGTACAGATAGCCCTTCTTTTCACTACATCAGTATCTTTGGGGTAAATATCCAGTAGTGCTTGCAGGGTCATAAGGAAGCTCCATTTCTAATTTCTTAAGGAATCTCCACAGTTTTCCAAAGTGGCTGCACCAACTTGTCCTTGTTGATCTTTTGATGATCTGTCCATTTTAGTGAGGGGGTTTGCGAAGTCCCTTATTATTATTGATGTCTTTGATTTTTTTTTATTAACTAGCTTATATAATTGGCTGCTCTTATGTTAGGGGCATAAATATTTATAATTTTTAGATCTTCTTGTTGGATAGACCCTTTAAGTATGATATAGTGTCCTTCCTCATCTCTTATTATAGTTTTGGTTTCCTATCTAATTTGTCTGATAAAAGGATTGCCACCCCAGCTTCCTTTTGGTGTCCATTAGCATGGTAAATGGTTTTACCACCTCCTTACTTCAAATCTGGAGATGTCTTTGGGTCTAAAATGAGTTTCTTGCAGACAGCATTATTGATGTGTCTTGTTTTTTTATCCATTCTGATACCCTCTGCCTTTTGATTGGGACATTTAGGCCATTACATTCAGTGTAACTATTAAAAGATGAATTTAGTGCCACTGCATTGCCTGGAAGGTGACTGTTCTGTATATTGTCTCTGTTCCTTTCTGGTCTGTGTTACTTTTAGGGGCTCTCTCTGGTTAGAGGACCCCTTTCAGTATTTCTTGTAGGGTTGGTTTGGTGGTTGCAAATTCTTTGTTTCTGTTTATCCTGAAAGCTTTTTATCTCTATTTTTAATGACAGCCTAGCTGGATATAGTATTGTTGGCTGCATATTTTTCTCATTTAGTACCCTAAGTCTTGTACTTCTTTAAAAAAGGTAGTCTGACAGGTAGCTGACCAACCAGAGGCAATGCTGGGAAATGAAAATTGGTGCGAATAGCTGGCTAAGAAAAAGGTCCCGTTTTTTCCACCCTCCCACGTTTCATTTACAGGACACTTAATTTTTCATTGTGCTTTCATTTGGTACATTTAAAGAAAGGGGAAGTTATCTACTTTTTCTAAATTTTAAAATTACTTAAAAATATATAACATGCAAAAGAGTAGTATGTATGTACTATATGGAGAATAAAAACAGAACACTTCAGTAGCCACCATGTAGGTTCAAAGCCTGTTGCTCTGGCCTCAGATGCTCCCATTGTTCCTCCTCAGCTCTCAGCTCCCCTTTCCACTCCAGAGGAAGCCAATAATACGCAGAGTTTGGTGGTAACTATTCCTTGCTCTTCTCTAGTGTCATAACCTCTCTGTATTTTTCTAAACAACATGGTGGTGGTTTGCCTGTTTTTTAATAGCTAATGTAAAAGGATTCTTATTGTGTAGCTTATAGGACTTCTTTCAGTATTGTTTCTGAAACCCATCCATGTTGATGGATGATAGCTATAGTTCATTTAGTTTTACTTCTCTAGTATTCGGTTGATGACATGTGGGTCATTTCCAAATTTGGTATACTATGAACAGGGCTACTGTAACTTATTGTATATGTGTTAAGAATTTTTCCATGTTTGTACCCACAAGTGAATCTGCTAGGTAGCAGCGCCAAGTATAAGAGCAATGGCTACAATACCAGGCTTCTTCCATCCCAGCAGTGAGGAGGTTCCCCATCACTATATCCCCACCAACAGCCACATTTCTACCATCTGCTGAATATATAATATTGCAGTGGTTTTAATATGCATTTCCTTGATTATTATAGGAAATTGAATGTATTTCTGTTCAGAACACTTTTTATTTTTATTCTATGAAATGCTTTTAGGACTTTTTCTGTTTTGTTTTTAATGTATTTTATATATTCTGGGTAGCATTTTTTATTGGTCATCTGTGCTTGCTTAATAAGCTCAGTTAATTTTGTGTTTTCATTCTCTGTGGTGTTTTTTTTCCCCCTATGGTGTTTTTATATATATATATATTTTTTTTTTAAAGATTTTTATTTATTTATTTGACAGGCAGAGATCACAAGCAGGCAGAGAGGCAGGCAGAGAGAGAGGAAGGGAAGCAGGCTCCCCGCTGAGCAGAGAGCCCGATGCGGGGCTCGATCCCAGGACCCTGGGATCATGACCCGAGCCGAAGGCAGAGGCTTTAACCCGCTGAGCCACCCAGGCACCACCCCCCCCATGGTTTTTTGATAAGTAGTTTTAATGTACTGGATTTCAGGCTTTTTTAACTAAGCCACAAGTTTTTTAAAAGTTATGTTAATGAAAAAGTAGTTTCTAACAATATTGTTCACGATTAGATTCTTCCCTCCCACCATGAACAATGCTAAACAAGAAAAAAATTCAGGGGACCATGGCTCTTGCCACCTATCAGAGACCTTACTAATTTAATGTAGTTATGATATACAAATTTTTGTAAGGTATTAGTTAACACTGAACTAATAATTTCATGGTATATCTCCTGCTGGCTTAGATCAGTTTACTTTGTCTCTAATGGTGTATACACAGTATAAATGACCCTATAACAATTTTGGATGAGGAAAATTATTCTATTAATCCACCATTTTAAAAGCAATAACACCTTTTAACAACTTAGCACTGAGATCGCATTATTCTATCCAGAACTGACTTTAGTTTTCTTCCAAGGATACTCTAGAAAATAACCATATAAAGCAAAAAAAAAAAAGAAAAGAAAGAAACAGAATGATAGTTTTTATTTGCTAGCATTTATTGCTAGGTTAATTTATTACAAAGACAGTGATATTTTGTTGAACTTGGTTATAATTAAACACACTGTGCCAATTCAAGACCATTATACTTATTTCATAGGTAGGGGTGGAAATAGGAACTTTGTACCAAGCCCCACAACCAGCCGTGCTTCAAGTGAGTTTTAAAATTAATTGGTCCCTTCCTTGAGGAGGGTCTGGCTCAGAGGAATCAGGAACTGGTAGAGCTTCACTCTGTCCACCACTAAAAATATCTAAAGGCCCGTAAACTTGTGAATGCTGGTTCTTAAGTTTCCAATGTAAAATTGAACATCTTTTGTGGTACTCATCTGCTAGTCTTTTTATTGCATGTCTGGAAAAATTATCCAAACTAGACCTGCATTTTTGCTAGTGCTCAGGCCTCAAAGCAGGGCATGTCACCTAACTGCACAAATTAATGCTATTAGGTCCAAATGTGAGCTAAGTTTGATTATAAATACACAATTTTTCAGAGTGACAGGCACTTAAAGCTCATGAAGTAAAATACAAAAATAGATTATATTAATAGGAAATATTTAGTGTTTATCAAATTATAAATCTAGGTTTTTGCCATTTTTAAAAAGGGTACTGGAAACTGAAGAGATGACATTTGAATAAAGTGAACAATGCATTTTTTTCATTAACTTTCATTCTGAGCGCTGAACAATACAATCTAAGAAAAAGACTTACCACAAAGCACCTAAAATAACATTTGTAGATGGGTAGGAATGTTGTCAACCATTTCGAACTGTTTCCCTCCCATCTCTCAGTATCAAGGCATCCAGAGGACATTCCACAAGCGATTGTCAGCATTCTGAAACCAGGTCATGGGCCTGTATGTCAGAGAAGTTGAAAACCCTTAAGGAGGTAGCTCTCCTTCCTGGGTGCTCTTCCCCCAAAGGCCCAAGAGAGTTATGCTTCAGATTCTGCGCCTCTATTTTCACTTGGACTTCCATCATCTGGTTGCTCGTTTAACAGTACATATTTTCCGTCATTGGTTAGTGGTATGGACAGCATTAACTGAGCCAACGCTTCTGGATCCTGAAGTTAGGGGAGTTTAAGAAGGAGAAAAGAAAATGCTTAAAATGCACTTAAGAACCCCTGTGGGCTTGGCATTCGTGATGTCGTATAATCTAGCCTCACTCCTCCTGTTATGTGTGCCTTCAGGTGAGTCTCCTTGCTTCTCCGAAAAAACTCAATTGTATTATTTCTAGAATCTAGAGCAAGGTTTTGGTTTCAGCCAAAATATTGTTCACACAAATCATAACTGTCTTCCCGGAAAGAATCCAGAGAGGAACTTTCTTTATAAGACTTTTGTCTTCTAGGTCTTTAGCTCTTTTCTCTCTTTCACACTATACCAAGAGTTGGCAAACTATGGTCATCTGGGCTCATTGCCTGTTTTTATAAGAAAAGTTTTATTGGAACACAGCCATTCATTTACATACTTTATTTGGCTGCTTTTGTGTTACAATTGCTGAGTTGAGTAGTTGCAACAGATGTAAGCTTAAAAGCTTTACTATCTTGCCCTTTATATTAAGTTTGTCAACCCCTGAAATATATCGTAAAATACTCACTTGTGCTCCTTGCTACTCTCTCATGTATACTGGTGTTAGTCCTTGGCCTTCCTACCCTCCCCCAACAGACTGGAACTGCTCATACAGTACTAACTGTATGTTACTGCTTAAATTAAAACTTAAAAATCCAGTTCCTCAGTCACATTAGCTACCTTCAGTCTGCATATTAAACAGTGCAGGTATAGGTCATTTCCATTATTAAAGTTCTGGACAATGCTGAACTAGAAGCCTTCTGGGGAGGAACCAGATCTGTCTTAATCACAGCTGTAATTCCAAGGTTTTTTTGTCCAAACATGGCTCTCAAAATTTGTTCAGTGAATGAAAGACTGTAAGTAGCTGACAGACTGGGAGGTGTGGGAATCTTCATGTCTAGTACGTTTTCAGGTGAGGTCTGTCCGTGCTCTGAGGGACAAGACCTTTGAGCACATGGTGGATACTTAAAGTCTCTACCATCTTAATTTGAAAGAAAGAATATCTGGACAACAGTAGCAAGCACAAAACTGATTAATATAAAGCAGGATTGTAGCAGTGATTATTAAGAACTCCACGTAGGTTACCAGTGCTCATGGACCTCTAGCAAGTCTGGCGTTCAGAATGCTTAAAAGGAAATCTCAAATTTGACCACACTGCCTAGTGAACATCCTTGCTTTTTTTGAGAGAAATCTTAGTATGCAGAGAGATTTGGAGCAGTTGTTAAAACCAGCACTAAAAGGCACCTTACCTTCTGAACCTCAATGATTTCTTTTCCCAAATTAATAGCATAACATATCTGCAAGACAAGAAGAGTAGTGTTTGGCAAAGGTCGAAAAGGATAAAGAACATTAGGGGAAAATGTGACTGTGGAAGTGTAGTGAGGTCGCTGCTCCTTTCAGTGTGGGGACCGAGGACTTGGCTGTAGGAGACTTATCACACGGGGTTCTGAACATTAGTGTCCACCTCTCCTGGTCTGTTGCCCATTTGTGCATAACAAAAATGTCCAGGTTCAGTAGCAACTGAAGTCATTCCGATGCTTAAAATTCTTAATGGAATACTTTATTCCTTTCTCTCTAAATCACACTCAGCTACCACATGTTCATGCACACAGTGGCAAACAGGTGTTTGCTGAAAGAACAGCTGATTAATTTTGATTAATACTAAGTAGCAAATACCGTCATAAAATTTTTCATACCAAAGGAGAAGAGTTTCCTGATGTCTGTTTCCTTGGTTTGCTCTGAGACTAGATTTTCTCCATTGTAACTTTTGCTTTAATTTTTTTTAAAGAAAGAATAAACTTGAAGGCAATTGCTTTTTTAACATTTCCTGATATCTCTTCTAAACAACTGTATCCCACCATTAACACTCTTCATCACTCTGTTGAGCACGACATGCATTTTGCACAGGGAAACTATTCTAGCTGGTTTTCTTTCAGGGAGACCTTCCTAGAGGTATTCTCTAACCTCCTCAATAGGAAACAAGGAACAGTCAACTAAATATCCAGGCGATGATACAAAAACCCCTGTAAGTATCTGGACAGAGAGATTAGGGAATCTTAAGATGAAAAAAATGAGACCTTTTCGCCTTCTGAGTTGCTTTCAAAAACGTATGTGCTCAGAGCCTCTCCACCAGTGGATTCAGGCGTGCGGACCACGAAGCCAACCAGTCTTTTGTTCTCTTGATGAGCGGCGAACTGGGTGATGCTGGTGAGTTCAAACTGGAAATAACAGGAAGAGACCAAATATCACACAACTGTTACGCAAAGTCAAACCAGTTGTTCTCCATGGAAAACATCAAGTGGCAAGAGTGCACTATTAGAAGACAGGCATTGAATTTGGCAAAATCGGTGAAGTGCCTACTTAGAATTAAGGAATAACTGCTAAAGTCAGTGTGCACACAGTACTTACATTGGCCCTTGTTACTTGAGTCTGAGGATCTATCAACCTGAAATTTTAAGAGAGTCATTATATCACACAAGCTGGATACACTTATATTCTTAGAAGCATCTATAGAAGTTCAGAATGAAATCACACAAATACACTTCAAATATGAAAACAGAAGGCCTGGGTGAGGGCAAGGCAGCACGGCTCCATGTGACTATCCAAAGGGAGCACGTGCCATGGTTTCTGGCTCTGTGGAACCTGAGTAGTTAAAGCTCTGTGTATCTTCATGGAAGAAGATAATAGAAAATTTCCCTTTTTTTTTTTTTTTTAAAAGATTTTATTTCTCAGAGCACAAGCAGGGGGAGTGGCAGGCAGAGGGAGAAGCAGGCTCCCGCTGAGCAAGGAACCTGATGCAGGACTCAATCCTAGGACCCTGAGATCATGACCCAAGCTGAAGGCAGACAGTTAACCAACTGAGCCACCCAGGCGCCCCAACAATTTCACATTTCAGTGCTTATCCAGAAAGGCAGCATCATAGTTCCCTATATGCACGGATCATATCCTGTATAGTCTGCTGCTCAACAGCCATTTACTGACTACGGGTTTTCCCTTGAAGTGTTTGATATACTTTTTTTTTTTTTTTTAATATGAGGTGAGATAAGAGAATAGTGAACAGATTTTAACAAAACTATTCTATGTCAGTTTGGGTGTGGGGAGTACTATTGAAGGAGCTGTTCTAGATACATCTTGAATGGCACTTGGAGCACCTCATAATCAGGTTGATGTATCTAGGAAAATACACTGGATTATAGAATCTATTGCTATCATATATACATACAAACTTCTACTTTCTAAATGTGGTATTATCTATTGCTAATAGGCTATAAATTCTGTGGGTAAAAGCAAAAAAATGTATTCTATGTTTAAAGAAAAAAGTTATAATTCCATTTATGTGAAATGTTCCAAATAGGCAAATCTATAGACATAGAAAATGAGTGGCTAATGGCTGCCGCAGGCTGGGGGGTTTCAAGGTAAAGGGAACGAGTGCTAATGGGTATGGTTTGCTTTGGGGATAATGAAGATGTCTGGAAACTGTGGTGATGGCTGCACAATTATGAATATATTAAAAACTCTGAATGGGTGAATTGTATTGGAGGTTCTATCTCAGCAAAGCGGTTCTCTCCCCCACTGGTTACAATCGAAAATACAAGCAGTTACACTTGTGAAAGCATCGGCTTTATAATCAGGGCTCTAACCTGGCTGCTCAGCTGTGGCCCTGTGCAGGTCACCCTGACTTCTCACAACTGCCTCAGCTGTAAAATGGGGATAAGAACCCCCCACTTCAAAGAGGTGGTGAAGGCAAGGAGAAAATGTGTATGATATTTGTAGTAATCTACAAAGCTAAATAAATGTTATTTTTTATTTATGTCCCTATTAATGAACATGAATTTAAAGATTTAAAAAATATACATCATAAACAAGTTCCCTCAAATTGGGCTAAGTTCCTTTACTTAGGTATCTTGTAAAATTTTTCATAAACAGAAACTTAAAACATATTTTCTGAGTAACTAAAGAGATTGCTGTCTAAATCAGGTAACATGGATTTGCCTCTTAATATCAGATTTTCTGGGCGCCTGGGTGGCTCAGTCATTACCTTTTACCTAAAGTCTGCCTTTAGCTTGGGTCATGGTCCCAGGGTTCTGGAATCAAGCCCCGCATTGGGATCCCTGCTCAGCGGGGAGCCTGCTTCTCTCTCTCCCACTCCCCCTGCTTGTGTTCTCTCTCTCGTCTCTCTCTCTGTGAAATAAATAAAATCTTTAAAAAAAATCAGATTTTCTGTGGGACTTCTAAATGCTCTCGAAACATGAATTCCAGTTCAGGGATATGTGTGTGTATACTGAGGTAAAACATACCCGACATAAAACTGACCGCGGTCGACATTCAGTCCGGTTACCACACTGTACAACCATCACCGCTCTCAGGCTCCTAAACCACCTTCGACACCTCACGAGGGGGCTCCAAATCCGTGAAGGAGTCCCTCTCCATTCCTTCCCTCTCAGCTTCTGGCAACCAGTAACCTGCTTTCTGTCTTTGGATTTGCCTACCGTGGACCTTTCATGTAAATAAATGCTCATACAAAACGGCTGACACTCATGTCTGGCTTCTTTCACTTAGAATGTTTCCAGGGTTCAACAATGTTGTACCACGTGTCAGGACTTCATTCTTTTTCAAGCCTGAATCATACTCCACTGTATGTAAAATACCACACTTTGGGTAAAAATTTGTTGACAGACATCTGGATTGTTTCTACTTTTTAGCCATCATGAATTGCAAACATGCATATATATTTTTATCTGAACACTTGTTTTCAGTTCTTTGGGGTATCTGCCAGGAGTGGAATTCTAGGTTTAACTCATGGAGGAACTGCTAGACTTTTCCCTGGAATGGCTGAACTGTCTTAACAATTCCCACCAGCGATAGATTCTGATTTTTTCACATCCTTAGTAACACCTGTTATTTTTCTTTAAAAAAAAAAAAAATTTCAGCCGTCCTAGTGAGTATGAAGTGATACCTCGTTGTGGATCTGATTTGCATCTTTTTATGTGCTTGTTGGCCATTTGTATATCTCCTCTGGAGACGTGTCTACTCAGGTCCTTTGTCCATTTTTTGTGTTTTGGTCTTTTTGTTGACTCTTAGAAGAGTCCTTTATATATTCTCAATATATACCTCTATTAAATACATGACTTGCAAATATTTTCTCCCATTCTATGGACTGGCCTTATACTTTGATAGTGTTCTTGGATGTACTGTCATTTTTCACAATGCTTTTACATGTATTTACTCTCTGACATTTTCGGTGAAGATTATAAGAACAGTAAGCCACTTCCCATAAAAGGTGCAGGACATACTTGGAGAAAAGTCGTAAATAATTAAATACAAGGTTTTCTTTGTAAGAAACTTATTCTCAGTATAAGGCTTATAATCAATGAAAAGGATTCATTTTAATGAATGGAAGACACTATAGTCTGATATTTAACAAAGTCCCAGTTAACTTTTTTGAAGCTACCATTTAACTGAGCACTTTCCATAATGTCAGTTGTGGTTGTAAATATTTTATGTGTATTAACTCATTTACTACTCATGACAACATAGTGGGGTATAGATATGGTTATTTTCATCTTATAGCTGAAGAAACCAATGCACAGAGAGGAAAACTTGCCCAGGTCATATAGCTAACAGACACCAAAGCCAGAGGTAAACCTAGAAATTCTGGCTCTAAAGCAGTGCTGTCATCTCAGGGAAATCAGATGTAAGCTCCGTACGTAATTTAAAGTTTTCTAGCAGCCACATCAAAGAGTGAAACACGTGAAATAATGTACTTTATTTAATCCATAAGGTCTAAAATAATACTAGCTAGACATGTTATTAATATAAAAGGAGATATTTTGCATTTTGGGGGGGTTAGTATGAGGTCTTAGAAATTTTGTTTTTTACATTTAAAACATTCAGCTCAAACTTCAGTTCTGTTTCAAGTGCTGCATGTGGACACCACACTGGATGGGTGCGGCTCGTGCGGAAGCTGATGCGAACCATGGTGTGACCGTCCTCTGCTGTTGCTCGTATCCATCTTACCGCCTGAGACCCCAAGTAATGTCAGTAACAGCACTTGGTGTCTTTATTTTCACCCCAACAGATACTAATCAGACTTTATTTGTGGTGGTCTCATCATCTCAGGCAGGTTCGTGTTCTGTTTTCACTGTTAATTTTTATAAACAGTACATTCAGAAAGGAGCAAAGCCTTTCTTTTTCAAGCTCTGAGATACACGGAGCAACTCCGGAGTGATGACATCTTTATGAACAGCAGGATTCACTCACCACTAAATTTCGGAAGGTATCAGTTACTTAGGGGAGCACCTTCTACCCAACGTGTCTTATGAAATCAAACTGTAAAAACGAGTAGGGCATAAAGGAGAGTGACATCCTCACGTACTCCGATCAAATACGCTAGTGCAAACATTCTAGATGAGTAAATGTGCTTTGCGTGGGCAATCGGCTAAAGCTGTGAGAAGGTCTGAAACGAGACAGCATACCTCAGAGTCTGACTGGTGACCATCAGGTGGGACTCCGTCGTGCGAAAGATGTTGTGAATAGCCCGAGCCGCCAGTACTTGCCTCATTGCTTCATAAATCACTTCGGTAGTGTTGTCTGTCTTAACTGCCATTGATCCCAGAAACTGAACTATAAACATCTGCTGCAAAAGGGAATCTGCAAGACAGCATTTTCTGCTCAGGAGCACACCGCTTCCTGCTGGGCTGGTCCCCGCACCCCTCAGAGGGGCGGGGTGGAGAACCTGCTGGAAACCTCCCACAGACAGCTTCCCACCCGGCTTCTCAACAAACCCACACTGCCAATGCCCCGAGCCCCCTGCTGTCTGCATCTGGTCTCTCTGGAACTACTTCATCCGACTAGACAAGCACCTCTTTCTGCATCTACTCAATGAGACGTCAGAACCACAAGAACATCTTTCCGGCGTGAAAACTCGGGTGACTAACGTTGGTGGCGCTAGATGCATCTTTTCTCTGAAAATACGAGCGTCTCCACTCAGACAACAGACAATGCAGTGCTTTGGCCCCTGATAAAGTCCTCTTAAAGGAGAAAATCTAAAGAACAGAAGACCTGATGCTGGGATCGTCGGTTCACGCACATCGTGTGTTACTGAAGGGCTGTGAGGACATCCCGTCCGCTAGCGCGCATCCCACGCTACTTCCCCTGACTCTAGTGAACAACCAGGACCGGCTTCCTGATAGTGGGACGTAACCTGACAAACCGAGTAACCGCAGCCGTAACTGGAAGATCACAAAGGTTTAAAGGTTCGTGGTTTTTTTTTCCTATAAGAACAATAATTCACTTATCCACCATTTTACACGAAGAGAACTACTTTTTCCTCACTTGCCTTATTAATGTCTTTGCCCCTAAAAATAAGCAAAAGACTAGGAAAATATAACTGATGTTAAAATTGTAAGTAGTTACTCCCATATGAAGATACTTTTTATAAGTTTGAAAGTTTAGTTTTATAGAGTTATAGTGTGGAGTATACGGAAGGTCAGCCAGAGACAAGCGGGCAGATCTGAGCAGACCTGTTAGCTTCCTTCCTCTCCCCCCTCCCACCCCAACCCTCTTCTGCCTAATTCTGTAAGGAGTACCGACTCTCAAGTGCTACTTTTACATTTAAGGAAGTGGCAACTCTAGTGATATTCTTCGGCTCCAGTCATGGGGTGTTAGAACGAGGTCTCGCTGGCACCTGTAGCTCCTAAGTTGCCTCGGCTGGGACCCAAGTGCTGCTCTCTGGGGCACAAGGTTACGTCAGCTCCACTGTAAGAATGCACGTCACGTAACAAATAATCTGAACTTGAACTAAGTAAATACCATTCACCCATGTCCTCCTCAAATTCAAGAATAAGTTGTGATGTGTGTCTTTGGCTAAAATCGAACAGCCTAGTTGTGACTCACCCGGACTGCATTTTGCTGTGGCCCTTTCATCCCCTATCAGTCCTTTCTGTAGTCACCTGACATGATTCAAGCTCCGCAGCTTTCTTTGCAAGAGCTACCAAAAGGGTGTGCATGAGGCCAACAGCCCAACGCCTGTAGAAAACCTGTCTACTTCTCTTCAGTTTTTATCCAAGACCTGCCTTCGCCGCACATGCCCTACTGAGTTTCCAGGGAGCAACAAATCTGTGGGTCATAATTTTGCTTCATAGTCCAAGTCCTGGCTCCCCGGAACGTGACTTCAGGTCTCATTTCAAGGACTCGTCATTCTGTGAGGACAAAGAGTGAGCGCACCAAACCAGCCACTCACCTTCTGCTTCTGGAAATGTCTCATCCTCGGTCTCACCAAAAGGGTTGATGCGCCTAGGGGAATGGCCAGAGTCCAACAATCAAGACCTTTTCGGCTAAAAGGACACTAACTCTCCAACTAGAAGTCAGAACAGCAACAGTCTTGGCCGATGGGTGCCGACGTAAGAGACCCCAAGCGTACCTTCATTTCTCCCAGAGACAGCCTCCCTTAGCCCGTACCTGCTCCCTCTGTTCTGATCCAGGAATTCGGTGGCAGGAAGGACGATATCGAACTGGATGGGTGTTCCAGGTGCGATGAGCTCATCAGCGTCAGGGACATGGACTGCTGCTTTGGGAACAATCTTGTCGTTCTCCATCTCTGCATTTCTCGGGTTCTGGCTGCGGTATGAAGGAGGGAGGGAAAAATCAAATCCCATTTAGCCTTATTTATGCCTTAACAATCACATGAACACGTGTCGAATGCTGATGTGACTTTTCAAGATGGACAAGGGCGAAGATTTCAGTCACTCCTTCAACTCGTTCTACAAATAAATCTTCACAGAACATCATTCGAGTCCTCGGTAAACAGCTTGAGGACCACCCCTCCCCTCAGTTAGCTCTGCCGCCAGCATTCTGCATTATGTTGTTACTTAGCATGTCACCTACTGATCTAGGTCTTTCTTCCTGTGAGACAGGTTTTTGAGAGCAGGGGCTGTAGCTAAATCCTATTTACTACATGGTACATAGAAGGTGCTCAAAAATGTTAACAGACTGAATACATCTTGGCCCAGCATTCACATCGTGGCTCTAACTTTCTCCTCCATGCACCCTCCCTTGGAGCTACCCCACACTTTGCCTCGTTTCCTTCTCCATCCCAGTCCCCCCTTTCCAACACCAGCTCAAATTCCTATTCCTCCACTAAGGCTTTCAAGCCAGCCCCGACCCGCCGTGCGTTCCCATGCTGCTTCTCTGAGAGTCCCAGGGACAGTCTTGCACGTCTGTGTGCCGCCGAGCTCTGCTCTGTGCGCACACACGCGTCTGACGCGTCTGACAGGACAGAGGGCCGTCAGTACGGTGACTGGTCACATGCCACCGTGACTCCTCCCTTTCAGTGTCAGGCTGTTGTAATTTAGCTTTTCACATCTTCATGATCTTTTCTCCCCAGCTCGAGGGTAAGCTCCTTTGAGGGACAAAGAATGTCAAAGTATTTTGATTTCTTACACTATTTGGAGCACAGGAAGGCTCTTGATATCTCTGTTCATTTCTCTTGAGTATGTCAATAACTGAATATACTGTGCAAAATGACCTTAAAATAGACACGTGACAGGTGAGCATGCGGACCGGGAAGTGGCTAGAAATCCAACATGGGTGCGGAGACGGTCACTGCAAGGAGAGACCATTCTGCTTCACCGTGACCAGGACGGGGAAGCACGGACTCTAGGGAAGAAAGTCTGAGGGCTCCCCGCTGCCAGCTTAAAGCACCCCCCACCCCCAACATCACACTGCCTCAGTCCAGAAGGGCAGAATCACGCCTGCCAGCTCCCCAGTCTCCAAGGTCTCCAAGGCAGGGCAGGAGTTCGTCCGTGGTGAGCACTGGAGGAAGGGAGGAGTAGAAGCTTAAAGGGAGAAAAATGAGTCCAAGATTTTGGCTCCCCAGAGTTCACAGGGAGAGAACACAGTGACAACAGCAATGCGGCCACGTGTGGAGGGCAGTGACCCCATGGGGTGGGGTCTGTCCTTGAGTCTACAGCATCGGGAGCCACGGGGGACCCTGAACACAGGAGTGACATGTGGGAGCACCACCTGTGACCTCCACGTCACCCACTCTGATGGACACGTGCTTCCTGAGCGTGGTCCTGCTTCAAACACCCCGCATCAAAGCAGCTCACAGAGCTGAGCTCTCCTCCTTTCTTGGTTCCTACTGACACCACTTTCCTTAATGTTTCTTGGTGGCTTTGTAGGTTCCTTCCCTTCTACGACAAATACTGGAGTTCTTCAGGAATCTGTCTGAGGCTCCTGTCTTCTCCTTCTACACTCCCTCCCTCGATGATCTCTTCCAAAGCCACGTCCATTCCGTGGAGTTCCTGATTCGTATACTCAGCCCTGGGATTACCCGTGTGCTCCAGAACTGTGTCATCCGTTGCCCACGTGACACTTGCTGGGCTGTGTCGCGGGCCCCTCAATCTTGTGTCCAGAAGTGAACACGACCAACTCCTTTTACTCCCTGAATATGCCACCATCTGCCCAGGTGCTCAACCCAGACTGTGGCTGTCGTTTGATTTGTCCCGTCCCTTCCACTCCCATCTCACTATACCACAAGTCCAGTAGATTTCGCCTCCAGAACAAGTCCCCAAGCTAGCTACTTTTTATGTCCTCTGCCACGATCTTGGCTCAAGACTCCATCGCCATCACCCAGACTGTGGCCACAGGTCCCTGACTCAACACCTACTTGCCCAGCTCTGTGTTCCCTGTCCTCCATCCACCACAGTCAGAGCTGCCCTTAGATCACACACAGGGGATCCACTCTCTCTGGCACGCCCATGTCTGCCTCTCTGTACCCTTCGATAACTCCCAAGGGTCCTGACCATGACTTCCCGATCCGTTCTGCCTGCCTCCCTCCCTCCCCAGCCCCACCCTACCCCATGATCCACCCCCCACCCCCAGCCCTGCACCCACACTGTAGTTACAGTGGCCTCCTTTCAGTTCCTCAAACACGCTAAGCTCTCTCCGGCTTTCCAGCCTCCAGACTGCTACCGGGAATGCATGAGTCTGGCTCTTTGCAAGAGTGGCCACTTCTCGTCGTTCACTTCTCAGTCTAATACTGTCTCTACAGGCAGGCCTCTCCGTGACAGCACCTTTGTCTGGAACACCAGAGCGCTTTCCTCCATTTTAACTAAGTATTTATTTACCTTCTGCTGGTCTTCACCGATAAGACTCAGCTTGGCGACCTGGCCCAGGGCCTGGGGCACAGAGCAGACACTCTGCGAACGATGGGATACTGGACTAGCTGGAGAGATGAACGCGCATCAGAGCTGTGTTATCTGCAGAGTGAGGGAGGCCTCACACCACAAACACGTGGTATTTGCTTAGGAGTGAGTGGCAGTTTCTTCCCACGAACACTTTCTCTGCTGCTTTCCTCTGTAATCAAAACCTTTCTTTATTCCTAAGGAGCTGACCCCGAGAGGGACAGGAGCCCTCCCCCTGTCTCCACAGCTCTGGGCCGTCTGGCAGCCACATCCGTCACCCTTCCAGTCTCTTTGTTGATTCAGCTGCCTGGATAGAGGTCTTTTTTGTTTCAGGATTCTTCCGTGTGATTTACTTACTCTACAACAGGGAGAAAAATCAGTTCCTGAATAACTAAAGCTGAGCTACAAACTGTTTTTTTAAAGTCGTACCTTTAATTACTAATACTAGTTGAATGACCCATCGGCACCCGAGACAGTGTTAGAAGTGCAAAGGGACTGGGCAGGTCACCGAGTTTTGCAGCTTCTTGTGTCACAGATTCAAGGAGACAGAGGCCCAGAGAGCTGAGCCACGCCAGGCCATCCAGCCGCGCTGAAGGCAGAGCCACCAGAAGGTCTCAGAATTCCAGGCCAGTGCTCTCCAGCGTGCCCAGCTCGCTGTGCAGCTCACAGCTTTACAGAGGGGAGGCCAGCGTGTTCACCCCCGACGAGGCTCATGGCCTAGCCCACTGGCCGATCAGTATTCCCATTTCCACCAGAGCGCCCTCCTTAGAGCTGCCCTTCATGAACATGCTGCCCATGTCAACTATGAACCCAGCACTCAAGTGCCACCTGTTGCCCCTTGCCCATTTTTCCTTCCTCTGCTCAGCTTCTCCTGTTCTGTCTTAGAACAGCAGCAGCCTCTCAGGCATCCCTGCCCGGTCCTTCGCCCCACCCCGCCCCAGATCCAATATGCCCTATGTGCGGAGAGCTGCAGGACAGCCTGTCCACACCGGCTGTGACACGCCACTCGCCTGAGTCTGCAGTTCCTAAGCCTAAGCAGAGTCCCCAATCCGCTGACATCAGACTCATGGCCAATTTCTGGCCTTCTCTTCTGCTCCTTTCCGCACACCAAGGCCTCTGCGTATGCACACTGGCAACCTGCCACACAGCCCCAAGGCCCCGGGAACTGAACTCTTAGTTTTCTGATGACATCTGTCTGGACTCAGGAGATAATATCTGTGAAACATTTATTTAATAGGTTCTTTCTACCATGCCACAGAAAAATGGACACCACATACAGTCATAATCGTAACCCACCTTTGGTGTGACCAATAATGCAGTTCTCTATTAATTAACCAACTGGAAACTCCCATTAAGACAAAAGGTGAGATTCTTGGAATAAACCCTAAAGCTGTATTCAAAATAAGAGCGAAGCTAGATGCATGACAGGGTTCATTGTGCATGAGAGTAGCAAACAGAGGAAAGGGAGGCCGCCTAAATATTCAACAGCTAATAATAATAAATCACAGAAGAGTGTGTAGACTTACTAAAAGGAACAATTATAAGAAATGTAAAAACATAAAAAATGTATGTGAAAAGAAAAATTTAACGCACATGCGAAAGTATCTGTACACGTGCAGATAAGGCCTGGGCAGTAACACAGATGCGGTAAAGGTAATTTTGTTCCTTATTTAACTTTCCTTTTGGTTCCAGAACTTTGTTGATGCTGACGGAAAATGCAAGAAGCCCTAACCAGCAGACCCTCGATGCAAGTCCTGTTTGCTCGGGCTGTGGCTGCACAGTCCAGGGGAAGGACGGCGCCAGGGTCACCCAGGGTCCCGCGGCCGTGGCTCCCGGTTCTGCCCCTCACAGGTGATGTCACTGTGCACAAACACCCCACCTCTCCTGGCAGCCTGAGCTCCACCCCTAGGTGGTACGTGAGGAGAAACAACTGCTGTCCAATTCCTAACTCACAAGTATACGCAAGCCGCTTTCCCACTGTGCTCTAATTACCTGGGACACGGACTTTCTTGCTTTTTCCCGAAACTTGTAATGGGAGTCACTGCTTGGAGAGCCGTCTGATTCAACTTGATGGCAACAGCCTACAAATGCGCGGGAGGACAGGCTCAGTCCCGGGAGGGGCGCTCACCCTTTAGACTGAGTGAGGGCCGGGGATGCGGGGAAGGCAGCACGAGTTACCTCTGGGTTGTCGGTCAGGTAGATCTGTCTGGAGATGTTGTTTATGGCACATATCCACTGTGGAGAGAGGACATTACAAAATCTGCTGGACCCCAGGCACCGCTAGACTGGGACAGAAGTGGAAGAACAAACCCTACCTCCTCATTCTCCTTTCTGCTTTCTGCCTGGAGGATGATTCCCCTGCAATAAAGCACATCCACGTCAGTGCCTCCCGGGCCTCTGGCTGAGGCTTAGTCCAAACACGCTCAACTCAGCTGGGTCCCAAAGGGAAGGGCCGGGAAGGCAGGATGACAGGAAGGGAAGAAAATGGGGTTCAGGCTCTCTGCTCATTTGCTGTGTGGTTCTGGACAGATACTTCCCGAGGGCAGTGAGCAGCCAGGCTCAGATCTACTAGCTCAAGGCTGGCCGTCCACAAGCATGGACATCCTGTTGGCTTCTCAGGTGACTGGGGCCACCAGGAGTCCAGCCCAGAGGCACTGGTAGACCCCCCCCCCCCCCGCAACAAACCCATGGAGGGGGGAGGGGAACTGGACACAAATACCACTGCCCTTCCTCCGGGGAGGGCTCCACCCTATCCAGAGACCCCACGGCGGTGGGAACGGGGAGCATGGCTCTTATCCTGTTTTATAGAGAGACCAAGGAGTTAGGTAACCGGGACGGGGATCCCAGGCCACTCCTGTCACCCAGGAGGGAGGACAAGGTCTGAAATAGCTCTGCCAACCAAGCAGACGGTCTGCACTGTACTGACTTGGCCGGACACACTCCTGTCAACACAGGAGCTCAGCTCAGAGCCCCACACGGAAGCAAACGGAAGCAGAGCAGCCACAACTGAAGGGCCGGTGGTCCCTGTGGATGACCCCAAGTGACCTCTTCTGGGCCCCTGCAGTACATGGGGGTCTGCGGGCCAGTACGGGGGCTGAGTGCATCAGCCATCTCGGGTTTCGGCTGGAGCAGAGAGGTCCACACAGGCAGGTCTGGGGGCCCTCCTCCTGCCCCCCCCCCGCTCCCCAAGGAGGCCCCTGGCAGGGGCGGAGTCACTAGACCCCTGCCCGGCCTACGATTTCCCGTTGGGCGTGGTGATCTGGAAGCAGTAGCGGCGGTCTTCACAGTCCACGGCCATCACCGAGCAGTTGTCCAGGTCCTGGATCAGGCCTCCGGCCACGGCGCCCCGCGGCTGACACATGAGGTTCCCGCCTTGTGTAAAGAAGTAAAGCCGCTCCCAAGTGGTGGTGACCAGCCCTGTTTTACTGGAAGAACTGTGGTTTTAGAACAATCGCCAGGACGAGGAAGCCCACGCAGCACCCCGAGGTCTGGCTGCCTCTCCGAGTACTGGTGGCATTCTAGAAATAATGTTTCTTTACATCAAAGCAAAACTGCTTTGGAAAGAATCCAAATGCAGGGGGCAGACGAGGCACAATTCAGCCTGGGTGACCCGGAAGTCAGGGGCTCTGCTCACACACGAGACGCAGCCCGAGGCCAGCCCTGCGTGCAGGCGGCAGGCACCCCACTACCCGCCCAACGGCAGCCAAACACTGGCTTCTTGCAGGATCTGGAAACAGAATGAGTCCATCCCCGTTAGGAACTGAAAACCTAGATGCTCATTCCTCTAAGACATGGACCTGAACTACTCTGAGTCCAGTGAGAGTCACCAGGATCCCCTCAGCTCCCGGCACCCAGAATCCTGGGGGTGTTTACCACATTGAGTTTTGCTCCTACTGGATGTTTTGTGCGCTGCTTCCAAGAGAAGTATCCAGTAACTGGCAAACACCACCAACCCTGTAGGGTTTTCTAGCCACACAAACTGACAGATAATTAACTTGTGATCTCAGTGAGCTGGAAGAGCTTTGAGGAGCTCCACCTTGGGAAGAAAACAGCTGGCCGTTCCTCTCTGTAGATCCTCCATTTGAGAAATATCCGGTACATTTACTTGATCCAGTGTTTATCGCGTAGCAGCTTTGTGCAAGGCATGAGGCATCCTGCCTCAATAATTAGTTATTTCCAAAAACTGGTAATAGCTATCATCTGAGGGCTTCCTACCTACTGGAAAGGGCATCATTCGGTCCTTGTAACAACTTTATTCAGTAGGTGTGATGATCAGCTCCGTTTCGCACATGACGTGATTGAGGCCCAGCCAAGGGGGAGGACCAAGTCAAGGTCCTCACCACACTGAATGGCCCCGGTCTGCTCCTGGACACAAGGAAGCCTGAGCATCCTCCCTTCAAGCCAAATGGCCAAATGGCCCCAAGTGTTAAAGCGTGATTCTGTGTGTGAGAACCTGGAGGACCCTGAGGCTGGCTGGCTCTCAGACTCCGGCCTCAGGGGCAGGCCACGAGCATGCAGCTCTCACCCATCAGGGTCCGGGGCCAAGGGCAGGATGGGACAGACACTCCCTACAGTCCAGGATGATGACAGTTAAGAACAGGCTATCTGCATATAGTCCCTGTGACCAGGGACAGGGACAGCCCAGTGCTCGGAGTTGATGCACTGGGTTCTTCCAAGACTCGTTCAAGCCCACCTCTCGATGACCAGGGCCCTGAGCCCAGACGCTGCCCGTGTGGCTGACGGGAAGGGCGGCATGGAGGTAGGAGTTCTTCCCAGCACCACCCACCCTCCCGACAACGCTCTCTAGCCACCTGAGGGAAAACAGTCTTCAGAAAAAGAGGCACGCAGTGGCATTCTCACCTTCTGAGATTAAGGTAACCAGCCTTCTGGATGAGGTTCCTGTTGATCTGTGGCGCGGCCACGTCAAAGTCTGGGGCGTAAACAGACTCATCAACAGAGAGCAGCTCCTGCTGGGACACGCGCATCTTCTCCGCTTCGGCTTCTAGTTCCACCTGAATGCTTAAGACAGAAGGTGTCAGGTCAGCTGCTCCTCACGCCGACCCAGCACGGCTGAACAGCCCATGGCAGAGCTGTGCCAGGCCTTCCTGCCCCATGGGGCTTCCTGCCCCGGAAGCTGGACATGGTGGGACTCCAGTCTGTGCTGCTAGAAGTGGTCCTATATGGCCGCTGTTTTAGAACAGAACATGAGGAATAAATACCACCGGACGACACCTGAACCCAGCGAAACAATTTCTCCAGTTTCTCTGCTGACAAAGTGGTATCCAGCCTTAGAACTGTTGATGCAACTTTCTTTTAAAAGACTCATTCATCCATTTTAGAGAGGGAGAGAGGCGGAGAGGAAGAGACCGCGCACACAAGGAGGGCGGAGCCTGACATGGGGCTCAACCCCATCACCCCAAAATCACCACCCAAGCCAAAACCAAGAATTGGAGTCTTAACTGACTGAGCCACCAAGGTGCCCCATGCTGATGCAAACTTTAGGAGAAAAGCTTTGATGAGCCCAACCTCAGGGCTGCCATGCAGGCTGCCTATGAAAGAGCTGGAAAAGAAGGAAGGTGGGAGGGAGGGAAGGAAACAGCAGTCATTTCTACCCTCCTTACCACACCCCAGGCTCCCCTAAGGTGGAAAAGGGCCACTGGGATAGGAAGATGACAAGGAGGTAGGACCAAAGTGCAGTGACAAAGACAAAGGCAATGCTTTTCCTTTGATGGCAGCCCTACCAGTGCCCGAGAGTGCGGGGGCTGGTGGTCAAGGGCTGCCCACGCTATGCACTAAGGGTAAGAGGGCCAATGCCTGGCTCTGGCTCGGTGTGCCTGCTGAGGTGTGCAACACCTGGAAGCCTAAGCTGTAGACAGAGGCCCTGAGACCTGCAGAGAGATACAGCATCTCAAACATGAGCGCAGATGTTCTGCAGTCCGTTTGTAACGAAGTCTAGTGCAGGAAAAGCCCCTGAAGCACAGATGGTTCCCACAGAAAGCCAAGGAATTCTGGGGGCTAATGTAGGGTAAGACCGAGGCAGCCAGTGAGGGCTGGGGGACAGAGAAGGTGAAAAGTGATAGCAGGCGCCTTGCCTTCCCCTCTCCCACCACTCGCAGCGGCTAACGATCGGATTAAACGGCAGGAAACTGCAGTCGGATTTGAGAGGGTTTCCCAGCCCCTTCACAGACGCAGCCTGCACCATGGCCGCCGCAGCCTGAATGAACAGCTCAGTGATTTCCAGAAAGGCTCGGATGCCTTCAAAACTACAGCCCACCCGCACTCCTACGAATGCTCAGCTCTGGGTTTTCTTGGGATTCATTCAACAGAGTCCAGTGGTGGCCTCAAGGTATTCTGAAATGCACGGGTGCCTGGGTGGCTCAGCAGGTTAAGTGTCTGACTCTTCGTTTCAGCTCAGGTCAGGATCTCAGGGTCTGAGATCCAGCCCTGCATCAGGCTCTGTGCAGAGTCTGCTAAAGTTACTCTCTGCCTCCCTCTGCCCCTCCCTGCTCACTTGGTCTAAAACAAATTTTATTTTAAAGGTATCTTAAAATACAACATCCTCAAGAAAAGGAGCAACCCTCCTCTGTTTTTCCACACGAAATAAAATCCCACACTCCTACTTCCATTTTGTCTATCTGCTTCTCAGCTGCTCTCTCCCTCGCCCATACTCCAGAAATCATGGAGTACTTCCGGAACCACATCTGCGGTGTGAATGAAACAAGCCTCCTTGGGGCTTACTGTTGTGGACACCGGCAATGGAGGCAAGCCTGGCAGGACAGCCTGAAGACAGGATGGTGTATTTCTAAAAAATAAGCACTTGAGGGGCGCCTTGGTGGCTCAGTGGGTTAAAGCCTCTGCCTTCAGCTCAGGTCATGATCCTAGGGTCCTGGGATTGAGCCCCACGTCAGGCTCTCCGCTCAGCGGGGAGCCTGCTTCCCCCTCTCTCTCTGCCTGCCTCTCTGCCTACTTGTGATCTCTCTCTGTCAAAAAATAAAATCTTAAAAAAAAAAGCATTTTCAAGGCTGAAGTGTGATTTGTTAAATTAATTCCAAAAAGACATAAAGCTCCATGATCAGTCATAAATGGCCGTGATGGCCAGTTTCCTAAAGGGTCACAGCACTTCTGGCTGCGAGCCCCTTGGTTCCAAAGGGGAAACGAGGCCATGTCTAAATCCACAGCCAGCCTTCGCCGGGCCCATGGGCCAGAGCACTTGGAGGCTGCTGTCAGCACAGGGAATGAGAACCTCCCTTAGCACGGGCACTGGGACTTGACAGGAAAGCCCCCCTGCAGACTTCATCTTTTCTTTAAGCTACATAATCTGTTCACGTGGTAGGCATGCCTCTGGGCTCTCCATGGCGGGGGGGGTACGCAGAAGGCATTACTTTCCAACCTCAGTATTCCCGAATACCGCAGCTAGGAAGGGGCCCGCTGCCCGGAGTCCCTGTGGTGCTGGGGCTCCGTCCCTCCCACCTCCCAGAGGGATGGGTTCAGCAGGAAAGGCAGAGGCCCCCCCGGACCCAGAGTGGAGTGCGGCCTTACCTCTGGACCATGTCCGCAACTGAGGATAAAAAGCTGTTCATATTTTGGGAAAACATCTCTGCTCCCTTCTTAAAGAAGTTAATCTGAAAGACAGAATGGTGATGTTCTGAAGGTCATCTAGGAAAGGTGATCAGTGAGCGCATCCAGCATGGGACTAACACGCTGTTAGCCGAGCCCCCCACGCCACACGCCTGCGGAGTTTCTCCCAACCCAGGGCACTGCAGATTGGGGACACTGGGCGCATTTACGGACAGGCTGGGGAACATCAGGGATAATGTGAGTTCACTGCCTGGCACATACTAGATGAGGTGCGTTGGTAGTTCCTACTGACAATTATCTCTGATGGTCTCATCGTCAGCTCTTCTCCTCTGTGAATTCTGGATAGAAAACTTCTAAGGGGAGCAGGTCTACACCTTGGCGTCCCCAAGGGCTCGATCAGTGTGTGACCGCTGACGTGCACGGCCAGAACCAGGCAGGCACCAGGTAGAGCACGGCGGGAGGTGCTCAGAGGAGCAAACCCCGGAGGCTGCCGTGACCCCCGTCAGCAAGTCACGCGCGGCTTGAAACCTGGGCTGGACAGAGGATGCGGCTGGGATGCTGCCTTCCAACCCTGACGTCCACCCAGAGGGGACTGCGGGTGTGAAGGAGGTAGCACAGCTCTGGGCCTGAACAGCGGCTCGGACGGGTGAGCTCCCTTCCGGCCCCCAGTGTTCTGGGACGCGGGCTATCTGCGCTCAGGGGAGGGTGGCCCGAGGAGGACTCCATCTCCTTTGAAAATAAAACTTCAATTGCTGGCTTTGGGGGAACAAATAGAAGGGAAGTCCTTACTTCCTGTGACTCCGGGGTATTCACTTTCCAGAAAGGCTGGGTTGCCTCACAAACCCTGACGGGCAGAGCACGGGAGGCCTGCCTCTGTGCATTACTGACATCTGTCACCATCCCACCCCAAAGTTCAAGTCTCCATTTCTTCCCATGGCCAAGGCTTTAAAAAAATCCGAATACTGAGGGTGACCTGTTCCATCTTATGTGCCTGATCACAGAAAGGTAAGAGTTGCAAGCCTGAGTCACTAGAAAAGGGACAAAATGCTTAGCTTTGGACATGGGTCTTCTCTCACGTTCTAGGCTAGCTCAGGTGTCTGATCTGAAAGCAGCCCCTGCCATGTGCAGTGGGCACGGAACTCTACCACGCACCCTAGTGAAGCTGGCAGGCTTTGCATGCTCACATCCTGGGGAAGGATACACCCCAGACACCCTTAGTTTTCACAGGATAAGAACAGGATGATCCCGATTATCCTAATGTAAGGTAATCACGTGGGGCGCTGCTCTGGCCCCTGTGATCTTTTGATCATACGGAGATCAAAACAGTAAATGCCACTCTGAATCTCTGAAACCTCAAACATCAAAGTCTGTTCAAGGAGCCTTCTGCATTTCTAAGGACACAGCCTCCCAGTGGCTTTCCTCTCTTTCCCCTCCCTGAATTCCTTAGAAGCTATACTCCAAATTCCATGGCTTAGCTCCTCTGCTATTCTGTAAGTTTGGGTGGGGGGGTGCTCCTGCGATCCCTCAAACATTCTGATCTGAAGGGACGGAAGGGAGGGAGGGATGAGATCCTGGCTTCTCCAGCCACCTTCCATCGGATCTACCTGCGACTACTATTCTGGACTTGATTTCTGGGATCTCGTAAACCTGTACACAGTTTGCAAAACCTGTTTCCGGCATGACGACTGAATCGTGATCTCAGGGCAAACCTGTTCAACAAGGGCCAGGGGAGGCAGAAATGAAGTCAAACAGCCCGCCCTGAAGCGGGTGGTGCCGAGAAGCCTGACTTCAGGGCCGCATTATCCAGAGACCCAGATTCTAGGGCCTTCGGAACCGCAGGAAGTACAGTGGTCCGATGGCCACCAGCCAAAAAGGTGGACACTTAGTCAACGCGGATTTAAAACGGCTGAGAAGGGGGGGAGGAGAGCAAATGCTTTGGAATCATCCAAAAGATTTATGGGTTAGACAACAACTGGTCTAAGCAAAGGAGCTATAGTTTTCTGCAGGATGTGAAGTCTGCAGCTGGAGGGACTTTCTGGTCTTGGTCTTGAAATCTGGGTACTTTGCACATGAAAGGGGAAACAGGCCTCCTCAGTCCTCAAGGATCTGCAGCTGCCGCCCACCACTGACTGCGGCATGCTCCCAGGCCTGGGGGTGGGGGGCAGGGGGGACAGTTTGCTAGTCCCCCTGGGGGCTACAGTGGGGGGTGGCATTCCCTTAGCTGAGCCCCGGCTCTTTAGAGGCCAGGACTCTGCTCCACAGGCCACCACTGTCAATCCAGGGAGGACAGACAGGACCGGAGGCATTAGAGAGAGAGCAAAGGCAGCACCAGCGCTCTCCAGTGCCCACGGCGAGAAGCTGGACGCTGCAGGGGTCTGCCGCGGACCGGAGCCCAGGGCTGGACAGGGCCAGCTTTGGGTTCAACCCAAACGACACAGACAGATTACAGAGCTCTGCTTAAATATCACCCCTGAAGACAGAAGCCGTCTTGAGTTACCTCGCCTTTCAACGTCACAACCACAACAAAAAGACGGATCACTGAGCTTGAATGCTAAAGACCCTCCCTTGCTCCCCTTTCCCAAACTGAAGGCTACTGATGCTGTTCTCTGAAATATACGTATTTTTAACATGTATTTACACAGAATAGATGCTCACATATGTGGCGTTTTAAAAAGTTGCTGTTTTCTTCTCAACATTCTGCTTCCTGACATCCCCTTCTAGTCCTAGGTTGTCAACTGAGAGAAGATTCCTGGGTGTGTTTCCTGCATGCTGGGGTGCGGTGTTAGAGTCTGTGTAAGTGGGGTTCCAGCAGGGCAGGGATGGAGGGGAGGGGCGGTGCCATTCACCTTGAATGGACACTCACTCATGTCCCTGCCAGCTTGGTGCCGCCCGGCCAGGGCCCCGCCCTGCCACTGGAGACTCCGGACAGACGAGTGTTCAGGAGACCACTAACGGGGCAAGAAGCCACACACATCCCGGACAAACTTCAACAAGCTACAGCAGTATTCTGCCACGGCCCGGATGCCAAGGTGGCGGCCATGACCTCAGCAGTGAGAACAGCACAGCTGAGGGTGACCTTCGCCACACAGAGCAGCAGGGGACCGTGTGTGGGTCCAAAGCTGTAGGCCCAGCTCTACCAACCTGAGCAGTTCTGCTTCTCAGAACATCACACCAGGCCTGGCTCTCACTTGGCCCAGAGACAAAGCGCCGGGCCAGCCCCTCCCCCTGGGAGGCTTGGGATTGAGGCCGTCACTGCCTGCACGTCCAGCCTAACAATCCGGCCCACCTGGAAGCTCTCCATGTGCTGAACCTAAGGAAGGTTCCAGGGAGGTGGTGCGTTTGTGTTTCTTTCTCTGATGATGCTTCGGTTTCTCCTAAATGCTAGCTCAGCAGGCACTCTGAGCTGTTCTCCCCAGCAGGCTCAGGGCTCAGCCCTCAGGGGGCGGGCACGGCCTACCTGTCCGTGGGCAAAGCCTATCATGGGCTCCATCATGGCCACCC
Source organism: Meles meles (assembly GCF_922984935.1). Taxonomy (NCBI): domain Eukaryota; kingdom Metazoa; phylum Chordata; class Mammalia; order Carnivora; family Mustelidae; genus Meles; species Meles meles. Next base: position 16,766,575 of record NC_060072.1, on the reverse strand, counting down.
GCTTCCTGTCCTGCAGCGCGTTGAGGGCACAGTAGTACTGGAGGGAAGAGAGGTGCTGTTTCCGTCGCGCGGCCGCCACCTCTTTCACGACATCCGTCTTCACCTGGGTGAGAGGCGAGGGCAAATGTCAGGCTGTCTGAAGGCCATGGCAGTTCTGTAAGAGCGTGAAGCTTCAACAGTGTGCGTTTACTCATGAGACCCATTTCTGTGACCAATACAATCAAATAAGGTTCCCCTTTATGTTTTAAAAACTCTCAATTAAAAATACTGAAGTATTAGCATCTTCATGCTTATGAGGCTGGCCCGGGGTGAAGCCAACGACTCTCCAAGCCTTTAGGAGAACAACTCAGGGGCCTGCCCTGAAAGCCACAAACATTTTAGTTCACTCATAAGACTGTATTCCAAGGAAGTAATTGAGCTCAAGGAAATCATGCCACAGAAGTAGGAATTTAGATGCATTCAAATGGGCAATATCATCTACAGTAGCAAAAAAGCACGAGTTAGAGAAGCAGAGCCAACACCCAGGGCAAGAAATTCAAGTGACCTGAATCCATATGCGGCAGACAAGCACAAGGCACCGAGCTAATCTGAAATCATTGTGCAAATGTAATTATACAATGGTTCCGAGTTGCTGTCTAATAAACCACACTGAAAAGCTAGAATAGGGAGGTAGAAGTCTACTTATGAGATTCAGAATAATTAAAAATCTGTGTATATGAAGGAAGAAAAAGAATTCATCAAGGTACCCTCAATGCCATGAATTCACAGCAGGAACGTAGAAAAGGAGCTTAAGTAAGTGAGGTGAAAAAACACCATGTCAGGTAGGGATTCTTACCTTCTCATTCTCCTTTTTTTTAGGAAGCCTGCTATATTTTGCCATTGAGAGGTCATGCTCTAAAAATAAAGAGGCATTTTAGCACCCAGATGGGTTGAAAGGCAAGAACATTCATTCAGCATCTCCACCCGCACACATACTAAACCCACGCGCCGAGAACGCAGAGGATACCTACCATTACTGGAGAGTCCAAAAAGATCCTTTAAAGTGCTAACCTCTGAACAAGAGAAAAAAAAAAATCTTAGAGCAAAGGAAAGTAAAATATGCCAACCCAGAGCTCTGTGCTTCCCCAAGAAATAAAAGTCCATGTATGGAAGGAGGACGGCTCTGTGAGCCCCTCCTCCGGGCCTCTGCCCTCACACGGCTCTGGCCTCCTGGTCTGACTGGAGTTTGGCTTCAGCTGCATCCCAGACTTGGGACCTTGACTGACCCTGACTACCCACTCCTTCATTTGGGGGGTCCATGAAGCAGAGGGTCCCCGGGGGAAGCGGGCTGGAGTGTGCGGTGGACAGGTGCTCTTCATGGAGACCTGAGTACACAGCTAAGCTCGGACTCTCCTGCCCCCGCAAAAGAGTGTTCTAATACCTCTTTCCTCACAATACCTGGACCATACTTAGAACTTAGAAAGGCCCTTTGGCTGGCCATTTTTAACGTCTGGCAATGCCAGCACTAACAAAGGAATATGGGGGTGCTTATTTGAGAGAGCAAGCGAGAGCAAGTGCACGAGCAGGGGGGAAAGGCAGAGGTGGAAGGAGAAGCAGGCTCCCCACTGAGGGACTCCCAGGATCATGACCTGAGCCAAAGGCAGTCGCTTAACCGACTGAGCCACCCAGGTGCCTGGGGTATTTGTTTTAACGATAAAGTCTGAAGCCATCTAGCACAGGGTACCTGTGACAAGCTAACACACACCACTATTTCCTCCTGTGGGTGCCATGCGCCTCACGCATAAGGACATATAACAAAGTCCAAGACTGAGAAAAAAAATGACGAGGTCAATGAGGGTGATGGCTGTCCAAGGTTAAAAAAAAACACAAAGACATCTAGAAGAAAGCGATACTTTCTATAACCCTACCACCACAATCAGTTTTGCTTCATCAAACAAAGGAAAGCATTCTCATACCTTTTATGTCTTTTTTCAGTTTGCCTCAAAACTGCCTTGAGCTTTTCAATCTCTCTTCATGTTATTCTTATGCTTTCTGGTATCGGGCTGCTTTCTGCATTTCCCTTTCTTCCCCTCTCCCTTTCACTTCCTACTGGAGCACTCTCAGGGGTTTTCCCTTCTGGGGTCAAATAGCTTCCTTAATCGGTTTGTGTTGTCTTCATTTAGATATGTACTTGTATCGGTGCATAAATGGAAAAGGAGGCGAAACGTCAGGTAAAAACCATCACGTGGAGGGGAGGCCAGATTCCAAGCTGGTTCTCGAGCTAATGCAAGCATGACCCGGGCCAAACTTGCATGCTGGTGTCGTCAGAGAAGGTTACTGTGATTCACTGTTTCCAAAGACACCAAAGAGGCTTCTCTTTTTACTATTACCACATAGTTTTATTCTCTTTTAAAAAAAAATCGCTATCCGAGGCAAATATTACTAATCCACATTTGAGTCCTACAGGACCGACAAAGGCCTGGTCATTACAACTGCCGGGACCCTCTGGCCTGGGCTGCCTCCCACCACAAAGCTGAAAGACACAAATCTGACAACGTAGGTTGGGATTGGGGGGGTGATTATTTTCTGTCTAAAAGACTTGGAGTTTGTTCTTAAAAACGATATCCCCACATATTTCTATGATTTTATTTAGAGAAAGTCTTCATGAAAAAATGCACTAAGACTCTCAGTTCGCACTGGATAATCAGCACGGGACTACATGCAGCTTTGGGATTTGCAAGCTATTACGGATGAGCAACACACAAAACCACTAAAAGTCCTGCTCAAGCAAGGTTTCTCCTCACACAAGCTGACTATCATTTATTGTTCTTTGTCAGGTTTCAGTGCTGTCACACGGCCCCTGGCAAACGTTCAGGTCTACCCCTGCTCCCTAGAGCCTCAGGTGACAAGATCACAGGGAATCTCCATATGGGTGGGTGTGGGGAGACCATCTTTAAAATGTGCTTTGTCTTTCCTGCCTGAATAAATTTTACATTTAAAGGTGAGTGTATATATATATATATATATATATATGTGTGTGTGTGTGTGTGTGTATATATATGTGTGTATGTATGTATATGTATATATGTATGATTTCATTTAAGGTGAAAATATATGTGTGTGTGTGTGTATGACTTCAGTTCAGAGCAAGAGAACGAGAGAGCGAGCACGAGGTGGGTGGGGGAAGAAGGCAGAGGGAGAAGCTGAATTCCCACTGAGCAGGGATTCTGATGTGGAGGTCGATCCCAGGACCCCAGGATCATGACCTGAGTCGAAGACAGACACTTAACCAACTCAGCCACCCAGGCACCCCCAAAGAGGCAGTACTATGCTGAACAGATCTCTTAGTACTTGGTTTAGATTTCTTTGGCCAGCAATTTTTATACTGGCGTTCTAGAAAATATAATTCTTTCATCTCTAAGCAGGAACATTTTCAGTGACATAAAGAACAAAAAGACTAGAAAGTTTGGGTTCCCTTTTGTATTATTAACCTCTATTTTTTCAAGATTTTTGGTTATTTTTTATTCATTTTTTGACTACCTTGATTTCCAAGAGATAGAAAATTACTCTAAAGTTGTTTTGCTTTCTCACTGAAGAACCAAAAATAGTCTAAAAGGGCAACCAGGCTCTCTGAACCAGTCCCAGACTACCGACCCACTAAAATGTGAGCTCCAGGAGAACAGGGAGCTTGTCTGCCTTGTTCATGGCTGCAGCTCAGGGTCTAGCACAGGTAAAGCATGGTCCCTGCCCCCTCTGTCCCTCTCTAAGCCACCCACGTTACATTCCAAAGCATTCATGGCTCCCCCAAAACAGCATGCCTCCTATAAATGCTCCAAACCAGTAATACAAACCTGGCCATCTTTGTCTCCTCGGTAACCACTTACTCATCTTTCAAAACCCAGCGCAGAGATCACCTTCTCCAGGAAGCCCTCCCTGGCACCCTAACTTCAAAAGGGTAATCACACCTTTCCGTGTGCTGTTTTTATTCCTTGTACCCCTCTCTCCGGCTGCCCTCATCACATGATGCTATGATTGTTTCCAAGTTGGTTTTCTCATTAGCCTGTAACCTTCCTTTAGGGGAGCCAAGAACATAGTGGAGATTCAGTGAAAGTTAGCTAAACTGAAGTACTCCGAAAAAGAAAGGCATTTTTCAATGATGCACATATTTAAAGAAATTAATAGTCAGACAATTATGAAATGAATTGATGTTTTGCAGGTAATTGGCACCGAACTCAGTAACTTTACCTGTGAGATCCTTTTCTCGAAATTGTATAATAGGTAGAATCATTGTGTCTGCCAACTGTTTAGCCAGCTCTGTATGGAGAACATTAAGCTGAAAAATGAGAGAAATCTTATTGAAAAAAATTAAACCCACTATAAAGGACACTGCTTTCCACACAGGATCACACTGGACAATTCGGTGTGTTTCAAGAGTTCTGCTACATTTCCTCAGCAAATAAGCAACACTTCATGAAGCTGCAAATGATACAGGCCCAGAGGTACTCAAAACTAAATGCAAGGTTTTGAGCTGGCCTCAGGTCTGCTAAAGCAGTCTCTCAGCCCATGGCTACGGTCTGTGCACGGTGCAAACCAGGCTGAGCCACACCAGCTGGAGGAGAACACGTTCATGTCCTTGCGGTAAGCACAGCTCACCGGGAGCACTCACCTCAGGTCACACGTTACCAGCCACCGTGCGCCCACTCCCTCTCAGAAGGGCTGAAGTCACACTTGGAAGACCGGCCTGCTGGGAGCCTACTAACCCTAAAACCACAGCAGCTGCAGGCCTGGGAGTTACTCTGCAGAGTTGCATGCTTTGTATCCCTTAGTTCTCACCCACTCTGAGCGTCCGGTCTCACTGACTATACCCATGTACCAGGTGGGCAAACAACTCTCCACATCCAGACAGCAAAGAGGCAGAATGGTTGGGATTTTCATCCTGGGCTACTGGAATCCGAACTCCAGGTTTTTCCTATTATACCATGTTGGATAGAGAGTCTTATGCTCACGAAGTTGCCCAAACTTCAAATGTCTGGCAGTCTAGACATCAGTAACAAACACATATTACTAAAGATGTTTTGGGATTCCTGCTTGGGGAACAAAGGGAAATCACCCAGCAGTCGTTTTGGCAGTGTGCATCTGGCCAAGCTTCTTTCAGTGGTGACAGCAGTCACATATGGGGCCCCTCTGTACCCACAGCTCTCCCACCAACAGATCTGGTCCTTCACGGCTGTACTTCCAGAACTGCTCTGAAAAGCTTACAGACAATCATTTGCCAGGCAGGGGAGCTGGAGGCCAAGCAGTTAATGTCCTATCTTTCAATCATCAAGACAAAACACGGCAGCTTTGTTCTGCTGAGAACACAGGAGGACAGACATGCCAATAAATGCCACCAAGAGAATGTGTTAACTACTTTCCTGAATAACTTCAGTGAGAAATGTACTATTTTTTTTACTAACAGTTAAGTGAATGAAAGTCAACCAGTATACCTACTATGCGTCTAGCTGTGTGTTCAATGCCCTGATATACATTATCTAATTTAATCTCTACAACAGCCCAGTTAGGTGGGCTTTCTCGCTGCTGCCATTTACAGATGAAGACACCAAAAATCAGGGTGATTAGGTGGCTTTCCAGGCATCATTCACTTTTGGAATGGCAAATTTCCTATCTACTCATTGTCTTCCTTATTTCTTTTTTTTTTCCCATTTTATTTATTTTTTCAGTGTAACAGTATTCATTCTTTTTGCACAACACCCAGTGCTCCATGCAAAACGTGCCCTCCCCATTACCCACCACCTGTTCCCCCAACCTCCCACTGTGTCTTCCTTATTTCTTAAGGATCAAGGGGTTTGGCACCAACTTTTTGCCCTGGGGTTTTTGAGAGGTATGGGACAATCACTTCTAAACACTGTGCCTTAGCTCAAGAGAGTGGAAAGAGATTATCTCTTGGCACTTCAATATCGTCATCCTGAAAATAAGGAGAATACCATCTTCCCTGCATGGTTACTGTGACGACAAAACAGTAACCTGAATAGAACACACTCAGGGTAGAGGGCCTGACGCACACTCGTTAGCGTTATCCATAATGACGGTAAATTCCTGTTTCGGGTGCACTCGATGGAAGTGATCTAGGAACCCTGCCTTTGGGGAAATCAACAAGGACAGAAATTTCTATATGCATACAACATGGAGTGTCTGGTTCCTAGGGATTCCATTAAAAATATAAGCTACACAAAATCTCTACTTTTGTTTTTTCTGAGTCAAGTTACTTGTCTTGAAAATTTTCCAACCTGATACAGGCCCCGGTAGAGAAAACAACCTGAAAAGCTACTCAGAAGCCTCGCACCTGAGCTAATGGCTTTCATGCACATAGGTCTCCATACCAAGAGGCTTGTATGAGAAGCCCCGACAGGGTCAAGCTTCTGGGAGGCCGTCATATCACCTGTAACATCACACTCCCAGCCGTCCAGCCTTTGGGAATGATTCACTCCCCACCAAAAGCATCATCATTCCTGCCCATGAAAGGAGGGTTGTAAGTAAGTATCTTAAACTGGAAATATCAGTTCTGGGTGCCTGACAACTAACCACATTTCCTTAGCAACCGGTTCTGGTCAAGAAAAGACCTGACTTCAGAGGGTGTAGCCCGCTGCTTCTCCCCTGGGCTCCTTATTCATGGCTAATTAGGAAACATCTGTCTCCTCACTTCCAAAACAATTACTTTTTTGCTCCTCTCTAATTACTTTTTTCCATTCATGCTCCTCCTCTTCTGGAAAAGACATCTATCCATGTTAACCATACACTGTGAGAAGAGTCAGAGTCATGGAGAAAGCATGAAGCTGAAAAAGAACTGGACGACAGTTCTTTTATATCCTGTTATATCTCCGTTTACAACCTTTCATATCTGTTATATCCCCAGTGCCTAGAACAGTACCTACTACACAGCAGGTGGTCAATATGTGTTTGCTGAACGATTATCAACTTGTTGGGTTGATTTGTTGACTGAATGACCATGCAATGTTAGTTTCACATTTTATAAACTGAAGACGGTATCTCTTCTACACCAGCGCCCGGAGAGTGAAACGGCACTTGCATATTCTTTCGCTTCTTCATCATCATTTTCTGCTGTGAGAACTGCAAGCTCCTTGAACGATGAAATACGATTTCGTACTGACCCAGTTCTGCAGAGGGTTCTGCTCAGCACCAGGAGCATCTGAGCTGCAGTGTTGATCACAACTGGGATTTATGTACTTCTCTTATAACAATACCCGTTTTCTGCAAATGTTCCCAACGTATTATGCAGCTACAACGGTTGTATGAAACCCTCTGTGGTGGGGTAATTCCTGCCCGCCCTCATCCTTCACCAAAGAAAGGTCCAAGCAGAACATGTGAGTCTTTAGAAACAAGGTCTTCACAGATGTGATGACGGACCTCCAAATGAGACCATCCTCAGTTATCCAGGTAGGCCTTAATTCAATGACAAGTGTCCTTCTACGAAGAGAAGACACAGAGGGAAGGAGTGAAGTGGGGTTGGGAGGAGGCCACGGCAAGGTGGAGACTGGAGGGATGCAGCTACATGCCATGGGACAGTCAGGGCCAACAGAAGCTGGAAGAGGCCACGAAGGATTCCCCCTCGGGCCTCTGGAGGGAGCCTGGCCTTGCCAACAATGTGATTTCATACTTCTGGCCTCCAGAACTGGGAGAGAATAAATGTCTACCATTTTAAGCCACCTACTTGTAATTTATTACAAGCAGTTGGAGAAACCAGTACACCCTTCTTAGGAAATTGAATTCTCAGAAATCTCTCTTGGTCCACTGTTCACGTATAACAAAGCGTTTCTCCTCACACCAGGAACAAACATAATCGCATACAACCTGTCTTATGAAATGAGCCTTGGAAGAGCAGCGAGTTGAGATATACTCTGAGATATTTAAGGAGATACCTAAAACGGAAAGTGGGCCAACACAAAGATGAAATAAAGTTCAAGAAGGAATCAAATCAAATCTTGCCACGTTGTGATCTTACCTCATCTACCACTTTGGCAAAATAGTGGAGTGTAGAAATTACTTCTTCATCGCCTTTGCCAAGAGCAAAATTCTAAGACCAGAGAATAAAAGACCTGGGTGTAAAGGCTTGGGGAGTCAGCGCTCCACCCCACCCCACCCACGTCCCACCACCCTCCACACCAGTCCCCACTCTGCTCCCGAGTGCACAGGGTGTCGCAGTGTCTGGCTGCAGAAAACGAGTGCATTCGCCTTGTCCTGCCCCACGATGCTCTCAGTCGCCCCTCCCTGACTATCCCTTTGTTGGCCATCGCCCTTCTTCTGTCTGGACATAACGTCATCTTTGAGTTTAGTTCCTGGAACTGAATTATTTCCTGGAATTTGATTCCTCAGACCATGCACCCTCAAGGCAGTGGGTGACTTCTGTAGGCTAATTAGACTATACCATAAAGACTTTGGGATAATCACCAATTAGATTTATCAGGAGAAAGGAAAAGGCAAGACAAGAGAAAAAACAGGAGTGAACCACGGACAAAAAAAAAAAGAAGGAAATCAAAGCCTCTCAAGGATGCCCTTGGAGAATTCCTTACAAGACCGCCACTCTCGAGGGCCCCGAGCACAGCTGCACATGCCAGGTGAATCCCCAGTTACCTGTTTCTCATATGCCAGCAGCTGCTTTGAGAGCTGGTGAGTGGCCAGGCACATCTCATTCTGCAGGGAGAGGAGAAAAGCAGGTAAGATGTGTCCAATACACACAGAGGCACCAGAGAAACGTCACCTCAGAGAATCCCCTAAAAAATGTATGCGTATGTCTGTAAAATAGTTTGTTCAGAAATTATTTGGCAAACAAGAGCAAAACAAATTAAAAGGGTTAAAGCTTGTTACCCCCCACCCTCATTTACAAATTACTGCTCCTTCCGGTCAGTCGGTACAAAAATGTAGCGAGCAATTACGCTGTGCCCAACATCCAAGAAAGAGGCCGTCCCTGTCCTCACAGGATTTACTGGGGAAGCAGACATCAAAAAATGGTTACAAGCATGATGAGAACTGCAAAGGAAATCACGGACATGTTAGGGCTCTAGTAGGAGCACGCAGATGGTCTCTAAGGAAGAGAGGTTCTAAGTGGACCCCTGAAGACAGATGAGGGACTTAGCCATGGGAACCAGCTTTCCAGAAGGAGGGACTCGCGTGTGGAAAGCAGCACAGGCTGTCTGAACAGCTACAGAGCAGAGTGTAGCTGGAGCAGGGGGTGCAGGCGTGTAGGCGAGATGAGGCTGGCTGTGCAGGCAGAGGGCACGCAAGCTCTACGGTCCACATCTGGCCTGGATTCCAAGTGCAGTGGGAATTTCAGCAGCACTGGGACCTAATCAGATCCAGCAAACCCAAGAGGGATGGGTCGGTCCCGCCAGAGAGGAACACAGAAGCACAGCTGCCCTGTCCTGGGACGCCCGTCTTGTGCCACTTTTCACTGGCCCATATTGTTCATCTTCCTCTTCTCCAATTTATCCCTCTAATCTCTGGCTGTGGGGCAGTTTTCCACCACTAGCCTCCCACAGTCGATGCCGTCCATGTAGAACACGTGTTTTCCACAGCTCAGTGAAAGCTTCTCTTCAGATTCAGGACTCACTCCCCACAGAGGAGAGGGCCACAGGGTCTGACTGGAGAGGAGGGGAGGGCACCAGCTGGCCTTGGCCTTGGCCTTCACTTATGTTCTAATTCTAGGTTTGCTGTTCCTTTACGGGCAAGGCCCGAACTCTGCAGGGGCTTGTTTTCTTTACCTTGGTTTTCCTTTGCAAAACCCATCGGAGTCCTAATCCTACTTTTCTCAGCCCTCTTTGCTGACACCCAGCCAACCTGTTCTCCGACTTCCTTCATGGGCCCCAAGGAATAGGCACTAATTGGCCCTGAAACATGGCTATCTCCCTTTTTCCCCAGAATAAAACAAGCACATATAATAAAAGTTCCCGGCTTTGGCATCCTCCCAGGGTGCCCCTCCTTTCAAAACAAACCAGAGCCGGTGGCCACAGAGCCAAGAGGAGGCAGGTGAACAGATGCACAAGCACTAGCCCCACACGGGGGAGGGGATGCGACAGCTCCCGGCACGCGGCAGCCTCTCGACAGATGTGTGATGAGTGAGTGAGCACACAAGGTCAGAGGACTCATCGAATTTCCCGGTTTAATACAACACTTGGAATCAGAGGTCAGGGGAAAATACCTCCTAACCCCACAAGGTAACATCACAATGGGGGGGGGGCAGGCACAATAAAATACCAAGAGTGGACACGCACGAAACCATCCGCCAAGACTGTCGGTCATCTCTAGCAGTGCCATCTGGAAGGTCAGACAGAGTGCATGGGCACGAGGGTCTCGGCCCACTCACGGGGCTGATCTCCTGTTGTATCAGAAAATCCCTTGCTCCTCCTCTCAGAGTTAGCGACGGAGGGTTTAAGGCGGATTTGCTCAAGCTACTTTGGCATCGGCCTGGGGGCAGCGCCAGTGTGGAGTAGGATTTGCAGACCTACAGACTTACCCAAACAGCAGCAGCTAACACGGAGAGCGTTTAAACCACGACAGATGCCACACCGAGTGTATTCCATGCATTACCTCATTTAGTTCTGACAACCCTGTAGGTTAGGTTCTGATGACTAACTCAGTTTTACAGATGAAGTAACTGTGGCACAGAGAGGTTAAGACACTCGCCGAAGGTCACACAGCTAGTTCACAGCAGGGTTGGGATGGGAGCCCACGTCTGTTCCATCCGAAGATCTATACACTTAGACTTACAAGCCCTGCTAAGAGCTGAGGCCGCCTATGCTTTAGCCTAAAGTTGACAAACTTTTCCTCTAAGGGCCCAGACAGACATTACTTTTGGACATCGTCTCTCACAACTACTCACTCTGCTGCTGGAACATGAAACAGCCATAAAAAGACAGAAATGAATGAGTATGCCTTCCTTGTTTAAACATTATTTACAAAAACAGGAAGCCCAAGCGTGTAAATTGCTGATCCTGCTTTAGACACTAAATGTCTAGAGACCCACCCTCAGGATGCTCTCCATTAAGCTACAAGATTTCAAATTCAAGGAACATATTCTATTTTTTTAAAGATTTTATTTATTTATTTGAGGGAGAGAAAGCACAAGCGGGGGCGGGGGGGCGGGCATAGGCAGAGGGAGAAGCAGGCTCCAGCTGAGTAAGCAGTGTGATGTGGGGCTCAATCCCAGGACCCTGGGATCGTGACCTGAGCCCAAAGGCAGACACTTAACCGACTGAGCCACCCAAGCGCCCCTGTTTTCTACTCTTAAGTCATTCTTTATCTTAGCTAAACCTAAACTATTACTGCCCCGTATCTGTATCCTTTAGCAACTGGTTAACAGGCATGATACCTACCTTGCATGCCTTCAAACTAAGCAAGAAGCACTGGCTACCTGAATTCTTGACCACTTAGGGGTAAACGTCCTAAATGGAACGGAAAAAAACCTGTCAGAGCGCTGCCTGGGTCAGACTGCACCCTGGCTCAGAGGGGGGCGCTCCTGAGCTCCCTGCCCAAAGCAAAGAAGGGGATACAACATTCACTGCTGCTTTCTACAACTACTGAATACAGCTGGACTCTGCCAGGTCTCGCCCAGAAAGCCCTTGTGAAAATGCTGTGCCTTTTTCAGATGTGTGTGATTTCAGGCTGCACGTATCTGCTCTGCCAGTGTGATCTCACTGGGAACAAACGAGAGGTTCGAAACGACCTGTTACCTGCCCTGAAAAGAAGTGAACTTCTGGGCGGAGCAAATGCCGTGAAAAATCTTTTGAACTAGACCAACTCTAATCTTACTCACACTTAATCTATTGTACACAGAGGTTTTATGAAACGCTTTGCCAACATCAGCCAATTACCCCACACCCTGTGAGGTCGGCCCACACAATTATCTCTGTGGCAAGGCTTGCAGCCCTGGAGCTGGGGTGCAGAGTAAGTACCAGAAATACCAGTAACACAGACACCCGCTAACGTGCAGTGAGTCTTCTAGGTACTTGACGGAGCTGTGAAGTGCTTGCCGTATATTGTCACATTTAATCCTTCCTGTGCTCCTACAGGTGAGGACTATTGCCATCCTCATTTTATAGATGAGGAGACAAAGGCTCAGAAAGGGTAGTAACTTTCTAAAATCACAACCAATATCCAGCAAGGCAAGGACCCAACGCAGATCCGCTGGACCTAAAATCTACACACCGCGTTTTTAACACCATGCTGTTTCCAATCGAAAGGGCAAACCTGTTATCTGGCTGGCACTCAGTGGGCATGTCTCGCGGGGCCCAGGGACAGGAACATAAATCCCGCACTTTTTTTTAGCTGTCGTTCAACAACAGAAGTGGCCTAAAATTCCGACTCTAAATGGAGTTCCACAAGTAAGATTTCTATGGCATTCTGGAATGACTCTGGCTATTAACGATGCTATTCAATGCCTCCTAAGAATCCTTAAAAAAGACCACTTCATGAAGTGTTCGCTGACTGCATCTCCTGTATCCCACAGCCCCTCCATGGCTCCTGCCAAGGCAGCAACATCAGTGGTCGGCAAACCCGAAAGGAAGACCAAGCTTTTAGCAAAGGACTGTTTATCTCGGGGTGGCAGAGAGCCCACGGCGCTGTCACTGTCACCCCAAACCACCCAAACGCCCCTGCTGGCGGCACATCCATGCCGGATGGCAATGGTGAGGCCGGGAGCAGGGGCAGAGGAAACCCCCGGGGGTCAAAGTCACCATGTAGGCGCTTGCTTCCATCCCAGCAATGTCGCCTCAAGTCCGTTGTGGAAAGTCCCAGTCACCATGTGCTTACCACAAAGCCGGGGTCTGGGAGCCCGCAGGCTGGGCCGCACCCAGGAGTAGCGAGGGGCGCGAGGAACGGAGGCAGGACGCTGTGCTGAGGGCAGGCCGTGAGGGGTGCCCACTGGGGATGGGGACGTTACCCAGGAGGTAGCAGGGAAGCCCTGAGCAACGTGGGCAGGAGAGCGACAAGATCCGACAGGAGCAGAGGAAAGCTCAAGGGTGGCTGTGGTGGAGAGGCGAGCTGCAGGGGCCAGGGCGGGAGGGTGGCAAGACCACCTGGAGGGTCAGGTGAGGGAGAGCAGTCGGAGCCTGACGCAGAAAGTTCAGGACCTGTGACGAATTTCTGAGGCAAAAACAGCAGCATGCAGTGCATGAGCGAGGAGGAGAAATCAAGGAAAACCGGCCTCCAGTCGGATGACTGAGGGAAGGCGGCACCCGCAGCCAGGATGCAGAGGACCCGCGCGGATGCGGATTCGGGAGCGATGACAAAGCACACAGCTGGACTGTGCTGGCGTTCAGCTGCAGACGTCCCCAACTCGGTCCTTTACCCCACACCCGCGACACCTACGGCTCCAACACTCGGAGGGGCCAGGCCTGGTGCGGGCACTGGAGATGGAGAGTCTGCTCTCTGGGGTCTCACCGCCCAGAGGGACAGGGAAACCACACTCCTGCACCGGAAGTGCTGGGACCCACAAGTGTACGGGGCATCGGGCACACGGGCGCGCTTCGGTTGGGGAGGGAAGGGAGGAAGGAAGGAAAGATGCCAGAGACACCTCAGAGGTGAGGTCTTAACACCGGGAAGGTCATTTGTCAAGGGAAGGGGTTGATGGGGATTGCTGGCTGCAGAAATGGCAGAGCACAGTCTCAAGACATGGGGAGAGCCTGGCACATTTTGGAACAGCCAAACAAGAGGGTAGAGGATCAGGCTGGTACTCAGTTTGTGAAGAGCTTTGCATACCCTGCTGAGGAGTTCAAACTCAACGGCACGGGGAGCCAGGGAAGCATGTGACGACAGGGAGGGAGGGAGGTTTGGATGGAGGAGGGACTGAAAGGGGAAGACACCTCCTGAAGGCAGGACGATGGATCAGGGGACTGCTGGATCGGGTAAGAGCTGAGCAGTCACTCCCCACAGCACCAAGAGGAAAATGTCTTGAATAAAGACCCAGGGACAAGGGCTAGGAACAGATTCTGAAACCACCAGACTTGCTGAAGGGATCTGAACCCTAGAAGCAAAGAATGAAACAGAGGATTCTAGTGGGGTTTTGGAGAACACCAAGACTTAAAAGGGGCAGGCAGCAACAGGGTGCCAAGAAAGGAGAAAGATCTAGAAGGATGGGCAGAGAACTAGGAAGAGACCGGAAGGGACCATGTCACAGGAACTAAAGCAAGACCGCTTCAAGGGGGGTGTCATTAATGGATCAGGTGCTGGCCCAGGGCCCGAGGTGGAGAGGCTATGACTCAGGCACTAAACTGCCCCCCCTGCAAAATGGAGGAGGGAGGCCAGACTGAGGTGGCCTGAGGAGCAGGCATCAAACACCCAGTGAGGAAGTGAAGAGAGCAAGGACAGACTGCTCCGTCAACAAAGTCAGGATCAGAAGACCAAGCTTCTACTGAACCCAAATAAAGTCCCAGTACAATGTGCTATCTTAACTATTGTTATTATAAGACTCAGAAGATGATTAACACCCAGAGCCCTTCCTGTAGGAACTGATCTTTGCCCTTCACAGGTAAACTCTATTAACCTTCACAACAAGCAGCGAGGCGGCCATGATTATGGTCTCTGTTACCTGACAAGGTAATTCCGGCAAACAAGTGACCCTCCCAACATCACACAGCAAGTGGCCAAAGCCAGCACTGGAACTCAGATCTGTGAGTTCAAGGCCACACACTGAAGCCCTGTACCTAAGTGAGTGAGCCTCGCCCAGAATCATCTTCCATACTAATCTGAACGCCACCAAAGCCCTCCTGAGGAAAAGCTGTAGGTCCTGCAGCACGCAGAACAAGAGCAGGAATCCCAGTCTCCCAAGTGGTTTCTAGAAACCACTCATGCTCTCTGCTCCCTCACTGAAGCTACATTCATATTTCTCCTCAGTCCCTGTCATATCAACCTCAATTTGGCTGGTTTTCAGGGCTACTGAAATGCACTGACTAAAACAATTATGATAAAAACTAATTCAACAAGGAAAGTCACTCTGGGATACAAAAGGGAACCGGCTCGCCCCCCACACACACAGTGGGTCCCCGCTTCCCTGGGGGACACATTCCCAGAACCCCAGTGGATGCCCAACATTGTGGCTAGTGCGGAATTCTACATATACTCTTTTTTCCTACACATACATACCTATGATAAATTTTAATTTATAAATTGGGCACAGTGAGATATTCACAATAACCAAATGGAAAAATTACAATACAGTTGACCCTTGGACAACATGGGTTTGACCAGCACAGGTCAACTTACATGCCAAGTTTTTTCAGTAAATACATACAGAGCTGTAAATGTATTCCTCCTTGTGATTTTCTTAATAACACCTTTTCTCCAGCTTACTTTATGGTAAGAGTACAGAATATGGTATGTACAACACGCAAAATATGTGTTAATCAATTCTATGTTATTGGAAGGCTTCTGGTCAACAGTAGGCCATTACTAGCTAAGTTTTGGGGGAGTTAAAAGTTGTATGAGGATTTTCAGCTGTGCGGGGTCAGCGCCCCAACCCCTCCATTGTTCAAGGGCCAATTGTAACTATAATAAAAGCTATGTGAATGTGGTCTCTGTCTCAAATATCTCATCGTGCTGTACTCACCCTTCTTCTTGTGATGATGTGAGATGATAAGATGCCCCCGTGGTGAGATGAAGTGAGGGGAACGGCACAGCTCTAGGCTACTACTGACCTTCTGCAGATACTGCGGAAGAAGGAGCACTTGCTTCTAGACCACGGCTGACTGTGGGTAACGGGAACGCCGGAAAGTGAGCCCACAGTTAAAGGCAGAACCGTTGTGCTACACAGCTGTTTGGCTGTCTAACAGTGGCGATTGTTCTAGAGTGACAAGAACAACCTTGGAAAGCTCCTACTTCCTCAGCCTCTGCTGCCACTTCTGGAGGCCAGTATGTCAAAAGAGTAGAGCGTACTGGTTCCGGGTGAGAGTAAAGGTCTTGGAGTCAAAGACCTGAGTGCAAATTCTAGTTCTGTCACTGTGATATTACGGCAAAAGACATCACCTGAGTCTTAGTTTACTGATCTGCAAAGATGTCCTATAGTAGTACCTCTCCTTTCTTGTGAAAGCTAAATGAGATTCTACAAAGGAGATGCCGAGCTTAGTGTGTGGTATGCTTCTGTGCTCAGTAAACGGAGACCATTATTTCTGTTATTACGGTAAGCAGTTCTGATCCTATCTGCCTTCCAAATCCTCCCCCGGCCCTATTATAAGCTCCCACTCCTGAAAGCCCACTCCCATTTTGTTTCCCAATAGGTGCATTAGCTTGTAGAGCTTGAGATCTCTACACAGGGGCCCCCTGAACAATGCAGGGGTTAGGCGGCAAGCCCTATCTTGTGCAGCCGAAAATCTGTACATAACTTTGAACTGCCCCCGAACTTAACAGCATACTGTTGACCAGAAGCCTTACTGATAACATCAACAGTCAACACAAATTCTGTATGTTATATGTATCATATACTTTATTCTTACAATAAAGCAAGCCAGAGAACAGAAAATGTTATTATGAAAATCTTAAGAGAGGGGCCCCCAGGTGGCTCAGTTGGCTCAGCATCCAACTCTTGGTTTTGGTTCAGGTCATGATCTTGGGGTCGTGCGATCAAGCCCCTTTGGGCTCTGGGCTCAGCGGGGAGTCTGCTTGGAATCCTATCCTTCTGCCCCTCCCCGAACTTGTGCACATACACACTCTCTCTAAATCCTTACAACAACAACAACAACAAAAAAAAAAAAAAGAAAGAAAGAAAATCTTAAGAGAAAATACATTCACAGTACCATATTTATAAAAAAAATCCACGTATAAATGGACCTGTGGCTTTCAAAGTCATGTTGTTCAAGTGTCAACTGTATTACAACATTTCTTAAGAAGAAAAATTTTTCTTTATAATACCAAACTTCTGTGTATCTTTTCTTCAAAATATTTTACTCCTATCACCTCCTATGGTTACCTATTACCCCATTTTAAAAGATACTATTCCCAACTCCAGTTTGGGCTTTTAGTTTTTAGGATGTGTAGTTCTGTATTCCAGAAGGTTGAAGAACAGTTGTAGAGATAGAACTATGGTTGAGAAAGTCCACTTTGCTGAAGGAAAATGAAAGAGCCTTAACTATAGTTCTCACTTCAAAAGAATCCATCCAAAATTTACTTAAAGAAAAAAAAAAAAGAAAGAAAGAAAAAAAATTCTATCCAGACTGAAGGCACTAACTACAGAAGTTCGTTATCTGTTGGAGGAGACAGATTCCAAGAATTGCTGGGTTTCACTAAAATTGCTGGGGACATTTCGCTGGTCCCTGTTTTCTCACCACAAAGCTCACAAGGAGATTACTAAGTAAACTTCATTGTAAGATCCTAATAAATCCATTCTTCAAATATTTAAAAATTTTTAACCTCTCCAAGAAACAAACAAAATTATGGCAGATCTTTTGATTATTTATGGGATTCTGTATATCAAATCTATGAAATGAAAAATTTGAGATTTAACTGAATATAGGCACAGATGCATCTATTCAGACACTAAGGAGATTTTAACCTTATCTAGCCAATCATCCTCAAAACCGCAGATCTTTTTATGTAACCCATCTCTGCTATTAGTGCATGAGAAACGTGTACTGCCTCCTTCGTTCAAATGACCCCTAAAAGGTACTCAGTTCCCATGGCCTGCAAAGGCACATGTGACAATCAAAAGACAGATGTGACTTCTGGGACTGCTGTAAAATGTGAAAAACAGCTCATGGACTATAGTTTCATTCTAGCATATAAGTGAAATAAAATTTAAAATTTCCCCCAAATCAGCTACAATCAGCAAAACTGCTCACAGAACTTTCCTCTAGTTTTCCACATTCTTCCTCTTTCTAAAACTGAGGTCCAATGGCTTTCGCCCTATCAGAATACAGAAATTTACCATGTGGTCTGATTCAAAGTGAATCATTTATCACTTTCCCGCAGTATATACCTGTTTTTTAAAATACAATAATGCAAAAACATCTAAGTGCCTGTGTTTTTAAAAATGAGATTATAAAACCCTACTAATTTAATTCAACAGGTCTAGGTGTAAAATATTCAAGGAATAGTGTTAAATAAATCAAGAAATAACTTAGAGGGAAAAAGTTGAGTGAAAACACTGGTAAGTATTACTATACATATGTATACACACACCCATAAATACATGTATATAAACAAATTCATCAAAGAGAAGTCAAAGAAGTTTTGTTTTGTTTTTTTTAATTACAAAGAAACAAAAGAAGACACCTAGGCCTTCACATAAACCTGAAGACCAACTGACTCTGACCCAGCCGATCTGGATGCCACTGGCCACTGCTCGAATCTGTTGCTGAGTTTGGCAGCCTAACCAGCCCTTCCCGCCAGCCTCTGCTGCAGGAAATGCCGAGGCAGGAGGAAGGGTTTCTGGCCAGTAGAGAACCCATGTGATGATCATGTGGTGTGAATTAAAAAAGCCGGTTTACAGACTCTTGGAATGCACGACCCACTTAATTTTGGCAAAATGTAGTTTTCTGGCTCAAAAGAAAAAAACGCGTAAGAACGCATCTGGACATCTCCAAGTAAATGATTCTGACAGACATGGAGAGGCAGAACAGAAACTTTTGAGAGTGACACAGACACTGTCCCTTAAGTCTTGGGTCTCCTAAACCTTAAATGGGAGACAAATCATTTAATGACAATATTCAAATCATTGAACAGCAAGTAAGTTCAGGTCCAAGTCCAGTGAAAAAAATTCTAATTTTCTTAAATTTTGAATATGTAGGGAATATAAAAAATACAATATAAATAGGGTTTAAAAAAATCAACATAATATGTCCCCAGTTTCTGAATGTCTTACCAAAACAATATCACACATGAGCACATGATTTGTTTGGGTTTTAACATCAGTCCCAATTAAGTTCCACTTGTATAATACATTAGAGTTTTCAAATCTGTATCTCCAGCCTGAACTTTAGATCTGAGCCTGTAACAAGCTCTTTCTCCACTTTGATGTCCCGTGGACACCTCAAAATCAGACTTTCAAGAATTATGATTGGCATCCCTGCCATCACACACACATACGCGCGCGCCTGCACACGCACGCACGCACACACAAACATACCCTCCATCTCTTCCTATGTGCTCCTGATTCTCCACCCTGTCGTTCAACTCAAAGACCTGGACATCATTCTGGACTCATCTTTCACACATCTCACCCCTTCAGGTCCAATCAGTCACAATCTGCCTCCTGAACACCTCTGAAATTCATCCACTTCTTTCCATTTCTACTGCCACTTTCGTAGTTCAAGCTACTCCAGGTTTAGTAGCTGAGAGTTTGGGCTTCCGGTTCCAGCTGACTTGCTCTGCCATATAGTAATGGGGTGGACTTGGACAAGTCACTTGTCACTGGAATCCTTAAATCTCCTAACCCATAAAATGTGGATGGTGTCAAAAATGCCCACTTCACAGAGTTTCTGGGAAATTTAAATGAAAAAATCCATGTAAAAGTCCTGAAATCAAGTCCAGAAGCTATGAAATATTCAGTTAATCTTGACTGTCACAATCCTCCTCCCTTTGGGTGCTGAGCACAATTCTTCTGGGTTAGGCAACCTCTTTTCTTAGCGGCACTAACACTCTTAGATAAATGTTTTCTCTGTCTCCCCACCCAAACATAAGCACTCTAATGGAAAGGACTGAGTCTTCGTCCCATAGACGATATGAATAAATGACTAATAAAACAATGATTACAATAAATGATCACATAGGAATATTAAGAGTTACATGAGAAATGACACATATTAATTATTAGTATATATTATATACTGAATGTGGTATTTCCTTAGAGATCATCAATGAGAGAAAGAAACATTGATACACACAGATTTAAGTCAGCAAGGAATCAATAATCAAAAGCATCAGTCACCATAATATTTTGATGTGCAACATAATGAATTTTAAGTAACTTATAAGTCTTCCCTTAGAATGTTAACATACACAGGCACTTCTCGATCATCAAAAAAAAAATCACTTTTGCTACTCAGCAATTTATTTTCCGTTGTTTTGTAAGTCGGGGATATTTGTTCCTCAAAACAAAGAAGCCACCCGATAGTTTCAGAAGTGTGACTCAAGCCCTCTCAGAGGAAGCATGTGGAAAACCCTCTCTACCCTCCCGCACTGACATCTAAGATTCCCATTTACGAGAAAGACAAAGAACATGTCTCAGGATACTGACCCCTGCTCATTCACAAATGTTCCCCTCTGGGGCTGAATTTTTTTTTAAGAATTAAAACCAGTGACGTGGTCCTCTACTGCTTTTACTAGCTACAGGAAAATGACCCATTTTCTTAAGCAGAGAAAACAGATCGTCCTCAGTTTTTTAAAGTGAATGGAAGTGAGGGAATCAATTCTGATTTTACTTACAAATTTTCAGTGGCATTGTTGTGACCCAAATTCCTCTGTCCCTTGAGACAAGTTCAAGGTGAGGGCAGGGGGCTCCTACTCCCCTCCTCCCCGGGAGAGGGCAGGGCCAGCTACCTGGGCTCCATAGACGCGCTGCATCGCCTGGAGAAGCTGGTTGGTGTAATCCGTGAGGGTACCAGCATCTTCTTCAAATACGCTCAGTAAAGAGCGAGTCTACAAGGAAAGAAGAGAAGTCCATTTATTCCTAAGTGGAAAAGTTACAGAGGAGGTAGAAACATACACGCACGTGCGCGCACCCTCTCTAAAATGAGGGAGGGAGGTGCCTATTCTCCGGCTTTATTCTTTTACTGGTAATACTAGGAAGAGTTGATTTCTGGAGCTTTAATTTTGAACTACTTTCCTCATCCTTCAGACTACAACGCAGGGGCAAACTGAATACAATTTGAATGTTGGGGCCAGAGAAGGAAAGCCAATTTCTAAAGAGTAAGACTTGAGGGCTATTATCTGTTTTGATTTAGCCCCTATCTAAGCACCAGGAGAGTCCATCCAATTGGGGGGAAAAAAAAAAGTTAAAAAGGCAGCCTCTCCTTCTGGCCCATAAACTGAACACGATGCCAGATCTGTGTGTTTACCTGGGGTGTGGGCGCCCAGCAGTGCATCACCCCAACAGCTAACCGTCGGTTTGGTTTTCTGCAAACTTGGACATTCTGCAGGAATGCGTCACTCTTTCCTCTTAAGATACTACAGTCAATTTCCACATCTTTCGTCATCTTTTATTCGACTAATTTTAAACTCGTGGCCAGGAAACTTCGTATACCCTGGGTCCACCAGCAGTGGATCTGGGCACAAAACTGAAATCGCAACTTAACAAGAATGCTAGCTCCGTCCCTTCAGGAAGGCTAACTACTCAGTGCCCCAGAGCAGCTGAGCAAGGTCATTAGAGGGAAGGTGTTTCCTGTCGCTCTTGTGCACAGAGTCGGACGCATGGAACACTGAAGAAATATTTACATGGGAGATGGTGTCTAAGTATCGAGGTGTCACATAAGTGACCATATCTACTCAAGGGACTTTACTTAATGTGTTCAGCACAGTGGGAATTTAAAATATTGTCAGTGATAATGGAGTCTCTAAAAATAACCCATTAGGCATAGAATGGATAGTAAATTACAGAAATGCTTTTAATAAGATAATATCAAAGCACTTTACAGAGAACAATCTATTAAGGCTCATTATCTCCCTGCATATGCATTTCAATTCCTTCTTTCTTTTTCTAACCTCAGGTCAGAGAGCAGGGATGGACTTCAAAGCACCCTCAATCACCTGGGGGTTTGGATCATTCGATCTCCCCTGGATTTTGTTCCCCAAACTCCAGTGTACTTTGCAGCAAGACACACTTGTCCTGGCTTCGCCGAGGCCTTCAAGGCTAAAAATACCTTCTGTGAGACCAGGGTACTCTCTTCACCATCAATCCTTATCAACAGAGGGACCAGACGCAATGAATATGGAAAACATAAGACAGGTTTTCAAGAGCTCTCAACCACAGGAAAATATCAGAGCTCATACAGTATGTAATTCATGTGCCAGAGCAGAGTTCTTCAAGCCTTCTTAAATTAAAAACAACGGTACGAAACACATAACCAAACAATATTTGTCTTTAGTATCCGTATACACTCCGATTTTTTTCTCTTCTATTCTGTTCCCTTCCACCTGTCAACAAAAATCATGACTGTGACCCACTGGCTCTCATAATGGATGCATGGATGTCAACCAGCAGGTGGAAAACATTGGTTCCGAACTCTTCGTTCTATCTTTTTAAAACAGACTTTTTATTTGGGGGGAGAAAAAAGATTGTCTCCATTCACAGGTGCACGCAACTCTGCCTTCATCCAGTATCTGCCGAAACATCGTGCTGGGAACTGGGATTCAGAGGTGATTAGACCCGACTCTGTCCTCCAGGAGCTTAGAGCCTGCTGCGCCTCTCAAGGCATCTGGGATCCCTGTGGGACCATATCAGTCCTGGGCCCAAATTCAGGCTCTAACATTGATGTGCAGGGTTACTGAGATAACAAACACACACAAAGTCCCTCCCCGCGTGTGAGGTACAGTGGTAGCAGATGAAACTGATTATGAAAATAATGAACTCTGATTCCTTATTATATGGGGGACACTAAGGGCTATACGTGTATGATCTCATTTTTTCTGAGAGCAGAGCTTCCTGAAGATACAGAGAGAGCAGATATGGACGGGGCCTCTCAGAGACTCAGAAAGGAAAGGAGTGTGAATCTCTGTATGATTTCACTTTAACACCACAGCAATACTTATCTATACAGTTATATATAAATGTTATCTAATAGGCAAGGACCTTTTGTCTCTTTGTATTCATGGTGTCAGTGCCGGAGGAGCTCACGTTTTTATGATTCTGGTATCTTCCTTTGCTATAACTAACATGTCTAGGAAAATGAGAAGGAAAGAATGATACAACTGGATTGAGATTTCATTTTTCTAACTACTACTGATCTCCATTTAGTTGTGTCCTATTAGTTGTTTTTAGAACTCTCAGGAATAAAGGAGGATGGAAAATGAGAAGAGGAAAAGAGAAGGTATTCCAGAAAGAGAAAAGAAAATGAACCCTCCCTTTTACTCTGTACTTCCTGTGAGACACTGTGCCGAGCACTAAATATTTTTTTTTTTTTTTCCGAGCACTAAATATTTACTTCATTTAATCCTTCCGACAACTTTATGAGGTAGATACATGGATATTTAACCCTATGTTACAGATAATAAAACTGAGGCTCATCAAGGTCAAGAAAGTTGCTCAAGCTCCCATGGCTGGGAAGCAGCAGGGCTGGGATGTCAATCCCGGTCTGATGGGCACCAACGGCCACGCTTCTCCCCTGCAGGAGGCTGCACCTGTCACCCAGCTGGCAGAGCTTTATCACTGGGCATGCGCTGTGGTCCCCAGCCCAAGTCCTGCTTGGAGCTGGCTTCCCTTTGGTCATCCTGTCATGCTCTTGCCTATTAACTGCCAAATCTTTATCACCAGTATTTCATTTGCTCACACTCTGGACATATTTACCATGACCACCCACCACCATGAGCACTGGCAAGAAAAATCCAGTCTTTCTAAGTAGGCCAGGATCACCACTGAAATAAACCTACCCGGCTATCTTAGGCACTGTTTTTGATACCGACATTATCAGCTCCATATCTGCTTGAATTTTTATCTGAAACAACAGGAATGTTCTATATCTGGAACGTAAGTAATGAGACCAAGGACCAGCTGAAAGTACATCAGATATCAAAGATTCTACTTAAAAGTCCGAAAGCCCCTGCTGCCTATCACTTGTAAGTAACAGCAATTGTTTATGGAGTTATTATGATGTGCAGGCATGAAGACACTTTACACACATTATTCATTCTTCATAAAAATCCTATTAAGTAACTATTTTTATTCTAATTGTACACATGTTGAAACTCAAGCTCAGAGAGGTCGAGTAAATTGCCTAAGGCAACAACAGCAGAATCAGGATTTCAGCTCCATCCTTTTCCTACTACCCTATACTTTGAAGAGTATGTCTAGCCAGAAAAACCAAACATACCAGGGATACAGCCTCAGCTCCACATCGTCCCTCCATCTTAAAGAAATGGGGTGTTCCCTAATAAAATAGTCCCAGACATTTTTTATTCTCCAGAATAGCATCTGACCATATAATGGCATGATTTAAGTAACTCTGATGATAAAATATACATATTATTCTCCACAAGACCTAACCCCAGGTTGTTCCGAGGCACCTCGTTTGAGTAAAGAAAGCCTGGTTTGGTCAAGGAGGGCTGTTCCCAGTCGGACCACTCACTGCATGATCTCAGAACTAAGTCTTTCATTTCTCTGGGCATAAGTTATGCCAACTGCAAAGGAAACACACACACAAAGATCAAGAAAACAGTCAGCAATACCGCTTTTGTCTTCACCTTATCTCAAAAGCGCACTACTTACACAAAAGCCACTGAGCCCCTGAAGAAGTCAGCACAGCAGCTGCTCAAAGCTGCGTTTGTGTTCCTACCACAGCCCATTCACACAGCCCTGGCACTGCTTTCCTTATCTGTCTCCGGGGACAGACTGTGCCCCGTGGAGGGCTGGCACTCCTGCCTTGTCACAATATTCCCAGCATCTAGCGGCGCCTGGCAAGGAGCAGAGGCCCACGAACGGCAATGGAGACCAGTCAGTAGCTTCGTTCCCAAAACATTCTGCCTCTCACATACCAGAAATGTGTAACCAGAAATGATACGTGTACGCACAGACTAGTCTTCCATACACCGTGCAGTGCTAAAAAAAGGACAAAATGAATAGATGTGTCAAAGGGCCGTCAACTGCTATTCAGCTCTTCTTGGGTCACTGAGTTCAGTTACAAAAGCGTTTGTGTTCGCTTACTGAATCATGTGCAGGTTGCTGCAGCAACCCTCATAACTTCTCTTCAAAAAACCACAAGAAACACACAATAGATGGTTTCTTAGGATCTTTTCCTTTCAGCGAAACACTGTAGGTCACCGATGATAGAAATGCCAGGTGCCAGGTAGCTGGGCCAACCTGAGCATCACGGGCTGGCCTGCCTGGGCTCCAGTCCCGGCTCTGCCATTGCCATTGGGCAAGATATTTAACTTCTTTGCTCCTTGGTAATTTTCACAGGAGACCTACTTCAGAAGACTGTTGGAAATATAAAGTGAATTCTTATAGGTAAAGGATTTAGAATAATGTCTGGTGCAGAAAATGTACCTGTGATATAGGTGTTTGCTCTTGTTTTTATTCTTTACACAGGAAAGGAATCAGATTTCCTTTCCTCCAGTTCCAAATCTATGGGTTTCTTCAGGAATACGGCTGCTTGAGGGACACACCCCATATAAGACTGCTAAATAAATATATTCTGATGATTACCAAAGACCTTGAAAGTTAGCTTCCACTGCACCAACCTCATGAAGAATCCTGGTTGGGTGACACCTAAGTCCCCAGGGCAGTAACAATTCCCTACATTCAGAGGAACATTACATAGGAATGCCAGTACCACCAGACCTCCTCTTCCACATACGAGCTCAAAGTTATAAACCACGCAGTATAATTTTAAGCTTCTAAGCCCCTTAAAGAGCAACTGCTCCACGTGCCTCATTCTGCAGATGAGAAAACTCACATCTGAGAGCCAGCCACCGGGTGCGGATAAGGGACTTGCCCCAGTCACATGACAAGTCAGTGGCAGAGCAGGAATTAGGATCCAGTTTTCCCAACTTGTTTGCCAGTCCTCCCTCTGCTTCCTCCCAGCTGAGCAAACCCTGTAAACGACTCAGAAATGGTGTATATTCACTCGTGTGACAGTCAGAAATGCAGTGTGTGACTTCTCAGTGAGGGAAACATAGGACAATCAGTTAGCGCGACCTCTCTGACCCGGCTCAGCCATCATCATGATCAGTTAGGAAAGCAATATAACTCTGCACTTCCGGACAAGAAAGCAAAAGGAAATCCCTGTTCCAAACGGTATCCTTAGAAATTCTAGATTATTGGGCACCTGGGTGGCTCAGTGGGTTAAAGCCTCTGCCTTCGGCTCAGGTCATGATCCCAGGGTCCTGGGATCGAGCCCCACATCGGGCTCTCTGCTCCACGGGGAGCCTGCTTCCTCCTCTCTCTCTGCCTGCCTCTCTGCCTAGTTGTGATTTCTCTCTGTCAAATAAATAAAATATTTAAAAAAAAAAAAAGAAAGAAATTCTAGATTATTATCTTCACATCTCACATTGTGTGAGGACAGACAAAATGACTTCTCTAACGGGCTTCAGTCCCATTAAAATGCCACAGGTCTAGAGCTTTCAAGGGGGGTCTTTGAAAAGGCAATCAGAGCAGCAGATGCCAATTAAAAAAAAAAAAAGTCACAGCTTGCTCAAGTTTCTTACTTGCCTACCTAAGGAAGATCACAAAGAAATGGACACAAGGCAACTAAGCACACTGCCGTTTGACTGCTGATTCTGAACTGGCAAGATGCAGAGTCCATCAAAAGATCACCCCCCAGAGTGTAATGTGCTAAAAAGAAAAAGCATAGGAAATGAAAAGAAAAGGAAAACAGGTTAATCTCATTCGAATTTTTGAGGAGTTGAGACACCCGGGGGATAAAAAGACTGATTCAAATAAACTCAGGAAGATGCAGAACCCGGAGAGTAGAGACGAAGCCGGGGAAACGCTAATGCGGAGCAAAAAAGTTCCTTGAAGGAAAGGGCACTGAATCATGAGCTCCTGTCACTCTGCACTCATCAGTTCTATTTACACAGCAGCTTTCATCTGCAGAGCTCCAAGGACTTAACTTTCATCTCGAGCGTGCTAATGAAGTCCCCCCGTGCGACAAATGGGGCAGGTGTTGTCATTTTCGCTTGACAAAATGGGAAAACCGTGCCGACGGGTACCGCTGGGAAAGAGAGCTGGGCTCTCAGCCTCCCATCTTGGCCCTAAAGCCGCCAGGACCCATCGCATCAGCAGCAGCAGTAGTAGTAATAACTAAGAGAGACTACTTCTTCTGTACCAGACGTTGCCGCTAACAACTTTACAGGCGTTCCCTTATTTAATTCTGACAACTCTGTGAGGCGGGGACAATTATTATCCCTGTGTTCCAGATGACAAAACTGCGGCACAGAAAGGTTATTTGTCCGAGGAACTCAGCGAAGCTGTGGAGCCCAACTTTAGGCCGGGCGGCGTCAGTTTCAGCTGACTCTGGAAAAGGGGTCACGACACAAAGACTCTGGCCGCGGGGGGCTTTCTCGGGTTCTCCAGCCCCGCCTGAGGGGGGCCCCTTCCCGGCCCCTGCACGCACCCTGCCTCCACCCCGGGGCTCGAGGGGCCTCCCCGGCCTCCAGACCCCCCGGCGGGGGGACCGGAGCGGCGGGAGGTACCTGGGGGCTGTCCTGCAACGCCTCCTCCAGCAGGAGCTTGTCCACGGCGGGCATGGTGGCGCGGGGCCGGGCAGAAGGACGGAGGGCGGGAGGCGCGGCCGCCGAGGGTGCTTCGGGCTGAAGCGACGAGGCGAACGCTCTGTGCCCGTCGCAGCCCCGAGCGCGCCCACGCCTGGCCAGTGACCGCCTCCCCCCGCAGCCTCCCGCCCGCCGGCCCTCCTCCCAGCCCAGCCCTCCGCGGAACCGGATCAACAGGAAGTGTGGCGAGCTCGTGCAGCCCGGCCACCGGAAGTGTGGCGGCCCCGCTTCCGCCGCGCCGCGCCTCAGGGATATCCATAGAGCATCTAAAGAGTGCCCCGGCTTCGTGCGCCGGAGAGGGTTCGAGGTCTGCGGTTAGGCAGCTGGGTACTCCACGCTGGTCCAGGCCCCAAACGGGGAACGATAAGGTTTTATCTACTTGGTGCCTACCCAGAAGACTTGTGAATCGAAGGGGATGGGGGCGAACAGGTTTTGCCCCTGGGAAAAACCACTTCTTTAGCGGAGGGAAGAGCCTACACTTAACACCCCCACTCGTTCCAGATAAATCCCAGTGCCCCCGTGACAGCTCTGAGCACAGAGGTCACCTACTTCTGTGTTCCTCAGAGGTAGCCATTGTGGAAATCAGAGCTATAGGATGTGAGCGGTAGAGTCAGACCTCGCCCTCGTGGTTCGTTGTGTTTTGTCATTTTGGAAAATTTCACGATCTGTTTTGGAATTGGAAGGAATACTTAATCTAGTTCAGTTGTTCTCGTTTAGAGGTTAGAAAACGGGCCCCAGAGGATGGGTGGCTTGGTCAAAGGTGGAGGAAGAAGAGAAGGGAGGGGTGGGGAGCGGTGGGGAGTACCTGCCAACGGAATATGGCTCTTCTTATACCAAGGCAAGGGGCTCCCAAGTTCCTTCTTTAGGAATCAGTAAGATTCATCCAACGGAACACGTTACCAAAATCAACAGGCAGGATATGCTAAAATTATACAATGCCACAGAAACACCGAAGTACGTGAAGGTACCATCTGAGTAACAAATACCTCTGAAATTTTGATGGCAGGCTTCCTGGCCACTTGCAGACTCCAAGGCCATTATTCCCAGTTGGCTGTAGCCAGCACCAACCTTTCCTGAACCATTGTATGACTTCCATGGGGAAATCATTCGGCATCCTTTTCCCCTGCCATATTCATTCTTCTTGGGTAGAATCATGCCTACACAATGTTTCTAACTTTTCCTGTGTTTCCTATCATCTCTTACTCCCCCACCTCTCCTCACTGAAATCCTCCTCCAAAAGCCAGACTTAAGCTCTTCCTTCCCCCTCTCTGGCCCCAGAGATCACCACCCACTCTGAACAGCTAGATCCTTGATTAATACCCAAGGTGGCTTGCCAGGTAGTGCTTTTTCTTTCTGTCTGTAAATCTAACTCCCTGTGTAAATAGTAAGCCTCTCAAGAGCATAGCACATCATCTTCCTTTTATCTGAATACTGAGATGTGGTAACAAATACTTGTTTGCTGTTTATGACACTCTTACAACCCTTTCCAATTAAGAGAAGTTCCCCCCCATCCTTTTAGCCAATGGGAAACAAACGGTTATTAATTGCCTGCCAGACAAACAATAAAGATCGTGCTGGTGATAAGAATAGTGTAAGATTGTACCAAGGGAAAAAAGTGCATATATTTTAATATGAAAATAGATGTTAAAAAAGATGCAGTGCCCTCCATGATCCTTGAAAGAGCTCAGAAGTCTCCTTGGAAATCGCCACATTTTTCATGTGCCACCTTATCTCCTAATTAAAGTTACTTTTCCTCAAACACCTGTATTCAAAATTAAGTGTTCTTACACAATGCCATTACTTTTCTACATTCTATTGCTACATTATGGGTAAACAGCCTCAGTGGGATTCCTTGGCACTGAAATATCATTTATAACATTGTTTCTTTGGGAGAATACATCCCAAATCCAAAACAACTGAGTTACAAAACCAATTCTAGGAATACAACACATTTGCAAATTGTTAATTTATGTCCTTCATTAGTTCATCTAATCATTTAATTAAATATAGACTGCTCAGTATTAAGCACTCTACCTCCCACATATTTTACTGTCTTTACTATGCCTCTCATTTAAATTCTGAAGCCAAATATCCTCCTCTTCAACAGATAATCTGTGAAAAACTATGTAAGAGGAATTTTTATGCAAACAGAAAAATTTTAAATGTTTGATGTAAAATTGTCTGTCCTTATTAAACTACTGTCAAGGTGAATTTCAAACATCCACCCACTGTGTCTGAAATCCCTGGAGAGCTGTGAGGTTGGTGACAGGACATAAAAAGATGGACAATTTAGAGTTTCCACGTCTTCTGGGGAGAGCAAGAATGAACTCTATGGAGCTGAAACCTTTTACCCATTGAAGATCAATGGGGAAAAAGACACAGGTTGTTTCCATAAACACCTATCTGTCTCCTGTATTAAGCAGGGCTTTTTCCATTGGAAAGACAGAAATCGAACTCCAATTAGCTGAAAGAAAACATAAAACTCTGGGAGAGACTGAGAAGTAAGGAGACTATATTGCTTTGGTTATTTGTATGCTGAGGAGAATGCCCTGAAAGAGTGGGGGAAACTGAAGATATGAAAAGTGATATGACAATTGCGGGAGCATGGTCCTTGAGTAGAAAAAAAAGGAGTGAGATCCAAATCACATGTGATGGGGATAGAAACAGGGACAGTGTGTTCAGACTGATACGTGCGACAGTAGGTTGGTAGATTAAATGGGGAGGGTGAAGGAACTCTTTTCTGGTTGCTTTTATTTTCTCAGTAGAATAAGAAGCAAGGGTATGATAAAGTCATCTTGGGGCATGAGAAGATGAGACATAAGTATCAATACTCCCATTTTACAGATACTACAACTGAGGCTCAAACAAATGACATGACAGAGCTGAGGTTCTAAAAGGCCAGGATTCTGCCCACTATGCCCCAAAATGAAGGAAGCCTGCTTGGCAGGAAGCCAAAGGCTAGTTGGCCCCAGGATCCCTCTCCCCTTCCCTCCCAGGTGCCCACACAGTGTTCTGGCATACAACAAATGCTTTTCAAATGGTTGTCGAATGAATGACTATTGCTGTTTTCTCCACCTAAGACTCCCGTGACCTCAGGCTTTCATTTGCTTTACTTTCCAACAAACAGTCTGTGAAAGCTAGGAGAGGAATCTGAGGAACCCCAAGGATGTTTGGAGTCCTTTAGGTCTTATGGACTACTGTAGAAAACAATTTTTTTAAAAAAGGGGAAAAGAGGGGCACCTGGATGGCTCACTCAGTTGAGCGACCGATCCTGCTTTCGGCTCAGGTCATGATCGCAGGTCATGAGATCCAGCCCCATGTCGAGCTCCGTACTCAACAGAGTCTGCTTGAGATTCTCTCTCTCCCTCTCCCTCTGCCTCTCTTGCTCATGTGCATGCTCTCTCTCTCTCTCTCTCTCTCTCAAATAAAAAAAAATTTTAAGGGGAAAGAAGAGGAAAGACCCTCATCAGTTCTGAGTATTATCTCATGGTAGGGATTGGACTTTTGCTCAAGATACAAATCAGATCATGTCACTCTGCTATTTAAAACCCTTTGATGATAGTATGAGCAATAATAATAATACCAAAAGGTACTTTATTGAGCTATTAGTATGTGCCACGTAGTATTATTTACCTGCATTATCTTCTGGGGCAATTCATCCAAAATCTCCTCGAGTATTTGCTGTTATAATCTCCATTTTAAAGATGAAGAAACTGAGGTCTAGGAAGTTTAAGGAACCTGCCCACAGTACGTAATTTCAGAAGTGGGATTCAAACTCAGGCCATCTCTCTCCAGCATAAGTCTCTGGAGGCCTCCTTCAAAAGCTGGCTCCTAGCTACAGGAGAGCTTGTGCCTACAGGGTCACATCTGTAGTCCTTAACAGGTACCCAGGCCCCTGCATGACCTAGTCTCTGATTCCCATGCTGATTTCATCTCCTATCATGACCCTTGGCACAGATACCAAGGGAAGATCATTGCAGTCCTTGAAAGTATAGTTTGGTATGCTTGTGTCTCTGCAAAGACTGTTTCTCTCAGCCTCAAATGCCCTTCCACCCATAAACCACTTAGCAAATGCACCTTCCAAACTTCAGCTTCAATATAAGTTCTGTGTTCAGTAAAATTCAATTCAGTGCACATTAATTAAGCACGTACTTGGTTCCAAACTCCAAGCAAGATATTAAAGATTTCCTGTAAGAAAGATTTCCTGCCTTCAAGAGACCTTCAGTCTACTGATGGCAAGTAGTTTAAGAAGTGACCTTCCTTTTATCTTTTTTAAAGATTTATTATTTATTTGAGAGAGAGAGAGAGCAAGAACAGGGGGCAAGGGGAGAGAGAGAGAGAGAATCCCAAGCAGAGACCCTGTTGAGCACAAAGCCTGACTCAGGGCTGGATCCCATAACCCCTGAGATCATGACCTGAGCCGAAATCAATAGTTAGGCACCCAACTGACTGAGCCAGCCCAGCACCCCAAGAGATGAACATTCTGATAGGTGAGGCACAGACTGTAAGGGAGCACATGGTAGAAGGCTGAGGTTGACATTTCTGGGAATCAGGAGAGGAGCATGGACCAGAAAAGTGACCACCATGCATAGTCCAACTTTTGCTTGTAGCTTTGCCATGTCTGTGTTCGTGGCCCTGTCTGCTGCTAACGATAAGTCATTCTTGCGAGTAAAATAAATATTAGTAAGTTTAATATTAAGTTTAAATATTAGTAAGTTTATTTGTATAGTATATTTTATATACATCTTTTGAGCAGTGTTCCAAGAAATAACAAATTTTCGGGGAAAAAATGGATCCTAGAATTAACAATTTGGACACAAGATACACTGTAGGGGCACCTGGGTGGCTGAGTCAGTTAAGCATCTGACTCTTGGTCTCAGCTCAGGTCATGATCTCAAGTTCTGAGATTGAGCCCTGTGTCGGGCTCCCTGGTGAGCAAAGGAGTCTGTTTCCTTCCCTCCTCCTCTGCTCCTCCTCCTGTTCAACTTCTCTCTCTCTCTCTCTCTCCCTCTCTCAGATAAATAAATCTTAAAAAAAAAAAAAAGACACAGTGTAGTGCTATTAGCAATGTTAGAAGGGGTCAATGTTAATTATTCAAGTATCAACCAATAACATTGACTGGTAGTTCTCCCCCAGTGTTTGACTATTGACTAGAAGTGATGGTTCTTTATAAATGCCACCAAACTTCATTTTTCCTATTTGTTAAACAATTTTAGATAACCATAATAATGAATAAAGAGTACATAATCTTGGAAGTATTTTAAAACTAGCTTATGATATCAGGAATCTCTGAGATTTCCCAAGAATTCCTGATTTCTGGGATTTGGAAACAGGAGTGGGGGCCTGTAGGCTAAACTGAGACTTTCTTGCTTTAGGCCAGCTCTCCCTGATTTCCTCTCTCTGCCTACGAGACTTGGTACCCACCCTTATTAGGGCTTGTGCCATCATCTTATTTATTAATGTGACTCAAATGAGACCTTAAACAGCCAGGTTCATTTCACACACTTTATTTCTTTAGTTCCAAGCTCAGAACCTGGCTTTCAGGGAGAATTTGTTCAGTGAGTGAAGGCATTCAGCTAGAGTTTGATTTGCCTGTAACTAATTAGAAAAAAATTATAGTGTGTTAAGCACAACTGAAGTTTATTTCTCTTCTGTATTTAAGAAGCCAAGAGGTGGTCAGTCCAGGCCTAGCACGGCCTTCCAGAGTTCCAGTCCCAGATTTCTCCTATCATTGTCCTGGCTTCCCTTCCCAAAGTCATTCTATGGCTCAGGACAGCTTCTTGTCCTCCCGTCACTAAGTCGGTTTTCTAAGTAGCAACTTGGAGAAGGCAGGAGAGGACATGTTTCCACCAGAAACTGCACATACCACGTCTGCTTACATTCCATCCCATAAGCCAGGACTTAGTCATAGTATGGCCACACATGGCTACAAAGGGAAGCTGGAAAGCCCAGCTTTTCCCAGGCTCGGTTTGCACAACTAAAAACCAACGGTTCTCCACATAGTCTGCTGACGGGAATGTATCTACAGAAAA
This sequence comes from Meles meles, assembly GCF_922984935.1. Lineage (NCBI taxonomy): Eukaryota > Metazoa > Chordata > Mammalia > Carnivora > Mustelidae > Meles > Meles meles. The sequence continues at coordinate 16,733,144 of NC_060072.1, read as the reverse complement.
TAGGCAGCTCCTCAAGATGGGAAGCAAAGTTATCATCTGACCCAGCAAGGCCCGCCTAGTGTCCACCCAAGAGATGGAAAACATCTGTCCACACCAACACTTGTACAGGGATGTTCACAGTAGCACTCTTCATAACAGCCCCAAATGGGAAACAACTCGAAAGTCTGTAAACTACAGATGGATAAACAACATACGGTTTATGCTATCCTCATACAATGGAACATTATTTGTTTTGAGATTTTATTTATTTGAGATAGAGAGCACGAGAGAGAGCAGGAGCAGGAGAGCAGAAGGCAAGGGAGAAGCAGGCTCCCCACTGCGCCCTGGGATCATGACCTGAGCTGAAGTCAGACGCCTAACTGACTGAGCCACCCAGGTGCCCCCCCCTCAGTGGAATGCTATCATTATAATTTGGCAGTAAAAAGAATAAAGATCTTATACACACTACAATGTGGCTGAATCTTGAAAACACTATACTAAATAAAGGAAGCCAGATGCAAAAGGCCACATGTTGTATGACTCCAACTACATGAAATGTCCAGAAGACAAAAATCCAGAAAACGAAAGTAGTTGCCTGGTAGCCAGAGAAGCAGGAGGGAGGAGGGGATGGGGAGCAACTGCTAAAAGGTATGGGGTTTATTTTGGAATAATGAAATAATCAGGACTTAGTAATGATAATCATACAAACTTGTGAGTGTGCTAAAAATAAACCCCATTGAATTGTACACTTCAAAACGGTGAGCTCTATGATATGTGAATTATATCTCAATTAAAAATAATAAATAATTTTTTTTAAAAATCAGGGATTCTATTATTGAAAGAAAAGAGGGAGAATAACAATTTGGGGATAATGGTCTGGGCCACAATTCCCTAGGAGTTAATCAGATGAGATTCTCTTTAGACTATGTTTGGGTTAATGGAATAGTAGGAAAAGAAGGTTCTATAAAGAAAGAATGGGACAATAAACAGAGGAACAGGCTTGAGAAACAGTCACAGAGAGATGTTCTTTTTTTTTTAACATTTTATTTATTTATTTGACAGGGAGAGAGAAAGAGATCACAAGCAGGCAGAGAGAGAGGGAAGCAGGCTCCCCACTAAGCAGGGAGCCCGATTCGGGGCTTGATTCCCAGGACCCTGAGACCATGACCTGAGACAAAGGCAGAGAGTTAACCCGCTGAGCCACCCAGGCGCCCCCACAGAGAGATGTTCTTAATTTTCAAAGCCTCAGGCTCAGTTTGTTGTCACCTTCTTGTGACTCTCACTGGGAATTAGGACTTGACTTGCCATTTGAACTCATAACAGAAGATGAAGTTTAGAAAAATGTTTAACTCATAAGGTCACTGACTTTGGACTCCTGCAAAATGAGCAACTAGGCCCTCTGCTTCCAGTAACTTTTAAAGTGGGAATAGTCAGAGTCTGGGAATGGTTCCAGAAAAATCATTGACCTATGAGGATTTTGGTCATTAATCAAGAAACTTGGAAGTCCAGTAGCATGAATGTCCCTGACTCTGTCATTTGAAGCTATGCTTCCAATTTATAGAAATGTATAGAAAAGAATGCTAAGAGGGGTGCCTGGGTGGCTCAGTCAGTTAAGTGTCTGCCTTAGGCTCAGGTCATGATCCTGGAGTCCTGGGATTGAGCCTGGTGTCAGGCTCCCTGCTCAGCCAAGAGTCTGTTTCTCCATGCCTTCTTTCCCTCCCCATGTTCTCTCTCAAATAAAAAAATAAAATCTTAAAAAAAAGAATGCTAAAAATAATGAATAGATTTGAAGGAAAGCATGACATCATAAAAGATCTGACTTTGAATTTGGTCAGGCATCCAAGTGCTGGCATTGTGGTTTACCAGCCGTGAGGTTCTATCTAACCTTTCTGAGCCTCAGTTTGCCTCTCTGTGATATGGGAATGACATCTATCACAAGCTGTTTCCCTTGGCACCTCGCCACGTGTCCTGTATTCATCAGGACTCAGTTGCAAATGGCAGAAACCTAAGTCCATCTAGCTTAAGGAAGACATGAAAAGCTGGAGCGAATGGTAAGGAGTTTGAGGGAAGGCATTTCTTAGACTGTGTCACCAGGAAGGGGAAAAGTGAGTCGGAACCTCCCCAGCTGGCACCTCAAAGCCCTTTGGGCTTTCTCTCTACCATGTATCCTGTCTCTGTTGGCTTCATTCTCTCAGACCTGAGTCTCCAGGGTGCTAGAACCAAGTCTGCTCACAGTCTCCCATGTAGCACTAGAAAGGAACAGAATGATTCCCAGATTTAGTCTGAAAAAATCCTAGTTAAAGACTGATTGTCCTGGTTGAGGACAGACCCCTACCAGCCTGCTCCTCAGACCAGTAGCTGTGGCTGGGCACGCACAGGTGCACAGGCTACAAGGTACAAGGGTGGGCCCCGCCCCACATCAGGGCCATGCCCCTGAGACTGGAGGAGATGGAGTCTGAGGTGGGGGATGGTGGAGGGGGTCATACTGCACAGATCCAGGCACAAGAAGTCTACCCCATGTCCCAGCCCCAGCTTCACCTTCAACTCATCCCGTTTTCCTCACCTGTCACACTCACTCTTTCTCCTACTCCACGTCTCAATGGAGGGCATCCTTCCATGACTGGAACTGGAAATCTGGAAGTAGGCTGTATTCCTCCCCCTTGCTTACCTCCCTGTTGGAATGAATCGCCCAGCCCTCATGCTGTGCCCATGAACTCATCATGCTTCTATCCTTTTCTTTCCACCCCTGCCCCTGTTCTCGCAAAGAATTCATCACCTTTGTCTGTGCTGCATTGATAATGGGTCTTCTTTCTCCTTGTTGTATCCCCCTCTGTCTTAATTTCCACACTCTGGGGACAGTTATTTTTCCAAAATGATACCAGTGATAAAGAGACACTTGCTGCGGCTCTTCCCTGCTCAGTTTTTTTAATGACCCCACATTAAGGCCAGTGTCATAATTTCTGGTGCCAGGTGCCAAATGTTCAGAAAACAAGGGGGAGAAGGCCATTGAATGTATTAAAATATGAAGATTTTTCCTTTTCCTCTTCCTTTTATTTCTTTTTTTTTTGTAGTCTGTCTCAATTTTTCGTGGTGTTTTTATTTGCCATTAACATTGTTCTATGTAAACAAATATTCCTATTATAAATTCTTAGCAGGAATTAACTATTCATGTTTATATTGTACAATGCCAGTTTTAAAGACAAATATAAGAGCCTTTAACTCATATGTGGAATCACTGAAGAGACACAATTCATATTTTGTGGTCCAGTGCACAAAATTAACCCAACTGCTTTAAAAAAAGAAAAAAAATTTATTTATTTATTTGGGGGGGGAGGGGCAGAGGAAGAGGGAGAATCCCGAAGCAGACTCCCTGATGAGCACAGAGCCCCACACAGGGCTTGATCCCAAGACCCTGAAATCATACTCTGAGCCAAAATCAAGAGTCAGACGCTTAACCAGCGGAGCCACCCTAACCCATCTGTTTTTACTTCACTTCTTAATATTGACACATTCTATCAACACTCAGTGGAAGGCGGTGGCTTCCGAAACATGTTTGACTTGTCTTTGCTTTGAGTTGCTGAACTCCCACGCAGAATAGGTCCTCTGGAATTCTGGGCTCTTGGAGTGTCCTGAACACTACATGTGAATGAAGGAGCAAGACAGGGAGCTGCAAGCCAAAGCACAAGCCAAAAGAAAGCATTATTACGAATTTCAAGATGGCCTCCAGCAGAACAGTCAACCAAGCATGGGACCCATCTGAGCGGGGGATCCTGGCAGGCTGTATAAGGTCACACACCCAACGAAGCAGTTTTGCTTCCTATTTTCCATAGGGCAGGTTCCAACTGTTTCAGAGGAAATGCTGGCCCTTTTAGGATGAGAACTGAGTCTCATCTCCTTCCTTTATCCTGTCACCTACTTTCTCTGCCCCACAGAAAGTTTTCTCCTGCAAGGATGCATGGCTTAGTATTTTCTCTCCCACCATCCTGATTGCCTGAAATGTCTTAGATCCTCTGCTCATCGTAAGTCTCAGTTCAAAGGCTGTCTCCTCTATGAAGACTGCCTCGACTCTCCCAGGAAGACAGAGCTCTTCTCATGCAGCTCCCTGCGCTCTGACACAGCTGTTGTCATGATATATGGTATCGCCATTGCCAAGACCTGAAGCTGTTTGGGGCAGGAACTGTCTCTTTTCTTGAGGTCTCAGTGTTCAGCAGGGTGTCTGGCAAATGGCAGGAGTTCACTCAACAGAACACTTTACAAATGGAATGAAAGAATGAAACAATGCCTGGTGTACTGTAGCCCTTCATTCGTGAAATGTTTCATTCCAAAATGTCTACTGAGTGCCTATGATATAATGGGCTCTGGTCCACATCTATCTTCCCTTCAACAAACAGTGAGTGTCTCCTGTGCATCAGGACTGACGTCAGGAGCTGGGGACACATGGTGAGCATGACAGGCAGGTCCTCTTCCTTCTAAGACCTTCTACTCTTGTTGGCTCTCAGCTAATGTCATTGCACCCCCCCTTTCCCTCCACCTCCCAAGAAGTAACCAAATAAGTCATACATATTTTAAGACTTTCTCAGCTTCCACCTTCGGCTAGGGATTCCCTTTCTCTGCGCCATTCTCGGGTACCAAGAGATGGATGCTTGATCACGCCAGAGCTGTTGGGTTTTGTTTTTTGTTTTCAACCCCTGCAGAGGTTACTGTAGAATGAACAGGAAACCAGCCCTGTAGCCCCTATACCAGCTGGGGTCATTTCACCAAATTATTCCAGAGGTTATTTCCCTGAGGCTCAACAAAGTCTCTGCCTGCTGATGACTGTTTTCAATCTCTTCCTCTCACCTAAGTGTTCCTCTCACAAATTTGAGATGTATTTCTTGTAACACATACCATATCTGGTCATGAAAGCAGCATGTGTCTCACTTGGAATGCAGTTGGCATCAGAGCTCAACTCAGGCTAACCAGAGAGAGAGAGAACAGAACTGTGGCCCAGATGCTTGAGTTCTTGCTGACATAGGCTACTTTTCCTCCTCCCTTCGCTTCTCCCTGACCCTCCCTTGACCTTCTACCATCCTGTAATTTCTGAGTGTTGTTCAGTGGAGAAGAACGTTATGAGAGCCTTCTTTACAAAAGTACCCTTACTCATACAGAGCTTATGCTCCCACCACTTATGCTGGTGGCATCTCCCCAGGAGATGGAATTTTTCATTCTTTATCATGGCTAAAAGAAGAAATATTTTGGAAAGTCTGAGAAAGCTTACTTCAGAAACTGTTTATGCCTTAGAGAATTCAATTGCAGAAATGTTTCAAGTGAAGAAGTGGTGGAAGGGTCATACTTCGGACTGAATTGTGTCTCCGCTGCCACAAATTCATACATTGAAACCCTAACCCCAGTGTGAGGGTGTCTGGAGATGGGTCCTTTGGGAAGTAATTAGATGAGGTGGGTCTCCAGGGCAGGTCTCTCATGAGGGAATTAGTGGCATTAAAGGAAGAGGAAGAGAAAGAGATACTCCCTTTCCCCCAGGTGAGGAGACAGTGGAGGTGTCCATCTGCAAGCCAGCAAGAGGGTTCTGACCAGGAATGGAATCAGCCAGCACTTTGACCTTGGACTTCCCAGCTCTGGAGGTCATAATTAATTTCCACACACCTCTGTTCAGAGCCAGCCACTGTTGAATAGCTTAAGTCCCTCCAAGGCACGTCAGGGACTAGACTGATCACATCAAATGCTGCAGCCACTCAGGGCACATTATGGATTTCAAGGATGACCCCAGCTGAGCTCTGACACATGGGAAATGACAATGGGTTGCTGGATTCAATGGCAGCTTGAAATCATTCCCAATACATGAATAGGTTTTCACAGAATTCTTGTTCCTAGAGAAAGCATTGTTATGGAGAACTTAGCTGTGGGTCACAGCATTTTGGTTCACTCTGCAGAAGGTGTTGGAGGAGGTGGGAGCTGTTCAAGGACATAGCCTTGAGAGAGTACGGTGTTGTCGAGACCAGAGGGATCGTATAAGTGACTGGACCCAGGCATATATATATATGTATATACATATATATATATATATATATATATATATATGTGTATATGTGTGTGTGTGTGTGTGTGTGTGTGTGTGTGTGTGTATGTATATATATATATATGCCTGGGTCCAGTCACTTATACTATCACTTATACGAGATATATATATATGTGTGTGTGTGTGTATGCCTTATATATATGCTTTATATATATATATGCTTTATATATATATGCCTTATATATATGCTTTATATATATGCCAAATGTATATGTGTATATATACACACACATATATATATAAATAAATGCTAGTGGGCAGGTACAGGGATTTGCTCTTTCGTGGCTGCCCCAACAAGCCTCATAAGTAACTTTTCTTGCTTACCTGCCCCCTACCGCTCTGGAGTGGTCTGTCTCTTTCTCCCATCTCTCCTTGCCCTCCAAGGATGGGGGCCAATTTGCAGACCAGCAGGAGGTCACTGAAGGTTTCAACAAGGCAGATGGGATAGTCCATCTCTAGCTTGAAATTGTTCTATAGCAACTTGGCCAATTAAATATCACATTTTGCTTGGGACAGAATGAGAATCATAATAGCAGAAACTATAATAGACAGTGATATCTTGCACAAATGGAGGTCTAATGCATGCCAGATGTTGTGCTGTGGTGTGTGTGTGTGTGTGTGTGTGTGTGTGCTTATTTTTGTCTTATGTGTCAGGAAACAGAGACCTACAAAGCTAGCTTGGAGGGGGAACTGGGATTGGGATCTGACTCCAATGCCTGTGCTTTGCTCACCACACTGCACTGCTCCGTGTATCCAAAAAGCGTTTCCGCACCTGCATCCTGCTTTCTGGGATATTACACAATTAATAATTGACATTAGAGAAGTGCAGCCCCGCTGGTCCCAGGAACCATGAAAATGCATAGTGAAGCTGGCCTCCTCTTGCAGATTCCTTCCATCCGGCGTCTCGGGAACAAGGGGTGTTTCCCACAGCACTCATTTGTCAGTTTGTTATTAAAAGAAAACCTTTTTTGAGGAGAGTCAGAAAATCTTGTGAAAAAAGAACCTCCCTTCCTTTTTCCTTGCGAAAGCGAGTGCAGTGGATGCAGCTAATTCTCTTGGTGGTGTGTCAAAGCCACTTTTCATAAGCATGAGTTGCGATCGTCTAATAAGATAGTGTCATCAACGGATTTCTTCTGGTGGTACCTCTCCAGTTCCCAATTTACTGTATCTCATCTGCTCTTCTTCGAGAGCTGTCCCTGAGTTTACTGAATTAGGAACTTTATTTTTCAAAGAACTTCAATCACTGTGGGTCAGGTCGTGTGGTTGCCTCTAGGGTCTCCCCGCAGGCAATGCGTGCGGGCTTATGATGCTGCCTATTCTTAACACTATGTCCTTTGTTTATTCTGGTTTTGTGACCATGTTTTAGGTGCTTCAGCCTGCAGTGAGTCTGGCCTTTGGACAAGATGTCATTACTTACATAGCAATAATAGATGCTTTTACTTGCAAGGAAGAGACAGCCTTACTCAAAATGACTTAGATATGGTAAGGAAATGTATTATCTCATAGGGTACTCAGTCCAGATATGGCAGACTTCATGGTTGCTTGATTTAATGACTGCACAATGTTATCAGAGACCCAGATTTTTCTCTCTCCTAGTTCTGCCATTTCTATAAGGGCTCATGGTCATAACGTGGCTGTTAGCAGCAATTGAGGCATCACCTGATGGAAATGAAAGAATCATTGCAACAGGCATGAAAGTTAAGTTCTTCTCTTTAATCTGATTGGCCAGTTGAAGCAAGAAGCCCACCTCTGGACCAATAACATCTGCCAAGGGAATTCAGTGCTGGGATTGGCCTAGACCCAAAGTCAGCAAGTGTTTTCCAAAGAGGACCAGGCAGGAAAGGTTTCAGTTTTGGGATCCACACAGTCTCTGCCACACCTCTCAACTTTGCTGTCCTATCACCAGAGCAGCCGGGTGTGGTTGTTTTCAAACAAACCTTATTTACAAAAACAGGTAATAGGGCCACGGACTGACCTCTGACCTAGACTAACAAGGATCCGCCCCCAACCCTGGCGATGAATCAGCGTCTCCAGAGTCAGGTGGGGTGGGAGTGGACATCTGTGAAGAACTAGGAAACGAGTCCTGTGAGGAAGGAAGGGGGATGCTAGTACCTGACAATGGTTCACCGCATTGCCCCTTGGAGGAGTGGAATTTAAAAACCACTACCTTTTTTCAACTCCCATGAAAGCCAAGAGAAGGACTGTGAAAGCTGGCTGTTTATTTATATAAATATCAATTTGCTATAGCTTATCATTTGACTGACCACTTTAAAAACCACCCTCTTGGCTCAGTGGGTTAAAGCCGCTGCCTTCGGCTCAGGTCATGATCTCGGGGTCCTGGGATCGAGCCCTGCATCGGGCTCTCTGCTCAGCAGGGAACCTGCTTCCCTCTCTCTCTCTCTGCCTGCCTCTCTATCTACTTGTGATCTCTCTCTGTCAAATAAATAAATAAAATAAAATAAATAAAATAAAAACCACCCTCTTCTGGCTCGGCTTTCCTTATCTCTGGGCTCTAGTCTTACATACTTCCTGGAAGGTGACAGGTTCTCTTGAGCCTTTACACTTGCTCTCCGTTCCTTAGAAACATGCCCTGCCCTCCTCATTCCCATTCTCTTGGTTATATCCTAGTCATTCCTTCAAACCCTGGGAAACCTTCGCTTGGGTGGGATCCTTCTCATTTCAAATCCACACAGCCATGTACCTACCTCTATTAAAGCACAGGGCACCCCATACTGTACAGTTCTGTTTCCTGGTGTGTTTTCCCACCTGACTGAGCCATCCTGGAGAGCCTTGTCCCACTGTGTGCCCTAGTCCCAGCAGAACACAGCCCCGACACATAGCAGTCCCTCAATGCATGTTTCTTGGATGAATGAGCATGATTAAGCATGCATGCCTTGGATGATGAAAGGAAATGAATTACCCTTTCAGTATGTTTGGGGTGTTATCATTGAGATCCGAGTATCAAAATGCATAATTTTTTTTTCCTGAATGCTTTTCTTGCTAAATACGAATTACAGAAGTTTGACCCTCTGGTCCTTACATGTGAATCGTATTTGATGATTTCCACGTGCCTGTGTCATGATGTGTGACTTCAGACTTCGGGTTCACAGCTTGGCCTGTGCGGTGAGAGCCCATTCAACTCCATGCCTATGTTCACACCACCCCCACCACCAATGGACTCGTGAAGAGGCGAGTTTCTCTTGCGCCTGGCTCTCTATAGGAAAGTCAGCTTGGGAGTCTTATTTTTCAGTGTTCTCTGGATCTCTTCCTGGGGTGTATCCATTGGTCACTTTGCTGGTAGCACAATTCCACTCCTTGATAACTTGCCATTTGCAGCACTTTGCAGCATTTGCAAAGTGAAGCTCGCTGGTAGGCTGAGGAAGGGTTCCCCGGAACCCCACCTGCAACAAGTCTCCAGCAGTGATTAACACAAGTCTCCAGCATTGATCAACTCATGGGCTTGGAGGGAAGACCGCCCTGCCTTGGCTACTGGTTGTTTACTTAGCTTTTCTGATCTGCAGCTACCTCACTAATAAGGTGAAGATAATAAAAGTCCCTACATCATAAGGTTTTTATGAGGATTCAGTAAAATAATGCATATAAAGTATAGCATAGTTCCTCCTTCCTTACCAGCAGACAGTAAACACTCAATAACAAAAGCTACTAGTTGATGCCCAAAATGTGTGTGCGTGTATGTATGTGTGTCTGTGTGTGCAGAACTGATGATATTAACAAATTTAATTTTCCAGTCTAGAGATTTCAGATATGACTCATCCAAAGCTCTTGGGCAAGTTTTTTTTTTTTTTAATTAAATATGAGCTCTTACATAACTCGCCAACCAGGAAGCAAGGAAAAGTAACACAAGATCAGGATTAGGTTCAGCTGGGAGTAACAGGGACTTCGAGGAACCAGGCTTCAAACAATATAGAGTTTGTCTTTCCTTACAAATCTAGAATTGGCAGGCGAGGACTGGGATGGTGGCTTTACTCTATCGGGTGCTCAGAGAGCCAGGCTTTGTGTAATTTTTTTTTCTCCTTAGCTTTAGTGAGGCAAAATTACAAATAAAATATTATATATTTAAAGTATACAACTCAATGGTTGATACATTGTGAAATCGTCACCAAAATCAAGTTAATTAATGCATCCATTATCTTACAGTTACTTTTTTTGTAAGAACACTTGAGATCTACTTTCTTAGTAAATTTCAAGTATATAATACATTATTATTAACTGTACTCCCTGTGTTGTACATTAGATCCTCAGAACTTCTTTGTCTTATAAGTTTGTATTGTTGGACCAACATCTCCCCATTTCTCCCACCTCCCAGCCCCTGGCAACCATCATTCTGTTCTCTTTTTGCTATGAGTTTGATTTTTTTTTCTTTTAAGATTCCACGAACACGTGGAATATACCATATTTGTCTTTGTCTGGCTTATTTCATTTTGCATAATATCCTCCAGGTTCATCCATGTTATCACAAATGGAAGGATTTCATTCATTTTTGTGTGATGTATAGAAGAGGGCTGCTGGACTCGAGTCATCACATCTAAATTCCAGACCATAACAAGTAAAAAGGGGCAAAGAAGAAAAAGTAAGTGGTACATGTCAGTTCTCTTTAAGGGAGACTCCTGAAGGCTGCCACATGACACTTGTACTTATATCCATCCAGCCAGAATTGAATCATGTGGCTTTACTTAGCTGCGAAAGAGGCTGAGAAATCAAATCTTTCTTCTGCATTGCTATGGGCCCCTCCCAATGTCAGGGGCTCCATTGCAAAGGAGGAAAAGGGAAGGTAAATCCTGGAAACAGTCTTTGCCACAAGACCCCATCCATTTCTCCTCATCCTATTCATGTATTTAGGGACTTTGAACAAACTCCCTAAAACTTCACTGGATTCTTTATAAAACATTCAATAAATAGGCCAGTATACTTGGCACCAATGTGCATGCCATAAATCTAGGCACTGGGGATATAAAGATAAATAAGAAAAAGTTTCTCCTCCAATGAAATTATGACAATGTTTCCTGTGCTGTACCAGTGGTGGTTACAAAGTGTTACTAGATAGGGAGGAAGAAATGATAAAAGCTTCTAGCGAAGATCATAGGGAATGGTCTGAGGACACCTCACAGAGAACAGCTTTTGTTTGGGATGTTGGCAGATAAAGAGAACCTTTCTAGAAATGAGCAGATACAAGCCAAAAATCAACTGCTGGGAGCATTCTCAGCTGTAGGCAAGAGATTCTTGGCTCAAATAAATGGATTCAACTAAAGAGTTGGGGAGAGATGGGGAACCCTCTCCCTTGCCATTCTGTGTACCCTAAGGGACCAGAAGAAAGAAATACATGAAATACAATGATTTTTTTTTCCTTTCAAATTTCAAATTTCCTAATGAAATTTGGCTAGACCACCTATTGCTTCAGTCCCAGTTCTTTCCCTTGAAATATTGAATACTTTTCATGCTGAAGAACAGATTAGTATAATGTGAATGAGCAGAGAGCCCCTTTTAAGAGACAGATTAAGAGTATCATGTTGTAGAATTAGCTGATGTATCCATGATAGAAAATTTCCACTAGAATGCTAGAAAATAATCTCATTGAGAGAATGATCAGAGGTCTGGGAAAAAAGCTTTAATCATTCCAGTAAAAGCAATCTCCTCAAGTGCAGAAATGGAGTGTACTATTAAATAGCTTTCCCAAATCATGGGGCATTATTGTGGGAGGAACTCAGAATTTCTCATTCTTGGAGATGTTTGGTTCCCCCTGTTACTAAAGCCACTTTGACTGAGGACATCGAGTTATTTTCTATGTTGCATACATGGAACATTTCAAATTATAGTTTGATTTCTATTTTGCTGCAGCATAACACATTCTAATATAAGCTCATAGGTACAACCCAAAAAAATTTGCAGTTGACTATGAAAAATGTCTTGCTAAGGCTTTCATCATGCATGTAGAGAAAAAATTACATAGCATAGATACTGAGGCTACAAAGCCACCATTATAAATGTAGAGGCCACCTCATGTCAAAACTGGATTCAAAATAATGTGAAGATTCTTCTCTCTAAAAGAACACAGAGTAACTCAAGTTCCTCAGAATCTAGGAGAAGAAAGGGAAACACATCTAGCCATCTAAGGCACCACTGAGCGTGGCATAGACCTTCCTGGGGTCACATTCAGAGCGTTTGAGAAATCCAAGTACAACCAAGAGAAAGACAGAAGTCTGTGAGCAAAATATGCCACTCTCAGCAGGAAAAATAAGGACAAAGCAATAGCAATCACTTTAAGCTGTTCTGTCCCATTTTAGGGAAGTTTTAAAAAAATGCTAATCAGTTTGAATGGCCCATTTTGAAGTAATTTCATGACATAATTGTCCAGGAAATGCAATAAAAGTTTCACAGACAATAAATACCGGTCATCTTCAACTTGTAAAATTCTTCATCGCCTAGTGGTTTTGTATTCTTGGTAGTTTAATTCTTTTTCTTTTGATTCTCTTCTGTTTTTGTATTTTTGAGAGAAGGGTTTTCATGAGGATGATGAGTTTTGCTCTTACTTTTTTTGGACCTTCGTGTTCTGGTAACTTCTGTTTTTAATTCCTAAGAACCCATCAACTTCCTGACCAGGGCTTTCCTCTACCTTGTCTTTACTTTACCAGGGCTTTGCTCTACCTTGTCTGCAAGGTAACAAAGAGCGAGAGGCTGTATGATGTTAAGCATGCCATTTTCTGGTTTGAATACTGCTGCTGCCACTGTCTAACTGTGTGACTCTGGACAGGTTGCCTAACCTCTCTGTGTCTTAGTTGCCTCCTTGTAAAATAGGACTCTTGAGAGTTCCTACCTCATAATATTGCTGAGAGGATTAAATGGTACCTACTGTTACAAAGACAAAACAAAACAAAACAAAACAAAACCCCACAATTCAACTGAGTACATTTTAAAGACCTCATTGGTTTTATTCAATGATTCACGAATTGGGCAGCAGCCAGTCTAGTGGGTTGAAAGGAGTTCTGAAGGGCGGATCAAGGCAAGGATTGTTATAGACAGAAGGGAGCTGGAACAAGGAAGTTGTACTAGACAATAAAGCAGGTTGATTATTGTAAAGTTACCTTCCTTAAAAGCAATGGCAGAGGTCTTATCAGGCAGATCACGAAGCTAATGCTGGTCAAGTGATTCCTGATTGACTGGCTTTAGGTTCCATTTCCTGGAGGGCTGAAGCTGTAATTAAGTTTTGGTTTGGCAATGTGGGGCTTAGCATAAGTGGCTCCATTTTGGGACAGTTGTCATGGCTTTAACACAAGCACATAGTGTGTACTTAAAGAAATGTTAGCTATGGGGCGCTTGGGTGGCTGTGAGTTAAGTGTCCAACTCATGATTTCTGCTCAGGTCACAATCTCATTGGTCATGGGATCAGCCCTGCGATGGTCTCCATGGTCAGCAGGGAATCTGCTTGAGATTCTCTCTCCCTCACCCTCTGTCCCTCCTCCCCCCACTTTCCCCTCTCTCTCTAAAGTAAGTAGATAAATCTTTTTAAAAAATATATGTTAGCTATTATCATTTTGGGGTTCAAAAATCCCAACAAGATATTAATATTTCTTGAAAATGCTTCTCTCTCTCTTTTTTAAATAAAGATTTTATTTATTGATTTGACAGACAGAGATCACAAGTAGGCAGAGAGGCAGGTACAGAGAGAGGGGGAAGCAGGCTCCCGCCCAACAGAGAGCCCAATGCGGGCCTTAGACCTTGAGATCATGACCTGAGCCGAAGGCAGAGGCTTAACCCACTGAGCCACCCAGGCACCCCAAAAATGCTCCTTTAACAGTTTCTTTCCTATATGCCTATTGCAATGGAAGTTCCAGTTACTGAGGTCAAAAGATCTCGGTTTGAAGCTCAGCACTGCCACATTGCAAATGTGTAACATTTAATGTTTCCAAGGTTTTAGGGGCCTCTTTGAGAAACTGGTGGATGTGGAAGGGTCTCTCCACACACTGATGTACATACAGGCCAGAGTTTAGGTATAGCCTCAGGGACTGACAATCTGGGGGTCCATTTGTGGGATCTCTGGGTCCCTTAAAAGCAAGTTACAGACTGGGGAGTTGTACCACTAAGATTCTCTCTGATTGGGAATTCCAGGAGTCAGTAGGGAAAGGAACGTAGTATCATCTACTTGTTTAAGGGTCCACTGGAGAAAACACCAACACTGCTGGAAAAGTTTCCAATAACCACTTGGAGACTCCTAAAGGCAGAGAAATCAGGGAATGAAAATCTTTTAAAAATGTGAAATAGATCCTCTTATTCAAACTCTTAGATGCTTCCTCATCACACTCACTGGAAAATTCAAAGTCTTTCCTATAGCCTGCAAGGTTCTACCTTATCTGGACCCCGCCTCCCTACACTCCTGCCCCTCACTCACTTCATTCCAACAATGTGACCCTATTGTCTCGTTTCAAGCTCATGAAACTGGTGTTTGTCCCTTCTGCTTGGAATTCCCTTGTCCTGGATCATCTCGTGAGCCTCTTCTTGCCATTCAGGTCTCAGTCCAGGACCACTGCCCTCTGAATCTAAAGGATCCCCCATTCTCTCTCTATTGATTATATTTATTCTATTCCCAGTATGTGTCACTGTCACAGTTTCCTTATTTCTTTGTATGTTTATTGTTAATTCTGAACCCAAAGGATGGAATCCCATGATACTGGGGGGGATCTTACCCATCTTGTTCCCTGCTGTATTATCAAGTTGAATAGCTGGTCCATTAGTTGGTGCTCAATAAAAAAGTTTGCAATTAAATGCATGAATGAATAAATGGATAAATAAATAAGGATAATGGTACAGAAACCTCTCTCCTCTCCATTCTAATTTCATGCCATTAATGGAAGAAGTGTTTTTGGGACTGAGTGTTTTATACTGAGAAACTCTGGGAATAGTCTCCACATCAAACTGATGTGGTGTAGTGAGGTCCACGGAATCAGGAGTCAGATTTGCCGAGTTCAATTCCCGCCTCTGCTGCTGTGTGACATTTGGTAAGTTCTTTAAACTTTGCAAAATGGGCATGATGGTAAAATTACCTTTTGCTGTTTTGAGTGTTCAGGGAGATAATGCAGACAATGCTCTTAGGATAGTGATTGGCCCATGATAAATTATTACTGAGCAGTTGTTTGGTCAACTTTAAGCCTCTGCTTCCATGTCCACCTCCTTCTCCCACCTCATAGTCATAGTCATAGTCATAGTCATAGTCATAGTCAGCTTTCCCAAATGCCTGGCATTGCCTAGGAAGACTGGTGCCTGCCCCAGTTCTCAAAGTCTCCTTATGACACTCCCTGTGCTAAAGAAATTTCTAGGTGCCTTGGGTTTAACTTTCATTCTGTTCCTTTTTCACTTACTGAGGAAAACACTTCAGAAGACAAGTGAAAGTGTAGTTATTAGAAGGATACCTTGAATTTTTTCAAACTTAGAAACAAAATTGTAATTCATTAGAAAATCATCTATAAAAATGTAAATCATTGACCAAGACAAATGAAATTGAGAGCCACTACTTTCACGGCATATTGATCAAGGAAGGGATTGAAAATGAAATGAGAAGAAATCCCTGAGCAGTAACTCCTGTGGTCCCAGGCTGTAGCTGATCATATTATCTGAAGGTATCATGAAAGCAGGTCCCAGAGAGGAATCTTTCCTGAATCCCACCCAGAAAGTTACACTGTTCACCAAACGTAATGGAATTAGATCCCTTCTCCTCCACAAGGGCAATACCAAAGATATGTCTTCAAGTAAACAGAAAGAGAAGCCATTTCCTTAGTAATAAAAAATAAATGGTTGTGGGGCACCTGGCTGGCTCAGTTGGAAGATCACAGTAGACATCAAGAATAAATAGTCCATATACCCAAAGCTAGTGGAAGGAAAAAAACAATAAAGGTTAGTGCAAGGATTAAAAAACAAAACAAAACAGAGAATAGAAAAAGGACAAGAAAAACAATAGAACCAAGAGCAGGTTCTTCAAAAAGATCAACAAAATAGACAAATTTTTAGCTAGGTTGACTTAGAAAGAAAAGAGAAGGCTCAAATAACTAAAATCAGAAAAAGTAGACATTACTACAGATCTTACAGAAAAAGAATCATAAAAGACTACTATGAACAATTGTATACTAACAAATTTCATAGCCTAAATGAAACAGACAGATTCCTAGGAACATACAACTTACCAAGACCAACTCATGAAGAAATATAAAATCTGAACAGACTTGTAACTAGTAAGGAAATCAAATCAGTAAACAAAAACATCACCACAGGGGCACCTGGCTGGCTCAGTTGGTAGAGCATGTGATTCTTGGTCTTGGGATTATGAGTTTGAACCCCACATAGGGCATAGAGATTATTTAAAACAAAAACCAAAAAACCTCACAACAAAGAAAAGCCCCAGGACAGGATGACTTCACTGGTGTAATTTACCAAATACCTCATGAGGGGCAAGGGACTTGGGCACATGGCTGTAATAATTTCCTAGTGTTTCTGGCTTGCTGTAAGCCCATGCCAATTAAGATGCTTTCAATAGTTCCAGAAAGAGCCTTCAGGTCCCTGTATGCCCTTGCTGGGAGCTCCATCAGCCTGACTACAGAGCTGGTTGAGGGCAGTAGGTGGGACACAAGTAGTATGTGGTTTGGAGTGTTGGGTTTCAGAGTCAATGGCCAAGAAGGAGTTCTTGAGATGTCTTTGGTGCCAGAAGTTGTTTTTTTTTAAGGCACAGGGACAGCACCTATGGGCAGAAAGAGCTTCTGCTCCAGATTGTGAGGAACAACTGATTATATACTATGGAGTTGGGGGAGGTAAGGACAAAGCAAAGTTTCCAAAATGACTTTCATATGTTAAAGAAGACTCTCAGGATTCTGTGGTCCCTGCTATTATCAAGCTAAGGTGGTTTTTCCCTCTAGCAAAGCATTAACATTAAGACAGGTGGGAATTTTCTGGAGAAATATTATACTCTGCCTGTCTCAAGTATTTGTCAGTGGGCTGCAGGTTATAAGGAAGTTTAATTTTATCTACATTTCCTTCTGCCTTTGTTCCCCACATCAGTAGCAGCTGCTGTATTAACCATTGTAATCCATGCAGTCAAAGCAGGCTAATTTGGTTCATCTCCCAGCCCTATCATCATTCACTGTAAGATCTGTGCAAAATTTTCACCTTCCTTAAGCCTCGGTATTTAATCCTAAAAATTATCACCATCCTTATGAGGTTGCTGAAAGCATTAAAAACATGATGTCAAGTAAACCCTGGCACATAGCAGTGCTCAATACATTTTATGTATCTATGAAGTTCTGGGGTAGGAACACTGGGTAAATCACCCTCTTATTGAAATGTAGATTTTAACAAGGCTTAGTTTGGTCTGGGGGTGCCATATATTACCAACCATGCTGGGACAGGGAAGACTCATTGTATGTCAGATCATCATCCTATTATATATTTTTAAGATTCTTTATTTGAGAGAGAGAGAGAGAGCACAAAGTGAGTAAGGGAAGGGACAGAGAATCTCAGCTAGATTCCCTGCTGAGCACAGAGCCTGTTGTGGGGCCCGATCTCAGGACCCCAAAATCATGAACTGAGAGGAAATCAAGAGCCGGTCACTCAACCAACTGAGCCACTGAGGTGCCCCTCCATTTTTTTTTAACAGATTTTTATTTATTTGACAGAGAGATCACAAGTAGGCAGAGAGGCAGGCAGAGAGAGAGAGAGAGAGAGAGAGAGAGAGAGACAGAGGAGGAAGCAGGCTCCCTGCGGAGCGGAGAGCCCAATGTGGGACTCGATTCCAGGACCCTGAGATCATGACCTGGGCTGAAGGCAGAGGCTTAACCCACTGAGCCACCCAGGTACCCTCCATTTTTTTTTTTTAAAGATTTGTTTATTTGAGAGAGAGAGAGAGAGGGAGAGAGAGAGAAAGAGAGCCGGCAGGGGAGGGACAGAGGGAGAGGAAGAGAGAGACTCCAACAGACTCCCCACTGAGTGAAAGGCCTGACGTGGGGTTCCATCTCATGACCCATAAGATCCTGACCTGAGCCAAAATCAAGTGTCAAATGCTTCACCAATGAGGCCACCCAGTTGCCCCAGATCATCAACCCATTAGTGAGCCAATACGACACAAACGGGATCTAGATTGTTATTCCCAGAACTTTCAGTAACTTTTGAAAAAGTGCCATGAGAGAACTTTTGTGGCCTGGCAGATGACTTCATGGCTCTCTCTGCCCTCAGTCTGTGGTTTAGTCCCAGAAGCAAGTCCCAGTTCAAGCCTTTGAGCCACTGGGTGTGTGAGCCTCCTCTATAAGGAAACTGGAGGGGGTGTTGCAGGGTTCAAGGGAACCATATCTCTCAGGATACCTGAAAGACCCCCCCCCCCCCCGTACTCTTCTCAATTTTTGGACATGGGTTGTTCTGCTCCTAACCAGTGAAATCTGCCCAGACAATTGTTATTTTATGGAAAGGATGCTGTCAAAGAGAAAATCTTCATTGTTTACAAAACCTCTGAAAGGAACCAGATAAAAATTGTTGATTTACCTGTGTGTTTATTATTTTTCAAAGGGAAAAAGAAATATATTTTTAAAAATTGCCTGTCTTACAAAAGATACTGATATTTTACAGGGTTATCTTGGTTTTTTTTGTTTGTTTGTTTTTGTTTTTACTATATTATTGACATGCTGAGAAAAGTCCTGTTCCATTTAACATATTTTTTATATTAAAAAAAGGGAGTCCCTGCATTTGGATGGCTCAAGACTACCAAGATGAGAACTTGATTTGTACTTAAAGTCAGTCAATACCTTAACAGACAAAACCCACTTTGCAAGACCATAAGCTAAAAGAAACAAACTATTCGATAAAAATAGAATATTATTGAGTTTTTGAAAGGATGTCACTTTCTAGCAATTGTTGTCGGGAAAGGCTTTGCAGTGTCTCAAGCAGACTCGCTGAGCACAGAGGCCAACGTGGGGCTCAAGCTCAGGACCCTGAGATCGTGACCTGAGCCAGAATCAGTGGGACACTTAACTAGCAGAACCTCCCAGGTGTCCCTTTTATGGATGTTTTCAGGCACTGGGACACGATTTGCTTTCTGGTTTGAAGTAAGAGCAGTTTGAACCACTACCAGCAAATGTCACTGGTTCACTTTCCACAGTCTCTTCCTAGCCTGTGCTCACGTGGCCTGGCGGCAGCAAAGAATACCTTCCAAAGTTACTAGCTCCCTGGGTCTCCTTTCAGCATTCTTCAGTATTGTCATTTTGTTCATAGACTGATTTCTCTAAAGCCTTGTAAAAGAGTCATTGGCTTTGTTTTGTTTTGTTTAGAGGCTAATTTCTCCTTACTTAGGCTTCATGTTCTGTGTCTCATGATAAATTTTAACTTTTCTTAATTTCAGCCTTTTTACTTAGTCACCTGATTACTTAAACTATTACATATGATACTCAAGGTTTCATATTCTATTCTGTTCAGAGAAATGACCAGAAAACCCAAAATATAATGCTTTTCACTTACAAACTCATTTAAGCCCCAAATTTGGACTGAGATTTCTTACTTTCTTTTCTATTTGGCAGAGCTTTGAGTTTTTAAAATCCTTATCCATTTGGTTCCAGAGTTCATGCGTTTTCTTTTATATATCACACATCTCCCTAGTTGAGTGCAAAACTGAAAAAAAAAAGAAGAGAAAAAGAGAAGAACAGAACAGAAAAGAAAAGAAAGGAAGGAAGGGAGGGAGGAAGAAAAAGGAAAAAGATCTTTTTTTTTTTATATAAGCATGTGATTAGTATTGCTTATACATCAGGACCAAGAAATAGGAAATTCATAATAAACGACCAATAGTAATCACCTCTAAAGTGCTTGAAATTGGTTAGGAAATATTTTCATAATCTTAAATTTTAAAAATTTATTTCCTTTACCTTTTCTAGCTATTTTTGAGTTCCCCAGCATGAATATTTAAGATTAAAAAACAAACATTCCTTATTTATTGTATTTGCTTTTATATTTTCTTTCATTACCATCATTGAAACATCTTGTTCCTACAATTTTTCCTACAAATAGCTAGAATTTGAGCAAAATCGGTCATAAACAGGCCTGTGGGCTGTCCGGGAGCCCTATCCCTTAGAAATTGTTTTTATGTAAAAACATGTTCTAATTCTAAAAAGCCATAATCAAACCAAACCAAAACAAAACAAAAAAACAAATTAGAACACAATCCTTTTGTACATTGGACATGGATGATTTGTACCAGGTTAAGAGAACGAATTGGAAGTAAGATCGGCTGAATTCAAATACTGGTTCTGCTTCCAGGTAGCTGTGCCATTTTAAGCAAATTTCTTAACAACTCTTGGGGTGCCTGGGTGGCTCAGTGGGTTAAGCCGCTGCCTTCAGCTCAGGTCATGATCTCAGGGTCCTGGGATCGAGTCCCACATCGGGCTCTCTGCTCAGCAGGGAGCCTGCTTCCCTTCCTCTCTCTCTGCCTGCCTCTCTTGTGATTTCTCTCTGTCAAATAAATAAATAAAATCTTTAAAAAAAATTTCTTAACAACTCTGAACCTCTATTTCCTCTTTTCTAATGTGGGGAAAATACGAGTTACCCACTGTAGAGGGCTGCCAGGAGTTATGAATGGTATAATGTATGAAAAGCACATAGTAAAAGCTCAACAAATCCTAGCTATTATGATCATATTCCTAAAGTCACCTTGAGACCCTGGACTGCACAAGTTGGAACTAGAAAGATAAGGGCTCAGGCCAAAAGTCCTTTCTAGTCCAATACCCACTGGTTTATAACAGAGATTTCATTAGTTAAGGATTCTTTGTATGACCCTGGAAAATTTCAATCTTTTTTTTTTTTTTTAGGATAGGTGTAAATATAATAAAACCCGCCTCTCTTTTTTTCCTCCAGCTTTATTGAGCTACCATTGACATGTAACATTGAGATATATATTGTAGTGATTTGATACATGGATATATTGAGAAATGATTTCTACAATAAGGTTAGTTAACACTTCCATCACCTCACATAATTACCATTTTTAAGTGATAATTACATTTAAGATCTACTCTCTTAGCAACTTTCAAGTATAAAATACAGAGTTGTTAACCATGTTGCACATTAGATCCCCAGAACTCATTTGTCTTGTAATTGAAAGTTTGTAGCCCTTCACCAACCTCTTCCTATTTGCCCCACCCCAGAACCTGGGAATCATCATTCTGCTGTTTCTACGAGTTCAAAACCTGCCAAGCTTTAACTCACAGAGCTTCTGTGAAAGTGAGACTCTTTGCTCAAGATCTTTGAACTAAACAATCAGGTGTCATGAACCTCAGACTTGTGCAATTTCACGTATATACTCATTCTTCTTTGGCGAGTGAGAGAGAGAGAGGACAAATGAGAGAGGGTGCCGTAGCCATTGGCTGTGGATTTGCCTTGGAATGATTGGGTTCCTCACATTTCCATGCTTACAAGCTTCAGTTGCATTGAGGATACAAATTGATTTAAGATCTGATCCCAGCTCTACCACTTTCTAGCTATGTGACCTTGAGCAAGTCACTTAATTCAGATGCCCATGGTGAGGATGAAATGAGATGCTATACACAGCACACTTAGCACAGGCTCAGTGCTCAGAACATTAGAGACGATGATGAGGATGATGGTGAGGATGAGGATGGTGGGATGGTGATAATGGTAGTGATGATGGTGCTGGTGCTGGTGGTGGTGATGAGAATGGCGATGCTGATGATAGTGAGGATGATGATGGTGATGGTGATATAATGATGGTATTAATGGTGATGATTATTATGGTGATTGCTGGTGGTTATGATGATGGTGATGATGGTAGTGATGATGATGGTGGGGAGGGTAATGATGGTGATGATGGTGATTTTGCTAATTTACTGCTTAGAATTATCTGCCCTTAAGTATCACAGCTGTTCATTTTGTTTTTCGAGTTGCTGCTGCTACTGTAGCCACAGGGTTTTAAAATATGACCTGAGCTCTCCAAAGATATTCCCTTCTCTATTTTCTAATATAATCGTTTTGAAACTGTTGCTCAGTTAAATTACAGCGTTGGCTCCATATCTATCTTCTCTTTTATAAGCCACATAATTGTTAAAACAGAAAGAAAGGGAAAGAGAGATGACGTCAGACAGTATCTTTCTACATTTTGTTTTTTCATTTAATGTAATGAGTTTTCTGCTTTTTTTTTCCTCAAAGAAATGAGGATGCTAACTAGAGGGTATTATGTTTAGCGAAATAAGTCAATCAGAGAAAGACAATTGTCATATGCTCTCCCTGATATGAGGAAGTTGAGGGTCAAAGTGGGGAGTTTGGGGAGTAGGAAAG
Source organism: Meles meles (assembly GCF_922984935.1). NCBI lineage: Eukaryota > Metazoa > Chordata > Mammalia > Carnivora > Mustelidae > Meles > Meles meles. The sequence goes on along the minus strand of NC_060072.1, from coordinate 16,710,766 downwards.
GAATAAATGAAACAAGATGGGATCGGGAGGGAGAGAAACCATAAGAGACTCCTAATCTCATAAAACAAACTGAGGGTTGCAGTGGGGGGGGAGGTAGAGAGAGGGTGGTTGGGGTATGGACATTGGGGAAGGTATGTGCTATGGTGAGTGTTGTGAAGTGTGTAAACCTGGCGATTCATAGACCTGTACCCCTGGGGCTAATAATACATTATATGTTATTTTAAAAAAGATAAAATTTTTTTCAAAAAGTTAAAAAAAAAAGAAATGAGGATGCTGGCAGAATGTGCAGATTGTCATTTTAATGCAGCATCGTCACATATGACAAGATTTGACAAAGTTTTCAAAAACCATTAGGCTTGTCAAAATTCCATCCTGTACTTTGTCAAGACCTACCATCACGTACTACAAATCTAAGGACCTGTCAGATAAAGGCATTGTTACAGCCCGACTTGTCAGTCAGTCTCCTCAGGCCCCTGCTTCACCTTCAACCTGAGTAGCTACAATTTTATATTTTGGAATTGCAGGTAAGATTTCACTTGCAAAGATGATCCACAGCTAAGATGTTTGAGCTTTTATACATAAGAGATATATTTACAAACAGGAAAAAAAAATCTAATTAGCCAGTTGTAGTGCATCAGAGATGTAATGGAGGAATGATGAGAAGCATAAGGAAAAACGTGAGATGAATAAGGACAGACAGACAAGGCACATTTAAGCAAGGGAGCACAGGTTTAAACATCCTTTGGTTGATGTAAGTCTAACCTATCCATGAGATCTGAGTTCAACCACCAGCTAGCTCCTTGAGGATAGGAACTGGGTTTTGAACATCATTAGGAACTGATCTTGCAGAATTCAGGTACGGCTGAATCCAGAAGCTCAAAGACTGATTTGTTACTGGTGTCTTTCTGTCCATCTCTAGGTTCTGCTGTCCTTTGACTTCATGTTAAGGCAGGATTTTGCCAGTAGGAGTGGTGCCTGCTACTCTGTGGTCCTTAGCTAGTGATCCTGGGGTTAGAGAATTAAGGTGTGGAAAAATACTCTTCCGATATTACTGGGAACAGTTCTAGGGTTGAATTTCATTAGCAAGAGTTGAGTCATGTGCCCATCTCTCAGCCAATCACTGTGGTTAGCAGGACAAAGTACTCTCATAAGACATTTCTGGGTCACATGCTCACTCTTGGAGCTAGGGTGAGAAAGTGAATCCTATTTGATGTACGTGAACTTGAGTGCAAAGAAGTCCAAAGAAAAATCAAGATATTATTCTCAGCGGGAAAAATAATTGATATACCTTATACCCTGGAGGCTACCCTCTCCTTTCTCCTCTGGTTCACTCTGAAAATTCTCAAAAGAGAATATTGTAAAGAAGCTGACAAAGGCACCAGCTTTGGAATAAGACATTCTGTGTTGAAATTCTGTTACCGCCACTGACTGAGTCCTTGGTGAGTCCTTGGTCCAATGACTGAACCGCTTTGTGTTTCAGTGTTTTCTTTGCTAAAATAAAGATAATAACAGCATTTATTTCATTGGTTGATGAGAAGATTAAATGAGATAAGCCAAAGCAACATTTGGATGCTTGGGCCTAGTAAGAGTATAATGAGTGTTGTATTTCATAGATCTTTTAACTACCGTCTATTTAAACCATCCATCTGATTAAGCTTCATTCTTCATGCTCTCTTGGAACATATAGATAGACACCCACGGCACGTCTATGGGATGTTGACTGTCTGGATACTTCTGTTCTCACCTTCTGATTTGCAAGTGTTCTGAGACCTGTTTATTCTGGTTGGTGCTCCCCAGGAACACATATTCACTAGTACTAAGCCAAGGTCATATAAATGTGAAAAGAAAGTTCTTTTGGGTGCTCTGTGGATATTTTGGGAAGATTTGGTTAAAAGGGAATTGCTAAAAAGAATGATTACAAAATACAATATGAGCACAGCTAATGTAAAAGATTGGGGGGAAATAGTAAAGCTCTAGAAGGATTCTGCCTGCAAATGCTTTTTATGAGTGTGGTTTATTCAGGAAACATGATACAGGACTCTAAGCACAGACCCACACCCAAGTAAAAAAGTCTGACTATAGTGCATCAATTGATTGTTGACTGTATATATAACTATATGTTTTAAATTTTAAATTCAAATAATGCCTAAGGTATTATGGATTTTTTTTATGAATCCATGCTCTAGCTAGTTTTTTTTTAAAAAATCAACTACACAATAACCAGTCTCAATTGCTTTAATAGATAGGAAATGGCATCTGCTGATTACTAAAACCTTCCTATGTGTCCTATACTTACGTTATCTCTACTCATTACCATTACTTTTTAATATCCTATTTACCTCCCAGCCATTTACAATCCTGCATCTGTACCTGTTGGTCCCCTGAAACTTGTGAGTAAGAAATTGCCAACCTCAATTCTCTATTTGCTCTTTAAACATTAAGGTTTTTCAGAGTTCTGCTTCCTCTGAAATGTTCAGACTATGGGGGTCTACTTCCAAATGCCTCACAGAGATGAAAGGACTAGAAGTCTGGGGGTCCACTTTTCAGTACTACTAGTGCATCCACTGATGACCCAGGACCCTGGGACCTGGTACAGTAACTGGGTCCTTGTCCTCTTCTGTAAGACGTCCTTGTTGCTTGCGTATCCCTGCATGCCTCTTTCGTGGCCTCCAATATTCCTGGTCCTGGGCTTGTACTCATGTACTCTGTCATAGCTCCTGCAGCATATGGGCCGTGTATGGGGGTCAGGAGCAAAGGGACTGCCTCGGCCACATGCTGGGATGAGCCCCCAAGACCCTGGTGTTGAGCCTGTGTCTTCCCTTCCCACTTCTAGGGCTGCATTCATTTGTAAATTCACTTTAGCACTCATAACTTATCTATGCAAGTGTGGTATTTTATTTTTTTAAATTTAAGATTTTATTTATTTAAAGAGAGAGAGAGTGTGTGTGTGAGACAGAGAGAGAGAGAGAGAGAACACAAGCAGGGGGAGTATAGAGGGAGAGGGAGAAGCAAACTTGCCGCTGAGCAGGGAGCCCAACATGGGGCTCTATGCCAGGACCCTGGGATCATGACCTGAACCTAAGGCAGATGCTTAACTGGCTGAGTCACCCAGACACCCCACAAATGTGGTACTTTGACTGTTCTTTTGAACAGATTGCAACCTCTTCTGGGTCCCTCATTAATTAATGAATTAAATAAATTTTTTGACAAATGTTTGTTTTACATGTAAATGAGAGTCATGATTATACCTTCTTTAAAAAAGTATTCTTTAAGAGATTTAATATTTTTGATCCTCCAACAAATAGTCCGATCACAGTCCCATTATGACCTCCCCCAGGACAATAGGTACCAACCTTTGTCCCATTTACAGCATCAAGGGAAGCCACCTACATAATTCTTCCCAGAACAGAGAAACTCTGCACCAAGATGAGTTGCTGTTTCTGTTTTTAAAAGGATCTGGCAACTCTTAAAGGGCAGCTTCTCTCCCTCGAGTTCCTTCTAACCAGGCACCTCCATGGAGAAGAAGTTCACAGACTCAATTTTCACATTCTGCGTGAACCCGTTTGGTTGTATCCTGGTATCACCCCATCCCATCGCCCACTCTTGCTCTCTTAGACAGAAGATATGTCTTTTTCATCTTTCTCCACAGTGCCTAAAATTGTGCCTTGCATATAGTGGGTGCTCAGAAAATGTTTGTGGACTTTACTTCATACTGTAAGGTGAATAAAAATAAAATGGCAGCCAGTTAGAGAACAAGGGTCTTAAAATATAGTATTAGTCTGCTGGAACTTCATAATTACAAGGAATCATAACCATCTTCTAGGGGCTATGATAAGAGGAGAAATAAGATGGGAGTGCTGGCAGTGACCAACAGTCATTTCTGATGTCCCTTCATAAAGCCAAGGTCACTGGCTCCCTCGCTCCTCCAAGAGACAAACATGTCCCCATATTCCTGCGGGGTCTCACTGTACTTGGATCAAGAACGGGTCTTTACACAAACAAGGCTAAAACTTTGTATCATTTCAAATCTGGGACATACCGAACTAACAAAAGCCGAGTGAGCATGATAAAGAGAAAAGTATTCTGTAATTCCTCAAGATTCCTTTTTAGCTAGCACTCAGCGATCCTAGAAGAGATTAAAAATACCACCAAAACCTCTTTTCATGAAACTTACCCGCAATGTCATCAGTTTAATGGAGAACACATGACTTTGGCCATTTTTCTGAAGCTTATTTTTATTACAAAAAAATCTAAAAACAGTGCTGTACCTGACATAGGAATGAGATATTTTAAAAATATAATTGTAGGGGCGCCTGGGTGGCTCAGTGGATTAAGCCGCTGCCTTCGGCTCAGGTCATGATCTCAGGGTCCTGGGATGGAGCCCCGCATCGGGCTCTCTGCTCCGCAGGGAGCCTGCTTCCTCCTCTCTCTCTGCCTGCCTCTGCCTCCTTGTGATCTCTCTCTCTGTCAAATAAATAAATAAAAAATCTTTTGAAAAAAAATATAATTGTAAATGAAACAATATAGAATAAATGAATCAGTCCCATTCATGGGGGAGGGGTGTCAAATTTAAAATCACAGACTTTCAGAACCACAGAGCTAGGATTATCTCAGATTTTCCAACTTCACACCAAGGAAAAAATACAATGTTTATATTTTGTGAGCATGTTCCAACCCAAGTAATAACCATCATTGCTTGAACATTGTCAATGTGCTTCAGCCAGAGAAACCTGTTCAAACTCTAGGAGCACATCCGTGGTTGACCAGGCTGCCTTTATTTCTCACTGCAGCCATGAAGAAGACACACCATGGGGAACCATGGGGCATCTCAGTAAAAGGGTGTTGGAAAAAACTTACAGGATTTGGGCATTGTTTGGGTAATTTGGGAAGGGTCTGATGAAGCAAGGGCCCATCGACATTGGGCGTCATCAGAAAACAAGGACAATCCCAAGATTGAGCATCTCAGTAAATCTTACCTCCAGGGAATGCAGACTAGAGTCAGGGAAAGGCTGTAATGGTAAAGTAGTGGTCATTTACTTTCGCAGAGAGAGGGGCATGTGTGGTATTTTGTGGGCTACACAGAAACCTTGTTTTGTCTCACTTTATCGCGGTCTTAGGGTCACCTTGTCTCTCTGTCTGTGCTGTGAGTCTGTGAGTGCTCCATAAGAGAGCCACGTGGCCTGGCTGAGAGCGTCAGACCAGCGCCCAGACACTAAAGGCTGCTTTCTCGGCCCTAACCATGTGCTAAGCGCTTCCCACAAATTATTTCATTTAGTTCCTTTAGTTCTATGAGGCAGATATTCTGAGTCCCATTTCACAAGTGAGAAAAGAGAGCTGTGAAGAAATTAGTGTTAACAGCAAGTAAGTGGCGGGCAGAGTCGGGACGGATGGAGCCTGACTCCAAAGCCCACGCACTATGAGCATATCCTGTGTGTGATGCTTGGGTGCCTGAGAAATGGGGGAAGCACAGAGGGCGTGTGTGTGGGGGGGAAGCAACTGGACCACGGAAGCTTGGCATCTGACTTTTGGTTTCCCTGCCTTTACAGTCTCTGGGACCTTCAACATGCCTTAGATTAGTCACCTACCATCCCCATCCACCCATCTGGACCCTCAGCAATTATGCTCCAATAGTATTTCTCTCCAGTCCATTTGGCCACCTCTACTTGTCCCTAACACACTTTGGGACCTGCCATTTCTCCCAATGTGCCATCTCTAGAGATTAAAATTCTGAAATTTCCCCCTTACCAAAGCATCATGTTGGTCTACCTCTTTCTTATGCTCCTCCTATCTTTCCCTCTTTCCCTCTTCCTTATCCTTCAAATCTGTCTCCTGCCTCAAGGCTAGTTTTGTCTTCTTCCCTTTCTACCTTGGGCCATATGACCCATCAATTAATTCACCAGATCCCTCAATCCACTCCCCTCCCTGACCTTCTGGTGGCTCTCAGCCCTGACTCAGTGGATGGTCTTTTACTTTTACTCTGTTTTGTCAGACATGGTGCTCAGCTCTTTGCAATGATTAGCCCAGTTAACCATCACAACAATTCTTTGTTTCTGTATTTATTTTATTTATTTCTTTTCAGCGTAACAGAATTCATTGTTTATGCACCACACCCAGTGCTCCATGCAGTACGTGCCCTCCATAATACCCACCACCTGGCTCCCCTGACCTCCCACCCCCCACCCCTTCAAAACCCTCAGATTGTTTTTCAGAGTCCATAGTCTCTCATGGTTCCTCTCCCCTTCCAGTTTCCCTCAACTCCTTTCTCCTCTCCATCTCCCCATGTCCTTCATGTTATTTGTTATGCTCCACAAATAAGTGAAACCATATGATAACTGACTCTCTCTGCTTGATTTATTTCACTCAGCATAATCTCCTCCAGTCCCATCCATGTTGCTACAAAAGTTGGGTATTCATCCTTTCTGAAGGAGGCATAATACTCCATCGTGTATATGGACCACATCTTCCTTATCCATTCGTCCGTTGAAGGGCATCTTGGTTCTTTCCACAGTTTGGCGACCGTGGCCATTGCTGCTATAAACATTGGGGTACAGATGGCCCTTCTTTTCACTACATCTGTGTCTTTGGGGTAAATACCCAGTAGCATCATAACAATTCTATGAGCTAAGGACTGATATGCCCTCATTTTACCTCAGTGAGGAGCCGAGGTTTGGAGTAGTTAAATAACTTGCCTAAGGTCAATCTGCCAGTAGGTGGCAGAGTCAGGATTCGAACGTAGGCAGTCTTGCTTGAGTACCTGCTGGTGGTTATCATACTTCCAACACCTTAACTACTGCCCTCTTCTGACGCTTCTGTCATTTGCATAGTGAGTAGGAACTGGAATTTCCTGTTGTTCTCCGGGATGGGTATTTATTGAACGCAGTACCACAGCAGTCACTGACTCGAGACTTCCTTTTTCACTAACACTGAGTCTGGTCTGACAGGCAGAGCTAACTCATGACTCCTGTGACTAGAACTCCTGCCATGCTTTTCTTGGGGTTGGGAGGATGCTGCTGAACCATCTTCTCTTTTTTGTCCACTGGCTGGCATTTCCCTTCATCCCTGGCAAAGTTCCTCCTGGAAACAAAATAATGCCACCACCTCGAGATGCATCTCTTTGCCGCCTAAAAACCACCGTGGCCGCCCCTCCTCCAACCTATGGGCATGGGCCACTCTGATCAGCGAGTCAACATTTGTGCTGTGAACACATGCTGATACACTTGAGAATCCACTGAAAGTTCAAAAGATCTGTTTACAAAGGTACATATCATGCAAATAAGCGTCTTGATGTTTTGCAATACGTTTTAGGGGTTTTCAGACTTCCTTGAAATTTTTTTTTTTTTTTTTGCAGAATTACTCATTTTTGTACATAGTACTGTATCTCAGATGGGGCACACAGTAAATATTTGTGGAATTGAATTACACAGACTAAATCACAACTTCATCTTCAGTGTAGAAAAGGATTTTTTTCCTTTATCTTTTTTCCAAAAAGATAGCTTCAAGTGGTTAATATTCAGAATTTGCATCTTTAAAGTATCTTTCTCAGGACCTCAGCCTCAGTAGGAGCAAATCCCCTTCTCACTTAACTCAACAAGGATTCAGAATTTTGTAAAAGAAATATCATTGGAGGGGCAACTGGGTGGCTCAGTCGTTAAGCATCTGCCTTCGGCTCAGGCCGTGGTCCCAGGGTCCTGGAATGGAGCCCCACCATTGGGCTCCCTGCTCAGTGGACAGCCTGCTTCTCCCTCTCCCACTCCACCTGCTTGTGTTCCCTCTCTTGCCGTGTCTCTTTCTGTCAAATAAATAAATAAAATCTTTAAAAAAAAAAAGGAAATATCATTGGAACACAAAGTGAAAAAAAACAAAAGCAAGTCCCTCAAAATCAATTAAAAGGCATAAAAGTGAACATATGTATGGTTTGGATATTCCTTATCACAGTGGTTCTCAATCTTTCCCCCTAATTCAACAAAACCATTGAGGACAGAGGCTCATAAACACACGGAGTCCTATAGGGACTTGGCCACATGTCCTAGAAGGTCACAGCAGGATGAATGGGGAGAGCTATCATTTAGAGAAAGTCCTTCAGGACATTCTGATATCTAACTCTTTATGTTCTCATTTCTTTCAATGTCCTAAAATTATAAGGCCTACTCAATCATTGACTCAGTTTGGCTTGTTGGCCACTGGACCTGCTGTTCCCCTGTTTATCTGGTCAGGAGCAATCAGGCTTCCAGGCTGGGTTGCCTGGACTGGAATCTTGGCTCATCACGTAACCTCTGTGTTACTGTTCCACTTACTCCACTGGCTGTCAACAGCCATCTTTTCCTTGCTTCCTGCTAATGGAACACGGATCTGTTTAGATATGGTCAATATCTCTCCCGACCTCAGGTGGCCCTACATCTTATTCCGGTCACAGGATATGAATAATGGTTGGTCAAAATAGTCATAGAAATCTCTGCTGCTTTGGCCAGGAAGTGGTCTAAAGGTAGGCTTGTTATGGCTAGAGAGATGTCAGGGCAAATTGGCTGATGGGTGAGGTCGAGGGGAGAATCCATCCCAAATATGAAATGAATCCTTGAAAGGAGAAACTCTTCCTCATTCTTTCTGCCTGGGTGGCTGACATAATCCCAAAGGTTTAGTGACTATCTTATGGGCTTGAAAAGGAAAGTCAGCACGCTATCTTAGGAAGGAAAGAGAAAAAGCTCAGTCATTTAACAGTTTTGAGGAGCCTCTGCCTTCAGCTCTGAACTTTGGACTTTCATTCAGTGAGAAAAATAAACAATTCATTTGTCAAGCCCCAGTAAATGTTGTTACTTCCAGTCGAATCCATTCTTATCTGATGTACTCAGTGTTTCTAATTTATAAAGTGAGAATAAAAATAGTACCAACTGAAAAGAAAGAAGTAAAATGATCTGTTTTCACATAACATGGTCTTATGTGTAGAAAACCCTAGAGAGTCCACAAAAATAGCCCTGTTAGAATTAATAGACAAATTCAGCAAAGTTGCAGGACACAGAGTCAACACACAAAAATTAGTTATGTTTCTTCACACTAACAATGAACAGCCTGAAAAAGAACTTAAGAAAATGATTTCATTTACGCTTGCACCAAAAGAAATACCTAAAAATAAACTTAACCAAGGAGGTGAAAGACTTGTACACTGACATTCCTGAGAGAAATTAAAGAAGGCCTAAATAAATGGAAAGAAATCCCGCACTCATGGATCAAAAGACTTAATATTGCAAAGATGTCAATATTACCCAAAGTACTCTACTGATACAATGCGATCCTGACCGATGCCATTTTTTTTTCTTTTTCAGGCTGAGGAAAACTCATCCCAAAATTCATATCAATCTCAGGGGATCCCAAATAGCCAAAACAGTCATTAAAAGAAGAACGAAGTTGGAGTTCTCACACTTCCTCCTTCCAAAACTTACTACAAAGCCACAGTTATCAAAACAGTGTGGTGCTGGCATAAAGACAGACATACCGCCCAAAGAAATAGAATAGAGAGCCCAGAAATAAACTCTCATATATGTAGTCAAATGATTTTTGACAGCTGGTATATACCCAAAAGAACTGAAAGGATAAAAAGGAGACAAAAAGATATTTGCACACCCATGTTCATAGCAGTATTAGTCACAATCGCCAAAAGGAGGGAAGAACCCAAGTGTCCATCAACAGATGAATGGATCAACAGAACGGGCTCTATCCATACAACGGAATGTTACTCATCACTGAAAAGGAAGGAAATTCTAATATAGGCTATGACATGGGCAAACCTTGAAAATATGCTAAGTGAAATGCGCCAGACACAAATGGACAAATATTATATGATTTCGCTTATGTGAGGTACCCAGAAGAGTGAAATTTATAGAGACACGGACAGTTAATGTTTAATGGGTATGGAGTTTCAGTCTGGGAAGTTGAAGTTCTGGAGATGGACCATGGTGATGGTTGTACAACAGGGTAAACGTACACCATGCCGCTGACCTATACAGTTAAAAATGTTAAAGGTGGTAGAGTCAATGTTATACATATTTCCTCACAATTAAAAAAAATGGTACCAACCCCTCAGGGAAGTTGTGAGCGTTAATTTGCGGTAAACTTCTATGAAGCATGAGGCAGAGTGCTTAACCCACAGGTCAAATTCCGTCTGTGTTGTCACTCTGTCCTTAACGGTACCATTTGGAATTTGTGTGAATGGAAGGAACCCTTCCTCGGGCTAACGTTATTGGTCATGAATGAATGAATGAATGAATGAATGAATGAATGAATTTCGCAAGAAATTCATGCAAGTGCCCGATAATCTCCATACAGGGTTTTAGCTGGGGGTGTCTTTAAAATCTGGAAAAGCAAACGTTAGCTTTCAAGTTGGCTGTCCTGTACCACTTCTGGCTTCTTGAGCAGCAGTTTTGTATTTCTTAAGAAATGCTCTCTACTACCGGTGGCTTTCTTTTAATTTGCTTTAGAGAATGACAATCAGCATACGCTGCTTTCAGTCGTTTGAATGAATTGGCTTCAATCTATAGATTCAGTTGTGGGAATTATCCTGGGAATACTTACTTTCTCTAAGTTATTAAAGATAGCCGAGGCATGAAATAAAAGTTGATTTTTTAAGGTTCAGCTGGAAACAGAAAAAATTAGCCTCTATAATAATTTTTGATTTGGAAAAATATTTCCATATGAAGAAGGTCTCCCCCGCTAAATTCTTGAGATTAGGTTGCCCATTTCAAGAGGGTCTCCTGCTGCTAACTACTACAGAGGACTCGCTTTTGAAATGTGTTAGTCTATATAATAAAGGAAATGAATAGGAATTTACTCTGTTTAAAAACTAGAGAAGAGTTTCAAAATAATCATCGGTGCTTTCCCTGCAATGATGTGACAAAGTCAAAAGAAAAATTTTTAAAAATCAATGTTCCTGGAAAGGAAGAAAATTTATTTTTAGATCTTCCTGATGATCGACTGCAAACTTCTCTAACATTTATTCTGCTTCTGGGACTCCTTCCTTATACTAAATTGTGGTAAAAATACTCATTTCAGGAATCAATTTTAATGAAAGAGCAAAGCAAACACTAGAGAAAGTGGGCGTTTCTTTTCCGACATCTAACAGGGAGCAGGATGTTATTCTCACTGCTGGGGATCACTTTCTGAGAAAGCCAGAGTTGAAACCTAACGTTCAACTTGTGAGTTCTGCTTCTCTTCCTTCATTTTCATCCTACTATACCTTCACAGCTCAAAATCTTATTTGAAAAGTTGTAATTTTTCAAATAAGATTTTTAATTCATAAAGAATAAGAGGGTAAACAAAGACCCTTCTTTAGTTTCTCAGCCACTTAATTACCTTTCCTAGGGTCAACCAATGTGTTTAGTTGGTCACGTATCTTTCCCTCCGGATACTTTATGCGTTCTCACGCAAAGGTGTATACACACAGGTGTGTACATCAGTGCCTTTGAAAGACTTTATATTTTTAACTAGTTTATGAATCACAAGAAGCTGCAAAATTAGTACAGAGAGCCCCTGTGTATACTCACTCAGCTTCTGCAATGATAACGCTTCAGTGTAATGCACACTCTACACCAAGGAATGTGACATTAAGATCATTGGTATAATGCTGCCAACCAACCCTGATGCAACCTTATTCTATCCATTTGTTTTGATACATTCTATTTTCATGTAATAGCATATTATGTTATATTATTATATATTACATATATAATATCATATATAATTATATCATGTTATAATAACATATCATATTATATTACTATTATAGTATATTATTCATTCTATTCAGCATCTTGTTTTTCTATATTTAGGAGTATAACTTGGAAATCATTTCAGATAAATATGTACAACTCTTCTTCATTCTTAAAAAAAAAAAACAACCTTCTTAAAAAAAAAAAACTTTTCTTAAAAAAAAAAACCAACAAACTATAGGGGTGCCTGGGTGGCTCAGTCGTTAGGTGTCTGTCTTCGGCTAGGGTCATGATCCCAGAGTCCTGGGATCAAGCCCCATGTCAGGCGCCCTGCTCAGAGGGAAGCCTGCTTCTCCCTCTCCCACTCCCTCTGCTTGTGCTCTCTCTTGCTGTGTCTCTCTCTGTTAAATAAATAAATAAAAATCTTAAACAAACAAACAAACAAACAAACAAACTGTAGGGTACTACTGCATGGAGAATCAGTTTAACCAGATTCCTATTAATAGGCTTTCAGGTTGTTCTCAGTCTTTTGCAGTGACCAACAATTTTGTAATGAATAATTCTCTGCATTAGTTATTTTGCACATATACAAGTACATCTGTAGAATCTTTAGAAGACGACTAGATCAAAGGCTGGGGGGTTTGTAATTTTGATGTTGCCAGATTAGTCTTCAGAATTCATTATTAGCTATTTTCAATGCTTCATGCTTCCCTTTAGTAAAGCCTGCTACTTTCTCTGAGTTAGTACTGAGAAGGGAAGTAAATGGTAGGGTCCCAATGGGAAACTCCACGTTTATATGCATTTGCTGGCCTCTGCAAGGGGAGTGGGTTGTGGACATGACAGTCACCAGTGACTGGGAGAGGCAGGAGTTGTAGTCCATGAATTAGGATCTGTGAAAAGCACAAAATGAGCATGGAGCCACAGTGCGTGATGATCAGCTGGAGGACCATGAAATGCGCAGGTGCAGTGCTCAGCGGATCCCTGAAGGGGGATGTGATTCAACCCCTCCACGCCACCCCTTCCTCAACAGATACACAGAAGAAAAACATAGCTTTGTCTGCACAGAACTATTAATAGTTGTTACTTCTGGTCTATGGGATTGGAAATGGGGAGAATTCCATTTCAAATTCAATTTCTACTTGTGTACCTTTCCAGATTTTCTATTTTTTTTTGCAAAAAAATTAGTACTTTGATTCTGATGAGGTAAAGTGTGATTAAAAAAGCAAAGGGAAGGTAAATTCATAGAGACAGAAAGTAAAATGAAATCTAGGGGTTAGGAGGGGGAAGTGGGAGATCGTTTAATGGATATAGAGTTTTCAAGATAAAAAAGTTTTGAATATTGATTGGAGAGAAGTCAGAAGATATTTAACACTACCAAACTGTACACTTAATAATCGTTAAGACGGTAAATTGTATGTTATGCGTATTTTATCACACTGTTAAAAAAAGGTAAAGGGATTTTTTTTTAACAATTCAAGAAGCAGAATTTTTTATTTCTTTTAAAAGATTTTATTTATTTGACAGAGAGAGAAAGAGAGAGCACAAGTGGGGGGGTAGGGAGGGGACAAGGGAGAAGCACACTCCCCACTGAACAGGGAGCCGGACAGACATGGGGCTCAATCCCAGAACTCTGAGATCATGATCCAAGCCAAAAGCAGATGCTTAACTGACTGAGCCACCCAGGCTCCCCTGAGAGGCAGAATTTAATTCACTGCTGGAATGTAGCCAAGATCCAGATAAAAACCTTTGCAAATGTTTAATAAGTATATATGGCCTGGCTCTGAAATATCATGATCATCTGAAAATTGGGACCCTTATATTTCTCAATGAGGAAAAAAGAACCAGTGAAAATGTTCCTGGTCATTGTTCATGAAAATGATGTTTGATATTGATCACAGTTTTAGGATATAGAAGGCAAAAAAAAAAAAGATCTAGCATTTGTTCCTTAGCATGACTCTCCATCAAAATGCTCTGATGTGCAAAACTTCTTTTAAGCTTATTATTATGATTAGACTACTAAGTAGATTTCTGAGCAAAGATTATATTACCAGGGATAAAGAAAGCTAAAGGTCATTTGTAATGATAAAGAGGCCAACGACTCAAGAAGATATAATAATCTTAGATATTTTTTAAGGGTCATGTGTCTATCCCTGATATTCTAATTGGGAGGGAGCCACCAACAAGTGGTGAAGGTAGGGGCAGTTCTTGGGAGACTGGAGAGGTCAGTAGAAAACACAGTAGATCCCCATTACAAAGACACTTGGTTTGCATCCAAGAATATATACCGAGACATGGTATAAAACATTTGACATTGGAATGCTCTGGAAAGTCCGGGGATGCCTTAAACAAATCGGTACTACATCCTTGCCTTTCTGCCCTCAGGGATATTTATTACTGGCATTTGCGCAAGACTAGAAGCTGTCAATTACACCTACAACATAGACATTTTTATTGATTTAAATTTTCAGGGACAAGCCAAATCCTTTTATGATAGAAATATGGCTGATAAATGATACAGTGCAGCTGGTAAAGCTAATATGTTTTTAAAAATACACGTTTGTGCATTTACTTAACAATAGACAACATGTTTTCTACTACATAAGGGAAGTGACCTTTTGCAAAGTATAGCTTTTTGATACTTGATTACTTCCCATTTCCATTACTCTAAACCTACAGCTTCTAGGTTTGGTTTGCACAGCACACTGAAGGGAATACTGAAGGGAAGCGTGTAGTGAAACAAAGAGTGCAAAAAATGTCATTAGGTTCTATTTCTGCATTTGTCTGATAACGATCGCACAAATTTGTCTCTTTTTTTAAAATTGAAATTCAGTTAGCCGACAAACAGCACATCATTAGTTTCAGATGTAGTATTCAACAATTTGTCAGTTCCCAGTAACACCAACTGCTCATCACATCACGCCCCCCTTACTGCCCATCACCCAATTACCCCATCCCCATACCCACCTCCCCTTCAGCAACCATCAGTTTGTTTCCCATGGTTAAGAGTCCCTCATGGTTTCTCTCCCTCTCTGATTTCTTCCCATTCAGTTTTTCCTCCCTTCTCTTATGATCCTCTGCACTGTTTCTTAAATCCCACATATGAGTGAACCATATGATAATTGTCTTTCTCTGACTGACTTATTTCCCTAGTATAATACCCTCCATTTCCATCCATGTTGATTTATTTTTTTTTTAAGATTTTATTTATTTATTTGACAGAGAGAGATCACAAGTAGACAGAGAGGCAGGCAGAGAGAGAGGGGGAAGCAGGCTCCCCGCTGAGTGGAGAACCCGATGTGGGGCTCGATCCCAGGATCCTGAGATCATGACCTGAGCCGAAGGCAGTGGCTTAACCCACTGAGCCACCCAGGTGCCCCACCATCCATGTTGATTTAAATGGTAAGTATTCATCCTTTCTGATGGCTGAGTAATATTCCATTGTATAAATGAACCATATCTTTTTTATCCATTCGTCTGTTGAAGGACATCTTGGCTCCTTCCGCAGTGTGGCTATTGTGAACTTTGCTGTTACAAACATTGAGTCACAGGTGCCCCTTCGGATCACCACATCTGTATCTTTGGGGTAAATACCCACTGGGTGATGGGTAGCTCTATTTTTAGCTTCTTGAGGAAACTCCATGCTGTTTTCCAGAGTGGCTGCACCTGCTTGATTACCCTCTTACACAAATTTGTCTCTACGTTAATTTCTCTGCCTTTAACATGGCTTCATACATCATACATGATCCCTTCATAATTTAATTCAAAAGGTTTTCTGCCACTCCATGTTTGAGGAGGCATCAGGCTCACACCGTGGGGATCTGGTAGAGGAAGCACGGTTCTGGTGTTAGACTCTGAGGTGGGGGTCTGTCGTCCATGCACAAACAGGGTACTTACGGAAATCCTCTGCATCACCCTCACGGAATTCTAGTTCACAGGAATGATCTGGAATCATTTTTATATTTCATATTTCCTTGAGGGTTTAATGGATCCCTTGGGAAAAATTAAAAGGAGATATTTAGAACTAAGGGCTGGACTTGGAAACATTTGCTTTCTTCTACAAATACTTTCTGACTCTTTCTCTTTTTTTTATAAATAACCCCCCTGGTTCCAAAATAGACTATTTGCCCTTGGGGAAAAAATTGTCAGAAAAGTTTGATTCACTGAAGCAAATGTTTTATTTAGAAAAAAAAAAGTTGTCTAGAAAATGGTTTCAGCCAATTTCCATCCTCTCTAAAATGATAATAAATTTTTGGCAAAACCTCTTTTTTACCACTTGGTCACTTGCTGTCTTTGCATTATTACAGAGCTGTGTCAGGCTTGTGTATGTGTTGCTCCCTAGCTCCAGGGAAGAAGGTGGATTTTATTCTCTTTGAATATCCTTCAGTGCTTAGTACATCAGCCCACAGAAAATATATATGCAACGAGCACTTGCCAAGTGATTGAATAAATGGATGAATTAATGACTGCTACGAGAGTGACTGTCTTGAGTTTATCTGTCAACTGTTTCGATTTACTGTGAATTAACTTATAATTTGTTTTACAATAAAGTAGTCTTTAAGTAGGCATCTCATGTTTAGGCATCTTTACATCTTGGAACTGTTCATGACAGGAAAGAGGGAGGACAAACTTCTTGGACTAGGAGAGGCGGGGTCTCCCAAGTCAAAAATGTGAAGAGTCTTTGGGAACAAGGGTGGAAAAAAAAGTAAAAGAAGCTTTTCATTTATTCATTTATTTTATTTAAAGATTTTGTGTATTTGACAGAAGGAGAGACTATGTACAATCAGGGGGAGCAGCAGAGAGAGAGGAAGAAGCAGGATCTCTGCTGAGCAGGGAGCCCAATGTGGAGATCGATCCCAGGACCCTGGGATCATGATCTGAGCCAAAGGCAGATGTTTAACCAACTGAGCCACCCAGGCACCCAAGAAGTGTTTGTGGGTGACCAGCAGGCATGGTACTTCAGTGATGGGGAGGGACCGCATTGACCTGCTACCATTGCATTTTAGTGGACTCTACAAATAACAGGAAATTCCATTGCGTAGCTTAAGCCCAGAAGCTGATTTGTCTCCTGTGCTGGGGGAACGAGGACAGGACTGGGACGGTGGCTCAGGAACACCATCAGGGGCCCAGCATTTCTCATCATTCCATTCTCCTTCCACATAACCCTTCATCCTCATACCTCTCATCTTGGGATTTGCTACATCTCCAGGCCTCATATCCAAGTTCTAAGCCAAAAAAAAAAGGAGAGGTAGGGCATGGGCAGTGAAGATTGAAGGGACAAAGACATTTGCCTTTTTATTGAGGAAGTGGCGGTATCCCTGGGGACTTTTGCCTGTATCTCATTGGACATATGACCATCCCAGCTGCAAAGTAAACTGGGAACTCAAATATTTTCAGCTGCCCTGAATGAAACTGAGTTTCCTCTGGTAAGGACAAGGGCGGAGATCAATGTCTGTGAAACAGCTTTCGTCTGTCAAAGCGTGATTAGATGGTTTGAGCAACCTGGTTGGAGAAGCTGATAACAGGAACATACCCAAGTGACCAGCTGAGGCCAGAGGAGAGGATTAGTTCAGGGAGACATCCACAGCTGGGAGGCCCACTGAGAATTACTGATCCGCCCTCTGGAGCGAGGCTGTGGTCTAGCCTGTTCTGGCCCTGAAAATACCACTTGGAGATACCCAAGGCAAAGGAACCTGCTCTTTGCTTCCCAGGAAAGCCCATAAAGAATGGTCTTATGTTAAATGATGACAGAAGCAACTGGATAGCTAGGAAGCAACATGGAGAATTTCCATAAAGCCCTGATCGCTGTGTTAATTTATAGTATCACAGAAATTCAGAAGTGGAAGAGACCTCAGAGATCATTGTAATGTAATCCTTCATTCAACAGGGAGAAAACAAAGGCAGATTGAGGTGATATGACTTCCTCAAAATAACACAGATAGCACCAGACCTCAGCCTATAGAGTCTAAGTACTTTGAACTCCTTGTTCAGAACTATCTTCTCTATACTGGGTCTCCTATGGGGAGCAGCAAAATCACTTGGGCCACTGGCTAAAATTCAGATTCCTGCATCCAGTACCCAACTTATTGAATCCTTATTTCCAGGTGTGGCTGCTGGGAATCTGAATGCTGACCTGGCCTGGAGTAGTGTTCTGATGGAGGACCTGAGCTGAGAATCATGTGTGTCTTTCTGAATTCCAACCCGCGGGATTTTCTGTCCCGAGATTTGGTCTACATGTCTACTGAGTTGCTTTCATCTCTAAATGGCTGATGGCAAGGTGTTGGGCCAAGACAATGGCATGAAGGAGGATGAGAAAGAGTAAAAGTGTGTCAGAGCTAGTATCCCAAGGTGATAATCTGAACAGTAGAAGATTCTTGCTCTTTAGACTGGTGGCAGTGGAATATTACTACCGAGGAAGGTTAAGGAATGTTCCACTTGGTGCTGACCCAACCTATTTCATTAAGACCTATATCAGAATGGTTTTCTGCTTCCTGACCAGTAGCATCATGGGTCGCACGCACGCTGCTGGGAAGGGCCCGTCCCGGTAGGCTCTACCTTACCACTGCAGCTGCCCCACCTGGTTGAAGTTGACATCTGATGACATAAGGAGCAGATCTACAAACTGGCCAGGAAGGGCCTGACTCCCTCACAAACTGGTGTGATTCTGAGAGACTCACATGGTGTTGTTCAAATCTGTTTTGTGACAGGCAATCCAATCTTGAGGATTCTTAAGTCCAAAGGACTTGCTCCTGCTCTTTCCGAGGATCTCTACCATTGGATGAAGAAAGTTGTTGCTGTTGGAATGCATCCTGAGAAGAACAGAAAGGATGCTAAATCTGACTGATGCTGGTCGAGAACTGTATTAGCCATTGGCTTGATATTATAAGACCAAAGAGTCCTCCCCTCCAGCTGGAAATATGAGTCATCAACAGTCTCTGTCCTGGTTGCATAAGTTTGTCTATATCCTTAAGCAATAAAGTCATTGTCTAACTAGAAAAAAAAAGACCTATATTGAAATGATTACAATTCTTTTTTTTTTGAGATTTTATTTATTTATTTGATAGAGATCACAAGTAGGCAGAAAGGCAGTCAGAGAGAGAGAGAGAGAGAGAGAGAGAGAGGAGGAAGCAGGGTCCCTGCTGAGCAGAGAGCCTGATGCAGGGCTGGGTCCCAGGACCCTGGGATCGTGACCTGAGCCCAAGGCAGAGACTTAACCCACTGAGCCACCCAGGTACCCTTGAAATCATTACAATTCTTAACCATAACACTCAATATGTTGGCCACTGACAATCAAACGTTTTCAGGAGGGAAACAAAGCAGTAAAAATTTTAGCTTGATTTATGGATCTTTTCCCTGAAAGCAGTGAGATGAAGTACTCAGTGTATGGGACATATACGATGGTGAGTCGGAGCTTAGTTTCTCCATCTGTCTTCCCGGTAAAAGCAGTCGTAAGACTTTTTTTTTCTCCCAGAGCTATAATGTTCCCGTTCCCATTTCAATGTGAGTTGTTTATTTCCTCATCATTTATTCTCCATTATTACTTTCTGAGTAGCTAAAATGCTAGCAGGTGTCAACATTGCTTGGAGGCATGGTATTTACAGGATAATTGGAAGAATTTGCATCTTGAGGGAATGCGGAATTTCTTTAATGAGAAATTAAACTAATGGACTTTTATCTCATTTGCCTAGTGCAGTGGTCCCTGAAACTGTTGATGATCAGAATGCTCTGGAAAGCTTTTAATATATTTTCACTGTTGATAATTAATTTCAGAATTTAAGAGTTGTGCGTGCTCTTCGTTAGTGTGATAATAATTCGAAGAACTGTGCCGAAGGGTAAAAGTGGAAAGTAAATCCTGTCTCCTCCACTTTGTAGTTCCTAGAATAATCCCACCATCAACATATTTTGTGTATTGTCTTCCAAATCCTTTTATACGTAGTACAATCATATGGATGCTTATATCTATTTTTCTATTTTTCTGCATCTACGGATCCATTGCCTGCTTTTCCTGGCTGCAGTCTCTTGGACACCTTCATATGTAAAAAGTGCAACTACACTTCGGACTTTCAAATGGACATGTTTTCCGTTAAAATGACTAATTCATTGGATCAGGTGAAGCCCAGGGATTTGTGCTTTTTCAAGGAAGCTCCTCCATTATTTCTGACATAAGCTAGTCCCTGAACTCGCATTTAGAAACCACTGTCTTAGCTCATGTGGCAAAATAGGTTTTAAGAATTACCATTTCCATGTTTGGCTGGAAATTTTCTTCATTAGGATTAGAAACTGTGTTTTCCTTCCCACTGCCTGATAAGAATGAAAAATAAACGATTGCCCACAAAATTTTTTTTTAAAGATGATAAAATTCTCCTTTATGCACAAGGCAGGAAAGTTCCATTGGTAACTGGTGGCAAGTATGGAAGATAATGTGTGAAATTTATCATAAGAATAAGGCACTGGGAGAGTGTCAGAAAGAAGTCACCTAAACATGGTACTTACAGGTCTGCAGGAAGAGCCCAGAATAAACACCTGATGCTCATAGATAAAGAGATGAAAAATGGCAAAGTTGTTAAAATTAAATACCCCTCCCTCTCCTTTCAAGCTAGAAGTATTTATCATGACCTGAGTGGAGAGAGAGTGTGAGATGCTCACCCAGGTGCCCCAAAGCGAAATGCTTTCAAAGTTAGAGATTCCAATTTGGATTTTTATCAGCTATGGGACTATCCTTAGGAAATTATCACCTTAAGAAATCAAACTGCATTTGAATGCATATTATACCTTTGAGCTTGTACTTCTAAGATGATTTCCGAAGGAGCATTCATCGATTAATATTTTTCTTCGTCACTCTATCAGTTTCATTCCTTTGGTTACAGACATAAACCAAGTCAGGTTAACCTAAGAAAAATGGGATGTATTGAAGGGAGATGGTATAGTTCTACAAAATCAAAGGAGGAGTTTGTCATATGAATAGATAAATAATGGCAAAATAATTCAAATTAAACTTTTTTTAAGGTTAGAAATATTACCTTCTTTCAAAATTATCTTTATTTTGAACTTGGGTCTTTGTGAATTGCTGTAACAGCAGTTAATATTTTAGTTAACAGCAAACCTTAGGAAAAGAGTAACCAGAAGAGCTTTGGAGATTCCATGAACAGGCTCTTTCGGACATTGCCATTAGGGTGACAGATTCAACTGCTTTCTACACTTGTGTCACTCTGCTCAAGGGTCAGAGTTCTGAGAGAGGGTTGGATTGGCCCAGCTTGGGCCGAAGTCTACTTCTCCACCAATCCTTATGCTTGATGAGCTCTCACAGCTCACAGTCCCATCAGGACCACATAAAATAGGAAATAGAGAGTTACCCAAGGAAAGTCAGATTCTTATGACAAGAAGAAGAGGGAAGAAATGCTAAGCAAACAAAAACCAGAGAAGCTCACAGCTGTCATCTACTGTATTGATTAGTATGAGTTCAGTGGCAAGTAGCAAAACCTAACAGTATTGTGATCGGGAGACCAGGAGTGAGACAAGTATAAGGTGTCTCACCACCTTCCAAGAAGTCTAGAGGTTGGTGGTCCCAGAAGATCCTCAACACATACTCAACTAATACTCATGATAAATAGACAGGGAGATCGTGGAAAGATAGGAAGCGGACCATACACTGGGGAAGTGAGAGCAACTAGAAGGAGCAGCAGGGAGAGAATCAAAAAGTTGAATTTATTTCTATAATTGGGAGAGAGCTTTACATTCTCAAAGCCAGAGAAGAGGTGAAAACTGATGTTCCTTGTGGGAGAGATTAGAGGAATAGAAGTGAATTGTCTTTTTGTAGTAGCATGGGGTGGAGTCTAAGATTCAGGTAGTGGGGTACGCACTTGCAAAAAAAAAGTGGGATGGGGTTGACAATGCCCATTTCAATTTTTCATGGTCATGGCCCCTCTCAGCACCATGCAGTGTGTGATCTGAGGGCCAGGTCCCTGCTTCCTTCTTTCCTTCTTTTCTCCCTTCTTTCCTTCCTTCCTCTCTCCCTTCTTTCTTTCCTTCCTTCCTTCCTTCCTCCCTCTTTTTCTCTTTCTCTCTTCCTTCCTCCTTTCCTTCTTTCTTCCCTCCTTCCTTTCTTCCCTTCCTCCCTCCCTCCCTTCTTTTTAAATAAGATTTTATTTATTTGACACAGAGAGAGAAAGAGGGAGAGAGCAAGCACCAGCAGGGAAAGCAGCAGGTAGGGGAGAAGCAGGCTCCCCTTGAGCAGGGAGCCCAATGTGGGGCTTGATTCCAGGACCCTGGCATCATGACCTGAGCCAAAGGCAGCCACTTAACTGACTGAGCCACCCAGGAGTCCCCAGGTCCCTGCTTCTAATTGTAGAGTCTGAACTGATCTCATGTATGTTCCTGGCAAGCTATGGAGGGTAAGAATAGATGGAAATCGCTTCCAACTTAATGTGCAGGAAATCTAGACCATGATCTCTAACAGCTGATGAGAGCTCACTGGATGGCAACAGAGGCTCAGATACCAGGACTATACATTTCATGGGGACACTGGACTCCCAAGGGGTAATTTCTTCCAATTTCTTTTTCCTATTGGCTGTACGTTTCAAAAGCAAGCACTTGGGAGACTAAGGAGAAAGAAGGTCAGAAATAGTGCTGGATCTTCCCCACACAAAACTGCTGTGAACAGTCTCTGGTCTGGTAGACTGGTTCCTTCCTCAGCAAGCGCTGCTTGAACTAACTCTGTGACTCAGTGAGTATTTGCTCTGCCTCCATTGGAGAAACAATAGCTCCAGTTTATCAGCAGCTCACCACGTGTTTGGCTAAGCCCTGGGAATGCAAAGTCAAATAAAACCTTGACCTTGCTGAATTTGTATTTTAGTGGGGGTATGGAGGGAGGAGGAATAAACAAGACATAATGATACAATGTGTTAAAGAGTGCAGCTAAGGTACAGAGGGAGGAGCTATTATTTCTTTCTGGGAAGAGAGGAGAAGATTTGCCAAGGAGGGGACATTTGATGGGCCTTGAAGTTGGGGCATGAAGGTGCAGGACAGGGGGGTAGAGGAGAAGGAGGAAGAAGTGCCATACAGGGGCAGCAGCTGAAAGCCAGAGTGGAGTGCTCAGAACACAGTGCTCATGAAAAGGAGGGGCTGCAGATGCTTTAACAAAGCAGGTGGGGTCAGATGATAAAAAAGGCTTTGTTCAAATGCCCACTGGAGAGCTTACCCTTTGTCTCCTTGGCAGTGAGGGGCCAAGATGGAATGCAAAGGAGGGAGTGACAGGGTCAGTTGTGTTGGGACAGATAGACCCCCTGGCGGCCCCGTGGGTATGGCTGTTCCCTCCCCTAGAAAGCCCCTGGACTTTTCCATCTGGCTGGCACTGCTCCTGTTTCAGGATTCACCTCCAGGGTCCTCTCCTGCAGGGAGCCCTCCCTGATTTCCCTGCTCTGGAGGGAACATGGATCACAGCACCTGAGGCACCGAATCATTACACATTCGTTTCCCTGCTCCCCTGAGCGTCGTTGGGAAGTGGCCTCCGGCCTCTGCTTCCCCGTGTAGTCAGCACCCAGCCCAGTCCCCAGCGGCTCACAGTTGCATGCTAGAAATGTTTATTGTTGCATGAAGGAGAGTGAGCATCCAGCCTTGGTAATTTCTGAAGCAGTGAGAGACAGTAAGTACAACTGACCGAATACTTCCTCTTTGGGAGGCATTTTGTGATCTCCTTCAGTTCCCATACAATTATTCGATGACAGTGACAATAACATTTCTATTACTATTAATCCTATCACCACTGCAACGACAACAACTACTGCTGAAATCACGTATGGCTCTTACCACTTACCAAATACTGCTATGAGTTACATATATTTGATTCTCACAGCAACCTTCTGATACAGGTACCATTATCCCCCCCCCTTTTTTTTTTACAATTAAGGATACTGAGGGGCGCCTGGGTGGCTCAGTGGGTTAAGCCTTCGGCTCAGGTCATGATCTCAGGGTCCTGGGATCAAGTTCCGCATCGGGCTCTCTGTTGAGCAGGGAGCCTGCTTCCTCCTCTCTCTCTGCCTGCCTCCCTGCCTACTTGTGATCTCTGTCTGTCAAATAAATAAATAAAAATCTTAAAAAAAAACAATTAAGGATACTGAGACAGAGAGTGAATAAGTAACCGGCTAGTAAGTGATGAATTAGATTTGGACCCAGGCAGTCCGGCTTCAGAATCTGGGTGCTGTCTGTTGATTAGATTGCATACAGAGCACAGGTTTGAAGAAGTCGGGGGGCTCCAGGCTATTCAGTGATAAACATCAGGAATTGACCCCATCTCCATCTGGTTCCTGAGTCCTAAAGATCCAATTCTCTGCCTTGTTCCACTGCAAAGATAATATGAGTGCTCACCGGGGTCATTACTCAGACACCTAGAAAATGGAGTGTCTGCAGAATTAAACAGAGCATTGTAGGGAGATGTCTGATTCATGGTGGGATTAGAAGCAGCCACTTGTGCGGGCGGCTGGGCAGACTCGAGGTGGGTGGATGGAGAGTCAGTAAGAAATTGAGATTCAGAATGCAGTTTGGATCTAGGAAGTTTCCAGCATGAGGCACTGTGTCTGAAATCACTGTTTAAGATCTTCAAGCTAGCAACAAGTATATTAGTTTAATAAAAAAAAATTTTTTGTCATCTGTTGAAGCATTTAAGATCAGAAAGTGATGTCCTCATTATCTCTCTGACTCCAGGCAGATTTTCTCTACTAAAGGAGCTTGAATCTGGAAATCACTTCCTTTAGAAATCCCTTTGAGTCCAGCCAGACACAGGAGTCCAAATTCCATGTGCTTTAGCTAATGATTGAATGCTGCCTTTTTTACCTTTCAGTTCCCTCCCTCTTTTCCAAGCAATTTAATCTTAACCATTCTTGTGTATTGTTTAGTTAGTCATGGCAACGAAGTCGTTTGATCAACAAATTAATAACTAAATTTAGACACGATATTGACAGTCCAGCTGTGTTGGCCACAGTTTTGATATCCTAGTGTAAGGGTTTAACTGATCTTCGTGAATTGACAATGCACTTGGAAATGATGGTGTGGTAACCAAAGAAGTTTCTTTGGAGTGTGAGAATACATCATTTTTGGCTTTCAAATATATGCATAAGGCAATCACGGGGATGAAATGTAGCTCATCTGGTTTCCATGAAAGCAGTTTATGAAAAAAATAATCGAGAGGGGAGAGGAATTCCTTTTGAAGAAAAGAAATTTTCAGGAAAGATGTCGATTTCAGAATTTCAATATCAAGTTTCCTTTTATTTTCCTGTTGAGAGAAAGAAATATGAAATTGTTAAATTCCCATTTTAAAAATTGGATTTATAAAATAACTGTCTGTTGCAATGAAGACTTCGTATATAAACATCTAACCATCACTCCTGGTTTTCCCTAAGACTTGATTGTATTTCATAATTTAAAATATGTGATCCTCGGTGTAATTCAAGTGAAGGAGCATTTACAAGTTTAACATAAAAATTGTAAATGAATATGAAATATTACAAGACTCTTTCAAGCCATCAAAGATTATTCAGCCATGTTTAAAATTTTCAAAAATAATATGTTAAAAACATACAAAGGGGCCCCTGGGTGACGCAGTCAGTTAAGTGTCTGCCTTTGGCTCAGGTCATGATTCCAGGGTCCTGGGATCGAGCCCCTCATTGGGCTCCTGGCTCAGTGGGGAGTCTGCTTTTCCCTCTGCCTGGGGTTCCTCCTGCTCCTGTTTTCCCTCTCTCTCTCTCTCACTCTTGCAAATAAATAAATAAATAAATAAATAAGATCTTGTTTAAAAATACAAAAAGACAATTTCAGGCAAATCATTTCCTGTTCGTGGCTTGAATTCCCAATTGAGCTCTCACCAATCCATCATCCACTCCACATAGGCCAATAAATGTCTTTCACATTCTGAATGTTATTATATCCAAGGAAAATGCTCTCTGTTGCCCCAAGGAAATGAGGCTATTTTAATAGTTTGCTTCGGAGAAAAGGACATGACATTATTTTTTTTCACATGCACATTAGACTTTCATCATAGGGCTGATTAGGTACCAAGCAACAGGTTTGTGACTCTCTTCCTGGTTCCCCCTCATTATTGTAAATAACCACTGACTTCTGAATAAAGCCTCTTATCCTAGATCTCAGTTACAACTAGCTCGTCTCTAAGTTCACGGGAGCATGAAACAAGGTACAAGCTTTGCTAATGTAAGAATACTCTGGAATGAGCCCCAGTTCAAAATGCAGTAACCTCTCCATTTGTATGAAATATCCTGGAAAGGCAAATGTGCAGAGACAGGAAGCAGATTAGCTGTTGCCAGGGGCTGGGCGTGAGGGTAGGGAACGGGGAAGGACTGCTCACCAGTGCAAGGTTTCTTTTTGGGGTGAGGAGAACGGCTTGGAATGAGATCGTGGGGATGGAAAGGCTAAATGCCACTGAATTGAACGGTTTAAAATGGTTTATTTGTGCTAAGCGAATTTTACACCATTTAAAAAAAATGTAATCACATCAAGTTGTGAGAATTGGCAGTGATGTGTGGTGAGGGAAAAGGGTGCTTTACAAGGAAATTGAAGTCACACGCCTACTTTTGGCTTCCCGTCCCTCCACCTCCCTTCAAAAACAGCAAACTAGGGGCGCCTGGGTGGCTCAGTGGGTTGAGCCTCTGCCTTCGGCTCAGGTCCTGATCTCAGGGTCCTGAGATTGAGCCCTGCATCGGGCTCTCTGCTCAGCAGGGAGCCTGCTTCCCTTCCTCTCTCTGCCTACTTGTGATCTGTCTGTCAAATTAATAAATAAAAAAATCTTTAAAAAAAAAACAAACCCCAGCAAACTAACTAGATGTCAGTCTAGAGAAAAGGGAGTGGATACATTGTGTGAGTCCTACCTTCTGGTCCCACCAGAAGGGCACTGGACCACATTTCCTGGGGGTCCATTCTTGTTCTGAAATCCTAGGAAATTTACTGAGCACACCTTTTTTCCCCCTCAGTGCCTGGTTCGTGGAGGAGCAGGTGAGGGAACCCTGGCTCAATCAGCATGACTGTGCGGCATTTAGCAGGAATTATGATGGGCTTTCTCTTTGGCCTTGAACCTCAGCACACGGGAACAGCTGCTACAGCTATCTCGCCACCATGAAGTGAAGAATCGGCTGCTACCAGGGCCGACGTATGGGACCTGAGAATGAGGCCACGCACGCCAAGAGAGGGTGCGAACCCGAGTCCTGCTGGTTTTCTGTATCTAATCAAAGCATGGCTACAGTTATCCTTGCTTATGTACTTTCTGATGGCATGACCTGATGTTTCCTGTTTTGCTTTTGCACACCCCAAAGAGGTGAGGGCCGATGGACATTTAGGGGAGCATGAAAGCAGTCTCCATGTGTGCAGGCCCACCTGCTGCTTTAGGACTGTGGGAGAGACAGGAACTCCTGATTCAACTACTCTTGCCAAGCAGAGCAGGCATCTGAAACGGAGCAGGAGAGAAATGGTCCCCACTGCCTGGGAAGATGTACTTTGGGGGATCTGAAATTCTAATCTAGTTAGGAGAGTTGGTGTGAATTTACCCTTCCCGGGGCTCAAAAGTGTACTTGTGTCTCTAGGGTTCCTAGTAAGGTTCCTTTTGGAAGCTTGGGTCTACTCTGGCTGATGTGGAGGGGAAAGGGAGGGCGTCAGGGACCCAGAAAAGTCAGAAAGCCCTGGAAGCTGCGGGATGGAAAAGCAGGGGTGTGGCAGCCACTGAGACTAGGCTTCCTCTCCAGGGAGATGCGCCTGTGGCCATGCCCAGGGAAAGATGTGATCATCCTTCTTTCTCACCCAGGATGGGGGCACCCTGCTAAGTACCTTTTACCTCTGCCTCCCCAGCCAGGACTCTGGGCTTCTTAACCAGCTCTCTAGGTTTTCAGAGGCAAAGCCGTCTCCCAAACTAGATGGTTATTTGACGTCTAAAGATTCGCTTTCCACAATCTCTCCTTTTCCCAAAGGAAGAGGAGAATCTGCAAGGAAGGAGGAGAGTCAGGGAGATGCCCTTGGCTCAGTGTGTCTTTCAGGACCCTCATCCAGAGAGTGGAACAGGAAATGAAAAGCTGCGGGTTTAAATTCTTCCTCTGTAAACTAATAATGGAGTGGGGAGCTAGGTCTGTCTGCCCTGTTTCCTCGCTCTCTAACGAAAGCTTTGGATTCTTGTCCTTAAATCAAATGCTTAACGTGTTACAGTGGATAACTGCCTTTAAATGACCCAGGAAGTGAACCCTCTCTCAAGTTTTGGGGAGACCCCCTGCTGTTTTAGTCATGATGGGAAGCAGATCTCCCCACTTCTTGCTCAGCTGAAGGGAGGACAGCTTCTTTCTATCTCTGACCCTATGTAGCTTTTGACCTTGGATCTTTCCCCCCTGGGGCTTTGGATCTTGACAGAGGGACCCATGGTTCAGTGAGGGTGGGGTTGGGTTTGGGACAGCAGCAGTGGCAGGGAGAGGCAGAGGCAGGAGCAGTGACATTGGTGGACAGGCACCACGCACTGTGGCTGCTCTGTCCCCAGTGCTGAGTCTCCCTGCTTCCTGACCGCCTCACAGGTGTGGTTCCCAGCCTTCATAGTAAGTCTGCAAACCATGCAACACAACTGAAGCCCTGGAGGTTTTATGAGGATTAAATGAGATAATTCATCAAAGGAGTCAGCATTGTGCCTGACTCATGGGAAGAACTCAAAACATTCATTATTCTTGTTTTCAGAAAGATGATGCAAATTGTCCTGAAAAACCAGCCCTGGGATTAATAATGGTTGTTGAGCTAAGAAATGTTTTTATGATTCTGTCTCTAACTTCTCTCTCTGTTTACACACACACAAAGACATTTACTTGTTCTCCTAGTGCAGTAAGGAAGCGGAGTTTAGGACACCATCCCTGTCCTCAAGGAGCTAACAATTCAATCAGAGATACACAACTTACGTGTATTCAATGTTGTCTGCTAAAAAACGTCATTTGTGGGCTGAAAAATAGCACGTGCCAGAAGAAAACATGTTGAAACATGTTCAAATGTTAAACATGCAGAATGGCAGGGGAAATCCCAATACATCTCTGAGCATTAATTTCAGGGTAACTCTTTCCAAGAGCAATCAACATCAATAGTAAAAATATGGATGCATTTAAAAAAGAAATTCACTTGGTAACCAAAATGTTCTCAATGATTCATGGGTTAACAGGTAACAGAAGTTGCAAAGAATTTATAACTGAACAACAGTGAAGTTAGTGAAATATCAAAATTTTGGATGTAATATAAACTGAATTGAGAAGGAAAGAAAGGAAGGAAGGAGGGAAGAGAGAAAGGAAAAAAGAAAGAAGGAAAGAGAGAAAGAAAGAAAGAAAGGACTTAAATGAGTTTGGTGTTTAACTTGAGAAATTATATAAGTAAGAGAGTAATCTCAATGAAATTAGAAAGAAGAAAATAATAAAGATAAGGGCTGAAAATAAACAAATAGAACATAAAACAAAAAGATGGTCAAAAAGTTAAAAATGGATTCCCAAACTCCAATAAAATGGACAACTCTATAGCACAGTTAAACAAGAAATAAAATACGGAAATAAACAGTATAGGAAGGCAGAAGGGGACACAACCACAGATATGAAAGAGATAAAAATCACCCCGAGTAAATACTGTGGTTAATTTTATGGCATTTAAATTAAGTGAACACGAAAGATGTCTATCGTTGCAGACATAGGTCAATCACATAGGACACTGTGAAACTGACTCCAACATAAAATGAGTTTAAGTGTTATGGTATGTTATGATGTTAGGACGACACATCTCGGTGCTTAAGCACAACAACATCTCAGTGGCTTAACATAACAAAACTTCCTTTTTTCCTTATGCTTTGGGTCTGGTCTGATGTGACTTAGGGATCCAAGCTGATGGGAGCTCCAACTCCTCCACACGTGCTTCCAGGATCCTGGAAACTGGAGAATCTAGAACTCTCAGTCAAGAGCTTCTCCTGGTGCGGAGGGGTTGATGATGCACCTGTTAGATCTCCCTTGGAGAGAATGTGCTCTGAGGAGTGGAGTTGGCTGACAGCCCCCAACTGCTGACACTTTAGGTCTGTTGTTGTGTTCCAGCTGAGGCCAGGCTCTCTCCGGGCAGCTCACAGCCCGGCCATGGTACTAGGGCCATGTCTGCCCAACAAGAGGCTATCCCACAGGCAATCTACATTTGAAGTTCTGTTTGGCCTTGGCCAAGACTTTTTCAGAGAGGCTTTATAGTCTGAAGTTCTTCCTACCCAGTCCTCTTTATATATCCTTCTTCTTATTTCTCCCATGGGTGTCAGACCTGGAAGGCAGCCTGAAGGTTTTCCCTGCCTACTCCCAATCCCACTCCCCTGGATCTTTCAGGAAGTACCCATACCAAATCTCCTGTACGCCCATCTCCTAACTCCCAGCAGATGGGAACTCATAGAGCCTCTGAGTCATCATTTCACTTTTGTTCACCTTTCATTGGCCAAAGCCAGTCATAGGTCTGTGCCCATCTCCAAGCGGGTAGGAAGCCTAATCCAGAAGAGAACTAACTCAGAAGAGTTAGTACAAAAGGGTTCATATGTACTATGACTATGACTATCTGGTTAAACAGCTATTAATTACCCCCCTTTCCTCCTGGGGCAGAGCCCCAATTTGTTCAGGTGTCTCTCCCGCCCTCCCTGTCATGACTCAGGGTTGCACTGTAACTTACCAGAGCCAATTACAGCTCTCCTCTTTACCTTCCCAGAGGCCAGATCAGGAAAAGTCACATGATCCAAATCCTGGCCAAAGAAATGGGAGAGGAAGTGTTCCCAGTGCCTCTCAGCTTTAAAAAGGGACCCAAAATGCAGGGGGAAAATCCCCCTTTGTTGCTGAGTTCCGCTGTGTGTGGATGAGCTACCCAGAGCTGAGGCAGCCATCTTGCAGCATGTCAACAGGGAAAAGGAGAAAAACAAAAATTAAACTCAGGCTGCCAAACACTTTGTGGGGAACCCTTTGGAAGAAAAACCATGAATGCTGAGACTTATTTAGCTCCATGTTCTCCTGTGTCTTGGTTTCCTTTCCTTGCCAGATCAATTTCAGTCATGCATATCGTCTCTCTCCCTCATACCGCATCAGTTCTTGTCTGAAGAATGAAAACAACAGCTCAATGGTGTGATTTAACGAACACCAAGATAGAAGCCAAAACTGACCAGTCAGGAAATGAGACATGCATTAATGATTTTCTTTTGACTCACTGTTTTTGAAAACACCCAAATGCAATTAGCTGTTATTTATAAAAATAAAATAAATTCCTAAAAAGGAAAAAGGAGATGCTAGACTTTTTTTTTTTTTTTTTTCACTCCACCACAGGGAGAGAACTGACATTTATAGGGCACTTACCAGGAAGTTTGTTAGGAACTTTGCATACTTTGTCTCATCAAATGACTTCGCTTTGCCCTTTGAATAAAATTTTAACTCACCACAAAGCCCATCGTATCTAGTGTGATCTGGCTTATCTTCCCAACTACCCTTCTCCATCTTTGCTCTAGTCCTGCCATCCTGGCCTTTTCATCTGTTTATGAAACATACTCAGCATGTTCCTGCCCCAGGGCTCTCGCACTTGCCGGATCTTCGGTATCTTCGGCCTGGGATGCCCTTTGCTTGGCCTTCACATGTTTGATTTCTTCTCATCAGTTACACCTCAGCTAAAATTTCCATTCTTCAGGGAGATCTTCCTTGATGCTCCTACCTAGAATAGCACTTCTCCCTCTACCCCTCATCACTTATTTCAGTGCCCGGCTTTGTTTTCTTATCTTTTGTTTGATTTTGATCTGTCTCCTCCCACTAGATTTTGCCCCCGTGCCTTGCTCACTGCTCCATCCCAAGCATTTAGAAAAGTGGTTAGCACAAAGGAAACACTCAATGGTGTTTGTTGATAGCACACTCTATAACCTTATAAAGCCAAGTTCATGTCGTTTACAAGGGTCAGTGTCCTCCCGCCAAAGACCACTAGGAACATGCTGGTAGTTGGGCAAGTTGGGCTTATTACTTTTTGCAGTGAAAGAGAATGTGCACCACAGGAAATCATGAGGTTTCTCATTAACGAGGTGTTAGAAAAGATTCTATAGGATTTGGGCTCAAGTTAGGTGGTTATGGTTGGGGATTAAGAAAGCAAGACATCTTTTTTTCTGACCTGGGTGTTGGCAGGATGCAGGGACAATTCTATGGTGGGATAGTCTTAATAAATTTCACCGATGAGGCAGGGAGCCTGGGATGAAACTGTAACTGTTTAAAAAAAAAAAAAAAAGCAGATCATTCAAGTTAGCCAAGATTGAGTGATGCCCTGTTTGTGGTTTGCCAGTGAGCTTGTCTTATCAGAAAAGATTACCGACTGGTCTTATTTCTGGTCTCTCTTCTTCAGAGTTAGAGAGTGGTCCTGTCTGAGATTGATCTTCTGTGTAGCTGTGAACCCAAAGCCTCACGGTGTCAGGCTGCTGACTGGATGTCAGGGTCTGTTTTTCTTTTTCCTCCAAGTCTCCTAGGGCTGGAGTCCAGTGTCAGCTCAGAAGCAAACAAGAGTATTTTCTTTGGTTACTTGATAGTCCTCCTCTCTTACTCCCCCTGCCCCCCCCCCCAATTCTGGATTTGTAAGAAGGGAGCCACTGAGCAAAGATGGTGGAGGCCAAGATAGAGAATCAGGGCTTCTAGTAGTTAACTTGGAAATACTCTTATTTGCCCAAGAATTAATTCTTAGAGGACATGTCCAGATATGTCTAATTTTCAAAGGAGGGATGGTGTATCCTGAATGAGATTACCCCATGCTCTCCATTGCCTCAAAGGTCATGATCAACAGTTCACCAGGGACTCGGTTCAAGTCAAGATTTTCTCCAAATACGACTGTTTTGTTTCAGAAAAGTCTTTTAACCAGGATCCCAGCATCCTCTGGGCTCCTGGAGCACCCTGTATTCCTTTGTTAGCATCCCTGCTATACTGTAATTAATTTGTTTATAATCCGTCTGCCTGGTTAGACTGGCTCCTACATGTTTGTATCACTGGAACTTAATTTGAACAAAGGACTTGGCACAGGCTAGGCTCTCTATAAATATTAAATGGATTTAAAATGGAGATTTAATTCCTGGCTTGAATTCATCTCACAAAACACTTAATGAGTCTGTACTATGAGCCAGGAGGACGCTAGGATACATCAGATAGTCCTTACCTTCAGGGAATTATGTTCAGTTCTAACAGGACCTAAGAACAAGAATAGCTAGCATTTGTTTGGGATCAGGCACTGTGTTAGGTGTTTCCGTGTGCCCGAGTTATTACTGCCATTTTAAAAAAATTAATTTTTATTAACATACAATGTATTATTTGCCCCAGAGGTACAGACCTGTGAATCATCAGGCTTACACATTATCACTGCCATCTTGCAGGTAAAACAACGGATACACTAACGGGTTAAGTAACTTTGCTGAGGTCACGGCAACTGTTAGGGGCAGAGCGCGGGCTGTAACTCAGAGCATCTGACCGCAGTAACAGCTGCCGAAGTGTTAGGTTGAAAGGTGCCAAGTGAATTCACAGTTCCGTCTCGAAACGAGCGAAGGTCCTGCAGGCTATTGAAATTGCAGCAAATGCAATTAAAGTGGGGGTAGGCTAATATGACCGACCTAGGGAAGACTTCATGCTCTTTCCTAGCAAAGTGTATCGGGGGACAAAGCTGCATTAGCTTTCTGTTAAAGAAACGGATTTGGGGGTTGACTTCAGACCTGAATATCATTCGATAACATTTACTGGGCGCCCATATGCAAAAGAGGTGTTTCCGCCGCCTCCACACCTGCCCACATCCCGAAGCAGGGAGGGGAAGCGGCGAAGAAAAGGCAAAGAGGGCCTGGCGGTGGGTAGGTGGGTATCCCCAGACCTCCGCCTTGTCCCCTGCCCGCGCCGGCCACGCCCCCAGCCTCGCCCTCGCCCCCAAACCCACTTCAAACTCCCGCCCCCTCTTCACGACGACCAATGCCCGGCCGGAGAGCCCGAAGGAGGCCGGGGATTGGGCGTCGCCGCGGTTGCCGAGGTGACGGGTGGGTCCGGCGGGGACCCCGACCGCGGCTAGCAAGAGGGGTGCCGGGCGGTTTCCGCCCCGGCCCGCGCCCGCGCGCCCCGCCCTGGCCCACACCCCCCCAGCGGCTGGAAGGGGGAGGCCCCGCGCGCCCCCGCCGGCCTCCGGTTCGGGGCGCGCCGCCCTCCGCCTCCGTCTCCGCCCCCAGGACCAGCGGCAGCCAGCTCCCGAGCGCTGCTTCCCGGGCCAGCAGCGCGATGGGCTGCGGGAACTCCACCGCCACCAGTGCGGGCGCCGGCCGAGGTGAGCGGGGGCGCGGGCCGGGGACTCGGGGGCGGCGGGGAGGTCTGCCGGGCGGGCCGCCGCTGCGGAAGAGGCCCGGAGAGCCGGCGGGGACCCGGGGAGGGAGGTCGCGCGACCCCATCTCCCCGTCCCCATTTTCGGGACGGGGGTGGGCCAGACTGTCCGCTTTTGGAGGGACCCGCAGCGGGGCATTTCCCCCGCGCGGGGGCGGTCACGCCTGGACGGGGGGAGCCTGCAGGGCGATCCTGCGGAGGGTGCGCGGGGAGGATGCACGGCGGGGCTCCCCTGCAGCGGGGAGCCCGGTGCCCTCACGGGGGCCGGGTGGGGGGAGAGGATTCCCGGTAGTGGCCCGCATCCGCTCCCTCCCTTCCCACTCTCGCCCCGCAGACCTCGCCGCCAGCCCCTCGGAACCCTGACGCTGCAACAGGAAAGTGCGGCAGAGCAATTCAGGACTTTTTTGGTGGTGGTGGTGGTGGTGGTGGTGGTGTTGGTGGTGCCAGTGGGGTTGGGAGGAACTGCGAGCCGGGCTCCAAATTCATCTGAGTCTGTCCTGACGCCTGAGAGCGGCTGGGCTGCGTGTAGGATTTCTCTGAGAAGCTGCAGTATTAAGGATGTTTTAGATAAGTGTGACAGAGTTTTAATAGACAGCGATCTGTTCACATGTTTTTCATTAGAAAAATAGGCTGGAACTTCTTTTACACCACTTCATTTTGTTGATTGGCGGGCGAGATCTCCTATCCCCCCGTCGGCCAGGCTTTGTGTCAAATGACTTATTCCAAAACTCAGCCTTCTCTCTTAACCCAGCTCGTGTCTCCTGATTGAAGAATCAGGATCTGTTTTGAGTAATATCTGCCGGCCTCTTTTAGTATCTTTTCGGGTAAGAACTCCCATCTCCTCCAACTGAGATCAATCAGATATTCCCCCCCCCCCAACCCCAACACCCAGCAAACGCGAACAGCAGCCTCCTGCTGCAGTATTTCCTAGCAGACTGGCATGGGTGCCCTCTCAGTCTTCGTGACCTTGGCCCTGTCACTTCCCTTAACCCAGACATCTGTGGAAGATAGAGCTTAAAATTCAAGCCTTATTCGTTTATTTATTTTAAAGTTTATTTTGACGTTTACTTAGTGGGGTCAGAGGTGGAAATCTGCTCTGTGGTATGTGAATCCACCAAGTTTCTTTTTCCTCTTTGTCCGTAACCGCACATAGAATATTTTACTTTTCCTGAGAAGACACTAAAGTATGTGGGGTTCTGGTCCTAGAGCTGTGAATGAACCCAGGTGATGATTCACCAAAAAGTTGATCTCTTACAGATAATCTTTACTATCTCTTTTTTAAAAAAGATTTTATTTATTTATTTGACAGAGATCACAAGTAGGCAGAGAGGCAGGCAGAGAGACAGGGGGGAAGCAGGCTGCTTGCAGAGCAGAGAGCCCGATGCGGGACTTGATCCCAGGGGAAGCAGGCTCCCTGCTGATGTGGGGCTCATCCCAGGACCCTGAGATCATGACCCTAGCCAAAGGCAGAGGCTTTAACCCACTGAGCCACCCAGGCGCCCCTAATCTTTACCATCTTGAATGAAATTCTTCTCCTTGGGATATACAGGGAGTCACCAGAGAGGAAATCTTTTCCGTTCACTTAACAGTGAGATATGTTGGTTATCGTGGTTGGTGTTTTATGCCAACAAGGGCAAACGAGATTCTGAGAATAGCCAGAAAGCTCTGCATGGAAACCTACACCATACCTTGTATCTCTCAATCTAACAGACACTGGGGTCCTACACCATCCACTGCATGGGCACCCTCTCTTTAAAAAGCTAAGAACAGGGGTGCCTGGGTGGCTCAGTGGGTTAAAGCCTCTGTCTTTGGCTCAGGTCATGATCTCAGGGTCCTGGGATCGAGCCCCACATCAGCAGGGAGCCTGCTTCCCCCCCTCTCTCTGCCTGCCTCTCTGTCTACTTGGGATTTCTGTCTGTCAAATAAATAAATAAAAATCTTAAAAAAAGAGGCTAAGAACAGTTATCCATATTTTAAAAAAATCATGGGAAGGATTTGTAACATTTCCTTTCAAGTGGAGCTAGGTTAGTTCATTTACATTTTTATTTATTAATGAACTGCTTATCGGATCTCGGGATAGGAGGGAGGGGCACTGTTGCTAAATCAGTGATGGTAAGGTAATTTGGAAATGGTAATGTCAGAAAATGGGAAAATCTGGGGTGCCTGGGTGGCTCAGTCGCCTGGGTGGCTCAGTGGGTTAAAGCCTCTGCCTTCGGCTCTAGTCATGATCCTAGGGTCCTGGGATTGAGCCCCGCATCGGGCTCTCTGCTCAGCAGGGAGCCTGCTTCCTCCTCTCTCTCTCTCTGCCTGCCTCTCTGCCTACTTGGGATCTCTCTCTGTCAAATAAATAAATACAATCTTAAAAAAAAAGAAAATGGGAAAATCGGATTTTCCTTACAGATATTTGGTTGACCTTTTTTTTTTTTTCTCGAAATGCACATCCCTTATACCCTGTACAGTTGCATTGAAAAAACCACTCCAAGTGCATGCCTTCTTGTTGGGCAGCCTGTTTATGAAGGACAGTTCACAGAAGAACGTGTTGTTGTCTCCTCTAGCTTGCTCTTGGCTAAAAATTGTGTTTTGTTCAGGGAAATGGCAGATAGAGAGTGCAGACTGTAAAACAGTAAGGAGGGAACATGATGAGTGGGGGACTTATCACATCACCTCGTTGAAGGATCTGCCCTGGTCTTTGAGAGGTCATTCCCCAAACACGTCCTGCTAGAGTCCAGCTGGCTAGCTTTGGGATGTGGTCATTGTTATTTGGAAATTTTTCTGTCAGCTTGTGGTAGGACTTTAGTTTCAGAAAGGAAATATGTAAAATGAAGAAAAATAAGCCACAAGGCAAAGGTATTTGAATATTTTTCAGTTGTGAATGTTGACATCAGCATGAAATATGCTGTTGACCAAGTTGCAGATGTGTGGTCCTGAACCCAAGCGGCATGAAATAAATGCATTAAATAGATGTTGTCACGGGGCGCCTGGGTGACTCAGTGGGTTAAGCATCTGACTCTTGGTTTCTGCTCAGGTCATCATCTCAGGGTCCTGGGCTGGAGCCCGGCATCGGGCTCCATGCTCATTGTGGGGTCTGGTTGTCCCTCTCCCTCTGCTCCTCGCCTTGCTCCCCCGACCATGAATAAATTAAAAAATCTTAAAAAAAAATAGATGTTGTTCCTGTCTTCCAGGTACTTACAATGCCCAACTTCTGAAATTTCCCAGGATCATACAATTCAATAATTACACTTAAGCTTTTCAGCAATCAATCAGTCCATCCATCCAGCCAGCCATAGATACATGAATAACAAAATACAAAGAGAAGGTGGGAAGAGCGCTGAACTTGGAGCCCGGAGAGTGAGGCTCAAGCTTGACTTCAGCTCTGGGCTTGTTGCTAGGAGCATTTCGTTTCACATTTCTGAGTTACAGAGTGAAAGCGCTGTGTAAACTGTAATTATTATAGAGTAGTGGAATAGTACCATGTTGAAGGTGAAATGGCTTTCCCTAATCATTTTTCTACAAGACTATGGCATATCTACTTCCAAAGAGTGCATTAGGACGTTATAATATGACCCTTAAACCTGAAATCTCTATTATAAGCCCTGTTTTACTCTGTAAGAAATTCAGGTAACATGAGATAATTGTTTGCCCTCTCCCTGAGCCATCTGAACAACTGCCTTTCTTGGCTTTTGTCTAGAGAAATTGGTTAATATGACAAATGGATATTTAGTAGTGTGCTTGAGTATATTTAATTCTGTATGTCCAATAGGTAGAGAAACTGATCTGCCGTAAAATGATCCAACAGCCATAAGAAATCAGCCCACAGATCATCCAGGCCCTAGATAATTCTGGTTAGATTTCTCCTAAAGATTTCTAGCTGTAAGCTTACACCCCGTCCACCTCTGCCTGCAGAGAATGGCACTTTGCTAAGAACTTGTAAGGCAAGGCTTGGGCAGCCACCAGTGGGTGGTTGAAAGAAACAAACTTTCATGCTCTTGAGAAGCTGATAGTCTAGGTAGGAAGATTAACCATTGGAGAACAGCAGCAAGGCAAAGTATGATAGAACACGCAAGCGCCCGGGACACGATGAATAATATTGTTCCATCAAAGGAGGCTTCGGGGAGGAGTGGAGCTGTTGGTTCAGATGGGGTCTTGAGAACAATTTCAACTGCATGAGAGCTCTCTCCATTTTCCTGTTTTATTAAAAGCACTCTCGCAACCTAGGAATTTGATTTCCCCCACCTAGAACTGTAGTGGGAGGACTTCTTATATTTTCCACTCAGTGAAGATTCAGTATGTTTGTCCTGCATAGATTCTAGCCCCTCCACTATAAGAAACATCTGGGTTAAATACCCAATGTAAAAGTGTTGCATTTTCTGTAACACAGGGAGCTCTTGATCTATTTCTCTCTGCTCTCCAGTCCCACCTCTCTCTCTCTCAGCAATCAGATTCTCTGTCCTCTTGTTTTTCCTTGAACGTGGTTTTTAACTAGGCAGAGAAATGAGCAGCCCTGTGTTTGAGCTAATGATCTGAACAGGTCAGCCATTCCCTTTTATACACTCATACATAAGGATGGGTAAGCAAGTCTGTAATGTAAGCCAGACAATCTCTTTTCAGGTAAATCAGAAAATCCCTTAAAAAGTTTGGATGGTTCCCAATATCTACAATAGCCTGGGTCAGTGCAGGCTAAGGCTGTAGACATTCTTTGCAGCAGGAAACTTACTTCAGAAGTGTTCTGCTCAGGATAGCTAACTGAATTTTTTTAGTTGTTTTTCTAGCAGGGATATGTAGCTGGCAACTGTCTGATCATAACTCCGTGGCGGTTTATTATCAGAATGCTTCCGTAATGGTTCTTCTGCTATTTATATAACAGTAGTCTGAAGAGGAGGCGTTTAATAATTATTTATCCTATTTTGTCAGTGTACCCAGGGAGTTAATACAATCCTTCTGGGTCCAATTATTTAGATTAGTTTTCTTTTCATCTTCAATTAGGTAGATAATTGCATTCCCTTCTTTTGATGTAGCTTTGTGGTCCAGCCTTAATTTACAACTATAAATGGTTTTGTAGGACTGAATTGTTGCCACTGTGCTTAGCATGAGCCCAGGCCATATGGAGGACATAGTATAAAATTTTGTTGCTAGCATCCTAGAAGTCACGTGTGTCTCCTGCTGCTTCCCTGCCACTGCCCCCAGACCCCAACCCCACCATCCTTCTTTGAATTCCCCGAACTGTGCTGAACTGACTCTTGTTGTTTTCTCTCTGTTTGAAACTCTTTGCTGGAGAGCTGATATTTTGTTTATTTATTTATCACCTCTTCTGTTCCTTTCCTCCAAATGCAGGCCTCATGAGAGACTCCTGCATCTTATTCCCAGCTATACTCTCAGCCTCTAGACTAGGATCCAAACTTCCAATGGAATTTTTGGCTTGCAAATAATTTTTTTTGTTTTTGTTGTTCAAATGAATGAACATACTGGGGAAACGAAGATGCAAAATGAAGTCCTAAATTGTGTCACTGATACAGCAATTGAGAGAATAAAATAAAACCTCAAGCTGTCAGGGCAGCCTGCTTGGAAGAAGTGGCACTTGATTTGTTTCTGAAGGATAGGTACCTGTTCGGATAAGCAGGTAATGGAAGGAAGGGCATTCTTAGTGTTGTGTGGAATCACAGGGACAGAAATGGGCTCTGTGCATTTCAGGGCAGTCGGTCTGGCCTGATTGGCTTTAGTGGTCCATATTGGTTACAGGGTGTTGGGAAGGAAGAGTGGGTAGAATGGAGGGTGAGGAGGACAGACAGGCAGGAAAGCGCCAAGCCTCGGAGTTGAGGGTGGGCTCTGGTACCCAAAGGCCCAAGTTCGAATCCTGCTTTTGTCATTTATCAGCTGTGTGATCTTGGGGAACTCAACTTGAACTATACGTTGGTTTTCTCAACTGTAAAATGGGGGAGTAAGAATAGAATTGACTCCAACATAAAATGAGTTTATGTAAGTAAAGTGCTTAGAACAGTGCCTTGTATATTGTGAGTACTCACTATGCTGTTTATTGTAAATATAGGGGAAGACTTTTGTAACTAGTGTAAAAGGAAAGAGTGAGCTTACTGCAGTGGCTGTCTGGAGTCAGGGCAGTAAGAAGGGCCTGGAAGCATTGATGCCAGAGACCCCTGGGACAGCCAGGCTGAGGATGGGCTGCAAGGGAGGGAGAAATAAACATGAACCCAAACTAATGCCTCGTTAACTGGAAGATTCTGCTGCCTCTAAAGGGAAGGTAGGAGGAGGCAAGTGATCAGTACACTCTTGGAGGTTCCACATTGGAAGTGACTGTGAATGACAGGAGATGTGGAAAACCTCTGTCCAGGCACTTATCACCTGTGAGACAGAATCAGGGCATTTATGCGTCCCAGCTCCCTGGAAGTGACCTTGTGCAGGGGTCACAAAGGTGACCTCTTGGGGCCATGTGCAGGGGTCACGAAGGTAACCTCAGTGAGGTATTCCGTTCAGCCACAAACCACTTACCGCTGAGTATTAGACGTGGCTGGAATTATAATATAGCAGCCAGATGTCACTGCCTTACCTTATGCCCATCCTTCTGTGGCTGTCTTTATTTATTAATTTTTAGCTCCCTGAAGTGTAGCTGTTCAATAAGGACAACCTGCAAATGAAGAGATTTTGTGCAAGAGCTTCCATATTCATGAACAGAATTTTATATTTCTAGGACACATTGACCTGAATTTTTTTTCTCCTTTATTGAAAAAAAATGACTTACGAATCTAGTTGTTTTGTTGGCTTCTTGAAAAATAACTTTGCTTTGGATGAACTAAGAGCTGTTGTTGTACTTCTTTTGGCCAAACTGAAACTATGACATCGTTTTGGAACTATTATGGGTCAGAGGAGACATCATGAGCTGTCAAAATTAAAGAGAATTTTGTTTATTGTTCTGTAGTTAAGTTTATACAGTTCTCAAAGGGCCTTTTCTTTTCTTTGACAAAACAAATAGAGTAGGACATTCCTGCATATTTTTATTATTCCCCACAAGAGCCACAATCATTTATGTTTCTGATCATTTATGCCAAGAGAAGAGTGATCTGAAAATCTTTAGTGCTTTTTAGAACTCTTCGTGTACATAATTTTATCTTTTGACGCATGTGTTTAAATTCTCACTGCTCAGTCGGAAGATAGAAATATGATTTAATATGTAACTTAGCAATTCATTTACTTGTGACTATTTCCAGTCTATTACATAAATTCAATATAGTGCAAGAGGACCGTGATGAAGAAAGGCGTCAGTAGGCTAGTTTCTTCAAGTGTAGGAACGGATGTGTCCTTTCTTTTAAGAGATAGATATCTTTTCTTTATGTTAGACTTTGGCATGTGGGAGGAAACTTGAAATGGTAAATGTGCAGATCGGAACAGTGCTGAAAACCTACTGGGCACTATAGCTCTCTCTTTTTAGTTTGTAAGCACAATTAGATGGCAAAGGGACATCTTCTATAGGAGACAAGATGTTCTCTCTCTCCACCTAAAACTACTGACCCCGTGTAGTGTTTTGAAGCTGGTCGGCTTTATCGTGCACTAGGAATACAAGTTTGCCTGTGTTTGTGGGATGTAAGATATGTTACATTAAATTTAATGCCTACCCCATATTAATTTTTCTATATATTTCTTTTCAAAAGAGATTTTTAATTTTTGGAGGGGTGGGGGAGGACAGGGATAAGGTTTAGTGGGCTGAATGGTGGCCTCTAAACAGAAGATTCCATCCTCATCCTTGGAATGTGCGAATCTCATCTTATTTGGAAAAAGGGTCTTTGCAGATGTAATTAAGGATTTTGAGATAATCTGGGTGGGCCCTAAGTCCACTGGTAAGTGTCCTTATCACAGAGAGACAGCGATGGAGGGGGCACATGGGTGGAGCGACAGTGTGCACAATGTGGCCACCGGCCAGAGACTGCCAAGAAACCAAGGCTCAGGGCACCAGATGCTAAGGGGGTGTGGCAGTTTGGACCCGAGGACCCTTTGATTTTATGCCTCTGTCCTCCAGAAGGCTGAGAGCATCGTCTTCTCTTGTTTGAAGTCACCCAGTCATCGGGGATTTCTTACAGCAGCCGTATGAAACTACCAACGAAGGTTTTCCTGTAGTTCTTCGGGAGTGGGAGGTAATTAGAAAATTTGGAAATACAGCTTACAGGCTATACCCGGGGTGCAGAATGATTTGCTGAAGCAAGTGCTATGCAATCCTGTCTTGGTATGTGATTCACAGAGCATGTCAAGGTTTTTTGGAGCCTCAGTGACTTCTCAGGACATTGCATTTTCATAAAAAGTGTTAGAAAATATGGAGACTGTCTGCGAGGTTTTTTTTCCTCCTGATACTTTCCAATTCTCTGATCCCTGCTGGGAGTTGCACGATACGCTTCGCTTCTGCCACTACTTGGAGTCTGTCAGCCGCTGCAGGCTTAAGAACAAGGTTGCACAAAATGGCCTCACCTCTGACACCAGTCGCAAGCACGGGGTCCTCAGATGACTCCCACTTCTATCCAACTTGGCAACAAATCTGGGGGTTTCCACAGCACCCTTTCTCAGATTGGATAATTTGCTGGAATGGCTCAGAATTCAGGAAGGCGCTTTACTTTTGGATTTAAATTCACCAGTTTATTTATAAAGGACACACATGAACAGATGGACCTAGAGTGATGTCTGGAAGGGTCCTGAGCATAGGAATCTCTGTCCCCATGTAGGTGGGGTGTGTCACGTTCCTGCCACATGGATATGGTCACCAGCTCAGAAGCTCTCAGAGCCTCATTGTTTAGGGTTTTTATGGAGGGTTTACTGCATGGGTGTGATTGGTGGAATCACTGGCTATTGGGGATTAACTCAAATCTCCAGCTCCTCTCCCTTCCCTGGGGACAGGGCCAGGGACGGGGACAGCAGTACCAAGCTTCTAACAACACTTGGCTTTTTTGGTGACCAGTGCTGCATTCTGAAGCTATCCTAGGTCCCGTTAGGAGTCCCTTCGTTAGAAAGCAAGAGGCTTGGGGCACCTGGGTGGCTCAGTGGGTTAAAGCCTCTGCCTTCGGCTCGGGTCATGGTCCCAGGATGCTGGGATTGAGCCCCGCATGGGCTCTCTGCTCCGCGGGGAGCCTGCTTCCTCCTTTCTCTCTACCTGCCTCTCTGCCTAGT
Source organism: Meles meles (assembly GCF_922984935.1). Classification (NCBI taxonomy): domain Eukaryota; kingdom Metazoa; phylum Chordata; class Mammalia; order Carnivora; family Mustelidae; genus Meles; species Meles meles. The sequence goes on along the minus strand of NC_060072.1, from coordinate 16,667,541 downwards.
TGTGATTTCTCTCTGTCAAATAAATAAAATAAAATAAAAAGAAAGCAAGAGGCTCTTATTACCCTTATCACTCAGGAAATTCCAAAGATTTTAGAAGTTTGTGACAAAAAGAGGGGACAAAGCCCAAGCATCTCTCTATAGCCTCACAATATCAGATTGAGTTTTTTGAATATTTGAATAAATTGGGTTTGCCATGCCTTTTTAAGTGACTGAGACTTTTGACTTTGAGACTCATAAACAAAATATTAAAATCTTTTGAAGTGTGTAAAGTTGAAGGTATGCACAGTCTTGGTTTCCTTCTGAACAGCCAACAATGTTTAACTGTTTCCTACTTTCAGAAGGAAATGTTCTTCCTTACAGACCCCTAGCCACTTATAACTCCTTTTTTTTTTGGTCACTGAAACTGCATATAATACTTTTATGAGAGCAAGCCTTCCCCCTTCTCTTTTTTAGCATGTTATTTAAAATTATCCTCCTTTATACAGTTTTGGAAACTAGTCATCAAATCTTTAGTCTTATGTACTTTGTGGTGTTTTCATTCTGTAAGAAGCGTTATTGCCTTTCCCCCATCTCTGCTTCTTCTGAGCCATTATATGAATACATCAAGGCTATGTTTAAACAGTAAAGAGTCATTTTGGCAGGAAATGAAGTGGTGATATCAGGAATCAGGAATCAATACTCTATCCCAGGGGCCTGGAAAGAATTAGATGACATTATAGATATTTGTTTAGCAAAGACTAAGCCACGTAAACCATAAACACAACTTAAAGCAAATGGGATTTTGCTGCTCTGAATGGTCCGAGATAAAGTGTGGGGTTTTTTGCATAAATTCTCTAGAGTAGAGATCTCCATCTGGTTAATTACAATCAATGTAGAGGTGAAGTGTGATTACAAGGTTGTAGTGAGGGTAATATGATTTTTCTTCTATTTATTAATTTTATGATTTTATACTTTTGCAGAACAAAGAGCTGTTTTGCATTTTATATACCTACATATTCTGATAGTTTCGCGGAGGTTTCCAACAATTGCACATTTTTTCCCCCCACTCTGACAAGTTGTATTTTGGGGAGTTCTACCTGTCCTGATTATAAGCTTATCCTTAATAACACCATGCTACCTTCCTTCTAAGATGCACATTTTCTGTCCTTTAAAAAAAAATGGAGCACATATTACAACACCTGCATACCGATGTAGTGTTTCTGATATCTTTGCCCATCCCACCATTGCACGTATTAAGTAGATGGTACTCTTTATATGAGGGACGTTTGAGAACAGAAGTAATGGTGTGCCGACTTCCTTTTGGAAGGTAACCCCAGGCATCTGCCGGGGCCCCGTTGAGATGCTACATGGTGATCCCAGCAGGGAAGAGGCTCTGACGGTGCCTGGCACCCGGAGCAATCATTTGAAGTGGATGGAGGGTTCCTGGTGGCTGATTAAAATCAGTGCTCATTAGACAACATGATGTTGTTTTGAAACTAGTTACATGCACGTTACCCTTACATTGTCTTCTCAGCTGCCTTTATGTGCCCAGTATTAGAAACCAGAGCGGTGATTTTGTGACCTTTGAATGAATGATTTGAGCAAGGACTTTGTGTGTGTCTTTGCCTTCCCATTCCCTGCCACCCTGGGGCCCTCCCTGAGATGGAGTGGGATGGCTTCTGTCCCCTCTGCTCTCTCTGTAGATTCTATTCTATGGCCCTTTCTCTCTGCAGAGGACTCACAGTCCTCATTGTGGTCTCTGCTTTCTTCTCTCTGTAAGACTTTGCAGAATCAAAGTTTCTGACCCCTCTGGCTCTCCCATCCCCTGTCCACGACAAAACCCTGAAATGTTCTTTGTACTTTTCCATGAACATGAAAATACAAAAATTAGGATATTACTTTCTTTCTAGACTTTCTTCGAGATTCTCATGCTTTTTTTTGACTCTGGAATAAAACATTCATTTGCATGGATTTTTGTGGCACCTATCCTTTGCTTATTTTTTCCTATTAAAACAGTCCTCTGTTCTTATGTTAAGATTTTTTTTTTAAATTTTAGGATTTTGTTTTGTTTTATGATCTCAGATTCCAAAGTGTTATTTATTTATTTGAGAGAGAGAGAGAGGCAGACAGACAGCATGAGCGGGAGGGGCAATTTCAAGCAGACTCCACGCTGAGCCCAGAGCCCGATGTCGGCCTCTATCCCAGGACCCTGAGATCACGGCGACCTGAGCTGAAACCAAGAGTCGGACATTCAACTGGCTGTGCCACCTAGGCACCCCAAAGCAGTTTTTGTTTATACAATTTTAATGATTGTTGTAACATAGAAATTTTAATCTTTCCTTAAAAAAAGGAATGAGGTTCATTATGAAGTTAAGGTTTGGTCAGAGCCTTACAAGAATTTGTTTGAGGGCGAAATCCTGCCATTTGCTATGTTGTGGATGGAACGAGAGGGTATTATGCTGAGCGAAATAAGTCAATCAGAGAAAGACAATTATCATATGATCTCTCAGATATGAGGAATTTGAAAGGCAGGGCAGGGGTTCATGGGGGAAGGGAGGGGAAAATGAAACAGGATGGGACCAGGGAGGGAGATAAACTGTAAGAGACTCTTAATCTCAGGAAACAAACTGAGGGTTGCTGGGGAGTGTGGGGGTAGGGATAGGGTGGCTGCTTTATGGACATTGCGGAAGGTACGTGCTATGGTGAGTGCTATGAAGTGTGTAAGCCTGATGATTCACAGACCTGCACCCCTGAAACAAATAATACATTATATTTTAATAAAAACAAACAAACAAACAAACAAACAAACAACCTAAAAGGCAGCCTACAGAATGGGAGAAGATGTTTGAAAAAAAAATTGTTTGAGGCATACTGTTCATTATCTTTGTCCTCTACTTTGAATTTGCAGGATTAACAGATTTTAAGTTAATATCACCAGGGTACAATGTTGCAGTTTTGGCAGTGACCTTTCCTACAGGCTTATTTGCTTACTGTGTAGCACCTCTTTCTTTATTTTCACCTCTGTGTGACTTAGGCAGAGATTATTTTAATTCCCATTTCATAGATATGGAAGTTGAGATATTAATTTTTAATTAATTTGACTGCTAATAATAACAATTTAGTGAGCTACTTTTAGGGACTGGACTTTGTGCTAAGTGTTGACATGCATTTTTAAAAAAACCAAATCTTCACAGTCATGTCAAATAACAAAAGACAAAACTGCAAGCTACAAAATTATATTTATGTGGTCATTTGGGGTCTTAATGGATTGCAATCCAGGCAACTGTACTGAAGCTGAAAACATACTCTGGAGAGACAGACGAAGGAGTGTAGAATTTTTAAAGAGGAAAGAGAAGACTTACATAAATTGTTTTGAAGAAAAGGTGTTTGGTTCTCATTTAAATACAGTTACATTAAACTACATGTGATTGGCTGTAGCTCTCTTGTTAGAAAGTCTGTTTATGTCTGTTATGACATAAGTAGGTGCCTTGGCTTTCAGCTGAGTTCAGCAAAATCTTCTGAGAATTTGGGACAGAAGATGGGCATGAGCCTTGCCTCCTCAGTGTCCTCCCAGCTCCATTTATTTTTTAATTTTTTTAAAAGATTTTATTCATTTGTCAGAGAGAGAGATCGAGCGCACAAGCAGGGGGAGTGGCAGGCAGAGGGAGAGGGAGAGGGAGAAGCAGGTTCCCCACTGAGCAGGGAGCCCGACGTGGGGACTCAGTCCCAGGACCCTGGGATCATGACCTGAACTGAGGTAGACGCTTAACCGACTGAGCCATCCGAGCATCCCCCAGCTCCATTTTTCAATAACTGTCTCACCAGTGGTCATTCCATTTATTCTCTCTCTGTTGTATATTAACTTTCGAGAAAGGCACTCTTATTATCCTCATTTGACACAAGGGAGGGAAGTGAGGTTTTAAGACGTTAAAAGGCACTAAATGCTACGTGCCTAGTAAAGTTAGAACCAAGGTCTGTGTTGCTCAGATGAGACTAGTGGGAGGAGGACGTGTGGAAATGGGACCGACTACATGTGGCAGAGAACCTATGATGCATGATAGGCATGGGGTCCGAAAGAGACAGGATGTTTTTGGCACGTGGGTGGGAAGCAAAAAATGGGGGTTGGGGGTGGGAGGGTTCAGTAGCAAATAGGAGCAGTGTTGGAAGTGCAGGTAACTCCCTTTAGAACTAGGCTAGTGTCCTTGAGACTTCTCATTGACTGAGGACATCACCTCCATTCTGTCTTGTAGCTTCGCTTTACAAGTTAGTGCCCTGGTTAGTGCCCTGTGGCCCTGTGGACACCAGCTTAGAAGGCGGGTGACTTTGAAATGAAAATACTTCTGGACTCCCTCAGTTTATCTGTAAAATAAAGGGATTGGGTTAGGTGATCTGTAAAATCCCTTCCAGAACCGACACCTTAAAATTTATAGGAATTGTTAAAAATGGGCCGAATAAATTCAAAATGTAAAATTTGAATGTAATTTTGTGCGAATTGATTTAATGTGATTTTCCTACTTTCTCCTTTCTTTCTTTGGAGACGATCTTTTTAAAAGGCAGATTTTCAACTTGTCTCTTCTAGAATATTATTTTAGATGGGTATTGGGTTTCACATTTTTGTTGTAATTCTATCACAATAATGCAAACCTTTTTTTCCCTCCCTAGGCCCTGCAGGAGCAGCTAAAGATGCGTAAGTAGTTAATATTATGATTTTCTAAACTCTTTTTTGAGGAAGACGCTTTTTTTCATGATTGTGGCCTTTCAATAGATGTAGGTATGCCTGAAAAGATACGGAAATACATTCTCTGTTATGCAAAAATCAAGATTATCATCTAGTTTATAACTAAAGTGCTATTTGAAAAATATCACTGTTATTATGTATTCCGTTACTATTTACGCTGCCTTTCTGTTGCCCTAGCCTGTAACTTAGTACTTTAACTGAGGGAAACATTTAATTGTGCTTCCTTCCCAACTTGTGCTGAGATTTCTTCTCATTGAAAGCAAGTGGATATGGGAGAATTCATTAAGCACATAGCTCCTGTGACTATGTTAGAGTGAGCCAGTGGGGAGAGGCTGGGGCACGCAGGTACCAAACACACATGGGATTGGTTTAAATCTGGTGACCAGGTATTTGAGTGAATACGTATGACCATTCAGCCTAGTCAATACTGAGTTGATATTTATACCACGGGACATTAAACCAAGGGCAGCTGTCTCCCAGAGGGAGGTTTTGAGAGCTCAGGAGCCCTTCCAGAATTTCTGTCATGGCCCATGTCTGCATCTTTCCATATCCCATCTAGAACAGTAAGGACATTCTTCTACATATCGCTGTCCAGTTTTCCCAGCACCATTTATTGAAGAGACTGTCTTTTTTCCATTGAATATTTTTTCCTGTTTTGTCGAAGATTATTTGACCATAGAGTTGAGGGTCCATATCTGGGCTCTCCACTCTGTTCCACTGGTCTATGTGTCTGTTTTTATGCCAGTACCACGCTGTCTTGGTGATCACAGCTTTGTAGTAAAGCTTGAAATCGGGTAACGTGATGCCGCCAGTTTTGTTTTTGTTTTTCAACATTTCCTTAGCAATTCGGGGTCTCTTCTGGCTCCATACAAATTTTAGGATTATTTGCTCCAGCTCTTTGAAAAATATCGGTGGAATTTTGATCGGAATGGCATTAAAAGTATAGATTGCTCTAGGCAGTATAGACATTTTAACAATGTTTATTCTTCCAATCCAAGAGCATGGAACAGTCTTCCATCTTTTTGTGTCTTCTTCAATTTCTTTCATGAGTGTTCTGTAGTTCGTCGAGTACAGGTCCTTTACTTCTTTGGTTAGGTTTATGCCCAGGTATCTTATGGTTCTTGGTGCTATAGTAAATGGAATCGATTCTCTAATTTCCCTTTCTGTATTTTCATTGTTGGTGTATAAGAAAGCCACTGATTTCTGTACATTGACTTTGTATCCTGCCACGTTACTGAATTGCTGTATGAGTTCTAGTAGTTTGGGGGTGGAGTCTTTGGGGTTTTCCATATAAAGAATCATGTCATCTGCGAAGAGAGAGAGTTTGACTTCTTCCTTGCCAATTTGGATACCTTTTATTTCTCTTTGTTGTCTGATTGCTGTTGCTAGAACTTCTAATACTATGTTGAACAAGAGTGGTGAGAGTGGGCATCCTTGTCGTGTTCCTGATCTCAACGGGAAGGCTGCAAGCTTTTTCCCATTGAAGATGATATTTGCTGTGGGTCTTTCATAGATAGATTTTATGAAGTTCAGGAATGTTCCCTCTATCCCTATACTTTGAAGCGTTTTCATCAGGAACGGATGCTGGATTTTGTCAAATGCTTTTTCTGCATCAATTGAGAGGACCATGTGGTTCTTCTCTCTTCTCTTATTGATGTGTTCTATCACACTGATTGATTTGCGAATGTTGAACCAACCTTGCAACCCAGGGATGAATCCCACCTGGTCATGGTGGATAATCTTTTTAATGTGCTGCTGGATCCTGTTTGCTAGGATCTTGTTGAGAATCTTTGCATCCATATTCATCAGTGATATTGGTCTGAAATTCTCCTTTTTGGTAGGGTCTTTGCCTGGTTTGGGGATCAGGGTAATGCTGGCTTCATAAAAAGAGTCTGGAAGTTTTCCTTCTGCTTCAATTTTTTGGAACAGCTTCAGGAGAATTGGTGTTATTTCTTCTTTGAAAGTTTGGTAGAATTCCCCAGGGAATCCGTCAGGTCCTGGGCTCTTGTTTTTTGAGAGGTTTTTGATCACTGCTTCAATCTCATTACTAGATATTGGTCTAGTCAGGTTGTCAATTTCTTCCTGGTTCAATTTTGGGAGTTTGTAGTTTTCCAGGAATGCATCCATTTCATCTAGGTTGCTTAGCTTATTGGCATATAACTGTTGGTAATAATTTCTGATGATTGTTTCTATTTCCTTGGTGTTAGTTGTGATCTCTCCCTTTTCATTCATAATTTTATTAATTTGGGCTTTCTCTCTTTTCTTTTGGATTAGTGTGGCCAATGGTTTATCGATCTTATTGATTCTTTCAAAAAACCAGCTTCTAGTTTCATTGATACGTTCTACTGTATCTCTCGTTTCTACCTCATTGATCTCTGCTCTAATCTTTTTTTTTCATTTTATTTATTTTTTTCAGTGTAACAGTATTCATTCTTTTTGCACAACACCCAGTGCTCCATGCAAAACGTGCCCTCTCCATTACCCACCACCTGTTCCCCCAACCTCCCACCCCTGACCCTTCAAAACCCTCAGGTTGCCCCAACCTCCCACCCCTGACCCTTCAAAACCCTCAGGTTGTTTTTCAGAGTCCATAGTCTCTTATGGTTCGCCTCCCCTCCCCAATGTCCATAGCCCGCTCCCCCTCTCCCAATCCCACCTCCCCCCAGGAACCCCCAGTTTGTTTTGTGAGATTAAGAGTCATTTATGGTTTGTCTCCCTCCCAATCCCATCTTGTTTCATTTACTCTTCTCCTATCCCCCTACCCCCCCATGTTGCTTCTCCATGTCCTCATATCAGGGAGATCATATGATAGTTGTCTTTCTCTGATTGACTTATTTCACTAAGCATGATACGCTCTAGTTCCATCCACGTCGTCGCAAATGGCATGATTTCATTTCTTTTGATGGCTGCATAGTATTCCATTGTGTATATATACCACATCTTCTTTATCCATTCATCTGTTGATGGACATCTAGGTTCTTTCCATAGTCTGGCTATTGTAGACATTGCTGCTATAAACATTTGGGTACACGTGCCCCTTCGGATCACTATGTTTGTATCTTTAGGGTAAATACCCAGTAGTGCAATTGCTGGGTCATAGGGTAGTTCTATTTTCAACATTTTGAGGAACCTCCATGCTGTTTTCCAGAGTGGTTGCACCAGCTTGCATTCCCATCAACAGTGGAGGAGGGTTCCCCTTTCTCCACATCCTCTCCAGCATCTGTCATTTCCTGACTTGTTAATTTTAGCCATTCTGACTGGTGTGAGGTGATATCTCATCGTGGTTTTGATTTGTATTTCCCTGATGCCGAGTGACGTGGAGCACTTTTTCATGTGTCTGTTGGCCATCTGGATGTCTTCTTTGCAGAAATGTCTGTTCATGTCCTCTGCCCATTTCTTGATTGGATTGTTTGTTCTTTGGGTGTTGAGTTTGCTAAGTTCCTTATAGATTTTGGACACTAGCCCTTTATCTGATATGTCGTTTGCAAATATCTTCTCCCATTCTGTCAGTTGTCTTTTGGTTTTGTGAACTGTTTCCTTTGCTGTGCAAAAGCTTTTGATCTTGATGAAATCCCAATAGTTCATTTTTGCCCTTGCTTCCCTTGCCTTTGCCGTTGTTCCTAGGAAGATGTTGCTACGGCTGAGGTCGAAGAGGTTGCTGCCTGCATTCTCCTCAAGGATTTTGATGGATTCCTTTCTCACATTGAGGTCCTTCATCCATTTGGAGTCTATTTTCATGTGTGGTGTAAGGAAGTGGTCCAATTTCATTTTTCTGCATGTGGCTGTCCAATTTTCCCAGCACCATTTATTGAAGAGGCTGTCTTTTTTCCATTGGACATTCTTTCCTGCTTTGTCGAAGATTAGTTGACCATAGAGTTGAGGGTCGATTTCTGGGCTCTCTATTCTGTTCCACTGATCTATGTGTCTGTTTTTGTGCCAGTACCATGCTGTCTTGATGATGACAGCTTTGTAATAGAGCTTGAAGTCCGGAATTGTGATGCCACCAACTTTGGCTTTGTTCTTCAATATTCCTTTGGCTATTCGAGGTCTTTTCTTGTTTCTTGCTCTAATCTTGATTATTTCCCTTCTTGCATGTGGAGTTGGTTTGATTTGTTGTTGATTCTCCAGTTCTTTAAGGTGTAGAGACAGCTGGTGTATTCTGGATTTTTCAATGTTTTTGAGGGAGGCTTGGATGGCTATGTATTTCCCCCTTAGAACCGCCTTTGCTGTATCCCATAGGTTTTGGACCGAGGTGTCTTCATTCTCATTGGTTTCCATGAATTGTTTAAGTTCGTCTTTGATCTCCTGGTTGATCCAAGCATTCTTAAGCAAGGTGGTCTTTAGCTTCCAGGTGTTTGAGTTCCTTCTGAACTTTTCCTTGTGATTGAGCTCCAGTTTCATTGCAGTAGTTCTCTATCTACTCAGTGGAGAGTGGATGGACCCCTGCCCCACCCACCCATAGTTGGTTTGGATGTTAAGACTGATAGTGTCACACACACACACACACACACACACACACACACACACACACACCAAGGAGGGCAAGAAGATTTCTAGCTCACATATAATGAGGCTTTCCTGGGGAGTAGGGTAGGCACCTAACTGGCCCATTCATCTTGAGTGAAGTAAGGGGAGGCGGGAGTGGCTTCGGTTTTAATTGTGGTTTGGAGTGGGCCTCCTCGAGGGCTCCTATGCATGGGGAGAGGTTTGCCTGGTTTTATCATTCCCACCAGCACAAAGGAAGGAATTCCCAGGCTTCCTAATCAGCTTGCACTGCTGTGAGGCAGAAGGGGGAGTGGTTGGTCTTGACAGCTGTCAGTGGTCAAACATCAAAAACAGAGTCAGATTTATTATTATGATAAAGAGGAATTCAGAGAAGATGAGAATGGGATTGTAAGGTTTTTCAGGAGTTAAATATGTATTTTCTATGGGACTTTCTGTACCCAAGAAGAAATATTCATTGTTTCAAATTCCTGGTTGCAGTATCTGACTTTATTACCAAAGCATGTAACAACCACAAGTTCGTTGTCCTTACCTTGTTTCTTTCATTGCGTATCCTGGTGTCTCCATGCCTCCTCCTTCCATGTCTCTACATTGTTGCCAGATTCATTACCTCAAGCACTCCCCTGGCCTTGTAGGGCTTTTGCTCAAAAACTTACAATTAATCTCCATTGCCCGCTAGACTGAGCCCAGAATCCTTTGGGAACAGGAAGACCATTTATGTTTTTAGCTTTTCTCTGACGGGCTCTGCATGAGTTGGAAGGAAGCCCTGCATTTGGAGTGAGCAAGGCCAAGGATGAGAAGTGAGCTGATGTCCCGCCCTCTGAGACCTCACGCAGGGGCCCAAACTGACCTCCCATGTTCTGCCTCCGTTTTTGCTATTCTTCTGCCTGGAATGGCCTTTTTCTCAATTCTATTTGTAAAAAAATAAAAAATAAATTTAAAAAATGCTAGTTGTTCTTTAGGGCTTCTGTCTTGTTCTTTGCAAGAAGAGTTTCTTGGATCTCTCAATTGGGTAGAATGTCTTTTTCTTCTGAACTTTTAGAGCATTTGCCCCTTTCTTTTATTTATTTTTTTACTTTTTACTTTTAAAAATTTATTTATTTGACAGAGATCACAAGTAGGCAGAGAGGCAGGCAGAGAGAGAGGAAGGGAAGCAGGCTCCCTGCTTTGCAGAGAGCCCGATGCACGACTCAATCCCAGGACCCTGGGATCGTGACCTGAGCCGAAGGCAGAGGCTTAACCCACTGAGCCACCCAGGGGCCCCTGCCCTTTTCTTATGACGCATCAGATGGGGCTTGTATTGTGGTTATTTATCTTCTTGGGCAATGAGGGAAGTAAAATGTCTTACTCTTCTGAATGTCTCTCGGAGTTATTAGTACCGTGTTTTGAATGTAGTGTTTAATGAATAGTTGCTGAGGGTTCCTATCATTCCTATTCAAGGAGAGATTGATGTCTTGACTACTTTCTTTTAGAGGAATGGAAATTTCTAGTAGAATTTAATGATGCCATTGTCAACAAAATTAACTATTTCACGATGTGAGACACTGCTTAATTATTTTTTGAAATCCAGAATTCTCTAGATTTAAATTTTCTGTAACTGTATATACCTCATTGTATGTCCTAGGAAGATATAATTTTATTTAATAATTGACCCTTTTAGAAATAAATGTAATAAATTAGAAAAAGTTGAAAGAATATCATAATATTATTTTTCCTTGCACAAAAACTATATTCAGACATGTTCTTTTTTTTTAAAGATGAAGGTACAGATTTGTAAGTCTTTACTATGAATGAACAGCTAAGAAATATAGTTTACACTTCTTATTATAAAGATCTAAAATTTCTTTTTTAATCTAGAGAGACTGATCGCAACCCAAAAGAAGTGGCCAAAATCACATAATGGGTGCTAAGAAGTACACAACTTCACATAGGGCCAGCACCGTATTATACAGGCAACATAAGTCTTTTTCTGGGGGGAATTATGGTTATTTTCAGAAGAGAGAAATACTGTAGCTACCCTCTTAAGATAACACAAAATCCGTTCTATAGGGAAGGTTTCTGACTTTTACTATCTCTCTCCTCTTTCATGTTTATTTGCCGATTTTCTGCAAGCAAGAAGCCAGGATATAATAACAGATAAAAGTGACACTTCTGCCCTTAAGTAGGTTAGTGTCTACTGGGGACCAAAATACAGTGTGATAAGTGCTAATTATTGAGATAGTCAGAATTTAATGCCAGTTTGGGTCTTAAGGGATGAATAAGAGTTCGTGCAGAAAGAGGGAGAATGGCAGCCCAGAGCAAAGGAAAGAGCATGACAAGAGGCTCATGAGTGTAGGGGAGCCTCAGCTCCTCTGCAAGGAGCCTGTGGGTTTGTTCTGGAGACTTTGGGGCATGCTCCGCAGAGATGAGAGATGAGGCCATGGGGCTGAAACTGGCTTGTGAAAGGCCTTTGGCGCCAGGTCAGTAATTTCATTCGATACTGTATGCGGTCAAGAGCCATCAGGAATTTTAAGATGTGGGGGGATGCGATGATTATATTTGAGTGTTCGGGTGCTAACTGCCAAAGCAGAGCAGCGTGTGAGGTGGGGGAAGGGAGGGAAGGAGGTGGTGAGGCCACGAGAGGGGCAGAGAGGGGCAGACTGCAGACAGTCGCAATGGGCCGATGCGTTCGAAGTACACTTGGAATATGACTGAGATTTGTTGAATGACGGAACAGGGAGGGAAAGGAGAGGAAAATCTGAGGCTCACGCTGCAGTTTCAAACCTTAGCCGAGGGAAGGGATGGGGGATAATCCAGGGAGGACGGCTGGGCTGAAGTGGGGAGAGAAGCCACCGGGGTGGTGCGATGCCCACACGGACACCTGGGGGACTGTAGTTTCCCTCGAGGGGTGTGAGTAATAACTGAGTGAAAATGGAAGTGGGTGAGGAGCGGGGAAGGGATGCGTGGCCTCTCTTCTTGCCATGTCTGCCAGTAGGGGAGGGAAGGATGTTAGCCGGTTAGAGATGTACCAGAGTGCCGAATCCCGGTATCGTGCGCCTGAAACTCAGATTACCGTAAGTTCACTGACTGGAATCGATGTAAAAACTTTAAAAAAGCTTAAAAAAAAGAGGAAACATTTAAAAAATATATTTCTGTTAGAAAAGGAATACTTAGAAAATTTGGGAAAAAAAATTTTTTTTTTTTAAAGATTTTATTCATTTATTTGATAGAGATGACAAGCAGGCAGAGAGGCAGGCAGAGAGAGAGGGGGTAAGCAGGCTCCCTGCTGAGCAGAGAGCCCGATATGGGGCTCCATCCCAGGACCCTGGGATCATGACCTGAGCCGAAGGCAGAGGCTTTAACCCACTGAGCCACCCAGGCGCCCCAGGAAAAAATTTTTTTAAAAACGAAAACATTGGCTCTTATCTACCTGCAGAGACAGGCGCCAGTAACATCTGACACGCTTTTCTCCCATTTCTTTCTTTCTTTCTTTTTTTTTTTAAAGATTTTATTTATTTATTTATTTATTTAACAGACAGAGATCACAAGTAGGCAGAGAGGCAGGCAGAGAGAGAGGAGGAAAGCAGGCTCTCCGCCGAGCAGAGAGCCCGATGCGGGGCTCGATTCCGGGTCTCCGGGATCATGACCCGAGCTGAAGGCAGAGGCTCCAACCCACTGAGCCACCCAGGTGCTCCTCCCATTTCTTTTCTTTTTTTTTTTTCTTTTTTTCCCATTTCTTCATTTCTTCTGTTCCTGCCCAGGTGAATGGATGATTTTGTGTATGGGTATTTGTTTCGCTTTTTCTATTTATTTTTTTACACACCGTGGACTCGAGGGTAGGGATCGGTGGAGTGAGCCGTGTGCTGTGGGTGGCTTGGGAAAGGGGCCTGCTGTGAGGGAGGGGATCTGTGATGGAAGTGAATCCCAGAATAGACGGGAGGGCCCCACAGCTTACAAGGTTAACCTTAGAAACTGGAGAGGAGGAGGGAAGCAGGGGTGAAGATAACAGGCACAACCCCTCCCCCACCCCCTGCCCCTTTTACTGTGCCTGGCTTCATTGCCTATTGCGGATAATGCACTTTTTTTTTTTTTTAAACAAATTGAAGCTTTGTGTCAGTCCTGCATCAGGCAGATCTGTTGGAGCCATTTCCCCAACAGCATTTGCTCACTTCGTGTCTGTGTCATGTTTGGGTAATTCTCAAAATATTTCAAACTTTTTCATTGTTAGACTTGTTACGGTGATGGGTGATCAGTGATTACGACTTGCTGAAAGTTCAGATGATTGTTTGCATTTTTTAGCTACAACGTATTTTTAATTAAATTTTATACATTGTTTTTGTATACATAATGTTATTGTGCACTTAATAAACTACACTATTGTATAGTTATAAAAGCATAATTTTTATAGGTGACCAGAAACCAAGAAATTCATGTGACTTGCTTTATTGTGATAAATTCATTTTATGGCTGCGGTCTGGAAGCTAGCCTGCATTATCTCTGAGGTATGCTTGTATAGAAACTTAGTCATCATAACACAGACTCATGCATATCAGTGAGTGAGTCTCTCTCTCTCTCTCTCTGTCTTTTCAAAATTAAATCACAGCACTGCAACATGCAAAATAAAACAGACGTGAATCAATGTGATGGCATTTGGCTGCTTTCACAAACCTGGAAAAATCAACCATGCTTTTATTTTATTTCAGTGAATTATCTTAGCTATTTGGCACAAATAGGTTGCGTTGGGATATTTTTGGTTGGAAATGGCAGAAGTCCAGCTTAAACTGGCCTAAACAAACAAACAAAAAGGAATTTATTGGCAAGTGTAATGGAAAAGCTCCAGGGGTTTGGCCCCAGTCACAGCTGGATCCAGGTGATCCAATGACAGGAAGAAACTGATTTCTGCTTTCTTATCTTGGGCTCCATTTTATTTTTTTTAATTTATTTTTTTTAATTTTTTTTCCATTTTATTTATTTTTTCAGCGTAACAGTATTCATTCTTTTTGCACAACACCCAGTGCTCCATGCAAAACGTGCCCTCCCCATTACCCACCACCTGTTCCCCCAACCTCCCACCCTTGACCCTTCAAAACCCTCAGGTTGCCCCAACCTCCCACCCCTGACCCTTCAAAACCCTCAGGTTGTTTTTCAGAGTCCATAGTCTCTTATGGTTCGCCTCCCCTCCCCAATGTCCATAGCCCGCTCCCCCTCTCCCAATCCCACCTCCCCCCAGGAACCCCCAGTTTGTTTTGTGAGATTAAGAGTCATTTATGGTTTGTCTCCCTCCCAATCCCATCTTGTTTCATTTATTCTTCTCCTATCCCCCTACCCCCCCATGTTGCTTCTCCATGTCCTCATATCAGGGAGATCATATGATAGTTGTCTTTCTCCGATTGACTTATTTCACTAAGCATGATACGCTCTAGTTCCATCCACGTCGTCGCAAATGGCAAGATTTCATTTCTTTTGATGGCTGCATAGTATTCCATTGTGTATATATACCACATCTTCTTTATCCATTCATCTATTGATGGACATCTAGGTTCTTTCCATAGTCTGGCTATTGTAGACATTGCTGCTATAAACATTTGGGTACACGTGCCCCTTCGGATCACTATGTTTGTATCTTTAGGGTAAATACCCAGTAGTGCAATTGCTGGGTCATAGGGTAGTTCTATTTTCAACATTTTGAGGAACCTCCATGTTGTTTTCCAGAGTGGTTGCACCAGCTTGCATTCCCACCAACAGTGGAGGAGGGTTCCCCTTTCTCCACATCCTCTCCAGCATCTGTCATTTCCTGACTTGTTAATTTTAGCCATTCTGACTGGTGTGAGGTGATATCTCATTGTGGTTTTGATTTGTATTTCCCTGATGCTTGGGCTCCATTTTAGAAGCTTTCCTCAAGTGCTGATGGAGAGGGTCATCTTTTATCTCTTATGAGCTTAATAATTCCTGTGGAAAAACAGCTTTTCTTTCCCAGTGGTGTGATTCAAAGTTCTATGGCTTGGGCTCTCCCTGCCACAGCATGAGGTCATTTGCCTCCCTCTGAATCAACCAATGAGCCAGGGGAAAGGGGGTTTCTCATTGGCCAGGTCTGGACACGTGCCCACCACTGGAGTCAATCAGCAAGGTTCGCTCCACCTGACCAGGTGGTCAGAGTCTGGGGGGGGTGGCTAAAGACAAATCCCGAAGCTGTTACCCAAATGGAGGGCACTTAGAACTGGATGCGCAGGAACAAAGTGTGTTCTGCCGTAGGTCAATTTTCATGTTATTAAAAAAATTTATTTATTTAAATTTTAAGCAAAACTTATGGGAATATTAAAAACATGTTTTAGTAAGAAAAAACATGAAATAAGTTGATACTAATTTAAGGTTTGCTGTCGAAAATAAAAGATCGCAGCCACTCAGTTTAAGCAAGGTAATTCAAACATGTCTTTCACTTAACACTTGTATGGTGACATTTCACGAAGACTCCTTTCTTGACGAAGCAATTTTATTGTTATGGAAGGTAGTGACTATAGAGAAAAGTATCTCAGAATGAATGAACAAAACACTGTGAAGCACCACCTTTAATGAAATGAAACTGTGAGTGTTTCATCTTGAGTGTCCTTGGAATCCTTTATGGATTTCTCATGCCCAATGCACCTGTCAGCTGAGTCCTCTCTAGTCCTTGTTACAAACCTGAGGGTGTCTGATGGGCTTACTCCTCCCCTGTGGAGTAGCAGGAGGTTGAGGAGGATGATGTGGAAATAGCATTGAAAAAGCATGTGTTTTGGAAGCGGGGAGATCTGCCTTTGAACTTCCTACCACCATTTACCAGCTGTGTGGTACTGTGTCCTCAGTGATCTTGGCCATAAAATTGGGATAATAAATGTCAGGGCAACATTCTTTATCCTTATCATCATCCTTCTGTCACTAGAGCTCCTCCATATATATACACACACACATATATATGTACATACATATATGTGTGTCTATATATTATGATTATGCATTCTCTCATTCTGTACCCATGACAGTCTGATGGTGTTTTATTTTACAAATGAGGATATGGGCCTAGAGAAGTTAAGTAACTGCCCAAGGGTTGTGATGGTTATTGGTACAGTATATTTAGTATCTCGAATAATACTTGGCATTATGCTTTCCTGCTGCCCATAAATAGTAGCTAGGATTATCAGATGTTTGCAGTGTTGTTGAAAAGACTTGGCAGAGGCTCGGTCATGAACACCTGAGAGTAGGAGAACCAGAACGTCACTGAAGTTAGGAAATACACTGTCCCATTGTTGGCCCATCAGTACATAGTCAGATTCTCCTTAGGTAGGGCCAGTGCCCTGGGAAGAGGAAGAGAGAAAACAGGTGGGTGTGTTCATCTCAGGGCAGACAGAGATGGTGGTGACCGGCAAGTGTTGCCAAAATGTTTGGCTGCAAGGCATGCCCTACGGGGCCGAGGAATGGGGAGAGGGGGAGAGTGCCTTCTTAGTATGGCAGGGGCGGGAGAGGGGAAGAGCAGAAAGGTGATTTTTTTTCCCCCCTCTAGGGAGTGAGATTGTCTACTGTAAAATGTCAGAGGTGAAGTAGTTCCAGGAACTAAGCTCCCAAAGCGGTCATGAGTTATTAATGTAGCAATACGAGTTGTTGGAATAGAGGAAGTCAGCAAAATGTGAAGCGAAGGTCGACTGGGTGATTTTCATGGAATTTAAAATTATCCAAGATAATGACTGTTCAGAAGAAAACCTTTGGGTCAGGGCCAAAAACCTTCAAGGTATTTGGGGCTGCTGTCACAGGGTTCCAATTCCCGGAGGAGAGGATTTGAGTGAAGGTGAAATCGGCCCCATCTGAAAGAGCTCAGGGGGGAGGTTGGGAGCCTGCTGGCTTCATCTTCCATTTGGAGACACTGGGATATTTCAAGCAAAGAGTTACCATGAGGGGAAAACAAAGTTTCTTAAGGTAAGGAGGTGCAGAGAACATTCCTGTCTTTAGCCAATGATGCTTCTACAGCCAATGCCGAAATAATCCCGAGCACCGTGTGCTTCTCAGAAGGAGAGCAGAAGGAAATTGGCTCTTGATCCATTGCTTCCAGACAAAGAGTGAATGTTATTCATATTTTCCAGTAGTACATTCTGGAAGAAAGAAAGGGACCCCTGTTGGCCAAGGGCTCATACAAAGAGAGAGATTTAAAGATAACTGTCCAAAGGGACTTTTGAATTTTGAAGAAATGAATGAGATTATTTAGACTCCAAAATAGTCTATGATAAAATATTAATCCTGTCCAAAATCACATATAATTAAGTGGTAAAATTGCCTGAAATCACCCTAAAAAAGCAGGAGCCATCATAAGAACATATTATAAAGAAGATTAAATGGTTAGATTTTATCTGGAGAGCTGTAGTGTCAAGGAAATAAACATTGTGAATTAATAAGCCTATTCCAAAATATTATTGTGAATGGCAGCTAAAAATAGAAAATTAGAGTTACGCACACTGTCTCCAGACGTTTCCATATTTAACTTTAGTGTTTACAAACCAAATAAGTTTGGCCTCTTCAGTGATATTGCAGATATGGAAAAAGAAAACACTGCACGCTGCTTTTCTACTTTTTAGATCATCACTAATAAGAATAGTTCTCTATTTAGAACGTTTTTCTTGATAAATAAGTAAGAAATAAATCTTTTCTTTTTCCACATAACTATGTTCATCTTGAAAGGCCAGGGAAATGAGAACTTGGTGAATTTTAAAGCCAGCTGTAGCCAGGCTGAAACAGAAGATGCTAACTGGAGCGGCCAGCTGCTGGCTAATAGTTCTCATCTATCTGTGTTTGTTCTTGAAAGTGCACGTAATGCATCAGTGCTATGCTTCCATCATTTTATCTTTGAAACCTTTTTTTTTTTTAGGTCACTTGCGATAGCTATTTTATTTTATTTTGTTCTATTTTTAAAATACTTTATTATTTATTTGACAGAGAGAGACACAGCTGGAGAGGGAACACAAGCAGGGGAAGTGGGAGAGAGAGAAGCAGGCTTCCTGCTGAGCAGGACCCCACCCCTTCCCCCCGCACTTATTTCAGGCTTTGATCCCTGGATTCGGGGATCGTGACTGAGCCGAAGGCAGACGTTTAACAACTGAGCCACCCGGGCGCCCCATGGGATAGCTATTTTACGCAACCCAGAAACCAAGGAAATACAGTGACATAAATATTTTGACTACCAGGTATTACTGAGGAAGAAAAAGTAGTGGCTTATATTTTATAGAGTAACTCTAAATAAGGTTTCTCTTCATCGAAGTGATAGGTGAAAGTGATAAGTGATCCTGAAGTGGTAAGAGGAAAATCACAGTAGAATGATCTAGAAAGTTGAAGTGTTCTATTTGGATATTTGGTTTTAAACAGGCATTCGCAACTACATTCATGCATAAAGGAGAGGCAGAAGGGAGCCAGCCTGCCCCAGAGAGCAACTACAGACACATAGCTGGTTTTGAGGCAGGCCATTTTCTGGAATCTTGACTTTAGAGAAGGCAGAGCTTGTTTATGTTTAGAGAAACTCAGGCTCTCTGGTTCATTTAGGAAAGGTCTGCATAGCTGGTCTGAAGCATACCGGTGTGCAGTGGCCTGATCAGTTAGGCATTCCGTCTGAGAAGGGCGGGTGTCAGCAAGCTCACAGGAAGTAGGCTAGAAGTATTGGATGGAGATGCTGAGACAGAAGAAAGCAGTTGTGAAACCTCAAGTTATCCAACCACCAGCTTAGTTGTAGTGGTTGCCGTTGGTTGGTGGGTTTTTTTTTTTTTTTTTTTCCTTTTTCTGACATGCCTGTGGGAGGGCCATGGGTTGGGTCAATTTTGGTGAGACAGAGATCACCAAACAGTCTACTACTCCGCAAGGGTGTGTCATTTTAAACTATCAACAGAGGATTTATCTTTTCAACCATCTCCAAAGTGGGGAGATCTGTTGACTTGTGGTCCACCCTCAGTAACCCTTGTCTCTGCAAACATCGTTGTTGATGCCATGACCTAGAACCTGAGTCAGCCTGTGAGCATGTCCTCTTACTCTGGGAAATTATCATGAGTCTCAAGGGGACGCTTTACCCTCAACACAGGCTTTCCCTGCGAGCAACTAGTCTTTGATAAAGAAGCTAAATCTTTGCCAACAAAAGGAGACCCAATTTTGGGGCACCTGAGTGGCTCAGTGGGTTAAAGCCTCTGCCTTCGGCTCAGGTCATGGTCTCAGGGTCCTGGGATCGAGCCCCACATCGGGCTCTCTGCTCAGCGGGGAGCCTCCTTCCCCCTCCCTCTCTCTGCCTGCCTCTCTGCCTACTTGTGATCTCTGTCTGTCAAATAAGTAAATAAAATAAAAAAAAAAAGGAGACCCTATTTTAATGAAATGCCCACTCTGTTTCTTAAACCTGGTCCAAAATTGTTCATATGCGTTCCACATGTCAGTTAGAAAGTTTCCTGTGGGGACGCCTGTGTGGCTCAGTTGGTTCAGCGGCTGCCTTCAGCTCAGGTCATGATCCCAGCATCCTGGGAGCGAGTCCCACATCAGGCTCCTTGCTTGACAGGGAGCTTGCTTCTCCCTCTGCCTCTGCCTGCCACTCTGTCTGCCTGTGCTCACTCGCTCTCTTTCCCTCTCTCTCTGACAAATAAATAAATAAAATCTTAAAAAAAAAAGAAGGTTCCTGTGGCTTTAAAGGTTTTCCTCATAAGATGGGAGGTGAGTTTATGATTAAGATGATTTCATTGTTAACATTTTTTTCTCAAAGATTACATCACTTTCCACACATTTCCAAATGCTATGTAGGATCAGAAACAAACAAAACACTGTCTTGATTCCAGAGAAAGCCACTTCCCCGCAGGCTTTCAGGCCTGCTCCCTCTGGAGAACACCAGGGCCTCCCACAAGTGTGCTCTGCGGAGAGTGGCTTACACGTAACCAGAAAATGGAGGGTATACTTGTTAAAATTAATTCAAGTCTGTTAGTCCTACTTTGCTCCTTTGTCCTGGGCACAACTGTGAAACAGACCCTGTTTATACCTGAACCCCAGCTCCTAGTTCTAACCCCTTCCCTCCGGTCCCCCTCCATTCTCTCTCATGTGCCTTTTCCCGTCCCCACCAACCAAGGCCGAGGCCCATGTGACTGATAATCCAGAACTTGAAATTACAACCTGAGCCAGTAAACGAAACTATATTTAAATCTTGGCCTTTCCAGACCCTTAAAGGTATTCAAATAGGTGTTTGCTCACACCACTGAATAAAAAAATGTCTGCCTGCCTCTTCACACTTTTCCTTCTCTCCCATGACTCTTGACTGAGGTGGGGAAACAGAATGAAGGGCGCCATGACTTTTGTTGTGTTGGGCGTTGAACTCTGTCAAGTGGAAAGACTTTTTTCTCTCAGCTGTTTCAGATTCAGTTCTACACTGTAGGGAGCACTTTGTAGCTCTTCGGTCCCTGGCTTGGCTAGAGATGGCTGTTTCAGCCTCTTCTGGTTCTCTTGCCTCTCACGAGGGCACTCGACTGGCCTAAATTAGAACTGAGGTGAAACGAAGCTGACTACTTTCCCCATCTTTGCTAGCCAGAAACTTCCAGTTTTTCCAGGAATGCCTTTGGGAGGGGGTGGGCTAGCTGGGTGGGGAGGCGTGGAGTTGGGTCCCTCACCTTGTTAGCCAGCCTCGTCCTGCCTCTGGACACAGAGAGAGTCAGAGCTCCGCGTGCTCCCAAGAGACAGACATACACCTGACCTGAGAGGAATGAGCTGCTATTGCAGAGCAATTGTAGGATTTTGTTGTTTATGTTACCAGAAGCCGAAGGCATGTGTGTGGGGCTGGCGTTCTAAGGGTAGGAGACCAAGGAGGAAGGAGTATATATACTGAGTTAGACTGAATTTATTGATAGTGTTGTATTTAATGGAGGTTCTGAATTTAACCATCTAGGTGCATGGAGGGGACCCTAACAAGTTAATTGTCCTGGTTAGCGAAACTCAAGATGCAGAGAGCTTACACTCTAACCAGGGGCGGAGTAGGCTAGAACTTTTGTGGGATGTTGGAGAGGCAGGAGTCCAAAGGCTTAAGGAGAAGAGAATGTTGGTGTGAATTTCTCAAGTATGACCTGCTCCCCACCACAGAGGATGCTCCCTCCACGAAAGCTTTGAGAAATCTGGGGAACACATAGTGAGAGGGTGTCCCCGTTAAGCTCTAGGGTGGTGTGGTCTTCTGTAAGGGCTGTGGCAGAGGAGACACTGGCCCTGGGGTGGGCTCTTTATCTCACCAGGCATGATGGGATCCCAGAGGACAGGATCACATTTCTACCAAGAGATAGAACTTATCCCCCTGAGACAAGGTGGGTACACTTGCCATCATGGACAGAGTGGGATGAAGGAGCAAAAAAAAGGGCTTATCCTGGAAGGCATTTTGATGATGGCTGGTTGGTTATGATCTCCCTAGGGATAAATGAGAAGGACAGCCTTCTATTTATTTTTTTTAAAAGATTTTATTTACTTATTTGAGAGAGAGAGACAGAAAGCAAGCATGAGCAGGAAGGAAGGGCAGAGGGAGAAGAAGTTTCCCCACCAAGCAGGGAGGCTGACTTGGGAACCCAGGACCCCAGAATCATGACCCAAGCTGAAGGCAGATGCTTAACTGACTGAGCCACTCAGGCACCCCTGAAGCACAGCCTTCTAAGGTTCATTTTCTCCCTCTCTATATTTTTATAAGAGGAAAGCTTCTGTCTGTAACCAGAAACCTACCTAACTTGAGTCACCACAGTGGAAAGGCCTAGCCACTTAACCCAGTTTCCAGACTGAAGTCAGACTCCCAGTGATTGAGGCCATGTTGCCTCGAGGGAACTTTCAACACTGGCTCCTGTAGGTACTGTAGATATCTCTCCACATCTTCCTCAAAGGGACTTGTGTCCATTTACTAGAGCAGTTATGTTCCTTCCCTACCAGAAAAAGAAATAAAAAGGATTACAGCGTCTCTAGGGGGAGTTGCAGAAGTTAGTGCTGGCACCAAAGACTTGAGAAAATGAAAACATGGAGAAACTTCTCACATAGCTGAGTTGATTATTTTCAATAAAGACCCTACAGCTTGAATAGCAGCTGAAATCACCCCTTCACGAGGTTTACAATAATCAAAATCACTCTCCAAAATAAACCGGCCTTCTGCACAGGTCATAGGCAAGTTAAATGGGGATGTCCTGGTAGAAACCTCATTCTCAAGGTTTCTTCCCCATTTCTGGTCCACTTCCCAGTCTTCAGTGCCTCTGCTTGTAGGTTCCTGGGTATTGTCTCCAGAACTGTTTCAAAACGATTCTTTGGGAGTGGCTTACTGTGACAGGAGGCTTATCCTAGTTGATGTGTGTACTTGCTCCTTTTCTACGGGAGCAAGATTATGGGGAAGGTGACTTTGTAGAGATATTTGGACCCGTTATCTTGTGAGGGGTGCTTGTTTTTGTTTTTGTTTTATGAGAGAGAGGGAGGGAGAGACAGAGAACACAAGTTGGGAGGAGGAGAGGAGGGAGAAGGGGAGAGAGAGAGAATCCCAAGCAGGCTCCATGCCCAGAGTGGGGCCTGACACTGGGCTCAATCCCACGACCTCCAGATCATGACCCCCACTGAAATCAAGAGTGGGACGCCACCCCAGCACCCCGTCGGGTGTTTTTTAAGTGCAGCAAAGCAGACTGACCTCTTTTCCAGGTCATGGACCATGCATTGGCCTTGGTTTCACTCTGTCGACAGTTCAATCTGCAGGCTCTTACCTCTAAGGGGAGTTTTGAGGCCAGATCTCCATCTTCATCCTTCCTGCCCTGTGTCAGTGCTGGCAGAAGATAAGGGAGTGATGCCTATTTCTGAGGACCTTTTGGACCATCTGTCCACGGCTGCTGTTCTCACAAAGTTAGGGGAGGTGTTGTGTTCTGCCTTCTCTCCCGCCACCCCCACTGACTTGGGGCACATATTTAGCAACTGAGCAACAGTCACAACTGCTGGCCTCCCAGGAGCCACTGCCCCTCTCCCTTAAGCTGTAGTGACCAGAAAAGAACATAATCAAGTCCTCAGTGAAAACCAGAAATTCCTCCATGGTGACGGGATGCTCTGGCTGGAGCGCGTGTCCCAGCCTGGCGTTCCGCAACAGCTGGGTTGAAGCAGGACCACAGACTATTTTCATGACTTCAGAAACCTGAAAGGAAATCAGCATGTGCCAGAAAGGAGACTGTGCAGGCTTACCAAAATGTAGAATTTATTCGGTTTTGATTCAGAGGACACAGGACCTCCACGCCCAAGCTCAGCTATCCTAGGCGCATCAGAAGTTCTCTTTGGCACTTGAATGTCCAAGAAGATATCTGCCAGGGGCACCTGGGTGGCTCAGTGGGTTAAAGCCTCTGCATTCGGCTCAGGTCATGATCTCAGGGTCCAGGATCGAGCCCCACATCAGGCTTTCTGCTCAGCAGTGAGTCTGCTTTCCCCTCTTTCTCTCTGCCTACTTGTGATCTTTGTCTGTCAAATAAATAAATAAAATCTTTAAAAAAAAGAAGATATCTGCCAGTGAATTATTAAGGTGGCTTGATAACAAAATCTTTCAAAATATGTTTTTTTTTAAAGATTTTATTTATTTATTTGACAGACAGAAATTACAAGTAGGCAGAGAGGCAGGCAGAGAGAGAGAGGAGGAAGCAGGCTCCCTGCTGAGCAGAGAGCCTGATGCGGGGCTCATGACCTGAGCCGAAGGCAGAGGCTTTAACCCACTGAGCCACCCAGGCGCCCCTCAAAATATGTTTTTTGAGGAGAAGAAACCTGCAGTGAGTCCTTAAAATGGGGTACAGTTGGGGCCACCCAGATATTCTGACAGTGTTCTTCAAAACTTGAGAATTCCCCCAAGGATTAGAATTTGGAAGGCTTGGTAAGAGTTTAGCAGTGTGCTAAGTTCAACAATAGCCCAGGTTTGAACTGCCCCAGGATAACATCCACTTCTCTTAGAGTAAGAGACGGCCTTTCAGGAATATTTACTGCTGCTTAGTAATTCTTCTTCTAATGCAGTTGGGGCAGGATCTGTCACCCCACTGGTAGGATGCTGTCCTCTTGGACATGGATGGGACAGCATTTGGTCCCCAGGCAGATAAACATACTGGCTTGGACCTGTCTGTTCCCAAGGAGATTGGTTTTAGACCAAGCACTATTTTCTGATTTAACCTCAGTCTGGACTTGGGTGTCCAGATGAAAAGATTCTAACATAACTGTCCATCAGAACAATTTTTGTACTTGGATAACAAATGAGTTCCAGAAATCCAACAAGTTCTACAGAGATCAGTTGTCCCTGGAGCAGCTGGACGTTTCTTCTAATGCTAGCAAAATATTGACTAAGACTCTTAACTGTCTCGCTTCCTTCTTTCTGTGAGTGGGATGAAAGAGCTGGAGAGACCCAGCTTGGGAGATGAGGGTGTTTCTCTCACGCACTGAGTGTGGGCTCACAGTTTGTGAAGCAGGAGTCGGAATCACACAGAATGGATACCCAGCTGTGTAACCGTGGCCGTGCTGCTCAACCTATCAGAGCCTCAGCTTTTCATTAAAATGTGGCTGGGCCGCTTGTGTGGCTCAGTCGGTTAAGCATCTGACTCTTGATTTTTGGCTCAGGTCATGATCTTGGGGTCCCGGGATCCAGCCCCATGCTGGGCTCCACACTCAGTTCGGAGTCTGCTTGGGATTCCCTCTCTCTCTGCCCCTCCCCCACTTGCTCTCTCTCCTTCTCTTTCTAAAATAGATAAATAAAAATTTTTAAAAAGGTGGCTCATCCCTGCTGTGCAGGATTGTGACGAGGAGGGAAGAAAACTATACCATAGCACCAGCAGGTGTCCGTGCAGTTCCTTGGGAGGCTGTGAGGATGAGGGGATGCTCGAAGCTTCTGCGGGAGTGGCGTGGAGGCATCCCCAGGTCAGGAGCAGCCAGCAGGCTGGTTTGTCACTGGTGGTGTTTTTACTTTTCCATCTTCCCGTTGGAGAGGCAAGTGGTGAATTAGAGTGTGGAGCATGCTTTTTGGTGTCAGATGGGGTTTAGATGTCAGTCTTAACTTGTTGGACTCGCATACTTATTAATTACATGGCTCTGTGGGCCTATTTTCCCAGGTCTAAACTCTCAGAGCTGTTGTGAGAAATCACACTGATGCCCATGAAGTATCCTGCCCTGTATCTGACATGCAGGAAAGACGCCACGATGCTGCCATTTTTACCTGTGTGGTCTTCATACTGTAGAATAACTGTTTGTGGAAGGAGCGGATAAAGCCGCAGTCTCATATGTCGGGGGCGTATATACAAAGGCAGGCATTGTAACTTATTTGAAGGCTCAGAAGAGTATACGTCCAATGAGTCTTTATAAATGGTATTGTTAATGATTTAGTAATATATCTGAAGCTTAATTTATTATCCAATACTTACGGCAGCTACATCATCATTTCCTGCAAGTTAGATGTACAAGGTTGTTGATTAATTTTATAATGGACACAGAGTGGGTTTCAGGGTATTGAATACTTTATAAGAGATAGCAGGTTAAAAATAGTTTACTGTTTTCTTACATTTGGGGGAGTTAAAATATATTTTAAAACCTTTAATAATATATCCTTAGGTAGAGTTAGACAAGGGGAGAAAGAATTAAAATAAACAGAGTTGGGGGCACCTGGGTGGCTCAGTGGGTTAAGCCTCTGCCTTTGGCTCAGGTCATGATCCCAGGGTCCTGGGATTGAGCCCCGCATCGGGCTCTCTGCTCAGCGGGGAGCCTGCTTCCCCACCTCTCTCTGTCTGCCTGTCTGTCTACTTGTGATCTCTGTCTGTCAAATAAAAAATAAAATCTTTTAAAAAAAGTAAACAGAGTTGGATATGAAAAGAATAGCTATGCCAGGAAACGAGACATTGTATGTGTCCAAAACTACCAGTGACCTGTAGCTTCAGAAACAATGTCATGATGGCATTAGCCATTTGGAACCTGTGGTAGACAGTCCTAACATACTCCGCCGAGTTAGTCACCATCATTTCCCCGTTGTCTATCCTAATGGGTTATAAATCCATTTTAATTAAAAGTGGTGAACAACCACTTCAATAAGCATAACCCCATTTCTAATACAGTATGGCTTTGACACCTTTGAATTAAAAAGATCCAACTTTAGCAGGAGATGAGGGAAGTTGACAATTATCGGGTGAATTTAGGTTGTGTGCTTGATTGGATAAATTGGATCTCAAGGTGGGTTTTGCACTCGATTGGAGTATTAGCTGTGGGCGTGGCCAGGGTTCCACGGATGATTTCCAAATCTGTACCTCCCTTCTTTGTAGACTGGAGACTTACTGGCAGATGCAAAGAAGCAAAATCTCCCGTACATGTACATTGGGAACATTCACAGCTTTTAAATGGGTAAAACCATGATTAGACAGTCCCTAAAATGTATAGATTCAGAAGCTGTTTTGATTTTTTTCCTTTCTTTCTTTTTGGCTGAAGCCCTTTAGAATTACATGTTGGGTTCAGCCAGATACATTTCAATCTTGGGGTTTTTTTCTTTAAGGAAAGTAACTTATGTATGCTAACTAGTGCTTGAAGGAAAGTTTCCTGATCCTTTTAGAAATATGCCAAGGAATATCAGCAGAATATGAATTCCTCTCATGTAAGGAAAGAAGCTGTGCATTTTAAAAATAGTGATTCCCTCTAAAAATTTCCTTTTAAGCATTTCCTCCTTCTCTGTGCACATCATGTATAAAATGACTTTTTTTTAGATAGAAGGAAATCAAATGGACACAAGCTCTTCTGCCCTAAAGAAATCTTTCGTACATCGAGTGGTGTCATGAGTGGCAGGAGGATCACAGAACCTGTCCCCTAGGACTGGAGGGGACCTTAGGAATCATCTGGTTGACCACCTCAGTCTGTAGATGAGATGCAGGCAGGCCGCTTGCCCACAGCCTGTCTGTGCTGAGAGCACGCCCACGACAAGAACCTCGGCTTCCTGACGCCAGGTCACTGTGCTTTTTGCAATCTCGGTCGCCCTCTGTATGTCCTTTTGTTTAGGACTTGGACTTTTTGGCATTTGCTGGATTTACACATTTTGTTAAGGAGAAAATGGCTAATTTTAAAAAATATTTTATTTATTTGACAGAGAGAAATCACAACTAGGCAGAGAGACAGGCAGAGAGAGAGGAGGAAGCAGGCTCCCCGCGGAGCAGAGAGCCCGATGCAGGGCTCGATCCCAGGACCCTGGGATCATGACCTGAGCCGAAGGCAGAGGCTTTAACCCACTGGGCCACCCAGGCGCCCCGAAAATGGCTAATTTTTAAATGCATGAGTGATTGAGGTGGAAAGTGTGTTACAAACATACTTGATGGCAGAACTTGAATGAACTCAATTGACTCTTTCTTAGTTACCCTCTTTTACTCATAACCAAAAATGAAGTGTCTGACTATGGGACCAGATGGCTTATAGCATATATTTTTGACCTTTTAGAACAGAAGAATCGATAACGGAAGACGACAAGAGGAGGTATGTTTAACATTGAAGCTGGCTTTAATTTGAATAATTTTCGCTATTGTCCATGGATTAATTTAATGCATGGATATAATTTAACACTGTATGTAGTACATGATCAATAACACAGATTATACCCAGACAGCTTCTGGCACAGAGAATACAGGTAGGAGGGTGTGATCTGAAAAAGAACTTGCCCTGGGTTCATAATCTTTGCCTTTAGGCAAGCTTGGGTTTTGTCCTGTGCACATGGCCTGTGCTAGTTTCTATCATGTGGCCTTTGGATGTGCTCTTCTCTCCATCAGATGACTTCATTCACTCTCCCTGCCCACTCCACCCTCCCTCTCCTCCTCTGGTGGTCTGCACCCTACTCTCATTACTCATTAGCTCTCTCTCCTCCCCTCCTTTCATGTTTGTATCTACCTCCAGGGAAATGTTCTGTGTGTCCACAGCACCTACTACCACGCTGACCACTCTGAATTCTTCATGAACGTTGATGGATTAACCATACGATGTTACTCTATGGATATTTGTTCCTTTACGAAATAATAAACATCCCGATGTCTTTTCCTCTTTCTCATAACAAGTGAAATATCTGAAAATTCTATTCACTTAACTTAGCTTTCTTTTTTCATGTAGAGCTTCTTTTTAACATAGAAAATTTATATTTCCAAGGGCAATAATGTTCTAAATTCTACTTTTGGAAAGTCTTGAGTTATTTTAATAGTTCTGTAATTGTTGGCAGTACTCCATGCTTCTATCATTTTCTGCAGATACAGAATATCATTGATAATGGTCTGATTTTTCCGTCTCTGCTTGTTTTCTCTAAGAAACTATGGAGGGGTGTATGTCGGGCTGCCATCCGAGGCTGTCGATATGGTATCCAACCAAACAAAGACTGTACGAAAAAGTAAGTAAAATGGTGAGATTTACTTTCTCTCAATATGTATCTTTTTGTTTTGTGAAAAAAAAATATGAAATTTATATTTCAGCATGCCTGACTCAACCTACATATTACTCAGTTGCTGTTAATCATGTAGAAAAAGCCATTATCTGTTCATTGTAATCATTCGTTGAAATTGCCACCTGTGTGATGAGAGAAGTTCCAGAGCAAAATTTAGCTTCTGTTTGTGGTTATGTTCCATGGATGAAACAAATTCTTCTCCATGGGTAAATTTACATTTGTTGTTAATTTCAGTGATGATCCGTATGACAATGAAAACAAATTTTTTTTAAGTTTATGGAGTTTTTGTAGAAATACAGGTAAATTCTTATAACATATTCCTGTAATGTACTGATAGATGTCTGATGGTTAGAGGGAAATCAACTGCATATTGTATAATTAAATGAAGGGAGGCCCCTTTTTGTTTCAACAGGTAGTAATCGTGAGGCTAATGTCTTTTTGGTAATAGGCTCCAATAACAGTAGCCACAGAGCTAGCTTCTGGCTTAAATGTGGGACTCCTGGTAAAGAATGCTGGTTTACCAACCGCTATACAGTTGTCTGATGCATAGTTTTAAAGGACTGTTAATATGTTTCATTTACACACAGGCTGTGTTATTACCTTATTTCAGTGTACTATAGTTCTTTGTTCCTCATCACTGTTTTTCTGCATTGTCATCTTAGCAAATACATATATGTCACTAATCTTTGTTGTTTTATAGGAAACTAGACTGTGATCTTTATAATCTGAACATTTAACTTTTCTTAATTTTCTCTTTAAGATTAGAAGAAAATATGACTCCATAACCAAGAGGTACTGTATTTTTTCTGAATCATTTTACATATTTAGCCTTGATGATGAGTCAACTGTAGATACTGTTGCTAGCTCTTTCTGAAAATCTTGAACTTCAAGATTAAGAGGGGTCTTATCTTGTGGTTTAATCTATAAATGGATCATGTAATATTGTAAAGGGGTCTTTGATAATTAGATCAGTTTTCTTTGCAATTACTTTTATTTTTTGTTTTATTTTGCTTCAGGTGCAAACTCATTTAATAAGTAA
This sequence comes from Meles meles, assembly GCF_922984935.1. NCBI lineage: Eukaryota > Metazoa > Chordata > Mammalia > Carnivora > Mustelidae > Meles > Meles meles. The sequence continues at coordinate 16,637,871 of NC_060072.1, read as the reverse complement.
ACCTAACTCATTTAATAAGAACAAGCTAAGTGTTTGCCTAAAACATGAGGGTTTCACTCTTCACTGCCAGAAACTGAGGTGCTAAGACTTTGGAAATGACAGATAGGGAGGTAGAATTATCCTAAGAAGAGCAGGAACAAGGACAGGAGAAAACAAGCTCTCCTTTATTAACCCTCTGTGTGCCAGTTTCTAAAAGATCCCATGCAGGATTTTCATAGAGGCAGAAAGTCTCAGTTTATCTGGTCCAGCGAGGCACATGATGCTTGGTTCCCCGCTGCCTCTCAGTCTTGCTGACTGACACCTGGCCTCTTGAGTATCCCATGATCAGGAATGCCCTACCTCCTGAGATAGCCCATTCTCTTTTGGGAGTCAGACAACCTTGGATATGAATTCAGGCTCTTTCACTTACTAGCGGGGCAAGTTACTTTCCCCTTGTCGCCTCCATTTTATATTCTGTAAAATGGCACCAATACTTAGCTTGAAGGCGTTGTTAGGATTCCATATGAAATGAATGATTGTTTCTGTGATATTGTTAGGATTCAATATGATATAAATGGTAGTTCCGGTGATTGTTGTTTTCATCATCCCACTCTTCTGTTTTGTAACAACAATCCAGGCTTTGGCAGACTCAAAGCAAAACTGACTTTACACAGAACCCACTTCTTGCTAAGGGCCCGTTACTGAAGCTGGTGTTTGGGTTGGGGAGGGGTCACGGGATAAACTTAACAGGTGGAGACAAATAAGCTTTCCCACTGGGGGAGAGGGACAGAGACTGTAAGCAGTTTCTTCCTAACAAGAGTCACAACAGTCTTGGGTAGCCAGTTCTTCGAAGACCATCTCCTCAAGGTGAAAGCTTTATGGAGCTTTATTCCCTAGTGCCCATGACCACATTGTGGAGTTTGAGTTTCTGTTTGGACATTTGCTGAGATTTTCTATTTCTAGTACTTTTAGGAGTTCTAACCCTCTAGGTTCCCTGCCAGTTTTCCACCATGCAGAAGTACTTTTGTTATTTGCATCAAATAGAAAAGACAGTCTAGTTGAGTCAAGCATATGTTACCCTCCTGAAAATGGGTTGTTTTTCAAAAAGGATGGGAACAGAGTGGAAAGAGGTGTCACGTAGCTAGGTATCAGGAGGTGTGGTAACTCTGTCACTAACACAGGACCTCGGAGGAATCCCTAACTTCCTCTCAGGCTTTTTCAAGTTTGGTTTTCTCGTGGGACGGTTGGACAAGATGGTTGTTCAACTTTGTGTGTGGATCTCAAATTCCCTGATAACAATTTAGCAATCTTGCTGGTAAACCAGCCCACAACTTGAGACTGCTAGCTAAAATATCTCTTTATTGCCTGTGACTATAAACATATTTTATTGTCATCCCTGTCCGTTTGAATTGACTGAAAAGTGCTCTAAGTTGAAAGGCTGTCCTTTTTCCATAGTTGGTAAGCATCTGCCATGATACTTGCCTGCAGTATGTTTGAGCTCATGGCTTTCTGGGCTTAAATTATTGGAAAGAGGGGAGCCAGGGCTGGCTCAGTCTGTTAAGTGTCTGCCTTCGGCTCAGGTCTTGATCCCAGGATCCTGGAATGGAGCCCCACTTTGGGCTCCCTGCTCAATGGGGAGTCTGCTTCTCTCTCTCCCTCTGCTATTCTTCCTGCTTGTGTTCTCTCTCTCTCTCTCTCAAATAAATAAATACATAAATAAAACCTTTTTTTAAAAAAAGTAATTGGACAGGAACACTGAGGAGAAGACTGTCCTTTGCAGAGGAAGCTATTTTATGGAAAGGATTGGAGACACTTTTTTTGACCAACATGTCAAATCTCTCAAAATAATGATACTAAACTACCTCAATGACCGGCGTTCAAAGTTATTTTGGTGAATTTTTGAAGCAAATTGAGGAATGACTTCAGAATCTGTTACAATACTTACATCGCGGTACAAATGTGTAGTTTCTTCTACAAATGACCCTCGGCTGGGCGTTATGCCCACCTAGATGTACGGAGCACCCGGGCGCAGGGGATGCTCTCAGATGCCCGTGGAGGGACTAGCTGGAGCCGGTTCTCCTGGGAGAGCTGGACAGAGCGTGGAGGGCTGCCCCTCTCCTAGCAGGGTCTGACCCCGCAGGGGGAGGGATGGCATCACGGCTGAGCAGTCTGTATCCTTAAATTGGGTGATGTTGAAGTGCAGCGTGGCCTGGCCATTATCACATCATATTTTACTTCGAAGTTCATCAGTCTCTGTCCCCACGGCTCTTCATCGCTTTTGTAAAGTGTCATCTGTGCTTAGCACTGTGCCGGCCACATACTCAGTCTTAAGTATTGAGTGACTCTTGGAGGTGTGTTTTACTGAGAAGAAAATCAGTAAATAATTTGTAGGCTTAAAGCTGATTTTTTTTTTTTCTAAGCCGTCCTTTGTTAAGCTTGCTGACTCTTTTTCCTCTTCTGTTTGTGGTCTTCACAGCTTGCTCATTAAGACTTGGAAGGAATAGCACTCCACGGGCCGTCCTGACGTGCACAGAAGTTTCCAAGGAAATTCTACTTGGTCGCCCTCTCTGCCTCCCCTCTCCACCCCACCCAAATTCTCAAGTTGTAGTTGAACCCACGGGTACATGTAGAATGTTGTGGTCCTAGAAAGGAATCGGATAAACAATGCACAGGTCTCTGGAACTTTCTGGGGTCCTCCTGAGAAAAACAGGCTGACAAACTGCTGGTGTCTGGAGCCGGCCTGCTGTGTCTGGCGGCATTTTCTCCCTGGCTATTCAACGCAGCTCATGAGAATCATATCTTTTCACCGATACTTTTTTGATAGTTTTTATATAATGAGATCCATATTCTATTTATAACTTCAGCGAAGAAGGCACTATAAATGAACTCCCTAAAGTAATATATTTGTGGGTTACCTTTCACTATTTTTATGTTACATTGATTTTTAGCTGTGAAATGGTTAAATTGATTCTTACTTTTCTCTTTTCCCTTTTTTACTTTGGGTTTTCTCCTTTCTGTAAGTGTCAGAGACTGTCTTCTGTTAGGAACAACGTATGACCTTGCAATGTTGAAAAAAGCCACCGAAATTTGCATGCCCTACGCACATTTTGATTAACTTTCCATTTTCTGTAGTTGAAGGCTGACGTCACCGCAAATCCTTCACAGTCATTGATCCTCCCACCCTCCTCTGTGGGATCCCGGCCTCCCTTCGTGTTAATCCTATGCTATTTTCAACGACTTGTGACTGATGGTTAGTTAGTGGGGTGTTTGGAAAGCTCTTAATCTGAGGCTGGCCACGTGTAGCCATTTGGTACTACGATGTAGATTACTCAGTTTACCAATATATTTCAACAATTAAAACATTTTTATCCCTCTTTACCTGGATTTCATCATTGTTTTTTTTTTTTAAAGTTCACTTTCAAAGAAGTCACACATTGTGTATAGACACTATATCAGTCTGTAAAGGTAGGGAATAAATAGGCTACCATGGAAAACCAAAATTTTTCATAAGAAGGAAAAGATTATCTTATAAATCTGGTCCATAGGGATATCAAATTTGTAAAATATCAGAAGTGATCTTCTGAGCCGGTGGTGAGAGCTGAGTCTCGGATCTTGCTTTCAGTGGCTGCTGGCTGCACGCATGTGACGAGCCCTAAGACCCAGCTCCGAGGAGAACGTAAAGCACTCCTAGGGGCTCTTGGTCCTACTAGCTGTCGTCGGTATTTTATTAAGACAGTTTATTGGGAGGAGGTTCAAGATGGCAACATGGGAGGATCCCAGCCTCGTCTCCTCCCACAGACGCAAAAATCTACAGCGACATACGAAACCGCTCCCTCTGAAAACAGAACAGCGAGCAGCTCCACAGCAGAGGATAAAAGGGCCATATCGGGATGGGTGGGAGGGGCAGAGGCATGGTCTTGCAAGAAACCCCAGGCTAGGCACAAAGACCAGCAGCTGGGAGGGATCTCATTACTACAGAGCTTATCCCTGAGGAGGGAGGGCTTTGTGCTCCACATCGGATACCGTGTTAAACTGCATCAGAGGGATGAGCACCCAAAGCACCCACAGGGCTTACGGCCAGGGGATCCACAGGGCTTTAGGGAGTGGAAAATCCATTTTTAAAGGCTCATGTACAGACCCACTTAACCCAGGACCCATCATGAAACCCCGACCATATACTTAGGAGACTCATTTGTTAACCCTAGCGTGTCTGCCAGAGTGACAAGAATCTGTTGGGCCTCTCTGGGGACAGAGGTGCTTGGTCAGACACCAATTTTGCATTCTCCTTCTGCCTTGTTGGGACTAGTGCTAGGGGGTGGTGGTCGCCATTTTTATCCACCCCTTTCCCCACCCCAGCCCGATACCTCTGGCGGAGGTCCTGCCCCTGTGCACCACAGCAGAGAGTGACCCTGCCCTGGGGGGAGGTACCTTCCCCCACACCCACTTTGCCATCCAGAGGACATGAACCCCCCACACCGGGGAAGCCCTCGATCCCCTGGCTCTGGCGGCTGAGGACGATTGTGCTCTGGACCCCATGGGTCTGACACAGACAGTCCTTGACAGGTCACCCCTAGGCCACTGTACAAACAGTAGATGGAAACACTCTCAGCCTTCATGGGAAAGAAGCATAGTTTCTTGTCCCGGAGCTCTGGCCTGAGGGACAGGCTATAGGTCTGGCATATAGTCCTAGGCCACAGAGGCGCCCCCAGGGAAGACGGGCAGGGAGATAACCATATTCGTGGCCACACATACCACCCCGAAAGGAGCTTATATACCTCTAAAGCCACAAGCTTTGCAGTTATCTCCCTGAGGACACCTCTAGACTTCTTGGTCTGGAAGTCTGCAGGGTTTAGGATTGCAGACCCACAAGACCTTGTCTATTTGCACACCCTGAAAGCTGCTGGCTGTGGGTCTGGCTTGATCCACACCTAAAAGAACTAGAAGAAGAACGAATGAGGCCCAAAGTCAGTAGAAAGAAGGACGCAATAAAGATCAGAGTGGAAATAAGTGAAACAGAGACTAGAAAGATAACAGAAAAAGATCTGTGAAATGAAGAGTTGGTTCTCTGAAAAGATAAAGCTGTTGAGCCTTAAGACAGGCTCACCAATTAAAAAAGACAAGTCTCAAATAAAATAAAAGATGAAAGGGAAGTTACAGCTGAGACTATGGAAATATAAAACATCATAGCAGACCACTACAAGCAATTGTACACCCCAAACCTGGACAATCTGGAAGAAATGGATAAATTCCTAGAAACACACAATCTTCTAAGGCTGAATCTTGGGAAAATAGAAAATCTGAATAAACCAATTGCTAGCCAGGAGATTGAATCAGTAATCCAAAACCTCCCAGCAAACGAAAGTCCAGGACCAGATGGCTTCACTGGTGAATGCAATCAAACATTCAAAGAAGATGAAGTACCTATCCTCAGACAAGGACGCCACAGAGAAGCACATTAAAGTTCAGGTCAGTAACCCTGATGGACATAGATGCAAAAAGTCCTCAACAAAATACTAGCAAACCAGGGATGCGTGGCTGGCTCAGTCAGTTAAGCGGCTGCCCTTGGCTCAGGTCATGATCTCCGGGTCCTGGGGTCAAGCCCCATGTTAGGCTCCCTGCTCATCGGGGAGTCTGCTTCTCCCTCTCCCTCTGTGCTCTCTCTCTCTGTCTCTCAAATAATGAAAAAACATCTCTTAAAAAAATTCTAACAAACCAAATTCAACCGTACATTAAAAGAACCATACACTGTAATCAAGGTTGATTGATCTTGGAGATGCAAGGATGGTTAATGTCCACACGTCAATCAATAAGGTACATCACATTAACATTTGCACATAAGGATGAGCTGTTGTGTGGCAAGAAGCACGAAGGAGAGGCCAGGAGACTCCCCAGCAAGTGCACAGGGAGAGCTGCCTCCGTTCCCAATGACTCAACAGCCCTGGCCCTTGTCTGCCTCGGCCGTGTGACTTGGCTTCTATGAAAGAAATTCATGGCGCTGTGATAAATTCTCCCCTTTGCTTTAGCTTATGTTGGTTTCTGTCCCTAGATACCAAGACACAGTCTCATTTTTCCATTTACACTGTCCACCACTTCAGTCTCAAATCTCACGAACCTGGAATTTTATAAAAACCTGTGGACTTTTAACATGAAAAAATATACATATATGTATTGACATAAGACTCAGTAAGACATGACCATAATACCCATGCTCTGGTCCCATAATGGCATGTAGATGGGACATCAGCCGTTTATCCCACGGAGGTTAGCAGGCTACTTTTAGAAAACTTTTAATTTTGAAAGAATTTTAGATTTACGGAAGAGTGCAAAGTTAGCACAGACTGTTCCTATGTACCCTTGACCCAGCTTCTATTGTGAACATCTTACATAAACTTGTCAAAACTAAGAAATTAAACATTAGTGCAAACTAAACTAAAGATTTTCGTTAGATTCCTTTAGTTTTTCCATAAATGTCCTTTTTCGGTTCCAGGACTCAATCTGAGATTTCATCGCCATCCATTGTTTTTGGTCGTCCTGTCTCCTTAGTCTTCCTGTCTAGATGGTTCCTTGGTCTCGCCTTGTTTTTCCTGACCCTGACACTTCTGAAGCCTCCTGATAGATATTTTGTAGTATTTCCCTCAATCTGGATTTGTCTGATGTTTTCTGATGATTGGACTGGGGTTATAGGCTGAGGGGAAGATGTTCCCCGTCATCACATATCCTATCTCGTGATTTCACCATGACTTGTTGCTGATGATACTGACCACAATCACCCGCTAGGTTAGGGGGGATCTGTCAGGTTTCTCCACTACAAGGTTTCTAGTTTTTCTTTTCCAAACTCTGCCCTATCTAAGTGAGTCACTAAGTTTATAACATACTCAGAGGAAAGGAGAATGAAACTCCGCCTCCCGGAGGAAGGAGCACGAAGGGATTTTTAGACACCCGTTAAAAGCACTAAGGTCAAGAGTATTTTGAGGGAGATACTTGGAGACCCCGACAATGTCCTGTTTCTTCTCCCATGAATTTTAGCATTCACCCTTGGAAGTTTCCTGCAGCATTGAACACTGTGGTGTTCCGGTGTTGATTTTCTGCTTCCCTCATTCCTTCATATGTATTACTCAGAATTCTTCTCCAAGGAAAATGTATCCCTTCTCCCCCACTTACCTATTTATTCAATCACTTATTTATATCAGCATTGACTCACGGATGTTCATTTTGTTCTTTAGGTTATAATCCAGGTCTGTCACTGTTTCATGGCTCAATCAACTTGAATCAATGACCAATGGTCAAGCGACCATTGGTCATTGATTCAAGTTGATTCTTGACATGACCCAAGCTTCCCCCAATCCCCGGCCTTAGGTTGACTTTTAATAGCAAGCTAGCCCGTAAAATAAAAATCCAATTCAAAAGTTAAAACATATTCCCAAAACTTCATCAAATTTTATTATAAATGAATAGTGTTTTCCATATTATGACAAGTCTTCACATTTTCCTTCAACTAGACATTATTTAAATTTAGAACATTGTGATTCTTACATGCTAATAATACTTGCCTCCCACTTACCTCTGTCTTAAGGTTAATGCTTATAATCTTTATTAAGTACTTCAAAAATCTTGAGTGAAAGACTTAAAGAAGGAGAAACAGTAACATTAAGATCTTTCAAAAGAAAAGTGAGAGAGTAACGAAGCCTTGAAAATGCCTGAAATTCAAGGCAATGTCTTTTCAAACACTATATCCTGGTTCTTTGTAAAATTGTTATTAAAAAGATATAGATGAGTTTCAGAGAATTTCTGATTAATAGAAAAGGTTTTCTTAAGCATCTCTCTAAGCTAGGAGACATTTATTCCTAGTCTCTGTTAAGAAAGATGGCTTGAGTTCAGTGTTGGAAGAAACTGCTCCAATCTGGAATGGAGAAGTCTGGTTTTGGCAAGTGCAGCCATCTCCTGGGGTGAAAGGAAGAATGGTGGGCCTGATAAATTGCGTTCTCCAAAGTGATCTGGAGTAGGCTTTAGGGATGGAGGCAGAATGATAGACGATGCTAAGTCAGCACAATGGGGAAGCAGTCTCTGGGTGTTTGAGTTGGCAAGAGCTTGAAGAGGAAGAGAAAACAGCTTGAGTTCTGCAAATGAGAGCAGGGTTATGAGGAATTTCAGGAGGGAAAAGTTACGTAAGAGGCCTTCCCGGGAAGATATTTGGTTATTTGCTTATTTATACTTGGTACATATGATAAATTCAAGCAGTGTAAAGTCATGTGCTTTTTCTATAGATTGTGTCCTAATACCCAGTTCTGATTTGTAGTTGCTTATCAACAATTGCCAGTCAAGTTCTTTTTGTGTCTCAGATGGGTACTAATTACTAACGGTATGGCTGAAAGCCCCAGTCCCTGAATTCTTGGCTTTTTATTATTTTTGAAGATATTATTATTTATTCGTTTGAGAGAGAGAGAGAGAACATGAATAGTGGGGAGGGGTAGAAGGAGAGAGAGAAAAGGAGACTCCCCGCTGAGCTGAAAGCCCAATTCGAGGCTCGATCCCAGGACACAGAGATCATGACCTGAGCTGAAGGCAGACACTTAAGCCTACTGAGCCACCCAGGCGCCTGCACTGTAGGCTCTTTAGAACAGTGGGGGATATGCTTGGTAACCGGATATGTATGTATAGAGCAGTGGCCAGTGTTGGCGTGGATTACTTTGGGAGCACAGACCAGGAGCAAGTAAGTCAGACTGGCAGGTTAGGAAAGACCCCCACAGGGCATCCCCCGCAGAACCACATAGGAAAGTGTGAGATGGTCAGCTGGAGATGGGAGAAAAAGACTTCAGGCACAGAACTTCAGGTGCAAAGAAAGCCCTGAAGGCCCTTGGAGTGTCCTGGGAACTGCTAGGACTTCATCTAGGTGGGTGCTGATGGTGACAGGTAGGGTGGGGGGTGACAAGGTGAGTTGGTGAGGGGCTTCCTGAGCTATGCTGGAACTTCTGAAAGCAGTGGGAAGGCGCTGGGGAGAGGCAGTCATGGAACTTATGTGCTGGGCTCTTCCATTTACCCCTTGTCTGGGGCCGTTGGAAGGTTTGCTCTTGCCATCTGTTCCAATTCCTGGTTTGTGGGTCTCTTTGTGGGAGCCATGAGTAATGCTATTAATAGTACTGTTACTAGCAAATAGTATTTACTATAATAGTAATTTATAGTACTATTGATCTCTCTGTGGGAGGCCACAGAGTAATTTACTATTAATAGTATTTACTGTAGTAAGTAGTATTGAATAGTATTTATTAGTAATAGTAATAGTAATACTATTAGTTCTACATGGTGAAGGTGGGGCTTCCCATTTAATCTATAACACAAAATACTTGGAGTTTTCAGACACAGTGCAATTCATAGAAAGGTTGGAAAGATAACTAAGAGTTTGATAAGGTTTGTCTCCTACACGAGACCGCATCTTCAAGACTGGAAGAGGTGACTGCTTGTCTAATGTTATCTAACGTATAGAAACCAATGTAGAGAGTCAAGAATAATGAAGAAACGTAGGCATCTGTTCCAAATGAAAGGTTCCATCAAGAATATCAAACATTGGGGCACATGAGTGGCTCAGTCGGTTGAGCATCCAACGCTTGGCTTTGGCTCAGGTCATGATCTCATGGTTGAGGGGACGAGCCCCATGTTGCGCGCTGTGCTCAGCAGGAAGTCTGCTTGAGATTCTCTCCCTCTGTCCCAGCCCTTGCTCTCTCTCTCCATTAAATCTTAAAAAAAAAAAAAGAATATCAGAAACATTGCCTTAAGACAGGGTCATTCCCCTTCCAGCACCGGAAATAACCAGATATCTAGTCATTAGGTTTTTGGTAATGTTGAGGTCATCCTATTGTTTCGTGCATTTCTCCCATTTCTTTTTCCACAAAACCATTCCATTAAATGCAGTCAAACTTCTTTGTCCAGTAGGGACATTAATGCTTAGATAACTTTGCACTCAATGACATATTTTGCTTATTCTCTAAATATTTAATTTTGAAGTACTGCAGACTCCTTAGAAGAAAAGTATATTCTTGTATATTTGTATAAAATTGTATATTATTTTCCATTATTCTTAGAATTGGGTTCTCTAGACCCACACTGAAGAAATGGCCTTATGTTGGTAAGTGAAAGCAAAATAATTTGTAACTCTCTCCCAGACAACGAGCAACTGTGGTGTCTTCTCTAGAACAGTAGTACCTTTGAGACAATTTCAAAGCCTTTGGCAACTCATTTGGTATTAGTGGCAACATTTCCTTTTCATGGGTGAATAATATTCCATTTAATTTATTTATATATGATATATAATAATATAAAAGCATAATATTAGCACAAGATATATAATGAAATGCTGTGTATTATATAAAGTACATATCATTATTATATATCTTCTTTCTTCTTTATGCTCTCATCCGTTGAGGGACACTTGGATTGTCTCTATGTCTTGGCTCCTGTGAATAATGCTGCAATGAACGTAGGAATGCAGATATTTTTTTGAGATACTGATTCCATTTCCTTTGGATATATACCTGGAAGTCGGATGGCTACATCATATGGTAGTTCTATATTTAATTTTTTGAGGAATTGCCATATGTTTTCCCACAATGGCTGTGCTAATTTATATTCCCATCAACTGTGCACAAAGGTTCCCTTTTCTCCACATTCTCACCAACACTTGTTATTCTCTGTCTTTCTGATTAAAGCCATTCTAACAGGTGTGAGGTAATATTTCATTATGCTTTTGATTTATATTTCTTTGATGATGTTGAGTATCTTTTCATATATCTGTCCATATATCTGTTGCCATTCATACGTGTTCTTTTGAGAAATGTGTATTTGGGGTTTTTGCCATCCTTTAAATTGGGTTATTTCCTATTGAGTTGTTTGAGTTCCTTATATATTTTAGATATTAACCCTGTATCAGATGTATGGCTTGCAAATATTTTTCCCATTCTGTAGGTCCTCTCTTCACAATGTTGATTGTTTGCTGTACAGAAGCTTTTTAGTTTGATGCAACCCCATTTGTCTATTTTTGTTTTTATGCATGTAGATCATTGGCTTTCATTCTGTGAGGTGGGAAGCCCTTGGGTGGTTTGGAGAAGAGTCATGTGGTCTAAGTTTTAACAGAATTATAGGCTGCTGTGTTGTGTGTGGTGAGGATGGAGGCAGGTACATCAGTTGCAAGGTGGTTGGAATAACCTTGGAGAGGGATGATGATATTTTAGAAGAGGGTGGGAGCATTGGAAGTAGTCAGATTCTAGATGTATTTTGAAGGTAGAGCAGATAGAATTTGCTGATGCATCAGATGTGGGATACAAGAATAAAACAAGAATTAAGGAGTGCTCCAAGGATATGGGTTGAGCAACTGGGAAAATGGAGCTGCCATTTGCTGAGATGGGGAAGATTTGGGGAGGAGTAGGTTTGAGGGATAATCAGGTGACTGGGCACATTAACTCTGAGATGCTTCTTCCACTTCAAAGTGGGGACTTAGAAAAGGAAGGTAAGATGGCAGGAGGGAAGATGTATATATACAGTGTACTCATGGAATTTATAGCCATAGGGTGATGGGATCGCCAGCAGAGTAAGTAGATGGAGAAGAGATTGAAGGGCTGAGTCTTGACCACTCACTGTTTGGGGCTCAGAAGATGAGGAAGGACCAGCAAAGGAGAGTGAAAAGGTGGAGAGGGGGTAGGGTGGAAGGTGAGAGAAAATGTGGGAGTTTGGTGTCCTGGAAATCACACACAGAGAGCACTGAACAGGGTACTGTGTTAGAAGCGCCCCACCGTGGCAAGTGGTTAGGACAACCATACTCTCACAGGCACAGATTCCCATAGAAACAAAGCCATTAGGAACAGAGAAGAGAGTCTGGAGATTCTGATTTCGTTTTAGGCAAATGGTCTGTTAAAAAAGCAACCCTCTTTAGATCCATTATAATTATTGACTTAAATATATTTTCAACTGATGTATGTTCTGTTTGGAGCTAAAGAATGAAATCCATAGTTTGGGATTTCCTAATTCTGAGCACAAGGGTGGTATATTGAGAGGGAGTGATCGAAGGAGATTGTGTCTTTTGTGGACAAATTATTGTCTTTCTGTGATTTCCTGTAGCTTTAGTGCAGTTACAGTTATTAAAAAACAACAACAACAACATGTAAACTGGGAAAGTGATGAGTGGACCATGAACCTGACCTCCTGGATCTCAGAGCACTAATTAAGCCACAACAGCCACAACAGGGCTGGAACAAGAGTAGATAGATTGACAGACCAGAAGATAAAACACATCCAGATCAATATAAATTTTGCATATAATGTCATAAAAAATTAGAATGTAAAGGAAGTTTATATTTTCAAAATGGTGCTGAAAACAATTTACCACCTGGGTGGAGAAACGGCGAGAGTCACCAAATAATCTCTCAATATATTTGAGTGCATGTGAGCATTATGTGAATTATAAAACCAAACGAAAGGAAAATATTGGTGACTATTTTTCTGACCTAGACTGGAAGAGATTTATGTGAATGACACATAACGCTGAGTCCATAAAGTGTTGTTGGATCTGACTATGTAAAACATGAAAGCTCATGTATGTTTGAAAAAACAAGCCTGGGAATGTTTAACAGCAAACAACTGAAAAAGACACAAGAAATATTTGTGACAGAGGGTTAACGAGTTTTCAAAAGTGCTCCTAGATGAAGGGCTTAAGAAAATTATGAACAAAGAAACAAAGGGCAATTCACAAAAAGAATACAAATGGCCAGTGAATCACTGTGGCGTGGGGATGGAGTTCAGCCTCATTAAAATCAAATATTGCTAATAAAAGTAACAATTTTCACCTCTGAAACAGTACTCCTCCGCACCCCCTTGTGGTCATCCGCCGCAGTGCAAGCACCTGCTGCTCCATTAAGAGGGCCGGTCTTGGTCACGTGACTCTCCAGCATTCCTCCTCGCTTTCAACATCCCTGCTTGGTCTCCCAGCTCCTTGACCTTATCTTCCGCAATTAACTTGCTCTCTACCCAGCCTCTGACACTTACTCCCACCGCACGCTCCAACTCTTATTATTTATAACTATAACTTTTTTTTCACAGTGACACTTTCTAACATTCACACTTTGCTCACTATCCTCTCTATCCACCTCCTGACTCCAACAGTCTTTCAACCCCAGGGGGACCATTCATTGCTGCTTTCATTGTTAGCCTCTCTTGTGCCTTCATGTCCCTCTTAGCCCAGCTGAAACACCGAGGTTGATCAATATCATCACTCTGTTGCATACGTCATCAACTCCCTTGCTCCTGTCTTTGCTACAGTCACTTGACTATGACCCGGGCTGGAGCCATTCCCCTGCCTGCGCAGGTGCAGTTGGATATAGGTACATAAAAATAGACCACCAGCTAGCAGAGACTTCAGGTGGGTCCACAGTGCTGCCAGCCCTTCACCTTCCATATCCATAGTCCATTCATACTTCTATCTTCACGGATGGCTATTTCATATTTTCTCATTTCTCAAACCTCCACCACATCCTCCCCCATCCTCACTCTTAGCTGACATGATTGCTTTCTATTTCACCAAACAAAAATAAAAACAAAGAAACAGTCAAGCCCCCGCCCCCACGTTATGTACCCCATCTATCCTTTCCCTGGCAACTCCAAATAATCCTGCTCCTGTTCTCTTTTAACCAATCAAGGACTTTGCTCCCACAAGTCTCTCTAATTCCCCAACAATTCCCAAATCAATTCTCCCCCTTTTACCAGATTATTTCCATATCATAAAAATGTGGTTTTATTTCTCCTACCTTAAAAATCCCTCTCTTTTGACCTAATAACCCCCTTCTTCCCTTCCCTTTGCAGCAGAACTCCTTGCAATATTGGTCTCTACACTCTGTAGCCAATTTCTCTTCCTATCCTTGAACCTACTCCACCCAGGTTTTCACTCCTCTTTTTCCAACTAAGACTCATTCCCACGGTCAGCAATGACCTTGTTGCTAACTCTCATGGTCAGATCTTGGTATTCATCTTGTTCTTGATGTTCCCAGCCTTCTTGAAACACTCTGCACTTGGCTTCCAGGTCACCATGTTCCCCGACTGCCTTTCTGCCCTTCTGGAGGCTCATTCTCAATATCCTGTGTGGATTCCCTGTTATGATCCCAACCTCTCCACCTAGGTGTGCCCGCCAGCTTGGTCTTTAGATTGTTCCTCTTTTCCATCTATCCTATGGGCTGTCAATTCCTAAGTGTTTGTCCTCAGTGTTGACCTCTCTTGAAACTTGAGTCCTCTATGCAATTGCCCTCTGTATCTCCACTGGAATGTCTTAAAACGTATCTTGGACTTAATAAGTCCAAATCTGTATTCTTTATCTTTCTTCCCAGTTTTGCCCCTGCTGTTGACTTCTCCAACTTGGTAAAGGGCAATTTCATTCTTCAAAAAGCTGGGCGTCATCCCGGAAGCTTCTCTTTCTCATCTATCTTCCTCCTGCTGCATCAGCAGACCTGGTAGGCAGAAGCACCACCTTCATGACGTGTCTGCTCTTCTATTTCTTCTCTCCATCGCCAATACGCCTATCCCAGGCCATACCGTTTCTCCCTTCTGGGTTATTGCAACAACCTCTTGAGTCCTGTCACAGCTCATGCTTTTTCTTTCAGCCCAGTCCAGCCTATTGTGAGCACAGTACCCAGGAAGTTCTTGCTAAATGCCAAGTCAAACTCTCCAGTGCTCCCTGCCTGTTCCAGGTAAAGAGCCAGAGTCCATATAGTGACGCAGAACCGGTCCCTTACACGACTCCTTATTCCAGCTCCCTTTCTGCCCTCTCTCTTTGCTCTAGCCACACCAATTCTGCATTACCTTGAACTTGCCAACTATTTTCTTGTCTCCCATTTCCACACTTAACAGCCCACCCATGCCCGCAGTCTTATCCTCTAGATAGTCGTATGCCTTCCTCCTTCCTTCAGGGCTTAATGCAGATGCCTCCCCAGGAAGGCTTTCTTTGCCCACCCCATCTAAAACCCACCTCCTCCTAAAACTCAACTCCTTCTTACCCACGCTTCTAGTCCCACTCCCTGGGGCTGTGATTTTTCTATTTCTAATTTTTCCTCCTTAGCATTTATAACTAACACATTGTGCACTTTACTGTGCATTTTCCTTATTTATCTGTGCCGTGCTCACAGGGCTGGATGCTCCAGGAGACAGAGACCTTTGTCCTTTTGGCTCATGGCTTTATCCCAGCACCCAGCACAGTGCCTGGCACATCATCGATGCCTCATAAATATTTGTCTGAGTGACAGAGATGTCAAATGTGATAATGCTCAGCCGTGGCACGAGTGTGGTGAGATGCGCACCCCCATCTTTGCTCAGGGGGCTCAATTACTAAAGGTGTTCTGAGGGCAGTTTGGCAGTTTGGATCAAGAGATTTAAAAAATGCCCATATCCTGGATGCCAAACTTCAGGGTTTTAATTTTAAGGAAATAATAAGGGGTGTAGAGATTTACATGAAAAAATGTCCATCAAAATTTTGATAGTAAAGGGGTGCCTGGGTGGCTCAATGGGTTAAAGCCTCTGCCTTCGGCTCTGGTCATGATCCCAGAGTCCTGGGATCGAGCCCCGCATCGGGCTCTCTGCTCAGCGAGGAGCCTGCTTCTCCCTTTCTCTCTGCCTGCCTCTCTGCCTACTTGTGATCTCTTTCTCTGTCAAATAAATAAATAAAACCATTAAAAAAAGTAGTCCTTTAAAAAATTTTGATAATGAAGAGAAATTAGAAGCAATATAATGTCCAACAAGAGGCTATTGCTTAAAAATTATGAATCAGCTCTTCAGGAACATTACATAGTCATCAAATCACGCATTTGGAGAAGATATAATTTAATGGGAAAATGTGCTCAGCATATTTCAGAAAGCAAAGGTACAAAACTGTATACAGATTTGTCCCATATATATGTACACACACACACACACACACACACACACACACACACACACACAGAGTTTTTTCCCCCTGCCTATCCAAAAGTAGAGCGTTCCTATGAAAGCTTTGGTAAGGTGAACCAGTATAAAACAAAGTAGTAATTACTATTAATTTGTATGGAAACATTTTCGAGTGTTTCCAGACCTAAAAAGTAAGCTCCCTTAGACTTTTCTGATACTTCAGGACACAGCTTGCTAATGGATGCACAAAACAAATTGAGATAAAGCGTAGATGGTCCCAGACACAGTTCACAGCTCTGGGGGCCTGAGGCTGAGAGATGCTGAGCAAAGTTCCAGGGGAAGGAGCCTGGGGGGCCACTCCCGCTGCTCCTCGGCTGGGGGGAGGTCCCCACTTTCCCTAGGGGCTCAACTGGATTGCCAAACAAATGCTAAATGCTATTTTTCCTTCTTGCCTTTTCCCATAAAGGGACACATCCTCTTAGGATTTCTTTTTGGTTGGCAAAAACAGACACGAATGGAGATCTGTGGTAAACGTGAAGTGACATAAAGGAAACTTTCAAAAAGCAGGGGACGCCGGCATCAATATAACAATGTGTCTGTAAGTGAGACAATGAAGAAAGGCTGCTTTTCTGTGAGTGACAAAACGTATGTTCTTTATACATTTCCCTGAAATGTTTGTGAGACTCTTATACTCAGAAATACGTACACTTTATTTTTCAAGGCAGAACGTTACTCTCCCACCTCTCGCAGGTGTGTCATATTCTGACTTGGGGCAGGGAATGGAACTCTCTCCTCCTTCCCCTCCAGCTCCTCCCATGGGGCTCGCCGAGCACCCTCTAAAGGCACCAGGACCTTCCATGCCCCGCAGCCTGTGTCCAGAGTATTTCTTCTTGGACCACTTCCCCATTTACCTCCATCTGATTGACAAGCTTTTTAAAAATCTAAATGCTGGGGCGCCTGGGTGGCTCAGTGGGTTAAGCCACTGCCTTCGGCTCAGGTCATGGTCTCAGGGTCCTGGGATCGAGTCCCGCATCGGCCTCTCTGCTCAGCAGGGAGCCTGCTTCCCCTTCTCTCTCTGCCTGCCTCTCTGCCTGCTTATGATCTCTGTCTGTCAAATAAATAAATAAAATCTTTAAAAAAAAACCAATCTAAATGCTGAGTTCCTATGTCCTCTCCAGGCAGAACCGGCTGTCCCTCCCTCTCCTGCACTGCTTGGCATGTGGGCTTCAGTACAGTCCTTGCTACAGTGTTTTCCACATGCGGTTTCACCTAATTGCTCCAAATACATACAGAGCCCGTGGACTTCCTTCTCTGTTGTCACTCAACAACCATCGTGTGCTCAGACTATCATCATCTTTTCACACAGGACAAGGGAGAGTGGTACAGCGGCGTGGCCGGTCCTTGTCTCTCCTTGTTCAGTGACCGTCATGCCTGGGACACCCTGACCCCCAGAAGTAGAGCAGGGCCAGTCTCATCAGAGCAAGTAACAACCGTTTACTGAACGTTGATGGAAGGAGTCCTTTCCTTTGCTTGACAGTTAACAAACTCATTTTTAAATCCTCACAGAAATATTTTTCACTTTACGGTAATAGGGAAATCATTTCAATCAATTTCTTCCTTAACAGTTGGCATAAACTCTGTGATAAAACTTTCAGTGTTTAATGTCTTAAAAAAAAAAAAATCCCATGGGTAGGTGTCATGCCTGTGTAATGCATGCGTCCACTGTCCCCTGGTGGACATAGCTTATCATAGCAGCTGTATGCGGTTTCCACGCAACCCCGATTCCCGCCTTAATTGTGGTGGAAGTAATCTGGGATCTTTCCCTTAATATATACATGGATTCCAGGACTCGGCAGGAATTTATATCCTGGCTTTGCCACTTAATTGCTGTGTATCTTGGGCTGTTTACTTCTCTGTCTCAGTTTCTTAATCTGTGAAATGGAGACAGTACCAATGTTGTCCTTAAAAAGTAATATGTGAAAAAAAAAAAGTAATATGTGTTGGGGGT
This sequence comes from Meles meles, assembly GCF_922984935.1. Taxonomy (NCBI): domain Eukaryota; kingdom Metazoa; phylum Chordata; class Mammalia; order Carnivora; family Mustelidae; genus Meles; species Meles meles. The sequence goes on along the minus strand of NC_060072.1, from coordinate 16,619,975 downwards.
GCCTGGGTGGCTCAGTGGGTTAAGCCTCTGCCTTCGGCTCAGGTCATGATCTCAGATTCCTGGGATCGAGCCCTGCATCGGGCTCTCTGCTCAGCAGGGAGACTGCTTCTCCCCCTCTCTCTCTGCCTGCCTCTCTGCCTACCTGTGATCTCTGTCTGTCAAATAAATAAACAAAATCTTAAAAAAAAAGTAATATGTGTCGAGTGCTTACAACACACCATGCATTACTCATTGGGTTTCCACAACAACCACATTATATAGGAATAGATAGTATTTTCACTTTACAAACAAGGAAACCAAGGGCCCAGAAAGAAACAGTTCCTACTTCTCAGAGAAGTTGGAGAATTAAAGAAGTTAATATATATAAAGTGATCACAGATCACAAGAGAGTTGGACACAGAGCACTTTGTAACATCATCATTAGTATCACAAGACTGTGTCTGTGACAGACCCTTATTTGCCTGTGGGTTGCTCTCATTTGTAACATATGACAGTTACCCGCATAAGGAAACATACACTATATCAAATGGCAAGACATGTTTACACATATTTTTGTAGATAGTTTTATTAACTCGAGACGTAATTCCTTCTCATTTCTCCATTTCTGATATGAGGTTGGCCTGCACAGGGGCAATACTGGGAGAGAGAAAGTAAGAGTAAAAGGGCAGATTTAATATTTATTAGTTTGCAGTCTTCTGGAGGTAAGTGGGATCCCCACACACTTTCCCAGGCCTGAGTCTGGGCAGTGGGGATGAGAGAAAAAAGATGGCGCCCAAAGTTCTTCATGTCGCTCCTTGGGCTGCCCACGTCTTCATTCGTCTACTCAAAAAACATATACTGAGCCTCTGTGTGTCTTACGTTGTCCTAAGTGCCAACCACTCTCTCGGTTCTACCTTATGACATGCTGCTGACTCCAACAGAAATACAAGAACCAGAAACACAGATTAAGTTGTGAATACTGCCAATGAATGGGTTTTCTCATAGACACATTTTTTACATTTTTTACATTGCATTTTAGAAGGATAAAAAATAGGTATTGTTTTAAGCAACTCAATTGTGTGAACGTGTTGAATTCTTCATGTCTGATACAAAATTTGAATCTCGATCAAAGGGCTAATCATGCAAAATTAAATATTGAACTTCAAACGAATTAAGTTTACATAATCAAGCTCAATATTTATGGAGGCAGATTATTGGGGGCGAGACATTTTGGAAATTGATTTAAAAAAAATAGAGCACTAAAGGACAGGCTATGGAAAGCTGAGGAAGTATTAGCTAATGCTCCAGGGAATGACCAGGACACAGGTGTTCCACGGAAAGATGGGCTTGGTGCCAACTTCATTGTGAAGATCAGTGGTACACCGACAGCCCGGGCTGCTTTGTGGGACACAGGAGGCTGCCCCATGGGGCCCTTTACTTAAGAGCACGAGTTCTCACCGATGCCGGGAAAGTACACACTTGAAAGTGCACACTTGAGTGCAGTGGGGGGCAATTGTTGCCATCCAGTGTTCTACCCAGCACAGAGTAAAATTTCATCCTCGCTCATTTAACTTACCTGGTAGTTTCAGAACCTAAGTCCCAGATACAATTTGGGTCCCATGGGTATCTTTTTATTGAGCACTTACTATGTAGGTCAGCTCTGTGTTAGATCCTCCTATGTACCATCTGATTTAATCCTTATAGCCACAAACAGGAGCACCTGGGTGGCTCAGTTGGTTAAGCGTCTGACTCTTGATTTGGGCTCAGGTGATGAACACAGGGCTGTGGGACTGGGCCCTCTCCCATTCCTGCCCACCCCCATGCCCCCACCTGAATTTGTGCACACATACTCTTTATTTATTTATAAATAAATAAAATCTTAAAAAAGAAAAGCCACAAACAGAGTTATCAAAGCTATAGAGGTTGTCATAATGCAGCAAGGTAAACCTTCTAGGCAAACCTTCTTGTTCTAGGCAGAATAAGATGTCACCTCTATTACTGATAAAGCTGATTTTAGAAATTGTGGCTTTTATCTGTGGGCTGGTAGTTTTCTTAATTCTGAACACCACCCACAATTAGAGATGCTCGCGAACCCAGCCACAGGCAGTGCTGGACCACTAGGGACCGCCACTCATGCCGGTCTGCCCCTGCAAAACCTCCACGGTGGAAAAGGGAGCAGAGGGTAGATTTACCACGGGCAGTCACATCCCAACAAGAAAGGGCCACAGGAATGCGTGTTCCTGCTCTCACAGGGAGCCTGAGTCAGCGGACATTGGCTTGTGTACAGCTCTGCTTGACTTCATGCTGGTAGCTTGGAACCAGCCGCGGTGAGATGGGCGTCTCCATGCCATGGGAATCATCTCACACACTACGAATCAGGGCTTCTGTCCCCCAGAGCCAGTTGTTAAATATGTACCCGCATACCACTGCCTGCTCCCTGGGTTTCCCAGTCAGAGGTTCCTCTTCTTTCTCAGCAATGAGGTGAGTGAGGAGACTGGAGTGAGACCACACATACCCATCCAACGAATGGATATTCATTCCACGTGAAGGAGTATCAGGAGATTAAGTGGAGTTAAATTGGTCTTGGGGTTCCAAAGTGCAGCAGGCTTGAGAATGACCCCTCCAGCTGGAGCTGCTTCTCCTTCCCCCTTAAACTCTTTGGGGTTGCCTACACTGTCTGTCTTCAGAACTTTCGTTCAGGCCAGACAGTCAACGGGGTGGGAAGCTGCTTACCCCACGGAGAGTCACCGCGAAGTTACCGGCTAAGGGTGGACGTGTCACCCTTTTTCTTTTCAACTGCGGTGAGGATGCTTCATCCTTTCAGAGAGGAATGAAGAAGTGGAGACCAGGATCCATTCTCTCACCCACAGTCCTTGGACTCACCGTCCATCACACTGTCCAGGACAATGGCCACATTCCCCTTCCCTCCCCCAAAGCTTTACTTGTCAAGGCCATTATGTTTTGAGAGATGACAGGTAATAATTTCATTGGTGGATTTACCCATGAAATGCCATGTGCTGCCAGAGTCCCATTCTCCAGTTTTAGCTACTTTCTCTTGACTTTTGACCCAAACAAGTCAGAAAATCCATTCTTGATAGCCATGTCCTTGAACGTCTGATGCCTGGGACCATCCTGATACTAATCACTGTAACAGGCAGGCCTGGTGTTGAACTGGCAGAATTTGCTTTAACTAATTTTAGCAGAAGATGCATTTGCTAGAGGATGTTGGTTAGGAGTGCAGGGATCTGGGGGGATGGGAGGTGGCGGAGGGAGGCAGAGAGTGTCAGGCTCTGAGGCCTTTTTGCCCAGACCATCCCCCAGCGGCCTTGCCGGGGAAGACCCCACCACCCTGCTGCTCGGCACAGACACCGGTGTTGATGTTGGGATGGACACTCAAGGCCCTGCCTCTGCTGCCCGTCATGTGTTTTCTCACCACTGAGCTTCCAAACGAGCTTCTCCCTTTGTCTGAGATGCTTGACTCACTTGGCCACCGCTCCTTCATCTGAGTTACCCTGAGGTGGGCTTTGGGGTCACTTGTCACCTCTTCTGGGAAGGCTTCCTTGGCTCCACAAAAGCCAAGAAGAATATTGTGTCCTCCCTCCTGCCCTTCCTGGTAGCCCGTGTTCATGTCGCCACGGCATTCATCATCATGATGGCACCTGCACCACCCGCAGCCCCTGTCACAGAGCTCTGCAGTCAGGGCACTTCGCCTCCCGCAAACGCCCCCCCCCCCCCCCCCCCGGGGTTCACCCCACACACTTCTGCTTTGCTCTTCCCTCAGGCTCTGGGGTTGCAGTTATGTCCATTTTCTTCTTGCTCATGCCTTAATGGAGAAGGTCACTTTTTTTTAAGATTTATTTTTTATTTGAGAGGGAGAGAATGGGGGGCGGGGTGAGGGGCAGAGGGAGAAGAAGAATCTCCAGCAGACTCCCTGCTGAGCACGGAAAAGGGAAAAGAGAACACAGAGACAGACAGAGACACAGAGACACAGGGACACAGGGAGACAGAGGCAGCCATCCAAGGATCGCTAAGGATGGTCGGGAGGCACCAGAAGCTGGAAGAGGTAAGGGAGGATTCTTCCCCCGAAGTAGGGTCCTGCTGACCCCTCGGTTTTGGACTTCCAGCTTTGGGAACCATGAGAGGATAGATCTGTTGTTTCAACTACCCCTTTGGTGGCACTTTGTTACAACGCTCGCAGGAAGCCCATCCTGCAATAAAGCAATCTGGAAAGCCTGGTTTTCCGTTCCCATGAAGCGGGTTTGGGGGTGCATCATCCCAAAAGAGACGGGCTTCCCGCACGCACCCTGAGAAGCAGAGACCGTGCACTTCCCGAGGCCACGCGGGATCCCCAGGAGAGAGAGTCCTGCGCATGCCCAGATCTGCCTCAGAAACTCACCCATCAGAGGAGACCGACGGGAGGCTGGGCGTGGCCTCGCTGAAGTTCCTCCCACCGGAAATGGGGAGGAGCGCGGAATAAAAGTTCCTGCCTCCTGGTGGGCAGCAGAGGCCAGGTTTTCAGACTGCAGTGTTTTCTAAAAGCATTTGAATCAGTGCCTGACATTTAAAAGTTGGTTTCGTATCAAGTCCAGATTTCAAGTTTCTCTTTGGGAAATGAAAACTGTGGCCACACAGGGCCGTGAGTGGCTGTGGCAAGGGGGTGCCTTCCCCAGATGGGGTGCAGGCTCTCCGCCTCACCTTCTGTTCGCCTCGCCCCACGCCTTCCTCCTGGTCTGCGTCGCTCTTGTCTCTGCCTGCCTGGTGCCTGTTGACGTTTTGGTTTAGGACTCCCAGAGTGGTGGTTAGGAGCAGGGGCTCTGAAGTCAGACAAGCCCTGGGTTCAGATTCGATCCCCTAAGTGTGTGTGGCCTTGGGTAATTTATTTAGTTTCTCCATTTGTAAAACGGAAATAAGAGCAGAGCCTACCTTATGGGGCTGTTGTGAGAATTCAATAATGTAATCATGGGAGTCTTTTTGTACAGGTGTGAAGCCCACGGTAAGGGCCCTGCAGATAGGAGTTACTGTTACTCTTTGAAAAGCAGCGGTAGGAGGGAACCTGGAAGAGAAGGAGCCTCTGGCCCAAGGATGCTTGGTCTGCTTTAGCACTGCTCTGCATCTCACCAAGTTTCAGAAAAAATATTTTAATAAGTCAGCTTCCAAGGAGACTCCTTTCTGTAGTAAGGTGTCCAATAGCAGTTTGGGGAATTAGAGGTCCAATTAAGGTGGTTTTCCTCCTCCTCACAATTTCATTCTCTTCTGGAAGGAGGTTGCAGGGAGGCAGGAAACTCTGGATCCCGTCCAAATACTTTGATGTCTGGCTTTTAGAATAACAGCGATCTTAGCTGGCTTCGCAGACTTCCTAGTGGCCCTCAAAGGACAGCTTCTGTTTTGACTGATCGCTTCTTCTCCGTGGCCTAGAATGATGGAAGATGCAGTCTACTTCCAGGTAGAGGCGAGAAACCAGATGGAATTGGGAAAGAGGCAGGATGACAGAGAGGAATTATTATTATTATTTTTTATGAAGAATGTATACACTTCTCACTGTGTAAAGGAATGCTCCGTTAGCCTCTGAAATGATTGCAAGCTACAAAAACCAGCTCAAGCTGGTGCTTGCAAAAAGGTGAATTTCTGTGGAAGGCTACTAAAGTATTCCATGGAACCCAAGGACAGCAGGACCTCCCTGCAGTGGAAAGGGATCGAGTACACACCTAGCGGTGTGAAGTATGGATGCAACTTAGCTATTGATAAAACGGAGGGTTACCTGGTTGTTCAAACATCAAGTACAGAGTAATCTATCTTTCCTCAACTGGTTTGAAATGCCACATTTATCACCTTCTAACTTTTGGTATGTGTTTTGGTCCATTTCTATTGACCAAATTTTTATTCCATCTGCTATTCATGGGTGTTATGGGTTGAATAACCCATAATGAGGCTCTGAGGAGGGCCCTAATCCAATATAACTGGTTTTCATATAAAAGGGAAATTTGGGCACAGCAGCAGATGGGCACAAGAGGGTTAGGACTAGGGTGATGAATATATAAACCAAGGATGCCAGAGGTTTCCTGCAAACCCCAGAAGCCACAAAAAGGCAAGGAGGGATCCTTTCCTCCCACAATGTTGAACGGAGCACAGCCCTGCCGACTCCTTGACTTTAGACTAGTAACCTCTAGGACTGGGAGACGGTAAGTTTCTCCCAGTTTGTGGTGCTTTGTCATGACAACCCTAGCAAACTAATGTAATACTCCAGTACCAAACTGTTTTAATTATTAAAGCTTTATAATCTTTAAAAAAGCACTTGGTCCTGTTAATCCCCAGGAGGATATTTTTAAGATGGGAAAGATTAGATGCAACATAAATGTTGAAGATTACAATCTAGAATATCATTTTTAAAAAAAAATTATTTTTTTAAATTTCTTTTCAGTGTTCCAAATTAACATTAATTTTTAAAGAAAACTCATTGACATATACTCTTGAAATGAGTACATTATATTGCATATTAATTAATCCTCAATAAAGTTGATTAAAAAGGACTGTGGACAACACACACTAGAATGTATTATATATGACAAAGTAGAAAATGAAAAACACCACCATTTTGCTTTTTAATGTATGCTGTATGCAGACCATGGACCAGAGCTCTGCATATATTTAAAATTCTTGTGGAAGTCTTACTGATTTGTGGGACTGGGCTGTTACACTAATATTTAGAAACAATATAGGCCAGCACTCATCTGCTTGTCTCTAAGTAAGCTCTTGTAACCCATGTGCAGGCCATTCCCGAGAACAGATTGGGTGAGGTTCAGTCCTAGCTTAATAGACCAGCTGGGTAGGAACAGCAGAACATAAAACATGCTGAGTTGTGACAATATAATGTCACAGATCATTTCCATATTTAAGTTTTTGTTGCAGTTCTGACTTTAGTAAGCAGAACGGCTTCAGTATAGCAATTAGGGGCTCACAAAATTGCCAGGCCTAGGAACAGCTAACACTTCATTAAAGCAATTTAAAGGTTACATTTTGAACTCAACATTCAATACAAAATAGATAGTTTTGAAGTATTCTGCGAATAGCCTCTGGAACAAGAATTGAGATTTCTTTTTTTTTTTCCCCATTTTATTTATTTTTTCAGCATAACAGTATTCATTCTTTTTGCACAACACCCAGTGCTCCATGCAAAACGTGCCCTCCCCATTACCCACCACCTGTTCCCCCAACCTCCCACCCCTGACCCTTCAAAACCCTCAGGTTGCCCCATCCTCCCACCCCTGACCCTTCAAAACCCTCAGGTTGTTTTTCAGAGTCCATAGTCTCTTATGGTTCGCCTCCCCTCCCCAATGTCCATAGCCCGCTCCCCCTCTCCCAATCCCACCTCCCCCCAGCAACCCCCAGTTTGTTTTGTGAGATTAAGAGTCATTTATGGTTTGTCTCCCTCCCAATCCCATCTTGTTTCATTTATTCTTCTCCTATCCCCCTACCCCCCCATGTTGCTTCTCCATGTCCTCATATCAGGGAGATCATATGATAGTTGTCTTTCTCCGATTGACTTATTTCACTAAGCATGATATGCTCTAGTTCCATCCACGTCGTCGCAAATGGCATAATTTCATTTCTTTTGATGGCTGCATAGTATTCCATTGTGTATATATACCACATCTTCTTTATCCATTCATCTGTTGATGGACATCTAGGTTCTTTCCATAGTCTGGCTATTGTAGACATTGCTGCTATAAACATTCGGGTACACGTGCCGCTTCGGATCACTATGTTTGTATCTTTAGGGTAAATACCCAGTAGTGCAATTGCTGGGTCATAGGGTAGTTCTATTTTCAACATTTTGAGGAACCTCCATGCTGTTTTCCAGAGTGGTTGCACCAGCTTGCATTCCCACCAACAGTGGAGGAGGGTTCCCCTTTCTCCACATCCTCTCCAGCATCTGTCATTTCCTGACTTGTTAATTTTAGCCATTCTGACTGGTGTGAGGTGATATCTCATTGTGGTTTTGATTTGTATTTCCCTGATGCCGAGTGACGTGGAGCACTTTTTCATGTGTCTGTTGGCCATCTGGATGTCTTCTTTGCAGAAATGTCTGTTCATGTCCTCTGCCCATTTCTTGATTGGATTGTTTGTTCTTTGGGTGTTGAGTTTGCTAAGTTCCTTATAGATTTTGGACACTAGCCCTTTATCTGATATGTCGTTTGCAAATATCTTCTCCCATTCTGTCAGTTGTCTTTTGGTTTTGTGAACTGTTTCCTTTGCTGTGCAAAAGCTTTTGATCTTGATGAAATCCCAATAGTTCATTTTTGCCCTTGCTTCCCTTGCCTTTGCCGTTGTTCCTAGGAAGATGTTGCTACGGCTGAGGTCGAAGAGGTTGCTGCCTGCATTCTCCTCAAGGATTTTGATGGATTCCTTTCTCACATTGAGGTCCTTCATCCATTTGGAGTCTATTTTCGTGTGTGGTGTAAGGAAGTGGTCCAATTTCATTTTTCTGCATGTGGCTGTCCAATTTTCCCAGCACCATTTATTGAAGAGGCTGTCTTTTTTCCATTGGACATTCTTTCCTGCTTTGTCGAAGATTAGTTGACCATAGAGTTGAGGGTCGATTTCTGGGCTCTCTATTCTGTTCCACTGATCTATGTGTCTGTTTTTGTGCCAGTACCATGCTGTCTTGATGATGACAGCTTTGTAATAGAGCTTGAAGTCCGGAATTGTGATGCCACCAACTTTGGCTTTGTTCTTCAATATTCCTTTGGCTATTCGAGGTCTTTTCTGGTTCCATATAAATTTTAGGATTATTTGTTCCATTTCTTTGAAAAAAATGGATGGTATTTTGATAGGGATTGCATTAAATGTGTAGATTGCTTTAGGTAGCATAGACATTTTCACAATATTTATTCTTCCAATCCAGGAGCATGGAACATTTTTCCATTTTTTGGTGTCTTCCTCAATTTCTTTCATGAGTACTTTATAATTTTCTGTGTATAGATTCTTAGTCTCTTTGGTTAGGTTTATTCCTAGGTATCTTATAGTTTTGGGTACAATTGTAAATGGGATTGACTCCTTAATTTCTCTTTCTTCAGTCTTGTTGTTGGTGTAGAGAAATGCAACTGATTTCTGTGCATTGATTTTATATCCTGACACTTTACTGAATTCCTGTACAAGTTCTAGCAGTTTTGGAGTGGAGTCTTTTGGGTTTTCCACATATAGTATCATATCATCTGCGAAGAGTGATAGTTTGACTTCTTCTTTGCTGATTTGGATGCCTTTAATTTCTTTTTGTTGTCCGATTGCTGAGGCTAGGACTTCTAGTACTATGTTAAATAGCAGTGGTGATAATGGACATCCCTGCCGTGTTCCTGACCTTAACGGAAAAGCTTTCAGTTTTTCTCCATTGAGAATGATATTTGCGGTGGGTTTTTCATAGATGGCTTTGATAATATTGAGGTATGTGCCCTCTATCCCTACACTTTGAAGAGTTTTGATCAGGAAGGGATGCTGTACTTTGTCAAATGCTTTTTCAGCATCTATTGTGAGTATCATATGGTTCTTGTTCTTTCTTTTATTAATGTGTTCTATCACATTGATTGATTTGCGGATGTTGAACCAACCCTGCAGCCCTGGAATAAATCCCACTTGATCGTGGTGAATAATCCTTTTAATGTACTGTTGAATCCTATTGGCTAGTATTTTGGCGAGAATTTTTGCGTCTGTGTTCATCAAGGATATTGGTCTGTAGTTCTCTTTTTTGGTGGGATCCTTGTCTGGTTTTGGGATCAAGGTGATGCTGGCCTCATCAAATGAGTTTGGAAGTTTTCCTTCCATTTCTATTTTTTGGAACAGTTTCAGGAGAATAGGAATGAGTTCTTCTTTAAATGTTTGGTAGAATTCCCCTGGGAAGCCGTCTGGCCCTGGGCTTTTGTTTGTTTGGAGATTTTTGATGACTGTTTCAATCTCCTTACTGGTTATGGGCCTGTTCAGGTTTTCTATTTCTTCCTGGTTCAGTTGTGGTAGTTTATATGTCTCTAGGAATGCATCCATTTCTTCCAGATTGTCCAATTTGTTGGCGTAGAGTTGCTCATAGTATGTTCTTATAATTGTCTGTATTTCTTTGGTGTTAGTTGTGATCTCTCCTCTTTCATTCATGATTTTATTGATTTGGGTCCTTTCTCTTTTCTTTTTGATGAGTCTGGCCAGGGGTTTTATCAATCTTATTGATTCTGTCAAAGAACCAGCTCCAAGTTTCATTGATTTTTTCTATTGTTTTTTTGGTTTCTATTTCGTTGATTTCTGCTCTGATCTTTATGATTTCTCTTCTCCTGCTGGGTTTAGGGTTTCTTTCTTGTTCTTTCTCCAGCTCCTTTATGCGTAGGGTTAGGTTGTGTACTTGAGACCTTTCTTGTTTCTTGAGAAAGGCTTGTACCGCTATATATTTTCCTCTCAGGACTGCCTTTGCTGTGTCCCACAGATTTTGAACCGTTGTGTTTTCATTATCATTTGTTTCCATGAATTTTTTCAATTCTTCTTTAATTTCCTGGTTAACCCATTCATTCTTTAGAAGGATGCTGTTTAGTCTCCATGTATTTGGGTTCTTTCCAGCTTTCTTCTTGTGATTGAGTTTTAGCTTCAGAGCATTGTGGTCTGAAAATATGCAGGGAATAATCCTAATCTTTTGATACCAGTTGAGACCTGATTTGTGACCCAGGATGTGATCTATTCTGGAGAAGGTTCCATGTGCACTAGAGAAGAAAGTGTATTCTGTTGCTTTGGGATGAAATGTTCTGAATATATCTGTGATGTCCATCTGGTCCAGTGTGTCATTTAAGGCCTTTATTTCCTTGTTGATCTTTTGCTTGGATGATCTGTCCATTTCAGTGAGGGGAGTGTTCAAGTCCCCTACTATTATTGTATTATTATTGATGTGTTTCTTTAATTTTGTTATTAATTGGTTGATATAGTTGGCTGCTCCCACGTTAGGGGCATAGATATTTAAAATTGTTAGATCTTCTTGTTGGACAGACCCTTTGAGTAGGATATAGTGTCCTTCCTCATCTCTTATTATAGTCTTTGGCTTAAAATCTAATTGATCTGATATAAGGATTGCCACCCCAGCTTTCTTCTGATGCCCATTAGCATGGTAAATGGTTTTCCACCCCCTCACTTTAAATCTGGAGGTGTCTTCGCGTCTAAAATGAGTTTCTTGTAGGCAACATACTGATGGGTTTTGTTTTTTTATCCATTCTGATACCCTGTGTCTTTTGATTGGGGCATTTAGCCCATTAACATTCAGGGTAACTATTGAGAGATATGAATTTAGTGCCATTATTAGCCTGTAAGGTGACTGTTACTGTATATTGTCTCTGTACCTTTCTGATCTACTACTTTTAGGCTCTCTCTTTGCTTAGAGGACCCCTTTCAATATTTCCTGTAGAGCTGGTTTGGTGTTTGCAAATTCTTTCAGTTTTTGTTTGTCCTGGAAGCTTTTTATCTCTCCTTCTATTTTCAATGATAGCCTAGCTGGATAGAGTATTCTTGGCTGCATGTTTTTCTCGTTTAGTGCTCTGAATATATCATGCCAGCTCTTCCTGACCTGCCAGGTCTCTGTGGATAAGTCTGCCGCCAATCTAATATTTTTACCATTGTATGTTACAGACTTCTTTTCTCGGGCTGCTTTCAGGATTTTCTCTTTGTCACTAAGACTTGTAAATTTTACTATTAGGTGACGGGGTGTGGACCTATTCTTGTTGACTTTGAGGGGGGTTCTCTGTATCTCCTGGATTTTAATGCTTGTTCCCTTTGCCATATTAGGGAAATTCTCTCCAATGATTCTCTCCAATAGACCTTCTGCTCCCCTCTCTGTTTCTTCTTCTTCTGGAATCCCAATTATTCTAATGTTGTTTCGTCTTATGGTGTCACTTATCTCTCGAATTCTCCCCTCATGGTCCAGTAGCTGTTTGTCCCTCTTTTGCTCGGCTTCCTTATTCTCTGTCATTTGGTCTTCTATATCACTAATTCTTTCTTCTGCCTCATTTATCCTAGCAGTGAGAGCCTCCATTTTTGATTGCACCTCATTAATAGCTTTTTTGATTTCAACTTGGTTAGATTTTAGTTCTTTAATTTCTCCAGAAAGGGCTTTAATATCTCCAGAGAGGGTTTCTCTAATATCTTCCATGCCTTTTTTGAGCCCGGCTAGAATGTTCAGAATCGTCATTCTGAACTCTTGATCTGACATATTACCCATGTCTGTGTTGATTAGGTCCCTAGCCTTCGGTACTGTCTCTTGTTCTTTTGTTTGTGGTGATTTTTTCCGCCTTGTCATTTTGTCCAGATAAGAGGATATGAAGGAGCAAATAAACTACTAAAAGGATGGCAAAGACCCCGGAAAAATGCGCTGTAACCAAATCAGAAGAGACCCCAAATTGTGGGGGGGAGAAAGGGGATAAAAACAGGTTCTTTCAGAAAGTGGTTGATTTTCTGTTTCTAGAGTTGCTGTTCTTCTTCTCTTCGATCTCCCGTTGGATTTGTAGGTGTTTGCAATGTTTAGATAAGCTATCGAGCTGCTCTCCTGCTACCTGATGTAGTCTCAGGCTGCTACTTCTCCGCCATCTTGACTCCTCCCAAGAATTGAGATTTCTGATTATTAAAAATGTTGTCATTGAATGTGTCAAGATATATTTGAAAAGTGTTCTGTTTTATCAAAACAAGAAAATTTAAGTTAGCTGAAGATAGTTTTCATCAAATCCTTCCTAAGGTAACTCTTAATAATTAAGGAATGTGAGTAATTGTTAGTGATTCATTGTCAGACCAAAAATTCCTTCTATCCCTTCAGCTCTGAGGCTGTTCCATTGTACTGAGACCAGAAGGTGAGCTATCAAAACTCTTACATGGGTGACTATTTATGCACATTAAGTGAACTCTGGTAGCTGTGAGTTTTGTCTGCCCAGCACACTTCCTGTTCTGCTAACAGAAACCCTCTTCCCTGTGGGAAACCCATTCCTCATGGATGGGTTCACCCATCCGCGTTCACCACCAACATGGCAGCATGATCGTAACCTGGCCAATAAGTGTTCCCGTTTTCCTTTCCTGTGGTGATCCCTTCTGAGAAGGGTGTGTGACCCAAGCCTGCCAGATCAGAGTCTGTCCTCAAATTTCTCTGGAACTTTCAGGGAAAAAAGATTCTGTTTTCGTCTAGGACAGTGAGCTTTAACTATAATGTAAGTCTAGAGCTACTAGGGCCATATTTCCCTCCAGTGTAGATAGGTTCTCTGAGAAAAAAAGCCGATCCTGGACAGAGCAGGGCTGAGAGGTGCAGAGACTGCCACAACGAAGCTAGGTAAGCCCTTGACTTCCTTATGTGAGCTGAAAAAAAATGCTCCCCTCCACTTTTTCTCCTCTTGATCTACACTGAAATGAGTTTTTCTCATTTGCAACATAAAAATTACTGACAAATAGTTATTGCCTGATTGTGAAATCAGGATTTTGCAACTGTGCAGTACTAACCACAACAAAAATACAAAGGAAAAAAAAAACTCGATGCTGAAGCTAATCTAGGACTGAACTATCCTATATTATGCACAATTTCATAGTATAACTTGTTGGATTCATCAGAGAACCTTCATCCAAGTCATTGACAGATAACTTGAAATTAAAATGATATACAAAAAAAATACTACTTTAGCTCCCCATTATCTGCATTCGGGTTTTGGATAAAATTTCCTTTGACAAAAGTGTTCTGTGCTGAAACAGATTTGAAAATGATTATGTTGGATGGTCTCTCACAGCTCTTCTGGACTTGACGTTTTGAGATTCAAATATCCTTCTCTAGACTGATTGGAAAAAAGAAGAAAAATATCACAGAGAAGTTGTTAGTCTCCATTATTTCTTTTTGCTTTCTTGACTAACCAGACTTTGTTGGCCCTCTGCTGGGCTGTGAGGCCAAGGAAGAGGCACCCTTCAGGGGAGTACACGAATACACTGGCACCCAAGCCAGGGATGGATCCCTCAGGGAAAATGGCCAAAATAACTTCGAAAAGGTAAATAGAGATTACTGAGGTTGTCCGATTTATAGTACTTCTCACCCAAGTTACTCAAAGAACCCTTCTCACCTAGAGTTCTTTGGCTCAGGGCAGACACACTCATTCATTCCGTACTGGTTTTCTCTTCTTTCTTTTTTTTTAAATGATAAAGGGAAATGAACTGGCTTCCTCTCACTAACAATAGTGGGCTATTTCTGAAACTTTCCTTTATTAGCTGCATGTAGATGCCAGGAGACCTCTCTGCTGTCCCTTCCATTTGCTCTCTCTCCAGCAAGAGTTGGCATTTCACTGCCAGTTAGCTCTGAGGTAGAATGAGCCACAGAAATGCAGGGCAGGAATGGCATGTTGAGCAGGAAACATGGCATGTCAACCCCCCAAGGCTGACAGCTGACTGCCCTGAATAACAGAAGTAATGACCATTTACAGAGCTCTGGCCATGTGCCAGGCAGTACTCAGGCTCCCAATCTCATTTAATCCTCACAAGAATCTACGAGGTAAATATGATTGTTATCCATGACCTCTCCAGGCTAAATTAGTCTCTCCCATAATTCTTGTATAATGTTCTGCAATTTTCCCTGGGAGCACATACCTCAGTTTGGAATTATGTATGTCTACCCCATGGGAATGGAAGCTTAACAATGTCAGGAATTATGTCTGTTAATTATGGGTGCCTAGACCCAACACAATGCATGACACGAAGCAGGCACTTAAAAAACATTTGCTGAATAAAAAAAAACCAAAAAAACCCCCCAAAAAACCCATTTGCTGAATAAGTGAATCCTCATTGAATACGGAGAAAAGAAAGCTCAGAGAGGTTAAGCTTCTTGCTCAGGATCACACATCCCGAAAGCTGCACAACCCGCAGCTTATGTTGGGACCCGCGTTCTTATCACTTTGCCTCTCAGGAGGGGAGCCGGCTGTCCAGGCTCCTTCTGTGATGCTTGCTCTAGGCAGGGAAGCAATGTGTCCAACGTAGCTTAGCAGCAGTGTTAGGTTATTTGGGTGAGAATCTTGTACTAGTTGATGGGAATGTGTAGGACTGGAGGGGAAAGAGTAGCGCAGCATCGTTATGATGGAGATGACGTTGGCTTTCAGCACTCATGCATAGGCAGCCACTGATGTTTGATTTGTTATTCCTGGAAGAGAGTAACCTAATAGATCATTCTTTCCCAAGGTACTTGATTCGTAGGGGATAAGTACTTTTATCATAGGAGTGGCTGTCTTGAGATCTCTAACTTATTAACTGATTACCAAACCATATCTTGGTAGAAATAATGTAGATCCTCTCATACCTGATGTCCATTTAACAGTTTTGCCAGAGGGACTGGAGGTTGTGACTGTATCTACATTCTTTTTTTCCCCCCTCTAAAACCCACTGAATGGCATTGTAGATGCATTAACTAGTCATGGCTACAGGACTCTGTTATTGAACGAGATTCTTTTTCCTCCTGCATCATTCTGTTTTTACCAAGAGGGAATCATTTTATTTCCAAACCGATTCAGCTAACTATACTTAATGCAATTGCCACATTATATTAGTTATTTTTCCTTCTTCTTTTTCTTTTCTTTCTTTTTTTAAACTTAAAGTCAATTAGCCATGGTATAGTACAATATTAGGTTTGATATAATGTTCAATGATTTATTAATTGAATATAACACCCAGTGTTCATCAAAGAAATAAACTCATTTCCTCTCAGTACCAGTAGCAGATTATCTCAGGAATTTCTGTGTTTTTTTAGTTTTTAAGTTAAAATACTCAAGGTATGTATGCATCATTTAAAAAAAAGATTCCTTACTTTAATCTTACTTTATTTATTTATTTTTTTTGACTGACAGTCTCTGGAATCATGCAGGTAACAAGGTCTCTATCATGTATGTAAAGTTTCAAAAGGGATCTCCAGGTCCTTCCAAGATGGTGAATTAGCACAACCTTCAAGCTCTTCTTGTGAAAACCAACCTCCAATCTGTTCTGGAAAAATTATAGAGGAAGGCATGGAATACAGGAAATACAAAATGAAACCCCAAACAAAAATATAGCAACTAACCAACTGGACATATAGACAACAAGCACTGCTCTTGAGAGACAGACCCCTGCTTTGAACTGTAGGTTGGTGTTCGGGGAGGTTGGCGGCAGAGGAATTTGCTCTAGCCTGGGGCAGTGAGTCATAGACTCAGGTAAGTTAGAATTGCCCAGCTAGGGTGCTCTAGAGTTCTGGACCCATAGGAGCTGAATGAGATAATAAATATTTGTTATTGTTTTAAACTGCTAAGTTTTGGGGTAACCTGCAATGGCTATGAATATGCTGTCCTCTTTCCTTTTTTGAATTCCTGAGTTCTTGCCCCCTTTTGCTCTACGTGGCTGTTGGTTGTGCTTCCATATAACTGAGTCCTCTCCATGGCTCACAGGCAATGCATTTTTCAAGCATTCGTCTTCTCTTTTGCCATTGCCTGTTTCAGAGAAAGAGTCAGCCTGGAAAGATCCTTCTTGAATCCTCATTCCTTCTTTTTTCTAAGACGCAGCATTGGGGGTGGAATTTGGAATATTAAATATAGTCTCCGAGCCCATCCCTTGGGAGAGTATACCCGAAGGGGACTCAGGTGTTGGTTTTGCTCAATCATTGGTAAGAGTCACTTGATGGGAAGCAGTTTATTTTGGCTTTGAAAGCAAGGTTGTGTTTTTCCGCTAATTGGTTGAAGGGAGCAGTGGGAGGCTTTGGCTGCAGAATGAAGATTCTTCTTTGCTGATCCATGGAAAGTGACTTTCCTTTCTTGGCCAGTGCCTTCTCAGATGGCTTTTTAAATGACATTTTTTTTTTTTGACTAAGGATGTGTGGTTGAGAGTCAAGCTGTTGGAAAAGGCATTTGGCAGAACTACGGACACTCCAGTGAACTTGTGTCCTTCCTCCTGGAATTTCGGCAGTACCCTGTTGAGTTCGAATGAACACCCAGAAATGATTGTCTAAGTTGTTCACTTTTGATGAACGGGAATATTATATTCTTTAGGATCAGCATTTCATCCGACCCTAGCCTCAACATCTAGACATTTTTTATGTGAGGATAGTGTGGGTTCTCATCTCCAACTGATCTTGAAGTATCTGCTTTAAATGTCCTTTTTTGGGGGGCTGTGATGGGCTAGACAGTCCTCTGTGCTAAAATGCTCTTGTGTCTTCCAATGAAAATAAGAGCCACCCTTTCCTTAGTGTTTACTCTGGGTCAGGTGCTATGCCACGTGGTGTCTTATCTCATTGAATTCTCCACAAACTTGTGTGGTGAGGACCACTTGTGTGGTGAGGACACACACATTGTGGTGTGGATGGAACAGATGAGGCTCCAACAGTTGAAGTGATTTGTCTAAGGCTGTGCATGTGCTTGTGGGGAGAATTGACTCTAGGCCAGTGGGATTCCAAAGCTGGTTTACTTAACCACAACACTAGGAGACCACGCCTGCTATGACAGGAACCCTTCTGGAAAGTTGAGGGTGATGGAGCAGAGGCTACCCATTGGCCCAATGCTCCACTGAGGGTTTCTGGGATTCCTGTTTCTGCAGGTCACCCAACACCAAGCACAGCTTTCCCACCTTGGGGAATGTACACATTGATCACTATAAGGATGACTACAATGACAATAACACAGGTTGTTCCAAAAATTCTACCTTTCTCCAGGGAAGTCCATATAAAGGACACTTGAGACACTCCATCCTCTTCCAGTGTGTTAACTGTGTGTATGCTTCCATTTTGTTTTACGGTTTCCATAGAACTCATAGTCACGTTTGCTGCTTAAGCTTTGGGTAGAAATTTGGTTTTCCTTACTTATAATCATGTCATGATAATTATAAAAATAGTTACATAATTACACTATAAAGAATTGTAGTGGGGGTGCCTGAGTGGCTCAGTGGGTTAAAGCCTCTGCCTTCGGCTCAGGTCATGATTCCAGGGTCCTGGGATCGAGCCCCACATCGGGCTCTCTGCTTGGCAGGGAACCTGCTCCCCACCCCCCCGCCTGCCTCTCTGCTTACTTGTGATCTCTGTCTGTCAAATAAATAAATAAAATCTTTAAAAATAAAAGAATGGTAGTGAACACCTGCAGAGCGTGCCCAATTTGCCACTGTGCATGAATCTTCACAACGACCCTCTGAGGTGGGTACTATTTGTATCAACCTCATTATACAGAAGATGAAATTGAGACCCAGAGAAGCTAAGCAACTCACTCAAGGTCATTAGCTGCAAAGTGGCCATGCCCAGATGTGGTCCCAGAGCTATCTGATTTTGGAATTATAGTGCTTCCCTCTCAAATGGCATGCCTTTGCTACACTTAGCTGTTGCCTTACTTAAAGAGGATCATACTCTCTTGTCTTTCTTAATCCATGTTGGCTTTTAAGGTTTTATGTGCAATTATATAGTTTCCAAGTTGTGGATTCTTGGGTGTGAGTGTGGGGCTGGGGGTTTCTCTCGATAAAGTCAGAGGTCTACCAGTTACCTTCAGATATTTGACAATTGGTATTCTTTGTTACATTTTCTCTTCCCATCTAACAACTTTTGTCTTAGATGGAAAAATTTATAGTTTTTTTAATGGCTTTTGAAAAAATTTGAGGGTTGGAGGTGATGGGTGGAAAAATAGGCAAGGCGAAGGAGAAGGTCTTTATTTTTTAGTCTGGTCTCATTTAAAAAGCTCTTTTCGCTCTGTCCTTAACATTTTGGCTTTCCAATTTCTCTCTTGTTAGTGGTTTTGCCTTGTCTCTGTTTATTTTGTGACTTGTGCCTGGAGGGATGTTTTCTCAAAAGAGAATTATGCACACTACATCGTGTTCTGGTCACGTGTTGAGCATTCTCTTGGACAAGGCCTTCTTTGTGCAGAGGAGTGGAGGGTTTATTCTGGTTAACGGGGATGCCATATAGCAGCTGTTAGATGGGACAGGGATCAGATGAGCTGCCAGCAGAATAACCTGATATTTGAGTTGTAATATCCATTTCAGAATGTTTTTCCAGGCATCAGAACCACTTGGGCAGAGGTTCGGTACACAGGATCTCATGTGGGTGACTGAAACACATCAGGATTCCTATTGTTTTAGTCAGAATCAAGAACAGAAAACTTCACTTGAATCAAGGGGGATCACCCAAAGGCTACACCAGGTTATTTCACTGGAGAGCAAAGATGCTCGAGCCTCCTGGGACCCAGGGTTGGACATCAGGGTCACAAGTCACACTCTGGATTTCAGGCAGTGTAGGGTTTCCCTCTACCCCATTTTTCAGGGCTGCATGATCTTCCCTGAGCCTCAGTTTGCTTATCTGCTTAATGAAGTAGTTGCAGAGTAGTTAAGGACATAGGCTCAGAAGCAAAATGTTGCCACTCCTCTTCCTACACCTTTGGCGAAGCAATTTGTGCCTCAGTTTCCTCATTAGTGAAGTGAGCGTTGCCAGACTCTGGGGCTGGTGTGAGGTTTGAGAGGGTTACCACTTGTCAAACACTTAGCACAGTGCCTGGTGCTGAGCAGTGCTCAAACCTGTGCTGGAATCACTGTCTCTTGTGACGGGAAAGGAATGTGCTCTCACGTGGCCTAACATGGCCATAGCCAAGGGTAGTATTAACCCTACTAGTAATATTCATGATAGCTCATAGTTACTGAACGTTCACTATATGAGTATTTTATAAATATTTTCATTTTATCCTCATGAAATGCACATTGAAATACTTACCTTTATTACCCCCACATTTACAGATAGGAGAACTGAGGTTCAAGGGCACCAAGTAACTTGTCCAAAGTCACACAGGTAAACTGGAACCAAACTCACATACCTACTGTGGAAATACACAACTGTCTGAGTCTGTGCACGCTGCTATAACAAAATACCATGGACTGGGAGGCTTATAAACACCAGAAGTTTATTTTTCACTATCCTGGAGGCTGGAAGTCTGAGAGCGGGTGCCAGCATAGTCGGGTTCTGGTCAGGACTCCCATCCAGGCTGCTGATGGTTACCTCCTCTTTGTGTCCTCACATGGCAGAAAGAGGCAAGGGAACTCTCTGGGGTCCCTTTTAAGAGCATGAATCCTATTCATGAGGGTTCCACCTTCATGACCTAATTATGTCCCACAGGCCCACCCTTAAACACGATCATGTTGGGGATTAGGTTTCAACATGACTTTCTGGAGGACAGAAGAATTCAGTCCATTGCAATGACCTTAGAAGTTCAATGCCTATACTGTCTGATGGTGTGCTTCACAGTTTTTAATCTTGGTTTCTTAGTTTACGTGTTCAAATTCTTGAGGAGGAATATGATGGACTAAGCTCAATCTATGAGTTTTTTCCTCCTTGGGTTAGGTGTGCATTCTTGGATCAGTCAGCTGTGGCCAGAGGGGTGGGGTCATGTGATTTCAACATGGCGGTCTAAACCACATAGAGATTGAGAACTTTTCCGAGAAAGAGAACGTAGGCAATCAAACTTTTCTGTTATGTACCTCCCCATTCAATCTCAAAATGGTCTCAGTGGGTTGAGGCACTGAAGGTATTACTGTCTGCCTTGATCCTGCTGAGCTCAACTGTAGGCATAGGGGACATTTGCTGGCAGGCTCAGTCCTGCCCAGTTCAGGAATCAATCTACAGTGTTGGCAGTACGTTGAGTGCCCTGTGTCTGCCAGTGGGCGGGGTCTGGAAATTAGTCTGGGAGCCATAAGCAGCAAGTGTCCATGTGTCTACCATGCTGGTATCCCCCTACTTATCACTAGATCTTTCTGATGGTATTCCTGCCCTGTTCTTGGGACTGTACTCCATTTTTTTTTTTAAGAGTAGGCTCCATGCCCACCATGGAGCCCAGCATGGGGCTTGAACTCATGACCCTGAGATCAAGACCTGAGCTGAGATCAACAGTTGGACGCTTAACTGACTGAGCCAGCTGGGTGCCCCTGGACTCCAGTTTTTTTTTAAAGATTTTATTTATTTATTTCACAGAGAGAGATCATAAGTAGGCAGAGAGGCAGGCAGAGAGAGTGAGAGGGAAGCAGGCTCTCTGCCGAGCAGAGAACCCAATGTGGGACTCGATCCTAGGACCCTGAGATCATGACCTGAGCCAAAGGCAGTGGCTTAAACCACTGAACCACCCAGGCACCCCTGGACTCCAGTTTTAATGCTGTTGTTAGAGCCTCTCAATGAACCCGACCATTTGCCTAGTTCCATCTTCCTACTTCCTGGGACCCCAACCACTGGCTGAGGTCCTGCCCCAATCCAAACACAGGGCTGTGAAGCAAAAACTCTTTCTGTCATGACCTACTCACCCCACAAATCAGGCCCCATGGATATTTTTCTTTTAACTTTTATTGTGGAAAATTTCAGACGTTCACAAAAATATTCAGACTCATATAATTAATCTTCATGTACCATCACCTGGCTTCAACAATGATCAAATTATGGCCAAACTGATTTTATCTACACTTAACCTAATATTATTTTGAAGCAATTCTAGATCATATCATTGTGTCTATAAATATTTCAGTGTCCATCTCTAAAATATTAGGACTGTTTGTTTTTATCCCACAATCCTATTATCACACCTAAACATGTTAGCAATGATTCCTTAGTATCATCAAATAATCCAGCCAATGTTTATATT
Source organism: Meles meles (assembly GCF_922984935.1). Classification (NCBI taxonomy): domain Eukaryota; kingdom Metazoa; phylum Chordata; class Mammalia; order Carnivora; family Mustelidae; genus Meles; species Meles meles. Next base: position 16,598,367 of record NC_060072.1, on the reverse strand, counting down.
TTCAGTTGTCTCACAAATGTTTTAAAGGTTTTTTCCATTAACTGTTTGAGTCAGTATCCAAATAAGGTCCACGTATGGTGGTTTATTGGTGAAATCTCTAGACTTTTATCTCCATCCTTTTTATTGCAGCTTCTTTTTTTCTTTCTTTTTAAAAAAGATTCATCTAGTGGAGAGAGAGTGTGTGCGAGTGAGCAGGGGAGGGGCAGAGGGAAAGCATCTCAAGCAGACTCCCTGCTGAGTGCAGAGCCCGATGCAGCACTCGATCTCACCATCCTGAGACTGTGACCTGAGCCAAAACCAAGAGCCCGACACTCAACCGACGGAGCCACCCAGGTGCCCCCCACCCCTGCAATTTATTTCTTAAATTGGGTTTTTGTCCTGTTGAGTTTCACGGTTGGGACATTCCTGTGTGAATTAGTATTTAGATAGAAAGTCTTGCTCAGGGCACCTGGGTGGCTCAGTCATTAAGCACCTGCCTTCAGCTCAGGTCATGATCCCAGGGTCCTGGGATGGAGGCCTGCATCAGTCTCCCTGCTCAGCGGGAGGCCTGCTTCTCCCTCTTCCCCTCCCCCTGCTTGCATTCTCTCTCTCATTCTCAAATGAATACATACAATCTTAAAAAAAAAGTCTTGATCATGTTAGATTTGATTTCTCTTGGCAAGACCCCTTCATAGGTGGTGCTATGTTCTTCTACCAGAGACATATTGTCTGGTTGTCTTTTTTGTGGATATAGCAGCTGTTTGTGGTCAGTGAAGTTTATTAATATTAGGACTTGCAAAGATGGTTTGCTTTTTTTTTAAGATTTTATTTATTTATTTGACAGACAGATCACAAGTAGGCAGAGAGGCAGGCAGAGACAGAGAGATGGGGAAGCAGGCTCCCCACTGAGCAGAGAGCCCAATGTGTGGCTTGATCCCAGAACCCTGAGACCATGACCCGAACCGAAGGCAGAGGCTTAACCCTCTGAGCCACCCAGGGGCCCCGAGATGGTTTGCTTTTGATTTCTATATTCCCTCCTTCACTTATTAGTTAGAATACTTAAAAAAACCACTTCATCTCATCTACTATTTGGTTACTCAATGGCATAATCCATATAGAAAAATTAGAATACACGCTTGATACTTTTTCTTCATTTACCAGCTTTATGAATACAGAGTTAGTTCACTGGCATCCTCCAAGGGTGAGCAGTTAGGGTTTCCTGACAAGTATCATTAAAACTCATAGGTTAAATATATTTGATAGGTTCCAATCCATTCCAGTTATTATATTCATTCGTGCTCAAACCTTCCATCTGTAGCCAGTGGAAACCTCTTCATGTTGACCCCTGAATCCCCTTCGTATCCTCTCTCCCCTTGGCATGTGGACGAGAGCCCAGACTGAGCCCAAGTTTTTAGGCTATTTGTGTAGCACAATGTCTGGCATATAGTGAGTGGTCAAGAAACGGTGGATTTGACTGTTTTTAGAAGTCTTAACGTCCCATCTAGGGCCAGTACTATGACTGGATTTCTGTAATATCTGCTTTACCCCCCACTGACTTCTGGTGGAGGAAGGGAGCTTTTTTTTTTTCTTTAAAGATTTTTATCTATTCATTTATTAGCGAGAGAGAGTGAGAGAATGAGCACAAGCAGGGGGAATGGCAGGCAGAGGGAGTGAGAGAGGGAGAAGCAGCCTTCCTGCTAAGCTAGGAGCCCGATGCAGGACTCAATCCCAGGACCTTTGGATCATGACCTGAGGTGAAGGCAGATGCTTAACCGACTAAGCCACCCAGGTGTCCCCTGGGAGCTTTTTAAATACATCTATGTCTTGCTCTCCACCCCTTTCCCTAATCCCTCCTTCCCCCAGGGACAATGACATTTCTGGTTGGTAAGTCTGACACCAGGGAAAGTGAGTGTACACAATGTGGCCCCCCCTGAGCTCTCTCACAGAGATGGACTGTGTCCACAATTTGTGTGTGTTCTGTTTGCACCTGCCTCCCCGCTTGGGTAAGCCGCTCAGGGCAGGTCTAGCATCTGGGAGGGGTTGCCAGTGTTTGGTGGTGCGTTGGGGGGTGGTGGTGTCGGGGGGCCGAGGGAGAGAGCAAGGAAATCACAGCTATATCTGAGAAGGGGTGTGTAAACCTAATTCAGAAAGGAAGGAGTAGAGCACTGCTTTCAGCTTCACACCTCTACCACTCTCTAATCTTGCTGTAGCGGCCATAAAGCTGATAACGTGTGTCCTTATCGGACTCCCCTTTCTACTTCTCAAATGGCTTGTCATCCAAAGAAAAAAGGGGTGTGCTCAATCAGCACCTTGGAAATGGTGCCCACTGCCTTCCTTCCTTCATCAGCCATTGGCTGGGGGGGTGGGGGCTCCCATCCCTCCTCACAGCACACATTACACAAGGGAATGCAGAAGGCCCTTGCAGCCGAGCCACGTCACCTGGGAGAACAGCTGGGAGGTAGTAAGCTGAACAAACAAGTCATCTCGCACATTTCTTAAACAGGTGTGGCTAAGGCAAGTATTCTATTCAGGAGCAGAGAGAGTTTTTCCACTTGTAAACCTTTTAGACATTCTGGGAACAGAAGACCTTGTGCAGCTTTTACTGTGCTTTGCAGCCAGTCCCATCAGTGAGTGCAGGTGTGTGCCTCTCGGGGCAGGTGTGAGCAGCACCAAACCCAGGAGGCCAAAGTGGTCGGTGCCACATGCCCGCTGGACTGCAAGCCCCAGTTCTGCTCCTCTGCGGTTGATCTGAAGTGAGCTCAGGGCTGATGGTTAGAGGGCGACAGTCCCGTTTGGGCTGCTCTAACAAAATACCATACACTGGGTAGCTTATCTGCAACAGAAAATTTTTTCTGACAGTTCTAGAAACTGGCAGTCCAAGATCAAGTTCATGGTCGAGCCCTGGTGCGGGTCCTCTCCTGGGTTGCAGACTGCCGCCTTCCCTGTGTCCCCACATGGTGAAGGAGCAAGAGAGCTCTTTGAGCTCTCTTTTGTAAAGACACTATTTCCACTGAGGATTCTTTCTTTCCTTCTTCTTTCCATCTTTCCTCCCTCCCCCCCTCCTTCCCTCCTTTCTCTCTTTTTTTTAAGATCTCATTTATTTATTTGAGCGAGAGAGCACGACAGAGAAAGAGGGGCAGAGGGGGAGGGAGAAGCAGGCTCTCCGCTGAGCAGGGAGCCCAGTGTAGGGCTCCATCCCAGGACCCCAAGATTATGACCTGAGCTGAAGGCAGACGCTTAACTGACAGAACCACCCAGGTGCCCCCAAAGTCCCATCTCCTAAGACCCTCACATTGGAGATTAGACTTCAACATATGAATTTTGGGAAACACACATGTTCGGTCCAAGCAGGGTATAATGTCAGCTAGATATGAAATAGTACCTAAATAATGACATATTAAATTAGGTAGTCATTTGTTTATTTTCTCATGTAAAGACCTGAGCTGACATCGTGGCTCTTGGCTTCACAAAGGCATTAGGAGGCCAAACTCCTTCCAGGTTTGGGCTCTGATCTTTGGCTGCCATGGATGAACGTTTCTTTATATGGTGCTAAAGAGGTCCTTGTGCTTTTGTGCTCAGGTCTTAGTTACCTTTAACTTTCTCTCAGACGTTCATTGTCTCTTCTCAAAGCCTACGTTGTTCTCCAGCAAGAGGCCTTTATTTCCATTAACTTTATAATGACTCTTTTCTCCATATTTTTTTAAGGTTCTTTTTTTTTTTTAATTTATTTGACAGACAGAGATCACAAGTAGGCAGAGAGGCAGGCAGAGAGAGAGGAGGAAGCAGGCTCCCCGCTGAGCAGAGAGCCCGATGCGGGGCTCGATCCCAGGACTCTGGGATCATGACCTGAGCCCAAGGCAGAGGCTTTAACCCACTGAGCCACCCAGGCACCCCGTCTTTCCTCCATATTTTTCAAAAGCCCCCCGTTAGCTCCTTTTCTTTCCCCAGGACCCCATTCCTGTTCACTGCTGGCTTTTATCAGTTCCACAGCCAGTTCCAGCTCGCGGGAGGGGCTAAACACACCCCACCTGTCAGCGGTAATGGGGTTCTCACTGGCTGTCGGCAGGCAGGTGACGCAGCCCCAGATTTCCCCCTTAACAGCCACTGGGATGGAGATTAAATGGCAACAGTTCTGCTGGGGTGTGTGCTCAGGACCGAAACCTGCAGTAGGAGGGAGGGAAGCAGGATGGGGCAGAAAGTGGCGTTGGGTTCAGCAAAAGTCTTGGCTGACTGTTGAGGGTGCTTTGCGGCTGACCTGGCTCCTCAGACTCGTCTGAGTCCCCTTTGGGCAAGGGGCCATGCAGGTATGTCTCTGTATGGACCGGTTCCCACGGGAGGCTGCCTCTGGGAAGAAGGGGGAAAGTCCCTGAGTGAGGCGGCTTTCTTGAGGGAGAAAGGAGCAATTTGGGGAGAGAGCTGACAGTCGGGGGTTCCTCAGCCAACAAAACTCCCAACAGCTGAGGGAACAAGAGAAAAACGGTGACGATATTTTGTAGAGCCACCCATGAAGAAGGAGAGTCGATTTTTGCAACCCTTGCATTTGACTGGCCTTTGTGATTGGCTCTGAGCAGTGGGACGGCAGCATGTGTGCAAGAAGAGTCTTGAAAAGGGCTTATCTTTGGGGCTTGCTATGGAGAACCCTCCGCCAGTATGTGAAGAAGCCCAGGCTAGCCCCCTGAGAAGACAGAGGCCCTACTCAGCACAGGTGAGTCCCTGACGCGGGAATGTGGGTGGCATCCTAGACCAGCCGGGCCTGGCCAAGAAGCCCAGGCCACCCCTCAGCAGACACGGGACCAGGATCATGGGCAAGGACGTGTTTATTATTTCGGGGTCATTTTTTACCCACTGAAAGTTTATTGATGATCAGGCCAGTATGAACCTGGCATTTAGTCTGACCAAATGCGGAACATGTTTGAGGGTTTGGCAAACTTAAATGGTTTTATTCTCCTTGCCTAGCCCCTGCCCAGGTTTCTGGATTTCTAATAAAACTCTCATCAACCCATGCTTTTTCAGAGCCTTTACAAAGCACCCTTTCAATTACCCTCCTCAGCTTAGACAAGGGAATCTAAGAGGCCTTCACTGTTCATATTTACTAAAGAAAATACATGCTTCCAGAGCTGCTAGGGATACTGAACAGAAAACACAATCATCACCGGAAAAAGCCAAGGACTGTTATTTGATCATAAATGTTCTAAAGATAGCTGTATGCTGGTTATTAGTTGAGCTGAGGTTTCGAAGGAGCGTTTGAGGACCCGATTCAGTGAATTAGATGGAAATGTACTCAGATGAGAAAGAAAGATCAAATCCAAGGGAAATGCAAATCAAGCACCTTCCTGCAGCTTATTGGAAGAATATTTTCATAGTCCATTGTTCTTGGCCCTTGAAAAATGTTTGTTGAATGAACAAATGGATACTCGGGTGGTAGGAATAAATGCTACCGAGCTTGAAAAATGTGCTACCCTATGGCCCCAGCTTTGAGATCGGAAGAATCCACTTGGCATTAAAATGGAGGAGTTGGATACAGTTGTCTTCAAGATTTCTCTTCCCAGATCGCATAGAACTCCACTCAGAGTCCAACACTTCCACTGAACGTCGATCCCCTCTCCTGTGCTCCATTTTCCCTTCCAAAAACAAGATTAGACCATCTAGAAAGCCTAGATTTTGGGATTCTCCACGGAGTAATGGAATTTGCCTGGAGAAACAAGTGATCTGGGTTTACTTCCTTACCTGGCCTCTTGCCAGATGTGTATGTGCCCTTGGGCAAGTGATGCAAACTCTCTGCCTCAGTTTCCAAGCCTGTAAAATGGGACAATAATAGTACTTGCAAGGTTGTTGGGAGACTTTGGGATAATATATGTGGCGTTCCTGGAGCGTGAGTGCTAAAGAGCTGGAAGTGATTTATAATGAATAAGCTGTAGATTGGTGTAGAGCAGGGAGAATACAATTCATCTCTTCTACTGGGACTTAGGAAATCTAGAATTTCTGAGTTTGTTCATACCTGTCAAGTACAGGGGAAAACCCTTCTGTGCCCATTCAGCTCCCCATCTTCATTTAGAATTCTGAACTCCTTCTTTCTGACCATTCCTTCCTCCAAATCCCCCCGGGAACAAGTCACATTTCTCAAGCTGCTAAATCAAATGACAGCTGCCTTTTATGTCATATGTTTCTCATTCCAGAATGTTGTTTCCGATATTTTCAGCTACTAATCATAAACTCTGCATAAACTCTGGTTGCCTATGTTTTGCCTTCTAATTTATTTTCTTTCTTTCTTTCTTTCTTTCTTTCTTTCTTTCTTTCTTTCTTTCTTTCTTCCCTTTCTCATCTTTCTCTTTTTTTGCACATTTCAGATGCCTGTTTTTGGGTTTCACATTATTCTGTGGTTTCCTACTCATTTGCCCCACCCTCTAATTGCTCTGCCAGCCCTTCATCTCCCGGGCCAGCCAAGACTGTCTCTCCCTTGTCCTAATATCCCTGGCTCTCCCCAAGGGCTGTCCCTAATCCAGCGGGCTCTCGAATGCTTTGCAAAATTGAAAGTCCTCTGTTTATCCTGCCCCCTCCCCTCTATGTTCATGGCAGCATCTCCCCTGGGGTCCCGTTTCCTGCTCTTATTCTTGGCTCCCAGCCAGGCATCACACATTCACATGAAATCCTGCCTCTTCCCATAGGAGGGAAAGCCTGGCAGTTTCCATTCATGGAATGCTCCTGTGCCACGAAGATGCTACGCCCTGGCCACAGGCAGGGTGTTCTGAGTTTCCTGGGCAAGATTGGAGGGCTTGGGCCCCAACTGTTATTTCCAGTAATGGTGGGTCAGCCTGGAGAACAGTGTAGCCTTTGTGGGGAAGAGGAGAGAGCACAAGCAGTTGATTCTAACTGACCTGCATTTTGGTGGTACTGTTCCTGAGCCTCAGTTTTTTTGTCTGTGAAATGGGCCTCGGAATAATAACCACTTGACTGTGTTATTGTGAGGATCAGGAAGGGAGGAGGCTTTGCACAATGGAGAATGGTCTTCTCTCCTTAGTCTTTTATTTTCTCTCCCTCTTACTGGTTGCTAAGCCTTCAGGTTGGTCAGAGTCTCAGCAAGGAAAAGGATGACAACTCAAAGGGATTAATTGCCAAGAGTGTAATGAAGGGATCGCCCATAAGTTTACAGTGACGTGTGCAGGGATGAGGAACACCCTGGGCTGCCGCAGCCAGAAGCCACAGCACGCGCGGAGGGGTGAGGCCAGGATGTGTGGCTGCCCATGCCCAGTGCGAGCTGAAGCGTGAGATAGGGGCAGGGCAGACTGGCCCTGGGAAATTGCTCTGGGGTCTCAGCAAACCTACATCATTTCCCCCCCTCTTTCCCAAGATCTTAGATTTCTTCTAAAGCCTAGGCAAACCCAGGTGTGCCCTCTCACCTTCCTCCCCTCCTTCCTACCTTTCTTCCTCCCCTCCTCCCTCCTGCTTTTCTTTTCTTTTCTCCTTCCTTCCTCTCCTCCTTCCGTCCCTCTCTCTCTGTCTCTGTCTCTCTCTCTTGGTTCGGTAAGGGCCATGGCTCAGGTGAAGGAGTGCATCCACTGCTAACATGATAGCCATCAGAAAGAGAGAGTAGGGGCCTAATACCCCCATTTTTTCTCTTTCCTCCCATGGTTTCCATTGGCTGACTGGTATCGAAGCCACGGGCTGAGGTGCCTGGGTGGCGAAGTCCAGTAATGGTGGCTACTCTCTGGGCACAGAGAAAGGCTAAGAAAAATGGAGAATGGACCTGGAAGAGCAGGAAATCATCTTGTCATTTGTCATGTACTCACCAGTCACTTTGTGCAAGGCTCTGGGCCTCCGTTTCCTATAAAGTGGGCAGGAAATGAACGTGTTAGTCTACCTCACAGGACTATCACGATGATCAGATGAAAGCATCGGGACCATTTACTCTGTAGTGTGCTCCCCTTCTTCATCCGCATTAGCTCACTTTAATGCTCAACCTTCCAAAACAGAGGGACTCTGTGTTCAGAAGGAGCGGCTCGTCCAATGTGGCTTGGCTGAGCTTACTAACTGCGGGATTACAGGCAAGTAACTAAAGTCTCTGAGTCTCGGCTGCTGTCTTACTTTGGGTACCCCTCAAAGTAGATCCTGAGACAAGAATTTGAGTTCAAGTAACTTATTTGGGAGCTGATTCCAGGAAGCATAGACAGAGGGGTTGATGGGTGGTGGGGCAGAGAAGGGAGGAAGGCCTATAGTGGTCTCAGTCCCACAGGGAACTCTGGGAGCCTGTGTAGGACAGACATCCTTGGATTGTTCTACTGCAGAGGGCAGGTGCTGGGGTGTTTATCCACCAACTCCCATCCTTCACTGGCTGAGGGTCACTCCTAGGGCTCTAACTCCCTCCAGGCTGCCTGTTTGTGGACAGAGAAGACTCAAGCAGCCAGAGAGACCCAGGAAGCCACGTAGATGCTCTCTAATGAGCCAAGAAATGGCTGGAGGGCCCATGGCATCCACTTTGGCATCCTAATTTGTATGAGAGATGATGCCTTTCTTGCAGGTGAAGATCAAATGATTAACGATAACGTGATTAGATGTTTGCCACAGCATGGCCCATTGTAGGTGTCTGGTAAATGGAGGTATTCGTAATAAGGTGGGTAAATATTATCCATGTATAATAGCCTAGGGCAAATGGGATGCAGAGAAGTTAAGACACTTGCCCTAATTTATAAGGACAGTTCTTCAGCGACCAAGTCTGGTCCGATTCCCAGTTTGTTCCCCTTCCGCTCCGCCGTAGCGGCCTCCTGGTAACGGACGGCACATGCAGGCTGCTTTGGCATCATAAAGTGTGAGAAGCTCCATAAATATAAAATGTCTGTAGTCCCAGGCATGCTAGCTCAGATCCAAGTTAAAGTGACCCTGGGTAGCTCTTCCCTCAGTCCTGATATATATATATTTTCTTGGTCCCCCAGGGTCTTCATTCTGGGCCCCCCCCACCCCCAGCCCTTCATTAGTGATGCTTAGGTGTCTCCACATATTTCAAAGGGTGCCAGAAAGTCTCCAGACGAAATAAAGTAAGCTGTAAAACACTAAGGGCATAAAACTCTAGACACCTTATTCTCCACGTAATGTTTCCTTTTAAAAACAAATATTTGCAAATGCCCTTTTTACTATCCTGCTGATACACACATAAAATGCACAACACTTTAAAAAAATTGTAGTAAAATATACATAGCATTAAATTTATTGTTTTAACCATTTTTAAGTACAGTTCAGTGCCAGGAAGCACATTGGTGTGCAGCCATCACCACGGTCCACCTCCAGGTCTTTCCATCTCCCCAAATTGAAACTCTGTACCCCTTAATAACACTAACTCCCTATCCCCTTCCAGCCCAGCCCCTGGCAATGACGGTTCCACTTTCTATGTATTTTGTGAATTTGACAACTCTAGGTACCATGTATGAGTGGAATCATCCAGTACCTGTCCTTTTGTGGCTGGCTTATTTCGCTTAGCGTTAAGTCTTCAAGGTTCGTCCATGCGGTAGCATGAGTCAAAATTCCCTCCCTTTCTAAGGCTGTAGAATGTTCCATGGTATGAGTAGACCACACTTTGTTTATCCGTTCATCTGTTGATGGACACTTGGGTTGTTTTACCTCTTGGCGATTGTGGATAATGCTGCTATGAATACGGATGTGCAAATATCTGTGTGAGTCCCCACTTGCAATTCTTTTGGGTATATACTGAGCAGTGGAATTGCTGGATCATGGGTAATTCCATGTTAATTTTTTTTCCTTTTTTAAGATTTATTTATTTATTTATTTAGAGAGAGTGCAAGAGCAAGTGAACAGGAGCGCAGAAAGAGAGAAGGAGAGAATCTCAAGCAGACTCCCCACTGAGCATGGAGCCTATCATGAGGCCTGATCTCACAACCCTGAGATCATGACCTGAGCTGAAATCAAGAGTCTGACACTCAACCAACCGAGCCATTCAGGGGCCCTTCCGTGTTTAATTTTCTGAGGAACCTCCGTGTTGTTTTCCTCAGCAAATGCAGCACTTTACATTCCCACCAGTATAACTGTTTTATAAAGGACAAAAATAGGAAAGTAAACAGTAATGAAATAGTATGTAGTGTTTCAGAATGTCCTCCCTGGGCTGGAGTGCATAGAGACACAATGCGGCAATCGCAAGTCTGCATATCTGCCTCGTCTGCAGTTTGACTTGTTACCTTTGTGTGTGTGTGTGTGTCTGTGTGTGTGTGTGTATCACATACATACTATATACTACAAATCACATATATAATATGTATTATTATATATATTATACATTACATATTATATATACAATTACATATTATATATGTGATATGTAGTACATAGCATATATAGTATGTATGTTATATATATGTGTATGTATATATATATTTATATATATTTGTTGTTGTTTTTGTTAATTTGTGAGAGAGAGAGAGAGACATAGCATGAGCAAGGGGGAGGAGGCAGAGAGAGAGAGAAGCAGACTCCTCACCGAGCAGGGAGGTCCACAAGGGGCTTGATCCTAGGACCCTGAGATCATGACCTGAGCCAAAGGCAGATGCTTAAATGACTGATCCACCCAGGTGTCCCATGGACACAATATAAATTGAATGTATATTAAAAATGTACATACCTTGATATGTGTATGTGAAACAAAATTATTATCAGAAAATTACAAATAGGCTTTTCGTCTACTTGCCTTTCTAGTAGGACATTTAGAAGTTGTATGGGGGAGGCTTATGTTGTATTGTGAAGAACTATCCTATGCCTCACCTACTAATTTCTAGTAGAAAGGTTCTCCCCAACGTTGCAGCCAAAAGTGCCCCTATAAATCCTGCAAGTGCCCTCTAGGGAGTGAGATGTGTCCCCCCATATAGAAATGCTCTATCAAGCTCACTTAGTGTCTTAAGCATGTAGGTGGGTAATTTTGGTTGCTTGGCAGTATGAATGAGAGTTGTTGGAGCAAAGGCACTTGAAAATGTCCAAGGAGTCCAGGATCTTGGTCATAAAATCAGCACCTGGGGTTTCTTCCATGAGTTTCTTCTATCCCATGGGAGCTCAGTTGTTCTCAAAATCTGTTTTTGGTGCCCAGCCTACAGACAAGGACAAAAGGCAGGAGCAAGTGTGGTCTCAGTGGATGGGAACAGAAAGGGCAGACATGTGAGGCATTTTCAAGGCTGACTCTCTAAAACTGAAGTGATAAGATGTGGGGAGTGAAGCTGGACGGCACACTCTGGTAGGAGAGAGTGGATCTGGGAGACAGGGGGCTGTCAGTGGTTCAGAGTGCTAGCAGAGAGAGCAAGGCATTTTGGAGCAGAACTCAAATTTAGGTTTCTGCTCCACCATTCATAAGATGTGAGATGGGGAGAAATTGCTTGCAAATGCCAGTTTGCTCATCTGCAAAATGGGGCTAATGCCAGCCCCAACTTCCTTCCCAAGGGACCTGTGTGCTTGAGCACAGAATGTTTGGCTCCACAGCCTTCTCTGAGACCTGCTGCCCCTCTCACCTCACACTCGAAATGTTAATAATTACCCTGTGCATATCAGAGATGGTTCTCCGGAGAAACAGAAGCAATAGAATGTATGTCTTATACACTAAGGGATTTATTTTAAGGGATTTATTCACGTGACCTTGCAGGTTGGCAACTTCGAAGTCTGTAGGGCAGGTTGGATTTCCACGTTAGTCCCAAGGCCTTGTGAGGTAGACATTATTAGCTGTCCTTTGCTCAGTGTCTTGACCGTGGCCACACAGCTAATAAATAAAGGGGCTTTTATTCATTGACTTTGTACTGTGTCCCTCTTGGAAACCTGGGACACTGGGGCCCAGTGTCTGCCTATAATTTAGCCGATCAACTAAAAGTAGTGATACTTTAGTAAATAAATGTATTTCTTCATTGGCTGATTTGTTCATTTATCTTGCATTTGAATACCTCCCAAGTGCAGCATCTGTTCCCTAGGGAAAGTTACTGAGTCCACCAAAGAGGGAGTGAAGGGGTTCTGTGCATTTGTATGTGGCATCATCAGGAATGTGGAGTTGGGCAGGGAGGTGCGAAAAAATGCTGACTGTGGGCTCAGCATGAAACAGCCCTTCCCCATAGCTCCCAAGTAGAACACCAGTGTCTTGGAATGTGTTAGTCTTAAATTCCATCCCAGCTGCATGGCCCACATTGGCCCCACCCAGGCTGGCAGGGAAGGGGTGGGCTGGGGCCAGCTGCCATCTTTCCAGTCCCACCACAGGGCACGGGGGTCAGGCAGATGTATGTGGATGTCTGTTGGAAAGTGTGACACAAATATGGAGAACTTTCTGGTGGTGACTGTGCCCGTCTCCCAGCCTTTGGCGGCCTCTACCTAGGTCACCCACCCTCTCCCTCTTGTGGAACAGAAGCTGCTTCTCATGGCCCTGGCAAGTGATTCTGGAGTTCTGGGAACCACACTCTCATTCTCTCTCCCTTTCCACGGAGTCATGGGTGTGATGAGGCTGTGCCTGGGGTGCATGCCTTGTTTCCTGGCGTGACTCTGAACTCCTTGTCAGGTTGCCCAAGGCCTGAGGTAGCAGTGTCACCTGTCCTGTCCCCTCCACACATTCCTCTCATGAACACACTGCCCTGGCTTCCTTTCTCTGAGTGTCCTGTCCTCACCCAACAGAGCTCCACACCTGATGGACTTTGACCCCCTGGGGAGACTTGGGGCCTCCTCAGTGCAAAGGCTGCCCAATTCTGAAGGTGTAGCCTCTGAAAGCTGTCAGGCAGCTGGGCCCTCAGGCAATGGCCTTTTGAAGGGAGAAGGGAGCAGCCCACCTTGCACGAGTAACCCTGGGAGGAAGCCAATGCTTCAGATCCAAAAAGTTCTACTTACTGGTCACATGACCATAGGTAAGTAAACGAGGTTTTTTGAATAGTGGCCTCTGACGGACGGTTGGATTAAATGGGGTAATGTATATAAAAGCCTGTCATGGTTCAGTTGCTTAAAAGGTGAGTTAATTTCCCTTTTTGGAGTCAGCATAAAATAGGGGCTAACAGCACAGATACTAGGTGCAGAGCGCTTGGGTACAAATCTTGTTTCTGCTCCTCGTGAGCTGTGTGATCTTGGACAACTTGTCAACCTCTCCAGGACTCAGCTTTCTCCTCTGAAAAATAGAGATAATAATAGTTCTTAATCTCATGGGGTTCTTGTGAGACTCAAATGGGATAATCCACATAGAGGAGTCAAACAGTAGCTGGTATTATTTGCCTGAATTCTGGTCCTGCCTCTGTCTTGAAGTGCCATGCATGACAGTGGCCTGCAGAGGGCAGCATCCCCACAGTAATCTGCCTCCTCTCTGGGCCACTGTCCTTGTACCCTTCTAGTTTAGGGTAGACAAAAGCAAAGTAGACAAAGTGACAGAATATACCAGAGAGATGCGATGGCATGCGAGAATGGGCACAATTAAAAAATACATACATTTATAGGTGGAAGCTGCAATGAAACAGAATGGAGAAAAATATCCAGAATTTAAAAGAAAAAGCCCATGTAGAACTTTGTGTGAGCATGCAGAACAAAAGCCTCTTATTGAAAACAAGATACAGGCTCTCTCTTTGGGTCTGTCTTGGGGACCGCTGGAATCTGGTGACTGTCCCTTGTTTGTGCAGTTTGTGCCAGAGATCAAGACACTCTTTGAAAATACTTGGAAAGCAACCGGAAGACCAATGATCCAGAATTGACCAAGTTGAAAGTGGAACATCTCTGGACTTAACACAGGACATCATCTGGTGTCTGATGCCATCTCAGTTCCCAACTAGTGGGGTGACTTTAAATGACCACTGGGACAGCTTTCTATGGGATGAAGATTGCTTTTTAAATAGTCAGGAGCAAGGGCCAGGGAGGGGATAATCATGATTCCATATTCTATGCCGCACCCCCTAGAAGTTCTTCTTGATTTACCTCCATGTTATTCTGCTTCTGCAGGACATTTTCTCAAGCATCCTGGATACATGGGGGCATTTTCCTGTGCTCTGAGCATGCCCGTGACTCTTCTTTTGACTAATTATAACATCTACTACCTGGCCTTTTAGGAGTCTCCTGGGACCCTCATTAACCATTGTTAAACCCAGGAATCCCCAGAGCTATTTGCATGAAGCCTTGCTTCCTGTACAAAAGTACTGATTTTTTTTAAAAATGCTGTTTTCAACCTAAATGTTTAAATTCCTGCCTCATTCTGTACCTAGCATTCTGCAATTTGGCCTTTTTGCCTAACCCCGTACCTTAGGGAATATCCCAGGCCATACGTAAAAATGGACCTTGTTCTTTATAATGACTTGATGATAATCCATTGTATGGGTATGCCAGAATTAATTTAAGAAATCTAGTATCAATGGACATTTAGACTCTTTCCAATTTCCCTCTTTCAAAAGCAGTGCTACAAGACTGTTCTGTGTGTCTTGTTGCCCATATCTGCAAGCCCTCCACTAGGATGGACGCCAAAAAAATGGAATTGCCAGATTACAGGGGCGAGTGTTTAAAATTTTGACAGATACTGCTGAGTTGCCTCCAAAGGCCATACCTATTTACATTCCTGTCTCTAACACATTTTTTATTATAGCGCACCGATGACAGGTAGGTTTTAAGTCAAAAACTGATGGACTTGAGTGGAAGTAAAGCTTCGTGGTCAAGAGCCAGAGACTACATTCAAATCTTAATTCTCCCTCACACGATTTATGTGAATTTGGCAAGTCACTTAACCTCTCGTGATCTGGTTTTCTCAAGGGTAAATGCGAATATAAATTGTACCTAAATCACAGGTGGTTGTGAAAAGTAAATGAGTTAATGTATGTAAATCACTGAATCTTGTTACACTGGAATCATTTTCAACATTCTCTACTCTTTGGCCTTGCTTCGCTCCTGTCTTTCCGGCTTGTCTGTTTTTTTTCCGTGTTTGTCGCATTGCGGTCAGGTACAATCCAGTGTGTGTTCCCCTAGCAGCTTCTCCCAGCAAGCTTAAGTGAAGACGTGACTTCAGATCTGGGCTTGGTTACTTAATAGACCTATAAACTTGTGCAAGTGAGCTAATCTTTTGGAGCCTCATTTTCCGCAGCTAGGAAATAGGGATCGTTTCCGTGTCAGGTAGGAACGCTTCTGTTCCAAAGCCTCAGAAACTCATCCCAAACAGCATCTACTGGCTCACATTGAGTGGCGGAGTCGCAGATTCCCATTTTAAGCATATTTTGATCTGTGACTAAAAGGCCATGCCAGGGCCCAATTTCTTCTGTTCCTTTTTTTTTTTTTTAATTTTTATTTATTTATTTATTTTTTCAGCGTAACAGTACTCATTGTTTTCGCACCACACCCAGTGCTCCATGCAATACGTGCCCTCCCTATTACCCACCACCTGGTTCCCCCAACCTCCCACCCCCGCCCTTCAAAATCTTCAGGTTCTTTTCCAGAGTCCATAGTCTCTCATGGTTCACATCCCCTTCCAATTTCCCTCCTTTTTGATTCTTTAGTTTTGATTCCATTCTCAGACTTCAGGAGGTAGCGAGATAGCTGCATGTGCCCCATCCCCTGCACACCCCAGGTTGGCATCCCAAGGAAAAGCCTGTCTGCCTCTGTCCCAGCTTCCTGGCGAACCCTCCGGGGGGCCTCCCTGAAGCTGATTGGGTCTTGTGCCTGTGCCTGAACCAATCACGATAGGTAGCAGCATGGGAGGTGCTGATTGGCTTACTAGATCACATGACCCATGCTTGCAGAACAGAGCTCCCCTGGGTGCTTTAGACTGAACGTGGGAGGAGCTTGCTCCTGGGTGGAAACTGTTGGACGTTGCTCAGGGAAAGAAAGAATGGATGCTGGGAGGCAAATGACCAACATTTGCTCTCATAGCTCTTCTCCAGGAAGGGATGTGTTGTGTGGATGATGAGGCCTAACAATGACTGGCCACAACTCCTGGCGAAGTGATATGTGCTCGGTGATCAGTGTCAGTTTTCTGTCAATGTCCCCTGTCTGGTGACACTTTGGATATTGCTGCTTTCTCTTTGTGTTCTATTCTTTCAAGATTTTGTTCACTTTTTAACAATCTCTCAATTTGTATTTTTATCCCTAGCCTTAAACTCCCCATAGATTTAGTCCCGTGTCTCCAGTTGACTTCTGATCGTTTTCACTTAGGTATCTCACTGCACGTTACAGTTAAGACCTCAAAAACCCAACTCCTCATGTTGATCCATAAATCAGATCTGTATTCCTGAATCCCTTACTTCTGCTCTCGGGTCCCCTACATTCATTAGGTACTAAAACGGCTTTGATTTTACTCCTTTCCATGTCCACTTGATGTCTGGATAGTCTAAATGACCTCTTTTCTGCTGCGTGCTTGTTCACCCTTCTGGTGAACCCTGGGTCACTCAAGATGAGGCTCTCAGTCCCACTCCCTGGGGTCATAGCTTGGTTTACAGATCTTATAAGCTACCAGAACTTGAATAAATAACCCTTCTATGTCTCAGTTTCCTCACCTGTAAAATCTATTTTGCTTTTTGCAATGTCTATTCTTGATTTAAATCACATGTTTCTTTGATAAAGGATTGATTGACTCTTCAGAGCACTGTATGGTCTGCTGGCTTGACTACCCTATATGGTCTTTCCTATCCCATTTTACTCTAGTGTATGATTCACTTCACTCTTATTATTATTTTTTTTTCTTCAGCAGCAGATATTTTTGATTTAGAGAGTGTTGGCCAAACCTATAGAAGTGCTACTTTCACACCTGTGGAATATCATGTTGCCTGACATTCACTTCTGTAGCACTTCTAATCCTCACCAGCTCTGGGATATGTAATTATATACACCCCTTCTCAGCTCTGGCTGCTGCAGTCCCACTGCTGGATTGTTTGTCTGTTTCCTCTTCACCTTCCAGTGACCCCTATGAGGGTTGTACCTGGGAGGTGGATTTCTCCAGGCAGAGGCAAATGCCCTAGACACAAATATAGCCTCATCTATAGGAACCAATGGGTGTGTGGTGAGTTACGTGTGGGACCGGACCTGACTGTGAGTGGCTAAGCAGCCATACGTGAGGTGAAGTAATGTCTGGGAGCAGAGACACAGGGAGCACACCTGGTTGCCCATGCATTACACCTGCACTGACCAATATGATAGTCATTATCTGCAGCCTCATGTGGTGATTGAAATTCCAATGAATTAAAAATCACTATGAATTTCTTCCTTAATTGTACTTATCACATTTCAAGTTCTCAATAGCCGCTCGTGGTTATTGGCTTCCATCATACACAGCACAGATACAGAACAGTTCCATCACCCCAGAAAATTCTGTTGAACAGTGCTGCTCTGAAGTGTGGCAATAGGAGTGGGCATGCTGGGACCTCATCCAAGGCTGTCAGGAGGGAAAGGAGAGCCCTGCCCCTTGGCTGATAGGATGTGGCTGAAGAAATTGGCTTGGTTTCAGAGGTGGGCCCTGGACACCCAAGGAGCAGACAAATCCAAGTGAAGCTCCCTTAATGCTACGCGAGGAGGGTGGTCTCCTCTTCTTGGCCAAGCACAATCTTGAGAGACACAGGCAGATGGGAGGCCCCAGGAGACGTGCCCTGTGCTGAGCACTTTATATAGATGATTTCATTCAACCTTAGCAGGGATAATATTAACCTCCATTTCATAGATAAGGAAACTGGGCCACAGAGAAGGGAACCTATGTGTAAGCTCCATGCTGCCTCAAAGTCAGGCTTGAGGGATCTGAGCTCTGGAGGAATGGGAGGTCGAGTTCTTGGCAGGAAGCAAGCTTGAATCAGGCAAACTCAGACTGGAGTTGGGGTCAACTCTCCCACTGTCCAAGAGAACTGGAATGTAAGGTTCAGAAGAGGAGGCGAGGCAAAGTGGGAAGGGGACACCTCAGTCTGGGGTACCTCACTCTGGGGGTGATGCTCATGGCTGAGGATGTATGAAGATGCTATAGTAATGTCTTCTGTAGATCAGGAACAGGACTGCACGTCCTCCAGGGATAGGACAATTACACAGCACTGGCATGACATGGATTCTGTGGGTGACACAGCCCTTCTCTGTGTCCTACTTCTGCCATTATTCCTTTGCTGGAGCTGAGGTCACCTCCCTGAGCTTCAGTTTCCTGGTCTGTAAAATGAATATGAAAAGATGGCATTTACCATTATCATCATTATCTTTCTAGCCTTAGGTATGAATACCATACTTAGCACAACCTCAATAAAAAAAATGGAATAGAACTGAATCCAGCTGTGAAGGCTGGAGAATGTAAGGACTGAAACAAGAGTCCACCTGGATGGAAAGAAAGATACCTACTCAGGTCCACACTAGGGCAATAATTACAGGAAATTACAAGATCATTTACTTCCAGCCTGATAAAAGCATTTGTTCAGTAATGCTACTGGGAATCCCAGAGATGTGTCCATCCATTTGTAAAATGCCCACTAATGCCACCATTTTATGACCTTGGCCTTATCCATGTCAGGTTCTATATTTACCTGATGAATTACTTGGCTCAAGCTAGAAATTTACAAATTATTGTTGTCCTTTGAGTGGGGTATAGCATGTTGTACCTGTACACACAAAGAAGTTTAAAGCCATTTGGCTTAATTTAGTTAAGAAAAAATTAATTAAAAAAATTTTTAGTTTCAGAATATTAAAGCCAAATTTTAAATTAGTTTATTTGTACCTAAGAATTGGTACATGGAGACTTTCTCAGGACTGGCCAGACCCATATTCCAGCTGCCTGGTGAGGCTAGTGGGTGTTTGGCTTCTCCTATGTATATATCTTGGAGTTAAACTCAAGGTCAAACATATTGTGATCAAAGTTCCCAGTATTAATAACACTGTCAGTAAATATTGTCAGATGTCTGTTATGGATGGATATGGATGCTAGCAACCCTTACCTACCACTACCATCCACTCAATACATAGGTGTAATTCTAACTTAGTTCCTAAGGTAAATACCAACTGCTTCGAATAAGCCCATATCAAGGAGTTTAGTTATTCAATGACATAGTCCGATAGACTGAGTATTTGACTCACACAAGGCAAGGACCCTTGCAACGAGTCCCTCAGCTAAATTCTCCAGGCAGAAGGTTAAAGACAGAATATATAAATCCTGGGTTCTGGTGTGTGTGTGTGTGTGTTGTATGTGTGGTATGTGTGCATGCATGCATATGCATTAGTGAGGGAGAAGGTACACCTGTCTCAGGATGCAGGCATGGGGTCCCCATGAATTACTGTCACATAGTCCTTTACCTGATGACTGTGTAGACAACCCTTCATAAAGAAGCCAAAGAACTTAGAAAGCCATTTAGTAAGTGCTAAATGTCTTAAAGATTTCCCAAATAGCTTGAAAACCAAGTTTCAATTTTCTCTCTGCCTTAAAGTATCATCTCCTTTAAGAGTTTTTGGGAAAGAAGATAGGGTGGCAACATGGATAGGTTGTCCCTTATCTGCTCTGGAGTTGTCTACCAGCACCCCCTGTCTTCTTCTCCTGATCCCAGTCATGCTGGTCCCTGCCTGAGCAACAGAACACAGAGCCCTCGCTAGGATGCTGCTGTGTTCTTGCAATGGCAGCAGAAGGGGGGAAAGTGGGCAGGCTGCCCTCTCCTTTCTATTACAACAGCCTGACCATTCAAGGCTCTGTGTGAGTGTCACACTGCAGTCAGGATTGAGGGAAGATAAGAGGAGGACATTTGAAATTATGTGCTAATTATTAATATTCCCATCCTAAGGAAAAACCCCCAGGGAGTTCAAAGTCTTTACATGCTATTGGTCTCTCATGGGCATCCCCATCTCCTAACATCAATCCTTTGTCCCAGGTCAAATCCTCTGTGAGTACATTCCTCCTCTGTTTTGTGCTCTGTGTCTGACTTTCAGGAAAACCTCTTTTACCCACAGGATTGATCCCTCTTCTCCAGCTGAGTCATTTCCTAAGTCTCAGTTATTAGGATAAAGTAACCTGGAGTGTTGCTGCTGTTGTCAATCCACGATTGTCCTTCATTATTGTGTTTTTGGTATAGTCTGGGGCAGAGTGGGGCTGTAGAGCTGGCTGAATCTGGAGACTCTAAGCCTCACGTGAGGTCCTTGATGATCCTGGGCACCCAAGTGAAGTGTAGTTGGAAGTCTCCACAACAGTGTGAGTTTTGGAGCCTTGATTCTTTCCTTTCTCTGATTGGCTGGCTACTAATTGTTGGGACCTCTCCCCGACTTCAGACACCATAGATACATCCAAACACACATATACCCTTCCCAAGGACCAATGTGGATTCTCAACAATAGTATAGTCAAAACTCACATGATGTCAAAGCTTCTCTCTCATGATGACGTTTCTGTCTACCTCTCTCAACTTGCTTTCAAATCATGCCCCCTCCAGCCTATTGGGAATATGAGATATGCCTATCCCTGAGTTGCACAAAGATCCAGGAATCTTTGTTTGCCATGAACAAGGGCCTGTTTATTTTCTTAGGGGCCACTTTCTACCCCTCTCTTTCTGGAAAGAAAATCTGACTGGGTTCATTTCTCCAGCTATATAATTGTGTCCATTCACCTTTACCATTACCTCCTTGTAGAATTGATTAAAAAAAAAACCCATAGAACTTGTACAGGAATTCAGTAAAGTGTCAGGATATAAAATCAATGCACAGAAATCAGTTGCATTTCTGTACACCAACAACAAGACTGAAGAAAGAGAAATTAAGGAGTCAATCCCATTTACAATTGTACCCAAAACTATAAGATACCTAGGAATAAACCTAACCAAAGAGACTAAGAATCTATACACAGAAAATTATAAAGTACTCATGAAAGAAATTGAGGAAGACACAAAAAAATGGAAAAATGTTCCATGCTCCTGGATTGGAAGAATAAATATTGTGAAAATGTCCATGCTACCTAAAGCAATCTACACATTTAATGCAATCCCTATCAAAATACCATCCATTTTTTTCAAAGAAATGGAACAAATAATCCTAAAATTTATATGGAACCAGAAAAGACCTCGAATAGCCAAAGGAATATTGAAGAACAAAGCCAAAGTGGGTGGCATCACAATTCTGGACTTCAAGCTCTATTACAAAGCTGTCATCATCAAGACAGCATGGTACTGGCACAAAAACAGACACATAGATCAGTGGAACAGAATAGAGAGCCCAGAAATCGACCCTCAACTCTATGGTCAACTAATCTTCGACAAAGCAGGAAAGAATGTCCAATGGAAAAAAGAGCCTCTTCAATAAATGGTGCTGGGAAAATTGGACAGCCACATGCAGAAAAATGAAATTGGACCACTTCCTTACACCACACACGAAAATAGACTCCAAATGGATGAAGGACCTCAATGTGAGAAAGGAATCCATCAAAATCCTTGAGGAGAATGCAGGCAGCAACCTCTTCGACCTCAGCCGTAGCAACATCTTCCTAGGAACAACGGCAAAGGCAAGGGAAGCAAGGGCAAAAATGAACTATTGGGATTTCATCAAGATCAAAAGCTTTTGCACAGCAAAGGAAACAGTTAACAAAACCAAAAGACAACTGACAGAATGGGAGAAGATATTTGCAAACGACATATCAGATAAAGGGCTAGTGTCCAAAATCTATAAGGAACTTAGCAAACTCAACACCCAAAGAACAAACAATCCAATCAAGAAATGGGCAGAGGACATGAACAGACATTTCTGCAAAGAAGACATCCAGATGGCCAACAGACACATGAAAAAGTGCTCCACGTCACTCGGCATCAGGGAAATACAAATCAAAACCACAATGAGATATCACCTCACACCAGTCAGAATGGCTAAAATTAACAAGTCAGGAAATGACAGATGCTGGAGAGGATGTGGAGAAAGGGGAACCCTCCTCCACTGTTGGTGGGAATGCAAGCTGGTGCAACCACTCTGGAAAACAGCATGGAGGTTCCTCAAAATGTTGAAAATAGAACTACCCTATGACCCAGCAATTGCACTACTGGGTATTTACCCTAAAGATACAAACATAGTGATCTGAAGGGGCACGTGTACCCGAATGTTTATAGCAGCAATGTCTACAATAGCCAGACTATGGAAAGAACCTAGATGTCCATCAACAGATGAATGGATAAAGAAGATGTGGTATATATACACAATGGAATACTATGCAGCCATCAAAAGAAATGAAATCATGCCATTTGCGACGACATGGATGGAACTAGAGCGTATCATGCTTAGTGAAATAAGTCAGTCGGAGAAAGACAACTATCATATGATCTCCCTGATATGAGGACATGGAGAAGCAACATGGGGGGGTAGGGGGATAGGAGAAGAATAAATGAAACAAGATGGGATTGGGAGGGAGACAAACCATAAATGACTCTTAATCTCACAAAACAAACTGGGGGTTGCTGGGGGGAGGTGGGATTGGGAGAGGGGGAGCGGGCTATGGACATTGGGGAGGGGAGGCGAACCATAAGAGACTATGGACTCTGAAAAACAACCTGAGGGTTTTGAAGGGTCAGGGGTGGGAGGTTGGGGCAACCTGAGGGTTTTGAAGGGTCAGGGGTGGGAGGTTGGGGGAACAGGTGGTGGGTAATGGGGAGGGCACGTTTTGCATGGAGCACTGGGTGTTGTGCAAAAAGAATGAATACTGTTACGCTGAAAAAATAAATAAAATGGGAAAAAAAATAAAAAAAAATAAAATGATAGTACGGGGATGAAGCCCTGTGGGGGAAAAAAAAACAAAAACCCAGTGCCAGTCTTTTTTTTTTTTTAAATTTTCATTTATTTATTTTTTCAACGTAACAGTATTTATTGTTTTTGCACAACTCCCAGTGCTCCATGCAATACGTGCCCTCCCTATTACCCACCACCTGGTTCCCCAGCCTCGCACCCCCAGCCCCTTCAAAACCCTCAGGTTGTTTTTCAGAGTCCATAGTCTCTCATGGTTCACCTCCCCTTCCAATTTCCCTCAACTCCCTTCTCCTCTCCATCTCCCCATGTCCTCCATGTCATTTGTTATGCTCCACAAATAAGTGAAACCATATGATACTTGACTCTCTCTGCTTGACTTATTTCACTCAGCATAATCTCTTCCAGTCCCGTCCATGTTGCTACAAAAGTTGGGTATTCATCCTTTCTGATGGAGGCATAATACTCCATTGTGTATATGGACCACATCTTCCTTATCCATTTGTCCGTTGAAGGGCATCTTGGTTCTTTCCACAGTTTGGTGACCATGGCCATTGCTGCTATAAACATTGGGGTACAGATGGCCCTTCTTTTCACTACATCTGTATCTTTGGGGTAAATACTAGTACCAGTCTTATTAGAAACTTCAATAGGTGTTTTGAGTTCATGTTCAATCATTACTAATTTGACATACTTCCCCAAATTCCCAAAATTTATTAAAATACTCATTGCACTTACCAACAAAATAGTTCATCTGAGTCTTAAACATCACTGGTAACCACTAGTACTTTCACATAGACTATTATCTCATTTGATCCTTATAACAATCCTGGGAGGTGGCCAGACCATGTACTTCTATTTTCTTTTTATAGATGAAAAACTGATGTTCAGAGAAATGGACTCTTCAGGTCTCTCAGCTTGTAAGTGATAATTTAATTGCAAATAGTTGATTCAACACTTTTGCAACTATCCTTACAAGCATTCTCTGTTTAACCTAGAACAAAGACCTTCCAGTTCTTCATAAAACAAACAAATTATTTTGCAAATGAGCTTAGGGAAGATTTAAGAATGTGAAAAGTGTGGTGGAATTTGGTTTTTATTTTCTGCTCCATAAGACCCCCCACTGTTCAATTGTAAGCAAAGCATTCAGCGGGCTGATCTGTGAGCTATTGAAGTCTTTGGTTAAAAAGGAAATCTGATCCCTGTCTAAGTGGCACTAATGTGTGGGCCGAGAATTCTGTAATTCAGCATTACAGAATATCTGTAATACAGAATTGCTGTAAATTCAGCAAGGGATTCATTAATGCCATGAGCCTCCTAGAGTGCTGTGGATGGGTGACCTCTGAAATAAAAGCATAACCAGGAAAGATAAGGCTTCATGCATGATCTGCAGGACTCTGTTTCTGGTGATCTTCAAGATATCTTAAGTCAGGACGACTTGGGGCCAGAAAGCCAGGAGTTTGGTGGGGAGGGGGAGACCACCCAAAGATTAGATGATGCCACACAATAGATTCTTGGCTTTTTGAAATTCTTTGGCAAATCTCCACACCCCGCCCCCCTGCCCTTCCCTTTGCTGGGAATAGTTTTTGCCCTTTTCTCTTTGCTGGGAAAAATAAGCTACTGTTTTTGAAAAGACTAGGATGTAGTAAATAAGGCTCATGAGCTCCTGATGGGAAGATGGGCTGGAAAATATGTCAGAATTCTGCCGGGAACCCCAGTTATTGGGGTGTCACACAGATTTTGATAGGAGGTATTGGGTAGGGGCATAGAGGGCCATGGCTTTCCTAAACTAGCCTCCGGATCTTCCTCTTAGGAAACCAAAGCTATCCTGACCGCAGGGCAGAGCTGTTTTTACTACAAATCGATACTCCGGGTTTGAATGTCAAATCGGCTATTTAAAAAATTATGTTCCCCTCCACAAAGTACTGTATAGGATTTCTCAGGCTGCCATAACAAAATTCCCTAGGCTGGGTGGCTTAAAACAGCAGTCTAGTTTCTTATCCTTCTGGAGGCTGGAGCTCCAAGATTAAAGTGTCAGCAGGTTTGGTGTCCGGTGAGAGCTCTTTCCTTGGCTTGCAGATCGCTACCTTCTTGTTGTATCTTAATGAGGCTTCTTCTGTGTTTGAGCAGAGAGAAAAGGGAGAGAAGAGAGAGAGAGAAAGAGAGAGAGAGAGAGAGAGAGATCTCTGGGGCTTCTTCTATTCTTGTAAGGACACCAGATCTAGTGGATTTGGTGTTCATTTTATGACCGAATTTAACCTTAATTATCACCCTAAAGGCCCTATTATCTCCAAGCACAGTCACACTGGGTTAGGGTTGCAGTATATGGATTTTGGGGGACATAGTTTAGTCCACAATAACTACAAGAGGATATATACTTACTGTAAAACATTGAACAATGTTGAACTATAACAAGAAAATGTCAATTGTTTCCTCTCAGTTTTGCCTGTCCAGCCAAGGGACTGGTGAGTATGTATTGCTCCACATCTTTCCTTTCCTGGTATAAGCACATGGCACACTGTATTTTTTGTTTGTTTGTTTGTTTTTTACATCAGTGAGGTTATATTGTGTTTACTACTTTGCTTTCTATCTGACTAACATTAAATTGATTTTTAAAAATCCTGTTGAAATTTCCCATAGGGGTCTATGACTTTAGAGCAAGTGTTCCCAGCTAAAGCTTGGGACTCCTAAAAGTCTGCGGGTAGAAGTCAGGAAGTCTATGAACTTGACTGGGAAGGGAAAAAATGCATCTTGATTATCACTCACCTCTCACTGAAATTCAGTTCATCTTTTAATTAGGAATATAGATAACAAATGATAGTTGTATTTTCAAGAACTTCAGACATTTTTATATCATACTACACTTTTGTGGATATCTCAGAATATCCTATATGCTTTATTTTATAATTATAATCAGATCTATTACTATAACGTGTTAGTTAATGGGTTAATAAAGATGTACTTATAGCACCATATTGCAAATTTTTAAATAAAAATTTTTGATAATGTTTCAATATAATTTATTTTTATTTTTATTTATTTATTTTTTAATTTTTTTGTAAACATATAATGTATTATTAGTCCCAGGGGTACAGGTCTGTGAATCACCAGGTTTACACACTTCACAGCACTCACCATAGCACATACCTTCCCCAATGTCCACAATCCCACCACCCTCTCCCTACCCCTCTCCCTCGGGCCACCCTCAGTTTGTTTTGTAACATTGAGAGTCTCTTATGGTTTGTCTCCCTCCCAATCCCATCTTGTTTCATTTATTCTTTTCCTACCCCCCAAACCCCCCATGTTGCATCTCCACTTCCTCATATCAGGGAGATCATATGATAGTTGTCTTTCTCCAATTGACTTATTTCGCTAAGCATAATACCCTCTAGTTCCATCCACGTCATTGCAAATGGCAAGATTTCATTTCTTTTGGTGGCTGCATAGTATTCCATTGTATCAATATAATTTTTTTAAAAAAGTTTTATTATTTGAGAGAAAGAAGAAGCAAGAACACCCATGTGTGTGAGGGGGGAGGGGAAGAGGAAAAGAATCTCAAGCAGGCTCCCTGTGGAGCAGTGAGCCAAACATAGGCTCCATCTCACAACCCTGAGATCTGACCTGAGCTGAAGTCAAGAGTCAGTTGCTTAACCAACGGGGCCACCCAGATGCCCATCAATATAGTTGTCTTTTTTTTTTTTTAAATTATCCTATGTTATTATTTTTTCTTTTTCTAAAGATTTAAAAACAGGATTTTGAGAAGGGACCCATAGACCTTAACTGTTGTCAAAGGGATCCATGGCACAAAAAAGGTTGAGAACCCCTGTTACAGGATATGGCAGACTAAGGATGTAATATTATGCTTGGAAGCCAAAAAGGATGTGGAATGTGGAACAAGATCAAGTTTTTAATACCCAGTTTGGGAGCTTTATAAAGGGTAAGACACATCACACATGTGAGTAGTGACTGGACAGTGATTTTGTGTCCACTTGTTTCTTTGAGTTTTATATGAATAATGAGAATTCCAACCACCATCAGTGAGTATCTACTGTTAAAGATGATATTCAGAAAAGACAAAATCATGATGTTTGGAATTAGTTGAACAGTTAGGTAGTGAGGGCCAGGACCCCCAACAAGAAAATACAGGTCAGGATGGCTAAGACAAAAAAACACTGACATCCTGATTTACAGCTTAGGCAGGAGTGCACTAGCATTCTGCTTTGCAATCTTTCCAGAAATGACTTCTGCAAAACATCTTAAAATAGGATAATTAACCACAAAGCATGTGTCACCATCACAGGCAAAGGTCAGTTAAGACATAAGCTCCCAGACATCAGCAAAAAAGGCCATCAGCACATAGACATTAACCTAATAGGTAGACAGATATGTGACCAAAGCCCTGACTGGCACGGCTCAGCACACTCTGGTTGCTTAAGATAGTTCTGCAAAATTGCTTATAAAACCCCCTAAACTTAGAAACTCCTGTGGCAACCCTCTAGGGTCCCCTCCCTCTTTGGGAACTTTATATTATTGCTCAATACATTTTGCTTTGCTGTGCACCACTGTTCCTCTGGTCTACCTCTTCATTCTTTGAAGCAGTGTTGACCAAGAATCACGGAAACTAAAGGCAGAGAATTCCTGTGATAATGACTCTCATGTAGATACAAAATAATGTATGAAAATGATTTTATTTTACTCATAAATTAAATAAGGGTAATAGAAGCAATGGGACAACTGTGACCTTCTACCCTTGTAATTAGATTGGGCGCTGAAAACCAAAGCCATAGGTCACTGTCTATATGAACACGACTTTGTGCTGTTTCCTTGCCTTCGTTAGCATGAACTATTTCCCTATTTCATCTGCTGCACCCCCCCAAAAGTGTTTCATTCATTGTAAGAACTTCCTTAAAAACCCATCCTAAGATTCTTTAAATTCCTTGCCTTTCAATTTTTCTCTTGCTGATTCTGTCAATCCTGGACTGTTGTTTCATGGTCCTTACTCAATCCTCACCAAGACTTTGAAAGATCTGCCTTGAATCAAACTTTCAAATCCCAGTGAATTCTGACTTCGCATTTCCTTCTCTGAGACACTGCCAAAGCTCTGTGAGGTGGCACTCCCTCTTAATGCAGTGAGTAGCAAGCTCAGCTTTGACATAGCAAGAGGTTGTGTTGGTGATATATGGGGAGACAGTTTTTGACAGGTTTGGAGGTCCCACTGAGATCCAGTTGGGACCAAGATCTCACTGCCATGACCAATGCCCTGGAATGGGAAACAGGATGTCCCTCTGAGGCCCTTTGAACCTTCTGCTCAGGTACATTCTGACAGTGATGATACGGTAGATAAATAGATCTTGCATTGGTTAGAAATTTAGATCTCTTTCATTCTACTCCAAAATGCTGAGTTTATTTCATTTCCTAAGATGAAGAAACCCTCCTTAGCTGTCTACATTTGAAAAAGTGCATATATGGTTGGTGGAAATCTGTTCATTTCTCTGTCCTTGTCATTTTTGTTGTCCATCAGTAAGAGGAAATTGATTAGGAAGAGGGTGGGTGTAGGCCCTCAAGTAAGCTCTTTCCTCAAGCTGGCCCTGGGGACTGAGAAATTAGTTCAAACAAGAAGCAAATGTGCAACTTCCAACTGCCCTCCTTTCTCAGCTGGCATAAAGGAGCATTCCAAAACATTCAGATTCCAAAATCCCTTCCTTAAGAGATTCTTTGGCCAAAGCCGAAGAAAAACTGAGTACTGTCTCTCTTTTAGATCCTCCTAAATCACAATGTGAGCCTAATAATAGCCTTTGTCCAACTGCCTTCCCCAGTTCTGTACTCTGCCCCTGCCTCTGTCCTCTCTCTGATTTGCTCCTCTTCCCTTCTGGCCTGCCACATTCCCTTAAGCTCAGCTGTCTCTTAAAATTAAACCTCCCTCAGAACAAAAAAAACCTCTTTCCTTTGATTTCAAGTCCTGGTCTCACTCTGTGCTGAAAGCCCAGCCAGGATGGGAGAAATTTACAGAGGAACTTAGAATAATTTTATGAATGTGTAATAAAAGCAGCATTGGACGCTCTCAATAATGATTTAAAGGACCCTGAATTTCACAGGAAATTGGAGGGGTTCAGAAAAACTCTACATATTGGATAAGGTCTTTTGGAGTCTATCCCCCAAATATTACTTAGGAAAGTAGGTTAGGTTCCATCCAGCCTCAAGTTGAGAAAGGGTGAGAAGTTTGGAGACTCCAGGGAGAGACCTCCTCCACATTTAGACAGCATTCAGGAGAAGATCTCAAAGCAGATCTGACCCCAGCTCCTCTCTCACTTTCTAAAAACAGTAGTAAACCAGAAATTGAGTATTGAATAAAAAAGCATGATCTAGAATAGGAAATAACTTTACTGCCAGAATTCCAACACTTAAGGAACATTTTGAAAATAGAATAAAAACAAGTAGAAACTGGAATAAATGTATAGCCTTATAGATAAAACATCTAGATGCTCCCATCTCGGTTCCAAAGGAAGGAGTCTCTTGATGAAGATAGTTTTAGATATTATAAACAGAAAAGACATTAGGGAAAGAATTGCCTGGTCTTGGCTAAGGAAACAGACAAAATATTTAACAGATGAAATGATTGATTGATGAGGGGCTCACAGGGGTCTGCTGAGCAGAAATTTCTCTAATGCTTAAAGGAACTCTTCTGATTGGTTTATTTCAAGTAAGCGCTATGTCAATCAATTAAATATTCAAAAAATCCTAGAAATTAAGGAAATCAAAGTAATACTTCCAATATGTTAAAAAGAATATTCTTATAGAAATTTAACTCAAATGGTTTAAGAGGCCAAGCTCAGATACAGTAAGTAGAATTTTGCACATGAAACTCATTTATGATTTTTGGTTTAATAAAAAATAATTGTCTCTGATTTATAGTGGTAAAGCGTAATAGGAGCCTATGATTCTATTCTCCTTGGGTATGTTCTTAAACTTAAACAGGTTCACTGTGCGCATAAAATACAGTAGCATTACTTCTACTTAATGCTTATGGTTATGAAAAGTAAAAATTTGTGTGGATTTCTTCTGAAATTTTAATTGCAATGATGATTATATTTTGTAATATGTCAGCTGGAAGATTCATTTCCAGGACCTTTGGGACTGATATTAAACTGAGTTAATTAGTGGGTACTCATTAGATGGCTAGATCATTTCTAAGTAAGAGCGACTATTGAAATTGATCTCTGAGCATCATTTCAAAAGTGTATACTTTTGCTTCTTATTTTTACATGCTATCTTTAGGCCTCTTGATGAATGCGTTCATTTTTGCCACGTTGAGAAGCTTTATAAGGGATGTTTGTGGCTCTAGAAAGTGGTGTTATGCGTATTCACGGGCTCTGCTGGTCTGCTAAAATGTCTATGTGGGATAGTCAACAATTATCCACACTCCTTTTCCTGCTCTCTCCCATTCTCTCTGTGAAATAGAAGTTTCTTCAGTTAAAAGTTGTAATTAAATAACCTGATGACTCTCTACTACAGCAATCTTGGCAGAGAAGTACAAGTTTGTATGCAGGATAATGAGGTGTGGTTTTGTTAAGGGAAAAAAGATTATAGTATGTGCAGATGAGTCTGAAAAGCTAGAAAATGTGTTAAAAATCTAAGCAAAGTTTGCTCAGTGTTGATGGGGTGGTTTCCTTTTGTTACTGTTCATTGCCTTCGCTTACAATATAAAGGCTTATTTATTTATTGGCCCATTGGCTTGTCCTCTAGGAGAAAGAGACCAGTGGATCTCTCACTACTCCAGGGGAATTCTGGATTTGAGTTGCCCTAGGCCTCTTCATTTCATGCTTAATAAGAAGCTTGGAAAGTTGGGGGAAGTCCAGCATGCTATGGTTCAGAGAAGAGCAGACAATTTAGACAATGCCACTAAGGCCCCTTAAAGGGATCTGAATATGCTACCCCAAATATGTCACTTTGGCACAAGAATAATTTTGAACTGAAGGCAATTGAGAAACAGCAGATACTGAAAGTACTCTCTGCCCTCCCCCTTTCTGCCTAAAAGCTGTACACATATTTCCCTTTGCGGAGGGGACATAAATGTTCATTTGTAAAAGTGTTTCCCTTTTCCACACCAAGAAGAGGAGACCAACTCTTATCTGTGTAACAAGCCTTACTAAGCAAGCCTTATTTACCATGCCCTTTCTCGTTACCTTTGCAAATTTACCACTCCTTAGAGCCCCCAACCCTCTTTTTCCGTTGTCCTGTCACTTCTCCATAATTTATCACCTTTTGTTAGGAGGGTACACAAGCTTCCAGGTCCAAACTTTTTTGAGGTCTTTACTCCTTTTCTATGAAGACCTCCATGCATGGAAAAGTAGATATATTAAAATCTAGTCACATTTGTATGCTTTTTCTCTTGTTAATTTGTCTTCTACCAGTTTAATTAGCAGGCCCACACACTAAACCTAAGAGAGTAGAGGAAAAGTTTGTTTCCCCCTACATCATATCTCTTCATCTAGGAGGATTATTAAATCGTACATGTGGTTGTTTAGAACAAAGTGGCCTCAAGGAGGAATGTGTTCTGTTTTAGAGGAAGAATATCATACTAGATCCCTGAAGACTTCTCTTAGCTCTTTAATGTTTCTAAAAAAATCTGGGAAGGAAACAAGTAAATCAGACAATTAGGTAATTTTGTAAAAGACTCCATATCTGGTTCTGTGGATTTTCATATTGGGAAGTAGACTATTCTCTTAGCTTAATCTGGGTATCTTTGGCTCCTGCCTAAGAAGTGGATGATGAGGGGTTCCATCAGTTGAATGTCTGACTCTTGGTTTCTGCTCAGGTCATCATCTCATGATTCATGGGATGGGGCCCCACATTGGGTTCAGCACTCACTGGGGAGTTGGCTTGAAGATTCTCTCCCTCTGTCCCTCTTCCCATTAACATGTATGTGTACTCTTTCTCAAATAAATAAATAAATAAATATAAAAAAAAGGAATGGGGGGGCACCTGGGTGGCTCAGTGTGTTAAAGCCTCTGCCTTCAGCTCAGGTCATGATCCCAGGGTCCTGGGATCGAGCCCTGCATCAGGCTTTCTGCTCAGCATGGAGCCTGCTTCCTCCTCTCTATCTCTGCCTGCCTCTCTGCCTACTTGTGATCTCTGTCTGTCAAATAAATAAAATCTTTTAAAAAAATGGAAGATGAACTCTGATCATAATCCCTGCACTTAGTATTCATCTATATGGCAGTGTTCTGGAGTGATCTACAGAATTGTAAATGCTATTGCTCAGCCGCCATCCCAGCAAATGGTATAGCAAAGGGCCAGCAGAAAGAACTGGAAAGTCTGACAGTTTTAGAGATTGAAACAACCACCACAGGAAAGTTGAATGGAACTCTTCGTGGAATCTTGAAATGCAATTGTGAAACCTCAAACAGCCATGGCAAAGATCTGGGTTATTACACCCCCAGATATTAATCATCTAGATATACTCTTCATTTGAGGCTGAGGAATATTCTCAGGAGGCACCGAGAACCAATCTGCCTATCCTCACCTACCTTCACACACAGTATGGGCACTGAGAACCAGACCACACCACCTTACTCTCTACATTAGCGTGATTTCGTGCTGTACCTTGGTCTTTGTAAACATGACCTTATTCTTCTAGGAGTTTGCTGCCCAGGAAAATAGTATGATTGTTCATTACAAGTCTTCCAGAAGATTCTTTGAATCTTTTGTTTTGGGGTCTTCACCTTGCTGTGTCCACCAATCCTAGACTCTTGTACCATGATCTTTACCCAATACTAATCAGACCCTTGCTTTGAAAACTCACTGTCCATCAAACTCCAACTCTTAATAAATGCTGACTTTCCCTTCCTTCTTCAGAGTCACTGGCACAGTTTCACTAGGTGGTAGTCTCCCTGACTGCAATTAGCAATAAACTCAAGCTTTGTCTTATGTGTTGTTGACATTGGGGAAGGCAGCTTTTGATGGATGTTACACTTTCTTTAAAGGAGGAGTCAAAATGCAGACACTTTGGCAGATTAGAAATAACTAAATGAATTTGCAACCAGCCACATAACTGTCTTAAAGGGAGGAGCCTGTTATCCCTCCACTTAAGAGAATTTATTTGCATGTCTATATACAAAAATGACTTGGCATTGCTATCGGTTAATTACAATTTACAGAGCCATAAAAAAACCTCAAAGACAATGTAAGTTGCAGAACCCCCAATGAATCAGAATGTGATGACCCAGAAGGATGTGCTCTAGACAGGGCCCAGTTCTCTACTGAAGCTCAAATTCTTCCCTATGCTGCTGAATGTTGGTTATCTAGTGAGGTTCCAGGACATTTCCCAGACGTGATCGCACTTCATCTTTACCACGCCCTGCAAAATGAATATTACAATTTCTTCTTTTCAAGAGAGGAAACTGAGGCTCAGAGAGACTTTTTCAAAACCACAAAAATGCTCAAAAACATGTGTCCTAGATATTAGGTGGGTGGAAACATCCTGTACGGAGAGGAAGAATGCACAAATCTTTGAATGACGAAGAGAGAGGGATTCCTGGGTATCCTATGGAATGCTGAGCCCTCTCTGGTTCTTTAGCTCGAGTTCCTTAGTTTTATCTGCACCTTTCATTGTCTTTGAGTTGTTTCAGAACTGTCTGAGTTGAAAGAACCCCCATAGTAACCTAGACGAATCTTAGACACATTCAGTGCAAATTAATGTCTGGGGGAGGAAGCCGAGGTTGAATCTCTTAACAAATGCATCTAAGCATTTCTGAAAAGCAATCAGCAGTTCTGATTGCCTGCATATGTGTCTGCTCCTTGCTTTCTCCTTTGAACCAGCTGAGCACCTGAGGCTGCCCTCTTGAACTGATGAATCATGTAGAATCTTTGATATGTGTTCGTTTTATATTTGTAGGAGAGTTAAGATTTTTATCTTTTCAAAAATACCTTTTAGCATTTGGAAATGCGTTTAGTCTTTAATTAGCTGGCTCTGGTGGCACTTAGTGTTTCAGGCTACACAGTTGATTAGCGGCTCATCTAAGGCTCTGAAATGATTTGATTTTATGACTACATACCTGGCATTCCTCGAGTCGCATGTTAAGCCTGCTATTGTTTTCTTTCCAGAGCTATCTGATAGCACAGGCTGTCTGTTAAATACAGTCTGAGCAATTAGGCCCAGCTAACATCTTCCTGACTAAAATGCCAGAACAAATATCTAACGGCAGCGAGTGAGTGAAAATAAATAGTGCCAATTAATAAGGACTCATTTGGTGTTATAAGGGGAACAGGGGCAAATGTATGCATTTTCAGTTCCAGTTAAATGTGAGTTCACTCCAAGGGTGTTTGAATTTCAGAAATGTTTAACTGTTTGTGTCCTTGGAAACTTTCACGGATGTCACTGTAACTCTTTCATTGTAGACATGTCTGGATTTTCACAGGTCACATTTGTAAACTTGTAACTCCTGCTGCAGTGTCCTGAGAGTTGCACCATGAACTATTCAGTATAATGTATGAAAGTGGGCATTCTCAACTTCCAAGCATCAAAAAATTCATATGTGTTCAGAGGAAAGAGTTTTAGTTATGGCCCTCTTTGCTGCAAGTGACAGAAAACCCAACTCAAGCTAATTTCAGCAACAAAACAAAACAAAACAAAACAAAAAAACTGCTGTTGGGTCATATGGCAAATGTCCTGGGACAAGGTGAGTTCAGGTAAATCTAGATCTAGGGCTCCAAACATTTTACTAAGACCTGGTTTTTCTCCTTTTGGTTCTTCTTCATCGGGTTCACATCACTGCAAGAAAGCCTCCCCTTTGATGGCCTCAGGATAGTTCTGTCTTGCAACCTCACTTGCCCAAAACCAGTGGAAAAAGTCTATCTCTCAGCAACTCTTTCTGGGTTGTTCAAACCAAAGTCTTAGAAGCTTCTGTACAGCAAAGGAAACAGTCAACAAAACAAAGAGGCAACCCAAGGAATGGGAGAAGATATTTGCAAATGACAGTACAAAGTGCTGATATCCAAGATCTATAAAGAACTCCTCAAAGTCAACACATACAAAACAGATAATCACATCAAAAAATGGGCAGAAGACATGAACAGACACTTCTCCAAAGGAGACATACAAATGGCTAACAGACACATGAAAAAATGTTCACCATCACTAGCCATCAGGGAGATTCAAATCAAAACCACATTGAGATACCACCTTACACCAGATAGAATGGCCACAAAATTAACAAGATAGTAAGGAACATGTGTTGGAGAGGAGGTGGAGAAAGGGGAACCCTCTTAACACTGTCGGTGGGAATGCAAGTTGGTGCAGCCACTTTGGAAAACAGTGTGGAGATTCCTTAAGAAATTAAGAATAGAGCTACCCTATGACCCTGCAATTGCACTACTGGATATTTACCCCAAAGATACAGATGTAGTGAAAAGAAGGGCCATCTGTACCCCAATGTTCATAGCAGTAATGGCCACGTCGCCAAACTGTGGAAAGAACCAAGATGCCCTTCAACAAATGAATGGAAAAAGAAGATATGTTCCATATATACAATGGAGTATTATGCCTCCATCAGAAAGGATGAATACCCAACTTTTGTATCAACATGGACGGGACTGGAGGAGATTATGCTGAGTGAAATAAGTCAAGCAGAGAAAGTCAATTATCATATGGTTTTGCTTATTTGTGGAGCATAAGGAATAACACAGAGGACATGGGGAGATGGAAAGGAGAAGGGAGTTGGGGGAAATTGGAAGGGGAGACAAACCATGAGAGACTGCAGACTCTGAGAAACAAACTGAGGATTTTGGAGGGGAGGAGAGTGGGAGGTTGGATGAGCCTGGTCATACGTATTATGGAGGACACGTATTGCATGGAGCACTGGGTGTGGTGCGTAAACCACACTGGAACACTGAAAAGAAATTTAAAAAAATAAGTAAAAATAAAAAAAAGTCTCAGGATGACCTCTGATTGAACTGATTGCCACAACTTAGGACACATGCCCATCTCTGAACCAATGAGTATGTCCAGGAAGGTGTGATGTTTTGACTGGCCAGGTTTGGGTCACATACCCAGTGTTGTAGCCAGGGATGGACACCTACTTCCATGTTCCAGCAGTGCAAAGAGTGAGAATGGATGGGGGAGAGATTCCTCAGAGGAAAGTCAGGAATTTGGCTGCTGAGAGCCCAAAACACTACACAGGAATAGTATTACATGTTGACTGATGTCCTCAGGTTAAAATACTTGTGGGCAATACTTCTCATGGGCTCTCTCTGCAGGACAGCTGTGTTGATAATT
Source organism: Meles meles (assembly GCF_922984935.1). Taxonomy (NCBI): domain Eukaryota; kingdom Metazoa; phylum Chordata; class Mammalia; order Carnivora; family Mustelidae; genus Meles; species Meles meles. The sequence continues at coordinate 16,562,493 of NC_060072.1, read as the reverse complement.
GGTGTCTAAAAACATCCAGTCATTCTACCAATAAACACTTATTGAACATTTACTATGATACTGCTCTAAACTAGATATTGGGGATACAGAAATAAAAACTGTCATTGCTGGCAGGGAGAATCTAACATTAATGTCATTTTATTATCAGGGTCCTCAGTCATTACACATCCTGCTGAGAGTGTAGTTGGAGGAAAATCTCTGATGGGAGGCTCTGATGATCTTGAAGGAGAGGATAGTTAAAGCTCTTGGATACAATCTTTTCATGTCCTGTATTTGCATTTGCCTTGTATTTTCAAATTTCTCTCTCACTTAGTACATCTGTATTCTCTCTTGATGATTAAATTAGTAAGTCACCAATAGCCTATTATGAGGTTGTTGTAGAGAAATACTTGAGAGGGTTATTTCTGATCTATGTGATCCACATCATCTGTTTACATGGTGAAGAGTGAGCTGATATGATATTATTTGTGGTGCAACATCATAGCTGATGTTAAGTAGCCACTGACTGCAGGATGAATCACTCCAATGTCACCCACTTTGCAAATTTTTCTCAATCTATTTATCATGCCATCAAAAAATGGATGGTCATAAAAAAAATCCCATGAAAAGGAATTCCAGGTTTGGATGTTTTTGGCATTGGATAGGGGATTGCTTTTGTAAAGGAGGAATTGTAAGTGTAAAACTTAGAACTTACTGCAATAAGAGCGAGAAGTGAATAAAAGGGCCATGTAGTTCTATGACAGGGGACCCCAAGTCAGGCTTGTGGTTGACGAAGGCCTCTTGAAGAAACTGAAGGTAATGTATGAAGAATGAAGGGGTAGGTTGCCAGTGGCTTGGTCAGGTAAGTGTCCAACTCCCCATTTTGGCTCAGGTCATGATCTCAGGGTTGTGTGACCAAGCCCTGCATTGGGGTCTGTGCTAAGCATGGAGTCTGCTTAAGATTTTCTTCCTCGCCCTCTGACTCTCCCCTGACCACCTGTACTCTCTCCCTCTCTCTTAATAAACAAAATGTGCCTGATGCTGTGCTATGTGACTTATGTGAATTTGGTCATTTTATACTTATAGCAGCCCTGTAAACTCTGAATTATTGTTATCATCATTTTTCCAGATGTACAAACAGACCACAGACCACTCCCTCAACCTCTTCCCTTGCCTCACCACACACACACACACACACACACACACACACATTAAGTAAGCAGCTCCAAGTCACACCACAAGAACAGGCCAAACCAGGATTTGAATGCAGGGGTGTTCATTATACAGTCTCTTAACTGCTGTGTACAGAAGTTTCTGGAAAAAAATTGCCAGTGTGGTGGGAGCTCAGGGAATTAGGGGGAAAATGGTATGAGATGTGGCTGGAAAAGCAGTGGAAGGCCTTGTATGCAGAAGTGAGAACTGGGCCACGTGAAGCCTTTGAGAGGTTATAACAAGACCACAATGTGCACCGATTTATGTTTTGAGAAGATTCCTCTAGCTGCTGGCCTGAGAGTAAATTGTAGGATAGGATTTGAAGCAGGGAGACATCTTAGGAGGTTGCTTCCAGGTGAGAGCTAATGGCTCACTGGACAGAGGTGGTAGCAGTAGAAGCAGACATAAATGGGTATACTCAAGAGATAGGGTATAAAATTGCTTGGGTGTGAAGATTGACTATGGGGGGCAGATGGAGGACAGTGTCATTGGTGACATTTAGGGAACTGACTTGTGGACCTGGATTGATATTGGCACTGCCCACTGAGTTGGGGACATAGAAAGAGACTATGCCCTGTGATTAAGTTAAGGTCAATGGAAAACTACAACCCACTCCAGGCAGGACTAGTAATGGCCTAGATCCTTCAAGAATGAAGCTTTGGGTCATCCAAAGGTAAAGAACCACAACCAGCTGAGGTACTTGCTGGAGAACAAAGGGATACAGAATGGATAGTAGAAGGTAGTTATAAATACAAGGACTGTAATCGGTGTGAATGTTTCCTCCTTATTTTATGTCTATATACATACAGTAAATAATATCTCTGGTCTTTTTCCTCTCTTGTTCCCTCATCGTGTAACGTAAGATATACTAACTTCTTATCATAGTACTTAAGTGCTATTAATATACACCATACTAATTTTAGTTTATGGGATGTCAAAAAAAAAAAAAAGAGTAAACGTCAGTTACCTTTTGTTCTGGAGAAGGGGTTAGTGCATTTGTGGCTACCTAGTACACTTGTGTCATGTTAGGCAGAACTATTACCTTATTAATGTCTTTATTTGGAGATTAAGTATGGTTTAAGGAGACGCATATAGGTATAAAGTTGACAAACAGTGGACTTGTGATGGTTAATTTTGTGTGTCAACCTGCCTGGGCTAAGGGATGCCCAGATAGCTGGCAGAGCATTATTTCTAAGCATGTCTGTGAAGGTGTTTCTGAAAAAGATTAGCATTTGATTCAGTAGGTTGAGTAAAGAGAATGTCTTCACCAAGGTGGGTGGGCATCATTCAATTTGTTTGGAGCTTGAATGGAATAAGAATGCAAGGGAAGGGCAAACTCTCTCTCTTCTTGCACTTCTCTATCTTCTCTTGACCTTGGACATTGAAATTCCTGGCTCTCAGGCTTTCAGACCCTGGCACTTATACCGGTCCCCCCCCCTCCCCTTTTAGTTCTTGGGCCTTTGGCCTCAGACTGAATTATACCATCAGCTTTCTTGCTTCTCCAGCTTGCAGACAGCAGATGGTGGGACTTCTTGGCCTCCAGAACCATGGGAGTCAATTCCTATAATCAACCTCCTCATACATATCTCTATACAGTTGACCCTCGAACAACTCAGGGTCAGGAGTGCCAACATCCTATGTAGTAAAAAATCCATGTATAACTTTAATGCTCTAAAACTTAACTTCTAATAGCCTTCTATTGGCTGGAAGCATTACCAATAACATAAACAGTCAATTAACACATATTTTGTACATTATATATATTTTATACTGTACTCTTACAATAAAGTAAGCTAGAGAAAAGCAGATGTTATTTTTTTGAATTTTTAAATTTTTAAATTACATTCAATTTAGTTAACATATATTATATTATTTGTTTCAGGGGTAGGATTGGAAACAACATACAGAAAAATGAAACTAGACAATTTTCTTATACCATACACAAAAATAAACTCAAAATGGATGAAAGACCTTAATGTGAGACAGGAATCCATCAAAATCTTAGAGGAGAAAGCAGGCAGCAACTTCTTTGACCTTGGCCACAACAACTTCTTTCTAGAAACATCACCAAAGGCAAGGGAAGCAAGGGCAAAAATGAACTATTGGGACTTCATCAGAATAAAAAGCTTTTGCACAGCAAAGGAAACAGTCAACAAAACTAAAAGACAACCTATAAAATGGAGAAGTTATTTGCAAATGACTTCTCAGATAAAGGGCTACTATCCAAAATCTACAAAGAAATGATCAAACTCAACACCCATAAAGCAAAAAAAAAAACAGTCAAGAAATAGGCTGAAGACATGAAAATCAGATGTTATTAAGAAAATCATAAGGAAGAGAAGTGCATTTTCAGTACTGTACTGTATTTATATTAAAAAAAATCCACATACAAGTGGACCTGTGTGTTCAAACCCATGTTGTTCAAGGGTCAACTATATATCCTATTGGTTCTATTTCTCTGGAAAGCTCTGGCTCATACAGGTGGATAAGATGTTTGATTACATCAGGGATACGTTGAGTCCTATTTCCTCTGAGACATAAAGTTGGCAGTTAGAGATATTTGTCTGGAGCTCAAGGTGAGGCCAGAGAGCTTAGCCACACATTTGGGCACTATATTAGTTTTTAGAGCTGCTGTAACAAATTACCACAAACTTGGCTGCTCAAACAACAGAAATGTATTCTCTCATAGTTCTGGAGGCCAGAAGTCCAAAGTCATGGTGTTGGCAGAGTTGGTTCCCTCTGGAGGCTCTGAGGAAGAATCTATTGCAAGCCTTTCTTCTAGCTTCTGGTAGCTGTTGACAATCCTTGGCTTCGGGTTGCGTGACTACACTCCGTCTTCACATGGCCCTCCTTCTCTCTGTGTCTTCTCCTTCTCCGTCACTTACACGGTCACCCATCATTGGATTTAGGGTGCAAACTAGATACAGGATGACCTCACCTTGAAATCGTTACCTTGATTATATTTGCAAAGAGTCTATTTCCAAATAAGGTTACATTCATAGATACTGGAAGGGATTGGACATATCTTTTTGGATTACTATTCAGTCTACTACAAGTGCTATCAATTTAGAGATATCATCTGTGCCTTGGAGCTTGCATGTCATCACCTCAAGGGAGAATACACAGGGGGAAGAAAAAAGAGGGCCCAGAGGGAAGCCTTAAAGATCTCCATTATTCAATGGTTGGGTAGAAGTGGATGAACCTACAAAGTAGGATAAAAAGAAGAAGCCAGAGGAGTAGAAGAAACACCAAGAGGTAGAAGTCAGGAGAAGAATGCATTTCAAGGAGGAGGGAGAGAACAATGGTTTCAAATGGTCGCTGAGGAAGTGCTATGTACTTGCTTAAAGTAATATTCATTATTGGTCTTTAATGTTGCTAATCTTTTAAGAGCTAACGTTATACATTTGTTCTATTTTTGTTTTGGTTGAACTTTAATCAGAACATAAAAAGGAATCTTAATTTACAGAAAGTTCAGTCAGACAAACACACATATATGAACAGAGAAATTTTCTGGACTCCCTATTTTTTTTTTTTTTTTTTTTTTTGGTGGAGACAATCCACATAGTTCATCACCTGAAACTCCCCACCTAAGCTTTAATTTTTATGTAGTAAATCTTTTATCCTTTGACTTTGGAATAAACCAAAATACAGCCCTGAGTCTTGCTTGCAGCAACATTTTTGAAACAATTCCCTTCTTTTGGGGCCTTTGTAGCACACTGATATTGTTGGGAAGAAGATACATTAAAAAACATATAGAATAGATCACCCATTTCTAGTAATATCACTGGACTCCAAAGAAGACTTAATATTGTGTTCCTTTGGAGATAGCACACGAGGCAAAAATGCTTTGGCCAAAAATACTCCCCCGTATTTACCAAATGAAATTTCTGGCTAATGGGTAGATTGAAAACAGGGTCTAGCTTTGTGAAGGAACACTATCCCTTTACAGGTATATTGGTGCTTCCTGCTTTTGGCTGAAATGTCTTCCTGGATACAGAAGGACTGGCTAAGGGTGACGTACATGCTACCTACAGCAAACCTGGGGGCTGGGGTCTCCATGGCATGAACGAAGGACATAATTTGTCTGATGGTGTTTGTGTAGGGAGTGACGGGAAGAAAGTGGAGAGAGTTGGATCAAATTATGAGAACTTTGAATGCCCTGCCAAGTTCAGAACCTCCCAGTGGAAACAGTGGGGTCTGTCCCAGAACAGAAAAACCCTTTCTCTACTTCTGTGACTACAATGCATTTTTGATTTTCAGTGCAAATATAGGAATTCAAGGTGTAATTATTTGTGTTCTCTCTGGGCTAATTTGAGAGTTTCTCTGGACTGAGGTCAGATTTTCATAAATTAATGATAGACTAGAATAGAATTCCTGTGCTAGGAGCTGGGAAGAGTGGCTCAGGTAAAGGGAGCTGGGTTGGGGTTCTATGATGCTACAGGCACTGTGGCCCCATGGGCTTGGCATCACACAGCGTGGCCCCCCTCAAATGGGTTACAGTGGTGGAGTCCCTTGGATGCCAATCAGAAGTGACCAGCGAGGTCATGTTCTTCCTGTGTGTATTTTTACGTCCCTACCTCTTTCAGCTCAGAGCAGCTCTGGAGAGATGTGTTCCTTCTGTTTTTATTAAGTTCTTCTGGTTGGAGGAGTGAAAGAGAAGGGGAACAGGGAAGGGGTTGCCGATGAGATGGCCTCCAGGCTGGGATTTATAAGAACATCCTTCCACTGGGTGATGTCTGCATGAGGTAGAGGTATGGTTTCAATTCCTCTCTGGCAAGGCGGGCCAGCCCATGTTGCCAGCGCATAGCTCTCTTTCACGTCTCACACTGATTCGAGAGTTTGTAGACAACTTTGTACTTTGGGTCTCTGCCAGCTGTCCTGGAGAAGCAACTGCCCTTGGCTTCACGTTTTCTAACTCACCCTCCCCACTCCCAACTCAAGTTAGAGAATAACAACTGTTTTCTGAGCAAACACTGCTCCTAAGTAAGCCCAAGCGGGACCTCAGCAACTGTGCATTTGGGACCCATGGAGTCTTTTTCATGTTTTTGTGACTTTCTTTCCTCGGACTGCAGAACAGAGCCCTCAGATTTGTACTGCCTTAGAGACCGTCTGCAAGGACAGGGTCATTGTGCACATAGACATCAGGCGGGGGGTGGGGGAGGGGTGATGACTTTTTGGTTTTTGCTTTGTTTTAAACTACTAACCCTGCTCTAGATTTTTTTGTACATAATTTGCCACCATATTTTCTGATGTATCAATAGAAGGAAAACAACATATTTCTATTTTGTCTCTCTCGTTCTCCAAAATGCTCTTTGTTTATTAAAAATGTAACCAGCTCCTGTAAAATCTTATTTACCTGTCTGGGGACTACCCAAACCATTGGCCCCCTCCTTGCCCTCCTCCTAATCTTTTTTTACGTGAGGACAGTTCCCTGTGTGCTAGCCCAGGTAGGGTATAAAGAAAGGGAAGGTGGCTGCGGATCTCCCCCTGTGTCAGCACATCTAGATCAGCGTCCAGAATCTGTGCAGAATGCAGGTCTGACCCTAGAACCCGTAAGCTTAAAAAAGGGACTGGCATCTTTTTATGTAAAGAGTCAGATCGTACATATCTTAGTCTTTGCAGGCTGCACTGCAACTGTGTTTACAGCATGAAGGGTGCATAGATCCTGTGTCTGTGAGTGGCTGTGGCTGTGTTCCAATAAAAATGTTATTTACTAAAAAGGGTGGAAAGCAGATTTGGTTCAGGGCTGCCGTTTGCCAATCCCTGAGTTAAAACCCTTCAGTGCTGTGCCCGTGCCCTCAGATGGAAACCTACCCTCCTAGTCCACGTGCGAGGGCCATGTGCTTCATTTCCTCTCACATCGAGTGCGCTTTCTGCCTCCTGCACTGCCCTCTAGCCCCATTGGGTTGTTCCTGGCCCTCAGACGTGTCTCACTCCCTCTCACCTCGAGAAATCCGTGCAAGTTGTTCCTTTTACCTTAAACCATCTTCCAACCCCTTCTCTTTTCCTGCACACCCTTACATGCGACTCACTCTCCAGATCTCAGATGATACTTGTCTAGCACGTCTCTCCTAATCCCTGTGCCTAAGTGAGGACTCTTGACAGCAAATGACAGCAATTAAATCTCATTATACTGAGGCATTACAAACAAATGATGTTGTTTGGCTGAAATCAACAAACTCTGGATAGGGCTCAGAGGAAGTGAGCTTAGGCATGACTAAAATCAGAGATGTGATGAGTGACATAGTTTATGTATAACATGCTCATCTCACAGCAGACAGGCCGGGATGTCTCCTAAATCTGGTGGCCTCACTGATTACAGCATAGCTGAGAAACTGAAACAAGGACCTTTGGGCATCAAAAAGGATGGTAACAAGTGCTTTGCATTAAACAAACAAACCACACAAACCCAAAAAACTTTAATTGTATCACAGGAGAACTTTTCAGATACTAAATCAGAGCCTGTTTACTTTTGATTTAGGCACAATAATAACAAGTTTAATTGTCAAGTTTCCCAGGCTATAGCAGATTAGCAACAGCTGATTTATTTATTTTGTTGTTTTACTGGGGTGAAAAGGAACTTCCAGAAGCAGACACATTGACATCAACTTGGAGCAACAATGAAATGACAAGGAAGGTAGAAAAGGAAACTTTCAGAAAGCAGAGGGGGCTGGGGCCATTTAGTGAAAAGAAAGCCTTACATTCTTCAGTAGGTACTGAAGGCGTCAGTGCTTTCTAATAATACCTAAGAACAAAATGTATATGATGTTTATTATATGCCAGACCCTGTTCTAAGTACCTCATGGGAATTATCTAATCTTGCAATAACTCCATCAATGAATGCTACTATCGTTACCATTTTATAGGTCTTATTAGTTATCTATTACTGTGTAGCCAAAATTTCATGGCTTATAATAACAGACATTTATTTTCTCATAGTTTCTGTGGATCAAGTGGCCACTTGTGGCTTAGCTGGTCCTCGGGGTCAGTGTCTCTTGTAAGTGTGTGATCAAGACGTTGGCTAGGGCTGCAGTGACCTCAAGGCTCGACTAGGGAAGAACTCACTTCTGAGCTAGGTCATGTGGCTGTTGGCAGGATTGGGTTCCTTGTGGCTGTCAGAATCAGGGCCCTAGTTCCTTGCCTTGTGGGTCTCTCCATAGGACAGCTCATAATATGGCAACTTGCTTTGTCAGAGTGAGTACATGAGAAAAGTCAGAGACTGAGCAAGATGCGAGTCAAGGGCCTTTGTTACCTAAAGTTGGAGATGACAACCTATTGCTTTTGCTGTATTCTGTTCATTAGAAGCGAGATACGAAGCCTAGCCCACACTCCAGGGGAGGGGATTACAGAAGAGCATGGATACCAGGAGACAGGAACCACTGAAAACCAGGTCAGTAGCTGCCTACCACATAGATGAAGAAACCAAGAGACCGAAAGTCATGGACCTGGCCTAGGGCCACATGGTTAATAAACTAGAGTACCTAGAAATGAGACCCAGGACTTGCGCTTATAAACATCAAGGCACCCTGGGCTATTAGATTTGAATAAGCTCCTGAGTGATTTAAATGTGCGATTGAGACCGAATGACAAGCCTACCTCTTCACAAGCCTCAATGTGTGCACAACTTACCTGAATTCTCTTTAAAATGCTGATTCTGATTTGGTGGGTTTGAGGTGGGACCTGAGATTCGGAATTTCTAACAAGTTCTGAGTGATGCTGATGCTGATCTGTGGGCCATACTTTGAGTTGCAAGGCCCCGAAGGAACAACTCTGGGCTGAAAGTCAGGCAATTGTTTTTCCACTTGTGGTTTTTCCTCAAGCTGGTGGTAAATGGACTAGTCATTTGATCTTTCTGATTTTTAAATATCATATATTCATTTTTTCATGTATTCATTCATTCATTCATTCACATTGAGTGTTCAATAGCCATTCATCCAACAACAGCCAATGCTAATTTTTAAGCCCTTTGTTTTATCCTGGTTATAAAAGTAATAGCAATTCTTATCTTTCAGGTTTGATGGAATGTTACTCCCTATGGAAATCTTCCCCTACTCCCAAAACTGCCTTCAGACATGCTTACACGATATCTTTTGTATTTTCATCACTACACTTACGTTGCATTGTAACTGCTCATGGTCACTGCTACCCCATTAGATGGTTTTATGTGAATTTTAATTTTTTTAAAAGTAGGTTCCATGCCTGAGGTTGGGATTGAACCCATGACCCTAAGATCAAGAGTTGCATGGTCTACCAACTGAGCTACCCAGGCACCCCCAGTTTCATACGAATTTTAAATGTTATTTATTTATTTGTTTGACACACAGAGATCACAAGTGGGTAGAGGGGCAGGCAGAGAGAGAGGAGGAAGCAGTCTCCCTGTTGAACAGAGAGCCTGATGCGGGGCTCGATCCCAGGACTCTGGGATCATGACCAGAGCCGAAGGCAGAGGCTTAACTCACTGAGCCACCCAGGTGCCCCTATATGAACATTAAAAAGACATCCCCTTTTCAAGACTCTGTATGTTCATCTGTAGGAAAACTCAACAAAATATCAGGTCTGGTATGTATGTGATGTTGATGATGGCTTTCAAGTTGTGCACTGTCCCTTGCCTTTGTCCCTCCCTGTCCCCCATGCTAGATGTCAGCACTGGGGCTGGGACAGTGTCTGTTCCATCTTCCTATCCCTCAGGGCCTAGCACAATGTGTAATGTGTGATAAGCATGAAAAAAGTATCTGTTGAACGAACAAAGGTTTATTGTAGAAAATATTGAAAAGGAAAAAATAAAAAATCAAGCACCATCCTATTTCACAGAGATAACCTTTGCCAATGGTTCATTGTACTTCCTTTGGTCTTTTTTCCATTCATAAGTATGTGCATTATCCATATCTATGTTTGCTTTTGTGTATGTAAGTTTTCCTCCCTTTCTTTTGAGTGGTAACAGCCAGCATTTACTGACACTGTGCTAAGTTCTTGGGAGGATCCATTGTTAATAAGGCCCCCTTCTTACTACTAAGCTCCTGGGAACTTAGAGTCTGGGGACAGAGTTGGAGTCATGCTAACAAGGCACAGCTGTCATGAGATTTAGCCTGGCATCTTCCGTATGCAGTGGGGAAAGCAGTAGGTCTGAGAGCTGTCAGGAGGGGTGGGAGAGACCCGAGGACTTGACCCCAGAGTCACCCCTACTGGGACCCTCTGACAGACAACACTGCTCTCCACTTGATAAGAGTAATTTTACTCTGAAAATCCCCCAGAATAAGGCACATTATCCAGAGCTGAAACACACTACTACTTTTAGTGGGGAAGAAATATTTTCATTGCAAGCCCTCAGATTGACCTCCATTCTGCTAAAAAAATAAAAATAAAAATAAAAATAAAAACAAATAAAATAGCACAACCACCAAATCCCATTAAAATGTATGAAATTACTTCATTTGTTAATTTAGCCCGACAAAGCATTGCCCTTCATCAGTTACTCTCTATAATGTGGCCATTTACTTGCTCTCATTAATCCATTATACTGAACATAATTAAAGCTTTGCTCTTGAATTATAGCTATGATACCAATTTTTTAAGCAATTCAGTCTTTAGTGCAAACACATAAAGAAACTCAAACAGAGCAGTAGGGACGAAAGAAATCAACTAAAGCAAAGAATCCTACTACACTCTCAGGAGAGGTGACACGTCATCATTGTGCAAGGGTCGTGCCAATCTTCTCTTTATCGTTCCAATCTTAGTACGTGTGCTGCTGAAGCGAACACTACACTCTCTGGAGAGTTGATATCACCAGGCTTAAGGGACAAGATTGTGTCCTTTATAAATGAGCAGACCACCCAGATTCTGAGGGGGAAAATTCAATGAAATGTGTGCTAACCATATAATGGCCAAAATGGCCCTGTGGTCACTCTGGACTGTGGCACCCAGCTGCCTGTGAGGTGAGCAAAGGGCCAGTGGATCTCGCACTAAGTGTAAAGATCCAAGTAGCTGAAGGAGGGCTACTGAGTAAAACTGGGTTGATGAGGTGAATCTAATATTGCGTCTGTATAATTATATCCACATTGTACCAGAGGCTCCCAAATGTCGTGGAAAATGAGCTAGTCTTTCTCTTTTGTTACCTCCAAACCTGTTCCTCTGTGCATTCTCCATGGCGGTAAATGGCACCGCCTTCCACCCAGTTACTCAACTAAAATCCTAGGTGTCCCCTTTGGGATAGTTAAGTTCATGTGTCAATTTGACGGGGCTGCAGGATACAAACTTGTCTGGCTAAACATTATTTCTGGGTGTTTCTATGAAGGTGTTTTTCCAGAAGTGATCAGCATTTGAGTTGGCCTTGACTTGAGTAAAGTAGATAGCTCTCCCCAACGTGGGTCTTCATGCTGCCCACTGAAGGCCTGAATATTACAAAAAGTGGATGAAGGTTGAGACTGTGCTGTGCCTGGGTACTTGAGTGGAACACTGACCTTCTCCTGCCATCATCACTCCTGGTTCCCAGGCCTTGAGACTCAGACTGGAATCCATATACACCAGCTCTGTGGCTCTCTGGGCTCTCAACCACACCCCTGACTTTCCTGAGCCTCCAGCTTATAGACAGCCTCCAAAATCACATGAGCCAATACCTTCTAATAACTCTCTTTCTATATCTCATTGTATCTATAGGTCCATATCTAACTTGTTGGTTCTGCTTTTCTGGAGAACCTGGATTTGTAGAGTCTTGATTCTTGCCTTTCTCTAATCTCCTGCATCCAGTTTATCAACAGGCTATGATAATTCTGCCTCCAGAATCTATCTTGAATGGACCCACTCCAAGCCACCCTTACCTTTCTGAACATCCTGGAGCAATGCAAAAGTCCCAGTTGGTCTCTTTGCTTCTTCTCTTCTCAAATCTATTCTCCACAATGCAATGTTGTTGATGAAACACAAATTAGATCATACCACTCCTCTTAAGTTGCCATCAAACTTAGAATAAAATCTGAACTCTCACTGTAGCCCCCAAACACCATGTGATCTGGCCATGGCTAACTGTTCTGCCTTCATCTCCCACCACTCTCTGCCTGGCTCATCACATTTGGGTGGCTCTATTAGTTACCTAGTGCTGTGTAACAAGTGACCAAGGGCTCACATAAATGACAGCAATCAACACTGAATGCCTCACATAGTTTCAGTGGGTCAAAACTGAGAAACGGCGCAGCTAGGTGGCTCTGGTTCAGCGTGTTTCATGAGGCTGCCATCATCTGGAGGCTTGATTGGAGGACCTACTTCCAAGGTGGCTCATTCTTTTTTTTTTTTTTTTTTTTAACAGAAGGCCTCAGGTCCTTGTCATGTAGGTCACTCTGTAGAGCTGCTTGAGTGATCCAAGAGAACACAACAGAATCTGCAATACCCTTTATGACCTAGGCTTGGAAGGCACATATCTTAGCTTTGCAGCATTTTTGGTTACATAGTCCAGCCTGATTCAATGCATGGAAGAGATACATAAGGGCATGAGTGTCAGAAGGTGAGACTCACCTGGGGCCATCTTGGGGGCTGGCTATCCCCTAGCACTCTCTCACCCATGAGAATCTTCACACACCATGACACTGTGGTTGCTGGTCACTCTATTCTCCTTCCTCCATGCTTTCCCAAGCCTGACTTTTCCCTCATCATCTACATTGGAGCTTAAGAATCTCTTGGAGAACTCTTCCCCAACAACCATGTTTGGAGGAGATACTCTACGCAACCCCCTCGCAAGTGTTTAGTTCATAGCAAAAATGGTGATCCATAATGGTATTGTTCATGCAGTCATATGTTTGGGGACTTATTATCTCCTTCCTTATCCACTGAATGTAAACTTCAGGAACAGCTGGAGTCTATTGGGACCACAACTCCTAGTGCAGTATCTGGCAAATATGAAGAACTCAGTAAATATCTGCTGAATGAATGATTTTTAAAAGTTAAGGTTAAGGTAGGATGGCTCTTTTTCTTTCCTTGGTTTGACCAAAAGTTTTCTCTTGTGATTAGGAAGGAGTCTGTGGATAGGGTGGGAGCAAAGGAAGGAAACTAGGAGGTCCTGGTTGGAAGCAGATTGAGGGCTGGGCTGAGAGAAGAGGATGCCTGAATGTGACTCCCCCTTTCATGCTCACCACTGGTCCCCACAAAAACAGGACTCAGAGACAGCTGCCTATTACCACAAGCCCCACTAGTCAGCACTAAGATTTTATTCTGACTCCAGTAGAAGGGGATCTTCATTGGGATTCCAAAGGAGGCAAGAGACTTTCTAATTCTAGCTTTTTGCCAGAAAGTAGTAGAATGAGAAGGTGAGACAAGGTCACATTCATCCTGAGAGGCTGGGAGGTAGTAATGGGAAAGACTGGGATGTGTGGAGGGGGAGACCCAGGTTCTCCATCCTTTTCCTGTCATTTATCTCCAGAGTATCCCATCTGGGAGCATTCAGAGCCGGGCAGAACAATGTGAGGAAATTTGCAGAATGTTATCTCTGCACTTTGCCAAATAATTGGTAAGCCCTAGGGGGCCTGTCCTGCCTCCGCTTTGACCTGGAGCCTCACTTGGAAGCCGGGGAGGAAAGCTCCTCAGTGGAGCTTAGGAGTCAAGTCCTAAAGCTCCCACACAGTCTGTGCTTGTGGCAGGGGCCAGGTCCAGGGCTGCTCAGTGGCCAAAAAAATTTGAAAGGTGTTGCTGGGATGTTTCTGTTCAGCCAGGAATCACGTAGCTCCTTAAAGGCCTTGTTTGGTCCCCCAGAGAAAGCCTTGTCTCTGTGCATGGTGTTAAAGTGTAATTTTCAAAAGGTTAAAAAAGCATGACTCTAAAAACAAAAGAAAGATTCATGCAAATACAAAAAGAATACATGTCAAAGATTTTATTCAACTCATTAATTAATTAAAGAACCAGAAATATGTTGAGACTTGTCCAAAGGGCATTTGAAAGTCTAGGAATATATACATATGTGTGTGTATCAAATATATGTATATATAATACATGTGTATATATGTATATATGTATGTATTTATATATGCACATATGCATATATTATATATTTATGATATAATTATGATTACATCATGAGAGTATAGTTATATAATTACAATTATTGTATAATATATACTATGCTATATATAATCATAACATAATATATAATATGTATTCATACGTATGTATGCATATCTCCCAAGATTCTCAAATAATAATATTATGTTATGAAGTGACTATTTTGTAGCCATAGAGTATACACTATAGGCTGTTGCATCTGCTGAATTTCTAGTATTAGACCATCAGAGCCTTGGCCATTACAGCTTGTCTGAGAATGACTTCAGAGGTCTGTCCTCTCCACTTGGGCTCCCTGAACACCTTGTTCTGCTTTGCCCTTAGGTAGAGAACGTCAGAGAGTAGGCTGGTTCAGCTGGACAAGCAGTGCTGGGAGCAGATCAGGGTCAGATCTGCCTGGGGTGGGCCTAGCAATGGGTTAGTGGAGGGTGGGATTCCAGGATGGCTGTCATGAGATGTGGGGAGTATTTGTCAAGGGAGCCTGGAGGAGGGGGAGGAAAGGGTATCAGCAGGGGATGCTTTAGCAGCTGGAAGTGGGACTTAGTAGGTCCCAACTGGAGGGTTCAAGTTTTTTCCAGTGGAAAAATGCAAGGGCAGAAGTATCCGGAAGTATGTGTTAGTGAGGAATTAGCAAGGACAGGACAGGTTGGCCCCAGTGCAATATTTGCAATGCAGATCTGGATGTATCATTTCTTTGCATTATGGCGAGATGAGCATGTGTTTGGACAGTGGGTTCCAATCCTCACTCCATGATTTGTATGCTCTCATACATTACTTCATTTTTTAAAATACTACTTGCCCCATACCATGTCATAAGATTAAAAAGAAAAAAGATATAAGGCCCTGAGACATTGGCACACCACGAAATAAGTAATAGATAAATGAATTAAGTAAAATTGACCTAAAATAGATGCCCAATGCTATCCATTGGTAGCATTTTGATACACTAACAATGAAGTCACAGAAAAAGAAATTACAAAACAACACCACCATTACAACTGCACTAGAAAGAATAAAATACCTAGGAATAAATGTAGCCAAAGAGGTGAAAGACTTGTACTCTGAAAACTATGAAATCTGATGAAAGAAACTGAAGATGATACAAACAAATGAAAAGATATTCCATGCTCATGGACTGGGAGAATTAATATTGTCAAAATGTCCATACTACTCAAAGTGTCATGTAGATTCAATGCAATCCCTATCAAAATACCAATAGCATTTTCCACAAAGCTAGAACAAATAATACTAAAATTTGTATGGAACCACAGAAGCCCCCCAAATAGCCAAAGCTTTCTTCAGAAGAAGAACAAAACTGGAGGTAACACATTCTGGATTTCAAGTTTTCAAGTTATAGTAAAAAGCTGTAATAATCAAAACAGTATGGTACTGGCACAAAAATAGATACATAGATCAATAAAACAGAATAGAGACACCAGAAATAAACCCACATTTATATGCGCAATTAATCTACAATGAAGGGACAAAAGTATACAATGGAAAAAAGACAGTCTTTTTAATAAATGGTGTTAGGAAAACTGGACAGCTACATGTAAAAAAATGAAATTGGACTGCTTTCTTACACCATACATAAAAATAAACCCAAAATGGATTAAAAACCTAATTGTGAGACCTAAAACCATAAAAATACTAGAAGAGAACACAGGAAGTAAATTCTCTGCCATTGGGCATGGCAAAATTTTTCTAGATATATCTTCTAAGGCAAAGGAAACAAAAGCAGAAATAAACTATCAGGACTTAATAAAAATAAAATGCTTTTTCACAGCAAAAGAAACCATCAAGAAAAAAAAAGACAACCTACTGAAAGAAAGAAGATATTTGCAAATAACCTATCTGATAAGGGGTTAATATCCAAAAAAAAACAAAGAACTTTTACAACTCAACACCAACCCCTCTCCCCACACACAATCTGATTAAAAAATGGCAGAGGACCTGAATAGGTATTTTTCCAGAGACATGGATGGCCAACAAACACATGAAAAGATGCTTGAACATCACTCATCATCAGGGAAATGCAAATCAAATCCATTATGAGGTATCACCTGGCATCTGTCAGAAAGGCTAAAATCAAGATCATAAGAAACACCAGGTGTTGGCAAGGATGTGGAGAAAAAGGACCTTTTGTGCACTGTTGGTAGTAATGTAAATTAATACAGCACTGTGGACAACAGTATGGAGTGTTCCAAAAAATTAAAAATAAGAATACCACAGGATCCAATAATTCCACTATTGGGTATTTACCCAGGAAAAATGAAAACACTACTTGAAAAGATATATAAGCCCCTATGTTTATTGCAGTATTATTTATAATAGCCAAGATATGGAAGCAACCTAGGTGTCTATTAGACAAATGGATAAGGAAAAATTGGAACCCAATGGAATATTACATAGCCATAAAAAAGATGAGATTTGTGCCATTTAAGACAACATGTATGGACCTACAGTGTATTAAACTAAACAAAATAAGACAGACTGAGAAAGACAAATACCATATGATTCCACTCATAAGTGGAACCTAAAAAATGAATTAAAGAAAAGCAGAATTAGACCTACAAATACAAACAAACTGATAGTTACCAAAGGAGGGGTGGGGTTGCACAAAATGGAAGAAGGGGAGAGGGAGATACAGGTTTTCAAGTATGGAATATGTAAGTCATGGGAATAAAAAGCAGAGCATAAGGAATACAGTCAATGATATTATAATAGCGATGTAATGGGACAGATGGTAGTTACATTTGCAGTGAACATAGCATAATATGTAAACTCATCAAATCACTAAGTTGTGCACCTGAAACTAATGCAACATTGTGGATCATCTATACTCAAAAAAAAAAAAAAAAGAAAGAAAGAAAGAATAGGCTTATTACTCATGTTGTTATTATTATTATTATTATATTTTAAAAATATTTTATTTTATTTATTTGTCAGAGAGAAGGAGAGAGAGAGAGAGCACACAGGCAGGCAGAGAGGCAGGCAGAGGTGGAGAGAGAAGCAGGCTCCCTGCCGAGCAAGGAGGTCATGCGGGACTCGATCCCAGGACCCTGGGATCATGACCCGAGCTGAAGGCAGCAGCTTAACCCACTGAGCCACCCAGGCGTCCCTGTTGTCATTATTATTAATAGAGAATGGCCTCTAAATCTTGTAGCATGGCAAAGAAAATCATCTGCGATCTGGTTCTGCCAATTTCCCTGGCCTTATCTCCTCCTCTCTCTGCCTCATATTCTCTAATCTAGTTAGGATTGTTTATACCACCTCCCAACCCACACACAGCTAGCAGAACTTGGGCGATTTTGCTCATGTTGTTCCTCCAGCCTAGATTATCTTCCAACCTAAATAGATGTAGTTGATCTTTTTTTGTTGGCCTGGTGCACCCACCCACACCTAGCAGTTCTGGGTATGGGCTGCTGATGGCTTAATGCTGCACTCTTTTCCAGACACTGCCCTTGATCAGGAAGTCTTCCAGAAGGGAAATGCCTTGATGGTCATACCCTCCAACCAGCAACCTTTGACTGAGTTCTACTAGATTACAAGAGCCCAGCCTCCTTGTTTCAAGGAGGGACACTTCACTCTGTTGAGTTGCTCACAGTCTAGAACTCCCTGTGGGATCAGGCTGATACCAAAGCTTTCTAGCTTCCTACCATCCCCTATAGGCCTCTTCTAAGGTCACTCCCTCAATAAATTTCTTGGACATGAACCCTCATCTCAGGCTTTCTTTTTAGAGAATATGACCTAAGAGGTTACTTTTCTCCAAAGTTCAGCTCAGATGGTACCTCCCCAACAGAGCCCAGCCAAGGTGGTGTCAACTACTTCTCTGTGCTCTCAAAGCTTCTTAGACATAGCTCTATCTTATCACTCATATGTTACACCAAAATAACCTGCTCTTAGGCTGTTTCTCTGCCACCAGACCATGAGAGTACTTCCAGGCCAGGACTCCTTTTTTCCACTCTACTCTTGGCCTCTTGATAGGTGATTGTAACATAGTAGATGCTGAAAGAGTTATTAAAATAGACACCTTGTTTGTATTTGGGGATCATGAAAGTTTTTCTGAAAGAAGAAGTATCTAAAAGGCTAATTTTGCCAAAGAACCAGGAACTATCCAAATTAGTCCCCCTTGTCTTTTCCCTCCTCTCAGGGTCTGGCTGGCACTAGGTGTTTATTGCAAGAGTAGGTTGGCTAAGATGTTTGACAAGTAGGGAGGATGGGGTTTGGATCTATCCTCTCTCATGTGGTTGGATATAAACAACCATAGTGACC
Source organism: Meles meles (assembly GCF_922984935.1). Lineage (NCBI taxonomy): Eukaryota > Metazoa > Chordata > Mammalia > Carnivora > Mustelidae > Meles > Meles meles. Next base: position 16,543,992 of record NC_060072.1, on the reverse strand, counting down.
TTCTGTATTAGTTAGGATTCGAGACAGATGCATAGGAAAGAAAAGACAGTGGTTAAAACATAAAAGTTATTTCTTCTTCTAAAAGAAATCCAGGACTAACATGGGTTGTGTCACGGTCATAGAGATCCAGCAACTTTTCTCTTTCCAGCTACCATCTGCCAGTGTATGACTTTCATACTCAAAGTTGCTTCATGGCCCAGGATAGCTCTTAGTATTTTGGTAATTACATGCATATTTTACTTGGAAGAAGAAAGAAAGCAGAAGGGCAAGAGGATATGGGCTCCATCCCGGTCAGCTTCTTCAATGGACCTTTCTGGAATTACCTACCATACAACACTCTGACCAACAGTTCTTGGACTGAGGCTTAGCCATATAGGAGGATGGATGTACTATCAATTACAATCTCTTGCTTCCTGCCTCTGAGGGGAGAATGGACATTTGGAAGGCAACCGACTGTCTCTTCCATACTGTTCACTCCAGGTTTTCTGGAAGGATCTTATTTCTACATTCTGCCTCATGGTTTCACAAGCCATTGAAATATCCTGGAATATTCTCTATTGCAGTCCAAGTTACACCACTTAGACTGCCTTTCATAATAAAAACCCTTTGCCTAAACACATATCTGAATTTTTGTTCTTTGTAACTTGACCTCTAAAACTTAATCCTGATCAAATAGATTATGTACACAGAAAAATGTTTGGTAAATTTTAAAAAGACCAAGGAGTCAAACCAAGCAATTTCTTTGCAATGAATGGCGTAATGGCCATGGACAAATTTCACTCCTTTGACATTTCATTCTTTGATATCTGAGCAAATAATACATCTAGGAGATGGGAAGGAACATCTGCTGCAGTTCCCAGGAAGAGGAAGGGAACTGAAGGGATGGCAGATCTTTCTGAGATGGTTGAGATGGTTGGGATGGTGGGAGCAGAGAATGCTCTCTCAGAATTAATGATGACCACTGAAGAATTGAGAAATGACTCTGTTTGCTTCCATTGTTGTGTAAATTGTCAAACATCAGTAAAAGCCAGCATGAATTTTGAGTCTTTCCTCTGCTCTATGGTTCCCACTTGTGTTCCCAGCCCTGGGGCCTCCCCATCTTCTGTGGACTCCATAATCAACCAGACTTCATGACTTTCTGTCCTCTATATGCACCTGGCTTCTTGCTTCTGTGCTCTTGCTCATGCTGTTGTAAGAGCTGGTAAGCCTGATGATCTCATTTCCACAAGTCCACATTTGATAATGAGGCTTATGAGCATGGCTACTTTAGGTTAGACACAGTATGGCTGCTGTTCAATTGACTTTCCATCATTGACTAGACTTGATTGGAGACCTCAGGTTAGCGCCACTTCCATTTTTTTGAGGCGTCTGGTTTATTAAAAAGAAAGAAATGCCCAAAGTTGGTGGAATTAAATGTTTATATAAGTTTGAAATGGATGGCAATGGCTCTCTGCTATTTCTGCGAATAAACTCAGTTGGAGGTGATTTTAAAAAATGTAAACTCAAGGACTTTTTGATTGTGATATTTGGGCCAAAGACCTTGTTCCCCCGTGAGAGGGGCTGTGCTCTGTGTGACTTGGGTCTATGAATCACTCCTTCTGAGTTATTTCATTCAGTATGGTATTTTGGGAGCAGATCAAAACTTCTTCTTGTATATCTGTGACCCAGCCTTTCCTCCACTTGCAGGCTAGACTTCCATCAGCCATCTTGTATAGTCCTCAGAATCCCCATCTTTTAAAACATGAATTACGGGGTCACATCCTTTGAGTACTTTCTATGTCAAGAGTTTTTTCATGAATTACCTCATTTAATCCTTTCACTGATCCCTAAGAAGTAAATATTATTGGCCCCAATTCACAGAAAGAAAAGCTGAGACTCAGAAACATAAGCAAACTTATTGATGGGTGGTGGTGGAGTCTGAGCTGGAACCCCAGCACCCTTGCTCTAGCACCCATGTTTTTTACAATCTCACCTCCCTCCCTCATTTCTGAGAGAAACGTACTCTGAGGAGCCAATCCTTCCATCCCTAACTCAGTTGCCATCTTCTCCACGGGGTCTTTTTGGGTTACCTCAGCTGGAAGCTCATTCCTTTCTTAACTCATGTTCCTGAGCACTTTCTCTAAACTCTTTTATAACTCTTACCACATTTTTCCATTTCCTAGAGTGATTTGTGTATGTTTCAGAAAATAGGGCCCTTGTCTAATTCTAAAGCACAATGCCCTGCTTATAGAAAGGACTCAGTGCGTTTCTGTTGAATGAAGGGAATTTGCTTGTTGCCCTCAGGGGCCAAGCCTTCAGCTCCTCCATCTGTGCCTTGCTCAGGGTGGTGCAGAAAGCCACATGCTCAACACATCCTGCTGACTGACTGACCAAAGCTGAAGTGCCTCCAGAGGATGGTTTTTTGGTTTTCTTTTCTTTTCTTTTTTTTTTTTTTTTTTTTGTCTTTCATGTGTACGAGGCTTTGTTTCCTTTTTTATGGTGTTAAATTTCTAAATACAGAAGCTAAGAATTTTTCATTTCATAAGGTAGGAAATACCAGTTGGAAGGAAAACAGAATTTTGCCAAACCTTAAGAAAGTTCTCAGCAAAGCTCCCAACAGGAGCCCCAGGAGCCTGTCGAAGCCCAAAGGCCCTGGGTTGAAACTCTGTCGAAAGAGATCTTTTTATCGGGTCTTAGTGGGTCAAAATCCCTGTCTGTGTGTGTGTGTGTGTGTGTGTGTGTGTGTGTGCGCGCATTTTTTAAACAAGGAAAGCTATTATGTCTCTGCTGAAGAGACAGCAAGTTAACATCTTTTCAACAGACCACTCCAGGAGTGGTTACTTTCAACAACAATGGGTTGCATGGGGACATGGAAGAGACAAGCAGTGGAACTGGGCTTTTGGGGCTGGTTCTAAATAAGATGGAGACATAAATGCCACCTGACTGGCATATCTGGCTTTCAGATCTTTTGGCCAGTTTTGCCTCTTCCTCACCTAGCCTACTTCCAACTGTCTCCTCGTTGGCCCCTGTCTTCAGAACATGAGGCTGAGGTACCAGACTCTCCTCCTGTCAGGGTTTTTCTGACCCTCTTCCCTCCCTGTAGAAATATAGACATCCTGTCCATGTTTCCCCGCGACCTGCTCTTGGAGTCTAGCTAATCTGTTAATGTGATAATGGGAATGCATGCCTTTCTTCCTACCCTAGATAACATACTTGCATTTTATTTTCACTCAGACACAGACAAGCAGGGAGGTTGTCGGAGCAGGGCCAACACTATCAGATAGCATCAAAGTTACTGCAGTTCAGCCTCTTGTTATTGTTTTTGTTTTAAAAAGCAAAGTACAAGCCAAGCAACAAACAAAACAGAAGCTGTTTTGCAAATTCAGGTCCAATTTATGGTTCACTGTGGCTTTGAAAAAAATTTTTTTTTGGTTGGACTCATACATATCAAGCCTCTCCCTGGCTTGTATGTTGTACAATCTATTTTTCTGGGTGACTTGCATAAATAAGAAAAATGTTCAATAAATAGAACTCCTTCTCCACCTCTTTAAGATTCCCATTTCTTTCCATCTTCTCTGCAGTAAGAGCCTTCCTCACTGACAAGGCTATGACAGAGGAGAGAGGACAAGGATTATCGTTCTCACAATTCCTGAATCCTCATCCACCTGCCCACCCCACCGTGCTCAGGATTCTAGAGATGTATTTACAGGGGGGAAGCAAGGCAACGCCAGTTACTTCTCACCAGAGCCTGAGCCCTGTTCTTCCCTGGCTTCTTTCTGACAGGGCAGCTTCTATGGGCGTCTGGAGAATTCCCTTTGCTCCTTTTCCCAGAGTCACCCAGGCCTCGTCTTCCACCTCCCTCCTTTGTACTCTGAGATGCAGGATGCCCCTGACTAAGGGGGTTATCTCATTTCCTCAGTTACGAAGGAAGGAGAGGAAGAGCCCATCCCATGGAAGAGAACCAGCTCGGCTTCAACCTCCCACCCAAGCGACACTACCTACCTCAGCAGCCCCGGTGTCAGCATTGTGTGGGAATTCCTTCCCTGTGAATGGGAAGCCGTGATCTTCCCCTGGAGGTTGATAAAAACAAGGTGAACGCTCTACCATCTCTGCTCCAGGCATATGGCAGACATCACTAATCAATTATAATTTTCCACGGAGTCTCGGGGAGGGCTGGTCCCGGCAGGCATTATCAGTCTGTTGGAGTTTGCTTTGTAGAGCAAACCCATTTGTCATGGTTTACATAGTGATGCTTCTGTGGTTCATGCGGGAGGGTGGGAGTTGGGAGCAGTTCTTCAGCTGTCTGTAGCTAACAAAACATGGAAACAGGGGAGAGAGGAAGAAGCTGTTTTCTTAGGTTTCATGTGGATTTAGTTTTAAGTCTAAGAGCTTTACCTGGCTCTCCTGCTCTGGGCCTAGATGTGGCTTCTCCACTCATTTTATCTGCCAAAGAGGAAACAAAAGTGCAAGAAGCCAGCTCTCCTTAGGCTGGCATCAAACTTTCTCCTTGGGGAGGAAGGTGATGCATGACAGTGACTCAGGCAGCCAGAGGGTCTCAGGAAGGGGGAGGGGTGTCAGGGGCTGGGGACAGAGGGCTGGAGCTGGAGGTATCGAGTTCCCTGGCAGCCCAGGCAATCCTGCAGAACAACACACATTCTCCTTGTTCACCGCTGGTGTTTAGACGCCGCTGGAATGTCCTGGCAGGACTGTCTGTCCAAATCCATTCAAAATTGATTTTTGTGTCTTCGATGGGGAATTTTGGCCAGGATCTCCATTGCCCCCCATTCAGTTAGACATTCTCCTTTCGCTTTAGCTTATTAGCTGTCTCTCTGTGGGAGTCTGAGCCGGTTCGAATGATCTGAAGCTGTAGGGAGGATCGAGGTGGGTGTGCACTGCAAATCCGAAATGCCCAGATGCCTTTATTTAAAGCAGCAGCCTCTCAGCAGGGTTGACACAGCCCAATGCTGAGAAATTGGGTTCTCGGCCAGAATCTCCCCACTTCATTAGAGAGCCAGGGAATGGGTAGGAAAGTCCAGTGCCAGAGCAGAGGAACAGAAGGAGGGAGTCAGAGAAGAAAAGCAGAGGATGTATAGGAAAATCCTTGTAGGATTTGCTGCGAGACCTGCTCCTCCACTCAAAGTGCCTTCCTTCAGGCCTGCTGCTTGCTCACAGGGTCAGCAGCTGGGGGCACAGCAGTAAATGCCAGGTGCTCTTAGGGGATTGAGGGATGGAGGAAGAAGGATCCTATTCTCCAGGAATGTACAACCAGGAGAAGTGACAAGTACACACCTAATGAAAACTAAAATGTAGAAGAGAAGGTGGGTAGCTAAGGTATGTTATGAGGAGTTCAGATGAAACGGTACGACACTCCTCTGTGGGTTCCAAGAGCTAGATTTTGAGGTGTGTGTGTGTATGTGTGTGTGTGTGTGTGTGTGTGTGTAAATCAGGAGTTCTCTGTCTTCCAGACAAGTGGCTGTCTTCTCGATCTCAGCTTCCTCACTGTGCGTTGGAATCAACCGAGGAACTCTAAGAAATGCCGACGCTAGGCTCTACCTGGGGTTCTGATATGATCGAGACTAAATCCACTGCGGGGAGAGTTCCATGTGGACGGCTACATCATGCTGTATGGTGACTGGCTGCCGTGATCCATGAGTGCTCATCTACTTTGATCGATAAGCCGGAAAATGGTGACCGTGGGAGGGTTTCGGGCAGCTTCTGCAGGTCACACGGGAGATACTGCCCTTTTCCCTGGGGCAGGTGAGAAAGGAGAGGGTCTCTGTGTTTGGGAAGTGCGAGGTGCCCCTGCAAGAGACAGGGCTCACTGCCCAAAGAAACACATTCTTCTGTTTCTTTAATAACAACATACACTCCGGGGCAGACTCTCCTCATTCCCTCTCTCCCTTCCTTACTTTTATCCATAAATATTTATTGAGCTGTGCCATGTCCCAGTCACAGTTCTGGGGGTCCAACAAGGAGCAATGCAGATTAGTTTTTGATTTCAAGGAGTTGACACCTTACGTGTTACCCTAAAGCAGACACGGGTGATGGTAGAGATGCATTTGCGTTCTGTACGCAGTACTTTTCCCGAAGAGTCAGCAGTTGGGGCCTTGGTGCTGTATTTTGTGGCTGTCCCAGTATCTTTGGGAAGCCTGGCATCCCAGGAGCCAGATATATATAGGTGAGCCCTTTTGGATATGCCAGTCCGGTAGAGGTCCCAGAAGACTGAAACCCCACCTGACATCACGGTGAGCAGAGCGGTGTGTCAATTTCACATTCAACAAAGATGCCCCCCATCCCTGGAAAAGATGGTGAGGTAATGATGATGAGATGGCGGAAAGAATTATATCGGGCTATGGAAGACCTGGATCCACATCTAGACTCTCTTTCTCCTACTAGATAGAATACTTTGGGCAAATTACTTAGCCAGGCTCTTTCAGGTTCAATTTTCACTAATTGTTGTAACCAAATATTTTTTGAGAGCTTGTCGTGGGCTACTTACTACGTTGAGAACTTTATACAAGTTCTTTTGTTTTAATCCTCACTTTATTCCTATGAGATAGATGCTGTTATTATAGGACTCAGAGAGATTAAAAAGCATGGCTGGTAAGTAGCAGGATGGGAATGAAAACCTGGGCTGTGTGACTCCAGAGCCTGAGCTCTTGCCGTACATTGGAATAAGAATATTTCCCCACTCACTTTTTCTGAAGACTACCTTATTTACCATGTGAAAGCAGAAACCAGCCCAATTAGTGCCTGACACACAGGAGCTTTTCAATCACTGTCTGATGGTTCTTCAGCTCAGGTGCTTTATGACCCCATATTTGTCCTTTCCTAAATCCTGACGTCTTGCTAACAGGAACACAAAAGGGACAACATTTCCAACAGCGTTCGGCAATGTTCCCAGTCACACTCAGCAGTGATCACAATAAATAAACGTAGTGCTGTAAAAAGATGTGCGTCCTGTGACCTAAGCTTGCTTCCTGGAATCACCATGAAGTTTGGCGTTCTCTAACTGTTTATACAAAGATGAAAAAAGTGACATAAGGACCACACTACTCTTTGCCACTATTATGATAAAATCATTCAGATCTTCTCACTGGAGAAATTAGTTTGATTAATAGTCACAACAACCAAAATGGGGCGTAATATTTCTGTAGCATGTTTTCATCGGGAGAACTTCAAGCCAGATCCTTGTATTACATCTTTGTACTCCAGCCTCACTTTTTGAGCTTATCTTGCTCTGCTTCTCTGTGGCGGTCGTGACACTCCTGGGTTCTCCTCCTGCCCACCTGCCTTCCAGGATATCAGACTCCTTAATTTACTCACCCCTGAAACTGGTCTTCTCGATTTGGCTGGTTCTTTCATCTCTGCCCAGCCCTTAGATGTTGAAGCTGCTACTTTGGAGGCGAAGCACCACTCCTTTATTAATTTATTCGGCCATTCAACAAGGATTTCTCAACCCCCTACTATGTGCCAGGCACTGTTCTAGGTGCTGTGGATGGATCGGACCTTACAGAACTTCCATGCTCAAGGGGGAGACAGAGAATGAAATAAATCTGTAAATTAGTGTGATAGACGATGGTAAGTAGTAGGAAGAAAAATAAAATGGGCAAGGAGGGGAGGGTACTAGCATTTGATGGTGGTCAGGGCAGTTCTCGCTAAGAAGATATTTACCCAAGGACTTGAAATCAGGGAGGGAGTGTGTCCTGTAGCATCTGGGGGAAAAGAATTAAAAGCAGAGGGAATAGCAAGTACAAAGGCTCTAGGAGGAGCCTGCTCAGGGAGTTAGAGGAGTATCAGAGAGGCATGTGTGGAGTGAGTGAGTGAGCAGGAGTGCAGAGGAAAGGAAGTCATGGCAGAAGACCTCTTCTGTGGCAGAAGACACCACAGTGAGTCCACTGGCTTTTAGCCATCTCAGGGCTTTGAGCAGAGGAGTCCTATCTGACCTACTATAAAAGGATCACATTAGGCGCTGGTGGAAAACCGACTGTGGTGGGGGTGGAGGGGGGCAGGAGGAGAAAGTAGGAAGACCAGTTTGGAGATTATTCTAACATCTAAGTGCAAAAAGAGCATGGGGACTTGATCTAGGGTGGGGACTTGCAGGGGCAGTGGCAAATGGGGTTCCTCCCAAATGGTCATCCCGGCTCAGCTACTAATTTGTATCACAGATAGGTCTCCCATAAAGTTTTCAGGAATAGGCGAAGAGTACAAATGGAGGTCCCCAAACATTTAAAAGGTTTAATCAAGCTAACAAACTCTTATATTTTTATTTTTTTAGATTTTATATATTTGAGAGAGAGCACTGGTATGTGCATGATTGAGGGGGGCGGGCAGAGGAAGAGGAACAAGTTGACTCCCTGCTGAGTTCACAGAACTGGTTGAGATGCTGGGCTGGATCCCAGGACAGATCCCAGGACCCCAAAATCACGATCTGAGCCAAAGTCAGATGCTTAACTGTCTGAGCCCCCCCAGCCATCCCATGCTAATGAACTTCTAAGCAAAATTACTTTACTCCTCTTGCCGTGGCAATATACCTTCATAATGACAAAATGAAAAGTTATTATTAGAGAGAAATACCGTTTCCCTGGAGCCATACAGGTGATTGTAAATCCCACAGAGTTAAGGCTGCTGCCTCCTCCCTGCCTGTGAACTGCCCAGGAGCACGAGTGATGAACCCATGTGGGACCAACCCTACACATGCATTCTCCTCTCTCACCTTCTAGCAGGATGTATATCCCTCTCTTTTTTTAATGAATTCATATTTTATCCCCTCCCCCCCTTTTAACTGAAATTACACGTACTGCTATTTCTGCACTTGGTTTTTTTTCTTTTAACAATGTATCTTGAAGATCTTTACAGGATAGTGCACAGAAAACACCCTTGTTTAAAACATTTTTAATGACTGCACACTGTTATTTGTATATGGGTAGACCATAAGTTATTTAATTAGTCTCCTACTGATAACTGCTTAGGTTGTTCCCAGACTTCTGCTCTTTTTTTTTAAAAAAAATTAGTTTCAGATAGTTGAGTTTATAATTTTTTTTCTTTAAGATTTTATTCATTTGCTACAGAGAGAGAGAGAGAGATCACAAGCGGGCAGAGAGACAGGGGGAAGCAGGCTCCCTGCTGAGCAGAGTACCCGATGTGGGGCTTGATCCCAGGACCCTGAGATCATGACCTGAGCCGAAGGCAGAGGCTTAACCCACTGAGCCACCCAGGTGCCCCTCAGATAGTAGAGTTTAGTGATTCATCAGTTCCATGTAACACCCAGTGCTCATTACATCATGTGCCCTTCTTAATTGTGCCCACCACACAATTACTCTCACCAAATACTCCAACACCCACCTCCTCTCCAGCAGCCCTCAGTTTGTTTCCTAGAGTTCAGCATTTCTTATGGTTTGCCTCACTCTCAATTTTCATCTTATTTTATTTTTCCTTCCCTTCTCTTAGTTCATCTGTTTTGTTTCCTAAATTCCACATATGAGTGAAATCATATGGTATCTATCTCTCTCTGACTGATTTATTTCATTTAGCATAATACCCTCTAGTTCCATCCACACTATTGCCAATGATTTCATTCATTTTGATGGCTCAGTAGTATTCCATTACACACACACACACACACACACACACTTTTTTTTTTTTTTTAAAGAAATGTGCATTGGGTCCAAGACATGGTTGCTTCCTTCGGTCCAAATCAGAGGGGGCTTAGTTTACTTTCCCACATTTCAGGAGTGGCAGATGTTTTTCTAGACAGTGGTTCTGGTCTCCCTGCTGGGAAGAACCAGGTTTGGATTTCATTGGTTGAGTTCTGTTTTTTCAAATAGCTTTGTTGAGATGTAATTAACCTATAAAATTCATCTGTTTAAAATGTACATTTCTGTGATTTTTAGTATATTTACAGAATTGTGCATCTATCTCTATTTATTTTAGAACATTTATATAACACCATAAAGAAATGCTGTACCCACGAGCATTCGGTCTCCATTTTTCCTTCTTTCCTCCTGAAAACCTAGACAACCACCAATCTATTTTCCATCTCTAGAGCTTTACAAATTGTGGGCAATGCATACAAATGGAATCAAATAATAGGTAGTCTTCTATGACTGCCTTCTTTGACTTAGCATCATGTTTTCAAGGCTCATTCATTCATGTTGTAGCATGTATCTGTCCTTCATTCCTTTTATGGCTGAATAATATTCCATTGCATGGCTATCCCACATTTGACTTACCCGTTCATTTACTCGACTATTTGGATTATTTCTATTTTGAGGTTATTATGTATAATGCTGTTCTGATCATCTGTGAACAAATATTTGAGTGAACATATGCTTTCATTTCTCTTGAGTATATACATGGGAGGGAAACTGCTAAGTAATTTTGAAGAACTACCAAACTGTTTTCCATGGCAGCTGCACCTTATAGACACTCACCAGCCACATGTGAGGGTTCCAGTTTCCTCATATTCTCACCAATACTTGTTACCATCCATCTTTGATTATAGCCATCTTAGTGATGGAAAAGTGATGTCTCGTGGTTTTGATTTGCCTTTCCAGGATAAGTAATGATGTTGGGCATCTTTTCATGCTATTTGCTATGTGTGTTTGCTATTTGCATATCTACTTTGGGGAAATTTGTATTCAGATCTGTTGCCTGTCTTTAAAATTGGGTTGTCTTTTATTATTGAGTTGTAAGAGTACTTAATATGTTCTGGATGCTAGTCCCTTATCTTGATCTGCAAATATTCTCTCCCCTTCTGTGGGATATGTTTTCATGTTCTTAATTCAGCTCGATTGCTGACTTTTCTAGGTTTTGGAACATATCTGGGCCCTGGGTACTTCTGGTCCTTATCAAGTCACTGAAAATTAGAGAAAGGAACAAAATTTATTAAGTATCCTTCATGAGTTACTCATTTTAATTTCCACATAGGCAAATGGTATATATTTGTTGGTCCCATTGTACAGTGAGGAAACTGAAACTCAGAAACAGGAAGGTACCTGGGCTAATGTTCCCCAACTAATAGGAATGTAAAAGAAGATTTAACTCCATAGATGTTTGATTATAAATCCATGCTTTTTACTCTAGCTGGTAGGTCCGCTCCTATCACAATGAGTTGACACCAGATTCATCAGAGTTATAAAAACAAAATACTGATATCAAAGAAACAATTAAGGGCTTAGCCTGAAAAGCCATTCACCTAACGTCACCTCCATTGAAAGGAGTGGGAATTGTGTGTATCTAGGAGCTTGGCCTGGGAATGAGAAATCTCAAGTGAGGGCACGTGAGTATTGTTGGTAAGCCATTGTGTTTGCTCTTCCTTTTTGAGGGTGTTGGGGTAACTCCACATGGCAACTATTTATTACTACACTTGGCACTGCAGCCTGGGAGCTGGCAAAGTGGGGCCCCAGGGCATGCTGGGATACTCATTATTGAAGCAGATAAAGGAGTTTGAAATCAGCAGCTGGCCTGGATTTCCTGGTGAGATTACAGGGACAGATATGGCTGGCAGGGAAAAGGACCATGGGTAATGCCTTGGGAGAGTGAGTGGCTGTGGAAGGCCGAGAGGGCCAGCTTCAAACAATCCTTTGTCTCTGGAATGCGATGTTGGGACATTTGATAAACTAGGATCCCAAGGCTAAAGTGACAAAGTTGTATGGAAAGGAACTCTCCGGGAAATGAGGTCCTTTACTCCAGCCCACATTATTTTTTCTTGGAAAATTAACCAAATGGTCTCTCTCCCTCTTTTGAGGGGGGTAGCAAAGATAAACTTTATTTTTTCCTACAAATATAAAACAGGATTGTATTCACAGCAATGTTATGTAATATAAATAACTTTTTAAATTTCTTTTTTTCTTTAAAAAATTAACATATAATGTATTATTTGCTCCAGGGATACAAGTCTGTGAATCATCAGGGTTACACATTCACAGGGTTACACATTCACTACGCCATAGCACATACCTTCCCCAATGTCCATAACCCAGCCACTCTATCCCTACCCCCCACCCCCAAGCAACCCTCAGCTTGTTTCATGATTAAGACTCTCTTATGGTTTGTATCCCTCCCTGGCCCCATCTTGTTTCATTTTTTCCCTCCCTAACCCCCATGACCCCCCACCCTGTCTCTCAAATTCCTCATATCAGAGACATCATATGATAATTGTTTTCTCTGATTGACTTACTTTGCTTAGCATAATACCCTCTAATTCCATCCACATCATTGCAAATGGCAAGATTTCATTTCTTTTGATGGCTGCATAGTATTCCATTGTGTGTATGTGCGTATATGTATATATGTGTGTGTGTGTGTGTATGTATGTATGTATATATATATGTATATATATATATTTATACATGTGTGTGTATGTATGTATGTATATATACATATATATATGTGTGTATATATATATATATGTATATATATATATACATACATACATACACACACACACCACATCTTTATCCATTCATCTGTTGATGGCCATCTAGGTTCTTTCCATAGTTTGGCTATTGGGGACTTTGCTGCTATAAACATTTGGGTGCATGTGCCCCTTCGGATCACTACATTTGTATCTTTAGGATAAATACCCAGTAGTGCAATTGCTGTGTCATAGGGTAGCTATATTTTCAACTTTTTGAGGAACCTTGCTACTGTTTTCCAGAGTGGCTGCACCAGCTTGCATTCCCACCAACAGTGTAGGAGGGTTCCCCTTTCTCTGCATCCTCACCAACATCTATTGTTTCCTGACTTGTTCATTTTAGCCATTCTGACTGGTGTGATGTGGTATGTCATTGTGATTTTGATTTGTATTTCCCTGATGCCAACTCATGTGGAGCACTTTTTCATGTGTCTGTTGGCCATCTGGATGTCTTCTTTACAGAAATGTCTGCCCATTTCTTGATTGGATTATTTGTTCTTTGGGTGTTGAGTTTGCTAAGTTCTTTATAGATTTTGGACACTAGCCCTTTATCTGATATCAATTGCAAATATCTTCTCCCATTCTGTCAGTTGTCTTTTGGTTTTATTGACTGTTTCCTTTGCTGTGCAAAAGCTTTTGATCTTGATGAAGTCCCAATAGTTCATTTTCACCCTTGCTTCCCTTGCCTTTGGCAATGTTTCTAGGAAAAAGTTGCTGTGGTTGAGGTGGGAGAGGTTGCTGCCTGTGTCCTCCTCAAGGATTTTGATGGATTCCTGTCTCACATTGAGGTCTTTCATCCACTGTGAGTCTATTTTTGTGTGTGGTAGAAGGGAATGGTCCAGTTTCATTCTTCTGCACATGGCTGTCCAATTTTCCCAACACCATTTGTTGAAGAGACTATCTTTTTTCCATTGGACATTCTTTCCTGCTTTGTTGAAGATTAGTTGGCGATAGAGTTGAGAGTCCATTTCTGGGCTCTCTATTCTGTTCCATTGATCTATGTGTCTGTTTTTATGTCAGTACAAAACAGTCTTGATTACAGCTTTGTAATAGAGCTTGAAATCTGGAATTGTGATGCCACCAACTTTGGTCTTTTTCAACATTCCTCTGGCTATTTGTGGTCTTTTTTGGTTCCATATAAATTTTAGGATTATTTGTTCCACTTCTTTGAAAAAATGGATAGTATTTTGATAGGGATTGCATTAGATGTGTAGATTGGTTTAGGTAGCATAGACATTTTCACAATATTTGTTCTTCCAAGCCATGAGCATGGAATATTTTTCCATTTCTTTGTGTTTTCTTCAATTTCTTTCATGAGTACTTTATAGTTTTCTGAGTACAGATTCTTTGCCTCTTTGGTTAGGTTTATTCCTAGGTATCTTATCGTTTTGGTGCAATTGTAAATGGGATTGACTCTTTAATTTCTCTTTCTTCAGTCTTGTTGTTGGTGTAAAGAAATGCAACTGATTTCTGTGCATTGATTTTATATCCTGACACTTTACTGAATTCCTGTATGACTTCTAGCAGTTTTGGAGTAGAGTGTTTTGGGTTTTCCACATAAAGTATCATATCATCTGTGATATGTGTGACAGTTTGACACAGATGTGACAGAGTGTGACAGAGTGACAGTTTGACTTCTTCTTTGCCATTTTGGATGCCTTTTATTTCTTTTTGTTGTCTGATTGCTGAGGCTAGGAGTTCTAGTACTATGTTGAATAGCACTGGTGATAGTGGACACTCCTGCCATGTTCCTGATCTTAGGGGGCAAGCTCTCAGTTTTTCCCCATTGAGAATGATATTCACTGTGGGTTTTTCATAGATGGCTTTGAAGATATTGAGGTATGTACCCTCTATGCCTACACTGTGAAGAGTTTTGATCAAGAAAGGATGCTTTTTCAGCAGCTATTGAGAGTATCATATGATTCTCATTCTTTCTTTTATTAATGTATTTTATCACAATGATTGATTTGCTGATGTTGAACGAACCTTGCAGCTCTGGAATAAATCCGACTTAGTCGTGATGAATAATCCTTTTAATATACTGTTGGAGACTATTGGCTAGTATTTTGGTGTGAATTTTTGCATCCGTTTTCATCAAGGATGTGTGATTCTGTAATTCTCCTTTTTGATGGAGTCTTTGTCTGGTTTTGGGATCAAGTTAATGCTGGCCTCATAAAATGAGTTTGGAAGTTTTCCTTCCATTTCTGTTTTTTGGAACAGTTTCAGGAGAATAGGTATTAATTCTTCTTTAAGTGTTTGGTAGAATTCCCCCTGGGAAGCTGTCTGTCCCTGGGCTCTTGGTTATTGGGAGATTTTTGATGACTGCTTCAATCTCCTTACTGGTTATGGGTCTGTTCAGGTTCTCTATTTCTTCCTGGTTCAGTTGTGGTAGTTTATATGTTTCTAGGAATGCATCCATTTCTTCCAGATTGTCAAATTTGCTGGTGTATAGTTGCTCAGAATACGTTCTTATAATTGCTTGTATTTCTTTGGTGCTGGTTGTGGTCTCTCCTCTTTCATTCATGATTTTATTAATTTGGGTCCTTTCTCTTTTCCTTTTAATAAGTCTGGCCAGGGGTTTATCAATCTTTTTTTTTTTTAAGAAGAAGCAGCTCCTAGTTTCGTTGATCTGTTCTACTGTTCTTTTGGTTTCTATTTCATTGATTTCTGTTCTGATCTTTATTATTTCTCTTCTCCTGCTGGATTTAGGCTTTCTTTGCTGTTCTTTCTCCAGCTCCTTTAGGTGTAGGGTTAGGTTGTGTACTTGAGACCTTTCTTGTTTCTTAAGAAAGGCTTGGATTTCTTTATATTTTCCTCTCAGGACTGCTTTTGCTGTGTCTCAAAGATTTTGAATGGTTGTTTTTTCATCTTTATTTGTTTCCATGAATTTTTAAAAATTTTTCTTTAATTTCCTGGTTGACACTTTTATTCTTTAGTAGGATGCTCTTTAGTCTCCATGTATTTGAGTTCTTTCCATCTTTCCTCTTGTGATTGAGTTCTAGTTTCAGAGCATTGTGGTCTGAAAATATGCAGGGAATGATCCCAATCTTTTGGTACTGGTTGAAACCTGATTTGTGACCCAGGATGTGCTCTATTCTGGAGAATGTTCCATGTGCACTAGAGAAGAATGTGTATTTGGTTGCTTTGGGATGGAATGTTCTGAATGTATCTGTTATGTCCATCTGATCCAGTGTGGCATTTAGAGCCTTTATTTCCTGTTGATCTTTTGCTTAGATGACCTGTCCTTTTCAGGAAGGGGGGTGTTAAAGTCCCCAACTGTTATAGTATTATTGTAGATGTGTTTCTTTGATTTTGTTTATATAACTGGTTGCTCCCATGTTAGGGGCATAGATATTTAAAATAGTTAGATCTTCTTATTTGACAGAACATTTAAGTATGATATAGTGTCCTTCCTCATCTCTTATTATAGTCTTTTGCTTAAAGTCTAATTTATCTGACACAAGGATTGCCACCCAGCTTTCTTTTGATGTCCATTAGCATGGTAAATGATTTTCCATCCCCTCACTTTAAATCTGGAGGTGTCCTTGGGTCTAAAGTGAGTTTTTCATAGACAGCATATCAATGGTTTTTTTTTTTTTTTTTTTTCAATCCATTCTGATACCCTGTGTCTTTTGATTGGGGCATTTAGTCCATTTACATTCAGTGTAACTATTGAAAGATATGAATTAAGTGCCATTGTATTGCCTGTAAGGTGACTGTTAATGTATATTGTCTCTGTTCATTTATTTTCTACTAATTTTAGGCTCTCTCTTTGCTTAAAGACCCCTATCAATATTTCCTGTAGGGCTGGTTTGGTGTTTGCAAACTCTTAATTTTTGTTAGTCCTGGAAGCATTTAAGCTCTTATATTTTCAATGACAGCCTGGTTGGGTATAGTATTCTTGGCTGCATATTTTCTCGTTTAGTGCTCTGAATGTATCATCATGGTCCTTTCTGGCTTGACAGGTCTCTGTGATAGGTCTGCTGCCAATCTAATACTTCTACCATTGTATGTTATAGAACTCTTGTCCTGAGCTGCTTTCAGGATTTTCTCTTTGTCACTGAGACTTGTAAGTTTTACTATTAGATGACAGACTGTGGACCTATTTTTATTGTTTTTGGGGAGGGGTTCTGTGTGTCTCCTGGATTTTGATGCCCTTTGCCAAATTAGGGAAATTCTCTGCTATAATTTGCTCAATATACATTCTGCTCCCCTCTTTCTTCTTCTGGGATCCCAATTATTCTAATATTGTTTCTTCTTATGGTATCACTTATCTCTCAAATTCTCCCCTCATTGTCTAGTAGTTTTTGTCTTTCTTTTGTTCATCTTCTTTATTCTCCATCTTTGGTCTTCTATATCACTAATTCTCTCTTCTGCCTCATTTATCCTAGCAGTAAGAGCCTCCATTTTTTATTGCATCTCATTAATAGCATTTTTGGCTTCAACTTGGTTAGATTTTAGTTCTTTTATTTCTCTAGAAAGGACTTTTATTTCTCAAGGAAGGGATTCTCTAATATTTTCCATACTTTTTTTTAGCCCAGCTAGCACCTTGATAATCATCATTCTGAACTCTAGTTCTGACATATTGCTAACATCCGTATTGATTAGGTCTCTAGCTGTCAGTACTGCCTCTTGTTCTTTTCTTTTCTTTTTTTTTTTGTGGTGAGTTTTTCTGCTTTGTCATTTTATCCAGATAAGAATAGATGATTGAAAGGGATATCTGGGTGGCTCAGTGGGTTAAGCCTCTGCCTTCAGCTCAGGTCATGATCCCAGGGTCCTGGGATTGAGCCCCACATTGGGCTCTCTGCTCTGCGGGGAGCCTGCTTCCTCCTCTCTCTCTGCCTGCCTCTCTGCCTAGTTGTGATTTCTCGCTGTCAAATAAATAAAATATTTTAAAAAAAGATTCTAAAAAAGAAATTGATAAGAAGTTGGTTGAAAAAAGAAAAAAAAAAGTGGAAAGCATATGATCAGGCTAGAGACTAGAACAAAGCCATGTGCTAGATTTAGGGTATATTTTGATCTATTAGAAGAAATTGTATCCCAAAATTTTAAAGAAAAAAAAAACTGTATGTATATAAAAAATAAGATTAAATACAACGAAGGGATAAAATATGACTCTAACGATGAAAATTAAAAAAGATTTTTAAAAAGGTATTGATAATATAAAATAGTTAAAAAAGGTAAAATAGGAAAGAGGAAAAATTTAGAAAATAGAATAAGAAAAAATAAAATTAAAAAAATTTAACTTTGAAAGACTAAAGGATCATGGGGGAAAAGCCATGAATTCTATGTGTTGCTTTCCTCTAGCTCTGGAGTTTGCAGTTCTCATTGATTGGTGAACTTGGTCTTGGAGGGATGTTCTTGCTGATCTTCTGGGGGAGGGGCCTATTGAAGTGATTCTTAAATGTCTTTGACCGAGGTGGAATTGCACCGCCCTTGCCAGTGGCCAGGCTAAGTAAACTGCTCAGGTTTGCTCTCGGTAGCTTTTGTTCCCTGAATGTTTTCCCTACAGCTTTGGAGTATGGGAATGAAAATGGCAGCCTCCCAATCTCCAGCCATAGTAGCCAAGAGCTCAGGGCCCCACTCATCATTGCATTCTCAGAGAAAAGCAGGCAATTCCTCCTGTCTCCCTTGTCTCTGGCCGCACTCCAAGCTCATCCAGTCTGTGACTGGGCATTTCTATCTCTGATGCACAACCCCTTTTGGAGTCTCCAAATCCAGGAGATTCCTATATCACTCTCCCATGCCACTCTTCCCAGAGGAAGAAGGTGAGTCTCCCTGGTTCTGCCACTTTTGGGTCCCTGCTCAAAGAGTAGTGGTCTGACTGTTCCATGGATCACAGTTTAAGGTAAGACCAAGCTGAGACCCATTCCTTTGCTCTGTCTCTGCAGCTCACTTCCCCACTCTGATACCTGGGAGCTCTGCCACACTCAGACACCCTCAGTCTTCCTGTGACCCTGTGGGTCCTGAGACCACACTATCCCTGCAAGGGATCAACCCCTGGTTAGGCTCTGGAGTGACATCCCTCAGGGGAGCAGACTTCTAAAAGTTCTGATTTTGTGCTCTGCTGCTCTCTTACTTTCCGGGAGCCAGCCCTTCCCTCTATGGTCTACCTTCCCGTTGCTTCAGATTCGTCTTACCTTCTGGAAAGTGGTCAATTTTCTGTTCCTAGAATTGCTGCTCTTCTTCTCTTCTATCTCTTTTTGAGTTTGTAGGTGTTCTGAATGGTTTGTTAACTATCTAACTGAACTCCTGGTACCGGATGATATTTCAGTCTCCTACTCCTCTACCATCTTTCTCCTTTCACCAGACGGTCTCTTATATGCATTTAAAACATACTCTATGTAGCCTTTTCTAAAACTTCCAGGTCAGTTAGAAATAACCAGTGTTAGAGGTAAGGATTCAGTAGCTGGTATTCTTTCCTACCCAAGATGCCTTCCCCTGTTTCCAGTCACTATTTCAATCAGGCTAAGTCAGAAGAGATCAGCAGAGCAGATGGTGTGCACTGGTCAGTGGTGTGGGATTGGCTGAGTGGGGTGATTTTTGAGGGAGTGTTAAAAAGCCTTCAAGTGCTTTCCAAATACATGCTGAGTCTTTTCCAGCTCTGCACTAGAGAGCCATATATGGGTGCTAGTGATAGTAATTTGCTTAATTTTTATATAACTGAAGGAGTAGGGTTTGCCAAGCCTCAAGAGCCCCTGTTCAAATAATATGCTCTAAATCATAAATATTTTCAACAGAAAATTGTTAGGTACATGGTATTGTCCTAATACCAGACATGTGTTAGGTGTTCTGCATCATAGCAAATTCAAAGACATGGCCCTTACATTCATGAAGTTGACTGTGTAGTGGGTAGAGGCTGCCATGGAGGAGTAAATGAATTGATTCTTACAGTTCAGTTAGGAGATAAAGTGTTTGTTCTCTTAGAAGGCAGATCCAAATCAAATTGGGAAGATCAGGGGAGACATACAGGAAAAACCAACTTTTTAATTTCAAGAGCTGCCTTTAAGACATTTTCTAAACTCCATTCATTTGTTTCTTGGAAAAACAACAACAACAAAAGTCTGGAAATCATTACACTCCTACAAGTCTTAGTAGGTGTACCAAAAATGTACAGTCCTGACTTCTCTTTATGTCAAATTTCAGACTTGTGTGCAGTGAGTATCTTTGAGGGATGAAGTAGAATCTCACTCTAGGACAAGGAGCAGACAGGCTTACTGCCTGCTATAAAATTAGTAGATTCCCCCAGGGGTGCCTGAGTGGCTGAGTCAGCTGAGCGTCCGACTCTTGGTTTCAGCTCAAGTCATGATCTTACGGTTGTGGGATCTAGCCCTGTGTCAGGCTCCATGCTCAGCGTGGAGTCTGCTTCGTATTCTCTCTCTTTTCCCTCAGCCCCTCTCACCTTCAAATAAATAAATAAGTAAAATGTTTTAAAAAAAGTAGTAGATTCCCCCAAGCTCAGTGCTCCTCAGCAACAACACAGACTCACTTTATGCAAAGCTTCCCTCAGCCTGATTTCATTGTCACATGGAGTATGGGGTAAGGGGTTCTAATGCAAATGGGCTGCCACCCATGTTGCTCACTGTGCAATGGTGATAACGTTCTTCGTCTCTGACCCAAGAGTCTTATGTCTTCTGCCAGTGTCCATGAAAGAGTGACATTCTAACTTACTGGCTCGTACAATGTGAGGCCCAGCAATGCCTCTTTCACCATGTGAGGAAATGCCCTTTCTGTGCTATGCTTTGTTAGAAAGGAAGAAGAGGGATCCATGGTCAGGTTGGTTGACCCCCAGACTCTCACAGACACGTAAAAATATAGTTCTCTTTGAGCTGCTATCACCATGGTACTGGGGGGAAGAGATCTGGAATGAAAGGAGATGAATTTTTCCAGAACACAGGTTTCCGATGTTTTTCATTTTGACAGCTGAACCATTTCTTTTCCTCAAGTAATTTATTAAAAACACCAATATATATCAGAAACACAGAAAATTACCTCTTTAAGGATTATGTTGAGCTTGAGAGTTGCTTGCTTTTTGTAATTTAGATGTATTATAGCAAAGAACATTCATAATTTTATTTTGATGACAGTTGAGCTGTAAGGCAGCCTAGTTATCCCTCTGCTAGTTCAAATACAAGGTGTTTGGCAGTGGAGGGCCCTTGCTAGGAAAGGCAGCTAAATCTCCGCTCATGGGGAGGCATTTATTTCTCTACTGTTCCTCTAAACAGACTAGTACATCAGACATTTATTTCTAAAAGAATAGAGCTTTTCTGATTTAGAAAATCCTTTTACACATATTAGCATATTTGATCTTGTATATGTGTGTGTGATTATAACAGTCCTGTGAGGTTGGTTGGATAGGTTTTCCCTTGTTTTATGATTGGTAAACTGAGACTCAGAGAGGTTGTTTGACTAACTCAAGGTTATACAGTTTATTTTAGAAATCCAGCTCTCTTTCTTCCTCTCTGTGATGTGTATAGTTTGGCTTTTGGAGGAGAGTACTATTCCTCATTAAAGAGTGGTAGGTGGGGAGCACTTGGGTGGCTCAGTAGGTAGAACATCTGACTCTTGATCTCAGGTCTAGATCTCAAGAGTTGTGAGTTCAAACCTGCACTGGGCATGGAGCCTACTTAAAAAAAAAAAAAAAAAAAGACGGATGGGTGGAGCTGTTCCAGGAAGGAGGTGGACTTTACTTGTGGTTGCTGTATTAGCTCAGCTCTGGATGACACTTCCTGTTTAATAAACTATGTTAACTTTACTAGCACTTGTTCTTGGCCCCACTACATAGCAGTGGTTTAGGCAATGTGTTGGGAAAATGTGCTAATTGCAGGTTCTAATTTTCTTCCATGCTAAAATAAATACTTAGCATTTTAGTACTTGGAGAGAGCCATGACACAGTGTTGCTGGGGACTCACAGCGGTGATGGCTATGAGTTGGTTGGTGGCTGTGAGCGGTTGGGCTGGAGGGTTGGGGGCAGAATGTACAAGGGGAGAGAACTAGAAGTTTGCAGATGGTCCTGGGGCTTGGGGTGTATTTGGTTGGAGGGGTATGTACATGGGTGTGTGCCACTGGGAGGGGGAGGTGATGTGCAGAGAGAGGCAGAAGGAAGGGGTGATGTAAAGTTCTGGAATAATATCATCAATGCTCCTTGTTCCAGAAGAAGGGAGAATCTGATAGTTCAAATGGCTTGTTGCTATGTGGCAATTATAAGTGGATAAAGCATATGGTCATGAGTTGCATAGATTACAGAATCATTCTCTCATTGAATAAGTGTTTTTTGAGCACCTATGTCTCCCAGGCACTGTGTTCCATGCTGGGCAGACAATGGAGACAAGGCAGAGCTGATAATGGAGTTCTGGAATACCAGAACTGGAGGGGACCTTAAAGATAACCTCTTCAACCCTTTATTTTATAGTCACAGAAACTGAGGCCCAGAGAGAGTGATGACCTGCAGTCCTATCATTCAGCTAGTTAGTGGCAGAGCCTAGACAAAAATGCACATCCCTCTCTCTTTTGTAAGATGTTATTTATTTATTTGAGAGAAAGAGAGAGAGAGCAGAGAGAGAGCATGAGTCGGGGGAGGGGTAAAGGGAGAGGAAGAAGCAGACTCCCTTCTGAGCAGGGAGTCTGATGTGGGGACTCCATCCCAGGACTTGAGCCGAAGGCAGACACTTAACCGACTGAGCCATCCAGGTCTCTCAAGAGCTCTTGTCTTTTGATTCTGGGCCCAGATTTCTACTGAACTCCTCTTACCGCCACTAAAATGTTGTACCTATTCATGACAGAAAGCCATGGATCTATGGAAGTAAGCTCTATTGTATTAGTGAGGGCAATGCTGGTGTCTATAGGATATAAGTGGCCTAACCAATAGAATTGATTCCTCCCTTGTGCTGCATTCTTTCGGCAGCTGGGATCCGCACCATCAGATTCTGTCATCTTTAAACCCTGGCTTCTCGGGTCATCTGGAGGACCTGGATTTTGCTAAGAGGACAGTTTCACTGCCAGGCTTGGAAGTGGCACTCCCAAAGTCTTGACTAAACCTCACTCACAAGGCAGGACCTCACTGTAAGGCAAGCTGGGAGATCAGTCTAGTGGCCCCAGATGGAGGAAGAAGCAGATTTGGTGGGCAGTTAGCAAGTCACTGTCATGTACATTACCTATGAGTTTCCCTGCAGGATATGAAAGGGAAAGTCATAAGGTACTTGTCACAAAAAGAGGATGCTGGGTGTGATGGATCCGAGACTCATTCTGGTAGCGAAAGTCCTCCTCCAGAGGTGCTCAGGGGACACTTCAATTTTTTCTCTTCCCGTGGTTTTCTCTTCCTAATAAGATTTCCTTTGGCTTGCTGAAAGCCAGCTCAGCCCGATTTGGAAGGGCCTAAACATGGCTCCAAGGAAGAGGGAGAGAAGTTGGTGGACGGGCTTTCAGCAAACATTCCCCATGACTTGCATGTGTGGGGTCCTGTACTGGGCAATGTTGAACCTGATGCTCTCCACAATCTTAATCTTAATCCTTCACTGATGAGATATGAGCCTTCAAAAGCCTTCATGTTTGGATAGTGCCTCCTGGTTTGCAAAGAGCTTTCTAGAAAATTATCTTACTTTGGCATCACATTAAGCTCCAGAGATGAAGGAGGGGGAAGAAGGAAAGGAGTTAGCAGAAACCAAGGGAGTTCAGAGAGAGGGGAGGTTATTTCCAGCTGAGTGAGGGGCACAAGGGGCCTCGCTGAGGAAGTGGTATTTGAGATGGGCTCACAGAGGACAGCACCACAGGGGGAGGCCACGACATGGGCAAAGGCGCAGAGGGGTGAAACACTGGTGCATCCTGGGATTGGGAGATGAGGTTAGTTTGGCTGGAGTACAGACTGTCTGCAGGAGAATAGTAGAAGCTGGGCTGGAAAGATGGAGTGGGTGCTGGAGGCAGCATCCTTCCTATCCTTATCCTCCCTTATCGTCCCTGAAACCTCTTTCTGGATCACCTGCTAGAAGCCAAGCACTTTTCTGGGTGTGGGAGACACACACAAATATCACACACAGTTCCTGCCCCTAGGGAGCTTACAGCCCCACCGAGGAGAAATGGCTGCAACCTTTAATGAAATATATAGGAGTCGCTTATAAAGTTTGCACTTCCATTTAATGTGTGCATGCTTTCCTGCTCAGATCAGAAAAACAGAAACCTCCCAAAGTTCCCCTTTCACCTGCCTCTAGAGCTCTCTCTTGAAAGACTCTAGCATGGTCTTTGGGGAAGCACAGTAAGCCCAGTGGTTAAGAAAGACCACAGTATCTGGAGACAGAAGGCCTGGGTTGAATCCGGGTTTCACCACTGATGGCATAAGAGCTCTGCTGGAGCTTTCAGTTCTGTAGTCTTGGTTATCTCGTCTGTGAAACAGGTGCAAATACTAACTGGTTGATTGGGCTGTCATGAGTATCAGTTGGGACAATGCAGGGAAATGCTTAGTGCCACGGGTGGCATGCAATGAACATTCAGTAAATGCTAACCCCCCCCCCCCCCCCCAAAAAAAAAGATACTGGAGCACCTGGGTAGCTCAGTTGGTTAAATGTCTGCCTTTGGCTTAGGTCATGATCCCAGGATCCTTGGATCAAGTCCTGCTTGGGGCTCTTTGTTCTGCCGGAAGCCTGCTTCTCCCTCTCCCACTCCCCCCACCCCTTGTGCTCTCTTGCTCATTCTCTCTGACAAACAAATAAATAAAATCTAAGAAAAAAAAAGAATGAAGATGAAAGAATGCTCTTGGCCGTGGCTTATAGAGCTTGCTGAGCAGGAGCCTGGTCTCTGAGTGGGGAGAGCCCCAAACAACGTGGTCTTCCTAGAGATCTCCCACGCAGAAAGCAACACTGTGCTGGTGGTCCAGTTCCTTGGCGACATTTCTTAGTAAGTCAGGTGTTTCTTGGAGACACATGCGGCACGCACGATCTCACGCTTAGTCGGCTTTCCTCTCCTAAGAGTTTGGACTATTTCAGGCCTTGCAAATCAGCTGTGTTTATTAGACAGCCTTTGTTTTCCCCTTCTTGGATAGGAAGCTCATTAGAAACAAGCATGAACAATTACCCTTCAACCTGGAGTTTAAATTGTCCCCTGAGGACCAGGGATATGCCTTCGGTGGGTCACGTTGGGAGGCGCAGCCCTACTCAGGGAGGCTCAGCTGCCAAGTTAGGTTCCAGGCGAGGCGGGGCTGGGAATCAAACAGCCCTCTGCCAGCCGAGGATTTGAAGTTCTCCGAGGTGAATGCTTTCCTTCTGTGACCCCATTTCACAGAAAAGAAGCAGGGGCCATGCATATACGATGGTACACAGCACGCTGCTTCCATCCCTCGATGGCCCTGTCTCCTCTGACCTCTCCCATGCCCACGCCGTGCCCACTGCCAGTAGAGGGGTCCTCGGCCTGTGTGGGAGAAACAGGATGGACACAGTGAGTGGAGCCACGCCTCCCCTGGTAAAAGAGGCCCCTTAGAGACCGCAGCAGGTGGTTGTTGACCCTTGGGGACAGCCAGTCCTGGAGTGACTCTCCGTGGAGACTGGATGGACATGGAACTTGAAAGAGGGACCCAGTACGTGAAGGCCTCTGGTACGCAGGGCAAGAGGACTCCTGCAACAGGGTCCAGCATGACCAGGGCTATGGTGGCCCCGAGCTCTCCTGGGCAGCAGAGAGTTCCTCTCCTCAGAGGGCCCCGGGAGCCCATGGAGGGTCTCACGCCTCTGTGTCCCAGGGGAGCTCGACTCAGCTGGGTCCCACCAGTTTTCAGCTGGGCGACTTCCTCACTCTATCTAAGCTGGGCCTCAGCTTTATTATTTGTATTATTTATTTTTATGGGTCTAAGAATAACACTTCCTTGTAGAGGCTGCTGTGAGAGCTCAAGGAAAAAGTGCTGGTCAGGCGGTGCCCAGTGCCTCCCTGTAACGTGTGGCTGAGCAGTGGTGGTTGGATGCTTCGAGCCACAACCCACTCTAGAGAAACCGAGACTCTGGGCCTGTCTGGGCCTTGGAATATCCCTGTGGGAGCACCCAGAGTGCTGTGACAAGACCCACTCACCTCCTTCTCTCCCTCCTGGCCTTCTTTCCGGTCGGAGGCAGCTGGGTGGACGCAGAAGAGGCAGATTTCCCAGGGGCTCTGTGGGGGAAGACAGTTGTTGTCAGATGGCCTGTTTAGGGCCCACAGGCACCATTAGGGGAAGGTATAGAAAGAGGGAAGCGATACTGGGTACATTACATCTTTTACCTGCATGGCAAGGTAGAAGCTTCATTACCATGGTTACCAGAGAGGTTATCAGTGGCTTATTTTTTGTCACAGTTTTCAGGGGGGAAAATGAGAACTTTAACCCACTTCCCACCAGCACTGCGTTCCCCTCCTTTCCCTGTCTTTCCAGTGTTACCCCTCTCTCTCCATGCTTCCTCGTATCTGCGAACACTGTAGCTATCTGCCAACACCCTCGTCATCGGCTAATGCCTTCATTATCGGCTAATGCCAAGAGGATGAGTGGGACCTGTGTGCTCAGAATCCAGCTGGGAGGCAGGCAGATTCCCAGATGGGTAAGAGGGAAGACGCAGAGGAGAAGCTGCCCTCATTACTGGGCTGCCTCCTGGCTGGGCCTGTGCCAGGCAAAGAAATGTTTGCACTGAGCTTGAGTCTGAAAATAGGAAACATAAAGGTCCAGTCCAGGGGCCACCACATTGGGAGCAGACACACCAGTGTACTAGCCAGGGGCACAAAGAGCTGTGTCCCTAAGACAGCTCCATCGTCCCCAGACACAGGACTTGGAGGCCAGAGGAGCAGTTCACATGTAAATTTCCTAGTGTGGTGCCGGGTGTACAGGAGGTGGGCTAAGAGGTGTCCCAGTTCCCTTGAAAGATCACTGGGGATCTGCAATGTCCCACCCCTTTTCAGGGACCTTCCTCCTTCAGTTCTATTCTTTTCTGAGTTCTCATTCACTTTTCATCTCTGTCACCATTCCTTTTAAGGTCTGATATACTCAAGTGACTTCAGTCACTATACCATTTCTCTGGTCCCAGTGATAGAACTACTTGTTTAAAGACGTCCACACTTGCTACATTTACTTCCTCACCTCTCATTTATTCTTTTATTATTTTTATTTTTTTTAAGATTTATTTGAGAGAGAGCAAGTTAGAGTAGAGGGAGGGGCAGAGAGAGAGGGAGACACGCAGATTCCCCGCTGAGTGGGGAGGCCAACATGAGGCTTGATCCCAGGACACTGAGATCATGACCTGAGCTGAAGCCAAGAGTTGGAGGTTCAACTGACTGAACCACCCAGGCCCTCCCTTCTCATTCATTCTTAAAAATGTTTGCATATGTACTATTACATATTCACATAAGAGTATCTAAGTAACTTATTCGTAAGTACATTATTAGCTAAGTTAGGCTAAACTATGCTTCTGTGATATATCATCTCAAAATTTCAGTAGGTTAATGGGCTAGGCATATTGTCATCTCTACTTCAAATGGTGCCAGACTATAGGTAGTATTCCTCCATTTGATTTTTCTACCCAGCAGTGTCCCTAAGAGTCATACAGAGTGACGAAGGTAGCTACAATTTATTTTACAATTCATGCGTACTGCTTGCTAGATGAAACAGTTAAATAAATGCAATGCACTCATCACTGAATGTCAGCAATTATGAATACATGATCAGTCTTGCTTCATCTACAAACTTGCCTTCTCCCACCTTAGAACTATTTTTAAGAAAAGCTCCAATATTACATTATTTCACTGCAAAAGTAAATCATACCTTTAAATTTACATTTTTAACTGTCGCTGGTGTGTAGAAATGCAAATGACTTGAAAATTGAAATACTGGATCTAATAGCTTTGTAAATCTCTTGCTCCAGTTCAGTGTGGAAGAGAGGTGGTGATATCTTTGTTTTTTACCACCTGTTTTAATAGGAATGATTCTAATATTTTATGCTAAGAACGATGCTTATTGCAGGTTTATTGGGTTAGTACGTGGTTATGAAAGTTTTATTCTTTGTTATCTTGGTTTCCTAAGAGGATTAAAATTTTTTTTAAAAAATTTATTTATTCATTTGAAAGAGAGAGAGAGAGAGAGAGAGAAAGAGTGGGGGAGGGGAGGGGTAGAGATAGAGGGAAAAGTAGAAACTCTCAAACAGATGCCAAACTGATCACAGAGCCCAGTGTGGGGCTCCATTTCACAACCCAGAGATTATGACCTGAGTCAAAACCAAAAGTAGGAGGCTTAACTGACTGAGCCACTCAGGTGCTCCTTTAAAATATTTTAAAATTGATTTTTATCAAAGCCTTTTTCTGTTTGTACTGAAAAGATTATGTGGTGCTTTGGATACTTCTTATGCCAAATTCTCAGATTCTCTCAGCCTTAATTTTCTCTTATTCCAGCCACTGCAGCAGTGACCAATTTTGTGTGAGCTCAGACCAGCCTTTTGCAGTGCCCTCTGTCAACACCTAATTTCTGGTCCCACCACACCTTTCTACCCCTTTTGCTGATGTCGTGGTGGGACTCAGTTATGGGACCCACTTGGCACTCACCAAAATTTATGCACTGAGACAAAAGATTTGTCCTTCTCTTGTATGGACAGTAATGAGATGCATTTTACATGACAATTCAAATAGTCCAGGGGGATTAAGTCATCTATGCAATGTCCAGACTAAGAACTCATCTTTTTGTTGGTTCTCCTTCCCTTCGACTCTCCTTTCTTCTCGCCATTCACTCCTGTTCCTTGGCTCTCACTTCTCAGAAATTTATTCACACTTTAGCCTTTGTTTCTGGAGAACTCAGGTTAACATCTGGCTTTTTTCCTTTAGTCTATTAATGTGTTAATTACACTTATAAAGTTTTTGATGTTAAATTACCCTTGTATTTCTTTGGGTTGACTAGCCCGGTCACAAAGTGCTACTTAAAAAAAAATAATAATACATTTCTGAAGTCTGTTTGCTAACATTTGGTTTGGAAATTTCACATCTGTGTTCATGAACAAGATCAGAGTATATTTTTTCTTTTTTAAGCTCTCCTTGTCTGGTTTTGTGCCAGTGTTATATTAACCTCACAAAATGAGTTGTAGGGTGTTCTTTCTTTTTCTGTTCCCTGGAAAAGACATTTGAAGATAAGAAAGGTACGTTCCTTGAAAATTTGCAAAATGAACCTATAAAGTTGTCTGGGCCAGGTGTTTGTTTCAGAAGGATTTATATGGCTGATTAAATTTCCTTAGTGGTTATAAGATTATACAGGGTTTCTATTTCTCCTCAAGTCAGTTTTGGTCACTTACTTTTTCCTAAGAACTTATATATTTTAATCTACACTTTCAAATTTACTGACATCTAATTTGAATTTAAATTTTTTAACATTAAATATTCACTTATAATTTTCAGTCTCTGTGATAGTGCTATAGATTTCCCTTTGTTCCTACTTTAATTTGTATGTTCTTTTTTCTTTGACTGGTCTTGCTACTAATTTATCTGTGTTGTCTTTTCAAAGAAATCTCTCCAAAACAAACAAACAAAAAAAACCCCAAGTTTCAGCTTTGTTGATCCTTTCCATTATGTTTTTGTCTTATACCATGTCAGCATTATTCTTCTGTTCTCTTCATCACTTTTTCAATTGGTTGCTCAATTCATTAATTTTAAACCTTTATTCTTTCCTAAGGCAAGTGATTACAGTATAAATTTCCTTTGAAGTATTGCTTTCATTATACCTGTAAGTTTTGATATGTAGCATTATTGTTATAATTGAGTTCTATGTATTTTAAAATTTCCACTAGGTACCTCTTTTTCCCACGAGTAATTTATAAATTAAAAAAAATTCCCAGTGTGTTTTAAAAGTTAATAATTTTTTTTGTTATTGAGACCTAACTTAATTGCATTGTAGTTAGAGAATATCTTCTCTATGAGACTCACTCACATCTTCTCTGAGACAATTTGAAATTTGTTGAGACTTATTCTTTAACATACATGCATGCATGGCAATTTAAAAATAAATGTTTCACATTTGAGACACATATTATCTAATTATGGGAAGCAAGTTACATCAAGTCATCAAGTTTGTCAATAAGTTGTTCAGATCTGCATTTTTTACTTTTTTGTTTGTTTGATCAATTAATCATTATAATGGTGGATTTGTCAATTTCTCCTGGTACTTCCATTAATTTTGGTCTGTATAATTTGATGTTATTTCATTAAATATGTACTAGTTTAACATTATTATAACACAGCTGGTTAATCAGATTGTAGCAGTCTGCCATTCACTACATTGTATCAACACCATATAATTGTCTAACTGTGTCTATACTCTCACAAATTGTCAGTCCTAGGAATTCAGACCACAAATCCGTCTTACTCAACCAGTACAATGCTCAATTAATAATTGTCAAATGAATGGATACATGAATGAATTGAACTCAACCCCACCAATATGGCAAATGATTAATACCGAGTTCTGTATATCAGGATCTCTCGCTTTATGCCAAGTCTTAATATGTATTAGAATATCAGAATTGCAATGCATCAGAGGCTGGGTTGCAAAAGTCCACATCTTGGTTTAGTGCTCCTCCTTACTTTACTAAGGACTAATCTGCTGAGAAATCCTGCTGGCTATAGAATTTTGATGGTGACTCTGTTTCTACTTGGTTGGTAATCACTCTTTCTACCCTTTTTACTTTTTGGGACTTTTTACTTTGGAGAAAACACACAGTCAGCAGGTTCTTTCCTTCCCTTGAGGTAATATCAAAGTGCTGAGGAAGGAAACGAGGGAGAGTGGCTTTTATAAGGGGCAGCAGGAAGGCTCCCTTGCCATTTGTGTCTGGAGTATCTGAGATTAGATTGGGAGTTTGCTATGAAAGAATCCAAAAGACTTTAGTTAGTTTTAGAAGCATAAAGCCTGAAAGCCCTATTTGTTGCCAAGAGGATTGACTAAATGAAGGCTCCTCCTTCAGGCTCAACTGTAGATTTAGAGGGGTGGGAAACTATTTTAAGTCAATCAGACAAAAACGCTTTTATTGGGCACCTGTTGTATACCAGGTGCTATGCTAAGCATAATGGTTGCAAAGGACTCACTACGTTCCTGCTCTGTTGCAGGTCCTATTCTAATTGTTTTAATACATTACTGACTTTAATTCTCAAAAATGACCCTGTGAGTATTGGTACCATTTAATCCCTGCTTTGCAGATGATAAAGTTGATGCATGGAGAGATTTAAAAATGTTGGCAAGGCTAACAAGGACCAGTGGTGGGATTTGAGCCCACAGAGTCAGGCTCTGGGACTTATATTTTAAGCCCTACAGAAGCAACATGATTTAATACAATAATCTTGGACTTGGAACCCTAAGACTCCATGTTGAGCCTCAAATCTACCTCCAACTGTTTTCCTACTTACAGTGGGGTCCGTGGACCAGCACTAGCATCATCTGGGAGCCGCTAGACAGGTAGAATCTGAGCTCATCATTTGGCCTAAATCTCCAGATGATTCACTCGCTCATCACCTGACCCTGAAGCACTGTCATATCAGCTTGGCCAGAAAAAGATCCCACAGGATCTCTCTTCAGCCTCAGTTTCTCCAGCTGTAAAATGAGGGCGTCATGTGCGTCTGCTCCCTCTCAGGGCTGCCGTGCAGATCAAAAGGCAGGAGGTATGCGGAGAGGCGTTGTAAATTGCACAGTGTTCTGCAAAGGTCAAAGCCAAACAGTGAACCAGAGCATTAAAGCTTTAGAGACAATTCGACAAACAGATAATGCCTTTTATCCCCACAGCCTGGCTGCGCAGGAACTCACAGTGTGGTGTGTTATGCAAAATAACCAGACAGAAGAAATGCCTTTTACAAGCAGTTCCTGGAAATTTCGAGCTTTATCAAGGAATTTGGTCTCTCCAGTTCACTGCCTCGCAAAAAGAGCGGAGACTTAATAGGGCCCAGATGTTGACACAGCCACTCACCTTCCCCGTTGCATGGATGCGTTTCATACTGAATTTCACCTCAGGAATTTTAGACTTTAAAGATAATCAAAAACACGGCTAGCTTCCCTTTGGGATTCTTGCTGATTTGAGAGATCAAAGATGTCCCAACAACACAACGAATGTCGACAAAGTTGGGTTTCTTTGCCTGCTAATGAAAAGACTAACTCAGCGTAACAATGGTCATTTTAGCACTTTTGTCCAAGGTCTGCTCAAAGCCATTTCTCTTCTCACATATTTTTATAATCCGCACCCCCTACCCCCACGGCCTTCTTCCCCTTGCGCTATCAGAGGACGTGGTTGGTGTGCTAACAATATTAGCTTCTGTTTCAAATACAATTAAATGGATGCCTTTGCTGGTTAATTCTTGGCATACCTAAAAAATACTTTCTCCGTGTCTGAGATGTTTAAATTCCAAACAATGAATGACTCCCAAGGGCATCTCACATGGAGTTCGGTGGGATGGGAATCTGGCCCAAAGGAAAGGCACCGCCCCCCCCACCCCACCGGTGGCCCCTCACTTTTTCCGGAGGCGGCCTGATTTGACTTTCTGTGAGGGGCTGAGAAATAACATAACTCTTGACTTTCAAGAGAGCTCCGCACTCTCGTAGACCCACATCTAGAGACCAGGCTGTTTTCATTACACACTCACTGGAATGCATGGGATCTGCGACGGGTCTCCGGGGATTGCACAAACCCCAGAGCAGGAATGGCAGAAATTTGACTTCCAGAGCCTGCTGCCTCTCTTCTATTTACTCTTGGGCTTTTTTCCCCCTTTCTAAAGAAACTGTCAAGGGAAATAGTCTCAAAATCATTTTAAAGGGCCAGACAAGAGAGACATAACCTCAATGAAGCTTTCTTCCCCCAAGATTAGGTTATCCTGTGGGCATGAAACACAGAGGCATGAAAATGGGAAGCATATTTACCATTTGGGTCCGGATTTGCACCCTGCTCTGCCACTTAGCTCACACCGAGGCTGGGCAGGACCTCACAGTCTTACATTCTGTTGTTTTTTTTCTATGAAAAGGGGGCAGCCACATCTCAGAACATGCTTCTGCAGATGACATGGGTCTCTGGCTCCTGCTACTACTGGCAACCAGTGGATTTCTTGAGAAAGATATTGTTTCCGTCCAGGTAGGAAGTCACCATGGTCAAGCTTTATTTTGAGTTATATGACCTGGAAAATATTTAAGAAGGCAAATAAAGAGTTGATCTATTTAAGGAACAGGCTAGATCATGCCAAGAACCCAGGTCTGCAGCAGTAGCTGCTCTCAGTGTGAGTTTCAGACCAACTGAATTCTTTTCCACCCGTATGTACCGGGCTCCCACACCAGCACTCGCAGTC
Source organism: Meles meles (assembly GCF_922984935.1). Taxonomy (NCBI): domain Eukaryota; kingdom Metazoa; phylum Chordata; class Mammalia; order Carnivora; family Mustelidae; genus Meles; species Meles meles. Next base: position 16,511,312 of record NC_060072.1, on the reverse strand, counting down.
AGTGTTTACAGGAGAGAATGAGCCAGACCTGGTCCCTGTGGTCAAGGCACTGAAGAAGGATAGTGGAGAAAATAAGTAATTGGACAGAATAGTGTGATAAATGCCACGAGGAGGAAAGCATAGGTCTTCAGAACACCTGCTGAGACCCGAAATGGGGGGAAAGTTTCCCAGAGGCAGTGATATTGAAGGTGGGAACTCAGTGACAAAGAAGACAGACTGGGGGACACGGTTGCAGACATGTGGAAGTGGGACCAAGCAGAGACTTATTCTGGGAGGTGAGAGACATGCCATGAGGAGCGCAGGGCTGGGGGAGAGGGGAGCGTGACGGCACATGAAGCCTGGGAGAGAGCAGGTCCCATCCGTGAAGGTTGTAGACTAGTTTAGGGAGTTTGGATAAAGCTGAGGACAATTGGGAACCACTGAAGAACATAAAGCAACAGAGTAACATTATCAGGCTTCTATTTTACACAGACCATGGCTTCTGTGACCTTAGCTTACAAACAGGTGTTTCCATGAGCCTCTAAAGTCCCCTCTGCTCACTATCCCATCTTTTATCCTGCTGGATGGCGACTAAATCTTCCCCAATTTGTATGCCTCTCGAGCCCGGAGATGGGTCTGCTCACCCCTAATCTCTCTGTCCCCTACAAAGTGCCTGCATGAGGTAGGAACCCAATAAATATTTTCTGAGCAATCTGAAAAGAGAAAGAGAGAAGAGCGCACAGTTCTGACAAGGGTACCAGGCACAAGTCTGAACCCTGAGCTATCATGAGGTCCTTAACTCTCTACAACAATCTTATGAAGTAGGTACCATTTTTGCCTCTACTGATTGAGGAGAAACTGAGACATGGAGAGATTAAATCACTTGCCTATGGTCACACGATAGTAAAGAGTTGACATTTGGGGGTTGAGCTTACATGACCCGGTGGTAGGGTCTGTCCTTTCCTGATGAAAGAAACATTCACCAGGCTGCTAGCTGTTTACCCAGACAAGAGTTGCCAGGTCTCCATGTGATATTCCGCATTCTCTTTCTGCCATGTCCTCCTCCTGTCTCAGTTGAGGGCACCACCTGGACTGTCTAGAGGTACCACAGGAGAAAGAGAATCAAGTGGTTTCCTGGACAGGGCATAGCACCATCAGCAAGGCCTCTCAGAGAAGCAGCCCTCCCCTACCCCCGCCCAGGGCTTAAATAGAATGAAAGACTTTTGAAGACAGAAATGTGAGAAGCCTGGTGCCCAGTTCTGAAATGCTGAGCAAAGCCAGCAGAACGGGAGACAGTAGAATTGTTTGGCTGGAATGGCCAGTTGGGATTCCCTCGGGAACTAGGTTATTGGAGTCCTGTGTATCGACACAGTCAGCCTTTGATCTCCCTAGCAGGCCACCTCATGATTCCTCCAGGCCTCCTTTTGCACCTCTATGCCTTTACTCATTCTGTTCCTTCTACCTGAATGCCTTCTTGCCTAGTCTGGCTCATTCCTACTTGTCGTTTGAGACTCAGTTCAAATGCCTATGGATTCCTTCAAGCACCACCTTCACCGTGACACTGTCATTCCTGCTGGGGACTCCTAATTGCCTGGGACAGCCTCCTAACTGACTTCTCACCTCATCTCCTGTCCCTACACTTGACTCTCCACAAGGCAGCCTCAGGGATCGACAAAGGCTCTCTCCTTGACCAAGTTCTAGGCAGGCTCCCTTCAGCCTGCTGCCCTGCCCTTGAGCTGCTGAGCCCAGTTTTAGCAAAAAATCTTGCTAAGTCAGTTTAGTAGAAATCAACCCACCCTTAATAGGTAATCAAATTCATTACCCCCCACTCCACTCTTACCCCTCCTGATCTAAGTCCTCAGCCTGGCTTGAGTGAGAATCCGAGTCAGCAAGACTCCCCTGCCATTGACATCTCCTTTAGTGATTTTCACCCACTGACCCCCTTGCTCTTTTGCTTGCCTATAAATCCCCGCTCATCCCTGTTGTGTTTGGAGTTGAGTTCCATCCCTTCCCTTACTTCCATGGTCTTGAATAAACTCTTCCTTATCATTTTAACAATTATCAGAAGAATTTTTCTCTAATGGCATCCTATTGAGATATGAAGTCAGTCTTTTGATAGAATCCAAAGTCCTTACCATGATCCCCCCAGGGTTAGTCCTCCCTGAGGCCTCTGACATCATCTGTACTTGCTTGTTTTGGCCAGACTGGGCTCTGCTCCTTTGGGTCTTCACCTTTCCACTTTTGCACTTGTTCTTCCTTCTTCCAGAAATATGTTTCTCTCGCTCTTCTCATGCTCACTCCCTTGCTTTATTTGGGGCTCTGGTTAAAGGCTACCACCTCAGAGCAGCCTTCCCTGGTTTCCCATCCAACCCAGAGCCCCTGCGACTCTCTAATTCCTCACCTCTCCTTTGTTTACCTCACATTACATCTGTAATGAATTACATCTATATCTGCATTATCTTACATCACTGTGTTATTGGCCATCCTACCAGGAGGGCAGGATTTTATCTGCCTGGTTCACAGTTGTATCAATAGTGCCTAGAAAAAAATGTCTGGATTGTAGTAGATGGCCATTAAATGTTAGTTGATGATTCATTCAACAAATGTACTTGAACACTGCACCAGGAAGGGAGGCACCAGGAAGGAGAATTACATTGTACCCAGATGGCTCAAATGAAGTACATTTTAGAGGACGCTGGTTTCAAATAGGGTGTGAATGGAGAGGAAACACCTACGGTCTCTGTACTCTCTCTTTCTCTCTGATCACCATGGCTCTAAACCTGCCAGCTATAAAGCCCCAGTGAAGCGGTCCACAGGAGTTGGTCTTCTGGAACAAAGAGGAAGACACAGAAGGGTCTTGGGACATGGGGGTGAATTCAGAATAACCAACTAAAGCACCAGTCTATACCAGGCCCTCTCTTTGGCACCAGGGATACAAGATTGAGGAAGACACAATTTCTTCCCTCTCTTGCTATGGGAAAGCCACCTTTGATACATTCTGAAAAGAATTATAGACCCTTCTACTATGTTCTCAGAGCATTCGGAACATCTCCATCAGCAGATTTTGCCTTATATATCTTATAATGGATTACATCTCTGTGGCTACTAGTCTCATTTTCATCAGTGTGAGCTCACTGAACTCAAAGGACTAGATTTTATTCACTGGATCAGTTAGTTACTGCCACAATCATGCCGTATAACAAACAACCATACAACCTGTTGAAGTCTTTAGTTAATCCAACAGTGACCTTTCTTTAGTCAGCTGGGCATTACTGACTCTGAGAAACATCAGCAAACCGAAACCTAGCATTAAAGTTTCATATTCCTATAAGGGTTCCATTTGTCCAGAAGTCACACAATCCAGGAGACCAATCCTTGATTATTACATGACTCAAATATTTCCCTTGTTCATTTTTAATTTTTCTATTTCTTGTTCACTTTCTGTTAAAAACTTGTCATTTTCTCCTTGCTTTTTAGTTCTCTGGACCATTGAGAGTGGAGAATACTGGCTTCATGAAATGTTAAAGTTTGTTCTATCACCTAAACTGTCTTCTTCTTCTTCTTCTTCTTCTTCTTTTTTTTTTTTTTTAGCAAGCCTCAGTAACCTGCAGCAATAAGCATGTAGGTAGCTCACACAGCTAAGTGTTGTCTGGGGGCTGCTCATAGAGCCTGGGCTTGGTGAGGTAGGTCTACTTTGTTCCACCTGTCTTTGGACAGCCAACTAGACTTGCTTTGGGATGCTCTTCTCATAGCAATGGCAGAGGTGCTAAAGGGTAAGCAGAAGAACATAAGGCCCTATAGGGCCCAGGTTTGGAACTAGCCCCCCTTCCTGTCTGCTGTATTCTACTGGAATTAGTGAGTCACAAGGTCAAACCCAAACTGAAGAGGGAGAAGAATCCACACTACCTCTTGGGCAGAATGAAACACAAAGTCACATGGCAAAGGGCATGATGACTTGGAGGGGGATAAATTAGGGTGTGACAATCTGCTGCATCAACTTTTGTATCTCCAGTGCTTGATATATGAATGTATTCAATACATGCTGCTGGCTTGAAATGAGAAAACTAAGCCCGAATGATCGAGTGACTTGCCCAAGTAAGTTGACCATGATCAGTACAGGGAGACAGAAAGTGTATGGTAGGAAGTATTCAGTAAGAAGCATAAAGCTGGAAAGGGTTTTCCAATGGTTTAGGACAATTCCCTCATTCTCAGGAAGCTGGGAGATGAAATCACTCACTCAAGATCATGCAGCTCATCTGTAACAGAGCTTTCCCTACAACGAAAATGCCCTGTGCTCTTCTGACCTCCTCTGGTGTGCTAGGAACCCATGAGCTGTAGGTAGTTGAGGCTCATCACCAGTGGGATGGGATGGGGGTTTTCTCCCTCTTCACTGTTCTTTCAAAAACTAGCATACAAACAGGTCCTTAAAGTTGAAGCACTTAGATACTAAAACTCAGGCAATACAGTTAGAGGGTGCCCATCTTGGCAGTATGCTTTTCTGGAGAATGTTCCATTTCCAAGATCAGAAAAACTCTTTCCCTTAGGCAGGCCCCCAATATAACCCTAGTTCTACAACCCTACTGATGGAGACTGGATCTGGCAGCGTTTGTTATTAAATTCTGGTACTGTTAGTCAGCCAAGCACACTCAGAGAATCCAGGATAATGCACAAAAGAGTCCTTTATTTTACATTCAAGTCCCATCTTTCAGCACCCACAGAGTGCATGTGGCATGAGAGGCTTTGGAAGGGGTTTTCCTCTTTTTCACTCTGCTTCTGACTTCCCATGGGCATAGAACCTTTTATCTCACCTGACCAGGTAACTTCTCTTCTCATGGGGACTAGAAGATAAAAACTTCCTTTTTTAAAACCTCTCCTGTCTTTGGACTTGTGGATAGAACATTTGTCAGGCACTTATATCATCTATGCTGATGTTATGCTAAAAAGAGTTCCTGGCTCTTCCTCTCCTTTACCAAAAGTCCTCTTTTTATTTTAGTTATATTTAAAGGCATAGCTAGGCTTTAATATCACGAGTGTAACTGTGGGTGTGGAGCCAGGTCAGAGTGGTTTTGGAGGTGGTGGTGACGATGGTGATAATTGTGGCAGTGGTGGTGATGGTGGGATGTGATAGTGTGATGGTAGTGATGGTGGAGGTGATGGTGGTGGTGGTGGAGGTGATGGTGGTGGTGATGGTGGTGATGGTGGAGGTGATGGAGGTGATGGTAATGATGATGGAGGTTATGGTGAAGGTGATGGTAGTGATGATGGAGTTTATGGTGGTGATGATAGAGGCGATGGTGATGATGGAGGTGATGATGGAGGTGATGGTGGAGGTGATGGAGGTGATGGTGGAGGTGATGATGGAGGTGATGGTGGAGGTGATGGAGATGATGGAGGTGATGATGGAGGTGATGGTGGGGATGGTGGAGGTGATGGTGATGGTGGTGATGATGGAGGTGATAGTAATGATGATGGAGGTGATGGTGGAGGTGATGGTGGGGATGGTGGAGGTGATGGTGGTGATGATGGAGGTGATGGAGGTGATGGTGGGGATGGTGGAGGTGATGGTGGGGATGGTGGAGGTTATGGTGGAGGTGATGGAGGTAGTGGTGGAGGTAATGGTGGGATGGTGGAGGTGATGGTGGTGATGTTAGAGTGATGGAGGTGTTGTAGAGTTGATGGTGGTACCAGTAGTGATACTGGTGATGATTGGGGCTGGTTGTTGGTGGTGGTACATCTGTGTCACTGATTAGTGGGGTAACAAACTTCAACATTTTTCTACTTTTGGTGTGGATTCCATGGTCTTGCTTTCACACTGTATCACTTAAAAAAGAGTCATACTCTCAATAATCATTTGTTGTTACCAGCTATCCCTTTAATTACAGTCAATTATGTCCATAAATTACTTGAAAAATTATTGGAAAGCTGCCAGTTTGGGAGAATATGCTTGCGGAATCCACTTCCTTGTTGAACATCTGCGGGTCTCTATTTCTTTATGATCAATCCAGCCTCATGCCTATGAGTGCATGCAATAAGCCTGATAATGTGTGTGAAAGGTCACTATTTGTTTAGCACCAACTCAGTGATAGTATTAGAAACTCACATACATTATTGGTGATTCTAAAACAACTCTGTAGACATTGTTTTGTCCTATTTATTTATTTTCACTTTGATTCAGAAAAGATTTTCAGGTTTAAGAGTATGTTTACATTATATAAAATGGCATTGCTTTATTTTATTTTTTTTTAAGATTTTATTTATTTATTTGACTGAGAGAGCGAGAGACACAACCAGGCAGAGAATCAGAGGGAGAGGGAGAAGCAGGCTCCCCACCAAGCAGGGAGCCATAGGTGGGGCTCGATCCCAGGATCCTGGGATCATGACTCGAGCTGAAGGCAGTCACTTAACCAACTGGGCCACCCAGGTGCCCCAAAATGACATTGCTTTAAAGATTAGGTAAAAATGATGGGGCTCCTGAGTGGCTCAATCTGTTAAGTGATCAGCTTGTGATTTTGGCTCTGGTCATGATGTCTGGGTCTCTGGTTGAGCCCTATGTTGGGCTCCATGCTAGGTATGGTACCTGTTTAAGATTCTCTTTCTCTCTCTCTCCCCTGCTCTCCACCCTGCCCCCACTCACACTATTTCTCTTTCTCTAAATAAAATAAAATAAAATAAATAAAAATTAGGTTAACAAAAACATAGCCCAAAATGGAGCCAGCAGAAAGGTTGGAAGCCTAGCACAATGACTTCCTTATAATTTCCTCTTCATATGTGTGTTATCCTCACATTTCCAGGGCCACAAATTGGACACATCTTCCCAGCTGCTATTTGGAAAGAAAAGTTGGTTAGTGACACAACTCAACCTCCTTCAGAAAAAGTTTACTGGTTGTTTGGTAGGTCAGAAGTCCTGTAGGTGACCTTCAGGCCACCTTCCCAGTGACTGGGGAACCAGGTGAGACACTTGTCTCACTGCCTTGTGTTCCATTCCTTTAGTCTGTAAAGGCAGCAGCAGGTGTTACAGACTGGGTCCACATGGGGCTAGTTCTAACTTGTCTTTAAAAAGAGAAGCCCCTTGCCAGCTTGTGTATACACTGGAAGCAATCTGAAACCTGTAAGATTTTGGGTGCTTAGTATTTGTTCTCAAGCTTGGGGTAAGAGACAGACAGCCACCTATCCCTTTTACTGTGGGGTTTGTGGTTGCCTTAACAGTGCCTTCATAGAGCATCCAACTCAACTGCTGAAGAAGGCTCAGAGCAGGGGGAGTGTGTGGAGGGTGAGACCAGGAAAAGAGGAAAGGGAACATGGGTAGGGGAATGAGCGGGGTTCTCCCTTCTCTTCATTCTGAGGGATATGGATATTTAACCGCCTTTCCCACTAATCCTTAGAAATCCTAATACTTGTGGAATGTGGAATTTCTCACATATGGGAGAAGACTGGAACCTTCTAGGTGATGTGTGTAGGCACATGTCAAATGATGTATTAGCAGATAAGAAAGTGATCCCAGAGGTGGGAGATGTCTGTGCTCTGTGCTTCCTGTCTTCTTGTTTAGAATTCTTTGTTGGAGATATGATATGATCTCCAGGTTCTACTTATCATTGTGAACTCGAGATGAGGGAAATGCATGTGTTCTCTATGCTCTATGCACATTGAATTTTGTCCTTCTTCCCTACTGCCTTGGTATCCCTTCTTTATGACATGTTTATGGAGAGATAATGTGTTTAGATGATAATAAGGCAATGGAGTTTACCAAAGAGCTATTGCGTGCCAGACACCATGCTGATTGCTGCACTATGTCACTTCCTTTGCTCATCCTAACAGGAACCATTATCACCTCCAAGTGTACATGAGCAATGTAAGACATAGAGGAGGTTGTAGAAACTGTGTAATATCATATGGCTTAGATGTAGCATGGCTGAGATTTGAACCCAAGACTGTCTGATTCCAGAGCTCACAGGCTGAACCACTAGTGTTTATCGCCACCTCTCAAAATAGAAATAGTAGTACAGGAGTCATGGACTTGAGTTTGATGCTGGCTTTGCCATAGAGAGAAGTGAGAGCCTTGGTAAGAATGCTACATCTCTAGGACTCAAATCCCTCAACTTTAGGGGGACATTGTTGTTCTAAATATTCTCTAAGGTACCTCCAGCTGCCAGTGATTCTAGAATGATGCCTATGATCAAGAGCTGAAATACATTATTACCTTTTTTAAAATGGGCCTGGCTTCTTAGAAAGAAGCATTGGCTTGAGATTAGGAGCCTGACCTCATTTAGGAGGCTGATGTTCAGCATGGAGTTTTATGGGCTTTGGAGTCTTTGGACTAAGATCCAAATCTTGGCTCCATCATGAGTTTTCTGCAAGTCATTTTATCTCTCTAGGCCTCAGCTTCCTGTCCTGTAGAATGAGGACAATAAACCTTTCCTACAGAGAATCCGTGAATACCTCAACTATAAAGGTGAGCGCAGTATTGTGTCCTCCTTGAGGGTGGGACCATGCCTTATTTACTTCTGCAGACATGGGGTTGGGGTTGGATTGATTTCAAGAGGGAGAAAAAGGCAAGCCTGACTTTCTGTGGAAAACAGAACAGAACAAAAACAAAAACAAAAACACAACAACTGGGGTGTGTTTCGTGCTTGTTGGAGGTGAGTAGGATGCATTTCCTAGCTCCAGTATTTCCTACTGACCAGGATTTGACCTGTCCCCAGGAGATCACTATCCTCAGTACAGTGGACTATGTTAGCTCCTGCTACACCAACTGGATCATGCTCACGTAAAGGGACATAGCATACAGTGTCTCTGGCTTTGATCATGAAGGAAGGATTTGGGGTGGACGGGTCTTTCTTTGACCTTATATCAGGTAGCCACGTTGTGCTTACCAGACTCCCTTCCGCACATGCATACACATGGGTTTACTTGGTGGATTTCTCCTCGGGGTTCCCCATATTGAGATGTCATCCTGGGAAACAACCGGCTCTGGAGTCACACACACTCTGGTTGGATCCTGTCTGTTACCAACTTTCTTTCTCAACCACAAAAGGGGGTGATGAGGGTACCTGGGGCCGTTGTGACAAGTAAGTGAAGCCCAGTGCCTGGTGAGGGCTCAATAACTGATAACTGCTTTTGTTCTGGGTCCCCTCTGCCTGCCCCTGGGAACTCATCATCACTAAGTAGATAGAGTGATGGGGAGAAAAGGAATGAGAGTTGTGGCTTTCTTTTAAGTTGCGCCAGCCACTCTGACCCAGAGTTAAATCTGCAGTTTAACTTAGAAATGTTGAGCTCTGTAAAGGCATCCACAACTTTTAACTGGAACTATTGGCATTTCAGACCTGGGATAGACTTAGCGATCATATATTCTGACCTCCTTTTGGAGTTGGGGGAATTGGGTGACAGACCAAATAAGCAACAACATCAAAAACAAAAACAAAAACAAAAAAACAAAAAAACAAGACCAACCAACCAAACCATCCCAAAGAAACAAAACAAAACAAAATAGTGGTTTACATAAGATACAAGTCTGTTTGTTTTCATGTGAACATCAGCAGCCCGGGGCTGAACGAACAACTCCATGATGATCAGTGAAACTAAGCTCCTTTCAGGCATGTAGATCTCTTATCCTCAATAAGACTTCCACTTTGGGGTCCGGAGACCACAAGATAGCTGCTCCAGCTCTGGCTATTGCACATTTAATCCAGCCTCCAAGAAGGAAAAGAGGGACAAAGAATGGCACAAACATTCCACTTAAGTACACATCATGGGTGTTATGCAAGCCCCATCGTAGTTCATAAGGATTTCCATATAGAAAGATCACATAAGTCATATTAACTTATATCCCATCAGTTAAACTTTATCATATGTCCATACCTAGCTGTGAGGGAGCTTGGGGAGTATACTATTTGTTGAGGTAATTATGCACCCAGGCAATATTTTGGAGGGAAAGTTGTGGAGGAATAAAGAGAGAACGCATCTCAGGAGATAACCATCAGAGGCTCTAACACACTAAGGTAACACACCTACTTTACCGTAAAGTTCAAATACAGATCCCTTGTCCTCTCCACCCACACCTTCTCCATGCCATCACTAATTTCTGTATGTATATATGAATTTATTTATTAAAGATTTTATTTATTTATTTGAGAGAGAGAGAGAGAGCATGAGCAGGGGCAGAGGCAAGGGGAGGGCAGAAGGAGAAGTAGACTTCTTGCTGAGCAGAGAGACCAAATGGGGCTCAATCAGGAGCCCTGAGATCAGGATCTGAGCTGAAGGCAATCCTTAACCAACTGAGCCATCCAGGTGCTCCATACCATCACAAATTTAGATTACATTTCTCTTCAGTTCGTAATACAATTTGATAAAAATTTCTAATCACAAGATGTAGCAGCTGGCAAGTTCCAGACTTGGATGAGTTGGCAAGAGTATAGATGGAGAGTTGGGGAGAACAAAGTGGGGGAGAGAGCCAGGGCCAGCAGTGACACAAATGCCTTCTGTCTGACTGGATCTCTCATGTTGAGGACCTTGGAGCAGGACAGAGGAGCTTCATTGCCCACTGCTGAGGGAGCACAGAGAAATGAGGTTGCTCAGTGTTGAGAGAAAAGGGTGAGAACTTCTAGGGGAAATAAGACATACATAGAAACTCCATCTGACCTGGAAATGTAAAATAATTTGCTGCTAAGATAGGTAAGCGGGCAGCCAGAGCCGTTCCAGTCATCTGAAACAGCGGCCAGAACACTGGGGAAAAACAGAGGAAGAGGATCTGAATCCAGAATCGACAAAGGGCAGAACTGTGGAGCCTTCAGAATGTTTGGTCTCTGAGACATAGTAAGGAGATGTGTGTGAGAGAGGAGTGTGTGTGTGTCTGTGTGTGTGTGTGTGTGTGTGTGAGAGAGAGAGAGAGAGAGAGAGAGAAAGAGAGAGAGAGAGAGAGAGATATGGGGGGAATAGAGAGACAGACATGGGGAGGGAAAGCAGAGATAAAAATGAGAAAGTGAGTATGAGAGGGAAAAGTAAAAAGAGGAAAGAAAAAAGAGCATTTGAGACATGATAGAAAAGAATGGAAGAGAAGAAAGAAGGAAAGGAAGGAAAGATGGAAGGAAGGAAAGAAAAAGGGAGAGAAGGGGGGAGGAAGGGAAATACAGAAGGAAAGAAGAGAGGCAGAAAGGATGGAGGGAAGGAAAGAGTGAGGGAAGGGAAATGTGTGTTTACCTGTGAGTTCACATCAGGAAACAGATTGCTGAGTAACACAAGCTGTCACAAGCCTCTGCCATAATAATATCAAAATCTAGCTTCTCCAACACATAGCAGATCTCATGGTAGCTCCCCAGGTTCCAGGAAGCAGTGAGGACTCACTGCAGTTTCTCCCCGCTTTTCTGCTCTCCTGAATGTGGCCCTGATCCTGCATGACCCCCGTCTCACCCTGTCTCCACCCTGGTGGGGTCCTGGAGCCACTTGGGCAATCATGGAGTCATTGGCCGTGCTTTGGCCAAGGAGACCAGGGGCTTCAGTCTGCCATGTGTTTTCAGCGTGCTGGTTGCCTGAGAACACACATCTGTCAACCTTCACATCAGAGAACAAAAGCTTGCTTTTGACATGAGAAGGACAGCAAAAGAACAGCCCTGACCTGACTGCCATGTGGCGTTCCTAAGCATGCAGAGATTCGGCCTGGAAGATATGCACAATACTTGAAAGAAGTCTTTTATCCAGGCAAGAGGGGATAAACACATCTGTATGGCATTGATTCCCCCCACCCCCTCACCCCGCCTTTCTTTCTGGGATTTGAGCTGGGCTGGGGGAAGGAACAATGAAAACATTTGAAACATCTGACACTGAGTTGGGGTTGTGGGTAGGCAGCATTTAGGGGGAAATGGAAGGTGAAATGCCAAATTTAGTTTGGCTCTTCTTTGTTTCTGGCACCATTTTTCCCTCTTATATACCCATGTTTTCCTTTTAGCACCGGTTTGTGGGGCAGGGGTGGGGGAGGAGATCATGTAACATTCCTACTTAGTGCATACATAGCTTGCCTTGTCTTGAAAGGGAAATATACACTGACAAGGGAAACCTCACAACCTCCCTAGTGGAGATAGCCTCAGGATTCTGGCTTCCAGGATATTTATTTTGGTTACTGTTTAGTACTGAACACCAACCAGGATCCCTTGACTCACAACTGAAATGGGATTGGAATCCAAAGGCATGATGTCTCTGCTGGAAACACAAAGACTGTAGCTATACAAGAGCAAATGATTGTATTTAAGAAGAAACAAGTCATTTGTACAGGATGGGACCAAGTATACCCATGTGTCAGGAAGCGTTTGATATGTTGGGTTCTGGAAGAGGCTGGGCTGTTTTATTGAGGGCCACCACACAGCCTGCTGGTGCAGCTAGGTCCTCTGCTGTGGTTTACCAGGTGTCCCAGAAAAAGGAGAGCTATAGCAGGAGAGATGAGAGAAATCATGAAGGTGATCATCTGAGACGTAGGAGACTTGACACTCTTCATGTGGTTATGTGTTGAAGCAGACCTTGGTTCAAACGCAGGTATTTTATCTAGTAGCTAACAGTGTTTGAAAACTCAACCAACCTTTCTGAGTTTCTTATTCTTTGTTTTCAAAAATAGGATGCATCATATGGTTTCGCTTATTTGTGGAGCATAAGGAATAACATGGGGGACATGGGGAGATGGAGAGGAGAAGGGAGTTGGGGGAAATTGGAGGGGGAGATGAACCGTGAGACACTGTGGACTTCGAAAAACAATCTGAGGGTTTTGGAAGGGTTGGGGAGTGGGAGTTTGGGTGAGCCTGGTCGTTGGTATTATGGAGGGCACGTATTGCATGGAGCACTGGGAGTGATGCATAAACAATGAATTCTAGAACACTGAAAAGAATTTAAAAAAATAAATAAAAATTTAAAAAATATGTACAAAAATGCTAAAAATAAGATGTGAGATATAAATGAAAATATACATGTTTTAAAAAGTGTGATACACTAAGAACTTAACAAATGCTAAATAACCTATATTTTCTTATTTCCTACAACTGTGTCCTCCACTAGATCATAAGCTCCTGGAGTGTGTAGGTACTAATTTTTGGAATTTATATATAATATTTAACTTTAGAACCTTCTAAACTTCCATCAAAATTTTTTTTTTACTAAATGTGCCTTACTTGATTATAGTTAACTTTCTTCCCTTTTAAGAGAAAATTTTTAATGTCTTTTTTTGGAAAGTCCTCCCCGAGCTCTTGAAGTATTTTTCCAAATCACAGTTTTTTTTTTTAAATAAAGATTTTATTTATTTATTAGAGAAAGAGAGAGAGAGAGATAATGAGCAAGGGGGAGGGGCGGAGGGAGAGGGAGAAGCAGACTCCTCACTGAGCAGGAAGCCCAATGTGGGGCTCGATCCCTGAGCTGAAGGCACAGTTAACTGAGTCACCCAGGCACCCCTCAAATAACAGTTTGATTGAGGTCTGGTTCACATACCACAAAGTTCATCTTTTTTAAAGTGTTCATCTCAGTGATTTTATACATACACAGAGTCATGTGTCTGTCACCACTAATTCAAGAACATTTCACCTACCCAAATAGGAACTCTGTACCTAATAGCACTCATTCTCTATCCCCCTTCCTTCTCCCCTTGCAGGTCCAGGTAACTATTACTTAATTTTCTTTCTCTATATTTGCCTATTGTGAACATTTCACATAAATGGGATCATACAATCTGTGGTCTTTGTGATTGGCTTCTTTCACTTACCATAACGTTTTCAAGGTTTATCCATGTTGTAGCATGTATCAGTACTTCATTCCTTTTTATGGCTGAATAATATTCCATTCTATGGATATACCACATTTTGAATATCTGTTCATCAGTTGAACATTTGGGTTGTTTCCATTATTGGCTATTATGGGTAATTCTTCTTTGAACATTCATTTACAAGATTTTGTGTGGACATGGTTTTCAATTCTTTTGGGCATACACTTAGGAGTGGAATTATTAAGTCATAACTCAATATTTAACTTTGTGCAAAACTGCCAAACTGTGTTCCAAGGAGGCCTCATTATTTCTTTTTAAGATGTATTCATCTGTCTGAGAGAGACAGAACACACACATGTGTGAGTAGCGGGAAGGGCAGAGGGGGAGGGAGAGGCCAGGTATGGATCCTGACCTGGGGCTTGACCCCATGACCCAGATATTATGACCAGAGCCAAAATCAAGTGTTGGATGTTCAGCTGACCAAATCACCCAGGAACCCCAATGCTGCATAATTTTATATTCCTGCAAGCAATATATGAGTTCCAATATCTCCACATCTTTGCCAATATTTGTTATTGTCCGTTTTCTTTTTTTATCACAGAAAAAAGTCCATTTTTTACTTTTGAATGGAAATAACACAAAATAAATCCTAGAATAAACAAATTTAATAGTGAAGATAAATCTGTAAAGTAAAACTCAGTAGATGCATGTAAGAAGTTACCTTTATTTTTAGTACTCTCTGTGATATTAATTTCCTGAACACAATAGGATTGTAAAATAACTTAGTTCAAAGAAGAACAATGCATATTCCTATTAATATTAAATATGAAAAAACACCTCAAACCTAAGAAACATCAATACAAATAACATAGAGCTGACTACTACAGTTTTCTTCTAGTATTTTACTAATGCATATATGGATTTATATAATAGACCTCATGCCCTGCATTGTCTTTTGTAGTGTAACTTCCCAAGACTTTCAGTATTCTAGGAAAGGACAGTACGTTGTGTGGTCAATGGCTTTTTAGGTTATATCCATCCTGGTGGGTATGAAGTGATATTTTGTTATGGTTTTGATTGCATTTCCCCTATGATTAATGATTTTTAGCATCTTTTCATATGCTTATTGGCTACTTGTATATCTTCTTTGAAGAAATGCCTCTTCAAATACTTTGGAGAGTAATTACTCAATTTTAGAGAGAGAGTGAGAGAGAGTGCTAGTGGAGGGGAGGGGCAGAGGGAGAGGGAGAGAATCTTAAGCAAGCACCACATCCAGCATGGAACCCCTTGTAGGGCTCCATCTCATGACCCAAGACCATGACTTGAGCTGGAATCAAGAATTGGTCGCTTAACCAACTGAGGTACCTGGGTGCTCCCTTTGCCCATTTTTAAGTTGAGTAGTCTTTTTATTATTGATTTGTGATTAAAAAAATATATTTTGGATACAAGTCCCTTTTCAGATATATGATTTGCAAATATTTTCTCCCATTGTATAGTTTGCATTTTTGCTTCTTGATAGTATCCCTTAAAGCATAAAATATTTTATTTCCATTTCAATATTTTTTGTCAATTGCATTTTTTGGTACATCTTTAAGAAATTGTTGCTTAATCCAAGGTCATGAAGATTTACTTCTATGATTTCTTCTAAGAGTTTTATAAATTAAAAATAGTTTTAGCTTTTATATTTAGGTCTGTGATCATTTTCAGTTAATTTATGTAAACAGTGTGAGGTAGGGATCCAATTTCATTATTTTACACATGGTGTCCAGTTGTCTCAGGCCACTTGTTGAAAAGACTATCATTTCTCTGTTTAATTCTCTTGGCATTCTTCTTGAAAGTCAACTGACCATAAATTTAAGGATTTACCTCTAGTCTCTTAATTATACTCCACTGATCTGTATTTCTATTTTTATGCCAGTAGCAGACTGTCTTGATTACTGTCCATCTGAAGTTTTAAGATCAGGAAGTGTGAATACTTGAACTTTTTTCTTTTTCAAGATTGTTTTGGCTATTCCTGGTCCCTTAAATTTTCATGTGAATTTTATTTTCAGCTTCTCAATTTTTGCAAAAAGGGCATTTGAGACTTTGGTAGAGATTGCTTTGACCCTATAGATCAACTTGGAGAATATTACCATCTTAACAATAGTAAGTCTCCCAATCTATGAACATGGTTTGTTTTTCTAATTATTTAGTTTCTTTCATTTTTTTTCAGCAATATTTTATGATTTTCAATGTATGAGGCTTATGCTTATTTAATTTTATTCCTAAGTATTTTATTTTTTTATGATATCATACATGGAGTTGTTTACTCAATTTAATTTTTGGACTATATTGAAAATTTATAGAAATGCAACTGATTTTTTTGTACACTGATGCTGTATCGTGAAACCTTGCTAAACTCATTTATTGGCTGTAGTATTTTTTAGCGTATTCCTTAGGATTTCTTATATGCAAGATCCTGTCATTTGTGAATAGAAATAATTTTACTTTCTTCTTTCCTAGACAGATTTTTCTTTTTTTCTTGCCTAATTGTACTGGCTAGCACAGTGTTGAATAGAAATGGTGAGTTCACATCTTTGCCTTGCTCTTAATCCTAGAGAGAAAGCATTGTTTTTCACCAGTAAGTATGATGTTAGCTGTGGGCTATTCATAGATACCCTTTATCACATTGAGAAAGTTACTTTCAATTTCTAGTTTGTTAAATGTTTTTACCATGAAAGGGTATTGGAGTTTATCAAATGCTTTTTTCTGTGTTTATTAAGATGACAATGTGTTTTTTTCTTTGACTTAATAAGTCACTGATTGATTTTCATATACTGGTTTCATGTGTTGAACAATTCTTGAATTACTGGCATAAACTCCACTTGGTCATGATGCATAATCCTTTTTTTTTTTTTTTTTTTTTTTTTTTTTTTCCTCATTTTATTTATTTTTTCAGCGTAACAGTATTCATTCTTTTTGCACAACACCCAGTGCTCCATGCAAAACATGCCCTCTCCATTACCCACCACCTGTTCCCCCAACCTCCCACCCCTGACCCTTCAAAACCCTCAGGTTGCCCCAACCTCCCACCCCTGACCCTTCAAAACCCTCAGGTTGTTTTTCAGAGTCCATAGTCTCTTATGGTTCACTTCCCCTCCCCAATGTCCATAGCCCGCTCCCCCTCCCCCAATCCCACCTCCCCGCAGCACAAAACAAACTGGGGGTTGCTGCATAATCCTTTTTTATATACATCTAAATTCTATTTACTAACATTTTCTAGAGTTTTTGTGTCTATACTCATAAGGGATATTGGTCTATAGTTATCTGCCTTATGACACATTTGATTTTGGATTCAGGATAATACTGGCCTCCCCAAATGAGTTGAAATGTGTTTCCTCCTCTTCAAAAGAGTTTGTGAAGGATAGATATTAATTCTTTATATGTTTGGTAGAGTTCACCTGTGCTGCTATCTGGACCTGGGCTGTTCACTGGGATTTTTTGATTGTTAGTTTAATCTCTTGTTATAGGTATATTCAAATTTCTATTTATTCTTGAGTCAGTTTCTGTAGTTGTGTTGTTCTCGGAATCTTAAAAATTTGATTTATGTTACCTAATTTGTTGGCAAACAGTTGTTAATATTATTGCCATAGAATCCTTTTATTTTTTAAGTCAATCGGAGAAAGACAACTATCATATGATCTCCCTGATATGAGGACATGGAGAAGCAACATGGGGGGGTAGGGGGATAGGAGAAGAGTAAATGAAACAAGATGGGATTGGGAGGGAGACAAACCATAAATGACTCTTAATCTCACAAAACAAACTGGGGGTTGCTGGGGGAGGTGGGATTGGGAGAGAGGAAGGGGGCTATGGACATTGGGGAGGGTAAGTGCTATCGTGAGTGCTGTGAAGTGTGTAAACCTGGCGATTCACAGACCTGTACCCCTGGGGATAAAAATACATTATATGTTTATTAAAAAAAAAAATTTGGAAGGGGAGGCGAACCATAAGAGACTATGGACTCTGAAAAACAACCTGAGGGTTTTGAAGGGTCAGGGGTGGGAGGTTGGGGGAACAGGTGGTGGGTAATGGGGAGGGCACGTTTTGCATGGAGCACTGGGTGTTGTGCAAAAAGAATGAATACTGTTACGCTGAGAAAATAAATAAAATGGAAAAAAATTAAAAAAAAAAGAATCCTTTTATTTTTATAAGGTCACTTCTGAGGGGAACGTTGGCACAGAGAGAGTAGATCCCTTGCTAGGTCTATCATCCCAAACAACAAGAGAAAAGTGAGAATGAGAAACAAACACTTTACTGTTTTCAGTGAAGTGATGCTCTCTCCTGACACATGTAGCTCAATGGATGTCAGGATTTACTGGTATCACCAGTCAAGTTACTTCTCTTCTCAGAAGATACAAAGGGGTCTATACTACCTCCTCCAGGAGAGTGGGGCACACATTCCATTTTATATCAGGACTCTTTAGAAAATCTCCAGACTCAAACTGGTTTGAGTAAAGAGTTTATTGATCCGTATAACTGAAAAGCTCAGGAATTCTCTAGGCCATGACAGCTGAATTTCTTTGCATCTTCCTCTACCTTTAACATGGTGGCTTCATTTCTGGCTCTTCATGGTGGCTTTTGGTATTCCAGGGTCGTATGCTCCCATATTCAATCCTGCAGAAAAGAGGATGTTTCTTTTTCAGACGTCCCAACAAAAGAATCACTGTATTTCAGTGACCCTGATTGGGTGATATGTCCATCCCCTGAACCAATCACTATGTCCAAGGCCATATAATGACCTGAGTAGCCACCTTCTATGGATCTGGCATGGCATCAACTCTACCCATAATGCATATGAGCTAAGTCGGAGACAGGTGGTTCTGGAGAGGAATATTCAAGGATACCATTCAAGGAAAAGAATTATAATGGAGAAGAAAGGCAGATATTCACTGTGATGATTTTCCCATTAACATCTTTGAGATTTATGTTGCCTAATATGATAACCATTAATCATGGCTTTGAACACTTGAGATGGGACAAGGCCAAACTGAGATATAAAAGATGTATTGGGCTTTGAAGACTTGGTAAGAGGAAAAAGAATATAAAATATCTCATTAATAATTCCCTTATATTGAAGGAATAAATTCCTTATATTGATTACACATTGAAATAAATTTGAATATATTGTGTTAAATAAAATATATTATCAAAACAAGATCCACCTTTTCTTTTTCTTTTTGTAACGTGGCTATTAGAAAATTTAAATTTACATTTGTGGCTCGCATTATATATCTATGTGACTATGCTATTCAAGATGTTTCTATTCATCTTTAAATTCCATATTAGATGTGTGTGTTATCTGTCTTAGATAATAACTCATTTTCAATAGAATGAATGCATACTTCCTCAACAATCTGACTTCAATATTGTATTATTTCCCTTAATAGTAGGACCATATCTCCTGGGCCATGTTACATGCAAATAGGCCTCTGTCCTCTTGTCTCCTAGTCCAGCCTGTGGAAATGATGGAGTCAGGACACAGAAGAAAGAAGTGGATGAGAAAGTGTATGAAAAGAAACAGGCTGTCATATGAAGAATCATTCATCTCTTGATGCTCTAGCCATAGCTAGAGAACCCTTATTCTCTGAAGTGCCCCAGAGTTTTAAGGAATGTCTGGGGGCATTGTCCCCAGTAATCTAGACTTGGACTTAATCCAACTTGGACTTCCTGGAAACTTTTCTTAAGATTCCCAGTGTCTGTAAATATGCTTGTTCCCCCTTTGGCTTAAACTAGTTCATCTGAATTTTGGTCAGTTGTCTTCATCAAGAAGCATCAGAGAAACACGACCCTCATAAGAGTGTGGATGGGAAATGTTGAAGGAACAACTGGAAGTTTCTGTGACCTTAGTTTAGAGGGCAAAAAGAGCAGGAACTGGAACCCAGATCATTGGGCAATGTGTTCAATGGTTTTACTTTCTGTATCACACTGGGCCACAAGAGAAAAATAGTAAACAAGTACCATGCACTCTTTATAAAAGGACATGATGTCTGGTTTCCTTCTTCAGGCAGTTTTCCTGCGGAGGGAAGTAGAATAGATTGTGGGCACAGGGCCATGGTGTCTGTTGTGTCTGTACTTGTTCCATGAGTTTTGAGCTGTTCTCTTGGTCCCCCAGGAAACAATGTGTATGTTAATGTTTCCTCTTCAGGTTTTCCCTCTTTTCAAGAAAAAAATGTCTGGGAAGAGTACAATGCAGACACTATCCTTCTTAGAGGGAGACTTCCACCCTCGTCTCAGGCCTGTGGTGCTCTGTAGTACTGAGTCTGGCTCTGTTGCAAGGTCAACAGACACACCTGTATTTTGATAGTTGTGAATCCCAATAGTAAAACATCCAGAGTTAACTAAGCTCAGCATAGTTAGACCTAGGTGCTCACCGGTTTTATCAGGAACCTGCTTTTCTACACCTGTTTCTATTTTCTTTGGTATTGACTTCATTCTTAGGGTGGAGGGCTTTACCCTGAGTGACCTGTGGTAGCTCTAGGTTTATGGCTTCACAATTGAATGACTCTTTCTTGATCATGTCAACAACATTTCCAGAATTAACTCTTGGACCCACTTAAGCTACATTTCCGCTGTTGAACTATTTCATTGGTTCATTGTTTGTTGAACCATTCCATCAAAATACATGAATTATTTTCTATGTTCAAGTGAGATTTTAGATTACTGGGGATACAGAATTAAGAAGACATACACAATCCCCACTTTCCTTCCAGAAGTGAGAAATTCACACATACATACACACATACCACTGAAAAGTGTGTGAACAATAAGAAAAGATATCACATAATGATAAAAAGCTAAGCAGAAAATTAAAATAGAGAAATATGACTAAAAGCGATTGGGTTTCTACTTCAGACTGGGTGATAAGGACAGACTGCCAATCACCAAACCAGCAAATGGCATTCCCTGAATGGTAATGCTGCTGTTGCCCCACGTATCCCAGAGGCAGGGCAGCATTCCTATTGAAACCAAGTGCCTGAGAAGGAGAGAGGGCTGGCTTCTGAGGGAAAACTAGAGTGCTATTTCTAGAATCAAAGGGAGTAGATGATGGGTATGGAAAAATTGTAGTTATAAACTGTAAGAATCCTTTCATCAAAAGATTAATAAAGCAATTTTTAAGAAGATTCTTAAAATATTAAAATAAATGAACACAGCATTATTTTCTTAGGATGAGTTTATTTGGTAAGTTCAGTGTTACTACAGCAAAGCTTTGTGAAGTCAGGCTATGAGAACAACGGCGCGGTTTTGATGAACCTCATGTAAAATCTTTGTTGAGTTGTACCAAAGGCAACCCCATCCCTTTTTCCTGTTGTCTCTTCTGTGAAGGAAACAGAAGGCACACTGTGCATTTACATTCTGATCCTTCTGCAAACAACTGTATGAAGGAAGAAACACCAACTCTGAAAGAATAAAAAATGTTCAGCTGAGTGGCAGACAAATCCATATGGAAAAGAAACTTTTCCATCCCCCCAAAAGCCATAACGTTCACAGAGACATAGTTCTGAGAGGCTTTGGGCATAACAAAACGGGCTATTATGTTTGTTTGCCTAAATTAGATGTATTTACCCTATTGGATTCTGTCTCCTCCAAGATATTCTTGTTTTACTTTTGCATATCTAAAAGGATCATTGATATGGTTTTCTAAAGAAAAAAAAAATCCACCAAAATGGATTAGCCTGTCCCAAAGGAGAGATCGGATTTTGGTCAGATTCTTCACCTTATCCATTCAGAGTCCTCCAATCATGATTCCACCTCAGTGCTCATATTTTTATCCTTCACTACCAGCCAATGCATTGTTGGCTTCAGCCTGAGCAAGTTCCTCTCCCTCCTTTGTATATTCTGTGCCAATTCAGCCTCCACATTTTTTACTTATGTTGTGATACCTCCAGATTCCCTCTCCAGTTCTTTCCAAATCCCATCTATCTTCCAAGGGTCTATTTAAAGTCAGCCTTGTTCAGGAAATCCTCTCAGACCAGCCCCCCGGATTTCCGTAGTGCTTCATTTCTCTCAACAATTTGGATTTCATATTTAAGTTGCAGATGGGAAAAATGAGGTGAAATGTCTATGATCTGACTTCTTCTTCTTTTTTTTTTTTTTTTTGGTGTAAAATGGTGGTTTACTAAATGAAGGGGACAGGACCCATGTGCAGAAAGAGCTGCTGCATTGTGGTTGTCATGGGCAGCTTTTTATAGACTGTGGGGTTGAGGGGAGGTAAAGAAAAACGGAGATTTCAATAGAACTTTCATTTGCTAAAGAGCACATACAGGAGGACTGCCCATTGTCAGGTTAAGATTGTTTTTCCCTGGGGCACCTGAGTGGCTCTGTGGGTTAAGCCTCTGCCTTGGCTCAGGTCCTGATCTCAGGGTCCTGGGATGGAGCCCTGCATTGGGCTCGCTGCTCAGCAGGGAGCCTGCTTCCTCCCCTCTCTCTCTTTCTCTCTGCCTGCCTCTCTGCCTACTTGTGATCTCTGTCTGTCAAATAAATAAATAAATTCTTAAAAAAAAAAGATTGTTTTTCCTCTCTAGCAAGGTATTAACATTAACATAGTTGGGAGATTCCTGGAAGAACGACTTCATTTTTTTTTTTTTTTTTTTTGAGAGTGTGAACAACTTTGACTAAAACACCTTGATTTGTTTATTAATGGGACAGACATCCCAAAAGGCAGGGGTTTTTGTGGGCTTGTAGGCACATACAGGGATGGTTCAGGTGCTCTGCCTGAGAGGAAAAGAGAGGCATTTGCATTCTGTTTCTGAGAGGGAGGGGCAGGGAATAGAAGTGAGGTGATGGGATGGGAAGAGAGGGAGGAATTGGTGAGACCTATCAAGGTGGGGTGGGGCCCTTGGGCAGTGAAGAGCGCTGCTCTGTGGTGGGTTGCGAAGGTCTTTTAGAAAGAGGGGCTCGATGCTCCCCCTGACGTTGTTGGCACATGTTGCTGTAATCCCATTCTCTCCTACACCCCTGTAGGGCAGTCTGGCCCTCTCACAGAGCTTTGAGCAAGAAGGTTTTAGAGGGAATTGAAGAAAGAACTGGGTTTTAGATCTGGGTTGATGTGGTATGGAACTGAGAGCATGGGGGAAGGGAAGCAAGAACCTGGACCCTGTGGGTATGCAAACGGCTTTGTAGAAGTCTTTCAGGAGAATCTTTTTGGAGTTCTAGTCTATCAGTGCCTTATCTCAGGAGCTCACACTGGGACTACTCTGATTCTAGTCTCCACATGGCAAAGTGCACTAGTACCTTGGTAATCTGCAAACACCCATACAGGATCTCTCATCCCAAGGTCCACTGCTCCAGCGAGCTGCTTCTCATTCTCTCCCCTTCTTTCTCACGTCTTCCATGTCTTCTTTGTCCACTCTTCCTTTCTTCTGCCTCACCTGGTCTTAGTTAGGACAATATGGCTTCTACCATCCTCTGTTTACTCCCTCTGGGATCATGATAGAGACCTGGTGATGGACCGAATGATCAAAACGTCATTCCTTTTGGGATAGTGGGAGGTAAGGTGCAGAAGGGGTGGATTGCAAATTTTTAGAGTTTAGTACATTTGATACTTGTCTCACTGTCATATATACAAATATATATATATATGTATATATCTTATCAGAACCTCTAATTTTTAAATTCTCTGTAAGTAGGGACTGTGTCTTTTTCATGAGCCCTATTGAACAAATCATAGAGGACTTTCAGTGAGCCACATGCCATCTATGGGAGGAGAGAGGGAGGGAAAGGGATGGACATTTGTGGCAATTCTATTTCATGCCAGGCACAGTGTGAGCCTCTTGACGTGTAATATTTACAGTGTATTCAATGTCTGCTATGCATCCAATACTCTGTGTGAGTTCTCTTATTTAATTCTCACAGTTGAGCCATATTGCTCACTTCTAGGGATTTTGCAAAATGATGGCCATCTTCACAATCACTTTATCACCGTAGATACTGTGGGAAGCATTACACAGATGAGTTTGGAGCTCTAAGAATCATTAACTCTGTTGAGTTTCTACAGAAGAAGTGGTCTTTTTGACTCCATGGCCCCTGTCTTTTTCTTACCATAAAACAAATCTATTTCAAATGTTTGAAGATAAGACACGTAGAGACCAGGAATGAGGGAGCCTGTGCTTATCACCAATATGCTATGGAGGAGGAGGAGAAAGGATGCGTGGGGGATGACACAGCTCACTCCAGCTGTGTTTCACAAGGGGGACACTATTGACGTTTTTGGCAGGACAAGTCATCATGTGGGAATGTTCTGTGAATTGCAGGGCACTTTGAGTCCCTAGTTTTTGCCCACCATATGCCAGTAAGGCCCTTTCTCTTTGTGCTACCCCCCCCAAAATAAGTGCTCCCAGACTTTTCCAAATGCCCCTAGGAGCAGGTGCTGTCCCTCTACCCTAAGAACCACTATAGACAAAGTTGCCTTCCTAAGTGAACTCCTAGGCCTCCTCTAGTTTTGCTATTCAATCAACAGGGTAAAAATTAATTGGAAAAGCCAAACAAAACAAAACAACAGTGTAGAAATGAGTGAATGAATGAATGAAGAGAGGGTCAGGAACAATCCCAGCGTCAGCTTGCTCTTGTGAGGGCAGGTTTGAACGGAGCTTTGAAGGACTCAGGATGACACCCAAATGGAAGTGTGATGTATGACCCAGATGCGAGATGAAAGGACCCAGAAGGCAAACTTCATCTACTCTGCAGTTTACCTCTGACCAGACCCCTTCCGGGTGCTTCCAAGACTGTTCAGTGAAGGCTCTGGCTGTTCCGCGGCAGCCCAGAGCGGGAGCAAAGGCAGGGAAGGAGGTGCATCAGCCTCACTAGAGTAAAGTGGAATAGCATCGCTCTCGGTGCTAATGCAAACCAGCTGCACGCCAGCCCCAGCCTGTGATAGAACAGGCCGAATTCTTGGACACTGAGTTGTTCTTAGAAGCATGTACACAGCCCCCTGGCAAGGCTCACTGTGAATCGGCTGTTGCCAGCCCCCTGTCAGGGTGCTGTGCCAGCAGACCCAGGAGTGACTGTTCTTGCTTATGAAAAATAACTTTGGGATTTTAATTTCAAATTACTCACAGAGCTAGGGGCCTAGATGTGTAAAGTGGTGGTAAGGGCAGAGAGGAGAGCAGGACAAAGGGAAGGGACGAGGGACAGAAGAGCCTCAGTCATCTCCTCAGCAAACATTCATTGAGTGCCCACCCTGTGCAGATATGGGGGTTCTCATCATATATGGACTTGCATTTGATCTGGGTGAGCATAAATGGACAGTTAGTTAGACCTTGAGAGTGGGCATGCCCACATGTTTTTAGATTCTGGGTATTGGGTACTTTCTGTAGACCAGGCTCTTTACAAAGGAGATTTTATTTTGTCTTCACAGGAACACTGAGAGGGAGATATTACCACTCTTATTTTACAAGGAACAGAGTGTTGGAGAAGGAATCTGCCCAAGGATCCATAGCTATCAAGTGGCAAAGCCAGGATCTGAACTCAGACCAGCCAAATTCTGCTTTCCCACTTGTGTTGAACACCAACTCTCTTCTAAGGCTGAGCTAGACGTTGGGGCTACAAAACCAAATAAAGAGGCTGAATTCTAGCCTTCAGTTCTCTCTGTTGTACTGTCTATGGCAGAGACAGGCAAGGGCAAGGCACGATAGTAGCAGGATCTGTAAAGCAGGAGATTAGAGGTATTGAAATCTGCTGGGATGCATCAGGGACAGACTTGGGGAGGCAGGAATGGTTGAGCCTTACACAAGCACATCCATGGAAGGCAATGGAAGAGAGCACCTCCAGCAGAGGACCAGCATGTGCCGCAGCCCATAGTCAGCGATCATGAGATGCCTGCTGGGGGTGCAGCATGGGGTGCATGAGAGGGGATGTAAGATCAGGCCAGGTAGGTGAGCAAGATATGCCGCTCAGGGCCTTGCAGGACAGGCCAAAGTGTTGGACCTTTGTCCGAGGAACTGACAACGCATGTATCCACTTGTGTAGTCATTCACTCATTTAGCGTCTATTTGCTGAGCACCCAATGTACACCAGGCACTCTACATTTAAAGGGTTTCAGGCAGGAAACAGGTGCATGCTTTCTACCTTAGGGGGGAAAAAGTATCTGGATGGCAATTATTAAGGGGCATTCCAAGTGCCCCACATGAAAGGTGATCCACTTGACAGACATAGGGGTTTCACTGAAGCTCTTGATTTCCTCTGTAGAACACATTGATGAATGCATGCCCACATCATGGAAAGTGCCCGTAAGTGTGGGCTGCTCTCCAGGACACCCACATATGTCTGCTGCCGTCTAGAATCGTATGTTTATCGAGGATCATTTGTGTTTGGTTCCAGATCTATTTATGCCAGCCTTACCTGTTTGTCACTGAATGCAATATTAGCCACAAAAATAAACTAAGTGTGAAAAAAAAAAAGGACAACTGTTTTCTATGAAGGCTGAGTTGAAAGCTTTGAAAAGACTTAACTCAGGAGAATTGCAAAAAAAAAAAATTGCTATAGAATTGGGTGTGGTTGAGACAATGAAAGAATTGGGGAAATCATAAAATTCTAGCAAGATTCTATACTCCGATTGCTTTACAAGGGTCTTTAAGGTCTCACTCTACTTCAAAGCAACTGATGCTGGAAATTGTAGATGATGCATTATGGGTGTGGTTTATGTAAGAAAGATGACAAGAAGCTCCAGTCAGCAGATCCCTTCTCAAAGAAAAGCCTTGGCTCCACATCAAAAGGGTGGTGAATGAATGTGCATTTATATGCTTTAAGTTAAAATTAAACAGGTTTGAAGTATTATGTATCATTTTTTAGCTTTAAGAAAAGTTTTTATTGAAGTGTAACATACATAGAGAAAAGAGCACTGATCTAGGAGGATGGCGAGTTTTACAAAGCAAACACCCAGCATCACCAGCAGGAAACAGAACTTTGCCAGGACTCCCAAAATCTTTCCTTGGGTCTTATTCCAATCATTACACACTCTTGCCTCAAATGTGACCACTACAATGACTCCTATCAGCATTCATTATTTTGCCTATTTTATAAATTGAGCAGAATGTTTTTTGTTTTGTGTTTTTGGCTTGACTTCTTATGCTTGGGACTGTGTTTGCAAAATCCCCCTATGTTGTTTAGTTAGCAATAATTGAGTCAGTCTTGTCTAATATTCCATGAGCTATAGTGGTACACAGTAAGCACTCAATAAATGGTAGCCAACCACAGATGCTTTAGCAAAATATGTGATCTTTAGCAAAATAAGACCACATCTGGATAGTTTTCCCCCATCTAAGTATAATGGTGCTTTGGAGGTGGCGAATAACCCAATTTATCTATCCATTTTATTATTGGCGGATATTGTTTCCAATGTCTGGCTCTTGAGAATGGTGCTGCAATACACATTTTTATACAGACCTTGTGACAAATGTATGTATACTTTTCTTTTGAGCATCCTTCTAGGAGGAAAATTGCTGGGTCCTACATCGTACTGATATTCAGGTTTTGTACATACTGGCTGAGATTTCCAAAATAGTTGTGTTAGTTTATGCTTTTAGCCATAGAGTATGAAAGGTCCAGTATTTCCAACATCCTTGCAAATATTTGGGTTTATCTGTGCCATTGTTGCGTTCCTAATTTTAGCTATTGATGGGGGAGGGAGGTGATGTGGCATCTTACTGTTTGTTTTTAGGACCTCTTTTATTGTGGAATAATTTTAGATTTTCTAAAAAGTGGCAAAGATAGTACACAGAGTTCCTGTGTTGACCTCACCCGGTTCACTCTATTGTTCACATCTTACATTACCATAATGTATTGGTCGAAGCTAGGAAACTGACATTGGTACATGACTATTAAGTAAACTCCAGACTATATTTGGATTTCATCAGTTTTTCTATTATTTTCCTCTTTCTGTTCCAGGAGCCATTCCAGGGAACCGCACTGCAGTGAGTTGTCAAGCCTCCCCAGCCTCCTCGGGTCTGTGACAGATTTCCAGTCTTTCCTTTGTTTTTATCACCTTGATCATATTGAGAAATGCTGGCAAGGTAGCCTGCAACCTAGCCTCTAATCCAGGTCTGTCTGATGTCATTACTAGAATGGGGTTAACGATTTTTGCAAAGAATGCCACAGAGGTGAAATGCTCTTCTCATTACAGCATAATTAAGGACTACATACCAACCACATGACATCACCGATGAGGTTAACCTTCACTTGGTTAAGATAGCGTTTGCTGGGTTTCTCATTGCAAAATCTCCATTTTTCTTTTCTCTGTTCTGTAGTTTGGAAGTGAGACACTGTGTCTAACCACCCTCAAGGGGGGTGGGAAGGGAGAACTTGATTTCATTTGTATCTTCCTCATGCACGCTCGGGTTCATGCATTTGTTCATATAAGTATGGACTCATGTATATTCATTTTGTACTTTGGGTTGTAATCCACTACTACTTCATTTCTTTGTTGCTCAAATTTTCCCAGCATTGGCTATTGGGAAACCTTTCAGGGTGGCTTCCCTGTCCCTTTGTGTTTTTTTAAGCACTGTTTTACTTTCTGGGACTATAAGGCGCTCCTGGGTCATGCTATACGTTCCCCGCTCCAGCCTTAGAATTATCCATTTCTCCAAGGAGCCTTCATCCCCTCTGTTGGCGAATCATATTTAGAAGCAAGATCCCCAGTGCTCAGGTGAATCATGAATTTGCATTTCCATGAAGAGGAGCACATTTTCAAATACTTATTGGCCTTTTTAAAAAAATCAATAAATATTTATTCAAAATCTATTATTCTTTTTTTTAAAGGTCTCAGTTTTTACTGATTGAGGATGATATTATTTTTTAAAAGATTTTATTTTATTTAAGAGAGAGAAAGAGAGTGAGAGAGAGCATGAGAGGGGAGAAGGTCAGAGGGAGAAGCAGACTCCCCGTGGAGCTGGGAGCCTGATGCGGGACTTGATCCTGGGACTCCAGGATCATGACTTGAGCCAGAGGCAGTTGCTTAACCAACTGAGCTACCCAGACACCCCCAAATCTACTATTCTCAGGTACTGTGCTCGGTGCAGAGTAAGTTGAAATATATGATATATATATTTTTTAATTGTGTTACGTTTGTCACCGTATGAAGTGGCTATTCAAGTAAGTCATTTTTCTATTTTTCTCTTGGAATATCAGCATTATTTCTTAGAGATTTATAGATATTTTTTCTTTTTCTGTATAGTCTAGATTTGAGTCCTCCATTGAATGTGTGTATCACAAATATCTTCTTTCACTCTGTGGCCTGTCTTTTCATTTTCTTGGGACTGTCTTTGAGAAACAGACCTTCTTGATGTTATCATAGTACAATTAGTCATCTTTTCCCTTATGGTTCTGTTTATGATCATGAGAATATCCTCTGAAGTTAGCTCCTAAAAGCTTTATCGTTTTACCTTTCCTATTTGGATCTATAATACACCTGGAATTGATTTTCATGTGTAGTGTGTGTTAGGATGAGGATGCTTTCTTTCTTTCTTTTTTTTATATGGATGTACAATGAGCAAGCCCCATTGATTAAAGAGACCATCCTTTCCTCCCTCATTCATTTTCATCTTTGTTTTTGGAATCTCCGTTTAATTCTGTGTGTTTGTCTATCCTTTCACCAACGCCACACTACCTTAATCACTGTAGCTTTTTAATAAGGTTTAATAGCTGGTAACGTAAGTCCTTGATTTTTTTTTCTTATTTTTCAACATTATTTTGGCTATTCTTGGTCTTTCTCATATAAATGTTAGAACAGCAGTTTAATTCTCTCTCACATACATGTGCACGCGCACACACCACACACACTCACACATTCCTCTCTGATGGGAATATCAGTGAATCTATTGATCCATTTGGGAATAACTGATACTTTCCAATTATCAAGTCTTCTTCTTCATGACAACAAAGCAGAACCTTCAACTTATTTAAGTCTTGTAAAATTCTTCTCAGTAAGGCTTTCCAGTCTTTGGTGTAAAAGTCATACATATATTTTTAAATTTATTTTTATTTTCTTATTTTTTATTTTTTAAATTTTATTTATTTATTTTTAAATTAACATATAATGTATTATTTGTTTCAAGGGTACAGCTCTGTGATTCATCAGTCTTACACAACATCCAACACTTACCACAACACACACCTTCCCCGATGGCCATTATGCAGACACCCCATCCCCCCAAACTTCCTGCCCTCCAGCAACCCTCAGTTTGTTTCCTAGGATTAAGAGTCTGTTATGCTTTGTCTCCCTCTCTGGTTTCATCTTGTTTCATTTCTTTCTTACATATTTTGTTTTAATTTTAAGTAGTTGGTATTTTTTGATGTTATTGTATAAAGTAGCTTTAGAATTATCTTTTTTAACTGTTTATTGATAGTGTATCCAATATTGTTTTAAAATCTATTGATAGTTGATCTGCTTAACCCTTGCTAGCTTCCCTTATTAATTTAATTATTAGTCTGAAGACTCTTTTGGCTTTTCTATGTATACAATTATATTATCTGTCAATAAGGGCAGTATTTTTTTCTTTTTTTCAATCCTTATACTTTTCATTTATTTTTTCTTCTTCTTTCTTTCTTTCTTTATTCCATGACTTCCAGTACAATGTTGACTAAAATGCTGGTAGTGGATACTCTTGTCTCACTTTTGATCTCAGATGGACACTTTTGATATTTCACTGTTAAGTATGTTTTATGTAGCTTTTAAAATATATACACTTATCAGATTATAAAATTTCCTTCCATTCCAGGTGAAGTTTGGCAAGATTTTTAGAAATCATGAGTGGATGTTGGCTTTATATCTGCCTTTTATTCATTTATTGAGATAACCTTATGATTTTTCTCCTATATCAAATTAATTGGTAAATTACATTGATTGATGAATTTTGAACATAAAACCAACCTTGCATTACTGAAATAAACCAAACTTGGTTGTCACATATCATTCTTTTTATATATGGTTGGACAACAACATTTGGTTTTGATTTTTCTATGTTTATGAGATATTGAACTGTAATTTTCAATTCTTATAATGGCCTTGTTAGGTTTGTTTTCAAGACTCTGCTGACATGATAAGATAAGCTGGGGAAAAAAGTTTTGTTTCTTTAATTTTATTTGGAAGAGATGTTTAAGATGAGTGTTATTTCTTCTTTAAATATCTAGAAGAATTCACCAGTGAAGTCATCCGGGCCCAGAGACATTTTGGGGGGTAGGTTTTTAATTACAGACTTAATTTTTAAATTAGATATAGTACTATTTTAGACAAACTCCAGGAGTCCTTGTTTCCTGAAAATGTAGTTAAGCCAAAATGTGCTAAAGAGATCAAGATTAAAGCCTAGGCCACCAAGTCCATACAGCTTAGTAAGAACATGAACTCTGGAAATCTTCTACTCTAATTCTCTTCAAAAATGAATTTTAAATGCAAACAAAAGAAAATCCTTGATTATTGAGTTTCCGTATTAGACTCTTACACAGTCAACAGAATCCTGGATTAAAATTTTCATCACATTTCTGCTCCACATCTTAAGCTTCTGTTCTGGGCAAAAGCTTTGAGGAAAAAGAGGGTTGGGCTTGCTTCTCTATGCCTGTCTTCTCTCAGAGACCTTGGACTCTCAATTCTTCACTGGGTTTGAAGCCATACACTATATAACCTTTTATCTTTCCAGCTCTGTGAGATTTTTGAAAACTTTCCTGACATCACTGCCCTTACCAGTTGTCCTCTGCCTGAACACCTTGCGTATGCCATGAGGGGAAAGAGAGAGGTATTGTTGGCTCACCTATCTGTGGTTACCTGCTCTCCAGGACCTTGAATTCTCCTGTACTGGCTGCATCAGCAACTTCCAGATGACTTTGAACAGATTTGTATTTGCATTTTAATCGGCCCTTCTAGTTTTTCCTTGGCATAAATGATCTGCTACAAGTTACTCGATATAGGCAGAGTTAGATGTTTGAATATATTATTATTACTATAATTATTATTATTAATTAATTAATTGCTGTATTTGGGTTAGAGGGACATGAGGGTAACTGGAGCAGGGGAGAGTATTTGGAAGTCTAGGATAAGAGGCAAGAAAGCCAGTCTAGAGGGGTGAATGGGGCAGGCTCCTGCCATGTGGGAGATTGACTTCTTGCTTAGAAAAAAGGGAGATTCTAGTTCCAAAATACCCTATTTCCTTCGATCTGAAATTCAGCATTTCACATGTTTTATGTTCTTATGAAAAGGGGTTGCGCCTTATAATCCATGTCAAAAGAAACTTGGCATCTGCTCAGCCCTAGAACAGCTAAAACAGACAGTCATCACCAGCACATCGCAACACACCGTGGGACCTGCCTTTCTTCGTCTGATTGTCACTTCAGTTGAATTAACTTGGTAGCACCTTATAGAGTTGACTATTACTTAATGTTGTCCCCATTCACGAAACTTCTTCAAAGAAGTTATACTAGGATTAAACATCATTGAAATAAGAACTGCCGAATTCACAGGTTTTCATCATATTTCAGGAAATGCCATTAATGCAGTTGAAATTGCCAAATGTTTTGGAATTCAGCATAGACTTTCAAAGCCGACAGTGGTTGGTGTGACTGATTCACGTGGCATGAAGAACACCAAGCACCCAATGTCTAGCTGTCAAAAGTTTCCAGCTGACTTTCAGGAGAAGCTCTTTAACTTTCAGGAATGTGTACTTCAATAAAGGAAAAAACAAAACAATTAATTTAACCAAATCAGAAGCGCAAACAAACTCCAGCATTCTTTGATATGCCTGGAAATTACTCTGTTAGTCAAAGGTTCCCGAAAGGTCAAGATCAAAGATTTGATCTCCAGAGGAACTACAGCCTATTGTTAAATTGTACCACCTGCCTTTCAGTAGCTAGGGAATTGGGGACAACTCTCTCTGCCTCCATGCAAAAAACAGTACCTTCCTAAGACAGTTGTCATGAGAATCAAACACAACATAACATCAACATCAACACTAAAAAGGATGTTTGGTGAATGGCAAGTGCCCCATGGGTGTTAGTTATTAGGATAAGCTGCACACTGTCCCTGATATGTCCCATGCTGCGCCTGACTGCTCCTGGCCAAACGTGATAGAAAAATATTTAGATTCGGGATTGAAAGAGGGCTTGGGGGCCAATTTTGAATGCAATCTCCCTGAAGTAAGGGGTATTGAAGTACGTGGATCCACGGCATGGATAAAAGCACAGGATAATTGTCAGCCGCTAAAGTTTTATTTGTTGTTGTTGGTTTTGCTTAGACTCATTGTAAATTTTCTTTCGGTTTTTCACCGAGCTGCAGTTAGATTGCAATTTCAGGAAGTGGAATCAGTAATCCACTCTGCATCCCAGCCCTGTAGTCCATGTCTGTTGTAGCTACCTCTTAGCAGGTCTCCCTTTACCTCTTTGCAATCTTTGCTATGCACAAATGGCAGGTACCACTAACACAAATTGGATTGTGTGGCTGTCCGTGCAAAAGCATCCAATGACTCCCCATTGCTCTCAGAATAAATTCAGAACCCTTCCGATGGTTCCCCGAAACTTACCCAGTATGCCACCTTTCTGGTCTTGTGCACCTCTGCTTCTCACTTGCTGCCCCCGCCCATCCTGCACCCCGTCTGTTGGTCTCTCCCAAGTGCATCTTGTTTGGAATCTTTGCTATATTCTTTGCTTTGCCTGAAGGCTAATGGTCTAACTTCTACCCACTCTGCAGATGTCTGCTGAAGCCTCACTTCCTCACAAAAGCCTTCCCGGATGCTAGGTCTAAATCAGACCTCATGTTAGAATTCTTTTATAGCACTTACCGCAATTTGTTATTCTTTGTTCCTTTGGGGGATTATTTGCTTAATTCTTTCCTTTCACTTGCCCCTAAATTCCAGAAGGACGTGGATTGTGCAGTTTTTAAAGTGTCAAATCCCTAGTTCCTGGCACATTCGTGTGGGCTCTGTGTGTGTGTGTGTGTGTGTGTGTGTGTGTGTGTGCACTCATACATATATATAGATGCATATAGCATATACATGTCCTACTAAAATATAATATACATAAAGTATACAAACTTAAAATGTATAGGCTGATGTGAAACTAATATTACACATTATGTTAACTGGAATTTAAATAAAAACTTTAAACAAAGGCTGAAGCTTCTTCAAATAGGAAATCTTCTCGAAGTTAAATTCAAGTGCTTCTTGTTTTGATTTCAACTATGAATACTTCAGAACCGGTTTGTTTGGTTCTAGCTTTATTCAATTGCAATAGAAGCCTATAATCAACAACAGAATATAACACAAAAACAAATAACAAAGTAACAAAAATGTACAGGTTGATGAATTTTTGCAAAGAAATACTTTCATGTTACCAGCACTCAAATCAAGAAACAGAACTTTACGAAGGCCCAGAAGTTTCTCCTCTGCCCTTTTTGGTCACTCCCTAAAGGTAACAACCATTTGTTACCTTTGATGAATTTTGCCCGTTTCTGAGCTTTATAAAAATGAAATTGTAAGCTTGTTGTCTTCTGCTCAACATGTCTGAGATTTATCTACGAAATGCAGGTTCTAGTAACCCTTTTTCATTGCTGTATTGTGGGTCTATTGTCTGAATATACCGTAATTTATTAAACCATTGTGCTATTGATAGACAGCTACATTGTTTCTAGTGTTTTTTGTTGTTGTTGTTTTTTTTTTGTTTTTTGTTTTTTGTTTTTTGTTTTTTTTTGGAGGAGAGTGGGTTATAACAAATAATGCTGCTAAGAATGTCCTTTTGCATGCTGTCTGGGCAGACATAGGCACTGATTTCTCATGGGTTTGTGACCTGAATTGCAATTTCAGCCACTGTAGCAATTTGGCAGCTATGTATTTGACAAAACATATGTTTTCTTATATGTTTGTTATATGTTCTGTCAAATACATAGTTGCCAAATTTTACAAAACTGCAAGAATTCATGGAGTGTGGCAGGGAGCCCTTGCCTCTATTTCTGATGGGGATTCTGCCAGAGTTCTGGAACTTACCTTAAGCTTCTTTTCTCTAAGTGTTTATGGACCGCGAAGATTCGCAATGACGGATGGAAATTGACTGTCAGGAGCATGGAAAGCATTTGCGGGGGCGGGGGGGGGTGCAGAGGTGCAGATTTCTTCCACCCTCCCGTGGAGAAGTGCTGATCTCAGTTCTGTAGTCTTTGGGGCTGGGTCTCGTCAGCCTGCCGCACCCATCCACTCCCTTCCCTCTCCTTCTTGGCCTTCAACCTTTCGATTGTTCTCACTTTCTGGAGGAAATAGGTCCCAGGGATGAGATTACAAACATCTCAGTTAATTGTCTCCTGAGACTGAAGTTTCTCCCCCAGACCCTGCTGCCATTGGACCAGCAGGGTTGGAGGCTGATAGACCCACTTGCAAGGGGCTGTCCGTTAGAGCTCGTCGAGGCCAGTCGCCAGGACTGTGCTGATTTAGAGTTAGGGTTTGGGTAGGCGGCAGAAAGATTGCTCTGTTCAATCCTTTCATCTCCTTTGGTGTGACAGTGAGAAACTCCATCGTGACTTATCTCCCCTTTGGGTAAGCAGTCGCCCTGCTATCACACCCAAACTTGGCTGCCAAGGTCTCACTGGCACCAGAGCACAGGGATTGTACATGCCCCCCAAGAAGGCCACACTACTGGGTCCCGAGTGTTTGACTGTGAGGACAGCTCTGTCTTCTAGATGGGAGGCCCTGGGGGTGTGCTAGCGGAGGATGGGGTGGCTGGTGGAAACTAAAACGGCCCCAGTGATCAGGTTCTGGTTGGGGTGACAGGGACTGAGACTTGGGTCTGCAGGGGAGCTGGGAGAAGCATCCACCCAGGGAGTGAATCTGAGCTGGGTGTGGATGGGGGAGGCGTGCAAAACCAGAAATCAGGATGTAGGAACTCAGTATCTGAGGTGGGTTCTTCGGGCTGGGCCGTCACCAGTGTTACGGGACTGCAGGGATATGGGCTGAGATGGAGAAAAGACATGGTAGGGGGAGGTCTGAGTGCCTTGCAGATGTGCTGATTTCGGGATGTGCATGTGTGCGTATGTGTGCACGTGTGTGCGTACGTATGTGTGTGCACATGTGTGTTCATGTGCACGTGTGTGCACACACATGTGTATGTGCACGTATGTGCATATGTGTGCACGTGTGTGTGTGTGTGTTCAGAGACTGTGGCAGGTATTTGTCCATCTGGAGATGTGCAGCCGCCCGGCATCCACAGTCTGGTGGGAAGCTTGGGGCCTCGTCTGCCCGTGCCCATGAGAGCCCCCTGCTGCCTCGCCAGCAAGCCTGCTGAGCAGCGTGTGCTGGGGGTTGAGGGGGTGTCAGCCGTCACCCCCGGCTGGGGCAACCGCACATTCTTAGACGCTCTATGTCATGGAAAGAAAGGTGACGTGCTCCGTCTGCTCTGCTCTGCTCTCCCCAAACACTACCACTCCAGCAACAAAGGGGGGGGCATGTGGTGAAAGACTTTCTCTCTCCTTTTGGAGGGTGGGGAGAGTCAGATCCTGGAGTCCACGGTGATATTAAGTTCAAGGAATTTTTCAAATCATCGTCCTGCAGAAGCAGCTGCTAACCACCCTTCTGCACCTGGTACTCAGGGAGATTTCTTCCTAGGAGAGCGACGCTGCGGGAACTCACGACACGCTCTCTCTTCCATAGCTGTTTGCTCCAAGTGATGAACACATTCAAACATCCAGCCCCGCTATGTGCCTCTGTCTTCAGTGGCTGACAGCCTGGCAGGTCCCGTGGAGGTATAGGGAGGGGCTCAGGGGCAGGGGGAGCCAGGGCTTCTAGAGTCCCAAGTAGGACTTCCCTGTGCCTATGCCCTTTATGGAATGGCCATCTGTCTATTCTCATTCTTAGAACCCTGCTCCTGCCATCTGAATACAGTTGTCCCTTGGCCTTGTCTTGTAGTAGAGAAGAGCTTGTTTGTCCAAGTGAAAGCCCTTCCAGACCAGATGACAGCCAGCTGAACCAAAACACATGAGGAAGTCCGACCACAGCTGACCACTGTCGCCTGACCATGCTCCACCAAGAGCAGCGGGGACCACTCAGCTCCCCTAGAGATGCATGAGCAAAAAGAAAACTCAGTGTTTTGAGCCTCTGAGTTTTGAAGTTATTTATAATGCAGCAAATGCTAGCCGATGCCATGTACACGTCCTGCCTCCCAGAAAGTTGCTGTCTAGTGACTGCCCAGCAATCTCTTCATTCCTTACAGAGGTGTGACTTGGCCAGATGCAGGACAGGGACAGGGGCTACCGCCAAGGTAGAACTGAGTTTGAACCCTGGTTTTGCCACCTATCTGTTGTGTGAACTCAGGCTCAGTTTCCTCATCTGTAAGGGGATTTGATGATAATATCTGCACAGGATGTTATCTTATCTATTGGCTTTCAGCCTCCAACTAATCCTTCTGTATTCTCTTCTGTATATCAGCCCAGGAACCCAGAGAATTCCTTTTCCTACAGTCCCTTCCCACCACTGACTTCCTTTTGGGGTCTGCCAGTTGGACCCAGGGGTGGGAAGCTAGAGACCGGAGCAGCATGTTTATCTACCCCCAGCGGGGCCTCC
The DNA here is from genome assembly GCF_922984935.1 of Meles meles. NCBI lineage: Eukaryota > Metazoa > Chordata > Mammalia > Carnivora > Mustelidae > Meles > Meles meles. The sequence continues at coordinate 16,474,049 of NC_060072.1, read as the reverse complement.
AGCAGCAGCAGTGGGCTTCTGAGGCCACTAACTGTGGGCAACAGTGACTGCACCCGCACCAGCCAGCTCTTCCAGCAGGACTGGTGGGCTTTGACTCCAACCACAAGGTTAGCAACAGCTTCTCTGCTCCCCTTTGCTCCTCCAGCCCCCAACACCTTTATAACCAGTTCTCTACATTCATTGGCTTTGTATTCAAAATGCTTAAAGTGGCTTCTGAAAGAGACCCACAAGAGCCCCTGAAAGGGCGAAGTACTCAACTAGTGGGACCTGAGACAGGGAGGAGATTCGAATCCAAAGAGAACTGGAGCTCTAGGGTGCGGATGTTCTTACCATGAGGTTGGGAACCTTCTTATGATAGGAAATATTGGGAATGAATGAAATTGCATGGAAAATAAGGCCCCGCGAGAGTTGGGTCAGGCACCAGCCCTGTCGTCTTGTGTTCAGAGCCCATCTCCTTACCTGGTTGAGGCTTGCTTCCAACTACCTGATCCTACTGCTCAAGGATTGGGGCCCATGTGTGGAAAAAAAAGCCCATATTAATAGTTGGCTATGTCCTTGTTGAGCTCTTGGGGGTTTGCCACCCCTGTTGAGGTGGTGGCTAGAAATTGGGAGGTGGGCAGCTCCTGCTGGTTTAGAGAACAGCCTCAGTTTGGAGCAGGAAGGGAAAGTGTCGGGGAGGAGTGCAGAAGACTTAAATCTATTCTGGTGCATCTTTCTTGTGCATTGCAATTTTTAGTACATTCTAGTGCATTCTAGAGTATCTGAGACATCTTTGTCTTTTGTCTTTCATTTTAGCACATGGTTCTGTTGATGGAGGAGACAGATGGGTAGTTAGCGTATTTCTTCGCTCTGTGCCAATGGTCACAATGTTGTTAGATTTTGGATAAAGACCTTGATTTTGGCTTTATTGTGGATTGTCTTGGTGTAGAAATTGATGAGGTGAGGTTCAGGTTCCAGACCTCAAGCACTTTGAAATATCTATTTTCTGAATCTGCACATTATAATTGTTTTAAATAAAAAAAATTGCATACTCGAGCCTAGCGCCAGAGATCTGATAAGTCAGACATGGGATCTGGTCTCTAGCATTAAAAAAAAAATCCACCTAAGGGGATATTAATGTGCTGGTGGGGTCAGAACTAACTTGCTAAACCTTGACCCTTATTCTCTTTTTAGGATTGAGTATCTATCTGATGCCAGTTTCCCCTCTCCCTGCCAAGCAAGATGGCACTTTCCCTGGAAGACCAGACTCACCTTGCTTCACCTTCCTCCAATGCCTCCAACTTCCTAAAATACCTCATCTCCAGACACTCTGCCAAAACCTCATGATGACAACTTGTCCCCAAAATGTCTTTTACTTTCCAGTTAGTAATACTAATAATAGCTAACATTACTGAGTGCTCTCTGTGTACCAGGCATGGTTTCAATTGCTTTCTGTGTATTAATCCATAGAACCCTCACAGCAGCCCTACAGATGCCTGTGTCATAGGGTGGTTGTAAATGCAGACTCTGAGGCCCCAGGTCCTGCATGTGATTCCTGACTTTGTCCATGTACCCTCTGTGTGACCTTGGGCATATCACTTACCCTCTCTGTGCCTCAGACCCCTGTGGATTATAAAAGCATCCACTTCTGAGGCTTGTCATAAGGAGTAAGAGAATTAACTTGTGAAAGTCTTCAGAAAAATTCCTGAACACCTGACACAGAGGAAGTGCAATGTAAGTGTTAGTATTTCCACTCCTGTTTTGAAGACGAGTTAACGGAGAGGTTGAGAGGTTAAGGAACTTTACCAGGGTTCTAGTAAACAAGAGAGACACTCTTTGTACAGCACATCACAGTTAGAATCTTGTCTTGATTGGTGTTCGAGCACCCTGCGGAAATAAGTTACCATTGTTATATGGGTGAGGAACCTGAGACTCAGAGAGGGGAATTACCTTGCTCAAGGTCACCTAGCTGACTTGTGGTAGAGCTGGATGTCTTATTTGGCATGGTTTCTTTATGCGATGGGGCTGACCCCACAGCTTCCCCCAGAGCTGCTGCTGTGGCAGCCTAGCGTAAAGGCAGAAGCCCCCTCACCTCTCGCCCCCAACCTTATGGCTGAGCCCTGGCACATAGCCCGACTTCCTGACAATCATCTGGTCTTGTTACTCTTCCCTCATCGTCTTTCTTCACCCTTAGGCACTGATGTTGAATCCTGCTTGTCTGGCAGGAGATTCTCCTTTCCTCTCTGCCTTCTCCCCTTCTGGCTCCACAGGGGAGCCCCTTCGTGTAGCTTTCATGGGCCACAGCTCCCCCAGATCACCTACAGTCTTGATCCTTTGACTCTACGTCCAGCCTTCTCTCCCCTACACCAAGTGAGGGCTCCTGAGGCCATTTCTGAGTGATTGGTAGGGGCTGTCTGGATGGAGTTCTAAGTTAAAAAGGACTCTGAGGCCCTGTCTTGGCTCAGTGGCAGAGCTCTGTGATTGAGGTACCATGCCTGCCATGGGTGCAGGGAAGGGGACCCGCAGCCTGCACAGCAAGTGTGTTTGTCATTGATATCCTATCTTGCTTTGGTTTATTGTGAGATATGGAATGTCTGTGCTTACTCAGACTCTTCCTCTAGGTCTAAACTTTGGTGTCACACCTTCCAGGAAGCCCTCCCTGACTTTCTGAGTCTAGTGAAATCCCCCACATCTGTGCTCCTACAGCTGTAACTGGCTGCTTGTGTGTATTTGCCTGTAGCTCTGTGAGCAGAGGCCATAGGTAGCTGCTTCATTGTTGTATTCCCAGCACCTTAGAATTGTGCATGGCAAATATGAAGTGTTAAAGAAATGTATGATGAATGAATTATTGCTTGCATGACTGAATAATGGAGAGGAGTTTGGCACTGCTTTCCATGCCTCTGTCTGAGACTTGGTTTCTCACTTAGTGAGGCTCTCTTTGTTCACTGTTGGCCTCTGCAAGGTTTCCGATTTTCTGCAGGATCAAGATGCACATTGTCGCCGAAGCAGCCCTTTTTTTATCCACCCTCCATCCCCTAGTTCATCATCCATTTGAAGCAACAACAATGTTATCGTTATATGTCGCAATTATATATAATATAATATAATATGTTATAATTATATATAATATAATATGTTATACTTATATAACAACAATGTTATATAATTATTGAAAGACTGCAAGAATGTTATAGCATTTCACAAATGCTTTTACAGGGAGGAGAACAACATAGGGATGCCTGTACCACGGATATTTATTTTCCCAAAAGCACTTACCAGAGGCTAGTTGTGGAAAGAACGAATCTGTTGGACAACTCTGTTCCTCGGGGAGAGGAGAATCTGATGGGAAAGATCCAATGATGAGAGAGAAGCAAGACACTTCTTATTTTTTGCAGAAGGGAGGGAAGGGAGTAGAGGAAAGATGTAGGTCTTTCCAGGTAGGGATTTGATGGAGCGGATCAGAGATTAATGCATCTGAATATTCATTCATTAATTTCTTTGTTCATCCACTTGCCATCTTTTTTGAGCACCCACTATGTGCTGGGCACCTGCTAAGCCCTGTTGTTACCATGGGGAACAAGGTGAGCATCATTTCTGCCCATTGAAGCTTACACTCCAGACATGTGAACTTCACTGTGAAGGACAGATGTGGTGAGGCTTCTCCCAGGAGACATATGGGTGGACAGTGTGGGTACCAGGGAGTGTGGGACTAGAGGCTAAGCAGCAGCTGTGGCCAGCTCTGGCTGCTCAACCGCCTTTCCCCCATTTCTGGCTTGAATATCCTGATTTCTTGCAGGGGAATCATCTCTCCCTGTCCTTGTGCAGTCATGGTGAGTTAAATCAAAGTGCCTGCTCCTCCTCAGCCACTCAGATCATCTCTCTCCCCTGGGACTTTGAATTTTGAGCTCAGTGACACACACACACACACACACACGCACACACACACGCACGCACACATATAACCCAACAGTTGGGGTGCATTCATCTCAGGGGCAGAAGCTTGCTGAGGCTCTGAGTCATTTTTGCCATTTAGACCCCTGCAACTCTCCTGGCTGCTGCCCTTTTTTGAGAACAAATTACCAGTCTTTCCTTTGATTTGGTGAATTATCTGATAAACTTCAGATAAATTCCCTTCCTGTGTATGCTAGCCACAACTTCTGTTGCTTGCCACCAAAGACCTCTACTTGATCAGTGGCCTTCCTGGGCGCTGCTCAGCTGCACCATGTGTTAATGTCAATGACTGACAATGCCGGTCCGGAATAGGGCTTCTAAACATTCCTATCACTTCTCTCTGAAAACTCCACACACTTCTCATAATATGATTTTTTTCTCGACTTTTCTTCAATGTAAGGATTAGCAAAACTGTTTCTGTAGCGGGCCAGGCCAGAAGGTACATATTTCGGGTTGTGTGAGCTATATAAGGTATTAATTTTCTATGGTGAGGAACAGTTTATCACAAACTTAGCAGCGTTAAACAACACATGTTTACCATCTCACCAGCTGAGCAGGATCTGGGCATGACTTAGCTGGAACCTCTGCTGGGGTTGCATAAGCTGTAGTCAAGTGAGTGACTGGGCTGCAATAACGTTATGGCATTTCACAATCCTTTTACAGGGTTGCTAAAATAGTCTTAAAGCAAAGCGATCAAAGGAGTGATATCCCACCACTTTGCTGAAATCTACTGGTCAAAATCAAATCATAGGTTCTACCTAGAACCTATTCCAATATTCAAATTGGAGGGTGTTATACAAGGTCATAACTCATTGGTGGGGGGTGACCTTAAGGTGTCTTGTAAAGTCTGTTGCAACTGTTAAACTCTGCCTTTGTAATGCAGAAGCCGCTGAAACCAATGAGCATAGCTATGTTCCAATGAAACTTCATTTTTTAAAAAATATTTTATTTATTTATTTGACAGACAGAGATCACAAGTAGGCAGCGAGGCATGGAGAAGCAGGCTCCCTGCTGAGCAGAGAGCCTGATGCGGGACTTGATCCCAGGACCCTGGGATCATGACCTGAGCTGAAGTCAGAGGCTTTAACCCACTGAGCCACCCAGGCACCTGAAACTTCATTTTACAAAAACATGCTGAGGGCTCAGTTTGGCTGATGGATTATAGTTTGCCAACCCCTGATTTTTAGAGTAATGTGGGCCTGCCCCAGAAGATTTTTGCTAAAAAAATGATTGAAGTAAAACATACTGGAAAAAATGTTTTGAACACCATGGTTTGTATATTTGATTAGGTTTCCTTCTTCACTTTCATTGCTAGGGAACTCTGAGCCAAAGTACAACATCCATACCAAGTGTAAAGGACTCTACAGTATGCATTTTCTTTTTTTTTTTTTTTTAAAGATTTTATTTATTTATTTATTTATTTGACAGAGAGAGAGATCACAAGTAGGCAGAGAGGCAGGCAGAGAGAGAGAGGAGGAAGCAGGCTCCCCACGGAGCAGAGAGCCCGATGCGGGGCTCGATCCCAGGACCCTGAGATCATGACCTGAGCCGAAGGCAGCGGCTTAATCCACTGAGCCACCCAGGCGCCCCAGTATGCATTTTCTGTATTTGTCTCATTCCTGGCTCCATTCAATGTTCTAATCTTGATTCCTCATCTTTCATGCTGACATGATTCATGTCATCTTGCTGCATTGCGTGTGTCTAAGTCCTCTCTGTATAAGGTGGGGAGAATGTCTTATAAAGGAAAATATAATTGTCCTTTAGCATGTAGGGTGCATTGGAATATGAATTTCCCAATTCCAATGTTGGAATAACCTCTATACTCAAAGTAGGACAAATAGCAATTTAATGGACGAATATCCATGTTCCCCTCTGTTATTAAGGCTGAGGAGAGTTGAAAGATTCTTCCTCAGCGAATATTGTTGGTTTCTTTTAGTTTATTCCAAGGTTGGGCTTAGAGAAGAATATTACTACCAGCTCATGGACACTGTAGGCTGTATTGGATGCATCTGGGTAGGGCTTGGGCTGGGGCAGAGATTCTGGCTCAGCATTTCTGGACCTTTGAGATCACAAGCTACATCCTACAAGGGTGTCATTGTGTGTGGCGCTGCGGTGATGATTTCACTGCTGGGCAGTCTCGCTCCAAGATTTCTTATGGGCTGGGGAAGGCAGGTGGAGCATGGTTCTCTGGTGAAATCATCAGGTCCAAACTGCAGCTGTTAGCCTCACCCTATAGACCCAGGTCCCAGTCTCATCTCCTGGGGTGGAGGTGGTAAGGGGCAAGCAGCCTGCTTTAGTCAGCAGTGGTGATGCTGGCCAGCAGGCCCAGGAGGTCCGAGGTAGCAAAGCTCAGATGATCTTCCCAGAGAAACCTGGTCCTTTCCATGGAGCTGAATCATGAGACCAGCTTTCTGAGGCCAAAGGACTTTAGCTGCCCTGCTCCTTCCAAACTATGGATGCCCTGGAATCTTAGGACTTTTTCTGGGGGGTGATGTGCGCATGACTGAAATGTCTCCTGAAGTGTCTAGCACAGGAGGAATGAACCCAAATGAACTAACTTAGGGAAACATATATTGCATGGCTCCTTGCAGATAGTTTCTTTTATCCAGCAAATATGTACTAATTTTCCTAGAAATCCAGTATAGCATAATGGTTAAGAGCAAGGGTTCTGGAGCCAAGCTGCCTTTGACACTAACTAGCTCTGTGATCCTGGACATGTTACGTAACTTCTCTGTGTTTTCCTATATATAAAATGGGGATTGAAGCAGATGTGGATTCTCTGTAATGTCCCTACTTTTCCTCTTAATTTGGTCTCCGTGGGAGAAGCTAGTTGCCATGTCACGAGGACACTCAAGCAGCCTAATGAAGACAGGCGTGTGGAAAATCCGAGGCCTTCTGCCAACAGCTGTGTTAGTGAACCATCTTGGAAGTGAATCCTCTAGCCCCAGTCAAGCCTTCAGATGACTGCGGTCCACACCAACATCTGGATTATAACCCCATGAAAGACTATGAGCTAGAATTGTACAGTTAATATGCTCCTGGTTTCCCAATGCTCAGAAAGCATGTGAGATGATAAATGTTGTTTTAGGTCACCACACTTTGGGGTAACAGTAGATACGCAATAAGAGATAACCTAATACAGACCTTTTATATGTACAAGACAGACATGGTTTTGACTACATGGAGGTTATATTCTACTACAGCATAGAAATGAGTAATGCATTTTCACAATACAATGTGAAAAGTGCTCTGGGGAAAGCATAGGATGTGATGGGAGGATACAGGAAGGATATTGGATTTAGGTGGTGGTCAGTAATCTAAGTTGCATCTGGAAAGGTGAGCATAAGTAGAGAAGCCTATTTCAGGAGAAGGAATGGCATGTGCAAAGGCCTGAAGGTGAGAGATGGTAAGTAGGGACAGGAGTTAGAAGAGGGCCAGATGATATTGGCCACTGGGCTCTGTGATAAAGGAATTTGGACTTTGAAGTGTTTTAGGCAGGATGGATAAGGCTTGCATCGTGAAAATGTCAATCAGACTATGCATTAGAGTAGACTAGAAACAAAAGAAAACCTAACTATTTATTTCTATTTATTTGTTCTATGCTGATAGCATATTACATTATCAGATATATGCAGACTTATTTTTTTAAATAGAAGTCACTCTGAATATATGGAATATACTTGTTTTACTTAAAATAACTTTAGGTTGTAAAGATTTTCTCATTATTACCATTAAATACAGTCTTATATGATGACAAGGTTTATCTGAATGCACCACAATTGATTTAACCATCTGCTATTGGTTGGTTAGATTATTTTTGATTTTCCACAGTTATAAATACTACTAGGGTAAATGTGAGAGGGTCTCTAAGAATCTTGTATGGTGAATTTTGTTTTCTGGTGGTTTTGAGTAAGAAGTTGAAGTGTGTGTACAGACAGGAGTGTGTTGAAGAGGTGGTAGATTGTGCCCTAATTACCTAATGTATTGGTGACATCATTCTTGGTATTTTCTGAGACATTCTTGATTTGGAACATTCCACTTCACTGGGGCCATATATCCTGAGTGTTTGTTTGGAAAATATTATCACCCCTCCATGCCATGAACTTCATGCTTCGGCAACATGGATTTACTTTTCACATCCCACACCTGCTATGCTGTTCTCACTTCTTTGCTTAGGCTGAAGCCTCTGCCTGGAATGCCTCCTTCTCTATCTTATCTGCCTATGTCCTTGTCACCATTTTTCGGACTCTTCTGAGGCATCTCCTCCAGCAGGTTTTCCTAATCTTGTTCTACCTCAGACTGGGTTAGGATCTTCTTCTCCATGCATCAATAGTGTCCTGTGCTTACTTCTTCCAATGAACTCAGCATTTTATGGCTCTTGCCCACCCAGCCATGAGGTCCTGGAGAGAAGATGATGATAGATTTCAAAAACAGAACAAACTATTACTTTATATGATGACTGAATACTTTGGGGATTGAGCAAAATTTTAGTGCAAGGGTCAATGAATCAATGAGCCCCAGTGGAAAAGGTGAGTAGTTGGGCTGCCCTGAGGCTGGGGTTTTGCTAGACAAAGCTAGCCTATCTGGGCAAAGAAATGGAAATTGTCAGGACAGTTGAAGTGGTGGACCATGGGGTGTGGACTGGTCAGGAAAGAAGTGAAGACAGGAAGGGCTGGCAGAGTGAATGCAGAAGAATCAAGAACCAGAGGGCTCTGTGAATTTGAAGGACTGGTGTGGTGACAGAAATGTCAGGGCTGGGATCATAGGTCGTGGTGCCTGATACTGACAAGATGAAGCAGCAGGGCCACTATCCTGCAGCTGGCAAGTGGGGAGCTCTCAGGTAAGAACATCGTCCCATTTGGGTGCCACCCCCATACTTTTTCTACTGCATCATGCTGTTTGTAGGGAGGGGGGCTTTCCAAGTTGGAGACACAATTGGGAAACTTGATTAGCACCTATCATTAGTGACACCTAGGCATTTTGAGTGTACTGGTGTCTACAAATATCTTTAGAGGTACTTTTCATTGTAGGCCACATCTGCTTGAAGTGAAAGGCAGTTCAATGCTTTTCAATGCTTAAGCATTGAAAGTCAGTTTTGCTTTTTTTTTTTTTTTTTTTTTTAAATGCTCTTGACTCAGTTCAAGATCAGAGCTAACAGACCTTGTAATGGGCCAGATCAAAGTCATGATCAAATGGCAAATTGGTGCAAACATCAGGACCCCCTGCCACTGAAAGACTCTTATTCTTTTCTTAATTACATAAAACTAGGCAGTTTTCTCTACTCTTTTGTTTCCCCTTCTCCCCTTCTTTTACTGGACATAAAGTAACTGTATACGTACATAAACATATTGCATTTTTTAAAAACTAAATGGCCAAAGGCATGTTTTGATTGATATCAAATGGAGATGGGCTGGCGGAAAATGCTTGTTCTTTGAGAATACCCGCTTTCTCCATTCATGACCTGTTCATTCAGTTCTCATCTCTATATTCCAGTAAGTTGTTTTGCTTTCACTGTTTAAAAAGAAAAAACAACATAAAAATCCTTGCATACCTTGTTTGATTGGAGAATTTTTAATAGTTTTCATTTATCATTATCAAACCAAGGACAATTTCATAACTTTTTTGTACATCGTTGTTACAAAGAGGGCGATCTGTCTTTAAGTAGGGATAAATTACTCTAAAAGAAATGAATCCTAGGTAGTTTTCCTTCAAGTCAAGTATCTTGTTGTTTAAATTAACTTCTTCTTTAAAAAAAAAATAAACTGCCATGTAAAATCTATCCTGAACCTGTCTGCTTCTCTGTTGCCATGACTCCCACTCTTGTCCATACCATCATCTCCTTCCTCTGAAGTTGCAGGAGCCTCCTCAGTGGCCTTCCTCTTTCCAGTGGGCCTCTTCCAGCCCATTCTTTGCATGTAACTAAAGCGATTGGTCTAAAAACAAAATTGGGTCACACCCTGCTCCCACATTTAATCCTCCAGGGGCTTCTCATTACACCTGGAGCAAGAACAACACTACCTCCTATAGCCCCAGTGGTCCTCTGAGACGACGTCCCTCCTTCACTCCTAGCCCACCTCTGCTCCCCCATCTCGCCTGTGTGTTTCTGGAACAGACCAAGATCTTTCCCACCCTGTGGTCTTTGCTCTGGCTATTCTGCTGACCTGGAGGGCTATTTCCTATCTTTACATGTCCTGCTTCTCCCATCATTCAGAGTCTCCACAACTGCAGAATCTAAATCCCTCTCCCCCAGCTGCTTTTGCACAAACCTGCTTTATTTTCTTGAGAGTGCTAACCACAAGGAGATCCTATGTGATTTATTTACTTGTTCACATGTTTGTTGTCTGTCTTTCCCTGTAAGGATGTCAGCTCTGCAGGAGTAGTTTGCTGTCTTCTTTGTTTGAGTCTGCACCGGCAGCCCTGAGAACAGTGTTAGGCACATAGTAGGTGCTCAGTAAAGATTTACTGATGGAATAAAGATCAATCAGCAATGAAAGTCAAGCATGTTTAAATAAAAATGTACGTCAGTTGGAGAAGAGGTGAGTCAAGCATTTGTGTTGTATGCAACAACGTATTTTTAATTTATTGGCCCTTAGGGGAAACCTACTTTCTCTCGCCATAAAATCAAACTTAAAGGAAAAAGTCATTAAACAGATTTAAATGCTTGACTCAGGATGAGAAGAACTTGTTGTCTATGTCTCCAGTCAGGTTTCCACCAGGGAAATTAGAGGGGAATTGAGATAACATTTGGTGCTGGCCTGCCAGAGGCTGGGGCTGTGCTGGGCTCATGAAAATCATAATAAATGGCACTTACTGTGGGCTTACGTGGTCATATCAATCTCAGCACACATATGACGTCCTTTATGTTAATTAGTCCTCACAATGATTCTACAAAATTGCCACTACCACGGCCTACACTGTACTTGCCTGAGGTTTCAATCCCATTCTCTTTGACTTTGAAGCTTATTATCATATAACCTTATATATGACACACACAGCGACCATTAAGTATCTGTTCACAAGGGCAAGGCCCAGGCTTTAGGTAAAGGTATGTTCATCAACCAGGATCGAAATGCAGTCTCTGCTTCTCACTTCAGGCCGTATAACCTACTGATTGGTTTCAGCCATCTCCTACCTTTAGTTTTCTGGTTTGTTCTCCCGGGAGCAGATGTCAAATGAACTGTGTGTTTGATTTCATCTGTTCCTGGTAAATCAAAGGCCTGGAAAATTTTTGCTGACTCATGGAGTGTGATGTTTGATGCTTGGCATTGGAATGCTATATGCCATTTGCAAAAATACCTCAAATGTTTATTGCAAGCCCACTAATTGTCTGATATTCTCAGTATAGGATTGTTCTGTGGGTCCTGGTGTCAGATAGAACTAGGTTCAATCCTGGCTCTGTCACCGACTACCTGTGAGACCATGCCTTTTGAAGGCCCCGTTTATGTGTGTGTGCATGCACCCAGGAAACAGAAGTTGCCCACTTCATAGCCTATGCACGATCATGGCCATGCCCTCCACATGGTGCCTATAATTAGCCCTCAGTAAGCATTAGCTATTGTGATATTTTTATTATCATTATTACATCAAACTTAAGGCCTGTCCAGACTGCAGAAGAGGATTGGGGACACAATGATGGGTGGGTTTTTGTGGCCCAATTACAAAGGGGAGCTTTAGATCAATAAGACCAAATATCCTGACTGCTCATGGTTTCTACATCTATAAAACAGCAATGATAATAACCTCCTATGGGCATAAAATGTAAATAAAAACACCTGTAAGGTTGATGTTAATGATGGCTAATATTGATCGAACCCTTAACATGTTTTGGATGTTGTTCTAAGAATTTAGCATATATTAACTCAGTAAATTCACATGACAAACAGTCTGAAGGAGCTGCTGTCGTGGCCTCCGTTTTAGAGATGAAGGACTGGAAGTAAGTGTGTGTCTGGGGTATCGCAGGGATTAACTAAATATTTATTCCATGTGGAGATCTCTCAGGGGAAGAAACTTTTTATTATTGCCAGAGTGCGAACTGCTACCTGGTAAATAATAGGTGCTCACTGAATTTTTATTGTTGAATAAATGAGACAGAGCAGAGTTTGATCTATCCCGTTAGGGCTCCACAGTAAATAGGTTGGCTTTGTGTTCTGTAGAACATAGGGGACCTTCAAAAGGTGTTGTCTCACAGTTAATAAGTGACAGAGCCAGGATTCGAACCTGGTTCTGTTGCAACTTCTCAAAACTTCTGGGGCTGGGAACGAGCCACCATAGAGAGTCTGGAAATGCATGAGTGTGATTGCGTTCCGATGAAACCATTTCCAAAAACTGGTGGCAGGACAGATTTGGCTGCAGGCTGGAGTTTGCCCAGTCCTCATAAGGATGCTGATGCTGATAGATGGTAACACTTACTTACGTGCATATTCTGGGCTAGGAACAGTTCTAAGTACTTTCAGACATTGTCTCCTGAGGAATGGACAAGGAAATTGTGTTCATCATGAAGTCTAAATATTTTGTCCAAGTCTGAAAGACAACAGAGCCCTGGATAAGGAGATAATGTTAAAGATTCTGAACATTTTCCAGATGAGTGTATGAATTAAGTCTAGATCCTTACTACTCAATGTCTACTCCATGGGCCAGTGGCATCAGCATCATTTGGGAGCTTGTTAAACGTTGGAGTCCTCACCAGACCTCTTAAGTCAGAATTTATATTTTCATAAGACTCTCAATTGGTTCTCACGCATATTAAAATCTGAGAAGCCAAACCAAGCAAAGCAAAAGACCAAACAGTGTTTAGTTCCCTGAAGTTTTTAGCTGTTGTGAATAACATAGTGAATAATAATAATAATAATAAGACTAAGCTTTTCATTCATCTTGTGGGTGTGAGCCGATTGATAGCCTGTTGCTGTAGAACACGAGAGGCAGGAACACGTCTCGCATGAGGAAAGATAAGTATAATTGCCAAAGAGAAGCTTTATTGTCTAATAACCTTTGGAGGCTCCTTGGAAAACGCAGCGAATGACTTAATAATTTTTAACATAAAGGCATTCAGAATATACATGAGCTGGCAGTTTCACCAACTGGAGATAGAATTCAGTTGCTTGTGCAGAGATTAAAACCCAGTTTGAAAATTGTCAGAAGCTCCCAATCCGAGGCAGGAAGAACCGTGTTCCATTTGGCGTCTTTCTTGTGACAGGACCAGGCTCGGCAACCCCTGTGGCAGCCTCTCCTGGCTGTGGCTTTAATCTGATTGACAACCAGATCTGCACACAAAGGGCAGTGAGAAATCGGTCTGCTAACAAGCTCCTTGCTCTCCAGTCTCTGGAAGAATGTTGACTGACAGGGACACAATTAAAAGGGGATTGATTTATTGAACTGGAATGCTCTGGCCCCCCTAATCTCAGCATCTCTCTGCTTGCAATCACCATTCCCAAACAAGAGTCAGCCTACACAAACGAAACCCTCGTGATCACCAGGGAGCCAAAGACACTCTTAGTTTACCAAAGGTAGCTCAGCCCTAGAAGCCCATAAAGAAAAACCACATAAAAGAAGTCCTTTCCTGCACCAGGGCCTGGATAAGGATCTGGAATTCAGCAGGGAAGGATGATCTAAACAAAAAGCAAGCAATGGTGATGAAAACTGCTAACCTTGGCTGTGGGTGGGGGTGTAGGAGGGAGAGGATTGAGAAGAGTAAATGGGCAAGCAGCCCTATTTTTGTCTTTTATATAACGAAACTGTAAATTTCTCTTGGGAATCACAGGGTCATTGAGCACCTGGAATGTTGATGGGGATGCCGATGGGATTCGAGGGAAGAAAAAAGTCTGTGGATTTGAATTCAGTGCTTCCTTTGAACTGTTTCATTGAACTGATGCAGTTGAATCTCAGCGATGTGTCTGCCAATAATTATTTATAGTTGCTGGGATTGGAGGGGCACCCCAGCATTTTTCCCTCTCTTGTTCACCAGTTATGAACTGATGAAGAAGTAAAACAGAAGACTTGGCACCTGGGGAAGCAAACTGCAGTACCATCTTTTTTACTCATAAAGTAGAAAATGTAGACTGGTAGATTTTTTTTGCTCCTGAGCCCTCGACCTAAAAAAGACTTACCTTCCCGAGTCATTGCAGCTCTGGACGGGCCCTTGTGAAATGTCCTGTACTGAGGGGCAGAACGCAACAGGTTCCCTACAGACAGGCTCACTCTCAAGAACAGGAGAAAAGAAAGGAGCTGGGCAGGATGTGTCTGATTTCTCTTTCCAAACTCACCAGATTACAAATATCACTTTCTCCCCTGGGCGTCATGAATGAGGGGACAGTGAGAACTCAGGAGTGAAGTGGGATTTTTTTCCCATGAAAGCGATTGTCATCCATGAGGAAGAAGCACCTTCCACTCCTCTGCGAATGAAATAATTAACAGAAATAATATTAATAATGACAAGAGTTATAGTTTATGAAATATTTACCCTGTTTAGGCTTTGGGCAGAATACTCTACCACATCGATTCTTCATGACAACACATCGAGATCGCTTTCTCATGTCTCTCTCACAGGAGAGAACAGAGTCTACAGTCTACAGTCCATGGGCACACAGCTACTGAGGAGAACTATGGGACAAGCCCAGCTTTACTGGCTCCAGAGCCTGCCATAGCAAGCAGGGTCTGCTCTATATGTGGAATGAACAAAGGGAATGAAGGGATGAGTGAATGAGGTGAAATCTGAGGGAAACTGGGTGGAAGCTTGGCCATGGAACAATCTGTGCAGTGTTGTAGGTCTGGCCATCTTTCCCCTAACTCAGGGGCTGGCCCTACAACCCTTCATCTGAATGTCCTGCCCTGCCAGGCCAGGCCTGCAAGGGCCCAGCAGGTGAGTGGTGGAGCTGGTCTGGCTGCCCCAGGAGCCCAGCATCAGGATGTGCTGAACAGAGAGTCCTGGGCATCTCCTTGTCCTCTAGGCCAGCATTGTTCCCTTGGTTTGGTCTTCGATTTTATTCTAGATGGCCAGCGGATCTGCTCTGACTGGCCTTCCAGATGGCCTAAATGCCACTGGCCAGAGAAGCAGTTGGACAAAAACCCCTTCCTCAAAGGGAGTGGGCTAAGCCATCTCTGTCCGAGTAGAGTCCCACTCATGGGTGAAGCAAAGGTCCGACTCCCGGAGGCTGACATTCAGCTTCCCCTCTTCTGGTGGGAATTTGGCAGTCCTCTGTGCATCTGGCCACCACATTTCCAGACATCCTCTTACCACAGGGTATTACCAGATACAGAGCCCCCATTGCCTTGTTCTCCTCTGCTAGCCCTTCATACCTGGAGATTTATCTTATATCCTTGGAGCAGCCATAGCTCTCTATCGGTGCGTCCTCCCTCCAGGAGAGGACCCGGTACCTGTCTCCTGCTCATCAGCCTGACCTCCTCATTTGCAGTCATGCCAGCCCTGGCTTTGGCTTCTGTTACCTTTATCTCTTTCTCTGGAAACTTCTGTCACTTCTAGTTTTCCCATTTTCTCCTCCTACCTCAACCTTTTTTTCCCCCCAGGACCCCTTTACCTTCTCAGCTTTCTTTTCAAAGATGTTGTTTTTTTCTCCTTATTTGGTCCACTGTGACCTGACAGGGTGGCTGAAGCAGCATGCTGGTGATAGAAATGTGTACTGGTTTTCCACAGATATATACATATATATATATATATATTTTTTTTTTTTTTTGAATGGGGCATTTGTAATGATTTCTGTGGTTTAGCCAAAAGGTTAACAATTTTCTATTTAAGAATCAACCTCCCTAAATGAAACATTTTGGTGCTTTCTTTTGTTTTCTTTGCCTTTTTTTTCTTCTCATTGTAGTCAGGTCTCCACATGCTCCACACATAGAGGCTGTCCTGGAGGGCTTCCTGAGGGATGCTTGTCAAGTGCGCTCTGCTTCGACTCATGCCTTAGGAACGCTGATTTCATGGACAGCGAGGAACATGCAGTTCTTTTGTCTTTTTAGGATTCTCTCTCAGAGAAGGGATGTCAAAATGAGGTGTCGCTGACGGTGTGACACTTGGAGATGAAACTAGAGTGGTGTCAAGTCAGGGGTTCATTTGTACTTGAACCCCTCCAGGATTGGTCTCTATGGAAATGAATGTTCATGGAACAAAAGAAGACCAAGCAACTCCGAATTTGTTGCGGAGACCCCGACTCTAAACCTAGTTGGCAAACTTCAGTAGATCCAGGCTCTTCTCCATAGATATTTTCTTTTCTTAAGCTAAGTGGTCCCAAGGAGTCTGGAGGGGGCGCCATTCCTACTCCCACCTGGATCCCCATTACCAGGCTGGGATACCCATACTCAAGTGGCTCTGGGTATTGCTTGCTGAGATTCTGACATGAGAATTCCTATTGGGTAAAACCCATGTTTGCTGAGAACGTGACTTGGTGTCTTGTCTTCAGCAGCAGATGCTGAGCCCAGGAGGGCTGAAGCAGATGGGACACTTGATGTAACATAAGGAGATGACTGGTTGTAGCGGGGAATGTGGAAGGGCAACCAGAACATGGTGGAAAATTATCTGCCCCACACAGTGTTTCCTTTCCCTGGGGTTTTCAAGATCTTTAATAAAGAGCACATTCTCGAGGCAAGAAGCATTTCTGTGGAATCAGGGAAGGTGCTCACTCGTGGATCCATGGCATCCCAGGTGACCCAGAAGTGGGTGGACCAAAGTAGCATGGAAAGCTCACCTGTCAGTAACTTGCAGAGGGTTTGGTACCCATGAAAGGCATGGAGTATGGTTTCTGACTAGTTCAAGTCCATTTTTTTGGTGAGGTGACTTGAAGGGGATAAATTTCTTATCCTGTCTGAGAGATTCTTGGGGGCAGAGTCCTAAAATCCATCTTTTTTGTGTCTCTAATTCAGTGTTGATGCAACAATTATTGATTTAAATTGAGGTACACAGAAATAGAGGGTGACTTCTTTATGGAGGAGTGGGTCCTACAGGCTATGTTGTTTCTCGTACTTGGAATGACACAATATGCTCTTCTTCCATGTTCACATTTGATCTTCATCTTGGAAGATAAACCTCAATAAACTTGTAGACAGATAAAGAAACTGGGACTCAGAGAGGGTGGGTGGCTTCCTGAAGATCACACAGGCAGAAAATGACAGAGCTCGGACTTGAACCAGAGCTCCTGGATCCAAGTTCAGTTCTCACTTCGTCTCTTACACCAGGCACCCCCGTGCACTCTTACAACTCATCAGGTTGGACAGGAAGAACCTGGAGAGATGGGTTGCAGAGCCTTCTACATTAACTTTTGAAGAAAAATTATGTATTTTGAGAGTATGAACTGATGCCAGGACCTGTTCTTTTTTTTTCTGAAATTATCATCATGAAATGTTTTAGTCATACACAGAGAGCTGAGAATCACCAGACTCGCTTCTAAGGCAATTCCAGGATCCCAAAGCTTGGAACCATCAGAAACCATTGATCACGTGGACCACCAAACCAGAGTATGTCAATCTCTCTGAAATTGGAAAGATTCTTATATGGGTGTCCACCCCACTGGGAAGATGGCCATTGGTGGTGGTGGGGTGTTGTCTACCATTTGTTGCCTTCACTATTGTCAGGCATCGATCCCTGTGTCCCATCCCATGCAGCATATATGAGATTTCCTCCTGGTGACAAATGTGGAACTGAAACTTGAAATTGAAACAAACACCCATAAGCTGCAATCTCGGCCATGGTGCTCTCATGCCTTCAAGTAGATAGCTGGTGATTGAAAGGGGTTGAACAGGAATCCAGGAGCAAGTGTGGCTAAGTGCCAAATGGCTAGCACAGAGGGAATCGCTGTAGCAGTTGAGAAAGAGGGGACGGTTTCTGAGATGCTGTTGGTGCTGTTCAGGGGTTGTCAGGTGGCCTGGCCACTAGGTCAATCAGGCAGCTGCTGGCGGGAGGCCCTTCTGGGCAGCTGGGGAAGGATGATACCTCATAGGCAAACCGTGCCAACAATGGCCACTTCGTCACCAGCCCCCTTTCAGGTCAGATTTCAAAGACTGGCTCAGGGCCACTGGCTGGGGCGCACGACTGTGAGATCATGGCTGAGCAATCTGACTCTGAAAAAAGTAAGGACCAACTTGGGAGTTTTATCGCATTTCTGCCGCCCAGGCATGAAGTCAGCTGGACTGCACGTGACAGAGAGCGATCCTCTTGTAATTAGCAGAGGTGTTTTTCTTTCATGTTCTGCCTGGATTCGGTGTGCTGCGAGCGCGTCCGCTCCCTCCCAGCTACCCCACAGCAGTAGCGGAGGTGAGTCATAGCCATAGAATTTGGAAAGCTCGTCGGGGGATGGAGGGTGGTGGAGAAATATAAATTATCGTTATCATCTTTCAGGCACAGTCGAGTTAATTATTGCACTTTGCCCAGCTGCATCATGCCTCCGCTCACCCAAGCCATAAATGATGCTTTTAGCGGGAAAGGCATAGATGCCCTACTAGGACGGCAGCGCTGGAGGCCCCTTGCTCTTTTGGGGGAGGGTAGGGCACACTAAATTCCCAACACTGCTGCTCCCCAGCTGGGATCTGTGTGGATTTGCTCCGAGACACTTGGGTGTGAGCAGGGTCACGTTTTCTTTATTTTTTTTTTTCTAGAGCAAGTAAGTCTGGCTTGGTTCTGCACCTGCCAGAACTTCTGGGAAACCCGTTCTTCGTGATGTCTTTTTTTTTGGAGGGGTGGTGGTAAGGGTTTTTTTCCCCTCTCTTCCTTGGGAATTAGGTAACTCAGCAAGATTGAGGGCAAGTTTCTAGGCATGGGTCCACTGTGGAGAAATCCTTGCTCGTGGTTGGCAAGCGCCATTTTGAAGGGAGTCTCCTAATTCCCTCCTTCCCAAACCTGGTCAGGGGGCCTCATGTTTTCTTTAGTGCACCCCTAGGTCACCATCCTCCCCATTCTGTGCTCCAAATCTCTGCCCTCAGAGGCTTTCAGACTACGGTCCTTCTCCTCAGGGGAGACAATAAACACTTCAGGTTCAGCGACCTACCCTCTGTCTTCCTACGTTCAGGCGAAAATTAACTTATCTCTCTCAGCCTTTCTTTAAACAAAACAGACAAACAAACAAAGGTTAAGTTATGTTAGATTTTCTCTTTGGCTATTTGCTCAGAAAAGGAGAAAAATGACCTTTCAGTTCTTTGAGTCTCCTCTAGGAGAACAAGAGAGAGCTCCTTCTCCATGAGTTTGTCATCACTCTGGCTCCTCCATCTTGAGCCTCTCTGAGGCTCAGTTTCTCCTTTAAAGGTGAGATATACATCCCTTAGGGCAGTGATGTTGTGAGGATGAAGTGTCCTCTGACAATGATGTGTCCGGCACTTAGGGTATAGACTTGCCTGGAGTTGGTTCCCAAAGCATGGCTATTGCTAGAAAACTGTGACCTCTGGGATGATGCCCATAGCCTCTTCATCCTTGAGGACAGGGCTGGAATGTGCTTATCTCAGTCACCTCAGCAACTGGGCCAGTACCTGGCACTCAGTAGACATGGCCTCTAACCTTCACTATAGGAAGTCTCCCCACTCAAGGCCACATCAAGATTTCCAGGAGTCTGAGGCAATCTTGTTTTTTGGGGCAACTTCCTCCATAAAAACATGTGAAAACATAGTAAGGGATTTTCAAGGGCCCTAAATATTTCATTTTATTTTCTGATGTAAAAACCAAATTAATCTTATTCAATCTGAAAAGTTCATATATATATATTGAATTTTAAAGAATAACAAAATTTTTCTGGGTCCCTGAAGTTATGGTGGGCCCTGGCACTGTGCCTACCTGCACAATGGAGAAATCAGCCCAGTCATCACAGATGAAGAAGAGGCATCAGAAGGCCAGCTGGAACTTGCTCAGGGGTTTTGATTTCTTGGTGCCCATATCTAGATGCAGCTTCACTTAGTTGAGAGCAAAGTGACTATGGTGGAGTGGTCTGTACTGAGAGTAGGAGCCAAGGCCTGCTTAGACTGTGGAGGGCCTGTGGAAGCCCCGTCCTGCAGAAGCCACCCAACCCTTCCCAGCGTGTTCACCTCAGAGCACCGGCATCAGCGGTTCCCTCCCTTCATGGTTCAATTGGCCTTTGAGGAATAATTTCTCCAGTCAGGACATGTGCACATTTCCAATGGGAGACTTCCAAGGCACCCCTGGAGACCCTATGCTTTTTTTAGGATGAACCAGGTGGAACTGCCAGTTGTGTGAGTCATGAGTTGTTACTAATCATTATGTGTGGTTCAACCTGGTTCATCAATTATCCAGTCTTGAGTGTGGGTCTCACCATCAGTGTGTAAGTTCCTCGTGCATAGAGGCTGTGATTTGAACGTGGCTGGGTCTCCAACAGCTGTCTCACTGTCCTCTAAGTATTTCTGGGGTGAATGGATAATTCAACCTGAAGGGAAGATCATCCCTATTGCATACACTCTGCCCTGCTTATAGAGCTGTAGGGTTCTCAAACTGGAACAGGCATCAGAGTTTTCTGTGGGACTTGTTGAAACATAGATCACTGGGCCCCATCCCAGGGTGCTGATTCTGGAGGTCTGATCATTAGCATTTCTAATGAGTTATCAGGTGAAGCTGGTCCTAGACACCATACTTTGAGAACCTCTGTTTTATTTTTTTTAATTTAATTTTATTTTCTCAGTGTTCCAAGATTCATTGTTTATGCACCACACTCAGTGCTCCATGCAGTACATGCCTTCCCTAATACCCACCACCAAGCTCACCCAACTCCACACCCCCCCTCCCCTCCAAAACCCTCAGTTTGTTTCTCAGAGTCCACAGTCTCTCATGGTTCATCTCCCCCTCTGATTTCCCCCAATTCATTTTTCCTTTCCTTCTCTTAGTGTCCTCCATGTTATTCCTTAAGTCGCTCCATAAGTAAGCGAAACCATATGATAATTGACTTTCTCTGCTTGACTTATTTCACTCAGCATAATCTCCTCCAGTCCCATCCATGTTGATACAAAAGTTGGGTATTCATACTTTCTGATGGAGGCATAATACTTCACTGTATATATGGACCATATCTTCTTTATCCATTCATCTGTTGAATGGCCACAATCGCCAAACTGTGGAAAAAGTCAAGATGCCCTTCAAGAGAACTTCTGTTTTAGATTAATAGTTAGTTCTCTCCTGGGAATGGGAGGAAGATTAGTCCTAAGTGTTAAAAAAAAATCCCCCCTGAACTGGGTTGAATAGTGCCCCACCCGCAAATTCATGTCCGCCCAGTGACTGTGAATGTGATATTATTTGGAGTAAGATCTCTGTAGATATAATCAAGTTGAGATCATATTGGATTAGAGTTGACCCTAAATCAATTATGATTAGTGTCCTTATAAGAAAAGAAATAAAATAAAATGGAAAAAAAAAGAAAAACTTCAACACAGAGACATAGGGAGGAGAATGCCATATGAAGATGGAGACAGAAGGTGGAGCAATACATCTACCAGCTCAGGAACACCAAGGATGGCCAGCAACCACCAGATAAGCCGTGGGACAGATTCTCCATCAGAATTCCCAGATGGGACCCCTCCTTCTGACACCTTGACTTCAAAACTGTAGGCTCCAGAACTGTAAGAGAATAAATTTATGTTGTTTTAACCATTTCAGTTGGTGGTAATTTTTTACAACCCTAAGAAACTAGTATACTCACTAAAATGTGAAAAAGAATTCCACAGAAACCCCCATGCAGTGATTTTTTAAAAGGTTTTCTTTTTTCATGAGAAACTTTAGAGGGTATTGGAAATTACCAGGGTCTGCAGGCTATTCCCATTTGGCAAAGGGGGTCCAGAGCACTCTAAGTCATGCAACCCAAGGGTCACACCCATTCAGGGGTTCCACACAGGGCCGCTCTGCTAGGTTCCAAACCCAAGAGTTTGCTTTTGTGGTTTGGATGTGTGTCCTGGAAATCTATATTTAACAAAGTTCCCAGGTAGCTTATCGATGGTCCAAGACTGCATTTAAAAAAATAAAAAACGGGCACCTGGGTGGCTCAGTGGGTTTAAGCCTCTGCCTTCGGCTCAGGTCATGACCCCAGGATCCTGGGATCGAGCCCCACATCGGGCTCTCTGCTCCATGGGGAGCCTGCTTCCTCCTCTCTCTCTGCCTGCCTCTCTGCCTACTTGTGATCTCTGTCAAATAAATAAATAAAATCTTTTAAAAAAATAAAAAAATAAAAATAAAAAACATAGGTGGAGGGATGGAGTATGTATAATTTTAAAGTTGGCAAACCATACCTTTGACTTTCTAAACAAGAACTTATTTTTTCTGTGCCATCGATCCTTTGGCAATTTGTTGAAGCCTGTAGACGCCTCTCAGAATAGAATATGACTCTTAAATGCATAAAACAAAGCATATAGGATTATAGAAGTAGTCAATTATATTGAAATACAGCAATAAGAATATGTAAAATTCCCAACTTTTCCCCATAGTACCATTGTTTATTAACATACTACATAATGAGAATTAGCAGTGCACCTAATAACTACTATAATTTCAAAGTGATAGAGTATAAATAACATTTTGAAAAGCAGTGACCCTATAAAGTGATAAGAAAAATTGGAGAACAGTGTGGAGATTCCTTAAGAAATTAAAAATAGAGCTTCCCTATGACCCTGCAATTTCACTACTGGGTATTTACCCCAAAGATACAGATGTAGTGAAAAGAAGGGCCATCTGTACCCCAATGTTTATAGCAGCAATGGCCACGGTCACCAAACTGTGGAAAGAACCAAGATGCCCTTCAATGGACGAATGGATAAGGGAGATGTGGTCCATATACACTATGGAGTATTATGCCTCCATCAGAAAGGATGAATACCCAACTTTTGTAGCAACATGGAAGGGACTGGAAGAAATTATGCTGAGTGAAATAAGTCAAGCAGAGAGAGTCAAGTATCATATGGTTTCACTTATTTGTGGAGCATAACGAATAACATGGAGGACATGGGAGATGGAGAGGAGAAGGGAGTTGAGGGAAATTGGAAGGGGAGGTGAACCATGAGAGACTATGGACTCTGAAAAACAACCTGAGGGTTTTGAAGGGGCGGGTGGCAGAAGGTTGGGGGAGCTAGGTGGTGGGTACTAAGGAGGGCACGTATTGCATGGAGCACTGGGTGTGGTGCCAAAACAATGAATACTGTTACCCTGAAAAGAAATTTAAAAGAAAAGAAAAGAAAAGAAAAATCTGTGATCTCACTTCATGCAAAGTCACAGGAACTGCTTATACTCTTGTGGTGTATGGTCCACATTTATAATTGAATACATTTCAGCTAGAATTAGTAGAAACTAGAATTAGTAGAAATAAAGATGAAAATGTCCCCCAACTTCATGGTCTCCTGAACTCTGCTCACATTGCTTTGAAAGCCCATGACCTTAAATTAAGTTAAGAACCTCTGGGGAGCAGCTCTTCATCTTTTTGCTTTCTCAGTGGTGGCTCCCATCATCCTGCAAGGTCACAGCACATTCAGATTCTCCTCTTCTCAGCCACATAAAAATCTTCCTTAGTGGCTGTACGGGGAGGTGGACCAGACATGGGCATTACGGCCAGAAGCTCCATGGGTTCAAATACCTCTTCTCCAATTTATTAGCTGCGTGACTTTCATCCTGTGAGCCCTGGTGGCTACATTTATAGTATCCACTTTGTAAGGCTACAGTGAGGATTTGAGATGATGTATATAAAGTACTTGTAACACAGTAGGTGCCTA
The DNA here is from genome assembly GCF_922984935.1 of Meles meles. NCBI lineage: Eukaryota > Metazoa > Chordata > Mammalia > Carnivora > Mustelidae > Meles > Meles meles. The sequence goes on along the minus strand of NC_060072.1, from coordinate 16,450,439 downwards.
ATATAGACTAAATGTCAGTTATTACAAGCTATAAATAACAGATTAAAAAAAATCTCTTTTAGTATTTCTTCAGTTAAGAGATATTTAAGTTTCAACGAGGAGTGGATGGGAAGAATGAGAATTCCTCAAATCACTCCACGTGGGAGCTGCGTAGATTCATTCATCCAACAGTTTTTCAAAGAAAGTGCTGAGCCCTGCACCTACTGTGTGCACAGCTGAGCCAGAGGAGCACCCAGAAGATGCTGCCAGAAGCTGCATCAAGTTTAACCTTTCAGGCCTCCTGCCATCTAGCCCACCTGGTTGTGACTGTGGCAGTGACTGGGCCAGGCAGAAGGCAGGTGGGGCTTGCAGTAGCTTGATAACTTCTGGAACATGGCTTGTGCTTTGGCTGGTGTGGGGCCAGGCTGTTGAGAGGCAGGCAGATAGGTGGAGATACTTTCTACCACACTGATCCAGGCTGCCCTCACGGGGGCCTGCTCCTTATAAAGCCCATGTATGTGTGTGAGGGCCTCTGACAGATGTAGTGGGGGCCTCTACTTGTCAAGTTTCCACTGACCATTCTCTGGCCGGCAGGGGGCCAAGCCCTCCTGCACTCACTTATTCCCATCCTTGTGAGGTTAGAGCTAGCATTAGAGGTCTTGGGAGAGGCACAGCTTTTGTCCCAATGGAATGAGGGAGTGATGGGTTTGCGATTTTCCTGCTGTCCTCCAGAGTCTGGCCATAGTAGTCAGGCAAACTGTAAGAGTGTCTACCAAGGTGAGAGAGACAGGGAGACAATACTGTGCCTTGGCTCCTGCCAAGGATGAGCTTATTCAAAAGATGAGCTCTCCATTGGTTCTTTGCCTCCCCTGAACCTAGTCTTCCTCTCTTAGAGGATCCCCCTACTCTTTCCTCCAGTTCCTTTTCTCTGCCCAAGGTCAAGATGTTTCCCCTTCTCTGTTGTTGGGGTCAACACCTCTCCCTTCAAGATTCTCCACCTACCTCAAGTGTCTCAAAGCATTTTTCCACAAAAGACCATTACATCTCCAAGTAGAATTTGTAAACTTGTTAATAATAATTCACCAAATCACGTGAAGATTACATGAAATAATGTAAATGAAAGTATTTTGGGAAATGCAAGGTATCGCATAAAATTCATTCCTCCACCCAACCATTTCTGCAACAAACATTTGTGAAGACTTTACCAGGTGCTAGAGATGCCTTCAAGGATTTCACAGTCTAATGAGATGCTAGAAATAAAGTGAGATGCTATAATAAAGTGTGATAAACGCCATGATTGTACAACATCTCATGTGTAATGGCATGGTAAAAAAGGGAGTGATTCATATTACTGTAAATATAATATAGAATATATATATAAAATACGATATAGTATATAATTCTATTATAACATAATAGAATATAACATAGACAAACAAACTCAAAGTGTTCTTCCAAGCATTTTGGAGACAAGTTTTCTGTTTGATTGATCTAGTCCCTGGAACTATATTGACAACTATCTGCAACTTCTCTATGTGTCTATAAAGTCAGATCTGTGTTCAAGGTCTGGAACTTTATCCTTGGGATAGCTTATTTGAATTCTTAAAAATCTCAGTCTTCTCATCTGTTAAATCCGTATGATAATCCCTCATAGGTTTACCATAGATACTGAAAGAGAGTCATTAACTTGTTTGTTTGAGAAATAATTCTTGAGCAACTCCTATGTGTTGGATACTGATGTGGGTACTGGTGTTTTTATGGGGAGTGAGACAGTGGGTTCTTGTTCTCTCAAAACAAATGCCCTGCTGGGGAGATAATTATTGGTATGCAGACCTGTTAATTGGCACCTGCAAGCTATGTAGCACCTTCACTGTAGCCTTTCCTTTCAGATTATCTTCTTTTCTCAATTCCTCTGCACTTTGCCTCAAAATTCTGTTTGGACTCCTTCAGATAGAGGCTGCATAAGGGAAGTCACAAAGTCTGGGAGGAGGAGGCAATCTCAGTTTATGGGCCTGCAGGCTGAGCTAGTGAGAGTCTGAGCTAGTTCAGGCTGTTACAAAATACCACAGGCAGGCTGGGGGCTTAAACAACACACATTGTTTCTCATAGTTCCAGAGCTGGGAAGTCCAACATCAAGGTGCTGGTAGATTTGGTGTCTGGTGTGGAAGGACCTGCAATTACGCCCTCACATGGCCAAGGGAGAGACCATCTCTCTCATTGAATTCCTTCACATTCATGACCCAATCACCTCTCAAAGTCCCCCACCTCCAAATACTGTCACATTGGAGCTTAGGCTTCAACATATGAGTTTGGAGAGGGGGCACAAACAGCTCATTGTAGGGAGAAAGAGTGGGGAACAAATTAAAGATGTTTAAACCAACAAGCAAATATCCTTCTCTTTGCTGCTTTCTGGGACACGCCCAATTTTTTTTAATGACTTCTCTTCTTTGGTTTAGGATTTATTACAAATGTGCTTCCTCTGTTTCTCCTATAATCATGTCATTGAGTGGCCCAGAGATAAATGTCAACAATGTAGCCCTTAAGGAGCCCTTGCGGTGGGGAGAGTCGGGGAGCTGAGTAGGACACTGGCAGACTCATCAGAAGACACATTTATTACACTGTGGGAGGGGTGGGGTGATCCATCCAAGTCCTGGGTCTGGCAGAGTTTACAATCAAGCCATAGGGAACAGAACACTTTTTTTTTTTTTTAAAAGATTTTATTTATTTATTTGACAGAGATCACAAATAGGCAGAGAGGCAGGCAGAGAGAGAAAGGAGGGGAAGCAGGCTCCCTGCTGAGCAGAGAGCCCGATGCGGGGCTCGATCCCAGGACCCTGGGATCATGACCTGAGCCGAAGGCAGAGGCTTTAACCCACTGAGCCACCAAGGCGCCCCGGGAACAGAACACTTTTGCGTCTCAGCAAAGCTTCTCCTTAGCCATTGGGCTATTTTTCCCTGGCTCCTTTGTCAAGCCTGGGTTCCCCAGTTTTGACATTTGTTTTTCCTTTTGGACTTTTCCTCTCATTACAAATAGGTGTTGTGATTTCAAGCTTTGGGAAAGACAGCTGCATTTTAGGCACGGAGCACTAGCTATATACGGCACCTGGGAAAGGAATCCTGTGCGTGGGACACAGAGGCAAGGCCTGAGGTTTGATGGGAGAATTGGGTAGGGCAGGTCAACCATTTGGGAATAGGACTGCGTTTCTGGATTGCTAGGTGGGACTGCCATACAACTCCAAAGGGCTCTGCTCACAGAGAAAGACATAGCTCGTGCTCTGGGCAAAGCTGTAAACTCCCTTCCTTCCATCCCCCGTTCTTTCTCCACCTTCCGAGTTTTTAAGTGGTTGGACTAAGTGCTAATTTACTTAGCAGCTAGGACTGGATCCAAGAAAGGCACTCTTGGGGCTGGAGGAGTTCATCTAAAATTCTGCTGCAGAGATACACGTACAGGAGCCCAGAGTCAGCATTCACTGTGAGGTTGGAAGATGAACTCTGCTTAAAAGGGCTCTGGATGGGGACCCTTCTTAGAATTGGGTGGGGAAATCAGAGGAGACCTTGCTGCTGTGCCTCAAGGATGTGTTTACCTTTCCCCTTTCCATGTTCCCTTCCATACTCAAGGCTTCCTCTTCATGGGTTTCCCATGTGCCAGTGCTGGCATTACAATGATGATAAGGATGGGAGTCTGGAGTGAGGCATAGGTATGTGAACTTCACCGTTCTCTCTTGTGTGCCTTGGCTTAGAGATCAGAACTGCCCAGGGACAAGCACTGGATGGAAGCAAATACTGCTCCAGTAATAGTTGGGTAAGCACTCCATAGCCCCCTTCTCTGTCTACTGCCCTCATCCCTGCTGCTATTACAGAGATCCTTGGAGAGCTGTGCTAGGTACAAGGCTGAGACCTGGAAGCCCAAGCAAGGCTCCTATTGCCTCCCGGCCTCCAAAGCCTAGATGGATTTGTGAAAGAAGTCCCTGTGGTTATCCATCCAATGGTAGATGTGAAGGTGGGACAAAGCTGATGAGGTGGATTTGGCTTGGTCTAATGTGTAGGAAGCACAGGAGAGCGTGTCTGGCAAAAGTCCTGTCCTTGTCCTTGAGCACACATGGTGGTACTGCCCACAAGAAATCACAGCCCTCGTATTCTAGCCCCAGTATCACAAACTGGAAGCCAACTTTGATTCTTCTTTCCCCTCTTAGTTCCTCATCCCTATTCACCAAGTCCTAGCAATTGTAACTCTAAAATATCTTTTGGGTCCATCTGCTTCTCTGCATACCCTCTGCTGCCTTCCCAGCCCAGGCCACTGGAGTCTGACTTCCAACACAACACGTGTATCTTCCTAGGTCTCTGCATACCCTCTCTGCCCCTCCTATCATCAGTGGTCCATATTGCTGCCAAGGAAATGTCTATCTGGTTGAAAAACTCCCCTGCGGAATATTTTCAGTGTCATCCCTTTGTCGTTGGGGGAGGGGAGGAATCTTCTTAAATGTTTCTGACTATTCTAAGAATCCCTGTTTATACTTTCAATACCATCTTTCACCTTGCCTATTCCAGACATAGTGAACTGTTTTTCTTTTTCCCAGGTGGGCCACCTTCTTTCTCGCCTTTTCTCATGCCCTTCCCTCTGTCAGGTACTTTTGCCCCAACCCCACTCCCATTTTAACCAACTCCTATGCAATCTTCACTTGTTTCCTTACCTGTCACTTTTTCCGGAAGCCCTCCTTCCTTTGTATGGGTCGGTGGCCTCTCACATGCTCTGCAGCCGCTATCCCTTTCTGATGATGTATTGTCATGGCCTGTTTATTTGAAATCCCCCCCTGGCTGCTAGAGCAACCTCTGCCACCAACAGGCACCTCCTTGGCTTCTGGTAGGCTACACACACAGAATTCCCCTTCCATTCCACACCATGTGGTTTCACTTCATCTCCTCATGAGTTTGCCTTAAGCAGAAGAAAAGGGACACTAGACATCGTAGTGGATGATGGTCACAACAGCAAAAATTTCTTTTAATATGGAGACATTCCACACGTTGCTGGTTGTTTTATTGGCTCTCAACAAAGCCAAAGGTGAAATATGTCAGCTCTTCAAGTAGTGATCCTGAAAGGTAGAGGAGTAAGGACTGCTTTTTAAGTTATGCTGGAAAACTCCCAAATGGGATGCAACTTCACCTCCTCTCTTCTTTGTTATGGTAGAAATTTGGGAGAAGCCTTGGTAAATATTTTTTTCTGTCTGAAGCCTCAATAGTTCAGCCAGGCTTTCGACAGGAGCTATGTATTGGATGACTCACTGTGGAGCCACTGGGAAGGGTCTGAGATGATGTGCTGTTGACCAGGAGAGGATGCACACACTCTAGATGGCAAGATGATTCTCTCTTACAACCAACCCTTCCTGAGCACCTCTCCTGGGCCATGTTTCTGCTGGGTGCTGGGGCACAGGGAGACTCCCTGCTCTTGAACATCTCACGAGTCCCTAAGTTTTAACATAGGAATGGCTCAGATGACATGGTAGGAGTTGAGAGAATTGAGGGAGCATAGGCAGGGACACAGCAACTACATGAGCAAAACTGGTACAGTCCATTTATACAGGTAAACTTCAAGAAAAACAGCATGTGATTGCCTTGGAAGGTGTCCCTAGGTGGTAGCAATGCCAAGGGCCAGGGTGTCATTGGGAAGCTGTAGGTTCCCCCATAGTTTCTATCAGCACCCCATATTTTTGTACAATCACTTCTCCATTGATGTTAGCTAAAGTGTTATGTAAACATACCCCCAGTCTGCAGATTGTTACCCAAAACCGACACTGGACATTTTGTGGCTTCATTTCCTTTCTCTAATTCCTTGCTAATTTACAAATTGCTGATAGTTCATTCTTTGTTGGAAAATGAGGCACACTGGGCTTGTCAAAGATCTGGGCACAGACAGATGCAGATGCCTGGGCTTGTGCAGACAAGCATATATTTTTATGTTCATACACACATGTATTTCCATATACACTGTGACAGCATATTGTTGTCCAATTCTCTTATGTCATTGGGTAGGAATGTGTAAATCACTCCAGGGACTGAGCAGGCTTGTGGGTCAGACCCTCCCTCCTCCTAGATGCTTGGCAGCCTTCTGCAGACTGACCTAACAAGGTCCTGGCTCAAGACAGCAGGACAATGAGGACTTCAACATTATTTATGACAGCCTCTTTTGTATTGTAAGTGACCTAGGTACCCTGTTTCTGATAGAGGAGTTTACATGCTGAGAAGGCAGGAAGAAATGTGGGTGTGCAGTGATGGATGAGGTGTTCGGGGATGAGAAGTGCAGAGGGGATGGAGTGAGGGGACAGGTACTGATCTTGAGGCTGCTTGCAGTGGTATTGGGACATTTCTTACGAAATCAATGGAGATGGAAATCCTCAGTTTTTATTGTTAATAAATCTACCTCAGAAGCAAGAAAATGATGCTATTAATAATAATAGCTATTAGTTGAAATAGCTAGGGTTTTGAGGGGACACAACCAATATCTTCCCCTCTGATTCAAAAGCAAGAAAAGTTGTGAGGCAGATGGGATCAAACTGTCACCTTCATGTCTGGAGTCAGTACTTTCAATGAGAGCCCAAATGGTCTTCTTAACTCTCTAGTCCAAGACTGGACTTCAGAATTACTGACCTGAGAGTAGACTGGTGTCTGCAAAACAAGACCCTTTGGTAGGTAGGGAAGAATGGGGAAGAAAAGCTAAAATCCCTCTCCTGGGTATCTTTGCTAGATTAGCACCATTCTTTCAAGAAATATACACATTTGTTCTTGTTTGTTAACCACTAACTCACTCTGTCTCCCCAGAGAGTAAGGAGAGGAGGGCCAAAAAGCCAGGTGTGATCAGGGAAATCACCCTCACCGTCTGGCACATGTAGTGTCAGGAGAACTTGTCCCCCTGAATGTTCCCATGCTTTTTTCATATCGAACTATAGGCAGGGTAATGGGAGGGGTCTGTCCCCTCAGGGGAGATGAGGAGTCCTTTGTCATGACAGTTCTACTTTCCCATTTGGGAGGCTCCCCTTCCCATAAACCCCTGCTCTTATGGTGTTCTCCTTGGACTGCTGGTGAGCAGGGTAGACTTTTCTCTCAGAAGGTTCTGAAATGAAGCAAATCATATGTTAACTGAGTCACTACCATGGACATTCTCTTCAAGGCTAAAAAGCTATTCCATTTTCTACTTCCTACCCCCAATTCTATCTAAATATGTTGCCTACTATAGCTCCAAAGAGGTTAATGTCCAGTGGAAAAACAGGAGTGATAAAGGGGATCTGTCAGGACAAAGCCCGACTGACCCAGAATCTCTGAGGTGGGGTGAGGTCAGTGCTGTGAGGGGCTTGTTGAAGGGGCACCAGCTGCTTCCAGAGAGGAGCTGCTGATCTGAACTTGGGGACCTGTGGATGCCACTCAAGGCAGGAGTGAGGCTATGAACGAGGGCAAAGTCTCTCTCCTCTCTACCTCCCAACCTCTCTCTTCCACACTCTTCAAATTAATTACCCCACCAGAACTTCCTAAGAAAAACAACCAAGTCAGAAAGTCAGAAGTCACCCCACTTCTCTGACAGCCCAGCCCAGCCCCGCAAACCCGTATCTCTTGGGCAGTTACTCCCACATGTCACCCAGGCCACAGAGAGACTTCCTGTTCATTCCACTGTGAGGGACATTAGTTGTTAGCACTTTTTGGCAAGGGATCTTGACAATCACCTTGAAAAGGAAAACAGTACTGTGGGTTAGTGGAAAGAATGTGGCTGTGCAGCTAGGCAGCCGTGGGCTCTACTCCCAGCTCTGCCACTTAATGGCTGTGTCAGTCTCCGCGCCACTTAACCTCTTTGACTTTGTTTCCTCATCTGCAAAACAAACAACACAAGGATAATAGGGATCCCACAGAAGAGTTTTGAAAGGCAGGGGATTCAGTGCATGAAAATGTGCCTGCAAGACACAGGGTAGATAGGTTTGACAATTTGGGAAGATTCTACTGAAGGCTAATCTTCCCCTTGATAAATAGCAGAACTTATGTGAAGAGTCTGAAATTACAGAACTCCTTTGGCATTAGCTCTGCATAAGGCAGTTCTTCTGAAACAGTTTTCATTAGGCTTTCTAAGGAATTACCTTTCTTCTGCTCTATGTCCATGCCTGTTTTTTCTCAGCGGTAGCTCCTCATTAAAAATAATTCTGTAAGTACACTCTCACAGTATCCTTTCAGCCATTCCTTTACTGCACTGGCTCTCGTTTGTAATGAATTGTGTATTGGGGTTGCCTATAGGTGGCCATGAAATTTATAGTGTGGACAGAAGTCCATAGGACACAGGAGCCTGGCTGGCTCATGTCTCTATGGCCTTTGTTATGGGCCTGCCCTGCAGGTGACTCAAAGCTCCTTTGTCCTTCCAGACTCTGGAGTTGGATGGAGCCTAAGCAAGCCCAGTCTACCCATATATAAATCGTGCTCTGAGGCTGAGTGTGTTAGAAGGTCTCAGCATGTCGTGTGAATGTTTCCCTATGGTTATCACTCAGGATTATTAGATGCAAGTGACAGATATTTCACAGAAAATGCATGTAGTGAAAAGATATTGAGTAGCTTCTGACATTTATGGAAGACTAGAGAACCAAGTTTAAAAAATGTGTGTATTCCTGGGAGGTGAGGCCACAGCTGAAGTCCCTTGTTGGCATGGTGCCACTACATTGCCCCTGCTGCCACTACTGGACACTGAGATTTCCAGCACTGAAACCTGATGCCACTGGATAAAACCCCTCTGTCTCTGTGTCATTGGATTGCCTGCTCAATATTCACACACCGGAGTTGGAACATCCTATTGGCTGGTTCAAGTCATGGGCCTAGTTCCAGGGACCAGATAACAGGGACAGTCCCCTTTGGCTTTCCTCATGGGATTTGGAGTTCCTCCAAAAGCAGGAAAGTGTTTTGAAGATTAACTTTTGGTATACTGGAAAACTAGGTAGCTTTAATTTATTGTCATGACTTTTGGTTCAACAAACAAAATGTGTAATTGAAATGTGCTCCTCACCCCTACAACTTGGGTATAGAAAAAAAGTACCAACTTGGACTCAACTTCTCTGACCCTTGGTTTCTTCCTCTATGAAATGGGAATTAAAATATCCTCATACCTCTTTCCTGTTTTTTGTGAAGATCAAATATAATAATGTAAATACAAAACCAACTGTTAAATGCTGTATCAAAGGAACAAATGGTATGAAATTTCCCTTTACTATCTGGTAAACCATTGGCAAACAATAGCATCTATAATATGGGCTATTTGCTGTCTGGAGTGTGGTGTTGTGTACAAGAGCATGGAGAATCTTATTCTGCAGTTAAGACGTCCAAAGCTCAGGAACATGAAATGTTGAGTGAGTCCCCCAAAGTCATACAGTTGGTCAGTGGCAGAGCCAGAATTTACACCCAGGTCTGTCTGATTCTGAGTTCTGTCTTCTTTCCAGGAGGCCTGGTTCTCATTCCTGAAGTTGGATGAATTGACTGGAAGCTAAGGTTTTTCTTCAGGAAAGAAATGGAAGGATACAAGGGGGAGAAATGGAAGCCCATTTCCTGAGTTCTTAGAATGATGATTATTCCATAAGAACACACTGAGCTATCAAAGCTGGAAGGCCCCAGTGAAAACCACAATGAACCTTCTCAGTAAGCTCATGAGCAATTGCACTGAATGGTTTTCATTTTGTAGATGAGGGAACTGAAACCGAAAGAAGTTAAATAATTTGCTCAGAGACCCTCAGCCAATATCTTCAGGGTTTGAGATTTAACTCAGGCATATTTATTGCTTTGGATTCTTAGTCGGAAACAATAGAACCCAATATTGGTTAGTTTAAACAAGGAAGTAATTTCATAAAGGATATTGAGTGCGCCTGGCAAACCAGGCATGGAACAATATCCTAAATTATGCCACTGAATTAGTTCAGCAGCGTATACTGCTAATATCACCTGCAGGTTGCTCAAGCAAGAACTTCTCCCTCTGCAGCTTCCAAGGAACTGGATGTAGCTGCCACCACTCTTGTTTAAACCAGTTCCTCCTGGTGCCACTTCCCCTGAATGAAATAGCTTACAGAGGCTTCTCATAGTCCGAGCCCAAGTTATGTGCCTGCAACTTAGCCACAAGGGCGTTCAAGAAAGTGAATATATGGCTTCTACAGAGAGAAGAAATTTCTTTATCCTATTAAGGTAGAGGAAAATCTCCAACATGGCAAAGTGTTCCACAATACTGGGGGTGTAGAGAGCTGAATTCCCAGTGCCCTGAACACTGCTTAGCCACATAGTAGATGTTATGGACTGAATGTTTACATCCTCCTCTAAATTCATATGTTGAAGCCCTAACCCCCAGTGTGATGGCATTTGGGAGGCAGGGTCTTTGGGAGGTAATTAGGTATAGATGAGGTCCTTAGGATGGGGCATCCATGATTGGATCAGTGCTTGAATAAGAGGAAGAGACACCAGGGCTCTCTCCCTTCACCATGTGAAGACACAGCAGGAAGGAAGCCATCTGCAAACCAGAAAGTGGTTCTCTCCAGGAGCTGAATCAGCTGGCACCTTGACCTTGGAGTGTCCACTGCGAGAAATAAATGCCTGTTGTTTAAGATACCCTGTCTATGGTATGTTGTTTCAGCAGTCAGAGCAGACTACAACTATAGGTGTGTAATAAGTATTTATTAACTGATTGACCAAATGATTCTGTCTGACTTTCAAGTCCATGCCCTTAGCCACCACAATCCGCCTCTCTACAGGTGGTCCCTTGACAATATCTAGTACCAAATATGCAATTGCATAATAGTGAAATTATGTAAAGTCCCTATCCTCTATAAAACTACCTTCACGTATACATATTATTCACTCATTCATTCAAAAAAATGTGCTGTGGTGGTTCATGACTATGAGCTCTAAGAAGGAAGGACCCTATCTATCTTGTTCACCATCATATCATCAATTTTTCGAAGAGTGCTGCAGAATAAACAATTGTTATTGGATGAATGACTAAGAATTGAAGTTGTCACTGCATGGGATGAATGGATCTGCTAGGTAGGGAGAGAGGTGGTGTCAAGGATAGCTTCCAGTTTTTTGGCTTGAATACCTGGCTGGATGGGACTGCCATTTACTGAGATAAGGGGCATGGGAGGATGAACAGGCTCCAGAAGGAAGATCAGGAATTTAGTTTTGAACTTCCTGAGTTGTGTGTCTGTAAGACATGAAAGTAGGGCTGTTGAGTAGACTGCTGGATATATGGGTCTGGAACTTAAAAGCAATGTCTGGAATGGAGATATAAATTTGGGATTTTCCAGCATAGCTAGTAACTGAAGTTATGGGCACAGACATGAAAACATATGATATATGCAATGCATAAAACTACTCATGAGTTTGCAGATAATTGAATAGACAATTATATGTTATTTACATGTGTAACCTACATACAATGAACTGAAGTTATTGGTAATATTCAGAACTGAAGAATACGTAGTATCAGCCTAAGAAGTTGATTACTGCTCAATGTTCAGTGGACCCCAAAATGACAGAAATCATATATGGAGGCTGGAATAGTTTAATTCCAAGTTGGTCTGTCTACAAGGACAATATGAACACAGATCAGCAACCATGTCTCAGAGCTCCTCCTGCTGAGTTACTGGACACAAAATGTTAGACATGCTAGGTGTCAGCCATGGTGCAGGCATTTCCTTCATGTCAAACCCAAGAACATTCTGAAGGAGGAGCACAAAGGCAGGGCATTGGGAATGTCAAGCTCAGATAGGGCTGGGGGCCAGCAAAGAGCTCTAAGGGACTGTCTTGGGAATTTTGAAGAGAACACTCCATATTTTTTCTCCTCTCTGTGAAAGGTATTTTCAAAAGGCAAGGCAATCATGACATTAACGCTGGTCCTTCCTCAGTTCACAGTCTGGGAATGGGTTCAGGCTATTTGTGTTAGGAGGTCCTTGTACTCTGTAGTTCAGCCATCACAATCCGCCATCTGTCACTCAGATTAAGAGCAAGAGTTATGGACTCGGAGTTCAAAGGTCATTTCTGCTATGAGTTTACTGGGAAGCCTTTGGTAGGTTACTTACTCTCTCTGAATCTCAGTTTCCTCACCAAGCTGAGAGAGTAATGATAGTATAATATACAGGGTACTTTGGATGTAGTGAATATTTAAACAAATTATTATTTATGACAGATTTCAATCTGCCACCTTGTTAGCTAGGTAGCCACTGGTGGGTTTTAGATAGGGAGGTGATGGGATCTGATTCACCACTTAAAAAGATACCTCTGGTGCCATATAGGAGGCCATAGAGGACACCAGGATGAAATAATTGGCTAATGATTAGTCCAAACATGGAGTGATGGTAGTTTGGATCAGGGTAATAGGAAGTTAGAGGGTGGGGTGGTGGTTTTCCAGGTTTTTATAAAGATTAGTTGTTTACTAGGAGCTTAACAAGTGATAGTTAATGTAATAATTATGATTAAGGTTACCACTCTCATTCTTAGTAACATCAATCAATTACAGATAATTTGGCAATATATCAAAAACATGTACATTCTAGTTATTTTATTGATTTTGTATTAAAAAAACTCCTACACAGTGCTTATTACATCTGGAACTGAACTACACACTTTTCACACAGTACCTTACTTCATATGCATAACACTTATATTATCGCCGTTTTACAGAAGAGGAAAGAGGTTCAGAAATGTCACATAGCTAGTAAGTGGTAGAGCTGTGTTTCAACTCCGTGTAGTCCAGATTAACAGTGAACTTTATTTTTTTTTAAGATTTTATTTATTTATTTGATAGAGAAATTGCACAAGTAAGTAGAGCGGCAGGCAGAGGGAGAGAGAGAAGTAGGCTCTCTGCTGAGCAGGGAGCCTGACGTGGGACTTGATCCCAGGATCCTGCAATCATGACCTGAGCCGAAAGCAGCAGCTTAACCAGCTGAGCCATCCAGGTGCCCCAACAGTGAACTTTAAAAAAACAAACAAACAGACAAAAAAAAAAAACCCAATGATTTTTAGAATTAGTTTGGGATCAACTCTGTTTTTATGCCTCTAAGCAGTAACTGGGCTGGGAATCTCTTGCCTGAAGGTTTGAACAAAGATCCTCCACAGAATCCAGCTGTCACTCCCTACACATCGGGACAGTTTAGGAAACACCCATTTTGATAATGAATATATGAACACATCACTAGTGGGCATCTGGGTGGAAAATCTCTCTTGGAAAACTTCTTTCAGTTCTCTGGAGTCTATGATTTCATCTGCAATCAAAAATTAATAATGAAACAAAATAAAATGAAAAGGTTTAAAAAATTGCCTGTTGAACTGCCAAGGGCCCAATTAGTCAGAGCAGACCTTACAATAATACCAAATCAGGGAGGAAGTCTGATAAGAAAACACCGCCTAAGATGATTTTTAATTGGCAGCAAGAAAATAACTTGAGAACAATAGCTTAGTGGTGCCAATTCCCTTTCACATTTCTCACTAAATCAGTCTTTTCCTCATCCGGATGTTCTACCCTCCTCTTGACCCGCCCATTTACATAATTACCCTTGGGACTTGGCTGAAAAGTTAGCTCCTGCTCAATGCCTTTCCCACCTAGCATCAGTTTGCTTGGCCCTGATGGATTACATCATGAATCCCTCACTCACTCAGTGAGGGTTTTCTGGGTCTTAGATACCTCTCTGCTAAGAACACGGTGGTGACCTGGGCACCATTCCTGGCCTCGGAGCGTTCAGAACTTTCTGTGATGATGGAAATATTTTATGTGTGCATTTCCCAATACAGCAGCCACTAGCTGTGCATGGCCTCAGAGAGCTGGGAAAGCGGCAGGTGCGACTGGAGTACCGAATTTTTAAATGTTATTTAATTTTGATTAATTTCAATGTAAACAGCCATATGTGACAGAATAAGTCTAAAGTGAAAGGCTGATAACCAAGATAGAATTGCAGCAAAGTCTTCAGGGAATGTGTTAGAAATGTGTCAGAGTTTGAGGGAGGGAGCTAGAGTGAGGTCGGTCAGCTCTCCTGGGCAGAGTCAGTCAGGGCTATCTAAGGGACTGGCTATGCATAGCCTCCGGGAGGTTACCCTGGCTCAAGTTTAGGTGTTTTCCACCTGTTATCTCCGTGATTACAGGCAAATTACTAAAGAAAACTCGTGTTCTACAAATGGGGAACTTGAAGCTGAACTCGGGCAGAAGTGAGTGGAGCCGGAGGGAAGGTAGGTGATTCGAGATCTGGCCAATCTCACCAGTAGTCTCCTTAGCATCATGACAAATTTTATGCACCATTACTTTACAGGACCCTTCTCCCCGAGAACCACATTCCAGGTATGCACCTTACATAGGTCATTCCTCTTGTTCACTCACTCACATGCTTGCTCCAAAATGAAGTTGCTGTATCTTTTTTTTGCTTGATTCCAAAACAAGTTCTTTCTCCCTATCAAAAAAGTGTAGAAATCATGGAAAATTATAAGGAAGAAATAACAAATCCCAGAATTTCAGGAATTGGGTGGATGATAAATTTAATATCTCTGTATAGGAACATTGGCACATCCACCCAATGTTCCTATACAGAGATATTAAATTTACATAAGAGGGAACGTACCTGTACACTATATTCTGTAATTGCTACTTTATCATTAATTTTGCTGTGAACATTTTAATATGTTAATGATGAACTTCATAAACATGTTAATGACTATGTGATATTCCATTGTAATGGACATGTAGATTGTTCGTAATTTCTCCCCATTCTAAAACATTCTATGGTGATCATACATCTTTATGTGCTTATGTGATTATCTCTATAGGATAAATTCTAAAATGGGGAATTTTGGTATCAAAAATACATTTAAATTTTGATACATAAGGGGTATTACATTGACTCTGTAGCATGCTTTGGGTAGTAGGAAACTTTAGGAATATTAACTCTCCTAATCCAGGATGTCTTTCCATTTATTTGTGTCTTCTTTCGTTTCTCTCATCAGTGTCTTACAGTTTTCAGTGCATAAGACCTTTATGTCTTTCGGCAACTTTATTCTCACATTTTATTCTTTTTGATGCTATCCTAAATGGGATCATTTTCTTAATTTCCTCTGTTGTTGTTAGAGTATAGAACACACAACTAATTTTGGTGTACTGATTTTGTATTCTGCAACGTCATTATATTGGTTTCTTTAGTGATAGCCATTTTTGGTGTGGGTGTGGGATTTTCTACATATAAAATCTACATATCATCCACAAAAAGAGATAATTTTGCTTTTTCCCTTCTGATTTAGGTGACTTTTACTTTTTTGTTTTTTCTAACTGCTCTGGCTAGAGTCCTAGCCAGGCCTACGCTGCAAAGAGTGGGCATCTTTGTTTGTTTTTGATCTTAAAGGAAAAGCTTGCAGTTTTTCATCACTGAGTCTGATAGTAGCTGAGCTTTTCACATATGACCTTTATTCAGTTGAGGTCAATTCTGCCCTCCAGAAAAGTGTCTACTCACGTGTGCTCCTTTTCATCGTGATGACACGCACCAAGGACACGAGATACGCAGCTGTTACCAACTTCTTTTATGTGAGTCAGAAAAAAATGTCCCTTTTGTTTAGCCCCACCATTATTGCTGGCATCTGGCACCTACAATCTCAAGGTGACTCCTTACTCACAAAGCACTCAGCCATTGAATGTGCCTTGGCCCGCATTTCCATCACTCTTCTGTCCCTCTGTTTTTCATCGCGGCTACATATCTCACCAGACTTTGGGTGAATCTAAACATTTAGTTTCTTTGTGCCAAAATTCAAGTGATGTGCGTACTTCTGGGGGAAAAAATGACATAACAAGGCAGTGTGGCACCCTGAATTCAGAGCAAACAATCACTGATGGGTCTTTACACTGTCCCTAGTAATCTTGCTATATCTGTTTATCCTTTCTTGTTTTCCAGGGCCCTGGTGCAAAGCAACACTCTCCCCACTCTTCTGACAAGTCCTTACACAGCCATGTTGCCTCGTCTCTCAGTAGATGACATTGGGAGATCTCTGGCTGTGACAGTGGGGCCACCACAAGGGGAAACCCTTTCTTCCCTTCCCTGCATTCTCCTGCTGCTCTAGAAGAAACAATTGAAACTCTTTGCTGGTGAGAGAGTTAAAAAGTCACGTCCACTTTGGAAACCTGTGTATTGGTTTATTATAAAATTAGACACGCATTTACCAGAAAATCCACCCAAGAGAAACTAAAACGTGCACAAGTATATTCCATAGCAGCTTTATTCATAATTGCTGAAATAAGGAATAATCCATCTGTCTATCAATAGAATAATTAAACAAAGATATTCCTACAACAGAATAAAAAGTAATAATAAGGAATCAATGGCTAATAGGAGACAACAGCACCGAGGTGAATCTCACAAAACGCAGAAGAGAATCTGTCATGTGATTCTGATCATATGAGCTCTCAAATAGGCAGCCCTAACCTATGACGATAGACATCAGAACAGCAGTAGTTGCCTCTAGATAGAAGGCTGAGATTACCTGGGTGGAGGTGGAGGGAGCTTTCTGGGGTGAGAGGGAGTGTGGGTCATAAGAGTCTATGCTTGTGTCAAAATTTCTCCAACTGTGTCCCTAAGATTTTTGTGTTTCACGGTGTATACATTTTAGCTTAAAACTGATACATTTCTATAGATACAAAATAGAGATGATTGTACAGGAAACCTGATGTACTTATTAATTGAAAAATTATTAAAACATGACAAATTTTGTTTCATTTCTACTCTCACCCAACCTCTGGATTATTTTGAAGCAAACATTTCAGTGTAAATCTGTAAAGATGAGAGTCTGCGGGTTTTCTTCTCTTCCTATCTGGCTATCTTTTCCATCTGCCTGCCCTCATGGTCAACACCATTCCCACCACCAGGACCATCTTCATCTGTTGTCTCCTTCCTGAGCTCTTGCCTTTCTAATTCATTCTCATACAGCAGCCCAAGGGATCTTCAGAAACCCAATGTGATTATGTTATCCCTTTCTGCATTCTCCTTAAAATTCTTCAATGACATCCTAATGCTCTAAAGGTAAATAGCAAAATCTTAAAGACTTATATTAACTTCTATTGAAACACAAAAAATTGCCACTGCCTTAGGGACTTATTACCCATTTACTAGCTCACAGCTTCTGCAGGTGAGAAGTCTGAGTGTAGGGTGACTGGGTTCACTATTCAGGGTTTCACAGGGCAGAAATCAAGGGATTGGCTGGGGCTGTGGCCTCACCTAACCCTCAGGATCTTCTTCCCAACTCATGCAGATAGTTGACAGAACTCATTTACTTGAGGCTAGAGGACAGAGGCCCCCATTTTCTTGCTGGTTGTTGTCTGAGGGTTACTCTTCATTCCTAGAGGCTGTGCTCAGGACTGGGCCACAGGGAGCCCTCACAACATAGCAGTCCCAACATGGCCAGTTGCTTTCCGGAAGGCCACCAGGAGAGTGTCTGCTGCAGCTGCTTGTTCCTTTTAAGAGCTCACCTGATCACATCAGGCCTTCCCAGGATCATCTCCCTTTTGATTAACTTAAGGACAACTGATTAATAATCTTAGTTACATCTGTAAAACCCCCTCACTATTAAATGTAACATAATTATAGAGTGCTATCCCATTGTAGTCACAGGTCTTGCCTACCCTGACTCAAAGGGAGGGGATTGCCGGGCATGGGTATCTTGTACACCATCTTAGAGTTTTGCCTACCAGACAAATGCTTCCCAGCCCTGTTGGACTGGCTTCTGCCTCCTCTCTGGTCTCATTTTGCTCTAGTGTCTGCCTATCTTTCTCTGTTCTGGCCCACTACACCCTAGCCACTGTCATGTTTCTGAATGTCTCCTGCTCTTTCCTGCCTCAGGGCCTTTGCATATGCTTTCTCTCTGACTCCTTCTCCCCCCACATCCTACCCCCTGTTCATTTCTTTAAAGCTTATCCTTCCTTCAGTTCTTAGATCTGAAAGGATTTCCCTATATAGTTGCTGACTAGGTCAGGTTCATCTGAAATATGTTCTTAGAACACTAAGTCCCTCTTCACAGAACTCCTCAGTTTGTGTTAAATATTTATTTGAGTGATTATTCAATCTGGGTCTCTCCCCTTCCCTAATGTACTGGAAACACCTTGAAGGGAGAGGCTTCATGTACTTTTGTTTTATCCCTAGCATTTATCACTTTATCTGGCACATCGCAGGCCTCAAGAAACACATATTGGACATATGAATCAGCCTCAGTTTACTTGAGTGTCTGCAATGTGAAGGGCTGGGTTAGCTCACCAGTCATTCTCTAATATTCTGTTTCCAAGATCCTATCCAGCCTTCCAATTTACAGTCAGGAAAGTGGCTCAAAATATGAAGTGATTTCCAAATATTTGGTGGAGCAGAGGAGCTGCTGCCCTCAATCTTTCCCCACTATAGTTTTGGGGCACATTCTGGCAGTCAGTCAACCAACCAGTCATTGGTTCCTTTTCTTTTCCAAACCCGAGGATGTCTGAGTGAGATTTCCCATTTGCAGATGGATTGGCTCTTCAGCCAGGATGACTGTCCAAGTGTGGACACGGCCTTTGGATGATTTTTGTTGGCCAACTCAATGTGACCTACTCAGTGAAGAAAGACAGTCCCTCCTCCCTCTTGGCAGCCAGTTGAGTGATGCTGTGGGAAGACGTCATGGCATGCTGGCAGCCTTAGGTGAGGACTTCTTTACATTGTCTACACCAGGAGTGTGTCAGCCTCCTGCTGGACAGCTGTTATTGCTCATTGGCCTACAATGGACACCAAGCAGCAGACCACCTGAACGGAGGCCTGTTTCCTATTTGCCTTTAGCCACTCGACCAGCCCACCTCAGCTGTGTGAGGAGCGCCAGATGCCTAGAAAGGATTCTAGAGACAAAGAGAAGCATTTATTTCTCTCCTGGATTATTCTCTTTGGCTTTGAATTACTGATAAAGTTTGGAGAGGAACAATAGATCAGGATGATGCTTGGTGTCCTGTAACCTGTAGAGGAATCTGGATATGTCAAAGAAGGCATCAGATTCTTAAGGGAGGGAAACAATCTTGAAAGAAAATAAAGAAGCAAGAAACCCAGGTGTACCTGTCTTCATGTTCCAAGACAGGAATGCAAACCAGGTTTTTCATGCAAATGGGCTACTGGGACTCTGACTTCTAGTAGCTCTGAATCTTGAAGTCTAGAATCAAGAACAAACTGATATTTTAAAGTTGCCACCAGTTACTTTCCATGTAAGAGTAGAAACAGAATTCATCTCTGGAGCAAGGCGGGTTTTTTCTTGGTATTTTGGGGGGGGGGGGGTTGTGGTTTTTTTTTTTTTTTTGTGAAAAACATAAACTTTTGGAGTACATAAAGACCTAGCTAAAATCCTACCCTGGAGCAGACAAATTTGAGACAGAGAGAAAGCACAACAAAATAGCTAAATAAACTATTCTGCGTAACTGTGTCGAATGATGTAACAAGTTGCAACTCTGGAAAGTTTCCCATGTCTGAGGCCAGTTGGGGGTTTGAGTTTCAGGATGTTGGTGATGGTGGGAGGGGGCCTGCCCCTCAACATGGCAGAGGGCAGAGGAGTGGCTCATTCAGAAGTGGGATGCTGGCGGCAGGGCACGGTTGATGGACCCCAGCAGCAATGATATCTGATACCCACTTTAAAAATGTACTCCTGTCTCACCCCACATGAATCAGTGAAGCTTCTTTAATTGTTAGTAAAAAACCCAATGCTGTCTAATCGAACAAAACCATTCTGGAAACAGATGTTGGGAAGCTCACAGAGATGGTGGAGTAAATAGACAATCCAGAATCAGAAAAGCAGAAACAAGCACTTGCTCTGAAATACGGAAGCAAGGTTTGTATTCCTTCTCTCTTGAATGAGCTCTTCATGGGATCTGGTACCTCGATTCTGTCTCTGTTTAAGCTTTAAATTCCAGGTAGACAGAAGGTGATTACCCTGGCTTGGTAAGATATGTCTGTTCCTGGGTCAGTTGGCAGCACTGGGGACAGGGAGGGTATAGATTTGGTTGCCAAGGCATTATCATAAGCTGGCATCTTCCGCAATGTGGTTTCCCTATAGTGAGTCATCAGACACTTTGTTTGAAAATGATGTCCCTCCACTACTGCATGAAAATAAGGAAAGAACAAGTGCCTATTGACAGAAACTCTCCAAATCTTCAAAATTATATGGTTTAACTATTTTTAGGCTTATTCTTATAGAATGAAACTGAATTTTAAAAGTTTTTCTATTATTTTTTAAAAAAAGATTTACTTGTTTATTTGAGGACGGAGAGGGGCAACGGGAGAGGGAGTCTTAAGTAGACTCCTTCCTGAGTGCTGAGGCCGATGTGGCGCTTGATTTCATGACCCTTAGATCCCGACCCTGAGACCAAACCAAGAGTTGGGTGCTTAACCGATTGCACCACCCAGACACCCCTTAAAATGTTTTTCTAAGTTCGTTCTCTTTTAGAGACCATAGTGTAGACACATGTTTCACTTTTTGTGTTAAATATGAGGACACTCATTTTGTCTATTGTTAGTTCATCCTAATCAATTCAGTAAACTTTATTTTATGTATCTTATACCTACTTTATGCAAAAGAGTGTATGATTCCGGTTATATTGTACTTTAACCCCCCCCCCAACTATTATTTTTACATTAGTTGGCACTTTTCTGGAAGTAAGTGACAAAATCTAAGATTTGGCTTAAGCCAAAATCAGTGTTTATTGGCTCACATAAGTGGGAAGGAAGTCCAGAGGTGGTTGGCTTCAGGCACAACTAGATTCAGGAACTTAGAAAATGATATCGGGGTTCTATTTTTTTTTCTTCATTCTTGCTCTGATTTCCTTTGTGTGTCAGTTTCATTTCGTAGACACACTCTCTAATAATGGAGCACATTGCTACTAAGAGGCCCCCATGCACATCCTTCCCCCACAGAATCCCAAGTAGCAAAATCAGCTTCTGTGTTCCAACATGTATATATAAACTAAGGGAAGAATCTGGATTGGGTCTTGGTCCTGTCTCTGACCAATCACTGTTGTAGGAGGATGGAACACCAGTGTTCCTTCCGAGCCACTGACCTTCTTCTGTGGTAGTGAAAGGTTGGGGCTGGGTGCCATGAATCCCAAAGATTCCCAGCCCATCAGAACCATGGGAATGGAAGGAGTAACTTAGCTCCCCAGTAGAAAATAGGGTCCTGGGAAGGCAAAACCCATAGATTTCCTCTTCAGTTATATTCATAATTCCTGAATTACATGTTTGGGAGGAATTTTAGAAATCACTTATCTGCCACTTCACTTTTAAAAATCAGGAAGCAGACCCAATACAATCAAAGAGCTACTACTTAGTTGTTCATTTGACAATGTTATGTTTGCAGATGTAACTGTGGCCAAAACAATTATTGTCCGTACCTCCAAGAAACATTTTGTCCAGTAGGAAATCTATACAGACAAGTAGAGTCTCTTACAATACCACCTGGTAGTTGTTACTGACAAAGTAAGGACGGGTGGTATGCTATGGGAGCACATAAGAGGTCCACTAACCCAGTTTGAGGAATCATTTATGAGGGAGAGATATCAATGCTAAGACCGAAATAATGGGCAGATTAGCCAACATGATGTTAGCTGCTGTAACAAACAAACTCCCACACTTGAATGATAACAAGATGGAAGTTTGTTTCTCATCCACGGAACTGCCAGTACGATTGGTCTCTGGGTGACCTTCCTCATTGTGATTCAAGGAGCCAGACTCCTTCCATCTGGCAGTTCCACCATCTCCTAGGACTTGGAGTCCTTTACTTGCAGTTGTCAGGTGAGAAAATAGGAAGGAAAAGATACACTTGCTTCTTACCCACGTTGGGCCAGAAGTGACATGCATGTTTATTCGCACATTCTAGAGGTAAGATCTAGTCACAGCACACCTCCCCACCACCAAGCTGCCCAGATGTAGGGAGCTTAGAAATATAGTTACTGACTTGGTAGCCACAGCCCAGAAAAAAATGGTACAATATGAAGGTGAACATGTAGTTTTGGTGTCCTTAACTCAGTGAATTAGCCAAACAGTGACAGAGGGAAAAGTTTGGTGTTGTAGCTAAAGGGTGATACTTTCTTTTTTTTTTTTTTTAAATAACCTCCACACCCAGCATGGAGCCCAACATGGGGCCTGAACTCATGACTCTGAGATCAAGATCTGAGCTGAAATGAAGAGTTGGACACTTGCTGACTGAGCAACCCAGGTGCTCCAGGTTGGTACATTTTTAAAAGGCTCAGAGGTAAGGAAAATCAGGATCCAACTGGAGTAGGGATGCCAGATTTAGGTCAGATTTAGCAAATAAAAAGGGAGATTTTCTAGCTAAATTTGAATGTCAGATAAACAATGAATAATATATTAGGTTAAGTATGTCCCAAATATACCTGGGATACACTTATACTAAAAGTCAGTCATTGTCTTTGTGAAATTTACATTTAACCCAGCATCACGTATTTTATCTGGCAACCCTACATCTGGGGAAAGACCAGATGATTCAGAATGACTGGACTATAGGGTTTGGGTGGGTGGGACATGGAGATTGTGAAGCTGGAGAAGAAGGCATGGGTCAGGTTTGTGACGGTCCTTACAAGCAAATGTGACAAATGTATCCTGAAAGCAGAGGGGAGTTACCAAAGGATTTTACACAGGGGAGAAGGTGTGAGACATGCCCATATCTTCATTTTGGGAAATTCTAGTGGTGGTGAAGAATGGGGTTTCCAACAGAGATTACAGGAGGGGGTAAACAGGGGCAAGGAGGTAGTGGCCAACATGGGACCGAACGCAGGTTTCACATCAGAGTCCACCTGCTCATGATTCTGCAGGGTACTTAGAAAGCAGTTTAGAGCAGCGGAAATAGCACGGGTGGGACACCTGGGGTTCACTCCTGAACAGCTGGGCTAGAACTTTCTAGACCCCCATGGGTCCCCATCTCTCACTTCCTCGAGCTCTAGGACTCCACGTACTCTGTAGATGAGTCTCTCCCATCTCTGTGTTCCATTTCCTCCCACACCCCCAGACACCGAAGGGCTGAGGGCCTCGCAATCAAAAGTCAGACCCTGCCTGGCTCTTGTACTTATCTAACTGTCAGAATCTCCACCATGTTTTATTTCCATCAACAGTTTGGGGCTCTCAGCTCCAGCTGCCATTGGCAAATCCATCACGTTAAGCCGCAAGAAGTCACACCTGTCAGGCCCAAGCTGTTTATCTCAATAATTCCCCCACATAAAGCACAAACAGGGGACTATTTATTTTCCTTCCGACATACATAAGGCTGTTAAAAGTCTGAGCGTGCTGGCAGTTTACATGAAGCTAACCTTAATTGCATACTAGAGCGCCATAAAAGGAAGATCAGGCCTCATTAGCTAGGGACCAATTTTACATTTTTTCCCTCTGACCGAAACTGTTTAAAAAGTGTGGGGTACTATCTCCTCCCAACCAGACATAAATTTCAGTGCTGTCAAAATGCCCCTTGCTGATTCCAACTTCTCTCATGCTTAAAAATGTTCAGTGTGTCGACTTGGGCTACAGAAAAGAAATGTTATACCTTCCTTGGTTTTCCCCCCAAATGAATGAAAATCTCATATTCACAGCACAGCCTCAGTTACCCAGAGGACATGACCCTGATGAAAAATTTTTTTCATGATTCAGAGTCAATCAAAATACTTTCAGCCCTCCTCGTAGAAAATCGTCCGGGCCTTTCTGTTGTTTATGGGACACCTGCGCTGTGACAGGCACACTAATAAATCGGTGCATTAGCTCAGTATCCTCAACTACAGTCCAAATGTCTACCACCTCAATATTCCTCCCCTGCCTGGTGGTGGAGCAGACCTCAAAGCCCCAGGGTCACTCTGTGACCTCCTCTCTGCACCCTCTCTGCTTTTCATGGGCCAGTGTCTGCTCGGTTACTGGGAAAATTCTACAACACTGGTCCCTATTACTTGTGTCAGCCCAGCTGCTCCCAGGAAGGAGCTGAGGTATTTTTGCAGAGTCCTTCTCCCTAGAAAACCTCCTTCCCAACTCTGAGCCTCACTTTGTGGCGGGGCACCGCGAAGCAGCCCTGCGTATGTCCAGTGTCTCTACAGCCCCATCAGCCAGGCTTGTGGGCCTGGGGTGTGAAAGCTGTCTCCTGGTTTCTCTGTGCACCCCTCCCGTCTCGTTCCCCTTCCTCACTTCCAAGGAGCTTCTCCTTCCTTCCTTAGGTATATGTAACATGAAAGCCATGAAATTCGAGATCTTTACAGAGATAAACTACAGCTTCTGTCTACCTGAATGGAAGGTAGCCAACAGCTAAAGCACATGGAGCGTGTGTACCAGGCGCTGCCCTCCATGGTTCTCCTGGAACAGCTCATTTCGCTTTCGCAACAGCCCGGGGAGGTAGGCTTTATTGTTATCTCTGTTGGTAGATAAGGAAACCTAAGGTAGAAAGATGTAAGTCGGCCATCTGGGAAGTGGTAGTCCCTGATAAACACCATGCTATACTAGAGTCTCAGATAATAAGATTTGTGTGTATCTGGAGTATTATCTATCCTAATAAATCGCAGCCAGGAGGTCATACCAGAATTCTTGAGAGAGGTAGGACCATCCCCTTGGTCCTGAGAAGTAGCTGACGCATAACAGGAGGAACCTCAAAGTCAGCCAGCCCTATGCCAGGCGTCCAGAGCTCAGTCAGGCACGTCCACCTTCGAAAGCTGAGGTCTTGGAGGTGCAACCACCACTTCCATTCCAGAAGCGGATTCTTGGATGTTCCTACTATAACCGCTGTATGGTGTGCAATTCAGCTGATTCCCTCCCTGAGAAGCTAAGGTGCAGACTGCTAGGGTTGGAGGGAGGGATACTAGGCTTGTGGCTGAAGGGCTGGCTTAGAGACCTCACTTTATGCCTGACTTGCTGTGCAACCCCAGGCAAGTTCCTTGAGCTTCTGGTTTTCATTTGCCAAATGGACATTTGTTCATTTGCCAGAGACAAAGAAGGAGAGAGAAATTGTTGAGTATTAGGAAAGTAGATTCTGGATTCCAACTTCCTGGACTTAAATCTTGGTTTGGCACTTCTAAGGAGAGCTGGGAACCCTGTAGGTCACCAAATTGTCTCAAGCCTCAGTTTCTCTTTCTGTGAATGGAGGGTAGTAACAGGGTTGACCTCACAGGGGATGTGGAGACAGCAGATAGAGGTCAAGCCCTCAGCTCCAGCGCTTAGTCAGCAATGGACAAAAGACAGCAGTTTTGTTAATCCAACCTCCATTCTCTGGGGCCTGCTACATGTTAGGCTCTGCACCTAGAACACTTGCCAAGACAAACGAGGACACAGTCCTTTCCTATCAGCCCCTTTACCTCTTGAGAGGGCTGACAAAATCAGTGGAGGTAATGTTTTATACAGTGTGGAGGTGCACGGGTGTGGGTCAGAGTTTTCACTCTTTCACAGAGCTGTGGGACCATTGCAGACACAGAGCAGAATGGCATAGAATGTGCTAGAAGGAGGACTGGACAGCCAGCCAGTAAGATCATGTGGCTTGGGCAAGACACTTCTTTTCCCTGTCTCTGAGATGAGGGGTTGTACAAGAAGCACTTCTGGGGTCTCTTTCAGCTGTGATCCTCTCAGATTTGATGTTGTACATTCCCCCAAATAGGGTCTTTGGATAGATCTCTAACACAAATTATTATTATTATTTTTGAAGGTTCTGCCTTTTCTGCTTCATGGGGAGGACAGCACAGGGGCCCAGGAATCGAAGGTTTCCGATTGGTGGGTTGCAGTAAACTGGAGTTTTGCTTTGTGTTTGTTGGTACATGACCTAATCTTGAGAGAGGGGACTCAGTCCTGCCAGGGATTTTTCTTACTTTTTAAAAGATGGGCCCACTAATCCTTTCTATTATTCCCAATCACGTCTTCCAAGCAATTGATGATGCTCCAACACCCTGAGGGCTCAAAGTTTTAGAAGCTTGCCCTGGTATTCTCCACAGGGAGGCTGCCAGTGGGCCTCAGAATCCTACCCAATATGTCTGCTCCAAAATACACATAACCTCAAGCACTACTTGGGAGCCTTCTTGCCCTCAAATCTTAACCTGCTGATCCATGCTCTGCTCCCTGAGCCTAGGAGGGCTGCAGGAGTGGCTCTGAGAGCCTAGATGCGGGAGTTGGTGGGTAGGATCCCTGGGAAGTTCCTTTCTCTCCTTTTTCCTTTCTCATTTCCTGCCTTTCCATTTCTCTGTGTGCTTTTCTCCCTTCTCCACTCCTTTTTATAGTCAAATTGTTTGGTTTCACATCCATAAATATGAAACATCTGTGGAGGAATAGTAGAATAGTGCTTTTCTCTGTCCCCAGACGGTCTGAACTATGAGATATCTTCTTTCCTCTATGTTCTAATTTCTTTCTTCCTTTCTTCCTTCCTTCCTTTCTTTCTCTCTCTCTCTCTCTCTCTCTCTCTCTCTCTCTCTCATCTACAAAGTGTAAGGAATACAGATACTGGAATCAGAGATCTTCATTCTGAGTTCTGAGAGTTGTGTGCTGCGTGACCCTGCATAAGTTACTTAACCTCTCTGAACTTCAGTTTTCTCAACATCTATACTCACTCACATTGTGGTGATTGCTTTCTAACTTGCCCTCTTCCAAGCTACTATTCTAGGGTAGATGGATGGAGCTTTATAAAAAGTAAAGCAAATATTTTCATTGCCCTGTTCAGTATCCACCTGTGGCTTCCCAAAGCATTTAGAATAAATTCCAAACTCCTTGTCTAGGTCTGTGAAGCCCAGCACAGTATTACCCAGCACCAGGTGGTTCTCACTCCCTAGACTTCCCCTGCCACATAATTACTGCCCCAGGGCCCTTGCATCTGCCATTCTTCCATGCAGGATAGTTTTTCTCTCCTCTTTACCTAGCAGATCCTTTTGATTCCCAAGTCTCAATTTGAATGTCATTTCCTGAAATAGACCTTCCTTGACTCCCTTCCCGATCTAATTTGGGGCCTACGGTTACATTCTTTTAGAAATTTATCTATCTATCATCTATCTATCTATCTATCTATCAGATGTCTAACATAAAATTCACCATCTTAATTTTTTTTTTTTTTAATTTAGAGAGGTGTGGGGAGGAGCAGAGGGAGAGGGAGAGAATCTCAAGTAGACTCCCTCCTGAGTGCAGAGCCTGATGCAGGGCTTAATCCTGTGATAGTAAGATCATGACCTTAGCCCAAATCAAGAGCTACCCTGGCAACATTCACACTATTGTGCAGCCCTCGCCAACATCCATCTCCAGAAATTTTTCATCTTCTAAAATGGAGACTCTATACTCATTAAATAACAATTCACCATTCCCATCACCCCCCAGCCCCTGATGACCCCCATTATACTTTCTCTCTCTAAGAATTTGACAACTCTATTCTCATATAAGTTGAGTCATACAGTGGTGGTCCTTATGTGACTGGCTTATTTTAATTAACATAATGTCTTCAGGTTTCATCCATGTTGCAGCATTTATCAGAGTTTCCTTCTTTTTTTTTTTTAAAGATTTATTTATTTGACAGATAGAGATCACAAGTAGGCAGAGAGGCAGGCAGAGAGAGAGAGAGGAGGAAGCAGGCTCCCAGCTAAGCAGAGAGCCCGATGTGGGGCTCGATCCCGGGACCCTGGGATCATGACCTGAGCTGAAGGCAGAGGCTTTAACCCGCTGAGCCACCCAGGCGCCCTAGAGTTTCCTTCCTTTTTAAGGCTGAATGATGTTCTATTGTATGTGTAGAACACTTTGCTTTATCCATTCCTTCATGGGTGGACTCTCAGGTTGCTTCCATCTTTTGGCTATTGTGAATAATGCTTTTATGAACATGAATATATGGTTATGTTCTTTTATAGCACCTTGTACTTTTCCTTCAGATCTTGTGCATTTATTCATTTATATTCATAATCCTCTAGTAAGCTTTAAGCTATGTGAAAGCAGAAACTGATACCTGCTTTTTTTACTATGACATACCAACCGCTTTCACATTGCTTGGCATGCAGTGTTATAATGGGGAACTCCAGAGCCAACCTGTTCATGTGCAAATCCTACCTCTACCACTTAATTTCTGTGTGGCGGTAAGCAAATGATTAACCTCTCTGTGCCTCAGTTTCAGTGGGAATAAAGAGAGTACTTGCCTCCTAGGGTTATTAGAGGGAATATGTGTAAAGGGTTTAGAAGGGAGCCTGACCTATAGTAAATGTTCAATAAATGTGCACCATTATTATCATAGTTGATGTTCAAATATTTATAGAGTCAATATGTGATACAAATGAGATGACGCTGGAGATTAATTTATCTGTTTCCCTCCTCACCTCTGTCTTTCACATGCACCCTCATCTTCCTGCCCTTCACACTAGGAGCAGATGCTAATGGAAGGTAATTTTCTTGCATCTCCGGATGCTCATTAGTATACCATTAGCAGGGCCTCTCTCTGAAGCCAGGTTTCTCAGTCTCCCTGCACATTTGAATGACCTGGGGAGCTTTAAAAAAATCCTGATGCCTAGCCTGCCTCTATATGAGTTAAATAAATAACTCTGGGCTTTAAAATTTTTTAAAGCTCCCTTGGTTGTTGTAATGTGTAGCCAAGGCTGAGAACCACTGATCTAGAGCCTGAACAAAGCAGAGAGGCACCCCTGGAGGACTGGATACATGGGCTCAGCTGTTGAGAGTCTGAGCATCCCTGAATTTGGGGGAAGCTTCTGTAGTCTTAAAGAGGAGATCCGTCATTCACAAATGAACCACACATGGCTGACAGTCATATGAGAACACTTTCAAACTTACTAGAAAGTCAAAGAAAGACAGATTAACAACTGGGGTGAGTATTCATTTGCTTCTCCTCAAATTGGTACAGATTAAAAAAAAACCCACAATAATACCTAATAATTAAGGTTATGAGGAACTGAGCCCTGTCACACACTGCTGGTGCAAGTATAGTTGGGACAGTCTGTCTGAAGGACACCGTGGCCTTAAATATCCAAAATCTTTACAGGATTTTGTATCTTAGACCCAACAGTGACAATCTGGGAAATTATCCTGAGGAAATAGCCAGCAGATATTGGCACATGTTTATCTGTGAGAATGACCATTGCTTCATTCTATGCGATGAAAACATCAAGATCCACTCAATGGTATTGATTTGATAGATTATGCATCCCATGCCCTGTGATAGAATGGTGACTAGTGTAGGGAGTCTGTGCACTTTGGATTCAGAACCCCTGGATTTGCTTTCTGTTTTTGCTATTTATTAACAAATAACAAATCTGATGGTGCCTTGATGTCTTCATTTCATTAGAAGTATAATAACATCATACGCTCTGTAACGTGAGAATTAGATAAGTCTGTTTGGAGTGCATAGGTCAAAGTCTGGCACACAGAAAGCCCTCAGTTTCAATGTATGTTGGGTGTTTATCAGTGCTAGTTATATATTAGTCATTAAGCCAATCCTGTGGGATTCAATGGCTCAGCAAATATTTATGCTATAACACATTTCCTAGATTTCTGAGATGCCTATTTAACAAATTTGACATCTTTGTCATTGGGATGCCTCTGACAATTGACAGAATCTTATAATTGCCAGAGGTCTGGGTGTAGAGAAAATGCAGTTTTTCATTTCCTGCGGAAACAAGGCAAATCTCAAAGGTGCCAGTGTTAGAACTGGCAGAATGAGTGTTAGTGGTTGGGTTGAAAGAAAATCATGGTGATGGGTGGTTGTGATGAAGCAAAGGAACATAAAAAATAGGCCAGGTCTATATATTTGTATTGCTGGTTAAAGAACCAGCTATAATGTGTCTTGGATTCTTGTAAGAAATACAACATTACCAAAGTTTTTGATGTCACAGAGCATGCAAATGTTTGGAAAAACACCGACATTGGTAACTGAGACGAAAAGTAACATAGTCAAGTTGAACTCCAAATGAGAAGCTTTAGGAATAACTATTTTCCTTTTCACATGTATGCAAAAATAGCATGTAACAATCTATTGTCTAAGTCTCTGAGCCCTTTAAGTAAATTATAAAGTAATTCTAGGTGATATGCATTACATCATAGTTAATAGGCAACATTGTTATTGCTTAGTGATTCATAAAATTATGGCATATCTTAGCACTGATGCTGTTTCAGAAATGATGAAACATAGTACTCAGTGGCAAGAGATGTAGGTCACAGAACAGCATGTGTAGCATCTGTAATATCTTAAGGTACCCGAAAGTGCTTATATATATATGTTTCCACATGGTGCTGTTAGGATATTTGGATGGAAATGATAAATTGGTAATATTCAACTGAAGTATAAAATATATGTCACTCATTTGTTTGTTTAATAAACCTTTCTTAAGTGGTGACTCTGAGCTGGTTCCTATGCTGGTTCTAGGCTTATAGAGATGAAACATATCACCTCTGCCAGTAAGGAGTTGGATCCCAGTTGGGAACAGCAAGAAGTCAACTTCTAATTATAAGCCAGTGAAGATGTGCCACCCCCCAGGTAACCACAAGAGGAAGGTCTTGGATGTGGCCATTTGGGGGTCATTGGAGGTGAAAAAAGAGCTAAAGCTGTGGGAGGGGATAAAGTTATCAAGGAAGAATGGGCTTTGCCCAATCCTTTGAAAAACACTTGTGTTTAGGGACTGAAAAGGGAAAGAGAAGGACAAGGGGCTAACATTGGCTGGGACCCTTCGAGGGCCAAGTGTCATGCTGTTGATGACACATTATCCCATTTAATGCTCACAACTTACCAGGAGGAACCACTATTTCTTTACTTTGTAAGTGGGAAAACTGAGCCCCTTAAAATTTAAACAATGTGCTGAAGGATGTTACTTAAATTTTGTCTTTTCCATGAGACATTCACTGATGATCCTTTTTAGAATTGCAATCGCTCCTGCCTCCATGACACCCCATCCCCTTTCTCTTCTGATTCAGGAAAGAGAGCATTTCTCACGGTATGATGTATTGAATTATTTCAATTATTTATTGTTTGCAATCTGTTTCTCCTGCTAAAACTCTAGTGAAGGGGGGAGGGATGGTTTTCTCCCCTCTGTTTTGTTTATCTGTGGAATACCTACCACTTAGAACAGCATTCTAACACAAAGTAGGACCTCAATATTTTCTTTCTTTTTAAAATATTTACTTTGTTTTAATTAATTAATTAGAGAGAGAGAGTGGGGGTGAGGGAGAGAATCTCAAGCAGACATCCTCCTGAGTGGGGAGACTGGCACAGAGCTTGATCCCATGACCCATGAGATCATGAGCTGAGCTGAAACCAAGAGTTTGATGCCTAATATTTTAGGCATCAATATTTTCTAAGTGAATTCATTAATATAGCTGAAGGGCCAGCACAGGATTTGAATCTCCAGTTCCCTCATGCCTAGGATGTGAGCTCCGTGCACTGAAGATGAAAGAGACCAAGAAGAGATTAAAAAGTTAGGAGAAAGATCAGCACCGGGGAGCTCTACAAAGATGGTGATGTAAGAAGTAAGTAGACAAGCAGAAGTGACTCAAGAGGAAAGAAGACTGAGAGCTATGAGGTCACTGGTGATCCGGAGGATCCTATTTTAGGGGAGGATACAAGTGTGCAGAGAGTTATGTGGTGGAGAAATAGCAGTAGGAGCCCTGAAATTATTAGCTGATCTTGACCTTGAGAGGAAGGAAGCTGAGGTGAATAAGATCTACTTTTCCCAGAGCTTTCACTGCAAGACATTCCTGACCGAGGAGAAGTGCTATACCATCTCACTGTTAATTCCAGCAACAGCCTTGTGAGGTATATCCATGTCCCCTTTTGCGGATGAGTAAACTGAGGTTGAATAATTTACCCAAGGTCATTCAGTAAGTAGAAAACCTTAAATTCACCCTCATGTCTAGGCCTCTGCTTATACTCATTGCAGTACACTATTAATACATGTTAGTGGCATTTTGAGGTTGGTTGGTTGTTTTTCCAAGAGATTCGGACAGTCATCTCTCACCTCCATTCTCCAGGCTGGGTGAGAGCTTCAAATGTATGTATGTCAAAGGAGTGCCTGGGGAAGGCTGGAACTTCAAATCTGATGCTTCCTAATCCCTGTACACCTTAAGAGCATGTGGGTTACCTGATTAGAACTCCTATCTCTCTTCTCTTCCCTGGATAAATGATCCATCTTCCCACCTTTCCTTAGAGAAACTACTGAAGGAAAAAAATCATGGGGTCATGACTGTGATCTCTTTCTGGGTAACTGAGATGCGATCCATGTAGAAGAGGGGTCATAATATCCCTAAGGTTAGTTAAGCCCCTCACCTGGTACTTTTCACACCTGGTGAAATTCTGCCTCAGAAACTATTGACCAGAATCATCTGGAGCAAGACCTTCTGGGAAGCTGGTGACTGCAGGTAGAGCCCCTAAGTTTGGGTCACCACAATATTGGGTTGCTGCCCAGAGAAAAGGAAGACTTCCTTCTGCTTGCATTTGGCCTTGACTGAGCTCTGTGGGCCTTGCCAGTAGAGTCTTTTGGGAAGGTCTGGTGGTTATGTGACATTCTGAGTTAGAATTCATCAGCTGGCTTATGGCCACCAACACTTGGAATATTAATTGTTAGCTTTTGCTCGGGGTTGACGGAAACTTCAAAACCCCATCACTTATTATTTAACTAAAGTTATTGTTAATATTAGTGGTATTCAAAATGACTCTTAATCTCACAAAACAAACTGGGGGTTGCTGGGGGGAGGTGGGATTGGGAGAGGGGGAGCGGGCTATGGACATTGGGGAGGGGAGGCGAACCATAAGAGACTATGGACTCTGAAAAACAACCTGAGGGTTTTGAAGGGTCAGGGGTGGGAGGTTGGGGCAACCTGAGGGTTTTGAAGGGTCAAGGGTGGGAGGTTGGGGGAACAGGTGGTGGGTAATGGGGAGGGCACGTTTTGCATGGAGCACTGGGTGTTGTGCAAAAAGAATGAATACTGTTACGCTGAAAAAATAAATAAAAATAAATAAATAAATAAAGAAAGAAAGAAAGAAAGAAGGAAAAAAAAATATTAGTGGTATTCATATGGCAAAAATCAGATGTTTTGTGTATGGATAAACAAAACAATTGGCTTGCATTGAAAAAAATTAGTTTTTTTCTGATTACATAATTTATACATCCATTATAAATAAAAATGTTACCATGACCTATAATTCCCCTCCCGTCTATCCAACATTGGCTAACATTTTGGTTTCTGTCTTTCAGACATTTTTATACACGTATTTATAAATTTTTAAGAAAATGCGAGCGTAGGGGCGCCTGGGTGGCTCAGTGGGTTGGGCTGCTGCCTTCAGCTCAGGTCATGATCTCAGGGTCCTGGGATCGAGTCCCGCATCGGGCTCTCTGCTCAGCAGCGAGCCTGCTTCCCTCTCTCTCTCTCTGCCTGCCTCTCTGTCTGCTTGTGATCTCTCTCTGTCAAGTAAATAAATAAAATCTTTAAAAAAAAAAAAAAAAAAAAAGAAAATGCGAGCGTATTATGACCTCGACTTCATAAATTGCTATTTTTCTTCTACTATGCATATCACATTTCATAGATCATTTGTGCCAAATAAATATTTCTTGTCTGCTTAAGTGAATAAATATTCTCCAACAACATAATTTTTAATAGCTTGAGAGGATTGATTTTTTATGATATACCATGATTTCAATAATCCTATATTATTGATTATTTATATTGTAAATTACTTGGCAATTAATACTTGAGTTAGTCCATTCAGGCTGCTGTCGGAGAATATGATAAACTGGGCGGCTTATTAACAATAGAAATGTATTTCTTATGGGTCTGGAGGCTGGTAGTCCAAGATCAAGTTGCCAGCTTGGTTGGATTCTAGTGAGAGCTTCTTCTGGATTGCAAACTGTTAACCTCTCCTGGTGGAAGGGACAAGGGAGCTCTCTTGGGTCTTTTTTACAAGGGTACTAATCCCATCATGAGAACCCTACCCTCCTGACCTAATTACCTCCCAAAGACCCCACCTCCAAACACCATTGCAAAAAGGATTAGGGTTTCAATATATTAATTTTGGGAGGACAAAAACATGTATTTTTTTTTTTTTAGCATTGCTCCTGTAGATAAATCTTTGGTATGCTCAGATATATCCTTAGTATAAATTCTTAGTATAAAGTAGAATTACTGGGGGGGCACCTGAGTGACTCAGTTGGTTAAGGGTCCAACTCTTGATTTCCGCTCAGGTCGTGATCTCAAAGTGGTGAAATCAAGCTCAGCATAAGGTTCTGCTTTGGGCAAAGAGCCTGCTAAAGATTTTTTTTTTCTCTCTCTCTCTCTCCCTCTGCCCCTCCTCACTGTTCACACCTACCCGCTCTCTCTCTCTAAAAGAAAAAAAATAAAAGTAGAGTTATCGGGATAAAGAATATATACATTTATAAGGTTTGTTTCCCTTTTAGCATTCAAAGCCTTTTTACCCAAAGCTTTCATTAAAAGGATCTAAGTATGCTAATAGTAACTGGTAATGATATTCTATGATCTAAGTAAATTGTATATAGAAGTGGCAGAAACAGTTAAAGGCAGTTTCAACCTACTCGTTATTATTCATAGTATATTGTCTAGTTGCCGTATTATAGGTGCAACACATACACCTTTGTGTGTGTGTAACACACACGTACATGTACTTCTGAGATACATATGTCTTGATGATTCCTCCATTAGGCAAACAAAAGCTAACAGTCTCTGCTTCTAAGTAGGCTCCTTTCTTAGTCTTTACCTTCCCTTTTGAGTCAGAGATGGGAATTGCCCTCTGCCAGCACTGACTTCCTTGGAACATGCCTAGATGGGCTTCTTCCTAGCCCCTTTTCTCCCCCGACCCATGGAATTCAGGCTATAGGGAAGGGTGTAACCAGAAGATCTCGGATCTGGGATAGGAGGCACCTCCACCCGGGTGCGACAAAAAAGGGGCATTTTTCTCCTTCTCATCAGTGGACTTCCCAGCACTTCCTGGAAGTCACTTTTCTGCCTGTCTTCCTCCCTCCCTCTGTCTCTTTTCTTCTTCTTTCTCTTTACACGGAAGCATTTTCCAATCAAGAAAATGGAGGATTATAAGGAGAAAAAGGCTAAATTTAATGCTCCCCAAACAGGATAAAGTCACACTGTGTAGAAAAAGCCCCCAGAGCTCTTCTAACATCTATTTTCTGGGCAGAGAAGAGGCCCTGTTTGCTGCTTAAACCCAAATCGTGATCTTCAGGAGCGGCTGGGAGTCAGAAGCTAGAATCATGAGATCCACACGGGGCTTTGGCAGAAAGCTGGGATCTAAGTGGCAGCTCCTGCTGGAATGACTCATGAAAGCCAGATACAACGGCAAGTTATTTATTTGATTTTTAATCGTAAAAGGCCTCTCTAGGTTAGTTGATTTGGAGACCGGAGATAAAGCTGGCTTTCTTGTAAAATGGCTATAAAAACACTCACGGAAAACCACTCTATTCTAACCTGGGGCCTGGTTGGAAGGGCCTTTATCAAAATGTTATTCTTTTCCAAAAGGCATTCATCATTTTCAACAAGGCTTCATCTCAGTGTTGTAAAGTGAAGTCTTGCCTTGGGCAGGTTAAACTAGCAGCATTCAGGAAAAAAATAATCCTTTTGACTGCATCCAGGGAGCTGTCACGATGATTAATTAGCCCCCACAGTCCCAGGTGGGTGATAAGGACCAACGCATTCTCACCTACTGTTTGCACTTAGTCAATGACACAGGCTTGGGCTCAGGTCCCCTGCATGTCATCCTCCTTCTGTGGTAATGACTGCCCTCAGTCCTGTCTTAGGGGAGTCAAGAGGCAGGTTTTAGTTTAAAACCTGGTGAGGCTGGAGTCTAGCCTGGCTCTGTGCCCGATCTGCTCTGTTCCCTTGAGTAAGTTTCTTGGTATGCTTTGGTGCTCAGTTTTCTCAGACTTAATATGGCTCCCAAAGTCCCTTAGTATTGGGCTGGTGCCTGCCTCTCCAACTTCATCTCCCCATTGCCCCCGGAATAATACACTATACCTCAGCCTTATAGAGCATCTTTCAGCTCTTTCAAGTTTCCCTTCATCCTCTTGCCTCTAACCATTATCCAAGCCCTTCCCTGATCTACTCCAGAATATTCTTTCCTTTCCTTCTTCGCTTGGTTAATGCCTGCATATCCTTCAAGCCCGAGCTTAAATAGAGCTCTCTTTGGAAATCTTGCTAGATCTTCCTCTGGTTAGTTAGGTTGCCCTGATAATTCCTCCCTTACTACTAGGTATTTCCTTAAAGTGGTGCTTACCACTCATTCGGTGATGGCTTAATTCACGGCATGCTAGCTCACTTCTGGCCTTGAAATCAGGGAAAATGTCTATATTTCTCATAACACTGGTGTGGCACCTAAGCACATTGTGTGGCACATGGGAGAGGCTCAAAAAATAACAAGGGGATGAATAAAGATATTAGATAAAATAAGGAGAAGAGTATTAGATGAATGGCATACTTTGTTTTGAGTATAAACACTATCTTAGTATCCTAAAATTTGCATTATTATCCCCCACTTCCACTCACATGTACAGAAGTTGCTGGACATTTGATAGTCACAGACTGATATATAGGAAATGATAGAGGTTGCTATGAATTAGCAATTATGAATGTCTTTAAATTAATTTGTATTTTATTAATCACCATAGCATCAACATACATTTGGAAATACTCATACATGCAAGTAGTAGGATACTACATCAAAAACCAAAAGCTGTGCTTTAAAAAGTATTTCCCAGTGTGATAGGTGTCATAATATTGCTCTTGGAAGCATTGAAAGTGGTACCTTCTGCACACCTCTGTTCTCTCCCCACCCAATTCTTCCTGCTGCAGTGGGTATGGAAATCTCACACCCACTTGGAAAGTTTCTCTTGGAAAAATAAACCACTTCTAAGTTACCAAGAACTATTATTATTATTATTATTATTATTATTACTAGTAGTAGTAGTACTAGAGTGTCACAATTATTATTACTCACATAGAAGGGTGATATACAGCCCTACAATTTGGAGAAAAGAGTGTTTTGAAGGTGTAAAGAAAAGCTGCTTGACCCCAGAGGGAAAAGAGACAGCAGTTCTGGGTCCAAGAGCCGGCAAACATCATGGGCCATCCTGACTCTGTGCTTCTGGGAGGGCTTAGACTTCAAATACATCAAAAACGCTGAGGATCTGAGCTCCCATCATGTAAATAAGCATTTCAAAGTGGAACCCTGAGTGGCCAGGATCATTGTGGTCCAGGAACCACTGTGAGATAGTGAACTAAAATAGCTGCCAGGTTTTGGGTCCTCAGGGCCAGTCTTCAGTGGCAACATAGTGGCTGATCAGTCCCTTGTTCCTTCTGTCCCCTTCAGTGGGAAACCAGGTTAACACCCTCTGAGCTGTAGAAGTCTCTGGGGTTCTTGGGCAGTGTAAGGGAGGGAATTGCTGAATGGAAGAAATGGATTTGCTGCGAATTTCATAGGGTTTGCTTATGAAAAATTAGTGAGAAGGAGTTTTATAGGTGGGAAAAATACCTTGTATGAAGGCAAAGAGCTGAGAAAAGGTGGGGTTGATGGGGGAATGAGAGTAGCTCACTTAGTTGAAATCATAAGGAAGAAATAAACACCTAAGAGTTGAGAGATTGGATTTTGGAGTTGAACAGACTTGAGACCTTTTTGTCTCTCTCTGTGCATGCTGATCTCTTATTTCCCCCCCACTATTTTGTTATAAAAAGTATCAAACATGCTCAAAAGTTGAAGTTATTTTACAGTGAACATATATCACTCAATTTTAGAATTAACAATTTAGTTGTTTTACCATTTACCTATCTATCTGCTGATCCATTTTTAAATTTGCATTTCATGGTAAGTTGCACATATCAATACAATCTCCCCTTAACCCTTTGCATGTATGCCATTAACTAGAGTTTGATATTTGTGATCTTTTGAGAATTTTCTATTTGAGATAAAATTTACATACAATGAAAAGCATTAATCTCACATATACCATTCGGTGAGTTTTGTTGACTGTGTCATCCATTACCCTATCAAGATATAAAACGTTACCATCACCCTAGAAAATTCCCTCTTGATTATTCCCAAACATTTCCTGCTCCTGCACCTTCAGAAGCAACCATTGCTCTGATCTTTCTCTACCATAGATATTTTTCCCTGTTCTAGTCTGATCTTTCTCCACAATGGATTAGTTTTGCCTGTTCTAAAATTTTTAGAAATAGATTTTTATGTTTTATCCTCTTTTGTGTAAGGTTTCTTTCAATGTTTTTGAGATTTATCCATATTTTTGCTTTCACTGGTGCTTCATTCCATGTTATCACTGAGCAGTATCCTTTTGTATGTGTATACACTTTGTATGCCCAAGCTTTGAATCTATTAAAACATTACATGTGTCTTTTTCTCCTTTATTATTTTAATATGCTGAATTGCATTGATTACTTTTTGAATGTTAAAACTTGGCATTTCTAGGATACATTCAACTTCGGTGTAATGTATTATCCTTTTCCGGTACATTGCTGGGTTCAATTTGAGAATATTTGGTTAAGGATTTTACGTCTGTAACCATAAGGAATATGGGTCTGTAACTTTCTCTTATGTAATATCTTTGTCAGGTTTTGCTTTAGAGTTATGCTGATCTCATGAAACAACTTAAGAGGTATACATTCTTCCTCAATTTTATGAAAAAGTTTGGATAGTGGTTTTTTTTCCCCTTAAATGTTTGAGGTATTGCATCATTGAAACCATGGACTGGAGTTCCATTTGTTGGGAGTTCTCTGATAATGAGTTTAATTTCTTCAGTAGGTGTGTGACTCTGCAGGTTTTCTGTTTCTTCTTGTGTCAGTTCCCAGTCATATTTTCAAAGAAATTTGTCCATTTCATTTGTCAAAGTTTTGGTGCAACAATGCTCATAAAATTCTATTATTATCATTTTTACATCTGTAAGGTTTGTAATGCTAATCCTTATCTTGCATTTTTGGTATTAGCACTTGGTGTTCTCTTTCTTTCAAGTCAGTCTTGCTAGGAATTTATCAATTTCAACCAATGTTTGAAAGCCAAGAACTCAACTTTTGGCCATGTTAATTTTCTCTATTGTTTGCGTTTTTAAAAAATGGATTTAGGGGCACCTGGTTGGCTCAGTGGGTTAAAACCTCTGCCTTTGGCTCAAGTCATGATCCCGGGGTCCTGGGATGGAGTCCCACATCAGGCTCTCTGCTCGGCAGGGAGCCTACTTCCTTTCTCTCTCTGCCTGCCTCACTGCCTACTTGTGATCTCTGTCTGTCAAATAAATAAATAAAATCTTTTTAAAAATGGATTTAAAAAATCTTTATTCTTTCCTTTCTTCTGAATTTCTTCTTCTTATCGTTATTATTATTTATTTTACTCTTTAGTTTCTTACATTGGAACATTGAGTCATTGATTTCTGACCTATCATCCTGGGCTGAATTTTTCTCCCCTTTATGTATATGTTGGAGTCCTAGCCCTCAGCACTTCAGCATGGGACTGTATTTAGAGATGGGTGAGTAAGGTTAAAAGAGTAACTGGGGTGGGCTCTAATACAGTATGACCAGCCTCCTTGTAAGAAGAGGAAATGAGGACACAGATGCAGAGGAAAGATCATGTGAAAGAAAAGATAAAATGCCATCTAGGAGATGAGAGAGATCCTAGAAGAAACCAAACCTGCCAACACTTTAATCTTATACTTTCAGCCCCTAGAATCATGAGAAAATGAATTTCTCCTGTTTGAACCACCCAGTGTGTGGGCTTTGTTATAATAATCCTAACAAATTAATACTCTTTTTTTGTGATATAAGCATTTATATCTATAAACTTTTCTCTGGGCCACAGCTATCAAATTTGGATATGTTGTTTTTTCATTCAATTCAACATATTTTCTCACATCCTACATCACATGATTCGTTCTTTACTCATGGCTTATTTGGAAGTGTGTTAGTTAATTTCCGAGTATTTGGAATTTTTCTCTATATCTTATTGTTTTTGCTCTCCAGTTTTATTTCATTATTGTTAGAAAACCTCCTCTGCATTATTTCAGTCATTTTACATGTATTGAGACCTGTTCATGGCCTCATCTGTGACACGTCTTGCTGAACATACCCTATGCACTTAAGAAGCACATGCATTCTACTGTTGCTGGTGTTGTGTTCTATAAATTATCAATTAGGTTAAGATGGCTGGTAGTGTTGTTCATATATTCTATGTCTTTGCCTATTTCTTGTCTAGTTCTATCAGTTTCTGGAAAGGGTATGTTAAAATCTCTAACTCTGATTATGGAGTTGTGTATCCCTTTTCTCCTATCAATTTTTGCTTTATGTAGTTTGAAACTCTGTTATGAGGCACACATACATTGGTGATTTTCATGTTATCCTGAAAAATTGAGCATTTCAATATTATCAAATGTTCCTCTTCAACTCTATCATCTCCTCTATCTTGAGGTCATCTGTATCTAATGGTACTGCTGTTCCAGCCTTCTTATGCTTACTATTTGCATGGCAAGAATTTTCTGGTCCCTCTACTTCATTCAGCCTGTGCCTTCATATTTAAGTTTATCTCGTGTAGACTGCATATGTCTGGGTCTTCCTTTTTAAATTTGTTCTAGAAGTCTCTCTGCCCTTTAATTGGAATCTTTAGTTTATTGAAATTTAATTTAATTTTTGATATGATTGAATTTGGTACTGCAATATTACTAGTTGTTTTCCTTTTGTGCCTTTTGGTTTTTGTTCCTATGTTGTTCTTTTCCTTCTTTCTATTGGATTAGCTGAATGTTTTTTAGAATAACATTTTATCTGTTGGCTGTTTAGCTGTATTTCTTTGCATTTTTTCTTAGTGATTTCTGCAGGAATTACAACTGCATATCCCTAACTTTTAACAGTATAATTAGAATTAATATTGTTACATTTCATAACTTTCTAATCCTTCATGCTATACTCCTCATGCATTATATCTACATATGTTATGAATCCCACAGTACAATATTGTTTTTTGCTTTAAACAATTGTATGTCCTAAAGAAATTAAGAGGAGAAAAATAGCCCTTTGTGTTTATCCACATATTTACCCCTCTGATTCTATTCATTCTTCCCTGAAGATCATTTGGTGTCACTTCCTTTCAGCCTGAAGGACTTCCTGTAACTGTTTGTTTGTTTGTTTTTGCAGTTCAAGGCTCCTGGCAATGAATTTTCTTAAATCTAAAAATGTCTTTAGTTTACCCTTATTGTCGAAGTCTATTTTTGGTAGCTAGAGACATCTGGTTGAGAGTAGTTTTCTTTGAATACTTAAATAATTTTATTTCACTGCCTTTTGGCTTTTGATGAAAAGTTAGAGCTCAGATAATTACAGTAATGTACCATTTTTCCTTGGCTGCTTTCAAGGTTTTCTCTTTATATTTGGTTTCATCAGTCTCACTATGATTTTCCTAGACATGTTTCTTTGCATATATCTTGCTTGGTGTTCACTGAGATTCCTGACTCTGTATTTCAAGTCT
Organism: Meles meles; assembly: GCF_922984935.1. NCBI lineage: Eukaryota > Metazoa > Chordata > Mammalia > Carnivora > Mustelidae > Meles > Meles meles. The sequence goes on along the minus strand of NC_060072.1, from coordinate 16,409,000 downwards.
TTCACAAATTTGGGAAAATTTTAGTCATTATCTCTTAAATCTTTTTTTTCCCCCCTGCCTATTCTCTTGCTCCTCTTCTTTTCTGTCTTCACTGTATTCATGTAAGATCTTTTGACATTAGCCACCAGTGACATTCAAATGAAAACCATATTGAGATACCACCGTACACCAGTTAGAATGGCAAAAATTGACAAGGCAAGAAACTATAGACATTGGAGAGGTTGTGGAGAAAGGGGAACCCTCTTACATTGTTAGTGGGAATGCAAGGTGGTACAGTCACTTTGGAAAACAGTGTGGAGTTTCCTCAAAAAGTTAAAAATAGAGCTACCCTATGACCCAGCAATTGTACTACTGGGTATTTACCCCAATGATTCAGATGTAGTGAAAAGAAGAGCCACATGAATTCCAATGTTCATAGCAGCAATGTCCACAATAGCCAAGTTGTGGAAAGAGCTGAGATGCCCCTCAACAGATGAATGGATAAAGAAGATGTGGTCCATATATACAACAGAATATTACTCAGCCATCAGAAAGGATGAATACCCAACTTTTGCATCAACATAGATGAAACTGGAGGAGATTATGCTAAGTGAAATAAGTCAAGTAGAGAAAGTCAATTATCATATGGTTTCACTTATTTGTGGAACATAAGGCATAGCATGGAGGAGATTAGGAGAAGGAAGGGAAAAATAAAAGGGGGGCAATCAGAGGGGCAGACTGTGGACTCTGGGAAACAAATTGAAGGTTTTAGAGGGCAGGGGCATGGGGGGATGGGCTAGTCCAGTGATGGGTAATAAGGAGGGCACATATTGCATGGAGCACTGAGTGTTATATGCAAACTATGAATCATGGAACTAATGTACTCTATAATGACTAACATAACATCATCATCTCATAATAATAAAAGACCTTTTGATATTGTCTATAGAGCCCTAAGATTTTTTCCTCTCATTTAAAAAAAAAATCTTTTTCTTTTTTTGTTCTTTATATTGGAATTATTGCCATTGATCTATTTTTATATTCATTGTCCACTGCTGTCATACCCAGGGAATTTTTTTTCAGGTATTTATTTTTCAGTTTTGGAATTTCCATTTGGTTATATTATGTTTTCTGCTTCTGTACTGAGTTTACCATATTCTTATCCATCATAATACATTTTTGTTCACATTCTTAAATATAGTTAAATAGCTGCTTTAAAAGTCTGCTAATTCCAATATCTGGGTCATCTCAGGGTAGTCTTCATTGATTGCCTTTTCTTTTAAAAATATATCACATTTCCTGTTTCTTTGTATATTGATCAATTTTGGATTATGTCATGGACTCTGAATGCTATGTTGTAGAGAATTTGGGTTTGGGTATATTCTTGTAAAAAGTGGATTTTATCATTGTTGTTGTTTTCCTGGTGGGCACCTAAATGGGCTGTACTCTAGGTACAAACATTGGTTCCTCTATGTTGGGTGGAATCTTTAATGTCAACTGAATCTGTTATGCTTTACTGACCTGCTTGCAGTATGCTTCATGTTTTCATGATTTAGGACTTAGCCAGAGATTTGGACATGGTTTATACATAGAAATTAGGACTCTGTCTTTCTGGCTTTCTCCTTCCTGGGATTACCCTCCATAATTTTCAGTGTCTGGAATTGCCTTAAAGTCTGTTCTTTGGTTCTTCAACTCAGTAAGATTGTGCTTTCTACTGGAATTTAATGTAATTTAATTTAAGTTTTCAAAGCAGGCTCCATGGAGCCCAGTGTGGGACTTGAACTCATGACTATGAGATCAAGACCTTAGCAGAGATCAAGAGTCAGATGCTTAACTGACTGAGCCACCCAGGACTCCTCTACTAGAATTTTAGCCTGTTCTCAATGTCAGTTCTCCTGTCCTATGATTTTTTTTGCTTTAAATTATTATGTATCGCTTTCAAATATTTCTTTTTAAATTTTCCAGAGATTTTAGTTGTATTCTGTGAGAGTGTTGATCCTAAAGGAGGTTCATGGTTAGACTTGAGTTTGATTCTCAGAACTTCTTACTTCAGATAGGTTGACTGATCTCAGAGACCCTCAGCATTCTCATCTATAAATCAGGATGATGATGATGATGATGATGATGATGATGATGATAAATCACATAAAATTAATCTGAGGATTAAATGGATAATGTAAAGTTCTTAGCAAAATGCCAGGCACATAGCAAATGCTCAGTAAGTGGTAGTTGTTATTAATAATTATGCAGATAGATATATAAAGCTATGGAAGAAGAATGATGAGTTGTATATGGGACTAAGATCTACATAGTGATGAATTTTCCTATTTAGTTTAGATCTCCATAATCAATTTCTTAAGAGCTAAGAACCTCTTCAACTTTAGATGTGACGTTGTCCTTGGTGAGGTTTGCATGGAGGTGACATTCTCTGGATACTATTCTATGCATCTCCTCCTCTGACACAAGCAGTGCTACCTTTAAAATTTGTCTCTGCAGCATGAGCAATGATTTTTCTTTGTCTTCAGGGATGCTTCATGTGTTGGCATACCTGTTATACTCGAGGGGTCTCAGGCTGAGTGGTTGAGAGATTTAGTGTGCATTGCAGAGCACAGAGCTTCCAAAGGTTTGATTTACTAAATCCTTAGCTTGGAGGCCTAGTTGGCACTTACCATTGTAAACTTCATGCAGACTGAGGAAACTCAACATCTATGTCTGATTTCCCATCCATGAGAAACCAAGGAAGGCTGTCTGCATCCAGTGGGTCACCGAATTGTGACAGTTCTATTTTCCAAATATCACTCAAATCTTGCTCTTTGTCTCCATCTGGACATTGATATTATTCTAGCTCAGGTTCCCTTAGCTCTCCTCAGGACATCTTCAACTGCCTTTTCTCCCTTTCTCTAACACCTCATTTCTCCATCCTCCTGTCCTTTTTCTCTTCCCTCCACGTCACTATTATAACTGTCTCTAGGTATATAAATGTTTCCATTGTTCAAAACACATTAAACATTGCAGACCATAAATTTACAAAATCAGAGCATTATACTTAAGACCATTCATGATCTGACCACTTAATTGTTCATTTACTAATCCACCAGTCAGAGTCTCTTCTCATATGGTGTCTTTTTGTGTCATTTCTTCACTTTACCTAATAATAATAGTGATAATTAGTAATAATAATTTTTTGAATATTTAAGTGACACTTTAAAATTCACTGTCAAATTAATAATAGCTTTCAAGAACAAAAGAAGCACCATTACATTAAATAAATGAACATTTTAATTGTAAAACATATTGCAATTCTAGAAACATCAAGGTGTGAATAAGTTGCAGGTATGAGCTTTGAAGACATACCCTAATGGTAATATTTATTAAGTATCAGCAAAAGGCTCAGTACTAATTTAGCTAAAGAATATTTTCTTGCTAAAATACCTCCAGGGAGTTCTCAACCATGTAGTTCTTCCCCTCTGTACAATTTCTAGGTTGTTCTTTCATGTTAGAACCAAACTTCACAGAATCTGTGTTGTCTAAGTTTGTTGGGCCTGAGAAGAGAAGAAGTGGTTTGTCTACTAACTGTGTAACTTTGGCTGTATTTTAATGAAAAACTGCTGTTGAAATGGACCAAAAAAACTCCCAAAGGACAAAAAAATAGGTATAGTCCCCAAATTTATATTCTATATTGCTGGCAGCTGAGAATTAATTATTTTTTTGTTTCCTGGAAAGGATATAGGCAGTGAAAATGAGGGGATTTTCTCTTTTTGCCCCAAAACATAATCTTCTCTTTGTTGAGATATTACCAATGAGTTTATTACATCAAGGTAAATTAAATACTTGGGTCCTAAACCTCAGCTTTTTTTTTTTTTAACCATTTTTGTCCTTTTCATATTTTACCAGAATTTGAGTTGCAATTAAGCGGTCACAGATCTTGATTTGGTAAGGGAAAGAAAATTAAAATGGACAAAAAGAATTGAGGCTAATTGGCATTTCCAAATGATTTTCCCTTTGCAATTGGGGGAAGAAAATCTCATGAGGGAGAGTGGTGTTTGCTTTCTTCTTGCAGCCTTCTTTTTGTGTGTGCCCCTGAGACCCCTGACCAGGCCTCACCCCCAGTCTCTCCATTCTTGGGCTTTAAGTGAGGTGGGCTTTGTTGCGAGCGTCTATACACATTTAATGAGACTTCTGTTGTCTGTGTTCAGAGGATTCCAGACCCTCCACTACATTTCATTTGGAATTCATCCGACGTGGGCTGTTCTCCAGGCTTAATGGCTGAGAGGTCCTTTCCAAAGGGGAAGGAATTCAGGGATAGAATTTAATAAAGTTTAGTATGAAAGCTAATTCTTCATAAAACCCTAAAAAATTTTCCCTGAAGTCCAGACACCAGAACTGTCGTGTACCTCAGGATTTCATCTCTGCCCTCCTCTCCTGGGGCAATGAATCTGCATTTGTAAATAAGGAATAACTTCATGACAGTTTAATGGGTTTGGGAAAAATAATTGCCTTTCTTTCTCTTTTTTTTTTTTGAAAGTGGCTCTTCCTATCGTGTCCTGTTATGGTGACCCATGATGGTGGGTTTACTAGAGATAAAATCCTTAAAGTGAGACTAAAATAAACACAAAGATAATCTTATTCCATTTCTGGGCTTAAACTGTCTACTGAAGAGAAGCACGTTCATTATAAAAATGAACAGGATTCCTAGGGAAGCAGTCTGAGAGGCAGAGCTGTGGGAGCTGGGCAGGAGGCCCCCAAGAAGCAATTAGCTGGGGGCTGTTGTTGATGTAGCCTCCTCTGGCCTTTGTGGCCTCCTCACTGGCCACTTATGCATTCCCATCCTAATGACACCTCCTTTTGTTTCAGCCAATTCATCCTCAGTGCTCATTTTAAATTTGCCTTTGAGCTTCAGTATCCACTCTTATGTCTTTGCTTTGCTGATCTCTACCTGCCTTCAAGAATCATCTCTCTGGAAAGTCTTCCAGTTGCCCTCTCTCTTCTCTCCTAGCAGTTTGCTCAGGTGTTGTTTGGGCTTGTGATGGCATTTTTTTGTCTGTTCACATGAAAGACTTTCACCCTAGACTCTGAGCCAACTGAGGTCAGGCATGAAGTGTGTTCATTCATTTATTCATTTGCCAATACACTCATTGAATCAATGAGTCACATGGATTGTGCTAGAGATACAGCGGACATGTCCTCTGTTTCAGTCCAGTGAGGGAGACAGGACACACAGCAAGCAAAAAATAAATGCTCTGAAGGAAGTTTGTTTGGGCAGTCGAGATAAAGAATTGGGAGGCCTACTATATTGTAAGTGGGGTCATAAGGAAGCTTCTTGGGAGTTGTGAAATCTAAGTTAAGATCTGAAGAAAGAGGAGCTAGCTTTAGGGCAAATCATACTGGTGGATCAATGATTCATTAAATGAAAGAACTTAAAGGGAAGGTCCTTAAGTTTTATTGTGCTTGGTTAAAAATACTGTGAGAATGGAGTTCTTGAGGATTTCCTATGATGTTGCTGGAAAGGCTTTTCAGCCTTTCTGGTCTCTGATCTATTGGCAGTGTCAGCTTGGAGTGCAGTTTTGAGGACTGTGGTTGTATCCAAGCTCAGTGGGAAAGAGTGCCAAGATCAATGAGACAGGTCTCCAGGGGTGCAGAGACAATGGTGTCTAGAGTGCGAAAACATTTCTGTTCTTGTCAAATGGACTGACTGGCAGCAGGGACCATTTCTTATTTCTTCTAATCTTTCCTCTTTTCAATATTGATTCTTTTCCAAAGTTCAACTCATTTCTTCTTTATTCAATCAGCTTATTATAGTATCATACTTTAATTCCCCCAGGTATATATATATAATATATGCATGTTCCCAAGTATATTACACACACATGTAAATGTATGCATGTCTCCATCTATAAAAACATATGCATATGAATGTGTACACATGTGTATAAATGTGTATATGTCATGTGCACATTGCACATTCACATGTGTTTCCAACCAATTCCATCTCACCTCTTGTAAATACAAACATTCACTAGTGCTGCCCCATCTCATACTCAGTTACTCACTCTAGTTTTAGCTGGAGCAAATATTTTATCTTATCTATGTATAACTGCTTCAAGCAGCCTAGTGAACCCTAAGGAAATAGGATTTAGATTTAGAAGATCCATATCTAAATCTTTGCTCTTCTACTTATTAGTAGTAACTCCCCTGAGCTTTAAATGTAAACTGTAGGTTTAAAAATGATAATAGATATCACATACACCTCACAAAAATGTCAGAAGATCAAACGAAACAATGCATATGAGTACATTTGAAAAACATGCAGATATTTAGGAATACAATATTCCACAAGTGTGTTTCAATTACCCATTTTATTTGTTTGGTACTTCTTTGTACCTGGTACTCACATGTGAAAGATCTGAGGGATGGGACTCCTTTGACTTATCTTGTAAATCATGATGTATACATTGGCATTTATTTATTTATTTATTTTTATAAATTTATTTATTTTTTTTCAGCATAACAGTATTCATTGTTTTTGTACCACACCCAGTGCTCCATGCAATACGTGCCCTCCCTATTACCCACTACCTGGTTCCCCCAACCTCCCACCCCCGCCCCTTCAAAACCCCCAGGTTGTTTCTCAAAGTCCATAGTCTCTCATGGTTCGCCTCCCCTTCCAATTTCCCCCAACTTCCTTCTCCTCTCCATCTCCCCATGTCCTCCATGTCATTTGTTATGATCCACAAATAAGTGAAACCATATGATACTTGACTCTCTCTGCTTGACTTATTTCACTCAGCACAATCACCTCCAGTCCTGTCATGTTGCTACAAAAGTTGGGTATTCATACATTATATGTTTATATAAAAAATTTTTTTTATTTTTTAAATTTCTTTTCAGTGTTCCAGAATTCATTGTTTATGTACCACACCCAGTGCTCCGTGCAATATGTGCCCTCCATAATATCCACCACCAGGATCACCCAACCTCCCACTCCCCTCCCCTCCAAAACCCTCAGTTTGTTTCTCAGAGTTCACAGTCTCTCATGGTTTGTCTCCTCCTCCAATTTCCCCCAACTCACTTCTCTCCATCTCCCTATGTCCTCCGTGTTATTCCTTATGCTCCACAAATAAGCAAAACCATATGATAATTGACTCTCTCTGCTTGACTTATTTCATTCAGCATAATCTCTTCCAGTCGCATCCATATTGAAAGAGAAAAACAAACCTGGGGGCATCACGTTGCCTGATTTCAAGCTTTACTACAAAGCTCTGATCACCAAGACAACATGGTACTGGAACAAAAACAGACACATAGACCAATGGAATAGAGTAGAGAGCCCAGATATGGACCCTCAACTTTATGGTCAAATAATCTTCCACAAAGCAGGAAAAAATATTTAGTGGAAAAAAGACAGTCTCTTCAATAAATTGGTATTTATTAAGTGCATTCTGCTATAAATAAAAATGGCTCCATACATGTTTGTTTTTCCTCTTGGTAATGAAGAAATAAACTTTAACATGGTTTTAAAACTTTTTGACTCTCTGTTTTTCAAAGTAAAGATCTATTAGACTACAGTTTCTCTCATGCTAGGTCCCTTTTACAGAATCTAATATTTTCATATAGAGAAGAGAGAGCTCATCTTATATTAAGGTTGCTATTAATTTGATGCAAATTAAGCACTTTAAAGTCAGGTCTTGTTTCTAAGGGAAATAGACCAACGGAGAGAAGGACCCAAATCTCTTAACCGGGAAATGCTGGCTATAGAGAAAGCACATCAACTAATATGAGAAATGCAATGTTGAGTTTTGCCAGCCTTGGTGTAGGGTAGAAACACAAGCAGGGAGTCAAAAGAGAAGTGGTTCTAAATTCTGACTCCTAAAAGCCAGTGGCTGCATGATTTGGGAAAAGTGTACATCTCTGAGCCTCACAGGGCAGACCCAGACTCTTTTCTAGGCACTAAGGATGCAACAATGAAAATAGCAGAGAACATTCTGGGAAGGAGCTTAGCACAATGAAATAGAATAAAAATCACTGGCAGTTGTATCTGGGTACATTATAGTCAAACAATAGAAAAGATTAAAAGAAATCTTTTTTTTTTTTTAGATTAAAAGAAATCTTAAAATTAGCAACAACAACAACAAAAGGCACATTGCATAGGTGAGAAAACCTTTCATCTGACTATATACACTTCATCAGAAACCCATGGATGTCAAAAGTCAGTGCAAGATCATTTTAAAGTGCTAAAAGAAAAAATAATCTGTCAGTCTTGAATTCTATATCCAGCAAATATATCCTTCAATAATGTAGGCAGAATAAAGACATTTTGAGATAAAAATAAGTTAGGCCAAGTCATTGCCACCAGCCCTGCTTTACCAAGAAATGCAAAATGAAGTTATTCAGTGTGAAGGAAAAGGAGTCTCAGAAAGAAAAAGAAATGGACACACAGATCTTGAGGAATGGGTGAAAAGTACCAGAAATGGTAACTATCTGATGTTCACTGTAGCCTAATAAAGTAGTTGTTCACACTCAGATTCACACACGAGGAAAACATGGCAGAGAGAAGTTTAAAGACTTAACCATAAGTCATAACTATAGAGAGAGCAGAGCTTACACTTGAGAAGTTCTCATTTCTTTTTCCTTTGACTACAGCAATCTCCATCTCAAAAGTGGTTTTGGAAGGAGAGTAAAAGATTTAGAAGAGAAGGCCCACCCTTGTCCTCTCTTCTCCTCCCTGCATGAAAATGTCACATAGAGCTGTGGAGAACATGGCCTTGTGGAGGAGAACGAAAGGCTGATAGACACAGAATGGGAGTGACAATTGCTGGAGAGTGACTTTTTCCCCTTTCATAGTTCTAAGAGATTGTGTTTAGTGGTCAGCGACTCCATGTGGGGCTGATTGCTGGGACGAATAACAGGGAAATAGTACTGCCTTTGTCGTTGGTGAGCACAGTCACTGACCACAGTGAGCTTGCATGAACCTGCACAGAAAGGCAAGTGGGTTGGGGCAGCCTGCTTTAACAACACCCTGGAGAAACTACTTGTTTTGATCCAAGACTCTCATTGTCTAACTTACCACTCACTTTCAGGCAATGTAGGCCGTCTGTCTTAGCCACATCTCCTTGCCATCATTTAGTGGACTGGATTCTACTAATTCTCTGTGCTTAAATGCTACTGTTTCCTCAACCTCAGTCTCTAACAGTAAGACTAAACCTTACTTACCTTTAGCCCAATTTCTATCCTCCTTTCCCTTACATTTACCCCACCCTCGCTCAGATCTGACACTTAGGAATTCTTTCAGTTTGAATCCTTTTTGGTCTTCAAGGGCCAAATCCTGGCTCACTTTATCTAGGCAGCCTTCCTTGACTTCCCTAGCCCCAGAGCATCTAGGACTCACAATGTGTGATATCTTTCTAGAAAAATCCCTGCACCAATTCTGTTTTTTCTTCTTCTCTGCCTCCCTATTACAATAGCTAGCATGTATTAATGACCTACTACTTGCCAAGCACCACACTAAATTATTTTATACATTATTTAGTCTTCATACCAAGCCCACATTGTCCTTTCCATTTCACAGATAAGGAAATCAAGGTTCACTGAGATTCAACCCCTCACCCAAGCATCCAGTTGTCTACAGAGCTTATTAGGTAGTACTCTTCTCTTACAACATTTTACTCTATTTCAGATCCTTTGGGTGCAAGTAAAAGAGTCATTTCCAAGAAAAATTCACACATGCACTGACACATAAATCTTCATTCACTTTTTTTTCTCTTTCTACCAAGCCTTCAGGGCTTGGGTCCTGTCTCAGTGAGGTCTTGTGTCTTCTCAGAACAATAACTTCAATAAATATGCTGATTGGCTAAGCAATGGAAGTTTGGTGTTCCCATGGTGATGGTGATTAAAAACAAATAAGTAGCTGGTCAACAGTTTGAGGTTATTTGCAAAAGTGAAATATACCTAATCAGGCATAGAGATTGTGACCAAAACTCTAGTCAAGAATGCAAGGTTCGGTGGAGCCTTGTACCCCGTGTTCATACTGCACACCCTCCCACACCCCCTTTTAGTTCTATTACAAAAATGGAGGCAAACCTCTAACCACTCTAAATGTCTGAGAGGAGAAATGTGAATTGATTTTTCATGCAGTAGATGAGGCCACGACAACCAAAACTGAAAGGAGGATTTTGCAAACATGAAGAAGTTTATTAGTTTGGGCAGAAAGTCAAAAATAACTAATTTTTCCTGCAGAGATGTTTTGTGCCTCATTCTTGCCCTCTTGGGCTCTGAAGCACACTGAGAGATGTTAATTGAATTTTGCATGATGGAGATTATGGCTCCCGGTTCTTTCTACACTGGGCATGTTTCAGGGGTATCATAGCCTCATTGCCCCCAAAATGTAGCCTCTGCCCTCCACTTGCCCTCTCCCCATCCAAAAATGTGTATGCATGGATGGCTGAGGAGTCATGGCGCCTTATACATGATCCATTCAGACTGTCAAGCATCTTTTGTTTGGAAGGAAAGGAGATGTGACAAACGTAAACACTGGAGGATGGAACCTGCTACAGAGGACGGATGCCATGTCAAACCTGATAAAAGCTGATGATGCATTCCTTTGCTGTTAGTCAGCTGGCTGCTCTCGCCTTCCAGCTCCTCTCAGCCCCGTTTTGCTGTACTGTGATATTTTCTTTCATTTGGACCCTGTAGGCATGCTCTGGAAGCAAGGTTCTGATTAGTCTAAAACTGCCTACCTTATGTTTTTATTTTCACCCATGTTTCTAGTTTGATGCCAGGCCACAAGATATAGATCAGATTAGATGAGGGCCTCTTGTTTCCTAGGACACGAGGCAAAGAGGATTCCTTTCTGTCACCCGGAGTGGAAGGACCATCTGGTTCAAATGCTGATGGAGGCCATGCCTTCCATTATTGAGGTCCTGGTTTCTTAACATTTCCTGAGGCAGAGGTATATGTTGGAAAGCCTGGGGAACTGTCAAAGGAAAGGAGTAGCTCCCACCAAGTTGTGAAAACCAAATCAGCATCTTACTCCAACTCCGTCCCTAAGACATGACTAAATTGGCTCCTGGCATGTGGAAAGTTGCACTAAAGTTGGACATGGCTGGCTGGGGATGGTGCCTCTTCGAGTGGTTGTCCAGGTGTGGGTTATCAGTTGCTAGCTCTGGCCCTGTTAGTACATCTGATGTCTTCTCCATTTGTACAGCTCTTGCCTCAGATAAGCCACAGTGTAAAGTAGGGATTAAGAGAGCAGGTGTTGGAGTCAAACAGATTTTGGCTCAAGATCCAGATGTGTCCTTTCACTCTTAGTTGACCAAGATTGCACTTGGTTGCAAGCAAGAGAAAAGTTGACCCATGAATAACTGGGCAGTTGTTCATCCTATACAACCAGAAGTCCAGGGGGAGGCAGGCCAGGTCTGTCATAGTGGCTCAGGGATTCCACGGGACCAGTTCCTTTCAGCTTCCTGCCCTGCATCCTTAGGGGGTTGTTGTGTGACAAAAATAAACCCCAACGATCTCCATGGAATGTGGTTTATTTTCAGGAAAAGATACAATGATGGTGAGATAAATAAGCAAAATCCCTCAGTGTATCTCAACATTCCCAGGAGAGATGCTGCTCTCTGTTTCAGCTAGAACTTCCCTAAGTGTGTTCCAAAGCAGAGGCTGCATAGGGCAAAGACCTCCAGAATCCTCTCCTGGGTCTTGTCAACTAGCAAGGCCATATGCATGTCTGATGTCTTTTGTCCTCTTGTTACGCTCACTTATTTAAGAATGACTCAAGTCTGAGCCAAATTTCTAGACTTGACTTTACATTTTTACTACTGCATAGCCATGAGTCTAAGCCGATGTGGTGATAGATGGGGGCCAGAAGGAGGGTAGTGGTGGTGGGCTTAGAGAAGAAAGAATCTGTGAATGAGACACTCTTTCTGGCTGGAGATTGATTGGATATGGAGGGTTCCAAGATGACTCTGGGCTCTTTAGTTGGAGTTGCTGGGAGTATGGTAAGGCCATGAATAGGAATGAGAAAGTCAATAGGAGGAATCTGTTCAGGATGGAAATGAAGAAGTTCAATCTGGGACACACAGAGGTTCTGGGATTATACAAAAACATATCTGGGGGAGATATTCAAGCCACAGCTGGAGATCCAGGCCTGGAGTTCAAAAGCTAGGTTGGTAGAATTAAAATGCAGGAACTAATTAATAATATTAATGAGAGAAGATAGATATTTTTAAGCTTTGGACTGAAATGGTGGGGTCCTTCCCATTAGTTATGGGCATCCATCCTGTGACAGAATCCACAAGCTGAATAAAATGAAGTCTGCAATTATCTGGTGAATATAATCTTTGTGGAGAGCCTGTTGAGGGGAAAAACACAAACCTCTGATTCCCCATAACTGCAGGAAAAGTGGGGAAGGGTGGGTATTTCTGAGTTCATAGGAATACATAATTACTTGCATTATATAAAGTTTTACAGGCTTTTTCACACATCAATTCATTTGAGGTTCATAAGAACTCTATAAAGAAGCAAGGGAGAGCTTTTCTTCATTGATAAGTGAGGGAAGACAGATGCAAGCAAAGCCCATGATGTGTCCAGACTCAAATGGCTGAGCCCACAATAGATACCAGAACCTGCACCATCTGGCCTAGTGCAATTTCTACTGGGCCTGATAGCTCCTCCCTCTTGGAAGGTGCCTAAATATAACTACTTCAGAGCAATTTACAATACTATCTCCACTGGTGACTTTGTAGTAAACTAGGTAAATGATCCTTAAACTTCAGTTCATTTGGGGGACTTGTAATATTTGACCCTCACCCTAAAAAACTCCACTTCACTATGTGTACTAGCCAGTGTTCTTCAGAGAAACAGAACCAATGTGTTATATATCCTCTATCTATCTATTATCTGTCTACCTGTCTATCTAGCTATCAATTATCTATCTATCATCTATATATATAGAGAGAGATTTATTGGAAGATACAGATATAGATATTATGAGGAATTGGCTCACATGATTATGGAGACCAAGCAGCTCCACCATCACCATCTATAACCTGGAGAACCAGGACACCTGTGGTGTGGTTTCAGTCTGAGTGTAACAGCCTGAGAACCAAGAGAGCCAATGGTGTAAGTTTTAGTCGGAGTCTTAGAGGAAATTGATGTCCCAGTTCAGAGAGATGCTCCAGTCAGACAGCAAAAGAGAATTGCCCCTTTCTTCTGCCTTTTTGTTCTATTCAGTTCCTCAGTGGATTGGATGATGCCCACACACACACTGAGGAGGGCAAACTGCTTTACTCAGTCCACTGATTCAAATGTTAATCTCTTCCAGAAACACCCTCACAGATACACTCAGACATAATTCTTAACCAAATACATGGGCATCCTATGTCTCAGTCAAGTTGTTGGATAATTTTCACCATCACAGTATGTCTGCCTAGAGTCTAGGTATCTGCATTTTTGCAAACATCTCAAATGAGTCTGATATGGATGGTTCACCCTCCACATTCTTAGAATCACTGAAACAGGGGGACTGGAGGTGGGGGAAGGATGTCTTAGTCCCATTCCTTTCCCACCATTCTCCCATTCTCTAGATGATGGGTGGTTGCTTATCTGATTAGCCAGATTCTAAATATAGATCAGGATATATTTACTAATGGATGTGATCGTTACATTTTAAAATGTCAAGTAGTTGCATTTCTTATCCTATTTTCTACTTTTTGCAGCTGCGTTGATGAGACATCACTAAGCTAAGCCAAGATCCCTCAGTGTCTAACTACTTTATCATCTTTTGCTTTATTTGTATGCTTTCTTAAATGTTGTCATGAAAACTGGTCCCCTGGATGGTATGGCCCAACCAGAAGGTGATAATACCCAAGAGTTGTAGTTGGGAGGTAGGGTCTTTGTAGGCCATTAGACTAATTTGCAAGCTTCCCTTAGTCTTAACCAGAGCACCACGTTGGATATACAAGGTCTTAGTCCCAATAAAAAAATTTTTTTCACCTCGTATACATTTGGTTTTGTTTTCTATGGGTATAGCATCTTCAGGATTAAGAGCTAACATTTCCTGAGTGCATACTATGTGCTAAACAGTGTGTATTTTGCATAAAGTAACTCATTTTGTTTTCATAATGACCCTGTGAGAAGGTACTGTTTTTATTCCTTTTTTTTCCAGATGAAAAAATTGCCCAAGATTTTTACAGTAAGTAAATAAGATTTGAACCTAGCGCACCTGCCTTTAATTGCACATAACTTGTCATTCCCTCTCTCCTCTTACCTAGTGTACTTTATCGTCTTAAGGAGCTGCCTGGGGTAGGGGATGGGTAATAAGGTAGAATAAGGTAATAGGGTAGATGGGTAATAAGGGGGTGGATAATAAGGTAACAAGGTAGAATGTTGGAATCCTTGGGTCCCCTGCACATAAACCATCTTAATATCATCAAAACTCTGCCTTGAACCCCTGAGAGAGGCCAATTCAAAGTCAAAAAGAAAGAAGCATGCAAAGCCATTATTTGTGTGGCTAGAATCAAAACTCTATTTTGAGTTGCATTAACTAGACAGGTTTTTTTTTTGCATAGCTTGCTGACTCTTCTGAACAGGCACTCAACTCTGGCCCCTCTTAGCTGCTGCTGAAATTTCTGTAACCTCAGTGGTTCTGGGATCAACAGATGATGAAACATTTTAGCAGATCCACTTTCTCTGAGCCAGCGGACAAGTACAGGGCTGGTATTCCCTATCTCAGAACAAACTATTAATCAAAAAGAAAGACCACAACCATAAACCAGCATGAATTGGGTACTATCGTCCCTGAATGACTTTGCCCTGCCAAAAGTGTTTTTGGCTTGATAACATTGTTCGACACTGGCCTTAGCCCAGCGGTTTTCAGTTTTTCTTTATGGAGTCAAATAGACTAAACTCAGCACTTTCTCAGTCTCTCAAATAAGTGCACTGACATCATTTGGAAATTATAAGAATCCACATATCAGGCCAAATTCCACCCTGGGTTCAACATCCGCTCTCCTCCACCCCCGAGATCAACCCCCAAGAGCATGGTTAAGTGAGGGTAGAACTTGGCCGGAAGCTTGTTATTTCTGCAGTTTTAATTACACATACCTCATCCATTTCACCAAATTAGGAGCGAAGGTTCACGGAGGGAACCTTCGCCTATTGGCTTGCTTCAATGTCTGGTTCTTCAACTACCTAACTTGGGAATTCCAGGAAAATAGTCAAGAATTGACATTTTACATTTTTTAGGGCTGGAAAGAACTTGGCTCATTAGTATCTAATCCAAACCCCATGGTTTTGTAGACCAAAAAACCAAAAACAAAAACAAAAAAGCTCCTGAGATTTAGAAAGAAGAAGTGCTCAAGGTCATATGAAAGGTATGGTGAGGCAGGCCAAAAAAGCCAGGAATCCGTCTCTCTTATTTAGGGTGCTTTCCACATGCCCAGCTAGGAAAGGGTGATTTATCACATAAGTTTGCTCCTGCTGTATTCAGTAGTGAGAAGGACCTAGGTTTTAGAGCCAGGGAAAGGTAGGAGTAAATCCAAGATCAAGTACTTCCTATTCATATGTGCCTAGTTTCTTAACTTCTCTGGGTTTTGGTTTCCCTACTTATCAAATGGAGAAGACTGATACATACTTCCCAAGGATTTTGTGACAACGAACTGAAATGATATCCCCCAGGCAATGAAGACAGAGTAGCCTTTTGGTCTTCTCCTTAGGACTCCTGAGTTGTGAATGACAGAAACTCAAACTGGCTTGAGCATAAATGGGAATTTGTTAGGCTACCTGTATGATTTTGAGTAGATTTTGGCTCAAGAGAAGCTGGCTTATAGGGCTACATGTTATCACGAGAAATTACAGTTTTCTTCCGTGGCCCTCTTAGGCCAGCTCCGTGTTGGTGTGACATAAATGGCTATCAGCAGCTTCAGGTTTCTATCTTACAAGGTTTCAGTCCAGAAAAAGAAAAACTTCTCTTTCGCAACATTTTTTTACACTGGAGTTTCCAGAATTAAGTCACACTTAATATAGATGTAACAAATCAGGTACAAAACCAATCACTGTGGCGTACAGCTGGATGATAGATCAGAAGGTCAGGAGGTCAGGAGGAGGTCATATGCTTGCTTCTGGAGCTTGGAGGTAATGGTGAGAGAGGATGGGGGTGAACCTCCAGGATTGGATTGAGAGTGGGGCAGGACTGTTTCTCTGTAAAACAATCCAGATTCTCTTGGCAGGATAAAAGTGAATGGACACCAGAGAAGCAAGAACAAGTTTCACTTCCCTTCTTTTTCCTTATTCCAGGTTTGTCAACACTCAGGAGGATGTTTGTTCTCTCAAAACTGTGATACAGTTTATCTATGCAAGAAGGAAGTAGGTAGTTTAAAGCTGGTGCCTCTTGGGCTGAGTAATTAGACTTTTATGGTTAAAAACAAAGATTTGGTCAGAGGAAGTTATTCATTTCTGCTAACTATGCTTTATCTTTCTTTATAAAATCAAAACAGCAAATTATATGAAAATAGACAAATAAGACTTACAAATAGGGATACCAAGTGCCACCCACCATGAAATGTGAGTCGTCACACTCTAGCACTATGTCCTATTTAGATGTAAATTGCTTATTACAAATATTATTTATTAAACATTTAAAGTGTGCTAGGTACTGTTCTTGACTTAATTGCAGAGGGCACAACAAGTTCGTTAAAAATAGTTTTGAAAGTAATATACCTTGAGATTCATCAAACGAAAAATTGTTTATTGCAGTCCAGCCATGTGTTGACCATCTTTCTAGGCAGGATAGGAAGTGAAAAACTAAAAGCCAGAAGAGCATGGTGATTAAGTACACAGGCTTTGAAGAGAGATGGCTATGTGTTCAAAACCTGGCTTCATCCCAAATCCACTGCATGACCTTGAGGAGCCTACCACTGAACTTAAGTTCTGTAAAATGAGCCTAAGAACCACATTTATTTTCCAGGGTAATTGTGAGCATTAAGTCATAATGTATTTCAGGTTATTTAGCACACATCACACGGTAGGTTACAAAATGGTTGACTATGTAGAAATTTTTGCATTGATTTGCTACCACCCACCTCCAAGCCACAATATGCACACGTGTGTGCCTGCGTGCACATGCGTGCACGCACACACACACACACAGAACTGCTGATGTAACAGAAGGTAGGGCTAAATATATACATGCATATATATGCATAAATATGCGTAAGTATATACAAGCATATAAATATATATGCTGTGATCACACGGGGCCAGAACCTGAAACTATTTGTAACCTCTAGTTGTTCAGGTTATCTTGCTACCAGTGCATTGCCTGCAGCTGCCCCCATGACACACATGTCCACACACATGTGAACTATGAATTGATGATACATGAGAAACCAAGCAGACAAAACACTTGGGTCCCCATGTGGTGCATTGTTGTGATGCTCACACAGAAATTATTCTTTGCAATGAGGCCAACCCAACTGCTAATTGTGTGACAAAGAAGTGGGAAGGGCTTTGAAAGAGCAATGGTAAGACTTTTGCCTGTGGTCACAGTGCACTAATGGGTACTGGATTTACCTTTCCTTGTTGAACAACTAAATACTGGACAGAAGTGTGAAACTGTTAGAGTACGTGACATGGAGAAGCTGGTGACTCAGGGCAGTGATTCTTGAGAGAAGAGAAATCAATGCTTGCCCCTGATTACTGCCTGGAGAAATGTTCCAGGAGAGGAGGAGGAACTGAAACAGAGCACAGGAGCCTCCTTGAGTTGAGGTTGGACCTCTTGGAGGCCAACAAAGATAGAAGGCTGAACTGAAAACTGCATAGTTTGGATCAGCTCTTTCTTTTTCTTCTTTTTCTAGTTTTCTGGAGATGGTAGCTTAGATATTTGATATTCAAAACTTTCCTTTTTTCTCATACAGGTATGCAGTGCTATAAATGTTTTTCTAAGCACCGTTTTCTCTGCATCTCACAAATTTTGATAAGTTGTATTTTTATTTAGTTCAAAATATTTTTAAATTTTCTTGAGATTTCTTCTTTGACCTATGTGTTACTTATGTATTTATGTATGTATTTATTTTCCAGAGGACATTATATTTTGTTGTATGAATGTCAAGTGTTTTCCAGTACTTATTTACTATATTTTATGTATTTCGCAAATAAGCATTATTTTATACTATACTGTAATTCATAACAGAAGGGATGCAAAGAATAGGGGCTTTCAATACACCCAGTATCATCCAATCCTTTCGATAAGAAATGTTCCTAGTGTTATGGGTGAACTTGACCTTCTTTGAAATATGTTGTCCACCATTTTTCTGTTTCAGTTACAGTAGCTCTAAGTAGTTATTGAAGTATGTCCTCGTCTAAATTCCCATCAAAAAGAACCGATTGATTTGTTGTCTCAGCATCTTCTTTCCAGCTCACTGTTCTCCAGATTACAGAGCTCGTGGACACCTTGACTGATTGTTGGTTTTGGTGTGTCTTTGATCAACACCTGTCCCACGTAGTCATTGCCCTTGTTTCTCACCTTCTTCTCCCACAGAAGATTCTGAATAAATACATTTAGACTTTCTTCCTTCATGTTTCCTGGTACTTAAATGTGACTGTGATAATGCTTTAATCAGGGCAAGGGTGTGTGGTTGGTAAGAGATGGAGTGTTTTTTCTGCAAGTGTATTGTAGAGAGACTGTCAAAGGCATGAAGATCTAGTACATTAGAGAGATCAGCTCACTTGATCTTTGTTTTTTTTTTTTAATTTCCTTGTCCATTTATTGACCTAATAGTCATTTTTAGTTTGCTTAAATTCCCTTGTGAAACCCTGTTTCTTTTATTAATAATGATGATACCTGCCAAAGCAGCTTGCCTAGAAGCCTCATGGATAAGGGCATCCGGTTTTTCTTCTGCTAAATGTTTTAATCCATATTTTGAATCCCTAAGAGTTAAGATCCCAGCAAGATAAACATCAGTCCTTAATTCAGCATCAATCCAAAGCAGAGAAGCTACAGCACAAGGATCTGCTCATCTAGTGGTCTCTAATGGTATATCATCAAATTTTCCCTTCTGCATCAAATTCTCATTAACTCCAAGGCCATTGTCCTTTACTGAACAGCAGAGGCAACATTTTAAAGTTCTAACCTTTCTTGGTAGAGCCCGTTGGCTGACAACTAAGGCTCTCCACTGTACTTCCTTCCTCAAATTTGTTTGAAATAACTATTCCTCTTTCACTATGTTGCTCTGTCAAGATATCATTCAAAAGTATTGTCTTGCTCCACCGAAATATCTGGTGATAATTGTGGCTGGGATCTTAGCACTAGGGCCAGACTTTTCCTCCTTCTCTCTTTCCTTCATCTCAGTGGGGCATCTCAGCAGAGTCCTCCTCTGCCTGCTCCTCTTCCTCATCCACAACTCCAATAGCCTGTAACATCCCGGCCAGCTTCGCAGCATGCCTCTCACTTAGCTCAAGAGCTGGGACCCTCTATGTTATGTAGAAGCGTATTGTTTAATCTCCAAGCATTTGGGGATTTTTCCAGCTATATTTTTGTTACTGATTTCTAGTTTAATTCTACTGGGGCCTGAGAGCAGACATTGTGTTATTTCTATTCCGCTACCTTTGTGAAGATATGTTTTATGGCCTGGAGTGTGGTCTATTTTGGAGACTACACCATGTGAGCCTGAGGATTAACTGTGGGCACTATTGAGTTCAACTCTGTCTTTACTGATTTCTGCCTGCTGGATCTGTCCATTTCTGATAGAAGGGTATTAACTGCTCGAACCGTAATAGTGGATTTGTCTATTTCTCTTTGCAGTTGTATCAATTTTTGCCTCATGTTGTTAGGTGCATACACATTCAGTACTGTGATTTCTTACAGAATTGGACCCTTTATCATTATATAATGTTCTTCTTTATCCTTGATAAAGTGAGAAAGGGGAGGACAATGGTTAAAGACAAGACTATTATTCTGTTAGGAGTTCCATCATGGAAAATAACAACCCTGTTTTCTTACCAAGAATCAGGGTTTCTTAGAAACTGTCACACAAACTCTCTGTTGCACTGATGGTACTTGTGTCCATGTACCAAGCACCATCTAGAAACTGGCGGATCTCCTGTCAATGATTCAGTTACCCAGAAGACTCTATTTCAAGGAAAAAATTTATTGAGTGCTACAGCTGTTTCAGGAATAACCTTCAAAAAGCACATTCTGGACTGCCTGAAGAAGATCCTGGCCAGGGGCATTGCTTCCAGAAGATGGATGAAAGGAAGGGAACTAATATAAGTTAAAGACCCTTTATGAATCAGGTACCATACCAGATGCTTTGATATCTGTTTTCACCCAATATTATAACAATATTTATTCACTGCTTACCATTTTCCAGTTATCTCTTTTAACCTTCAAAACATGCTGATGAATTGGATCAAGAAGTGTAGAATATTGGTTAAAACCATGGACCAGACAGCCTGTATTTTGATTCTGGTTCTGTCCCTGGTGTGTTACCTTGGGTGAATTAAGTAATTCACTTATCTGATTCAGTGTCGTCATCTGTGAAATGAAGGCAGTAGGAGCTCCGCCTCCTAACTTCTTCACAGGGTGGCAGATACAAAGAGCTCTGTCATTGTAAGCTATCACTCCCATTACTAGCCGTAGCGCAGGTCAGAAAACTAAAGCTTGAAGAGCCTGAGTCTGGGGTCACACAACCAGGAATTTGTCACCTTGGGGTGCAGTGGTAAGCAGTCAAAGAAAATTTGAGTTGGATAAGCAGACACGGCAGGGAGTGCACTGAAGTGCAAGACAAGGAGATGGTTGAGGACAGCCTGCAGGGAGCTTAGATATTGTAAACAAGTGCCTTGGAGATGGAGTTTTCTGCCAATGAATTTTTTCCCAATTTGTTTTTCTACAGAGGCATCCCTACAGGTTGCTTTTTTACTGACAAACATGCAGGATGTATTCTCCTGGGAAGATAAGTGGGGAAGCCCTCCTCCTTACTGGCCCCCCAAGTACACATGATGAGTCATGGACTATTTTGGTTCAGGTTTAGGAGGATAACCTGGTGAAATTCCAAGGCTGGCTGGTGCGAAGAGCTTTCTTTTTTGCTTTCCTTATGGAGTTAGTCTTTGTCAACAGGGTTTCCCAGACAGGAAGAGGAAATCGGGTTCCAGTAAAAACAAGTCACTTGAGGAGAGACAGGAAGGAAGTTGTGTGGCTGTTTGATGCTACTTGCTTTGGTTCTGGGTGGTCTTTTAGTCCCTTCCTGGAGGCTAAGGAATTTAACCAATACTTTGGAATAAAGCTGGGAAAGACCCTGCGGACTTCTAGAACCCCACCTTTGATGACTTGGTGGGGGCATCCTATTGTGCCTGAAGCCTCTCATGCTTGCTATTCCTACCAGCTAAGGAATTTTAACATTTTCTGATGTCTGGGTTCTATATAATGTTTAATTTCTTCAAAGTCTTCTGTGGTTGTTGTCTCTAGGATTCACAACAACCTAGCTATGGTGGGCAGGACAAGAGGGATTGTTCCTATTTTGCAGATGAGAAAACAATTCCTAGGAGAACACATTTCCTGCTTGAGGTCACTTAGCTGGTGAGTGGTAGTGTTGAAGCTGAACTCAGAGCTTCATAAAGAGCCTGTTAAACTGTTTGCACGGTGGGGGCCAGGCAAGTATTTGTGGGAGGGGGAGCCGGTGCAACTATGGGGAGTGAAGCTGGACTCTGAAGGGTGTGAACACAGGGACGCAGTTTTCTGCACCTTTGCAGCACCCTCCTGCCTAGCCCTGTGTCAGCCTGTCACAGGGGTCTCAGAGAGTTGTTAACAATGCATTAAAAGGAAACCACTGGAAGTCAGGATTGGCTCGGCGCTAGGGGAGGGCTGAGCAGGAGTCCTGGCTGGGGAGAGTCCAGGGAACTGACATGGGGGTCTGATGTACCCTACAGCTTTAATGAAAGACTGCCTGAGGCATGCACTGGTGAACTGTCCCATGCAAGAGCATACACTATGTCACTCTGCCTTGTTCTGGTCAGAAAGGAAGGGCCTGGGACCTGGAAGCAGAATGAGATGTCTTTCTCTGTCTCCATGTTGCCTTGATGTGTTGTCAGGCAGCAACCCTTCAACACACCTCTTTATCTTTCCTGCCTGTACCATCTACCCTTCCCTCTCGCCTGTACCACAAATCTTCCAGGTATAGTCATTTTTCCCCCCACAAGCTGAGACTCTCTGGACGCAGTTTAAGAAAGGCAAATGGGCCCCCTTTATCCTTACTGATGACAGGGTAGGGAGGCAAGAAAACGTTGCCGTCAGGTAGCCTTGAAGTCTCCTACGTTAAGGTCTTCCCTATGCACCCTGGGCCTTATGGCAACTCCCCGTCCCGTCTCCTCTGCCCTGGCCCCAAACCACAGGCCCAGGTGTGCAGTTCAGATGAGTCATATTTGGCTCCTCAAAGAATATGCAAGGAAAAGAGTCTTCTCCTGGGATGCTGAGAGAGGGCCCTGAAAGAGCTTATTAGGTGTGAAATCCCAGGCAGCAGTGCCCTGGGGCTGTCAAAGAGGGCACTTGTTCTTCTTTCCCTCCACCTGGCTCAGGTGGATCATCCTCTGCTCATTCACATGGAGGGAGGCCAGCTTCTCAGCTGCTTCTTGCGGCTCCCAGGTTTTCACTAAGGGACATCACTGCTGTTTCTGCAAGTGCAAATTGTTTGTTTCTGGAAAGACTCTTTCCAATTTGAAAAGCTAGCCTGGGAAGAACCTAATCTGGTGAGAGTGTCTGTCATGTTGAACAAATACCAGTGAATAATAGTAGTAATGGTGATGGTAATAACAAGAGTGTGCTTTAATGAACACCTACTATGTGCCAGGCACTTCTAATTGCATTGCATGCTCTATTTTGCTTAGTTCTCACAGTAAAACGAGGTAGGTATGATCATAATATTTTAAGATGAAAAAGTTGAGACTCAGACAGTTTATATCATTTTCCCAAGACAAAGTATGTGTGGCAAGTACATGGCAGAACCTGGATTCTGTCATAGGACTTTCTGACTTCCCAGTTCAGCCTGGTTACCACGGTGTCTCAAATTTCATTTGTGTGTGTGGATATTACATTATGGTCTTTGCTGGTGTGTCCTCTTGTCTAGATGGAATTCAGTGAGGCTGGTTTGAGGAGGCATGCATACTCCTCTACCACCCCTGCAGTGGGCCATGCCTCCAAGCCCATGAACCCGTAAGTGTGTTCTGGGGACACCCCTGATCCCACCTCCTGCCATCATTCTACCCCCTCCTGTTCTGGTTTCACTGACTTCTTCACCATTCCTCAAACACATCAAGCATTACCCTGTCTCAGGGAATTTATGTTCCCTGTTCTTTCATTCTGGAATATTCTTCACCCTGACTTCATGCAAGTCTGTTCACATATCACTTTAGCTAAGAGGCTGTCTCTAACTTTGTGTATAAAAGAGCATCCTTTCTTCCCCCACCATCCTGGACTCCTATCCGTTTCCACTGTTGAGAGCTTCTTCATAGCTCCTGCCATCACCTTGCAGAGTATACAAGTGGACGCTTGACTAATGTTGTTCCCTGCATGTCCTCCACATTTAGAACATTACATAGCCCATGATACACTCAATAAATAGCTGTTGAATGATTGTACTGGTGAATGAAATGGCACAGGCACACCACTCCATATTATGAAGCCAATCTCACATTACAACTTAAGGCAAATATTGACATATCAAAGTAGAAACTGATAAAAAAAAATCCAGTGGGTTGTTATTAAATACAGCAGCTGAAAATACTGCAAAGACTTTTTAAAAAGTAAGAAAAAAATATTTTCCTTATGCTCATATACAGATTATGTACTTATAATTAGTGCATGAAAATTTAGAATTTTGGACTTATTCCCAGCAAGAGTTACTTATTATTATATGTATGAATGTGTACATTGAGAACTCCATGTAGAAATTATATGTTCCTTCTCCATGAAGTCTTCTAAGTATCCCAGTAAAAGTCAATAATCTATGCCAGAAGATGCCAAAACACTTTACCCATACCTCTCTAATAAATAAGGCAGCTAAGCCAAAGTGATTCAAAAAACACTGGATATGAAGTCTAGCACATATGAGTTTAAATCTTTCTTTTGAAATTCCATAGCTAGATGACTGGATAATCCATATAACCACTGTCACCTTCTGTTTCCATGAGGGTAAAATAATGTGGTTAATATTTCATTCATTCAACACATATTTCTTGAGTATTTATTGTGTGCTAGGAATTTTCTCTGTGTTTATGATACATCCTAAAACAAAAGGTACAACAGGTATCTGAGCTCATGGAGTTTATATTCAAGTGATAATGGCTATGAAAAGGAGTTATGTAGCATCAAATGCCAAGTTGATGTTAAATATTCTAGCAGATCTCAGCTGCCCTCCTACCATCTACCTTCCCTTTGTCTTGAGTTCTAAAACCTCAATTATGTTTTGGTGTCTGCCTCTTCCACATGTTTCTGGGAACATTGCCCACAATCATAAACTCAGGAATAAGTCCTCACCATGGTCCCATGCCTATTTTGCCAATGGGTTTGGGGTAGAGATGGGAATGTGACTCAGGTCTGGACAGCGGTGGGAAAGGGGGTTTACAAAGGAGAAAACAGAAGAGATAGCCTCATTTTGCCTCTGGAAATTGTCATATCCAGGTGTTATATCTGGAACTGGCACATAAGAATGAAGTAATTTCCTAAACGGAGGAAAAAGGCAACACTGAAGACACGAGCAGAGAAACGGAAAAGACCTCCATTCCTGATGATGCTGTCAGCCACAAACTCACCCAATTCTAAATCTTGCCCCATCCTTGGACTTGCTGCTACATTTCTGAATTACTGAAGCCAGTATGAATTAGCATTTTCTGTTATTTGCACCCCAAGATACTCTAATTGATATGAATTATTATGTTGATACCATTTCTTCTGATTATCAGGGAGATCTTTGAGAGCTGGGTCTGTTTCATGTTTATGTTTGTTTTTATACTACTTGGTCTATATAGCACCATGTTTAATATAAAGTATATGTCAATGAAGATGTATCTACAACCATATATTTATAGCTTTGTGCATATATGACTCTTCAGACTTTTGGTAGGTCTTGGGTTCAGTGCTTTATGCAGTTATGTAAGAGAATTGTAAATAACAACTTCAAAATGTTTATATATGGCAGATACAAAACTTATAAAACAACCCCAGTTTTAAAATCCACATAGTCTAAGTCCAGATCCGAGATTCGGTGTGTCTGAGGTGGGTTTACCTGAAGCAATGGCCTTCAGTACAAGTCAATACAAGTATCTCTTATAAAACCCTTGAGTGTGGCTGAGCCTGCACCTCCATTGCACAAGCAAGGACAGTCCAAACCCTGATGTTGGCTGTGTTCATGCCAGTGAGCTGCAGTGAGGGTGGGGTTCACCCTGCCCCATGATTTTGTCCGATGAGGTCATGGGAACTGGACAAGATTTGCCCTGGGTTCTGAGCTGACAGCCTGAGGTTTAGTGACGTAGTGTTGGTGTGTCATGGGCCAATTACTCCGCTTTCGCAGGTGGAGAAATGGAGATGAAAACAGCAGAAAGACAAGTGGTCCATCTCAAGGGAACACGGGATTTATGGGGAGAATTCTTACTGCGCCCAAGGTGTACTTGCCTCTATACAGAGAGGACCTTTTAATTAAATTCTGCTTCATGTTCAACACCTATTCCATGTTAGGCAGTGTAAGGGATATAAAGATTTGAAAGATACACTCTTCCCTCAAGGGACTAACCATCTGGTAGAGAATATTGCAAGTAATATAATTCACTCATACATATGTTCTCTCATTCCTTCCTTTCTTCCTTGCTTCACCCATTCAACCAACTTCTAGAAACTTGAAATAAAGCATCAAGTGATGCAGCCCTGGGCTCTGCTTCAGTGGAGCTTGTATTCTGAGAGAGAAGACATATATGAAAGTGTTAACTACCTAATCCATGACTTAAGTACACTGGTGATCCATACCACAAAGGGAAGAAGTACATAGAACACCACGAGAACACTAACAAGGGGTCTGATCCAAATTGGGGATACTATTACCACCACTTTACACATGGGCAAGTATTTAACTTGCTCAAGATAACCCAGTTAGGCGTGATGGAGCCAGACTGGCTTTCTCCAGAGTTCCTAACCATTTTACTCTGCAGGGAGAGATCATGAGCTCTGGAGCAGACAGCTGGGTAAATAAGCCTGGACCCTGGAAGAAGCTTCTGGGCAGGGGCTGTACCATGAACGAGAACGCAGTGATGGCCGGCAGAGAAGTACACTGTGCTCATGAGGGACCTTGACTGCATCTATCTGACAGAAGCGTAAATGACTTCCTAGGGAGGTTCCCTTTGCCTTTAGAGCCTAAAAGAAATACAGAAGAGTTTCTGCAGTGAGGCCAAGATCAAGGGTGAAAAGGGCATTCCAGGCCGAGAAAAGAATATGAGAAGAAGTCAGTAGAGGCAGAGTGGTTACTTAAGAGGGCCCTGCCAGCTCTTTCTTGTGCCTTGCCTGTCGCTTCCAGACATCCTCAGCAGCACATGGGTTGTTTGCAGGCATGTGGGCACACACTGTATTGTAGCTAGTTGTTGAATATTCATAAGGGCCCATATTTCTACAATCTCTGAACAGGAAAGACCAAACTCAGCATATATCCCGATATGGGAACAGTGTATTTCAGCTGGCCTCCTGGTCCTTTCCTAGCCCTAGTTTGAAGAATGAAACTCTGTAAAAGAGACTAGTTTAAGACACAAGTGGGAAGAACTGATCTAAACACATGGACCTGGGTGCCTGGCTGGCTTAGTTAGAGGAGTGTGCAACTCTTGATCTTGGGGTTATGGGTTTGAGCCCCATGTTGGGTATAGAGATTACTTAAAAATAAAATCTTTAAAAAAATAAATAAACACTGGGACAGAACTTATGTGCTATCCCCCGGAAATCAGGAAACCCTCAGCCCACTGTGATCTCTGGCTAACACATTCCCAGACTTTTAGAACTGAAAGGTACCCAGAGATCATGCAGCACCAAACTCCCATTTTACCACTTAAGACTTGAGGTTCAAGATATGAAGAGGCCATCTTGAAGTCATGCAGCCCTTTACTTAGGAATTTTATTCCCTCCCACCACCTCCTCCTTTCTTCTTCCACCTCAACAGCTCCAGTAAATTTCTCTACCCTCAGGCACATACTACCATTTATTATCCCACTGTAAGCCTTTGTACTGTGCATCTATTCTCTCTACCCTGCCCCACACCTTTGCTTTTCATGTTTGTTTTGACCATTTAGGGAGCATCACTGTGTCTCAGAAGACCCTGCTAATTGATTTACACGCATTATCTTTTGTAATCCTATAATCCTGCAAATTATAGATTTTCTTATGCCCTTCTTGCAGATGCAAAAACAAGGGACCTTGGGAGATTAAAGCACTCTTCTCCAGGTGACATAGTATTTATTTGAGGCATAATTTCAACCCTTGTCTACCTGACTCAAAGCCTGTGTTCACATCCAGGCAGCTACAGTGTCTCTACCCACTGTTTCTCCTTCATGGAAGCCTGATTTCTTTTAGTCTAGAAGCATTGAGTGGCTGGCAGACTATATTCTCCTTGAGACATGGGTGTCCCTATATACAAGTAACAGGTTCCTCTTTCATAAGTGTGCTTCTTATTGCTTCTTGGTCTTTCGGTTAAAATCAAGTATAAAAGTGTGTATCTTCCATGCGCCATCTATTTTAATGATAGCTGGTGTTTTCAGGCAAGATCGAAATAGAAATTCATGCTGTATTATAATAGCCTCTCTTCTTCACCTAAATAAGTACTGTGGTATTTTAATATTATTTTTTGTTGATTTCTTATCTAAAGAAGTCGTCTAATCCTCAGAACTTTGGAGGAGGGGGAAAACATTGCTACCTTGACTGTCAGTTTTGGATAAGCACTCAATTTCCATAGTTTATATGTAGCTCTTCGGGAAAGATAGAATCAATTTTATCTGGTACCCAAAAGGATGGGATGCCACATTTCATTGTTTTCTATGTCCTTCTGGTGGAATGTCAGCAATGGCTCTTATTATGGATCTATTTAGCCCGGCCTGGAACTAGAGAACATTATCTCCCTTCCCAGAATGCTCTTGGAGGAGCCTACATATCAAATTACCATACATCACCCAGGAATGCCAGGACTCTTGCCACTGACTGTGAATTTACAGTTCTTCGTCCTCTTCCAAACTTCTAGCATTTCTTTTGATGTGAAAAAAGCAATTTTAAAATGTACCATATTTAATATAACACATGGACATATTCACCACACACATTCTTTTAATTAAAAGAATCGGTACACTGCCTTTTGCTGACAGTTAACACCAATGCTTTAATGCCATTTTCTATTATTGATTTATGAGGTGCATACTCAAAGCAAATTAGGGAATAAATCATTGATGACATTGATTTGCTTACCAGCTCTCTAATAAATGTGTATAATTAATTGTGGGTGTGCTACCTGCCCCTGCTTGTTGAGACCTTCCCACAGTTTTGGCCTCTTCTCTGTTACACTGCTGGACCTAATGGAGAAGGATTGGCGGTATACTTGAAGGTGTCATGCGGGTGAGAGCTTAAGCCATCAATATATCTGAGACTCTGAGGTGGAAAGGAATTTTCGCACACTTCTCATGAAGGGACGGGTGGGGAGGGAGTTTCTGCTTGCGTGAGGCAGCTCATTATTTCAAAGGATTTGCATGGGTAACACCTCTGGAACCAGTTATTTCCCAATCAGGATGGCCATAGAATCAAGTGGTTTTTACTTTCATGGTCATGCTGGGAAAGAGCTTTGGTCCGCAGGTGTCAGGTAAGAAGAACAGGTGGTCATGCTTTTGTTTCATTGGTCAAAGAATCTGCTCTTAAAAAAACAAGTTCTTTTTTTCTTTTTTGTGTTTTTTGTTTTGTTTTGTTTTTGAATGCAGGAAGGGAGCTCAGTACCCCTCAGCAGGTGGGGTCTTCAGTCTCAGTAGGGTGAGGTGGGAAGTGTACTTCCTTTAGAGCCAGATTTGTTCAAATCCCAGCAATGTCAGTTACTCCCGCACTTTGGTGTACCTCTCACAAGTTATTTAACTTCTTGGTCTACGTGTCCTTGTCTACAAAGAAGGAAATAATAATTGTACCTACCTCCTTAGGGTTACTCTAAGGATTAAATGAGATAATTTGTGTGAAATGTTAAACCAGAGCACGGCACATAGTTGGCATTACATGGTCACCATTATTATTTATTATTCTGGAATCCAGGGATGGGCTTTTGTGTGTCTGTGAATCTGAAGATCTGTGCAAACTTTGTGTGTGTGTACATGTTTCTGGGGAGTGGGTCCATGATATTCATCGTCATCTCAAAGGGATCCCAGACTTCCCAGGAGTTGAAGACTTCCTGCCCAAGAGAGTCTTCTTTCTATTTTTGGAACATACTTTGGGCTCTCCTTCTTGCTTTGAACATGCTATTCCACATGCATGGAATATACTGAACCACATCCTATTCCTCCTTTCCAGTAATAATAATAATACTAACAATGATAGTAATAGCCTAATAGTTAGAGCTCCTACTATGTGGCAGGTCTCAACTTACATAAAGAACTAATTTTTCTCTGAACCTCATTTCACATCTTGTAGGGCTGTTGTGAAAATTAAATGAGAATATGTGGGCAAAGCTGTTGATATGCTATTGGTATATAGGCTGTGATCAGGATATCCTCTTCATTTTCCTATTTTGCATATTTTTTTCAAGCCTCAATGAATAAGAAGCATTAGGAGAATAAGCCCTGGAACACTGTGTAGCCCCTTCTGACAGATACATTACTATATCCCTCAGTGCCCAGGATAATCAGGCATGTAATTAAATATTCAAAAATTATATGTTCACTAACTCAGCGAGGGAAAGAAGAAATGAAGGGTGGGAAGAGGAGAGGAGGAAAAAAGTTGGAGGGAGTTAGAACGAAGTTAACTAAAGTGACTCATAATGGGTCATCTTCTCTATCGATGACCTACACAATAAATATTCTTCCATGTACAAAAATAAAGATTTTCTAAATCCTCCAAAAGACTGAGATATAATTATAAAAGGAGAGCACACACTGGATTTGTGACAGGATCCAAGAGACTTAGGGCATTCTGCTCTTTTTTGGGTGGTCATCAGATTAATAATCACTGTGGTATTTCCAATCCTCTTTGGCACCCGAGGTCTCCTGAGAAGGATGAGACCAGAAGAGGGTTTAGACCAGAAGCTGGCACATAGTTGGCATTACATGGTCAACATTATTATTTATTATTCTGGAACCCATGGATGAGCTTTTGTGTGTCTGCGACTCTGAAGATCTATAGAATGATCTGCAAAAAGATTCTATTGCATGTAGGCCTTTGAGCCAGTATTACATTCCTGATCTTTCACAGAAGTACCCTCTTCCCCACCGGCCCTGTGTTGATTACATCTCAGTTCTCATTGGAGTGTGGCTCATACCTCAGTGTGTCTGGCTCCAAAGGCTCTCAGTCACGATGTACACTGGGTCTCAGCATACTCCTGGCTGCATGGCCACACAGAATAAAGAATAAGACCAATTAAAAACAGATGCCTCGCACAACCATCAGGAACTCTCCCTCTCTCTATTTTAATCTCCTGAAGCACTGTTTCTCAGACCTCAGGAAGACTCTGGCTGGTGACATAGCAGTGTGAAGGACTGATGAATTGTTGGCATTCTTTTATTCTGAGGAGAATAAACTAGTTTCAGTTAAAATAAGAACCAGATTGCCCCCAAAAATGTCTAAGTCTCGGGACTTGCCAGTTAAAAACAACCTCTAGAGTGTTTGAATGAGAACCTTTCCCAAGGATGGCTTTGGTAAAGGAGGAGAGGCTGCCAGACACTGCATCATTAACTAAATACCACAGAAAATGGCTCTGTGTTTTATTGCTGCGTGTGTTAAACTATAGAGAACAAGAAATTGGAAAGCCCAGTTGTATTCAAAGAATGGAGAACAAAATGCTCCAGCTGTTCTGTTTGGGGAAGGATAATTCATAAACAGAGAAACAGGCAACACATTTCTGGATATGACTCAACAACTAGTTGGAGACCATCATGGTGGCAGAACTCTTTTGGCCACCAAGCGTCACTCCCCACCTTCTCCCCTCGGATGTGTCTGAAGACATGTCTTAATTTGATCCTGGAGGAAGTCATGCAGCATGCATGAGACTCAAATTACCTTGGTCCTTCTGGTGACTGTTTCTTGCTTATATGGGCCATGCAGAGTGATATACAACATAACACAATACCAGGGCAGCTGCCGTTGCTTCTAAGTTTGGGTTTAAAAAGAAAAAAAGGAAGAAGGAAGGTGGCAAAATGTGCCCCCCACCGTCTCCTGTTAGAATCATATTAGAGCTTCCATTCAAGTCTGGAAAAATTCATCTGATGACATCTGCTTGACCTCCTGGGAAATAGAGAAGGGGTGGGGTTTGCCAACAAGATAACTTCCTCCTTCCTTCACTTCCTGCAGCCTCCCGCTCCAGCAGCACCCATGGCTGCCTTCCAGCTGGGCCTGGATCCTCTGCTATCATGGACCCCACCCGGAACATTCATGTCTGCATCTGGAGGCCTGTAGCCTCTGGCTGTTGGCCTACTAGAGCAAGGCAGACTTTCTCAGCTCAGCAAAGGCATCGGCTCTGTAGATAAGAAGTTAAAGAGGGCTCAAGAGGCCAGTGGGTAAGGAATTCCAAGGTCTTTGTGGAGCTCCCAGTGAAAAATATAGATCAATACTATTTTTATAAAAGAATTCCTCCTTTAGGAATGTTGGACTCTGTTATTCCCTTTGCACAAAAAATATGGAAAAGATAAGGGAAGTCCATTTCATTCAGTTGTTTGTGGATTGTTTGCTACCATTCAATTGTTTTTGAGCTACGAAACTGGCATTTTCATATGGTTCTACCTTGTACGTTATTTTAACATATTTCTGAGTACTGTGGATAAAAAGAATAGTAAGAGAAGTTCCGTCAGGGGACATAGCATCCAATAAGGGAGATGGGCATTTAAGTGTATGTCGCAGAACTTTGTGAATAGTCTAATTGTGGATGGTGTGGCAAATCCTGCTTGACCAGAATGGAAGATTGCCAGAATCAGTTCTTAGTTTTTGCATACATGTGAGCTTCTTTGTTTAAGACTAGTTACTCTCTAACAGCTCTTCGAGTGGGGAGAAGGAAGTGTATAGCATTCTTTTTAAATTCAGCTTTTTATTTTTGAATAATTTGGGGTTTGTAGAAAAGTTGCAGAGATAGTACAGAGATTTCCCATATCCCACCACCCAGTTTCCCCTAATATCTTACAGTTCCATGGTTAAATTTGTTAAAACTAGGGAATTAGCATTGGCACATTACTATTAACCACACTCTAGACTTAATTTAATTTCATGTTTTTCCACAGCTGTCCTTTTTCTATTCACATTGCATTTAAATGGGGTGCTTTTAAAATGTGTTTGCAAATTTCTTGACTTTCCTCTCATGGAAAGCGGGGTCTGTGTTCTCTGAAAACCAGACAGTCTTTGGTGACTGTTTTGGCCAAGGTACAGTGGAAGTGACAAATGCATGACTTTCCAAATGTAAGTCATAAGTGGTGATTCCTCTTGAGGACTCCAGTCTTCATATAAGCAGGCCAACTGTTCTGAGCTGCCATGTTGGGAGGAAGCTCAAAGTAGCACACTCATGCAGAGAGATCACATGGAGAGTCCTTGAGACAACATGGGGAGAGATACCCAGTCACACTCCAGCCTCCTAACCCCCAGTTTCTCCACACTATTCCAACTTTAACCACTGTCATACTGCAACTGAGTGCAATTGAGTGAATGACCCTGACCCAGCCAATACTTGCCAGCCAAGTATTTCCTGAATTCCTAACCCAGAGATGCTGTCAGAGGCATTAAAATGATTGCTGTTTTAAGTTACTCTGTGTTGGGTTGTGTTAAACTACTCTGAATATCATTTGGTAGCACTAGATAAATGGACTAAAAGGGCTCTACCAGCAGGTCTTTTTTTTTTTTTTTTCATTTTATTTATTTTTTCAGCGTAACAGTATTCATTCTTTTTGCACAACACCCAGTGCTCCATGCAAAACGTGCCCTCCCCATTACCCACCACCTGTTCCCCCAACCTCCCACCCTTGACCCTTCAAAACCCTCAGGTTGCCCCAACCTCCCACCCCTGACCATTCAAAACCCTCCGGTTGTTTTTCAGAGTCCATAGTCTCTTATGGTTCGCCTCCCCTCCCCAATGTCCATAGCCCCCTCCCCCTCTCCCAATCCCACCTCCCCCCAGGAACCCCCAGTTTGTTTTGTGAGATTAAGAGTCATTTATGGTTTGTCTCCCTCCCAATCCCATCTTGTTTCATTTATTCTTCTCCTATCCCCCTACCCCCCCATGTTGCTTCTCCATGTCCTCATATCAGGGAGATCATATGATAGTTGTCTTTCTCCGATTGACTTATTTCACTAAGCATGATACGCTCTAGTTCCATCCACGTCGTCGCAAATGGCGAGATTTCATTTCTTTTGATGGCTGCATAGTATTCCATTGTGTATATATACCACATCTTCTTTATCCATTCATCTGTTGATGGACATCTAGGTTCTTTCCATAGTCTGGCTATTGTAGACATTGCTGCTATAAACATTCGGGTATACGTGCCCCTTCGGATCACTATGTTTGTATCTTTAGGGTAAATACCCAGTAGTGCAATTGCTGGGTCATAGGGTAGTTCTATTTTCAACATTTTGAGGAACCTCCATGTTGTTTTCCAGAGTGGTTGCACCAGCTTGCATTCCCACCAACAGTGGAGGAGGGTTCCCCTTTCTCTGCATCCTCTCCAGCATCTGTCATTTCCTGACTTGTTAATTTTAGCCATTCTGACTGGTGTGAGGTGATATCTCATTGTGGTTTTGATTTGTATTTCCCTGATGCCGAGTGACGTGGAGCACTTTTTCATGTGTCTGTTGGCCATCTGGATGTCTTCTTTGCAGAAATGTCTGTTCATGTCCTCTGCCCATTTCTTGATTGGATTGTTTGTTCTTTGGGTGTTGAGTTTGCTAAGTTCCTTATAGATTTTGGATACTAGCCCTTTATCTGATATGTCGTTTGCAAATATCTTCTCCCATTCTGTCAGTTGTCTTTTGGTTTTGTTAACTGTTTCCTTTGCTGTGCAAAAGCTTTTGATCTTGATGAAATCCCAATAGTTCATTTTTGCCCTTGCTTCCCTTGCCTTTGCCGTTGTTCCTAGGAAGATGTTGCTACGGCTGAGGTCGAAGAGGTTGCTGCCTGCATTCTCCTCAAGGATTTTGATGGATTCCTTTCTCACATTGAGGTCCTTCATCCATTTGGAGTCTATTTTCGTGTGTGGTGTAAGGAAGTGGTCCAATTTCATTTTTCTGCATGTGGCTGTCCAATTTTCCCAGCACCATTTATTGAAGAGGCTGTCTTTTTTCCATTGGACATTCTTTCCTGCTTTGTCGAAGATTAGTTGACCATAGAGTTGAGGGTCGATTTCTGGGCTCTCCATTCTGTTCCACTGATCTATGTGTCTGTTTTTGTGCCAGTACCATGCTGTCTTGATGATGACAGCTTTGTAATAGAGCTTGAAGTCCGGAATTGTGATGCCACCAACTTTGGCTTTGTTCTTCAATATTCCTTTGGCTATTCGAGGTCTTTTCTGGTTCCATATAAATTTTAGGATTATTTGTTCCATTTCTTTGAAAAAAATGGATGGTATTTTGATAGGGATTGCATTAAATGTGTAGATTGCTTTAGGTAGCATAGACATTTTCACAATATTTATTCTTCCAATCCAGGAGCATGGAACATTTTTCCATTTTTTTGTGTCTTCCTCAATTTCTTTCATGAGTACTTTATAATTTTCTGTGTATAGATTCTTAGTCTCTTTGGTTAGGTTTATTCCTAGGTATCTTATAGTTTTGGGTACAATTGTGAATGGGATTGACTCCTTAATTTCTCTTTCTTCAGTCTTGTTGTTGGTGTACAGAAATGCAACTGATTTCTGTGCATTGATTTTATATCCTGACACTTTACTGAATTCCTGTACAAGTTCTAGCAGTTTTGGAGTGGAGTCTTTTGGGTTTTCCACATATAGTATCATATCATCTGCGAAGAGTGATAGTTTGACTTCTTCTTTACCGATTTGGATGCCTTTAATTTCTTTTTGTTGTCTGATTGCTGAGGCTAGGACTTCTAATACTATGTTGAATAGCAGTGGTGATAATGGACATCCCTGCCGTGTTCCTGACCTTAACGGAAAAGCTTTCAGTTTTTCTCCATTGAGAATGATATTTGCGGTGGGTTTTTCATAGATGGCTTTGATAATATTGAGGTATGCACCCTCTATCCCTACACTTTGAAGAGTTTTGATCAGGAAGGGATGCTGTACTTTGTCAAATGCTTTTTCAGCATCTATGGAGAGTATCATATGGTTCTTGTTCTTTCTTTTATTAATGTGTTGTATCACATTGATTGATTTGCGGATGTTGAACCAACCCTGCAGCCCTGGAATAAATCCCACTTGATCGTGGTGAATAATCCTTTTTTTAAAATTCTTTTTTTTTTTTTAATTTTATTTATTTATTTGACAGAGAGAGAGAGATCACAAGTAGGCAGAGAGGCAGGCAGAGAGAGAGGGGAATCAGACTCCCTGCTGAGCAGAGAGCCCAATGTGAGGCTTGATCCCAGGACCCTGAGATCATGACCTGAGCTGAAGGCAGAGGCTTTAAACCACTGAGCCACCCAGGCGCCCCGTGAATAATCCTTTTAATGTACTGTTGAATCCTATTGGCTAGTATTTTGGCGAGAATTTTTGCGTCTGTGTTCATCAAGGATATTGGTCTGTAGTTCTCTTTTTTGGTGGGATCCTTGTCTGGTTTTGGGATCAAGGTGATGCTGGCCTCATAAAATGAGTTTGGAAGTTTTCCTTCCATTTCTATTTTTTGGAAGAGTTTCAGGAGAATAGGAATTAGTTCTTCTTTAAATGTTTGGTAGAATTCCCCTGGGAAGCCGTCTGGCCCTGGGCTTTTGTTTGTTTGGAGATTTTTGATGGCTGTTTCAATCTCCTTACTGGTTATGGGCCTGTTCAGGTTTTCTATTTCTTCCTGGTTCAGTTGTGGTAGTTTATATGTCTCTAGGAATGCATCCATTTCTTCCAGATTGTCCAATTTGTTGGCGTAGAGTTGCTCATAGTATGTTCTTATAATTGTCTGTATTTCTTTGGTGTTAGTTGTGATCTCTCCTCTTTCATTCATGATTTTATTGATTTGGGTCCTTTCTCTTTTCTTTTTGATGAGTCTGGCCAGGGGTTTATCAATCTTATTGATTCTTTCAAAGAACCAGCTCCTAGTTTCATTGATTTTTTCTATTGTTTTTTTGGTTTCTATTTCATTGATTTCTGCTCTGATCTTTATGATTTCTCTTCTCCTGCTGGGTTTAGGGTTTCTTTCTTGTTCTTTCTCCAGCTCCTTTACGCGTAGGGTTAGGTTGTGTACTTGGGACCTTTCTTGTTTCTTGAGAAAGGCTTGTACTGCTATATATTTTCCTCTCAGGACTGCCTTTGCTGTGTCCCACAGATTTTGAACTGTTGTGTTTTCATTATCATTTGTTTCCATGAATTTTTTCAATTCTTCTTTAATTTCCTGGTTAACCCATTCATTCTTTAGAAGGATGCTGTTTAGTCTCCATGTATTTGGGTTCTTTCCAGCTTTCGTCTTGTGATTGAGTTCTAGCTTCAGAGCATTGTGGTCTGAAAATATGCAGGGAATAATCCTAATCTTTTGATACCGGTTGAGACCTGATTTGTGACCCAGGATGTGATCTATTCTGGAGAAGGTTCCATGTGCACTAGAGAAGAATGTGTATTCTGTTGCTTTGGGATGAAATGTTCTGAATATATCTGTGATGTCCATCTGGTCCAGTGTGTCATTTAAGGCCTTTATTTCCTTGTTGATCTTTTGCTTGGATGATCTGTCCATTTCAGTGAGGGGAGTGTTCAAGTCCCCTACTATTATTGTATTATTATTGATGTGTTTCTTTGATTTTGTTATTAATTGGTTGATATAGTTGGCTGCTCCCACGTTAGGGGCATAGATATTTAAAATTGTTAGATCTTCTTGTTGGACAGACCCTTTGAGTAGGATATAGTGTCCTTCCTCATCTCTTATTATAGTCTTTGGCTTAAAATCTAATTGATCTGATATAAGGATTGCCACCCCAGCTTTCTTCTGATGCCCATTAGCATGGTAAATTGTTTTCCACCCCCTCACTTTAAATCTGGAGGTGTCTTCGCGTCTAAAATGAGTTTCTTGTAGGCAACATACTGATGGGTTTTGTTTTTTTATCCCTTCTGATACCCTGTGTCTTTTGATTGGGGCATTTAGCCCATTAACATTCAGGGTAACTATTGAGAGATATGAATTTAGTGCCATTATTAGCCTGTAAGGTGACTGTTACTGTATATTGTCTCTGTACCTTTCTGATCTACTACT
The DNA here is from genome assembly GCF_922984935.1 of Meles meles. Classification (NCBI taxonomy): domain Eukaryota; kingdom Metazoa; phylum Chordata; class Mammalia; order Carnivora; family Mustelidae; genus Meles; species Meles meles. The sequence continues at coordinate 16,371,454 of NC_060072.1, read as the reverse complement.
TTTAGGCTCTCTCTTTGCTTAGAGGACCCCTTTCAATATTTCCTGGAGAGCTGGTTTGGTGTTTGCAAATTCTTTCAGTTTTTGTTTGTCCTGGAAGCTTTTGATCTCTCCTTCTATTTTCAATGATAGCCTAGCTGGATAGAGTATTCTTGGCTGCATGTTTTTCTCGTTTAGTGCTCTGGATATATCATGCCAGCTCTTTCTGGCCTGCCAGGTCTCTGTGGATAAGTCTGCCGCCAATCTAATATTTTTACCATTGTATGTTACAGACTTCTTTTCTTGGGCTGCTTTCAGGATTTTCTCTTTGTCACTAAGACTTGTAAATTTTACTATTAGGTGACGGGGTGTGGACCTATTCTTGTTGACTTTGAGGGGGGTTCTTTGCATCTCCTGGATTTTAATGCTTGTTCCCTTTGCCATATTAGGGAAATTCTCTCCAATGATTCTCTCCAATAGACCTTCTACTCCCTTCTCTGTTTCTTCTTCTTCTGGAATCCCAATTATTCTAATGTTGTTTCGTCTTATGGTGTCACTTATCTCTCAAATTCTCCCCTCATGGTCCAGTAGCTGTTTGTCCCTCCTTTGCTCGGCTTCTTTATTCTCTGTCATTTGGTCTTCTATATCACTAATTCTTTCTTCTGCCTCATTTATCCTAGCAGTGAGAGCCTCCATTTTTGATTGCACCTCATTAATAGCTTTTTTGATTTCAACTTGGTTAGATTTTAGTTCTTTAATTTCTCCAGAAAGGGCTTTAATATCTCCAGAGAGGGTTTCTCTAATATCTTCCATGCCTTTTTCGAGCCCGGCTAGAATGTTCAGAATCGTCATTCTGAACTCTTGATCTGACATATTACCAATGTCTGTGTTGATTAGGTCCCTAGCCTTCAGTACTGTGTCTTGTTCTTTTGTTTGTGGTGATTTTTTCTGCCTTGTCATTTTGTCCAGATAAGAGGGTATGAAGGAGCAAATAAACTACTAAAAGGGTGGCAAAGACCCCGGAAAAATGCGCTGTAACCAAATCAGAAGAGACCCCAAATTGTGGGGGGGAGAAAGGGGATAAAAACAGGTTCTGAAAAAAAAAAATTTAAAAAATAAAACAAATAAAAAAATATAAAAAAGAAAGAAAAAAAATATATATATTTAGATGAACTAGTCAAAAAACGTTAAAAAAGAAAAGGGTAAAAGTTTTAAAAAATTTAGCAGAAGAAGAAAAAAGAAAAAAGAAAAAAAAATTGAAAAAAGAAAAAAAAATTGAAAAAAGAAAAAAAAATTGAAGTAGCCGCAAGACTAAAGAATCATGGGGAGAAAATCATGAGTTCCGTGTTTTGCTTTCTCCTCCTCTGGAATTGCTCTGCTGTCTTAGGAATTGAATCTGCTTTCTCCTTGATAGATGAACTTCGTCCTGGCTGGATATTTTGTTGATCTTCTGGGGGAGGGGCCTGTTGTAGTGACTCTCAAGTGTCTTTGCCCGAGGCGGGATTGCACCGCCCTTACCGGCGGCTGGACTAAGTAATTGGCTCGGGTTCGCTTTTGGGAGCTTCTGTTCCCTGAACGCTTTCCGTAGAGTTCCGGAGGACAGGAATGAAAGTGGCGGCCTCCCAGTCTCCGGCCCGGAGGAGCCGAGAGCCTGGGGCCCCACTCCTCAGTGCCCCCCCAGAGGACAGCACCCAATCACTCCCGTATCCCCAGCCTCTAGCCGCGCTCCGAGCTCACCCAGCCCGCGACCAGTTCAAAGTAACCCCGAGCTGAGAGTTCAGTCCTCGGCTCTGTCTCTGCAGCCGGCTTCTCCGTTCTAATACCTGCGAGCTCTCCGACACTCTGACACCCCCGATCCTTCTGTGACCCTGCGGGGCCTGGGGCCACACTGGCCCCGCGTGGGCTTCACCCTGGTTTAGCCTCTGGAGCAATGTCCCTCAGTGGAACAGACTTTTAAAAGTCCTGATTTTGTGCTCCGTTGCTCCGCCGCTTGCCGGGAGCCGGCCCCTCCCCCCATGGTCTATCTTCCCGTCGTTTTAGATTCACTTCTCCGCCAGTCCTACCTTTCAGAAAGTGGTTGATTTTCTGTTTCTAGAGTTGCTGTTCTTCTTCTCTTCGCTCTCCCGTTGGATTTGTAGGTGTTTGCAATGTTTAGATAAGCTATCGAGCTGATCTCCTGTTACCTGATGTAGTCTCAGGCTGCTACTTCTCCGCCATCTTAACTCCTCCACCTACCAGCAGGTCTTAAATGAGATGTGAGCCTCATTTACACATAGTAACCTCTGAAACATTCCATTATTTCATTTTTCACACATTCACTGAGCATCTACTATATGCCAGGTACTGACTGTAGTAGATGCTAAGAAATTAGGTGCCTGATATAGTTTCTGACCTTGAAGAATGAAAAGCAGATGGTTAAACCAATTGCCACTGTATGGTATGTTAAGGCAGTGTCATGAGATGAGAGAAAAGGGAGAAATTTTCCAGATGTGCTGAAATATCCTTCGCATGGGCCAGGATTTGAAGGATGAATCAGAGTTCCCATTGGGGAAGCATATGAGAGTGCATGGTGAGTTTGGAGAACCCAGAAGAGCTCTGTGTGGCTGGAAACACTGGGTTTATTTGCATACATGTGTGTTTGGGGTTGGGGGTGGAGTCAGGCATGGAATAGGAAGTAGAAGTGAAAAAAAACTGAATAGGGTGACTAAGGTCAAGTTTCCAGAATGGAATCTGAGGTGAAAAGTGGAATGTCGTATCTTTTAGCCTGAATCTGATTATTCTTCTAGAAACTTTTCAAGAAGATGATAGTTATTTATGTATTTATTTATAAAAGATTTATTTATTTATTTATTTTAGAGAGAGCGAGTGCATGACCAGGGGAAGGGTCAGAAGGAGAGAATCTTCAAACAGACTCCACACTCAGTGCAGAGTCCAAGCAGAGCTCTATCCCATGACCCTGAGGTCATGACCTGAGCTGAAGATCATGAAATCAAGAGCTGGCCGCTTAACCCATTGAGTCATCCAAGCATCCCAAGAAGATGACATTTAAATGTTAGTCACTAGTGCCCTCAGGAATTTGGGCTCAAAATGTACATCCACTGTATGTTCCTTGACCTCTTGGAAGACTAAACTTTGGAAATGACTAGAAGTTAGGTTCCTGAGCAAGTCTCTCAAAGTGCTGGTCAAGGCATTTATGAGGTTTTATTTCCATGACTTGTCTTTTCCGTGGAACCGAGTGTGCATTTGTGTGGGGGGTGGAGATGAAACACACGTTTTCAAAAGTAAACAGAGCTTAAGTGAAAGGAAGTCAAATAAACTCTTTGAAGGCAGCAACCAAGGACAGAACTGGGAAGAAGGGTGGAAGGAGAGTGAGCTTGAAGGGGAACTTCAGACCAGGTCTCTGACTCCAAAATCCGTAATCTCCCTTCCCAGAACTTTTGATGCATTCTTATCATTATTGATGATAAAGCTGTACAATTAACTAATACACACATAGTGCTTACTGTGTACCAGGCACCGTTCTCTTACTTTAGGTTATCCACTCACTTAATCTTGGAGATAATCCCATCCTGTATTCTGTCGGTGGTGAATACAGTTGCGGAAGTAACTAGAAATGAGTCTTTAGAGCAGGTGATCCTTCACTTTGGCATCTTAGTTTATTCTTTCTTTTCACACCTTGGTGCATTCCACTTGCTCTTGAGAGGGGCTTTCTGGCGCTTGTCTGGGTAAGAAGTGGGGTTTCAGGTGAATCTAACTCCTCAGATAAAAATCTGCGATTTGCTTTCTTGCATCCTTCTGGGTTCAGTGGCTTCTATGCACACCTCCCCATTTCTTAGCGTTTCTGGCAGGGGCAGGGAGGGAGGCCTTTTCCATTTGGGTCTCATTTTTCCACCTCCTTTCCTGTATCCTTCTGGCAAAGACTGATCTGTCTCTTTAACAGCTGGACACCTATTGCCAGAAGAAATAATTCCCATGTGTGCAGGGTGTTACCAAAGGGAACAGGGTGGAGAGAGGAGGGAACGGCTTCCTGCCAGCAGCCCAGTGGAGAAGGGAGAGGAGTGGGAAGGCTGTGCTAGCCTTGAAGGGTGAGGCAGATGTTTGCAGGGAGAGGATCTGCCTGGGAAGGAGCAGGGTCCAAGGGCAGCTGGGAAATAACAAGGGATGGGAGAAGTCAGGAGCCAGAGGGGACTAGGAGGCAGCTTCCAACCGGAAAGGGAGGGAGGGAGTGGCTGGAGGTTGAGGAAGCACATGGGGTGGGGAGGTGCTGGTGGAGGAGGCAGGCATGGGTGGTGGCAGCAGCTCCCTATTGTACAGCATCTCACTGCTTACACAGCATTTTGACCTATATTGTAGGATGTGTATAACATGTTAACCTCAGTGAACGTCTCTGGGTCTTGGTTCCCTTATTTGTAAAATGACGATAGCAGCACTTACCAGGCAGTCTTCCTGAGGCTACCCACTTTGCTGAAAAGTAAGGCAAGGCTCACATCATAAATGGGGTAATAATAATGCTTACTGGGTACCCACGATGCGCCAGGTAACATCCTGGGTCCTTTTTTGTCCGTGAGCTGAGATAGTTCTCCAAGTTAGGTAGACGAAGCTGCTCTTTTGAGGACAAAGAAACATGATCCTGTTAATTCCTGCATTTTAGAGATACATACTAGCCAGTACCAGTTTCCAGGTGGGCATATAAAAGCTGGAGGCAAAATCAGTGCAAACACTTCCCTTGGTCCAGGACTGTTCCAAGGGCTTTGTGCACATGATTTCCTTACAGTTTCACAACAAGGAGATAAGCATGCTATTATTATCATTCTCTTTTTACAGATGGAGAAACCGGGTCACAGATAGGTGAAGTGGTGGAGAGGTAGGTTGTGAGTGACATTTGAACAGAGACAGTGTGGTTCTAGTGTCTACGGGTTCATCTACCATGTTCTACAGAAGTGAGTGAAAGAAATCTGGCTTCGTTTTGAATTTCAGGTGACTGACTCCAATCGTGTGTCTTTCCCACTAAACCAGACTTCCTTCTGAGCTTCACTGAAGGGACAATATATACGTCCTAAACATAGTGAAAGGCATGCAGCACATGCCAGGATGAGCTGAACAGGTGGCCCCTCTACCTGCCAGGCACAACCTGACTTGAGGACCCGACACCAGGATCCTAACAGAGAAATATGTCAAAGAAAATGCCATGGTTTCTGGTTCCTTGCCAATGAACCAAGTTTCATGCACTTGGGCGACATCCAGCTCCAGGATAATCTCTACACACAGGTAAGTAGTATATTCAAGTGGTTTAAATGCCAGGCTCATGTGACAGACCCAGCTTCAAATCTCCATTCTGCCATTTGCTGGCTTGGGACATCCAGCTCATTGCTTCATTCTCTTGAACTTTACTTTTCTGCCATAAAGTGGGTTGGAAGAATACTGAAATTTTAGGGCCATTGTCAGGATTCAATGAGATCATGCTTGTGAAGAGCTGCACTCTGTACTTGGTGCATGGTCAAATGTGAAGTCAATGTTAGCCTTGGGGTTAAGAACTTAAGGCCTGTCCAGAAGTACCTAGGTGTAAGCCCAGGCTCTGATATTGACTCTTGGTGTGACCTCCACAAGTCAGCAAAAGCCTCTGGGTCTTGGTTCCCTTGGTAAATTGGGGATGACAGCATCTACCATACAGGATGCCTGGGAGGGTTGTGTGAGTGACCTGAAGCAGGGACAGCACAACAGCCAGATGGTTCAAGAGCTCTTACAGTTCCTAGCAGTTAGGAAGTGACCATGGGGCTGCTCCTCTCACTCTGACTTTGTCTTGCCCAGAATTTCAGGGCACTTTCACATGCAGGCCAAAGCCTCAAGAAGTGGCCTTCTCTCTTGATGGCTTAGTCACTCATGAAATTGGGAAGATTTCACTAGAGTGTAATTTTGTGAAGCCTTTATCATTGTGCAGAACACTCCTGTGCTAGGTGCTCTGGTGTGTGCAGAAATGTTCAAATTGGGACCATTTTGCATGGGCTTTGCACTTAGGCAGTTCTAGGTTTCAGATTGGGGTAGGCTAATCTGCCTTTCTGAATTGCCATTTCCTCTTCTGTAAAACGGAAACATTTTTTTTTTACATGTATTACTGGGTGATGAAATAAAAGGGCACAGGACTTTGTGCAGCACCTAATAAGCTTCAAACAACTGATAATTGTTACTCTTGACTGTAGGGGCCCATTTTTTTTTTAAGGATAGGCAATAATTAATGGAAAGTCCCTGTTGTCTTTTGATAAGAAATATCTCATACAATATCATCTTTATATCTTTAATAAGTGGTAGTTTGGTTAAGGAAGGAAAGGAGGGAGGGAGGAAGGGAGGAAGGAATGAAAGAAGGGGGAGGGAGGGAGGAATTCAAAATTAGAGCTACCATAGGTGCTGCAACATCTTTACATTATTTGCTCTGTACTATCTATATGTCTTTTCACTGTTCCCCACCTTCACCCCTACTTCAAAGCTATTTATACATTCTGTCAGATACTTGTTTTGTGTATAGAAGGGATTTAGTTAAATAGTTCCTGTACAGTGAGCAACTTTATGATGAAAAGGTAACAATTACACATGTATAAATATAGCAACTCATATTTACAGAGAGAAAAGAAAGAGTGAGTTTCTACAGAAAAGCTAACTGTAGGGTATGTTTGCTGGTCCCCCATAACCTTCTGAACTGGTTCTCACAAAGTCAACTTCTGAATGGTTTCCATTTCTGTGATTCATCTGAGACATCCTCCGTGGACTCCGTTCCTTCCAGGACCTGCATTCGAGGCAGAAGTCTGGGAACAGGAATGTTGGTTTGTGTCTGTGCTTATGCTTCAAATGCCAAATGAAATTGTATGCCTCCTTTTGTTTTTTACCCTGAAAGCTTGCACTCACTTTGACTTCTTGAAGTCATGTTCAGTAGGGTAAATCCAAGGCTATCTCTTTCTCACTTTCTTTATGTCTTTTGTTAATGTCAATTTGTACTAAGAAATCAATGAATTTCTAGAAGGTTATGACAGCTACAAAAGATACTACTCTGGACTTTATCTGGGTTCTCTTCATGATTTATCATCCTTTACCTGTATTGTCTTCTGAGCTACATTAACATCCATTACTAGTTTCCACCCCAAATTATATTACAAAGCAGTAATAATCAAAACAGTACAGTACTGGCCTAAAACACAGACACATAGATCAATGGAACAGTATATGAAGCCCAGAAATAAATCCACTTGTATATGGTTAGCTAATTTTCAACATAAGTGCCAAGAATACACAATGGGGAAAGATTGCTTCTTCAAAAAATACTGCTGGGAAAATTAGATATCTGTATGCAAAAGAATGAAATTGGACCCTTACCTCACACCATATATAAAAATCCACTCAAAATAGATTAAAGACTTAAATGTAAGACCTAAAAACATAACAAACCTACAAGAAAGCATGGGGAGAAGCTCCTTGGCATGGGTCTTAATGATTTTTTGGACTGAACATTGAAAACACAGGCAACAAAAATTAAAATAAACAAGTAAGACCACTTTGAACTAAAATATTCTGTTCAGCAAGGGAAACCATTATTGAAATGAAAAGGCAAACTCCAGAATAGGAGAAAATATTTGCAAATTGTGTGTCTGCTAAGGGGTTAATATCCAAAATATATAAGGAACTCATACCACTCAATAGCAAAAACCCAAATAATCCAGTTAAAAAAAATGGGCAAAAGAATTGAATAGAGATTTTCTCAAAGAAGACATGCACATGGTTACAGGTGTATGAAAAGATGTTCAACATTACTGGTTATCAGGGAAATGCACGTCAAAACCACAATGATATGGATATCACCTCACACCTGTTTAAATGACTATTATTGCAAGTCAAAAGACAGCATGTGTTGGCAGGGATGTGGAGAAAAAGAGAACTCCTGTACACTGTTGGTGGAAATACAAATTGGTACAACCATTAAAGAAAACAGAATAGATATGAAGTTTCCTTTAAAATTAAAAATAGGATTACTATTGATCTAGCAATCTCACTTCTGGATATACAACCAAAGGAAATAAAAATGACTGTCTTGAAGAGATATTTGCTCTGTCATGTTCATTGCAGCATTACTGAAATAGCCAACACATGTTGGCAATTAAGTGTTCATTGACAGATGAACGAATATAGAAAATGTGATTTATTATTGAATTGAAGGGAACATTATTCAGCCTTAAAAAGGAAGGAATTCCTTTTTATTAAACTAAATGAAATAAGCCAGACAGAGAGACACATACTGCATGATCTCACTTATATGTAGAATCTATAAACTTAATAAAGAAAAATGTTAAACTCATAATAGAGAATAGAATGGTAGTTACCAAATATAGGGGTTGCAGGAAAAGGGAAATACTGACCGAAGAGTATAAACTTTCAGTTATAAGATGAATAAGCTCTGAAGACCAAATGGACAGCTCAGGCTATCATTAATAATAATGTATTGTTTCTTTGGAATTTGCTAAGATCTCGTGTCCTTGCTGTGCACCCCCCCCACACATGCACAAGGTAACTATGTGAGCTGATGGATATGTCTTTAAAAATTGCCAAGTGATTGATCCTCAACAACCCCTGATGGTCTTCAGTAGTGTCTTTCTTGCTGATATTATAACTAGAAATTTAGTAAATATAAATAGAATATTTATAAAATTTTATAATAGAGGAAAACTACAGTAAATTGACACATAACTGATTAATGTAAAAGAAGTCAAGAAAGGGAATAAAAAGGAATGCTTTTGTGGGAAGTAGAATCAAGTGACTTATTAGCAATCACACAATATAAACAGACTATTCTGATTAAAATTGTTGGACTGCATGCAAGAATAAAGAAAGGTTGCAAGTAAAATATCTATAACATCAAACACTCATCTAAAATAGACTTTAAGACAAAAAACATTCCTAGAGATAAAAATGTGCATTTCAGTTACAAAAGGTTCATTTCACCTGAATATATGATAATTCTACCTTTCAGTGTATTTCATAAGAATATCAAAAAATAAAGCAAAAATTGTGAGAAATAGAAGACAAAACAGATTAATTCACAATCACAGTTAAGATATTTTAACATATCTCTCATAGTAATTGATAGAAGATCAAAGGAAAAATCTGTAGGATATAGAAGATTTGAACACAATTAACATATGCAGAAAACTGTACCTCAAAACTGAAGAACATGCTTCCTGTTCAGATGCACATGAAACAATTACCATTTGCTGAGCTATAAAGCACAGCTCAGTAAATTTGAAAGAATTCAAATGACCCAGAGACTGTTTTCTGACCACAATAGAATTAATTTAGAAATTTAAATGTACCCAGAAGAATAGCCCTCTTTATACTTCTAAACAATCCAAGGGTCAATTAAAAAATAACTTTGTTTTTTAATAACTTTGGAAATAAGAAAATGTTTGAATATAGTATTAATATATGGGATGTCCAATTGCCCTTCATTTGTGCACTGCATATTTTCCCTAATGATTTACAAACATTTAAACTCAGGAAAGGATGAGACCAGCTGGATCCAGAGAACAGATCTGCATGAAGCCTTTCTTCTCAAAAAGGTCGGGGAGAAAGGAGAGAGGACTGGTGGAACTCAGCAGGAGGGCGGCAGAAACTGTGACCTTAGGAAACAGCACTGAGAACAGTTACATCATGAAAAGCACTCCTCCTTACCCTTCTCTCTAAGAAAAAAAAGAAGTGTGATTCTGCTAAAGCAGAGGAGAAAATTAGAGCTTTAAATACATATATTATAAAAGGAAAGGCCAAAAATCAATGGTTAAATATCTGTCATAAAAGTTGGCAAAAGAGCAGCAAATTAAATCCAAAGAAAGTAAGAATGAAGGAAATAATAAAGATAAGGAGTAAAATTAATGAAATAGAAAAGAAATATTCAAAAGAAAATGATCAACAAAACCAAAATTTGTTTTCTTGAAAAAACTAATAAAATTGACAACTCCCAGGAAAAAATAATTAAAAGAAAAAGAAAAGAGTATAGAAAATTAATATAAACAAAGGGGAAAGACATTTAAAAAATGACTGTAGGTTATTATAAACAATTTATTAAATAAACCTTGTCAACTGAGATAAGATGGATAAATTCTTAGTAAACACAAGATACAAACACAAGATACATAATTTAAATCTTCCTACAAATAAAAGTCCAAACCCAGATGACTTCACTGATGAATTCTTCCAAACATTTTTTTTCTTATATTTAACTTTAAATTTTTATTTATTTCTTATTTTTTTATAAACATATAATGTATTTTTATCCCCAGGGGTACAGGTCTGTGAATCACCAGGTTTACACACTTCACAGCACTCACCATAGCACATACCCTCCCCAATATCCATAACCCCCCTCCCCCTCTCCCAACCCCACCTCCCCCCAGCAACCCCCAGTTTGTTTTGTGCGATTAAGAGTCACTTATGGTTTGTCTCCCTCCAAATCCCATCTTGTTTCATTTATTCTTCTCCTATCCCCCTAACCCCCCATGTTGCATCTCCACATCCTCATATCAGGGAGATCATATGATAGTTGTCTTTCTCCGACTGACTTATTTCACTAAGCATGATTCCCTCTAGTTCCATCCACGTCGTCACAAATGGCAAGATTTCATTTCTTTTGATGGCTGCATAGTATTCCATTGTGTATATATACCACATCTTCTTGATCCATTCATCTGTTGATGGACATCTAGGTTCTTTCCATAGTCTGGCTATTGTAGACATTGCTGCTATAAACATTCGGGTGCACGTGCCCCTTCGGATCACTGCGTTTGTATCTTTAGGGTAAATACCCAGTAGTGCAATTGCTGGGTCATAGGGTAGTTCTATTTTCAACATTTTGAGGAACCTCCATGCTGTTTTCCAGAGTGGTTGCACATGCTTGCATTCCCACCAACAGTGTAGGAGGGTTCCCCTTTCTCTGCATCCTCGCCAGCTTCTCTCATTTCCTGACTTGTTAATTTTAGCCATTCTGACTGGTGTGAGGTGATATCTCATTGTGGTTTTGATTTGTATTTCCCTGATGCCGAGTGATGTGGAGCACTTTTTCATGTGTCTGTTGGCCATGTGGATGTCTTCTTTGCAGAAATGTCTGTTCATGTCCTCTGCCCATTTCTTGATTGGATTGTTTGTTCTTTGGGTGTTGAGTTTGCTAAGTTCCTTGTAGATTTTGGATACTAGACCTTTATCTGATATGTCGTTTGCAAATATCTTCTCCCATTCTGTCAGTTGTCTTTTGGTTTTGTTAACTGTTTCCTTTGCTGTGCAAAAGCTTTTTGATCTTGATGAAATCCCAATAGTTCATTTTTGCCCTTGCTTCCCTTGCCTTTGCCGATGTTCCTAGGAAGATGTTGCTGCGGCTGAGGTCAAAGAGGTTGCTGCCTGCGTTCTCCTCAAGGATTTTGATGGATTCCTTTCTCACATTGAGGTCCTTCATCCATTTTGAGTCTATTTTCATGTGTGGTGTAAGGAAGTGGTTCAATTTCATTTTTCTGCATGTGGCTGTCCAATTTTCCCAGCACCATTTATTGAAGAGGCTGTCTTTTTTCCATTGGACATTCTTTCCGGCTTTGTCGAAGATTAGCTGACCATAGAGTTGAGGGTCTATTTCTGGGCTCTCTATTCTGTTCCATTGATCTATGTGTCTGTTTTTGTGCCAGTACCATGCTGTCTTGATGATGACAGCTTTGTAATAGAGCTTGAAGTCCGGAATTGTGATGCCACCAATTTCGGCTTTCTTTTTCAATATTCCTTTGGCTATTCGAGGTCTTTTCTGGTTCCATATAAATTTTAGGATTATTTGTTCCATTTCTTTGAAAAAAATGGATGGTATTTTGATAGGGATTGCATTAAATGTGTAGATTGCTTTAGGTAGCATGGACATTTTCACAGTATTTATTCTTCCAATCCAGGAGCATGGAACATTTTTCCATTTCTTTGTGTCTTCCTCAATTTCTTTCATGAGTACTTTATAGTTTTCTGCATATAGATTCTTAGCCTCTTTGGCTAGGTTTATTCCTAGGTATCTTATAATTTTGGGTGCAATTATAAATGGAATTGACTCCTTAATTTCTCTTTCTTCTGTCTTGTTGTTGGTGTAGAGAAATGCAACTGATTTCTGTGCATTGATTTTATATCCTGACACTTTACTGAATTCCTGTACAAGTTCTAGCAGTTTTGGAGTGGAGTCTTTTGGGTTTTCCACATATAGTATCATATCATCTGCGAAGAGTGATAGTTTGAGTTCTTCTTTGCCGATTTGGATGCCTTTAATTTCTTTTTGTTGTCTGATTGCTGAGGCTAGGACTTCTAGTACTATGTTGAATAGCAGTGGTGATAATGGACATCCCTGCCATGTTCCTGACCTTAACGGAAAAGCTTTCAGTTTTTCTCCATTGAGAATGATATTTGCGGTGGGTTTTTCATAGATGGCTTTGATAATATTGAGGTATGCACCCTCTATCCCTACACTTTGAAGAGTTTTGATCAGGAAGGGATGCTGTACTTTGTCAAATGCTTTTTCAGCATCTATGGAGAGTATCATATGGTTCTTGTTCTTTCTTTTATTAATGTGTTGTATCACATTGATTGATTTGCGGATGTTGAACCAACCCTGCAGCCCTGGAATAAATCCCACTTGATCATGGTGAATAATCCTTTTAATGTACTGTTGAATCCTATTGGCTAGTATTTTGGTGAGAATTTTTGCATCTGTGTTCATCAAGGATATTGGTCTGTAGTTCTCTTTTTTGGTGGAATCCTTGTCTGGTTTTGGGATCAAGGTGATGCTGGTCTCATCAAATGAGTTTGGAAGTTTTCCTTCCATTTCTATTTTTTGGAACAGTTTCAGGAGAATAGGAATTAGTTCTTCTTTAAATATTTGGTAGAATTCCAAGATTCATTGTTCATGCACCACACCCAGGGCTCCATGCAATATGTGCCCTACATAATACCCACCACCAGGCTCACCCAATCCCCCAGCCCCCTTCCAGAACCCTCAGATTGTTTCTCAGAGTCCACAGTCTCTTGTGCTTTGTCTCCCCCTCTGATCTCCCCCAGATAGGGCAATAGATCAACAAGTTGTTTAATTTAGGTTGTGGATATTTTGGTGTACTCTTTGAATTTGTGTGTTTATTTAAAATTTCAATAACAAATTCCTAGAATGTATTTTGTAAATGGAATTTTGTACCTTGACTTCTTAGGAACAGCAATTATAGTCTTCTCTAAAAGAATAGAAACTAGAATTCCTAACATATATGTTATGGATGTAGTTTATGTTATAGATAATGTTGGAACTCCAATTAGAGAACTTACAGTCAAAGAAAATGCCTTGGCTTTACATAAAGAGTTTGGTTCATGGATGTACATTGATATGGTTTAGGTTAAAATAAAATGCTTAATGTATGTATAATACATCACCTTGTAATGATTCCCAGCTTTAGCCATGCTTTTTCCAATGAGCCAACTAACCACAAGTGCCCAGTAATGCCAGGTAAGAGTCCATCTTCTGTAATATTTCAGTATGGAAAGAATGTAGAACCCACCTCATAGTGGGTTTAGTGATTATGATTGGGATAACCATCTATTAGTGCTGTTGGGACCTCCCAAAGAAAATAAGTGAAGATGGTTCTGGTGTTCTAGGGGACCATATGCAACATGATACTTCAAAAGCTGGATGCCTTAATATCATTGTGCTTGCACTGGATGCATTAAACATACACAGAGACCAAATCAGAAACTCATTGCTCTAGGACTCTTACAAAGGAACAGAGATGTAGGGCTGACTTCTGGGCTTCCTTATATATGCCTTAGGCAGCAAGTTACCTCTTCCTCTCTTCTTTTTCTATTTTCCACTGAACTTAAGGCTATTATTATTTGGTTTTGCTGTAGGGATTTGCCGTGGCCAGAAAAAGGTGGGACCCCGGTCCTCTTGCTGCATGAGTCGTCCTGGCCAGTGAGCTAGCTTTATGCACAGCAGTTGTTTTCTATCTTGGCTGCACTTTAGAATGACCTGAGACTCAGCCCCCCTCCTAGACAAATTAAATCAGAGTCACTGGATTTGAGATCCAGGTATATTGGTATTTTTCAAAAGCTCCCCAAGTGATTTTGCTATGTTGTAAAGTTGAGAACCATTGGCAAACAATAATATAGATAGTTCTAAAACTTTCAATGTTGAGTGAAAAAGGTGGAAAATGATTTATAGCACAGTACTATTTAAGGATATTGAAATTTAACACATACACAACAAAGTTATATGTTTTTCAAAGCCATACAAAAATCTAAGGACATATATGATAACTCACGAAGGAGGATAAGGGAGGGGGAAGCATGGAATGAAGAATAAATGGGAAAATATAAAATAAATCAAGAGACAGGCCTTGTACAGACCTTAAAGCCATATGCTAAGGAGTATCATTTCTTATTATAATTGATATAAATAAAACATTTACATGCACCAGACACAACGGTAATTGCTTTTCATGAATTATTTCTATTAACTGTCATAGTAATTATAAGGCCAATATTATTATACAGAGTCACTTTACAGATGAGAAAACTGAGGCTTAGAGTTCAAGAATATTAACTCATGTCATTCAGCTAGTATATGGCAGCCTTGGGAATAAGCCATATCTGTCTGACCAGAGTTGAGGCTCTCTTTGCTCTATTCATGGTCTGCCTTGGATCTTCTTGAGTATGTGCTGGAAGGAAAGTATGTTCTCACAGAACACTCCTCACTTCATCCTACCCCTTGCCAATGATGGCACTTACAATGACCATTCAAAGCTCTGTGCCTACCTGCAATCTTCCTGACCTGGAAACCTCCAGGACCAGCCTCCGTTTCCTCATGAGGACCAGCCATGGTTGTTGGGTTCAAGGAACAGAAAGAAGCCTCATATGATATAATAGAGGAGAAGGGATGGTGGGGGCTATGAAGAAGGAGAGGGGAGTTCAGATCTCATTTAACATTTTTGACTTAATTTAATATATTTGACAAGAACAGCTATTTCCCTTTGCTTATGCAGACTCAGATTGTGGGAGACTTCTATGCAACTTCATATCCGTTGCTCACAACACCAATTGCTGAGGACACCAATATCAGGACCCTTAGAAATTAATTATAATAATGATAATGTACCTATTGAAGCAGACACAGTTATTAGTCCTCTTTTCCTCATAGGGAATTGAGGCACAGAAGGGCAACTTGAGTAAGATCTCCCAGCTAGAAAGTGATGACAGAAGTGTGCTCTGGTTTCTGGGTTGGTGCCCCCTTGAGGTCAATTGAGTCTCTGATTGCCCTTCTCCCCTCCCAACTGGATGTCCAAGTCCTAGAGGTAGAACTCTTTATCCCAGAAGCCAGCACCCCCCCCCACGTCTGTGCTTTATCCTTGGGGTGCACTCCTAGGGCTGGAACAGAGAAGGCAGACGCTTTGTTTTGATGACATGAGCAGCTACTTCTGTGGGAAAAAATCAAGGGGCACTGGAAGCTCCTCTTCTCCCACTTATTTTTAGTACAGCCACAGAATCAAAAGTCATCCCATTGGTTTATGGAATTAAAAGGTTTTTTGGCTAAAATATAATCTGAAGGGTGTGCAAAAAATAAAGAAAGGTGCTCAAACTTTATTGTGCTTAAAAACTCAACTCAAGGGGCACCTGGGTGGCTCAGTGGGTTTAGCCTCTGCCTTCAGCTCCGGTCATGCTCTCAGGGTCCTGGGATCGAGCTCCGCATCGGGCTCTCTGCTCAGCGGGGAGCCTGCTTCCTTCCCTCTCTCTGCCTGCCTCTCTGCATACTTGTGATCTCTGTCTGTCAAATAAATAAATAAAATCTTAAAAAAAAAAAAAAACTCAACTCACGGGGCGCCTGGGTGGCTCAGTGGGTTAATGCCTCTGCCTTTGGCTCATATCATGATCCCAGGGTCCTGAGATCGAGCCCTACATTAGGCTCTCTGCTCAGCGGGGTGCCTGCTTCCTCCTCTCTCTCTCTCTTTCTGCCTGCCTCTCCACCTACTTGTGACCTCTGTCAAATAAATAAATAAAATCTTAAAAAACAAAACAAAACAAAACAAAAAAAAAAAACAAACCTCAACTCGAAAATTGAAAATGCAGATTCTTGGGTCCCGGGAGCAAAGATTTTGATTCAACAGCTACAGAGAGGGGCCTAGAAATCTGATTTTAGTAACCCTTGCCATCGTTCTGGTGATGGCGTTCCCTGGCACTGTGTTAATAGGCACTCTTCCGCTTTAACTGGTTAATGAGATTCTTGGCCCAGAGGTCAGCTCAGCGTCTCCTGGCTACTTCTCTGAGGAGGCAGGGAGATCTGCCTGCAGCTGCTCCTCCTCTGACTTACACTCCACGCTGGTCAGAGCTGTGTTCTCAGCTCAAGGCTGAGACTGAGTATTTGGGGCCCTAACTCAGAACCCCAGACTGAGGCTAGCCAGGCTTTGTCTAGACACACGTTCAGGGGTAGTGAAGTCCTGGTGCTGTTCCAGGACCTCACACAGTAGTTCTCTGAGTCATGGGTCCAGCTACGAAGTAGAGGTGGAAAGAGAAGTGTAGTATTTTGAATTGTGGCGACACAGTGTTGAAACATATTCTTGTGTGTTTCCGAAGTCTTTGGTGGTATTACAATAGAGTGTCACATGAGGGCGCTCTAGCGAATCAACAGGAACAAATCCCACTGGAAAAGGGGAGGGGGGTGTTGTGTTAATGATTAGATTTCGCCTTTCTGGGTGTGATGGAGCCTCCTTAGCCTGGGAGAACCCACTGAGCTTTCAACTGGTATTCATGCCCAATGGTGTTCAGCGCACGCGTGTGTGTGTGTGTGTGTGTGTGTGTTGCACACCTTCAAGAGGGGGCAGTATGAGGAGTAGAAACTGATGAAGGACCAAAGGGAGAGAAATTGAAAAAAGCATGAGCTTCCGTATGCCACCTTCTTTGTGATTTGAGAGACCGTTTTCTGCACTCTCACGAAATGCCTCATCCTTTTCCTTCAGGGAGAAACACCAGATCCCACAGAGAGTCCTTGAGAAGGAGGGAGCACGTGGAAAAATGTGCCAGAAGAAAATGCACATAGAGGGAGGCTTGTCACTGCAGGCACATGTCTTGGGGTCTGCTTTTGCTGGGACCATGTCAGCCCCAGCTTGGCCCTCAGCCCTCACAGGCTGACATGGGGGACAGCTGGCAGTCTCTTGGGCAGCTGCCCATGTGGGACTTATACCCCCAGAAAAAGGAGCTCTGGTTACACTTCAGTCACACACAAAAAAAACCCAAACAAACAAACAAACAAAACAAAACCAAAACAAACAAACAAAAACAATGATCAAAGGCAACAAAAGGTCTGAGAGGGCTTCATTTTCTCAATTTAATTACAGGATGGGAGGATCCATTTAGATCTGGATCCTTCCAGATCTGATTTCAACTTGTTATAATACAGTTGAATAACGTACTGGGTATGATTTTTATCTCCTAGTTTCCCAGCTTTCCCTCCCCTCATCTTCCCTCCCCACCTTCAGTGCAAGCTCTGAAGGGCCTCTTGGGCCCTTTCTAGTCCCTTCCCATAGACCCATGATAAAGAACATAAATGAAAAACCACATTTGCTCCCCTTTCACCTGGGATATCCTACTCGAGAGGCTGAAGCCAATTAGAGCCCGCAGTGAAGGCCCTTGGACTATCCTGGGCCCCCGAAAGGAATGACAGCAGGTGAGTGATGAGGGGACCTCCCCCTCTGAGCAAGTGCAGTGGTCTCATTGTGAAGGTATTTGGTTATCTGGAAAAAAGGGGCCCATGGCTGCTGGATCAGATAACAGTGCTCCAAATGCTTTTGTGGTTACAAGTTGTTTTACTGGGCAGTTAAAGATGTGGATCAAAGCTTTGTTTCAGGTAAGCATGATGGGCTTCTCCTTTGCTCCTGCTCCCTGGAACACAAGCATGCACACATACACACATCCCCGACCCTCCTGCCCCAAAGTGAAGGCCTTGAACTTTAAAAGTCTATCTGAAAAAAAAAAAATGATCAGGGAGTGAGTTGTCATCTTAGAGGTTGGCTAATTTTTATCCTTATGAAGTGACAGAGTTTAATGTAATTGTGGCTTCGTGAGGATAAGGCCACCAGGTTATTTGAGGAACAGTGATGAGACCATCGTTTCTGCATCATTCATTGTATGTAAAGGATTCTGTTATGACCACGTGGAAGGCAAAATCATCTAAATCTTTGGCCTCACAAAGGCAGGGGGAGGCTCAAAGTCTGGGGTGCAGTTTCTCCATCAGTACTGTACTTCCTTTTGGTGACTTGAATTTGGGAGGGGGACTCCTCTGGGTTCATGTTCTTTCTCTTTGCATCTCTTTGCATGTGACTTCTCTCTCTTTGCATCTTCTGCGCTCCAAGGTTTTGGGAGCCCAGGCCTCTCTCTGAGGCCCAAACATCTGTGTTCCACATTTGTAGGTGACTTCTGCTCTTTCCGTATATGTTGCTTTGAGATTTGTTTGGAATTTTACTTATTCTCTGTAAGGTTTAACTTGAATGCTAGGGGAGACTTTTTTTCTACTGCCCAAGAATTAACCCACAATGTCTATTCTAGCAAGAAGTAGATGGGACAGGTAAGCCTGGGAGGTTTTGTCTTCTCTTTCTCTGGACTTCTTTGCCTGTTTATATTAAAGCCCAGCTCTGCCTCTCTCCTTTCATATTCCTATTTACAATCTACACAGGACAGAGATCTCTAGGCAAGTTCCAACTTGGTTTTTCCTCACCTAAAATTTGAGTATGCTCTTTCTTGCAAAATGGATTCACCTTTTTAAAAAGATTTAATGCAGCTAAGCTGAGAAACGGTAAGGACATAATCTGAGAAAGAAAGTGTAATTTCACTGATATCTTCTTTTAACCCAAAGTTACAGGTACCTTTCCAAATTATATATGTACCAATGCCATATGGAAGCAAACTCCATGCTGATTTCACACTGAGGTTGAAATGTACATACTCCAAACTGGTAAGAAGCCATGCGTAAAAGTAATTTATGCCTTATATTTTATATGATAGACTTGGCAGCATAAATAATCACATCTGAAGGCTTGTGATTAGCATTGGCAAACACGAACACAGACTATTTATGTGTAGGCAAGAGCGGATGGAAAAAATTTTCACCTTGGAATTCCTTGTTACTGACTATTGAAGGATTTTACCTTGAAGCTGGATTCACAAAGGTTTTAGTTTTGGTGACATTTAATATTTGTGCATTTTTCAAAAAAATATGCAAAAAGTAGAAAACAAAGTCTTCATTTTCTAATATCCAGATTCACTCCTGGTTTCATTCAATGGTGCTTTTAGTGGGCATTAGAATCCCTGGAGAACTTGTTTACAATGTTGATTCTCAGACTCTACTCCTCAGGGTGTTTGATTCTATAAACTGAGTTAGATTAAAAAATCTGGATTTTAGCAGGGTTCTTTGGTGATTCATATGCTTCTAATCCAGGGAGACTGTGCTTTCAGACACACTGGTCTTATATATATTGGATTTTGTCCAATTAGAATTTTTCATTTTTATTTTAACTACATACTCAAAGGCTTAGCAGTATCACTAATACTGTAGTTGAACTTAGTTGATAGCATTTTATAGAGAGCAAAACATTTTATAGATTGCCAGGTAGCTGCCATGTCTTATTCATCTTGTTTCAGAACTTAGTACACTGCTTGCAAGAGAGGATACTCTCCAAACGTGTTGATACATTTCATAGAACCAAAGGTTCCCCTGTGATTTAACATAGCTGTAATCTCGGACCTTCTGCCCACAGCCTCAAGCTTTGGAAGACAAAGCAGAACCATTATCTGACCTCCAAAGAGGCCAAGTCTTTGTATCTTTACACTAACACATGCCCTCCGCTGTAAATGCTTTATTATCATTTAAGTGGGATCTGTAACAAGCTTGCTTATCTTGTTTCCTAGCCTAAAGAAAATAAAGGAGAATTAGGAGAGGCACCTCAGCAACCAGGTCCTTCACTTCTCATCATGCAGGTCCCATGTTCTCCTGCAGGATGCTTTCTCCAACTCTGTGCCTGTCGGGAATCTGTGCATCCCACAAGGCTTAGCTCAAGCCTCACTGGGACACCACTCTCATTATTCTCACTTTCTCTTCTGATCTTCTGTGGCCTTCTGGTGTCAAGCAGCACCCCCTGAACCAATCCTCGTGTCAGCCAAGCAAATCTTTATTACCTTTGCTGGCTGCTCTGCTCTCTCACCACTCACCTTACAGATGCTGATGGGAGCTGGAATCCTAATTTCCCCTCCCCAGCTTCTCTTCCCACATTCTTGAGATCAGAAGAAGTGTAGTGTTGAAAATCTTGAGTTTGTACCGCTGGTTACAACTGGAACATTCCCTGCTTAGATTCTTGTCTTTTCATACAGATCAAATCCACTACAAATCCTGTCACTTTCAACTCCTAAAAAAACCCTACAAACTGACCACCACCTCCTTCTCTACCACTACTTCTCTAACTAGCCCAAGTTACCATCTTCTCTCATTTAGGCTTTTGTCCTCATTTTCTGCTCCCACAGGCCATCTGTCCTCTTCACTGCAGCCAGACTCAGAATGCAAAATGATCTTATCTCTCCCTGGCTTAAATGCTACATAGTTTCCCATTGCTTTTAAGAGAGATAAAGCTTTTCAACAGGAATTACAAAGCCCTGCTTGGTATGGACCCTACCCACGTGTCTGGCCTCTTCTTCCCATAAGCTCACCCCAGCCACTCTAGCTGTCTTTCAGTTTTCTGTATTTTCTAGACTGCCTTCTGACACAGGGCCTTTGCACACACTGTTCCCTTGTTTAATCTTCTCTCACTTCTTCATCTAAGTAACTGCTTTTTAAAGTGCATAACTCAGCTCAGATATTTCCCTGATTTCCTTGGCTAGGTCAAACCTCATTCTCATAATACCATGGATGTTCATTCAGAATGCTTAGTGCAACTTTAATTTTACAGATACTGCGTTTGCTTGATATCTGTTTCTGCCATTGACTGCAATCTTCATGAGGACAGGGGTCATATCTGGTTCTGTTCAACACTGTGTCACAAGTATTTAGTCCAATGCATATCAAATGGCAGGCACTCTATAAGTATTTGTTAGATGATGAATGTTTGATAAATTTATTCAATAATGCTAAATGTTCTGTTTACTGAAGATGTGAATGTACATTAGATATTGCCCTTTATATTTACAATCCCACCCTCTGTTTAAGAAGACAGACCTGAAAGCTTTTAATTTCAAGAGGGTAATAGAAAGAGATGACCGCAGAGCTTGGGATCCAAAAGAAAGAATAAATAAATTCACCCGAAGGAATCTGTAGAGGCTTCACAGAGGATGGAAACTGATTTGTGTCTGGAAAGATAAATTCAGTTTATCAAATAGAGAAACATCCCAAACGTAAGGAAAGCATGTGCAGATTCCTTCCTGAAGGTATGCAATAGCTGGGTGGCAGGTAGATAGAGGTCAGGAGTGTGTTGGGTTGGGGTGATGGGCTTGGATGCGGAACGGGTACAGGTGGAAGTGAAAGGTCTTGTTGAGGACACTGAGCTATAAGAGACAGAGTCAATGGGAGTATAGATATAATAAAGTTAAGAGAGCTTACATGGGGGCACCTGGGTGGCTCAGTGGGTTAAAGCCTCTGCCTTTGGCTCAGGTCATGATCCCAGGGTCCTGGGATGGAGCTCCACATTGGGCTCTCTGCTCCGCAGGGAGCCTGCTTCCTCCTCTCTCTCTGCCTGCCTAGTTGTGATTTCTCTCTGTCAGATAAATAAAATATTTTTTTTAAAAAAGAGTGCTTACATGTTGGGAAGGTCACTCAGACTGGAGTCGGGAGTCCTGGGAGGGAAAGCCAGATGAGTTAGGGAGAGAAAAGGAGAGGCAACTTCAGTAACTCATGTAGGAAAAAACCAGGCTGACACAAGGCAGTGATAGAAGAGAAGGTAGGAGGTAACTCTGAGAGCTGTTTCAGAAGAAAAATCAACAAGACTACAAGAGTCAGCAATCAACTGGATGTGAGATTTGAGGAAGAGGGGAAAGAATAAGGTAGTTCAATTAAGTAGACTAGCAAAATGGCAGAATTGTTAATTTGCATGAAAAATACTCTAGGAAGAATGGGTTTGGAAATGAGGAAAGAGAGAAATTGCTCATTTTGAACCAGGCTGAGTTTTACGTGGCAGTGGGCATCTAGGTAGAAATGTTCAGGCGAGGGTTGGACAACCAATGAGATTTCTATGACCACCTG
The DNA here is from genome assembly GCF_922984935.1 of Meles meles. Classification (NCBI taxonomy): domain Eukaryota; kingdom Metazoa; phylum Chordata; class Mammalia; order Carnivora; family Mustelidae; genus Meles; species Meles meles. The sequence goes on along the minus strand of NC_060072.1, from coordinate 16,349,184 downwards.
TTACTTGGTTTTGTTTCTGACATTGGTGGTGACCTATAAGAATACATTAGTACTGTACACCTTTCAAAAGATAATAGGCAGCGTCTGCTGGGTGCCTGGAGCCAGGTAGGTCATCACCAGGGCAATGAATCACTCAACCAATAGCATAGCTGAGGGACAGTCATCATATGCTGTTTGAATAATTGAAGAGGCACCTCTAATATCCAAATGGAGCTTTAGTTTGGAATTAACCATCAACAGATGGATGCCAGCTAGCTGTGTGAATGGAATGGAACTCTTTTAAGATTTAATATTATCATGGTAGGGCACAAAACACACCAACAAAGGATCGTTATTTTCAACTGTATCCTTTTCATCTATGGAGGCCACACAGTGCCCTCTGGTTTGGCTTAGGGGAGGGGAGCCATCCTGGGCTCCCTTTTACTCCAAACTGCTTATTTACTTCTTCATCTGTGTCATGCTCAAGGTATCTGGGTTCAAAATCTCTCCGCAAAAGGTGAAGATAGCAATTTTAGTACTTGCTCTTGGGTTAAACATGTGGGATCCAGAGACTGAGAGCTTTGGGCTCAAATCTTGCCTCTTCCACATATTGACTGCATGATTAGTTTTGTGTTCTGTGTCTCGGTTTTACTTTCTGTGAAAGAGAAATAATAACAATCGTTGTTTTAGCGATTTTGTGATGATTAAGTGACTCAGTATAGTGAACTTCTCAAAGGAGTGCCTGGCATGCAGGAGGTGCCCAATAAATGTTAGCTTCAATACTGGCTCTGGAAGTTCTAGGATTGCAAAGTGAGGTGTTTTGTTTGATCTTCAGTGGCTTAAAAAAATAAATGCAAATGCCATTAAAGGAGCAGATACTATCCAGTTCCTTGGACCCCACTAATCCCCACAGCCTCTCATCCATTCACATATTTTTGTTCACCTCCTGGCCCCTGTATGTTTTGGAATCTAGACACCCCAGTACAGCCCAAAGGAAGAAAGCACTGTGAATTGTGTCCTAATGATGGGAGGGAGGACAATTTTTCGTAACTTTACAAATAAGAACAATTTGTCCTATAGGAGGGCAAAATAAACATCTGTTACCTGGTATGATTAGAAAAGGTTAAGAAAATCTCATTGATTCTGAAATCCCACCATTGACAAATATTTCCTACAGATAAAGTAGCATAGAGTTGGGGACAACTCTGATACACAGGGGCTGGTAAGGTTAGTTTCAGGTATGAGTGGCACTTTGAAGATTGGAGGCAAAGTCCATGCGGATTTCTCCCCCAGATTAAAATATTGCATTGACAATTTGAGCCCGGCTGAAAATGAATCTTGATTCAAATTAAGTGTGGTCCTCACATGGGCTCTTGGGGGGCTGGGGCTCTTTACTGTGAATCAGGCAGTGTATGTGGTGTTTTATCTCAGGAGCCCTTTTCTTCTTCAGCGACCTTGTGTTTGTTACAGTTGGCTTTGCTAAACATCAGACTTGAGGGTAGACAGAAATGGCAAGGAAAGTGCTCATTCCTGCATTTCCCCTTATCTCCATCATTCACACATAGCTGAAGTGGTTAATTTCCAGGAAATAAGAGACACAGACAAAATAATTCATGAACGAGGCTAATTGCATTCAACGGCAAAGCTAACACCAAGCTGTTTTTAAGCATAAGTTTAATCACTCAAGTCACACTACTGATTTCAGCAGCAAGAGAGAAGGGAGTCCTCTGAAAGCCACTCACAGTTGTTACAGTTCATTCCAGTGCCTCCCAGAAAATTCCAAACAGAGGACATATTTTCCTGGGATCCTGTGTGACTCCTATGGTCCTGATGTTCATCTCTGGAGTAAAAACTTGATTGCATTCAATGACAAAGCTGTCAACAAGCTGTTTTAAGAGAAACTTTCCTTGTTAAGAAACTGTCTGTTGCCCATGGCTTTTGAACTTGGACAAATTTATAGGGCCCATTAAAAACCAATCTCATTCATCTTTTGTTTATTTGTTGCTTTGCCTTATTTTGCTTTTCATTTCCTTATATAAAGAGATAACCTGGGGCAAAATTGGGAAGAGGAAATATGCCTTTACCATCCTTTCTCTTTTTGCCTCTTCTTTTAATGGACCAACATCTAACAGACCAGATTCTTGAGCAGTAATGGTTGATCCACTAATTGATTGAGTTGGAGAACTCTAGCAAGTTCTGAACCCTAGCAACTGCTGAACCCCTTGCCCCAGAACAAGTTTCCCTAATACACGGACCTTGATCTGTCCCCTTTCCCTTCCTATGCTTAAGGCAGACATCACTAATCAATCATAGTCCTTCTTCTGATTGAACCCAGATTTAGCTGCCTGGCTCCTTTCTAAACATCGTGTAAGCAGAAGAGGAGTGGGATATACAGGTTTCCAAGTTGGGGAATGAATAAGTGATCGGGATGAAAGGTACAGCATAAGGAATGTAGTCAGTGGATTGTAATAGCATTTTATGGTGACAGATGGCAGGTACACTTGTGGTAAGTTTAGCGGAATATATAGAGATCTTGAATTACTATGTAATACACCTGAAACCAATGGAATATTATGTGTCAACTACACTTCATAAAAAAATTAGTTAAAAAAAAAGATTTCCAAGAGATAAGAATTTTAAGAAATGTAATTAAGACTACTAGAAGTAATGAGGGCAACAACTCCATGCAAGGAAAAATAAGATATGCGTTTATGGTAAGAAAGAGCATAAGGAAAGCATTTTTGTTGCGGGGGAAAAATAATTTTGTCCTAAAGTGAAACTGGTTATTTAAAGAGGAAAAGCTTAGAACAAAATCTGAATGTAAAGAAAAAAGTTGTAGAAGGCTTATGGAAAAGGAGTCTCTGGAAAGGATTTTCATGTATGGTCAGTACTGGCTAAAATGAGGCTAAATTTAAGAAAATGAGTTTTAATATCAAAAATACATTGGCACAAGATTACAATGTTGTTTTCTCCTTGTTCAATGGACAAAAAAATTTTTAAAGACTTTTATTTATTTGACAGAGACACAACGAAAGAAGGAACAAAAACAGGGGGTGTAGGAGAGGGAGAAGCAGGCTTCCTGCCAACCAGTGAGCCCGATGCGAGGCTCCATTCTAGGACCCTGGGATCGTGACCAGAGCTGAAGGTAGACACTTAATGACCGAGCCATTCAGGTGCTCTCCCCACCCAAAATTTTTTAACCATTTTTCTGCTCGTAAGAAGGAATTATAAACAAAAGTTTTTCTTCACCTTTAAAGTTATCTGTCTAGGAAGCAAGGACTCTGTCTTACCAAAATCATTTCCTATGTTTAATCAGATCTTCAATTATTTAAGAAAACTGAGTCCTAATATTCAGAGAACTCATTTTTGCTCACTCACACACGAAAAATCATGTAAACAACCAGTGGAATGCAATTGCACTTAAATAGAACACCATCCCTATTCTGTAACTATTCTACCCCTCCTTCCCATGAAAGTATCATTGTTTGTGTTTTAGCAGGCATTTTTCCCCTTTATCCTTAAGATGGTGAGTGGGAGGCACTGATATGCCATGCTTATTTGAGTTAAGTCAGTCTCTGTACGTGTCATGCTAAAGCGGACCTACGGTAGTCTTACTGAAATAAAAGATTAATTAATTAAAGATAAAGATATTAATAATAATTAATTAATTAAGTTGACACGTGAAGCTATGCCTCCGACATATGTCGCCCTCTTTGTCAATTCTTCGAAGTCTCAGAACAGCTCTGTGCATGATTACTTCCTAGCCCAGGCAGGCCACTGCGAACTAGCAGAGTCAAGATTCGGTTACCCAGAGTTGGAGAAATCAGGTAAGTAAACATACATTTGTTTGAATGAGACTTATTTCTTTTTTTTTTTTTTTTTATTTATTTATTTTTTTTTCAGCGTAACAGTATTCATTCTTTTTGCACAACACCCAGTGCTCCATGCAAAACGTGCCCTCCCCATCACCCACCACCTGTTCCCCCAACCTCCCACCCCTGACCCTTCAAAACCCTCAGGTTGTTTTTCAGAGTCCATAGTCTCTTATGGTTCGCCTCCCCTCCCCAATGTCCATAGCCCGCTCCCCCTCTCCCAATCCCACCTCCCCCCAGCAACCCCCAGTTTGTTTTGTGAGATTAAGAGTCATTTATGGTTTGTCTCCCTCCCAATCCCATCTTGTTTCATTTATTCTTCTCCTATCCCCCTACCCCCCCATGTTGCTTCTCCATGTCCTCATATCAGGGAGATCATATGATAGTTGTCTTTCTCCGATTGACTTATTTCACTAAGCATGATACGCTCTAGTTCCATCCACGTCGTCGCAAATGGCAAGATTTCATTTCTTTTGATGGCTGCATAGTATTCCATTGTGTATATATACCACATCTTCTTGATCCATTCATCTGTTGATGGACATCTAGGTTCTTTCCATAGTCTGGCTATTGTAGACATTGCTGCTATAAACATTCGGGTACACGTGCCCCTTCGGATCACTATGTTTGTATCTTTAGGGTAAATACCCAGTAGTGCAATTGCTGGGTCATAGGGTAGTTCTATTTTCAACATTTTGAGGAACCTCCATGCTGTTTTCCAGAGTGGTTGCACCAGCTTGCATTCCCACCAACAGTGGAGGAGGGTTCCCCTTTCTCCACATCCTCTCCAGCATCTGTCATTTCCTGACTTGTTAATTTTAGCCATTCTGACTGGTGTGAGGTGATATCTCATTGTGGTTTTGATTTGTATTTCCCTGATGCCGAGTGACGTGGAGCACTTTTTCATGTGTCTGTTGGCCATCTGGATGTCTTCTTTGCAGAAATGTCTGTTCATGTCCTCTGCCCATTTCTTGATTGGATTGTTTGTTCTTTGGGTGTTGAGTTTGCTAAGTTCCTTATAGATTTTGGATACTAGCCCTTTATCTGATATGTCGTTTGCAAATATCTTCTCCCATTCTGTCAGCTGTCTTTTGGTTTTGTTAACTGTTTCCTTTGCTGTGCAAAAGCTTTTGATCTTGATGAAATCCCAATAGTTCATTTTCGCCCTTGCTTCCCTTGCCTTTGCCGTTGTTCCTAGGAAGATGTTGCTGCGGCTGAGGTCGAAGAGGTTGCTGCCTGCATTCTCCTCAAGGATTTTGATGGATTCCTTTCTCACATTGAGGTCCTTCATCCATTTGGAGTCTATTTTCGTGTGTGGTGTAAGGAAGTGGTCCAATTTCATTTTTCTGCATGTGGCTGTCCAATTTTCCCAGCACCATTTATTGAAGAGGCTGTCTTTTTTCCATTGGACATTCTTTCCTGCTTTGTCGAAGATTAGTTGACCATAGAGTTGAGGGTCGATTTCTGGGCTCTCTATTCTGTTCCACTGGTCTATGTGTCTGTTTTTGTGCCAGTACCATGCTGTCTTGATGATGACAGCTTTGTAATAGAGCTTGAAGTCCGGAATTGTGATGCCACCAACTTTGGCTTTGTTCTTCAATATTCCTTTGGCTATTCGAGGTCTTTTCTGGTTCCATATAAATTTTAGGATTATTTGTTCCATTTCTTTGAAAAAAATGGATGGTATTTTGATAGGGATTGCATTAAATGTGTAGATTGCTTTAGGTAGCATAGACATTTTCACAATATTTATTCTTCCAATCCAGGAGCATGGAACATTTTTCCATTTTTTTGTGTCTTCCTCAATTTCTTTCATGAGTACTTTATAATTTTCTGTGTATAGATTCTTAGTCTCTTTGGTTAGGTTTATTCCTAGGTATCTTATAGTTTTGGGTACAATTGTGAATGGGATTGACTCCTTAATTTCTCTTTCTTCAGTCTTGTTGTTGGTGTACAGAAATGCAACTGATTTCTGTGCATTGATTTTATATCCTGACACTTTACTGAATTCCTGTACAAGTTCTAGCAGTTTTGGAGTGGAGTCTTTTGGGTTTTCCACATATAGTATCATATCATCTGCGAAGAGTGATAGTTTGACTTCTTCTTTACCAATTTGGATGCCTTTAATTTCTTTTTGTTGTCTGATTGCTGAGGCTAGGACTTCTAATACTATGTTGAATAGCAGTGGTGATAATGGACATCCCTGCCGTGTTCCTGACCTTAATGGAAAAGCTTTCAGTTTTTCTCCATTGAGAATGATATTTGCGGTGGGTTTTTCATAGATGGCTTTGATAATATTGAGGTATGTGCCCTCTATCCCTACACTTTGAAGAGTTTTGATCAGGAAGGGATGCTGTACTTTGTCAAATGCTTTTTCAGCATCTATTGAGAGTATCATATGGTTCTTGTTCTTTCTTTTATTAATGTGTTCTATCACATTGATTGATTTGCGGATGTTGAACCAACCCTGCAGCCCTGGAATAAATCCCACTTGATCGTGGTGAATAATCCTTTTAATGTACTGTTGAATCCTATTGGCTAGTATTTTGGCGAGAATTTTTGCGTCTGTGTTCATCAAGGATATTGGTCTGTAGTTCTCTTTTTTGGTGGGATCCTTGTCTGGTTTTGGGATCAAGGTGATGCTGGCCTCATAGAATGAGTTTGGAAGTTTTCCTTCCATTTCTATTTTTTGGAACAGTTTCAGGAGAATAGGAATGAGTTCTTCTTTAAATGTTTGGTAGAATTCCCCTGGGAAGCCGTCTGGCCCTGGGCTTTTGTTTGTTTGGAGATTTTTGATGACTGTTTCAATCTCCTTACTGGTTATGGGCCTGTTCAGGTTTTCTATTTCTTCCTGGTTCAGTTGTGGTAGTTTATATGTCTCTAGGAATGCATCCATTTCTTCCAGATTGGCCAATTTGTTGGCGTAGAGTTGCTCATAGTATGTTCTTATAATTGTCTGTATTTCTTTGGTGTTAGTTGTGATCTCTCCTCTTTCATTCATGATTTTATTGATTTGGGTCCTTTCTCTTTTCTTTTTGATGAGTCTGGCCAGGGGTTTATCAATCCTATTGATTCTTTCAAAGAACCAGCTCCTAGTTTCATTGATTTTTTCTATTGTTTTTTTGGTTTCTATTTCGTTGATTTCTGCTCTGATCTTTATGATTTCTCTTCTCCTGCTGGGTTTAGGGTTTCTTTCTTGTTCTTTCTCCAGCTCCTTTACGCGTAGGGTTAGGTTGTGTACTTGAGACCTTTCTTGTTTCTTGAGAAAGGCTTGTACCACTATATATTTTCCTCTCAGGACTGCCTTTGCTGTGTCCCACAGATTTTGAACTGTTGTGTTTTCATTATCATTTGTTTCCATGAATTTTTTCAATTCTTCTTTAATTTCCTGGTTGACCCATTCATTCTTTAGAAGGATGCTGTTTAGTCTCCATGTATTTGGGTTCTTTCCAGCTTTCGTCTTGTGATTGAGTTCTAGCTTCAGAGCATTGTGGTCTGAAAATATGCAGGGAATAATCCTAATCTTTTGATACCGGTTGAGACCTGATTTGTGACCCAGGATGTGATCTATTCTGGAGAAGGTTCCATGTGCACTAGAGAAGAATGTGTATTCTGTTGCTTTGGGATGAAATGTTCTGAATATATCTGTGATGTCCATCTGGTCCAGTGTGTCATTTAAGGCCTTTATTTCCTTGTTGATCTTTTGCTTGGATGATCTGTCCATTTCAGTGAGGGGAGTGTTCAAGTCCCCTACTATTATTGTATTATTATTGATGTGTTTCTTTGATTTTGTTATTAATTGGTTGATATAGTTGGCTGCTCCCACGTTAGGGGCATAGATATTTAAAATTGTTAGATCTTCTTGTTGGACAGACCCTTTGAGTAGGATATAGTGTCCTTCCTCATCTCTTATTATAGTCTTTGGCTTAAAATCTAATTGATCTGATATAAGGATTGCCACCCCAGCTTTCTTCTGATGCCCATTAGCATGGTAAATTGTTTTCCACCCCCTCACTTTAAATCTGGAGGTGTCTTCACGTCTAAAATGAGTTTCTTGTAGGCAACATACTGATGGGTTTTGTTTTTTTATCCATTCTGATACCCTGTGTCTTTTGATTGGGGCATTTAGCCCATTAACATTCAGGGTAACTATTGAGAGATATGAATTTAGTGCCATTATTAGCCTGTAAGGTGACTGTTACTGTATATTGTCTCTGTACCTTTCTGATCTACTACTTTTAGGCTCTCTCTTTGCTTAGAGGACCCCTTTCAATATTTCCTGTAGAGCTGGTTTGGTGTTTGCAAATTCTTTCAGTTTTTGTTTGTCCTGGAAGCTTTTGATCTCTCCTTCTATTTTCAATGATAGCCTAGCTGGATAGAGTATTCTTGGCTGCATGTTTTTCTCGTTGAGTGCTCTGAATATATCATGCCAGCTCTTTCTGGCCTGCCAGGTCTCTGTGGATAAGTCTGCCGCCAATCTAATATTTTTACCATTGTATGTTACTGATTTCTTTTCTCGGGCTGCTTTCAGGATTTTCTCTTTGTCACTAAGACTTGTAAATTTTACTATTAGGTGACGGGGTGTGGACCTATTCTTGTTGACTTTGAGGGGGGTTCTCTGCATCTCCTGGATTTTAATGCTTGTTCCCTTTGCCATATTAGGGAAATTCTCTCCAATGATTCTCTCCAATAGACCCTCTGCTCCCCTCTCTGTTTCTTCTTCTTCTGGAATCCCAATTATTCTAATGTTGTTTCGTCTTATGGTGTCACTTATCTCTCGAATTCTCCCCTCATGGTCCAGTAGCTGTTTGTCCCTCTTTTGCTTGGCTTCCTTATTCTCTGTCATTTGGTCTTCTATATCACTAATTCTTTCTTCTGCCAATGAGACTTATTTCTATTTGCTATTGCTACAGGTACATAACGAGCTAACCAAAAAAAATTATATTGGAAAAAAGGATTTGGAGGAAAGCAGGATGGAGGCATTACCTAGCATTAGAATAAAACAACGCTTAAGTTCAGTTTGCAATGTAAGCAAAGTAGCAATTATAAAGAGTGTTTCAAGACTATTATCAGATCTGAGTAAGATAGCAAGAGGGGAAAAAAAAAAGAAATGGAATGGGTCTCAAATTCTATTCGTGTCAAATGTGCTTTTAAATAGGGACTGTAGGGGCGCCTGGGTGGCTCAGTGGATTAAGCCGCTGCCTTCGGCTTGGGTCATGATCTCAGGGTCCTGGGATCGAGCCCCGCATCGGGCTCTCTGCTCCGCAGGGAGCCTGCTTCCTCCTCTCTCTCTGTCTGCCTCTCTGCCTACTTGTAATCTCTCTCTCTGTCAAATAAATAAATAAATAAATAAATAAATAAAAAGACACTTCTCAAAAAAAAAAGTTTTAAATAGGGACTGTAAGGTGGGTGACAACATAATTTATTGTCCAAACTAGGACGTGTTTGAGAGTGAAAGGAGCTCTATTAATAATTGCAGTGGGACGACAGGTGTAAGCTAGGACATATGATCACTGCAATCATCATCCTATCATGGCAGAAATTCCTGAATGTATGTCAGTCAGAAGGAAGTAACTGAGTGAAAAATTTTGACAGAGGAACATAGTCTATGAGTGCTGTCTTCCTTCCCATTCAAGGACCTAAGGCATAATGAGGACAAAGTTCAGATAAAGACACAGGGAAGAATATTAAAAATATGTGGTTTTCCTACCAATATGTTGTTCATAATGTATTTTTATTTCAAAGTAAGAGTGAATTGGAAGATTCCTTCTCGGGAAGACACATTCCTAGAAGAAAATGCCATTCTTAGAGAATAAGAGAACTTAATTGTATAGTCTTGGAGCAAGCCATGTAGTTTTAACAAGCAGAAGTTTCCATGCAGTCCACAGAGGAGTCACATTTCTGTGACACATTTCAGACACTGCCCAAGTGGTGTCACAAGAATCACTTGACTGTCTGCATCAACTTAGATTTCCTAGCTGAAGAGACTAACATATTACTTAGTCTCACAGAAATTTGGGGTATTTATCAGATTTTCTACTTTTTAAAGACTTCATTTATCTGTTTGAGAGAGAGAGAAAGACCCTAAGTGGGGGGAGGGGCAGAGGAAGAAGCAAGATCCCCACCGAGCAGGGAGCCAGATGTGGGGCTCACTCCCAGGACTCTGGAATTTTGACCCAAGTCAAAGGCAGCCACTTAACCAACTGAGCCACCCAGGCACCCCCCAGATTTCCTATTTTATAAATGTAGAAACAGCCCTTAGAGATGACTTGCCCAAGGTTATCACAAAAGACAGATTGGGAGTCAAACTCAACCAGGTCCAGTGTTTCCCGCATTGCTAAGATAAAGGCATTAAACAGAAAGAGCAGAGCATGCATCTCATTTGTGAGTTCATCAGATATTTATTGAGTGCCTACTTTGTGCTAGACAATGTTCTATGCGCTGGGGGCATAGAGATGAACCCAGGGCAGAGCCCTTACGATGCTCATGTTGTTGCGGAGAAGGGAGGTAGAGAATTCATAACAGGGAGAACAACACATGCAATGGAAGTGAAGAGAAGCTTTCCCGACTATGTTAAAGGAACATCAAGGACAGCAATCTGGCTGTAAAGAAGTGAGTTAGAGGAGCTTGGAGAGGGAAGCATGGGATAACATGTGTGGGGCCCTGTAGACCCTAGGTGAGCTCTTTGGATTCCACTGAAGATGGGCATTCAGAGAAATGATGTGATCTTCTTTACAGCTGGGGGAAGAAGGTACAAGAAGCAGCAGCAAGATGAAAAGAGGGACTACCATAGTCTTCCAGGCTGGAGGTGAGGGTGGTTTAGACAGGGCAGCAGCAGCTGAGGGGACAAGTCGAGTGAGGGTATGCTCTGAAGGCCATGTGGCAGGGTTTGCTGATGGATTAGGTGCTGATCTTGGGAGCGAAAGAGGCAACTATTAATGAAACCAGGAATGTAAGTTTGGAAGCAAGGATAGATGAGGCTGGGAAAGGGAGCAGGACTTCATTTTTCTTCAAACGGAAGGATTTGAGATATTTACTGGAACTTTAGGTCCCAAAGGTCTCCTAGGGGATCCTTTAGGGATTTTTAAGCCAAGGAAAAAAAATCACTCCACTTTCCTTTGGAAAGATGCTCTTATAGCAGTGTTTGGAGTGGATTAGGGACAGGGGAGAGAAGGAAGAGGGAAAGCTGTGGGAAAATTAATTGCTGAGTTAGGTTAGGGATTGTGAAGCCTTGGATCATAACAATGACCAGGGGGAATACAGAGGGAAGGCACACATATGAGAAATTTTTAGGGGTGGGGAGTTAATAAAAAAATAACTTACTAGTTATAAAAGGAGGAGCATATTTAGAATGGTGCCTCTTTTCTGGATATTCTGAAGTTTGGGAGAGACTGCCATTCACCTACAGACACTCAAGTTCTCCTTTCTTTCTGACAGAACCCTTAGTTTATTGAGATAATGATATCTATAATTCCCAGTCTTCCTTTGTTTGGATGTGACCACGGGATCTAGGTCTTGGCAATGATCCAAAACAAAGATGGGAAAGATTTCCAGTAGGGCTTAAAAAAAAAAAAGATTTATTTATGTGAGAGAGAGAGAGTGAGCAGGAGGGAGGGGCAGAGGGAGAGTCTCAGGCAGATTGTACGGAGCCTGGAGTGCAATGCGGGCTTGATCTCACAACCTGAGATCATGACCTGAGCCAAAATCAAAACACTTAGCCAACCGAACCACTCAGGTGCCCCCCAAAAGGGCTTCTTAAAACGTGAGCAGACATTTGAGGAAAGACCTTTGCCCCATTCCTGACACTTAACATAGAGATTACCTTGAAGACATAATCTATCTCTAAGACAACAGAGCTAAAGATAGGATTCTTGATCCCTGTGATGTTAGGGTACCAGCGTTATCAGCTGTAGTCAGCTCTCTCCCAACACCTTGGACATGTGGGAAAAAATCCTGACAGTTTAGGGGTTCCTATTTTGAACTTTCTGCTATAGGCAGGTTAACCTGGTCCTGATGAGTATAGGTGTTTAACAGAGAATAATTTAATTAACCTTCACAATATCCCCATGAGTTAGGTATTTACGAATGAAGAAACTGAGGTAGCAGAGTTGGCTTTGAAGCTGGGGACTGTCTGGCTGCAAATTCTGCTATCCTTACAAAGCTGACCCTCTGTTTTGAATGAATTCATGCTTTTCCACCAACATGGGAGTTACAGATTTTATACTATTCTAAACACTTCTTGAGATCATTTTTCCCCTTCTACCTTCTTTTATGCATTTTTAAAATGTGATCAAGATTTGTGGTTGGACAAGAAACCAGTAAGACCTTGTCCCCAAAGATTTCAGCCCAGAGAAAAAGGTCTAATGTTATTGTTCTCTTGGTATATGTATAGTAGGAGTTTTGCTTTAGAGAAATGCCAACCCTTCCTTTGTCTCCTTTTGTCCTCCTGATGCTATGAGACCAAGGCAGGACTGCTGATGTTTCCATTAGTTAATGAATATGAAAACTAAGGTTCTCAGGATTAGCTCAGCATGGGGCCATTTGGAGGCTACTGAACACTTTTCATTCTGTACTCAGAATTCAATACTCCGGGGTCACTCTGTCCTGCCTGAGAAGTTTGCAGGACCAATGAAATAAATAATACACCCTGGGAGAATTTTAGAATCCTTGAAGGGGGAACTCCATCATATCACTCAATGTATTTCTTCTAATTCAATTCTAATTTTCAACTGCATGTAAATTTTACACCAAGAATTCTAAAGAACGATTAAAAAAACCCAACAACAAACAGAAAGAGATCATAGGTATTTGTGCCTCTGCTTTTCTGAGTTAAAAAAGACCCATCTTGCAAACATACTTTATCTGCCACATGTTATGTATTCATAACAAGATAATTCAATTCTAATAAATTTCTCTTGGATTCCTTTATAAATATTAAGCTCTACCATGTCCTTGCCTTTCATCTTAATGAAACTCATTCTAACCCTTAAGAGGATCATGTCATTTTGCACATCAGTGAATAAGCCTCACAGCTCCCATTTCAACCCACAGCAAACGCCCTTGAGGTTAGAGCTTGATGGTTAAACACAAAAGGTCCCAATGCCCTAAAATTCCACAGATGCCTGTTGAATTACCAGGATGCCCACAGACTGCGAATACTTAACAAAAGAGGTTTCTCCTCCTGACATCCCCCACACTCCCACCCTCACCACAACTAAAAGAGAACCCCCCCCCAAACTTCAAACAGTGCACCTGGCTGTAATCTTTTCTACTTGAACTAATTGCTGTTTGCAGTGGCATAAAGTTGGGGGGGGTAATGGTGGTGGAGACTCCTTTGGCTAATAATGAAGTATCAAACCACAAAATGATTTCATACGGTCGGTTTTCCATTCCAGGGCAGCCAACATCTTACAGTAATTTTCAGTTGCAGGAAATAGAGTTCTCATACAAATAGATACATTCCTAACAAGGTACAGAATTAATTTTCAAAATGTCCTTAATGTAAATGCAGGCAGAGTTTCAAGTTGCTGCAGAGTTTCAGAGTGACTTTTGGAGTTGTCTGAAAATTGCGCAACTTCTGGACTTTTTAAAAGCGTTAATGTTCTTAAAAGAGGAAAATCTCCCGTGTTTAGAATTGTCTGCATTCTTTATTATGCTTTCATGTTTATGAAGATTTATTTAACCTATCTCTCACCCACTAGATTGTACATGCTATGTGGACAGGGACTCTGCCTTTTTTTGGTCACCAGCGTACCCTCAGTATTCAGCAGAGTGCCTGGCACGTGGCAGGTGTTCAATAAATCATCGTTGATAGAGTAAATGAATGAAATCCCAAGGCCACAAACAATTCTTTAAATGTTTGCAATAATAGCCTGCCACCAAATGATTTAAAGGGAAGAGATCGAGAGAAGGGGATTTATAAAACTCTACACATTTTATTGTTTAGGGAGTGTCTTATCTAAGTGGAAATATTTTCATGCAGAGTAATATGATGGCTACCAGTATCGTTAGTGGGAGGAGGAGGAGTAGCAGTGGGGCAGCAGTAGCAGCCCTGAGTGGCTATGATGTGCCAGGTGCTGGGCTTAACTCTTCGCATAAATCATCTTTCATTTTCACAGCGTGTCGAAGGGATAGTGAATATGACTATCTCCATTTCACAGATGAGAAAACTGAGACATAAATACATAAAATAGCTTTCCTAAAGTCCCAATATTATCAGAGCACCCTCCGACTCCCCTTCCCTCTCCCCTCTTCTCACTCTACTTCTCCCTTTTCTCTCCCCCTCCCCTCCCCTATCCCTCTCTCCTCCCCATCCCTCTCCCTTCCCCCTCCCCTCTCCTCACTCTTCTCCTCCCCTCCCTCTCCCCATCTTCTCCCCTCCCCTCCCTTCCCTTCCCTTCCCCTTCTCTCCTCTCCTCTCTCCTCCTCTCCTCTTCTCTTCCTAGAACAGCATAATCATGGTAGACATCATGGTAGTCATTGTACTTTGACTCTCCAAACATCCACTCCCATTCTTCTCCCTGACCTTCCTCTCCTAAGAGACTGGAAAACTAAGCACTTTGTTCCCAGCATCCTTTGTATCAAGGCTGGCCATATAACACAATCTGGGGCCAAGAGTTAGGGGTGGAAGTCAGAAGAGAGAGGCTGCAAGTGGGGGTTTGGGAAAACTCTTGATTTCCTTACAAAGAGGCACGTGCAACTGGACAAACTGATGTTTTTCTGGAGATGCAGCAATCTCAATTTGTAACTTTAAGGCCAAGAGAATCACAGAGCAGGGAGCCCCAAGAATATGGACCCACTGAAGTGACCTCCATTACCACCTACATAGGTAACGTCGGTTTCCTTTAGCCACAGTGAATTCAGTTTTCCACTATTTGCAGGTGAAATCATTCCATAATGATGCCAGTCTAAGGCCTCTAAAGTGAAGTTTAAGGACTTAGAAAGGACTGGGGAGGCTGACTTTTGGTGATGGAACAAAACTAACCTCTTCACTTGTGTTGAGGTTAAATTAACAGAGTGGGGATGCTGAAATCCCAAATCAAATAGAATGCACAAAATTGTGAAATTAGGCATAAATATTTTTATATGCCTTTGTCTTCCCAAATAACCACAGACCGTGAGTATTGCTAATTAAAAAAAAAGTGTAAATCGGTATTTTTCAAACTGTAATTAGATGAAAAGAAGAAACTCAAGGTCATGAAGGAAACCTGATATTCCCACAAATGGATGACACATGTTAAAGGACCCAGCATCATTGTTCAAAAAGTCCAGTAGATTTTGTGACCTGACATCAAGAATTCATAGGGACCATTATCAGTCACTTAAGGCAAAAAGGATTTATATGTTCTTGCCCAAGTAATCATTCCTACCTAAATAAAAAACTCAGGATAGGTGTTTCTCCTTTCCCACACTTGAATCCTTGCTGGTAGCTCTCTACTGGTATGTGTTGGCCTTTGTTCAGTTTCAGGTAACTTCTTCTATTTGGATAGAAAATTCTTAGTCTTTGTTAGAGAGAGGTTATGTGTATTCATTGGGACTATCACATGAATTAACCTGGAGACTTATTTCCCCAAATCTTTCAATTAAGTTCATTCATTCATTTGTTCAGCATCATGGTAGACACTTCAAGGCTGTGTTTCTTTAAGTGCTCTCCCATTGGCAGTTAGAAGGGACTTGAGAGTTACCAAGGAAAAACTGACCAAAATTTATTCATATTTTATCACCAACTTGAACTGTAAAAATAATTGTGGTTTGCACAGGGATTCCATTATATTTTTGAAGATTGTTTCTGCTACTGTTCACTTAACCTGACTAGTTTGTTTTTGCCTCATTAGTGTTTACGTTTGCTGAAATCTCATTTTTCATCAGCACTATATGGTTTTATATCTACAATTTTTATCAATAGAAAAGTGGCTCAAAAATGATTTGCTGAATGTGAAGTTAGTGATAAAAATAGGTGTACATGAATCACTAAATCCTATCCCTGGAACTAATAATAAAAAAATAAAAATATATAAAGAACACTTTAAAAAATATGTGTACCATTACTACAGCTCAAAAGAATGTTATAAATAAGGAATAAGACTTGAGTATAAATGTGAATATGTATATGTTGAGACAAGTGGCTATGTATGTTAATGTGATATGTTTTTGACAGCCTGTCCCCCAAATGTATGCACAGAAAGAATCAAAATGAATATCTGAGAGTATATCTTACCATAAGCAAACTATACCTAAAGAATCTTGACTTTCAAGATGAATGAATGAATACATGAATGAATGAATGAACACATATTGGAATGTTAGATTTCATTACTCCCTAGCACCCAGGGTAGTATTTATTTTAAATGTGTAGAATAGGAATATAAAGTCAACAATGTATTCGCTTAATTTTTAAACAAAACTTAGTGGTATCCCTGTTAAGCACTTGAGCTTCTCTGAACAAGAACAAGATGATGCTTTCCAATACAAAATTGGGGGAATTAGTTAAGGCAGTGAAGAGACCAAAGATCTTGAAGTATCATCCAAATTCGTACTCCTTGAAGCAAAACAACTTAGTCATACTGTGGCCAAGACCGTGACAAGACTGGCCTCAAGTAATAAAAAATATTATGCCCTGGAAGGACTCAGGATGAGGTTTTGGCAAGATTCTCTCATCCAATGACACTTTGGACCTCTTGTTTATGATAATGCACAATGGAGAGACATTGCTATTACTTTATTATAGGAAGAATTATTTACATGCTGAATATGGATCAACTTTTAGCTTTTATGCAGGGTGTATATTAGAGGAAAGTGTAAGACAGTGTCTTGCTCCATGTAATTGCTCTAAGTCCCTGCAACAGGAGAAGACATTTCTCACGCAGTTTGGTGTTCTTTTGTGGTTTGTGTGCAGGCTGCAGAAGGTTGTTAGATTTGGGAGGGATTGCCTTCTCATGTAAATAAAAGACCTCAAACCCAGTGTCTGTTCATGCACTGCTTGATTCAAAGAGACCTGGCTGAAACAACTCTAAGAAATGGTGTGGACATGGTAGAGGAAGACAGTGGTAGTATTAACCGCCCAGATTATGCAACGAGGTGGCCCTGATGCTCGGCCACCTACTCTTGAGTTGAAAGAAATGGTGAAGATTCCAAGTTCTAGCTAACCACACCGAAGTGTGTATGTCTTTCCTCCTATTTGTTACTAACTGAGCATCTAGTCTAACATTCTTCTTTTTGGCACGAGAGTGTGCTGGCTCTTGAGGGGGAACCTGCTCTTACAATTTTTTTTTCAAATGAAAGATGGACTCTAAAATACTCTTTTTAAATATCATTTCAAGTGGCTTGCTCAAGTGGACTGTCTCAACAGTATGTACTCTGAATTTGATCCAAAATGCTGTGACTTTCAACATCAAGCAAGAGGTAATATATTATGGACCACTTAAGGAAATCAAACTGGTACAAACCCTTTCATTGCTGGGAATTTAATTCATTCCCAGGGCTTGATGACCTTCTATACTTGCAGAAGATAATTACTAATGACATATTACCAGGCATATTTTAAAGCCACATCCAAAGGCTCCAATATACTAAGAAAAAATACTTTTGAGAGCAGAAGCCAATAAAATGGGTGCATTAGGAATTCACTGACCAACAAATACTCCCCAAGCTGAAAAAGATAATTTCCAGCATTTGGATAAGATACCCTTGCCAACTAGATATTTAAAATGCTTGCTGCCAGCCTCAGCCCCCTCCCTCTATGCTAAACTAACATGTAAACTGATATATGAATAAGCAGACGTGTGTTCCTTCCTTTCTCCTTCTTTTTATAAACAAAAGGATGATATTTTACCCTACATTTTACTCTGCAACTTGCTTTTTATTGCTAAAAAAATACATCATGGGTAACTTTCCAAGTCAATAGGTACAGAAAATTCACTCGGAATATTCTAATTTTGTAAGTAACCAAAAAAAAACCCAACTGAATGTGAAACTTAGATGAACATGGCAAATGAATCCCTCATAAAGATGAGGGAACTCTATTATTAAGTTTTCATGTAACAGCTGATCATTTTAATAGTTACTGAGGTATGGTTGACATACAATAAATCACGAATATTTGAAGTGTAGAGCTTGATGTTTGGACATATGAGTATATCTGTGAAACCATCACCACAGTCAAAATAATATATCTATTGCCCTGAAAGTTTTCTCATGTACCCATGTCATCTCTTCCTCCAGCCCCACCTGGCTCCATGCTGAAGGCAAGGTTCAAGTCTGCTCCCACTGTCTTATCTTGGACCCACAGTCATATGAGGTATACTCCTATCCTGGCAATGGTAGAAGAACACATAAAACTTCTTGTTTTATGATCACCGACATTCCAGTGACCAAAACGAGTCACATGACAAATCCTTACATCCAAGTGGTAAGAAAATGCTCCAGTGGGATGTCCTACATCATTACCTGTCCAAAGATCTCAGTGGATTCGTCTTTCACTGAGAGGAAGTAAAGCACTGGGAAGAAGAGCTCAGTTACAATAAATAGGCAGCTGAAAGTATAGACTTGATGTTCAAAAGCTGGGAGTTCAGATTCAGTCGTTGAAGACATCGTGTGTATTTGAGAGCATGCAGAAGGGAGGGGACTGAACAATAAGGCTAATGCTGGGACTGCAGGCTATACCACAGTTAGGGAGTAAGTGCAGGATAAAGAGAATCAGAAGAGCCATCTGGAGGTTGGAGGCATCTCAGAAGTGCAAAGGGAAGTGTCATCAGGAGTCATCTTTCAAGCATTCAGAGATCCTACAAAAGTTTGGAAGGCTCTAACCATAGGCATTTTATGATATATTCCCTTTGCTCTTGAACTTTTATTCTCCTTCTTAGCCAGATCAGGGAGCTGAACGATTTGTTGGAGTCTCTAATTCCACTTTAAAAAAAATTACTAGGTTACTGTTATCACCAAAACAAGTATTATAAAAGGGCAGATACTCAGCTTTCTTTTAAGCCTTTAGAGCATACACAATGAGAGGTTATTCGCTGTTCCACAAAACCTTCTATGCACAAATATATACATACATGTCTAATTTTAATATATGTTTACTACGAAGGATCTTAAATATCACATATAAATATATTGTAGGGTCAGTCTTCTGGAATAACGCACACTAGCTCATTTTCTGTGACTCATCACTTCATGAGCATTGGGAGGACCCTGACCACAGCTGTACAGAAACTTCCATAATAAAACCATAATGGGCACTGCACAAATTACCATTTTTAGATTTGGGGTTTCAGTGCAATTGAGAATGTTGGAGGAATTTCCTTGAGGCTTGGCTTGAGGAACCTCTAGTCGCTCTTTGCCCAGTCCTGAATCTGGAATATAGCTTTAGGTGGAAAATATGTTCTAAGCCCAGTGCTAGGTGTGGTGGTGTTTTTGTTGTTGTGCATGTAGCAAAGTCTATAGAAAATTAAAAATGTAGTTGTTCATGGAAAAAGCTACTTTTCCTTCCTGGGCATGGATTGAGAAGAGAAAGTGACAGTTCATTTAAAATTTTCTAATGTGATATGTTAGTTATCAATTTATGGCCTCTAATTCCCCCTGTTTGACCTACCATGCCGTTTCCATCTCCTGATTGGATCAAAACTGCTCTTCATGGTACTTAATTTCCCCAGATTCATCTCCTGTCCCTTCTCTCCTCAAATTTGACTTGAGTCAAACTTCCTCTCTTTTCTCTGGCCTAGGTCACCAGTCCTCTTTCTCTGCTTCTCTCTTCCTCCACTTCTTGTCTTTTTTTTTTTTTAAGATTTTATTTACTTATGTGACAGACAGAGGCCACAAGTAGGCAGAGAGGCAGGCAGAGAGAGAGGGGGAAGCAGGCTCCCCACTGAGCAGAGAGCCTGACACGGGGCTCCATCCCAGGACCCTGAGATCATGACCTGAGCTGAAGGCAGAAGCTTAACCCACTGAGCCACCCAGGTGCCCCACTTCTTGTCCTTAAATCCCACTCATGTTTCACATGTCAGAAAGGAATCTTTTCTTCTGGAAACTGTCTTTTGAACCAGCCAGCACTGTGTTGGTTATCTTTTTCAAGTGCTCCTATAACCGTCTGTTAGTACTGGTCACTCTATACCGTAGTTGCCAATTTATTTGTCTTTGTCTTCATGAAATTAGTTTCTGGAAGGTCTAGAGCTTCCATCTTTCCCCGTTGCAACTTCAACTCCCAGATGGGCCCAGGCACAAGGACCCAGCTGGTACCTTCAACACGTTTATTGAATGAACGCCTGAATGACAAGGTGCCTATTTTCGGGGAGGATCATAATCTACCACAGAGACCAGTGCGAAGAACACTAGATGAACTTAAACATGTAACTCTCTAGCGATCTGAGAAAGCTTGATGGGAATAGCCGTATTTACGCTGGTCTTTGAAGGATTTCATGGAACAGAGATGAGGAGTTAAGGGTGGAGGGAACAGAGTAAACAAATGCAGAAGAGAATCTGCTTGTGTTCTGGGCATGTGGGGAAAAAACAACTGTTTTCTAGGATAGTTAGGTACATGACAGAAAACCCAGCCATGGCAAGGGAGTGTGAACAAGAGACTTGGGGCCAGATTCTGAAAAGCTTCACAATATACGTAGGAAGAGTGGTTATGAACACAGGGTCCTGCAGTATCAGCAGCACCTGGGAACTTGTAAGAAATGCACATTCTTGGCCTCCACACCAGGGAGCTCCCTGGTTCAGGGGTTCAGGAGGTGGGGTCCAGAAACCTGTGTTTTTACAAGCCCTCCTGGAAATTCTGGTTTGTGCTAGAGTTTGAGAACAGCTCTAAGATATTTGCCCTTTTCCTCAAAATGCAAGTCATTGTCACTGTGCGTGTGTTCACGATAGCACATCTTCCCCAAACCTCCTGAGGGATGCTGTACTTTGAGGTTAATTCACCCAGATAAATAAAGTGTGGTGCAGTGTGCTGGCTTCTGGCTCACATGTCAGACATCCTCAGCAAAGTCTGACCTCAAACATCAGCCCCAGTCCATAATTTCTGCATTAGCACATCACATCCTCTCTCCAGCTCCCAAGTTTATCAATGGGCCATGCTTCTCTTCCTTACAGAGATTGTTTGTGGGATTCCTCTGCCTGGATGTCTCCAAAAGAAGAGACCAGACTCTCAGGAATGGTTTGTATTTGTCTGGGGGTGGAGTCATGGATGGAAAAATGCTCTTCCTGAATCTGTTCTTCTAGTTCAGTAGTTCTTACACTGATGTTCACACTGTCATTTAGAGAAACAAGGTCATCTGTCCACAGATTGCACACTGAGGTTAGTTCTCTCCCCACGTGTTCCCGTGGAGACCTAATATCTGGGATTAGCAAGAAGATAATGTATTAAATCTTCGTCTCTCTCTCTTACTTTATTTATTTATTTGTTTTTGAGCCACCCACTTTCTTTGAAGACGTTCTTGATTTGCTTTTGCTATGGACATTTAGTTTCCTGAATAATTCAAACCCAGTTTCCTCTCTCATAATTTTATCCCCTTCCTTCCCTCTTCTTCTATCACAAAAGCCTCTTAACTGCTGAAATCAGTTAAATCCCAGTTACAAGCACTCCTGAGACCGGGCACCTAATTTTTGAAGTGCTCTTTATTCTTGTAATTATTCAGTACCTTGTTATATTGTGAATTCCATGAGTTTGGGCACCATTTCTGGCTTGTTCTCTACTACATCCCCATGTGTTACAGTAGAGCCTGGATCGTGGTTAAGTGCTCAATAACTATTTTTAAAATTCTTTGGCTAAAGGAATGATACAGTTTTATCATGTAGGTCTCAAGAATTTACCTCTTAGCAACCCCAGAGCCTAGAATATGTCAACAGTAGGCACTAAATAAATGATGGTTGATACTTTTGCACATACCATTTCTCTCAGCCTGGACTGCCTTCCTTCTGTTTCTGTACCTATTAGAATCCTAGTCCTTTAAAGCTCAAGCCCTGGTTACCCTGCAAAATGCCATGGTGTGTCCCTTTGATCACTCCAAGGTTACCGCTGATGTAGGCTAATGTGAATGGTGGCCCTTGGAGGTGTGCTGTATGAAGGCCCCTCCCCACTCAAATGTCTCATCCACAAGGAAGCTTTTCTGGTTAGAGGCTGTGATCTTCATGAGGGCAGGGATTATTGTCTCACCTAGTACCTGCCATAGTGCCTAGCTAGCTCATAGCAAGCAGTGAATAAATATTTGCCCAGGCCATGAATGACCTCCTCTCATGAGGAGTTATTTTTCCTCTATGTCTTACACCTTGTCTTTGCTTCCAGTTTGGCAGTTGTGTGTGTGTGTGTGTGTGTGTGTGTGTGTGTAGGACGATGCTCTTAAGTTTCTCCTGAGTATGATCAAGTTCCCCGTGATTCTGAACCTTGTTCTCTTTTATATTGAATGTGAGCATTTCAGAGAGTCTGTAATTATCAGATTGAGGGCTTTATGCCACATCTATACACAGGTGGATCAACTCTCCATAGGAATTTCTGGAAAGTGTGCACACCCATGTTTTAATGTGGTCTGGAAGTTTTACCTCGGGGTGTGGTTACATGCACTTTAGGCCACAAACCATGGTTTCTGAGAAGTACTGTTTTGAGAGTCAAGGCTCTGGAAACTTGGATAGGAAGCAAGAATAAGCCCTAACCGTGGACAGTTATACTCAGAGTCTGCCAGCCCCACCCCAAACATTAGGTACAACCACCAGGCACTGTTGGCTTGAATTGTATAGAGGGTGGTGTCCCATGTTCTGAAGAGCTTGGGGAAGGGAGGACTGTCTTAAGCTCGGGTGACCAGACCTCACGTCCTTTTGGCAGAGCCATCTGGGATATGTTATTTCATATTCTGTGTTTTCAGGGTCTTAGATCACACAAGATCGTTTGTTCTCTTGCATGCAGTGCCAAGCCCAAGGATCTATTTGGACTTGACTGGACCCTTCACTCTCTATGGGGCACGTGTGCAAAGATGTACCGTGTTGGGCCAGAAAACACAGTCAAACATTGTCTAGTGTCAAACTCAGGACTGGCGCCAGCAAATGACGATGCTCTGTCAAATCTGACCTGCATCCCGTTTTTATAAATAAAGTTGTATTGGAACACAGCTGGGCTCACTGTTTACATGTTATCCATGGCTGCTTTCATTCTGCAGATTGAGTAGTTGAGAAACAAACACACAGAGCTGGAACCATGTACTCTCTGACCCTTTATAGCTTGCCCACCTCTGACTTAGGAGACGAAACTTCCCTCTGCCAGTAGGAAACTGTAATTACCTGTTATTTTAACTCTTTCCCTCTACAGATTTAAGTTCCATGATGGCAGAGAGGCATCTGTCTAACTCACTGTCACATCTCCAGGAACTAAGTGCTTTCTGAATATGAGTCAAGTTAATTAATTAAGGACTAAATAGGTGAATACAGAACAAGGGAAATGAAACAGACCTTTGAGGGGCACAGACATTTTAAGTTCTTCAATATTACCATTGACTTCTTCGAGATCTACACACTAATTTTTGTTGTTTAATTTTTTAAGTTGAAGCACTCAAGAAAAAGTTGCATGTAAAGTTAAAGTTTGACTCTTAGTTCATATGTGTCTAATGACTCCTGTTTTAATTTCAGAAATGTTTGTACAGAAAAATTTTGACCTTTGATATGCAAAAAGTATACTTAGGAAGCCCCAAATATCTTTTCAGGGACATTTTAACATCACTGCCTTTTTCTAGTATATTAATTTTCTAGGGCTGACATAGCAAAATGCCACAGTTAGGCGGCTTACCCAGCAGAAATTTATTTTATTTCCTCACAGTTCTAGAGGCTGGAAGTCCAAGACTAAGGCTTCGGCAGTTTTGGTTCCTTTTGAGGACTCTCTCCTTGGTTTACAGAAGGCCACTTTCTCACTGAATCTCCACATGGTCTTCCTTTTCCTGTATCTCTTTTTGTGTGTGAATTTCTTCTTCTTGTAATGACACCAGTCAGATAGGATTAGAGCCCATCTTAATGACCTCATTTTACCTTGATTGCTTCTTTAAAGACGCTGTCTCTAAACATGGTCACGTTCTGAAGTACTTTGGGTTAGGGCTTCACCAGGTGAGTTTTAAAGGGACACAATTCAGCCCATTACACTCACATATTTCTATGTACTTTCTTCTTTTCTACAAGCTATACGTACTTGTATAATACCACATGTGAGGTGACTGTCACATTACAGAACACCAAGGCCAATGTGACCCATCCTTCTGATTAGGCAGGCATGTGTCCTCCTCTTCCTCAACTTTTCCATCAGAGAAATTTAAGCTCCCTCTCTGGTCAAAAGCTTACTGATGACCACTTTGTCCAGTTCAAACCACCAACTAAATTTTAAAGGCAAGTTTTTTCCCAGCATAGAGAAATCATGGAGGGAACAGAAGAGGGAGCACTTAACATAAATGATCATCTACTGGGGACTGATTAAGTATGTTACAATGGAGCCATAATGTGGGATCTGATGTAGTCTTAAAAGATGGGTTGCTGAGAAATACTTAGTGACCTGAAAGTTCTGTATCATATTGTTACAGAAAAAGAAATCAAGTTACAGACAAAATTCACTCACCTATTTAATGCTATTTATTGAGCACCTACTATGGACCAGTCACTGCTTTAGATTGTGGACATTCAGGGATGAACTAAACAAAAACATTTGCCTTCTTGGTGCTTAAATTGCAGCAGAGAATGCCTATAAGAAACAGAAAACTCTGTGATACATCAGATGGTGTCATGCACCAAAAGAAAATGAAGCAAAGCAAGAGAGTAGAGGACTGAAAAAGAAGCAATATTTCAGCTTTTTTGGGTCATAAAGTCTCCTTGGAGGAGGTGACCTCTGAGCTGTGAGTTTGAGAAGTTGAGGGAGATAGTCACTGGTATATCTAGGAGAAGAACGTTCCACGAAGAGGGAACAGCCAGTGCCAGGAGCCAGGAGATGCAAACATGCCTGGTGTGCTTGGAGAATCTCCAGGGGGCCGGGGGGCTGGAGTGGAATGAAATAAAGGCTTTTCCATCAGGAGTGGCATAATGTTAACTCTGCAGAAATAAAAAGCAAATGCCAAGAAGAAAGCTCAGAGGGACATGTATTAGGATTGTGACATTCTGGGTAACCTTTATTCCCTTCCCTTTGATTATTATAGTATTTCAGATCTTCTACTACACATGTGTGTTACTTTAAAAAAGAAAAAACATAAACATTTCAGTATGAAATTTGCCATGGGGCTCATTACCTTTGCTCATTACCTGGAAGCTCTCACTGAGATCTCAGGGCCTGGGTCTCCAGACAACTGCTCAACCTGCGCATCATTCCAGGAACTGAGGAGAACCCCTAGTTGGAAAAGTCAGAGGTAGGTGTTTTTCAGATACTCACAGACAACCAGAGCGGCCCTGATTTACAGTTAGTGGTAAAGGTGTTAATGTCTCCTCTCAATGGCATCTTTGCTATCGATAAGTGTTGGCTGAGTCTAATGACAACCTAATTGGCAACAGAGATCGGAACAGATGTCTCACCTAATAAAAAGCCTTTGTGTCCACAGGCTGACCCCTTTTGGTCTTAGCTGAGCTTTGGTTCTGTGCGTGATCCTTTCTGGCAATTGTCATTAATCACACATGCTCACTGATTGTGGCTTGCTGGGTACCAAGTGTGCTGGATAGACCTGGGCCAGCTGAGCGTGCGTACACTGGCTTTCCCTGAACTCTGACCTAGGCCATGTCTTCTGTCACCTCATTTAATACATACACAGGTTAGACTCTTGGCCCATTCTTTTGACCTGTGAGTCCTTGGTGGTTTTTTGAAGGATCCTCCATCCTCCAGATTTAGGTATGAGATTGTTACTGGTTCTTAGAGCAAACAAGGAGGGGCCATGTGTGTTGTGAACGGAATTGGCCCGAGGTAGAAATGTGGTAGAAATGGGACCAAGGGCTTCCTGTGTAGGGAAGGAAGAAAAGAAAGTACTTTGGAACACAGATATCCTTTTCCCTTCTTCTGAATGTATACCAGACTGGGTAAGTTTAGGACAATGCTTATCAACTTGCAAAGGCAAAGGCATTTCACCTTCTAAATTTCTGGTCGAATTAAGTATATTGATGAACAAAGTGTACTGGTGGTAAGAGAATAATGTCTTGGGCACCTGGGTGGCTCAGTGGGTTAAGCCGCTGCCTTCGGCTCAGGTCATGATCTCGGGGTCCTGGGATCGAGTCCCGTATCGGGCTCTCTGCTCAGCAGGGAGCCTGCTTCCCTCTCTCTCTCTCTCTGCCTGCCTCTCTAACTACTTGTGATCTCTCTCTGTCAAATAAATAAAAATAAAATCTTAAAAAAAAAAAAGAGAGAATAACGTCTTTGCTTATGGAGACCTAAACAACCAGCTAACACAATTAAGAAACATTACATGAAGACCAGATGACCAGGAAGCAGCATTCAGAACATAAATAGAACATTCCCTTTAGAACTAAAACCTTGAAAGGTGTATATCCTGTCCTAATTCCAAAATTCATTAAGTCAATGAACAAAGGAAAAATAAAGTTCCATGGTCATATAAACTTGAGCCTTGTTGAGTTAGACAAATTTAGCTAGGTTGCTCTTCTACAGGATTTTAATGGAAGCATGTTACTTTGACTCAACTTTTCTTTTTTTTTAATTGAGAGAAAGAGAGTGAATGGGGGAGGGGCAGAGGCAGAGGGAGAGAGAGAATCTCAAGCAGACTCCATGCTGAACACAGAGCTTGACCTCATGACCCCAAGATTATGACTTGGGCTGAAATCAAGGTTTGGACACTTAACTGACTGAACCACCCAGGTGCCCCTTGACTCAACTTTTTGTAATAAAAGAGCTGTATTAGGCACAATACAGGTCAATCTTTTTATTTTTTTTTTAAGATTTTATTTATTAGAGAGAGTGCAAGCAGGAGAGGTAGAGAGAGAAGGAGAAGCAGACTCCCCATTGAGCAAGGAGTCCCACGTGGGACTTGATTCCAGGACCCTGGGATCACGATCTAAACCGAAGGCAGACACTTAACCAACTGAGCCACCCAGGCACCCCTAGGTCAATCTTAATACAGAAACAGACAGTATATCTTTTTTCTAATTTCTGGTGTTTGATGTTTCATGAATTTTAGCTCTAAGAAGAAAGATTGGATTGTTTGGCCTCCCTGTTAGCTTTACCCATTATAAACATACTTTTTTGAACCAATTCATGGTTTTCTGAATAAATGAATAGTCAGATGGATGAAATGGGGTGAGATGGGATGGCTTGGGATGGAAGAGTATGGCAGCAAAATGTTCTCAAGAGTCTTGTTGCTTCCCCTCCAGCTCTATTTTTATTGTTGTGTGATTCTGGACCATTTCCTGTTATTATTACACTTATTGTTGTCAGAGGAAGCCAATTCATTTTAATATTAGCCTGAGCAAAACATAATGAGGAAGAGAATCTGCTACCAAAAAGGAAACATGTATGTGCTGCTTCGCATTCCAAAGCTTAGTACTCAGATAAAGAAAACATCCAGGGTGCCCTCCACACAGTCTCAAAACATCCTGCCAGACCAATGAGAAATTCAGTCACATCAAGGAAAAACTGCCTGAGAACCAGATGATTTACCAAGCTCTTCACTACTCCTATTTTTATTTTGGAAGGGGAATGAGGTGGTGATGGAGAAGGGGAGAGTTAAGAAGAGGGCCAGAGCGGGAACAGCTTGGAGCATGATGTCACCCGGCCCTAGGCTGAAGGGCAAATGGCTAGCCTTGTTCCCTTAGATCTGCCAGTGCCTCCAGGGCCACTACTGATATTTTCCTCCAGTGAATGGAGAGCCTCTGAGAACTTGAAAGTCTGTCCTATCCATAGGCCAATGCTTCTTTTTCTATTGTCTCTCTCTCCTTCCTTTCCCAAGTATGTCCTCTGAATTGTGTGCGATGTCCACTAGTCTTGGAAAGATCGCTATTTTCTGGGCATGCGCAGGAGATGTGAAAGGCAGAAAGAAGAGGAGGGACAGGGAACCAGCAGGTAAGGAGCCCAACTCTGGGCCAGGCTGAGTTAAATCTTTTCACATAATGTGTTCCCTGCTCACAGTAATAGTCTGGTAGGTATTGTTATTGCCCCCATGTCACAGTTGAGGAAATCAAGGCTTAGTGATGCTAAGGAGCTTGCCTGCCCAAAGTTACTGGGCTACAAAGTGTTGGAAGCCGGGCTTAAATAGAGACACGTTTGTTGACTTTCCAAACCAATGCTTTTAACCACAATCTCATTAGTCTTCACTTAACTTTGTCTAGCCTCAATGTTCTCATTCATGAAATAGACATTATCCTTGTTTTGGCCTTTATCCTCCTTATTATTTATTCTCTACACGGTGTCCAGAGAGGTCATACCAGGTAGGACTAGGCTTAACTGCCAGAAACAGAGACACAAAATAAAGATCTGGAGGCGACCTGAATGGGTCAGAATGGACCTGCTCCATAAAGTCCATGGGGCCTTCAGATTTTTCCAACTCACCACTATCCCATCCGGCTGGGTGGCTCTTGTCCTCACGGTCCAAAGGAGCATATAGCTCCAACCATCACATCTGCATTCCAAACAGAGGGTAAAGGACAGAGCGAAGAAGAAAACGGCAAAAACATTATGTTCTAGGAGTGATTTTCTGAAGCATACTTACTGCCCCTCGCCAGACTTGAGTCCTCTGGATACAGCTACCTGCAAGAGATGCTGGAAAATACGGTCTTTATTTTTATTCTGGGATGACATGTGTCCAGCTAAGAACTTGGGTTTTCCATTATTATGCAAGTAAGTGGAAATGGGTACTGCGGGCAGGGCAGTCTCTGCCAAAGTAACCCTTCTGAAATGTGAGTTGGATCACGTTGCTCCCTCCGCTTAACGCGTTGTAGAAAGCCTGCCCACTCACTGGGGCTAGAAGTGCAAGCCTTTGCAGCCTGCGACAGGGCCTTACATGTCTGGTCTCCCTTGCCTCATTTCCTCTGACCTCATTTCCTACCGCTCTCTGCCTTGCTTACTCTGTTTCAGCCACGCTGGCCTTCTCGCTGGTTTTCTAATGAGCCAAACACATTGCCTGCCTAAATGTTCCCTCTGAGCCTCTGGAAGCCTCTTCCATGGGGGAATATGTTCATCTCAGTCCTCAGGCTTAGCTCAAATATCACTTCGTCAGAGACCACCTTCCAGAAAAGCACACCCCTACAGAAAAGCACTCTCTATCCCCCTTATTTTGTTTTATTTTTGTTTTCTACTTTTATCCCCATCTTACCCCATTTGACACACTATATTTTTCACATTTGCTTATTGTCTTTTTCTCCTATTACAACAGAAGTCCAGGGATTTCGGGGGCTTCATCTGTTGTATTCAACGTCTTATATCTCCAGCACCTAGAATAGCACCTGGCATCTGCTGTAGGCAACCAATAAACATGAGTAGACTAGAGGAATGATTGATTGAATAGATCCCATTTTACCTATCTTCCAAAATGTAGGAGAGGATGATTTGTGATAGCCAATCTAAAGGGGTGTGGAAAATAGAGAGAGTCAAATATAAACATGTACTTTGTTCTTCTTTGATGTCCTCCCATTCGAAAAAGCCCTCTAGTTGCCTATGAAGAATAATGCAGATGCTGTTGGCTTTTGTTATTTTGAAGTCATGCATAGTGGGATAGAATTTCCAGTCTTTTCTTTCCAAAGCACCGAGACTACTTATTCTAAATCCATTTCTTCCCTGCCTTTAGTTTTGAATGAACCTGGCTTTGCCGCACATAGTTCCCTAATATATCACTTTGATGGCTTATTTCACCCAAAGTAGCATGGAATTGAAGTCTGAGACTGTATCAGGCGAATTTCAGAGCTTCTTGTCTTCCCTTTGTGCCATCACAGTGGGGGAGAGTTGTCAAGCTGTGCTTGGCCAAGTTAAATGGGG
The DNA here is from genome assembly GCF_922984935.1 of Meles meles. NCBI lineage: Eukaryota > Metazoa > Chordata > Mammalia > Carnivora > Mustelidae > Meles > Meles meles. Next base: position 16,319,421 of record NC_060072.1, on the reverse strand, counting down.
AGACCAGATGGTCAGAAAGAAAGGAATTTTGGTTCAGGTTTAGAAGAGGAAAGGTGGAAGCCAAAAACTTCTGCATAGTTTTTGACTGCGAGATCAGAATATTCAGCACTGGGGTGCATTACTTAGTGGTGGGGTCCACCAGCAAATGTTTGCAAGATTGGAGTTCCTTTTCATGTTAATCTCCCGTGACTTTCTGCCAAAACTTCAAAAATCATCTCCCAGTGCTGGGGTTTGGGATATATGTTGCTTTTCATTTCTGAAGACAGAGAAATGGATTTATGTTAAACACAGTTAAAAAAAAGAAAAACAGGAGGTAATCAAGTCACTTCAAGCTTTTGTAGGGGGCAATTTTAGGAAGAAAAGTCAACCCAAATTCCAAAATTGGGGAAGAAATGTTTGATGGGAAACAATGGAGCAATGATGGGAAAAGCCATTTTTTAGGAGGATCTCTTGCTCTAAAAAGAAAAAGGCAGGTGGTGCAGAAAGCCAGAGGCCACTCCACGTTGAACTGAGAAGTGGCAGTCTGAACCGTCTGCCACCGAAATGGGGTCAGAAGGCGAGAGATAGAAAGTCAGGCAGTAGAAGGTGGCAGAGATCCAGGCAGGAAACGGGCCGAGTGTGAACAAGTATCTTCATGGTAGAGACAGATGGAACAAGAGATGTTAGGGACATACTGCTGACAAAGTCTGACTCCTTCGTGTTCTCTGATAAAGTATTTCATTGCCTCTGGCGTTCAGCAGGCCTGGTTTTTTATTGTGATTATTGCTGTGCTGGAAATAGAAGGGCAGGGCCTCTGCTCCATGGTCTCAGAGCTTAAATGTGAAAGGCAGAAGCACTAGACGCTGACTTGAGGGAACTGGGCTGGCTGAAAGTCTCTGGTTTTCACCAGATTGTCTCTGGCAGCCAGGGTGACCTCATGACCACATGCCGTGTCTCTAGCTGCGACGTAAGCCACTTGCCCATCCACGCTCTGATTTGAGCACAACAACCATATGGCATAAACATGGGATGAATCATGGCCACTTCTGTGGGTGGGAGAGGGATGAGACTTGGAGTGGTGGAATGGCTTGTTCATGGTCTCTTAGCTAGAGGATTGTAACCCTCGGACTAGAACACAGTGCTCCATCTCCTACCATGCTGTCTCTCCAACATCTTATTTATGTGAGTGAGTTAGCTGTGCTGGTTGCATGTGCACTTTGCTAGATTCTTCTGGGAGAGCCAGGAGAGCAACCCAGAGGTGACCCTTCTCCCAGGGAGGCTTCTGCTCTAAAATGGAGACAGGATAAAGGCAGATCAATGAATCCATGAACAGCTACTCCCATAAGCATACACTTAAGATGTTCAGACATATTCATACCTCCCATAGTTGTTGGAAGCTCTGGAAGTAAATCTCTGGGAATTGGAAGAGACTTGGGAAAACTGACCCATTGGCTTGACTCTGAGGCTATTCCAGATATTGGAGCGCTATGAAAGTGGGGGTCCAGATGGGGCCAAAGGGTACATTTGACTGGAGGGAAGGGATCTGGATCGAGAGTTGAGCAGTTGTCGAGCAGCAAAGGAATTAAACAGTCTAACTTCTCCAGGGGTGATTTCTGTGCTTGAGATAATGGGATGTTTCAGACTCCTTGATCTAGATATAGACAGATTGGGACAAATTGGGAATAGTTGGTCCCAATTTGTCATCTGGCTTCCTTTTCATGACTTTCTAGTGTGGCATATGTCAGACTTTGAATGGCTGGGGCTCTTAGAAATACAAATACCATCTGGATCTGGATAATCCCCAAACCCAGGGATGCCACATGGGGAAAGACTATAGGAAAACCTAACACTCAGTTAAGCGTTTGTCCTTGGGCCACACTAAACTTTGGCTGGACATGCTCAGATTACCTGCACAGAGGTGTCCCTGGGCAAGCACCACAGACCCATCTTTTCAGGACAGAGTGACCTCATTATCTGGTAAAAACATCCTGATTTCTCCTTGGGAAACTATCTCTGTCCAACATGGACTGTTTCAAGGGGCAAGATTCCCGCTTGCATCTGACCCAGGGAGCCTGAAACTGAAGCAGGGCCAATCCCTTCTCCCTGGATCTGAGTCTTGAGCAGAGTGACAACTAGACTGGAGTCCAATCAGGTAGAAGGTGGTTTTCTGAAGATACTGCATATCTGTGCTATTCCCGAAACCTCCCAAGTCCTACAAATCCAGCTTTATCTTCTATTCTCGGATCTGCTTCCTGTTCTTCCTCCCGTTCCTTTTTTGCTTTGGGCAAAATCTGTTTCCGTGCCTGCAATCAAATAACTTCAAAGGATAAACAAGTAAAATCATAAACATATTTTCAGATGCTAAGGATGCATCTCCCTTTGCCCATCCTCCAGCGTACCTGCCTCAGAACCCCCTTAGGGGTTGAGAGCCCTTCCCATGAGCCAAGGGTGACAGAAATGGAATGTATAACACCAAACAGTTGAACTAATCAGGGACATAGTGTATGAGGCAGGCTTCTATTTCAGAAAAATCACCAATTAATAACTGCCCCTTGACCTCTGTGTCTTCCGACAAGTACAACACTAGTCACAGGGCTGGTGTAAGTCTCAGCAGTAAATTTATAGACCATGTGCTCAAAACTATTTCCAGTCATCCATAGAACTCCTATTTCTATTTCCTTATGTTAAAAGCCAGAGCAGTAAAAGATAGTCTGGATGTCACCATTATAACATTTACTTCCTAGAAACTTAAACAATCAATACAGAGATGGAATGCCGGGAAACTGCTAAAGTCTTTTGCTAAGAGAGCTGGCTTTTTATTTCTATCACGCAGAGCCCAAATTCTTTGGCAACAATTGGTAGAGCACAGAAAGTTGATAACAGTTTACTCCAGAGTTAAAAGGTGGCCAGAAAGGAAGGGGAATTTCACAGCTCTGGAATTACATGGAAATCTACCGCAGACAAGACAAGGTGGGATCTGAGTGGCATCTTTGAGTGCTGGAATGGCTGCAATGGGAGTGGACAGAGAAAGGCCCCAGTTCAGGTGGCCCTGAGTTCACCTTCCATGTATGTGTTTCCTTTGGGTCCAATTCCAAATCCTTTGGGTCCAATTCCGATTCAAAACCAATTCTGGTTTTGAAGTCCACAACATAACCCACCAAATCATGTTTCTGTCTGACATAGGCTGGGCATGATTGGTGTGTCTTAATATACCACATTACGCCAGTGGAAGTGTGAGAAATAAACAGTAATGGAAAACTTTAGTGAAAATAACAATTCACTTATTGTTACCTTTATCTACCTTTATCCGCCGCATCGGAATGTTGCTTTTTCTTGTACTTCCATAGCTGACTCCTAGCATCCTGTACTGGAAACCTCACTATTCTCCTGTAGTGTGAGATAGCTGTTCTCATGGAGATAATTTTTATCATTCCATCTAGACGGTAGGTTGTATCATTCAGGGTTCAAACAGGGATGCATAGTAACAATTAATATAATGGGAGGAAGGGGTTTATTATGCGACTTAGACCCTCACAAGTGTGAGAAAAGCTGGAAGACTGAAGGTAAAAGAGAATAGAGCATCAGAGAAAGAGACACTGACCAGCCCTTCAGAAGCACAGGTGCATGAGAACAAGCAGCATTTGCAGGGAGCTACAAGAGGCCAAGTCCATCCAGTCCTTGTGGTGGAGAGCAAAGGAAGAGTTCTCTAGGAAGCTATGGGAAGTTGATGTCTGTGTGCTACTGAATCCCTGAGCCTATAGCTGAGAATAGCATTTCAGCAGTCAAGAGTATGAGCTAGATGTGGAGCAAGGAAGAGCGAGAGTAAGGCAGGACTCACTGAGGATCTCTGTATCTCTCCAGCACCATCTCCGAATGCATATGGTATGTCTGCTGGGAGTGGCCAATGATTTGCTTCCACCTTCAAAATATTGAAGGAATTCCTCTTTTGGCCAACTCTAATCTGGAACCATGCAGATGAGGGAGAAGCAGAAAATGGAATTTTGAGAAGGTTTCTAGCTTAACCAAGTTGACAAGGTAGCACATCAGAATAGTGCAATTCTTATCAATTTAGTATCTTTCTTTTTTTCTGTATTTAACTTCCAGATAAAGACAATGTAAAAATCATGGTTTCTCTTAACATAATGCAACAAGTCTTTGTAAAAATTAAAATAGGCGAACTGTCTCCAGGGTGGTATAGTTGGATGCATCTTTGGCTTGCATTCATTTCCATCGCTAGCTGAATCATACTCCTCCCTAAATATCTTATAATTTAAATATCAGGATAAAAGGCATATGACTTTTATCACATCTTATGTTGCATAGTAAATGAATAGGATTAAGTGGGAAAATAAATAAAAAGTATGTAAAAAAAAATATATATACATTCACACACATCCATATAGATACACACAAACACATTAAAGAAAAGAAGAAATTCTTTTAGAATTTCTTTTAGAAATTTTAAATTCTTTTAAATAAATATTTAAAAGATATTAAATAAACATTTAAATATTTTTAAATAAAATATCTTTTATTTAAATTTAAAATTTAGAAATTTTAAATTCTTTTAGAATTTAGAGTCACTATTTCTGCAACTGGTTATATTATTATAGTTGGTATTTATAATTTCTTCCTTCCACAATCATTTCCGCATTTGCTTTGCCCTCAGGAAGTATCACAGCTGGCCCTAGATCATAGTCTAATGGAATGGTCCAAGCTTTGATTCTACTAGAGTTCTTGTCCTAACTGGGTTTTAGCTTCCCATTAATTTTTATCACAGGGAGTAGTTTAACTAAGATCTCAAAGATTGCCTGCATTCCGGACATACTCTTCCCTGCCCTCAGTGTTTAGTAGTGACTCAATTTCCCCTTGATAGGGCCAAACACCTTGACCAGTACAGTAACCCCCTTAACTGCTTGTTGGCTTCCTAGCTGAGGACCTTGGTGTGGCCAGGTAACAGGCTCAGTTCATAGTTAGTTAATAGAATATTTAATAGATAGAGTTAATATCTACAAATTATATCTATAATAGAATAGTTAATAGAATTATTCTGAGTGTCTGGTGGACACTCCCTGTCAGAAGCACCCCAAACCTGCTCATGTTTTAGCAAAGCTACAGATATTTTCTTGGATTCTCCTTTGGAGCAACTTCTAAATTCTCTTTCAGATGTGAATTTGGAATTCAAGGTGTCTTAGTTCTTTCACAAAAAAGTTCCACTTGGAAAATAAAGAAAGAAAAAAAAAAAAGAAGAAGTGAAGGAGGAAGAGGAGGGAAGGAAGATGTGGTCTCCCCCAGGGAAGGTTGGCTTTTCCAGATAGGATTATATCACAGTAGTTTCATGTCATTGACCCTAAAGCCACCACCATATCTGTTGCTTATGAATCTGCACCTCTATTTTCTGGTTTGATATATCATGAAAAACATTAACATGAGAAGTCTATGCTTGAGAGCAGTGAGATCATGTGATTCTTGAGAGCTAGGGCTGTGTAAATCCAGAAATGTGAAATAAAACATTTGTTTTATTTTAATAAACAAAATAAAATAAAACAAAATAAAATAAAATAAAATAAATAAATATAAAAAATAAATTAAAAAAATAAAATAAAAATAAAAATAAAATAAAATAAAAACAAAATAAAAACATTTTGTTCTGGAAACAAAACCAGAAAAACTACTTTCCAATCTTGGGCAGGGTTTTTTAAATTTTAATTATTTTTATGAGGCTAAAAATAACAAAAATTGTAGTTTGACAAAATATTTAACACTTAGTTCAAGACAGAAATTGGTGGGGCGGGGGAAAGACTTGCATTGGCTGGGTTTTAACCTATAAATCAAGAGAAATCAACAGAGAATTTAATCCAAACATGTGCTGCACATAGTTTCCACTGGCCTTGTGTTACCAAGGTTAGAATTATGGTTGGGTTCACTAGTAAGAAAGTGAAAAATTGATGACATCTGCCCTCTGAGGTTTTTTTGCTTTCCTGATAGCTACTACAGAAGCCTTGGCATTCTGTGATGTATGATGGAAACTGTCATGTGGGGATTGAACAATGTGAAACCAGAACCCTGTCCATGCTCCTAGGACTCTTGTAAAGCATCTCCCTTTCATTACTGACAAGATCAGACACCTGGATATTCCATAGAAGAGTGTCCTGAGTGATAGAAAATCACTAAGACGGCAGGAAGTCTTAAGAGTCATAAAGAAGCAAGGAAAGTTAAGGCATCTTTGCCTCCCACCACCACCATCATCTCTTTCATCCATTCATCCATTCATTCATTCATTCATTCATTTACTCAACAAGTATTTATCAAACACTAGCAGATGCTGGTGGTGCCTGACCACATCCTTTGGACCTTATCACTTTGGTGCATTGCAGCCAACTTCCTCTGCCAGTGCCTGTATCTCTTTACCTGAGGAATTTCTCAAAAGCCACTGTGCACACTCACTGACAGAAGAAGTGATAAAGAGTTCGTTTCCCCTGGGAGAATTCCTCCCCCAATGACTGATGAGAGTTTACTTATAAATGTCCCAGCATCCTCACTCTTGAGGTGGGATAACACTAAAGCACATTTTCTATACCATTCTGCAGTGTTCCCCCAAGGCAGTGGGCTCCAGGGGCCCATGATTTTAGCTAATCTGAAAAGACAACCTTTTATAGGCTCCCTTCCCTTCCTTTCCCTTCCCTTCCCTTCCCTTCCCTTCCCTGTATACCTACCCAACCCACCACCAGGGGTTCCTGCACTTCCCTCCCAAATGAACCACTTCCACTCAAATCCTTGTCTAGAGTCTGCTTCTGGGGAAACCCACACACCTGCTGTGTACCAGCCATGGCACAGGGATTTATTGATTGGAGAACCACCAGATTATAAGATTTCAGACAACCAGTGACAAGTTGGTAAAAAGACATTTGATGGAAGTTTGAGAGCGTATCCTAAAAATGAATACTAGTTTAGTTTGTGTGGGGTTTAATCTCACAAAGCCCTCAAAATACAGCCTGGCATATAGTAGGAATGAAGTAATTATCAATTGTTATATTTACCATTCTGCTGACCTAAGGCATTGGGCATTTATCGTGCCTTGTTAAAATGTAAATTCTCACTGGGGATTCAGAGTGCACCTGTCATGATGAGCACAGGGCGATGCACGGAACCGTCGAATTACTATATTTCACTCCTGAAACTAATATAGCATTATATATTAACCAACTGGAATTAAAATAAAAACTTAAATTATAAAAATAAGTGAGGAATAAAAAAAATAAATTCCCACGCACATGCAGTGCTTTGGTTCTTGGCTGCCATCAACATTTTAGAAATAATAGACCTTTCAGAAAAGCTTCAGTCACTTCTCCACAAAAGGCCAAGGAAACTTGAAAGGTGGCAGTGGGAAAAGGGTGAGCTGGTGACAGGACAACGGGATGGGGAAGGCATGGGACAGTCCAGTGGGGCCTCCTGGCTGGCAAGTACCAGCCTGGTACTCTCTTTGGATGGCCTGGGTGGTGAAGCACATTCCAGACCAGGTGAATCCCAGCTTCTCTGATTCCAAAGCCCTCAGCAGAAAAATGGCAGTGCCAAGATTTGAACCCAGGTCACTCACTTTTTCATTTATCATTTTGATACATTTGTTCAACAAATGGTCATTTAAATCAATAATTCAGAGACTGTCAGAGGACTCCTAGTGGGAGGACACGTATTTGTGGACCAATGGTGTATGAATAAAATATCTTAAGTGCTTTGATAGAACGTGTTTATGGATCAGAAGTGAGGGAATGGTGCCTTCCACCCAGCTGGGAAGAGAAGGCCTAATTTGGTTGTGACAGGCAGCTGACCCTTAGGTCACATTACCTCCACCTCACTCCTTTGCCTCCCAGGTGCTGGGGTGTGGACAAGTCACTTCATTTCTCTGCACTTCACTTGGATTCTTCAGCTGTGCTGTGGGGAGGAGCCTGCCCCCGAGCTCGCAGGGCCGCTCTGAGCCTTGCAGAATTGTTGGTATGGGGAGCAGCTCAGCAGCCCATCTATAGATGCCAACTTCCTTCCATCCCTCCTCTAGCCTGAAAAGCACAAGATGCAAATAGGCAAACCACTCAGCGACATAAAGACCATAAAGACCAACAGTTCTGAGAGTAGAACAGGCTGCTCTGGGCCTGAGAGAGCCCTTGACACAGCTATGTGGGGACAGCAGCAGGAGATCACTGAGAGTGAGGAGTGAGGTCTTGAGGCACGCAGCCTGGGTCCAAATCTTGGCCTCATTCCGTACTGAGTATGCGATCTTGGGCACGTCCCTGTACTCTGTGAGTTTTAGTTACTTCATCTATGCAACACGAGTGATAGTATTAATAGTTCTCACCTCCAAGTGTTGTTATAAAAATGAAATGAGATGATGAAATGCCTAGCATGTCATAAACACTCAATAGATGTAGTTATAATTTAGAAGGGGCTCCTTGCAGAGAAGAAGTCATCTGCCAGGGTTCTAATTTCTTTATCTCGAGGGTCATGATTGAGCAATCTCTAGAAGGAATGGGATAGGGTCTGACTGGCCAATGCTTTTGTTTTAGGGAGCTTTTGTGTGTTGTGTCCCCGGTTGCAGACATTGGCAATGCCCCGCCCACATGCCCTAGACATTCTCCACACTCTGCCAGCTATTTACTGACCACACCCACAATTCTCAGCCCAAGAGGATGGAGCTTGTTCTACATTCCCAGCAGCCTGGATGTGCCCTCAACTCATGACAAAGGAGACCTGATGGTCGATAAACACACCAGCTTCCTTGTCCTTCTGTTGGGGTGGGATTCTGGAACATTTCCACAATGAACTCCATGGTCACCTGGAAGGGTTGAGTTCCACTTGCCCACAGTGGCAACTAACTGAACAACACTCCCCTTTATTAGCTTCTTTCCCTTCTTCTCACTCCTTTACTTCCCTATCAGCATACTTGAGGATCACTTCCTTAGGAAATTTATTGCATTAAAAGCCTTCATTCTGAATCTGTTTTGGGGGGAGCCTAAACTGAGACCCCCATTGATAGGGACCCTTAAACAGTTCAGCACAGGCCAAATGAAGTGCAAGGTCGTACCTATGTGCAATCATGACTGTCTAGACAGCCAGCTCAGGTCCAAGTAAATTTTTGCTTGCCTGAATTATTTGGGTTGGCTCACCCAGGCAGCCCTGGACTCCCTCCAAAATTCTTTCAGCCCCCGCTTCCCTTTAGTTTTAGAGACTTAACCTCCAAAGTTGGCAGGCCTCAGATGAGAACTGCGTACAATTCTGCGAAGGGCAAATGTGGGCTGCTCTTCTGAACAAGCACAGGATAGAAACACAACTTCTCTCTTGTACTTCAGCTGGAACACCAAGGCCCTCCCATCTCTTCTGATCCCAGATATGAGACCCAAACCGTTATTCCTCTGGAATCAGTAATTATTATAAAAAATGAGATGATAACAAAGCATGGGAAGATGGGAAGTATGCATGGAAATGGGGGCGAGTTGTCACCTTTGAATGCACTCACAGCAAGCCCACTGTTGATCTGTAATTCATGTCTGAGTTCCTAAGTTACACTTACAGCTCTGCTCAGCACAGCTGATGTGATTCATGCATTTATAAGGGTGCTGAGGCTCTCATGAGAAAGCTTCCTGCTAAGCAGATGGGGAACACCAAATCAATCTCAAGTTCAGAGATGGAACACCAATACAGAGTTCAATACCAGGAACTCTTTCTCTCCCTGTAAACTCCTTGAAGAAGAAGGGAAGGGAGAGGAGCTGAGACCTCAGCATTGCAGATCTGGAAATGAGAAGGCAGAGATTTTAAAAGGGGACAGAGGCTAATGAGACAGTAAATAGAGGTGAACATTTTTTGAGCACTTCACGTGGGCCAAGCAATTGAGCTAAGTAAGCACATTGTACACATAATTGTATTTAGTCTCTGTCTCTTTGTCTCTGTCTCTCTGTCTCTCTCCTTCTTTTATTATCCCTCCTTTAGTGATGGGGAAGATGAAGTTTGGAGAGAATAACTTTCTGCCCAAGACCACCTCCCTACTAAGTAAGGAAGATGAGACTTGACCTAGGTTTAACTGACCCCAAATTTGTGTTATTGCCCAATATATTCAGAGAGTTTGACTCAGAATAGCCATGGATTGTGATTTTTCTAGTCTTCCTCATGACTGTGACTGGTGATAAATATTTGTGGTATATCCACTATATGCTAAGTACAGTTATGGAAGCTGTAAAGATAAATAAAACATGGGCCCACCCTCCCTGAAATCACTTTGAATTTTTCCTTTTGACCCTTTAAATACCACATTTAATTATTCAACAAGCTTATTTCATAAAGTATCCCAGACTTTGCCCTCCCTCTTGACTTCTTCAGTTGCTAGGGAGACAGGTCCTCATTACTTCCCTCCTGGTGGAATGACAGCCTCAGCCTCTTGGTGGACCTCTCTTTGCCTTCAGTTTTCTTGGGGGTAACCTTTTGAAGCATGACCTTCATAATGTCACACAGCCAGAAGCTGGCATCCAGTCCTTCCACTGTTGATGAGGCATGTATGGAGAGAGGTTAGGCCAGGATAATGAAAGTCCCTGAATCTAGACCATGCCTGCTACTGACTGCTGGCTGATCTTGGGAAAGTTACTCCTCTCTTATTTTGGGCCTCAGGTCCTGATCTGTAAAATGGAAGAACCGGGGCTTAGGGGTTTTTGGACATGCCTCATGGGCCTCTTCATAGGATTCATTCATTCATTCATTCTTTTTTTTTTTAATTTAAATTCAATTAACCAACATATAGTACATCAGTAGTTTCAGAGGTAGAGTTCAGTAATCCATCAGTTGCATATAACACCCAGTGCTCATCACATCATGTGCCCTCCTTAATGCCTGTCACCCAATTACCTCATTCACTTATCCATCTCCCCTCCAGTAACCCTGTTTGTTTTCCATAGGTAAGAGTCTCTCATGGTTCGTCTCCCTTTCTGATTTCTTCCCATTCTGTTTTTCTTTCCCTTCCCCTGTGATCTTGTGTGCTGTTTCTTATATTCATTCATTCATTCATTCATTCATTCATCCTTTATTAAGCTCCTGTTGTATGCCTGGCATTGTTCTAAGCACTGGGGATAGAGTGGCAAACAAAAGGAGACAAAGTTTCTGCTCTGGCTGAAGTGACATTCTAATAAGAGAGAAGGATGGTAAATAAGTACAATATGTCAGATACTGGTAAATTCTAAGAAAAAAAATAAACAGGGTAAGGACACAAGGAGACAGTGGCCCCATGCTAAATATGGTGGCCAAGGAAGGACTCAAAACGGGGTGATAAATAAAAAGGGGTCTGAAGGAAATGGGTGACAGAGCCCTATGAATATTTGGGTTAGGGTTCTCTAGGCAGAAGCCAGAGCCAAATAGCTTCATGTAGGAGTAAGCTTGACATATAAAATAATAATACAGGAGCCTGGGATGGAGATTCAGTTGTAGAAGTGGTGGGAAAGGAAAGAGTTGGCTGGACACACAATTATGGAGGACTTGCAAACCTAGGTGGGTCTATCGGATCTGACCTTTGTTTGTAAGAATGCTGAACAGATGAAAGGACATCAAGGGGGAAGTAGAGAGTCCAGTGAGGAAACTCCTGCAAAATCCAGGTTTGAGATGTTGGTGATCTCGAACAGCATGGGAACAACAATAAAGAAGTGACCAGATGTGGAGTTTACATTGACAGGGTTTGCTGACAGATTCAATGGGGGGTGAGAGAAAAGGAAGCCAGGGATTGTGGCCTGAGAACCTGGAAAAACTCATCACCATTTATGGAGTTGTGAAATCCCAAGAAGAGGAACAGGTTTGGGTGGGGAGGTTAGGAGTTTGGTTCTGAACATGTGAAGTTCAGTATCTGGTAAAGAAGTGGTATAAGGCATTTTGCTCATGGGTCTAGGGTCAAGAGAGAAGTCTGGGCTGGAAATATAAATCAGTGAGATATCAGCATGGAGATGGTGTTTAAAGTTGTGATACTGAATGGGCTCTAGCAGAGCACAAGTAGACACAGAGGACAAGGACAGAACCCTGGGCATGTCAGCCTTTAATAAGAGAAGAGAAGAGGAAAACCTTGTAAAGGATGCTTATAGGAGCAAGTAGCAAGATAGCAAGAGGAAAACCTTGTAAAGGATGCTTATAGGCGCAAGTAGCAAGTTCTCATGCTGAAAACTAAGGAGAGACTTTTTTTTCCCCCAAGGAAGAGGAAGTGATTAATTGTGGCCAGTGCTGCTGGCAAGGCAGGGGAAAGGAGGACTGACTACTGAATTACCACCAAACTGAGAACTGGCCCCTGGTTCTGGCCACATGAGAGTGACCTTTACGGGAATGGTTTCAGTACACTGAGTGGTATGTAGGACTCTAGACCCCTTGATCCCCTCCAGCTGGAACTTGTACACACATTTGCACCCACACACCCCATCCATGGCAATATACTGAAAAAAAATATCTTAAATTAGTTATCTTTGTTTTTTGTTTCAACACTTCTTTGTATGAATCCATGACATTTTTCTAACTAGTCAAAAACACCTAAATTGACTCCTGGAGTATTGACAGTGTAGCAGAAATTAAAAGTAAAAGAAACGTCAATTTCAGTTTAATTTTAGGATGTCAAATCCCACACTAGAAAGCCAAAGCTTTGCTTTGTGAAACCAAGTTTTATCAAAAGAAAAAAAAAAGATTCTTGATAATTGGAACATTGGGAGGAGAATGGAGACTTTGTATGAGAATGTACGTTGTAGAGGAAGAAAGAAGTCCTACAGTTCTCACTCCATCATTTTTGGGGACTACCTGAGGGTCAGTTGGGCTAGAGTGGGGCTGATGGAAGAGAATGGAGCATCCAGGAGCTTCATGGGGGCCAAGCTATAGCCTGAGATATCTGCCTCCCTTTCATGGGCAATGTGACCCACCATCACATGGAAGAAACCACATGAGCCCATCTTCCCATTATTATCTGGTGGGGTTTTTCTACCAATTCTGACCATTTCTGTTGGTCTAACTAAAAAGATTCTTGCCCATGCCTAAAGATTTTACCGAGTCCCATTTTTACGTCTCCATATGGACACTCTACTTTTAAATGGCCTATGACGTTCGTAAATCTCCTGAAACACAGCATGAGTCAAAAGGAAGTGCCCTAGATACCCAACAGAACTGTGGAAATGTAGGTGGGAAATATTCCAGTGCTAGGACTTGGATTAGACTAGAAAGTGATGAGACTCATGCAGTTACATAAGATTTCATTGGAAAGAGCTTCTTCCTTTTAAAAATGTTTCAGCTCCCACATGTCAAGGGCCAGAAGTCATTACTTCCAAACTTACAACAAGATAAAGTTGAACAAGCTGAATAAACTGAAAATCAATAACTTTTCTGGGACCCATCAGAAAGCTGAGGTTTCCAGGGTAGCCAACACCTTGAAATCTGGAGAGTTTCAAGAGAAACCCAAATAGGGCTTCAAAAGGGGACACAAAACAAGGACAACAGGGAAACCTGAAGCCCCTACAGCTGCAGCAAACATGAAATATAGCCCAACTTGCTGCCAGAGCCAGAAGAATCCTCTCTCACTAAAGCCCTGTTTGCCTCAGTTCCCATTACCTGATACAACATATCCAGCTCCTACAAAAAATTAGAAGTCATGTGAAAAGGCAAGGCAAATTATAGTCTGAAGAGTCAAAGTAAACATCAGAACCAAACTCAGATATAATACATGTTTTGGAATTATCAGCCAGGGGATCAAGGCCAACATTATTGGTAGTGGGTTATACTGAGAGTATGTACTCTTGACATGATGTGAGGGGAATGGCACTTTACTTCTGTGGTATTCCTCCCTGAAGCATGTAGAGCCAGTCTAATATGAAGAAAATATCATATCTCACCATACTGAGAGCCATTCTACAAAATGTCTGACCAGTGCTCTTCTAAACTGGCCTGGTTATCAAAAACAAGAGAAACATGGAATCTCTCACAATCAAGAGGACCCTAAAGAGATTTGACTATTAAACATGCTGTACTGTCCTGGATGGGGTCTTGGAACAGAAAAATGACATTAGGTTCAAAGTAAGGAAACCTGAATGTAGGATGAACTTTAGTTAATACTAACTTATGAATATGGGTTCATTCACTGTATCATATGTACCATAGTGATATGAGATATTAAAAATGGGGGGAACTGGGTGTAGGGTATATGGGAACTCTGCACTATCTTTACAATTTTTCTGGAAACTTAAAATTGTTCTGAAAGTATGGATTATTAAAAGAAAAAAATGTATGGCAATGCCTGGGCTAATGATCACTGAGGTACCTTGAGCTCTAATCTATGTTTTTGTTTTGTTTTGTTTTGTTTTGTTCTGCCTGTCCTATCTAGGGAGCTCAGAGGCCCAGCTCATCTTGGTCCACCATAGAAAACCTCTGGGTGTAAAGGGATTGCCGAGGGTGGGCAGTGGTAGCTGAGATCAAAAGTCTGCCAAAACTGAATTTCAAAAGGCAGAAAATAGTGGTGGTTAAGAGCACAACTCTTACTATTTATTATCTGAGTGACCTTAGAAAAGCTATTTAATCTCTCTAGGTCACCAGTTTTCTCATCCGTTAAGCAGAGATTAAAAATAAGAATACCTAGCTCTTAAGATTTGTATCAGGATTAAATGAATTAGTATTTGTACCTTGTGTACAATAGCATCTGGGACCATCTACATCTATGGAACTATCTACCTCTATGTACTATCTACATCTGTGTCCTCTCTACATGTATATTAAATAAATACAGATGATCATCTGATATTAGCAACTATGTGGAAACAGTAAGATTATGTGGAAGCAGAGGATTATGTATGGTTTTTCCACCAACAAATAAACAAAGAAAACAACCACAAATAGCTATGATTTATCTGAGCATTTATTTAATACTAATGGAGGAAATTTTATTGTTTGGCACAGTGCTAGTCATTTCACATGCATTAAATGCATTTTCTCATTAATAGTTAACAGTTTCTGATATGTTCTTGTCTTTCTTTTTTTTTTTTTTTAAATCAGAAATGTCTGTTCAGCTCATAGCGAACATCACTGGGCTTCCCCCTGAACCTGCCCTGCTCTACAATGCCTATCCTTCCCTGGTGCACGGATTGTGCAGATGAGTGATGAGTTTACTAAAGGAAAACATGTTTTCAGGCTCATTCTGTTGACAACTTGAGAGACAACTTTTGAGGAAATCTCATTTCCAGACTCCTATGTCCGTCTCCATTTTCTTTGGGTCTCCTTTGCTTGTCGCATCCTAGAAATGAAGTGTCACACCTGGGGAAGTTGCTGGATTACATTCTGATGATGTGTGGGGCTCAGGAAGTTGGAGGTAAAAAGGCAGGCAGGACTAGCTCTGCATCTCTTCCTGATGAGTCTGTTGGCTGTGGTTGTTTTCCCAAATATGAGCCTCAGCTGAAGCTTCCATCCTCATGTCCCAATTTATTTTCCTATGCTCAGGCCTTCAGCTTAGTGTCTGGAAAGCAACTTGGATGTTCAAAGTGGCTAAAGCTCTCCAGAGGAAAAATAAAAAGTCACTATCAAGTAATGAGGCCAGACTATTGGGTGTCTCATATCCTGGCTCCAAAAGCAGATGCCAAAGAAGAGTTTGGAATGAATTTCAACAATGGCAGCATTGTTGGAACAAGTGACGCTTGCCTGTGGTGACTTAGAGGCCAACACCTATTTGGATGTGTGAGATCTGGTATTTTCAAAAATCAGTCTCATAATGTATTGTCATACTTGATACTTCCAATATGGCTGATGGAGGAAGTTGAGAGAACTGCCATAATATCTCAGTTAATTTGCTATCACGCCGTTACTTCTCTCCCTAGGTCTGGCTCAGCAAACAGTCCCAAGTCTAACAAATCCTATTCTACTGGAGGGAATAACACTGCTATTTTTAGTGAATGTTATGGGCTGAATTAATGGCAAAGCTCACTTGATTGAACCTCCTAATTGCTATCATGTCTGTCCCTTCTACCTCCATTTCAACAGCCCCTATCTCAGGCTCTTCACATATTTCTCCTATGCAGATATAATCCCTTATTGATCTCTCTGTGTTTAGTCTTACCCTGTCTGCAACCAATCCATTTCACATGTTGCTTCCAAAGTGAGCTTTTAAGGATGCATTGTACTGATTTTTTTTACTTATGTAATTAATATTCCCTGATGCCTTTCAAAGTGTTTGAAGATACTGATATTGGCAGGTCTTTGTTTGCTGCCATAGGAAAGGAAACAGGGGGAATCATGCTCCATGAGATAGAAAGAGATGGTGAGATAGAGGGGGAGGGGAGCATGGTTCCTGAATAAAGACCTAGGTTCACAAAAATGAAAGATTTTGCAGGGGAACAGTTCAGAGAGATATAGGAAACCTGCTGTGGCCAAAGGAGGGACTGGGGAGGTTGGGGATTTGGGGGAGAGAGATTTTGCCCACCCTGAAATGTGACTCCCACCATGGTTTTCCACATGAAAACTTCTGTTTCTGTGGAGATGTAGAAATCTCCACAATGTACACATGAAGAGAAAAAAATCTCTATTTCTCACTCATGTTTTGTGGAGGAGATTGTTGGGGAATGTGTGGAAGCACTGAGTCATGCTACAAGCATGGCAGGGAGCAAACAAAAACCACGGCAGGATGCAGAATTAGCCAATCTGCGTAATGCACAAATCCCATCTCCCTGCCTCTCTGATGAAGTCTTTTATGGATCTCCTTCCCTCAGGGGGTGGTCATGGGATCCTGGAACAGTTTAGCGTGGAATACAAGATCTTTCCTGATCTGGTCTCCACATACCTGGCCAACTGTATCTTCTAAGCACCAATTCTCTCTCTCTCTCTCTCTCTCATACACACACACACACACACACACACACACACACACACACACACATCCCGTTTACAGCCCTGAGCACTGAACTGTAATTTTAACAAAAACTGCTAATGACGATATGTGCTATTTCACCTTGCCTAGATGGTTCTTCCCCTGCCCATGTTTAGCTAAAAAATGCTCCTCTTTTCCCTGAAGCACACTGAGGAGCTCCTGTCTCTGGGCTCCCGTTTTGCTGTGAAGATATACACTTTAATTACACTATCACACTGTTTTGTAGTTGCATATTTGCATACCTATTTCCTTGACATGACCATTATCTTCTTAAAGCCAGGTTTAGTCTTCTCTCTGTAAAGTATTTCTAGCACATAATAAAGGGCCAGACATTTACTCTGACGTTTGAGAAATACATTTACCTTCTATAGCTTGTAAGTGTTCTGCAGAGAAGATGCCAAAAAATTCGCTGGTCAGAGAGGAAGAAAAATTCTCATCGGTTCTCTAAAATCTTGCTCAATACCAGTCCTTTTTCTCATTATGAAGCCTGCTACTTTGGTGGTCCTCAACAAACCATGACTCCAGTATTCAAGTCAGCCTTTCTAATATTGACTCTGGGCTTTGCCATATGAATAGCTTTGGCTGTTAAGAAATAGGCAAGCGTTATGTGGCCGTAGTTGCTTGAGAAGTGCTTGCACATTGGGTTTGTCAAATTGGGATGCTCTTTCTTGGAACCCAGGTACCATAGGAAGAGGAAGGTCAAGGGGCCATGTGGAAAGGCCCATTTGGATAAGAACTGAAGCCCCTGAATTACTGTTCCAGCTGAGCACCCAGCCAGTGACCACTACCAACTTCTAGCCATGTGAGTGAGGACATTTAGAACTTCCAGCCCTCTCAGTACCCTAGCCATGACCACCTGAGGCAGAAGAACCACAAGGCAGAACCTGAGGCAGAATTGGGAGAAACACTGGGTATCTCATGTCTCTTTAGGACTGAATGATACTCCATTGTATGGATATACTACATTTTGTTTATCCATTCTTCAGCTGATGAGCATTTGTGTTGTTTCCACCATGAGGAATCATGTTGCTATGAACAACAATAGTTCAGTTTTTATGTACACGTGTGTTTTTAGTTCCCTTGGGTGTATGGAGACATACACAGGAGTAGAGAGGCTGATTCAAATGGTAATTCTGTTTTTTTACCTTTCTAGGAACTGCCAGACTGTTTCCCAAATCGGCTGTCCCATTTCACATTCCCACAAACATCACCACCCTCTTTTTACAGATACTCATATTATAGAAAAATGATGGGATTCCATAAGGAAAGAGCCATTAAGAAGAACTAAGAGTAAAAACGGAACTAGAATAATTGAAAATAGAAGGAGAAGGAGAAGCCTTCATCACACAACTGTTTGAAAGAAAAAGGTCAGAAATGTCAACGTGAAAATAATCCCAGGCAGCAGAAAGGTAAATTACAATAATGCCTGAAGAGAGGATTTTACGATGTGACCGGTAGATGGTACATGGTAACTCTTACCAGTTCCGGGGAGAATGGCAGAAGCCTGACTGCAGTGCATGACACGTAAATAGTGTGTAGCCAGCATATTTTTGAAATCCAGCAGTGACAAAAAGGAAAAAGAAGAAATCCTCCCTCCTTAGGATAAAGGACATGAATATGTCCGTAGAGACAAGGATCTGGAGTGATTAAGATGCGATACAGAAAAAAAAAAAAAAATGCGATACAGCTGGTAAGATGGTGAAGCCCTGCTTCAGAAAAGCCTAGAAAAGCTCAGTTTCAGACAGGAAGGAAACCTAGTTCTCTGTGGCCAGGGATGGAAGGACACAGGGGTGGGGACCGATGACAGTGGTCTGGAGACATGGTCAGGTCTGATGACCTCTTTGAGAGTTTTCTATGTTGATAGGCACAGAGAGTCCTAAGAAGATGCTAGGACACAAATGGTTTGCCTTTTCTCTCTCTCTCCACCCCCTGTCCCCAGAAGGTCATCTGTGGGAGGAAGTGGAGCCCTTGGCAGGCCTGCCCCCATGCCCTCAGAGCCCCATTTTCAATATATGTGATAAAAAGACAAGGAGGGCCATTCATGTCTTTCAGCCTACTCAACCATTCACGGAAGATTTAAGTCTTGAGCCAAATCCATAGAGCTTGAAATGAGTTGTTTTGTGTTCTCTGGAATTCTGAGTATTCACTGTAGCATTCGTGGAAGGTAGATTTACAGCAGATGCCAGTAAACGCAGATTCCTGATCAGCTCAGATGATCCTTTGGAATTGCCATCAATCATGCTTGTTCCTGTATATTTATTATATGTTGCATTTTTTTTCCTTCATAGCCTGAGAAAGCCTTCCTACTTGAGAAGTCAGGAAATAGTTCATTGTTTCTTTAAAGCGGAAGGGATGGCGCTGACTTACCGTAAGTCTCTGCCATTCCAGTTAATAGGACTGATTTATATAGCCTGCTGGGGCTTTCCTCACAGGGAAAGGACAAACCCACTGCCTGCACAAGCCGCTGTCTTACCACAGCCCTCGCCGATCTCGCCGATATCAGAAACATTTTAATAAAACCCAGCACAGAAACACAGGTTTTGTGATGCTGACTCCAACTGGTAATTAGCTGCAAAAGTTTGACCATCTCAGGAAAAAATGATCAGCGTGACTACATGTGGTTTCAAATCTAGATTACAAATTCGGAGGGTGGTGAGGGGCGGAGAAGTCTGTGCTTTCAAATGAAATGAGAATCTTTGCTGTGGAACGCTGGGACACCTCTTGGGCCCCAGCAAGCCCCACTTTTAAGCAGCTGGAACCACTTATTTTGGCCTGTGTCTTCCCTCTGCTGAAAACAATGGCCCGTCCCAGGCGCCCTTCTGAACATGGTCCCACAGAATGCAGGCACAAGAAAATGGAACTTTGCATGAAGAGCTTCCTCAGTGTCCATGGCTCTTTTTGCATTTTTCAAGGATGTTTGCATCCAAGGATGATTTTGTTTTGTTGCTTGGCTTTGTTTTAATCACAGCTGGTGAGGGACGCAGGACAGGTATCTTTACCCTGGGGTTCAGGGAGGTTAAGGGATCTTTCCTAAAGCCACATAACAAGTTTGGGTAGGAGAGAGATGACTCCGAGTTTCTTGACAATGTTTGAAGATCTCCCTTCAGAACAAACCTAGCAGGTACAGTTTAAAAGCCAGTAGCCCCATTTGTGTGGGTGTGTGTGTTTGAGGATGAAGGACTAACAGAACAGCTTGGGTTTCTGTGTGGCAGGAGGGAGTTTCAGTTGAAAGACACATCTTAACACAGATGTTGGCTTTTTAGAGACCCTTATCCTCCAGCCTGCTGGAGTTACTCTGTCCTATGATGTTTAAATAAAAATTGCTTATACATCCGTCTCACAAATCCTGGAAACCCCACTGTGCCTCTCCCCACCCCTCACGCCCTCGGGGATTCTCCAGTTTGGATTATCCAGTTTGGATTCTTCCAATGTTCCTGGTCAGTCTCAGGCTTTTACTGAACTTCCGATATTTTACCAAAGCCTGCACAGCTCTCCTCTTCAAAGCTTCCTTTCTGGGCCTTTCCCGTGCAATGTTTAAGAATCCCACCCACAGGAGGAGATCCTGCATAGGACAATTCATGTAAATATCTGAGGTTGATGCCCTGGAGCCAGGAGCTGGAAGGGCCCCATTTCTCTCAGCCACGCAAAAAGTGAACGGCGATTTTCAAAATGCCCGTGGCCAATGGAGTCCTGCTGGTCTGAATGATGACTTCTGGTGACTAGGAAGAAAGCTCATCTTCCTGGAGAACTTTATTACCATCTGCTGAGAAATTGTTGTAATAACTATATGAACCAAGAGGTCGCAATCTCCCTCTGGAGTTGTGCGATACACAGTTGACACAGCTGGTTGTGGCCGGTGCTCTGGCCACTGGGAGCCTCTCCCTGGCCCCTGCTCCTTCCTAGGGCCCAGTCCTCCAGCATCTTCTGCCTGGTTCTCCTCTCTCTTTCCCCAAGCCCATCTCATCCTTTAATCTCCCCCAGGCCCTTTCTATTCTAGCTACTTCACGCTCTTCTAGTACATTCTTACTTTGGTTGTATATTTGCTTTTCTGGTTCTCTGTCCTGCTCATCCCACCCCTGGACCAAGGATTGCCCTTCTTAACTGAAATGGTCCATGGTGGTATTTTGCTATTAATTGCCTGAGGACTTCTGTTTCCAGCTTTTTACATTAACTTTCTTGCTCCACCTTGTCACATTATTAAAAAAATAAAAAGAAGGAGAAGAAGAAAGAAAGGACTTGGGACTTGGTTATTCTATTATAATCCCCATAGCACCTCTTACTTCTCCCTTAAACATCTTCATATTATGGCATACAGTGTGTGCCCACTAAATGCTTGCCAATGGAATGTTTATGAGGGAATGGATAATGCTATGCAGTTTTATTTTTTAGGATATATTAAGTGTGATTTAATATCAGTTCTTGGTGTGTGTTTAGCAAAGTGCTCCACTCACAGTGGGTGCTCAAAAGATTTGTTAAATGAATATCGTCCAACAAAATAATCTATTTCCTACCTCATCCAGTGTCATTGGCGGAGCTAACCACCATGACGTTAAAGAAAAATAGTGGAGAATGGGGTCATACTAGCTTTCTAGTTATCACAGTTGATTAATTCATTAATGGGACCAAACTATTTAGAATGAAAGCAACAATATAGCATGATAATCCCTTCTATGGATACACCACCCCTTAAAAGTAGTCTTCTCATAATGCTATGAAATAGAGAGCCCCTCCCCCCACCACTCCACTTTACCGGTGAGGAAACTAAGATCCACAGAAATTGAAGCAAGTCAGCTAGGCTCACGTATCCAATCCACGATGAACCAAGACCTTGAACACAAAGCTAGTAATTCCAAATCTTCGACATTTTTCTGCCTTACAACAGCTTCCCTGGTTCAGAAGCAGAGTACCGTAGCTCCAGAGCTCTCTTTCCAGTGTAGATGTTTAAAAAATATGTTCTTTTGCAAAAGCATAAAACACATTGCTCAATACCAACACCAGTCTTCAGTCTGGAGTCCAGACCATCATGTGGATAGCCCAGCCTACTTTGAAAGAGGCCTCATAAAAAAACAAAGTTGGAATTGTCTCTGAGGACCTTAGCTAAGTAGACTGCGTCTTGTGGGGAAAATAAAATCTTTTCCCAGAGCTTCACGGGAGTGGGAACTGAAAGATTAAGAGCTTGTGAGAAATAACAGATACTTTAAAAAATGTTTGATTAGCAATGAAAGAATGACAGAAGTGTTTAAAAAAAAACGAAAATAAAAGGGTATAATATTTGGATTATCTTTTAGAGTTATATAATATTAGGGCTGCAAGGGACCAGAAAGAACATCTAAAACTCCCCTTTCTTTGACAAAAAGTAGCAATATTTTGATTCCCGACCGGCATCAGCTACATAATTTGTGGGGCCCAGTGCGAAGTGAAAATGTGGAACCCCCTTGTTCAGAGATAATTAAGAACTTCAGGATGGCAGCCACAGATGGATAAATCAAATGTGAGACTGTCCTAAGTGTGGCCCTTATGAGTACTGTGCACGTACACACCTGTGAAGCCAACCCCAGTCACAGTATTTTTAATACAAATACTTTGCATTTTCATGGCACTTTACAATTTACACAGACTTTTCACAGGTACTTAATTTGAGTTTCACTATTGCTCAGTGGAGTAGAATAAACATTTCCTCTCAGAAATGAATTTACCAACCATGACAATCTGATCAACTACAATGATCACTATGCCTCCTATACCATGTAAGTCTCATATCATGGGGAAGTCAGCAGCTAGATAGGCAGCAGTTAATTTGCTCACGGACGGTCATTCAGCAAACTCTTTAGCACCTACTGTGAGCCGAGCACTTTGCTAAGCATTTCAGACATCCAGTGTGAATTCCACAATCGCTCAGTGATGATATACATCATCATTCCCCACGTGCTGGAGAACGTGCTAAGAATCTGAATGGTACGGTTGCAAGTGCAAGGTCACAGATTAGTGCATGGAATGACTGGGATTAGAATATTCGTTGCCACACTCTTCTGTGATACTCTTCAAAGTAGGAGGGTCTCTAAAATCAGATGCAAATAACTAAAAGTAAATCAGTTGACCTGTCCCCAGCCCTTAAGGCAGAGCGCTGATTGCTTACTTAATATGCATGAGCCCTTCTACTCTTAGAGCTGCCTCCTAAGTTAGGCAAAGCCCTAAGACTCTTTCTGGCCAATGGATTACAAAATCACATGGATCCTTTCCAGGATGAGATAGTGAAATCTCCTTGACTCCTTGGTTCTCTCTTTCCCCAGCTCAATGACCCCTGAAGCCAGGTGTTTGGGATACTAGGATCAAAAGACAGAAGCATATTGGCTCTCTGAATCATCATTTGAAGGGGGTTTCCTGGAGAGCCCTTGTTCTTGGCAGTGGACTTTATTGTCAGCAAAATAAACTTTCAGGTGAAAGTCACTGGGCTCTGGGAATTTGCTACCGTAGCATAAGCTAGCATCACTCTGACTGATATAGAATATTCCTCTCGTTCTGGCTTTGTTCGCCTTCCCTGTTTTTGATCCTTAGTGTCCATAATTAACATATATAAGGGCTTTCAAAATTCCTCCTCAAGCTGCTTTTTGTTTTACTGGAAACTTCTGACAACTGGCAGGTTTCTGCTATTTTCAAAGCTTGAGGCCTCAAGCCATTTGATTTTACATTAAAAACAGGCATGACCTGAAAGGTTGAAGGATTTGAGAGCATCCATGAGTCAGAGATTTCCAAAATTTTTAGTCATTCTAAAATAAGTAAATTTAGGGAAAAAGTGATTAAGCACTGAAATGATAAGCAGAGCATTGTCTATCTTACTAGCCCAGGTACTTGTTATCAGGGAAATGTTAAAAGGGAAAATGTTCTCTCTTGTTTTCTTTAGCTGGGGACGGTACAGGAAAAACTGAGAATCCCCAGCATGACTATAAATCTCACATTGAAATGGCAATGCAAAACAATTGTTTTGAAAACAAGATCACCAGAGATGTGTCCATTGTCTACGTAATGGGACTGCCTTCTGTGCAAAATACAGAGGGCATGAGTTTTCCTCAGGAAAGTGGACATTCTCTGAGGCTCAGAGCTTTGACCAAAGAGATTTCTCCAGACAGTTAGCATCAGTAATACCTGCTCTCCTGGCTTCTTCTGTATGAAAGTTGTAGCACATTTTGAGTGGGAAGCATAGGCTTTAGAACCTGAAGCAATAACTACTGCTTGCAACGTTCCTCAGAGTAAGCTAGCCTCGCAAACCTCAATTCTGAGCTGTCAAGTGAGGTAATAACAGTGTCTGCTTCACAAGGTGATTGCAAGGAGTTAATGAGATAGTGTGCAGAAAACTCTCAGCCTGGCACAGAGGAAGTGCTCACTAAACACTAGTTATTATTCCAGAAGATCCTCAGGAATGGAAATTCTTTATCTTCTGAGTATGACTTGAATGTTTGGAGACAAGTTGCCATCTGGAGTTAAAACTGGTAAAAAAAAAAAAAAAAAAAAAAAAAAAAAAACAAAAAAAAAACAACAAAACGGGACCAGCCATCAAACTCACGAAACTTGAGGCAACTAAAACCAACAAGGTTTTCCTCATAGGTCAGTTAATTCCATTTATCAAAATGGCTGGAAGGGAGAGCATCTCAACAGTATCTGAATGAGCCCTGGGAAAATAGTTTCTTTTATTTTTTTAAATTTTATTAAAAGATTTTTATTTATTCATTTGAGAGAGAAAGAGTGCAAGTGGGGTACGGGGGCAGAGGGCCTGAGGGAGTAGCAGGGAGCCTGATGTGGGGCTTGATCCCAAGACCCCGGGATCATGACCTGAGCTGAAGGAAACACTTCACCAACTGAGCCACCCAGGTATCCCTAAAAAAAATTATTTAATGAGCATATATAAGACTGCATGACTGTAATAAAAGGGGAGTTTTTTTCATTTAACATTGCAATATATTACAGCAAATCTGGGGCAGGTCTTATGATCTGACACAGGTATGTATGTATGGGAAAATAGTTTCTGACAGGAGAAAGTGTGTTTGAGGCAGAATTAGAAGCAGAGCAAATGTGAGACCATATCAGACAGGGCATAAGACATAAAACAGTCTGGGAGGAACAGAGGGAAGATGAGGGAACAAAGGGAATATATGGGCCACAGATTTGGCCTACAGCTATTTTAGAGAACATTTTGAATTTGGCAGTAAAATCATTTTACTTGATTTATCTGGCAGTGAGGAGCCACTAAAAGTTTCAGAGTGGGGTGCCTGGATGGCTCATTCAGTTAAGCATTCAACTCTTGGTTTCAGCTCAGGTTGTGATCTCGGGGTGCTGGGATCGACCCACACATTGGGCTCAGCACTTAGCAGGGAGTCTGCTTGAGATTCTCTCTCTTCTGCTCCCTCTGCCTCTTCCCCCACTCATGCGTGAATGCTCTCTCTTTCTAGTAAATAAATAAAATCTTTTTAAAAAAGTAAGAGTGAGGGAGTTAGCGGTGGACGGAATGGGAAAGAGACTGGTGGGGAAGGCAGCAAATGGAGGACCTTAAAATAACACATGTAGAAAGTAAGTGGTCCAGAATTGGAGCAATGGTGGTAAAACAGGATGAATTTGAGATGGAGTGTTCATGACTTGGGAACAAAGTGAAAGGAGTTTAATATGATTACCAGGTTGGGTGTCTGGTGCCTGGGACAATGGTGGTGCCATTTACTTAAACCAGAAAGCCAAAAGGGCCTGGAATGGGAAGAAGGAGAAGAAAGGAGTTTGCTGGGCCATGTGCTTACCTGGGGATTACAGCACATTTGGGTGGAAATGTTCCAGGGTAACTGCAATATTGAAAATGTCCCTTGTTGAAAAGATGGCATCAGCCAGATTTGATAGGTTGGGGTAGGGGTGGAATGGAGTCTGCATGTGATTTGTGCTTTAACACCAAGCTAAAATTACCTTTGGTTGGACCTATTCTTGCATCAGCAATTACTTCTGGCCATGAAACCTTCTCATTGCTTATAGCAACTAGTCACTTGTGGGCACAGTTGGCCAGGTGCCCCTTCTCTGGCAAGGATAGATGAAACAGATCTTTACAGTACCATTTGGACACACAATTACTAATAATCATAATCACATACACCAAGTATCCAGGTAAGACAACTTACCTAGAGGGGGACTAGGGGAAATTGACTGGAAACTTGGCCCAGGAAAGAGAAAAAAAAAAAAATAGAAGTAAGAGCTATGAATAGCAGGCTGTAATTAGATTCCTACAAGAAGAGGAAAAATGGGAGTGAATCAATAATTATTGAGCTCCTCTTATGGTCCAGTGTAAGTGCTGAAAACACTTCAGCTCTCAGTCTAGTGGGAGACAAGTCTACCATGGAAATGCTACAGGAAGATATGCTGAGTTTTGTGGTAGAAGGGAACACATTTGTTTTTGATGCAACCCCACTTAAACTGGGGGCACGAGGGTCACTATTTTTAGGTGAAAAAACTGAGATTTCAAGAAAGTTAAATGAGTTGCCTAAAGCCACACAGTGTGATTATTAAAGCTGTGTTGGTTACAAGTGACAGAAACCACATTCAAACTAGTCCAAGGGTTAAAACAAAACAAAACAAAAACCCTAATGGCTCATGTGATCAGGGGTTGGTCTGACATTTTTCCTGGATCAAGGGTCCTATCTGTGCCCCGTACTCAACTCTGCTTTGTTTTGTGTGGCTTCATTCCCAGAAAGCTTCTCTTTCATGAGGAAGGAAGATGGCTCACAAAAGCCACAGGCTCCCACGGTTCTTCCAGCTAGTAGCCCTTATTGATCTACAGAAGCATTCCAGTTGGCCCTACTTGACCGTCTTTGATCAATCACTGAGTCAAGTGAGGTTGCATGCTCTGATCACATGCCTTCAACTGCGGTGTGGTGGGTGATGCCACTTGATTGACATCTCAACCAGAATCACTTTCAGCAGGAAAGGACATTTCCACGATGAAATATATGAGTGCCATCCATAAAGGAAGGGAACAAAAACAATTCATATCCATTGTGCATGTGCTTAAAAGATACGGGAGTACACTGAAAGCTAGGCCACAACCAAAATCTGTGTCATTCCACCACCCAAAGTGCCCCTGTCCCTGAGGAATGAGAACAGGAAGAAGGTTGGGTGAGAGGGCAACTGAAAGGAAAGGCAGAAATCATTTTGGGAGGCCAAAATACCAAGAAGTGGACTGGTGAGTAACTGTGGGAAAAAAACAAAGCAAGGATTGGGGGGAAGCAAAGGACCAGGAGCCCATCCTGCAGCCTTTAATGCCCTCCTCTGAAATCCCTGCCCAAGCCACTGTGATTTTTCAGAAAGCTTTCTCCCTCCTCTCTTTTTAAGAAGCTGATAACCAAGTGCCCCATTAATCTTTCAAAGGCCACTTTGGCTCCTCAGTGGCAGAGCCATGTGCATTGGCTGGACTCCCTCACTTTCATTCTCCTTCCCTGAGGTTAAGGGACTTTCTAGACTCTCTCCACATATATTAGGACTGCAGGGACCCATAACTGTTACCACAGCGGCTTGGTTTCTATTGGGGAGACAGTTGTCATCCCTCCACCTGAAGGATTCCCCTGCCGTTAGCCTAGCCAGGCTCCTCTACCCACATTCCTTTCTCTTGGGCCTGAGTGCAAGGAGAGAAACTCAGAAGTCAAAAATAAATCCAGAGCTCGATTTGCCACCAGCTCAGTAGGCAGCTGAGCTGCTGTGCACATGGTCCAATATGGTGTGTAGTCAAAGACAGAGGAAATGCTTCTCCAACCAGTTGGGGGTGGAATAGAAGGAAAATAGACACATGGACTAAGAACAGCATGGCACAACAGTGCAACCAAATTAAAAAAAAAATACTTAAGAAATCTCACAAAAGAAACTGTTTTGTCTTACTGAGTGTGTTCTGTGAACCAAGTCTTGTATTGGGTGGTGAGGATACAGGGCTGAACCAGATATGGACTGTGAGGAGGGGGATACTTCCTCTTGGCCTCAATGTCTCCTTCATGTGGAAAGACTACAGCTGGTGTGAAATGGTTGATGTTTCTTCACGCCTTCATCCCCTCCACCCTTGGAGAGGCTGGTGGCCAGACCAACAACCAATTTGCAAGAATTACCATGTGAACAGTACACTTGCAAAGATTATAATGGGGCATACTTGTCTCAGTCCTATCATTTTGGCCTTTTGGTGTTACACCACCAACTGAAAAGGTTACTGTCAGGAGCTGAATTGTGCCCACCCCCCAAACTCATATGTCAAAGTCCTAGCTCCCAGTACCTCAGAATGTGACTGTATTTGGAGATGGATTCTTTTAAGAGGGAATTAAGTTTAAATGAAGACTTTGGTGTTGGGCCCTAATCCAATATGAATGGTGTCCTTATAAGAAGAGGAGATCAGGACACAGACACACACCAAGGGAAGAGCATGTGAAAACACAGGTAAAAGAAGACAACCATCTACAAACCAGGAGAGAAGCTGCAGAAGAAACCAACCCTGCCAACACTTATCTCAGACTTCTGGCCTCCAGAATGGTGAGGAACATAATTTTTTGTTCTTGAAGCCATGCACTCTGCAATATTTGTTACAGCAGCTCTAACAAACTGATGCATCCAGAAAAAGTCATGAGGCTTAGATGAATAGGTGTCCTCTACAAGCAGTACACCCTTCATGTGGAAGTTTGCTTCAATCCCATGTTCTCTGGGCTTAATTAATAATAAAGCTAAAAGTTTGGCCTCCATCTGCCTTTCTTTGTGTCTTATTTCACATTTTGTTCAGATGTTGGGTGAAGAGGTCGGCATGCTTTTTACTGGTTTTCCTCAATAACTTCAGTTTAGAAGACAGCACTCAGGTTAAGCCAAATTCTGCTGTGGTAACAAATAACCTCCAGATATCAGTGGCCTAACAAAACAATAAATTATTCCTTGCTCACAATCTGTTCTCAGCCTGCCAAGGTGGAACTTGGATTCTGCATACCCAATACAGCTCAGTAGGGAGACTACTCATCCTAGTCACTCAGCTACCCAGAGTCCCATCTGAGTGTTCTGGGTATTACTGGGATCCACCATCTCTGTAGTGGGAAGAAACAAACATGGTGGATTGCACCCTGGCTCTTAAGCATCTCTCTAGAAAAGACATACCGCCAATCATATTTCATTGCCCAAAGCAAGTCATTTGATCATGGCTAACAGTGAAAAGGCTAACAATGAAAAGTATAATTCTATCCCATTCCAAAAGGAAAAGATATGGAAGTATTGGTGAGCAGCCTTAAGAACCACCATATGGACCCAAGGAGGTTACAGTTTAGAGAAGGATGAGGAATTGCTCCCAGATTGGCATTCTTGTATGAGGAAATTTCCCTACTTGTGTGTGTGTGTGTGTGTGTGTGTGTGCGTGACCCACATGAAGGTCCTCAGATGGGATGAGAGTTACTTCCCTAAGAAAATTTTCTATGGGAAACTATAGCCAAGGTTCTGCTCATTAAATAAATAAATATTTGTTAAGCACCTCTTAATAGGCCAGGCACAGATATGACTCTGAACTTTGCAGAATTTGAGGGATCTCTGACCTCCCACCCCCTCAATGCCAGGAGGATCTTCTAATCACAATGAAAGCAAAACATCTCCACAAAATTCCAGTCAAAAGCAGGGTAAAATTATGGAAGAAGTGTCTTTTCTGTTAACTTTTCATGATAGAAAAAAAAAAACATGCTATTTTGGGGGTAAAGTGTTCATTTCATAACAGGTTTGGTGGTGGGGCAGTGTTTGGGACAAGGAAAAGTAATAGGTTTTCATCTTGATGGTCTAAAAATCAGTCATGGGATGATCACCATCAGAGCTGTGGGAACTCCAGAGAATCGCATGTTCACGCCCAAAAATCTGGGACCTGGTTACTGTGAAGACTAGTTTTTATTTTTGTTTTTTTCTTAATTGGGACTTGAGATAGGGGGAAAAAAGGAACGCTCTCTTCCTCACTACCCAGATTACAGAGCCCTCCTTCCAACACCTCCTACCCTCAGGACTCCTACACTCCACCTGCCTGAGCACGACTTTGGACTTGGGTGGCTGGGGAAGCAGACAGTGAGGGGAAACAGAAGATTAAGGGAATGAACAGAGGGGAAGCAGAGAGAGACTTGGAGAGCAGGTGGCTCTCCTCTAGATGTGGGGAAGGGGCAATCAAGTCACTGAAGAAAAGCAGAGGAGGCCTCTGGCTGACCCTCACACCGAGAGGACAAGTGGTGGGGGGAGCATGTGGTGATCACTGCTGAGGGGGCGCTTTGATGTAAATACCACTCGGTATTATTATTACTGTTTATATTTATAGCCCAGTTTCTAAAACTAGCTGCCTAAGGGGTCAGCAGAACCATTTGAGAAAGAAGGCAGGAAATTGACTTGTAAGCGTCATCAAAACTTTGTTGGTTTCCTCTTCCTCTTTCAGACTGACAACATGGCTTTAAAAAGGATGAGAAAGCACTTAGTTTGTCCTGGCAGTTAGTTTCTCCAGATGTTACATCACCTGCTTCAAGATTTCAGCTGAGGCTTGCAAATTTGTTTCATCTAAGTCCTTAAGCTACTTTCAAGCCTTGGTCCCTGAAGCAAAATTGAAGGTTATAAAAATAACCCCCTGGTACAGCTCCCAGGCTAATAGACATGCTGCAGACCTAAGTGATTCTCATGGTTAGAACTGCTTCCACTTTGGGGCTGACCTAGAGTTTTCAGAAATGACTGGGAGGCCCTGAGGGACACTGAAATCCATCAGGAACAGTTTGTTTCATCTCCCTGAGCAGCTTATGGGTGGGGAGGGGGATTTGATGGATCCTGGGAAGGGCCCTTGGGATGGTGATCAATGGCATGGGGACATGGGGCACTTGATTCAGAAATTAGTGCTTCAGTGTAAGAATATCCCACACCTCACCTCCACACAGATAAGCCTGTGGCCGTGTGGACAGGCAAAGTGGGGGAAGCCACTGCTCCCGAAGCCACACTCTGCAAGCAGGCACACATGTGCAACTTGGGAAGGAAGTCAAGTGGATGTTCCCATGTTCCTCGGACTGACTAATTTTAATGTTCCATGTGCAGCTATAACCAGCAAGTACATCAAGAAGTGTGCATGTGTGTAACGGGAGAGATCGCTCATTTTATCTGAGGACAGTTTGCTCTAACTTTGACCTCACTTTGTTCCTGTGCCAGAATGGATTGTCTAGGACCCCTAAAACACCAGCCAGTGGAGGTTTCTTCGTTTCCTTTGACCTAGGAAGCAGAAGATAGAGAATGAATATCCAACATCCATTACAAATTTTCTGACAGCCTGCAGAGAGACACACCATTCCTTCTCCCTTATTTCTAAGCTGCAATAATTGGCAGAAAGAGAAAATCAGTCTTTATCAGATGGAAGCAGTTGTCTTCATTTGGAGAAGCTAGTTCCTAAATCCTTACCTGTGGGTCCTGCCAGTTTTCCCAGTTAGGATGTAATCGTGCTTGCAACACAGAGATGAACTTGAGTTCTGTTTCTGCCACTTCATAACCACATGACCTTGGGTAGATTATTTTAACCTTTTTTGCTTATCTGAAAATGAGAATGAGGATCCCTGCTTACCTGACAGAGCTGTGATGGGATAATATAAAATCATGTTTATGTAACACTTTACCCGGGATTCCATAAGTGGCCTTGTTACTACTAGGGACTGAGTCCTCACATGGAGTCTCCTGATCACGTGGAGACCTGAGCCACAGTCTGAGGCCAGGGTTCAGAAGGCAGAGTGAGTTTCAGAGCTTGAGTAAGACCAGGCAAGGAACAGCACAAAGGGAAGGCTGAAGCACAAGTCTAGGACCTTGGTCCAAGCTGAAGATCAACCCTAAAGGACTAGGAGGGAGATAGAAAAAAGTTATGGGGCAGTGGGTTGGAAAATAAATCACATTTGAGCATATAGATTCTCACTGGTTGGTAGGAAGTGAGACCTGTCATCTGGTTCCTGAGGCCCAGAAATGCAGCAGAAAGTACATTTTGTACATTTTTATAGACTTCCTATGGACTGGATTCTAGCAAGGAAAGCATTATGAAGAACACTGAGTCAGTTCAGGTAGTCACACGGACTCTGTTGCTAGTGCTCTTTCCTCTGTCGATTCACAGGAACACAGTAAAATCCTTCAGAAAATCTGGCCTCTGGGCAGAGTCAAGGTTCTCATGATCTTGTCACAGAAGTCCAAGGCTTCTATCAAGAACCAACTCAAAAAATCCCTGTGAGGAGTCTCATCCACCTATCTCATGAGGTTCTGGCTACATCCAGCTTCACATCTTTGCAACACCTACAGTCCAGAATGAAACAGTAATGTGTGTACCCTATCTGTCAGAATCTCTACTGAGGGTAGAAAATCACCATGTATCTGGGGAATTGCATAGACAATACAATATCTGGTCTACCAGTCACAGCTGCTCAGAATTACTGCTTAGGATAGAGAGGGAGGACAGCTTGGAGGACATGCATCCACAGTGCTTGTAACCAGGGATGGTGTTATATGTGTTAATTATTAGTGTCCTTCCTTATTCACTTATCTTACCCAGATACCTCAGTTGTCTCCAGGGTATGTGGCTCTTGATCCTTTAAAAAGGCAGTAATTCCAAGGACATCCATTAGAGCACAATATCAAGTTCAAAGTGGACACTTGAATTTAGTCCAGAGTCTGGCTCATCCCCCAGGATGGGGGATATATACAATTATATCAGATGCTGATGGTGATAGCACATTTATGAAGCAAGAACAAGTCTTCTTTGACCCGTCTTTTGTGAATGCACGGTTCCAAAATCATTTCCCTCTCTTCATTTACTCAGATGAGGAGTTCCCCACGTAGGGGACTATGGGTATAGGCTTACGGATGGCACCATCCCCTCTGTAGCCCCATGGCTCACCAGCCTCTTCCTGCAGGAGACCCATTGTCCCCCTTCTCCACCCTGCTCTGGGTGGCTGACACCCAGAGCCTTCCTTTGCCCCCCGGTTTCCTGTTGAATTAGGCCAATGGGCAGCACCAGCAGAAAATGGGAACGGAGAGTGAGCACAAAGCTTTGTCCCCAGTATCCTCTCCATCAAGTCAGCTGGGACTGGCTACATCCCTCTAAGGGTTTCCTTCTCTTCCCAAACTTTGCAGTTTCTGTGGTCATGGAAACACACGCTCTTTGCCTAGGAGTGATGGCAGAGCCTTACTGTTCCTAGTTCCTGGGGAAATTCGCTGTCCTTTATGGCTTCCCCTACCTGACTTTATTAAAAATCCCATTATTTGATCCCTTCTGATTCTAATACCAACACCGTTCCCTAACTTTGGGGACATTCCGAAAAGTAAAAAAAACCAACAATTTGCTGAAAAATGTTGTGAGCCTCTGAACAGATCAGAGGACCAACCTTTGCCTTGTTACCTTGTTCTCTCTCTCTTCCAGTAGCTTGCTGCTGGCTCAAGGATGTCATCCACCTGCAGGCTTTAACACACCCAGTCACTGCGTGGGTCTTGTCAGTGGGCCTAGGCATGCCCAGCAGAGTAGCTTTCCCTGGAGCTCTGTGCTGAGGTGGAATTTCACCAGGCTTACCTGTGCCAACTGTAAGAAGGACAGCCAGGAAGAGAGTCCACCCCGTCATGAAGAGGGAAGCCAAAATCCAAACTGGAGAGTGGCACTGGGCATTGAGTCTGCAGGATGAGATGAGGCATCAACAGGAAGATGAGTCAGCAAAGCACAAGGAAGGAAGAGCAGAATGTAAGGCAGCTTGAAGCAAGTTGATCAAAATAGGGGCCATGAAATGTGTACAGGTGTCTGAGGACCATTATACTGGATGGAGACCAACGCTGAAGGAGCTGTGCAGAGCAGGTGGTTCATGAGCCAATTCCTTTAATAAGAGGTTGCATCAATAGACTCCATCGTACACCTTGTGGGGTTTGGAAGTGAGTCAGGCTCCCAGTCCCATGATTTGGAGGTGTGACCATGGCCACTTAACTCCATAGAGACCCTGTGATTCTCCAGGTTGCTGAGTAAACTGGGGATTTCTCCACTGGGGGGGAAGCCCAGATGCCCAAATATCAGCTCTCCCAGTCTCCACCTGGGTCCAGGCCATAGGGCTGTCTTCTATCACAACGGCCTTACTAATCCTGAGTTTTTGTGCTACTTAGTTTCCAGCTTCT
This sequence comes from Meles meles, assembly GCF_922984935.1. Classification (NCBI taxonomy): domain Eukaryota; kingdom Metazoa; phylum Chordata; class Mammalia; order Carnivora; family Mustelidae; genus Meles; species Meles meles. Next base: position 16,285,388 of record NC_060072.1, on the reverse strand, counting down.
CTGGCCAGCCTCAGTAGGGTCCTGTTCTGCTGACCAACTCTTCCCCTCCCAGGGGACTGGATTCGGCTTTGATAACCTAAGTGTCTTTTAGTATAATTTCTGGTGGAAAATCGTGGGCCCCATCTCTGGGACTCCTGAGTAAAGAACAGGGATTTACTTCAACTTCATTGCCCTTCTGTTGGGCAATATCCACGTTAACAACCCAGAGTTTGGATAAGATCATTATATAGTAATCTGCAAGTCCTGAGTATCCTCCAGAGGACAGCATTTTTAGTAGGTTAGTATCTCCACTCTACACTGGATTTATGGAGTGGATTTTCCTTAGTTTCCTCCATTCCTGAGTGGCTAAAATTTAGGATGCCTTGGCCCAAAACCCATCCAGGTGAAAGTAATTTATAGTCTTCTTCCGTCTACTCCTGTAAGATTCCCCAAGCCTCCTGAGAGCTATGTGGGATGTTTTAAATATTTAATGGAGAGCAAAATGAGTAACTTTCTAGCTCCTGTGGTTCCTTCTCTGGGGGATCTAGCTATTCCAGGTGTGGAGTACAAGGAGTGTATCAACTTGCACTAAACTGTAAGCACTATCCACACTCTACCACCTAGAGAGTTTGCTACTCTTTTGCCTTAGAATATATAGCAATCAAAGAACATCTATTATTCTACCTATTCAACAAGCCCTTTTACAGGACCCAGGAACAAAGTCCATTGGATGGAAAACACTCACCCCTCAAATCCAAAGAGTCCTGTAGGAATCTTTAAAAGAGCAATGTCCAAGGGATGAGGCATGTGCATATCTGTCTCTGGAACATGTAAGATCACAGCAGGCTGTGAGGTTACCTTCTTGTAGTGGCTGCCCCTTTGGCATGTCCTTATGGCTCACGAATCCACACTATCTACAGAGTTTGAGGGATGGTTAGTGGGATAGCTCTGGTTGGACATTTGTCTCTCTTTCTGCTAGCTGCTTTATGTAGAAATGGATTACATGGCAATCTCAGTCATTCAGAACACAGCCCCAAACCAGGGACTAAAAACAAAGATAGGTGTGTAATCACTTTGTATGTATGTACTGCATTCCATATCCCTGGTGAGATTTTTTTTTCCTTCCAGGATTCGTAAGAATCTTATTTTTATTTACATCATTTAGAGACACACCTGCCATGTTGTATGATACACAGCTGGCCAGAAGTAGAGATTTTCAGGATGATGGTAGTGGAGTCAAAGCCTGCCTTCTGGTAATGTCCATTTACCAAAGGTTACTGGTCACCTTCCTAGAGCCATCCTTGGAGAAGCTTTCTCCCTTCTCCAGAATGGCATTTGCTTTTTAAAAATAATGCTTTTCCCTCTTCTCTTTATAGACATTATAATTGCTTTTGAGTCATTTGAAACAGTAATCATGTGGACTTTAAAGTAAGACAGGCTGGGATTGAATCCCAGTTTGGCTTCTCTGTGGCTGGAGCCATGCAGTCCATTAACCTTCCTTTAATTGCCTTTAGAACTGGAATAACAACCGGAAAGGCACGAGGCTGTTGAGAGGAGGTAACACAGGTAATTTGGCTCTGAGGAAGACTCAGTGATCATTTGTTGATTTTAAACAGGGTGAACCAAATCTTAATCCCTCTGCATGCCAAGTTTGGTTTGTTTTCACTCCGATTAGTTACCACCAAGCCCGATCACATTGACAGAAAGTGCTCTTTGGCTACTTATTCCTCCAACTATCTTTTTTTCTCTCTTTAAAAATATAATAACACATCTGGGATCTATTATGTGGTGGTATATATTTCAGTATATGTTTCTGCTAATGCATTAGTAAACAGAAACCGCATGAATGTTGACTGCTCAAATACAGTAGCCACTGGTCTGCCTTGGGCGAGGCTCAGTATGAAGTTAAATTTTGCAGGATTTTAAAAAAGAGGGTCTATCAAAAGTGGAACTCTAGCCCTAGTTGTATCTGAATTACTTTACATAGTTAAGAAAATGCTTTCTACTGCTTAGAATAAGGAAAGTTTTGAAAGTCTATGATGTCCTTATTTTTTACTAAAGGCAAGTGTATCGGTTAGGAACACTTCTGGCTCTTAAAGTCAGTATGCTTAACTAGTGGTGAACTAAACATAGAGAGGAGTACTTTGTTGTTCTCATATTTTCTCAAGCAGTAACCTTGATTCAGGACCTGTATCTTTTGATTCTTTTGGTCTTTTCCTCATCATTGTAAGATGACTGCCCTGGCACCAGACATCAAGTCTATATCCACATTGAAGAGTGAAGAATGGGAAAGTAAGTCCAGACACCTGCCACACGTGTCCTTTTTATCAAGAAAGCAAGACATTTCCCAGAAGCACTGGAAGACTTACATCTCATGGTCAGAGATGTATCACAGGGCCACCTATGTCTAAACCTAGGGAGACTGGGAAGGTGAAGTTTCACCTATTCTAGCTTCTGTAGTGGAGGCAGACAAGAGAGAAAGAGATGGAGATGGGTGTTGGGTGAGCCAATCCTTAATTTCTGTCATCATGAACTTTATAAAAGTGTTTGTGGGCTGAAGTCTGCTGCAAATATCCTCAAACTAACTCTAAAAAAACAACAGAGGTATCAGTCTATGGAGCAAAGAAGAACTTTGGAGTCAGACTCATCAAACTTTAGATCCTGATTCTGTCACTTAGTGAGTAGGATGGCCCCAAACAAGTTACTTCTCTTGGAACCTCGATTTCCTCACCTATAATTATAGTGTGTCCTAGAGTTATTGTGAAAATCAAATGAAAGAATGTGAAAGCACAGTTTATGCTGATTACTACTCTGCATCTGTACCTTATTATGGTCAAGATAATAGTGATGATAAACAAATAAGTAAAAGAGGAATGTAAGAGCCTGTTCTAGTCTACACAGAAAAACTAGGCCCAGAGATCTATGATGGTCATTCTCTCCACTCTACAGCACCCCCCTGCCCCACTCTCCTTTGTTCCTTCCTTCATGCAAGTCATCATTTCACAGCTGATATCCCTAGATCGGGACCTCATTGTGTCATGTTCAATTTGCATCTCCACTGTCTAATGTGCAGTGGTAGGTACTCAGGGAATGTCTAATGAATGAATGAATTCCCCCGAAATCATGGACTAGTTGGAAAAAGACAAAGTCATAGTTCAATCATGCATGTCCAATGAAGACAAAAGTTCTCAGAGAATTACTCATCAGCTATTTAAGAAGAAATGGGCAAGGAATTCTAAGAAGGTGTTACCAGTAGAAGTATAGTTTTCAGACCTCAAATTTCCACAACTGCTAGATACAAACCAATACCCATGGGCTACATATAAAAATGTGGTGACAAGGTGTACCCTCAAACCTGAAATACAACAGGTGATGGGAAAATGCCAATAGAACCATAGGATCTATATTGTCTCAACATCTGAGCTGGAAGAGCAGAGGAAGCAAGAGGATAGTTAAAGTGCCTAAGAACAAGAGAACCACAAGTAGTCAATAGATATTTACTGAGAAGCACAGCAGCAGCTGAAACAGACATTCCAGTAGGAGTTTGCCCAGGAGTGAGTGTGAGAGGTCCACAGTAAGAACTGAAAATCCTGGGTCAGTCTAATCCCTGTGAATTCTTGAAACTGACAGCCATTTCTCCATTTTAGGACAGGGCACCACACTGAGGAAAAAATTATGGGAGTGGGATCAAATCAATCACGTCTCAGACAATAGTGATGAGAAAAAGAAGGTTCAGATAAAAGTAGAAAAGGAAGGAAAAGAAAACTAAGAAATGTAAAAAATAAAACCTTTATATTTTTAACCCTACATTAAAAACCACAGAGGGTTGATATCTGTGAAGTTAAAAATGTTATCTGAAGAAAGCCACTGTCCTCTAAAAATTACCAGAAACCAATTTCACATAAAATTGAGCAGTAGAAAACTATGGAGGTCAAGCTCCATGAAAAGTTATTTTAAGGAAAAGAAGACAAAGCCATATGTAAAATGGAAAATGAAAACATGCCAGAAAGACATAAAACATAAAACAAAAATCCATAAAACAGATTAAAAGTGCAATCTATTATTTCAAAATGCATAGAAAACATTAAGAAAATGATATGAGAGATGAAGAACAAAATAAATCACAACTAGAAAAAACAGAAGTAGAACTGAAGAAGTAACTCAAACTAAGAGAACAAATTATTTTAGAAAAGAAGACTGAACTATAAGGAGCACAGAACAAATAAACACAACAAATGCTTCAAGAAAAATAATAGATGAAAGGAAAAACATTTTTAAAATAAAAAATAAGTGAAAAAAGAGCTTATTCAACAGAACATGACAAATATTGAAGATAGTGAAGAAGCTCCAATATGTGAGTAACCAGAGTTTAAGAAGAAAACCAAAACAAAGGAACAGAATAAATTCTAAAGACTGTAACTCAAAAAAACTTAAAAAAAGACTGTAATTCAAGAAAAGTTTCCTAAAATTAAATAACATTTGAAATTTCATATTGAAAGAGCATATTGTGTACCTGAGGATATTAATATATACTGAGAAATAACAAGAAATATTACTATATTTAAAAGAAAAAGATAAAAATTCCTTAGGCACCCAGGTAAAAACAGCTACTAACTTATCAAGGGAAGATACAGATTACCCTCAGACATTTGAGCCACATTTTACAGGAGAATAAAGGAGAAGAACATAATTTAAGTGGTAAGTTTAAATTCAGTTCTGCTTACAATTACACTAAATGTAAATGATCTACAAAAGTGGTGTTTTTTTTTTTTCTTTTTTAAAGTTTGCCTTTCTCAACATTCCTGCAACTCCCATCCCTCCGTGTTGCATTCAGACTCTGCCTTGCAATGGCAGAAGTTCTTGGATGAGAGTGATTTTCCTGTCTACCGCCAGTGGCAGCAGATCTCTTTTTCATCAATGCAACCCAATGGTCCTGGGTGTAAGTGAGCTTTCTTCTTTTTCTAGCGGCAGAGGGTTTTTCCTAATTTCAGTGCTGCCAATGAGGGCTTGTTTTCCACCCCTTCCCGTGCTGCAGCCAACCTTTGCTTTGAAGTAGGAGAATGTTTTCCCCTTGTCTTAGGGTGGCCACCAGTCAAGGCCCAGGGTATGGACAAGCTACCCCAAATAGTCCTGCTCCACCTTCAAACTTTGACAGAGGTTACTCATCCTCACTGTGGAAGAATGAGATCCTACTTTCAGATCTTTTTTCCTGTCCCTGAACTTTCTCATTAGCATTCAATGCAGACCAATGGAAAATGCTGTTGAGCATATGTAGTACTCTCCTATGTCTGAGACTTCTACATTGTCATGCTATCCCTCACTTGACATATAAGAAGTTGTTACAATTTTAGTTGCTTTTACCCACTTTTAGGGCTATTACTTCTTCCTCCCACATTCTGCCAGAGGTAAAACATTTTGTGTGTCTCATATTTTCTCAGAGGGGTTTGTTAATCTTTGAAATTCAGTTTATCTGCTTTGTGTGGAGACATCAGATATCTATTGGACTAAAAAATGACTTTGTAGGTTATATGGCTTTTTGTTGTTGTTGTAAGGGTGTGAATGATGTTCTCTTGTGGCTTTCTAAACCCTAAATGAAAGTGAAGCTTCAATCTTTTAAAAAACTGCTTTTAGTAATTTTAATTGGTAGTGGCAGTATTAGTATTGTTATCCTGACTACTGTGTGTATAATTATGTTATGTGGGATAAAGAAAATGAATAATGATGGAATATTTTCACTCTGTCATGCATTATGTCCTTGAGGGCCAAGGCTTTTGGTATTGAAGAAAGGAGATACATACATGATATAGAAGAAATCAAATAAAAATCCTGCCACTCTGAATTTGAATTGGAAACATCATTATGAATTTATAAGCTATTTTATATTTAAATATATAAAGCCAACAAAAATGTCTAGAAACATGACTAATCTAGGTGCAATAAGCATCTGGAGTGGCCAGATTATGATCTTCAAATATAATTTCCTACTACAAGAAATCAGTTTCTTAGAGAAATAGTTAATTCCAAGCTTGGGATAGGAACTACCGAGGACATTTTGTCCTACCAAATAGAAAAGATGCGGTCAAAGACTAATTAGGTCATGTCAAAAGGACTCAGCTACCAATATTAAGAAATTTCTGGTGGCGAAAAATGGGACAACTTAGGTTTGAATAAAGATAAGAAATGTAATGTGTTTAAACCCATTAAATATGCTTAAATTCATGAATCATATGATGTTGTCTAAAAACTCAAATTATTAACTTTTGAAGATCACCAAGAACCAATTCATTATGTTAAAAATAGGTAAAAAGAAAAAAATCGGGCATTTTTCCTGACTTTTATGTATAAACTAGACAACTGTGTAACCAAATAATAGAGTAGGGCAGTGTCTCCTTATAAATTATTTCAGCTATAAAGTAAAATGAGATGTTGAGTTAGAATGTCACCATTTCTCAATCTCCACTAAATTAATAGGTCTAGGCAATGAGCCCCAATGGCTGTTGACATAATAGAAAAAGAGACAACCAGACATATGCTATCTAATGAAATAACATGCCACTTCCTGTGGTCTTGCCAAAATGACTGAGTCAAAGTTTTATTGGACTCTGGATCCAGCTTCTGATTTGCAGATTACAGAGAGGACAGAGAAACATGTTGAACAGCACCATAAGTACCCAATCAGCAAAATCCAGACAAGTAGGAAATTCCACAGGACAAACCACCAAAGATCTTCAACAGATAAATTGTAAGCAAAAGCAAGGGATGGAAGGAGAGCCAGTAGATCAAAAGAAAAATTTAAACTTATCAACTTTTTAAGAGTGAGTAAGAATAAACTGCAGTGTTAAGAATGTACACATGGGTAACAAAATCATAAAGAAACAGGGAAGTGATTACTCCAAAAGTCAAGATAGTGGTTATTTTTGGAGAGAGGAAGGGAACACATGTGAAGGGCTTCTGGAATATCTGAGAAATTTCTATTTCTTGGTCTAAGTGAGTATTAGCCTTATAATCCACTCAGCTATATGTTTGTCTTCAAGCTGTGGACTTCTGGGATTTGCAGATTTTGTAATGTGCTACTTCTTTTTCGTCTGGGTTATTTCTCCAGCAGCAAAGGCAATACTTTCCTAAAATCCATATGAAGGCAAAGAAAAGCAGGGTGTTACTGGTTGTTGTTGTTGTTGTTTATCATGCAAAATAAAAGGGGCACAAAGAAAAAAAAAAGGTTTACTGTATCTGTGTTTAATTTTATAATAAGAGTTTTCTTTAAACCTGCTTGACTTCAGAACAGCCTCTTGCTATCAATCCCCAACAAGGAAATTGCATATATCTCTGTGTAAAAATGGAATGCACTACATATTTTTAAAAAAGAATAAATAGGCAGGAAGTATATTCTTAAGAATATATTTTAGATTGAGTTATATTTCCTAAGTGCCTTTATTAAAATCCATTTCACAAAATCCTTTCCTTCCTTAAAAAAATTCTTTCATTAGATCCTGTGTGCCTTTTTTCTAGACTTGCCAAGCTAAATAGCTGGAAAGTATTTCCTTTTCAAAGTCCAAGGAACATGCAATCCTCTATATAATAATAATAAAAAAGATGTATTAAGGTTTCCAACTCCCATCCCTTCCTTCCATTTGAGAGGGGAAAACTATATGTGTATAAATATGCAACGCATATATATGAAAGAAGCATGAATGCTATAGCGTAAATGTAGAAATGACATTCAAAAGGGAAGCCTTCTCCATGAAAAGATAAATATCTTTTTAAACAAGAGTCAAGGGTGAGCCAGTTTTATCAGAAGTGTAAATACAGTAAAGAATTTTGTTTGCCATCTGAGCTGTAATTTCAAAGCCAAAATGTGAGTCCAATATGGGAATTTTAACAACAACTGAACTTGCTGACTTCTGAAAGGGGATTCCAGGCCTTCCTAAGTCTTTTGAAGTTCATTTTGCTTTGTCTTCAGATGTCTTGACATAATCAGCCCATTGATGCCTTGTGCCGTCTTGTGAACGCAAGCATTCGCTCACAATTCCATGTCAGGGCTGGAGACAAGGAGAGGTTCAGATCCCGTTGACACTAGGGCGGCTGGTCAGGAAGTTCTCAAATGTGCAGCAATGTGAACTTTTAGCTGAACCGTTGCCCAGTGGGGCGCCTGTCCTTTCAATTCCCATCGTCTCAGGTCTTCAAAGGCTGGGGGCATCTGTACCCAGTGACCTGCACGGCTGGCCTGACACATCTCTTTCCCATGGGGTGTGGGGGAAAAGGGCACAGACTGAAATGACTTAACCTCATTTCTCCATGTGAGCCAGAGCACGTGTGAGACCTACCAAGATCGACATGTTACCCCCAAGTTCCAGTGGTCACTGAATTCCATTGGCCACTGAAGGAGCATCTAGCTTGACCTGCTTGGAAAGGATTGGTTCCCACACTTTGGGTTCGCACTGATTATGACAGTAGTTGTGGCACACACTTACATGAGTGTGAACATTGTCTTCATCTAATCATTACAACAACCACACAAGTAAACAGTCTTTCCATTTTACACATGACGGCATGAAGTGATTTCACTCGAGATCACATATCTAATTTGTAGTGGATATAGGATTTGAGCTCAGGCACCTCTGGCCCTGGAGTCTAATTCCCTCACCATCGTTCCACAGACCCTGTGGCCCCTACATGTATTAGGCACTCTACTGAGCTTTACAAACATTCGTTTAATTCTAGATAGACAGATATAGATATATCTGTATCCGTATATATAGGTACAGACATAGATATACCAAGGTCTAACAATTAAGATCTAGCCACCAGTAAGACTGTCTAAATTTAATCCCAGCCCAAAGTGTGACCTTGAGCAAGTGACTTAGCAGTCTTGCACCTCAGTCTGTTCATCCAAGAAATCCCCTTTATAGAGATACTGCAATAATTATATGATAATATATAGAAGTTCCTGGCACAGAATAGGTGCCTGAGAAGTTAGATATTATTATCACTATATTATATATAATATAATATATTCTTAGTATTATATTAATTATACCATATAATTAATATTAATAATAGATATCATTATTATTATCATTGCATATACATAGATGATCTATTTTCTCAATTTGGAAAGCTTGGTAGAGAGTAGCATTCATTCTGATGAATTCATTCTGATGAATTCAAAATTCATCAGGGTCAAAGGTTACCCAAAAAAATTTACACTGAGCTGACTCATTTTCCTCAAGGAGATCAATATTTGAGATACAAAGCAGCACAGTAGATTGATGAGGTTGCATTTGAAAATAAGTCTTAGGATTGTAGACCACCCACACTGCACAAAAGATCTGTTCTGAGTAAGGCAGGCGACCAACACTCTAGACGGAAGAGAGCACTTGGCTCTCATTGCTAGAGTGTGTGCTGTCTGTCTGAGGATGCAAAAGGCCAGGTGACCCTCTGACCACAATCTCCACTCTGCTGACCTTTCATCACCTCGACTCCAGTACTTTTAAGATCAAGTCAGTTTCTGTCCTCATGGCCTCTGCTCAAGCATCTAGCATCTAAATCCCATTTGATGTTTAAACAATACATCCCTAGGCAAAGCAGATATGACCAAATGACAGCACAAGTCATGGACACTTTGAATTGGGTGCTGTATTAAATATGGCCCTGACCTTCAGGACTCCATCTGGTTGTGCTGGATCCCACTCAGGTCCTGTATCCAAATCTCCTGAATGGCATAAGTGTTCCCAAGCCCAAATTCACCCATCTCCAGGTGAAGCCCATCTCCAGGGCTCAGCATCTAATTCCTGCATTCTAAGGTGCCCTCATTCCTTTCTACACCCTTGTTCACTTTATCTCACCCTTCATGACCATCTCTACTCTAGCTAATGAAAGTTACCAGTCACAGAAGTTCTTTCTCCGGGGCTTCATTACTAGAAAAATCACTTATGTGTGTCCATTTTTCATCTCTCAGCATGCATAGTACTTGGTACCTCGTCTCACTGTAGCACCAGACTGAACATGAACTTTCTCCCTCCTTAGGCAGTGACTTTTTGAAGGCAGGAACCTGTCTTATTCATCTTTCTGATCCTAGCACTTAGCACAGTGCCCAACGTATGCAGAATCTCAATAAATATTTACAGTGAGATCAAATGATTAAATGGAAGGTTCAATGCATAGATGAAAGGATGCCTCAAATGACCTTACTCTCTTTTGCTACCTAAGTCTCATGTTGCTCACCACCAAGAACTGATTCAGTTGCTACAGTATGTGACACAACGTCCGGTGTGTATTTTGTACTCAGTAAGTGTTATTGAACGAAAAAATAAATACATATATCAGGTCTTCAGGCGATAGAAACCCTCTAAGAGATAGATTTCAATGCTGTTCTTTCAGTTCTGCAATCTGTCACAAATGAAGCCAGATTAGCAGGATGCTGGGGACCTGAGCTGTACCACATGAGGGCTTTAGCTGGCATCAGCTCATATGAGAAAGTGACAGGCCTACAGAATTTAACATCATGTCCTCTGTCAGGCTGCTGTGGGTGACCTTGCTCATTACATCCAGAGTTGGGATTCTTTCTCTTTTCCATACTAAGCATAGTTCTACGGCTGAAAAACAGGTCAGTTTTTATCTCACATGTTCAGTGAATTGTGTAACTGTTTTTATTAGCCTCCCTCCCCCTTTATTGGTCACTAAAAATTTGGAGCTGAGAGTTTGTCACCAGTCATAACATGGGAAAGGTCCTTTTGTAACATACTTTGTCAATGTCTGTCATGGATCCCTATCATTTCCTTGCTACAAATTCCTCCCCTCCTTCCTCTTTTACTTCTTCTGCTGATTTTATACCTTATTTATTTATGAATCATGGTAAGTCATCAGGGATCATAAATGAAACTAAACTTGAAGCGGCTTATTCTCCTAACTACAGACAAAACAAATGTATTCAGCAAACATGTTGTTCTCTGGATACACAGTGATGTTTACCTGCCCCTGGTGTATTTAATGCATTCAGGACTAAAATCTTCTCTAGAAGAAGAGAGAGGATAAAGATATAGAATATTAAGAAAAATAAGATTTTAACAAGTCTGTTGATATCTTTCTCTGTGTGCTGGGTGGCTGAATTATTAGGATGTCTCTCTTCTGGCTTGTGAAAGGGAGTCATCAAGTGTTTGTTGCAAGAAGAAAAGAAAAGGAGGTGAGGGATATACAGGAAGAGATGAGGGGATAGAAGGGAGACAGAGAGGGAAAAGGCAGGGGACAAGCAGGGATTGGAGGAGAGAAGGAAAGATACCAAAATAAACCAGGTGAGTTTACCTCATCAGCAATGACTGATGCTTGGATCTCACTTGTCTTTAAGAGGCAACATCAGAAGTTATATCCCTACTTGCACTTACAGAATTCTGCTGAAAAGGTGATGGATCCAGCTTACTCAACTTTAATACTGAACTGTGGAGAGAAGTCATAATCAGATTTTAAAATCACCACCTCAGACTTCCAGCTCAGAATCAATCTTCTCACTTCACCATTTTTTGTCCTAAGAAACTCAAGCCATGGCTTTTCTCATCAAGGCCAAGTTTTTTAAAAAGTAACTTTAAATCTTCATCATTTCTTTTTACATTTTTATTATATATATATATGTATATATATTATTTTCTCTATATATACATATATATAGATATATAGAGAGAAAATAATAGTAAACAAATTTATTGTAAAAAATCGAGACAAATTGTAATGAAATTTATAAAAATAGCCTTTATCACAAGGAGACAACTGTTATAAGTATTTTTTATTATTTCCATCTAGTCTTCTCTATTCCCATGCATATGGGGTTGACATATATAGTCCCATATTATTTTCATATTTTAATATGTCTCTGTATCAAGAAATGTCCTTCAAAATTTATATAAAGGCCCCAAGTCAGGAAAGTACTTGACATATTCAAGGATCCCAAGACCAGCTCCTCTGTGTGCACCTCAGAGTCAAAGGAACATGAAAGAGGTGCTCATCTAGTAATCATCAGAGCCAGAAGACTTTGTAGGCCTCTTGCAGCCCACGATATGGACTTTATAGTTCCCTACATGAAATGGGAACTCTTAAGATATACCAAAAATTATTTTTTGTGATTGAGTTTGGATTCATGAGAGCTTGGTGAGGATGGTGGGGGGTGGTGTGGACAATGAAAATGGAGAGGAATATTCAGGACCAAGATACATTTTGAAAGTAGAATGGACAGGACATTGTGGTTGGTTGGATATAGGAAGTGAGAAAGAGAGAGAGTGGTGCTAAAATGGCTCCTAGGGGTCTTTGGATAGCAGGTTGGGTACAGATGTCATTACCAAGAAGGGGAACTGTTAAGGGGAAATAGATTTGGGAGAGGAGAGGGACCTTAGCCAGGTTTGTAGACCATTACAGTAGGGTATTATTTTTGTTCATATTTGATAACAAGTGAAGAGACTCAGGAAAGTTATTTCACTTGCTTGGGATAACATATGCAGCAAACAAAGGAGCCTGATACCAAAACCTGTGTTGTTTCCCCAACAATTCTCACATAGCTTCTTAAGAGGAAAGAAAAGATCTGAGCCTCCTATGAAGCAGAACAGAAACAGGGACACAGGGAGACAAGCCAGAGAGTGACCCAAGAGCACCTTGCCTGGGCTGGGAGGACCACACCAGGATGGAAAGCAAATACTCAGATTTTGTAGCTATGTCCTCCAACACCAGGAAACTGGATGTCAACCACCAGTCACAGTGGTTCTGGCCACAGTGGTTTCTTCTCTCAAAGCTTTGCTGGGAACTGAGAAGTGTTAACTTAGAGCGATGGTCCCCTGGACCAGCAACATCAACATCACCAGGGGATTTGTTAGAAATGCAATTTCTCGGGCACCACAGACCTTCTGACCAGAAATTCTGGGGTTGGGACCCAGCAATCTGTGTTTTAATAAGACTTCCAGGAGACTATGTTGGACCACACCAGCTTGAGTGTAACAGAATTAAAGCATCTGGCCTCATTCTGATCTCAGTTTTTGTCTCTGAGCAGACCTTGCCTAAATGAGTGTCATGTAATCCCAACAGCAGGCCAAGTTTGGACAAATGGAGAAGCTACTGCTGAAGCTGGATGAAAGCTCATTTTTTCCCCTGTCTGATCCTCTTACATAAATCTCCATCCAAAAAGGAAATAGCCCCCTTTTTTTTTTAAGGGACTGTTGTTTTGTGGCAAAAGGAATGCTTTGCTAATTTTAGGAAGATGGCTTCAGTTATGGACAGGAAGTCTTAAAGGGAGGGAAGACTTTGACTTTTTTAAAATAATGTGTTCTTTTATTTATTTATTTTTCTTTAGGAAAAACAAAACAAAACAAAACAAAAAACCATTAACAGAAAAGAAAACACCATTAACCAACCTCAGCTGACTAAAATCCCTGACTGAAAAGAGGAGACATGTGAGAACCATTTGTAGAGGCCCCACAGCTACAGTTGAATAAGCCTGAATAAGATTTTGGTCTGAACAGAGAATCTTTGCAGTGTAAATTAGTGTTAGGAAGAAAGAGAGCACCTGGCTTCTTGGTCAGACTAATTCTCAAGACCATTCTTCTTCCCTGCCAACTCCCAACTCCTGGGCTATGGGTGTCCCTTGGATTGGTCCCCTCAAAGCATCAACTGGGTAACCAAGTGACCACGAGTGCACCAAGCTTTACAGTTCACCAAAGGTTTCCGCATTTCTTGGCTTGTTGACTCTATAGCAAGTAAATCAGATTATATTATTTCCATTTCACAAGTAAGAAACAGAGACCTGCAGAGGAGAAAAGTGGGCCTCTCAGATGAAGAAAAATCGTGACTCATATGAGTCTCGGATTTTTTATCTCATTGAATTCTTGAAGTGAGAAAAAGTCGTTTTTGTTTCACAGCTAAAGAAACTGAGGGCTTAGAAAGTAGAAGTGACTTATCTTAAAAGTCACAAAGTTAGGAAGTTGGGAACACCTACTTAAATTCAAGGATTTTTCTGATATCCAGTATTCTTCTTTGGGTCATATGAGTACTTTAAAGTAGCCAGTCCACAAGTTTTCATGGACCTCATACTGATCTCTAGAAAACTGAACATTTCCAAATAATTGCTTAGTTAAAATTTAATTTATCCCAACAATGGATTTAGCTACTAAATATAATTGGGCAAATCCTCACTTTAAGAACTTTTGCTACAATAGGCATAGCACTCAGAGCCTCACTCCTATAGATGTGGGTGTGTGGGGACCTGGCTGAGGGGTAGCATAGTTCTGTGCAGGAAAAGTGTTTCTCAAGTTTCTGAATTTCCTTCACAGACTCTACCCTGTCCTAGCCAAGAGGAACTTTGTTGAACCTTTCTTGGTACTCAAAAATTTCAATCCCAGCACCCTGAAGAGACTGAGAGAGGTGTTGTTCCCTTTCCTTTTGGTGCAGACATAAGACCTGTGGCCATCTCTTGCCTTGCACTGTGTGAGTCACCAATGGTCAGCAATCCAGGGCTGCTGGGCCTGGGGAGAGGGTTACTGCCCACGAGAGCAGCATGTTCAGCATGTTCAGGCCATCTTTGCAAGCCTGGTTTGGTCCACATGCCTAGCAGGCAGACGTATTCAAAACAATCCATCTCACACAGATTTAAACTGCTGTCCCATGAGGGTATTGTAATTACTTTGGCTTCCCATCAGATTTGACCCACGTGAGTCACTGGAATATAAATGAGAGCCAATCTATCACCTTTTGCTTAGAAATGTTTGATGACATCCCATTGCCTTTAGGATAAAGTCCAAAAGGAATGGAAAAGAGAAATTGTGAATTATCTATTAGCAAGAAATCTATCACTCACTTGTCATAGATTTTCTCCTTTGTGATTCATTTGTTTAAAACATCCACCTTCCAGATGATGATGATGACGATGATGGACATGTAAATGAGGGCTGTGGGGAATCAATTGAATAAAGCAACCACGCTCTGGCAGAAATCTAAAAATGAAATTGAAATTGCTTTTACTAGCAAGTTCTTTTTGGGGGGGTTGCAAGGAAAAGATACCCCTCCTTTTTTTTTTTTTTTTTTTGAGGGAAATTAGGTCTATGTCAATCATTCCATGTTATCTCTCAGCTTCTGGGATTGGATCAGAAATGGACATGTGCCCCAAGTCAGGCCACTGAGACCAAGGGAATATTTTGTTCAGACTTCTGGAAAAGGAAATTGTTGTTTATAAAGGAGAGCTATTGAGAAAGATGTTTTCTTGTCCCCCGGGGGGTTGTCATGGGTGGATTGGGGCAGTCATCTTTCTTTTAGCTAGAGGACAACATCAGCACAGCACCACAGAGAAGGACAAAGCCTAGTGAGTTACAAAGAAATGACACAAGACCATGCCGAGTCTGTGGTGTGACTCCTTCTCCCACTTGATGGCAAGGGCCCCACAGGCAGGAGCTGAGTGCTCCTCACATGTGTCTGGCACCGTGGCCCTGGTACAGCCTCTGGCATGGAGAAAGAGCCCAGCTCAGGAAGTAGAAAATGCGCAAATAGCCAATAGAACCTGACGTTTTCTCAATGCTTTCAGCCGAATGGCAAGTTTAACCTCACGCAGGTAATATACTTCCCAGGTTGAAACTCAAGGACATACAAATGAGTGCTTGAAGAAGAGACTCAGGTCCTAGGGAAGAAAGTGGCAGGATAGGACAGCGGTGGGCAGGGCAAAGGGTTCTGGCCTTGGAGCAGTGCACCCTCCCAAATCACGTGTGTGGGGCTGTCCAAGCCACGGACACCACGTTCTCTTGTGGGTTTGTGCACGCTGAGCCAGTGAGGCGCTTGTAAGGAGTCTGGAAGAAGCGTTAGACCTTTATTAGCTTAAGTACTTTACCAGAGTCTCGATCACATCCAAACCTGGAAGTTTTCAACGGCAAGCTTGCAGTGGCTTTCCAAAAGCCTGAGGCTTGCCTTCCCTTCATTCAAAAGGCAGACTGTTCAGTGAAAGCCGAGCACCAGAAAACAATCATGTAGATTTTGAAACTTGTATTGGATGAGATTTTTCATGCCTTTCTGCAGTGCAGACATCCAACTATGCCATAGATATAATATAGGTCAAATCCAACCCACAAGCTCTGGCTCTTTCTAAATTAGTGCCTATCTTATCTTAAAGGAACTTCAAAGTCCTATTGAAAACAATGCTGGCTACATTTGACTTGAGCACTAATTTGACTTGGACAAAATGTTTGGCTTCCTTGGGCCTAGAGTCTCTCATCTATAAAGTGAGGGGCACAGCTAAACCGACACTGGGTTTCTCCGTATTGAGAATTATCATTACATGAAATGAAAATCCAAAGAGCCTTCAGAGGAAAAACGGCATGGGATGTGGGGACAGCTTCAGGTTCAAGTCGTTGCTGACCCAGTCACTAAATGTATGATCACAGTTAACTCACTCTACAGCTCTGATTCTCAGTTTTATTGTCTATAAAATAGAAACAATTTCACTTTCATTGTTTATGTTATAGGGATTTAGGAAGGTTTCAAAGAGCTGGTATAGTAATTGACACAGAGTAGTCATTTAATAAAAAATTAATTCAACAAATATTTGTGGAACATATACTATGTACCAACTACTCGGCTAGCCTCTGGAAAGAGAGTGGTAAGCAAATGAAGCATCACCCTGACCTTCTATGCGTAGGTGGACAAAAACTTAGAAATCACATTTATGAATATCTACTTGCCATATAAGCTAAGACCAATGAGGAAAGTAACAGGGTGCTGTGACACAGACATAATACCCGCTAATTCTTGTCTCAACAGCTCTTTTCATTCAGTAATGCCACCAAAGCCACCATTCACCAAATAGTTCCCTTGTAGCCCTTTTCATGACTCACCAGGGAGAATGCATTACCCCAGACTAGATTTCCCACTGGGTTAATTTTCCAGTAACAGAGGTCTTTGGGAGATTAGCTGATTTCACTTGCAAACCATGTGTACAATAATGCAAGACTCATCCCAGGAGTGGGAGGCAAATCCTTGAACTTACACTGCCAACCTCACGTTCTTCCTCTCAAGTCTACATTACTGCTCGTGTCTGCTGAAGCAGATTTGATTAATCAACACATCCCGTTACAGTCATCATCTACAAAGCTAACTACAAAGAATGAGGGCTTTCTGCCCAGTCTGACACCCACCTGGCTCCAGGTAGATGCGGGGGCCCCAGAAGAGCAAGCCAGCTGTTGGAGAACATGTCCAACATCCAGGCAAGGGAGCATGGGAGGTTATCTGTGATAGGCAAGTAGTGTTGGGCCTCTGAGTGCAACTTGGCCATGTCACCTCTAATACCTGTGAGAGTATTGTCTCCTACACAAATGGGGACACTCACAGCCTGACCAGAGCATTGTGCAAGGTTTTCATTCACATCAAGTGAGATGAATGTCCTATCACCTCCTTCAAAGCCAACCCTTCACTGCATAACTGTAATCACTGTCCTAATTCAAATCTTCTTATCGTTTGTCTGAATTCTTGTAATCCACTAACAAATCTCTCTTCTCTCACTCTTGTTCCAAATTCAGTTCTGATACTGCTTCTAAGCTTAAAACAGTAAGTGATGGCCTATTTCCTTCTGCTTATAAATTTTGAAGACATACCACTGCCTTCAGAATAAATTCCTAAATCTCTGGCATGGCATTTGTGGCATGTACTGTGAGTTAGCCACCCACAAGCCATTTCTCTTCCATACCAGCAGAGTCCAGTTTAAGGTCTGGCCACAATGGGCCCAAACTAGGGGACAGACCGTGATTGCTCCAAGCCATCTACCATGATCTCATTCTTCTTTGGACTAAGAGTGAGCATATGACCCAGTTCTTGAGATACAAAGGAAAGTCTACTGGGGCTTTAGGGAAAGGCTACTTTCTTCCTGGAAAGAGAGAAGTATATAAAAAAGATGCCTGTTTTCTGTGTGATGCTTGAGACTGTGGCAGCTATCTTGTAGCTGAGAGGGGAGGCATTAAGGTCATTAACATCCCTGTTTGCCTGAGATTTTCTTTCTTTTAGCAATAAAAGTCGTAAATCCTGGGAAACCCCTCAGTGCCAGGATGACTGGGACAGTTGGTCACCCTGGTTGACCTGGAAATGTCACTGGTATTCTGAGCTAAAAAAAAAAATTAGGTGACCATATGGTGACCCTCACTGAGCTACTGACCAGCTCTGAGTTTGCCTTGCTCAAGTCCTCTTGTACGAGTTACCCAAAAGTCTTCTTCATGGTTTTCTAACTTGTAGCTGAACTTGCAGCTTGAATACATTAGAGGTCCTTCATCACATGGCCCAGTCTGCTTTTCAAATGCCATCTCCACCAACCCTCCCTCCTCCATACATACCCAGTGTCGATTACTCACTTCTCTCTGAGTTTACCATGGATCTGCTCACCTCTATGCCTTTGGTAATGCCATTTACTTTGCCTGAAATTCTTTCCCTTCTTTCATCAGTGAAAAGTTCCTAAACTTCCTCCAAGACCCCACTTACCAAGCTCTCTCCCTTTTGATGCCTTCTTCCACCCCGGCCCTTGTTTCCTCTTCTAAGCTCCCTTGGTTTTGGCAAGCAGAGAAACTCTTGACTTATGTGTCTCTCATCATACCCTTTGAGTGTTCCAAGAGCAGGGATTATATCTTACTCATTCAGTATCTATAATCTTAGTACTGCCACCCATACCATGCTTGCTTGGCGAATGAATAATAGTGTTTATGGGATAAATAATTACAAGGGATGAATATATTTATTTTAAGGAACCAGAGTCTCATGGAAAGTGCAAAGTATTGTCTTTCTTTTTCCAGTGGGCTCTGCCCAAGAAACATTCCCTGGAGAATTATTCATGTTGATATTCCCTTTCCTTTGAATTCACTCAACTCCTATATTGTTACTGAGCTCCCACTAGATGCCATGTACTTTTTAAAATATTGCTGGTAATTGCAGATGACGGGTTCCTATGTAACTCTTACCTCCCTAATAAAAGAGTAAGGAAAGTGGCTTCCATCTATTATGAAGGCCACTTGATTGCAGGTTCAGTGCCCTGAATGAAGTTTGGGCACCATAAGTATTGCCTGAGTACATGCAGTAAATGCTTTATTCTGCTATTACATCAAGAATGCCTTTGAGTGCAAGTAATAGAAAACTCTGCTAGCAATGATATGGCAGAGGGAGCTAGTTACCATTAAAGCTCTGGGTTCCTTTCCATAGTACAGAGTTGGGAAGCAACTTTCTCGGCAGAGACTCCATTACTCATTTGCCCTGCACTGAGGTAGCACCATGTTTCTACTGACAAACCGTTAGAATATGGACTGAAATGAGGTGTGTCACCTCCCAGCCAAGAAGGTTAAGAAAGCTTTACCCACATCTCATCTCCTTCAGCAGTGATCTTAGAAGGTCACAAGCTCAAGATGACAGCATCCCAAACTAGGAGGCTGAATCCCTGAATCACCAAATGAAGAACAATTTCCTGGAAATCGACCCATCTAAGAAAAGCCTCATTGGATTTTATGTGAGCAAGATACTGACAATTATTATGTTAAGACATGGAGATTTGGGATGTTATTTTTATAGCAGTTACTCTAGCCTGATACATATATGACCTTAACAAATAGGAGATCATTTTCTCACATAAGGAAATGCTTAAGGGTGGCCAGGATCTGGACTGCTATTTAAAGAAGACTTTAAGGTGTCAAACAATTCTTATGTTTTTTGTCTACATCCTTAGTCCCTTGCTTTTCATCTTGTGGCTGTTGCTGAGGGTCACCAGATGGTTACTGTTCCTCCAGGCCTTATATCATCACACCAGCAGGGAAGGAGCCAAAGGACTAGACTCTGGTTCTAATTCAGGTTGAAACTTCTAGCCAACTTTTTTTTGTGTCATCTGCCAGAACCAGATCATGTTGTCAACCGTAACTGCACTTTGTAGTGGCTTGTAAAGGGACTATTTGCCTTTTGCTGCTTCTCTAGATAAAGACAGTAGGGAAGGTAGTGGTTGGGGAAGGGATCTTTGGGGCCACCAATCAAGAGTACATGCCATAGCTTTTATTCTAATTTCCAACCATTTTATTTATAAAACTTAGCTGTTATGTTATAAGAACTCCTGTTAACAAGATAAGATTTATTGGCCAACCTGATAGTGGTAATAGTTTCAAGTTACTAAATCAATTTAGAATACAGATGGGCCCATTGCATTAATGTTTCAAAAGGGCAAATCCATGTAAAGCATATGATGGACATCAGAAAATACTCCCTTGTGAGTCAAGGCTGAGCTACAGGGAGTCCACAGGTCCCTTAAACTTCAGTGCAATAATGCCATCACCCACTCTCAACATGAACTTTTACTATCTTTGTACCTCCCTTTCTTCATACAATGGCTCCATTTTGCAGTTCCATTCCAATGGGCTCTGAACCAGGAGACCAAAAATTAACATAGATGATTCTCTTCCTTTATGGCTAAATTCAATGCCTCCTCCATGAAGCATCCTGATTCCCAGCAACCAAGTCATAACTCCTTCTGTGCTCCCTCAATGCAATTACATATTATTTTATAATAAATGGTTACTCATATATCTGACCTTCAAGTAAATTGTATACTCTTTAGTATAATGGTATATGTATATAAAATATAATGGAAAGGAGAGGGGACTCCTTTCTTTAATTCCCAGCAGTGCCTGACAAAGTGATTTCTAAATAGTAATTGCTGAATAAAAGACAATTGAATTGATTGATTAATCAACTCATCAGTCAATTATAAAATACAGAAAATAACGTGGTAAAATGCAGTGATTCTCCAATGTTTCTTTAACCAATGAGCCTTTTTCCCCCAACAAAATCTTTTATTAAAAAATATTTTATTTATTTATTTTTGTGAGAGAAAGAGCACAAGAAGGGGGAGGGACAGAAAGAGAAGCAGATCCCCAGCTGAGCAGGGACCCTGATGAGGGGCTCAATCCCAGGACCCTGAGATTGAAGGCAGATCATGACCTGGGATCACTATGTGAACTGAAGGCAGACGCTTAACTAACTGAGCCACCCAGGTCCCCCTTCCCAACAAATTCTTAAACCAAAGCTCCAAAGAAGAAGAGTAAGAGGAGGTGGAGCCCTTTGCTGGTTGAAGTGTGGAAGAGAATTTAGGTACCCAACTGAACCAGCCTGCACTTTCTGAGGCATCACTCTGAAGAGCACCCAGAGGGCTTCATGGACATAGTCTAGAAATATCCTATCAGGAAGCAGAGATCGGAGAGGTCTGGGGATATAGGCCTCAGCCTGTGTTTGGCTTCAGTTGAATTGTCAAAATATTGGTCTTGGCCTCAGTCTCCTTACCTGTAAAATATCAGGAAGGGAAAGTAGGTGACACCTGTGTGGCCCTTTTCCTCTTGCCTTTTCCTGGTCTTCTCTCTCTGGACTCTTTCCCAGCCCACCGCTCCCATGTGAGCCAGCGCTTCACGTGAAACTGATTTGCCACCTTTGGGCTAACAAGGTGGTATGCAAGTTCTCTTTTGGCTCTAACAGCCCCAAATTTTCATTAAAAAAAAAAAATCAGTTGCCCAACTTATGTTGTTGCTTTGTTTTTTAGTAACAACAGTAAACAAATGAAACCCTGAAGGTGTATGTCTAGAGACTTCCTCACTTCCAAAGAATATATCAAGAATGGCTAATTTAAGACTAACAAACAAACAAACAAAACTGAATTGTGTGATTTGAATTGAGTCCTTAACAAGGGACCTCTTTCGTAAATGTGACAGCTATGCCTTGCAAATACAGATATCTACTTTGAAGGGTCCTAAGCCTGAGGACATGGTGACAAGGCTGAAAGTTTTAAAAAACAGGGAAGGAAAACGTGGCTAATGATCGTTACCCTGGTGATGAAAATACCAGAGAAGACACACAGCTGTCTTCAAGTCTCTGAGGCCCTTGAGGTCTTGCAGAGCAGAGAATGGATTGTTTCCATTTGGTCTTCAAGAGAAGAACCAAGACTGAGGTGGCAGAGTGAGGACAGCAGAGATCGCAGACTGGTGTTCTGTGGGCCACATTCACCTCCCAGAGAATATTTTATGTGGCTAATGTAGTCTTTATAAAATCTTTGACATGAAGCTAACTTCGAAACCTTGATATTTTGCACAAAAATGAAGAGTACGATGGTCTCTTAGAAATTGGAGGGATGTGAAAACACCATCGTTTAGGTGAGTGACTGGGGCTGGTACCCCAGCATTTGGGGTGAGGGAGAGGCACTCCATACAGAGAGGTGACTACCGGTTCCTCTTCTTTCTGAAAAGTAAAATGTCATTGAACTTTATTTTTGGTTTCTTTTTTATTTTTGGCTTTATATTGGTTTCTTTTTAAAATTTTATTTTATTTTATTTTTTCAGTGTTCTAAGATCACTGTTTATGCCCTACACCCAATGCTGCATGCAATACGCACCCTCCTTAATGCCCACCACTGGGTGGGAGGATGGGTGAGCCTGGATTTTTTTTTTTAATGATTCAATTTCAATTTCTAATTTTAGTATTTAACAAAATAAAGTACAACCTCCTTTCAAGCGTGACAGTTGGCACTCCACATGAGTGAAGCCACCCCAGAGCCAAACACAGCCCTGGTTCTGGGAAATCTGGGCTCCCATTCCTGCAGGGCTGTCATCTGGAAGTGCTTTGGAAGGGCATGTCTTCTCCAGTGAACCACCATCCTCCCTGACTCCTTGTCTTTGAGGCCCACATCATCCATCTTACCTGCATCTCTACCTCTTCCCTCTCCTCCAGGGAAATTGATTAGGGGTTCATATAGGAAAAATGAATCATTAACTCTCTGAAGTTTTAAAAAGCGGAATAACCTTACAAATAGAAGCGTGAGTTTCCCCATCATCAGAGGCATTCCAGGAGAAGCAGAATCATCACCAGTGAAAGGGAAACCAATGTGGACCGGAAGTTGGTTTAGAAGATGCTCTGGGAGGCCCCCTTCCTCTACAAAGACGCAGTTCTGCAAACAGCCAGGAGCAGGAGCAAAGCAGGACTGGCTCAAGGAGTAGCGTGCCGAGAAAGGCTTGAGTGCTAAGAGAAAATAACTGGCAGGTCACGTCAAGGTTGGGTTCAAAGCCATCTGGCAACTTTCTCCAAAGCAGGAAGAAAAATTCTAGTGCACACTAGACTTGAAAAATAATCAGCATTTATTCCAGGAAAAATAATGTCTTCCATTTGCTCAGCGCCATGCGGTTTACACACTCACATGCATCATCGCGGTCCATCTCATGACTCTGTGATTGGAGAGCAGCAAAGGCATCAGTAAACCAATCGCACAGAAGAGGAACCTGGTACAGGGAAACCAAGTCTCTTACACTCAACAAAGAAGCCACAATCAGGTACTCCTTGGCTGTCACTCTCCCAGTTTTATCTCATGGCAGGAAACCACAGCCACAAAACCCAAGAAGGGCCTCTCAGGAGCATCAGCCCAACCTCCATTCCTCGTGAGCCACCGTCGGGGAGGAGAGCTGGCTGCTAGTCTGTAGAAGCAGGAGCAGTCAGGGCCACGGTCCGGTGGTCTTTCCACCGCCTCGCTTAGATCTTTCCCCAACAAAAGCCCGATTCTTCTTCTGTCGTGAAGAGGACAGACAGGTGGTCACCATCTTCCCAGAACAGCCCCTTGTAGACCTGAAGCCTGTTATTAAACTGACTCTCCATCTTTTTCATCTCCAGACAAAATAATTGACTTAACCTTTCTCCCCAGTGACGAACACCCTCTTGAGTATCAAACACCCTTTTCCTATAAATGGAGAATTCCAGAGTGCCCACTTAACAAACCGCTCTTCTTTAAAAGCTCAGCTTTCTGAAAGCAGTAGGGCTTTTAGCAAGGGAGTTCTTCAAGTAGCTCATTAGTGCTCTGAAAGGATCAGCAAGAAATACGATTAGACCTTTGACCCCAGCTCTGAGCCGGTGCTTTGAAGAGAAGGGAAGAGAGTGGCCAGGCCTTGAAATCAGGTCAGCTTGTTGCTCTCAATCCTCCACCTGGTGTAGGGGCCCCACCTGGCCCCCTTGGAAAGAGGAGAGTCAAGAGCTCTGGGCTCTCTTGGGAGCCCCTTCTGCCCTCTGGTGTCATCCTCCTTCCCATCCCCAAGTCCACTGCTGGCTGGACTTGGAGGAAATTACCCCTGCTTGATTATGATTCTTGGACCACAACCATGTTGCTTCTTTTTTCTCCACAGAAGGGACTTGAGGAGAGTTTCAGCTATGGTGACCCAAACTGTTTTCTCTGTCTGGCTTACGACAGTTTAACACCGACCTTCCTGAGCTTTCATTTCATGAAAGGGATAAACGTTACTCCACAAAAGGGAATAAACGTTACTCCACATTTGAGGGTTACTGTGAGGTTTACACAAAATAAACTGTCTCCAAGGCCTTTACCAACTACACCAGGCTTTACGAATGTACAGGAACGTTAACATCGCTGGCTTTGCCACTCTTCCGACGGTCTCCTAGCCAGCGCGTCCCCATGGGGGTGAGAGAGACAATGTCTCTGTTAAACCTGACCTGAACTAGGTCACAGGTGACAGGGGCGGGCAGAGGGGCCCAGGCCGGAGCTTCCTGCGTATCTCCCTTTTGTCCTTGCGCACCTGCCATCTCAGACATCTGACATCAGTGGGAATGAGCCTCTCTGAGGAATTGCTTTTGTCACTGCACCTGCCTGCTCCCATTTCTTTGCTGTGATCAGAGCCCGCGGCTCTTGACGGCTGTTCATAGTCTGAAGGCACAAAAGAAAGCCTCTCCCTGGGGCTCATTTGTTTCTACGCCAAGACGCCCCAGTGGCTGTTTATCCATAAATGGGGCATTTTGAGATGCACCCCCTGCCCTGACCCAACCAGCTTGCTCTTCTATCTCATGCCTTCTCCAAGTTCCTTGGAGCCTGATGTCTGAACCACAGGCTGCTTTATTATTTTGCTTCTTTAATTGCTTGGTCTGGAACTGGATGTTGCCCTTTGTGAAATAGTTAAGGAGGTTTCTATATTAATCTGTGTTGGACCGTTTGCAATTAAAAACAACCTCAGAATTTTTTTTTTATTGATAAACCAAACCATATATAAAAAGACATAATTTCGTAAATATAAACAAAGAAAGAAAAATCTATTCTTGCCTGTAGTAGACTGATTGTGTTATCAAATCCAATCCTATTCTTCCATCATATGACCTTGGAGTTTCTTGCATAAAAGCAGGGTAAATATCCCTATTCCGTGTGACTTGCTTTGGTTAAAAGAATGAGGGAGAAATCAGCGTGTGCCTAGGTCTCACGGGACCTTGTGTTTAAAGTCTTCATCGGCTTCTACCACTGCCAGGTGAAGATGTCTGAGCTAGTAGGTAGGTCCCCAGAAGGACCCGTGAAACTGAGCTGCCCCAGCTTATAGCCCCAGGCAAACTCTACCCCCTGAGCCCACTGTCTACCTGTGGGCACCTTCAAGAGCCCAGCTAATATCCTCCACCCTCACCCCAGATGACCCACAGCCACAGAAGTTATAATAAGAAATGACCGTTGTTTTAAGCCACTGGGTTTTAGGCTGGTTTGTGATATAGCAATTGCTAATTTAAAGATTGCCAACAACAAATCCCTGGACGGTTCAAAAGATTCATCTTTCCCTAAAATAAACTTAATGTTAAAAAAATGTAGGAAATACATGAAAATTTTCCCTTATTACAGAAAATTAATTCATTACAGAACACTTAGAATAAGAAAAAGAGAGAGAAAAAGAAGAAAAACAGCCTTTAATTCTGAGAAAATCAACATCTGTTAACATTTTAGTGTTTATAGTCTTTGAAAAGCCAAAATGGTTTTGTGACTAAGTTACTAAGTTTAAAAATAATAACAATAAATCACAAAGGAAAATATGAATAGATTTGAGTGAACAAAAATACAATATGTCTGTATATTTACAGAAAATACTAGAAAATCTAAAGCAAGAGAAATGGGAGCAAATATTTGGAAGACATATGCCCAAAGTGTCAGTCCCCTGGGGGCATAAAGAGTTCACATACACTGATAAGAGGAATGTGAAGTCCTAAAAGCTAGGTGGCCAAAAGACCCATAGTAACACTGACACAAAGAGATCTATAACTAATAAACATAAGTTGGGGAAATGCCCAACATTATAAGCAAATGATGAAATGTAAATTAAAATGACAATGGAGTCTTACTTTTGTCATGACAGTAGAGAAGCAATTTTATTATATTTTTTTATTAAGTTTAATTAGCCAACATATATAGTACATCTTTAGTTTTTGATGTAGTGTTCAATGACTCCTTAGTTGTGTATAACACCCAGTACTCATCAGATCATGTGCCCTCCTTAATGCCCATCACCCATTTACCCATCCCCCCACCACCCTCCCTTCTACAATCCTCAGTTTTTTCCCCCAAGTCCAGAGTCAATAGAGAAGCAATTTTAAATCACACTTAGGATAAGAAGTAGGAGTGATAAACACACGCATTTTTCGTGAAATGATAGGTCTATGAATGCTCAGGAAAATAAATATGGCTTACTAGCCTTAAAATATGCATGCTTTTGACCCAATTATTTCACTTATGGAAATCCATCCTAAAGGATAATTCAAAATACAGTCCAAGCTCTCTGCAATTGGCCAACAGTAAGGCCATCGATAAGCAGATCACGCTGTACACAGATGCCAGAATAGTGTGAAGCTATGAAACAGGAGGCTGAAGACATTTGAATACTGAGTTTATCTTTGTGTATGGTGTAAGAGAATGTTGAGTTTCATTCTTCTATACATAACTGTCCAATTTTACCAGCACCATTTATTGAAGACACTGTTTTTTTCCCACTGTATATTTTTTCCTGCTTTGTAAGATTATTTGACCATAGGGTTGAGGGTACATATCTGAGCTCTCTACTCTGTTCCACTGGTCTGTGTGTCTGTTTTTGTGCCAGTACCATGCTGTCTTGGTGATGACAGCTTTGTAGTAAAGTTTGAATTCAGGCAATGTGATGCCCCCAGCTTTTTCTTTTTCAACATTTTTTTGGTGAGTCAGGTTCTTTTCTGGTTCCATACAAATTTCAGGATTGTTTGTTCCAGCCCTTTGAAAAGTGCTGATGATGGTATTTTGATCGGGATGGTGTTGAAAGTATAGATTGCTCTGAGCAGCATAGACATTTTAACAATGTTTATTTTTCTGATCCATGAGCATGGAATGTTTTTCCATATTTTTGTGTCTTTTTCAATGTCTTTCATGAGTGTTCTGTAGTTCCTTGAGTAGAGATCCTTTACTTCTTTGGTTAGGTTTATTCCAAGACCCGCCCCCACCAAAAAGGCATTTGAATAACTGAGTAAAAATGTGACATTTAATATTAAGTGAAAAATCAGATTGCTAAATTATATATGCAATGTAATTACAATTGCGTGCAATAAAATCCTGAAAGAAATACACCAGAACGCACAGAGCAGATTGTTTTGCTTTGGATGATGCAACAGTAGCTGCCTTATTAGTTTCTATCTTTTTTTTTTTTTCACGTCCAACTTAAAAATGTTATCAGCTGAGTGCAGGCCTCACTTTGGCCCTTTGAGCATGTGCCTGAGAAGTGTGGCTTGTGGTGTTGTGGTCAGTAAAGGTCGGGGCACGTGCCAGCAAATTCCCCCTGCTCCACCCCCCCCCCCCCCACCCGCAACCCTGGACAATTCTTGCTCCATGACGCACACGTAACCTCACAACTGAATTATTTTCCTAAAAATATCTTCCACTTTGCTCCTGGATTGGGTGCCTGTCCCAGGGAGGGTCCTCTAGCAGCACAGACTAAGGTGGGGATTCTTGTGAAAAATGACTTATTGAGGGAGTGCTCTGGGGAAAAGGGAATGAGGGGAGAAGCAGGGGAGGGCGGGGGAGGGAAGCTAAGCAAGGATTCAGCCTGGTGCCTGGGAGCCCCAGAGCATGAGGAGCATGAATCCCGCTGGGCCCTGCAGTCTTCATCCCAGCCCCACCCCTGTCAGTGCTGGCATCTCCTGTATGGTGAGATCCACTCTCAGGAGGAGGAGGCAGTCTCCCTTCCAGCAGGGGAGGAGTGGCGGTCGGGGTCTGGGAGGGACACCAACCTCAATTCTGCAACATGTCTTTCTGACCTCCCTCTTTGCCCTTTTGGACCTGAACCATATTCAGGGCTGGACTTGCTTTGTTTCTTGGCTCCCCATCATCTGTTTCTGTCTCTCTAACTCAAAGTTTGACAATGCCAAAGTTTGGCATGGACAAAGCTGGTTCAACACCAATCAGCACAGTCAGTGCATTTGAAAGTATGGTCTCTGCTCACTACATCCTCTGACCAGAAAGTGGAGGCAGGGTGGGTCAGGGTCCCCAGCACTCATACTTGAACTTAAGGTATAGATCTTCTAGAGGCTATCATCACAGAGCCCAGGACCTCTCATCAGGAACATGATGGCAGCCATGTTGGTTAAACAGAGAGAATGGGGTAACATTACTTTCAAAAGCATGAGAGGAGTAGAAAAAAGCTGGTGACCCAGATCTACTAATCCTGCTGGTGAACTTTCCAGCCATCTGTTGTCCATTCCAGGAGGCACCATCTAATGATCTGTAAATATTTACTGAGGACCCAAAAGATCTGGGAGAAGAGAGTTTTCTGGTCAATCAGTCATGAGTAAAGGTGAAGTCATGATGTACACAGAGAATTCTGTAGACAGTGAGAGACGAAGCTGTCTGGGGAGTTGAGGATTCAGTCAACAGGAGAGACTGCTGGTGCAATCTCCTTAAAGCTTGGAAATTACCCTGCAGTTAGCTAGGAAGTTTTGATGAGTCTGTGTTTGAGACCATGTGGGACAAAGACTTACAATCTACAGTGTAAGTATGTTCCTAGGAATGTGTTTATCAATTTTTTAAAATCAGAATATTTCAGATGTATGTTTTAGGCTTTCAATATGGGATGGCCCTTTCTCTATTCCCTGACTACAGCAGGGTATGTGGTATTAGGTGATCTCATTAGGAAAATAGACCCCTAGTTTGGTGGAAAGCTATAAGAACTCTCTTATTTATTTTTGGATTTCAAACAACTCATAGTATATGTTTATTG
Organism: Meles meles; assembly: GCF_922984935.1. Lineage (NCBI taxonomy): Eukaryota > Metazoa > Chordata > Mammalia > Carnivora > Mustelidae > Meles > Meles meles. The sequence goes on along the minus strand of NC_060072.1, from coordinate 16,256,364 downwards.
AATGAACAAAAAGATGAATGAAATGAAGCATTGTTTTCTTTCAAGAACACTTCTGCTGGAAATTCCTTCAATGTCCAACTGTATTTTGCCCCACAGACCATCATGCCCACTCCTGCTCTTCTACCTTTCCTCCTCTGTGTTCCAACATGCTGAATCTGCTTGATGTTGTTGGTCTTGAGTTCTACAAGTCTAGTTACTGCTTGTCATGGCACGTAAGCCTATGATTGGGAGGGTAACTCACAAGGGTCTTTGCTGAGTCACAGGGCCCTGGACCTGCAATTTTCCAGACAGTTCTGTAACCATGGAAACTCTACAATTACTAATGCTATTAACGATGATACTGTTATTTATTTATTTATTTGAGAGAGAGAAAGAGAGGGATAGCAGGAGCAGAGAGAAAGTCAGAGGGACAAGCAGACTCCCACTGAGCTTCAATCCCAGGACCCTGAGATCATGACCTGAGCCAAAGTCAGACACTAACTGACTGAGCCATCCCTTTGAAGATACCGTTTATCCATCCTTTAATCTGTGACTAGCATTGTGCTAAGTAAGTGCTTCACTTGTATTTTCTCATTTTATTTTCCAACGATTTTCAAAGAAAAGTGTTACCATTATCCCTATTTTCCAGATAAGGAAACTGAGGCTCAGGTTTGGTGACTTGACCAAGGTCAAAGGCTACTCAGACAATGGATGGAGAGGATAGAGCAAACATTTGGGTTCTAGTGCAGGTGACTCTAGGGCTCAAGTCCCTAACTATTGGGTGACATCACGTTCTGCGACCATAAACCCTCACACTTACAGAAAGCCTGTCCTATCCCGGACAATGTGTACATGACTTGGTGTCAGTTATTTCCTTTAATCCTCCAAGGAAGCACACTAGGAGGGAGCTGCTGAATTGTGGAGTAGGAAGCAGCCAAAGGAGGATGTAGGAGAAAGCAGCAGATTGTCAGATACAAGGCGACTCCTGGGTCCCCAGAGGGAAATGAAACCAAAGGATGAGGGACTGATGGGGCCTGGAGCAAGTGTGGATGTGAAGCAGGGCATGAGCTGGACTGAATAGTTCAGGATGAGGATTGAGAAGGCGTGAGTGTGCACATGGAAGCTAAATGGATAGATTCCAAGGCCCAGGCAGCACCATCAACATGGGGAGCATCTCTGGTAGGCTCTGCCCCTCTCCTCTCAGGTCTGGCTGGATACCATATACCTTCACTGCTATTTCTTCACTTACATGAGACCATGCATTGAGGGGTCCTGGGTTAGAGCAGATCCAACATTGACTGGGGGTCCAAAGACCCTAAGTTTCCTTCTCGCCTCAGCTGTGGCATCTTTAGGAATTATTTCACGTCTCTGAACATTGGTTCTTCATTCATTAATGGAGAAAATATGACCTCCTGCATAGCAAGGTTGAGGGATGAAATGGGGTCCCACGTAGGAAGCATTTGGCCAATGTGCACTTAGACAGAATTTAATAAATACTAACTCCTTCTCCATATGTCCTGCTGAAACTCTCCTTTTTATTCTACCCTGTAGTTGTTTCATGAACTTAATTCTATGATTTCACCTAAATTGTGAATTCCTTCAGGGCAAGGACTGTCTTTTATCCTCTTATCCGTTCATCCACTCATTCATGCCATGTGTACCAGACGTTAAGCACAGTTTACCTACTTTTGATATTATGGCTTTGATCACTTGGTAAAAACAATGAATACTACGTGATCAATTTTTTAAAAACATATCCTTAACAGGCGATCCAAGTGGAAGGTTATGTCAAATTCAGTTTATACATCAGAAAAAATATTGTGGGAGAGAAACTACTGAGTGTGTGACATTGTCAAACATTGGGTCAGCATGCTGAACAGTTAAAAGGAACCATTCCCAGAAGGTTTTTCATTTCCCTCAGTGATTGAATACATTACCTTAACCTCCACCCTTGGCATCAATCATGTACACTTCACACATTTCAGAGGAATAAATTGTTCAATCAGTTTCATAGATCAGCTTTCCAAGTTTATAAATTAAAAAAATATTTTCCAATTATAAGAGCACTTCATGGTCACTTACAAAAAGGCTTTCAGTAAAAATAGGAAAAAAAAAAAAGAACATGCACTTAAAACATGTCGAATTTTTCCATGTAGAGGTGCCCATTGTTAGCACTTAGATATAACACCTTTGAGATTTTTGAACTGTCTGTGGGTGTATATTGCACATGCCTAAAATAGGATTATACTATGTAATATTGGGCTGTCTTTCATCATTCCAATTTCCACTTTGGGTTCCATCAAGGTGGACCCCATCTCTATTTGTTTATCAAAAAGAAGAGGAAGAAAGAATTTTCATATTAAACTGAAGTCAAGCACAGAGGTGTTTATGTGACTTGAGTTCTTAGCTAACACTGATACCAGTAAGTTATCTGTCCTCAGGCACAGAGAGATCGGTGTGTGGACTATAAAACTGCCCCCACATGTGGTTCCATTGCAAATACTATTTCCGTCACATCCTAATACAAAATTTTTCTCCTTCTCTCCTTTGTTCCTGGCACTTTCTCCTCTCTCGGCCTGCTAAGAGTCCCAAGGACATTGGTGGTGTCACCTCAAAGAGGGGTCAAGTCCGTAGTGATCCTTGCTCTGCAAGCGAGCCTGCCTGCTGCTCTTGAGCAGACACGTGCCATGGAGAGCCCAGCTGGGATGGGTGGCGTACTGTACAGAAGGAGCCAAGCCAAGGACATGGTGTTCTTCCTATAATCAAATCCCACTAAAAGGCGAATTCTTCAACACAAAAGTGTGAATAGGATGGTACTTTATCAAGAACTCCAGTTGGTTAAATTTAGAGACTAGAACATTCCAGTCTAATAATACGTTCTGGCTCTTGGCCCGCCACATCCTTTAGATGGGGGAACTGGAGGAGTGCTCATTCACTTTGGGCTGCCTCTTAGGGCTGACTCGGAGGCGGGCCACAAGCTTCTTTGCTTGCATTGGCCTGGGCAGGACTGGGTCCCTTAAAGAGACACTCAGCTTCCGGTATGTCTCTGGCTGTGAAAGCCAACTCGTGCTTGTTGGTGCATTTTCAGAGGTTGATTGTGCAAGATATATTGCTATTTTTGTAAATGGTTTGGCCTCTTCTGTCTGCCCAGGGCCCTGCTGTATCCATCCACCCCTTCTTTTGTTTGTAAGCCATTTGCAGGAGAGTCCTCAGAAAAGCCCATCCTCCCCTAAACCTTGTTGTTCATGCCGACAAGGAGTTTCCTCTGGTTATGTTAATCAACTCTACTGATGGATATTTTCAGGACATTTTGTAGGGTTTTCCTGGTTGTCCCCAAGGCTCATCTTCCCAGAGCTAGTCCTAGACCCCTCCATTGCTTAGTTGTTACAAGTCAACAAGTATTTCAGATGTGCCTTCTGTGGGCAGAATGCTCTGCTGGGTACCTGGAATGAGGGTAAGTAGAAGGCAGCCCAGGTCCCAAGGCTTAAAAAGTTGACCACGCCAAGCCCTTCCCACATCCCTCCCGCCTGAATTATTCACCCCTCCTACTTGCCCCTGACTGCAGTCCTTACTGATCATCTGCTCTAAGGTAGGCACTGCAGGCTTAGCACATAGCTATCCTGTCTCCAAACATCCCTGCAGTATGGGCAGAGTTAATCCCATTTTATAGATGAGCAAACTGGGCCTTTGAGTAGGAAAGCTCACCATGACTACATGATTAATAAGTATCAGAGCCAGATTCACACACGAGTGAGCTCACCCCAAAGCCCATGCTCTTTACCACTACGTTATATCTGAAGGTCCTTGTATTTGCCCCCAGGGACTTCCACAGCCTCAGAAATCAGGTGGCCATTGGGATGGTACATGCTCTATGCCTGCATACAGCATGATCACCTGCCCCTTGATAGCTTGACTCCTTATAAAATCTGGGTACCTTCATAGGATCATTGTCCAGTAAGGCTGGGTGAAGAGAAAATGGGGCCTGGCCATCCAGGCTGGAATGTACTAGAAGGTAGGGGTTGGTGGAGCGGGGGAATGCACATTTAACTTCCCACATTCCACACATTTGTGTCATCTGTCTTTTACCAACAAAATGTTACATTTGTTGTATGAGGGCAGCAGTTTAAAGCAGTGATTACATACCCAAGGCCCAGAGTCCAAATGCATGGGTCAAGTCCAAGTTCTACTACCTGTGCCAGTTACCGAAACCTGCTGAACCTCAGTGACCCTGTATCTGTAAGAACAACACTTATCTTGCAGTTGGTTGTGGGGATCAAGGCAAGGAATGTAAGACCTTCCATGCACTCTGGACACAAAGAACACACCTAATCACTTTTCCTATTTATTCTTCTTGTTGTTAGTAAGATTTCAAAACAATGAAGTTTAATGAATATTGGGATTTCAGAGCAGGGAGGCAGCTGGCCACTCCACTGGCCACAGAATCCTCTGGAAGCCAGCTGGGGGTAGCTGAAATTAAAACCAACGCTGCCTTTTCTGGCCCCCACACCCCCCAGCTTTTTCTCAGTCTTTCTCATTTTCTTGAAACCTCAGCCACCTGGGTAAGAGGACCGTGTGGGAGACAGAGATGGGAAAGAGGGACAGGCTGCAGGGATCCTAAGTTGAAAGGAGGCATGTTAAGGGGAAATGGGCTGTGCTGGTTGAGTCTGCAAAGCCAAGTCTCTTCTTGCAACTCCATGAAAGCTTCCGGGTCAGCTCATCAGCAGAATCACTGGTACTCCATTCAAGGTGGTGCGGGGTGGGGGCGATTTCCTGATGCTGTCATGAGTTCCCCGGATGAGAGCAGCTTCAGGAGAGCTGGAAATGGACAGTGGCCAGTTATTCACCCACAAGGCCAGGCCATTAGCCCTTTCGCAGGAGTGCTCTCTCTTGACCAGGGAACCGCAGAGAGGAAAATCTAATCGGATTGCTGCATTTCAAAATTTGCTCCACAGCGATACAAATAAATTCCAAATGTCCACATATTTGATCAATTTACCTTTATCCTTTAATCGAATAAGCCTCAGCCCTGCAATCAGAAAGAAAAATATTTTGCTAAGTGCTTCATTTCTTCAGTGATTCATCTAGCAGTGGTCTCAAAGATGACATGATGGGAATGAGGTATTTAATGCTGAAATAATTTTTATGACCACATCACAAGAGGCTGGAATGGCTTTTAAGGTACATCATATTTTAATCACAAGCACACAAAAAGCATACATTGCTGAAAAATTTCGGGGAAGTTTGGAACGGAATGCCAGAATCATAATACCATTATCAAGAAAGGGAGGGCTGCTTTTTTTTTTTTTTTCCAGTCCATAACTCCTTCTGTGTTGTTGGTTAGTCTGAAGGACTTGGAAGAAAAATGTTTTAGAAAGAAAGTTACAAAAAGTACATCCAAAAAGAGGTTTCAAATCAGCAGACGCCTAAGCAGCTAAAATGGGTAACCTCTTATCTTATGTGACTCATTAGCTAGAGAGAAGGTCTCCTTTGAAAAATCAGAAAGATTCCCAGAAGTCAAGGTCATCTGCAGCATCCAGGGATGTGCACATGGCCAGATGCACCCACTGGACTGATGAGCCCAGAAGTCAAGGTCATCTGCAGCATCCGGGGACGGTGCAATGGCCAGTGCTCCCACTGGCCTGCTCCAGCTCAGGCTCCCTCTCCTCGATGGAGGGTGTGACATAAAACCATCACTATGATCCTACTGCTAGGGCTCCAGTCACCTGCTCCCCAGCCAGTTGTTACTTAAGTCCAGGGAAACAGGAGGGAAAGGGAAGAGACAAGTAGGTCAAGGGACAAGGAGAAGGGTTTGAGAGGAAGAAGAGGGGCTCTGAAGAGTTTTTTAAGGATGCAGGATTCTGTGGTAGGAAGTAGAGCTTTGGAACCAGGCAAACTCGAATTCAGCTCCAGGATCTGCCATTTCTCAGTGGTGTTCCTTAACCTGTTGAGCTCCATCTTCTTGATCATAAAACCAGGGAAAATAGCTGGTGTGGTGGGTTGCCATGAGAATTGAGAGGATTTATATAAAGATTTTTAGAACACTGCCTGAAATATAATGGGTATACAACAAATATTAGTTTCCATATTTCCTCTTGCCCTCCAACTTCTTCAAAGATGAGAAAATAGAATTAAATAGAATGTGTCACTCCATTCAAATCTTGTCCCCCAATTTTGAAACCCCTCCATGGGGCACTATTGTTTACAGAATAAAGCCCTGGCTTCCTGGCAAAGCATCCTAGCTCTGCACAATCTGGCCCCAGGCTGGCATAATTAGCCATGCTTCCAGGCACATGACACCCCATCACTGCCAGATCACTCCACCCCCCACTTCTCCATGTTTACTTGTCTTGTTCTCAGCTTGGGATGCCTGTTTCTCCTACCTACTCGTAGAAATCCTACAACTCTCTCTTCCTTCTCCTCTCATTTATTGGGTGACGTACAGTGTGCCACACACTCTACTGGGGGACAGAAACAAAGAGAGAGAGAGATGACCAGCCCTGATCTGAGTGGGGTAGAGGTGGAGGAGATAGGTTTTTCAACAAAAGCTTTACAAAAGCAAGGGAGCAACAGATTCTTCTGGAAGAGACAAGAATGAAGGATCGCTACACAAAGGAGGCAAGCAGTTGACTTGGGCTACGAAGGTTGTGGAAGAGTGTTTCAGACACATCCCTCTCACGGTGAGGGATGATGGGAGAGGGATGGTGGGAGAAAAGGCAACAAAAACGACCCTATTACAAGGGAATGGAGATCCTAAACCATACTCTGTAGCTAGAGGGAGATAACATAGGGTAGAACAAACAGGAGGGAAAGGCTAGAGCTTGGACAGGTAGGGTAAGCAATGCCAAAGCACAGGACAGGGTACAGATCTCAGCCCACCACTTCATTGCATCTTGTGCAATGCCTTTACCTTTTTAAAGCTCCAGTTTGTTCTTCTGTAAAGTGGGAGTAAAACTAGCGCCTAGCCAGAAGGATGTGTGAGGGTAAAATAAGATGATCCCCGTAATGTTCTTGCAAAGACTCTGGCAACATAGGAAGTGGTGAGCAAGCACTAGTGATTCTCATTATTTTTTTTTAAAGTCTAACTAAAACGCCAGCTCCCATTCAGCCTTTCCCGACCCTCTGAGTCAACTCTTACTCCTCTGTCCTCATGCTTTCATGGTGTTTTCCTAGACCTCTGGCTAGCATTTATCTCATGGGCTTTTGTATGACACTGTATTTGTTTTTCTGCTTCTGTCTGTAACAGATGAAAACCTGTGTCTTGTTCATCTGTGACATCCTTTTCAGTAGGAGGCACAGTACTCTGGACATGGTGATTAATCACCGAGTGATTGTTGACTAGACAAATGAAACTTCTCATCAACAACTTAAAATGAATAACTTTAAGAAATATTAGAGCCAAGAGCCATCCTCTGATCCAGTGTTTTCCAAACTTTTTATAATCCCCAGCAAGAAAAGAATTGACATCAAGACCTAGTGTGTGTCTACATGTCTATTTATAGTTGGCAAGAACAAAAATTTCATTAAATAATAATGATCCTTACTACTGCAGTGCATCACAGCATGTTCTAATCTATCCTTTTTTAATCTTTTCACTTAGAAATTTAAATCTACAAAATTATTGTGAAGATATTCTAGAAAATTTCCATGTACCTCGCACCCAGTTTCCTCTATCATTAACATCTTATGTCAGTAGGATACATTTTTTTACAACTAATGAACCAATATTAACACGTTCTTAACTGAAGTCCATACTTTATTCAGATTCCTATAGTTTTTATCTAATGTTTTTATTTTCTGAGCCAGGACCCCATCTAGGATGCCACATTATGTTTAGTTGCTGTGTCTCCTTGGGCTCCTCTGGGCTGTGATGGATTCTCAGACTTTCCTTGTTTCTGATGACCTTCATGGTTTTTAAGAGTATTAGTCAGATATTCATAGAATGCCCCTCAATCAGGATTTGCCTGCTATTTTTTTCTCACCATTTGACTGGTTTTTCTCACCATTTGACTCTGGGTTTTGGGCAAGAGAGACCACAGAGACAACATGCTATTTTCATCACATCTTATCAAGGATATGTATTATCAATATGACTTATCAAAGTTGAACTTAACCTTTGTCATCTGGCTTGTCCATTTTCTCCATAGGATAGTTAGTATTTTCTTTCCCCTTTCCACACTTTATTCTTTGGAAGAAAGCCACTATGTGCAGCCCACACTTATGGAGTGGGAAATTATGCTCTATCACTTCAAGGATGGAGTAGCTACACAAATTATTTAGAATTCTTCTGCATAGGAGATATGTCTGTATTCCTCCACTGACTTATCTATTCAATCATTTATTTCTATCAGTATTGACTCATGGAATCTTTTTATACTTTGGGTTATAATGCAATCCTACTTACTTCCTTTATTATTTTGTGGCTCCAAACTACTGTGGATGAACTTCAATTCTCCTGTATACCTTGGACATATCTTTATTATTTATCATTGTGGGTTTTGTTTGTTTGTCTTTGAGTACTTTCTCATTTTCTGGCACTACAAGATGCTCTATGATCAGCTTACACATTTCCTACCACAGTCTCAGAATCAACCTTCTATCCAGAGAGCCCTGATTTCTTTCACTGAAGAATGGTATTAGAAACTAAGATTTGGTCATGAGGTGTGCTCATTGTCATCAGAGTGTTGTTTCTAGACCCTCTCAGCTGATAGAACAAGGAGATACACGTGTATATACTAACCAGTGTGGAAATGTATGTGTAGATGTTCTATGTGTAAACATCTGTACTTATAAAGAATTCTTGGTGCCTGGGTGGCTCAGTGGGTTAGGCCTCTGCCTTCAGCTCAGGTCATGATCTCAGGTCCTGGGATCGAGCCCTGCGTTGGGCTCTCTGCTCAGCAGGGAGCCTGCTTCCTCCCCTCTCTGCCTGCCTCTCTGCCTGCTTGTGATCTCCGTCTGTCTGTCAAGTAAATAAATAAAATCTTAAAAAAAAAAAGAATTCTTACTGACTTATCTGACTCTCATTCAGTGCTACGTGTAATCTTATCTGTAATCTTCTCGCTTATCTGTAATCTTCTACTCCAACAGTGAGAAACTTTGTTCCTGGCATCTGTCATCCACTTACTTAATTGTTCACTTCCAGTTTATGTGTATGGTGGTTTCAGTATCATTAGCTATACCAGTATGGGACTTAACTTTATCAACTACAGTACAGTTCTTATGTATTGTTCCCTTTGCCTTTAATCTTACGACCCACTCGGGGCGCCTGGGTGGCTCAGTGGGTTAAAGCCTCTGCCTTTCGCTCAGGTCATGATCCCAGGTCCTGGGGTCGAGCCCCGCATCGGGCTCTCTGCTTGGCAGGGAGCCTGCTTCCTCCTCTCTCTCTCTGCCTGCCTCTCTCCCTACTTGTGATCTCTATCTGTCAAATAAATAAATAAAATCTTTAAAAAAAAAATCTTACAAACACACTCATTTCTAGTTACTTAGTTTAGCACCTTTTCCTCATCCTCTTCATTGAGGTTTTTCATACATTTCTTACCCAGGGCTGCCACAAAGTTCTCGTCTGGAGGTTTCCATCACTGCTATCTTACTTCTGGTCCTAAAAAAATCACTCCTTTTTTTTTTTTTTACTACCTTGTTTGTGAAGGCCATCTTCCAAAAGCTTTCTGAGAAGCAAAAGACAAAAAGCTACATTTTGGTACAATGTCTTTATTCTAGGCTTACTTGTTTCATAGTGTGGTAGGCAGAATAATTATACCCCCAAAATGTCCACACCCTAATCTCCAGAATCTGTGAATATGTTACATAACACAAGAGGGAATTTACAGATGTCATGAAGATTATGGATCTTGAGATGGGGAAAATATTTCAGGCTATCCAGATGAGTGTCGTATAACCACATGAGTCCATAAAATCAGGGACTTTTTTCTAGTTGAAAAGGAGGTTGATGAGGCAGAGGTGAAATTGAAAAGATCTAAAGTGAGAAGGGCTTGGTGAAGCGATACTGGCTCTGAACACCAAGCATGAACCATGAACCATGAATCAAGGAATGCTGGCAGTCTCTTGAAGCTATCAATGACCCCCTCTGGTCAACAACCAGTGAAGAAGCAGGGATCTCTGTCCTAAAACTGACAGGAACTTAGTTCTGTCAATAATCTGAATGAGACTGGAAAAAAGTTCTTAATCTAGAGCTTTCAGAAAGGAAAACAACCTGGCCAACATTGAGATTTCAGCCTTGCGAGACCCAAGCCTGAATAACCAGTCAAGACAGTCATATTTCTGACCTCCAAAACTGTGAGGTAATAAATTTATATTGTTCTAAGATGCTGAGTTTGTGATGATTTGTTATGGCAGCAACAGAGAACTAATATGTCTTATTTAGATAGAAAACATCTAGATTGGAAATATTTTTCCCTTCAAACTTCAGAGGTATTATTGCCCTAGTATCTTCTAGCATCTAGTGTTGCTATTAAGAATTTCAATGCCATTCTCATTTATGTTCCTTTTTTAATGTGATCTGTTTTTCCTTTAGGAGTTTTCTTCCTATCTCATAATGATCTGAAATTTCATAACAATGTGTCTTTGTGTGAGTCTTTAATTCACTTTTTGGGATAGGCCCTGGGTAAAACTCTACAGTCTAGAAACTTGTTGTGCCAACTTCTGTTGCATGGATATCACCCAAAAATTTAGTTATGGTAGTGATTTTGTCTGGGTTCTGCCGGGAAGTTCTGATGATCTGGTCAGGCTCAGCTGATATAGGCTGGACTCAGCTGGATTCACCTCTCTGTGCATCTCATTCTCCCTTAGTGTAGCCTGTCTTGCTCATATGGTTAGCAGGAGTTAGCAGTGGAACCAAGAGCAAACATGGAAATACAGAGTTTCTCAAGGCCTAGACTCAGAACTTCTGCCACATTCTATTGTTTAAAGCAAGTCACAAACCCAACTGAGACTCAGGGGGTAGAGAAATAGATTCCACCTCCCAATAGGAGTATTGTGATGATTTCTGCATACCCACAAGACATTTTTCTATGTTGTTTCCTTAATAATTTCCTTTATCTTCTTCTCCTCTGTTGTATCTTTTTTGGACCTCCTTTCAGTAGACCATTGAACCTCCAGGTCTGATAGAATGAGTTCCTTATCTTTTCTCTCCTATTTTCTATCTCTTTGACTTTTTATATATTCTAGAAGATATCCCCGACTTTAATTTCCAAACTTTCTACTATTTTTTCATTCCAACTATCATAATTTTAATTTCCAAGAGCTCTATCTTATTTCTGTACATGTTATTTTTTAAACTAGCTTGTCCTTTTGTCATGGATGCAAAAACTTCTTGTATTTCTCTAAATGTTTTAGTATAGTGTTGTTTTATTTTAAAATTTCTCTCTGCTCCTTGAAAATGGGATTGTTCTCCCAAGTTCCTCTTGAATTTTTCTTGTGTTTCTGAATTTCATACTAAAGGAATTTCTTAAAGGTCTGGATATCATTATTTGCCTGTTCGTATTTAAGAATGAATGAATAGAGACACCTGAGTGGCTCAGTCAGTTAAATGTTTGCCTTCAGCTCAGGTCATGATCCCAGGGTCCTGGTGTCAACTTCTTCCTAGGAAGGGGAGAGGTCCCTGCTTAGCAGGGAGTCTACTTATCTCTCTCACTCTAACCCTCACTCCTGCTCATGTTCTCTCTCTCTCTCAAATAAATAAAATCTTTTTTGAAAAAAGAAAAAGAAAAGAATGAAGAATATAATACTGATTAAAAGCACTGCATGCATTTAACAAATGACATGGAGGACATTGGGAGATGGAGAGGAGAAGGAAGTCGAGGGAAATTGGAAGGGGAGGCAAACCATAAGAGACTATGGACTCTGAAAAAACAACCTGAGGGTTTTGAAGGGACGGGGTGGGAGGTTGGGGGAACCAGGTGGTGGGTAGTAGGGAGGGCACGTATTGCATGGAGCACTGGGTGTTGTGCAAAAACAATGAGTACTGTTTTGCTGAAAAAATTAATTAATTAATAATTAAAAAAAAGCACTGCATGCATGAACAGGATTTACCTTCTGATAGGCTTTTTAATATTTAGAGCCTATTTGTGCATTTGAGAGGGCCAAACATCAGTATACGTAGGTCATTTTTCTTGTATAGGTTGGTTTTTCCAAAGTCCTGCCTCCCTCAGGACCTTTGCACACACTTTTCTTTAATTGAAATATCCTCTTCTTCCTTCTGAACAATCTATTCAGTGCTTATGTGTACTTCCAATCTAAGTCAAAGTGTCACTTCATCAGGGAAGCCTTTTCTAATCCTCTAGACTTGTATTTCTTAGTACCAGTATTTATCCCAAATATAACATAAAATATTATTTTATGTAAATATCTAGTTAATCCCTTCCCAACTAGGCTACAAGCTTCATGGGTCCAAAGCCCTTATCTTTGTTGTAGTGCCTCAAGCACCCGACGTAGTACCTGGTACATAATAACTAGACAGTAAATCTGTGTTGAATAAACAAATGAACACATAAATAAAATGATTTTCCCAACTTATGTATTTCTTTTAGTAGGATAACTTAAAAAAAAAAAAGTCCTGTTACAGCTTCTTCCATGATTTTTCTCATTTTTTGAATCTTCCTCCTGCAGTCCCTCATGGAGCCTCACAAGGACTCTTAGAAGAACTCTTCTCTTCCAACTCACACTGACCACAGTAAATCCTGGTAAGCCAAAAGTCTGTAGACATTTTGTAAACAGCCTGAGTTCACGTGGGCTGCTTTTTTTAGGGAGGAGCCTGGGTTCGGCCTGCCCCAACATAAAATCCCATTAAAAACTGTTTAGCCAGGGGTGCCTGGGTGGCTCAGTGGGTTAAATTCTCTGCCTTTGGCTCAGGTCATGATCCCAGAATCATGGGATCAAGCCCCACATCGGGCTCTCTGCTCGGTGGGGAGCCTGCTTCCTCCTCCCTCTCTCTCTGCCTCTCTGCCTACTTGTGATCTCTGTGTCTGTCAAATAAATAAATAAAATCTTTAAAAAAAAATAAAACTGTTTAAGCCAGATGGAGGGTGCTGTGGCAACTGCTTGGAGAAACTGCCTCCTTGTCTCCAGTATTTACACCAGGGTCCTGGCATTGCAGGTGCCCCATCAAGTGCCCGAGTAACAGAATATGAAAAACTCCCTTTTGACAGATTTTGTCTTACCTGGCACCAATAAAACTTTTCCTACGTGCTGGAAATACAATAAAAATAAGTTTAAAACAAGTTCTTTAATTGCTATGGTGAATTCAAGAAGTACGCAAGCCTTATGGTCCATCTGCTTCAAAGGCTACACCTTCCTTATGATTAGAAGCCCATCAAAGCCAGCAATCTGAAGAAGGAGAATCTTCTTACCTACCCATTTCCCCAACCAGTCTTGGAAAAAACAAACAATCAGACAGACAATTTTGTCCAATCAAGACAAGGTACTTTGAAAATCTGACATTCAAAGAAGGCAAAGCTAAGAATAGTTCAGTCTGTGAGATTGCTCCAGAACCTTCTTTTAAGATAATGGCTATGAGAACTGAATGGGACTTGTGTCAAGCTTTTATTTTAACCTTGAGGAAACCAAGTCTCAGCAAAATTAGGCAACTTGCCCAAGGTCCCAGAGCTAGTGAGTTTTAGAGCCAAGAGTCAAATCTAGGCTCTTGAGAATTTGCACAAACTTACATTTAGGACAAATATTAGTTAAGGAATTCCATTTCTACTTAGCATGATGAAAACCCCAAGAGAATATTGATCCCACCATGACAGGGAAGAAAATGCTGAATAACTTATAAAATCATCACTTTTTTTGAGACTACCATAGAGCTGAGATTCCAATGTTACTCAGTAAACTACATTCCAATGAGAGGCAAACCCTTCTGAGGAGAGACAGGACACACGACCGCGTCACATTTGGTGGGACTTGGGAGAAAGTGGTAGCCGCTGTTCAAAGGAATGGGACTTAATCAGCTGAGATGTTAATAACTTCTTAAAGGCCAGCGTGAGCTAGCATGTGCATTTGGGAAAGCAAGGAGCCCAGACGCAGAGGGAGATGGGGCTTGTTTTCAAGCTCTACTCCACTGTGTTCTCACGAGAAACACGAGTGACAGGACAGAGGCTGGAGGGCCCAGAAGTGGCAGGAGGGGACAGACACAAAGCCTTGTTGCTTTCCCAGATCCTTCTCCTCAGAAAGGAAAGACTTAAGCTGCCAAGGGAAGAGCAACAAACCTCTTGTCCATAGGGCCCAGACATAAATCCACTGCTCTGGGACAGAGTGGAAGCAAAAACCCTCTGTCCTTGGGGGAAAAACTGGAAGTCTCCTTGGGTCCAGGATGCTGAACTGACAGCAAGCTGAAATTGGCTACAACTAGAGAAGAGTGTATTTGACTTTTTGGGCTGTGGTAACAAAGTGCCATGATCTGGACAGCTTCAGCAACAGAAATGTATTCTCCCACAGTTCTGGAAGCCCAAAGTCTGAAATCGAAGTGCCTGCAAGGTTGCTTCCTTCCGGAGGCTGGGAGAAGGAATATGACCCATGCCTCTGTCAGCTGAGTGGTTGCCAGAAATCCTTGGAGTTCCTTGGCTTTTAGATACATCCCTCCAGTCTCCGCCTCCTCAGTCACAGGGCTCTCTTCCCTCTGTGTGTGTTTCTCTGTCTCTGTATCTCCCTCTCTTTTCTCTTATAAAGACACTCATCATTGGTTTTAGGACCCACCAGAATCCAGTGCAGCCCCATCTTAACTGATTTTATCTACAAAGATTCTATATCCCAATAAGGTCCCATGTGGAGGTTCCAGGTGGACATAAATTGTGGGGGATTCTGTTCAGCTCAGTACCCAGGATAGGAAATTATTCCTGTCCAAGATCAACCACAGACCTAAGGCAGAGTTTGGCTGCCACAAAATGGAGGGACAAGGATGCTAAAAGGCCCTTCTCCCAAGACCCAGTCATGTGAGGCCTGAGAACGGCAGAGGCTGGGCAAGGGTGGCAGAGAAATCCCAGCTTCTACCAGAAACCTCATACAGAAGAAGGAGAAGCACTGGGAGGACCCAGGATGTTATGGACTGAATGCTTGTGTCCCCCCCCCAAATTCCTATGTCAAAGCCCTAAACCCGAGTATGGTTACATTTGGAACTGGGACCTTTAAAGAAGTAATTAAGGTTAAGTGAGACCATAAGGGGAGGGTGTCTCTGATTTGATAGGACTGGTTGGTGACCTTGTAAGAAGAGACATCAGAGCACTCTTGCTCTCTTTATCTCTCTCCCCCTCCCCCACCTACCCCCACTATCTTTCCAGTGCATTCACCAAGGAAAGACCACATAAAAACCAAGGAAAGACCACATAAAAACCAAGGAAAGACCACATAAAAACAGGTTGCCATCTGCAAGCCAAGGAAACAGTCTCTTCAGACACCTAACATGCCAGCACCTTGACCTTGAACTTCCAGTTGCCAAAATGGTGAGAAAATCAGTGTCTGATATTTAAGCCCCCCAGTCTATTATTATGGCGGCCAGAACAGACTGACACCAAGGCCCTCTGGACACAGGGGTAGAGGTTTGCTGGGAACCAGGGTAGAGCAGGGACCTGAGGAAGCCCTCCACGCAGGGCCATGGCCAGCCACAGGTAGCAGCCTCGCAGGGCGAATCTAGGCCCATAGCAGGGAGAGTAACCACAGCAACAAGAAAACCCAAACCCACTTTAACTCCCTGCTAGGTTAACCCAACGCCTCCCCGAGAGAGGAAGAGGTGTGTCCATGTCCGGGTATAAATACTCACTTCTAGCTTAGTGATACCTGATGACCACCCACTAAAGAAGAAACAGAGTGACTTTCTTGGTGCAGGGGAGGGAGAGGGTGGAGTGCAAGCAAGAAGGCACTTTGGGCAGCTACCTCTGCCATGCTACTTCCCATGACTCTCTACTTCATTTTGGGAGAATTTTGCTTTTTCACAGCAGGGCCAACTTTGATGGCTCCCTACTTAGCTGTCCCTTGAAAACACTTTATGAGTCAAATGAAAACCAGGAATCATGGACCAAGGGCGACTGGGGGAAAAGAGAGCCAAACACATTTATGTTTGTCCTTTCCCTGGCATTTTTGATATATCTCCAGTTTACTCAAATCTCCTTAGACTCACAGCTTTAGACGTCCGGTTTAACGCGAACCATTCAACACAGCCTTGCATGAATTATGAGTGATTTACAGAGATCATGGTAAGACTCTCAAGTGCAGGCACTGCTGGGATAGCCGAGGACTGACGTCATGTGAAAGTTTTCCAAGGAATCCTGACTGCAAAGGGCCCATTAGCCCAGTGAGGCTTTCTGCTGCATCTCCTCTTAATGGTGATTTTCCTAGAAAAGGCCGGAGCTCCTCACAGAAGTGGAGCTCCTGCTGTTCTCAGCAGAATAGTGAGTGTGAACCTCCTGCCTGCTGCTTCTCTCCTCTGCTCAGTCACAAGGAGGCGTGATTCCAGCGGTAGATCCTGAGTTCCTTTGGATGGCTAACATATATGGACTAGAAGGGCGTGGACCTGCTAGTCCAGAGACGTGTTCCATGTCTCTTAACTGTTCCAGCTCTTCAGAGGTAATAGACTTCAGTCTCAGCCCAGACTCTAGGGCCACACCATACTGGGTTCAAATCCCAGCCCTGCCACCTACTAGCTTTGCGACTCTGGATAGGTCACTTAACCACTCTGTGGATGACTCTAATGGATTAAAATAGGTAGAGAGATATAGATATGCCTCACCCAGAGCAGTGTCTGGCACATAGTATGTCCTATAAATTTCTATCAACTACCATTCTCACATACACTAAAACTTTTCCTTTCCTAAGTCCTGGTTCTTCACAACATAGAACCCTGAAGCAGCCTTCAAGACCTGCTCTGCCAAGTGACCCGAAACTCAGGAGCAGCATTCATTGGTCTTTTCTCTGTGCCCCCCATGGTATCCCTAGAAAGCCCTGCTGCCTAAGCCATCTGCCTCTTCCTCTAAACTGGAAGTTTCTGAAGGACAATGACTTTGCCTTGATTGATTATTCGGCCCAGTGCCTCAGTGGCACAGAGAGTGCTCACTAAAGTGCTTGGCATAGTTGAAGGAACAATGTCCATCACATACACAGAATGGGGAATTGGGGGAAAAGCACTCATCAGATGTCTAAGAAGTGCTAGACATTTAGCTCATTTCACTTATTCTGAAACATGTAATAATCATGTAAATGATGTACTTATTAAAGGTCTACTTATTAGCTGGTCTTTATGAGTAGATAAAATATAAGTGGTTTCTTATCCTGTATAACAAACCCCAATGTGTAAGTGGTTTAGAGTCTGACTCTGGAGACAGACTATCTTGGATCAGTGCCAAGGTCTAAACTGATTATGTCACTTAGAGAAAGTCACTTAACCTCTCTGTGTCTCCATAGGGATGATAATAGGTCAGTAGGATTATATTACGTGTATAGTTAATACACCAAAAGTACTAGTAGCAATGACCATGACCTGGTGAGTGCTCCATAAATGTTAGCCACACTATTCAATAGTGTTTGAAATTTTTCATGAAGTGATCTATGTACTGCAATAAAATTTTAGTAAATAAGATGTATAGCTGACGAAATTTCATGGGCCAGAAATCTCATGGGCCAGAGAAGAGAAAGAAGTCACAGAATATCTAATGGTGGGTAGAACATTGACCTTGAAATAAGAAAAACAGTACCCATCTTGCCACCTACTTTCTGGAATTCTCAACCCAGTCTTTCATGGATTGTGCAGATGACCATAGCTCATACACCTGGGAAGACAGAACTATGGAGGACATTGGTACATTGCAAATAGTGTATGTTATTAAACTACATTAGTGAGAGGAAATCAGAAAATCTCATTGCCCCATCTTTCAAAATATGGATTTTAAATATCTTTAGAGAAGTACAACTTCAAACTTCATTCCAAGGCATGCCTGACAAGTGAACTGCTCTTCATTATAACAGAGCAAAACACTGTCCCTAAATTCATGAACAAGACATATTTTTTCTATTATACTTTAATAGTTTGTAGAATGTTTCCACTGAAAATCTGATCCCCTTTCCCATCTGTATCAGTTATCTATCATCACAGTAATGCTGTGTAACACTTTCTCCAAAACACAGTGGTTTTATTATTGCTTGTGAGTCTGTGCATCAGCTGGGTGGTTCTTCTGGTCTTGGCTGGAACCACTCATGGTTTATAGTCAGCTGTGCATCAGTGCTGCTTATCTTGGCAGGGTTCTCTCACGTTTGGATGTTGACTGGCTGGTCTGTGATGGGCTTGGCCAGGATGAATGGGCTCTTCTCCATGTGTTTCTCAATCTTCTCCACCAGGCAAATCCAGACCTGTTCACATGCCAGTGGATGGTTCAAGAGAATGAGCAAAAGTGTTTTTTTTTTAGATTTTATTTATTTATTAACAGAGAGAGATCACAAGTAGGCACAGAGGCAGAGAGGAAGAGGAGCAGGTTTCCTGCTGAGCAGAGAGCCCGATGACGGGCTTGATCCCAGGACTCTGGGATCATGACCTGAGCTGAAGGCAGAGGCTTTAACCCACTGAGCCACTCAGGCACCCCGAACAAAAGTGTTTAAGCCCTCCTGAGACCTGGGCTTGGAAGTGGAACTCTAACCATCACGCATTCTATTGGCCAAAACAGGTTCCATGGACATCCTAGATACAAGACTCTGTCTTCTGATGGGAGAGGCTGCACAGTCACCTTGCAAACAAGGGGCATGGCTAGAGGACGGATAGAGAAGCGGGGCCATCATTGCAATCAATCTACCATAGGCTCCATGCTACTTGTTCAATTTTACAACTTTCTTCCTTGAGTGAGTTTCTCTCTTGGGGCAAATGTGATGCTCAAGATTGATCCAGTCTCATCATCTGCCTCCCTTCCCCATGAAGCCACAGTGTGTGAGAGTATGTCTAAGGTTCTCTTAAACAAGAGCTAGTTCCATTATCTTTAGAGCAAAACACAGAACAAGCGTTTTTATATTTACAAAAGTGAAACATTTTTCTTTTTGTGGACCCACCATTCATAGAAGAGAAAAATGGCAACCTGACAGGGTCAAATAAATATTCTTTGGTGGTGTGGTCATCTGTCTCATGGGTGTAGAGAAAGGATTAGGGGAGGGAAGGTCAGTCTCACAAACTGCACTCACAGCCCAGCCGTGCGAGAGGCCCCTCCTCTGTTTACTCCATCACTTTCTCACACTGCCCCATGAAGCCTGCTTGCTTGCTTGTCTGTCTCCCCATGTTCTTGTCTGCTTAGAAGGCACTGAATGTTTCTTATTCACTGCTGTACCCAAGGACCTAGAAAAGTACCTTATCCAAAGTAGACACTCATGTAACTGAATGAATGAATGAATGAATGAATGACAATTGATTCATAACCAGAAGGAGGACCAGGGATTGACCATGGGGCTGAGAGAAGAGCACTTGGGGCAGCAGAAAGGACTGTTATGAAGCCAGAATTATGAAAGCACATGCCATGAACTGTGATGTGGACCGAGGTGTCTGGCTCTAAGACTTGTGCTCTTATCTATGATGCTGTCTTTTCATGTACCATACAGTGATATGTAAAAATCGAGGTAAAGAACACCATGCTCTTAAACAGTGTCTGTTATAGAGAGAGAGTTTAGTAACATGTTTAGTGGTTTTGTTGCTTATTGTTGTTAGCTATAATATGGGGATATTAATGAACATATATATCTATATCAATCAAACTTTATATAAATATTTATTCTTTTTTAAAAGATTTTATTTATTTATTTGACAGAGAGAGATCACAAGTAGGCAGAGAGGCAGGCAGAGAGAGAGGGGAAAGCAGTCTCCCTGCTGAGCAGAGAGCCCGATGTGGGACTCAATCTCAGAACCCTGAGATCATGACCTGAGCTGAAAGTAGTGGCTTAACCCACTGAGCCACCCAGGAACCCTATTTATCCATTTTTAGAAAAGATTTATTTTATTTGGGGGGGAGGGATAGAAAGAAAGAATCTCTAAGCAGACTCCCCAGTAAGCGGGGAGCCAGATGTGGGACTTGATCTCATGAGACATGAGATCATTACCTGAGCCGAAACCAAGACTCAGACGCTCAACTGACCGAGCCACCCAGGTGCCCCTTATATAAATATTTATATAAACATCGATGTTTATGTATACATATAACTTATACGTATCATTAACTTGTAGGATTATTATGAAGCACAAATGAGCTAAGATATGTAAAGTATCTAACACAATGCCTGGACATTTAGAATGATCCCCAAATTACTTCTTTTCCATGTCCCAGAATTTATTATATTATTATTCTACCTCTGTATTTGTTTGGTAGATTACAACAGTCCCTTGAAGTCAAGCTAGGCTTTTTCTAACATGGACCTAAAAATTCATCCAGCCTCTACCAATTCCCCGGCTCCAAAGTCACTTCCACAGTCTGTGTTAATTACAGCAGTGGCCCCTTCTCAATCCCAACATCTATGTCTCTGCTCAGGCGCCATAACAAAGCACCACAGACTGGGGGCTCAGACAACAGAGTGATTTTCTCACAGTTCTGGAGCTAGAAGTCCGAGATCAAGGTGTCAGCAGGTTGTTTCTTCCCAAGGGCTCTCCCCTGGGCTTGTGGATGGTTGACTTCTCCTTGTGTCCTTACAGTCTTTCCTCTGTCTGTGTCCTAATCTCCTCTTCTTATAAGGTCACCTTATTGGATTAGGGCCACCCATATCACCTCATTTTAATGACCTCTTTAAAGGCTCTATCTCCAAATACATCACATTCTGAAGTCAGGACATCAACACGTGAATTCAGGGGAGACACAATTCAATCTAACTAGTTCTTATCAAAATTGTCCAGGAGAGAGACGCCTGGAGTCTAAAGCAAGAGAGTGGAGGAAAGAGATTCATTAATACACACAAAATCTGTTTTTACCCACTTCTAATAGCCCCCAGAACCTGTCTTCCCAAAATGCCCAAACTATTCCACTTGGTGGAAAGAAATAAAATCTGAGTCAGACCAGTTCTTTGGCTTTGTGTCTAGAAATGAACGACCTTGGGATTTTCTGAGGTCATTATTCATTTTTCACTGGTAGTGTTGGCATCAAAAGGACAGAAGCTGAAAGAAACATTATGAGTTTGGAACAAAGTGAAAAATGAAAACAGAAAAGGGTAAGAGTAAAAAGTAACCCATTTCTGCCCCCCCCCAAAGCAGCCAATGGACTCGAGAATTTCCAGCCTGGGCCTGGCCATCCCTGTCCCAAGAAAGGAAGATCCCGCGACCCCCTTCAGTAAAGTGCCAAATTACAGCAAAGAAGATTCTGGAGAAATGTGTGCATCTGTGTTATTGTGAAGACTGATGGAGAAACCCTCTTCTAAAGGACATTTTTCATGGGAAAACAGAGTGTGGTCTCGACAGAACTGTCTGTGCCTCAGGAGGGAGTATCTTTGCAACTTGAAGACAGCAGGTGGAAAACGGCCAGGAGGGGATGTTGCTCATCCAGCTGTCCTGATGGAGGTCAAGGGTGAAATGGAGGTGCCGAGGACAAGGCCGAGCAATCTATCTCTCTGAGGAGACTTCCCAGTGCCAGTCCAGGGCTGGCTGCTCCAGATGGAGGGTGCAGGGAGAGAAGAGACCCCACTAGTGTGAGCATTATGTGAGACGTTAGGGTCTGACGAATCTAAGGACTATCTAAGGAGAGGGTGGCGAGGTGTCTGCCATATGGACGTCAGCTCAGGCAACACTTGCTTTGAGGGAAATCTCCAGCCGCTTTCAAAACATCTCTGATGTAGCTGAAAGAGCACTGGGGTGGGAATCAGAAGCCCTAGGATGGGGTCCTGAATCTTCCTTCTACTACCTGAGTAATAGTAATACCTACTACTTCTTGATTCTTCCATGCCCCACTGCCCTCATTTAGGAAACGAAAATGGTTTTGCATGGCCTCTCCACCTCACAGAGTTGTAGAATTAAATCAAATGATGTACACGAAAGCATCTTGTTCAGTTCTAAAATGATGAGGAAGCCAGCTGGGCCTTGGAATCAGACAGACCCACGTTGAAAGGTGACTTTAGACACTGACCGGTTGGTGACCCTGAGCCAACTTTAAGGTTCACTTTCTTCCTTCATTTATTCATTTATTTGATAAATATGTTACAGAGACCCAACTACAGGCCAGATACCAAATGAGTGCAAAAGACCTAGAGTTCTCAGGTTCACAGAACTTTCTTATCTATAAAAAGAGAAAAGGAGGGGTGCCTGGGTGGCTCAGTCAGTTAAGTGGCTGCCTTCAGCTCAGGTCATGATCCCAAGGTCCTGGGATCAAGCCCCGCATCAGGCTCCCTGCTCAGTGGGAGGCCTGCTTCTCCCTCTCCCTCTGCCAGCCACTTAGCCTGCTAATGCTCTCTCTTTCTAACTCTCTGTCAAATAGATAAATACAATCTTTAAAAAAAAAAAAAGAAAAGGAAAGGAAAAAAATAGAGAAAAGTGATTAGCTGCCTTATCAGAGAAAAGATTCAAGTAAGAGTAAGTATCTGTAATGCTCCACTCACTATGGCTGGGAAGGGATGCTCTACAAATGTTCATCCCACCTTCTTTTCCTACACAAAAGCATTATCATCATTAATATAGGAA
Organism: Meles meles; assembly: GCF_922984935.1. Lineage (NCBI taxonomy): Eukaryota > Metazoa > Chordata > Mammalia > Carnivora > Mustelidae > Meles > Meles meles. The sequence goes on along the minus strand of NC_060072.1, from coordinate 16,233,764 downwards.
ATCTCTTTTGATGAAGGCCTTTTAAGAAAAAAAATGGAATATGATTACAGAAAGAGGCCAGTTTCACAAAATAAAAATTGGCGTGGGCATAATCCCATGCTGCTGAGGGGCTGGGGGAGAAATGATCTGGGAGTTTCTTTTAACTGAAGTCAAATTAATCAGAGTAACCTGCATGAGTCTACGCAACATAATGTAATTCTGTTTTGGAGGCTGAGATGGTATCTTTATGACTGGGTATCTGGAAGTGTGTACCTCGGCCCTGAAGCTAAGGATCCATCCTCCTTTCTGCCTTGCTCTCCCTCTCTTTATTCCTTTTTTAACATACATCCTCAGACATGTAAGCATACAAACACATGTGGGCATGCACACACACACAGACACAATGTACACGCACACACATCATTCCTAGGAGGCTAGTGTGTCCTCCTCATAAGACAACATGCCATGGGGCGCCTGGGTGGCTCAGTGGGTTGAAGCCTCTGCCTTTGGCTCAGGTCATGATCCCAGGGTCCTGGGATCGAACCCTGCATCGGGCTCTCTGCTCAGCAGGGAGCCTGCTTCCTCCTCTCTCTCTGCCTGCCTCTTTGCCTACTTGTGATCTCTGTCTATCAAGTAAATAAATAAAATATTTTTTTAAAAAAAGACACCATGCCATTTTCAGAAATATTTCTTATTTCTGCCACTCTCATAAATGTTTATGGAAGGGTGAAACAGACGAATGAATGAGTTAGCTCTTATGGGCCATGAACCAGCTCTGAAACATGCTTTTGGAAAAACAAACCAACAAGAGTCAATAAATATGAGCAACACTGCCTTCTCTCATCCCCAACCGAGAGTCATGATGCACAAGGCTTCTTAAGGCTCTGAGAAGTTCCTAGGAAAGAAACCTTTTTCTTCCCTTTCTGGTGATGTGTTTATCATGTAAGCCTGAAAGATTTTTTTTTTCCCTATATAGCTTTATTGGGGTATAACTGACATATAATGTGGTTTAAGTTTAAGGTGTATTCTGAGAAACCAGTTTCACTTTGTTAGTCCAGAGATGTCCCAGCTTATCGGAGCAAGGATGGCTCTTTTTTGTGTGTGTGCCTGTGCGGCAACACCCATTCATTCCACAGAGCCTATTGTTCTGAGAAAACCAGTTTGAGAACGATTGCACTAGCTGGTTAGGTAGTGTCAGGAGTCAAGACGCCAGCTGGGACTTGGCAACAGAAAATATTGGTGAGTCCGAAGATAGAGCTTGCCCTGCCTATCTCTGCAGGTAATGGAGGTCAATTCCAGCCAAGCCACCACTGAAAACTAGGCTCTGTTATAAGGACAGAGGAAGTCTCAGGAAACTCCAGGCCAGGGATCCAGTGGTACCTCAGAAAGTACTGGAACCAGAGAATGGAAGGTGGCAGGATCCTCTCAGTGTCCCATTCCTTCTCTCCTCCTTATATTAGCCTTGTTCCTTCTGTTCCTTCTGTCCCCTTTGCTCCTGCAGCTCGCAGAGCAGATGGAAGCTGCCTACTGCCAAGCTCAGAGCTCTACCTTGGCACTAAACGTTCAGGCCTGTCCCAGCCCACTCATCTGTAGTCATGAGGCAAGGTCACATTTTGTAAGATGGTTGCTGGGTCCCTTTCTTCTCAGGAGAGGGACACAGCTAGAGGGACACAGGCCTACTATACTCTCTTATATACAGTTGCCCGCTAATACTCCTAAACCCCGGCCATGCCTTTCAATGACCTTGGAGGCATTTTCAAAATCTCTGTCTTGGACTCCCCAGCAGAGATGCCAATACTGTATGTCTGGAGAGGGACATAGAAATCTGTATATTGGGGGCGCCTGGGTGGCTCAGTGGGTTAAGCCGCTGCCTTCGGCCCAGGTCATGATCTCAGGGTCCTGGGATCGAGCCCCACATCGGGCTCTCTGCTCAGCGGTGAGCCTGTTTCCCTCTCTCTCTCTCTGCCTGCCTCTCTGTCTACTTGTGATCTCTCTTTCTGGCAAATAAAAAAAAAAAAAATTAAAAAAAAAAAAGAAATCTGTATATTCTAAAAGTTCCTCTGATTTTGCCAGGATATTGCTTTAGAATAATCCATTTACTGTTGTGTCCTGGATATTTACACCATCCAGAGTTCTTAATCTTTGTTTTTTATTGTCCTTTCACCTGGGTTCCACTCTGTCATTTCTCAACCAATGGAAATATTTCTCATTTCTCGAGGCCCAGTTTCAATGCCACCTACTCCAGGAAGTTTCCCAGATTCTCTCTGCCAGTTGAAATCAATGTGCTAGTCCTTTGTTCTCTCACTGTGTTTTGCTATAATTCATTAGAAATGAATCCTTCTCTCCCACTACATAGGGAGCTGCGGAGGGCAAAATGTATTTTGAATAATATTTTTCTGATTATAAGTAGCATATACTTATGAAAAATTTGGAAAATTCAGATAACTGGAATAAGAATAAGAAAGAATAAGAAAATCCATCATTCCCCAAATCAGAAATAGCCAGTTCTAAGTTTAAGTTTGGGCATGTTCTCGCTAGTCTTTTTTCAATGGGCTATGTATGTATTTTCTTTTCACAATTGGAGTCATATATAATTTTCTACCCTGCTTTTCTTCTGTTGAATTTATACTGAAAACATTTCCTAATGTTGTTGTTTCTTCAAAAGCATTATTTGAATGGCTTGTGTAACATCCTGCTGCAAAATGTACCACTTTATTGACTCATCTCTTAATTGTTGGACATTTATATTAGCTTACATTTTTGCTCTTAAAAATAGCAAAGTGTGCTGGATATTTTTCATTTGTCTCTGCAGAGTCACTGTTCACCCTGGGCCCATATGGACTTTGTCGAAGAGCTCCTTTGCCTTTGGCTTTGCTTGGACTCAGAATGGGAAGTGCCAGCAAGAGACCAGAAGTGGTGAGGGGGGGTGGGGATACGGCATTTGTTCCTCTAGTTGGTCACATGGAGGCCCCCTCCAAGTAGCATCTCCCTCCAGGTTCTAGAAACCCCTCACTCCCTGCTTTTTTTCTTGGCCATCAACTGGCATCCATGAATTTCCATGGCTGGCCCCACAGTCCTGCTCTGTCTCTGGTCATGTCTCCACACACTGTCCAAACTTTGTAAGATGTTGTCTTTTTGTTTGTTTCACTCTTTGAATTAAACTGTCTTCTGATTACTCAGTTTGAGCGTGCTGTTTCTTGACAAGATCCTGATAGATATACATGGCAGCTGACATTTGTACCTAAATTTTTGACTACATTTGATTTTCCTCCTGGAGGTTGCAGATATTTTTTTTTTTATTTTTATAAATATGTTTACTTGTTCTTTTTTTTAAATTCTATTTTATTTTTTCAGTGTTCCAAGATTCATTGTTTATACACCACACCCAGCGCTCCATGCAATACCTGCCCTCCTTAATACCTACCACCAGGCTCACCTAACTCCCCATCCCTCTCCCTTCCAAAACCCTGTTTGTTTCTCAGAGTCCACAGTCTCTCATGGTTCATCTCCCCCTCTGATTTCCCCCAATTCGCTTTTCCTTTCCTTCTCCTAATGTCCTCCATATTATTCTTTATGCTCCACAAGTAAGTGAAACCCTGTGATAATTCCAGCTAAATTCTTAAAAGTGTATCAATGAATAGATGCAATTTATGGCACTTAATTTATATTGTTATGTTGCTTTTCCAAAATCAATTATGCCAAATTCTTCTCCTCCTGGTAGTGCTTGAGAACACTAAAAATTACCATTTGCAATCTTCTTTTTTTTAATTCTTTTTTTTTGTTCAGTCCACCACTGCATAGTACATCATTAGTTTTTATTAGTTCAATGATTCATTAGTTACATATAACACCCAGTGCTCATCATAGCATGTGCCCTCCTCAATACCCATCACCCTATTCTACCCTCCCTCCACTCCCCTCTCCTTTAAAACCCTCACATTGTTTCCCAGGGTCCATAGTTTCTCATTGTTGGCCTCCCTCTCTGATTTCTCCCCCTTCAGATTTCCCTCCCTTCCCCTATGTTCTTCCATACTCTTGGAACTCATATATGGAACATATATGAGTGAAACCATATGATAATTGTCTTTCCCTGCTTGACTTATTTCACTTAGCATAATCCCCTCTAGTTCCATCCATGTCTATGTAAATGGTGGGTATTCATTGTTTCTGATGGCTGAGTAATATTACATTGCATATATGTACCACATCTTCTTTATCCATTCACCTGTTGAAGAGCATCTTGGCCCCTTCCACAGTTTGGCTATTGTGGACATTGCTGCGATGAACATTGGTGTGCATGTGCCCCTTCTTTTCCCTACATCTGTATCTTTGGGGATAAATACTTAATAGTACAGTTGCTGAGTTGTAGGGTAGCTCTATTCTTAATATCTTGAGGACTCTCCATATTGTTTTCCAGACCAGCTTGCATACCCACCAATAGTGTAAGAGAGTTCCCTTTTCTCCACATCCTCACTAACAACTGGTGTTTCCTGTTTTGTTAATTTTTGTCATTCTAACTGGTGCAAGGTGGTATCTCATTGTGGCTTTGATTTGTATTTCCTGCTGCCTAGTGATGTTGGAATCTTTCATGTTTTAATCTGCATTTCGTTGATTACCAGAAAAGATTAATTTTTTCACATATTTTTATTTTTTATGAATACCAGGCCTAATTTGATCCTCTATCCCTTATAATATTTATCTATCTACCTAGAGTTATAATCATAAAAATTGCAACTGGTATTATCACTATTGCCAATATGGGCAATCAGATGAAAGACTGGACTGTTAGAAAATCAGAGATCAAAGAGAAGCTACAAACAGAAAAAGTAGAATAGCATCTATTAAACAAGATTGCTTAAAGACCACATGCATTTTTAGTCAATGGAGTCATAATTATATTATAAAGATAGTAACTAATAGTTATCAAATTCCTATTGTCTGCCAAGTGCTCTGCTGGGTGATTCGTATTTGTCAGTCGGTCAAACCCTTAACATATGCTCTGATTGATCAGTACGTTCACCAAACCATTTCTGGACAAGATTTCCAAAGCTCAACTCCCCCCCCCCCACCACCGAGTTTTATAAATGCTAGAAACTCAATCTTTCTTTCCAAAACAGTAATGAGACATGAGCTCCAACGTGACTCAGCCTTATGGATGCTGCAACATCCCTAACCTGTGGTTCCAAAGTTAGGCAAAAAAGGAAATGCTGAAATTCTACTAGACAGACATTCTGTTCTTGGATATTCCTGGTATGCTTTTATAAACACTGGGGGCTTGAATGATTTGCACAAACATCCGATAACATTTGCAATTTTGCTGCTTAAAGCAAAGTGTTGGAGATTCGTTGGTTGGAGAGAAGAGATTTTTAGAAAACAGCCATGTAGATGTTACTTCAAAATTCTCTTTCACAGCTTCTATTTTAGAATGAAGTGGAAAGATTTCCAGGGCAAGATGTGGCCAGTTGCAGAGGCTGGAAGCATGCCTCTCCTGAGATAAGCCAGCACTGCCAGGCTCACCTGGCCTCACTCTCCTTTTGACCTTGTTCGTCCTCTGAGTTCTCTCCTTCTAGGTCGACCCCCCACGTTTTCTGCACCTCAGTATTTTCCATTCTTAGAATATCGGACTCACTTTCCTTATTTTATGCTCCCTTCTTTTTCCATTTGGAGGGATACTAGCAAGCATGCAGTCAGTTCTTTCTGGGGTTTGATAGGGCAAAAACGTGGTAGTTTCGCAGAAGAACTGAATGCTATTTCTGAGCTCTGTGGCTTTGCGCAGATTTTTATTTCTGTAAAAGGTTGTGTTTTATGTATTATAGTCTTAGATTTCTGCTCCTTGCTGTGGGCAGCCAAGCCTCTGTTTTAATTTCATATTACTTTGGCTGGTAACGATGAGTCTGGAAGATAAAACAGCACTCCGAGACAATTCTCCCTTCCATTACGGCTCACACTGCCCCTGTTCATTTTCAGAAAGAGCTAAAATATTTAAAGTAACATAAAAGGAGGAGGAAAAAAAGCAATGTCCCAATGCCTTAGTCCCAGCTGATGCCAGCATCATTCTATAGGTGCGGTCATCCAGATGTTAGCTCCTCCAGATGTGCAAACTTATCCGCCCCAAGGCAGACCCACCTGTGCTCTATATGGGGAATGTGATGTATGTGAGGTCAGGTTGCTCACCTCCAAGTCATATAGTTAAATAAAAGATCCTTCAGCCACTGGGTGTTCTAAGCCCAGCTCCCCATCCCTATCAGGTCTGCAGATCACTCAGGCTTTGGGCTCCCAGAGGAAGGAGAAGAGACCATTTGTCCGAGGAAATGTCTGTAATACATGTTAAGTGGCCCGTGAGAGAGCCCTCTCATTTATTGGCTGAAACATGAAATGGAAAACATGTGCAGCTAGCACAGGGCCCCCAAAGACTCTTGCTTCTTCCCAGGAAATGGAGTGATGAAGGATGGAGCAAACACGTGAATTCAGGCAGCCCACATGCCTGGGTGTTTCACAATGCAAAAAGCATCTGTTGGGTGGAAATCCTGGGCATTGGGATTGGAATTTATAGAGACAGATTGACTTCTAGTCTCTAGCTGGGACTCTGTTCCTGCTGCTATGGGAATAGATTTTCCATGAAGCAAGTAGGAAACATTCCTCATTCAATTATGTGTTTATTGATGTATTTGATGCTCATTTGTTGAATGCCAGTGTCTGTGTTAGGGGCGGGGGACCTAAGATGAATAAAGCATGGACCCTACCTTTAAGGAACTCACTCATTAATGGGAAGAGAAAGATGGATAAGGGAATATTTATAAACTGAAAAGTCAGCGTGACTAAAGAAATGTACATCAGGATTCGGAAGGAAACTGACGGTGTCGCCATCTGTAAACCATAATGTTTGCTGCTTTGGTCCATCAAAGATCCATTTTCCCTTCTTTCTGATAACATTAAAAATAATTTGTATTTGGGTATTCATCTCACTCACATCCACCAGCTGTACCCTCAGCCCAGGAGTGGACCCTGAATGGCTATGGGCAAGCTCCCCATCCCAGGTCTCTCTGGCCAGATTCTGGCTCAGGGCATATAATCCAATTTAAGTGGATGTGATTCAAGAGGGAGTACTGGGAGCTTCTGAGAGAAAGGTCTAGATGCTTTTTTAAGAGAACTTCTGTGGAAGTCAGCCTTCTCTTTGCTAGATGGCTAAGGTCTCTGGGAACTTATTGTTCATGAGGGACTGTAGCCTTGTAATGGAGAAGACCCCATAAAAGGTAGACTAGAAATGACAAGTAATGAAGCTTAATGTTGGGGCTGCAAACATTGTCTAAATCCTATCCTACCACCTATCAGCTTCTCAGTTCAATACACTGATAAGTCCCTTCATTATCTTAACCACTATGGGTCAAGTCCTGCCTGGAAAGATCCAGAGTGTTTCAAAAAAGAAGTAGGAGTTTATATTAATAACAGTAACTAAAATTGTTGAGCACTTACCCACATGGCAGGTACTCTGCTAAATATTTTAGAAGTATGATTTTATCTAACACTCACAGTGATCATAGGAGATAGATTATTTTTACCCTTGTTTTACAGATTGTGAATCAAGGCTTAAAAAGGTTAAATGACTCACCCAAGGACAAAAAGAGCAAGTACTGAAGATTGTGATTATTGGTAGGACGTCAAATCAAATGAGGACTGACACATGTCCATTGGATTGAAGAATGTAAAGTGCACTGAAGGCCTTAGGAAAACATTTTGGGCAAATTCTGAGAGAAAAAATCAGGATAAGGTGGATAAAATTATGAATAAGAGCTAATGAAATGGAGATATTGGTGTGGACAACATTTTGAACATCAACAACAAATTAGTATCACCACAAATACTATGTCTACCTGAAAGTGTACATGAAAACTATGTTTCCATTCGAAACTTTTGTATTCCTGGCTAAGAGATATAAAGTCTGAGTCACAGATGGCAAATATATGCCATTACATATGTGCCATTACATTTCCCGTCCAAGCCGTGGGCAGGCATCACTAATCTATTAGAGCACGCCTTCCCACTGAGTTCAAATGTAGCCTCTGAGTCTTTGTCAGTGATGTTTCAGTTGCCACAACCAATTAACTGATTGGCATGTAAGCTAAAATCTACCTGACATCTACAGTCAATCTAACCAGAAAATAAGCTGGGATCCCTCCTCCTGTTGCGTGTTTTTAAGAGATACCTAGTCACTGTGCTCTTGCTCCTTTTCCTTGTCTTTAAATGAGAACCAGTCTTTTAATCCAATGATAGACAAAACTCTCACCAAACAAGTAGAGATACCTAGTCACTGTGCTCCTGCTCTTTTTCCTTGTCTCTAAATGAGAACCAGTCTTTTAATCCAATGATAGACAAAACTCTCACCAAACAAGTAGGCAAAGAGCACTAGAGGGACTGGCATGGCACTTGCCTCTTGGAAGCCATATTAACCACAAGCAAAGCAGGTAGGGCCGACGTGAGACATGAAAGGGTAAGGTGGTAAAGGTTACAATACAGAACCAATTATGAGAAAAAAAAAGATGAAAAGCACAGATAAGAGAATATGAGAGAGAAAACCTAGTAAGAAGGCTAAACACATGTTTAATTGAAGTCCCATAAGGGGAAAAAGAATAGAATAAGACAGACGCAATATTTGGAGATCTTACGGCTGAGAACTTTCCAAAATGATAAAATACCAATGTACAGATTTAAGAAGCTCAAACAAACTCAATGTATGATTTTTAAAAAGAAATCTAGAGACATCATAATAAAAGGTCAGGAATACATTTGGGGGGAAAAAAGATTACCTCCAAGGAATCAACAGTTAGACGAGCAGCCAACTCCTTGATAGCGACGATGAAAACCAGAGCAGAGCGGGTGATGATAACCTCGAAGGAACTGGATAAGCTCAACTGGAACTGAAAGAAAATCATGGTCAGCCAAGAATTCTCAACATTGGGAAATCATCCATAAAGCCATTTCACACCTAAACTAAGAGTTTGGACCAACAGACTTGCACTACCAAAAATACTCTGATGTGTATTATTCAGACAAGAGAACGATCCCATCAGGAAAGTTAAAGATGCAGGAAAACTAAGGAGTCACAAAAGTAATAAAAATGTGAGTAAATCTAAGAGAATATTTACAGTCATGACCAAGGGAGTATAAAGGAAAAATAGTAACATCTCATGAGGTTTAACATATATTTTTAGAGATGATTAAAATACAGAACAGTAGCATATAGGTTGAAAAGAAGTAAATGGAGTTTAAAGATCAAAATTCTTTGCATTGTTCGGAAGAAAGGTATCATTTAGATTAACAAGTTTTTAGTCATTAAGAACACAACTTGCATAAAAACGAAAGTCATTGAAAAGGCAAAGTTTATTTGTGAAGTTATTAGTTATGGTTGACTCTGAAACAGGATTATATGCATGGGCATGGTTGGTTGTGTTTTGTTTTTGCTTTTTTTTTAAAGCTTTTATTTATTTATGAGAGAGAGAGAGAATGAGAGAAAGAGAGAGAGAGAGCATGAGAGAGGGGAGGATCAGAGAAAGCAGCAGACTCTGCTAAGCAGGGAGACTGATGCAGAACTCGATCCTTGAACTCCAGGATCATGACTTAAGCCAAAGGCAGATGCTTACCCAACTTAGCCACCCAGGCACTCTTTGTTTTTGCTTCTTTATAATGTTTTGCAGTTTCCAACTTTCTACAATGAGTGTATAATCCTTTTATCAGTAGAAACCAATAAAATATTGAAAATACAAAGTATCATCCACAGTGGAAGAAAATAACCCAATTCTGTCACCTGCTAAAACCATAGTAAAAGACTTCCCCATGCTAAGAGGCACGTTAGACTCAAAGTCTGTGGTTTGTTCTCTCTTCTGACATTCAAATTTCATTCTGAGGAGTAAGAACAGTGGCCTATGTGATTGACAGAATCAGATCATTTCAATACCTGTTCAAAAATGAAACCTGTACTCTCACGCTGTTTCACATTCTTTCCCAACTTGGTGCAGCCACCGGGACTAGAAGCTTCAATTCTGTAAGAGCAAAAAATGTTCCATCCGAGTATGGAGGGCTCAGGAAGGTGGAGTGGAAACCATCTGTCACCAGAATTAGGGATCCCATTCCCACAGTGGGGACTGGAAGTGAGCCCTGCTGAGGGGCAGATGTGGGGCCAAGATGGCTATGTGGAGTGCTTGTGTTCAGCTCCAGTGTTTTAAACATGGCAGCAACTTATACATCATCCTGATGTTACAGACTTGTTCCGTCAGTCCTTGCCACCAGGTTCCTTGGCCATCCTGTCTTAAGCCACCACCTAAGTTGTATTGAGCAAGATGTTGTCACCAAACCAGGACCTTTGGACAAGATTACTCTTATGAGCACATGCCAGTGCCCTCCTTGCAATGAAGACTGGGATAAAGATTTGTGGGACAGATGCACCTCATATGCTATCTGGGGCAAAGCCAACTACTGTGACAATAGCCCTGCCAGCAACATAGTTATGGAACATGAGAGAACTTTGGCTTCAGGCATACACATTCCCAAGTCTCTGCCATATGTTCTGCCATAGAAAAATAATGGAAATGCGTCCTGAGTATCAATCTTGTGGGATGCCTAGCCCTAGAAGATTCTTGCTTCTTCCTGCTACCAGTAGGTTCTTCATTTTTCTCCTAATCTAATTAAAAATAAACTGACTTTGAAAAGAAGGAAAAGGGAGGGAAGCAGTGTCCCAGCCTGGAGATTTGCAGTTTGCTTCTGCCCCTCCGGTGTCCACCTGGAAAAATGTGTAGCACTACACATTCCCCCCACGCCATCACCCCCAGGTATCTTGAGTTTGAATCCCCGACCCCACAGCCAAAAGCTCTATGTTATCTTGGGGAAATTCACATAGGCCAGTGCCTTAGTTTCTGACTATGTAAGGGAATAGGAAGTAGGGCAGTGCTGAAAGTGACAATCCCCCTGAAGAATGTTGGGGAACTCCCTAACACTTTGCACAACTCTGAGATACTCAGTGTGAGCTGGGGTCAAACTCCACCAAAGGTCAGTCAAATGGACATTTGCCCAGTGACCTGGGGGTGGAGGAGGTGGGGAGCAGAATGGTGGCCTAAACTTTCCACACTTTTCACAAAGATGGATGGGAGCAGATGTGGCTCTGGCTCCTAGAAAAGGAACCCCAACTAATGTACTCACATCCTGAGGATTTGCCCAGCTTGTTCAGCAGACGCCATTGGAACTTGGGTGTGATGTTAAGAGCCAAATCCTAAATACCTTGATCCTTCTCCAATTCTACAGTACTGGGAAAACATCTTGAGTTTGCTGACCATGGGATCGCCTTCTACCCAAGAGGGACAGGCTCTGCTGTTCCCAGCTTCTTTCCATGTGGATGTGGGCGTGACATGTGCTCTTATAACAGCTCAGGCACCACAGATTCTACTCCTCTGACATTTAGTCAGAAGGGACCTTCAAGGTCATCCAGTGGTGCTTGACTTCCTTTCCATCATCCTCAGCAAATGGCCATGAGCCTTCTGTTTTAACACCTCCAGTAACAGGAAGCTCACTCCCTAAACTGGCAACCTGATTGCATATTTGGGGGGATTTGGGGGTTTTATTTTTCATGTCTCATGAGAGTCTTTCTTTGTAATGAACAGAAACTAACCTTCTTATAGTTCTTTTCTTTCTGGTCTTAGATAGAATGACCATATTATTTATTGTCTAAACCCAGATTTATGTTTGAGACTAAATAGGGGTGCTATTAATAATTATACCAGGACAAAGGAAATAAATTGGAACTCTCTTGGCAAAACAAGACTTAAGACTGCCCCTGTCTTTGGTTTACCCTAGGGATAACTAGAATAATTCAAGTTCCCCTTCCTTAAGAGTCATTCATATTTAAAAACACTTGAATTACCCCTGATCTTTTCTCCTCTAGAACGAATATGGGAGGCCGATTTCTTTAGTAGAAAGATCAGATAGGCTGAGGATAAGAAATAGCTAGGACTTTGGGGGGATATATTGGAAAGGACTAATTGTCTTGCAACATCCAATGTTATGTCCTGATATCCCAGAAAAGAAAGCAATTTATAACATTCTGAAGTGAAAAGTCTGTCAGAAGGACATGAGATCAGCCACATGAATTGTGAAACATAAATTGTGGTTTTATTTGTTCTGCAGAAGTATTAAAAAATTGCAAATTTGTCATGAGGCAGTATAGCGTGGCAGTGGTGGATGCCAAATTTTGTCTGCAGCTTGGGGCTGAGCTGGCTTCATCAGAATCTGGTGGGAAATGTATTAAAAATCAGATTCCTGGGCCTCATCTCAGAATCTCCAGAGGGACCTAGAGCCTTTGCATTCAGAAAAGCTCTGGAAGAAATTCTAATGGTGAGCCAAGTTTGAGACCCACCAGCAAAATGGTCAAGAACACCAACTTTGGTTCCATACATTCATTCATGCCACAAAAATTTATTAAAGACCTACTATGTGTCAGATACATTCTAGGCACAAGAAAAAAAAAACAGCAGTAGACCACAAACAACAACAACAACAACAAAACAAAAACAAAAACCAAGGCATAAAATTCAAACAAATTTGTAGTCAAGGTTTAGTCTGATACTACTATGTGACTTGACTTTTCAATGCCTCAGTTTCCACCTCTCTGAAACAAGGATAATATCTGCCTCATAGGGTTGTGATGTTTACATAAAGAGAGATGTGTAAAGTGCTTACCCCAGTGACTGGTCCACAGCAAGCACTCCATAAATGTTAGTTATGAAGACCGTACCATGTTGAGGGTGATGATGATGCCAAGGACAACGAGGATAAAGCCAAAAAAGGAAAAAAAGAAAGCTTATTAATTTCATCCCATGGTGACATGGAGAGACTAACTGGCATCACATCAGAGCTCTCAGTGGACGATGTAGCCTCTTCTTTTATTTTGCCTTTGGATGGTATTTCTTTATATTCCTTGGTCTCACGTATAAAATGAAGGACCTACATATGACAAATAAAGATTCAGTTCACCCACATCCATGTTTTATAAACCCCAATTCACTCAAACATGCCTCCAAAACCAGTGTCCGGGGATTTGACCACAGTCTGGCTTACTTCTAGACCATTCTAGTGGTTGATGTTTACCTTGTCATGAGGCCCCAGGGTTAAATGTATCACTTCAGGTGTGATCTGAATTAAAAAAGGTACAGTAAGAGAAATAACAAGGAGATAGAAATGGGGCCAAGGTATCATTTCCATCATTCCAGTCCTTGTACATAGCTAAGCTTCAGATTGGGTTCATGTATCCAATGATTGAGATAAGCAGTGGCTCGGGAAGAAGACAGACAGAGCAATAGAGGGAGTATGCAGATTCAGACCACCAGGGAGTGAGGCAAAGCCATAGAGGCAGAGGAGGCTGAGAAGCTGCCTATTTTTGCAGGCAACAGCTTTCACTCCTCCAAGGAGGTCAGCAGAGATTGTAATGAGAACATCTTGGCCAAGGCCATGATTCACTGTCCAAAACTAGGCTGGGCCCCTCACGCTGGGAGAATTTCACAGTTTTTCACATTATTCCCAAACCCCACTCCTCTTTTTAAGGGTGTCATTCAGCGTTTATTACAGAAAGGGTCCAAAGGCCTCCATTCATATATCCTAGGGGGCCCCGAGGCTTGGGAAGAGTAGCTGTGGTGATGGGGGCAGCCAGGAGCGGGGATAAAGGGCTGTTCTGGGAGAGATTAGCAGGAAAGCTCCTACGAGGGAAAGCTCAGCTCTTTCTGTTCACACAACCTTGGTTCAGAGCCCTGAAGAGAAGCAAACACTGAAATGCAATGGAAGAATCAGAAGTTGGAAGGAAGTGCTGCTGCCAAGAAGCCACTGGCTGGCTGCAGTACCACCGCATAAGCTGTGCAGTCTGGGCACTGCATAATTCCAGAGAGTGCCATTCACACAGATCCGGGATGGGTAGACAATTTCTGCCCAAATAATAAATAATTTGGCCTGGTGAGCCATTTGACCTCTGTTACAACTACTCAGCTTTGCTGTTAGAGCTAAGGTAGTTTGATAAAATATAGGACATCCTTGCATTTTCATGTAATGGGAAAGCAGCCATAGACAATATGTAAATGATTGTTCATGACTGCGCTCCAAGGAGACTTTATAAGAGCAGGCAGCGGGGCCGCTTTGATGATGATGTAAACAGCAGCCTCTGGGGCATTGTACTGCAGTCGTCCTTGCCCACAGTAGTCCCAACAAGAGAGCCCCATTTTCAGATAGCATGGCAAAGCAGAGCAGTAGCTTTCAGACACATCTGACCATAACCCCTGGAGTAAAGACACACATTTCATACCATGATCAAGCTTCACAAAGCCATACTTAACCTCACTTAGGGTGATATAATCTGAGATAGTCTATACTCTATTACTTTCTATTTATTTTTTTTAAATGTTGGCAGCAACCAATACAACTAATTTTGCAGTCTTCTAACGGGCCTCAATTCCTGCATTGCTGGACTTGGAGCCAGGAGATCTGTGTTTCAGGCTTAGATCTAACTCTTACCAGCAGTTATCTTTAGAATCACCTTACTTGAGAGTTTGCCTCTGGAAATGGGTATCATAATTATTTCAGACTGACTTTATAGAAGAAACATGAAGCAATTCAGTTCCTCAGGATGGGGTACTGACCACTGGTGGTTCATGGGATGGCTTTAGGTAGTGCACAGGTGTACATTGTAGGTACTACTCTATTCTTTATGAAAACACACATCAAATGCATAATGTTACCAGTGATACAGAGCTTCCTTTCAATTATTCAAAATAAATTATTTAAGTTTATTTATATTATTTATATTTAAATAAATTTCTTTAGATTAGGTTAGAGAAAAATATGACGCAAATAAGCATACCAGTTATATGTGAATGTGGTGGAATCTGTGCAGATGGGGAGTACGTGAATTCTGGGAAGTATGGAAATGATGTATGAGCAAGTACAATCTAAAATATGGCAGATGAGACATGGTGACCCCTTAGAGATCTGAGTTGAGTGTCTGAGTCACTACTGACTCCCTAGAACTGGATTGGCTTACAACAGTACTTGATAAGTGCTTATGATGGGTGTATGATGAATGGATGGTAAATAGATGGATGGATGCATGGATAGATGATGGATGGGGAAATGAGTGAAATAATCAAACCCTAACTTGTTGGTGTCCTTTTGAGGTCCTTGGGGTCCTAGTTTAAAGTTACAAAGGATGAGGCATAGTGTCAAAGGTGTCAGTGACTTCAGAGCCTGGGGGCAGGAAAGGGAAGCAGACATTCCTTCTCTGAGGTGTCATCTGGATGCCCAAACCCTCCACACTGCCACAGTTAGCAACTAAGCCATGGAAACACTAGGCTAAGACAGGAAACACTAAGCTGAGGCCAGCTGTTTTGCCCAATCAAAATGTCATCCCTGGACCTAGGCACTGGCAGCAAATACCTAGTAAAGCAAACATGAATGGAAATATCTAGAGCTATAAATGTTTGGAAATACTGACTTATGTAAGTCTGAACTTCTAGCATTTGCTGATGAGAAAGGCACATTTCAGGTGCCTCCCACAGGTGCAGAGGGCACCAGTGACCAACAGCAGCCTTGTGTCTAAACGATAAGGAAGTACAAGTACACTGGGCTGCCCCACACAGGTAGGAGCTCCCACCACAGGCCAAACGCTAATGAGGGCATTTCTGTTGGCCTTTGGCAGAGGGGGATGATAACTTACACATCCAAGGACATCCCTTATCATTCAAACTGTATTTCTCTTGTGACAAAATACTTTAAAAGACATCACAGGCTCAACTTATTTTTGCAATCCTGGGACAGAAATTTCTGCTTCTGCCTGCCAATTTCATGCTGAAAGATTTAAAGTGATACTGCTTCCATCTCTCCCTCATTTCTGTGCAAGGAAAGAATCAAAGGGAGTGCATACGGAGTGTGGTCTTCCTTGACAGAGTAACAGTGTGGAAACACAGCTAAGATCCAGCCTCTGGGCACAAATCCTGGATCCCTCCTTGCTAGCACATTCCCCCACCTCTCTGTGCATCTGTTTCCACCTTTGTAAAGTGGGACTAACATCCACAGGGCTGTTGTGAGAATTAAATGAGTTAACAAAGGCAGAGCCTTTAGAAACATTCCTGGAACATAGTAGGCACTCATCAGTGTTACTTATGCTATGTTCTTATTCTGTATCAGAAAGGTTCACTTTGAGAATATCCTTAATTCCTGAAAAATTAGGAATTATTCCAAGTTTTGAGAGTATATCATTAAACATCAAAGGTTACGTGAGTTACCAAGGTCTGGCAAACAGAAGCAGGACACAAATTAGACTTGATACCAAATTCCTTGTCTTCCTTTCTTTCCTATCATCCCACGTTACTGTGCTAACCTAAATCAGCCATTAAAAGTCATTTCCTGGGGGTGCCTGGGTGGCTCAGTGGGTTAAAGCCTCTGCCTTCGGCTCAGGTCATGATCCCAGGGTCCTGGATTGAGTCCTGCATCAGGCTATCTGCTCAGCAGGGAGCCTGTTTCCTCCTCTCTCTACCTACTTGTGATCTCTCTCTGTCAAATAAATAAGAAAATCTTTAAAAAAAAAAAGTCCTTTCCTTAAAGTGTTAATGCCACTTGGTTTATATTTTCAACTTTTTCAATCTAACAATAGATTAAACTCTTTCCTTTTTCCCTATTAATTATTTTTTGTCCAATGGAGAATGTGTGTGAGCAAATGCATGTGTGTGTGTGTGTGTTGGGTTGAAAAGAGTGGCCAAAATCTGACTCAGATGATCTTGAAGGTGAACCTGCTTTCATCTTCCTTCTGTGAGACTCAGTGTTGAGGGTATGTGGAAGAGACATCATCCACAGTGGCTCCTGCTGGCAGGGACCCCTAGTCCCCTGGGAAGACTATCCAGAGGGCTGGGGCTGCTGAGTGTGGCTGGGGAAATGGGAGCCTGCTTTTGGTTCCAACTCCTTCCAGGATTTATTCTGAGCATAAAACATCTTACCCTCTGAGGGACTACAGCATAGAGAAGGAATAGGCAGAAATGAAGGAGAAAAAGGAAAGAACTTTAAGGGAGGTTTTCCCCACAGTCTGTGATTTCCCCTGAAGAAGAACATGGGGAGCACAGCATGAACAAGGGGAGGTGAGTGGAGCCTAGAGCAAAGTAGAAGAAAGCAGCCCCAAAGAATGGGAGAAAGAAATGCTGGGAGATTTCAAGGGCCATTTATGAAGGAAGGAAGGAAGGAAGGAAGGGAGGGAGGGAGGAAGGAAGGAAGGAAGGAAGGAAGGAAAGAAGGGAGAAAGAAAGAAAGGAAGGAAGGGAGGGAGGAAGGAATGCTGCCTCAGTCTTCAGACCCTCCATGATCATTCTTAGACAAGCAGCTTCCAGTATGAAACATCAGCTGTGGTCCCCAGGACTCCTCCGAGAGCAGATGGTTTGTTCATGCAGTTCTGCACGCTTTTTTTCAGCCACCAAATAAACCCACATTGAGCAGAGACTGTGGATGGTGAGCCGGGAACTTCAGGAGGCTCTGAAGACTCCTCAATGCTAGAAGAAAACAGTATCCCTGCTCCCATGAACCTACTGTCTCATGGGGAAGACAAACAATACACACAAAGCCAGGCATGCTGATCAATAAGGAAGGAACAGAGTATGAGCAGAGAGAGTAACAAGAGTAACAAGGCACCCCTTTGGGGGTAGGATTTGGAGAAGGCCTTATGGGGAGCAGGATGGAGAGAGTTGTGGGAGGGAGGGAACTGTGCATGTGGAGGGGCAGAGAGAAAGGAGTCAGCCTGAAGTGCCCCAGCGAGGGAGAGCAAAGCAAGTTGGGATCATTCAAGGGGCAGGAGGGCCTGGCAGAATTTGGATTGTATTCTGAGGGTCTGTGGAAGTCAACGTGGGCCTTGGCTTTGTACCTGAGAGAACTTTCTTCCCAGCAATGTACAAGCTGCATATTTTTAAATTATGTTGTTAGCCACTGTAACGTACATAATTAGTCCTTGATGCAGTGTTCAGTGATTCAGTAGTTAAGTATAACATTAGCTTAAGGTAATATCTTTGCAATGCCTACACTTGGGGGATGGCTGGGGATCAAGGGTCATCCTAAGCACATTTTTCTCTTAAGAGAGGCTCACTGCCTTGGCTGACATCAAAGCCACTGGGGAGCTTTGTAAACATTCAGATGGATGCCAGGGCTCCACCCCAGGCCTCCCACACCAGAGTCCCTGGGGGTGGGGTGGGGGTGTCAAGGCCCAGATGATCTTGCTGCCTGGTCAGGGCAGAACACCCCTGCCTTACAGAGTTCCAACTTACACCCTCAGCCTCAGAAAACTCTGGTCACACCAGAGACCACATCAAAGATGGTGCCCAATGAATGGTTTTCCTTCTGTTGATAATGACTCAACCAAAGCATTTCTCCCCTACCCCATTTACCTGCCTCAGGGTTCTTAGGAAAGTAAACCTGTCCATTTGTCAATATTTACTCTGTCTGCTGCCCTCAACAGAAGAAGGGAAAACTGTTTTCCCTGTCGAAAGAGTGTTTATACAAAGGATTTGTAAGCTTTCTCAGAGCTATGGAAAATCAATCACCCTCAGTTAACCTGTGCCCTTAATGAGGTGATAGGTTTTCTCACAATCTTACCCATCAGGGATGACAATACTTGGTTTGTCAACTGAAGAGAATTCAGGTTGAAAAGGATTTTGCCCAGAACGCAGATGGTGGAAGTGTGGCCCAGTCTGACAGGGTGAAGCCTGCCCAGCTGATTCTGGGGGACAGTGCTTATGGGGCTCTGTCTGGGACCCAGTCAGGAAGGACTGGCAAATGTAAGGATTCTTATAAGAAGCCAATATCCTTTGATACTCAGATAGCTCACCAGCCCATTGCATTTGCTCCAGTCAATGGTACGCCCCGTGTTACCCCCATTCGATCTGGCTTCAGCAGACTCAGACACAACCACGTGGTTTTGGACATTCTGGCCACCTGGGACAGACACACTGAAAAGCCATTTGGTGGGCTCTGAAGGAAAAACAAATCTGATCACTGCCTTTATCACTCAGGAGAGCCCTGGGGTTTCATGGGTCAGTTGGGGGGCAAAAAGGCACATCTGAGAAAGAGTTTCATGGACCACATACTCTTCACCAAAAGTGCAGCCCAGACATGACACTCTGTTCCCAATCTGTGCCCAGTACTGAGCCGGACACAGAGAAGTAGACCAAGGCTCTAAAACATCAGACAACTCATAGTCATGACCTTTGGAGGGACTCAAACTCCTCACAAGATGAAAAAAATAATCTGAGTGAAGCCAGGTCTCAGTGGGGAAATGAGCAGGGGTGGGGAGAAGGGAAGACAGATGTCTTTTAAGGCATACCTGACAACATGCCTATAAGAGCACTACAAATTGTAACTCATTGAACTTTCCCAACTCAACACCCTGAGTTAAGTCCTATTATCTTTCAAATAGGGACAATACTAGGACTCACCCCAAGGATTGGACTTCCATGGAATCTCAATAAAATAGTTCCTGAAATGTGCTTCGAATAGACCTAGCATGTAGTATGTGCTCAATAAGTGTGACTGACTTATCATCACCATCACCATCATCATCATCATCATCATCACTTTTACTATCCTCATTTTACAGATGAGCAAACTGAGGCTTAAAGAGATTATGGGATGAGCCTGAGGACATGGGCAGCGAACAACTGCCAGCAGCAAAAGCTACGCCTGCCCAGCTCTAGAGACTGAAGTCTCCTCTGCCAGTCTATAAAAGTCCTGCTCTGTACAAATGGTGTGGTGTGAAGACCTTTCTTCCTTTCTGTAGTGTCTGTGGGCCTGTGTGGGAGCTGTTCTTGGAACTTTGGCTGGACGGTACTGCCATCCTGACGCTGTTCCAGTCTGCCTCCCACAAGGATTCCCAACCTGTCCTGATCTCTGGAAACAGGTGGCCCTGCTCTGGGCATCAGGCATGTCCTGGTCCCTGTTCTCCCAGACCCGCTTGGGCTGCCTATAGTGGGAGACTTTCCATGTCCTCCCCCAGAGGTCCTTTGCTTGGAGATGCAAGGGTACAGGGATCCCTCCACTCCTGAAACTTGGGTTATCTTCCTTCCTAAGCTTATTGAGCTGGCCCCTGGCTGGCCCCCCAGAGAGACACAGTGACCCTTCCTCTGAGAAGTCCCTTTGTGAGGGGACCTGCTTCAGTTGCTTACCACTCAGTCCTCCAATAATGTGAAGCTACGTGTTAGCTCTCATGTTGCTGCTGTAACAAAATTGCCACAAACTCAGTGGCTTCAAACCACATACATCGTTCTTGACTGCCATGGAGGCTGAAGTCCCACAGGCACCTTATAGGGCAGGGCTGATTCCACTAGACACTGCAGGGGAGAATCGATTTCTGGCCTCTGCCAGCTTCTAGAGGCTGCCTGCATTCCTTGGTTCATGGCCACATCACTGCAGTCTGCCTCCATCACCACCTCCCCTCTGACTGACCCTCCTGCCTCCCTCTTATAAGGAAATCTATGGTTACATTAGACCCATACTGATAATCTAGAATCATCTCTCTACCTCAAGATCCTTAACTTTATCAGGTCTGCAAAGTTCCTTTTACTATGCAAGGTGACATCCATAGGTTCTGAGTATTAGATGTGGACATTGCTGGGGGCTGTGATTCAACCCACAACAGCTGGGCTTCTGGGTTTTCCTCACTACTCCTTCAGCAAGCTGACACCTCACTGCACTCCAGCCAGGCCAAGGCATGGCTTCCATGGCTCGGGAACAGCTGGACCTCTTTACTTGAGTGCCATGTTCATTAGCTTCTTGGGCATATGAATTACGATGCATTTGGCTCCCTCCCCAGTGCCCAGCACATAACAATTGCCAACATTTATTATATGCCAGGCTCCATCCTGAGCACCATCAAAATATGATCAATGCTAATGCTGTCAACAACTCTATGACTAGGCACTATTATCTTATCACAGCTGGGAAAGTTGAGGTTACTTACCTTGGCCAGTCACACAGCTAGTGAGTAAGTGCCATCATGGGCAGCCTGACTCCTGAGTTCCCCTCATAACCACTGTCCCACTTGGCCTCCCAAATAGCCGCCCTCAACAAGCCCCTACTGAAAGGTACAGGAGGCAGACAGGGGCACCTAGGGCTGCACAGTCAGGAGACTAAAGTCTTCAGTGTCATGTGTGAGTGGTCCTTTCATTAAAAAGAGCTGGAAGGAAGGGACCACAGGTTCTATGTTTGACTCTACCAGGCACATACTCCATGCACTTAGGGGAGGCTGGAGCCTCAGAGGCTTCCATGACCGGGTCAGACATATTTTCCTGAAGGCTGTTCCTCAACTCCTGGGCTCCTCATGAAGAAACACACCTGTCTGTTTTTTGCTATCATATCTCAAGTTTAAGACAGTCCCTTCCCAGAGCAGGTATTTGATTGATACATTTTTGAATCATAAATGAATTAAAGGTAAACTAGATACCCATTTTGTCTAAATCACAAATGGTCAGATGTTAAAAGACAGTATTCAGCAAGAGCCAAGCGTCAGGGCAGACTATGACCACCAAAGAATAGAAGTTTGAAGTGTCTTAGTCTGTTCCCCCAGCAAGCAGGACCTGAGGCGAAGGTCCATATGAAGATGCCATTGCACTGGGACCACTTCTGGGCATAGGGGTGAAGGGAAGGGCAATGAGGCAGGAAAAGAGGGGCATTAATATTCTGTTGCTGTGTTACAATTTACCCCAAACTCAGTGGCTTAAAACAATGGACACTATTGTCTCACACAGTTTCTGTGAGTTGGGAGTCCAGGAGCAGCTTTGCCTAGTAGCTCTGCAAAGATCTCTCAGAATGTCTGCACACCGTCAGCTGGGGCTCCAAGATTTCCAGGCTCACCAACAGATCTGCTGTCAGGAGACCTCAGTCCTGGCCACAGGGATGTCTCTATGGGGCTGCTCCTGTGTCATGGCAGCCAACTTCCCCCGGAGTCTGTGATCTGAAGGAGAATGGGAAAATGTATTAGCCAGCTCCAGCTGCCATAACAACAGGCCACAGAACTGGGTGGCTTCAAAAGTTCATTCCTTGTAGTTCTAGAGGCTGGAAGTCCGAGATGAAGGTGTCTGTGGGGTTGGTTTCTCCTAAGGCCTCTCTTTGGTCTTTAGAGAAGATGGCCACCTTCTAGCTGTGTCTCTACATGGTTTCCTCTGCACACACATCCCTGGGGTCTCTTCTTCCTCTTACAAGGACACCAGTCTTATTGAATCAGAGCCCACCCTAATGGCCTCATTTTTCACTTAATTTTTTCCTCAAAGACCTTATCTCCAAATCCAGCCATATTATGAGATGTCTGGTGACCAAGGCTTTAACACGTGAATTCGTGGGGGAGGGTGGACACAATTCCACCAGTAACAGAGAACCCAAGAAGGAGGTCATAGTTTATTTTTTTTTCTTATAACTTTGAGAGTGACGTTTCATGACTTCTGCTGAATTCTGTTTTCTAGAAGCAGATATTGAGTCCAATCTACACTCAAATAGAGGAAAATGAAACTCTGTTGAGGGGAGGGATGCTAGAGAATTTGTTGACCTATCCTTAAAACTCAACAGAGGGAGAGCCAAGGGTAGGATTCAATATTGAATTAGCACAAGTTAAGTGTAATTGGCTATTGGCTGCTGTGGGACCATCCCCTGAGGACGTACACATTGATTCTCAGGACTATCTGTGGCAAGAGAAAAGGAGAATTGACTCACCAACTTCCATTGCCAGTTGGTTAGTGTGGCTTTATTTGCCCTGGGCTCCAGGGTGCTTAAGTAAGGCATCTAGGGGGGTGACTTGGTGTCGATGAGAACCCCAGGCTGGAGATGAGAAGCTTGTGCATGGGACTGAGGCTGGGCACCAATGGGCTGCAGCTACAGGAAGTAGGTCAGGACCTACTGACCAGTAAGTAGGTCAATAACAACCTTGCAGAGCTGATGGTCATGGCATTGGGCAAGATAGGTGAGGCAGAAGGACCTGAGGTAGAACACAGCAGTCTGTAATATGAATCTGAAGTTCAATTAACAACTGACTATTACATTTTAGTATTAAAACTATTTGCCATTGAATTTTAAATATTTGGTATGACAGTGTGACCCATAAATTCTCAGTGCTATGCTGTCCACTATCACTACAGTGACTACTTGAGACATTTCCAACAGTGGTAGTAGAGGAACACGGCTCCTTTTGGCTGGTGGAGGCAGTGGAGAGGCTGCTGACACCGATGTGGGTGTCACACTTGGGACCTGTCCTTCTCTTCTGCTAGAGACTAACAAAGCAAAGCCTCTGCTGGCTCAAAGCTACAGTGGATTTCCTTAAAATCGCTTTTGTTAACAGTCTGACCACCGGAAAAAAAAATGTAGTTTGAGTATCACGCTATTCTCCCACATGACCTTTTCTTCCTCTTTTGTATATTCTTCATGTCTGGGTTGAAGAGGATTTATCACCGATGTTGCTTCACATGTTTTGGAGATATTTCTCCACGGAGGAGGTAAAATTGGCATTATCATTTTTTTAACTCATCCTCACAAGAAGTGAAACATTCTAAATAAAACTTTTTCTCAGAAGATCCATGGCCTAAATGGAAAATAAATCTCAAAAAAAAAAAAAAAAAAAGAAATCTGATTCTAAAAGGCCACTTAAGTTATGTGACGAATACTAGTATACCAAGTAATGCTATAAACATCTGCATTCTAACCTTATCTGTTATCTTGATTATTCTGTCATGTGTTAGTATTCAAACTTTATAAACATCAGTTGGCTCAGAAAGGCTATTAACTTATTTTTAAACTAACCAACTGACCATTCCCTTTAAAATATCTAGGTTAGCATCATGCTGTCTCTTTACTACTTGAAAGGTCTGATAACTGTTTTATATTTAAAATTAAGAGCTTTTATTGACATCATTATTCATGACCATATTTTGCAATAACAAGTACTGAGTTGCTCTAGCAAATTGATGGAATTTCAATGTAGGAAGCATGTAAGAAGAATCTTCACTTCAGGATATACTCAGCTTGTGGTCCTCTATTTGAAAATACATATTCAGGAATGAACAATTATTCCAAGGGACATGCTTGTTCATGTGACTGACTATTTCACTGGGGAGACATGCTGTAACCTGTGGGGTCACGAGAGAATGGATCACACAGACGCGACTGGATGCCCGAGACCATGCTAAAGCAGGCACTCAGCGACTGGTGATTCTCTAAAGGCAGAGACAAACCTATGGAGGCTGAAGCAGAAGCTGGCTGGTTGAAGGAATAGTAGTCCATGTGAACCAGTACTGAAATGATCATTTTGCCCACCCAAGCAAAGCAAACTGTGAGCTGGATGAGGATCAACTTTGGGTCTCTTTCACTTTGGTGCCTCTGCTCCCCTAGCACAGAGCCTACCTGTCATACAGTTGGTTGATGGAATCAAACTGATTGTACCCACCAGGGGCTTCAAGAGTTTGGCTGCATTCTCTGGGAAGCACCAGCTTTATACTTTCCTGGAACCACATCCTTGGGGTTAGGACTCTGCTTCCAGGCCATGACTATCTGCCTTCTGCTGGGAGCCGCTGACCATGCCATGGCCCAGGTTTGGGCCTCATCAGAAGCAGAGTATCTTTGCCATGAAATCAGAAAGGAATGTAGTAGTCTAGAGATAGAGCAAATGGGGGTATGCATAATCAGGAGACAGAGAGAGAAAAGGGAAGTGGAAGAGAGAGAGAGAGAGAGAATAAAGTTCTGGCTCATGTCATTATGGAGGCCGAGGAATCCCAAGATCTGCAGTCAACAAGCTGGAGACCCACAAGACCTGTAGGTGTACTTCTAGGTCAAGTCCAAAAGCCTGAGAGGCAGAGAGCTGATGGTGTAAATTCCAACCTGAGACCAGGGACAGAAGACTGATGTCCCAGCTCAAAGACAGGCAACAGGAATGAATTCTCAGACTTTCTGTGCTATTCAAGCCTTCAGCAGACTGGGTGAGGCACTCCCACTGGGAGGGCAATCTGCTTGACTCAGACTACCTGTTCAAATGCCAATCTCATCCAGAGGCACCCTCAGAGACACTCGGGATAATAGCTAGCAAAATACCTGAGTATCCAGTGGTTCAGTCACATTGACTCATAAAATCAACCGTCCTAAGAATCAAGCTGCCTGATGTAGATCTTTGCTCCTAGGAAGGTTGGAAATCCTGTAAAATCCTAGCAGTATGGGAAAAGCATGCATTTTTGCACCCAGTCAAGAGTGAATTTGAACCACACTCTACCACTTGGGAGCTGTGTGACTAAAACCAAATTATTTAACTCTCTAGCCTGTTTTCTCATCTATAAAATGGAGGCAACCTTATCCATCTTGCAGGGCTAATTTGAGGAGTCACTGAAATGTTATATATTGGGGTGCCTGGGTGACTAAGTGTCTGCCTTTGGCTAAGCTCATGATCCCAATGTCCAGGGATCAAGCCCCCCATCGGGCTCCCTGCTTAGCAGGAGGCCTGCTTCTCCCTCTCCCACCTGCCCTTGCTTGTGTTCCCTCTCTCTCTCGTCAAATAAATAAATAAATAAAATATTTTTAAAAAAAGAAATACTATATATTGACTGCCTAGCTCGGCCTTTGGCACATAAAGAGATTCTCCGGAAACGTCAATTTCCCTTTCCCTTTTACCAAGAACAACTCTGCACTGGCCTCCTTTTCAACCTTTTTGTCCAAGCCTGGCTCATCTTTCCATTTGCCTCCAGATTCCACATGACCTTTAAGGTCCTCAGACCCCAAACCTGTCCAGGTGCTCTAGTATCACTTTTGTGAACCCCTAAAGCCTTCTATCGGGAACACACAGTTCAGTGCACCCCTGCGTCTCAGTGTCATTTTTATTTGCTCTTCAACCATGAGTTCTATGAAGGAAGCAGCTATATCTGAGAGGAACTCTCCTCTCTCACTGATCCCCCTAAAACACACCTATAACACAAGACTGGGCACACAGAAGTCTCTTAGTGAAGACCAAACTGAATCCAGATATAAAACAGATTAGAAGATAATGATTTCTTTTATAAAAGAGAAGTCCTGCATCCTTACTCCCAACACTCTCAAGGAATCCACCCATCTCATGGGGCCTGAGCACTGGGGTGAGGGCCCAAGTGAGTCATACATTACCCTGCCAACCCATGTGGACTGTCCAAAGGCCACAGAGTAGCCAGCTGGAATCTGGGTGTCTCACAGGCATCATGAGAGTGTACTGGAAAATTATGGAGACAAAGATTCCAGACTTAAGTCCTTGCTGCCATTTTCTATATAATTTTAGCAAATGAATGAAGCCATGTCGCTTATTTATGATGAGAGTAATAATGCCCACACTGTAGGGTTGCGTGGGGATTTAATAAAATAACATGCAAGTATAGTAGGAGCAGCATAGCGTAGTATAGCCGGGGCTCAGAGGGCACATTCAAATCTCAGCTTTTCTGCTTGCCTGCTGTGTGACGACAGGGAAGTTGCTTATTTTCTTGAGTCTCGGTGTCCTAATCAGCAAAAGAGAGATTATATAGCTCCTAGCTTATGGGTTGTTGTAACGTTGAGTGAGATAGTACATGTAAAGTCCTTAAAACAGATGAGCATGGGACAGGGTGAAGTTCAATAAATATTAGCTATTATCACAGAAACTGCGAGCTTGGTTCCTGGCATTTCGTGGGCACTCAGTAAATGGCAGCCACTGTTAGTTAAATGGGTGGCCAGTTGAGGAGAACAGGACACCCATTAAAAACATCAGGAACGAAAGATATATCCTGAGCAGAAGTTGAACTCTGTAACTAAGGAAATATTCTGGAAGCAAAGCTGACATCTTGCCGCATCAGAATTATTAATACACATGCACCACATATTCCACAGTTGGGGGGGAGAGCAGACACACAAACTTTGCACCCTGGAAGTAATAAAAAAATTGTGTCTGGTTCTGGTCTCCCAAACGAATGAAAGCTTGAGCCTTTCCACATTAACAGAGACCCTTAGCAAAAATAACTGTGTTCCTGAATTTTGCAATGTTGTTAGCCGAATATGTCACAACCTTTCTTCATATGATAATCATGCAAGAATGCTGGTTTTTTCCCCACCATGAACAGACTGACGCACACTTGGTGACCTTGATGATCTTGTGGTTTTGTTCTTTAAATACCTTTGTGTTTTGTATTTAGAAAGCCAGTTTTAGTGGAGCCTGACTCCCTTCTTTTGTTGCAAGTTAACTTTTCTTTACTAAACTTAGGTCTCAAGTCTTCCACACAGTTATTAAGCCAGTGGTAACCAGTTTATGATACACCTTTTCCTGGTCTGAGGTTGCTGACCACAATGTCACTTATGGATGAAGCTTTTACTAAAGTGTTGGTGGCCAGGATTTGAGTGTTGGAAGGTGCATCGTGGGGAAAGGTAAGAAGATCCAAGTTGATACATCTGTCCCCAGATAATGGGTTATCTGGTGCACCTGTAAAGTAATGTGGACGTGCTTGCTGGTTAGATTGCAAGGAGCTACACAAAAGCTGTGTTAAGACTAACCCCCACCTGAACTTCAAATCATGGGACGTGATTTACTCTTCATAAATAAATTCAGAGTGGCTGTGCCAGTTTGCATTCCCACCAACAGTGCAAGACGTTCTCCTTTCTCCACATCCTCGCTAATACCTGTTGTTTCTTATGTTGTTGATTTTAGCCATTCTGACAGGTGTGAGGTGATATCTCATTGTAGTTTTGATTTCCCTGATGGTAAGTGATGTTGAGCATCATTTCATGTGTCTGTTGGCCATCTATATATCCTCTTTAGAAAAAGTCTATTTTTGTATGTGTGTATATATCTTTTAGATTTTTGAAAAAATATATATTTATGTATTTATCATGTATTTATGTATTGTATACTTATATATTATATGATGTGTATTGTATTATTACATATATTATATATAGTATGCATGTATTATGTATATATTATGTATACATTATATATTGTATATATGTATACTATGTATTATACATGCATATTATATATGTATACATGCATATTATATATGTATATACATATATTTGTATTATATATATTAAAATGTACTATATATATATTCCATAAAAAGAATGAAATCTTACCATTTGTAATGACATAGATAGAGCTAGAGAGTGTAATGCTAAGCAAAATAAGTCAGCCAGAGAAAGATGAATACCATATGATTTCACTCATAGGTTGAATTTAAGAAACAAAACAAATGCACAAAGGGAAAAAGAGCAAGGGGCATAAATAAATTCAAATATTTACAAATAGAGATATACAGATTAACTGGATTACATACTAACATTTATACTGATTTAAAGTGGTACATAAGAATACCTTATTAAAATGTATTGTAACATTGCTGTGGTCTAATGTTGATATTAATACAATATAACACATTAATTAAATATTAAGTATATTAATATATAAGCTTATATATTTACAAATATACTATAAAATATATTTTTATAATTTTTAACATAAGCTGGGTCAACAAATTTCATTTCAGGCATTTCCACTTGTGATCTGGAGCAATTCTTAGGGGTTTTACTTTCACGGTTACATAGAATGATTTGGAATATGTATAGAGATAATTTGAACACCAACTAGATACTTTGAAAGTGCTTGAGAGTATTTGAAAATAGTTTCCTCTCTTAGTAGATTAAATATTACCCATTACGTTTGTATGAGTTCATCCAGACTTCTGTAACAGAATACTGTAGATTGACTTGCTTATAAACAACAGAAGTGTATTTCTCACCATTCTAGAAACTGGAAGCCCAGGATTACAGTGATGGAAGATTTGGGTCGGGTGAGAGTCCACTTCCTGGTTCACTGGACTTCTTTTCTCTGTGTCCTTACAAGGTGGAAGGGAAAACTCTGGACACTTCAGCCCCTTAGAAAGGCACTAATCCTATTCACAAGTACTCCACCTTCATGATCTAACCACCTCCCAAAGGCAGCTCTTCCTAATACCACCATCTTGGGAATTAAGTCTCAACAATATGAATTGGCAGGAAATGGTGGGAGGGGGCACAAATAGCCTATAGGAGCATTATTTACTTTTCACCAACTCTAAGGAGCTGGTTTCCATGCAAAATTGAATTTTAACCAAGGCCTTGGTTGGTTAAATTTGCCCTACAAATTTGCAAAGCAAAAACATTATTAGCTGACATTTATTAAGAGATTACTCTATGCCCCCCACTGTGCTAAGTGCTTTCCTATATTATGGCACTGAATTTTTACATTTCCCTATGAGATAGTATAACTGGGACTCCCTTCAATTTTTGTTGAGGATAGTACTTTGCCCAAGATGAAACAAATTATATAGATCTGAGTAGGTATTTGAGCCCAAATCTTTCAGACTCTTGAATCTGAGCTCTCATGGATGCTGCTATCATTTCTTGAGAGCTGTTTTACCCTATTCATCCCTTCACTCATCTAGTAAATGTATGGTCTTTAAACTCACACTGTGATGAGGCACTGTTCTTACTGAAGAGAACCACTGAACCATTCTCTTACTGAAGAGAATGAGACAGAAAAGCCACCCTCAAGAGCTTACATTTCCGGGCAGAGTTGATGGGAATAGAAAAACATACAAATAACAGAATATATACTGTGTCATATGGTAGTGAGTGTCTGTGGAGGAAAAAAAGAAGCAGCCAAGATGGATAGGGGATACTGAAGGGGAGGAGTAAGCAGACTTTTTTTTTTTTTTGCCAAAATACTCACCAAGATACAAGCCAATGGGATCCAACAGTACACTAAAAGGACTTATTCCTGGGATGCAAGGGTGGTTCAACATTTGCAAATTAGTCAATGTGATAGATCTCATTAATTAAAGACAAGAAGCATAGGATCCTCTCAATCGATGCAGAAAATTTGCATTGACAAAATACAACTTCCTTTCTTGATTAAAATTCTTCAAAGTGTAGGGATAGAGGGAACATACCTCAATATCATAAAAGCCATTCACAAAAACCCACAACAAGAATCATTCTCAATGGGGACAAACTGAGCTTTTCCCCTAAGCTCAGGAACACGATAGACACGCCCACTCTTACCACCATTGTTCAACATAGTACTAGAAGTCCTACCCTCAGCAATCAAACAACAAAAAGAAATAAAGTGCATTCAAATTGTCAAAGAAGAAGTCAAGCTCTCACTCTTTGCAGATGACATGATACTTTATGTGGAAAACCCAAAAGACCACCCCCAAATTGCTAGGTCTTATACAGCAATTCAGTGACGTGGCAGGATACTAAATAAATGCACAGAAACCAGTTGCATTTCTTTTTTTTTAAGACTTTACTTATTTATTTGACAGAGAGAGAGATCACAAGTAGGCAGAGAGGCAGTCAGAGAGAAAGGGGGAAGCAGGCTCCCTGTTGAGCAGAGAGCCCTATTCAGGGCTTGATCCCAGGACCCTGAGACCATGACCTGAGCTGAAGGCAGAGGCTCAACCCACTAAGCCACCCAGGTGCCCCAGCTGCATTTCTATATGCTAACAATGAGACTGAAGAAAAATAAATTAAAGAATCAATCCCATTTACAATTGTTCCAAAACCCATAAGATACCTAGGAATCTACACATCCAAAGCAATCCTTATCAAAATACCATCGACATTTTTCACAGAGCTGGAACAAACAATCCTAAAATTTGCATGAAACCAGAAAAGACCCCAAATAGACAGAGGAATGTTGAAAAAGAAAACCAAAGCATGGGGCATCATGATGCCTGACTTCAAACTATATTACAAAACTGTAGTCATCAAGACAGCTTTGTATTGGCACAAAAACAGGCACATAAACCAATGGAATAGAATAGAGACCCCAGAAATGGACCCTCGACTCTATGGTCAACTAATCTTCAACAAAGTAGGAAAGAATATCCAGTGGAAAAAAGACAGTCCCTTCAGCAAATGGTGATGGGAAAATTGGACAGCCACATGCAGAAGAATGAAACTGGATCATACTCTTACACCATACCTAAAGATAAACTCAAAATGGATGAAAAACTTAAATGTGAGACAGGAATCCATCAAAATCCTAGAGGAGAACACATACAGAAAACTCTGTGACCTCAGTTCCAGCAACTTCATACAAGACACCTTCCTAAAGGCAAGGAAAACAAAAGCAAAAATGAACTACTGGGACTTCATCAAGATAAAAAGCTTCTGCACAGCAAAGGAAACAGTCAACAAAACTAAAAGACTACCTACAGAATGGGAGAAGATATTTGCAAATGACATATCATATAAAGGGCTGGTATCCAAGATCTATAAAGAACTTATTAAACTCAACACCTAAAAAACAAATAATCCAGTCAGGAAATGAGCAGAAGACATGAACAGCTAACTATTTTCAATTGGTTAAGCAGTCTTCCCTATTGAATGGACACCTGGGAGAGGCGAGGAAGGTACTTTATAAGCCCTGTTCTGAAGGGAGTTAAATTCAGACAGGGAGAAAAGCAGGTGCAGATGCTCAAGGGTGGAGTCTTTGAGCTGTTCTAGGAGGACCATGGAGATCATCATGGCTAGATGTGAGTGGCATTAAGTCTCCAAATTCTGCCCTTGGACCAGCAGCATTGGCATTATCTGGGGACTAGTTAGAGAAGTGTAAATTCTCAGACTCCATTACATACCCATAGAAATAGAAACTCTCTGGTGGAATCAGCAGTGTGTTATAAGTGTGGGTGTGGGGGGGTAGTGTTAGCACTTTATTTTGAAATAATGTAATATTTACAGTAGAAATGTAAAGCTAGTACAAAGATTTTCCTTATACTCAACTTCCCCTAATGTTAACACCTTATTTAACAAAGACTATTCATTGATACAACTCTACTAACACACAAACTTTATTTGGATTTCACTAGTGTTTGTAATCTGTGGTTTACCAAGCCCTCAAGGTGATGTACACTAGAGTTTGAGGACCAGTAAAGAGAGAGTAAAGGATCTAAGGAGACAGTAAAGGAGAGGAAGTCGTGGAAACTGGGGGGAGTCTAGCCCTTGTAGGATGGCAATTGTAAGGCAACTGTAAGGCCTCTAGTTTTTCATCTAGGTGAGATGGGAAGCCATGGGAGGGTTGTGAGTTCAAATGACACCTTACTAATGTGGTCTAATATGATCACCCTATTTTAAAACTGGAAAGGCTCTTCCCTACTTCATCCTCAACCCTTGCAATCTGGTTCCCCCTTCCTTTTGCTTCATCTCCTTACAGTCTTTGTTTCTTCCCCTTTGTTTATTAAGCTTACGTTATCGTTCTCTGTCTTACCTGCTAGGGCTGAAATCTTTGTCTTATTCATCGATATATTCCCAGCACCTAGAACAGCTCCTGGCATTCAGTAAGGGCTCCACAGACATTTTGATGAATGAAGAATAAATAAAACAGGGAAGGAATGAACTATTCTGACATTCATTCTGAATGAATAGGTACTGAGTAAAGAAAAGACCAGTAAAAGGTGGAGAGAGAGGGGCAGAATGGGCAGGGCAGAAGCAGGAAGACCAGTTAAGAAACTTCTCCAGTAATCCAGGGAAAAGAAGATGATGGGTTTTGTGTCTTACTTATGTTAGTTGAACAGACATTAACTTTACAGTCATCTGAAAAATACACTGTTTAACAAGAGTTCTGGGGAGTAACTATGGAAGATAAATCAACTTCATATTTTAAGAATAAAAAATAAACTCCTGATACTTGGTTATTTTAAAAGAATTTCCTGTGCACGTGCAAAATGCCCAGCTTTTATTCTCTATTAAGACATGCAGAGTCTATTATTATAGCCTTGATGTTTAACTTACCATCAAAGGGAGCAGGCCAAGATGGCCAGATCTCAAGTTCAGGAATGTTAAACACTATTCACAATATGTCCCAGACTTAAATGTTTTGTTTAATACTAAAGATCATGGTTCACAAAAGACATATAGTTTTCTTCCAGAAATAGGATGAGTATATGGGGGTGGGGGGTGGTCATTGAGACAACATCTCAAAGGTAGAATGCCATTCTAGAGGCAAAGAAACCACAAGGGGTCTGAAGTCCTGAGCCTGACTTGTAAGCCTATTAGCTGTGGGAAGTTGGACAAGTTACTCAACTGCTGTGGGACTGAATGTATTCACCTAATTATCACTGATAATAGTGCCTGGCGCTTTGCATGCGGACAGGGTGGGGAACTTTCTGATTTTCATTTTAGCAAGGGAGGCTGCTATTGAGTTGCCAAATGCCTGTATTTCTAATTGAGAAGATAACAAGTCATTTTCCAGGAACTTGTTTTGTTCTTGGAAGACTCCTTCAAAGGCCCCTTTTGGTTATGTGAATGTAGGATGGGAAGAGCCTCATTACTTTGCAGGAAGGGCTCAAGAGGACAGTTTCTTGGCTTAGAAAAGGCCACTCCTTCCAAGTTTCTTCCAGTTTTGCATGAGGGCAAAAGGGACTCTTGGGAGAGGGCTGAAGGGTCTGACTCCTCTTCGTAGGTTCCACCACTAGAACCTCTCTGGTGGGCGGAGGTAGACTTGACTGAGGTCAGCTGGCAGGAGAGGATCCTCTTAGGGGCCGGAGGGGAAATAATACACATGTTTGTTATTATCATAGAGTAAACATCAATAATCACTAACATTTGAACTGTTTTATAGTTAACAAGGCATTGTCACATGTATTAACATCATCTTCATGAAAGCATGGTTTGGCCGGACTTCCCAGAATGAGGAAACCATGTCCCCACTCCCAGTACACCTAAGAAAAATTCCTCTGGGAGTCCATCCAAGAAATGCTCTAGCAGATAGCCAGCACCTGTGGATTCAGATACTTGAATAGCAGCTTCTCCCCCTTACATCTTGTCCTTAAATTCTTTTTGAAATCCTTTTCTCCCCCTTTTCCTCACCAACCATTCATTCTCTCTGCCCAGCTATAATTCTTGAGTCTCATCAGTTCAACATGTGCCTCACTTTTTCCCTAGTTTTTGGTGTCTTGGTCTACCTCCTGGCTTCTACTTTTATCTCTACTCTTTAGCTCTATGATTGCATATTTACATCCTTCCAGGTCCCTCTCTGCCAAGTCAACCTGGCCCTCAAAACCTTCCCTTGGTACACTGCCCCGAAAGTAGCTCCCCACACTTCCAGGGATGGAACCTGGGCAGCAAACTCCATCTGGCAGACGATGAACCTGCCCTGAACGATACAACCAACCCATCTGTGTCACCCCAATGTCACTCCAGCTTTCAGAACCTCTCACACCTATATCTTCACTCTTTTCCCTACACCAGTTCCCCTTCCACTTGTAAGAATATTAGTGACATCCCAACCATTCAATGCATTTATCAAAACACAGAGTGTTTCATCCAGTAGAATAGGGTTTCATCACTTTTTTTCCTGGGTTGACACCCTCCCCAACCCCACAGTTATGGCTTGAGTGGTCCTTTTCAAGGTGATTAGCGAGCAGCAGTATTAAGGCCATTCATCCTAACCCAAATCAGAACTGTTGGACTAATGAATCGTGGCTACAAAAAGGCCAGTGGGTAGCCTGAGCAAAAAAAAATAGCCTCAGGGGACCAGAATCTGCCAAACAGCTGACCAGTGAAATCTAAATTGGCAACAATGTCCAGTCCCCATTTCAAAAGGGAAATTAAAACCAGGCTTTCTCAGAGGGCAGGCTCTCATCAGAAGGGAGGTGATACCTGTAACCAAGGCAACTTACAAACACCAACTTTTCCTTTCTCCTCTTCTCCTCCCCAGTGGCCAAATTCCAAGCAGGACTCCTACACTCTTGTATCTCAGAGGGAGGTGTCAAAAGAGGATGAAGACATCTCATCTTTCCCTGAGAAAATTCAAAATGTTTAGGATGCTCCCACCAAAGAAAAGAAAGTAAGATAAAGGAAAATCACTATAGTTGCTTATATAATAAATATAGAAACCATTTAAGTCTTTCCAGACTGAGGTCATGAAGACCTTTCTAGAAGGATTAGAAATTCAAAATAAAGTTATATTAAAGTAGTCAAGAATATTATACATTTATGTAGACCACTGTAGTGTGTAGAGTCATTTTACATACATTACTATCTTGTCAGGTAGATCTCAATGTGTCCATTTGCAGGAGGAGAAAATAAGGCCCAGGCAGTTTAAGTGACTTGTCCAAGGTCTGCATATGGCCCAGAGTTTCCAACAGTGTCAGTCTGCAGTGAATACTTCTTACGTAAATGAACACGGCTTATGTCAGAACTGATCTTTGGTTGAAAGTTCAGTTTCTTGCTGTCCTGCTCCATCCTAGCTGTACTGAATTCCTACTGGAGCTTCTAGCCAACAATTCAGTGAATCCTCAGTGAGGCCCTACTTTGTGACAGGTCCTGTGTAAAGTACTAAATCCAGCAGTGAAGGAGGCTCTGGCCCTCCCTGAGCTCACCCCCAAGTGGTGGGGGTAAGGACAGGGTATAGACTGCAAGAAGAAAGAGGTAAACAAGATAACTTCAGATTGTGACAAATACTCTGAATAAAACAAACAGGGTCATGTCTTTGGGAGTAACTAAGCAAAGGTGTATGTGGGGGTTATTTATGGGGCACCTCTGAAGGATTGCTATTGACCATCATGGCTCTACATATACATACAGCAATGTTCTATTAACTGACTTTTCTGATATCTGTGAGTTTCAATTTAAGTTTATTTTCAGAGAGCTTAGATTACTAACCATTTAGGTAGATATTTTTAATAAATATTGTGTACTTCACAGCTTTATTAAGCTATCAAATGAGGTCTAGAGGGCTATCAACTCTGCATTCAGTGGTCACACTGAATGATGATTTGCTTATTTCCTTCACTCTGTTAACTTTCCTTTCTTTTTTTCCTTTTTCCTCTTTCTTCCTTCCTTTAGAGAGAGAATGTGCACAAGTGGGGGTAGGGAGAGGCAAAGGGAAAGAGAGAGAGAGGATCTTCAGCAGGCTTCATACCCAGGACAGAGCCCCATATGGGGCTTGATCTCATGGACCTAAGATCATGACCTGAACTGAAATCAAGAGTCAGACACAACCCACTGAGCCATCCAGGCACCCCATGTCAACTTTTGTTTCTCAATGAAGTAGCTCATTAGAGCCAGCTTCATATGTCTAATCAGTTTTGAGCTATGACCTAGAAGGAACTAATTGCTGATGCATTAAAGTCAATAGTCTTTGGTAAATCTATTTTCATCTTCTGAGAAGGGGATGGCAGAAAAACAGGAGAAGTAGCAAGAGTAAATCCTTTCTTTCATGTATTCTATGATACATTTCTATGAAATGTACATAAAAGGCAAATCTATAGAGACAAAAAGTAGAAGAGTGGTTGCCAGGGGATGAGAGGGTCAAGGGGAGGGTGGAATTGAGAGTGATGGTAAACAGGTACAGGCTATTTGAGGGATGATGAAAATATGTTCTAAATTAAGTTGTAGTGATGGGTGCTGCATCACTCTGTGACTACACTTACCTCCAAGGAGTTATATGCCCTACACAAGTGAAGTGTGGGGTATGTGAATAATATCTCAACAAAAATGTTTTTTAAAGACAAAATAAAAACGTATGAGGATATATAAAAAGATGAAATAATTCATCACCAACAGAGCTATACTCCAACAAATATTAAAGGAAGTCCTTTTTCAGACAGAAGGAAAAGGATACCAGAGGGAAATATGGACGCCCACCAAGGAATGAAGTACATTGTTAACAGTTTCCCATGTCAGTAGTCTTCTACAGCTAAATACTTATTCATGGCACCATTTCCATCCCAAGGATCCACCATCATTACTTAAACCTGATGAGAGGAGAAGGGCTGGGATCCAACACACAGTGAGGAATTGACCTTACATTGATTAAAGACACTTCAGCCACTGTAACAGGAAGAAAGGATATGAACAGAGAACGGTGTGTTCTTCTTTTTCTCTTGGATCATAAAATAAGAGGAAGCATGGGATGGCAAAAATAGATAGATAGATAGATAGACAGATTAAATGTAGTCA
This sequence comes from Meles meles, assembly GCF_922984935.1. Classification (NCBI taxonomy): domain Eukaryota; kingdom Metazoa; phylum Chordata; class Mammalia; order Carnivora; family Mustelidae; genus Meles; species Meles meles. Next base: position 16,196,771 of record NC_060072.1, on the reverse strand, counting down.
CACCTTCCTTTCTAGAGTCAAATTTAAATGGGTTATAAGGATTTTTGTGGGTCAACGTAACCTGGAGACTTAGAATCAAGAATAAATGCAAAAGAAAAGTGTCCTGTTCAAGACTAAAGACAGAATGGAATTTGATGTAAGCAGTTATTTAGAAGAGTTCAAACAGGTAGAACATCTCGTTGTATCCAGGTGTTCATATATCTTTAAGTGGAGGAGACTAGTGGGCACCACCTTAACCAAGTGATGGTTAGCATCACCAGTCATAAGACATAGAAACATCACAAAACCCTGGAGAAAGGCACATTACTTCTTTGCTATTCTCATCAAAATGAATCGTTCCAATCTAATTATGTGAAAACATCAGGCAATCAAAGAGAGAGAGTCTTAAAAAAAATCTGGAAGTACTTTTCATAAATGCCAAGGTCAAAAAAGACAAGGAAAATCTGAGAATCTGTCATAGGCTAGAGGAGATTAAGGAAACACAAAAACTAAATGCAGCATGGGATCCTGGATGTAATTCTAAAAGAGAATTCTGGGAAACTTGGTCAAATTTCTATCTGTATTTTAAGTAAACAGTTTTGTTTCAATGCTGATTTCTTGGTTTTGAGCATTGCACTATGGAAGTAATGTGTTTATTTTAGGAAAAGTTGTAGGAAGAATGTACTGGACTCTGTAATACTTCTGCAACTTTGTATAACCAAAAAACAATTGCTATAGAAGAAGTTTTTAAAATTGTATTATTTATTAGGTAATCAGATGGTTAGCAACTCAATCATCCAGAATAGACCTAGAGTCCTAAGATGAAATGAACAAGGCTCTGAACACAAGAAAATTGGCCATCACCAAGCCTATGTAATGATAATACAAGCTTCTAGGTTGTGGTGGGACCTAAACTAGATCATGGGTATAACACACTTAAGATGATCAAAGTAGGGGGGGCGCCTGGGTGGCTCAGTGGGTTAAAGCCTCTGCCTTCGGCTCAGGTCATGATCCCAGGTCCTGGGATCGAGCCCCGCATCGGGCTCTCTGCTCAGCAGGGAGCCTGCTTTCCCCTCTCTCTCTGCCTTCCTCTCTGCCTACTTGTGATCTCTGTCTGTCAAATAAATAAATAAAAATCTTTTAAAGATGATCAAAGTAGGTTTTCAGTAAGTTGTAGAGTATCATCCCTAATACAGGCTGATCTTGCCCAAAAGGTATCAAGGTCACAGTGCACTAAGAAGTAAAGCCCTAGGTTTTTCACATTTCTTTTCTCTCCATTATTTTTTCCACAAATATTCAGTGAGTACTTACAATGTCACTCCACTCAGCCACCTTATGTGTGTTTGCAAGAAGTTTTAATTCCAGAACATTTAAACCAAGATTCAGTAAACTTTTCCTATAAAGGGCTGGAGAGTAAGTATTTTAGTTTTTTCAAGCTATGTGGTCTCTGTCTTAATGATTCCACTCTGCTTTCATATCATAAATAACACATGAGTAGGTAACAATTGTATTCCAATAAAAATTTATTTAAAAAAAATGGTGGACCAAAGTTGGCCCGTGGATTATAGTTTGCCAACCTCTGTCTTAAAATCTCAAGAAATACATGAAAATTTCCACCAGCCTAATACTGAAGAAGGTAAGCTCATCCAAGATTTCAAAATGAACTTCTCCAGAGTAAAATAAAACTAGAAAATAATTTAGTTCTCAAATTAGGTCATATATAATGGATACGTGATTTGGAATTTCATATTTTCAGTTAAACATTTGCTTTAGATGGGATTTTTTTTTTTTACATACACAAATATTTATGATGACTCAGGCTTTAAACTGTCAAGCAAAATCATGCATGCAACCAGAAGTCAACCTTCAGAGGCCTCCCTGACCCTTGACCCTTTTTTGGATTGCAGTCAGCATCTGTGACTGGTCTTTGTTCTTAGATATTATGCTTTAAAGGCAGTTCAGCAAAGCCACAATTACAGATTCCAAATGAGCATTATCATCATTGCTTTTGAAAGGGGTTGTTTTAGAGAGTGTGGAATGGCCCTGGACATTTGTGAGCTATATGGCTATCCCTAGAAGTAGAAAAGCCAGGACAGTGAATTGTTGGCTCTCCAACTACTATAATAGAGGTGGCAAAGAAGAAGGGGGCAAATGGGTGTCAGATGAGCCAACCTAGCTTGTCTATCACAACATATTATATGTATATACATATTCTTACATTTCCATTTTTTTGTTCCCCTATTTATTAATAATAAAAGCATTTCTTTTATTCTTAAAAAAGTAATTTTTACATTAGGGAGGGTATGTGCTATGGTGAGTGCTGTGAAATGTGTAAGCCTGATGATTCACAGACCTGTACCCCTGGGGCAAATAATATATGTTAATAAAATTTTTAAAAATAATTTTTTAAAGTTTATTTTTATGATAACTTCAGTATTATCAGAGTCATGATTTCTAACCCAATAAATATGTTGGTGTCTAAATAAATGTATTTAGTTTCTAATCGCCCTTCCAATATATCTTCTATAGCAGGAACTGGCAAACAATGACATAGGTCAAATCAGCCTACCACCTGCTGTTGTAAATAAAGTTTTACTGGAATGCAGTCAAACTCATTCATTTATTATTATCTATGGCTGCTTTTGTGCCACTACAGCAGAGCTGTGGAATTATAATAAAGATCATGTGACCTGCACACTTCAAATACTGACTGTCTGGCCCCCTACAGAAAAGATTTGCCAACCTTTGATTGATAGGATATGCCCTAGGAGAAGCTAGTTCATCCTGAAGAATTTCAGACTCCTCTTGAATGTCTTCAAGACTGAATCGATTTTTTTTTTTTAATGAAAACAATATTGCTATATGGTCCTGGTGATACCAGCACTGCCAGCTACAGAGACTGATGTAGTCCCCATATTTACACTGGGCCACAGGTTTGTCTTTGTTTTAAATGAACTCTTTCTAGTTTCCCATTGAAAATCAGATATGATGTAAAAGTCATCCCCTGCCAGAGGAGAATCATTTAACACATTTCCAGTTCTTTGGTATTTGATTTTTCAAAATGCCAAGGAATGAACTTATTGGCTCATAGATCACCATCATAACTGAACCAATAATAAAGTCATCTTGCTTTTTATAGACTTTGCAAACAAAAACATTTTAAGAAAAAGTAAATCCCTTCTAAGTCAGAGAAAATAGGACATGTCCAAGGAAGCCACAGAAAGCTCCTCGAAAACTGATTCCATCTCCCTCCATCTCCCCTGACAGCAGGATGCATCCACTCTCCTTACAAGGCCATAATTCATCCTGACAGCCTCTGGGGCTTAATTAATGGTCACTCTTCTCTAATGGAACAGTTAAGCTCTCCAATATAACTGTGGCTGATCTAAAGTTCTGGCTTTGGACAAAAATCCAACAAACTTGGATATGAATCTTCAGAATGCTGAGCTGCCTTTGTCAACCACACAAGGTAAAAGTCCATGAAAGACCCAGATGCTCCTTGGCCTTCTCCAGTACCGCCTGCCTGCCCTAGTTTCTGAGCTGCTGACCACATGGCAGGCTTTGCAATGGGTCAGCAGTTGTGGCTGGCTTGGCCTGCCATCTGCTAATTATATAAGCTATACTTACCTATAAAGGATGGGTGGTTTCTTATGAATCTGGCTACTATGATGATAAATTTAATTCCTAAAAGTAGCCCAAAATGTGGGTTCCTCTCTTTTTTTACCCTAACCCCTACCCTCCACCCAAAACAATACAAATACATGCACAACAACAAATGGATTGAAATGGGGAGCAAATTCATTTTCTCTTCTGTTTTCTACTTTGTGCTTGACACACAGTAGCTCACATCATGTCTTCTGTCCAGCAGCCCAGCTGACATCAGGCCTATTTGGCTGATGAGAACTGGAGGTCAAGTGACTTATGCAAGATTCCAGAGAGAAGGGGCTAGGCCAGGCTTGAGGGTAAAGTCTGTTCCATTCCAAAGGCCATCCTGGAGTCATTAGATGTCAAACACAAGGAGAAAGACCCAGGCTACTTAAGGATGAACCCCAGAGCAAAAAGATGGTCCCCAATGGGAGACTGAACAGTGAAGAACTGCCTACCTTGACACTTCTTGTTAGACAAGGAAACCAGTGCCTGAGCCTGAAACCACTTTTAGTTGGATGTTCTATTATTTGTGGCTGAACTCATTCCTGACTGGTATACCACGTCTGTGTAGGAGCAAACGGTTTCTTCTGCTCGCATTGCTCTGCCCCTCACCCCTTCCTTAACAGCCCTGACAAGTGTCTAGACAATTCCACACATCCTTAAGACATACCTTAAAAGTCACCTCATGCTTCAACTTTGCTTGAAGCCTCTCATGCACAGTTAGGGTCCCCTGTCTTGTGTTCCTGCAGCACCTAGTATTTTGTCTGTCATATTGCATTTTTCACTGTGAGTTGCAAGGACTGATTTCCGATTTCTGATTTCTGATTTCATGCCTTCCCACAGACTCTAAACTCACTGAGATCATAAATCATCCTACATCCTTAATGTGGGGCACTGTGGTAGGTGCCCAATAAATGTGGAAGGAAAAAGACAGGCAGGGAACGAGGGAAAGAAGGAGTGAAGGAAAGGAGAGAGGAAGGAAAACAATAACCCTTTGAAACAGATGTGGCTAGTATTCATTTGGAGATTAAGAGTGTGGGCCCTGGAATTTGACTCTCCAGGTGTAGACATCTGCTCTACCACTTACCAGGGCTATGATTTTGGCAAGTTAATGTAATTTAAGTCATCATATAATTTAATATCCAAACTTTTGAGCATGAAAGATGATAGAAAGTTAAGCCCAGTGAGAAGCTGGGATAACATGTGTAAGTAGGGACAGTGCCAAGAAGTCCAGGACCAGTGGTCTCCTTCATTTAATCTCCTTGGCACTCAATTTCTTCATCTATAAAATGATGATAATAATAACTGTTTCATAGGGTTGTTTTAAAGATTGAGTTAAATATAGTAGGCAAAGCTTTCAGAGCAATGTTTGGGACTTAGTAAGTACTGCATAAATATTGTGATTAAAGATGTGAAAACTGAGAATCAGAAACATTAAGTGACTTCCCAAGAATCATCAGCTGGTGAGTGACATGTCAGCCCCAAGTCACCAGATTCCAAACTGAATTATCTCCCCAGAACACCTCAGCCACTTCTAAATGAATCTAGGCACTCTGTGTTTAGCCTGTACCCAACACCAACTAAGGCCAAGGATGGAGGATTGTCCTTGCCCTGCCTGCCAAGGCAAGGGGTGGAGGCAGGCAGGGACCATGGGAGGCTGCCCTTCCCATGAAGCATCCTCCAAGGTTCCTTTAATCCCAGGCCAGATGTTCTTTGTCTCCCAAGAGAGCAACACAAAAAGAGGAATTTGTCATCAAATTCCCTGCCAGCCCAGGTTGCATTCCCCAATCCTCCTCTGCTTCCAACCCACTCAACCTCTCTGTCCACCATAACATCACTGCTAAGGCATTTGGCTTTGCTGCTGCGGGTTGCTGATAAGACACAACCTAAAAGCTTCTAGGTATCCAAAATAATTATACTGGTCTGATGATATGTGTCTGGACCCTTCTTATTGGCTTTCGTGTAATCAGAACTTACTTATCCATTCCCTCCCCTGGATCACAAACCCACCAAGAACCAGGAAAGTATTAAGAGTCTCAATAAATGCTTAGCGATGAAGGTGGGGGGGGGTGTTTGTCCCTTGGGAGTTAAGAAACGGAGCTTTGGATTCAGAGCTGAATTTGCCTTTTGACTCCATCATTCAAGAGCTATGTAACCTGCAAAAACAACCTCTCTCAGCCTCAATTTTTAATCTAGAAATTAGGGTGGTGGTGATAGTAACCGCCTTGCAGATTCATTATGAAGGACAGAGTTGATGCCAACTGAGCCCTTAGCCCATTTCCTGGTATGTAGGAAGTGCTCCAATAAATTTCAGTTGTTATTGTTATTCTCATCATTTTCACTGGACCAATGGAAGTTGTTATATCAAATTGACCCTCCATCTCTGTGCAGTCAGACTGGCATGCCCATGCCTTGGGCCCAGACAGGCAGTTTTCTTGAATCTGTAAGAAAGAGCCAAGAGCCCCAAAGTGCATGGCTATGATGGCCTGAAGCTGGAGCAGATCCAAATACCTAAAGAGGATTTAGGACCTATGGCTGGCCACCTCCAAAGCTTTGTACCTCAATCCTGCCTTCCCAATCAACCCTGATTTATCCAGTTCTCTTCTCAACAGCTTCACAATCATTTATAAGGCTACTCATCATTTGACCAAAGAGCAACTCAATTTAGTCCTCAACACGTGGAGTGGACACTTTCAGTGCTGTGCCTAGATTCATTTGTATCTGTTTTATACTGGGTTTGTACATCTATCCTCAGCTTCTGTATGCTTTATTTCTAATTACTTTTATTTACAACTTTATTTTGTATTTTTAAATTACTGATGGTTTTATTTTTTATTATGTTATGTTAGTCACCATACATTAGTATTTGTTGCAGTGTCCCATGATTCACTGTTTACATATAACACCAAGTGCTCATTGCAATACGTGTCTTCCTTAATACCCATCACCAGGCTAATCCATCCCCATCCACCCACCCCGCCTCGCTTTCCCCTGAAATCTCAGTTTGTTTCCCAGAGTCCATAGTCTCTCATGGTTCATCTCCTCCTCTGATTGTCCCCCCCCCTTCATTTTTCCCTTCCTTCTCCTGATGTCCTCATGCTATTCCTTATGTTCCACATGTAAGTGAAATCATATAATTGTCTTTCTCTGCCTGACTTAATTCCTTTAGCATAATCCCCTTCACTTTCATCCATGTTGATGAATATGGTGGGTATTCATCCTTTCTGATGGTTGAGTAATAGTCCATTTTACATATGGATATCTTCTTTATCCATTCGTCTGCTGAAGGGCATCTTGGCTCCTTCCATGGTTTGGCTATTGTGAACTTTAGAGAAATACTCCTGAGCCAGTGAGCCAAATTGCCTGAATGTGCAGAGAGCCAGAAGCTCTCAGGGCATCCTAGAGCCAATGATCACTGGTTGAAGAAGGAAAGCAAAGCTCCCTGGCCTCGAGGCAGAAGGAACTCTCAAGATGTAATTTACACTCCAGAGCCCCCAACAGGAGCAGGCTAGCCTGGAACTGTGCCTGAAATTGTATCCTTGATCAACTTCCTCTTCTCCAACCTGCTTTCCTTGTTCCTTTTCTAGTTTCTCCTGGGAGTATATCCTTAATAAGCTACTTGTGCACGAATTGCTGTCTCTCATCTGCTTCTGGGGAAACTGTCCTGAGACAACTAGATGAAAGTTACTTCTTTAGACTGTTCATCTTTCAGCAGCCTAGCACACTGACCATCCCTGCCCTGGCAATCTCATAAAAGCAGCCATCCTAGACCACCTCTTATCTTCTTGACTTGCTCAAGCTCCACCCTGTTCTCTTCCGATCCTCTATGTTTCTTTTCTTTATGGTTAGAAAAAGAATGATGGTCACATGCCAAACAATCAAAAAAATCAGAATCCAAGCCAGATCTGTCTGATTTCACATTCACACTCTTAGCCACTAGGATATCTACTACTTAAGTTTTGTCTTTGTGGCTCATCTCGGTGATTCTGATTTGAGAATATCTTCCAAACACTCTTAATTTGGATTCATCCCATGAAACTCCCCCAGCTCAAATTCTTTTTAAGTCTTTCTATTTCTATATTCTGATCCTTTAGAACACATGCCTGACACTGACCCTGGCTCACCCAATGTCTGAAAATGACAGACATGATATCTTTGAGCGTCATTCATTCATGCACAGTCTAGAAAATATTTATTTATTTATTTGTTTATTTAATTTCTTTTCAGCATAACAGTATTCATTGTTTTTGTACCACACCCAGTGCTCCATGCAATACGTGCCTCCCTAATGCCCACCACCTGGCTCCCCCAACCTCCCACCCCCAACCCCTTCAAAACCTTCTGCTTGTTTTTCAGAGTCCATAGTCTCTCATGGTTCACTTACCCTTCCAATTTCCTTCAACTCCCTTCTCCTCTCCATCTCCCCATGTCCTCCCTGTTATTTGTTATGCTCTACAAATAAGTGAAACCATATGATAATTGACTCTCTCTGCTTGATTTATTTCACTCAGCATAATCTCTTCCAGTCCCGTCCATGTTGCTACAAAAGTTGGATATTCATCCTTTCTGATGGAGGTATAATACTCCATCATGTATATGGACCACATCTTCCTTATCCATTCGTCCGTTGAAGGGCATCTTGGTTCTTTCCACAGTTTGGCGACCATGGCCATTACTGCTATAAACATTGGGGTACAGATGGCCCTTCTTTTCACTACATCTGTACCCAGTAGTACAATTGCAGGGTCATAGGGAAACTCTATTTTTAATTTCTTGAGGAATCTCCACACTGTTCTCCAAAGTGGCTGCACTAACTTGCATTCCCACCAACAGTGTAAGAGGGTTCCCTTTTCTCCACATCCTCTCCAACACATGTTGTTTCCTGTCTTGCTAATTTTGGCCATTCTAACTGGTGTAAGGTGGTATTTCAATGTGGTTATAATTTGAATCTCCCTGATGGCTAGTGATGATGAACATTTTTTCATGTGTCTGATAGCCATTTGTATGTCTTCGTTGGAGAAGTGTCTGTTCATATCTTCTGCCCATTTTTTGACATGATTATCTGTTTTGTGTGTGTTGAGTTTGAGGAGTTCTTTATAGATCCTGGATATCAACCTTTTGTCTGTACTGTCATTTGCGAATATCTTCTCCCATTCCGTGGTTTGCCTCTTTGTTTTGTTGACTGTTTCCTTTGCTGTGCAGAAGCTTTTGATCTTGATGAAGTCCCAAAAGTTCATTTTCGCTTTTGTTTCCTTGGCCTTTGGAGACATATCTTGAAAGAAGTTGCTGTGGCTGATATCGAAGAGGTTACTGCCTATGTTCTCCTCTAGGATTCTGATAGATTCCTGTCTCACGTTGAGGTCTTTTATCCATTTCAAGTTTATCGTTGTGTACGGTGTAAGAGAATGGTCGAGTTTCATTCTTCTACATATTGCTGTCCAGTTTTCCCAGCACCATTTATTGAAGAGACTGTCTTTTTTCCATTGCATATTTTTTCCTGCTTTGTCGAAGATTATTTGACCATAGAGTTGAGGGTCCATATCTGGGCTCTCTACTCTGTTCCACAGGTCTACATGTCTGTTTTTATGCCAGTATCATGCTGTCTTGGTGATCACAGCTTTGTAGTAAAGCTTGAAATCAGGTAACGTGATGCCACCAGTTTTATTTTTGTTTTTCAACATTTCCTTAGCAATTCGAGGTCTCTTCTGATTCCATATAAATTTTAAGATTATTTGCTCCAGCTCTTTGAAAAATACTGGTGGAATTTTGATCAGAATGGCATTAAAAGTATAGATTGCTCTAGGCAGTATAGACATTTTAACAATGTTTATTCTTCCAATCCAAGAGCATGGAATGGTCTTCCATCTTTTTGTGTCTTCTTCAATTTCTTTCATGAGTGTTCTGTAGTTCCTTGAGTACAGATCCTTTACCTCTTTGGTTAGGTTTATTCCCAGGTATCTTATGGTTCTTGGTGCTATAGTAAATGGAATCGATTCTCTAATTTCCCTTTCTTTATTTTCATTGTTAGTGTATAAGAAAGTCACTGATTTCTGTACATTGACTTTGTATCCTGCCACGTTACTGAATTGCTGTATGAGTTCTAGTAGTTTGGGAGTGGAGTCTTCTGGGTTTTCCATATAAAGAATCATGTCATCTGCAAAGAGAGAGAGTTTGACTTCTTCATAGCCAATTTGGATACCTTTTATTTCTCTTTGTTGTCTGATTGCTGTTGCTAGGACTTCTAATACTATGTTGAACAAGAGTGGTGAGAGTGGGCATCCTTGTCATGTTACTGATCTCAATGGGAATGCTGTGAGCTTTTTCCCATTGAGGATGATATTTGCTGTGGGTCTTTCATAGATAGATTTTATGAAGTTCAGGAATGTTCCCTCTATCCCTATACTTCGAAGTGTTTTAATCAGGAACAGATGCTGGATTTTGTCAAATGCTTTTTCTGCATCAATTGACCACACTAATCCAAAAGAAAAGAGAAAGCTCAAATTAATAAAATTATGAATGAAAAGGGAGAGATCACAACTAACACCAAGGAAGTAGAAACAATCATCAGAAGTTATTATCAACAGTTATATGCCAATAAGTTAAGCAACCTAGATGAAATGGATGCATTCCTGGGAAGCTATAAACTCCCAAAATTGAACCAGGAAGAAATTGACAACCTGAATAGACCAATATATAGTAACGAGATTGAAGCAGTGATAAAAACCTCCCAAAAAACAAGAACCCAGGACTTGACGGATTCCCTGGGGAATTCTACCAAACTTTCAAAGAAGAAATAACACCTGTTCTCCTGAAGCTGTTTCAAAAAATTGAAGCAGAAGGAAAACTTCCAGACTCTTTTTATGAAGCCAGCATTACCCTGATCCCCAAACCAGGCAAAGACCCTACCAAAAAGGAGAATTTCAGACCAATATCCCTGATGAATATGGATGCTAAGATTCTCAACAAGATCCTAGCAAACAGGATCCAACAGCACATTAAAAAGATTATCCACCATGACTATGTGGGATTCATCCCTGGGTTACAAGGATAGTTCAACATTCGCAAATCAATCAATGTGATAGAACAAATCAATAAAAGAAGAGAGAAGAACCACATGGTCCTCTCAATTGATGTAGAAAATATTTATTGAATGCACTGTCTATATCAGGCTCTATTTGAAACACTAGGAATGCATGATTATTGGATTAGGGAAGGAAGAGATGGTTTTTAAAGGCTCTTATTCTCTTTCTTGTTTTAATTTAAATTTTACTTTAATTAATTTAAATTTTAATTTAATTAATTTTAATGCCTTTTCCCAAACTCCACCAAGAGTTAAAAATGGTAAGACATAAAAATAATGGGCTTTGGGGGGGGGGGGGTAGAAACTGAGTTTAAAAATATCCCAGGCAAAATACTGGTTGTGTGATATTGGCTGGATTCATGCAGTGGTTCGACACTACAGTGGTTCTCAACCTGGATGCATCCAGAATTTATTTGACTATATCTGCAGACATTTTTTTTTTGGTTGTCATAGCTGGGAGATGGACAAAGGTCAGAGGAGCAATGAAACATCCTGCAATGCACAGGACAGTCCCCCACAGCAGAAAAGTATTTGGTCCAAAGTATCAGTAGTTCAGAGGTTGAGAAACTCTGCTTTATAATAGTTCCAAACCCACAAGGCTGATGTAGAAACAAATGAATAACTTGCTCCCACTAACTACGAATCCCCCCCTTTCCTTCCTCCTTCTGTAGCACAGAATACTAACATATCCTCAGATCTGGGAGTTTGCTGGGAAACATGAGGCCTGGCCTTACTCTCTGCCTCCCTCACTCCCACCTCAGCCCAAGGGAATTGGCCTAAATTCACAAAACAACTTTCCTCACTTCAAAGGAGATATTCTGTTCTCTTTGCAGTGACAGAGATTAAATAGGTGCTTATCATTCTAGCATATGTTGGGAGGCTCAGGCCTTTTTTCTTGTTCTAAAGAGATGGAAGCCACAAAAAGATCATATAGCAGGCATAATGGCAACCAGATTTCATCCTGTGCTTTACTGGAAAAGCCAAGCTGTAGGCACTTGCTTGCATGAAAGTACCCAAGGGATTGAACCCAGGTATGCTGGACCAAGGGTCTCTGAGACAAATTCCACTATACTCTTTCCTAAAGCTATGACATTCTTAGCAAATTACACTTCCTGTTGCATAATTAATTACAACTTGCCCAGACTAGAAAACAATGGGCATGGAATCACCCATTCTTGATTAGAGTCCCTGCTGTGTCTACTTGCTAACTGTCTAATATGGTAGCTACTAGCCACAAATGGCTGTTTAAATGTTAGTTAAAATGTTTAAAAAATTAAAAATTCAGTTCCTCCCTCATACTAACTACATCTCAGGTGCTCAATACCCCTGTGGCTAGTAATTACCATATGAAACAATGTAACTATAGAATATTCCAGAATATCAGAGAAAGTTGGGCAGCACTGCACAAAGGATGTTGGAAGAAACTGTTTCTTTGAGCTCTTGTTTCTTCAATAGCAAAATGGGTACTGTATTTCTTGTCCTCTCCCTTTTCCAGAACTATTGAGAATGTAAACTGATGGAGTATGCATCCTCTGTAAAATAAAAAACATTACACAAATGTAAGGACTGTGATAAGAGCCAAATTTTTTCCTTTACCAAAAATGGTTCAGCCTTGCTTTATTGCAAAGAAACCAGAATGTGTGTGTCCAGGCATTTTACTTATTTTCTATTTGGGGGGAAGAGGGGAAGGGCAGAGAGAGAGAGAATCTTAAGCAGGCTCCACACCCAACACAGAACCCAATGTGGGGCTCAAACTCACAACCCTGAGATTATGACCTGAGCCAAAATCAAAAATTGGACACTTAACTGACTGAGCCACCCAGGCACCCCCAGACCTTTAATTTCTAAAGTAATAAATCATCATTCAGGGTGACTAACATTAAGGTGGGGGAAGTTTTTTAGGTATATTCCCCTCTCCTTCATAACTAAAGTCTCTGCTTATATACAACAAATCCATTGGTCCTTTAAAGAGTTTTGCAGGTCACAAATTTTCCCTTTATCTACTTAGGAAGTTCTCACTATTGTTTTTGGGTTTTTTTCCACTTTTCCTTCTAAAAACTCATCCCAGTTTCTCCATCCCTAATGGGACATTAGTTAATTCAGTTTCTGGGCATAAGGGAGTCTGACTATTTCTTATTTGGAATCAACAAACCTTCCAAATCAAACAGGAGGAATAATTCCCACTAAGCTCTGAGTAGTGTTTGGTGTTTGCTCTGCTGTCCTCTTGAAAATTTTCCACCAAAAGAGCAATTCTCTGTTTTTACTTAGGCCTGTCCTGATCTGTTGTAAGTTGTAATTTGATGAAAGCATTATAAAGCAAGAGAGTGCATATCAAGTAATTGGCTAAATTATGAGGGCTCAGAGCATGCCAGTGGGGTAGCTCAGGCAATCTAGAAGGTGCTGTAAGAGTCTGGAAGCTTGAGCTACTCCTAGGCCTATCAGAGTTCCTTGTGATTTTCTAATGGTAGTAATAAGCTTTGGCATTTGACTGGCACTCTTCATGGTCCTCGGGGTGAATTCATTTTATCAACATCCACCGTTTAGCCATACCATCAATTACTCCTTATGTAAGGAAACACCACAGATCTAAAAAATGGAGTCCTAGGACCAGGCAGACCGAGAGGAAAACTTAGGTGTAGCTTTGACACTCTCTGCATATAAGGACTATTCCAGCGATTAAAGCAGATAAAAATTCTGCCCCTACGGAGGCTATATTCTAGTCAGGAGGGGATGATAGGAGAGAAAAAGCAGTAACAAAAGAATGAATAAATATGTGAAACGAGAAAAATACAAAGGGAAGGGAATGTTAAAGATGGAAGTAGGAGTTGAAATTTCACAAAGAATCATTAGGAAAGTCCTCACAAAGTGGCATTTCAGCAGGAACCTGAAAGAAATGAGGATGCAAGCCCTAGGAATATGAGTAGGTAGAAATCCTCAGGGAGAGGAGGCTGGCAAGTACAAAGACCCTGGGGTAGAGGTGTACCTGGTCCCTTTGAGAAAGAGTGGCATATTAGAGGAGTTGAAGCATTGTAAATGGCGGACAGTGGACATGGATAGTTGGGAAGACGTCACAGAGGTGGTACGGGGCCAGATAATACATTATCCTTCCAGATTCTACCCTATAAGACATGGAAACTCTATGGAGAATTTTGCGCAGAGAAGTGAAACCATCTGACTTAAGTTACTAAAGAATCTTTCTGGACACTTGAGAATAAACCAGATGGGGAGAGGTAATACAAGGATGAAAGCATTTCCTGGTCAACCTACCTCACAGAGTTTTCTCTGACCCCTACTGTCCATCAGCAGTTCATCACCCTTGTCTCCAGGATCCACAAACATTCATATCAAATCAGTGCTCTCCCTACCAGAGTGATCTCATAAACTGCAATGAATTGTTCCATCAGATTCATTCTTTGCATCCAATTCCAATCATAGCCTGACAAAATCGAGCTTATCATTGTTGGAAGGACCGTGGACAATTTCTTGGCTCGACTGTTCATTTTTCAAAATTATGAAATGGATCATACATACAGAACAGTTTAAAGTACTCTTGTACTACTATTCGATTAATAACAAGACATTACTGGTCCCTTAGGCAGCCACTGTGTCCCTTCCAGTCACATGCCTCTCCCTTTATCCCCGCAACCCCATCCAGAAGTAACCACCATCCCACCTTCTGTGTTAATCGTTCCCCAGCTTTTATTTGTGGATCTCCACTTGGGGATGAAGATCCAAATAACAGGTTTCATTTTGGAAAATGGAGATAGCAGCATGAAGTTACATGTGTCCCTGCTAGATAGAGACCCACATGAGAAAACAGGCTGAGCTGAGTCTCTAGGTCATGGACTGGCTTCAGCTTCCCTGAGGTTTCATAAGAGCCCCTTCTGGGGAAGTCACTGGGTAAGGTCACAAGAAAGTCCTCAAAACATAGAGCTCACACCAGGAACACTGGAATTTGTCTGACAAGGTTACCACTTTGTAACCACAAGGTCACCACCTTGTGGATCAAGAACCAGCCGGACCCAGCCGGACGGAAGGAACATAGTCAGTGTGAGTGAGCTGCTCTGAATTTACATGGCCTCAGTCCAGCTCTCAAGGTTAGATCAAAGCAGAACATTCCTTACATAATGAGTGTTCTCAGCTTATGTAAGTAGCAAGTCATGAAGCAGAGAGCAAGAACTTCCTCAGCATATGCTCAAGAGAAATCAGGTCTAGTTCAGACTCTCCACAGCATTCTAAGCTCAGGTTACTCAGAACTTGTTATTGATAGCACTCAGAGAGTCTGTCTCTGCTCAGATCTGGTGGGTTGCCCATCATGTGGGCAAATTCACAGAATTTTCTTTTGTCTCCAATATTCAGAAATTTCATGGTAAGTCTTTATGCAAATCATTTCCCCCCATGCAGCGCCCATGCACCAGGTGGCAGTTCTTTTGATTTGTCAACTTATGTCCATTAGTGCTGGGAAATTTTCTTAAATCATTTCATGGATTGTTTCCAGCCTTCTCTTTGGCTTTCTCTGATCTCTTTTTCTGGAATTTCTTTTGGACCAGTCCTCTAATATTGTCACAATTTCATTTCTATTTTTATTTCTTTGTCCTTTTGTTCAACTTTTTTTTGTGATATTTCTTCAAATTTATCTTCCTATTCTTCTACAAAGATTTTTATTTCTGTTCTTATGTTTTTAATTATCAAAAACTTTTATTCTCTTTCTTTCTTTTAGAACATCTTTTTTCTCATTTTATTCATGGACTATCTTTTCTCTCCTAAGAACATTAATGAAAGATGTTTTGACATTTCCTCACGTCTGTGTTCCCTCTGTGTTATATTTCCTCTGTTTATTTATTTGGTGTCTGTATTTCATGTTAGTGCTTCTCCTCATGTCTGGTAATCCTGATTGCTTGTTAGAAACGACAGTGAGAAGCCAAAGAACTGATGGGAAGCTCTCAGCTGAGCAGCAGAGCTTGTCAGCAACGACTTTACCAGCCTGTGTGTTAGGAAACCCCTTGGTCAGTATCTTTAAGTCTTTTTTCCTGCCTGGAGGTTAGAGACCCCAGAGAATACTGTACTCCTCTCTGACCTGGAGGGGAAAGATCTTGACAGCATTCTTCAGTCAAAATGGGGAAGAGAGAGGAACACCTCAGCATATAGCATGTGTTGTATGAACAGTCACTTAAATCCCTTCTTTTTGATATATGTCTACACTTCATGCCTGTTACCCCCTAGTCCAGTGTCTTCCAGTTGTGCCCCTCCATAAAATAAGCTTTCAGACTTGCAAGCTGTATAACCATTTAAGGTAAGTAATACTAGCTGTAGTAACAAATTCCAAAATATAATGGCCTAACAAAATAAATTTACTTCTTATACTTACAAGTGTCCATGTTCCTACTTGGCAGACAGCTCCATACAGTCATTCAGGGACCATTTCCTTCCATCTTGTGGCTCTACCAGGTTTCAAGGTTTGCTCTCTTTAGCTCCCGTATACAGAAAGAAAGAAAAAATTATGTATGTAAGGCTATTATGGGCACCTAAGATTGTACCTACATTGTATTGTGGACTCAGTCACATAACCATACCTAACTGCAAAGGAGACTGGGAAATGTATCAAGCTGTGTGCCCAGAAAGAAAATAAAATGAACTTGGGTGAACACATAGCAAGCACTACTCCAAAGACACTGGCATATTACTTAACAGCCATGAGTCTCAATTTTTTAAACTGTAAGATGGTAAAGAAAATACTGCCTGCCTTACAATGTCATTGTGGAGCTTACATTTATGAAATGCTTGGTCTAGTGACAGGTACGCAATAAGCCCTCAGAACATAATTGTTATTATTGTTGTTGTATGTTTTTCTTCTTACATTAGTTCTTTTTATCAAAAATTGGGATCCATGAAAGATTGACTTTTTCATCTATTGAGGAAGAAATTTAAAAAGCAGAAGACAGTATCGTGCAGAAAAATAAGGGGAAAAGGAAGAGAGGAAGAGACTTGAATGCTGAGCATCATATCCATTTCATTTATTTATCAAATATTTTCTGAATATCTACTATGTATCAAGCATTGTATGAGAGACAAATAAGTTAAAAGCCCCACCCTTGAGTTTACCATAGTCTGATTGAGAATCAAAATGCCAAACTTTGCCACTTTTTTGGAAACTTTGGGCCATTTTGGGAGATACCTTAAATAATTTTCCAATTTTGTAGTCAAAACTTGGATTAATCAAAGTTATCAGTCACCTCGATGTTGCTAAATCGAGAGGCTAATTCTGTCTTTATCTTACTTGACTTGCATTTGATCATGACCTCATTCTTTGAAACAGTGTCTTCCTGTGTCCTTCAGGAAGTACACATACTCAGTTTTGATTTTTCTTCATTGGCAGCTCCTTCTTAGTCTCTTGTGCTGGTTCTTCTTTTTCCCCCAGCACTGTCATTGTACCTCTTCTCTTCTCCATGTATACCTCTCCCTTGGTGATCTCATACAGGATTATAGCTTTCAATACCAATCATAAATTAAAGATTCTCCAAATTATATATCCTTTTCAGGCCTCTCCTGAACTTCAGATTCATACATTCAATTGGCTACTCAACTTCTATGCTTGTGCACCTCTTAACTGAACTTCTGATCTTCCTCCCATTCTCAAACATGCTCTTCCCACAGCATTCTCCATCTCATCATTTGGAAACATCCTTCCACTGTTTAGGTTGCAAACCTAGGAGTCACCCTTGACTCCTCTCTTTTATACCTCATTCAACCCATCAGTAAATCCTGTTGGCTCCATTTTCAAAATATATCCAGAACCCAAATATTTATTACTATATCCATTATCAGTGTCTTGATCCAAACCACCATCATCTCTCCCCTGGATTATTTCATTATGCTCCTAATTTGTCTTTCTACTTTTTACCATAGTATTCATTACCATGTGTCATAATTATTGCCTGTCTTTGTCACTACAGTGTAAGCTTCAGGAAGGTAAAGGGATCTTTGTCCATCATCTGGCACTTAACAGGGGCACAATATTTTTCAGTCAAATGTGGACACCGTTTTCTTTTTTACTATTTATTTTTTATTAACATATAATGTATTATTAGCCCCAGGGGTACAAGTCTGTGAACTGCCAGGTTTACACACTTCACAGCACTCACCGTAGCACATACCTTCTGGACACTGTTTTCAATATCCCTTCTGCAGTTTAGAAGGCCCCTTCTGACCTGAAGGGAATCAAGGGATGGATTTAACATGATGTGAACACTTCTGCAGCCTTCATTTCTTTTAGAATATGATCACATTTGCTGTAGCAAGAGCTAGGGCTGGCCCCTGGCAGGAAGGTGAAATCTCAGAAGGGCACTGGTTGAGGTCTCTGGGCCCAATGGAAATGATAAAGCCTAATGGTTTTAGAAAAGCACAAGTTAGCACAATGTCTCTTCCTCCTCTATTATTTCTCCATAAGCAAAGTCAGAAGCCATCTTCTCCAGGAATCCCTGACATTTCATTCATTGGACTTAGAAGATGTTGTGGTTCTTGCAGTAGAAAATGCTATCACTCCACATTATATTCCCAGCACCTAGCTAGAATGACTAATTCATCCTGGTTTTCCCAGGAGTGTCCCAGCTTTAAAACTGAGTCTTGCATTCTGAGAATACTCCCAGCCCTGGATACACCAAGATGGTTAATTACCTTACAGTTAGCACAGCACCTGCCACCTACTAAGTTATAATAAATAGATAATGGATGGAGGTGACTATGTTGCAATTACCTGTTCATGTGTCTATTCCCACTCCAGTGTCTGGCATATAGTATAATGTTTCTTAAAGTATGATTCAAAGAACCCTGGTTCCATATGATATCAACAAACATCATCATTATAGTAGATACTGCTGGGTGTACCACCCACATCTCCTTTCCAAAGATGGTGCATCTATCCCCCCAGTGTTCTGACTGTTAGCTACTAACAACTCATAGCTATGCCCTTTACAAAGAAAGATTGTCCTTAGCGTATGGGAAGCTTCTTGCCTAGGGATTTCAGAGAGATTTTGCCCTCCTTCCCAAAGGGTCGCTTTACGGTAACAACAGTCTAATACTGGCCTAAAAAGCTCATCCCACTTTCTTCAAGATGAGACAACTCCGTAGCATCATTCATGCTCTATAGCTCTCTGTGGGATGTGAGGCTAGACTTTAGCTGAACCCATATCTTTGCAAAGCTTCTTCTCTCACTTCCTTACAGATTTCTCCTGAGAGCTTCCTTAATAAATCACTTGAAAAATAACTTTCATCTTAGACTCTGCTTCTAATAAGCCAAACATAAAAGAGTTATTACTTAGAGTTATTCCAGGAAACTACCTCTAAGGATTCTGGAGTTGGATCACCCACCTCATAGCAGCCAACAGTGAGGTCTCCCACCTCTACTGGTCATTGGAGATTGATGGTCCTTGGCATGCTATAGCACAGTAAATGTTTTCCCCTGAACTTGGATAGAATACAAGTTTAAGAAGATGCACTGTCTGGTGAAATATATCTGTACAAAGGAAAGTATGAGGGAAAATAGTCATTCTAAAGATAGCAAAATTGGTAGTTGTTGGTGAGTGCCCTTAATACACTAAAGAAAGAGAACATCATAGGTTCAGATTGATCACTCATAAATTCAAAGAAAGTGTGAAATTCCATGGGCTTTTTGACGGGGTTTAAAGACCCTCTCTTACCCCATAGCAGAGGGCCAACTGAGCCAAAACTAAGCTCAACCCTAATTGTACAAGAATTCAAAGAAGGTTGAATTCTAATTCTAACGAAGTCTTCTAATACCAAA
Source organism: Meles meles (assembly GCF_922984935.1). Classification (NCBI taxonomy): domain Eukaryota; kingdom Metazoa; phylum Chordata; class Mammalia; order Carnivora; family Mustelidae; genus Meles; species Meles meles. The sequence goes on along the minus strand of NC_060072.1, from coordinate 16,177,263 downwards.
GTTAGGCTCTGATGAAGAAGTGGGATCCAGAGGCTTGGATGAGGATATCTGGGTAGATGTATTTAAGAATCTTGAACTACTAGTTTTCCTTGAAAATTCTGGGCCTACAGAACTGAGGCCCTCCCTTGTTAGAAGATAGAGCCTCTTACCCCCACCTAGTCTTACTTGACGATTGCACAAAAACCTCAAATGAGACAGATGTATTAGAAGACAATGCTTGCCCTTTTCAGGTTCTGACTCTGTTTCCCCTCCTGGACACTAGTCCCATAATTAGGGTTAAATCTCAGCTTGATCTGACTGAGGAAGTCCTTGGCCTAAATAAAGTAGATAATAAAGTCTACACCAACTGAACAACAGATATAGATAAATGTGCCAGTAGAAACTGGGAGAGTGTCAGAGATGGATCATGAAGATATTAGATCAAGGAGAACAACATGTAACATTGGATAAGGGAGAGTTTTACAGTATTAGGGTATTCTCTGTAATACAAATCCCCAACAACTATTGGAATACACTCATTGTTATTAAAATACTGGCCTAGGCACAAATATCTATATCAGATATGGATATTGGATCTGATATGGGTATTGAAACTTGGATGAAATAATTGTCAGTAGTAAATGAAGTGGATACCAGATCCACTGGGAAGATCATGGAGAAAAGGAGCAAAAAGTCCATGAAAGTGGGCATTTCAGAGTGGGTCTACTGAAAAAGACCAGAGAATATTTTGGCTGTCCATGTTCCTTAGGAAGACCCAGAGAACATTCCATTTACCAAGGTGATCAGGAGTATGTTGGACAGGAGGGCACTAGCATTATTCAGAAGCTCAGCAATGCCAGTCCTCTGTAGGGTGAGCTGATGGTATGAGTTTCCTAGCAGCAATGGGGTGGAAGAGGGAAGGAGATGGTGCTTAACTTCAGAAACCATGTAAACAGAACTACAGAAATGATCAGCAAAGTTGGAATGGTAACCAGAGAGGCCTGACATTCAAGGATATACAGATAGCTAACAGAACACAGTGTCTCAAAGAGCAAGATAGATAGACAGCAACAAGAAATTAAACTAATTACTATGAGACTGATCAACTCTTATAATTGGTTCAGGTGTGTTTGTGATTCTCTAAGACAGATGTCTCAAATGTATTTGACCAGGGAATCCCTTTTTTTTTTTTTTTAAAGAACACCTCATGTGATTGGTATTTTGCAAATAACAATGTTTCTTCACAGTTCATTATTCAAAATATTTATGAAGTGAATGCATATATAAATGTATACATGGTTCCTTAGTACAATTTCATATAGGCATTGGACATATCTAGAAGATCTAAAACTCCATTGCAATACTTACATTCTACAAGAGAAAAAATGAAGAAAATATTGATCTAGTAATGAAAGAATAAAGTTGCTAACAGATTGGTCAAACCACAAACTCAAACAGCTTAGGAGAAGTCAGCATTTGATATGTCAGCAACTCATTCACCCTTCCTCACACCGGCGAAGCTTAGGAAGGGCAGGATCTCAAGAAAAACGACTTTGCAGAAATTAATGGAACAAAGTATAGTGAAAGGAAGAAAGTCAATAATGAAATTGGTCCAATTTAAACAGCCCAGGCCAAGACCACAAGGTAAAAACTTAAGTTATATTCAACACTGAAAATGAGTCCCTATGATATATTTAGCATTACAGAAGGTAAACAGCAAGAAACAAATGCTTCAAATGTATTAAGTTAATGGTAGAGTTATGTACTTCAGTGATTCAAAGCTGAGCACGATACAATCAACAGCACACTGTAAGCTTTGTTCCCTCTATCTGACTGACTATATGATTCTACCATTGGATCAACAGGAAGACTCCAACCACCATTAGATTATTTTTTTTAACTAGACTCCATGTGCAACATGGAGCTGGAAATTATGATCCTTAGATTTTAGAGTCACATGCTCTACGAAATTTGCCAGCCAGGTGCCCCTCCAATCATCATAAAGGGCAGTTTCCTTTCAACCAGTAGGTAAATTATAAAAGGGAATAAATCAACACTAGCATGAGTTCCAAAAGAAAGACATTCATTTTCCAATAGTGTACATTTTCTGCCTCAGGCTTGTGCTGTTCAGATCTTTCGGGAACAATCTCTACTCTGTTCCTTTGGAAGATGTTTCTTCCACTATGCTATGTTAGGACATCTTGACTCAACATTTGTAAGTGCCAGCTCTTCCTCTTCAGTCCGTCTCTTACCCACATGCAGACTTCATCTCATGCTCGGACTTTGCAATAGACTTAGTCACCCAACCTACCTTGTTATTGAAAACTCATGAGGCATAGCTCATATTTCCCATTCAAAAACTACCAGCAATGTAGTGTATATATATAGCCCTAACTCCATGGCCATTCTGAAGATCCATGTAAGAGGATCCAAGATACAGTGAGAATATTATGAATTTAGACTTCAGTTCTAATCTCAGGATGCCACTTGCTACCTGAGTCTTTTTGGCAAAGTGACTTTTCCTCTTTGGGCCTTAATCTGAAAACAGAAATAAATGTTAATGTTGTCAGACTTTGTATGCATCCTATAAGAATATATGGAGAACATATGGCACCATAGCTGGTATATAGTGGGCACTGTATAAATGACATAGAAATGACTGTATAAATACATATAAATTGCCTCCCTCTTACATTTTCCTCTCTTGTCTACTGCCACTCTCCTGCATGAACCCAGTTTTCCAGCCAGGAAAATTGGGTTACCTACAGAACACAGAATGCTGGGAGCTTAGTGAGACGTTAGTTTATATCGTTTATATATATATATTTATATCGTCTGGTCTAGAGATGGCACTTATGTTTCTTTCCCCAAGTCAGCTTCACCAGTATGTAGTGGCCTCCTACAAAATTCAGAATCATTGCAACATATGTATTTTTTAATCCCATAAGTGATTAATCCATTTCATGGGAGAAGGGAGTGGTAGTAAATAAGGCAAATATATCTCCCATCTTATCTAGACATTCACCCACACACACCCAGACTATCACCACTAACAACACCTTTTTAGAATAGAAGTTTGGGAAACTTGCCTAAAGATTCATTTGCATAAAATCTACCTTGATTATGCTTAGATTACAAGGATACTTTCACATAACATAGAGGGGTAGTGCTGATGGTGAAGGAAGTTTAATTCTCACCACCACCCTTAGGAATTAGAATATTACACAACCATAAGAAGCAGTGGATATAGTATACATATAGCAATGTGAGTTATTTTTAAAAACATGGTGTTTAATTTAAAAACAAAAACAAAACTGAGACATATCATTACAATGTCCACTACACGCCTATCAGAATGGCTAATTTTCTCTTTTAAAACTACCATATTAACTGCTGGCAAAGACACAGAGCAACAGGAATTCTCATTCACTGCTGGCAGAAATTCAAAATGAAATAGACATTTTGGAAGATAGTTTGGATGTTTCTTACAAAATTAAACCTAGTCTTACCATATGATCCCACACTCCTAGGTTTTTGGTAGCAAACCAGTTGGGAAACTTACATATACCCAAAGATCATCACATGATTATTTATAGCAGCTTTAAGCATGATCAAAAACTGGAAGCAACCAAAATGTCCTTCAATAGGTGAATGGATAAACCAACTGTATCCCATCTGTATAATGGAATATCACTGGGCAATTAAAAGGAATGAGCTATTGAGTCATTACAAAGACACTGATGAATCTGAAATACATAATTGCTAAGACAAAAATGACTACATATTGCATGATTCCATTTATACAACATTCTGGAAAAGGTAAAACTCTCGAGGCACTAAACAGAAGTGATTACCAGGGTGTAGAGAAGTGTTAAATAAGTGGCAAGAATTTTTTAGTCTAGTGAACATACTTTATATGATACTGTATTGATAGAAACATGGCATTATGAATTTGTCAAAACCTATGTCACTTCATAGCACAAAGAGTAAACCTTAATGTGAACAATTTTTTTTTTTAAATCAGAAGGTCAGGGGATAAAGGATGAAATACAGAATATAACAAAAAATTCTAAATATATTACAAATGTATGGAATAACCTCATTGATGGGGTGGGGCAGTAAGATCTAAGTAAAGCAATTTTCAAAATGCGTGGAGTCCGAAAGACTAAAAGCTAAAGGAAGTATACATGAGCCCTTTATCAACTAAAGTCATTTCCCATGGCAATACAGGTTAACGATTCTGAAACTCTGTATGGGAATTGAACAGTTAAGCAAATGGATGACGAATGGTGGGAGACCCAGGTTTCTCACTATTGGAGTGGGAGATTATGGTTAAGCAAGGGAAGTAGTCTAGAATGATGTATGTGGTGATGCATTAGTTAAAGACACCAATATGAACTCATGTTTAGCTTAATATAGACACAGTTTGTTATGTATAGAAATATTTATAGATGTGTGTATTTATACACATGTTTTTTCTTGTCAGTTGAGGGGGCACAGAAGCAATGATACCCATATAACAAGGAGCACACCTAGTACCTAAAACTTAGTTTCTAATATTATCCTCCAAGAAGAGGAACAAGGGATTCTTGGAGAAATGGCTGATTCTAAGACTAGAGTTTGAAATATATAAGATGAGACTGGAGCATCTTCTAGTGCCAGGAGAAAGGAAGTGTTTAAAATGAAATAATACCCACAGTGATAAAGGTCTGTCAAAAAGACACAGGAACCAACAAGAAGAGTTCTAAAGTAATTATCCAAACAAATAAATAAATATCATTCAAAATAAATATCCAAAACAAATATATCTGTGAACTATTGAATAATTAAATGGGGGAAGACAGACAAATACCCCATACAGAAGAATACCAAATAATTTATATACACTCAGCCTTTAAGGAGTATGACTTCTTGCTCCGTAAGTGGAGGCCATAACTAGTGACTTCCTTCCAAAGAGTACAGTGTGGAGAGGAGGGCAAGGTGGAGGAGCTTGGAAAACTCCATCTCAGCAGGATGATCAAGAATGCCATCAATGGTGAGAAATCATGGTGATAGCAGGAACCCTGAATTTGATGTGATAAAAATAACATTTTTGCCCCCCAGAACACATTACCTTGGTCTAATCATGAAAAAAACATCAGACAAATCACAATCATGAGGCACAGTCTACAAAATTCCTGGCCAATTTTCCTCAAAGCAGTTAAGGTCCTCAAAAACAAAGAAAATCTGAGAAACTTGTCACAGGGAAGCAGGGCCTAAGGAGACATGACCACTAAATGTAATATGGCATCCTGGATGGGATCTTGGAATAGGAAGAAGACATTAGGTAAAACTAAGGGAATCTTAATAATGCACAAGCTTTAGGTAATAATAATAAAGTCATCTGAAGAAATTAAAATCAAAATAGTTCCCTGTGTCTTCACAAATGTTGTCCCCATTTGTGAGTGGACAACTGTGTCCCTTCTTGAGAGCTGGCTGCCAATTTGGGGAAGCTGAGGTAGCTGTTTGCACCTTTTAATAATGTGCCCTTTAGTCAAATTATCAGGAACCCAACATGTTACATGCCTGTTGAAGCTAAGAGCATGGTTTCAAAGGTCCCTTCCAGTTCTAACATTCTGCTTCTTGTTGAAATATGAGATGATTCTTTTCCCCTAGAAGACACATAAAGTCACGGACCACAGCATTAAAATTAGAAGTGTTCCCCAAAATGAAAGGACTTCAGGTGTGTATAAAGGTGAGAACTAAAAAAAAAAAAAGGAATAAAGCTCTCAAGACAAGGCCATTTTTTAAGTTCTCAGAATGGATATTCTGTTGGATTCAACTAAAGACTCAACTCTATTCAATTTCAGAAACTTCTATTGGGCATCCACCATGAGCCAGATCCTATCCTCAGTCCTAGAAATAACAGGGGAGAAGTTAAAGACTTAAAGCAAAGGGACTCCATAAGTAAGTGAAACCATATGATACTTGACTCTCTCTGTTTGACTTATTTCACTTACTTGTGGAACATAAGGAATAACATGGAGGACATCAGGAGATGGAGAGGAGAAGTGAGCTGGGGGAAATCGGAGGGGGAGAAAAACCATGAGAGACTGTGAACTCTGAGAAACATACTGAGGAATTTGAAGGGAAGGGGGTTTGAGTGAGCATGGTTTTGGATATTACTGAGGGCACGTATTGCGTGGAGCACTGGGTGTGGTGCATGAACAATGAATTTTGGAACACTAAAAAGAAATAAAATAAAATGGAAAAAAAAAGGCAAGGGACTTACAAGATCCCATTTGCATTTTAGAAAGAGCACAGTGGAGAGTGGATTTGAATATGGAGAGACAGAAGGCAGGGAGACCAATAGAAAGGTCTAGGTTGCTCCTCAAAAAGTCCAGGTAAAATTCTGTGCTGCTCTGGATTGGGGTGTGCTGGTGGAGGTGGAAATGGACAGTTCTGAGAGATACTCAGGAGGAAGAAAAGCCCAAACTTGGTGACTGGTTAAAAGACACATTTCCAGAAGGTTTACCTTTGTACGTGTGTGCGCAAGTATCCGTGATATGCAGGGTAGGGGAGTGGACTGGAATTTAAAGATTGCCTCTTAGAAGCAAGTTTTATAAAAATTAAAAATTAATTAATTAATTAATTAATTAATAAAAAAGAAGCAAGTTCTATCCCTAAGACCAGCTGAGGATCTGAGTTTTCCTTAAATCCTCCTCATAAATCTGCACAGGAGAAAAACAAGAGCCCAGACAAGAAGATGCATGTCTAAGGTAAAAGGAAAAACATGTTTGGTCCTAATAGGGTTGTGGTGGGGGGAGGAAAGGGGAGGATGTTCTGGAGCAGCCTGCCCCGAGGTGAGGACTGGTTTGTGAGGCTGCCAGAATCTTTAGTGAGATGTTAATGGGGTTATCAGCAGTTGCTGAAACAAAGGCAGGGTGTATTGCTGGCGGCCAAGGAGCCTGAACCAGCCAAAATGTGTGTGTGTGTGTGTGTGTGTGTGTGTGTCCACGCACCCATGCATGCACACGCAGCAGGTACGTGTCCCAGAAGAAACACCAGGCTCTCTGTCTATAGATGTCTCAGAGAACAAATGGTCTTGGCAATTCGACCTATGAACACGGATCACAGAAGACAGACACCTTTAAAGAAGGGTTGGTGTTTCTCAGTGGGGCCTCTCAAAGTGAGAGCATCATTTTTCTTTGTCTCTGGCAGAAAGGGAGTCTCTTTTCCCCCAAAGAGAAGCTCTTTACCCAAATGAAATCACCCCTACCCAACTAAACACACGTAGCCACACATGCACATGATCCCAGAGGCCCTCTCTGCACTGAAGGCCCATCCATTTTTTTTTCCTCATCAATTCATAGGTACAAACCAGCACTTACATTTACTCACATTCCCCTCAAAAGAAATATTCCCATAAATGGTGCTCCTAGAATATGCTCTAGCAATGTGTCCAGAGCCAGATATTCAATGATGGAGACCCAACAGCATCTCTCAAGAGGTACTTCAGTATTTTACCCTGTTTGACACCACTATAAGGGGTCTAAGAACCCATTCAGTATTCTGGGTCACCTGGAAAATATTTGACTTCTGGAGATCTTAGTAGCAAAGATAGTAAAGGCATTTTTTTAAAAACTTTGCAACTGGGGAGACTTGAGCTGAATCCTGGTTTTTCCACTGACCTTGAGCCTGTGACTTAATACCACTGCTTTGGGTTTCTCAACAGCAACATAGGAATAATAACCATGAGTCGTCACTACTAGTATCCCCATTTCACAGATAAGGAAAGCTGAGACACAGAGCGATTTAGTGACAACTAATAAATAGCACAGCTTGAACTTGAACCCAGGCAAACTGGCCCCTGCCCTGCATGACCTGCCATACTTAAAATTGTTTAACTGTTACAACAACTCTGCTAATGGGAACTTGGACAAATAACTTAACTCCCTAAGCCTCAATCACCTCAAGAGAAAATAGGGTTTGGTTATTTTGGACTTCTTAAAGATCTTATAAGGAATACCTGAGCAATGCCACTCATGGGATTAGCAGAGTATCGGAGCAGTGGTGAGCATGATAATGGAGCCTGCAGTGACTGCAGTGTTAACACTAACCTTGTTGTTAGCATCACAATACCCACTGCACTTGTAGTTGTTTCAATGTTTATGATTCCTGGAACAACCTGTTCCATGAGGACAGAAATGGTCTCTTTCTTATTTGCTTCCTTACCTACAGCATTTGACAGCCTTACACGGACCCGGATCACACTGTGCTTTTGATGAATTCATTGAATTATTCATTGATGAATGAAGAAATCCCTCCAATGTTGCTTCTCCCTTGAAATGTTGTATGATTAAATGGGATAATATATGTCCAATGACTAGTTTGATGTTTGGCATGAGAGTTCTACCCAATTAATATTAGATCTTTTTCTTTTGCAACCAGAACACAATATCTGAGACACTTACTCTGGAGTGACAGGATTCAGAGAGTGACAAACAGAATGCCTGGGCTCCTCTGAAGAAGACTGACAGGTACCACTCGACCTAGGCACCAGAGCTGAAGTGACATATGAGCTGGGACCCACCTTGGTGGGCAGCACCACCATGCATCACAGAGAACCGTGCTGTGGGCACATTCAGAAATCTCAAGCAGAAAAAGGAAGGTACTTGATGTACTGATTGATTAAAGCTACTAATTAGGTCTGTGCATGGTACAAAAATAGGTAGCTCTTGCTTACTGGGCAGCAGGGAAGGGTTTGGCAGAGACGAAGGAAACCACAGCCAATCCATCCATGAGCCAGCATGCCACATCCAAAAAGGGATGATTCAGCTGAGTACACTTGGAGACAGAAATTGCCAATGATGATCAAAAACTAAATAGAAATAGTTTTAAGAAACTAAATAGTAGTGTAATGGACAGCAAAAAAAAAAAAAAAAAAAAAAGTCCCTTCTCACTCAGAACTGCTCAGAAAATAGCTAACATCAAGGCAACAGGCAGTGTGAAAAACATGGACTTCCACGTCAGACTTCCCTTCCAGTCTTGGCTCTGCCAACTGAGGTCTGAGGCAAGTCAGCTCACACCTCTGAGTTTCCGTTTCCTCATCTGCAAAATAGAGAATATCTACCTCATAGAGGTATGAGAGGCTTAAGTAAATAATCTCTACAAGGGGACTGGCGAATGGCAGAGCCAGGACCATCATCACAGCCACTTCAAGGTAGCCATGCTGAAATCAGGCTTTTGCTATCTTCCCTCTTAAGTGGGTTCTACTGGCTGTACCACTGTGTTGTGCTGTGAGTCACTGTCTATTAATATGACTTACCCAGGGTTTGTAATAGGACAAGTGGCAAGTAAGGACCCAGAGAGGGAAGGGACCTGCATCATCCTCAAATAAGATAAGCCACTCCAGAAATAAATGACAGTCCACTGGCTGGCTTGGGAACAAGAGGAGGTAGGGCATGGCCAGAGGAAGCTGGAAGAGGGTAAAGAATGAGAAAAGGGAGAAGAGGAAGAACTCTGGGAGAAAGCTGAAGGCCAGCACTGGCCCAAAGGAGGGGAGGTAGCCAAGTGACACTGTCTCACCGACTTCAGTCTTTGGTGTTTCTCCACCAGGGCTGCCCACCTACTCTGAACTGTGGAAGGCCAAGCAGAGGCAGAGGCAGCAGTCAAAGGAGGCAGGCTAATTCATGAGTGATAGCCCTGGGATATCTCAGGAAGTGGAGAAGCAGACATAGCCAGACGTGAGAAGTGAACCTAGTTTGGAGACAGGGCTGGGTAAGCACTCACGTAACAGGAGCCTGAAACCTTGGGCCCCTGCCTCACTCACTCAGATACCCAGGACAGGAGACCAAGAGCGGTCTCTGGTGAAACTGAACCAACCAGTCTCCAGACTCCCCTTTCTCTACCCTTGAAATAATTTTCAAGGTCTCAAAGACCTTAAAAATTATTATATGTAATAAATTTCTACTATTTAATAAATTTCTACTTTTAATCTAAAAGATTAATCTAATCTTTTCTTTCTTTTCTTTATACATTTTTAAAACTTGTAAGAACACAATATATTTTTGTTAAGTAGCTGGCTTAAGGCAAAATGGAATTTAACTTTTCTATAGGTAGGTTGATGTATTTAATCTAAATAGAGGTCATAAACTAGTTGAATAAGGACAATTTAAAATATGAAAACAGGGGCGCCTGGGTGGCTCAGTGGATTAAGCCGCTGCCTTCGGCTCAGGTCATGATCTCAGGGTCCTGGGATCGAGCCCCGCATTGGGCTCTCTGCTCCGTAGGGAGCCTGCTTCCTCCTCTCTCTCTGCCTGCCTCTCTGCCTGCCTCTCTGCCTGCCTCTCTGCCTACTTGTGATCTCTCTCTGTCAAATAAATAAAATCTAAAAAATAAAAAAAATAAAATATGAAAACAGACTGATTCTGTTGAGCATGAAAGCTATAGAAATCATGAACCAAAGCAATATGAATAAAAATATAGCCTAAGACAAAGTACCCAAGACTTTGAAAAACCATTTTCTTACAAACATAAACAGGCTTAACTACAGGCCTAGCTGTTCCAAAATAATTATACACATGTTTGTTTCCCGGTTTCTTCCAGCTGTGTGTGCATAAAAAATTTTTATGTTGGAAATCAAAAATAAATTTTATCTTTGAAACGTGTGAAATCCCTCTCTCTCTCTCTCTCTCTCTCTCTGTCAAACTTGCAATAAGCACACACAGATTTTACTTCCCACTGAAGTGAGACCATTCCTGTCCTTGCTTTTGATGGATTTTAAACAAGGAAAAACTTGCTCACACACATAGGAAGCTGGAGATTGCACCAAGCAGGGCTCCTGCTTTCCCACACAAGGCCAGATACTTTCTTCACAAAAACCAGCATCTGGGAGGGACAGATCAGGAAATTTCTTCTTGAGTGTATGATCTGCCCCTCACAGAGTTCTTTCTCTTCTCTCAAAAGTCAAGTTTCCCGCATAAGCAGAAGTTTCCAGAAAAGGGTCCCTCATCCCATCAGGCATTTATGTGGAAAGAGGGAAGATATTGCTCAGTTTGGTGTAGATCGACTAAGTGATTTATCTTAAGACTGGAGGCATGCTAATATCTTCCCTCTCACGCTAGCTCAAGCAGCGCTGGAAACATGTCAAGGTTTCCTTTTGCAACAGGATTTTTCCCAAGAATCTCACTGCTTGAAGTCAAAACATTCCTTCTCAGGCTTGTTGAGACTTCTTCCCCAAATCCACATGATGAATACTGTCTTCAAGGCGGGCTAATTTCTGACCATTTTTCACCTTCAAAGGTCTTATATCTGACTGATTTCTTTCTTGAAAGTACACTTGCCACTCACCTTTCAGCTCAAACACCTGTTGGGAGCGCTCTCTCTCTCTCTCTCTCTCTCTCTGCCAAGTCACCAAATGTCTGTAGAACCTGCCATGGAGCCAACCACTGAGGGGCCACCATCAATAAAGCCACCAACACAGTTCCTCCAAGATAGACTTTCTATCTCTAGATACAAAGACAAAATATTAAATACAGATGGATTTTGTTGTTTCAGGCAAATTTTTTTGGTAGCAGAAAAAATTTCCTTCAATTTCAACATCATTAACAAATCTTGCAAATACTACATCATGACATTTATTGGTGAAATTGGTTGACTCACGAGCTTGGATAAAGAAGCTATTGTTTTACAGTTTATTACACTAGCTTCTTCATCACATGACAAGTTATGGCTGCACTGATTAATTAAATGGGTTGAAAGTAGAACCTTCCCCATTTTTCCTCCTGTATCTTACCTGACCATTTTGCTCATTTGAATTGGACTAGCATTATTAGGTATTCACCAATTCTGTGACTTTACCTTTGGTGGGGGGCAGTAAGTTCTGCTGCTAAGTAACTTGCTCCCAGAATCTGAATGAGCCTGTTTAGCTAAAGGCTAACCCTGTTTGTTTTCAGATTGCAATAGCCACTTAAAATGATCAGCACCTTTCCTTGCCAAAGGGCTGTGATTTGTAGTTAAAAGTCATATTTTCCTGAAGATATCATTGCATGTGTGGGCTGTTTGCCGTGGACCTTGCACAGTGGGATAGGATCACTAGATCACCAGCCATGCCAAGTCCATTGATGAGTAGCTTTCATGATAAAGAGAGACTCCCACTGTGTGCTGTTGGTTGCAATAGGGCAGTGAACTCACTCAGAAAGTCGTCATTCTTCATTACTAACCTTATCAGAATCGTCCACACCTGGAGGACTAGAAAAGTTCATATGGAAAAGCAAACATGGAAGAAGAGACAGGAAATACTAAAAAAGGAAAATGTCAAGGGGAACTAGCCCCACCAGATGTTGACATATACCCTAAAGCCAGGCTAATTAAAACAATGCAGGACCAACACATGAATCAACAAATGGAATACAGTTGGAAACCCAGAAATAGACCCAAGTACATTTAGAAATCTAGTATATGGTAAAGGTAGCCTCTTGAATCATGGGTGCAAAAATGGACTTTTTAGTAGCATTTTAGTAGCATGAAGCAGTCAGGGAGGTGGTCTTACAGAAGCAAGCAGATCAGAAGAAACCCTCCATGGAGCTGGGCCAAGAGGTTGTGTTGGCTGGTGCTGTATCTCCCTTACCAGCTGCTCACGGGAAAAAGTACTTTGCAAAGTCCCAGCCCCAGCATCACAGAGCAGAGTTTCAGAGAATGGGCTGGGAACTGAGTTAATGGCTGCCAAACTTGTAAATACTGAGTATTTATTTAGCTAGCATGCATTATCCTATAACTATATTGAGAGGAAGGAGTGAGGTCAAATGAAGGAATGCTGATCTTTGCTTCTTTACTAGAAAGTTAAGATGATATCCAAAAATGATAAGGCAAGTACAGCAGTATAAACAACATTTAGAAAGACAATATGAAATGACTTTCTAAAAAGGTAAGAAGGCAGTCTCCAATGAAGACGAGTGAGACAGGGGATTATTTTTAAATTATAGACCTATATTTGACTTAGGTTTGTAAAAACTAAAATTAAATAAGAGCATGTGAGTTAAGAATGAAAGAGTATGGCTATAGGGTGGCATGTTTAGTTTGGAAATAGAAATTCGGTATTATAAGGTAATATCATATTTGGAAAGTGAAAGGGAAAACTATCATTTTGATAATACAGGCTCCCAAAAACAAAAATGGAAAATCCTTTTTGTTGTTGAATCATATAAGAGATGGACAAAAAATCAGATCGTGGGCCCCATGACAGCAGATTATGTGTCTGTTTTAGTCACCAATTTTAGTGGAATTGTATGAACTCCTAGATGAAAGAAAGATTTAACAGGAAAGCTCCCAACAGAAAGCAGCCATGAACATCTGCATCAATAGCAAAAAATCTCGAGTGCAGGTTACCTGGTGCGCAATCAGTTGCGTGACTGCCTTCTGCTCAGTTCATGATCCTGGAGTCCTGGGATCGAGTCCTGCACTGGCCAGGGGTGGAGGGGGAGGTTGTCCCTGCTCAGTGGGGAATCTGCTTCTTCCTCTGACCCTCCTCCCTCTTGTGCTCTCTTTCTCTCTCTGACACACACACACTCTCTCTCTCTCTCTCTGAAATAAAAAAATGAAATCTTAAAAAAAAAAAACTCAAGGGCTTACCAAGTGAAAATAACATCTGTCCTGCATCCACATTGCTGGTTTCAGGTGGTGACCAGGTCATTACAAGTCATGTGGTTAGGGCTATTTCAATAATGGGGACAAAAAATTGTAAAAGTGGAGAATATCACTTTGCCTGGGAGTGGCCAAAGGTGACGTTGAGGGTTGAGGGGCCATGGTTGGTCTGAGTCTTGAAAGATACCTAGGTTTTTACCAGGTAAGGGAAACAGAGGAGAGTAAGAGAAGACACAGACATGTGACAAGTCTTGGTGTAATCACAGGACAGACAAATAAATGTCTTTTGGGGGTGGAGCAGAAGGTCTCAGGAGATGACTGGTGGTGGGCAATGAGGCTGGGGAGGAAGGCAGATAGCCACTCCAAGTTCATTGCATCTTATTCCTTAGGCACTGAGGAGCAAACACAGAAAGAAAATCCCTTAGGTTAATTTTTAAGGGAGATCTTTCTGGTAGCAGTGTGAAAGAGGTACTCAGAGTAGAGGGAACAGACTCAAAGCACCAGAAAGGACAATAAAAAGAGCTAATGTGGATTCAGAGTGCCCAGCTCTGGGCTCAGGCTTTGCCTGCATTGACTCATTTAATTCTGCATTTGACTCTGTGTGGTGGATATTTTTATCCCAGGTGCACAGAAAGGGATGCTGAAAAATGAGAGACTGGGCTTTTATTTAAGAAAAAAAAAAGTGTTCCCTAACAAGGAAGCTTCTGATGCATCTTCTGCCTGGGCAGGAACCAATCAACACGTGGGGCTGGCCTGATTCCAGCAGGTGTGATCACCTGGCAGAACAGGAAGCATTTGGGCAGGATTGAGGGCAGTTCCTGACAAGTGCAGAATGACAGCTGTTGAGAGGGAAGTAAGGCTAATGCCTAAATATGGATATTAAAGAGAAGTTCAGGGACATGATGTCAGAAGACATCCAACCAGTCTCCTGACATCCATTCCTCCCCCAAGCCTGTCCACTCTAATTCTGGGTGATTTCACCATGCCATTGAGAGTTATTAATTATGCCTCCCCTCACTAAGTTACTCTTTGTTACCCCAAATCACAGGTAACACACTACCTGTCCAGTAAATGTTATATTCTTTTGCTCATGCTTCTTTTCTGGGGTTCCCTTCTCATGTCTCCATATAACCATGTTCCTGTTTAATGGACTCATCATCCTTTGCCCTTTCCCAAACATGTGTCTCCTCCCAACTTTAATAAAGGCTCCATCTATTCAACCACTGGCCAAGTGAAAAGTCTCAATGTCATTGTCAACTCCTCCACTTCCCCTCCATACTTAGTCACTAAGTTCTTTCTTTTTTTTTTTAAAGATTTTATTTATTTATTTGACAGAGAGAGATCACAAGCAGACAGAGAGGCAGGCAGAGAGAGAGGGAAGCAGGCTCCCTGCCGAGCAGAGAGCCTGATGCGGGACTCGATCCCAGGACCCCGAGATCATGACCCGAGCCGAAGGCAGTGGCTTAACACACTGAGCCACCCAGGCGCCCCACTAAGTTCTTTCTTGATCCTAATTCCTGATGCCTTTCCAAGTTTTGTCACCTTTTCATTTGACCACCTCTGACTTCCTTGGTCATCCAAAGAGCCTTCTTATGGTTATCCAATCAGCTATTTTGCCTGTGCCAAAACTGCCCCTCTGTTATGGGTTGAATCATGTCCCCCCAGAAGATCGTGAAGTCCTAACCCCCACAACTTGTGAATGTGACCTTACTGGAAATAGGGTCTTTGCAGAAGATCAAGTTTAAGATGAGGTCACCGGGGATGGGTCCTAATCCACTTAGGAAAAGAAGCAAACTGGACAAATTCAGACATACATACACAGAGAATGCCACATAAGGAAGGTGCGGTGTGTCTACAGGTCAAGGAGTACCAAAGGTTGCCAGTAAACCACCTAAAGCTAGGAGAGAGGCATGGAACAGATTCTCCCCTGTAGCTCTCAGAAGGGACCAGCCCTGTTGACACCCTGATCCCAAACATCAAGCCTCCAGGATTGTGATACAAGTTTCTGTTGTTTAAGCAACCTGACTTGTGGTACTTTGCTATGGTAGTCCTAGCAAACTCACAGCTTCCAAGGTTTTTTCCTAAATGCACATCTGATTACACCAATCTCTGCTTGAAGTCCTTCCACAAAAATGAAAATAATAGGTTCCATCTATTGAGCACCTACCAGAAACCAGGTGCTCCATCTCCGTTTATCTAATACTACAATGTCCTTTGAAAGAAGACATGATCATTCCTGATTTTGCAGTTGAAGAAAATGATCTTCCAAGAAGCTGTATCTTGCCAAGTTCATATAGATAGTAAGCAGAAAAATGGAGTTTTGGCTCTGGGCCTTTTTGAGCCCCAAAGTTAGAGTAGCTTTGTGTGTTTCACTGGAATAGGGTTTAGCAAACTTCTTTTGTAAAGAGCCAGAAAGTTAGCATTTTAGGCTTTGCAGGGCATAGGGTCTCATTTGCAACTACTTAGTTCTGCCATTATAGCATGAAAACAGCCCTAGACAATAGGTAAATGAATGGGCATGGATGTGTTCCAATAAATCTTTATTTACAAAAACAAGTGTAGGTCAGATTTGACTCTCTGGCCATAGCCTGCCAACTTCTGCCCTATAACACTATCCTTAAATATATAATCTATGCTCCTGGGCAAGATAATTACTAATATTAATAGTGTGCTTTTTTAATATGTTAATTTATTTATATCCCTCCTCCTATTATCAGTGTTTTAGAGGTTACAAACTTGCCAAGATCACACAAATAGTACTGAGCCAGGATAAGAAGTTTGGGCAGCCAACCTCCAAAGCCCATGATATTCCCTATTGTCCACAAGGGCCTTCACACATATTCTTCCACATTCCTCCACTCTCCACCTTCTTCCCTCACTGAGCACCCTGTACTTCTTCCCACCATACCACAGTGGAGAAGGGGAAATGAAGGGGGACTCGGCTAGCCCCACCCCCTGCTCAGGATCAAAGGCCTGGACTTTCCAGGGTCCTCACTGTCAGCAGGGATGGGACATACGCAGAAGGAAGGGGGTATCCATCTCCTCTACCTGGTTGTTGTGAGAGTCTAGATATATTAAATACAGTAACCCAGGTAAAAGCACTGATGTGCTTGGCAAGTTGCCTTGGCTTGCTTTAAAGGCACTTTTATTATTCAACAGCATCTGGGCCACGGTTGCAACCACTCACCTCTCCCAACACTGCTCCCTTCTTCTTCACTAATAGAATCCCAGCTTGGTTTGGGAGGGCAGTCAGAGGTGATGGGATACAATTCTGGCCTATGACACATATACAGAAGTCTGGTGGGATAGCCAGGAAAATTCTTTGTCTTTCTGATATCAGTTACATGCATCTTCTTCTTTCTAGGATGTGGCCAAAGGACCACAAGTCAGGGAACCATCCTCAACCACAATGATGAGGACTTTGTGAGAGCTGGTGGAAGAAAATGGCACAGGGATCCTGGAGTTCTAGAGTCTTGTGGCTTCTGCACCCTACTTCACACTTCCCACCTCCAAACTTCTAGTTCCAGGAGGGAAACAACCTCTCCCTTGGTTAAGCCACTGTAGTTGGGTTTAACCCAACTTCATGTGGATTTACACTTTCCTAACCAAAAGACCTGGTTGGCACATGGGACATATCTTCAGCAAAAAAACATGATTTCTAGAATGTAAGAGGTGTCTAATGAATGAGTCAGTAATGAGGAAATAGCAGTAATAATAGAAGGACAGAAGCCCTAGATGATAGAGGTCAATGTCCTAGGAAAAGGACATTTTTTCCTTTGTCCTGGACATATTTCCAGCTACAGCTCATCGGGCACTCTCTCCGTCGTCGGCACAAATGTCAGAGGTTGGAGCTGTCATTCTCACCTCTTCCTTCTCTCGGTCAAGCTGCTATCAGAGTTAACTGCCCGCTGGATCCTTGGGCCAAGGCTAATGGAAGAGAACAGAAATTTGGGATGGAACAGTGCCTGTACCCACTGAGCTGTATGAGCACGGATGATTCTTTCACAGTGTCTGTTTCCTTATTTTAAAAAGGGTGACAATATCTCTTCTTCGTAGGTTTGTCATAATAAATGTGACATGCACATACAAAGTGTTTAGCAGAATGCTAGTAAAGCCTCAAAAAGCATAGTCCCTCACGATCATTGTCCTCATCATGCCCCCCAGAAATCCTGCAAGAATCTGCGACATGAATGGGGCCAGCACTGAGTGGAAGGCTACAGAGGAGGGGTCTGGCTGAGGCGGATCTTGCAGCTGTTGAAGCCTGGGTGTTTTTCAGCTTTGGAGACCCGGTTCAAACTCCTCACTGCTCCCACCAACATCCCCTTTCAAGCTCAGATCCCTGCAGCCTTCAGAAATGCCTGTGAGATTTCTCTCCCTGGCTTGAAGTTCTGATAATTCTCTGACTTCATTGTCATTCCCAGCTAAGGGAGCGTCCCTCGGAGCCTGAAGGCTCACTCCTTAATCCCACGCAGGTGTCAGACAATACCCGATGGGCGGTGAACACTGTGCTCCTGTCTGGCTCCCTGCCGGCCCCACCTCAGCACCGGGAGCAGCTGGGAGCTAGGCGCAAGGTGCGGGGGCGGACTGGAGCCTGCGATGCTAATCTGCCCAACTGAAAGTTTCACATCTGTCTTGGCACACACACATACAGAGGCACACGGAATCTACAGAGAGTCAGTTGCAGCCCTGAGCAGGTGAGGTCGTTCCCGGGGCGTGGAATACAGGTAGGGCTAGCTGCCTCCACTGGCAGAGCCGGCAAGGCAAAGCCCACTGATGCCTTGGGCCACTCAACAGACTCCATGTGGGAAAGAATGGACAAGAAAATTACTGAACAGAGCAGAGTCTTTGCAATCAGAGCTCTGCTTCAATGCCAGATCTTATGCTTATTAATTATGTGACTCCAACCTCATTGCTTAATCTCTTGGAGGCCATTTTCTCATCTGCGAAGTGAGAAAAATAGGAGGGCCTACAGTTGTTAGGAATATTAAAAGAGACAATTTAATAAAGCTTTCATTACAGTCTTTGGGAACTTGTTAGTGCTTGATAATCATTAGCATCTAGTTTATGTACTATGAAAACCTTCTGTATAATCCATTAAAAGCTGCCATGTGCTCTGAGATGGATACTAGATTGTGTGGTTGTATTTTATATCTTTTATTGTTGCTTATCTATGTCCTGTAAAAATGTTAAGATGAATGGGCATGGCATTGTTTTGTTATAAGAACATATCTAGCTTTTAAAGTATGAGTTTTGTCAGAGCCTACTACCTACTCAGTGCTGTTTCTTATTCTGAATGCATAACACTATGCAACATAGTCCCTGCTTTCAAAGGGCTTTCAATCTCACTGGTAACACAGCATAAACAGAGAAAAAATTAATATAAAAAAATGCAATGAGTCTAAAATAAAATAAGGTGTAAAGCTAAATGCTAATGTGGGTGGCAGCGACCATAATCCCTGGGATTAATCCTGGATTAACAAGCTATCCAGGATGGGTAGAAGGGATGCCTCAGGTCTGCCTGGCCCCCTTCCAACAGGGGAGCCAGAATCACTAAACCCCAGGTTAATAAGGAAAAGCCATAGGTAATCCTTACACTGAGCCTGCTGAGCACCAGATACAAATTCAAGCACTGTACCTCTGTTTTCATTTTAAACCGCACAGTAACTAGAATCAGTTGGGCTATTATTATCCCTATTTTAAAGATGAACAAGTAGGGTACAGAGAAGCAAGGTAACTTACCTTAGGTCACACAGCCAGTAAAGTGACAGAGTTGGGTTTTGAACTCAAAAAGCTGCTTTTAATCACCATGATATACTTCCTTTCAGAAGGAAAGAAATCAGATTGTATTAGTTATGTGTATAATAGCACATGCTATAACAAACAGCCCTAGATCTTTAGTAGTTGAATGTGACAGAAGTTTCCCGCCAGTCACAGAGTGGTTCAGTACAGGTATTCAGCAGGCATTCTTCCAGAAACACAGTGATTCAGGACTCAAGCTCCTCCTGTGCTGTGACTCCCTAATTCCCTAGGGCCACATGTTCTTCTTTAGAATCTGTCCTAGAGAGAGCCTCTCCACAGAGAAGGGCATACAACCAGCCTAGAAGTGGCTTTGCTCATTCCTACTGACATTCAGTGTTCAGCCACAAAGCCATTTCTAGCTGCAAGGGAGTCTGGATAGCGTAGTCTGTTCAACTGTCCAGGAAGAACATGGGTATGAATGAGCGCCCACAACCTCTGCCACACAATGGAAGACTTAAAACATTCATACCAGTGCAAAAAGAATACAGACTAGAAAGACAGCTCAAAGGCCAACCCCAAATGCACAACTCTAGGGTCCAGGATCCAAACTACTGCAAAACAGCCTTGGTCCTAACTCTAGAAGAAGTCCAAAAGTAACTGTATGACTAGCTGTGTAGACAGGACCCAGCAATCTGAAGTGGAAGACTCCACGCAGTGACCAAGTGCTTAGGAACACCACAAGCAGAGGCTCTTCCTCCACCAGTTTCCCCTGAAAAGACAAAAACAAAAACAAAAACACAAATTGAACAGATGCAGCAAGATCTCTGCCAATGAGTCAGTGAGTTGAAGGGCCTTGTCTGGAGCTTGGCAGGACACCAGGGCCCTGCCAAGAGGCTTTAACTATAGTACAGTCTGGAAAATGGCTGATTCAGAATGGGGCTCAGGTCTAGAAAGGGACCAGGATGCCAGGCAAGAGGGATTTGATAACATCCTGTGATTGAATCACTCTAAGAGGCAGAGAGACAGGGAAGGGATGAGGAAAGAAAGCAGAGAGAATTGTCAGCTGGCATCTGCATGTGTCCACCCAGAGATCATCTCAGCATGTTGTGGGTTTTGAGCAGGACAGCCTTTAGAAGCATGACTAGACTACAGACACCTTGAACTCAGAACATGCAAGATTCTCCCCATCCCATAGTCCATGTACTGCATGGCCATCCACCAAGCTACCAGAATGAGAGGGTGGGCATCTTTGTTGAACCTCCATTCGGGGGGATCTGAATTATCTCTCAGATACAGCCCACCAGTCTGCCCATTCCCCACATCCCTGCTGTAGTTCAGACAACCCCTTCCTGCCTGTACTAACAGATCTACAACTTGACTCCAGTTTTCCCTGCTTCTGGTGTTCAGTTCACCCTCCAACAAATTTTTATGGAACTCTGAAGCAGATACGAGGCTATCTACCTTCCCAGTATCCTTATCACCTTCTTCCTATCAACTGCATCCCAGTTTGTTCAGGAAAGTAATATGCACAGTTTAAAAAAAAAAAAAAAACTAACATTCCCAGGTTTACTTCTTTGCACTAGAGGTAACTGTGTGACATAATTCTGACCAGTGAGAAGTAGGCAGCACTCTCTGGGAAAGTTTCTTTCCTTGAATGGGGGAAAAAAGAAGTCTTCTACCAAAAAAAAAAAAAAAATATATATATATATATATATATTTTTTTTTTCATTTCCTTTGGCCTTTCCTCTCCTTTCTGCCTAGCAAGTGGACCTGATGCTTAGAGATCTGCACCTTTTTAGTGACATAAGGAAGGAGACCATACGCTAAGGGTGATGCAGCCAGACGCTGGAGGAACCAGGGCCCTGATGATTTTCTCAAGCAACTGCATACTCCTTGTGTTGCCTACTTCTGCACATTTGGTTGGGGCAGTGGGGCAGGGGGGAGGTATTAGCTTCCTACTGCTGCTGTAATAAATTACCATGACCCTAGTGACTTAAAATAGCACATTTGTATTCTTACACACTCCTGGAGGGGAGAAGTCTAAAATGAGTCTCAAGTAGCTAAAGGCAAGGTATTGGCAGGGCAGGTTCCCTCCATTAGCCTTGTCAGCTTCTCATGGCCACCTACGCTCTCCAACGCAGTGCCACACTGCCTCCTGCACTACCCTATCTTCTCTCTCACTCCTGCTCCTCCCTCTTTAAGGATGCTTATGAGTCCCTAAAGACATCAGGGCACATCAGGATACATTAGGGACCTCGGCATAATTTGGGATAACCTCCTGATCTCAAGAGCCTTAACTTCATCATATCTGAAGTTCCTTTGCCATTTAAGGTAACGTATTCCAAGGTTCCGGGGATTAGGATGAAGACATCTTTGAGGGCCATTGTTCAACCCACCACAGGAGGAGAAATAAACTCTTCTGTAAACTATTTGACAAGTTACTCACAACTAAAGGCAATTCAAGCTCATAAGAGCACCTAGTGGGTCCCAGACACTGGGCTTGGTGCTGGAGATACTCCAGCCGGCCGAGTACTTATCCCCAGCTGAGAGTCTGTCCTGTTACGTTTGCAGCTATTTATTTGCTTATTTTGTGGCCTTGGGAGGCTGTGAACTCCAGAGGGCAGGAAATGTGCAACTTATGCTTTTCTGTCACCGCAGCACCAACCCACAGCCTGACCCATTGTGATGCTCAGAAAACGTTGGTTGAAAAAAATGGACTCAGCAATTTGGCGATCACTGCTTGGCAATCAACTCCTAAACACAGGTCAGGAGTTCATTCTAAGCATCCAGACTGAATAGGAGCATGGAGACAACTGATAGACACTCTGATCCAGCAGTCCCCAAAAGCGGTTCCAGGGAATAGGCACTGCATGAAAACAAAGGGAGTCAGGGGTGGCGAGACTGAAACAAGTCCATTTAGCAAGCCCATACATGCCTGCCTCTTAAAGTTCCAAAAACTCTATGATGCCACAATGAAGAAGCCTGTTTAATGCAGTATTTCCCAAGCTCATCTGACCATGCTATTCATTTCTCATGGAACACTTATTAATCTTCCACAGAGCTACAGTTCCATGAAACGCTCATGGGGGAACACAGCTCAACCCTTCCCAGGCCTGCCTTGGGAATGAGGGCAATCCACTGCTCGTGGGTGGGCTCAGCAGTGATCAGACTAAGCAAGAGCAGGGCTGCCCAACATGAGAGCTGCCATTGTCAGGAGGGCTTTGGGCTAAAGCTGGACCTCATGGACAATGGCATTTGTCCTGGGATAGGGGAAGGTGAAGCGTTCTCCACTTACCTTGCAAGGCTGCCTGGCTTCTTTCGAATGACCAAGGCTCAGAGTCAATGGGTGCAGAGGAAGAGTATAAATGGCATCACCCAAAGGCATCTTTCTGGAGGGCCCCAGGCTGAGCAAATCCCAGTCATGGCCTGATCCCAAGCCAGGTGACCATTTCCTGGCTACCTGTGGCTGAATGGCAGCCAGAGTGTGAGGACTTGATCCTCTTCCCCACATCAGCTGCCCTAGACAGGGACTCCCTCTGCTCGGTCACGGGAACCCACGCAGTCTTAGCCCCTCTGTATACTGCTCCATCTGTACCAAGAACTACTACTCTTGCTTCTACTGAGCAGCATCGATCTCTAGGTTCAGGGAACCTCAGTCTCAAACTTCTTCTGATCTCCTGCCTCAAGGCTTGGTACACATTGTATGGCATGCATCCACAGAACAACAGGGCTGAACATGATGTTGAAGATCCTCTGTTCTGTGGTTTTCAAATTGAAATCCTCAGTTCAACTTGTTCAATTTCAAATGGAAATCCAGAAGTTCATCAGGGATGCCCAGGCACCCGCTCTTAAGAACATGGGACAGCTTTCACCTTTCTCATATTAAAGTCATTTCCAAGAATTCACTTATATTCCTTACAAATAATTGTTTTAAAATTTTGAGCCCCATTCTCTAGGTCAAGATCTTCATAGCGCACTGGGAAAAACTGAGGACCAGAGAAGGAGAGGGAGTGCCCAAGACTGCAAAACAAACAAAAGGCTAATTGGATGGAGGATCCAGGACCCTTGGCTCCTGACTGAGCATTGTGTCTGTCACACTGGGCTGATCCTGGCAGGGGTGGCACCAGACCAGAAGAGAGCATTGGATGCAAAAATCTTCATGAGACCCCCCCCCCCCAAGTTTCCAACAGTTAATAGAAACTGTGATAGAAAACAGACTTCTAAAAATAAATTTGGGTTACAATAAGAAGAATGCTTTTTTTAAGGATGCCCCCCCCGCCCCCCAGGGACTTCCATCTGGTTAGTTAATGACTCTATTATCCATCTATTTTGAAGGTTCCACTCACTATAAAATGGACTCACACACACATAGGGCTTCCTTCCCTTCCCCCGCCCTGTCCATTCTCTCTTCTTGCCAGCTTCCAGGACATTATTTAACATCATCACTCTAGTCAAGGAAAGTGTGCTTAATCCTGAGCAAGCTTAGAGAAGACATGTACACACTATTTCAAAAAAATTAAGCACCCCTCTCCTTCCACAAACACTAGATCTCAGCCCAATCTACTTCCTCATGGCCCAGCCCAAGGAATAGGATTTTCTTTGCTTTTCAAAGACATTTGAAGAGAAGAAGCATCTCTAGAAGTTTAAGCACAGAAATCCTCTCTCGGTTTGAGGATATGCATCTGAAAAGACTGTGTGAAATGTAAATAGATAACAGGACCCACCCATGAAGTTCGATGGAACATGCTTTCTCCTCTATCTTCCCTACACTCCTTTCTTGTTGGTAACTCTTTTATTTGGGGCACAAAGTAACCACTTAATTTCAGGGAAGTATGCTCTCTGTGAGACTGGAATTAGGATCATAGTATTAAATGAAGAGCTAAAGCTCAGAATGGTTAAGTAACTTGCCCAAGGTCACACAGCAAGTAAGTGGTAGAGCCCAAGCCCAGACCCAGGTTCCAGACTCTAATGCTCCTATATTCTCCACTGGGGTCTTTGTCCCTGGGACATACTGACAACAAGAGCTCATATTTATTGAGATCTTACCATGTACTGGGCTCTGTGCAAAACTTCCGCCTTTGAAGAAGTAGTGAAGTAGACCCACTCCTGCAGGAGTGGCCTTGGGATTTTAAACCTACCTCTCTCCTCCAACTGGGACAAAAAAATAATAATAATAATAATTGTCACCTCTGGAACTTACAATTGAATGCCATAAAACCAATGGACTCTGATAACTAACCAAATGATCATCTTTGCAATCTGACCCCCTTCATTTGGAAAACAGAAGCATGATCCTCCTAACTTTTTGGACATCTCTTCACATCGTCACCTTCTATGCTCTTGGCAGGTCTCAGAAATAAATGCCAATGACACTTGGATATCACCTGTCTGAATACTGGATGTGGAGTCATCCCACATATCACCTATGGCAATAGGACATGTTGGATGTTTTAGAAGGTTTCCAGACTTGGCATTTGTCTTTTATTCACATAAGTGGTTTTTCAAATCCTATGGTTACCATATCTATAAAACTCACATGGCAGGCCATGATCCCAAAGACAGGCATGCACCCTCTCTCAGTTTAATAGGTGGGTTTGGGGAATGAAAGATCCCAAAGATTGAAGTGTCATTTGTGTTTTGTAGGCAAATAGCTACTTACCCACTCCTCTATTGCCTGAGAAGAGAATCCTAACCTATGCATGTGTTCCAAAGGAATTTGGTTTCCTAGTTGGTTGTAAATATCATTCATTTCCAAATTGGGCATGTTTTGGCATTTGACATATCACTGCAGATAGAACACACGACAAAGGGTGGTTTTGTGCCAGAGCAGCATGGTGGGGAAGCTGAGGATACCCAAAGTTCTCTCATCTAAAAACATTCCTCCAGGGGTGCCTGGGTGGCTCAGTCATTAAGCATCTGCCTTTGGCTCAAGTCATGATCCCAGGGTCCTGGGATCTAGCCTTGTACTAGGCTCCCTGCTTAGCAGGAAACCTGCTTCTCCTTCTGCCCTTCCATCTGCTTGTGTTTGTTCCCTCTTTTGCTGTCTCCCTCTGTCAAATAAATAAATAAATAAAATAGTAAAAATAAATAAATAAACAAACAAATAAAAACATTCCTCTACCACTACTCCCATGCCGCTACTTTAATTGCCAAAAATATCTTCACCATTAATGCCCAGGCCCTTTCCCTGGGGTTTGAACCACTCCACTGTGTCCACCTCGGGCTTCAGGACCTAGGGGAGCCAGTTGGAGGGCAAATAGTTTATAGAGAGACTTGAAGCCCAGCTGATCAAAAAACACAAGAATTAACTGAAGGAACAGAAGAGGAGAAGCAACTGTGCCTTCAGTGTTTCTCTAGGGTTAATTCTACTACAGAAAGTGCTAGACCTCTGTTCCCCTACACAGTTCCTCAAACTTTTTGGGAATCACTAAAGTACCTTGGGCCAGCCCATGAACAAGCCCCTGCTCACACTTTAGCTTCCGCTCCATCAGGATCGTTTCCCGTCCCAGCCTCTGCTGCTCACAAAACCATCCTGTGTACCCTGGCACCAGCACTCCTGGCCTTGGTCCCCCAGCATTGTCAGAGTCTCTTGAAATGACTCCATCTACTTTATTCTCAGCCCTCATGCTCTGAGGACACAATCAGGAGCCTTCCAGGGTTGAGTGAGATCAAGCCTCACACATGGGCTGTACTAAATGTCACCCACTGTCTTTGACGGTTCTGTAGCCCCCAAAATAAACCTCTGCACCTCTACTCTTTCCTGAAGGTGAATTCCAACCCAGAAGATTTCTTGGTTCCCCGAAAAACCCACCCTACCCTCCTCCCACACTCATTCAATTAATGTTTTCATTACTTAATGCAATCTCTGTAGCAATCATCAAGTGGTAGATTTTCCCCATATTAAGCCATCACTTACATCCCTGGTGTTCCTCCAAGACACATCAGCCTTGGGGCAAAATGGCACAGAGTTAGTAGGAAAAAACTATCTCTCTGATTCCAGCCCCACCCATGTTGCAAGATCTCAGATGTTCCTGAGAGTGCACCCTGCAAAGGGGCCACCTGCTCCATGCTCACAGACCTGCTTCACCCTTTTCTGATTACCAATACCAGGCAGATCGGCTTATCACTTCCACTTCCAATGACATCTTTACCTCCCGCTTTCCGTGTCCACCCACATTATTAATGCCCGTGATGGCCATTAGACTTGCCAGTGAGTCACAATGTCAGCCATCACTACCAAACTAGCAAGGATTTTTAGGGTTGCCAGTGACAGGCACCCAAGTCAATGTGAATAATGCACAAGAGGGACTCACGATGTGAATAAGCACAAAAGGGAAGGTATTTCCCAGGACTGGAAAAAATCAAGTTAGTCCAGTATTTGGGAATCCCAGTCTCCCTTCCCCCACCCATCTCCTCCACTCACCCCTGTGCTAGCTTCATTTCCAAACAGGCTCCCTCCTTGCCATGGCAAAATTGGTCACTGTGACCGTTGGCTCCAGATGTACAGCTCTGCACAGCGGAAGAAGGAGAATACAAGATTTTTTTCATTCAGAACCTCCAGAGTCAAAGACCTGGCAAGACTTCTGATTGCCCCATCTGGGTAACTGCTTTCCCTGAATCATACCCTGTGACCAAAGGAATATAAAAGTCTGTTGGCCAAGGTCACAGGCCCACTCCCATGTGGGAGAGTATTAGCTTCAGCTGAACCGAGTGGAAGAGGGTCCCCAGAGGAAAGAAAGATTTTTATCATCAAAATAAGGGAAAGAGCTCTGAAAGGCTAAAGCAACAGAAACCCAAATAGACTTTATTCCAAGAACTTAAAACCTCTCCTAGCTCTTTCAGGTTTGCGCAAGAACTGGAGTAAAACCTGGTCTGCAAGCCACCAGTGAGAACCAATGTGGCATTGAATCAGTGGACCTCAGTGTGGGAATCTGAGATCTGAAGTCAAGAGAAAGTAGGGAGAGTTGTTGATTCCATCAGACTAGCCAAGTGCCTTGCTCTGGGTGGGCCTCCTGAGCAGCTTGGCCTCACTCCCTGTCCCTAACCCAGGGCTCCTGAGCCCACCCAAACTTCATTATTTCCCCAGGATCAAACTTCAGCAAAAGATACAAGAACCTTATCTCCATGCCGCTCTTTTCAAATGCACCCAGATACAAGCGTTCTAGCAGTTGAAAAGCAGCTCCTCCCAACCATGAAGGTAGGAGCAGCTTGGGAATAAAGGCAACAGAACGCTGTGAGATGGAAACAGACTCTGGCTACATCATTCAAGGCCAAATTCCTGTCCCACCCATAGCCAGCACCTTCCTCTGATCCATTTTGTTACAAAAGTTATCCCGTTCCCCTTTCTGCATACACAATAATGGGCTGAATTTTTCTATCACTTACAACCAAAAGAATCCTAAGCAAAAGAAACAGGGAGTACCTTTCCCGAGCACTATCCTGAGAAATGTGTTGACACATTTGTGGTTTAGTGAGAACACTCAACAGGTTAGAAGTGTCTGTCCTTGGTGTGAGTCCCCACTGGAACAGGGAATGTTGGCACTGATGACACATGCTTGAGGAAAGAACTAAATCCAAATCTGGATGGCACTAAATACCCTGTCTTGGGTTCCACAGATTACCTATCATTGATTAGACCCCAATCTCCATTCACCAGGGAGAAAAACGGGCCTAGAAATCCATCCAACTTCCATTGCTCAGCAAGATGGAGTTGGCCAATTTTCATCCCCCAGCATATCAGGGAAACCAGGGCAGTGAGATTTCATCTGATTTGCCAAGTGGCAGATCCCTGAACATTTATGTGCCGATCAGCTTTCAAAGAACCAAGCGTCAAGCCAAAGTAAGGAGTTTTACAAGGGCTTCTATGAACTCGTTATCTTTCTGATTAGTATTCAGTTTCATTTTAAGGATTAATTTTCTCAGTACAAGGTGAGCACTGGTAATGCATATGAATTTACATACCCAATGAGCAGCTTTGTATTAAGCTAAATACCTGAAGCTTTCATGAATTTGTGAAACCCAAATCTCCCAAAAGAACAATTGAAGTCTTACTTGCAGCTTAGAAGATAAAGTCTTTTAAAGACAAAACTCCTTGGAGTTTTTGAAGACCTCAGACCTATTCATTCACCTTTGAGTTTGGGGTTTGGGTCACCTTTGGGGTTTGAAGAATCTAAACTAAATTAGTCTAACTGTAGAAGCAGAGCCTCTTCACCACTGCTCTCTCTCTCCTGCCTAACACAGTTTCTGCAACAAACTAGAAAGCCATGAAAATATTTTTAGTTGGTTTTTTTTTTTCCCTTTCTCTCTATAAGAAACCCTAAAGTTAAAATGGTCTATTCCTTGTCATTCAGGCCAATCCCATTTCTTAGCCTTCAGAAAACTAAATCCAAACAACAAAAGGAATTCATTAGTTCATGAAAACAAGTGGCCCAGAGATGAATGAAGCTTCAGGCAAAGCTTGATCCAGCGCCCATATTCCGAGATCAGGACTTGATTTCTTCCTGTCCATTTTTAAGCTTAATTTAATCTACTTTCTTTGATGTTGGCTCCATTATGAAGCAGTCTCTCATTGTATCAAGATGACTGGCAATAACTTTCAGAGCTACTGATTCTTTATTGACACCCAGCAGAAATAGAGTCTGTAGCTCAGAATCCACAGCAAATGTTGTGAGGTTTGTTTTTTGTTTGTTTTTGTTTTGTTTTGTTTTTTTGGTTGGACAGCCTTAGATCCTAAGCCCATTTCTGAGCCAGTCATGATGAGAAAGGAGGATGCAGTGTGCTGACTGGCTCAAGCCAGAGTCCATCCTTAGAGCTAGGAAAAATATCAGTCCTGCCCAGACCACATGGCTGGAGAACTTGGAGTAGAGTAGGTAGGAGAAATGGGGCATGGTGGATGGTAATCCCCAAACTTCCATTACAATGCTCATCGTTTACCTGAAGCAACAGAAAACCAGAGAGGTTACCTGACTCAGAATTACACAGTGAGCTAAGTGGGAGAGGGAGAAACTAGACCTCAAACCCAATGTCCTAAAAAGCCTTGTGCTTTTCTATGTTAAACTTAACTCACAACCAAAACTGCACAAGTGCCATTGTGTCTTTTCATACTTCCAAAGTTTCTGGAGAAAAAAAAAAAAAAAGACACAGAAACACTCTATAGATATGTGGAGGAAAGTAAATTACTTGTAGCGGCCCTCCATTCCTTAGGAGCAGGCTCCATGATTTTCAAGAACAAACAACAAAGAAAGAAAAGTCCCAAGAACCCAATACATAGACTAACTGGGCCATCCCAGCCAGATGGAGCAACCCAGGATGCTGGGCATAGGGAACAAAAGAGAAAGTTCTGCTTGGGCCTGGGGCAGCTTCCAGATTTGAGGGAGGAGGCTACGGGCCAGGATTGCCTTTTCTCTGTTCCCAATCCTCTGCTAGGCCATTTGAATTTCACTGTGGTCCTGGATGATTTAAGGAGCCCAGTGAAAGCCCTTGGATGTGGTTAGGACGTTCATGCTCCAGTGATAAATAATGTGACCAATGTGTATGGCCCAGAGTCACTGCATTATCAAAGGGCTCCATGGAAACGCAGGAAATGCCAGGGCTTCTTTTCCTGCTTCTGCTTGTTTTCTTCTTTTATTTATTTAATCTATTTGATGAATTGATTTCTTGTCCCTTTCCAAGTGTTTAATACTATCCTAGGAACTGACAGTCTTCCCGTTGTTGGCACGTGATCTCTTCTATCCTGCAGTCCCACCAGAGCTTTGATCAGAGGTCAGAGTTGAAAGAAAAGGATGACGGAGACCAGGCCCCTTGCCCATCCTTCTCCCTCCGCCACCCTTTCCAGACACTTCTTCTTTCTTTCTTTCTTTTTCAAAAGAAATCTCCCAGTTGACTTCAAAGACAGCTCTGCGTCCAGAGAGATAATACTGGTAGGGAGTAGGGGTGAAAGAGGGAGAACTGGGAGGAAGTGGTGGGGTCTCTGGGCAGGGAGGGATGGTGGGGCAGATGGGAACCAGTCCCCTGTTTTAGTGCAGCTCATCTGTGGGGCCAGCCCTGGTCTAGAGGACTCAGGCCTGCATTTGGCAAGAGGTATGATAGTAAGAACTCAGAAATTTGGACTTGTCTTTGCTGTCAGAGAAGTCAGGTTTGGACAGGGCAGAAGGGAAAGACTACTGGTTGTTTCTGGAACAGCTTCTTAGATGTACCCCTACTTCTCCCATCGGGTTAAGAACTGGAGCTTCGAGTCTGGGTTCAGGTTCCTGCTCTGCACACTTCAGGTGTATTCAGTTAGGTAAACTTTTCACCTCTCTAAGCCCCTCTGACTTCTCAGCTCAGCCCTTAAATGAGAACATTCCCTTCTCCTTCCACCACAATCATGGCAAGCCAACAGGATTGGGAAGGGTGAACTGAGCATGTCCTGCCCAAGGCCAGGACTGGCCCCCATCAGGAGTGAGCGCTTCACCTGCCCCCAGTGCAGACAAGGAAATAAGGCAAGGCAAGCTCAAAGGCCTGATGTTTTCCAAGTCACAAGTCGGGGGGGAGGGGTAATGGGGGGGCAGGTGTGTGTGTGTGTGTGTGTGTGTGTGTATGTGTGTGTGTAGGAATTAGGAGGAAGCAGTTTGCCAAGGCAATATCATAAGGTACAGTCACACATAGGTGTGGTCTATGTGTGGCCCAAAGATCAGAGTGGTGGCTTTCAGGTGTCACATTTGAATGTTCACTAACCCTTCTCTATCACCAGGAACCAGATAAAAAGAATGCCTGCCTAGAAACACAGGGGAATAGACCACCAGCTCCCCAACTACTACCAGGAACCTAAGACAATATCAGTGGAAGGAGGAGACCCCATTATAGAGAACAGATGCCAAGGTCTATTTCCCTGGGTGTCTTCCTGCCCCACTAGAACTAAAGCTATTTCTGTGATCACAGAGAACACTGCTAGTGTCTGGGATACAGAGATCACAATCTTCTTGCCTGCTACAGTTGTTAGGATCCCATAAATTAATATGTATGGTCGGCTCTTAGACAATGGACAGCAAAGAGTGCCTAATCCAGAGATGGCAGCCTTCGTGAGCATTTCAACAGCATGTTGTGTGCTTCGTTTAGATTGTAAATTCTATCAGTCCTTCCTCTTTTTAAGGTGGAAACACCAAAATGCAACTCAGACTCCCTCGTTTTGTGTGGTGGCCTTTCAGGCACTAAACCTGATAATGTTTTCTTTTCCACTGTCCCATCGTTACAGAACTTGACTTTCTGACATCATAAAAGCCTCACCAGGACAACCAATTAGGCATCAATTCATGGAGGAGTCCATGACTCAAAGGCTCATTTTTTCCATTTGTCTTCCGAGAGCCATGATGGTTGCTTTCCAGAGACACATAGGCTCCATCTGTCAGACTCTCCAACAGAATGGTTTACATACATCTTCTTAGGGACACCTTGCCCACTTTGCTGATTCAGTATTGTCTCAATAATGTTCCAGCTTCTTTCTGCCATTTGTCACACACCTGGAGCCTTTGTGTCCTCCCTCTATGTAGTCATCGTGAGGTTACTCAGCAATTGCCAACTGGTTTTTCATATAAGCCAAAGAAAAACATCATTAGGAATGGTGAGCCTGTAGCCAAATCCATTGCTTAATGATCTGCTAAGCCAAACGGGAATACATTGGAGGTATCTGAGCCAAAAGCCTCTCTACTAGCAAGGAACATGAAGTTGACTCTTTGAACATGAGAAATGGTAGGGTTGCCCTAGTTGCATTACAGAGAGTTTTTCCCTAAATAAAGTCCCTTATAGAAAGGTAACATATCTTCTTGCAAATATGCTCCAGGAGGAAGACCATTTTATTTTCTACAAGATAAAGTGATTGTATTATCAACTTTCATTAAAATTCCTGTTCCCAATAGAATCACTTCTTTGGTAACCAGCTCTATTTCTTCTTCATGGGGCTGCAAATTATGGAGAAAACGGTTCAATATCTTTTCCTTAGGGCTACTCTTTTTCCTCATACCGTTTTACCTCTAAATCCCCAACTGACAACCTTCCCATCACCACCCACCCCTACTTCCACTGCCTTCCGACACCTAGCTTCACTCTCATACAATCCCATGCATACATAAGCACAAAACCCAAATCACCTATAAGGGTAAAATTCAGGCTGGCATCAAACATCATAATAGCATAAGACAGAAGATCACAAATATCAAGGAAATAAAGAGTCACCCCAGAACTTTACATGTGAGGAAGTTGTCCTTCAAATTCAAAAGGAACAGCCAAGATGAAACATAAAAAAATAGAAAAAAATAGAAAAATAACTTAATGTGCCCATTAAAAAAAAACCTTAATTTATCTATCAAATCCAGGAAACCAAAAAAATGAATGAAAATAATGAACTCAGAAAAAGAAAAACTAATTTTAAAATGCATTAAAAAGAATAGGTGATAAACAATGGCATATCAAAATATGAAGTTCATGCTAATGAGATACAGTAATTGTAACTTAAATATAAGATGTTAAAAAAAAAGAGTAAGCAAAACATAAAAATTATCCTGTAACGGGGTTCCTAGGTGGCTCAGTCAGTTAAAGTGTCTGCCTTTAGCTCAGGTCATGATCCTAGGGTCCTGGGATCGAGCCCCCTGCTCAGGGAGCCTGCTTACCCCTCTCCTTCTGCTCCTCCCCCTGTTTGTGCTCTCTCCCTCTGGATCTCTCTCATCTAAAATAATAAGATCAAAATTATCATATAACTAATGAAGGCAAAGGATTAAAGTTCTAATTTCCAACAGTGCCATATTAGGGACTTTGTAGATTTGTCTATATTTAAAACACATGTTCAAAAAGTTTAGCAACCCCAACTAGTCAGGTTTTTTATAATAATTATGTTTTACCTTTGGTAGTCTCTTTCAAGAACTTAGTCACTAGTTGTCGATAAATGTTTGCATGCAGTTTTAGTGATTTCCTCAGTCTCCTCACTTCTGTGAAATAAAAAATTATGTAATTTACTACTTTTTGTTTTTGAAGACACACATAAAGTGTTCCTATTTTTTCTCTTCTTTTATCTATAGATAGAAGGAGAGAGAGGATGGAAGCATGATCACAAACATTGAAGGCAGTTATTTCCATGGAGAGAGGCTGAACACCATCTTAAGCTTTCTTCTTTGCATTTTGCTGTGTTGAGTGACTTATTTTCATCATTATCATGTATAATTTTACAAAAACAGTGTTACTCAAGAAAATTCAAGTGCTAGATTGGAACAGAAAAGAATTGCAGGTATCTTCTAGGCTTCTCAGACTCCTTTCTGATAGGCTGGAAGCAGCAGTAGGGAATGAATGTGATTATCAAGGTGAGGAATGTTCCATCTATGCATTGTCTCTGGAACTATTTTCTATCTGCACCTAGGATGGATTTCCTAAAAACTCAACTCATCAAGTCACCCTTGGAAAAACCAATAGGTTCCAGAAAAATGAATGTCTAATGTAGAATGAAGGAATCTAGAATGAACATAAATATCCCTTCAAAGATGTAGGGAGTGAAATGATTTCCATTTCCTCATCTGGGATCCCTCCTTCCAAGTCAACCGTCTAGGGAACAAGGCAAAAATACTAACGAGTACTTTTCAACCCTAAGACCCAATTCTTTATTTCTGAATTACTTTAGAACTTTAAGAAAAATAAAGATTCTAGAGGAAGGCAATAAAAGTAAAAGAAAACCTGGTCCAACCAAAATTCAATGACACTAAAGGTCTTTGGGCCTCACCATATTTGGGGCTCAGCAGAATGGAGAAATTGGAGAGGGCTTTGCACTTGCTGTAGGCTGACCCCCTGTGTCACATACACCCAGATGTTCTAGGCAATGGGAAAGGCAGAGACTCAGGAGAGGCAATCAGAGCAGTCATCCAAGGAGAATTTTTGAGTACCCCTTCTGCCCCCATGCAGAGCCCCTCATAGGAAAACAAGTATTTGTATGTGCATTTACAGAGCACTTTACAAAGCACTTCATCTTTGCAATACCCTTATGAGGTCAGTGCTCTTATCTCCACTTTACACACAAGGAAGCTGGAGCTTAGACAGTTTAAGTAGCCCAAGGTCACTTAGCTACTCTTGGTGGCCCCAGGATTTAAAAATAGACTAATGATGAGCTGCTCAAACTTAAAGAGACAAGAGAATGAGTCCCGGAAAACTGGCTGAATCAGAGAGCAGAATGGTGTCTCAGGTCCAATCAGACAAGAGTTGAATCTGGGCAACTGAGGCCCAGAGTCTGGAGTTCTAAAAGGCAGCCACAGATGGCAGGGTTAGGGGCACTATCCTCTTGCAAATCTCCACTTACACAGCCTGATGGGCCAGGAGAGATGCTCTATTCCTCAGGATAGCACTGTAACCAAGAGGGATGCCAGAGTTCTGCACCCGGGCCGGGAGGAGTCAGAGCTCAAGATGTTCACATGCCCTAAATGGCCTCTTGGATCTTCTAGAGGTGCCACTCTTGAATGAAATTCAACCCATACCTGTTTTAAATTGAATAAGCTTTATTCCAATTGCATAAGACTAAGGTGGTTAGATGCTTCTATTAGGACAAGCTGTGTCATAAAGTAGAGATTGGTATGCCCTGTCTCCACACTGAATTGTAGCCCTCAGAGTCTCATTATTCAAAGATGTTCTCTATCAATTTGCTGTATCAACATCTTTGTCCCTATAACCATAGCTGTGCATGCGGGAAATCAGCAGTCATCCCTGAGAAGACAAATCCCGCTGGAGCCGAGCACGCTCCTCCGGCTGAGGGAACATCCTTACTCCATGGATGGAGTATTGTCATAACGTTGTGTGCAGCACAACTCCAGAGGGCAGCACAATTCCAGAGTGAGCCAGTCACATGGACAGCCATGAGAATGGTGCCCCTTGGAGCTGTGCCATGTGGTGACCTTCCCCTCCTGCTGACTAACCTCAGCACCAATTTGCATTCATTCTTTGTGACTCAGTTCAAGTGTTCTCTCTGAACTCTTCCCTGGCCTCCCTGCCAGGTGGCAACAATAATAAAGTGATAGTAGTAATAATAACTAGCATTTACTGTGCACTATATACTTGCCAAGCATTGCACTAAGCACTTTACATACAGTGTCACAAGACATAATTACCAGTATCAACTCCATTTTACAAAGGACGAAACCGAGACTTTGAAAACTTGTTACTTGCTCAAAGTTCCAGAACCAGTAAGTAACAAACAAGGATTCAAAGGAAGGCAGGCTGATGTTAGGGCCCCTCTACTGCACTAATCATGTCCTCTTTGGTGCTCACAGTACATGGAATCTACTTCTTTCAAGGCACTTGTAATAAATCACTGTACCCATTTGTTTGTGATTTGTCTATCCCGCTAGACCATGAGCTCCTTGATAGAAAGGCTCCTGCCTTATTCATTTTTATGCCCTTGGCATCAACTATATAACTACAGTAACCAAGATATGGAAGCAGTCCAAGTGCCCATTGATAGAAGAATGGATAAAGAAGATGTGATAAAGAAGAAGAAGAATGGATAAAGAAGAATGGATAAAGAAGAAGATAGAAGAATGGATAGAAGAATGGATAAAGAAGAATGGATAAAGAATGGATAAAGAAGATTTATACACACACACACACATACACACACACAGTGGACTATTACTTAGCCATAAAAAATCATGAGATCTTGCATTTGTGACAGCATGGATGGACCTGGAGGGTATTTTGCTAAGTGAAATAAGTCAGACAAAGAAAGACAAATACCATATGATTTCACTCATATGTGGAATCTAAAAGCCAACATAAATGAACAAAGAAATGGGAAAAAAAAAACAGACTCTTATATACAGAGAACAAACTGGTGACAGTTGTGGGGGTGGTGGGTGAAGGCAGGGATGAAATTGATAAGGGGATTAAGAAGCAAAAACTTCTAGTTATAAAATAAATAAGTCATGGAGATGAAAAGTATAGCATAAGGTATATAGTCAATAATATTATAATAATGTTGTATGGTGATGGATGGTGACTAACTTAGGATGAGCCCTGAGAATGTATGGAATTGTAAAATCAGTATGTCAAACACCTTGAACTAATATGATATTGTATATTAATTAATTATACTTCAATTAAAAATATAGGGAATGATTGGGGCACCTGGGTGGCTCAGTCATTAGGTGTCTGCTTTCAGCTCAGGTCGTGGTCCTAGGCTCTTGGGATCCAGCCCTACACTGGTATCTCTGCTCAGTGGGAAGCCTGCTTCTCCCTCTCTCACTTTCCCTGCTTGTGTTCCCTCTCTCACTGTCTCTCTGTCAAATAAATTTAAAAACCTTAAAAAAAAAAAACACGAGGTAATCATGAATGTACAAACCTAACGTAGTGGGAATAAAAGAACATACACACACACACACACACACACACACACACATACAAACACACACAGAGTTGGAATTCAATAAACAGTTGAAAGCACACATGCAGATATGATTGATAACCATATGGCATGGACCATCTCCATCTGCCTCCATCCCAGGCTCCGTCCCTCAATTTGCTTAACACAGAGCACAGTCTCTGAGTCAAATGAACTCGGGGAGTAACAGAAGACAGGGAGAGGCATGAAATAGGGCTCTTGACTCCATCTTGCCCAGTTAATTACTAAATGGAGCCAGGAAGTCTCAGCTATTAACTTTGAGGCCAGAGGAAGACTCAAAGGCATCACTTCCTAAAGAATCTCTTGGGCTGAGAGGAGACTCACATCTGTGCTGACCAGACCTTTCACATAACCATTTTGCTCACTCTTAGAAGCCTAGACCCATGGGCCTCAAAAATGCTCTAACAAAGTGATTTTCCACCTTTATTAGCAAACCCTCTTATATGAAAGCCCCAAATATAAATCAAATTAAAAAATGAATGGTGGTAGTTAAAGTGAGGGTCAGGGGGAATGGAGCACCCCTGCTCAGCCTTCCCTTTGCCTGCCACATAGCATCCACTGGGGCACCTGTGTTCAGCACTTAAGACCTTACAAAACACAGCATGGGTCCCGCTTCAACACTGCTTTGGTCTAGTCCCTCCAGCTTGTAGATGAAGAAAGAGGACCAGAGAGGAGAAGAGATTCATTTGGGTCACAGGGCGCATGTGCTCCTTCCTGTTTGAATACTTTTTCTTATATGAAACTGGTCCAGGAAGGTCATCTTTGACATGTCCGTGCCCTGCTTCCATCTGCCTAGCAATGGGGAAGGGCATGCTCTGATTCACCCACACTTTCCCCTGTGTCTTGGGAAACATGTTTCTGAAACATTCCAATGGGGGGTGGGAAACTTGAATTTCCATTGTTCCCCAACACAAGCCCTGTATTTCCTAGGCCTGTCATAACCAATCACCACAGACCGAAAACAACAGAAGTTTATTCTCTCACAGTTCAGGAGGGCAGATGTCTGGGTCGAAATGTCAAGATGTCTGTGGGGTTATTTCCTTCTAGAGGAAGAATAACCCGACCGTGCTCTCTCAGCTTCTGGTAGTTGCTGGCAATCCTTGGTGTTCTTTGGTGTTCTTTGACTTGTTGACATATCACTCCAATCTCTGCCTCCATCTTTTTAAAAAATGTATTCTTTAAATTCAATTTATTGAATGTATAGTGCATTATTAATTTCAGAGGTAAAATTTAGTGATTCATCTGTTGCATATAATACTTAGTGCTCATTCCATCAGGTGCCCTCCTTAATGCCCATCAGCCAGTTACCCCACCCCCCTGACCACCTCCCTTCCAGCAACCTTCAGTTTGTTTCCGAGAGTTAAGAGTTTCTTACAGCTTGTCTCCCTCCATCTCTACATGGCTTTCTGTGTGTGTCTCTCTGTGTCTGCTCCTTTTCTCATAAGGACACCAACC
Organism: Meles meles; assembly: GCF_922984935.1. NCBI lineage: Eukaryota > Metazoa > Chordata > Mammalia > Carnivora > Mustelidae > Meles > Meles meles. The sequence goes on along the minus strand of NC_060072.1, from coordinate 16,139,066 downwards.
AACCAAAATCCAGGAGGATTTCATCTTGAGATCTTTAACAAGTTACATTTGTAAATACATTATTTCCAAATAAGGTCACATTCTGAGGTTCTGGGTGGACACAAATTTGGAGAGAACACTATAAAACCCACAATAAGACTCAGGAAACTCAAATCCATGACCTCAGTTTCATTAGCTAGCACAGGGCTCAGCCCTTCTAGCTGAGCCAGCACAGCCTCTGCTAAAATTGCTCTTGATAACACAGACCCTTCAATTCCTGCATGCCCTGTCGAAGATCCCAGCAGGTCCCACTTCCTGTGTTGGTAGAGATAACCCAGAGAGAAAAGCTTAGTGCCTCCAGATAATACAGGAGAATTTTCTTGGAAAAGCCTGGCCTGAGGTGCTTCCCCCAATGCTCTCTCATTCCTCACTCAGCAATGAACTTGGGAAGGGCCTCTCCCTAGCTCTTCCTAAAGGCAATTCAAAAGTTGACAGTGTCTATAAACCAGGAGACAGAAGCTTACCAGTTACATTCCAAACTCATAGAATCTTGCTATGCTTTCAGATCTGGATCTGAGAGCCAAAATTGATAGTATCCTGGAACATCCTCAGCTTATGTCTAATTCACTTAAAAGAACATGGAAAGACCACTTTCTCTGCAGAGAAACCTGCACGCCATGGTTGGAGGAATGTAGCTGCTAGGTGATGCAATGGAAGTTTCAGACAAGCCACAAAAGAGGCTTCTAGAAACAAGACCTTGGCAAGAATTGTGAACTGGAATGAGGCCAGTTGCCATGAGATAGCACCATAGCTCTAGATGGTGACAAGTCTGAACACACTGAAATTGAGATGACTCTTTGGTTTCTGTGTGCCTATTCACTAAATTCTGACTTTTTGCATCCAAGATTGGCTTCTTCTTGACACCAACTTGGGCCAAGAATATGTGCTTTTGGGGCACCTGGGTGGCTCAGTGGGTTAAACCTCTGCCTTCAGCTCGAGTCATGATCCCAGGGTCCTGGAATCGGCCCCGCATTGGGCTCTCTGCTCAGTGGGGACTCGCTTCCCCTCACTCTCTGCCTGCCTCTCTGCCTACTTGTGATCTCTCTCTCTATCAAATAAATAAAACAATCTTAAAAAAAAAAAAAAGAATACATGCATTTTCTCTTAGTTAGGACTTTGAGGATATAACCCATTCAACTGCAATAAGATCACAAGGTTTAGCATCAGACAGACCTAAGTTTGTGTCCCAGCTCTGCCACTTAAGAACAATGTGACCTAACACAAATTACACTGCTCTAATAATAATGCTACCTATGGGATTGTTATTAATTAAATAATAAATTAACATACGGTTCTTAACACAATGTTAGCACATGGCATGGACTCAATGGATGTTAACCATCATCATTATTGTTGCTATGGTTACAATAGCATAAGAGAAATTTCCACCCACCCTCCTCCCAAAAAATACACTCTGCATGTAACAGTTGAAAAAGATTTCATAATATTTCGTCTTTCCAATTATTCTTGCCCTACACTTCTTATGATTGAACAAATAATATAAATTGCTAACATTTCTGAGAGTTTATTGCATTCTAGGTACTGTTCTAAGTTCTTCATTTCAACAACCCTAGGAGGTAGGTACTATTACCACCTTCAAATTATCAGAGGAAAAAAAACTGGCACAGAGCAATTACACATTGGCCAAGATGCAAGTCTAGTTATGGCGGAACTGTAATTGGAACCAAGGCAATCTGGCTCAAGAATCTGCAGGCTTACCCTTCCTGATGGAGGTTGGCCAACATCGCTCTATTTAGATTCACTTCTATGGACTTCAGAGGACTATCAGCAGGAATTTTTAACTGATAATTTTATCTGACAGGCTCACCCTGATTCAAAACTGATTGATTCATTTAATTTAGGTTCAGAAAGTATACATGGGTTGTGTGAAGTCCTAGAGTGAGTCTCTGACAGATCCCCCAGCAGCCCGGCTGAGAGCAGTTTTCCTTAAAAATTCAAAAAGAAAGAAGCAACCCAGATCACAGTAGGCTCTTCCTGAATGCCCATGGTTCTGCCTCTTAAGGATTCCTGGGTTTAGATGCCAGGTCTGGGGTTCTGCATGCCCCCCCTTAGGAACTGAGAATTCTATCTATAGTCTCAGGGCAAAGCCCAGCCATAGGTACATGGGCTGAGGTCTGCTATTACTTCCAGGAGAGAGGACGGGAAAAGTTGGGGAATGAAGTTAGATCTCAGGACTCTAGGATGGAGATTCTTAGCCATGAAGGGGAACAAAGACTGTTCCTAGTCCCTGTGAGATATCCCATGGCAGTCAAGACATTCATCCCAGCCATAGACAAGTTGAGATGGTGATTCCACTCTGAGTTGGAAGAATGGTGTTAAATAGTACACAAACCTTCTCTAACCTCAGCCCATAAAGAATTTCTTAAAATTTTCCTTAGGAAAATACTTCCTTAGGAGTACTATGTGAAGAAGGGACAGGCCACTCTCTTGGAATCTACTCTTAGAGCTGAATCCCCGGGATTAGCCAGGATTCTCATTCTTGAGAAGATAGAGAACTCTTTCCATTTGGTGTCAGTTGTCAGTTTAACCTCAGTTAAAATGCTACAGTCAAAGAGTGTGTCTAAAATGACATCTGGCAGTGGCAATAACAAAAAAAAGGTATTAATTCCTGCCAAAAGAAATATGAGCTATCCCCACTCTGCCCCTCTACCCTGCTAGAAGTAGAGGAAAGAACTGAAGGACTTAGGGACCCAAGTGGTTCTCATGAATAGAGGCTCTAAATCACAGACAGTTGTGAAAGACAGACTGTAGATCCCTGGGAAAAGATATACATAGAGAAGAATATTATCTCTTGTAACCCTCTCAATAATATCAAAAGACAGTTACTATTATTACTCCCAATTGATAGATGAAGAAACCAGGACAGAAAGATTGAGTAGGAACCCACTTTCTCCCGGGCTTTCTGCCTGTGCATACTAGGAGTAACCTCAGGCCTCTTGGAAGGATTGGGAAGGAGTTTCTACCTGTCTTTCCACCTTTCATTTCCTTCCCTTAAGGCAATGTACCCAATTAGGGAACCTAAAAATGTCAGAGTACATGTCCTTCATTCCCTTCCAGGTTCTTGACTTTTTTAAAGTAACATAATCCCAGCCCCACTACCCTCTGCCCAGAAGACAGACAGACAGACAGACAGACAGACAGACACACACACACACACACACACACACACATACACACACATTCTCGGCTTCACCATCTCCTAAGCTAACTGCTACTACAGGAGGAGCCTGTGGTTCTTTACCTGCTTTGAACACCTGGGTAAGAGTCACCCCCAGATGAATCCAGACGTCTAGACTTCAGAAGCCTGATTTTGCTGGCAGGTCCCATCAAGCTTTGTTAGTAATAAAGCTGATGAATTAATGCCTACTGCTTCATTGTTATGAACTCCATAGTGAGGAGGAGGGGCTGAGGTCACTTCAGAAACACATGGGCTATCCTGCCAATAAGAACTTGTCAGACAGATAGGAGTTGTGTAGACACAAGACCTGAATTTAAAGGACAAACTTTTAATTGCTACTCTACATTGAGGAAACTGAGGCCCAAGGAGGTGAGGCAGGAGTCACATCACAAAAGGCCTTGTGGAATGTGGAGGAAGTTTGTGTCTTATCACCAGGGCTGTAGAAAGCCACACACATATTTCAAGCAAGGAAAGGAGACACCACTGTTTGCCATAACCCTGTACCTGACCCCCACAGAGAAGAATTTGTGTTGGAATTTTCTTCCCAAAGGAAAAGTATCTGAGAAAACGATATTGTTAACTGTCTTTGAAAGCTATTTGTGACATGTGAGGCTGAATAAGGGAAGGGCTTATTGTTATTGTTGTTTGTTCTAGAAGGAAAAACATATCTGAGCTAGTGGGTTGTTTTGTCTCTGCTCAACTTCCTCATTCTTGAGAAGTCAGGCAGGTTGGTGTGGTAACCCTGGAACATGTGTGGTCTTCCCTGGCCTCACAAATGAGTCTTGCAGAACCAGACTTCACTGGTACCTGCTGGTCTTCTACCTACTAAGCTCACAGTTTGATCTTCATCAGATTCTTCATCGTCATGAGCCATTTCCTATACTCAGCATGTACTGGTCATATTACACAGTCAAACTCAAACAATTTCAAAACAAGTCTGTGAGGATGGTACTATTATAATTTCCATTTTACAGGTGAAGAAACTGAAGAAATTTAAGTAATTCAGTCAATGTTAAACAAGTAAGAATTGGCATTACAGGAACTTGACCCAGGTATATTTGACACCAGAGTTCAAGCTCTTCACCACAAAGCTCCCCTTTGTCATATAGCAGGGGCTCATAGTTGGTGTCAAGACTACCAGAAGCAAACTTCTGTGCAACGTTTGGGGGGTAGTTGGGGAGGGGAAGAGCTTTGACAGGAGTAAGGATAAAATGCCCTGGTGCGGAGGCATGTGGAGACCCAAATGCTCATTAGTACTGAAAGATCACACAATGATACCTAAGATAGAAAATGTTCTTCATTTTCTATCCACTCAGAATAATGTGGAAAGCTCCCCCTTAGGAATCCAATATGCAAAATAAATGAGTGAGCAAACAGAAACATTTGCATCTTTATCTTTAAACAGAGTACACGCAACAGAAATAGGAGCAAATGGTGACTAATTCATGCAATTCAATATTTGTGGAGTATGTGTTATGTACTAGGCACTAGGCAGAGAAATGAATCAGTCATAGCCATTGCCCTAACAAGGCCTGCAGAGTACTTGTAAGGGCAGAAGTTTAGAACCAACTATACCACCATCTCCAGATCCAATATATGCAAAATGAGCATGGTGTTCACTGGAGCAGAGAAGCCTGATCAGTTTTTTTTCTGTTTTTTTCTTAAGACTTTATTTATTTGGCAGAGAGACAGCACAAGCAGAGGAGCAGCAGGCAGAGGGTGAGGGAGAAGCAGGCTCCCCAGTGAGCAGGGAACCCGACCAGGGGCTCAATCCCAGGACCCTGGGATCATGATCTGAGCCAAAGGCAAATGCTTAACTGACTGAGCTCCCCAGGTGTCCCTGATCATTTATTTTTGTTCAGAATTTAAGGAAGTTTTCACAGGGGCAGAGATATTAGAATTGGGCCTTGAAGGATGAGAAGAGTCAGAATATAGGGAAAGATATCCTGGAAAGAAGGATGGTTTGAAGATCAAAAGCATGAACAAAGAAAAAAAAATGCAAGGTAAGTAAGAGACCTGTGAGAAATATCATATGTCTGGGATGAAGAGGACAAATGGAAACTTTGCTAGGGACATAGGCAGGGCTCAGATCATGGAGTGCCTTGCCTCCCAAAATAATGAGCATGAATTTGATCCTGTGTGTTATGCAGTTCATTGGGAAGCAGTGAAAATCATCATTTGTCATGCATTTTTGGAAACATGTACTGATGTCAAAATGGAGGATAGACTAGAAGGTAGAGGCTAAAGGGGAGGGTAACAGAAGACTGAGAAGCCAACTTAATAGTCCAAATTATTGATGATAAGGGCCTCAGCCCCAGCAATTATAGGAAGAATTGAGAAGAGGGTTGGTACTGGACAGATGCATCTGGGTTGAAGAGACAAAGTTTGCTAACCAATTGGACATGGAGGGAAGAGAATGGGAGGGGAACACCCTAAGGTGTCCAGCGTTGGTGAAAGGACAGCGGGTCAGTGGCGTCATGAATCAAGACAGGAAACCCAGGAAGAAGAGCAAGGGTGGGGAGTGGAGAAGGTAATGGGTTTTGCTGGGGACAGTTGCATTTGAAGCATTGCCAAACAGAAAAAATTGGAAAGCAGTTGGATGCAGAAGCCTGAATCTCTGAAGAGAAAGAAGAAATGTGTGAATCATCAGCATTTTGTGGTCATTGAGGGTCGCAGAGAATACAGAAATTGTTAGAGGAGCAGAGAAGGCAGGATCCTAGGGAGGATTCATAGTTATAGTATTATTAAAGAAAGATGAAAAAGAGAAGGAAAAGCCAAAAGACAAACTGGAATAATGGAGATGAAGGTGTTCTAAGTCTTGTGTCAAATGCCTCAAAAAGACTGAACATTAATGTGCTACCGAGTCACTTGGAGAGCTTGCTAAAATGCAGATTTTGGCTTAGCAGGCCTAGGTAGGACCTCAGAGTCCACCTGTGTGACAAGCTTTTAGGTGATGTCCTCTATCCTGTTCACATTTTGAATAGCGAGGCACAAAAGTGAAGACAGAGTCACAATCATAGAATTTAGCACTAAGGAGATCACTGGGGACGGTTGAGGGGTTTTAATAAAGTGGCAGAGGTCAAAGCTTTGAGTGAAGAGGGACAGGACACTGGGGGAAATCAAAACAAGGATGGAGCCAAGATCTTTCAGAGGCTCAGTGAGGAGGACACATGGTGGGGGGGGGGGGGGCAGTGACCACAGAGAAAGGCAGAGGCGGGAGCACGGAAACATGGGCATGTTTGTAGGTAGGTGAGGGAGGCAGCAAAGAGGAGATAGATGATTGTTCTAGAGAAGGTGGCAGCACCTGGGCTTTGTCCTCTTCCTCCTTCAAACATACTTCTTCTGAGACAAGAGGAAAGGAAGGAAGGCTGGACCAAGAAACAGGTGGAGTTTTGAGGAGGCAAGAGAGCGAATTTTATCACTAATATCCTTTATCTTCTCATAGAAGTGAGAACTAAAATTATCTGCTGAAAACAAAGAGGTGAATTGGTTTTGAAGGGCAGGAGAGAACAGTAATGAGGGTGGGGAAAGATATGATGCAGATAAGATGAGAGACAGATAGTGATCCTAAAAAAATGAAGTAAGAAGGAGAAAAAGAGGCAATTCATAATAATCCTATTATATAATAATCCATTACATATTTAATATTTTACTTATCATGCAAGAATCCAATGTAGGACCTCAGAGTCCAGAGAATTTTAGAGTTGGAAGGGATTTCTTATTCTCAAAACAGAACTGCCAAGGTCATAAAGTGAACACTGCACAGGACTATGACGTGTCTACCTTCATTCTAGAGGAATCTTCAACTGCTGCTGCTCCCAGTTCTGGATGTAGACCTCCTGGACCCCACAGACAAGAATTTCCCTACAACTCCTCACCTCATCAAGTTTAATTGAGTTACCCACCACATCAATTTCAGCCCATTCTTCTATTTTATAACAGGCAAATCTTTCCTTGCAATCTTCCCTTTGGAAAAGATCTATTTTCCTTAGGGTGCCTCGGAGATGAACTTTTATAAGTGACATCATCCTCTTCTCAATATGGGGGAAGAGAGCAAGTCGCTTTGTAAGGGTTTAGTAGGAGATTTGAGGACATAAATTACTTAAGGGGCCTCCCTTTGCATGTGTAAAACTCAAAGACTGTCTTCTTGGCCCTGGAGAAAGGCAAAAACAGAAGTGTTTGTGGCTATTGTTTTCTATAGTTTTCTGAAGCTTTGCAGTACTTCTGCTTCTCTTGGCTCCAGAGCTCTGGAAAAGGGGTTGATCAAATTGTATAAAGAGCTCAGAAGTCTCCTAGGAAGAAAGATCCTGAGACTTCCAGCTCCTTTTCCATGAAATTCAAAGTTTAAGAACACGTTGGCATGTTGACAGGAAAGAGTCGTCAAGAACCTGCAAAGTCTCAAAATCTTCCAGAACCTGACCACTTCTCATCACTTCTCATGTCCACCATGACCACCCTGGTCTGACACCAGCCCTGTCTTCTGGATTCTACTGAAATCGCCTTTTAATTTGTCTTCCTGCTCTACTCCTGAACATCAACCCTCTGTTTAGAGATGGCAGCAAAGCAATGCATTCACAGCTTTAAAACTCAAGGCAGCCCTGGTCACTCTCTGGTTCATATTACTCAGAGAAGAGCCTGGAGTGCTTACAACAGCCTACAAGGCCCTTTGTGAGCTGGACCCCATTGACTTTGATTTTTTTCTTCTACTACTCTCTCCCTGTTCACTATGTTGGAGCTGTGCTGTTTCCTTGCTATTCCTCAGACCAGGCATGCTCCAGACTCAGGGTCTTGGCACTCTCTACTTCTTCTGCCTGGAATGTTCTTCCCTTCAACCCTCATCCCATTCCTGAGGTTCTGACTGACAACCCGATACACTTGCAACCGCTTTGTCCTTCATTTCCCTCCTCTGCTCTTATTTTTCTCTCCAACACTTCACATTCTCATGAACTTTATAACCTACTTAATTTGGCTTATTGGCCAAATGCACATAAAGGCTTGGCAAGGAGCAGGAGCACTATAAAAGATGAGGAAGCGGAGTTCACTGGAGGGTCCCCACCCATCAACTTCAGCTCCATCTGGTCATTGCTGGAGAGCAGTGTAGGCAAAAGAGGGCCAGATCTTCATATCTCTTTTTAAGAGAAAACAGAAATACTATTTTATCCAAAATACCATGGTTTTGTTATTGATAACTAGGTGTCTGGCCTAAAAGCTCAAGGAAAATGGCCTGGTCTCATAGAACATGTGACTGAGGCTGGAAGTTCCTACATACCTGGTCATCTTGCCCAAGTGAGAGCCTTCAGAATGACATGGGAGCCTGAATGAGGGCCAAGGAGAAATGAGGCAATAAGAGAGGTGTGCTTTGGCAAAGGTGGGTGTCTGGGGTATTTAAATTCAGGAGAGTGCCAGAAAAGCTGTTTTTGTGAGTTAGAACAGTCCATATTATTAGCATGCCCATTCTTCCCAGGTTGATTCAACACAATACTGACTTAAATCCTGCAGGCTTTTTTAAGGTATCAATAAGCTGTTTCTAAAAAGCTTTCTACAGAAAGGCAAAGGAGCTAGAAGAGCCAAAATAGTTTTGAAAAAGAAGAAGAGAATAGGCGATCCCATACTATCTGATATCAAGACTTACTACAAAATTAGTAATTAGGACATGTGGTATTGGTGAAAAATTAAACACATAAATCAAGGAATAAAATGAAGCATCCAGAAACAGACCAAGACAAATATGATCAGTTGGTCTTTGGCAAAAACAATTAAATAAAGAAAGAATAGTCTTTTTTATAAATGATACTGGCCAAATTAGATGTTTCCATGCAAAAAAAAGAAATGGACCTCAATCTAGAACTCATATTTTACTTTTAGAAATTGACTCCAGATGGATTATAGACTTAAATACTCTTAGAAGGAAATCTTTGTGATCCTGAGTTAGACAGAGTTCATAGAGATGACACCAAAGGCATAATTTATAAAAGGAAAATGGATAAGATAGGCTTGATCAAAATAAGAAATAAGAAATGCCTCTGAAAGGCATTGTTTAAAGAAAGAAAAGAAAATCCAAAGATCAGGAGGGAAAAAGAATTGCAAATCAGACATCCAACAATGGACTTGGATCCAGAACATAGAAAGAACTCTCAAAAGTCAACAATAAAACAAACAGCTCAATAAAAAAAATATATATATGGGCAAAAGATTTAAGCAGATACTTTAACAACGAAGATATACATATCCAGATAACAAAGAAGTTCATGAAAAGATGCTCACCATCATTAGTCATTAAAAATGGGCAGAAGATATGAACAGACACTTCTCCAGTGAAGACATACAAATGGCTATCAGATACATGAAAAAATGTTCATCATCACTAGCCATCAGGGAGATTCAAATTAAAACAACATGAGATACCACCTGACACCAGTTAGAATGGCCAGAATTAGCAAGACAGGAAACAACGTATGTTGGAGAGGATGTGGAGAAAGGGGAACCCTCTTACACTGTTGGTGGGAATGCAAGTTAGTGCAGCCACTTTGGAGAACAGTGTGGAGATTTCTGAAGAAATTAAGAATAGAGCTACCCTATGTCCCTGCAATTGCACTGCTGGGTATTTACCCCAAAGATACAGATGTAGTGAAAAGAAGGGCCATCTGTACCCCAATGTTTATTGCAGCAATGGCTACAGTCGCCAAACTGTGGAAAGAACCAAGATGCCCTTCAACGGATGAATGGATAAGGAAGATGTGGTCCATATACACAATGGAGTATTATGCCTCCATCAGAAAGGATGAATACCCAACTTTTGTAGCAACATGGACGGGACTGGAAGAGATTATGCTAAGCGAAATAAGTCAAGCAGAGAGAGTCAAGTATCACATGGTCTCACTTATTTGTGGAGCATAACAAATAACATGGAGGACGTGGGGAGATGGAGAGGAGAGGGAGTTGAGGGAAACTAGAAGGGGAGATGAACCATGAGAGACTATGGACTCTGAAAAACAACCAGAGGGTTTTGAAGGGGCGGGGGGTGGGAGGTTGAGAAACCAGGTGGTGGGTAATAGGGAGGGCACCATACTGCATGGAGCACTGGGTGTGATGCCAAAACAATGAACACTGTTATGCTGTAAATAAACAAATAAAAAAAAATGAAAAAAAAAAGAGGAAGGTAAATTAAAACCACAATGAGATGCCAATACATACCTATTAAAATGGTTAAATTTTTTGTTTAACTGCCAATAGCAAGTACTGACAAGGAGGCAGAGCAGCTCTCACACATTACCTACTAGACAACCTACTTGTTCCTGCTGTGGGTGGGAATGTACAATGGTACAACCACTTTGGAAAATGGTTTGGCACACATTTACCGTGACACAATTTCACTCTTAGGCATTTACCCAAGAAAAATTTCATATATATATATATATATATATATATATATATATATATATACACACATATATATTTATAAACAAATATATATATTTATAAACTATAAACATTTTGTAAATGTTTATAGTAATTTTATTTATACTTGCCAGAAACTGGAAAGAACACAAGTGTCTTTCAACTGGAGAATGGATAAACAAATTTGTACACTGAATTACACTGAGCAATTGAAAGGAACTATTGATACACACAACATAAATGAACATCGAATGCATTATACTAAGTGAAGGAAGCTAGACTCAAGGAGCAGTTAGTTCCATGTATATGACTTTGTGTAAAGGGTAAAACTAAAGGGATGGATGGCAGATCAGGGGTTGCTGGAAGCAGAAGATGGGGCATGGGGTGGTGAGGGTTTGACTGCAAAGGGGCAGCAGGAGAGAATTCAGGGAGATGCTGGAGCTTTTCTTTATCTGAGTGTAGTGGTGGTTCCATGACTCAATGCATTTGGCAACTTATAGAATCATACACCTCCCCCAATTTTTATTATATGTCATAATAGTACCTACTGTCTACTCCATAATAAAAGCACCTATTCCATATCCTTATTTTATAATAATAGCACCTACTTCCTACCTACTCCATACTCAGATGAAATATAACGAACTAACACATGCACCAGACCCACTTCATTTGGGTGTTCATTTTGGTTTCTCAGTTTTAGATGAAGACAAACACTTAGAAAAGGCCCAACACATAGCAAGCACTATGAAAAGCTTCACTTAACACTATCAAGAAGCAGTATCATGCTGTTGTTAAAAGTGTGATTCACACATGAATTGAGACCATTTGTATCTCAATCCCATTTTGCCATTAATTAGCTATTGGACCGTGGCAAGTTACTTTATCCCTATGCACCTTAATCTCTTCATTGGTAAAATGGGGATAATCTTGTGCCCACTTTGAAGGCATGGTAGGTGGAATAATGGCCACCAAGGAGGATCACATGCTTAACTCTACACCTATGAAGATGTAATCCTACACAACAAAAGGGGATTCAGCTTTCAGACAGAATTAAGTTTACTAATCAATTGATCAACTGAATTTAAGATAGGGAATTTCTTCAGTGGGCCCAATGTAAACATAAGGGTGTTTAAAGATGGAGGAGGGAGACAAAGAAGTAAAGTCAGGGAGATGTGACTACAGAAACACGGTCAGAGAGAGGCATCAGGCTGGCCTTGAACATGGAGGAAGGGGCCAGGAGTCAAGGAATGTGTGCACGGCCCCTGGAAGCTGAAGAAGGCAAAGGAATGGATTCTTTTCTAGAGCTTCTAGAAAGGAATGCAGGCCTGCCTACACCTTAATTTTAATGAGACCTTTGTTGGACTTCTGACCTACAGAATATTTGTGCTATTTTAAGATATTAAGTTGGTGTGATGTGCTACATCAGCCAAAGAAAACAAAGGTTAATAAATATCAAAAGCTTAAAATAGTGCTGGGCCTGAAATGGGAATTCAATAACCCATTCTCACTTGACGATGCTGATGGGATTGCTGACTATTACTCCTTCTATTATCAGTTCCACCATTTCTGTTTCTGTCTGCACCAAGTCACATCACTCAAAGCTACATCTCTTTTACACTGAGCTGGAGGTACAAAATGAGAAAGAAATACTATCTGGCCAGGACAAGTTCCCAGCCTACCAAGAGCTACTGCAAAGAAGTTGCTTTCCTACAAAGTGGAAAGTTTAACAAAGAAAGAAATCTAAGGGCTTTGCTTTCTTGTGCTCCCACTTCATCTCTTCCCCAGAAGCGCTGTTTGGGAAGGTGTGCTGGCTGAGTGAGGATTAATCCTGCCTGGCTTTCCCAAAATGTGAAGCAAAAGCAAATATCTGTGGTTTTCTGATATGATGAGTATTTGTGCTTCTCATGGGGATTGGATGCTGTGTGGGAGAGCTGGGGCCATCAGGACTCACAGCTGAAATGGAAACTTCAAGGCAAACTTTAAACATGTTGCAACAAATGCATTTAGAAAGGTCAGGAAGATGAAAAATGAGCCAGAACAGCATGGGACACTTTGTTTCAATTATTTACTTTAAAGCTCCATTGTACCATCTCCTTCCCCGAATGAGGCATAATAAATGGAGACCGGACATGTTATGTGCTGACAGTGGTGTGAGCAGTAAATGTTCAGAAGGAAATAGATCAAGTTGGGCTGGAGAGGCCACTCCATGCTTCATGGTATCTTGAGCTACCTCTGTAAGGCAGGATTGTCTAAGTGCACACATGCATATCCACACCTGTGCACACTCACGTATACACACATACCTACCACCATCCTTGGTCCCCTCCCGCATTGCTGACACTTACAGCCTTGTGGGGGAAAAGGGAGGAACAAGGAGTGAAGGATGCCTTCCTGCTGTCTGCCACCATTCACTCATGCAACCGGCACTGATTCATTAAGCACCTGCTTTGTCATGCCAGGAACTGACTAAGTGCTAGAGACAGGTAGGTAAACAAGCCAATGTCTGCCTATGAGGAGCTCTCATGTTTCAGGAAGGGCAAAGAAGAAAGCTGGTGATCACAACCCCAAACCACCAGGGAGAAAAGAACAGTGAACACAAGTACTATGGGAACTCTGGGTGAAAATGCATAATGAACTGAAGGGGGTCAGTGATGTTCCCCAAGGAGGTAAGATTTGGCCTGTCCTTGGAGGACCAGAGTTGTTGGATAACCAGTACTAGAGCCAACTGCAAGCGAAGGAGCATATGATTTAAAAAAAGCCGGGGCGCCTGGGTGGCTCAGTGGGTTAAGCCTCTGCCTTCGGCTCGGGTCATGATCTCAGGGTCCTGAGATCAAGCCCCGCATCAGGCTCCCTGCATAGCGGGGAGCCTGCATTCTCCTCTCTCTCTGCCTGCCTCTCTGCCTACTTGTGATCTCTCTGTCAAATAAATAAATAAAATCTTTAAAAAAAAAATAAAAAAAAAATAAAGAAAGCCAAGATAGAACAAGTGGCTGATCCTCTTCCCTTCCCCAGTATCCACCCGGAACTCCATCCATTAGTTCAGACTTTCCCATAATAATGGTGCAGATCACACCCCACACAATCGACCCAGTTCACAAACACTCATAAGCGTAGTGCCACGTGCAGCCTGTGGTGTGGCCAACACGTGAGCAGATGAGGCATGACACATCACGTTCACCACTCCCAGGTGCATGAGGCTGAGAGACAGAGGAAAGAGACCCATCTGAGGATGAACCCGTTAGTAGAGGAGCTCGCCCCAACTCTTTCACTGAGTCTCAGTTTCCTCATCTATAAAATGGGAAAAATTGTATTGTAAAGACACAGCAAAATGTACACAGACGCAGATACTGTAGGAACTGCATACTAACATTCAGGAAATGTGAATCGAGAATATCTGCAAGCCATTCTGGTAGGATTTGGAATCGCAGCTGTGGACAGACTAGATTCCTCTTCTCATTTCTGCCCCACGACTGTCTTCTTTAGGCCAGCCGTGGAAGTGCTAAGGACTCCAGGCTCCATGTACTTGCTAGAATGGTAACAGGAAGCTGAGTGATGCTTGGGTGCCAGCTACTGCCTTTGTCACCCTATGGTGAGTTCTGTGTGAAAGTCAGCCTGACGGAGGAGGACACAGAAGCCTAGAGGCTGGGAGACCCTTGCAGGTCAGGGGCTGAGCTGGGACCAATGCCACCAGCTCTGGTCTGCAAGAACTTCCAGTCAGAAGTGGATTCAGGATTCTGTTTTGATCCTGGGTCTAGGGCCTAGGGTCAGAGCAGTGGGGCATTGGGCAAATTCCCCACCATCAACCCATTTTCATTCATTTAACAAATGTGTGTTGAGCACCTGCTTACATTCCCCTTCTGGGAAAAGTGGAAAATTTTGTTGTACATCAGTCTTTGGGATAAATACTAGGCTCTCACCTCTGGGAATCCCAATTTCAGTACTACTGTGTTCCCATTTTGGCCTCAATAACCTGGCCTTTCTTTCCGTATAAAGCCTTGCCAACGCACACAGTGTGCTTGCTGGAGTCCTCCATGGAGTCTTCATGCTTACTTCTGGGGTGGTGCAGAGTGCCTTTTCATCTGCTTCTTTGTTGATCTCTCCCACTGCATGAGGCTCTCTGTGCAGGTAGTGACATCTCTCACTCATGTCTTTAACTCCAGGATCGAGCAACAGGCCCAGAAGCCAACACACTTGTGCTGCAGACAGAGTTTAAGAAAATGCACTCAAATGTTCACATTCACCCTTATCCCATGAACTTCCTTACATTAAAAAAAAAAAAAAAATCTAACTTGGGTCATTTATCATCTTCCCCTTTTTTTTCAAAGGACATTTTTTATCTTTTGGTTCAGTTCCTGGAAGTTTTTATACAGGCCGGGAAAATGGGTGTGGTAAGAATTTAAGGAACAGGAATGAATGGATGCTTACATTGTAGAAATAGGTATCAGGAAGACTGGCAGAGGCCCAAAAGATGGGAAGAAGGGGGGGAAACCATGAGCCATGTGGCCTGGGTTTCAGCAGAGAACAGGTATTGAAGAAAAGAGGGGCTTGAAGGCCACTATGAAGTTTAGAAGACATTGAAAATGATGGAAGTAGTAAAAGAGGGTTTTAAAAATATTGCTAAGATTTATGAATTGGATCTTCTGTAATATTCTTGACAGTAGAGGCTGACATAGCTTTTAAGAAATGTTGGTTGTTAAAGCAAGGTTCCATTGATAGTGACATCATGTAAAAACCAGGACATGGGACCCCCAGCTGATGCCCGGTTGTCTCATGCATGGCAAGGTTAGGTTATGTGGACCACAGAGGCTTATTCTGAACTCTTAGGCGGTGTTTAAGAATGTGTCCTCTGGGGCTATTTTTCCTGGGTTCCAGGGTTTACTAGCTGGGTACATCAGGCAATGGCTTAACTTTTCTAAGCCTCTAATGTCAGTATTTGCTGGTTAGTGTTAGCATGCAAATTATATGAGTGAATCCATGCAAAGCTCTTAGGACAGGACCTGAAGTACAGTAACTGCTCCATAAATGTTAATGTTTATTGCTTGTGTATGTCTGTCATTATTACACCCATCAAAGTCTACATAAACACAAGGCCCTATGAATTTGAGTTTCTTACTCACTGGTCAAGCCATAACTTTGTCCCCCAAACCAACACTAACCATCCTTGTAGGCCTAGGTCAGACCTCATTAACATTTTTTCTTTTTCATTTTAATAATATTTTACTGAATCCAATGTAGTCAAGATATCATTTCAATATCCAATTAATGTCAAAATTATTAATGTGCTCTTTTAATTTCTTGTTTGTGTAGTAACCTGTGAAATCCAATCAGTATGTTACACACACATTAACTCCTAAGTGCCTTACCAATATTTTCTAAACCATCATTGCGAAAGAGCCTTTCTTACTGTCTGGTATTTATTGTCCATCTTGCTTCTGTGAGGCAGCTGAAAGCTCCTTTAAGAGCACAGGAGTCATACTTGGGCTTCTTCTTCCCAGCCCCAAGCAGCCCAGATGAGGACATCCTGAACCTAGAATGTTCTTTGGTTAAGTAGAATGGGCAGGAGTTGGTGAATCATTTGGTGGACATTTAGCTTTTCAATTAAAATACTTCTCTTTGACCTCAAGCTCACCCTCATCTATTCTATTGTCAAACCCAAGAAATGACCAGCTTCTATCATCCAGAGAGTTCTCAAATGCAGTGACAATGAGTGTTATGGACTTATGATTATAGCTACATTCCATCTCAAATGTCGTAGATTTAGTAGATATGATGCAGACTTCCCTGTGTCTTTTGGGACATCACAGGCAGCATGGTGTATGAGAAAGGGTACAGGGCTGGGAGGTGGAAAGTGTGTCCTTGAATTCTCTTTAACCCGTCTCCTGGTTGTGATGACAGGCAGATCACTTACCACCCCTGGGCTTTATGTTTCTCAGCTCTAAAATGGGAATAATAAAATTTCACTACATGGACGTGTATGTCATATGAAAAGATATCATGTATGGGCAAGTTCTTTGAAATGGTAAATATGCCACCATACTTATTGTTCCTACTATCAAATATAAGGGAGGGGCGCCTGACAGAAGAGGCACAGGCCACTGACCTTCCAGCTTGAGTTCAGCCTAATTAACATTCACTCAGAGACGATGAGACTGAGGAATGAAAAGGATGGAGGTTGTGGGCATGTGGGTGAGAGAGGGACGGTTGGTGATGAAGAAAGAAAAATCTAATCTTCTGATAATTCGGAGGACCGTATTAAGAACACACAAGTAAACAGTGAAGCATGGTGACCTGGGGCCAGCTGGGGGACCTTCTGGACAAAAGCAGTTAACAATACTGCTTTCTTTTGCCCAGCTCACCAGAGTCTCCTGAGGGGGGGAAAGGAGGGGCTGGAAGAAGGAGCCCCGGATTCTGCCTGGAGACCCAGCCGCACAGCCAAATGTCAGCTCATCAATACCAAGTGAGCAGAAAGGAGCTGTAATGCTCAAGGCCTTTGTTTCTTTGTTTTTAATTAATTAGGCTTTTGTTCACCAGTCTGGATCGTAAAGAAATCTCTTCTGCAATCCTTTCAAAATCCAACTCCCCCACATGTACCCACATTAGTGAAAAGAGAATAAAATCTGTGGTTTTGGCTCACAGCCTTGGCCATGTGGTCAAATAGGACTTTGAAGAGCTCCTTTTCTTTTCCTTTTTTTTTTTTAAACAAGTGTTTATTGAGTGACTGCTATTCATTCAACAAACATGTAACGAGTGCTCTGTGCTCGACAAATAAAACCCAAACTTGGAACTCAGCTCAGTGAGGGAGATCAGAGCCTGACCCGGGTTAACGCGCAGTGCCTGGGAGAAAATGCTAGCTGCCATGAGAGACGGCCATATGGGATGCCTCGTGAGCTCCCAAGAGGAAGAGAACGCTTCTCTGGGGCAGGAGCTGAGCGGGCTTTGTCTCACGATGGCATATGAGTGCTGAAGTCTCCGGGCATGCATTCCCCCACATGTTTACCACGTTCAAATAATAGCAAACTGGCGCGGAACATTCCGCGGGGTGTACCCTACACCGTTCTCAGCACTTCCCTGCTATAACTCACACAACCATCTTTACCACGGGCGCTCGGATGATCTCTGCTTTGCTAAAGCACATCCGAAGCCAGGCAGCCCAGCTACAGAGCCCAAGCTCCTGACCTCAATGCTACTCAGTCTCTGTGTCGCAGACCTACCCTTCTGGAAATGGTCTGCGTCTCCCACCTGAGCCCTCAAACGCAGAGGATGGTGTCTTATGGATCTTGGGTTCCTCGGAACCCAGCACAATTCCCGACGGAAGGCGATCCTTTGAAGGAGCTTCCCGGAAGTGCGGAACGGAACGCTGGGCAGCAGAAAGCTGAGGCGCCCCCAGCGGCCCCCGCGGTAGGGACCAGCAGGCCCCGCGGTAGGGACCAGCAGGCCCCGCGGTAGGGACCAGCAGGCCCCGCGGTAGGGACCAGCAGGCCCCGCGGTAGGGACCAGCAGGCCCCGCGGTAGGGACCAGCAGGCCCCGCGGTAGGGACCAGCAGGCCCCGCGGTAGGGACCGGAAGGCTGGGAGCCCAGGGAGGCCAGAGCAGGAGCTGAGGCTGGGGCGGAGCTGGGCCTGGCTGGCGTTGGGCTGGGGAGAAGGAATACACGACTTGTTTCTTAAAACCTTGCCCGTGGCTTTTTTTGGAGGCCAGGAAGGAGAGGAGAGCTGGGACTTGGGAGGTGGAGACCCCCGTCCTTCCTGACCCCCGTGCACATGCTGCTTCTACTCTGGGCGCAGACCTGCCCTCGGGTGCACTTTTGTGGCTCTGAGGGTAGGGTTTGGGCTTTAGATAATAATTGCATAGATTTGCTTAGTAAACACAGGGCAGCCGTAGGATAATTACGTGTTCTTACAGAGATGGGGCTTGGTAATTACTTTCAGTGGCCCCAAAGTATTATTTAACACATATTCTGGTTTATAAGACAGAAATAATGATGAATTTGCTTGGTAATTACACAGCACTCACCCAGTACATACCCTGCCAGTAGCTGATACTTAGCCCGTCATTAAGGGGCTAGCAGTTGCTTCGGTAAATAGTAAGTTCTTCTTATTATTGGTCTCAAGGCACATAAAGCATTATTAAAACACCATTAGTGACATTTCTCCAAAGAGTAAATACACAAGTCTGTGTGAGAAGCCAACTTTCCTTGAGCTAAATGCTTTATTTTTATCTTTCTGACAGGAGCAACGGAAAAGAATTAATTCTAACCTGAACGTCCACTCGCTGTAGACATCCCCTTAATGAAACTGAGTTGATGAAGCATATCTGCCCTGGCTTAGGGAATGAGAGGGGAGTCACGACTGCCTTCAATATGAAGATTGCTCTTTAACTCACCCAAATGGTTGTGTCGGCCAAGGAGGGGCCCCAGGTCTGGCGCCACAATCTCTGTGGTGGGTTGGATCAGCACGCTGAGATCCAGGGCAAACCACAGCTTTTTGATGGGTCCTGTTGGCTGCATCCTCAAGGCTCTTTCTTGGACAGGGACTGAGAGGCTCACGGGGGGCCTAGGACTCTGGGAATGGGGGCACCCCGGTTCTCAGGTCATTTGGAGGTGCATATGGAGGAGGAACATATGCCCACATATGGGTATCAGACAAAGGAGATGCAAGTCCAGGACCAGCCTCCTTGTCCTTGGAAAGGGCTCTTGGGAAAGCTGCCTGACATATTTTGTCCGAAAGGTAGTAATCTGGGGGGCTATGGCTCAGCTGTAACTACCCTCAGCTCAGCCACTTGCATCAGAAAAAATCAACTCTCTGTAATCAATAGGGAGCTTAAGGAGGGTGGGCAACCATTATGGCTGGTGGGCAGGATAGGGAGTGGACACTCTGGAGCAAATAGGGCCCTCATTACCATTCCATTCCAACCCATCACATTTCTGGAGGGAACAATTCAACATCAAGTATGAACTCAATTCCAGATCCCAACTGCCAAGGCAAGTGGCCAGCTCCAATGGTCTGTTTCTTCTGTAATGAACTCCAGGACTCTGACTTTGGCTTTCGAAGTGACTTCAGTTACCATGGAAGCCAGTGGGGAGTAGTTGGGAAAATTTTAGGGTTAAAGCCAAAAGACCTGGGTTCAGATCCCAATCCCACTTCTTACTGGCTGAGCAATTTTTGGCAGTTGCCTCTCTGTGCTTCAGTTTCTTTGTGTGTGTAAAGTAATCTGCAAAGACTATAAATTCCATGAAGCCAGAAATCACAGCTGTTTTCTCCACCATCGAATCCCCTGGGCCCAACCCCATGCCTAACACTTTCTAAATCTATAATCAACATTTTTAATCAAATGAGATTGGGGAAATGCATCCCACATTTAATTTATATGAATCCACCCATTTGTACTTAGTGAAGAACAAAGAGGAAGAAATAAAAACAGCTACTTAAATAGTCCAGAAGATTCTCTTTGACAATCCACTCAATGCACATGTGTCCCAGAATGATCTTAAAACCAAAGATGTGGAACGGCTCTTCCCCCATTTCTGGTTGTGAACAACTTGCTGCATTAAATAAGTAAATGGTTGTACTTTAATATTGCATTTTGGGAAATGTACTCTTGCTAAATAACAAGTAATATGTTACTTTCTCCAGCCACATAATTCACAAGTATTCCAGTATTTCGTTGCAATCACAAAACCTTTTAAACTGTACTTTATGGATGATTTATAGGAGTTTCCAGGGAAATTTTGATTACACCCAGTTTTTGCCTTAGGCTTAACCTTGAAGCTTACCCCATAGCATTTGGATTATCTCACAGGGTTATTGTGAGTAAGCCTGCAATGTTAAGTATTGTGAACCAGAAGCACCAGACAGAAGTAGTTGTTATCCTGTTCTCTGCTCTCTCGGTATGGCTATTCAGCTCAGCCAAGGTCAAGAGACTTGATTACAAGCTACATCTCTTTGATTTCCAGGCTTGAGTACTGGCACCTATATTACAACTTAACCCAACAAAAACCCGTCAAGTAATTATTAGGTGCTCACAAAAATGCTAGACACATAGGGTGATATGAGAAAAATATAAGGCATATAGCACTGACACCAAGAGCTCAATGATACACACAGACTCAGCAAGTGTTCAGTCACCCCCAAATTATGGCAAATCTTGGCATCCTATCTGAACCTGGAGGCAGCTCCTGGGGAGCATGAGGTGGAAGAACACTCATACATACAGGTAGAATTGGCCCCCATCCTAAGTGACATCCTTGTCACTTAGGCCCATTTCTTCTCTGTTCCAAACTCTTAACTGTTGTAACTATAGTCCCCTGTTTCAAAGCTGCCTTGTTTCCATTTGATTTCACTGGGTTTCAACAAGGAAAAGAAGTACAATGTGATTTCTAGCCCCCATGTCTACCCACATCCCACCCCATATTTTCCTTACCAGGAAGACCCTCTAGTCCCAGTGGGAGAAGCAGAGGAGGTGGATACAATCCCATATTCAACTGCAAAAGTGTTGTAGGGGCAAGAAAGGGGAATGTGGTCTGGAATGAACTGGAGAAGCAAGTTATGGATCATGTGTCTACTGATTTTCCTTAACCTACATCCATTCAACACAAGTCTTGTAATAGGATCCTGATGTCCTCTGGGGAAAGACCTAACTCCTTACCCTTAGGAGTGAGCAAAGGACACAAGTCTGGACAACAATAGGGATGGCAGCCCCTTGATTATAGTGATTTGTTCATAGGTGAACGTGAATGTGTCTCAAGTGGTCTAATCAGGCCCATCTGCAAGCTAACTGGGGGAAATGCAATCTCTTTCCATGCAGGAGCTAATACAGTAACATATAAGACAGGAGCCCATCCAGTGCCTATCTGAAACTGGAACCAATGTAAAAAAAGACAGAGTCTATACCTGAAGAAACAGACTAAAACCAGGTCCTGGAATAATCACTTGAATCCCTGGATGCAGCTATGCTTGTCTTTGAAGTCATCAAGTGGTCCTGGATTTTAACTTACATTACTTAATAAATGTAGTTTTTGCTTCAAGCAAGTTCAGTCTTCACTTAATTGTGGTGGAAAGATTCCTCACAAATGAGATAGTCATAACAAAGAGGGACAGTGAAGACATGGAGAATGACAGGAGCAAAGACCTCAAAGCAGGGACGTATGCTTTGGGGTATCTCAATCCTGTTCATCAAGACCCACAGAAGATAAATGAGGGGGAGCATATAATGAAAAACACTAAGTGATAGAAAGAGGCTTTGGACTTCACTCAAACTTCTGAGAACCCAGCTCCAGAGCCGAAAGTAAGAAAATACATGCCTGGACCGAAAGACATCTCATGAACTGACTGCTTCTGTGATAGTTCTCATTCAGGGAAATCCCTACCACATGCCAGATGCTGTACATCTTTGATTAGCATTGTTCCTTTAAAGAATAGCACAGATTCCTCCTTGGGCAAGACACAATTTTCATTAGCTGTGGTCAGGAGGGAACTGCGCTCCTTCAGACAAGTTTCAGCTGACAGACTGCTCTGGGGCATATCTTTCAGGGAAGCTGATTCATCTTCTCTGTTGGCCGGCCGTGGGGGATGCACACCTGTGTCCTAGGATGACTTCAGAGAGAGGGGAGACAAAAGACCACATTGGGCTCCAGCTGCCTCTGCAGACACTCCTGCAGTGGGGCCATGCCTAGTAGGCAGTCATCAGTGGGGCTGTTTGTGTTCAGCTCCAGGGAACCCCCACTGGGAACTCTTTCTTGGAGTTCTATCCCAGCCTCCAGCTTGGGTGGGGGGAGACTGACTGACATCTGGGCTTGATTTGATCCCCCACTTATCCACCTCTTGGCCATCCACACGCTACTCATTTTTCAACTATTGCAGAATGCAGGCTGTTCAAAGACGCTTTGATGGTGGACCTCCAAACGGCCAGAGGGGCAATCACATCGTGCCCACATTTAACCTCGAAGGATTCTGTTGATGTGTTTGGTGAGAGGGAGAAAAGAGAGACCAAAAGAGAACAATGTATCGTGGATGTGAGTGACTTGACCTTCCTCCACCCCACTCACAGGGCAGCTGCTCTGAGGTGACTTTGAGAGGGTGTATGTCATCTGTGGTCTCAGTATTCATAGACCTCTCATCCCATAAAACCTTGCCTTGCTGAATATATTTGTCAAAATAAGTAGAGCTGACTGCTATAATGAATAATACCAAGTCTAAGATGTATCACACGATAAGAGGTGGATGGCTTGCCCACTATCACAGGGGGAAGTGTGTCTGGGGTGCCCCTTCATGATGGTCCTCAAGGCAGTGATGCAAGGATCCAGCACCTTCCATCTGTGACACTGCCATATTCAACACTCCAGAAAGGGATGACAGCTGCTGCTGGCTGGACTCCCCAGAAGCAGGCTCTGAGATTGAGATCAGAATGCAGGATGTTTATCAGGGAGGGCTCCTGGGATCAACACTTGTTGGAAGGGAAGCCAAGATGCAAGACTGGGCAAAGGGAAAGGTGAACTGTGGTGCGACCTCAAAACAGTCTCCATGAGCCCAGTGGAAAATTCTGGAACCAGGTGTCCTTTCAGAGCTGTCCTGAGTTGGGGCAAATGGCTATGCTATTAAACCTCTGTGTTACTAGTCAGTGAATTCAGATGAGGACCACCTTCCAGCAGCACTCCCAACAATTAAGGAATTAAGTTTTCATTGCTAATGGTAGAACTGGATGTTACTTCATGGCAACGACCACGAGAGGACTAGAGCAGAGGTCAGCAAACTTGTGGTAAATGTTATTTTCCCCAGATTTTTCCCTTTCTGATTTCTGAATTTTTAATTCCAGTATAGTTACCTTGCAGTGTTATATGAGTTTCAGGTGTACAATATAGCGATTCAACATTTCCATACAATATCAGGTGCTCATTACAGCAAGTGTATTCTTTAATCCACGTCACCTGTTTCCCCCAGCACCCCCACCTACCTCCCCTCTGGTTAACCAGCAGTTGTTCTCTATAAAGTGTCTATTTCTAGGGGTACCTGCGTGGCTCAGTGGGTTAAAGCCTCTGCCTTCGCCTCGGGTCATGATCCCAGGGTCCTGGGTCCGAGCCCCGCATCAGGCTTTCTGCTCAACAGGGAGTCTGCTTCCCCCCACCCTTTCTGCCTGCTTCTCTACCTACTTGTGATCTCTGTCAAATAAATAAATAAAATCTTTTTTAAAAAGTGTCTATTTTTTGGTATCTCTCTCTCTCTTTCCCTTTTTTCTCTTGCTCATTTCTTTTGTTAAGTTCCACATATGATTGAAATCATAAGGTATTGGTCTTTCTCTGACTTATTTTACTTAGTGTTATACTCTCTAGCTCCATGCATGTCATTGCAAATGACAGGATCCCATTCTTTTTTATGGCTAAAGAGTAATTCAGTATATATCCCTCTGAATCAGTGTTTTTGTTTTGGGGGGGTAAATAGCTAGTAGCATGCTTATTGGATCATAGGGTAGTTTATTTTTAACTTTTTGAGGAATCTCCATACTGTTTTCCACAGTGGCTGTACCAGTTTGCCTTCCCACCTACAGTGCAAAAGGCTTCCTTTTTCTCCACATCCTTGCTAACACTTGTTGTTTCTTGTGTCATTGAGTTTAGCCATTCTAACAGGTGTGCCATGATATCTCATTGTGGTTTTGATTTGCAGTTCCCTGATGATGAGTGATTATAAACATCTTTTATGCATCTGTTGGCTATCTGGATGTCTTCTTTGGAGAAATGTCTGTTCATTTCTTCTGCTCATTTTTAAATTTGGATTATTTGGGGTTTGGGTGTTGATTTGTACAAGTTCTTTATCTATTTTGGATACTAACCCTCTCCTGGATATGTCATTTGCCAATATCTCCCATTCAGTAGGTTGCCTTTTAGTTTTGTTGATTGTTTCCTTCATGTGCAGATTTTTATTCTGATGTAGTTCCAATAGTTTATTTTTGCCTTTATTTCCCTTGCCTCAGGAGACATATCTAGAAAAATGTTGCTATGGCCAATGTCAGAGAACTTACTGCCTGTGTTCTCTTCTAGAGTTTTTATGGTTTCGGGTTTCATATTCAGATGTTTAATCCATTTTGAATTTATTTTTGTGTATGGTGTAAGAAAGTGGCCTGTTTTCATTCTTTTGCATGTAGCTGACCAGTTTTCCCAACAAAATTTGTTCAAGAGACTATCTTTCCCCATAGGATATTCTTCCTTTTGATAAATATTTTAGGTTTTGCAGGCCAGGTGGTCTCTATCACAACTATTTGTGTCACTGTTACAGCATGAAAGCAGCCAGAGGCCATGTGTAAACAAATGAGTGTGGCTATGTTCCAATAAAACTTTATTTACAAAAACAGGCAGAAGGCCAGATTGACTCTGGGCCATAGTTTGCCAACTCCTAGATTAGAGACCAAAAGAAGTATTTAAGATCCAACCCTAGCAATGACATAGATCACTCCTGTTCATCTTCCACTGTCCAGAACTCAGTCACATGGTCCAATTTCACTGCAGAAATCTAGGAAATGGAGTTGTTCTGTGAGTCCCAGAAGAAAAGCAGTGGAATTTGTGAGCATCCCGCCAGACTCTGCCACAGTGTGATTCTTGTGTTGAAAGCCATTTTTTAAACATGATACAACCCTGAAATATATTATACAGTTCTACATCTCTATTACTAAGTAAAGTAGTATACACTTTACTTCAAAGGAGACTTGGAAGATTTTCAAAAGTACTTTTCATGGTGTGTGAATTTTGTTCCATGCATTCGCATTGGAACTTAATCTCCATGTGAACTGTGACGCCACATCAAGTGAAATCATGAAGACCAAAAGAGGAAGAAGTCAGATAGACATGGTTTAGCTCAGGGTTGCCACTAACCAGTTCTGGGGAGCCAGTCTCATTTCCTTCTTGATCCTCAGTGTCTCCTTTTCTAAAATGAGATGCTAATGCCCAGTCCATGTGGTTTTGGAAGGATGAAAGTGATACCATATAACTAAAGCCCTAGCCGCCAGCATTTAGTCAACATTCAACAAGTAGCAAAGACTATCAATTCTTTATTAAGTAAAGGGGCATATAATATAGGTGATCGAAGTCTTACGGGGTAACCAGATGCAAGCTTCTTCATCTTCCTAACCCTGAATTACATCTATAAAATAAATAATCAGTTTCTTCAGCATGTGTGGTTGGGATAAGAACTTCTGTGACTCTTATTATTAAAAATAAATTAAAAAATGGTAGTACTACTTACCTGAGAGTGTTGTTGGGAAGATAAACTTTATGTCAATAAAAACACATAGAGGGGGGAAAAAAACACATGGAGGGCAGAAATATGACAGGCAGTAGAGTAGGTTCTGGGGAAACAAACACAAATGAGACATTGTATTGACTATCTACTGCCCCAGAGCTCCATGATTTAAAACAATAGTTTTAGTGCCATAATTCTGTGAGTTGGCCCAGTGGTTCTTCAGCTAGTTTCACTTGGACTCACGTACATAGCTCCAGTTATCTGGTGGCTTGGCTATGGATTATGTTCGCAGGGATGGCTGGGAAGGCTCTGTTCTGTGAGAGCAATCCCCTACTTACATCATGATTGCTGATATCCCATTGGCCACGTAAAGTCACATGGCCATCAGAGTGGAAGGGAACCACACCAGGAGGAGGAATTCTTCTGGGACCATTATTGTAATAATTTACCGTAAGTATCTTATATACTCTTAAGAAAGCTGCCATGAGGGCCACCTGGGTGGCTCAGCCTGTTAAACATCTGCCTTCAGCTCAGGTCATGATCCTAGGACCCTAGCCTGACCTGGCCCCAGGTCAGGCTCCCTGCTCAGTGAGGAGCCTGCTTCTCCCTCTGACTCTCTCCTCTGCTCATGCGCTCTCTCTCTCTCTCTCTCTCTCTCTCTCTCCCTGTCTCTCCATCTCTTTCTCAAATAAATAAAATCTTAGAAAAAAATAAAGCTGCCATGAAATGGCCACCTTTTTTCTTAATTATAATTATCTTTATTTTTTAACATGAAAAGTCCATCTTGTTCCACTAGATTGTCTTCCACAGCCCACCTTCCCTGACATCCCCCAAAGAAGCATTGATAAAAGAACCACCTGCTGAGCCTGCATAAAATTGTGTAAGTCTGACTTTCCACCCACAACATCAGGCATCATAACGCCCATCTCACACCATCAAATCACTCCTATTCAGATCCCATTGGCCAGAACCCAGTCACATAGCCCCAGTATAACTGCAAAAGAGTCTGGGTAATGTGGTCTTCCTGGAAGTCCTAGAACTGAGAAATGGCTCAGTTCTCACAGAGACTCTTACATTGGTGTCATTTCTGCCTCCACAGAGTCCCTCACACTCAGGGAAGCTCACAGTGGGATCTTCCTCTACCCTTGGCATGACTTGGCTGACAGTGTAGCAGCTATGGAGAGATGGTAGGATCTGTAGAGGTTGGACAGTTGCCCAGGCCTATAGTACAGTGGGTCTAGGAATGTCCAGTCATTCCTGGACATGAGCCCCTCAAATGGACAGTGGGTGGTACAGCCCTGTAGAGTATGTCCCTACTTACCTTCTGGGAAAACAATGTAAGGAGAGAATTGGTTTTACTGTTTTCCTAGAAAGGTAACATTTCATGGGTTGTTCTGCCTCAATATCAGAAATCAATTAGGACTTACCTCTTCCCACAATACAAAGGTCAAGGCCTCTTGGGTCTTGAGAGTGGCTTCTGGATCTCCCCCACATGGAGTCTCCCCTCCACCTATCCTCTACCTCTCTTGTCTCTCCTTGGTCCTACAGTTCTCTTTTTAAGCCATTCCTTATACAGTATCTCTGCTTTGCTTTTTCCTAGACATGCCAACCATCTTTAAAGAGTGAGAGGCAGGTGTCTCACAGAGTGTTGGAATTGAGGGATATGAAAGAAGGCAAGATAATGAAGGCACTGCCAGGCTAATGAGGCTCAGAGGATAGATGAAAAGATATTTAAAACAACAGAATTTGCTAGTGTGGGGTTCTTGACTCATTTCCTTGATGTACTACCCAAAGCCAGCTCCATAATTTACAGGTCCAGTGTTAAAAAAAAAAAATGTGGGATCCTTTTCAAAAGGCAGGAAGAAAAGTGCCATCAAAGGTACTAAAATCTAAAAAAAATAATAAAAAATAAAAAATAAAAAAAAGGTACTAAAATCTTTTTTTCTCTTCTCCCACAGTCTGTTTTATGACCTTTCATGGTACTTTTTATTTGCTATTTATATTCATTCTAAGTAAAGAAAAATTAAAATTTTAAATTAGTAGCCTGAATTTTACCTTTCACCTTCATATTGTATAATGTCAGTTTTAAATACAAAAAGAAGAACATTTAACTCCTATGCAGAATCACCAAAAGTACACAATTCTTGTTTCCTGGCTCCCACATGTGGATTTCATTTTTACCAGAACAGTGGAAATTGTGCACCCAACTAACTCAGTTGTTTCCATTTTTTAATTCACCCACATTCTACCCAGAATGATGAGTAAGGAAGGAACGAAAGGAGAAGGGACTATAGGTCGTCTATGTTTCCCTCTCCTTCTATACCTACATTTTCAGCCTAAGTAAGGCTATGATAGGATTGCTCATTTGTGTTTCTTAGAACACCATTGTCTTCTTTCTGTGTTCTAAGAATGTTGTTTTAAATGGAGGTATGGCTTCTTGGGGTTGTCAGTGCCCTTACTTGGCCAATCATAGATGTAACATATTTACCTTATACTCACTTTGAGTATTACTGAACTCCTACACATCATGAATCTACTAACATTTGTGTTTGGGGACGTGACAACCACTATATGTGAGTAGGGTGGTGAGGATTAGCAGACATATATACTGAGTGTAATTCTTCTGCTCACACACATGTTCTGTTGTCCAATCCAGCTTCACTTAATTATGAAGAATTTCAAGATGGCAATAGGAGAGGATTAAACTAAGCACAGGGCTCATCCTTCTGAGCAAAAAGTCCTGCACATGCCCATGAAGCTGAAATAGGCATCTAGAATTTTCACTAACACCTCCAAAAAAAAGCACCCCAAACTGGGTGCCTGGGTGGCTCAGTGGGTTAAAGCCTCTGCCTTTGGCTCAGGTCATGATACCAGGGTCCTGGGATCGAGCCCCTCATTGGGCTCTCTGCTCAGCAGGGAGCCTGTTCCCCGCCCCCCTCTGCCTGCCTCTCTGCCTACTTGTGATCTGTGTCTGTCAAATAAATAAATAAAATCTTTTAAAAAAAAGCACCCCAAACTGATGTCTTGATCCACCACCACGACCACCATCAAATATTCTCCTCATGTTCTCCTCCCCATCTCAATAATTGGTTCCGCTGTCCACCATTGTGCTGAAGTCCCACCACCGGTAGACACCTTCCTCTTCCTTAGCACCAGCCCTTCCCCCCACCACACCCAATCCACTGCCAAATCCTGTTGATTTTCACCTCTAGAATACTTGCCCAATCTGTCCACTTGTATTTATCTCCACTTCTCCCAGGGTAAGCCATCATCAACTGTTGTCTGGACAACTGTAATCACCTCTGAATTGGTTTCCCTGCTTCCATCTCTGCCTTTTATCCATATGGCTTTCAGAGTGATCAACCTAAAATGTGAAAACTCCATTCAACACTTACTACTGGCTCCTTCTGATCTTTCAGATCGGAGCTCAAATGTTCCTTCCTCAGAAAGACCTTCCTGGGTCCCTGAAACAAAGTAAGCCCACCCCATACCTCCCTGCTTCTTCTCAGAGAGCCTGTTCTTCCCCTTTGCCATGCTTATCGTAACTTGAAACTACATATTTGTGGGTGTTTCTTGATTCAGCATATAAATTCAAAGAAGACAAAAACTGTTTCATTCACTACCTATATGCCCAGCAACTAGCACAGTGCTTGGTCTTTGATGGGTGCTCAAATTTTTTTAAGGAAAGAATGAATGGATTCATGAGGTGGAGACGAATGGAGGATCTAGGCTAACACCCAGATCTCTGGCTAAAGAGGACAGGGAGCTAGTGGTGGCAGACAGAAGAAGGAGCAGCTCTAAGGGGAAAATAATTAATTTAGAAAGAGAATGAGCTGATGTAGATGAAATTGCTTTGTAAGCTACAGATATTATAAATGTACGATAGAAAGTAACAGAAGCCAACACTACGTGCTGTAAGTTGGGTGAGTATATCATCAAAACCAGTGCACTTTAAGAGCAAATGGGATAGTAGAAATAATCATGCTTGGGTAATAGGCATAAATCAGGACCGGCCATGCAATAAGACATATGGTCACCCTAGGAATAGATTATAAAGCCGTAAAGACACAGGGCTGTGTCCCAGGGCCCAAGAGGAAGAATGTCCTGCTTTGGCCAAATGCCAACACCCTAGTTCACTCTACTAGGACCAGGGCACAAAGCCCACTTCACAGACATGGTCTTCTGGTAGTATATGAAGCAGGGTAGATATTGATCTCAAAGAATTCAATCACGAGGTATTAAGGTATTCCAACTTAGCTGGCAAGTCATGATGTTGCATGAAATAATTAGTAGTCAAATGTTTGCAAGCTCCAAGCCGGGAAAGGCAGTCAGGGAAGAGTTCCTAGAAAACGTGATTCTTGAGAGACTGGCAGACTTTGGACAGAGGCAGAAGAAGCAGAATTAGTGTTTCAGGAGAAAAGAATAGCATGAACAAACATCAGGAGGCAGGAAAAATGAAGTTAAATTGGTCATTCTCATTTGTCCTTTGATATCCCCCCCCCCACCACCACCATTTAGCTCACAGACCCTTATTGTGAAGTCTTTTTATTTGGTAACCATCTGTTCGGGGATTTGAAACTTTGCTCCCATCATCATCCTGCTCTGTGTGGGTGAACAGCAAAGAGGAGCTGACCATAACTGGCATAGTTGGCGTGGTCCAGGGGACTGGGCCTGGGACTGACTAATTAAATGGCCATTTTGTGAGAAGCTGATGAGACCATTTGCAAAAATGTCTGTAGCTGTGTTTTTCCAATCATGCATTAGTAGGTCAACCAGGTTTGGGGATTTTTTTTTTTTTAGTAATATAAAACACAGCAGAAGAGAACATACCAGAATTAATTGCAAAAGTAGGGATAAATTATTGCTTTATAAAACTTTTGTTTTAGTCACATTTATATGAATGTGAGGGTCATGGTCAAAAATCTTTAAGAACATTGCTAAGTCAGAGTCTTTTTATTAACTTCTATTCCTGAGGAAAGGGCTCTTTGGGAGAAAGTAAGGTGGAGGTCTCTGATGTTAATTGGATGCTTTTCTAAGATTCAGAAAACCAACAGAAAAGAATCCTCCAGCTTTTGGATTTTGCATTCTAAAAAGGAGTCTGAGATGGACCTCATGCTACATTATAAAGTGCTTCTCTTACCTTCCTCTCCTTCTCTACTCCTACCCTCCTTCTAAGCCATTAATAGGTCCATCCATATGGAGCAAACAAAATAGAGACAGCACAGGCTGCTAGGCAATATTGACGCATGGTGTGGACAAGAATTTGCGGCTCATCAACCTCAACATGGATTTCTCCGATGGGCTATTTCTGGAAATGCCTTAACAATGATTGATCAGGACCCTTAACTGTCTCTCTAAGGTACAGAATGACCAGACCTCCCTCCCATCCATAAACAAGATCAACCCTAATCTTCAGACAGCCATGCCAAGCATTTGGGTTCACCAGGTGGCTCAGGGTAAACCAGCCCCTGATAAGCAAGCTAAGCAAATTCCTAGGGTTCCAGCTATTAGGTCAAGATCCTAAGAGCCAGTGGATCCTGCTGTACTCTTCCCCACCCATGGAACATTGCGGCTCGGGTCACTGCATAGGCCACTGAACCAATGCCCAGTTGGCCCATGAGCCACGCCTTGATCACTTCACTGTGGGAGGTCAGTTTCCTTTTTCCCCAAGAATCCAACACTGAATTTCCCAGTCTGTCTATTCTCATTATAGAAGCCAGCTGTTTCCTGCAGCCGCCTGCTGGGATGTGAGCACTGGGCCGGGAGACCTGGCCCCGAGACCCAGTCTCCAGCCCTCTCCAATCACAGCTCTCTTCCAAGTCCACTGTCCTCTTGGAGCTTCATTTCTTCATCTGCAAAATGGGAGGGCCCTCCCTTGCCTTCCTACAGGGCTGCAGAGAGGATCTGGGGGCATGATTGCCACTTTGTTCCCCTTCTGTAAGCAGAAGGTGGTGGTCGTATTAGAAGCCACGGCTAATAGCTGCAGTCTGGGGGGAGCCTGAGGGGTGGGGGTGAGAGAGAAAAGCTGGGGTTCGTGCTCCCACAAAGTGCTGACCCAGTGATACCTCCATTGTACTTGGCCCTCGGCCCACCCACAACTTTCCCAGCAATCTTGCCGCTGCCGCACCTTAAAACCACCCAGCAAGCAAAGGGGGAAACTATTTCTCTCAGTAAAGCCCTCAGGTCCTCCCTCTGAAACCAGAGCTTCGGGGAGAGCAGCAAGCAAGCGGTGACTCAGTGTTTAGTCTGTGGCATTTTGTGTGCATACGGACTCTGGAGGGTCTAGCTGAGCTCCCAACATGGCCCAGAGGCATCTGTGGGGGG
Organism: Meles meles; assembly: GCF_922984935.1. Lineage (NCBI taxonomy): Eukaryota > Metazoa > Chordata > Mammalia > Carnivora > Mustelidae > Meles > Meles meles. Next base: position 16,106,879 of record NC_060072.1, on the reverse strand, counting down.
AATGAAGCACACTCAAAGGGCCACCAAACCCAGGACAGCCCCAGTTGAGGTGGCACGCTGGACCGGGTTGAGTGAGGACGGAAAGGTTTCCAGGGATGCCCTGAGTGGGCAAGTTGGGGTCAGGCACGGGACAGGCTGGGGTCAACCAGAATGGCCATCCAGGCAGAAGTTTCTGGAGCCAACATGAAGCAGCTTGGTGGTCGGAGAGTTTCTTTCCCCGACGGCGCCCTGGCTGTGAGTGTAAACAGTGCATGGTCTCCTCAGGGCCCCGTGCGTGACTGAAGCAGAGGAAGAGCTCCTGGCCCACCTCAGGCTTCTGGTCAGACCCCCCACCTCGAGCCCTGGGAGCAGCCAGGGATGATGCCCCCACATCTCAGCCACACCAGACGTGGAAAACATAACATGGGAAACATCTGCTCCTCTTCACAGGAGTAAAATGGCCTCTGTGTGTGCTTCTCTGTTTCCTCCTTGCGCCTCCCCTCTCCAATCTCTCTTTCCTCCCGACTTCTGTAAATGTAAAATGTGGTGCCAGGGCTCGCAAACCAAATCCCAGAGATATTTGGATGGGTTTGACGTGAGGTTCATTAGCAACCACAAAGGCCAGCCTGCCAGCGGGGGGGAAACATGTCTGTGAAGAGAGGGAGAGGAGGCCCAGGAGGCAGGGAGCATGTCGGAGGTGTGAAAGGAATCTGGACAATGGGGCCAGAGCTAGACTCACACCTTGGAGATGTCACCACCTTCTCAGCCCATGTGCTTCACGAGAGCCGTGGAAGCTTTGCTTTGTCCCGTCCTTGCATGGAAACCCCCTCAGCCCCCGGCCATGCCTTCCACCTGCACCTTATTTCATCCAAAGCTTACTGCCAGGACTCAGCAAGTCATAAATAATGGCAAAATAAAGAACATCCAGTGGATGTTAAATAGTTCAATAAATCAGGCTAACTAGACTTCTTCCTGCTCTCACTGAAGGGACCAGTCACAGCAAAAGCAGCTGTTCTCTGCTGGCCACTAGCCACTCACATCATGGATCTGGACCAATAATCAGATCAAACTGGAGCACCCATAATTATTTACTTCTATCGTGATTGCGAAGCCCAGCTACTTTCTTGGGCTTGGCCTTTTATCTCTCGGCCTCCCATTTCCTAGTCATAGGAGACCAGACATACTCCTGCTGATGACAGGAGTGTCTTCTGAGGAGTGTCCTGCTGACTCAGAGGCTGAGATGTGAAAAGAGAGTGTTGACCTGAACAAAGGGGTCACTCGCTTACTGGTCTGGATATGGGGAGATACTACCGGAAATAAAATAGTCTTTATGTCGCAGCAAGAGAGAAGATGCTTAGTCCCCTTCCTTCATAGCATATCATTTTAACACTGCCTGCCATCATAGTTGATGTTTTATATGTATCTTTTGGCTATTCCACTGTAAGATAAGCTCCATGAGGTCAGAGACCTTGACTTCTAGAGTTGATTGCTCTCTACTGTATTCCAGTGTCCAGGACCCTGCCTGATACTTAGTAGGCATTCAGTGACCATTCCTTCAATGGGATGAATGGTTGAATGAATCTATCTGATCAGATTGGATCAGAAGCGACAAGTAAAATGTCTAACCATATGCACACAATGGACACAGACATGCGTGCACACCCACATACCTCGGGCAGTGAGGGTTTGTGAGTGAGGATGATAATACCATTTTTTTTGTAATTTTTTTTTCGGTGTTCCAAGATTCATCGTGTATGCACCACACCCAGGGCTCCATGCAATACGTGCCCTCCTTAATACCCACCACCAGGCTCATTCAACCCCCCAATTCCCCTCACCTCCAAAAAGGAGAGTAATGATACTATTAATTTAGATAATAGTGGCTTAAAGTCAAGCTTTTCCATGCCAGGGATCGTGCTGAGCATTTATGAGCATTGACTCAGTCAATACTCTCAATGCTTCATCCTATTTTAAAACAGATAGAACTTTCAGAGAGATTAAGTGACTTGGCAAAGTTAAGACTTAGTTAAGAGCAGAGTCAGGCCTTGAAGTCAGGTCCATCTGCCTATAAAGTCCCTGTTTCTTAACCATGATACTTGCTCAAAGTCATCGTTTCAGTCAGGCATTAATTTTATTCAGCAAAACCCTAATAGATGATGATTGTTTGACTTCTCATGGGTACCTTATTTCTATCACTAAATTAGAAATTCCTCGAATTAGGGACTATATCTTATTTTTTATTATGTTCCAAGCAAAAGCGACTATGACCTGGACATAACAGAAATACAGTGCATGTCTCTTCAATTAATTAATTATTATAACCATTAAGTACATAACAAAAGAGAAGTCAACCACAGATGACATTCAAAGAAAGAAAGAAATGAGAAGACAGAAGTGTCAAAATGGCCTTACCTGGCTGGAAACCTCTGCTGGGTAGGGCCGAGTCTTATTCCTCTTTATATTTTCAGTTGTTCCCAAATTCTTGGCATCATGTTCCATGTATAAATTAGGAAAAACTGGTTCACAACCTGGAGCTTCCCATAGTGGTAAAATTAGTCTTTTTTTTTTAATTTATTTATTTGACAGAGAGAGATCACAAGTAGGCGGAGAGGCAGGCAGAGAGAGAGAGGAGGAAGCAGGCTCCCCGCTGAGCAGAGAGCCCGATGCAGGGCTTGATCCCAGGACCCTGAGACCATGACCTGAGCCGAAAGCAGAGGCTTTAACCCACTGAGCCACCCAGGCGCCCCTAAAATTAAATAGTCTTGAGGGGTTTTTATCTAGACTTTGGAAGGTTTTGATGGATAAGCACCTAGGATGATATCTAGCAGAAAATATTAAAAAAAAAATCATTGAATAGGGGTGTCTGGGTGGCTCAGTCATTAAGCATTTGCCTTTGGCTCAAGTCATGATCCCAGAGTCTGGGATCCCAGAGCCCACATAGGGCTCCCTGCTCAGTGAGAAGCCTACTTCTCCCTCTACTACTCTCCCTGCTCGTGTTCCCTCTCTCACTGTCTCTGTCTCTGTCAAATAAGTAAATAGATATCTTTAAAAAAAAAAAACTTATTGAATAAATCAGAAGTGGTCTCAGAGTACCTGGCATGGTATCTGACATAGAGGGACTACTCAGTAACTGGTCACCAAAATGTATGATTAAATGATTTTTGCTGGTCTAATAAAAATAGTTTCTATTTTCCTAGCTGGGCACATTCTTTCATTTATTATCTCATTTAATCCTCATATCAACTTTATGGAACAATAATAATATAGGAAATTAAGGGAATGGCCTATGAAAGCAGGCCAACACAATTCTGTCTTAGCCTCACCAGATGTCTTATCTGTATTTTATAAATAAAGCTGAGGTTCAGAAAGGTTAAGTAATTTGCCAAATGTCCCACAGATATAAGGGGTAGATATAGGAATTGAACTGTTTGACTCCAACAGTTTAGCCATGAAGCTTGGTCCTTCCTTGTCAGCTCCTTCTGGTAGAGGCACTGTGTCCTAACATCATGATCATCCTGGGAAACCCCTAAGCCCCATGAGCCACCTCCTAGAAAGAACTTCAGGTACATGGCAGTGGCTTGAAGTGACACTCAGTCTTCTGACTTCCCCCATGTCCCACAGCCAGAATCCTCCATGCTCTCCCTGCCTGGCAGTAACAATTTCAAAACATGGGAAAGAATATAAAACAATTGAGGACTCTTAGTCCAATAATTAGATATTGATTTTATTCCCATTTTATGGAGGAAGATACTGAGGCTTACGGAGGTTGAGATACGTGTCTAAGTTCACACAGCTGGTAAGTGGCAGAGCTCAGTTTGAACTCAGGTCAACTGGCTTCCCAAGCTCTTCACCATCAGGACTGCTTTATTTTCATTTATGGGGTCTAGAAATTACCAGTTAACACATTACTATTGATATAATAATTATAATCATGGCAACCACAGTGTTAACTTATTGTTTCTAGGCACTGTTCTGAAAGTGTATTCTTATAAATAAAATATTTTTTAAGTGTATTCTTTATTTGATCCTTCTGTTAGTGCTATGGGATGAGTACTGTAGCCACATTTTACTGACAAGAAACCCAGCCTAATGCAGGGAAGTCACTGGTAGAATCAGGACTCGAACCCAGGTGTGTTCCAGAAATAAGCATGTTGTGTTGTTATCATTCGAATCAACACTGTCAGAGCGAGTCTGACACTTAATTGAACTAGAAAATGCATCTGAGTATAACTTAATCGAGGAATGATAGTAACAACCCTTAACATCTGTATGATTTCATGGTGTGCAATACTTTTTCACCTACATTGTATTGTTTTGTCCTTACCACAACCCATTGAGAGCTACAGGATTTCCATTTTTAAAAATTTTTTAAAGATTTTATGTATTTATGTGAGAGAGATAGAGAGAGCGCATTAGACATGGGGAGGGATAGCGGGAGAGGGACAAGCAGAGTCCCTGCTGAGCAGGGAGCACAATACGGGCCTTAATTCTGGGACCCTGAGATCATGACCTGAGCCGAAGGTAGATGCTTAATCAACTGAGCCAGCCAGGTGCCCCAAGATTTCCATTTAGATAGAAGAATACTGAGGTTCAGATTTTAGGTTTCCTGAATTCAAATCCATTGTTTCTTTTATCACTCTTAAATGTAATAATAAAAAATAGTAGTAAGAATAATAAAAATAATAAAGGAAATTAAAGGAATGGTCCAAGAAAGGTGATATTACGCTCTCCCCCCGCTTACAATACAAAATTCTGTCTGGATCTTGCCTAATGTATTGGATGTATTTTACTAGGGATGATGAAAAATGAGTTAAATAGATGTGATTCCTCCCTCTGGATGACAACATTTCAGTAAGTTAATAGTGCTGCCCACCTAACGAGTATGCATTTACTCATTCATCAAAAACAAGAACATATGCCTTTGAGGGAACACAAGGAGCTTTTGTGCAAATTACAAAAAGCTGCCTTACCTTCAGAGCTGACGTGACCCCCAATAAAGGCACAACTACCAACCAGCAAGAGCCCTGGCCAGAATTTTAGCCCCCACTTGTCCCTCTAGCCAGACACCTTTGTCTAGTGCACAGATTTCACAACCAGAGACAGAGACTCACACCTTGGAGGAGGAGAAGACATATAAATGATCATTACAGTGATGTAACAGACACCATAAAAGAGATTTGAAAAAGACATTACAAGAGGGTAAGTTAGGAGTTCTGTCAGAATTTTACTTTATACAGTTGCTAAGGTTTGAGAGAGCTCAACTAGTGGTGTCCTCTTTCCCTGCCTCTGAGCCAATTGAGAAATAAAATTTAGAAATAAACTGCTGTCAGAGGATGTGATTTTAGTTCTATGGAAAAGTAAACTTCGTACTAAGCCCCAGAATCAGACCAATTGACCACCAATCCTATATTGCAGGCAGTATTGGATTTTTTTACTGTATACAACACAACTGACTCACATCAGGGCCTCACCATGCCAAACTCAGTTTTTGGAGAAGCCAAGCAGAATGCGTGCTTCCTATAAAGGGATTATATACCAGAGAAAGAGGAAAGTAAGGGTTGGATTCTCGTTCCCAGTTACCTATCCAAAATTCACAATTTCGAAACTTTGAAAGGCTGGGAGCCTCCATGGAAAGAAACACCAAAAGTGGGAAAGAATTTCCCCTCTACCCATTCCCTGTGTAACAACATGATGATGTATTCATTCCTATTCCCAACACCAGACCATAAGCAAGGACATATCTGTTCCACTTTCCACTTTATCTCCATGGTACCTAGTAGGTGCTCAATAAATATTTGCTGAAAAAAATCATGATTGAGGGGCACCTGGGTGACTCAATCATTTAAGCATCTGCCTTCGGCTCAGATCATGGCCCCAGAGTCCTGGGATGTGGGATGGAGCCCCATAATGGGTTCCCTGCTCAGTGGAGTGTCTACTTCTCGCTCTCTAGTGCTCACTCTCTGTCTAATAAATAAATAAAATCTTTTTTAAAAAATCATGATTGACATGTTGACTGAAATGATCGGGAAAGGCTTCCAGAAACATTATTTCCTTCTAGAAAGGAAATAATGTTTGGTTAAGTCTTAAAGAATCAGCAGCCAAGAAAAAGCAGCAATTAAAGGGAAACTGCAAATAGTTCAACGGACAGCAGATTTTACGAAAGGGGGAAGATTGGAGGTGGCCCGGGAGAAAGCACGCCATAACGTGTCTTGTGTGCCAATCAAACAGGTCTTGGAATACAGAGAAAATTAAACAAGGATGAGCCATGGATTGGTGGAGTGGTATCTGGGCTCACAGGATAGCCATTGTGACATTACAGGTACGCCTCCTCCACACCTCCTGTGCAAAAACCCACAGGGAGGCTCCAAAAGGTAAAAACATCATCAATAGGATGAGCAAAAGATAAGGAAGAATTATAAGTTACATAATTTCTGGAAGTGATACATGTGGTGAGAAACACTGAGAAAGAAGCGGAGCCAGGTAAGGGGATCAGCAGTGTTCAGTTGGAGGAGGGTGGGGGTGGAGTAGGTTACGGCTTTTTGCAGAGCATTTAGGGCAGGCCTGCCTGAGGAGGCATTTGAGGAAAGATTTGAAGGAACTGGGGGAATGAGTATCTGGGGGAAGTGTGCCAGGCAGAGGAACAGCCAGTGCAACAGGCTTCCGCTGGGGGAGCGCCTGGCCATTCCAGGAACCACATGCAGCCCAGGGTGGTTGAGGTGGAGTGGGCAAGGGGAGGGAGGAAGGAGGTGAGAACAGGGGGTAAAAAGGGACCTCACCACAAAGACCCTTAAAGGTCTTTGACGCTTTCTCTGCAGGAAACTGGAGACTTTGGGGGTTTAAGAGTTAAGGGTGTATATGACTGAGTCTATGTAAAAGGGTCACTCAGGCAGCTGTATTGAGGCTAGACCATGGGGGTCCAGGATGGAAGCGGGGAACCAGCCTAAGGGGCTATCACAGTAATCCAGCTCAGAGAAGACAGCGGTTTAGACCACAGTGGAAGATGGGAGATGAGCTCATTCTGGGCCTATTTTGAAGGAAAAGTCAGTAGGATTTCCTGATGGATTGCTCAAGCGATGATAACAGGATCAGTGATGATAATAACATTGTTTGTGGCCTGAGCAACCAGAAGCATAGAATTGCTATCAACTGACTAAGTTTGGGAAGGCTTTGAGGGAGCAAGTTTAGGAGTCAAAAATGTAGATCAGTTTTGATATGTTGAGTTTAAGAAATCCATCAAACATGCAAGGGGAGATGTTGGGCGTGCAGTTGGACATTTTGAGGGCAGAGTTCAGATAAGACACCTGGGATGGAAATCTGAATCAGAGTTTTCAGTGTATGAGTGGCATTTAAAGGTTGGATGGGATTATCAAGGGAATGAGCATAATCAAGAAGACCAAGTCCAATTCTTAGGGCTCTGCAATAGCAGAGGAAGGAACGTCTGGGGAAACAGAGAAGGAGCAGCCAGAGAGATAGTAAAAGCAAGAGGGTGGTACTCTGGAAACCAAGGGAGGAAGTAAATCAAGAAAGAGAAAGTGATCAGCAGTGTAACCAGCAATTGATAAGACAAGCAAGACAAGAACTAATTAAGTGAGGCTTGGGTATGTTCTCAGGTTAGGCATCAGGGACCCCGCCCATAGTAATTTCAATGGAACAATGGGGCAGATCAGAGAGGGCTTAAGAGAAAGTGGGAGAAAAGGAGGTGGAGACAGAGTATAGACAACTCTTTTTTAAAAGAACTTTCCTGCAAAGGGAAACACAGAAAAGAAAGGCTTTGGGACAGGAGAGTCACAGAAATTCATTTGTTTTTAAGATGTGAGAGATAACAGACTTGCATATGTTTGCAGGTTTGATCTAGCAGGGAGCAAAGATTGATAATGGAGGGGTGAGAGGGGCAAATCACTAGACATAAAATTGAGTGATTGGTTTTAGACTGAAGCCTGAGTAGCACATTTAGTGGAAGGAGAGGGAGGGCAAAAAGGGCGGATGTGGACCCAGGAGCAGCATGGACGGCAGGCCAGGGAGGGCACAGAATCAAGGGTTGCATGTGAACAGGGACACTAGCTAAACATGTTATGGCATTTATGGAGAAAACAGTGAACTTACTTAAATTGAAAGCCCAAAAGTATAACAAACGATTAAGTTTATATGGCTTCGCAAAAGTACATGAGAAAATGTAGTAGTAATGAGAAGAGGCTGGCTCTATAATCTCAGTTTAAAGTTGAAAAAAAAAATAAACCCTAAGATATACATGCTGAGGGAGGCAGAAGATGAAAAGATTAAAAAAAAAAAAACCCTCTTGGATTCAGGGATTAAAAGTAATTGGCCCTCAACTCTGATAATTATAGAAATATGGGTTTCAAACATAATATCATTTCAGAGATGATAAAATCTGTATTTTATTTCAAATACAAGTATTTGAAATCCAGATGCCCAAAACATCTGAGAAGTCTGATCACTTGTCCCTATAAGCCACGGGGGACAGGCCATAGCCACACCCAGAGGGAGGCCCCAGAGGTTCAAAGGGCTGCATTGGAGAAGCAGAAGCTGAGTAGCTAAGGAGCCTATTACACTTTCATTTTCCCTTTCAGGGGATATGAATCACTTATGAGATTTGCAAATTATTGAAGGCAAGCAGAAACTTCCACGCACCCACTGGGTACAATGGACAGGCCTGTCACCTGTAACAATCATCATTGTCATCAAGAATCATAAACTTGGGGCATCCACTGAGGGCTGGCTGGGGGAAAGTCGTCTCTGCTCCTTCTTAAAGACAGGAAAAAACCCATGTTCCTATTCTCTGCACTCTGAGAGAGCCCTGCTCCACCCATCCTCCTTTCCTCCCTTTCTCCTCCAATCCTACCCCTCCCAACACACACACACACACACACACACACACACACACACACACCACCCAGCCCCACTCCTTCCCAACACACAAGCAGCTGTGTTCTCATGACTGGAATGATATGAGGTCTGTTTATTTTGGGTTAAGAAGAAAATGTTTATAATTCACAAAGTCAATGAATGGTTTCCTAGCAACTTCTTGTATAACTATTGTGAAATAATATTCTCTCGCTTTCTCTCTCTCTCCCTCTCTCTCTTTCTATCTCATATCCTCTTCCTGACCACCAAGGATTTTTTTTTTAAATAACAGAATACATTGAAGGTTTGATAAAAACTGGGAATCTCTCTCTAGGAAATATATGCGAACACAAGCATTTTCATTCACAATTCAACTGCAATATATTCAATTCTATATATAGTTCAAGGAGTTCATAGGATTCCTGAAACCTACCCATGGAACCCAGTTACTAACCCTGTCCTACACATAGGTAACAACACATTCATTTCCTCTCTCTCTCATCCAGGCAAGGAAAAAAAAAAATGATGGCAGGTGATCATCCTTGCAAAAATTTGATAGGCTCAGTTCACTTCAAAACATCTCTTCCACCCTTCCCTGACATGACACATTCGAATCCCAAAGCATCAGTGGTTCTGCCTGGAGGAATCTGATCTGCCTGCTTCTGCCCACATTCCCTAGCCAGCACACACTTGAGAAATGTGAATACGCTTTATGATGGCCTGAGGAACACGCCATTAAGAAAAGGCAACTTGAAAGTGTTCCAAAACTCAACAGAAATGGCATCAGTGGTCTCCTCACCAGGCTTCATTCCAGAGGCTCAGCCACCACTGGACATGGACCATCTGTGACTGCCCAAGAGCCAAGGCCAAGTGCCGATGCTGAGTTGCCCTTCTCTCTCCCATCTCTTAACACAGCCCAAGGTTGACTTCATTGCTCCATGAGGCCCAGGAGCTTTGCAAACATCAGCTGGACTGGGGTTAGTCTTAGATCCTTGATCACATCAGTGTCACTATGTTAGAACATCTTGACCACGTCCTTCATAAAATGAAAAACACTGGGGATGCCTGGGTGGTTCAGTTGGTTAAGCAGCTGCCTTTGGCTCAGGCTGTAATCTCAGAGTCCTGGGATCAAGTCCCACATCAGGCTCCTTCCACAGTGGGGAGCCTACTTCTTCCTCCGCCTATCTCTTCCCCTACTCGCACTCTCTGTCTCTCTCTCTGTGACAAAGAAATAAATAAAATCTTAAAAATAGATAAAAAATAAAATCTTAAAAAAAGAATAAACGCTTCAAAGTATAGGGATAGAGGGAACATTCCTGAACTTCATAAAATCTATCTATGAAAGACCCACAGCAAATATCATCCCCAATGGGAAAAAGCTTGCAGCCATCCCGTTGAGATCAGGAACACGACAAGGATGCCCACTCTCACCACTCTTGTTCAACATAGTATTAGAAGTTCTAGCAATGGCAATCAGACAACAAAGAGAAATAAAAGGTATCCAAATTGGCAAGGAAGAAGTCAAACTCTCTCTCTTCACAGATGACATGATTCTTTATATGGAAAACCCCAAAGACTCCACCCCCAAACTACTAGAACTCATACAACAATTCAGTAACGTGGCAGGATACAAAGTCAATGTACAGAAATCAGTGGCTTTCTTATACACTAACAATGAAAATACAGAAAGGGAAATTAGAGAATCGATTCCATTTACTATAGCACCAAGAACCATAAGATACCTGGGAATAAACCTAACCAAAGAGGTAAAGGACCTGTACTTGAGGAACTACAGAACACTCATGAAAGAAATTGAAGAAGACACAAAAAGATGGAAGACTGTTCCATGCTCTTGGATTGGAAGAATAAACATTGTTAAAATGTCTATACTGCCTAGAGCAATCTATACTTTTAATGCCATTCCAATCAAAATTCAACCGGTATTTTTCAAAGAGCTGGAGCAAATAATCCTAAAATTTGTATGGAATCAGAAGAGACCTCGAATTGCTAAGGAAATGTTGAAAAACAAAAACAAAACTGGCGGCATCACGTTACCCGATTTCAAGCTTTACTACAAAGCTGTGATCACCAAGACAACGTGGTACTGGCATAAAAACAGACACATAGACCAGTGGAACAGAGTGGAGAACCCAGATATGGACCCTCAACTCTATGGTCAAATAATCTTTGACAAAACAGGAAAAAATATACAATGGAAAAAAGACAGTCTCTTCAATAAATGGTGCTGGGAAAACTGGACAGCGATATGTAGAAGAATGAAACTCGACCATTCTCTTACACCGTACACAAAGATAAACTCGAAATGGATAAAAGACCTCAACGTGAGACAGGAATCTATCAGAATCCTAGAGGAGAACATAGGCAGTAACCTCTTCGATATCAGCCACAGCAACTTCTTTCAAAATATGTCTCCAAAGACCAAGGAAATTAAAGAGAAAATGAACTTTTGGAACTTCATCAAGATCAAAAGCTTCTGCACAGCAAAGGAAACAGTCAACAAAACAAAAAGACAACCCACGGAATGGGAGAAGATATTTGCAAATGACAGTACAGACAAAAGATTGATATCCAGGATCTATAAAGAACTTCTCAAACTCAACACACACAAAACAGATAATCATATCAAAAAATGGTCAGAAGATATGAACAGACACTTCTCCAACAAAGACATACAAATGGCTATCAGACACATGAAAAAATGTTCATCATCACTAGCCATCAGGGAGATTCAAATTAAAACAACATTGAGATACCACCTGACACCAGTCAGAATGGCCAAAATTAGCAAGACAGGAAACAACGTGTGTTGGAGAGGATATGGAGAAAGGGGAACCCTCCTACACTGTTGGTGGGAATGCAAGTTAGTGCAGCCACTTTGGAGAACAGTGTGGAGACTCCTGAAGAAATTAAGAATAGAGCTTCCCTATGATCCTGCAATTGCACTGCTGGGTATTTACCCCAAAGATACAGATGTAGTGAAAAGAAGGGCCATCTGTATCCCAATGTTTATTGCAGCAATGGCTACGGTCACCAAACTGTGGAAAGAACCAAGATGCCCTTCAACGGATGAATGGATAAGGAAGATGTGGTACATATACACAATGGAGTATTATGCCTCCATCAGAAAGGATGAATACCCAACTTTTGTAGCAACATGGGCGGGACTGGAAGAGATTATGCTGAGCGAAATAAGTCAAGCAGAGAGAGTCAAGTATCATATGGTCTCACTTATTTGTGGAGCATAACAAATAACATGGAGGACATGGGGAGATGGAGAGGAGAGGGAGTTGAGGGAAACTGGAAGGGGAGATGAACCATGAGAGACTATGGACTCTGAAAAACAACTAGAGGGTTTTGAAGGGGCGGGAGGGTGGGAGGTTGAGGAACCAGGTGGTGGGTAATAGGGAGGGCACGTACTGCATGGAGCACTGGGTGTGATGCCAAAACAATGAACACTGTTATGCTGTAAATAAACAAATAAAAAAAAATTTAAAAAAAAGAATAAAGGAAGATATGAACAATGATCTTGTCCTGCATATGCTTCCTTAGTCCTCATAAACAACTTTCTCAAGTATCACTTCAGGAGTTAATATGGTGGGGGAATTAAACAGGTAGCCTCTAGAGACAGTCACCTGGGTGGGAAACTCATTGCCACCATAGAGCAGCTGTGTGACTGGGGACAAGTTGTTTGCCTCTCTGCACCTCATTTCCACCTGCAAAAGGAGAATAATAATAATGTTGAAAAATATCTCTGGTATAGTGTTGTCCTCAGGGTTAAATGAGTCACTACATATAAGACATTTGGACAACCTCTGGCAATTGTAAGTTCACAGTAAATGTAAGCTACCACCACTCTTCCCATTTTACAAATTAGAGACCAAGGCTTAGAGGACAAAGTGACTCTCTCAAGGTCACACCCCTAAACTGTGTCTCTAGCAAGTGATTCCGAGGACTGGGATCATAGCCACTAAGTAAGGCTGTGGATCTTTCTTGAACACCAAACCCTTTGAAACCATTGCTTTTTTCAAATTAGTCTTTATGACACTGTATTATTCCTGGGTAATTCCTGTCCAAAATGCAAACTCGTATCTTACCATATAAGGAAACATCACACAACCCAAACTGAGGGCCAGTCTAAAAAAAAAACTGGCCCATACTCTCAAAAAAAGTAGAGGTCATAAAAGACAAACTTGAGGATTATTCCATCTTGAAGGAAATTAAAGAAACATAACAATTAAGTTTAACACATGATTCTGGATTGGACCCAGAACCAGAAACATGTAGGGGGTTTTGCTATTAAGGACATTATTAGGTCAATTGGCAAAATTTGAATAAGATCTACAGGTTAGATATTAGCATTATAGTAACAGAAGTCACTTGATTTTGATTATTGTAAGAGAATGCCCTTGTTACACAAGAAAAAAACACATCGAAGTATTTTGAGACAGAAGGACATCATGTCCAAACTTCCTCTCAAGCAGTTCAGAAAAAAATGATAATATGTATATTATAGAGAAAGAGAGAGAAAGAGAGATAACATATACATAGAGAGGGAGAGAGAGCGAAAATGATAAATGGCAAAATGGCAACATTTTGAGAATCTAGGGGGAAATATTAGGGACTCTCTGTTATTCTTGCAGCTTTTCTCTAGATCTGGAATTACTACAGAATAAAAACATTTTGGGAGGGGTGCCTGGGTTGTTCAGTCAGATAAGCATCTGACTCTTGGTTTCAGCTCATGTCATGTTCTCAGGGTCGTGAGATCGAGCCCTGTGTCGGGCTCCAGGCTCAGAGTCTGCTTGAGATTCTCTCTCTCTCTCTCTTGCTCCCCGACCTTCACACTGCCTAAATAAATAAATAATCTTAAAAAAAGTTTTGAGAAACGAAACACCAAGGATCAGTCTTCTCACTGCCAGATGGCCCCTGAACTACCACGTCTAGAGCCGAATTTCTCTGCAGTGTCATCTAAAGACACAGCTTCATCCCAGAGAAACCTTCCTTGTTGATGTGAGCCCAGTAGATTTGTTTTTCTAGGAGAAGAATTACCCGAAAACCACTGGACCCTTAAAAAGAGATATATTTTAAAATTAGAAGACATCAGTATCTGTTGTCCAAGAGGACATAACGGTTTCTCATCCCTTCCCCAACTCCTAAAAAAAAAATAAAAATAAAAGTCCATGGTCACACTCATCACTTGACACCCACTCACAAAGCCCTTTTTTGTCTGCCAGATTTTCACAGGCTTCTAAAGAATGCAGTGAATTTGCTGTTCCTGAGTGTGGTTCATTTGCGCAAAATTCCTCAACCCCTTTTTCCATCCATGCTTTCATCATCTGTGCCCTTTTGTCCGATAGGCCACTTAAAAGCAACCCCACAGGGTGAGTGGATGGTCCAGGCTAGAGCAGAGGCCGTGGGTCACTCAGCTGGCAGGCCTTCATTTAGTGAGCACCTACTAGGCACCACCAACTGAGCCCGGGACCCAGCAGGGAAAGAGGCAAGCCGGGCCCACCCTCCCAGGGTTTGCACCAAGAAACAGAAGTGGTGACCATTAACCAAAGCTTGGAAAGTGTCACAGAAGGGAAGGTACAGGGTGCTAGGGGACCTGTACAAGGGGAGCTAACTTACCCTGCGCAGGTCAAGGGAAATCTTACACCACCCATTAGTTAGATCAGAGGGAGCTGGGTGGGGAGCAGGGAGGAAAAAGAATGCTTTTCACTCATAAAAATAAACATCCATACTTTCTTGAAGTGAAAAAAAATAGCACCAGGGTTAGAAAAGGGAGTGATTCTTCCTTAGCTTTTTAATCCACAGGGATAGACATTCCCAAACTTCCTGTCGACTTCCCTTCCTTCCTCCCTGCCAGCATCACGTCACCTGGTTGCACCCGAAGTTGGATGGTCAGTGGAAGGAGAGCACCTTGATTGGCACTCACCCATCGAGACTCATCCCCGGGCTAGGTAAGGGCTCAGTCCTTCCAGAACAGCACAGTCACCACTATGCAAAACCAAATTGTCCTGGTAGTGAGTACGGGAACAACGGGGCTGGGTAGGAAAGGAAAGGTGTCTACCATGTCTTAATCCCGTGTCTCTAGACTTCCTTCTCAGCTCAGACAGGCCGATTTCACATAGAGCCTCAGGGCAGTGGTTCTGCAACCTAACCACATGTCATTGTCAGCTGGGGACAGAAGCTTCTGTGATTGGGGCCCTTGAAGATGTCACCTTCTATACTACTCACCCGCTGGTCATTTGTACCTTTGCTAAAGAAACAGTAATTTTAAGTATATCCCACTCCTGAGTTCCTGAGGGAATTATCAACCAGGGTTTTGGGGGGCAAGTCATAGGAATCCCCAAATTTGTGACTAAGCCAGGCAGGGTGTGGGTAGCCTGGAGACACCACTTGCGGCTGGCATCTGAGGTAAGGGCAGCCTTGTTGGGAGCCTTGCCCTTTAACGAAGGGATCTGATGCTAACTCCAGGCAGTTATTGTCAGAATTGAATTGAAACACCCACTTGTCAGAGATTGGTGTGGGAAGGCACATATGTAATCATTATATATATGCACATATGTAATGTACACGCACATATAATGTACATACCTACATAATATATGCACATATAATATATGTACACATATAATATATACACATATGATATAGAGTATATACATATATAATATATATGCATATATAATGTTTATAATCCTTATTCCCAATTTAGAGACAAGATGCAGAGACTGAGAAGCTTTCTTGTTCCCATGATCACAAAGGAAGCAGGGGAGCCCAAATCGACACTCAGATGTTGATCTCCAGAGCCTGAGTTCCAAATCCAGGGGACGGCTCAACCCAACACCAGGGGTACAATTTCCCTGCTGTGTATATGAACGATGCAACACAGAGCTTTGGAATCACCTCCCCAGTGTGAGCCAAACTCGTCCGATCATGAATCACCTGGGGCATTTGTTAAAAGCAGGGATTCCCAGACCCCTCCCCCAAAGATTCTGATTCAGTAAGTTTGGGGTGAGGCCTGGGAACTTTATTTTTAACAGGCTCCCCCGGTGTTCCTGACAGGCAAGTTTGGTCAACACGGTGCAGTGCTGCCCTCAGCAGCCTCCTTCCCCAGCTGCGTAGATGGGCCGAATAACCACGCCCTTCTGCCACCCAGTTTTTGTCTGGGTACCAGACGCATCCCAAAGCAGAGTTTCTAAGAGCTGGATATAGTCTCCGAGCTCCACACTATTGCTCAGTCTTCCGCTTGGAAGAATTGTAATCAATTAGGCAATATGAAACTGACATGCCATGGTCAAAGCCAAACCCATCTACAGCCCCATTCCTGCTTCCTGCTACGTTCTCCAAGTCAGCAAGCTGGCGAATCCCCTGCCATCCACCCAGCACCAGAGCTGGTGATCTTTAGCATATCCTTGCTGCACTTTCTCTTTCATCCCTCATCTCCTGGTCACTGTGTCCTAGCGATTTCTTCCTCCTACATGATACAAATCCGCTCCTCCTCTTCTCTCCCCACCTGGATGATACCTCCGCAGCATTTTTCACCCATACCAGCTAACTAATGAGCCTTTCTGCCTTCCTCCTTCACTCGTACCCCATATATGCCACCCTGTGGAGGCAGAGTGTGTATTCCAAAGATGATTACAACACCATCTCCCATGTCACCTGTTCTTCTAGAATCTTGCTGCTGTTCCATAAGAGGTAGGGACTCATTCCTCTTCTCTTGAATATAGGTACATTTTTATGACTATTTCAATCAAGAGAATATGCCGAAGTGATGCTACATGACTTCTGAGGCTAATTTCTGAAGGAGACTCAGAGGCCCCTTTGCCCAACGTGACATTCACTCTGGAGAGCGTTGGTCTCCACCCATGTCTCCGTGTCAGCAGTCACCCCTGAAACTTTCCATGCTGGAAAGAAATCCAAATTGGTCCATGCAGAGAGGCCACGTGGAATGGCTCTGGGGCTACCCAAAGGAAGGGAGAAGCCTGACAGACCCTCAGTGGCTGTCTGTTATTCAACTCCAGCCGCCATTTGGCTGCAACCACAGGAGAGACCCCTAAACCAGAACTGACCAGTTAAGCCCTTTCCAAATTCCTGACCCAAAGAAATGGTGAGAGGTGATAAAAATAATTGTGGGGTTTTTTTTAAAGATTTTTATTTTTATTTGAGAAAAAGAGAAAGCACAAGTGGGGGAGGGGCAGAAGGAGAAGCAGACTCCCCACCGAGCAGGGACCCTGACGTGGAACTCGATCCCAGGACCCCGGGATCAGGAACTGAGCCGAAGGCAGACACCTGACCAACTGAGCCATCCAGGCGCCCCAGATAATTATGGCTTAAAGCCAGGATGTTTCTGGAGTGGCTTTTGTATGTGGCAACTGCTAGCTGGAGCAGCCTTCAGTGGGCACACAGTGGCCAGAACCGTATGAAACAGAGCTATTCAGAGTGTGTTTCTTGGCCCAGGGCTGGAGGGTGGACTGGTTGTTATCACTCAATATGGATTTTGAGAGTAAGTGCTTTTGACAGGGTGATTTCTTCCTTGCTGAATCTTGCCATAAGAAAAGAAAAGAAAAAAAGAAAGAAAAAAAAAACTTGGACTTGTGCTTCGTCTGGATTTGGGCAGACCTGGGTTCAAAGAAACCACTTTTGCTGGGTTGGTCAGACATTGCCCCTCTTGGAAACTGTGCTGCATTGGAAGGATGAAAAAAGCCTGTCGGGGAGAGGGGAGAGGAAAAAGCACAGCAGGCAGAGGCAGCAGTATGGGGCTGGTAGTAGTCAGGGGATGGGGGAGGGAGTCCCTATATAAGACAAGAAAAGAAGCGACATGCTCGTGGGACTACAAGGAAGTGAGGTGCCCTTCCACAGTGCTCACCTTGGGAATCCCTTCAGGTGCGAAATAGCAGAAAAACCCTGCACACCAGCCAGTCTCCCAACTGCCCAAACTTACAACTCCATAGGGGCTTTTTCCCAAGTCACAGGAGGTCACTCTGTGCGTGAGTGGGATAACTGAAGTGTGTGCTCCACTCTGGATCCTGCCGTCCCCTGCTCAGTGAAGCTCCCTGGGCCCACAGGGGATTATACGTGCTGATCACCCTTTCTTCCTCTCTCCCAACCATTGTCTCCTATCGACACTCCCTCTTCAGCATTTCCTCAGACCATCTGCCAAATGAGCTACTTGCATTCTGCAAAGCTAAAGCAGCAGCCGTAGCAAGACTGAGAATGGTAGGTGCTAATGCTGGGAAATAGGCAAGACTGAGAATGGCAGGTGCTAATGCTGGGAAATAGGCAGGGCCCAGCGAGGCAGGGACTTGCCTAAGGAGCCGCAAAAGGTGGTGGCCGCGCTAGGATGGGCCCTGCCCCTGGGGTAGTGCACCTGTCCATCTCAGGATCCCCTGTGCTCACTAAGGTGTCAAGAAACAAAGTCGCAACTGAGAGTTGCTTCCAAAACAGTCTTGGTGGTTCTTTCTGCGGATGGCCTCGCGAGAATTCTTACTTCTCGTGGCTTCTTCCCACCATGCAGCACCCACCGCACAGTGCTTCTCTGATACTGAGACTATCGAGAGGCCACAACCAAACAAAAACAAAGACTCGGTAGGAGCTGGGAGTGCCTGACAAGTATATCCACGTCCGTCAGCTTAAAGTGAAGGGAACAGCACTTGGAGTCAGACGGCTCTGCCCAGATGCCCCTTCCACCTGCCAGCTGTGCGGCTCAGCGCAACATGTGCAACTTCTCTGGGCTTCCTCCGAACAAATACAGGCACGCTCATAATGCTACCTTGCTGGATCATTTCAAAATAAAATATATAGCATGGAAAAGTGCCTAGATCATGCTTGACCCCAGTATACGCTCGGTAATAGCCACGCCCCTCCCATCTCTTCCTACACAACAAAATGAAAGACCGAGTAGAGGTGTCTTGGCCAAATAATCGACTCCATTTGTCTGGTGTTTCTCGGCCCACTTGCTTCACCTGATTATTTCTATGAGGCTACTACCTCATTACAATAACAGTGCACTCTAATACCAGTGGGCCCATAAACAGAGGCCCCACTAAAATAAAACCATTATAATCAAGGCTCAGATTTAATCACTGGCTAGTGGGCTCCCTGGTGGTTTGACCAGGAGCCAGGCAATAGTCAAGTAATCAAACTGCAGATGCTGGGATAGCAAATCAGCTTCAATTTAAACAGTGGCAGAGACCCAAACTATAGTGGGGAGAGAGAGGAGATGAGGAGGGGGAGATGCAGGCTTGCACAAGGTCGGAATTTCCCTTCCGTAGCCTCCTAAGTTAATTGGCCCATAAAATAACCAGGCTTGTTAATGAATAAGAGGCTTGTTCCTGAGAGTCTCCTAGGTCAGGCAGTCACTCTGGGCCTGCTGGCTGTTGATTCTGCACTTAGAGCTGAAAGGGATCCCGAGGGTGACATGAAGACAGAGGCATTATGATCTCCACCCTACTAGTTGCTCATGGGCCCTCGGCTACTTGGAAAGAGGAGCCTGAGTCATAGAGCCAATAATGAGAGGGAAGGAGATCCAGATCAGTTTTGGTGGGCTGAGGCTTAGACAATTTGGGAGCCCTCTTTGAAAAGAAAAAGACAAAACTCTGCATATAAAATATGTTCAACTATCCGGGACCATCTTGCATGAAAGGGTGGTCCCCCAATACCATCCAACCCAAGGAGAAGGTTGAGGGAAGGGAAATAGAGTGGGAAGAGTTAACAATCCTAGTCCACCTTGTAGTTCGAATGTCTTACAAAAACACAGGGTCACATAAACATGAAGCCACCCCGAGGCAAGTGGGGGCCTCTGAAGCTTCCATAGCTTCATGGAAAGCCCACTACAATAGGAAACTAAGACAATGAACTCCCGAATTTTTCACATTTTGCTTCCTAATATCATTCCATGAAACCATGAACACTGGTGCTCCCTAACTTCAGAGATGTGCTGAAGTCACTAAGAGCATGGTGAGCAGAGTATATCCTCGGGTGAGTATCTCAGGGCACATCAGACTCTTTCTAAAACCAACACACCAAGGGCTTTTGATTCCCTGGGTTGTAGTTCTCTCTGTTATCCTTAAGAAACTGTGTCTTTAAAAATTAGATGCTTCATGAAATAGGCAGACATAGAAACCCAGATTGCTCCAGGGAACCTAGACGTTCTGAGAGAATTACAGTTCAGACCCTCAGCAGGGAAAGTGTCAGTGGCTGGAAGGATCATGGCTAAGATTAAATTCAACAGATTTGGGTTCGAGTTCTGGCTCTGCTATTTGGGATTCTGTGACCTCACATGACTGACTTAACTGCCTTTGACACTGATTACCTCTTATGTGATATTAAGGTAATGAAAACATCTGTTTCGGGGCCCCTGGGAGACTCAATTGGTTAAGTGTCTGCCTTCAGCTCAGGTCATGATCCCAGAGTTCAGGGATTGAGCCCTGCATGGGGCTCCCTGCTTAGTGGTGAGATTGCTTCTCCCTCTCTCTCATCTCCTCCCCCCTGCTCATGCTTACACACACTCTCTCTCAAATAACAAATAAAATCTTTTTTAAAAATGTTTGTTTCATAGAGGTAGAAAAGACTAAGATAATTCATTTAAGTCATTTAGCATCATTTCTGACACATAATCCTAGGAGAATAAGGTTCTCTGAGATTAAGAATAAATCTTAATTTTAATCTTTGGCCATCGCCCCTGCCAAGATTCATACATTGAAGCTCTAGCCGCCAATGTGACTATATTTGAAGATAGGACTTTCATGAAGGTAATTAAGGTTCAATGAAGTCATAAGAGTTGGTTTCCTAATCCAAGGTGATTAGCGCCCTTATGAGAAGAGATATCAGAGAGCTCTCCACCACGTGAGCATACAGGAAGGAGGTGATCATCTCTAAGCCAGGAAGGGGTCCTCATCAGAAGCAGATCCTGCCAGACTTTGATCTAAGACTTCCAGCCTTCAGAACTGTAAGAAAATAAATGTCTATTGTCTCTTCCATAGATACAATTACTGGCCAGCAGACCCTGTATGTCCTCTCAAACATTTGCAGCCAACATGGAACTTTCGCTTTGCACATGATATCAGACCAGAAGGAGAGCACCATGAAGGGAGACTTTAGGCTGGTCCTTCCAGACTGGGTTCTAAGAGTCTCAAGAAGGAAATAGACATGCATACAAAACTTCCAGTGGTGGCCTTCTTACAAGGATCCTTGGAAATGGGAGGTGGAGGGAGAAGTTAGTACACTGAACATCAATAGTGTGATAACTTCATCTTACTCTTCTGCTCTAAGATGGCTTCAGAGTGATGGCAAACACTGCCATCAAGGCTCAGGAAGCAACTTAAGTGAAGGTACCCATCTTCCCTAAACTGAGCTATCATTTTTTCTTTCCATAGTAAACACAAATTTTGATTGTTCAAGATCACTTCCAGTTGTGGATATACTCCTCCCCAGTCCAAGAGTTCTCTGGGGACTGACAGTCACCCACTCCAGCTCCAGAATGACCAATCAGAACACATTATTTCCCTCTCCAGCCACAGTGATTGTACGAGGCAGACACATGACCTGAGCCAAGCAAGTCAGTCTTCACTGAGACTTTTCAGCTAAAGCAGTCTGGGAAGATGGCTTCCGTTATAAGGGTTCTTAAGAGGATGTGAAGTCATGCCTTCTAGTGGTCATCTTCCTCCACCACAGGGAATTAACCTGTCTGTAGGAGGAGAAAATGAGAACAATGCAGAGAGGGAGGGAAAAGAGCAAAGAGATGAAGAAATACTCTCTGAAGATGGCTGAGGCCTGGATCCAGCTATGCCTGAAACATATTTGGACTTTCCAGTCATGTAAGCCAACAAGTTTTATGTTTTCCTTGAGTTAATTTGACTTGGTTGGGTTGGTTTGTGGTGGTGGTTGTTGTTTCTGTCACTTCTGTCAAAAAGAGTCTTAATACATTTCCCATGATACACAACCTGACTGGAAAGTTTTGGAACATTTTGGCAGGTGGGTCTCTGTGAGGCGGCAAGTTTCTCACATTACTTCACACTCAACAGTGGCTAGACTCCCTTGTAGCCTCCTCTTCTGGCTTCCCAGTCCTCAACTGCCAGGTGCCATGGGTGGCATCACACCCACAGACCTATGTAAGGCCTGCTGCCCATACCACA
The DNA here is from genome assembly GCF_922984935.1 of Meles meles. Taxonomy (NCBI): domain Eukaryota; kingdom Metazoa; phylum Chordata; class Mammalia; order Carnivora; family Mustelidae; genus Meles; species Meles meles. The sequence continues at coordinate 16,084,878 of NC_060072.1, read as the reverse complement.
ACAGGGAAGGCAGAGTAGAAGCTACTCTGCTAAAGCCTATTCCAGACACCTTTATGTCTGCAAATCCAGTTTTCTGAGGAAAAGTTAATTTGCCAATCGAGCAGGGTCAGCAAGAGGGAGCAACTGAAGTTCTCCTGTTACCTAGACAAATGGCTTTTAAAGTGGGCACCATGTATCTACAACTTGCTCTGGAGAGAGAGGCAGTTTGTCTGCCTTGGCTTGTCTGTATGCCACAGGGAGCAGAGGGGAGGGGAGCCAGGACCTCCATCGACAGGACACAGCGAAGTGAAGTCAGCTTACATTTGAAGATCATCTAAGTGCTGTGACATGTGACCAGGGCACCAGCTTCTGGGGGAAAGCACATTCCCACATGTTTATTTGACAGCCCAGGACATACAAAACAGACCTGCTCCTGGGCTGCCACGTCACCGGCCCAGGCTTGTTGGAGACAAACAGCACATCCAGGAAACAAGAATCCAGAGCCTGATGGCATTTCCTTCCCTTGTGACCTATGAGGGACTTTCACAGGCGTGGGTTCTGACCAAGTTGAGGACAGAAGGAGGGGACAGGGCAAGAAGGGGTCTTTCCATGGAGAGACTGAGGTTACGTGAGATCAAATCGCTTCCTCAAAACCATATTTTCAGTCCCGTGCCTCACCTTCCCTTCCTTAGCCTCTCCCAGCTGTACCTCATCTTGGCCTAATGGTCACCCACCCACAAAACCCATGAAGAAAGACTTAAGCAATCCTGTGGCATCCTGCCTGACCAGCCTGCACTGAAGCAGACATTTCTTCAACACACACACAAGCAACCACCTCAACATACACACCTTCTTACACATATACACACACATGGGTGTACCCTCACTCCCGTGTTCCCACGCATGTACATATGCACTCTACATTCATGCACAGAGGCTCACCGCAAGCACACATGCAAACGTCCGTTCAAATATGTAACAGAAAGACACCCCCACACATTCACCTCTAGCGGAGTTTAGTAACCCTGGCACATTTTTCAAGTCAAGTTCATAAAACTGATGCCTGCATTCCTCCATTGAGCCGAGTCACTGAGCCTGTAAATCCCTTCCCCACACCCCCCCAGATTCCAGTGATTTCACCCAGGATGAAAATCTGAGGTTTTTGGGTTTTTTTTTTTCCACTTACAGCCTCTCACTGATGCGCCAAAGATACATTCTGTCATGACAGCCGGAACAAAATCTGTCACTAACATATGTGGAAACGCAACAGAGAGGAGGTAGGATCCCATGAAAAGACAAGGGACTCGCTTGTGCTAAAAACTAGACAAGGAGACCACACAAATAAAAAAACCATCATCCATATTCACCAAAAGAGATTATAAATGAATGAATTAATGTTAACAGATCAGACTCAGCACTCTAATAAGAGAAATACAAGAACCATGAAGATGTCTTTTATTGTAATTCACTCCATTAACATTAAAAAAATTTTTATTGTGTTATTTGAATACACATTCTTTGCCAATGTACTATTGGCTCAATTACAGAGAAGTAGAGCAAAATAGATTGATGAACATGATTGATCCCATAAATATATAAATGGAATAGGAGATTCTAGATGGAGACCCGTATAGAGAGAGTAACTTCAATGGTAAAGGTGACAATTAAATCAGAAAGAAGAAAGGAAAGACCATCCAGTCCGTGCCACTGATACAACCCTTCATTTGCAAGGGGAAAAATAAAATCAGATCCTGCTCAACGTCATTCTAAACAATAGGTCCCAGATGCATGAAGCTTCAACTTAAAAACCCAAACCAAGAAACAGACTCTTAACCATAAGGAACAAACTGATGGTTACCAGAGGGGAGATGGCTGGGATGGGGTTGGGTGAACTGGGTGATAGAGATTCAGGAGTGCCATTAGGATGAGCACCGAGTTATGTATGGAAGTGTTGAATCACAGTATTATATGCCTAAAATTAATATTACACTGTATGTTAACTAACTGGAATTTAAATAAAAACTTTTAAAAAATCCAAAAAACCTGAAACTGCAGAGTATGCCCTATAGCAAATGAATTCAGATAACACAACTAGGGCTTGCCAATCAGTTCTCCCTTTCAGCACAGTAACACTGATCCCACATTTTGAGTGATAATACATTGGGCCCCACTTCCAGCATTATGATGGGGTTTTAGGACACTACAAGAGAACATGGGAGAACACTCTTATAAGCTTGAGATGTGGAGAAGCTCTTCCTAAGCAAGATGCAAAACTCAGAGCTGCAGAAGGAAGATTAAAAGATGTGACTAAATCAGTAATTAAAATTCTATCAGGGGTACCTGGGTGGCTCAGTGGGTTAAGCATCTGCCTTCAGCTCAGGTCATGATCTCAGGGTCCTGGGATCAAGCCCCGCATCAGGCTCTCTGCTCAGCGGGGAGTCTGCTTCTCCCTCTTACTCTCCCTCTGTGATTTCTCTCTCAAATAAATAAATTAAATCTTTAAAAAAATAAAATAAATTCTATGAAATAAAGACCAAATGAAAGTTCAAATGTGAAACACTACAAACATTCAATTTTTAACAGAAAAATCATTAATCAATGTGATTATATCATTTATCGTAGATACATTTTTTTAAAGATTTTTATTTATTTATTTGACAGACAGAGATCACAAGTAGACAGAGAGGCAGGCAGAGAGAGAGGGGCGGGGAAGCAGGCTCCCTGCTCAGCAGAGAGCCCAATGCGGGGCACTATCCGAGGACACTGGGATCATGACCTGACCCAAATGCAGAGGCTTTAACCCACTGAGCCACCCAGGTGTCCCCATTTATCATACATTTTATGGAATCTTAAGTAGTGGTTACCAAAAAAGAAGCAAAGCTGTACATACAGCTTTGGTAAAATTTCCACAATACAGAGCTAAGGGTCCAAGACAGGTCCTGGAACCGGCTCCATAGACAGAGGAATACCATTCATGTTTTAAAAGTGCATGTGAAATTTCTTATAAAACTTCAGGAAAATGGACTATACTCCTCTGTAATGAACTGTTCATGGTGGTTTATCTCTGAGAAGGATGGGGGTCCATGGGTGAGGGATGAATTTCACTTCCTAGCCTATAAGCTTCTGAATTAGTGAATTTTTACAAGGAGAATGAATTCATGCATTTCCTTTGTGTCATATGTAGAGACAAAGAAAATCATAACATTTGGAATCAGATCATCAGACTGTCGTCCTGGCTTTCATGTACTTCAATTTTGTCACCTGTCGCAACGGGCTCAGTCAAACTCGGGCAACAACACCTGCCTCATCATAATGTTATGAGCACTGAGTAAGATAAATTATAACTACTGTTTACTGAGCACCTAGCGTATACCAGGCTTTTTAGATGCACCGCTACCTTTTTTTTTTTTTCTAATTTTAAATCTTGAATTTTGTTTTCATTTTCATCACCTATTTTTATTAATCTATTTTACGGAATATTTAGTATTTCTGTTTTTTTATATTATGTTAAGTTAGCCACCATACAGTACATCATTCCTTCTCTAAATACACTACCATGGTGATCCACAGTGGCAGCCTCATAAGTAGCTGTCGCTAGTGATTCACATGTAAGGAAACAGAGGCCCAGAGAGGTGAACTAACTTGTCCGAGGTCACAGAGTGGGGGGTGGGGAACTGGTTCTTTTGACTCTAAGACCAAGCCAATTTCCCCCATGTTCCTCACTCATGGTCCCTTTGTTTTCTCTCTCAGAATGGTGCTGGCACTGGGCTTAGACACAACACCCGGGAATCAACCTTGGGCCAGCTCCCACACAGCCCCCAGGCTGGACCCTGCAGAAAGGGGACCAGGAATTCCTGACTCATAGCCGCAGCCGATTGCTCACAGGCCGTGTCTGGAAGCACCCATCTCCCACTTCCTCTGAAATAGATAACAGCGATTGTAACCTCAAATGATCCTGTTCATGAATTACATGAACAGTAATAATTCTGGAGTGGGAAAAAAAAAAAAAAACCCAGCTCCTTGTAAAATAGCAGCCAAGGACTTGCATTATAAAACTCTACCCCAGTACAGCCTGCCGGGACCCCCACTCTGAGGACTCCTGGCCAAAGAAAGGGAAGGAAGAAGAGAAGACCAGGAGACAGGTACCATGGTCAGTAAGGGCTAAGTAGAACCATCAGTGGCAGAGACGAAGCAGATGCTAAAGATGAGGAAGGGACAATTGGGTGTTTGAATTGTTTACAGCAGGGTACACAATCTGATTTCTCTCTGTGAACCTGAAATTTTCAGTAAAGCCCAATATACCTACAAATATTAGCTAAGCCCTTTTAAAGGTTTACTATGTGCCAGCAACTCTTTTGGAAATTTCCACAAATTAACCCACTCAATCCCCCATGACAACTCATCCCACTTTTCCAGATGAGGAAACTGAGGCACAGAGAAGTCAGGTAAGTTCCCAAAGCCCAGACAGTTGGCATCTGCACCTCTAACCACTCTTTAAACTGCCTCGCAAATACCTGTGTGGGGAAATTGTTTGCCTAAGGAAGGAGCTGGAAGTCAGGTCTGGATTTATGTAGTGAGAGAGGTTAACATCAACACAAAACTGACCTTGAGGATATCAAGATACACAGAAGTCTGAAGAAGAGAGTTGGACTTCCCAGGGTGTGGAATGAGCTTTCAAACTGATCTGATCTAGATCAGAGGATTCCAGAGACCCAGCTGTCATCTGGGTTATGTTTCTGAAGGATGTTACCACTTCCTCTCCCCCAGATCCCGCTCAGGGGTCAAGAAGTCCGGATGTGTGCTGAGCCTGGCGTCCTCTGGTCCTTGGCAGTTGGAGTTCTCTGTCCCAGTTCTACCACACTACTGTCCTTGCTTGGTTGCACTGGGACTTAATCTCACCTCTGCCCTGCCCCACCACCCCCAAGGCAAAACACATCTAGAACTATAAATGCAGAAAAGTCAGGCAGGGGATCAACTGCCAGCTGTATTACTGCGATTGCCTGAATAGAGAACAAGACTGATACTCCCTGGCTAATTGGTTTCCATCACCTTTCCCGGAAGTTGAGCCCAGTGCCGTCCGACAGAACTTTCTATGATAAAGAGAATGTCCTATATCTGTTCTGTCCAAGGGGAAGCCACAAGCCACATGTGGCTATTGAGCAGCTAAAGAGTGTCTAGCGCAACTGAAGAAGTAAATTTTAATTTTGTACTTAATTTCAATTCTAAGTGCTACACATGGCTAGTGGCTACTGTTTGGGACAACACAGCTCTAGACCTTGGAGCACAGCCTCTGGGGAGGAGCCAGAGAGCATGGCAGCAGGAAGGGGAATGAGTCTGTATTTGTTTCCTATTGCTGCTGTAATAAATTACCAAAACATAGTGACTTAAAGCAACACAAATGTATTACTTATGGTCCTGGTTGTCAGAAACTCAAAACATATTTATTTCATGGGCCTAAAACCATGGTGTCACAGGACTGCATCCTTTCTAGAAGCTCTAGGGGAGAATCTTTTCTTCATTCCTTGCCCCAAGGCCCCTTCTGCCATCTTCACAGCTAGCAGCACTACGGGTTCTAGTCTCTCTCTTTCCTTATCACATCACCTTCTCTCTATAAGTATGTTATGATTACACTGAGCCCACCTAGGGAATCCAGGATAAGCTTCTCATCTCAAAATCTTTAACTGAATCATATCTGCAAAGTTCCTTTTGCCATGTAAGGTAATATATTTAAAGATTCTGGGAATTAGAATGTGGACATCTCTGGGAATGGGAGGTATTATTCTGCCTACCACAGAGCCCTATATGGGACAGTGAGAAAGGGACTTCCAGATCTGCCTCTGAAGCCTGTCTCTGGGACCTGACCCAGAGGAGTCTACCATTTTGGGGGCTGGAATTGGAAGAGAACGCAGGGCATCCTGGTCAACCCTAGGAGGTGCCATTTGCTCCTTTTATGTAGATGATACCCCATGGAGTTTTGCATTGTACAACCTGAGCGGCTGTATATGGGGATCTGGGAGAAAGCTTCTATCCTGCAGACAGGCCATCATGAAAGGAGAGAGAGAGGAAAGGTGAGCATACATACTCAATTCCTTCTCCTGGTTTGGATAATCGGATTACACCTTCTTCATTCTTTGGTGGAAGATTCAGTGAACAAAAAGTAGGAAATGAATCATTGCCAAGTACTTTTCACCGTCTAGAAAGTGGGGCAAAATTTCCTCATAGAAACATGAGGATAGGAGAAGAAGTTTCTCCTAAAGGGCTGTCTAGCTCACAGCATCAAGCTCCTAGTTGACTGGAGTAAAAATTCCTCCCCACACCACAACACATACCCATCATCTCCCCACCCCAAATGTTTCTGGACCGATGCAACCAGAAGACTGATAAGACCGAAAGTTCCTCATGGGCAAGGAGTGCCCTTTATAACAAGACCACAAAAATGTCCTGTGAGGTTGACCTTTCCCCACTGTGGAGAACTGAGTGAAATCAGCATTCTTTATAGCTCTCTCTGCCTTAGTCCAGTTAACCATGCCCCAGCTCCCTTAAAGAAGAGGATTTGTCATTTTAGCCACAATTTTCCCCTTTACCTAGTACCAGTAATATAATTTCTCTGGCTCTACCCCCACACAGTTGGGGAAGCTCCAACTACCATCAGACTTCCCCCAGGGAGTTCTGAAAGTCCTGGGGTGGGGGAGGCACTCATGAGTACTCACCAATGTCACCTCCCAGCCACCAGGTAGCATGGGACATTCTTTCTCTGCTGCTCCAGCAATGACATCTTGTGGTCCCTCCAATGGTCTGGGTGAATTCCAGGCTCTCCTACTTCTCTGATGGTGTTGCAAGCTGGGCCACTTACAGCCTGACCACTCTTTGTTCCAGCTCCTCCTGCAAAGGCTACCACCCCAGGCTGCCTTGAGTCACCAGGGTCTGGCAAGAGCAGCTGGCATGGTTCCCTTAACATTGCCTCCTACTTTGTTACCATCACCTCCTCCTGGGCCTCTGCTTTAGAAAGTAATGGGCGTCAGGAAGATGGTGAAACACAGAGATATGTGTGTGCCTTGAGGGTCGCAGGAGGGGAACTTTAATGGGGTGGGCATGACATCTTTGGGAAATAAGGTTTGAGCTCTCCCTTAACCTGACAGATGAGAAGAGCCAGCTGTGCAAAGGGCTTAGAGCAAGAGCGACCCAGGCAGAAGGAGAGGTTGTGCAGAGTCACCAAGGCCAGGGCAGGCTGACTTTTGTCTGAGAAACAGAAAGGAGAGCAGGTGTGACTGGCGCTAAGTGACCAAAGACAGGGGCCCAGAGACAAAGTAGAAAAGTGCCAGAGTAGAAAGGGTCAGACCACCAGGGCTTTGCCAGCCATAGCAAGACATTTGAGTGACTCCTAAGTTCGGGGGTCTCCAAAACTGGGTAGATGGGGCACCATTCACTGAGGTAGAGAAGTGGGAAAGGAGGGGAATGGGCTTACAAAGGGTATGAGGTAGAGCTAGACTTTTTGTCCAAAGGAGCCAGCAGGACTATCCGTCAGGAGGCTGGACACTTGGGACCATTTGCCCAGTACAAGACATGATTTGAGCAGGTTGCATATTGTCTGCCCAGAGAGCTCTCTGGAAGTGGCCTAACAGCCTCCTGGCTGCAGAAACAGAATGGGACTCACAGAGGCACTGACAAATGAAATTCTCATTCCCTTCATTAATCCCACCCTCACTAAGTCAGCTACAGACTCCTGTTTTCAAAATAGTAAATCAGCCACAATTTAAATCAGGTGGTCTTGTTCTCCTGCTGAAAATCTACTACTGGGCTTCCATTATATTTAAAGGAAAAAAAAATTCATGTTCCTGATCCAGGTATTAAGGCAGGACTAGCACCTGAATCAGGGACATCCCCAAATCCCAGCAGCCAAACCGAATAGAAGTTTGCTTCTTGCATATATGCTTCGGACTGAATGTCTGTGTGCCCCCAAAAGTCATATGTTGAAGCCATAATCATCAGTGTGATGGTATTAGGAAGTGGGGCCTTTGGGAGGTAATTAGGTTCAGAGGAGGTCATGAGGATGGAGCCCTCATTATGGGATTAGTGTACTTCTAAGAAGAGATTAGAGCTCTCTCTCTCTCTTTCTGCCACAAGAGGATACAGCAAGAAGGCTAGCACCTAATCCTGGGCTTCCCAGCTGAGAAATAAATGTCTTTGTTAAAGCTACTCAGTATGGGGGTGCCTGGGTGGCTCAGTTGGTTAAGTCTCTGCCTTAGGCTCAGGTCATGACCTTGGGGTCCTGAGATCGAGCCCCACATTGGGCTCCTTGCTCAGCAAGGAGTCTGCTTCTTCTCCCTCTCCCTCTGCTCCAGGCCCCTGCTTATGTGCATGCCATCTCTCTCTCTCAAGTAAATAAAATCTTTAAAAAAACAAAAACAAAAACTACCCGGTATGGTATTAATTATAGCAGCCCAGGCAGACTAAGATAATACATAAAGTCCAGACAAGTGATTCTGATGAATGGGCAACTGACCTTCTAGCAGTGATTCAAGGATTCAGGCTCCTGCCCTCTATGACTCTACCATCTTAAACAGGTGGCTTTTAAGGTCACCGTATTGGAGAAAGACCGGCAAGCACTGCACCATTGAAGATGCCATTGGCTAGAACTGTTACATGACCAAACCTGACTGCAAGGAATCCTGGGAAATGTAGTCTAGCCCTGTGGCCAGGAGGTCGAGGAAGACAATACCTAATGGGCTCTGCCCTCCATGCTTACAGAGTTCCTCACAATTTGGCCCCTGTCTACATCTCCAACCTCACCTCCCACAATTCCCTCACCTGCCATGCTTCAGCCTTCTTTCTGTTTTTTTAACACAAAACCCAAACCTCCCAAGCTTATTTCTGCCTCAGAACTTTTGTACTGGCTGCTCATCTGACCTCTCACTGGCTGATTCTTCCCATCATGTTCCCCTTCATTCAGAGATCATGTCACGTTCTTCACCCCATGAGACCCCAGCCTCCCCCATCAGTTCCTAGCCCTTTACCTGACTTTTATTTTCCTTATTCCATTTTGCACTATCTAAAACTAAATGATTTATTTGCTTACTTAGTGTCTTTTCCTTATTAAAATGAAAACATCAACTTTGTGTTGTTCTCTATCGTACAGAGACGAGGGGCTCAATAAATATATGTTGAACAAAAGGAGGAATATCACCAGGATTGCATCTCTATCAGTGGTCCTCTCGGCTGTTTCAAGACAGCCTGGAGCAGGGCTTAGCAACCCAGCAGCCGGGAATCAAGTCTCATTTCCACATGATCTGGAATGATAAATTCATAAGGCTCTAAAGTCTTAGTTCCCTTAGCTGTAAATCATAATTATCCTGACCTTGGTTGTTGTGAAGATTAGAAGTAATGTCTCTAAGATGCCTGAGACTTTGTAGGAGCTCAAATAAGTGGTAGGTGCCTGCAAAGGCAGGTGTCTTGCTATTTTAGAGAGAAATGAATTGCTATTTTAATTAACTTTTATAGAGGTCCCGCTCCATGCCAGCCACTGGGCTGACCTCCATGAATGATCACGGTGATCATATCATGACCATGAAAGGGGGGTTGCTGTTATTTCCTCTGTACAATTGAATGGGGTTGCCAAATTTAGCAACTAAAAACACAGCATACTTGGTTAAATTTGGGTTTCAGACGAATGAATGATTGTTCAGCATAAGTGTGTCCCTACATACATACCCATGCTTTTAAAAAATGAAGCACAATTGTATAGCTGTGTTTTATATTGAAATATGTATTCATATTTCTAATAGATGCCAGGCATGATCCAGTAAAAAAAAGTAATAAAACAGAATCCCAACCCTGGAGGAATAATGTTGCCCCAACTGAGAACATATGGGTCAGCCCTTTTTTTTTTTTTAAGATTTTATTTATTTGACAGGCAGCGATCACAAGTAGGCAGAGAAGCAGGCAGAGAGAGAGGAGGAAGCAGGCTCCCAGCTGAGCAGAGAGCCCGATGTGGGGCTCGATCCCAGGACCCTGGGATCATGCCTGAGCCGAAGGCAGAGGCTTTAACACCCTGAGCCACCCAGGCGCCTCCAGTCTTTTGAGGGGAAATTCTGCAATGAATGTCAAGTGTCTTTAACCTTGACCTAGAAATCCCACTGTATATGAATTTCTGAAATGTTAGCTGATGTTCTATGTCCTTAGTATATTTCATAATTTTTTGGCACAGCAGGTTACAATTGCAAAACATCACTATTTTCATCAAGAAAAATAAAAAAGAAACAATCTGGAAACAAATGGAGGGCTGCTTGAGGGGAGCAGGGAAGGGAGATGCGGTAACTGGGTGATGGGCATTAAGGACACGTGATGGAATGAGCACTGGGTGTTATATGTAACTGATGAAACACTAAATTCTACATCTGAAACAAACAAACAAATTAATAAACTTTCAAAAAAACAAAGAAATGATCTGGACTAATGTCCTTATGGTGGTAATTGGGAACTCTTTTGGATTAAAATAGAATCTTTACAGAGGCAATCAAGGTAACATGAGATCATTAGGGTGGACTCTATTTCAATATAACTAGAGTCCTTGTAAAAAGGGAGACCCAGAGGCAGACACAGGAGAGGGATGAGGACGGGAAGAGACACAGGGAGAAGGGGGCCATCCACAAGCCCAGGAGAGAGTCTGGGGCAGGTCCTTCTCTCACAGCCCTCAGAAGGACCAACCCTGCTGACACCTTGATTTTGGACTTACGGCCTCTAGGACCATGAGACAGCAAACGCTGAGTCTAAGCCTTTCACTGTGCGGTATATTGTTACGGCAGCCCTTGGCAACCTAACACCAGAACACTATAGCTCAATTTTCAAGTTCTGGAATGAAACAGATCATGAGTTTCTTTTCCCTCTATTTTGTTTAATTTGGCACATGATTTGAAACCTGTCTGCCCCTTGGGTTAAATGAATTGTGGTACGATAGAAAACTTCACAGCCATGACTATGAACAAAAAAAGATTAGGATGGTTGGGGCGCCTGGGTGGCTCAGTGGGTTAAAGCCTCTGCCTTCGGCCCAGGTTGTGATCCCAGGTTCCTGGGATTGAGCCCCACATCGGGCTCTCTCCTCCACGGGAGCCTGCTTCCTCCTCTCTCTCTCTCTGCCTGCCTCTCTGCCTACTTGTGATCTCTGTCTGTCAAATAAATAAATTTAAAAATAAATAAAAAATAAAAAAGATTAGGATGGCAAGATATTCCCGTCTATCGTTAAATGAAAAAAGTTTGGGTTCAAGCTGCCAAGATTCAAATACTGGATTCATTGTTTATGGGACCTTTTATTTAACCTCCCCATGACTCAGTCTCCTCATCCTTAAATTGGGGATGGTCATATTCATACCTACCTTATAGTATTATTTTTGAGGATTAAGCAACCTAGAACATACAAAGATATTAGAAAAACACCTACACATGGATGGTCCTCTATAAATATCAGCTATTACAATTGGTAGTACAGTTTGATCCCATATTTGGAGTCAAAAATCACTTATATAAATTATATAGAGGGTGTCAGGAAGATATATAGATAAATAACAACTAAAAATTCTGAATGGTTGGGTTATAGGTGATTCCTTTTTTATATTTTCTTTTTCTTTGTATTTATTAACTATTCTTTTTCTTTATATTTATTAACTATTCTACAAGAAGCATGTGTTATTTATATAACACGTTTTAAGGAATGTTTTTATTATTTTAGAAATGTTCTGTGTTCTGACGGTCCTAAAGTTATATTGCAACACAATGATCTACAAGGAGTTGATCGACAGCCAGTTAACGAAAGAACATTTTCATCCTGGTGACCTGAGCTTGGGTTTTTGGTGGCAGGGAAAGAGAGACCTGCAAGTTTGCCATTGACTTAGCTTAGCTCTTCTTCCTGTCCCGGAGGAGGGCTGCAGTTCCCATGAACAGAGGGAAAAGGTAACCTCTGCCAGTCGGTGACCTGACTTTTGCTGATGGTTTTGTCTGTATATAGTGTCTCGGTTAGCAAGGCTCCAAGTGTTCACTCAACTTAGGTTCGTTCTATTGATGCATTCAAGAAACATTAATGAAGTGTACCCACTACACACCAGGTCCTGTGTTAAGGATCCAAAGATGATTCAGAGGTGATTTCTGCTCTCAAAAAGCTCACAGCCCAGTGCCAACGACAGATGCTACACCATGAGCAGTGACAGTACACACAGAGAGTTAAGTGATGACCCATGCAGGAACACGAAGACGATTAGCAAGGCCAGTTGAGCCACAGAAGCTGTGGCCAGACTCTCTTCGCCAGGACCCCTTCAGAGCCCGTTTGGTTGATTTTGAGTTGTTATGTCCCATATCAAATCCCCTGCACTGCTAACCCAGGGAAAGGGTCTAACATTGCCCTTGACATTTTGTTCTTTGATATTTACACAACCAGCGGACGAGAGGAACCCAGACATCTGAGAATGAAAAACATTCCCTTCCCACAAAACACAAAATGTTCCATTTTCTGACACAGGTACTATTATTAACCTGCTAGGTTAATAATAGCTAATAAAAAAATTGTAAAGAGCTTGGCAAATTCAATAGAAGGTATTAAAAAGCCCAGCCAATGTTGAGAGATATATAAATGTAATAACTGGATAGCATTCTATAAACTCACTCCAGAATCTCAGGCCTCAGGCCAAGAAAACACCAGTGCTTCACGTCATCATCTCCGGGGTCCTGCCTTCCTCCCAAAGGCTGAGCTGCCTCCTTCAAAAAAGCTTCCCCTGTGGGTTGTGTTCTTTGCAACCCACACTGCCTGTTATCCTCAGGATGCCTGCAAGACCCAGGGAGGGGCTCTGAAGCTGAGGCAGGTCAGAAAAGAGAAAGAAAAAAAAAAAAGATCTGAGCTTGGGAAGGAAGGAGATCAATGAGTCCTCCTCATTACCACCAATGTCCTTGCCACCTTCACCATCGTCATCCTCTCCTAGAGGATTTCATTGAGCACCAACACTGTGATCAGCCCTACTGCATGAGCAAGATGGAGGAGCTTTCTGCCCCCGTGGAATTCCCATGATTGTGGAAGAGAGACAATAGGAAGTTTTCAGAAAATTCCAGACGGATGATAAATGTTTGAGAAAAGGTAGGACAAAGTGATGTGTTAGAGAGGAGCTTGGGCAAGGAGAAACTTCAATAAGGAGATGAGAGATATATCTTTGGAGGTTAGAGCATAGTGATAAGAAGGGGCCATGAGGCCAAAAACCCAGGAGGAGAGCTCTCAGTATAGATGGAACAGCATGTGCAAAGACCCTGAGGTAGGAAGAGGCTTGGCATGTTTGAGGAGCCAAAAGAAGATTGTTGTTCTTGCACAGTATGCAATAAACTGCTAGGAGAGGGTAACAGATGGGGCAGGGGACAGACACAGGGCCAGATTACATGGGGTTTGTAGACTGTGACCAGGAGGTTGAATGTTGCTCATAACTTTATTGAGCACACCTATAGTGTTTCAGGCCTTTTACAGACACTATCTCTTTAAATCCTCCTGTTAACCACCCAATGTTGAGGCAATGACCACTACGTTAGAGATGACAACAATATGACATAAGAGCTCACAGGATGTGTTTTATCTCCTACAGCAAATGGCAGAGCTGGAATTTAAATCCACATTTGTCAGACTCCAAAGCCCAAGCAGCTAACCACTACCTCATGCTTGGTAAAAAGGTAGGATTTTCACGGTGACAGGGCCTCTGTGGGTTCCTCCTCCTCCCTCCTCTTCACAGCCCTCAAATGCCTGCCCCTCCTCATTTCCCCTGCTCTTCCCCTCAGACATCTGTGGTATGTGAATAATGGGAGGGCCAGAGCAAGACAGCCTCCCTAGAACCTTACATGACTCCTAGAGCCTAGGACTCTACATCAACACACAATCCTGACATTTCCCACCATTCAGTGCAGAAGGTCCCCTAGGGTAACTCTCTCAGCTTCTGTGGACCCCTCTCTTCCCTCCCTCCAGGGAAGAAGGGGTGATATAACATGCCTAGAGAGGTTGAAAAGAAGTCCCTTTCCTTCCCTTCCCTCCTCTCCCCTCTCTTTTCTCCTTCCCTTTCCTTCCCCACAGCGCCCTGTTGGTCATGCACAATATCCGTTCTGTTCTTCTGTTCTCCTACATCACGGTAGGCTCTGACCTCACTGGGCAGGTGCTCCTAGCGGCCTGTGGTGAGTGGGTAAATTTGTCTGTTGCAGGGTTAGTATCAGGACACACAAGTTGGCCATCTGACCCACAGCTAGCTCACTTCATGCTGCTTCCTGAGGAACAAATAGCATAGGAGACCATTCATATTCAAGGGTATGATATCATTTTGAGGCAGCCACTGCAGGCCATCATCACCCACGGGCCTCTGCTTAGGTCCCCTGAGCAGTGGATGGCACAACGGTAACAGTTGAGTTAATAATCTTAGCTCTGCTTACCTCCCTAAGTGATTGTGAGAACCAGCTGAAACAAGATAGTAAATGACAAGGCAGTCCATGAACCAAGTAGCCCTATTAATTAGGGTAGAGGGAGAAGAATATGATTAGTACAAAGATACAGACATCCTAGAAGTAAAAGGATCTCCAAGGCAGGAGCAGCCAGAGTGTGTGAGGAGGAGAGATGAGGGGCAATACTACATAGCAGAGGGGCAGAACATTGGGGTTCAAGATCTGGGTCAGCAGTTTGGTGGCTTCCCTTACCAGCTGTGATTTAAGGTATCGGTCTAAGTCTCAGTTTCTTCATCTGTGAAATGGGTGAGGCATCTGTTCTTCTGCCCAGCCAGCATCCATACCCTCTCCTAGTAAGAGGCTCCTGATTATCCTTGACAACTACCCACTGCCCCCCCCCCCCAGGCCATGGTCTAAAGCTGATCTCACTCTCAGGTCCAAGGTGGATATTTGACAGAGATCTGAACTTGAGCATGACATTATGCCCAAAGCCAAACTGAGCAGCTCAGAAACAGACACACGAATGTAGTTTTGTTCTGAGACTTTTACTGAAACTCTTAAGAAGAGAGAATGTCTTCTGATTTTGAAGTGGGTGGATTATAAAACTGGAGCTGCTGGAAGAAAATTTATCAGCCTGATTGGGGCAGGCAGCCTGATTGAGAAGCAGATCCAAGGGATGGAGAAAATAAGACTAGGACTTGATGACATTTTCTGAAGTCCTGGATCTAGCCATACCTAAAGCACAAAACTCTTCCAATGCAAATAAATAAATTATCTTTATTTTGATGAAGCCAGTTTAAGATGTCACCTGTTACTGAAGGTTTCAACTAATAAAGCATTTAATTTAATAGTAGATTCCAAGTGCTTAAAGCCATGCCTGGTACACAGAATCCACTCAGTATCTGCAAGCCATTATCCTCAAGCTCATATGAGTCCACTTTAGTGATAAAGCCTGAACCGAAGGTCTCAAGGAAGCTTAAGTTAAGTCCATGTTATAGAAAGCAAAGGGAGTACTTTCCCGTCTCTACAGTTCCTTGCCTTCTACATGGAGTCTGTGAAGCGTCTTTGATCCTGGAGCCCCTGGCAGCCAACTGAACACTGTCACACTAAGTTCTCCCATCCTCGGGTCACTGAAGGAAAGGTCTCACCCCTTCTCATGCCCCAAAGCAGAGCCAGGGCACTCAGTCACCTCAAAGACAGTGTTTCTTAACTTTGGCACAATTAACGCTTGGGGCCAGGTATTCTTTATTATAGAGACCTTCTTATTCCTTGTCGGATGTTCAGAACATCTCTGGCCTCCACCCACTGGATATCAGTAGCTCCCCTAGAACTGGGACAACCAAAATGTCTCCAGACCTTGACAAATGTCCCCAGGGGCAAAAATCATCTCCGTTGAAAACCACTGATCTAGACCAAAGATATGAATGTTCATTCCACTAAGAGTAACCTTGGTGGTGAAATGTACAACCCAAAGACCCCACAATTTCCAAAGACACAAGCAGTGTGAAGTTTGGAGAGTTTAATGGACATCTTAGAAATGCAAATTACATGATAGTGATGAGAACAGCAATATGGGCAAAAAATATAAAAGTTTCTAAAGGATCATCATTGTCTAAGTAGGAACTCAACAAACACATAGCAAGGAATGACTATCACAGGGAAGAAGACACATTTTAAGTATCAGCACAGAGATGTGGAAGCAAATAATATATTAGGAATGCTTGATGTGGCTCAGTCAGTTAAGCCTCTGTCTTCAGATCAGGTCATGATCCCAGGGTCCTGGGATTGAGCCCTGCATTGGGCTCTCTGCTCAGCCGAGAGTCTGCTTCTCCCTCTCTTTGTGTATGCTCTCTCTTTCTCTCTCGCTCTCTCTTACTGTCTCAAAAAAATAAATAAAATCCTTTTTAAAAAAATAAGTTAATTTTTAAAAAAGGAATGCTTGATGCAATGTGTTAGATTGAACACTAAGGAAATAAGACTAGAAAGGCTGATTGGGAATGTGCTAAGGGGCCTGACTTTATCTGGAAAACCAGTGGTTCCCAAAGTATTTTGCCAGCACACCCCACCAGGAACAAAATTTTGTGCATGCACCCACTCCTAATGTGTATATATATATATATATATTCATTTGTTTATGTATAAATTAAGTTATACCAAGAACTACTTTCTAATATGCTACACTTATTAGGAAACAAACACAAAAAGAGAAATGTGTAGAAGATAAAAATGAAGTAAGTAATATTTTCCCTCACTGGAATTATTTTTCATTAATTAATATCTATTAATATCTATTACATTAATGTGGACCAATGTTATTGATCAATAACTTATGTAACTTCTATAATCAATAAATGAATATGCTATGCTTCTGTTGACAAGAAAAATTTAAAAATTAAAAAATAAAGATTGTCATTGTCACCATCATTATCATCACAAACCGACATGTATTGGGTGTTACCAGGCACTTTTCACTTATTATCTTTTATAATCCTCATAACAACCTCATAAGAGGGACTAATATTAGACATAAATCACAGATAGGTAAACAGAGGTGTAGAGAAGTCAAGTAACCTGGCCAAGATCACACAGCCATCAAGGGCAAAAGTATGTCTTACTTCACAGCCCAAAGTTTTAACCACCATGCCGTCCTTAGATTTTTTCTGAGATTCCATCAACTGAGTTCTTAATTTATTTGATAATAATCATAGGTAACATCTAAGGAATTCCTGAGACATAAGCCCAGATAAGATGGATGGATGGATGGATAGATAGACAGACAGACAAATAGAACCAGAAATATGGAGCCAGAAAAGGTGCTAGATATCATTAAGGTCTGTGAGCCCCATCCCGGAGTGTGGGCATGCTGACAGCTTACCAGATGCTGATTAGAAGCCCCATTTGGCTCTCAGAGTAATCATAAGAATTCCTAAAATGTGATTTTATTATATAATCAGAAATATTTATATATCTGAATAATAGATAGCTGGAAAGAAAATTGGTTACTATTTAGCAAATAGCCCAGAAGACAGTATCTTTCAAAACATGGGAAGGAAAGGAATCAGAAAAAAAAAAAAAAAAAAAGACCCAGGCACTAAAAAGTGTGAGACCCTCCTCCAGTCCAATCTTGTTACTCCTAATGAAGGTAGGAAATTATGTGAGCCACTTGGACAAAACCATAAATGGGAAAATACAATTTTCCTAAATTCGTAGTTCTGAGGAAACTGTCAGAGGAAGAAGTGTGCATATAAATGTATTTCTTTTTTCTAGTTCTATGTGGATTGAACTTTCCAAAGAACTCCTTACTATGGCCACCCAGTTGGCCAACCTCTCTAGAAATGGAAACACTCCCACAGAGCCTCATAAGATGATCATGGGACCAGAAGGTAGATCTGGAGAAGGCAAACCAACAAAATCACCAGCCTCCTGCATCCTACCCAGACAGAGGCAAGAGTAGGACGAAAGTCTGTCTTGTCCAGTTCACATAGACCACCCACATGATACGCACATACCTAACAGATGGAAACTATAAATCCTAACTGTTTTGCCTGTTTACTGATCTTCCCTCTGTAGGAAGACTATAACCTCTTCTTTGTATCTTCAGTGCCCGACACATTTCTTGCCATAGAGTAAGTACTCCATAAATGTTGACTGAATTAATTCATTTCCATAGAAATGTATATTGCATTAGTCAACAATGATGAATATGGACTTAAAGGCCCAGGGTTTCAAATCCCGACTCTTACTGGAAAATTCTGTGATGCCATCGAGGCCCCCTTGCCTTATCTGTAAAAATGGGTAAATTCATAAAGTAAAAACTCTATGGCATTTTGGTGGAAATGTCAAGGATTACGGACACTTCAGGAAGCAACCCACCAGCCCTAAGTGAAATAGAATGTGCGTATGTCCCGCTGCATCCATATATCCCAGAGAAATTCTGGCTCATGGTAATGGGTGATGCCAGGGGGGAAAGAAAGTTAAATATAATGAATATGGTCTGTAGGAAGCAGTGGTGCAAAAAGAAATAGGGAACTAGACATCCCTAGACCAAAGTGGAGAGATGTCAGCTCAGTATTAACAGGCAAAACAGGCAAGCAGCCAGAAACATATGGAGAACCCTATAGGAATAAACAGATCGGAAGCAACCCAAACTCCAACAACAGGAAATGGGGGAAGAAACTATCGTGCTTTGTCCCAGTGCAGCACCAGGCAACTGTAGAAAGAATGAAGATCTCGATCTACCAATTTGAAGTAACTCCAGGACATATGAAATGAAAGAAAAAAAAAAAAAGAGCATAGAACAGTGTTTATATAAGCACTACATTTCATATAATAAGAAGGGAGTTGTGGGAAATTGGAAGGGGAGATGAACCATGAGAGACTATGGACTCTGAAAAACAACCTGATGGTTTTGAAGGGGTGGGGGGTGGGAGGTTGGAGAACCAGGTGGAGGGTAATAGAGAGGGCACATATTGCATGGAGCACTGGGTGTGGTGCAAAAACAATGAGTACTGTTATGCTGAAAATAAATAAATAAATTAAAAATAAAAATAAATTTAAAAAAAGAAAGAGAAATATGAATGTATATATACACATATGTAGATGTGTTGCTTTTTGCCAAAAACCATCACCACAAAGGAAAACCAATATTAATAATGGTTACTCTTCATGGGAATGGCAGCCAGAAGATAGGATCGAGGGGGAGGGATGGAAGGAAGATACCTCCTAGTGGAATTTGTAAGTTGCTTTTGTCTTTTCAACTATGTGTTTTACATAGACCAGAAATAAAGCAAAAAGGTGGGGGAGACACACTTCAAAATGGAAGGCAAGCTTTTAAACACAATGTCCTAACTCTTCATCCTGAGTGGGCTTTACTCTAAGAACCACAACAACCCAAGAACTTTACAAAGAATTCTTAAATTTTACTCAGTAGATTTATTGTGAGTAATAATATTTTTGTGTTTTTAATAATAACATAGTTCAGGTGAGAAAATTAGGAAAGAAGATTTATAGCATAATGCCATTTGTGAAAATTAGAAACACATATACTAGTACTATTTTATAAGGACATAACCCATGGAGTTAGAGGGAGTGCCATTGTAGGAAGAGAGGAGGTCACGGGTGTTAGGAGAAAGGGGGAAAATGGGTCAAGAGAGTCTTTGCACAGATTACTGGTGACCATGTGCTACGGGCCGAGAGGAATGACTCACAAGAGTCTTTCAGCATGAAGGGAGAGGTAGGACGGGCATGAAATCAAGTGAAATGGATGGGCTGACTTGAGTATTGGCTGGAGTAATTTCTCCTTTCTCACATCTAAATTTTAAATAAAGAAAAATCGAGAAGGCTGTGAGCAACATCACGTCATTCTTTTGTTTCCAGAACCACAGCTAGTCATTACATGTTCACGGAGTAGATGTACATCAGCTATGAAGTGCACTTGACTGCCACACAGAAGATGTGTAGAGGGAGGCAGAGCGGGTCAAGGAGGGTGGATCCCTGATCATGAGGGACACAGACATTTATCTTTCTGCTCCACTGACCCCATCTTATAGCTTTTGTCTCAAGGTCCCTCCTTGGTCCTATATGAATGCCAGAGTACCAGCTATTTCATCTACCTTACAGGCCAGACGAAGGGGGAAATGTGAAAGACCAAAAAGAAAGGACAGTTTGTCCACTCCCCTTTTAAGGAAACTTCCGGAAGTACTAAACAATATTTTCCATTCCATTTCATTTGATATAACTTAGTCACTTGGTCACCCCTAGATATAAGAAGCCAGTAAGGGAAGTTGGAAAACATCATCCCTTATTCTGGATGATGTGCTCAGCTGGAAACTGGGCTCTGTTACTGAGGAAAGATAGTGATAGTTAACAGGAGTTGGTAGGCAGCCAGTAGTCTCCGCCTCTGGAGAAGGAAACAAGACTTTTTTGAGTACCAATTATGTGCAAGGTGTTTAACAGAATTTGTACACCTATCATACAGCCATATTGCATGGGAACACTTATACTAAAAACTTGTTTATCTGAAACTCAAATTGCACTGGGCATGGTATTTGTTTAGCAAGATCTGGTAATCCTATACCTTCAAGATGTAGTAAAGTAAATCTCCCATTGATTGGGAGGCAAGTGGCTTAGTGGTAAAGCAAGCAGCCTCCAGAATCTGAATGCCGGAGTTCACACTGATGATATGAACTTGAATCATTTCTAATTCCTGCTGGTACTACTGGTCACGCTCTCAGATGACTTTTATTGGGGTTGAGCATGGCTTGTTTCCATGTAGCCTGGCCCTCACACCAGTGTAGACAACTCAAGTCTCTTCTGATCAATGGCCTGTGCTTGGACGTGCTCTAGAAAGCTCCTGAGTCCAGAAATGGGCTCCAAATGAGGGCTTTTCTTGCTTGTTTGTTGGGTTTTTTGTTTGTTTGTTTGTTTTTTGTTTTTTGGGTTTTTGTTTGTTTGTTTGTGGTGTTAGCCTGGCTCAAAGCTAAGGGGATATATGGCAGAGGAGATAACTGCATGAAGGTTGTCAGACGATGCTCAGAGCACTGGACGCACTATGACCCATGAATGCTGGGATTTGGTGCTGGCGTGCCCAGGCACAAGCCTGACTGAGTGGGCTTCTCGGGACTCCATCTCACCTCTTGTGCAAGGCCAGGTGGAGAAGGATAGTTAGCAGGGGAAGAGAGCTGATATCTGGCATGGTGTGTGGGGCGGAGAGAATGGTAAGACCTCTCCATGGTGGTCTCACCAGAAGAGTTCAGACATCCCTTGCCTACATCTGGGGTTGACAGAGGGCAGACCCATGTCACACAATAAATAGTAACAAAAAGGGGACGGATTCAGAGTAGACGTTAGAAGGCCTATTTCACCAAATAGGGAAAAGCAAGTTCTGCCATGCTTGGGCTGCACAAGCGAACAGGTCAGGACCCCATTCCATCCTTCTCCCCAGAGTCCTCTGAGCCAAGGACTAAACGGGGTCCACCTAGCTCCCCTTTTCTTCAAAGGGGATCTGAACCTTGACTTTTACCCAGCTGGAGTCAGCAGAGACATCCCATGTGATGAGCTGGAGACTCAGATGAGCTGAGTTCAAGCAGTTTTATCTCCCCAAGGAGACTCAGTTCCTCCCCTACTGAATGGGGATAATAAGAGCCCTCTGCTGGGTCATTAGGTGGATTCAATGAGAGGACATTGGATGATTTATCATTCCTTGTGGGTCATTTTTGGCTTCCCAGCACCTGAAACTTCTAAGTCTATGACCCAGGTCAGAGCAAGCAGACATATCTGCACAGGATTTCAAATCTCAGAGTAAGGATCCCCAGAAGCAGGGTAAGGGAGGGGTTCGTTTTGTCTGTTCTGACCTGAGCCATCTCATTTCCTAGGGCAGCAGTGCCCCATGGCCAGAGGTCCGACCTGGGGTCCAATTTTGGCTGAGGTCTGGCTACTTGCTTCCTTTATATCCCCAAGCCTTTAGCTTGCCAAGTCTTGTTTCCCAGACTTTCTAGAGATTCTGGGGGGTTGCCTCATATTCTTTCATGAATTCCTTTTCTGCTGAGATCAGCTGGAGCCCCTTTCTGCTGCTTGGCGTTCAGGGCCCATTCTGGCCCAACAGTGGGAAGGACCGGCCACAGTACCTGGTCAGCAGCAGGTGGGCTGGGTGCGCTCCTTTCCCTGGGAACTGGCCTCCTGTTTGCATGACTTTGCTAGGGCTGCCAGAGCAAAGGACCACAAATTGAGGGGGCTTAACACAGCACCCATTCGCTGTCTCACAGCTCTGTCATTCCGCCGTCCAGCTTGACGTGGCTGACCTCTCTGTTCAGGGGCTCTCTGTTCAGGCGGTAGGCAAGTTGCTGACAGAGCTGCGTTCCTTTCTGGAAGCTCTAGGGAAGAACCCACTTCCGAACTCATTCGCAGTGTTGACAGAACGCAGTTCCTTGCAGCTGTAGGCCTGGGATTCCCATTTCCTTGACCTATGGCCCCCTCCATCTTCGAGCCAGCCATGGCGGCCACTGAATCCATCTCATACTTCGCATCTCTGTGGCTTTCCCTTAGCCTTCCTCGGCTGCTGGGAAGGGTTCATGTGATTGCCCCCAGACCCACTTGGGTGGTCCATGATCATCTCCCTGTCTTAAGGTCAACTGATTCTCACCTAAATCACATGTCTCAGTCGGAATCTCATGGTGGGGGTCCCCCAGTGTGCCCACCATACCCTCTTGCCCAGAGCCCACTTTGCAAGGTGTCAAATTCCCCTCCTTGCTAAGACTGTTGATGTCAACTAGGAGCTGTTTGGAAGTGAGGTCCTATCTGTGTTTTCGAAAGACAGCTCCCTCCAGAGGCAGCGTTGCAGGAGAGAGGGGAGAAGGGGCAGGGCGGTTGGGGAAATCAGCTCCCGAGAAAGAAGATGAAGGTGGAAACGAAGGTGGTGGCAGTGTGGAGACAGAGAGGGGGAGGTGTAGGAGAGGCAGGAAGCAGGACTGGCTCTTCCTGGGTTTCTATCCAGCGCTCCACCAGGGCCATTAAGCAAAATGGGAACACAACAAGAATTGGGAGCAGGTTCGCTGAATGGGAAGAAGTGATTTTGATTTGACTGCAAGGAACTGGAGAGGCCAGAAGTATATCAAGGTGGAAAAATGCCTCCCCGAGCCTTGGGAGGCTGCTGGGAAAACCTGAGAACACCAAAGCTAAAGCAAGAAAGAGTGGGAGCAAAGCAGGGAGGGAGGAGGGAGCAGGAGAAAGTACAGTCGAGGCAGAAAGGAGGGGAGCGGCTCAAACATATGACAAGGGGGCGGAGGCAGATGCTGTGGGTGGCCCCCGTGCCAACGACGTGGGACTTGCGGCTCCCATCTGCGCCAGCGCCTTGCATGCAGGCCCCTTCCCAGAGCCCTCGGCTCGTCTGCTTCCCTGGGACGCTGCATCCCAGCACGGACCTGCACTCCTGATTTTGTAGGAATAAATGCTGCGTTGGGACTTAATGGCAGTCCAGATGGCACTCCGGGATCCCTGCCCACACGCCTTATGCTTCCAGGCCCGAGAGGGTTGTCAGCACCTGAATTCTTCTCCATCCCTGCCTACCTTCTCCAAATGTCCCGCACGACAGCCACTTCTTCTTCTGGCTCTCCTTCCTCCTTCCTCTCCCTCCACATGCTCCTGCCCCATGATACAATGCAAAGATCGTGGGCTCTGGAATCCGACAGACCTGGGTTAGTGCCTTACCTAACCAGCTATGTGACTTCGAGCAAGTTACTTAACCTCTCTGAGACTGAGCTTCTTACACACAGGATGGAATCGGTAATACCTGTTTCAACAGGCCTGTGGCGAGTACCTGCCTTGTACCCTGGCACAAAGCAGAAACCCAGTCGATGTCAGTCCCCATCCTCCAGTCTCGCGTGCAGGCCTGCAGGTCTCTTGGCAGAGGCAAGAAGCTGCAGCCAGAGGCCCCAGGGCCAGAATGACTGGTAATTGTGAGCTTTATAGTGAGGGGAATGAGTTGCCGTCTGTCTATGCCACTTCTTACGGATATCATCTTGGGCTTGTTATCAATCCAAAATCTCTGAGACTTGGTCTCCTTGTCTAGAAAATGGGGACAAAAAGAGCCTATGCCTCTGCTGCGTACCTCCCATTTGCCCCTCCGGCTCTACTCTCCACCTTGTTCCACCTACGCTGGGCCCACCTGCTCAAGGTGACCTGTGTCAACTAGGCCAACGCATATCCCTGCCTTCTGGCTCCAGCTCAACCGAGGGGCCCACCAGCAGATCAGAGGAAGGGAGATGAGTGGGCCAAGGTTGTCATTTCCAAGTCTCCTCCTCCCCCCACCCCCACCATGCACCAGCTCCAATCCCAGCAAGGACTTGAAACACTTCTGTCCACCGCATCTTGGTATCAGAGTTGCAAGAAGAACACAACATGATGAAGTATTGGGCGGAATGGGGCTTTAGGTACGCAGAGAAGAGACAGAAAAGGTCAGCTTCCAGAGTGGGCACGGGTCCCTCAGGGCTGGTAGGTCTCTCCCAGCAGCTGATACCGGGAAACTGGCCTCCATGTACCCCTCTGTGTCCCAGCAGAAGAAAACTGTCCCCTCCCCCTGAAGGACAGAGAATAACAGTGGGATTGGCCAAGTGCCACAGGACACACATGCTTTGGACAGGAGTATCCGTCGTGCCTGAAACCAGGGAAGATATTTCCACACAAGGTGATAACCTGGCACAGGCTGTATCAGGTCATCTCTCCAGAAGGAAGTATTCCTGTCCCGAGAAGGCCTGTTTGTCCATGGCCAAGCAGGGCTTGAAAAACTGCATGGGAGACAACATTTGCCCCTGGTCACCTCTGGGCGGCCGCTTCACCTGGTGACACCTCTTGTCAAGGAGACCTTCCTGACACCGCTGTGTCCTTGGAGCCCAGGACCCGCTCCATCCTTGCACCTTCCCCACCACCCCTGGGTACCACGGCTCCTGGGCATCTGCCTACTGCCTACCCATCCCTTTGGAAATTGTCCTTTTATTAAAATCTCCTCAAGTTCTCCTATTTCGTGCCAGAACCCTGCTGGTGAGGAATGAATGAATATATGCCAAGGGCTTAGAACATTTGCTGGCACAAACACTAAATAAGTGTCAGCTCTTATGGTGTTATTTCATCAGGTTTTCATGAAAATTCAATGAGATCCCTTTCATAATGTGCTCAGTAGCATGTCTGAGGCGGAGGGAGACCCCAATTAATGATGGTGCCAGGAGAGCACTTACTGCTCCTTTTTGACAAAGGAGAGGGAATGACCTTCCTCGTCCACAGAGGGAATATTTTGAAGAGGGGCACGTCTTGGCCTTCTCTTTATTCCTCTCTCCTATGGTGCACCGTGATTATCTGGCTGGTGAGACCAGAAAAGGGGCATAGGGCAAGCTCACTCCATTTTGTGTGACTCTTGGGCTTACCACCTACCCACAGGAATTCCAGTTCCTTCCATTGGTCCCAGGGGATTCACACTGCATGGTGGAGGCTGGGTTCATCCAGCCTCTCTTCCTCTCACGGCTTCGCTTGAAAAGAGAAAGAGCAGTAAAGTCCCCTGTGGCCTGGGATCCAAGCCATAGTCTCTAATTTTGCTTTATCAGGAATAAAGCTAAAATAAAGCTAACACCTGGGTTCGTTTCTCACTAGACTCAGAGCCTAGAGCAGAAAACGTGAGATGACTCATTACCTTATCAATCTTAAAGGAGAGTTGATTTTGCCTCATGTTTATTAGGATGATTCCACTAAAAGGTGATTTGCAAGCAAGAAAGAATCAGCGTTTGCCACGTGGACGTCATGGGGAGATCGACCACATAGGCCCACTTTGCAAAGCTTGTCCAACCTGGGTCTTCTATGCAGCATACTTCGTGGTTTTGTAGTTGGGTCTGAAGATGGTGTGAGCTCAAACTTAACCTTCACGGTGGGTATTTGTCATCCGAGCTGGTTCTAACGTTTTTAAGGCATGTCCTATGTCCAAAGAAGTCCCCATTTTATGAGGTGTGATGCAAGGTAGAGGTTACCATAGAAACCAGATGATCACTTCCCTTGCCTCCAGAGTGCAGGCATGCCACCCAGACCCCACTATTAGACAAATCTGTGCTTACCTTTGACCCAGAGGGAGACCCCCACAGGACGTCTATTCCAGGAAGGGCGGTGGGGACGACCTCCAATTTTCAGAGGCAGCCACAGCGACAAATACTATTATTAGTGGCCTGTCCCCAGCATCACCCTGTCAGATGTCAGCAGTGCAGGGGACATTGTCTGTGACCACTGGGGCTGGCTGGGGATCGAGGAGGGGCTCCCCAGCTGTTCAACAACAGAATTCAGCCTCTGCCCCTGTAGTCTCAAAGTCTGGCCCTCCTGAAGGTTCTCTGCTTACTGGATAGCCTTTGATAATTTCCATTTCTGCAAAAAAGAACCAGAACTGTGTCTGCAGTGTCTGATGCTGAAAACGTGGACTGAGAGAGTCACTGAAGTGACAGCGCCTGGGACCATGAACAACGAGGGACAGAGGGCAAGTTATCTTCACCACCACTGTACGACTGATGAGTTTCTTTTGGCTTTTTACTCCATGTTATACTCAGAAACTGTATCGGTCAAGAATCTTTTGGTTGCAAGTGACAGAAACCCAAATCAGATGAATTGAGCGAAACAGAGCAAAACAAAGGGCTACGTCTCACAACTGCGAAGTCTTGGGTTGCTTTGGGGACAGCTGGACCCAGAAGTTCGAGTGAAGCCGGGGCACACCTTTAATTTACCTTCTTAGTTCTGCTTTGTTCTCTATTGGCTTCTTTCTCAGGCCAGCTTTCTTTTCACCTGGTGATGAAACTGGCCGCCATTCATGTCTCTAGATTTACAGCTTTCTCAGGGTAATTCCAGAAAGAAAAAATAGAAGGAAAAGAACACAGTCCCCTCGCCCCTGACATCCACACCTAATCACCCAAGGGGCACTGATTGGCTCTGTTCGGGTTTTGGAGTGAATCCAGGACCAGTCGTTGGGACCAGGAGAAAAAGAAATCCTACTAGTTAGGGTAGGTGAAGAGCTCGTTCCTATAAGTTAGAAGGTAGTTCGGCCAGGAGATATACCACTGGAGCCATCCTGCATTGGGAGGGGCAGGTCCCCAAAAGAAGTGGTACAGAACCAACCAAGAGAGCAGATTTTTACTATGAAACTAAGTGATGGCGTTATTCAATTAGAGCTACTAGAATGGAAACTGTAAGTATTCTCCTAAGATTAATACCTCTCTCTTTCTCCTCTCTCTGTTTCTCTCTGTCTCTCCCTCTCCTTCATTCTCTCTCTGTCTCCAGCCCTCTCTTTCCCTCCCTCTCTCTGTCAGTCTCTCTGCCTGCCCCCCGCCCATCCCCATCTCACACACACAGACAAGGACGAGGTTTCAAACAGCCCCTGTAGCACTAACAGGGAAATTGCTGTGAGGAGCAATCTCAATATAACTCGGGGGACAGAGCTAAAGTCTTTGGTTACATCAAGAGGAAAAGGAAAATCACGAACTGAAGGATAAACTTGCAAATTGTAAGGACCGTGATTGGTGGGCAGAGAAAACCTCCTCGTTCTCCAATAGACCATCATCTTCAGGAAGCCTTCAGGACATAACCTGCTACTTTGACATGAATAAAGTGAGAAGAAGCAGGTTGTGCTGCCCCAGGAAAGGCTGAAAGAGAAAAACGAAGCTCACTTCTGGTGTCCCTTTCTGTCCCCATCCGAACTGAACTTGAATCACCGCCATGAGCCAAGGATCATATTCTCGAAAAATCTGCCAGACATTCCTGCCATTGCAGCTTTATTGAATTACTATGGAGTGCAGGGTGAGAAAGATAAATCATGGGGAAGCAGGAAGCGCGTTTATTTCATTAGCTCACATAGCCTCCATCTGAGGCCTGCCGGTGCCTCTCTTAGAAACAGCTTCGCAACCTCGCCCTGCAAATACACTGTATTTTGTTCTCCAGTGGCAGCAAGCCCGGGGCTCGGCTATCGTTTTGTTCCTGCTTCTCCACGGAAGTACTTTCTGCCCAATTTCATTGCGCAGATGGAGCACAGAGCTTTAAGACGAGAACATCTTTGTGTCCTTTTGTTTGTCATCTCTTGGTCTCCCGGGCAGTCGTTGGACAGTCCTGCTTTCACTTCCATTCCAATCCACCAGCCACGCAGGGGAAGAACTCATTCCCAAGATGGACCACAAACATCTGGAGGACATGCGAGAGCCCGGATGACCTTCGGCACAAAACGCAGTGCTTTGTAGAGGGGCTGCCCATGCAAATGGCTTCATGGATGGCCGGGGTAATGAAGGCAGAGATGGTATGGTCAAAGCAAGCGACTTTGCATGCCAAGATGACACAGCGGAATGAGGATGGGAAGCCCCAGAGTTGGATGAACTGAGTTCAGATTCGGGCCACGCACTCACCAGCTGCGTGACTTGAGCCCCTAACTTTCCTCCTCCAAGCTTCCATTTCCTCAGTGGTATTAAGGTTTACTTCCAGGGATGATTGAGAGGTGGCTGTGAGGACAAAAGGAGTGTGTTGAGGCGGGAGGGCTGTAACCTACAAAACACCCCTCACCTTTATCGCCGTTATGACCCCAGACCAAAGAAGGCGAGAGTCAGATTCTAAGGCAGCTTAGCGTGAGGCAAAATCACTGTCTCTCTCTGTCTCCTTTCTCGTGAGCATTCCCTTGCCTTCACATCCTGTCCTGTTGCCCAAGGGGTCTGTGCTGTTCTCCCTTCTTATTCCCAGTTCACACTTAATAAATATCTCCTGAAACATTAACGGCTGCCTAAGGTTTAGCTGGCAATGAATCATGTGTGATTCATCCCAGGGGTACTGGTATTTATTTTGATAGGGAAAGAGGCCCTAACTGCTCTGCTTAACCACTCAGAAGCTCCCCCAGAGCCAGGGAGACATCCTTAAAATGTCACCACCTGGGCCCTTCCCACAAGATCATGTTGAAGGTTTGGGAGAGTGAGCGAAGAGAGGGGAAAGATAGCAAAAGAAAACCTTTAGGAGTTTCTTCTTTCCCAATGTGAAGAGAAGCCTAGTGCCTGGAACATAGTCAGTGTTTCACAGATAAGCGTGAATGGGGGACGCCTGGAGGCTCAGCTGTTAAGCGTCTGCCTTCAGTTCAGGTCATGATCCCCGGATTCCTGGGATTGAGCCCCGTTCCTGCTAAGTGGTGAAGCCTGCTTCTCCCTCTCCCATTTCCCCTGCTTATGTTTCCTCTCTCACTGTGTGTGTGTGTGTGTGTTTCTCTCTCTCTCTCTGTCAAATAAATAAATAAATCTTTTTTAAAAAGTGAATAGATAAATAAGTGATAGAATTAGTGAATGAGTCAGTAAATAAAGGAAGAGTTGCCCCATACTTTCTCCACTCACTCCCCAAGGTAAAAAATAAATGAAATCTCACTTTGGCAGGGCACTTCTGAGAAGCAGCCCAACTATAAGAGCACACTCCCCAGCTAATCCTTTTTACTGAAATTAACAGCAAGTGGAATACCCAATTTATGTTTCACTGATTGGGTTTTTACCTGACTTCTTTCGGGTCTGTGGTTGGGCAAATGGCTTAATTTCAACTTTCACTTCTATCCATGAAGGAGGAACTCCTATGAAATTCCCCTTGCTCCCATTGTAAATACAAAAGATAAGACAGAACAGATTATATGAAACAATTGCTGTTTCAGGCAATAAGCAATATCGAACTATGACCCTCAATAGAGAGGAGAAAACAAGGTAAACCCTCCAATTGCACCAACTTAGCCTGGGGGGCAGTTTCTGGAGAAAATCTTCTCACAGAGGGAGGAACCCAAACAGATCATGGAGGCCAAGGACAGCCAGATTTGGGAACACAGAGCACTGGAAAGAAGGGCACTATGCAATCAAAGAGCTCCAGAAATCTGCATAGGGACACTCTGAGCCTTTAGCTAAATACTAATCTGTTCATGTGTAAGGAGAAAACCCATGAAGCTGTGAAAATAAAGAGATCAGAAAAGAGAAACAGAAATCAATCACTGGGGAGCTACAAGCTGAATAATTTGCAGAGCTCACCCAGGGCTGGAAATATTCAAGTTCCCACCAGTTAGAGTACAAAGACATTGCTGAATGCATATGTATACCAAATGGAACTTTTAGGGATGAAAAACACAATATATGAAATACAATTTCACTGGATGGAATTAAGAGCTATTAAACACTACCAAAGAAAAGATTAGTGAATTTGAAGACAGACCTATATATATATATATATAAAACAAAGCACAAAGAGAAAAAAAGACAGAAAAGATTAGTGAATTTGAAGACAGACCTATATATATATATATATATATATATATATATATATATATAAAACAAAGCACAAAGAGAAAAAAAGACAGAAAAGATTAGTGAATTTGAAGACAGACCAAAAAAAAAATATCTAAAACAAAACACAAAGAGAAAAAAAGACTGATTAATCAACAGCCTTATTGTCAAAATTATCAACAATATTAAGTGTTCTAACATGTATGTAACTGGAGTTCCATAAGGAGAGGAATAAATATTAAAAGTATTTGAATACACAATGGCAATTTTAAAAATCCAAATTTTGATGAAATCTATAAACTTAAAAAGTAAGAAGGCAGTGAACCCAAAGAAGGATAAACGCACAAAAAAACACATCAAGGGAAAAAATAATCAAATTGCCAAAGAAAAAATGATAAATAGAAAGTATTAGTATAAAAAAATGTTACACACAGAGAACAAAGAGGAAAATTATCAGGGACTTCTAATAAGAAACTACCCAAACCAGAACATAGTCGAGTGGTAACTTCGAGGAACAAGAGAGATAAAAGTTATCACCTAAGGTGTTATAGCCAGAGAAAATATCTTTCCAAAATGAAGTCAAAACAAAACTTTATATTTCAAAGAAACAAAAGCTGAGAGAGGTTGTCACCAGCTGACTTTTACTACAAGAAAGTGTTAATGAAATTTCTCTATGAAGTGGAAGAATGATACCAAAGGGCAGCTTAGAGCACAGAGGACTGAAAACACAGCAAACATACAGTTATGCATAAATATGAAAAATATTGTCTGGTTTTCAATTTTTTTAAAGAAAAGTGAATTTTTTAAAAGATTTTATTTATTTATGAGAAAGAAAGAGCACAAGTAGAGGGAGAGGCAGGCAGAGGGAGAAGAAGGCTCCCCACTAAGCAAGGAGCCCAGTTTGGGGTTTGATTCCAGGGATCATGACCTGAGCAGAAGATGGTTGATTAACCAACTGAGCCACCCAGGCCTCCCTGGTTTTCAGCTTTTAAGATAACTCAATTTTTCTCTTATTTATTTAAAAGATCATCTTAAGGTCATTTAAAACCAAAATGGTAATAATGTATAGTCTTCTCAACAGATTACACTCCAACAACTGAAGATCTGTATGTAAAAAAAATGAAACTCAACTTTTTTCCCACATGGCAAACAAAAATTACTTCAAAATGGATCATACACCTAAGTGTAAAAAATTAATGTAAAGCTACTAGAAGAAAACAGAGGAAATCAGTACATGAGTGTAGGCAAAAATTTCTTAGGACATGAAAAGCACAAACCATTACATATTTGATGAAATGGATTTTGTTAAGGCTCAAAATAGGTGCTTTTCAAATCACTCTGTCAAGAAATAAAAAGACAAACCCCACAGAATGGGGAAAAAATATTTGCAAATATATGTCTCACAAAAGCCTCTGTCTAATATATATAAAGAACTCTCACAGTGTGAGATAATATGATATGAAGATGATCAATCCAGTTGATTGTATGAATAATATGATCAATATGATGATCAGGGGCGCCTGCGTGGCTCAGTGTGTTAAAGCCTCTGCCTTCGGCTCAGGTCATGATCCCAGGATCCTGGGATCAAGCCCCACGTCGGGCTCTCTGCTCAGCAGGGAGCCTGCTTCCTCCTCTCTCTCTCCCTGCTTCTCTGCCTACTTGTGGTCTGGTCTGTCAAATAAATAAATAAGTAAAATCTTTAAAAAAATAATACAAAGATGATCAAACCAATTTCTAAAGTGGTGGACAAAATATTGGGGAGACACTTCACAAAAAGAAGATATTCGGCCCAAAAACACATGAAAAGATATTCACTATCATCAGCCATCAGGGAAATTCACATTAAAACTATAAAGAGATACTAAAAACTCAAGAAAATGACTAAAATTTAAAAGGCTGACACTGTCTAGTGTCGGAATGGATGGGGAACAACTGGAACTCTCCCCTTTATGTTCTTGGTGATAATGTCAAATGGTACAAACACTATGGGAAACTCTCTGGTTCTTTTAAAGTTAACATCCAAGTAGAATATAACCCAGCAGTTCCACTCCTAGGTGTTTACTCGAGAAAATGCTAACATACGTCCACATAAGGATTTTTATACAGACGTGGAGAGAAGCTTTATTTTAATACCAAGTTGTAGTGTGTTCATACAATGGAACAGCACGTAGCCATAAAAAAGGATGAAAGACAGCTCCTTGAAAGCACTTGGATGGATCTCAAAAGTACTGTGCTGGATGAAAGAAGCTAGACACAAAGGAGTACATGCATATGCTTTCATTTGTATGAAATGGTGTCGGAAGGCAGTTTGCTAGTTGACGTGAGACCAAAGCTGTGGAGGGTGGACAAACTGGGAAGAAGCACTAGAAAGACTCTTGGATGGTGAGAATGTCCTAGATCTTCACTGTGGTGATGGTCGCAGGCACAAACTCCCCCAAAACAAATTCATGTATATTTTATTATATGTAAATTATGCCTCAATAAATTTTATTTTTAAAAAGACATCTTTTTCATAATTATGTGGATAATGGAATGATAGCCCCTGAACCTCTAAGTTGTAGTGATGAAGAGAGAAGGAAAAGGCGTGCAAAATACAGTAAACGCCAGGATAGAAAGTGAGTTTTTTCCCATCCAAAATGATCTCTCAGGAAAGAGATGGCCGCCTCTTGTGCCGTTCACCTGGCATTTCCACTGTCCCAGATTTGGACTGCTTTTCCCTGTCCCTCTACAAAGGATTGCATTTCCTGTCCCTCTTCAAAGACGGGATACGTCTGTGTGACTTGCGCGGTCCCATGAGACCTGAGCCCCACACCGTGTTATCACTCCCAGTGGAAATGTGAAGAGCCAGGATGCATTTTCCCCACACTCCCTTTGCACTGGTGCACTGGACATAGAAGCGCATTTCCAGATGCTCTCTCATGAGCTCCAACTTAGCCCCATGGGCAGCAGCATCCCAGGATTCCAGATCCCAAAATGATCTGAGCATGTGCTTATGAGTAGCTTCTCTGAAAAGGGGAGTCAATGTTTCCCAAGCATCCATGACTTTCCTTTATCACCATGGTGCCCAGATTTATATGTTTATGAGAAGCCATCTCAGCAGCTTCCACTGCCAGGAACCATCTGGACCTCATAGGGACGGAACCCACAAGCATGGGCTCTTAGTTGCTGACCAGCAGGCCTGGTTCAGAGGTCTGCATCTGGCCTTCTGCTCTGCACACATTCTTCTGTCTGGGCGCCAAAGCCTGATGGCTGAAGCTTCTGGAATACTCCCGAAACATCAGATGTTTCTCAGCTTCAGTGATTCATGAATTCCTATTTGAAGGACTTTCTCAGGGTAGCTATACTTTTGGAGGCCCTTTTCTCCAGCTGACTCGAAAATGAGCTCTTCTCCACCCTCGGTTTCATCTGACAGTGAGGTGTTCCTCTGGAAATTGGATTTGAGGCCATGCCTGTATCATCCCCCTGCTCTTGGCTTTGAAGACGTGGCACTTTTCTGTATTTGTGGTGGAAGTTGTTGCAGTGCTGGGTGCCAGGCGGGTCCCTACAGCCAGCCTGCAACCCTGTGTTTCCATATGGCTCCAGAGCAGTCGACTGGCTATGATCTCGATGCTTTGAACTCTCAGTACCCAGAAGTGGGTCTCCCCTGAGACCCATCAGCACAGGAAAGAGTGTAGAGAGCACGGTTAGGTGTGTGTAAGTACACAGCTTTGGACAGAAGAAACCCAGCCACTGAAGCCCTACTGCCCCACAGCATGTGCTCAGGATGGAGAAAGACTCATTCCTCCATCCCATTCCCCTCTAGAGGAGTTAAGAAACCTGAGCCAACTCTATTCATCTTATCTACCGAGACTAACCCTTCTAGCACCTGATCCATATTTGTTTGGACAGTGCATTGACTTGAGTAAATGTCATCATCCCTGATGGAGTCCACAGCTCCTGCAGGACAATGTCATTTCCATGGACAAGGATAGTGACAAGATGGGGCTTATGATCAAGGAGTCTGACTTAAGGATTATTCCAGGGGCACAATGGAGCAGTTAAGAGCTTGGGCTCAGAAGCTGGTCTGTCAGGCTTGTATTTGAATCCAGCTCCACGTTTAATAGTGGGGTGACTTCAGCAAGATACCGCACGTTCCCAACACTGTTTCCTCATCTGTAAAAATGGAGATCAGGGAATATTAAAACATGAAAGGAGCATTAGAAGAGAGGATGCATGTAAAGGGTAAGCCCACTGTCTGCAGCTCAGTAAACGCTCAGGTAATATCTATTGATATTATGCTGCCCTTCCCTGTGGGAAGCAGAGAGAAGCTATGACAGAGCCATTGTGATGTGTCCATCTGACTCCATTATATTTTCCACTTTTTAAGTCCTACAGACTCGAAGACTTCCCAGGAAGTCAGGTTGGTGTCAGGGGATTGAGTTGTGGCCAGTGGGAGGAGGGTACACGTGATGTACCCACATTCAGGTCCGACCCTTGAAAGGTGCTCACTTGTGCTCTCTCTATCCCTCATTTGCATAGCTAGAAACAGAGGACCCCAAGACGGCAGACCCACGGGTTGGAGGAAGCTCATATCCCTGAGGGCCTGTGCGGAGAAGACATGACAAAGAAAGCTGCCCAATGCATGCTAGACTTGGTGATAGTAAGAAATAATCATTTATCACATTGAGCCACTGCCATTTCAGGGCTTGTTATTTTAGCAAGCTAGTTACTTTAACAAAGAGCCTATACAGACTACTACACACATGAAAACTAGCACGGGGAGTGGGTAGGGAAACCAGCAGTTCGAGACACAATGCATCTTCCCGGTCAGATGGAGATGAACACCATAAATTTTTCATCACTAGAACAATAATTGGCACAATGTTTTAGAAATTGATTGCTCATTTTCCCCACAAGCTCCCACTGGAACCACACAGTTGTGACAGCTTGGGGCAGGTTTTGTGACATGAAAACCTTAGTCTGCATTTTCTGGTCTTCATAGAGCACCACAGCTACTCCACTTTCATACCCCAAGCTTCGCACGATTCGGTGGATTAAAAACATCTTCTCCATAAATTTCAATAAATTGTCAGTGAATTTCTGCTGTGGAAACATATTCTTATTTAAAATTGCACGTCATGGCATGTATCTCATCTGGGGACCACCTGTCAAAGGAAGCGGTCATTGTAATTAAGGGTACACGAAGTCCTAAATGATCATAGCCAGTCCACGTGAGAACTTGGCCACATATGTTTAGCAAAATACCACCTTCCCTGAACTGTGGTTGCCCTATACCAATGGACCTGCAAATTAACCCTATAAAGCTCTGTTTTGAAGACCCCAGGGCCTTTGCATATACAGTTCCCTTTGCCTGGAATACTCGCTCTTCATACAGCTAGTTCTTCAAATCTCTGCCCAAATGTCACCTCTCCAGAGATGGCTACCCTGACTACTCTTGCTGTAAGAGGTACCTTCTCCCTTAATTCTCTATCTCTGCACCCTATCCATTTCCTTCATATCACTTACTATAATCTGTAATTTGGGGGGAGGGATTATTAGTTTATTTATTGTCCATTTTCTCACTAGATCTAAGTAACCATGAAATCTACCTTATTTCTAAAGTCCAAGGTGTATGAGCTAATAAAAACCTTTTAGTGTTTAAACTAGTTTCAGCTGGATCTTCTCATATTATTACAATAAATTTGACAACTAAAATCTTCTTAACGAATGTATTTACTTTCTATAGTTTTATATTGTTGTCTTCCCTGACACTATCAGTATAAATTAGAAATCCTCTAATGTCAGAGCACCTGGATGGCTCAGTCCATCAAACATCTGACCCTTGATCTCAGCTCAGACCTTAATCTCAGGATCATGAGTTCAAGCCCCATGTTGGATTCCACTGCGAGCGTGAAGTGTACTTAAAAAAAGAAAGAAAGGAAAAAAAATTTCTATGTGTCAAGGCCTATATTGGGTACTTTATTTTATTTAATTTTCACAATAACTCTGAAAGCCAGGGATTTTTTTTTAAAGATTTTACTTATTTATTTGACAGACAGAGATCACAAGTAGGCAGAGAGGCAGGCAAGAGAGAGAGGAGGAAGCAGGCTCCCCGCTGAGCAGAGAGCCTGATGTGGGGCTCGATCCCAGGACCCTGAGATCATGACCTGAGCTGAAGGCAGAGGCTTTAACCCACTGAACCACGAGGCTCCCCTGAAGGCCAGGGATTATTTAATGCTATTTTATAGGTGCGGAAATTGAGACCCAAAAGTTGTAACTTTATTTCATTAGCTCTTCCTCCCCGTTCTTTTGGATGAGCTGCCTCCGCGGACTTCCTGCGATTCTGAAGGCGCCGTCATTCAGGTATACCAGGAGGGTGGGCGCATGATCCAGGCAGGCCAATCAGAGCATCTCTCCATCTGGCCCCTGCGATGAGGCAAGAAGAAGACACGTGACCCCCAGCAAAGTCAATCATACTCCTTCCTTGGCACGTAAATGCTGGAATAGTGCGCATCCCTCCCTGACTCCAGGATCACACGCTAAAAAGACCTTGTAACACTGCTACTACCAGAAGCTATCTTGCTGCCATGTGAGAGAACCTGCCTAAGAATGAGACCAAGATCCAGGGAGAGTGGGGGTGCTAAACAGGGCCTTGGCTTCTCTTGAAGCCTGGATCTAGCCGTGCCTGAGACAGACCTTTAGACTTCACAGTTACATGAAGCAGTAAATTTGTCTTGTTACTTAGCATGGTCTGAGCTGGGTGTCTGCCACTCGCCACTGAATAAGGATAAAGTGAGCACCCTGTAGCAGTTCCATAAATACCGTTCTCTCAGTCTTCCTCCTTAAAGTGACTTCTCATTGACCTCACCAACCTATCAGTTAGCAGGTACGCCATGCCAATCCAGCTTCTCCTATTACCTCCCGAATCTTTATATGTCAGTGGATGTTGCACTGTAACGAAAGGATTATGGACTCCCATTCATAATGAGTTTTACACTCAAGGCATCTTCATAGAAGTTCTCTCATTCCTTCTTTACGATAAAGGTAGCAATCCATGTACCCATCAGACAGACGAGAAAACAGAGGCACAGAGACACAAAGCAGTTTGCTTCATTAGCAATCAGCAAGTCCAAGTTGGAATTGAGATTCCTCCCATTGCAGCTCAGCTGCAGAGGCACGGACAGAGAGGTCCTAATTCGGCAGGCCGCCTCATAAACATCCATTCCCCAGCCTTCCACCTTATCAGGTACCAGGCCATTTTAGCCAAATAAGCTCCATCAGATTGGGTTGCCAGATAAAATACAGGAAGCCCAGTTAAACCTGAATTTCAGAGAAATAATTTTTTTTTTTTTTTAGTATAAGCATGACCCACATATTGCATGGAACATACTTATACTAAAAAATCATCTATTGCTTAACTGAATGCCCTGTGGTTTTATCGGCTAAATGTGACAAGATGTATCAGATGTTCTCCCAGTAGACCAGATAAGGGGTGTAAGTTGCAATTTCTTTGCAAAGTCAGACTTCTTGCACGGATCCCCAAACACTGCTATTCAGCATAGAGCATGCTCTGTTTGATCCTACAGGAGGGTTTGATGTCATTTGCTATTGTGACTGGGATCCAGCCTGACCCTATTATTCATTCCTCTAAGAGCGTCCTAGAGGGTCTGTTCGTGCAAGGAATAATGGTAAAATGGGACTCCAGATGTCATTTTATCAGAAGCAGAGCAGTGGCTTTTCCCATTGGGAAATACGGCCCATTGATCTTGGACCCTGAGCAATCAGATTAGCAGTCTGGCCGCCCTGAGAACAGAGGGGGTTGCTGAAGAAAGGCCAGGCAGAGGGAGCTGAGCCAGGAGGAGAGAGCATGACTGGGTGTTAAACCTTCCATACTGTCTCTAGTCCAGTTTGAAGGAACCCATTCCGTCGTCTCTTTCAGAACCAGAACTGAGAGCATGTAAATTTGGAAGCTGTGGGGTAAATCAAGGTGGGTCATAAAATCAGGGAGAAAGCTAGGCTACAAGAGGAGGAGGAAAAGAAAGCCACTGTGCAAAGAGGAGCAGAGAAGAGGGCCTGTAGTTCTCTCAGCTCTGCCTTCTCCAGTTCTGGTTCCAGCTGCGTCGCTAGCTGCATTTCTTTTTCCAAAAACTTCAGATAAATTCCCCCTTTGTGTATAAACTAGCTTGGGTGGGTTTCTGCTACATATACGTGTTCGGTCACTTACTTCATTAAGTAAGAGGAAATCAACCAAATAAAGAAGCAAGGTCCCAGTTCAATTCAGCTCATTGCAATTTATTTAATTTAAAGATAAAAATGGAAACAAACAAACAAAAAAAAAAGAAAAACAAAACAAAAGTCAATTTCCAATGAAAATACAAACACTTTGGGTTGTTATCCAGCTTTTTTCCCCCTGTAGGCTGTTCTGGGCTCAAACCAATCAAATGAACAAAAACCAATTTTGACTGGAGCCATAACGCATGTTGCACCAATTAAATTACACCAATATATTATTATAATACCTTTGAAATGCCTTTCAGACCAATAAATAAAAAAAGACAAATTCAAATAAAAAAGTCAACTTTTTATTACCAAAACAAAAAAAAAATAGAAATTAAATAAAAGTCACAACACGGATTAAAAAAAAAATGTGCAGTCAAGTTTTTCTCTCTCTCTCTCTCTCTCTTTTTTTTTTTTTTCTTTTTTTTTTTCTTCTAGGAATGATACCATGCCAGTAAATCCCTACAGAACATTTCCAGTTTGGCAAAAAGCAGTCAGTTGATCATTCACATTTGTACTCAAGACAGCAGGCCAGGGCGACACTCCCCTGAATTTCCCCCTGAAAAGTGCTCCCCATCATCTGAAGAAGCAGCACCTCATAACAGGGATGGAAAGTCAGGGAGCACTTAGCATTTTCATTTCGCCTAGGGTCTTGAAGCACTTCCTGAAAACTGATCATGCCTTAAAATTTACCTGTAAAAAGAAGTATAATTCTACTCCTTTGGCATATGTGTAAACTAAGACATGGAAAGGCCAACAGAGGCCAGAAAAGGACCAGGAGAGCTGACATGGAATCTCCCGCTCGGTCCACCAGGTCATAAAAGTGTCTCTCACTTGTAATTCCATGGAAATGAATCACACATGACTTCCTTGTTCGGGGATTGGCTGGTCGGGATGATAGGACTTAATCAGGAAGCAGGGAGCGGCATGTCAGGGCTTTTCTATTCCAGGTTTTTCCTTGAAAGGACAGAGTCAACACAGCTTGTAGAATCAGAAGATGTTAGCAGAATGTCACAAGCAGGCAGGGGGCCTGAGAGACGGGCTACCCCAGCCCTCCAGTCCTCATTAAAGGGAAAACTTAGCCGCCCAAACACTGCAGGTGTCTCAAGCCACCAGCTAGTTAGCAGCACACCAGGACTCAACTCAGACCCTCTGCCTCTGAGTGGAGGACTGTCTTTGTCACAATCCACGGTCTGGGTTGATGGACAAAAGAGAACATGCATGTGGGGGGATTTTCGGGGGGAAGGGGAGAAGTAGAATGATTTTCCTTAATAATGTCATTGTAGAAGGATGGAAAATACTAAACGGACATAATCACTTGGCGAAAGGAAAAAATGTCTCACCAAGTAGGTAGGTGTTATACCTTAGGCATATTGACAGCAACCAACTAGGCCAGCTGCCATGCATGCGGGACCAGCAGTGTGGCCATACAGGCTGTCCAGAACAGAGTACACAAAATGAGACAAGGAATAGGAAGCTTGAAGGCTGCAGGATGCCCCCCACATACCCACACTTCCCACACACACAATTGACTATCTACAGATTTTTTTTTCCCTTTGAACCTATACTGGAGCTCAGGAAGGAGGTATAATTGAATCAAAGAAACCAGAGAAGCTTCCCGTAACACACCACCCAGGTGGACCTGAAGGCATGCACAACCCCAGAGCTGGTGGCAAGGGGAGAAACGGAGCCATCTTCTTAGGACAGTTTTACTCCCATGAATGTTCTCAGTGCCTTACGGTGAATTCTTTTGCATTCTCCCTATAAACTACTGTTGGTTTTCCCAAAAATACCCCCCAAGACTAGTCCTCCTTGTATATCTTTGTGGCTAGTAGAGGCTGACCATCTTGAAACAAGGCTTCCCATTTGCATAGCCAGTAGGATCTGAAGTCATCTCAAATTCCCCTATGAAACATTCCTTCCAAACCCAGAATCTGAAGATGTCCCATTGTGGGACTGACATCTTATCACCTGTAATCTGGGTGTCTAGATGTTAAATATCTAGTTACATTACTTTTTATGATAAGAGTCTTGCTATACCTCTTTCCTGCCTCCTCCAGAACCATCTGGATGGCTTCTTGGGAAATGTTCTCTCTTCTATATGCTTCCTCCCAACCCACTCTGCTCTTTCAACACCTTATTTATTTGAATGGGTGGAACTTTCTTCTCCCCCAAAGTCTAGGACTTCAAACCCGTGACAGAATCCCTAGATACAGGGGGAGCACCTTATGCCTACCTTTCTTTTCCTCATCCAAATATCCCACCTACACACTAACTCCCTAGAAGCAAACTTGCCCGCCTCTGCGGATTCTACACTTGGTGGATGGGGAAACCGTTTGCTAGTAGTAAACAGGGTAAATGGTTGAGTCAGTTACTCCTTTGGAGACTGTGGACAGCATCACATCCAATTCATGCAGGTGAGAACCCAAGAGGCAGCATTCCAGTTAATAATGAGATGTTAAAGAAATCGACAAATTGCCCTCTTGTTTGTGTGGACCAATTTCCATTCATCTGCCCAAAGACCTCAGAGGATCCCAAGTTCTGTTACACACCAGAGTTTTGATCTCTGACATCATCCTCCTTCTCCCTGTCCACCCTTGGGAGGTTGTGCTAAAGAGCAAGGCAGACATTGGGAATGAAGTGGGAGACAGCAAGAAGCCCAAAAATCACCACGGGCTGACTCTTAAGTCCTTAGTGGTGTTCAGAGCATTCTCTCTCTGCCCAAGGCCCTGTCTTCCATTCCAGGTAGAGGACCAAATTAACAAAGGACCCAGGAGAGGCATGAAAGACAAGCATAGATCCCACAGGATGCCTCGACGCAACACTTTCAGGGCTTAGCCATGTCAGGGATGGCAACCACATGGCATGGATGTTACTGCTCCCCTTCCCATTTCCAAGGCAGCCACTGCTATTCAATCACAGCACTCCTTCCCATGTGCCTAGGGTACTGGCACCAGCACACCCAGCAGCCATTATCAATCGATCACCGATTCAGGTTCAGGTGGCTGAAATCTACTTGCCCACCCCATGCAGTCAGACCAAGCCTGTTCACGTGAGGAGGGAAGAAGCAAGGTCTGAGCTCACCCCAGGCAGATGGCCCCAGTCTCTCTTGCCCTTCCTCCAGGAGTATTTGGACAACTTTTAGGTATATGATCCCTCTCCCATATGCTTCCTCCCCCCCTCCCTCTTAGTGCTGGCCAACACCACCTCGCCTGGACAGTTGGTCCTCTGGGAAGTGCCACAAAGTAAATGCCAATTAGGACCTAAAATCTGACTAGCAGTGGGCAGGACTGGCAGACAGCCCACTTCTCCCTTTCAGGTGCTGGCTCGAGGCTGCACACTGGGCCAACCAAGATGGCACCGAGCCTTCTTCAGTCTGTTGTCACGGCCAGCAAAGAGGTAACCAGATCACTAGCACAAGTCATCGCTCCCACAGCGCCCCCAAACCCACCCACCACCCAGTCCCACACCCTGGGGAGCTAATTAAGCTTGCTGCAGATCTCCAGAGCTTTCTTGTAGACCTGAGTCACATCGTCCATGTCCATGAGGAGGGAGAAGCTGCTGTCTCCCAGCCGGTTCCGGTACCGCTTCAGGTACTGGGGTCGGGGCCGGTTCTGGAGCCCCTCAAAGTCCTGGATCTGGAGGAAGTTCTCAGCAGAGACGCAGCTACGGATACGCTGGCGGGCAGGACGATTCTCCTGCAAATCGAGCAAGTCAAAGGAGTCGCTGGACAGGACGCTGTCGTCACTGATGACGCTGGAGGGCCGGCTGTAGCTCCGGGAGAGGCCCTCGGCGGGGACGCCGGGCTCCAGCAAGGATTCCAGTGTGGGCATTTCAGGGCTGACGAGGGCCGGGTCCGTGGTCCCTGCTGAGTACTTGCTGCTGTGTTTCAAGATGCCCTTCCTGCGGCAGGAGAGGCCGTGGGATGTCCCCCTGGCAGGGTCCGGGGGGCTGGGGGAAGGCAGCCCACTGCCCAGCCCGTCGTTCCCGTCCAACAGCTCCGAAGACTCACTGCGCTCCGGTGATGAGTAGTAACCCGACTCTCTCTGCTGGGTCTTCTTCAAGATGCCCTTCTTGGGCATCGTGGCCGACTGCTTGGGGCTGAGCTTGCCCGGCACCTCCGCCTCGGGGGAGCTTGGGAGGGGCACGGCGGTCCGGCCCAAGTCGGGCTCCATCTTGAAAGCAGAGGGTAAGGCAGGGCTCACGACGCCCTCGATGAAGCCGGTGCTGTGGGAGCGGTGTTCGCTGTTGCTCCGTTTCTTCAGGATCCCTTTGGGCCTCTTGGAACTCAGCTTGGATGGGCTCTCGGGCATCAAGTCCTGGCCGGACTGGACAAAATCGTTCTCTTTCTTGGACTTTTTCAGGGACCGCTGCCGTTCCAGCATGACCTCGGAGGCCCCGGGCTTGGCTAGGCCCTTGATCTTGGCCTCGGCCTCGGCCTGCAGGCCCGTGGAACGGTGGTGCCAGTCGATGATGCGAGCCAAGAGCGGCGACTCGGAGTTGGGGAGCGCATCGCAGTCACAGACGCTGCTCTTGTAGCCCCAGTTCACCCACCAGTGGTTGGCGATGTCCTCGATGGTGGCCCGGCGATCGGGGTTCACCATCAGCATCCACCGAATGAGGCCTCGGGCATCTGTGGCACGAGAGAAAGAGAATGATGCATCACGCGAGCCTTTGGCCTTGACGGGGCTGACGCTGCTGGCGGGTGACATGCTCTTGCAGGCGGAAGACCCGGTCCTGCCACCCCAGGGAGCAGGAGCCCAAGTCTTCCAGACGGTCCCTGGAAAGCATCATCGGGACATGGAACCACAGGCTAGGGCATGATCAAACTCTGGCATGTTTTTCCATGCAAAGGAATGTTCTAGAACTACCGAGCTCTCCGTCAACTCAGATCTTCATTAAATGGGGAAGGCCAGGTAACTGGAGCAGATTCCAGACCCGACCCCAAGCGGGGCCCCACCATTCCTTCAGTGGATATCATTTTACCGAAAGGGAAAACAGGGGGAGATGACCTTGGCTTTTCTGTAGTCCTGTGAGGTGGTCTCATATAAACACGCAGTGCTCAAGGTCATGGGGAAAGTGTGTCGGCATGAAAAGGACATCTAGGGCTGAGACGGTGAGAGCAAAGCTCCTTGTCAAAGAGGGAGAACGAGAAGGATGGCACATGTGGGCAGTGCAAGGGGCCATCCCCAAGGCCGGCCTGACCCTGGGCCTTGGCCAGGTCCGGAAACCCACGCCCAGTGAGCTCACCTCCTC
Source organism: Meles meles (assembly GCF_922984935.1). Taxonomy (NCBI): domain Eukaryota; kingdom Metazoa; phylum Chordata; class Mammalia; order Carnivora; family Mustelidae; genus Meles; species Meles meles. The sequence continues at coordinate 16,041,151 of NC_060072.1, read as the reverse complement.
TCCCTCTCTGACAGACGCCGCAGCCTACCTAGCCGGCAGCTCACACAGCTCATCTAGACCTGCTATCTGCTTACAGCCTGGCTGAGACATTCCCTGTGCACGTTTTTGCTGCCAGAGAACTAGAGGAAAGCCCCGAAGGGATGTTGAGGAGGCCACAGGAACCAACCGACTCTCACAGCATATAAATGGACTTTTAAGATCAAACCGTGCTCCCCCAATGGGAGGTGAATTATATCCTGGGAAGGTGCTGCCTCGCCCTCAGCCACTTATGTGGGCTAATGAGTAGCTGGCAGGGGTCCGGCAATGCAATCAGGGGTGAGCTGCGCCCCTGAAAAGTAACAGGATGTTCCTTCAGTCATTCAGGAAATATTTTCTAGATTCCTGCAATGTGCCAGGAGCTGTGTTGGTACCAGGTGGGTCACCTGAAATGTCTCAAAAAATACACACACACACACACACACACACACACACACACACACACACATCTATCTGCCTATCTACCTATCTATACGCATATGTATTCGTTATTCACGGATTCTGTATTATAAATTCTCCTGCTCACTAAAATGTATTTGTAGCCCCAAAATCAATGTGTGGGCACTCTCCCTGTCATTTACGTCCATTTGCAAAGTGGCAAAAAATCTGAGTCTCCCCCAGCATGCCCGTAAGCTCCCAGCCAAGGTCGAAGGAGACGATGCCACCTTGCCCTCCTGTTTCCACTCTCATACTGTAAACAGGTGTAATTTTCGCAGCCTGTATAGTCCATGTTTTTCACATTTTTGTCCTTTTTGTTGGCGATTTCACTGTGTAAAATGGCCCAAAGCGCTAGCTCTGGTTACCGAGTTCGAGAAGGCCGCAATGATGGGCCTTACGGAGAAAACACACGTGTTAGGTGGGTTTTGTTCAAGTACGAGCCATCGCACTGCTGACTGTGAGGCTGGTGTGAAGGAGTCAACAGGATATTTTAAATGAGGTGTCTCTGGACCGAAATATACATGAAACAAGGCTATGTACTGATCAGTTGACACCAATACTGTGATCAGAGCGCGGGCCCTATATTTGCTCTAGGAGCCGTGCGGCCTCGGTATTCACTCACTCCGTGCTCATAGCAACTTTGTGGAATGTAACTACTGCAAAGAGTGAGAAATTGGCTGTGCGTGTGTCTGTGTGTGTGTGTGTGTGTGCACGCGCGCGCGCGCCCGGGCAGCCTGTCTATATAGGAAGGTCTGTGTTAACTACTTTCCAAAGACAGCCAGGTGGACACACTTTTCAGCCACACATCACACTTTCCTAGCAAGAGATGGAGCTTATAATCTTGGTTGCTTTGACCCATAGAGCGGGGTAGAAGTGACATTATCTGCCTGTCCAGCACAGAAGGCCTGGAAGCTTCTTCTTCCTCCATCTTAGAACCCTGAGCTGCCACGAAAGAAGTCGAGGAGGGCTCCTGGAAAGAGGGGCCTGGAGAGGCAGCTCGTGGAGAGGGAGCCCATGGGGAGGAGCACTGAGCAACTGTCACCCAGCCAGACCCAGCCCAGCTGCCACCTGAATGCCACTGTAGAAGCAACCCAAGCAAGGCTAGAAGAGCTCTAGCCAACCCAGGGAACGGAGAGCTAGGGTACCTAGCTGTTGTCTAAACCACCAAATTGATTCAGGGCGGTGGAGGAGGAGGGGGATCGAGTTGTTACAGCAATAAATAATGAATAATAAAACAGCACCTGTGGGCCATGCCCCAGCTGGGGGCACAGTGGTGAAAGAAAGCAGTTGTCCCCCTCATGGCACTGGGTCTAATGACAGTGGTTTATATGACCACACAGACTAGGAAGGACTTCATGTGATCTCTCCTCCAAAATGGAATTTACAGTGGAGAAATTGAATCTACATGGTAAAGACTCGCCCAGTTTCACCCAGCAAGCGCACAGGACTCGGCTTGCCTGGTGTAGAGGACATTTGGTCTAGAAATTCCATTTGGGAAGGTTTGGGCAAAGCAACCTAGCAAGCCTCTTTGCCAGAAGGCAAAAATCTGGAGAGAAAAAGAAGGGGAAAAGCAGGAGACTCCTTACAAATGTTAAAACAGAAGCAAAAAAAGTGTGAGCTACAGCAGGTAAGCCAACCACTCCCGCTCAACCACTGACCCTCTCAGGGCACACACCTGATGGCTGCGTGGGCTCCCGGTACTCTCCGCTGCTGATCTGCCGAATGAGGTTTTTGTGATCGAAACCATCGAAGGGCATTGTTCCGTAAACGAGAGTGTAAAGCAACACGCCCAGGGCCCAGCTGTCCACCTGGAGCAGAGAGATGGGACATACCGGAGGTGAGAAGCCACCCCTAACGACCCCAGGAACTGAATTTAGCACGACGTAGCAGATGGGTTCCCCCCTTCCGAAGCCTGACAACTGATAGGCGGTGCAGTTGTGGGCTGCAGCAGAGCCTGACCTTCCCATCTCAGAGACCGGGAGTCCCAATCTGTAGAAGGGCTTTCTTAAAAAGATAATCTCCTTAAATCCTCAGGATGGTGTTGTGAAACAGGGAGGGCCTGGATTATTTTCGGCCCCATTGGACAAGAGCTAAATGATTTCTCCAGAGCCCCTCTGTATCTCCAGGGTGGGTGCTAGACTGGGACACGGGGCTGTTCACTCTAAATCCAGGCACCAGGGCCTTCCAGCACCTTCTTCAAATGGATCAGGGGCTCCCAACTCAAATGCTTACAAGAACCAGGCCTGCAACCAGGACGAACAGAGCAAGTGAGAATGTGGGGTACAATGTGGGAGTGCACGGACCCCCCCCTAACAGAGGCAGCCACCCCTCGGCTAACTGCTGCCCCACAGTAATGTAGGCCCAGCACTGCCAGATCTTTTCAGGAAGTCAGAAACCAGACTTTTATGCGAAATCTCCCAATTATCGAATGTTTTGTCCATTTTCTTTTAGAAAGACTAACGTGGCCAGATAAAGCATGCTTGCTAGACAGATCACAGGCCGCAAGCTTAGAATCCCAGAAAGAGATCATCGAAGATCAAAGAAACATTCATTACCTATGATGAATGGACAGTGTCAAGTTTCTAGAGTTTTATAAATTGAATCCGATATTCCTCCCGTACATTCTTATTTTAGGAAGACTTCCTCGTCACTGCAACTGGCAGAGCCCCTTGGCATCCTTCTCTCCACCTCCAGCCCTGCCTTCCAACACTGTCCAGCAGATAAATATTTGGAGGGAGACATTTCAACCCACCGAGCTGCTGCAATTTAAAGGATAAGGAGGGGAGGCCTCTCTCTGGAAAGAGAACCATCCTTTCAAAGAGAGTAATCACTCACAACTCATCCATTTGCAAAATAGCGTTTTCACATACACATCTCTTACAGTGGCCCGAGAGCTTTAGGCATATAAAGAAATGCGTTTCTCGTGCATTAGAAGTTGTGATTAAAACTGTATTTCCTTAGCGGAACCTCGCAGTTGGTTGAGCTGGGCCTCTTGGCTCCAGCTCAGATCATGATCTCATGGGTCGTGGGGTCACGTCCTGCATTGGGCTCTGTGCTCAGCTCCGAGTCAGCTTGGGATTCTTTCTCTCCCTCTCCCTTTGCCCCCCCACCCATGTTCGCTCTCTCTAAAATAAATGAATAAATCTTTTTTTAAAAAGCCTGTATTTTTTTTGTCCTTCCACATACATTTTATTTTTTTTTTTATTATTTCTTTTCAGTGTAACAGAATTCATTGTTTATGCACCACACCCAGTGCTCCATGCAATACGTACCCTCCCTATTACCCACCACCTGGCTCCCCCAACCTCCCACCACCCGCCCCTTCAAAACCCTCAGATTGTTTTCGGAGTCCATAGTCTCTCATGGTTCATCTCCCCTTCCAATTTCCCTCAACTCTCTTCTCTTCTCCATCTCCCCATGTCCTCCATGTTCTTTGTTATGCTCCTGTATTTCCTTAATTGAAGATACATGCTGTCAAAGATATATGCAAAAAGATATTCGTTGCAGAGTTAGGAGTTTTTTTGCTTGGCTTTTTGGTTTATTCTAATAGGGAAAAACTAAAAACGATCGGTCTAAATCTTGGGAAGTGATTAAATTAAGGTATATTCATACAGTAAAAGATTATATCATCTTCCAAAACCACGTTTTTAATAATAACAAATTCAAAATACGTCACAATATAATTTTAAGCCAATAAAAGGCCACACGCATATATGGATACACGTATATATAATGATGGCTATTATTTTTTGAAATGTAAGAGATCAACACTGGAAAAAAGTATAAAAGAAGAGTCACAAAAATATTAAGTGGTTATCTCTTGTAGGGGAAATTGTAGGTAACTTTATTCTCTAGATTTTTCAAATTTTCTCCCAGGCATCTATATTGTGGCTTTTATGATCATGTGAGGAAAAGCTTTCTTCACTTGCTTGTTTTTTTGTTTGTTTGAAGTATTTCTTTTTTTTTTTTTTTCAGCGTAACAGTATACATTGTTTTTGCACAACACCCAGTGCTCCATGCAATACGTGCCCACCCTATATCCCACTACCTGGTTCCCCCAACCTCCCACCCCCCCACCCCTTCAAAACCCTCAGGTTGTTTTTCAGAGTCCATAGTCTCTTATGGTTCGCCTTGTTTGAAGTATTTCTTATATGCAGTTCCTGCCGTCCCTGCTACCTTTCCTTCCCTGGCCACACCCCCATACACCCCAGCAACTTGCTCACCTCAGGCCCCCGGTAAGGCCTCCCATTGACGATCTCAGGAGAAGCATAGAGTGGGCTCCCACAAAAGGTTTGCAAGAACTTGTCTTTCTGGTACAGGTTGGAAAGCCCGAAGTCGGCAATCTACAAAGAGAAGAAAGACCCAGAGAGGCCGGTTAGCGTTCCGGGGGTACCTACCTTGAATCATCTGAGCACTAGAGCACCTGGGTGGGTCTGCCAGCTAGGTCACTATTATTTCTCCAGTCCTCAGTTCCCATCAAAGAACCAGCCCACAGGACCAGGCCAGTGACTGCCAGCTGCCGTCCTCAGCATCACAACAGAGTCTGCTGGGTCTGCACCCTAGACCTTCTCTCACTTACTCCACCTGCTCCTTGCATGGACCTGACCTTCACTTCGGTTTAGACCTGCTCTGAGAAATATCCACAGAATCACAGGCTTGACGTTTCCAATGCACCGGACAGCACACAACAATTAATCCGGAAACAGTCCGCCTAAAATCACATAGTACCCACTGACTCTGGAAAACTGTGGCCAGTGCCATTAATTCGACCCCCTTCTCATCCACCCCCACTCTACCAGGAATTCCATTCTGCCAACCTCGTGACTCTAGATAAAACAGACCCAGAGTCCAAGGTTTTGAGTCACTGGATATCAGCCCAAAACTCTGCCACTAGCCATCTGTGTGACATGGAACAGGTCCCCTAGGTACTCTGAGCCTCAGTTTAGCCACCTGAAAATGGGAACCCAGGATCCTTTCCTGTTCTGGATCACAGGATTAGTGCGAGGGGAAAAAAAAATCAATCACTCAAGATGAGACCATGAATGTTAAATCTGTTAAGTCTTCAAATTCTGTAGGAATGCTCTGCCTGGCCCTCTTTATCTGACAGGCACACCCGTGCAATCACTCTCTTCTCTCCTGGACTCTTGAAGTGTTTTATTCATTATCCTTTATGGCAGCACTCTTCCCTGTGTGAGTGTGCGCGTGTGTGCATAGGTGTATAAGTACATAGAATCCCATATATACATGTCGCATAGATACGTGGTCACGTTATGTATGTACATATACATGTATGGAGCATATATAAATACATATGCATGCACACACACACACATATATAAAGAATAAATTCTCCTTGTCCGTCCGACTCTGAGTCCCCTGAGGCAGTGGCACGTTCCACATTTTCCCTCATCTATGTTTCATCCATGGCTTAGTACCTGCCTCCAACCCAAGAAATACTTGTCACTCAAAATATTTTGAAAAGCACAAGACAACTAATAGAATATGCAGAAGAAGAAGAAACTTAGTCCCCACGTACCGAACAACTTCTTTTTTTTTTTTTTTTTTTATTTGACAGATAGAGATCACAAGTAGGCAGAGAGGTAGGCAGAGAGAGAGAGAGGAGGAAGCAGGCTCCCCGCTAAGCAGAGAGCCCGATGCGGGGCTCGATCCCAGGACCCTGGGATCATGACCTGAGCTGAAGGCAGAGGCTTTAACCCGCTGAGCCACCCAGGTGCCCCCCGAACAACTTCTAATTACCAGGCACTGCTCCGAGCACCTCACCCTCGGGAATCCAAGAGCGTTTACAGACAACGCGAGCATACGTCACGCCACTGAACGGTAGAGCTAAACATGGTTCCGGTGGCAAATTTCATGCTCTGGCTATTCTGCTGAAATTTTTTAGGCAGATCAAGAAAGTGGGGTTTTGGGAGATGTGGGGAAGCATCTCAGGAAGGCTGGCTAGCAGGCGGCAACACAAAGCCGTGTCTCCAAACCTTCACTCCAGCCTTCTGAGATGAGCCGCTGTGGGTTTCTGCCATTCTCCGGGCGGATTTCCATTGGAGGCTTATAAATAGGCTGAGCGATTCACATGCCCGGGGAGCAGCCCAGCCCCGGTGGCGCTGAGGCTCTGTTCTGAATGCAGCCCTAGAATAAGCCTATTTTCTAAAAGTCGCCCCTGAATGAATGAATAGAATGCCATTGAAAGCAGCTGGTGTCTAACTGCCTTCAGAAAATGCGTTCTCTGGGCTCAGATTGCATTTAATTGCCCTGAATTCCACTTTCTTATCAAGGCCTCTGATTCGCTTGCAGGAAGTTGGTTGGAAGCTTATGAAGTGTGCCCTGTCCGTCAGAAAAGGAATGGAATGGCCACAGCAGCCCCCGAGCACATCCCAGGGCTTTGTCCTCAGTGAGCGCAGCCAAGGCCAGGCCCCAGCAGAGTACGAAGTGGGGGGATGGGGGAGACTTCCTCTTCCCACCCCCAGTGTCCACGGCTTCCAAATACATGCACCTGTGAGAGGTGCCCACGGCTGCAGTGTGCGGATCCCTGCGTGCACACGCGCACACCGGCTTGCTCCCAGTCCCGGCGCCCTTGCTCTCTGCAGCCGTCCTGAGAAGGGTGTTTATGTTAGGGCCTAATCCCGTCCCCACACACTGATGTTTATCAGCCTCTCCCAGTAAAACTGTCATTGCCGCTGACAGAAGATTAATAGAAATGTAGATTAGCCTATGTTCTTGGCACTTCAACGGAAAAGGAGTATTAATCAACACACACACAGTTCTCAAACCTTGAACCACCTAAACTCGGGCGGCAGCTCTAAGATTTCACGCCCTAGGGAGGCGACCAGAAGCGCAGCAATGGCCACTGCTTATAAAACTCCTCAAAGCCTCAGCTTCTCATCTGCAAAGTGGGAGGAGGAAAGGAATGACCTACACAGTGTCGTAGCGAAAATTAAATGATGAAAAGTATGTAAAGTGCTTAGAACCATCACTGGCACAGAGTTGGGGCTCGAGAAATCTTTGCTTCTCACCCTTAAATCCATAATAGTAGCTTTATTAACCTCACAATACTCGAAACAACACTGGTTTTTCCATTTCGGGTAATTATTTTAAGGCTTCTTTCTCAAATAAATATACTTTTTAGAAGCGAACTGAACTAAATAAAAACATTTGAGTAAAAGAGCACAGAACATTTGAGGGGAAAGGCAAAAGCCAAGAAGACAGTGAAAGAAAAGAAATTTGGGAAATTTGAAAAAAGCTGAAATTTGGGAAACAGTGATTTTAAACATAGTAAGACAAAAACAACTGAATGAAAGTCTTACATTGCTGACACATGGGTAACCTCTGGAGAAAGCTAACGACTCCACATTTTTGCTGGTGAGATGGGATTACACCGCTGCCCACTATGGGCTCCAAATCATGTCCCCACATGGGGCTGATATCCCATTCAGCCTGGTCTCTGGAAAGGAATCTGAGAAGCCAACTCTCAGGTCCTTAATTTTTGGAGTTTTTGGTATTACCAAGCCGTTCTAGAGGTGTGCGCTGCTGGATAAACATCAGAGTTAGAAAGATAAAGTAGGAAGTCATTACTCACACTTCCAAACAATGAGCCTCCCTACAACACGGAAGCACCTTAGAGACGCAGAGCTAAGTGAAGTGAACCAGACGCAGAAGGATAAATATCCACGTCTATGCGGGACCTAAAGGGGGTTTAACATCAGATCTCTGTGAATAATCACTGTGAGCTCACCGGGTGAAAAAGGAAGTATCCGGTTGCTGGTGGGTAAATGCCGGGGGAAAATACTGATGAGGTCGGTAGTAAGTGACAGACTGATGGCCATTTGCAGGGTCTGAGGGGAAGTACAGCGGACTGGACAGATCAGAAGAACCTGGGGCTAGCCTCCGACTTGGCCCTACTGGGTGATGGGCGGGCCCTGCCACACCACTGGGTCTCCTCATCTGCAAGGTGGGAATAATCACAGAACCCACCTCAGAAAGCTTTGTGGGGACTGAAGAACAGGCATGAAGAGCCTTGGAACAGCTCCCATGCCAGCTGGCTCTAGATGACAGCAGTTAGGACACGGCTGGTGGTTTGGTCTGCTTAACAATGGTTTGTTAAGAGCCAGTGCCCACCCCAGAGCCCAGAGAAATTATCATCGCCCACTTCTGGAAGAGGCATGCCCAGAGTGAGAGGCAGCGCTGCCTGATGGGAGAAATAAAGAATGCAGGGTTTGAGGGTCTGGGTTCAAATCCCAGCCCTACCTCTTACCAGCACTGAACTCAGGCAGGTAATTGATCTTTCCCTGCTCCACTGAGGTCCGTGGACCTGCAACTTCAGCACCAGCTGGGAAATGACTGACCCCAAGAGATCTGGGGAAGCTCTTAACTGAGGGCACCTCCAGGAAGCAGTGTCTCAGAGGACCCTAATGAGCAACCCATCACGACTCATCACACATTCAACTCGGGCATCCGTTCATGGGTGCTCTGGCTACCAAGACTCAGGCAGCCTGGCCATCGATGGGCCACCATCAGCCCTCGGAGAGACCTCCCCGGGAACAGCTGTCCGCAAGCTGCCTGCAGACAAGGTAAGGTAGACAGAAGCAAGGACCAAAAACATCCCCTCGTGTGATGCTCTCTTAGATTTGGGGCAAATTTGGGTGGTAGCCATAGTGGGTAGAATTTATCAGGTGCCCGGGCCTTAGAGTTGAATGGTCTTCGGTTTGCAGCCAGCCCCATTGCTAATATTAGCTGCAGGAACCTCCCCATCCATAAAATGGGGGCATCATCAGACGCACCCTGCTAGAGACATTCTGAGACCCAAATGAGATAAGGCACGTGCAAGGTCTGGCACAGGTCTCTGGCTTCTAGCAGAGAGGCTCAGGAAAGGTCACTTTCCTTTTCCAGCATCTATGTCCTATTCCTGTGCTTGCTGCTGCTTCCCTGTAGAAGGCTGTCAGCACATTTCTTTCTGTCAAACTCCTACCCAGCCTTCAAAACCAAGTTCAATCACCACTGCCTCAGCAGAGGCTTTTGGTGCATTTATAGTTAACAAAGGCAGCACTTCCTGCTCAACGCTTCCAGAACACATGACATAGGGCACTATGAGGTATACAGAGCAGGGCCGCTGTGGCCCTGCCAAGAAGGGAGGATAAGGGAAGGCTTCCTGGAAGAAGAGGCATTCAAGCTGAGACTGAAAGGAGGGGGCAGGCAAAGAGCAGTGGGAAAAGCATCCCAAGCGCAGGGATCCAGGTGTGCATAAGCCAGGAAGCCTGAGAGAGCTCACTGGGTTTGAGGAGTGTGAGTCCTACACAAGTTGCTTTCTCCCACCGCCTTAGCTAAAACAGCAGCTGCCAGCCTCCACTCTCTGCACTGACTCTCTTCACCACCAGAAGATTACGTTCTGCTTACTGTTTTGCTGCTTGTGTCCCCAGCTGGAATTCTAAGTCCATTGGAAGGCAAGTGCCTTCTCTTCCTCACTCATCTCCGTATCCTTCTCCTGGCAATGTGTTTACTGCTGGCTGGACAACTGTGAGATTCCAAGCTCAAGAAGGACCTGGCTGTCTGGCTCACTGTCCAATGCCAGCATCCAGCATGGGGCCAGATGCACGGTAGGAACTTAGTAAATATCTGTTGTCAAGTATACCCTGCCCCCGGGTGATACACAGTTTGCTGACTGCGTGAAGTGCAGGAATAGAAGAGTGAACGTGGGCAGGCGTGGACACACACGTGCACACAAACACATACATAAATGGATGGATGAACAAACAAACCAATGGGTTAATTAGTACCTGAATGCAGACTTCTCACACGCATATAATTAAAGCCCAGGGGCCATATCCCGAGCTGCCCAGTGTGGCCTCGGAGATTTCTAGCTTCTCTTAGCCCAGGCCATTCAAACCTCCTTTTTTGTCCGCAGCTGTGGCAATTCCATTGTCATCAGAGCAACAGGCCACTTCCCCTCTCTCCCTCTACTCTGAGCCCTGGGAGCTCACCCAATTCCCAGCCCTCTTTGAGGAGGCGAGCTGACCCCAGTGCCTAGACCTCTTCTTATTGTAAGACATTTTTACAGGACCCTTCTATGGGAATTGCCGGCATTCCATTCTCCCAGAGAGTGGGATGTGAATCTGGCCCATTTTTATTAATTGCAAATTAATGCTATGCTGGGTGTCTATTTTAGTAGACATAGGCTTACTCCACTGAGGCTTTAGCGGGCTTCTCCGGAGGGCGGAATGCAACCCAAAGAAGCACATTGCTCTCATTCCTTCTGCCAACAGACTATGTGAATATTTTTAGAAGCCACACCCTCTCGCACTGGCCAGATAAATACTTTCCAATGCCAGATGTGCTCTTTGCAAATCAACATCAGGCCGAGAGGAGGGGAGAAATGAGCTACACGGCTCACACCAAACTACCAGGACAATGTGACCAGTTTAAACCAGTAACATTTTTACAGGCCTCCCACCCCCGGAGGACAGAAGACGGAACCTCTGCTAGAGAGGCACCAGAGGGGGCTCCAAGAGGGACCTGGCTGCCCATCTCCCGTGGGCTTTCTCTCCCCTCCCTGGCCTGGGGCCAGATGCTGATGCCACGGGTTCTCCTAAACACGGAGGCTGGTGTGTGGCCATGTGTCCGCTGCCTTTGCCACCACAGTGCCCTTTCTAAATATGCTCCCAGCGAAATGCTGAGTCAGGAACAGCCAGGCAGATACAGCCGGAAGGCAAATCAACACCAGCTGAAACGCATTTTTAAAAAAAATCTTGGAAGTGCATGTGAGATGATGAAAGAGAATTTGCCCAGAAGTCAAACATGGGAGTTCTCCTCCTGGTTGTCATCCCTTGACCCCAAACCCAAACAACTTAAGGGTACCTACTGTGTGGCAAGCGCTGGGCCACACCCCAAGGAAACAGAGACACAGTTAGCCCATTCTGATTCCCTGCTCGTGACCTAGACCTACAGGGCCTTCATCACGTGAACAAGGGGGCTGGAAAATGACCCTCAGTGTTCTTGGAGCTCTAGGATTCTCAGATCCTAGTGGTATCCCTTGAACAGGCAGAAGGAAGAATCCGTGTTGGGGAATAGGGAGGGTTTGGTTTCTGTTCACGTGTGTGTATGTGTGTCTGTGTGTGCGCACACGCGCTCCCAAGAGTTTTACCCTGGGAAATGCCAGGAGGAGATATTCCTAAGGAAAAGACAAGGAGGAAAAAAAAAATGACCAAAAGTTCAATTTTTATAATGTTCAATGTATCTGTTATTTATCTATACAACAGACAGGGAGCGCAGATGGAAGGACGTGGTCCTGGGAGCTGGGAGGCTCCACACCACTGCCCCATTGCTCATGCAAATGCTCCCTTCCCCAGGGCTCCTGCCCCATTGTTCCCAGCACAATTGCTTTCAGAATTCTAACTATTCTTCTCCTCCATTGGGAAATTCTATGACTCCATAGGAAGCTATGTGCCTTATCACTTCTGGGACTACATCATGGGACCAAGAGGTCACACTGTCCCACAGAACCCAATCCCCAAGCCAGAGGCTCACATTCCAGGCCTTGTAAAGACTACATTTCGTTTGGAGAGCTCCAGGGGGCAGGTGGCAGGAAGAATCTGCAGACAAAGTTAGCAGGGCAGATGACACAAAGCCTTAGAAATGTGCCCCTCGAACCAGAATCCAGTTCTTTAGCCGTGGCCTGGCCACCAACTCCCCAGGACCCGGGCACCTTCACAGCAGCTGACTCCCCGTTCAGTGTCCTCTCTGGTGACCAACTGCTGGTGCAGGGACCTTGGATACTAAGAGTTGAGTGCTAGGTGCTCTGCGTACGAAAATTCCCACATTTGCCCTTGACTCCCCAGGTGCCTCCGGCACAGGGCACAGCACACATAACTGCTCAGGAAACTACTCACTGAGAAAATGAATCCATAGACAATCACCCCCAGAGGCAGGACTGGCATCCCTACCAGGCACGCCAGAAAACTGAAGCTTAGGGGAGTCATTTACCCCAAACACTGCCATTAGTCAGGGAGAGAGTCGTGATTCAAATCAGATTGCAGGCTACCCAGCTCCAAAGCCACCGCTCTTGATCTTGACTCACTACACAGTGCTCAGCAGTGTACAAAGCTAAACACAGGGTATCTTGGTTAGTCCTGAACACAAGCCTGTGAGCATGACTGCTACCCCCATGTTACGTCGCAGGAACAGAATGAAGTGGCTCCCCTGATGGCATGCAGCGAGGAAGCCACACAGGAGGGAATTTTCTGACTGGACAGCCAGTGCTCCTGCTAGAAGAATCCAGAAAGGGAGAGACCTTGAGCTCTCACTTCCTGATCCTAGGAAGAACTGCTTTGACCAACCATTTCCTCTGTATTCTATAGACTAACACAGAAAGAGGTCAACCTCTGGCAAAAACAAGAGGTCATCCCCGACGTGACTTCGGGGAGCCTCTCAAAGGAAACAATGGTGACTAACGGCGGCCGCCATGATCCGCAAACAGAATCCAAACACGGAGCAAGGAAAACAGTCTCCCTGCGATGCACCCCCTCCACTGGGAGCAAGAGCAACTGGGAAAGGGGACAACAGAAGGTCGTTCCCATGCCTTGTCCGGGGACCAGGGATGAGGCACTAACGTCACCAGTGGCCAATTACAGGGATCCCCTGGTGTCAGGAGTACTGAGGCCATTTCATAATGAAACCCATGCGACGAGCTGCGTTTATTTTGAAACTGCATTTGCTTATGTTGCAGCCGTGATCAAAAGGACATTCAGAGGGCCCCGCGGGAGGCGCTTGAACCCTGTGGGCCAGGAGAGTTTGCTTCAACTCCAGCGGCAGCCAGCAAAAACACTCTCCGTGGAAGCCAGCCCTGTCACCGGACGGTATGCTCCTTTCCCAGAAGCACACACCACCACAGTCAGCTTCCCAGTTCCTGGGCAGGTTTGAGGGGTGGGAGGGTCCGGAGAGACAAGGAGGAGGCACCACAGTGACAGAAGGCTGGCAGGGAGACAGTTCCAACTCTTACATAACTCGGGGCCCTGCTGACAACTCAAGCCCTCGTGAGTCAGACACAGGGGCTCAAACCCCAACTCCACTTTGGTACCGCTGTGTTACCTTGGGTTGGTTACTTAACCTCTCTGTGCCTCGTTCTCCCTATCTGCGAAATGATGTCAATAATGGTGCCCACCTCATAGGGTTGTGACGATTAAAGGTAAGCGAGAGCCGGCAAACATGATAGGAAATACACATGCAATATGTTATGGTTGTAGGTGTTTTTACGGTGATGACTGCTTCCTGAGGACAGGGATGGTATTTTCATCATCCTTTTTATCCCAGCACAAAGATCGAGGTCTGGCATGTTGCTGGAGATAGAAACACGCTGGTCGAATCGGAGGGCTGGGACTGAACCGAGGTGACCCCCACACGCCTGGTTCCGAGGCTGCAGCCTGGGGCACCTTGAGTCCTCGCCCTGTGAATCAATCAGTCCACAGGCAAGAGCCTTACCTTAATGTTGCAGCTGTCATCCAGCAGGATGTTTTCCAGCTTCAAGTCCCGGTGGACCACGCCGTTCTGCAACGAGAAGACAGGCGCGGACGTGAACGGGGCGGCCGGCCCGAGAGACAGAAAGAGGGGGCGGGAGGGTGAGCAAAGGGAGAGGTTTGACAGATTAAAGAAACGCGCCAGCCCTGGTGGTCTCTGCCTCCATCCTTCAGGGCTCCCCTCGCTGTCATGACGCTCCCCGCCAGCCAGCGACCAGCGACAGGAGAGCATTAGTCACTTGCTGTGTGGTGAGGGAAAAATGACTGGAATCCATTCTCCCCCAGAGCTTGTAAAACAGCAGGGGGATTCTTCGTCGGAATGTCATTCCACTGTGTAAAAGCAAGAGAGTCGCGGGCGGGGGCGGACAATGTCTGTCTGTGCTGCCCTTCTCAGCGAAGAAGCAGATTTCTCTGCTGGAGACTCAGAATGTGGGGTTCACGGGCCCCGCTTGTCTGCCTGCCTGCCTGCCTGCCCCTCCACCCCCGTAATGGACATTTCCTGAATGGCTGGGAGGGATGTTCTGCAAGACCCACTCTGCTTGGCTAGACTCGAGGGTGAAGGTGGAGGGGCCGAGGAGACCCCAGCCACTAGGCTGACCCAAGCAGGGCATTGCCCTACCGTGCGACCTCTCCGTTCTAGCAAACTCTGGCAAGTCTGGAAACAAACCTGCACTGACAGGCAGGCAGCCCCGCTGAGGCTGAAAAGGAGTCATTAACCAACAGCCTGCTGATCTACCCCACAGTAACAAAGGGTACGCACAAATCTCGGTAAAAGCCAGTGATCTTTCAATGGGGTAGGGGAGGGCACGGGCAGAGGCGGAACGGAAAGAACCAGCTACTTCGGGCTGGGTGGACCAATAGCAGGGAGTCAGTTCTCCGTGTCATTCGGCATAAAGGACATTGGAGATTGAAGCTGTTCTTTCGAGCAAACCAACGGGCTAGAACACTTCTGCCTTTTAATCGAGATTTCTTTAGTTCACATTCGACCTGTTTATTATAGCTGGTGCTTTCTTGTTTATTTTCCTTTCCATTTGACAGTCCCTACTATCTCCAAAAGCACTGGCTGAAGAGATGAAAGCTGTATTTCTACTCCTATCTCGCAAACCTTCCTGGATGTGTTTTGATCTCAGAGAGGCACAAACCAAGGCTCCTGGGGAAAAGATACAGAATCTAAAGTCCCCGATTTGTTTCTAGTTTTAAAGACTGGGAGCAATTTGGGTTTATATTATTGCATTCCTACTTTTCGGAGTAAGAGGGAATGAGCCTGATAAAGCCCCATTCATACAAAATCCAAGTATTCACCCACCTCAGATAATGGAAATCTGACCTGTAGAGCTTTATGCTGATGCGTGCCTGAGGATAACATACAAAACTCCATATGATCTGAGTCATCAGTGCCTTTTGAGTCGGCAGAGAGAAGCCCAACAGGGTTCACAAGGGTTAAGGGTTTTAGATTTGAGTAGTATCTTTTAATTACATATGGAACTGCTCTCGATTAACCGGAATATTTAACAAACCAGAAGGCCCCGCGTTGCAATCATCTGAACAAAGAAGTTGACTCTATTTTAGATGCCATGTTGGATTCAAGTCATTATTGTCCTCAAAGTGAAAGACTGTTCCAGGTGTGACTGTTCTGGCGGAAAGTACGAGTACGATGGGAATCATGACTAACATGATTAACAATGACGATGGCTGAAATACGTCTTGGAATTAGGTGCGTACTTCATTTCCCTCTCCAGAGACAAATGGTGAGCTAACCTGGCTTTATTATGTGTGTGTAGATAAAATGTGTGTGTAGGTACGTAACCTATGTGGATATGACCTATGCAAGGAAAGATATTAAGAGCACAGCAGGTTCACAGCCAGTGACTTCACTCCTGGAATTTCCCTCAGGTGAATCACTCAAATGAGAGGAAAAGGTTAATATATAAAGAAATTGGAACCAGCCTTAAATGTCCAGCAAAGACAATAATTGCAGAGAATTTTTAGTAACATAGGCACGTGTTCAGATTAAAATAACTAAGTGACAAGGTAAGACACAAATGTAAAAATACATGCACTGTGGTACTCTGGGTCCTGAAGTGGAGGAAGGTCATTGGCAGAGAAACTGGGGAAAATCTAAAAAAAAATCTGGAGTTTTGTTAATAACACTACCCAAATGTTGGTGTCTCGGTTTCAACAAATGTATTATAGTAAAGTAAGCTGTTCCCATTAGGATAAAGCGAGTGAGGGGCATACGGGAACACTCTGTACCAGCTTGAAAACTTTACTGTACACCTAAAATTATTCAAAATAAGAAGTTCAAATAAAAAAAAAATTGTTAGGAGTTGGAGATGGGAAAGAAACGAACAAAAATGTCCATCATGGGTTATGCTGGGGTTCCGGAATTATGGGTGATGCTGATTTTCTTCTATTTTATAAATTCTCCATGCAGACAGCCATGGGTATCACCTATATACTGTGAAAACAATCACATGACCATCAAAACCATCGATGACCAAAGCTGTGGCGGGGCTCGGCCGTACCTTGTGACAATAATGCACAGCGGAGACGATCTGCCGGAAGAAGTGTCTGGTCTCCCTCTCGCTGAGGCGTCTCCGCTCGCTGATGTAATCGTACAGCTCCCCCTTGCTTGCGTACTCCATGATGATCACAATCTTATCTTTGTTCTCAAACACTGTAGGGGGGGACAGCAACACACAAAACCCTGTTTATCCAACAAGCCCGCTTATGGCTCCAGAGGGTGCAAGGGGGGACAACGGAGATGTCACTGAGCAGGGGCCAAGAGCGACCGGTCAGGACACAAGTCAGGCCATTCCACGTCACGAGGAGCTGGGCAAGTGTTCCAGCCAGGTGGACAATGACATCCCCGCTCTTGTTACCGGACACACCTCGGCAACCTTAAGGGGAAGGTGCCCCTCCTTCCTGAGGGCCCCACACCCTTCACCAAGATCATTCTCCTGCGCCTCGCCTCCAAGAACAGCCCCCTGTCAACAGGACAATGGATGATAACAGCTACCTTCTATGAATCGTTCGATATGGACCAGCCACCCAGACCTTACGAGCTACTCTGAACCCAAAATGGGTAGCTGGACTTGTCACCTCTTTGCTCAAATCTTTCTAGACTTTCCATCTCACTCAGAATAGAACCCAAAGTTGCAAACGTGGCCCCGCAGGTCCTGTTTGAGCCCGTGGATCCATCACAACCCAGTTCTGTACTCTGTGTATTTATTTAGTCTGTCTCCCCCACTAGCGTGTACATGAGGGTTGCTCTGTTTCATTCACGGATGTCTCCCCAGCACTCGGAACGCTGGCAGAGGGGCTCCGTTCACAGTTATCAAATGAGTGAACTCAAAACTTCCTAAGTGCGTTCTGGACAATTCAGGAAAGAATTACCTTGCCCTTACTGTGTGCCAGGCTCCTGTAGGGTTTTGAGTACCTGACATGTACTGACTCATTTAGATCTTGCAACAAACTGTCAGAGAAATACCACTAATTTTACCACTAAAAACAATGGGGACACTGAGGCCTGAAGAAGTTAAGAGACTTACACAGTTTGGCTGAGCCCACCAGACTGGACGGGGCTCAACTCTGGCTTCCGGGGTGGACAGAGACCCATGATGCCACAGCCTGGTGGCATGTCAGGACATTGCAATCACCCCAAGCTGGGTTCCCTGCCTCATTTCCTTCCCACCCAACCCCCACACCACCATGGAAATTGTTTTCCCAAATGCTTATAAATGCACACACACGCGCATACACACTGCTGTTTCCCACCTCCTTCCCTCTGTCTTTACTACCTGCCTTACCTGTGGAGGAAACTCAAATATGACTTCTATTTGCCACCCTCTCCCTCTCACTGTGCTACCCCATACTTGTACAATAGCACTTTCAAATTACATGGATTTATTTGTTGGCTTACATATCCATTTCTTCTGCCTGGACTGTGAGTCTGGAACTTTAGGTGTAAAAAGTTTCCTTTTAGAATCAGACCCTCCTAAGTGGGATTCCTGGATCTGCCTCTTACTTGCTGTGGGACTCTGGGGGAGTTGCTTGCCCTCTCTGTGCCTCGGTTTCCGCAACTATAAAATGTAAATAATACTGCTTCTTAGTACTTCTACTATTACTCAGTACTTCTTAGAACTGTTGGCAGTGTTTATTGATATTGGGTATGTTAAATGCTTAGAACAAGGCCTCCACTTACGGCATGCACGCAGTGACATGAGCTATTATTGTTACTATTGATATGATTGGATCCCAGGGCCATAGCCCTGAGCCAGACTCCTAGACACACTCAATGAGAATGGAATTGAACTGGAACATGCCCCAGGCCTGGGTCCTCTGTCCTCCCACACCTTGTCACTGGCTGTTAGAAGCGCAAGGCCCTCCAGTTCCTTCTTGGCTCCTTCAAGTCCAGCCAAACCTCTCTGATAAAAAGGAAGGGGGAAGGAGGAGAGAGGGAGGAGGAGGAAAGAGAACAGCCAGATAAAATTGGCTGCTCCCGCGTCTGCTGGCCTCGGTGTACCCTGAAGCCTTGGCTCCTGCCAGGGATTTCAGCCTGTTGTGCCCTTTCATTAACAATAAACTTTGGAACCTAGGAAAGCTGCCTCGGGGCGTGGCTCAGGCTCCGAAAATGACGGAATGATAGGCCGAGAGAGGGCAGCGGGCTTTCCAATTTTTAAAAGCGGCGGAGGAAGAAAGAAGGAGAGTACTTTGACAGGGAAATAAGCAAAGAGGCTCATAGCCCCAAGAAGTCTGATGCATCCCTAAAGGAGGCCAAAGTCACAGGTCCCTTCAGTGACTATCAGAAAGTATGGCTCGCTGGTCTCGTGCGGACAAAAGGACTGTTTCGGTGATGGGATTCTTCCCTTTCCAACTGGCCAGCGCAGTATCACACGGAGACAAGCAGCATTCATTTCAACACCAGATATTTGACTCCGTGAGCAGTCTCCATCAGTGAGTCCTGCTAGGCCACCTCTAAAACACAGCCTGATTCTGTCCTCCCGGCTGACGTCCTGTCCCTGCGCACTCCTCGCTCTGAATCTCCACCCTGGCTGCTTTCCTGCCTATCTCTCCTGCCCCTCAGCTGACTTTCTGTGTTTAGAAGGGGCTGAGGAACAGCTCCACAGGCACATGCCATACAGCACGGGCCCTGCAAGATATTCTGCAGGAAAAAAGTGTCCTGTGATCAGGCATCAGCAAATTTTTTTCTTTTCTTTTTTTTTTTTTTTGGAAAATGCTAATACCTGATTGCCCTTGGAGGGTCTGGCTTCTTTGACTCTGAATTTTGCCAGTTGATTTGGCCATTTCAACCTCCCTCCTGATATCAGGAGGAACGACCAGGAAGCCGGTCTGGTAGACAACGGGTGAATGAGATGAGAGGCAGGCCTCGGGGGCAGCCAGGAGGCTCCTCGGAGGGAGCTGTCCCAGTAGCCACATGGGGCTCTGAGACCCCACCTCCACCCCTCCCACAGCCGAGCCTCAAGGTCAAGACCCTCACTGTAACGCTCGATTAACTAAAGGCAAATAGCAGTTCTAGACGTGGTACACCGGTGATCCATCAAGGAGACCCCATGGTGTTAGGTATGAAGCTTCGAGTCCTTTCTGATAACGGCAGCCCTTACTGAAGGCCTACTGTGCGCAGGCACTGAGCTAATAAGCACTTCGCTTGAATTACATCTTATGGCTTTGGTCCTGTGAGTATCCTCGTGGTGTCTGTGAGAAATTCTGAGTACAGCCAGGTTAGTAACTACGTGACTAGAGCGCGAGTCCGAGATGGAGGCAGGCCTAAGCCTGCAGTCGGACCACACGTGCCACGCTCCTAGCCACTACACCATTTAACACAAACACGACCCCCCTCCCCGCCCCGAACCTCGGTCTCCTCATCAGTCAGATGCAGGGCACTTGGGGAGCTCCCAGGACCCACTCCTTCGGCAGGGTGCCTCGGCCGATGCTCAATAATGAGAAACTATCCTCAGAACTACCCATCTGCCTCTTAGCCAGCTCCTGCGAAACAAAACCCTAAGACTTTTCTCTCCGAGCTGCCATCCCTCTTTAAAACGTGTTGTGGCTGGAACACCCGGGTTGCTCAGTCGGTGGAGTGTCTGACTCTTGGTTTCAGCTCTGGTGGTGATCTCAGGGTCGTGGGATCGAGCCCGGCTCTGAGCTCCATGAAATCTGCTCGGGTTTCTCTCTCTCTCCCTCTGCCCCTCCTCCCTGCCTGACATGAGCACACACTCTCTCTCAAATAAATAAATAAATCTATAAATCTTAAAAAAAAAAACAAAAAAAAAAAACCTACTTCTGAGAAACACTTGCACATTTAAAAAAATAAATAAATTTTTTTTTAAAATGTGGTGTGGCTGCCACAAGAATCACAAAATTTTCAATCAGGAAGGGCCTTAGCGATCAACTATTATTTTTCCAGAATAGCCCAGGATTTCTAATGTGTAAGAGCAAGGCCCTGGGAATTTGTCCTGAAGAATGACCAGCTTCCGCACTCCTGGCCCAAGGCTCCTTGCCCACGTTAAGGTCACTATCAGGGAGGTGATAGGAACCCTCCTGGCCATTCTTCTGGCAGAAAGGGCCGCTTCCCTTGGGTACTTTTACAACTGGTTATTTATAAGCCCAAAAATCTTGTCTGTGTTTATGTTATTAGTCACTAAGCAAAAGCTTATTTTCCACCAGTTGGGAAGGGTTTCCTTTCTGAAAAATGAAAGCCTGTGTCTCTTGGCCAGACAGTTTTACCCAGAAGCCCAGTGGCTCCAGAACGGTAAGGAAAACTATGGCCCTTGACATGCCAGGCCCTACCAGGAAAATTGAAACCCTGAATAGAAACTTAGCTCAGCGTGAGTGAGCCCACAGCACGGGGGCCATGTCCATGTGTGGCAGATTCAGGCTTTAGTTCTAACAATACACTTGTGTAAAGAATTCACTGTGGGCCTGGCACTGGGCTACTGAGGGAAGACTTTACTAGGGGAAGAAAGGGGAAGGCAGGCCTGGCAGAGGCAGAGGCAGCAGCAGGAGCAAGGGTCGAAGCAGGAGCAGAACCACCAGGGGATGGCAGGGGCTGGGGACTAAGGGACAAGAAAGGAGAGGCAAGCTATGAATGAGCCACTGAGGCCTTGAACGCCCACAAGGAGCTCTATGGGGGGAGTCAGATGGGCCCAAATATTACCAAGAACAACAAACAGATGGAACAAAGGACAGGGCAAGCACCCAGCATCCTGGGCTATGAAATAGCCCAATAGCCCAGAGGACCCTTCTTCCCAAGAGCCTTCCATGCTGGACAGTGATCTCTCCTTCCTCCGAAGGCTTATTACTGGGAACAATAGATAACACGTATTGAACAATGCCTCAATGCCATGGATTGTCACATTTAATTCCAACAATCCTAGAAGGTAGGTATTAACATTATCCCTACTTCGTAAATAGGGAACAGCACTTAGACGGGGGAACAACGTGGTCAGCACCCGGCAAGGCCTACCTTCCCTGTGTCCTTTTTCTGTCATTAACCATCTTCCCAAGCACATCTATAAGCCAATACCATGAATAGGATGATTATAAATCAGTTCCATAGATAAATTCTACCAATTGTCTATACATGGAATCATGCTGACTATATTCCTTTGTGTCTGGCTTCATTGGCTCAACAGTGTAAGAATAATTCATGTTTGTTCCGTGTAATGGACGACTGTTCACTCTGCTGGAGAGTAATCCATTTTATGAATGTACCAAGGCTGTATCCAGTCTACTGTTGATGGGTATTTGGGTTGTTTCCAGGTGAGGGTCATTATGAAGAGTGCTGCTATAAACATTCTTTCGAAGCTCGTCTGTACCTATTTCTGTTGGGCAGATAACCAGGAAGGATTTGATCCCAAATGTATGGGACTCAAAAGCTTCTGTTCTTCCCACGACTCCCCACCACCTGTCTCCATCATCCATTTACTTTCCTTGCATAATACTCAATAGTCTCTTTCATTAAAGACACCAGCATCACTGTTGTTGTTCTTGTTGTTGTTGTTGTGAAAATGCTTTTTTTCTTAATCAATCTGCAGCATTTTCTGCTTTGTGTTAAAGGGGATACGAATGCAACATGAGGCAGAGTCTTTGCCCTGGAGGGGCTGCAGTGTAGCTGGATAGCACAGTAGTGTCCATAAAATAAACCAAGTGCTAACCTGTATGATACAGGATCAAATGATCAGAGAGAAAAATCAGTGAGATAATGTACATGGCCTGAGAAAGTTCCTAGAGAAACAAGCATGCAAGTGAACCACCCAAAATGCCTCGGGTTTTGCTCGCCTGGGGTGGTTTTACCATTGTTTACACATAGACCGATATCCAGACTCTGTCCGCTCTCTTCTACTGTCCCACAGAAAGTCCTTCTTCCCAGACACCAACTTGAATGATTTCTCTTGCTTTCTGTTTATTTTCCATTTCAAGGCAGAGTGGGGATTGGTTCCTATAGCAACAGCTACTTCTCCAAATTAATTCTGAATTTCATCAGATGTTCAGTTTGACAGTCCAGCTCTGCCTTCTGATTGTCTGGCTTTCCCAACCATGCTAATTACCCAACTCCTAACAACTCCCTCCTGTTGCCCCCGGGGGTGAATAACACAATTTGTATGACTTGAGCAAATGCGGATTACAAAACAATGCTCTGGCCCGGGAGAAACGCTGATGAGTGAGGAGATCTCGGGATTTTAACTGTCCATCAGCCATTCTAGAACCAAAGATGCGAGGCCGTTTGGACAAAAATGGGCTTAGGAAGGGAGAGGATGGAAATCCCTTTACAGAATGCTGCATGGACAGCAGCTTACCAAAAAAAAAAAAAAAAAAAAAAAAAAAGGAGGTTGTCTTTCTGGTCTACATGTAACCTCAGAAGAGGAAGATTAGTTTGTTGGTTTTAAGCAAAAAGGCCAACAGCCTAGAGTGGACCAGTCAAGATTCTCCTCATGCCTTTGCTTTCAATCAACCCCATATCTTAAGTTAGTTCCTTCTTTCCATGGGGTAGTCTCCCCACATGGCAGCATTTTTACTGATTTCCTGACACCTCAGACAGATGGACCATTCCACTCCTCAGTCGTCCATTACACGGAACAAACGTGGATTATTGTTAGAGGTCATATGATCCTCATGGAAAATAGATTATTTTTCATTTCAGAAACGAGTGGTCTTTCTTTTGCAAGAACTGTCTGCAACCTAATTAGGTCCTTTAGTCAATGCAAGATCCATTCTTCAAGAATTTCCTCCCCAAAACTAAATTGCAAGCACCTCAGAAGCTCAGGGCTTCACAAAATGGTCTTCTGATCCCCTAAGTCTAAAAGCCCGTGGCAGTGAGAGTGACAAAATTATACTGGGCTGGCACCTCTCCCACTGACAATGAGTTGGTCCAAGTTGAATCAATGTGTTTCCTAGTCAGGACAATGAAAGGCTCTTTGGTTCACTAATTGTCTTTTCTTAAACCAAAACTCTCTCTGGATGTTGGTTGGCATGTGCAAGGAGCACCATAGCCGACAAGGCTGCCCACTACCAGCAGTGGACTCCACAGAAGGCAGAAAAAATGGTAAGAGAGTATATAAGAAGAGGGGATGCAGATGGTCTTGCCAAGAACCAATCATTCCTGCTAAGATCAACAGTGCTATCTGGGGGCCCAATAATAAATCCTAGGAGGGCAGGGGATGTGGCCAGGATAAAGGAAGGAGCTACATGGGAGAGAGAATCAATGGCACCATGTTGGTCCAGCCATTGGATTCCACCCTCCTTCTTCAACCATCCCAGCGGTATTCCCATGGGAACAAGCAGGACTGTGAGGTGATGTGGTCCATCGACCATCACCACACAGTCATCAGCCACACCCCACAGTCTCCCCAATCATTTGCTCTGCCTGGCCTTTTGTCTCACACACACACTCACACCGTGGGAATCTGAGAGCACTGGCAATTTGTCAGAACACCTCAGAACCACCCCAGGCTGACGCTAACCCTCTTGTACATGACGCAGTGAACTCTGAGAAAAAACAGGCTTCTCCAATTCAGGCAATGAACATGGTAGAAACCCATCACCTGTGAAGACAGCCCTACTGTTGCCCTCCCCACCCAAGGTTTTGCTACAGGGGCTCATCCCACCCTTACCAGCAGCCAAGGTGGGAAAAGTCAGCCCTGTGCTTATCACACCTCTGCTTCTCACCATCACCTGCCCCACCATGGATGGCTTAGGACTCCCCTATGAACTCTAAATTCGGGCCCACCTCATCGTGGGCGTGAAGAGCCTGACTTCCCAGAGCCAGGTTACCTGGGTTCAAATCCAGACTCTGCCACATACCAACTGAGTGACCTTGGCAAGTTACCTAAACTTTCTGAGCCTCAGTTTCTTCATCTGTTAAGATGAAGACCACTGATCCTCATTGTGAAGGTTATCACAGCATGCATCTGTGGGGTAGCCTGTTATTAGTAGGCAGCAAGCCTTAGTCATGCCTGAATCAAATCCAGGATTATTAAGGACAGGTACTAGCAAAATCTGCACCTGAGATCACATGTGTCCCCTTGAGGGATGATAGGGAAATGGGAGAACAGAGAAATGGTGGACTAAGTCTCAGAGATGTCAAAGGACTTACAGATCTTTAGATCCCAGTGGTGTTCCAAAGCATGGATCCCAACCTCAGAGCTATCCCTGCCAGAAGAACCTACTGTCAGAAATCATCAGGGGAGGGACCTCTTCCATACCGTATAATCGTCCTGCATGCATGCTATCAACCACCAAGGCAAATTAACAGAGCCATCACACTCAAGTTCAAAACGATCCTAAATTACACACCAACACGGTTCCATTTTTTTTTTCTTTAAAAAATTAACTTCAAGGGGCACCTGGATGGCTCAGTGGGTTAAGCCTCTGCCTTCGGCTCAGGTCATGATCTTAGGGTCCTGGGATCGAGCCTGCTTCTCCCCCACCCCCGCCTGTCTCTCTGCCTACTTGTGATTTCTCTCTCCGTCAATAAATAAATAAAATCTTTTTTTAAAAAATTAAGTTCAAGTACAAGTGGTATTATTTGAGGCACTAGAAAATGTTGAATTCCAGGAAGCCCGAGAGGGCGAGGCGAGACAGCCAGGGAGCAGCATGCGTTTTCAGTTGTTTCATTTCTAATCTCCAGCCTCTAGAAAAATGACTTGGGTGTAATCAAATGAAAACAATGAAAATAATACACTTGAAGGTCAAACAGCTAACTTAATAGGAAACTCATTAGAAACGTGGCTGGACAGATTCACAGCTGAAGAGCTCGCGCATGTGACTGAAAGTGAAGGGAGCTCTGGTGCTGTGTTATTAACCAGGGCGAGTCCTTCCTCTGGGATGGAGCCTGCAGAGACTTCATGTGGAATTTGTGGGTCTGGCAGCAAGGGGAGTGTGTTAAAATGCTCAGCGATTCGCCATGGGTTCAAAAGAGTAAACACAAGCATAATACACCCCTTTGCCAAGTTCAACAAACTATTTCATGGGGCTCTGAGTCCCTGATGAGGGCAGCAACCAAATGGCCAAGTAAGTAAACCCAAGCCCAAAGGTATCACTCCCTGCTCACTGGTGATCACTGCCAGACACACGTTCTTCTCTGGAATTCACTGATGACAAATGATCGGACCAAGACAAGTTTCCAGAGCGGGGCTCATTTCCTCCTGGTTGCAGGATTAAGGCCATATTTCTCAGTCTGGCCAATTAAATCTAAATCCCCAGGCGTAAGGCTCGGGTCTCAGCATTTTTTACAGACGTCCCATGAGATTTTAATGTGTATCCAGCACTCAGAATCACTGGTGGATGCAATCTGGCCATGACCTTCTCTTCTAACACCTCTCCAAAGTCATTAAGGACCTCTCGGAGCCCTAAATGTCACAGCAGGACAATATTACTTATTGAGCATATGTATCTGCCACTGGCCTTATCGATTTTATCCCTTACCTGATTTAACCCTCACAACCTTATCTAGAAAGTAGTGAGCTACTGGCCCCCATTTTATAAGTAAGAGAACTGACCCTCAGACCGGTTAAGTCACTAGCCCAAGGTCACATAATTGCAACCGGAAGAGCAGTTGGCTCACCCGAACCGAAGCCTGCTTGGGGCGATAAAACATATACTCGCCCTACTAGAACAGTACCTGGGATATAAGTACTCAATACATTTTTGTAAGAGCAATGAGTGATCACGTGAATGAATGAGAACACTGGGTAGTACCAACGACCAACAGCCCTTGTCAGATCAATTCAGCCACTCCTTGCCCTTGAAAAGGCCTCGATCAGGATCTGCTTGCTGACTGAGAAGGCTGGGTTGGGGCACTGGAACCTGAGAAGAAAAATGTGAACTGCTTCAACTATAGGTATTTCCATAAATAACTGATGCGAGAAATGAGCCCTGCCTCGGTTTCTGTTTCGTGGAGCAGTTGTTTCTCTAACACTGTGGTTCTCAAACTTGAGAGTGCATTAGAGTCCCCTGGAGGGCTGGTTGTCACACACACGTGGAACTAGGATGGGCCCAGGCAACACGGATGCTGCAGCCCCAGGGTCCCTCTGAGGACCGGGGCCCACATGCCTTGCTGGGCCGTTGATCAGGGTCTGGGCATTCTCAAGGGGTTCCTTTGCAGGGGCAGCCACACTTTGTGACTCTAGGACCTCTGCTACATCTTGTGCACACATCTTGCAGCAGTCCCACCGCCCCTGGCCAGAAGTTGAGGGGGAGGAGAAGGCAGGAGTGGAATGCCCCATCATCCAAGCCTATGGCTCACCCTACAGCCTCTGGGCTCTCACGCAGACCCCGTCTCTTGGTTTCTCCTCTGCATCTCTGCCTGGACTGTTAGAGCAGTGACTTTCACTACCAGGCAAGAACCATCTGCCCTTCCAGAAAAATCTGTCAAATTCTCAGGAGGCACAGGTAGCTTGAAAAAGCATTTGTAAAGTATACTTCTAGGAAGACAGAAGGACCTTCTCACTGATAAAACACACACACGCACACGCACACACACACACACACACACACACCTCATCCAAAGTGTCTTTATGGCAGGAATTCAGAGAATTTTCTAGAATATAAACTCACAGCTGACCAATGTCCAACAGGATTCCCATTTCGTTCCAGAAAACCAGGATCAGCGTTACCTAAGACAGGGGATGCAATGAAAGGATGAAAGGGTTGGCCCGTTCTAGCATTTCGTAATGCAAAGGGTCAGTGAAGCCATGTAAACTCGCAGGGCCAGGAAGAGAGATTTCCAGGAACAAAACCAAGGGTATACAAGGGAAGGCACCAGTGGAATCTCCCCCACTCATTCCTGTGCCTTTTCATTCCCCTCCCCCCTCCCCAGCGGGACTGTTACCAGATGGGGTGCTAAGTTTCCCCAAAGTGTTTTGTGGCAAGACAGTTCATTCTCTGAGATTTTGCAGATTGGGTCTCCTAGGCTTTCAAAGGGGAAGCCAGGGCGAGACAACGTGCCTTTGATGTTTACACTCAGGTCTTGAAATCAGAACCTCAGGCAAAAACCGTTTTTATCTCTTCCACCCTAGGCAGCCAAGTTGAAAGCTCTGGCGGGCACTTCCTTTTCAGCTGTTCTTTCCATATTGTCAATTCCCACCCTGCTGAGAGAATGGAATTCCTTTGACTGGAAACAGGGGTCCATCTCAGAGATGGTGCCAGAGATTTTTTTCTTCCTTTTCTCTCTCCCTTACGTTATTACCCTCAGCATCACACACTGGAAGGTGTAGTTCTATCCTCTTTTATTTACTTAGCATTAGAAACCAGTTCTGGTTTGTGTTTACACGGAGTCGACAAATTTGAGGGTTAATCACCTTCACCCACAGGTCAATAGGAGAGTAACCCCAGGGTCTCGTTCGAGAAAGAAACATTTGAAAGGAATTATTTTTAAGATTTGGTGAACAGCAGCATTAATTCAGTAAAGCTGCAGATTTCGTGAGCCTGTGGCATTTGTGAACAATGTTCAAATAACTTACATTTGCATGGACTGCAATTTAGAAAACACCTGATCTTTGAGTCAGCTGGATTTGGGCCCCAAGCTTCTTCCTGAGATGTATGCGAAATATTTTCTAAAATACCCATGAAGCTGGCATTTAACGCTCTCGCGTATTTTGGACAACAACCCCCGTGAACGCCAAGAATTCTCTGCATCACAGGGTCCAGAATAATGCCTGCCCCCAGTTAGGGGTCACTGAACACCACCAAATGACCTGGCTTGTCTTAGGGGCACCAACTTCAGAGTGACTAGGTTCAGCCCTCAGATCTCCTACTTCTTAATTGGTGTGACTTTGGAAAACGTACTTGGCTTCTCAGACAAAATCTCCTTACCATAGAATCGGGATGTTAACAGTCTGCATTTCATGGACATAAGGATTAACTGAGATAATATATCCTAGCACACATCCTAGCACAGGGTAAAACTCAGTAACTTCTAGCTATTATTAGTATTATTTTAAAGTGTAAATAAAAGCTACTTTCTTCTTCAAAATCTGTGGCTTTGCCCTATTTCTGGTAAAAAACCCACGGCCCTCCTTAGCCAATCTGGTCAAAACCTGGTCCTCCCTGACCTCCTCTCTCCACCACCCTCCTGCTCACTCTCTCCCTCAGCCTCACAGACTCTGTCATTTTTGCCCACATAAGCTCCTTCCCTCCTCTGAGCATTGTTTGCACTTGCCGATTCTCATGCCTGGAATGCCCAGGGCTTCGGGCTGCTCACTCCCTGCTCTATTAAGGCCTTGGCTCAGTAGCCACTTCACTGTTTACGTGCCTACTCATGGACTGTCCGCCCCATGAGACCACAGTTTGTCCTGTTCACCCCAGCACCAGTGGCTAGAACAAGGCCCTGCATGTAATAAGCACTCACTCTGTATTTTTTTTTTTTTTTTTAATGAATGAATTGCCTTTTCTCTGGAACTAGTATTTCAGTATCACTGGATAGTACAGTCCAAGATGGTGCATTCCTGCCCAGGAAAACCCAAAGTTCCTAAACACACCGGGTCAGACGCATCCTTGCTTTGCCATGTGGCTGCTTTTTGCTGTTACTGCTGTGCATGCGTGCATTTTAAATCACAGACGTGCCGGCTGAGGAACTCGTAAGGTTCTTCCACAGTTGCATTCACTTGGCTGATATCCAAACGGCCAGTTAGATGCCTGGGCACTGATTTTTCATTCAGCAAAATCTGTGCCTTGCCGCATCCAGCGAAGGCTCCTGATTGGCCGGTCACACAACCAATCAGCTTCCAGGGAGAAGGTTCCTTTTCCCACTGCAATTGGCCCAGAGACCACAGACTCAGTCTGGTCCACACCATAGCTGCCACCACACTGCCCCTCCCACACCTCAGGGCGAAGAAGGAGAGAAAAGGTCAGCCTGAGGGGGATGCCTGGGGCGTACAGGTGGGCTGCCCAGCCAGCAGAAGAAGAACACCACAGGATCAGAAACATAGGGCTGAAGTCCCGTGGAGGAAAAAATAAATGAGGTCAGGAAGCCTAGGTGTCTGGGCCACCAGCTAGCCATGGTACCCGGTGTCATGAACTGAATGGGGTCGTCCAGATTTATAGGTGGGAGTTCTAAAGCCTGGTACCTCAGAATGAGACCCTAGTCGGAGACACGGCCTTTACAAAGATAAAGGTTAAATAAGGACATCAGGGTGGGCCCTAATCCAGTGTGACGGGTGTCCTTCAAAAAGGGGAGATTTGGACACCGACACAGAGGGGACAGCATATGACGGTCATCTATAAGCCAAGGCAAGAAGCTTGGAAGAAAGCCACGCTCTGACACCTGGATCTCGGACTTGTAGTCTCCAGAACTGAGAAACGGCACATTTCTGTTGTGAACCCACCCAGTAGGTGGCGTTCTGTTATGGCAGCCCTGGCCAACTAATTCACCCCGTGAGTCTTAGCATTCCGGAGCCTCGATCTCCAGAACTGCAAAATGGGACACCTGGGCCCCCCCCTCCCACAGGTGTGTCGTAGGGATCAAATGAGGCTCGAGGTGGGGGAGCTTTGTAAACTATACAGAAATCCACGGATGAACTCAGGAGGTCTAATTTCATTCTCAGGGCCGGGTCCCGGGGTCCTGGAGAGCAAAGCAGATAAAGTCAGAAGCCCCCTGGAGGCTGTGGGGTCACATTTAGTGGTGTAGGAACTGGAACCTCGCCTTGGAGATCCACTGTTCCAAACCTCCGGGGAAGGGAGGGGAGCTGCCCTCCTCCACAGTTATTTATTTAGTGGATGTGGGAGAAACAGAACTTGCGTGGGAGAAGGGAAAGAGAAGAGAACAGAAACCAGAGATTTCTAAGAAATCAAAAGGAAAAAAACCCACATCCCTGGGAGTTTTCTACATAAAAACAATGCATTTTATTTGTATGGTACTCTGCAGGTCACAAAATACTTGATGAAAGAAGAGATTTTTTTTTTAATCTGAGGTCAAGGATCTCTCTGGTAATCTGATGAAAGCTATGCACCCTCTCCTCAGAAAAAATTAACCCATATGCTCACCATCTAAAACATTATACACCAACACGGTCCTATCCTGCAATGATGAAAACATTTTGTATCTATACTATCCAATATGGCAGCCACTAACCACATGTGGTTATGGAGCCCTTGAAATGTGGCTAGTGGGACTGAAGAACTGAATTTTTAATTATTTTATTTTATTAATTTTAACCTAAATATCCATCTATGGCTAGTGGCTTCTATATTGGACAAAGCAATGACACGATATTCCAGAGGACTTGCAAACACCCTGCAGTCTCACTGACCCCTGCCAAAGGACCAAGTTAGGAACCACTTGTCTTAACAATAATTATTGTGAATCAACTGTGAACCAATTGTCTTCACAAGAACTATCTTTTCTGAGCTTACTACCAGAACATGTATCATCTAATTTAATCCTACCAACAACCCAAAGAAAGAGGTAGAACTGTTATCCCCATCTTACAGGTGTGGTTATTGAGGCCCTAAGAGATGCCCCAACTTCCCCAAAGGCTCATGTCAAGGCCATAATGAAGGATTTGGGACTAAAACCCAAGAGCCCGATGTGAGAACTCAAGCTCTTTTCTGATTCTCCAAAAACCTGTTGATAGGGTTTTATGAATGAGGCCCAACCTCCTACCTGAGGCCTCGGTGGAAATTATTTCTAGCCAGTAACCCAAAGAACTTTAAATTACGTGGTACCTGTCTTTAAAGTTATAAGCAACGATCCTTCTCTATGCCAAGAAATCCCAAACACAGCACTGCTCAC
Organism: Meles meles; assembly: GCF_922984935.1. Classification (NCBI taxonomy): domain Eukaryota; kingdom Metazoa; phylum Chordata; class Mammalia; order Carnivora; family Mustelidae; genus Meles; species Meles meles. The sequence goes on along the minus strand of NC_060072.1, from coordinate 16,009,909 downwards.
AGCACACATGTGACCCACACTGGTCTACACTGTAGAGGTCATCTTTCACAAGTGCCTTCAGGTGCCCACGGTAACCAGGCCACAGGGAGAAAAACCACTTGGAATTATATAAAACTCACTCTCCTCCTTCATTGTGTATCTCCACTCACTTCTAACCTCTAGACGTTCCCCTCATTTGCAGGCCTGTTTGGACTTGTTTTCTCAACCTGGAATTCTGCTTTCTCCAATTCTTCCTCAAAATAACTCCTTCAAGGCCCAGCCTGTATGCCACGAAAACTCCTAAGCTCCAGGACTCTATGGTCCCAGAATACGTTGCTTGCCTATCTACAGAACAGTCTTCTGTCATGCCTTGTATGACATACAGGTCCATATCCTGTTGTTCTTTCAGTTTCTAACCACATTGAACACGATGCTTAACCAGACACAGTCACTTGGTAGACCAGTGGTCCCCACACTTGTTAAAACACGGATGGCCGGGCCCTACCCTGGAGCTGCTGATTCAGCGGGTCTTCCGTGGGGCCCTGGAATCTGCATTTCTATCAATCTCAATTTATATGGATGTTACCGGTTCAGAGACTGCACTTTGAGAATCCCCACAAGAGATGTTTGTGGAATGAATATACAATTGAGTGAATGAAAATTTCCCTTGAGCACCCTCTCCCCAAGGGCTCCAAAAATGAGCTTTAGAGAAATCAAGATAAAAACTGTCACCAACATTTACTTCTAGATGAGGATCAAAAATAGAAGCAACAGGGGGGGAAAAATGGCCAAAGACGGCAGGGAACCAGAAGGAAAACTTAAGATAGATAACAGAAAAACTTGTAGGTTACCATCTGGTTTCCTCTTAGCCATTACTGTGTAACATATTATGATCAGACCATAATTAAAAATACTATGATGAGGCCAAGTTAAAAATAGGTTCATTTTCTGACTCAACCATATATTAAAAAATATTCTGGAGAAACACTCTGACTCAGTAAGTCCAAGCCTAGAAAATTTTTTGTAAGACAAAAATAATAATTATCAGAAATGAATATAAAAATGATTACAAGGAGGGTCACAAAAGCCCTCCTTATAATCACCAGAAATTTGAAACAACTTAAATGTTTAACAAAAGGAATTAGATCCACTAAATTATGGTACGTCCATAAGTGGAAGACTCTAAAACCTTTTAAAATGTCCTGACAGGGAATATTTATTGACAGGAAAAGGTGCAGGAGAGGTTAGAACTAAAATGATTTTGAAGTTTTAACTTGTGTATCTCAATCATTTCTGCAACAAACACATATTGCTTGAGCAAATTTTTTTTACAGATATTAAAAAAAAGAGAGAGAGAGGCTAGAGGAAGTTCATACTCGCTATTTCTTCCCCGGAAGGAGTAATGAGTTGAAGCACGAGAGCTTTTGTAACTTTCTCCCCGCCCCTCTCTCCTACAAACACTGACTACAACTCGGATTCCAGTGGAGAAGCATCTGCCCCCCCAAGAGATCCCTCTTCTTTCTTGCTACTTCCTGGACCTGCTCAAAGATCATTCCCAACTCAAAAAGCCTCCACTTGGAGTAACTCATGACTCCACCACTGGGGCATCTGGGTTGGGGAACGACATTGACAATGGCTCCATCGTGACCCCGGTCAACAGCAAACTGCCATTTTTCAGAAACAGTGGCTGTCTCGCATACCGGCTTTTAATAAGGCGGGTTGCTTAGCAACTGCCAAGAACTGGCAAGAAGGCAGAAGAAGGCACCAGCCAGAGCTATTTTATGACCAAAGTGAGCTGTGTTACGTGTGTCTGGTTGCATGCAAGGTAACCAAATGAGAGATAACACCCAGCTATTTTTGCATCATGAGGAAAAATACTTGGCTCCTACCCAGAAGGGCAATTACCTAAAAATCTTGGCAGGCCCCATGGTATGAAAAATGGTAACTGATACGAGGGTGAAAAAAAAAAAATCACTGACCTTCATAAATACTGATGATATGAGGATGGTTGAGGGATGACATGATCTCAATCTCTCGTCTGATGTGAACCATGTCTTGCTCATCCTTAATTTTGTCCTTACGGATGGATTTTATAGCAACCTATAAAGTCAGGAAATGAAATGTTACCCAGAGAACTAAACAGATGCAAATCAGCCATTGGGGGAGTTTGGAAAATAAATACAGATGTTACTTGTTGGCAGAACTCACAATAACCAAAACAAAGCTTCGAAATACCCCTTGTCACATCTTTCTTTTATAGCAAAAATACCCTTCTCCCAACAACAGAAAACATCGGGTTTCAACAGCCGAGGGTTTGGGATGCTGGGTTGGGTTTTTTGGTTTTTGAGGGGGTTTTTTGTTTTTGTTTTTGTTTTCCATAAAGCACAGGCTGCTTCACGTGGCCAGATTCATTTACTCTAGGAATCCTGATCCTTTGAAAAAAAGGAAAAGGGAGAGCTCGGTTTACAGGGCATCGATGATTAAACATGGATGGGTGAAATCAGTGTCACTCTGCTCCACCGGGCAGCTGCCACAGCACAGGCTAACAAGAGCTTTCCTGCATGGGGCTTCTGGAGGCCAGTTCTGCTCAAATGTTTGGGGCTTCTGGAGGCCAGTTCTGCTCAAATGTTCGGTTTTAAGACTCCAACCTAGACTGTGTTTGTGCAATTGCTCGGCGGCCAAATCCTTCCTTCACCCTTCCTCTTGCCCAAGGACCTTTGATACACATGACGAGACCAAAAGTCTCTGCTGTAGAAAAATCAGGATAAAACAAAGGGAGGGACACAGACTCCCTGCCCAGGCCCAGCTGATCCCCGTGCCAGTGTCTGCAAAGTTGAACTGCAGAGAGCTGCCTGGGCCAATGCACAGAGCATTTACTCAAAAGAAACACATACACAAAAAAGCATTAAATGACAATGGGAATCTAATAAAGGAAGATCAGGTTTGCCAATGGATTCATCTTCGCTCATAAGCAAGTTGCTTCGTAATTTAATCCACCCTGGGCTCTAAGGGAGGCAAAAAGTACTCTGGAGGGGGAAGGTGTCCATGGATAACAAGGAAGCCTGCCAATCAGTGTGTGCCCAGGTCCAAAAGCCTGCTTAGTCCCCTCCAAAGTGGCCCTCCTGTGATGTCAGCACACACACACACACACACACACACACACACACACACACCCCACCGGCCCCGGACCACACTCTCCTAGACTAAAGTCTCTTAGCCCATCCCCCAGACCACAAAGCCATGAAGTGCTCCTTGTTACCACCAGGCCACCGTCACACCTGGATTAAGACAGGTTCCTATCAGCCTCCCAGGGAATGCACTCCCATCTGTGATCGTTAGCATCTTCTGGCTTAGACCAGGTCGCCGACAAGCACGATATGTGGAAATATTTCTAAAATACAGTCGGTCCATCTATAATTCAGTAAGAACTGGGTAGCTATTATCATCAGCATCGTTATTATTATTGTTTTTGCTGCTTGCTGACCTCCCAACAAATGGGGTAAACGGATGGGCAGGTCCCCATATGTCTCCTCTGCAGAATCCTCCCCAGCTGTAATGAAATGAGTATTCACGTCGTCACTTGGCTCTACGGGGATTTAACTGGGGATCTAATTCACATATTGATCTCCAGTGTGTAACTCTGGGTTGGCACAAGGTAAGCCTGAGAAAAGCCTCAGTGTAAGCAGGTGGGCAGGTGTTAGGTAGACAAAAGGGGAGGACGGGGGTGGGGGGTGAGGGGGGTGATATCTGCCATTAGGTTATGAGAGCCCAGATGGCCGAAGTGATAGTGGAACCCGAGCAAAAAAGGAAGGACCGCCCTAATCAGACACTACCCCGAGACAGGCACCCTGGGAAACTGCTTAGTTTTTCTCTGGCATCCTACCTGCAAGGGGAACCCAGGAATGGACAAAGCAGAGCGGAAACACAGGACGCTGGGCTGTAAACCCAGGGGCCGGCTCCATTCTCCCTCAGCCTCCCAAAGCTGCATAAAAGGAGGCTGCCCAGAGATGAATGAGCTTCCAGCTTCAAGGCCCTTTTCACCAGGGTGCCGGGCTCAAAGCCACCCCAGCCCCTCCCGGAGCCCCATTCTGTATGCAGCAAGAAAAGCCTCCCTGTACTGAAGTGGAATGTAAAGATATGACTGGCAGGCTTTATTTTGTCTGAGCTGGGACTGTGATCCTGGGAGCCTGCTCTTGGAGGAAGCAGACAGTGAACACACACAGGCCTTGGAGGATGTGGGTGGCTGTTGGATCGACTCCTGCATTCCTCCAGGAACTAAAGACGGGCTAGGGGAGAAACCACCCCTTGGATTATGCAGCAGGCTGAACTTGGCCTCCAGGAGGCCCTATTGTCAAATAACAATAGGCATAAATTCTTTCCTCTTCCAGGGTCAGGGGAGGCTGGTGACAGGGGGGGTAAGAAAAGAAGCCCACTTGTCAGTGGGCTCCCCCCAACAGTGGGGCAGAGGCACGTTTGCCAGGGGGATGCTTCCAGCCCAGTATGAAAAGGAAAGTGTTCACATTCTAATAAAACCCCACTCGGCGCTGAGGAACTCAAAGGGCTCCATAAATGTTAATAACCATGGTCTCTGCCCCGCCACAAAAGCTTCCCTCTTCCTGCAATGAATCTTCTATTGACAATGTAAAAGAGGGCTCATTCTGTCCCCTCTTTCAAAGGGTTGGAGGAAGTCAGTCGGAGACAAATGTTAGAAATCACTTAGAGCCATGTAACTGTCAAGGCCAGGGCGAGACCCTCAGTTCGACTCCCAGGAGCAGGGAGCTGACGCCCCCAAGGCTGCAGAGCCATTCAGTGGCAAACCTCGGACACTGTAACACCACCGGTAAGAACAGCAGCCCGGCCCTTCACACCCCCGATCTCTATATCCTCGCTCAGGCGCCAGCTCCGGGATGCCTTACGCAGACCTCCCTGACCCCTCTTGCCACACCGTCCCCCACTTTATCTTCTTGGGGGCCTGTCACACCACATGAAATTCTCTGGCTTCTCTGTTTCCTGCATATTCAGCCTGCGACCCAATCCAGCTTGTGGCCTGTTTCTGGAGGACCCAGAAAGCTAAGAATGGTTGTCATATTTTTAAAGAGGCGTTTATAAAAGGAGACAGAGATCTATAAATGTAGCTGCTGTAACGTAAGGTAGCGCCTGCTTCATGAGGTTGAGGGAAAAACGGAGCCAGCATGAAGGGAAGCACGGTTGCCTAATGGTCAGGGGCACAGGGGCACAGCTTTGAGTCCTGGCTGAAACCACTCACTAGCCCACTAGCCGCTGTGTGACCTCGGGCAGGTTGTATACCTTTCTGTGCTCCAGTTTCCTCATCCATCAAGGAGGTACTCCTGTGAGGATTAAGTGAAGAGGGGAATAAGAGATTCCCACTCAAATCAAAAGTCTGTCTCAAGACACCCCCTTCAGCATCTCTGGATTTGGGCTGCTTGTTCACTTCTTTCTTTGGAACACCAACCAGGTACCAAGCAGAGCGCTGGCAGGACCCAGAAGAGAACCAACAAGATTCCGTCCCAGCCCTCAAGGTTAGGGGGAGGAGGAGGGGTGGTGGCAAAAATTGCACAAATAATTATGTAATTTTCCTCGTGGCCAAAGGCCACCGAACAGACACAGAGAGGTGTGGGCATTCCGGAGAAAATGTCCTCTTCAGTTTTCTGCAGTCCTCACCCACATCGACAAAGAAAGATAGAGGTAAGGAAAAAAGGGCCCAGCAGGAAGAGATTACCAAATGTCTGAAATCATACACCTTCAAAAAAAAAAAAAAAAAATCCAATTTGTTGCCGCAGGAGCCAAAGAGATGTCACCCTGCCTGCAAAGCGACGGGAACTCACGTGCAGTACAGCCGCATTCATAAATGTTCCCAAGTCTAGACAGCACCGCGCGCCTTATAAAATGGTCTGCTTTAAATAAGGCCACCCTAGAGTTTAATGTCTAAACCGTTTGCAGCAGCAGGTCTGGCGGGGGACCTGTGAATTCTGCCCTGCCTCTTTAAGAGGCGCTCTCAGCCCAGCCAGCCCCTAGCCCTCCTAAAAGGGAGTAGGCCCTGCCTCCTCTTCCCTATGGGGCACTATTTCCTTTTTGGAAGAATCACCTGTTCTGCACCCTGCTGGGCGTCCTTTGCCACAGTAGCTGCCAGGAATGTTAAGGGCTTGGTGGCTGGGCAGGGATCTGGGAGGCAGTGTCTAGCTGACCTCAGGGGAGCCAGAGCATCACAGATCTGTTCTCATCTGCAAAAGGGGGCTAGGAAGCACAGCCCCCCAACCCCTTCCTAACCCCCACCTCTAGCCCACTCCCTCCTGGGGCTGTTATAAGGAGTGGGAATGATGGGAGTTAAGTAGCACACAGAAGGTGTTTACTGAATGGTGGTGACGATAGATGAGGCCTGGAAGATATGGGGTCCTGGACGTCGTTTCAGGGGTGATGAGCCCCAGCAAATCATCTTATAGCCCTCCTCCCCACCATGCCCCACACATCCTCCCCTTCCCCACATTTGTACTGAGGCCAGAGCAGGTTAAAATTCTGCCTGCCTGCCGGCAGAGAGTAGGACAACCAGCTGTCCTCCTGGCCTGCCCTGGGGCCTGGGGTAGTTCTGGACAAGCTGTGTGTTTGCCCCGCCTCTAAGCAAGAACATCACTGCCCTCTTCCCTCCAGAGCCCTCCCACGATGCTCAGTCACTGCCATCTCTCAGCCTGCAGGGAGCGTCATAGAACCCTGGTTCTCAAACAGGGGTCATGGACACCTTATTAAAATGCAGATTCTGAGCCCAAGGGTCTAACAGGGGGCCTGGGATTCTGCATTCCTAGCAAGTTTCCTGGGACAACAGTGAAGCCGGTCTGAGGGGCGAGATCTTAGTGCTCTGTCTTTGGCCAGGACATAGCCACATTTTAAAATCAGCGGCAAGTTCTCAACAATGGCGGTCACGAGCATTTCTTAAGCGTCAACTATGCATCAGTGGAGCTTATCTCATTTAATCCTAACTGCAACCCCATTTTACGGGGGAGGAAACTGAGATACAGAAAAGACAAACACTGCCCAAACTCATATAGGTTGTGAAAGACAGAGCTAAGACTTCCACGGAGGCTGCTGATTCTAGCGGCTCTGGGTGAAGCTGGCACGGACGGGCAACAGGGCAATTGACAGGATCTCTCCATGGATCTTAAAGAGTCTCCAAAACTCGCTGTGATGGGACTCCCTCCAAGCAGGTGAAGTTTTATAGGGTCAGATGTGAGGTGCGAGGAGGCAGCATTTGGGGTTTTTGAGTAGTAGCGAAGAAATGCAGCCAGAAACACAGCATTAGCGTCAACTTCGTAGGAACAAGTCTGCATTCTAATCCCTGCAACGGGAGCTGGCAGCTTCCCTGCCATTCACAAGGTGTGATCTCACCCCCCCCCCCGCCATGTTCCACGGGAGCTGCAGGGCACGGAGTCAGAGGCAGCTTGGGGATCTTTGCTCACCGAGGGGCCCGGAGGCCACTTGCAGCAGAGATAAGCTGCCAAATGAGGTTGGAGGCCAGTGGAGGGGTTCCTGCTCACGTCTGGTTGACGGTCAGAGTTCAGGGCAGGACACAGCTCCACACCAGCCACACAAGAAAGGCTGTGCGCGGCCATGACCGCGGCAATGCCACCCAGGAGGCCAGCCTGCAGCCAAAGCCCCTAATTAATTAAATGACCTCCAGCTCTTTGCGAGGAGCCTGGCCAACTCGGGACAACACTCGAGCAAGCTGCCATGATGCAACCGACCCCACAGGGACCCAAGCCAACTCCTCCACGGGGCCCAAGGGCCTCTTCCTCTCCGGCCTGTTGATTCATGTCATTACATGGATGTTTTTTCAGACAGAAGCAGACTGGGAGCCAAGAGTTGTAGCAACAGGCGCGGAGGAGATGCACCCCGACGCCAGGAAGTGCGGCGTGTGGAAGAAAGAGTTTTTCTTCGAAGAACGGCATCCACAGTGCACCACCAGCAGCCCTTGAACCTTATCAAAGGTTCTGAAACTAGAGTCCTCTGTTGGAGGTGGTACTCCAGCCTCGATTTCCCAAAACTCCCCATCAAAGGTGATGTGGCCTCAGGTGAGGCTGGTTTTTCTCCCGCCATGAAAAATGTGTTCTATTTCCAGGGACGCCTGGGTGGCTCAGTCAGTTAAGAGTCTTAAGAGTCCTACTCTTGGTTTCAGCTCAGGTCATGTTCTCAGGGTCTCGAGATCGAGCCCCGAGTCAGGATCCACGCTCAGCCGGGAGTCTGCTTGAGATTCTCTCTCTCCCTCTCCCCCACCCCTGCCCTTCTCCCCTGCCTGCTTGCGTGCTCTCTCTCTCTCTCTCCCTCTCTCTCTCTCGAAAATAAATAAATAAATCTTTTTTTTTTTTTATGTGTTCTATTTCCAGAATTGAATAGCAAATCAGATTTTTATCTGACGGGACTGCTCAGGAGGACCTCAGAGAGGCCGGGATGTCTTTATTTTATCCCCACAGTCCCTCTGCAAGGCCTGGGGTTAGCACGTCATTATTACATGGGGTGATGCCACAAGGGAAGTGGAATTCACGGCTCAGAAACTGTGGGCGCATTTACACTCCCTGTACCAAGCCGGGGTTTGTAAACACCAGACAGTGGCCACGGCTGGCCAGGCAGGAATCAAAGGAGTGGCGGGGAAAAAAAAAAAAAAAGGCCCATGAAAACTTCACAACAGTGTCAATGCCAAAAGCAAGCAGTACATGACCTGATTCTCTGGGAGAGCACACTGCCTGAATCAGATCTGGGGGTTGGGGGGCTGATTGTCAAAATGCAGCTTCCAACCCCCCCCCCATAATCTAATGAATTCCAGCAACAGCATTTTTGACAAGCTTCCCAGGGGACTCTGCTGCACTCTGATGTTTGCGAACCGTCAGAGAAAACGCGGCCATGATGGCACTTCTTATTCTGTAACTTAAACACTGCGCGGTCATATTAAACATGAGATGATTAATGAAAATTAATGAACTGTCCATCCATATAGAGGGGAATTAAAAACAAGCTGCTTCCCTGAGGGGACTCTGTGACAATTAATTAATTAATTTGATTTTTTTTAAATTTTATTTTTTATTATTTTTATTTATTTATTTATTTTTATTTTATTTTTTAATTTAACCCTGGCAAATGGGAGGTTTGATCCCCGGGGATAGTTTGCTCGTGTGGACCTGTGGCTGCTGTGAGGCCCCCAGAAGCTGGCTGATAATGGTCTCCTCCCCATGCTCTGCACTCAACCCGGGGCTCCCACGTCAATGTGTCCAAAGGAAGAGAGAGGAAGTGAGCCCTGGAGCCTCCTGTCCGGCCGGCTCTGTGACAGAAAATCTATCTGGCTGGGACCTCAAGGAGCTTCCTCTTACCAGGATCCTCCAGAAGTCTCTCCAGGCTGACCCCAAGGCCCGTGGCACGCCAAGTCCTCTGGAAGCACAGAGATGGGACCCAGGCAACAGCAGCGCTTACAGAGGGACGCAATTCGTAAGGCTGTTTAGCTGGAACCCAAACGGCCAAGCAGCCGTTTATTTTTGGACTTTCACATTTCCGAAAACCAAATGCAACACCGACTCAGAATTCTACAGTGCAGCTGCTTTTCTTCCAGGTTCCAACTGTCCTGGGGAGGGAAGGGAAGGGCCGGACCCGAGGGCTGACACTGGACAGCCTCGACTGGTAGCATCTGATTGCTCTGGCTGTTCATAACCCAGCCTGGATAAGCAGAGAATTGTGCAATTTTTATTTATCAACCTCCGAGCCCCACTGAGCCAGGCCAGAACGGCTGAGAGACCACATCAGCACCTTGGCCTTGTCCTCACGCACAGCAATTTGGCCAGGTGCCCCTGCTCAGGGGTACCCAGGCCAGCACGCCAGAGGCTCAGTGCCCTCCTCTGCCAATGAGGATGCCAACAGTGCCAGACCCACGAGGTGGATGGGGGGAGGGGATCATAGATTGTTTGCAGCACGGAGGGCGGAGAAGGCAAACAGTCTTATGGCACGAGGTGTGATAATCAGCAGATGTTAGAGCTGCAAGAACCTCAGAATGTTCCATCCCAAACCTCTCATTTTATAGGTGGGGAAACTGAGTCCCAGGGAGGTAAAAGCACAGACCCGTGTTCACGGAGTTAATAGCAGTCCTGGAGCCCCAGTCTGGGACAAATACTCCGGGCTAGGGGTGCTCACCAACTCCCAAGCCACATCTAACAACAGGACCAAAACTGCCACCCAAAGACTTATCACACAGCTGGGAGGCCCAGCCCCAGCACAGCCAGGGGCCCGGACTGCCGCACTGCCGCACTGTGAACAAGCTGACATGGAGAATGACAGATACTCCTAGGCGTGCTGGCAAATTATGACTCGTTTCACGTCATGACACCTCCCGGTCATGCCAGGGGCCATCCTCCCACAGACATGCCAGAGACGTGGTATTCACTCCAATTCAGCCCAAACCATGTTCCAATTTCTGAAGTCTTATTTGATATCACACGTGAGTAGGCATACTTGGGGAGTTTTTATCCCCTTATTTCTTAATTCGCTAAAAACACTGCTTTTAAATATTAACCTTGGGCTGCTACTAAGTCACTGACCTTGGGAACAATGAACAAGGGACTCAGAAAACCTAAGAACCAAAATTAGTTTTCCAAAGAGGGAAAAAAAATTAGCCCATTGAATTTAGTTGATCCAGGTGAACAAAAGAAAAGGTTTTTTTAATTTCTTAAGATGGTAAAATATATAGGAACATGCAAAAAAAAAAGTGTGGCTTTAAATTATATTGCATATTTTAACTGTGAATGATTTTATAAATCAGTGAAAGGGAAGATTCTTCAGACGTTATCTTTATCCCGACAAAACTCCTGTTGGGAAAACAGATTTGTGGCAATGAGAGTGTGCAAAGACACACAGGACAGGTAAGGAACAAGGGTCTGGCTGGGATCTGCCCCCCTGGAGGCCTCCTTCAGCATCTCATCACAAACCAGAGTTTCTTTTCCTTCCAAAGGAAACTCTCACTGTCCATTGCCCAGAGAGTTAACAGGCTGGGCCCTGCTCCAGAGCCCTAGGGTAAAATCCCCGCAACCCCACCCCTATCCCTGATGCTTATCAGCCCGCTAATGAGGCCCCCTGCAAACCTGCCCGGGGAGGCTTGTCACAGCAGCTCCTCCAGCTTCACAGGCACAGCCCCAGGCAATGCCAGCCGGACCCCCAAGGAGCATGCGCAGCCCCCAGCGGGCATTTCTGGCCACCCCATGAGGCAGGTTAGCTCTGTGACCTTCATCCAACACCTACCACTCTGTTCCTACCCTCACGGAGTTCGGGGCAGGGGTCTGTGGCTCTTACAGGGACCCCAAAGAACAGCCTGGGTGGAGAGTGAGGCGCACCCAGACATTCGTGCTTGTCATTTTCTCTGCAGGGACCCCTCCACGCCCAATCATCTGCAACTGTCTTCGACTGACCGCCGGCTCCTCCGTATCTGTCCCCCGCCAGGAGCCCCCCCCACCCCCCACCCCCCCCCACCCCCCGCTTCCCTAACCTCGGTCGCCACTCACACAGAGACCATTTCTGTCTCCACGTCTCCAGCACCTCGCAGGTGCCTGGCACATAGTAGACGCCAAGAAGCTGTGGCTCAAATGGACTCCAAGTGTTTAAAAGGACCCTTAAGAGGGCGCCTGGGTGGCTCAGTGGTTTAAAGCCTCTGCCTTCGGCTCGGTCATGGTCCTAGGTTCCTGGGCTCTCTGCTCAGCAGGGAGCCTGCTTCCTCCTCTCTCTCTGCCTGCCTCTCTGCCTACTTGTGACCTTTGTCTGTCAAATAAATAAATAAAACCTTTAAAAAAATAAAATAAAAGGACCCCTAACATTTTGTGAAAGTGAGATAAATCAGGCATGGAAGGCAAATCCTGTATGATCTCACTTATCTGTGGAATCCAAGACAGCCAACCTCATAGAGGTAGAGAGTGTACCTGTGGGTGCACTGCGGGGTGGGGGAAATAGGAGATGTGGGTCCAAGGGCACCACCCCCCAGCTCTAAGCTGACTAAGTTGTGAGGACCTCAGGTGCAGCGCAGTGACTACAGTTAACAATACTGTCTTTGATACTTGAAAGTTAAGAAAGTAGATCTTAAATGTTATCACCACACATGTGCGTGCGCGCGCACACATACATGCACACACAATGACGATTAGGTGAAAGGATAGAAGTGGTAACTCACCTGATAGTGGTAATTATTTTGCAATATACCAAATTGCAAATATATGGAAATGCATCAAATCATTGCACCATACACCTTAAACTGACGTACATCCTATGTCAATAATATCTCAATAAAGCTGGGGCTGGGGAGGAAGGACCCTTAAAAAAATGCAAAACCACAGGAGAACATCTCATCATTCCATAGCCACCTGCCACTGGGTCTTTTTTTACTCACTCATCTCTCAAGCGTTGAATCCCTCCTTATCCTGAAATCACTGAGCCCGAACTTGTTCATCTCTAAAATGGAGAAAATATGATGGTGTTTAGAAATGGGGCCTTCAGGGGTAGATTAGGTCCTGAGGTTGGAGCGTTCATGAACGGGATCAGTGCCCTTAGCAGAGAGACCCTAGAGAGCTCCTTTGTCCCATCTGGCAAGTGAGGACATGTGAGAAGATGGTCGTCTATGAATCGGAAAGGGGGCCTTCTCCAGACACAGAACCTTTGGGTGCTTGATCTTGGACTTCTACCCTTCAAAACTATAAAAAATAAATTTCCATTATTTATAAGTTCCTAAAAAAATAAAACGGAGATAAGAACAGCACCCACTGCAGAAAGGCTGGGAGATAATTCACAACAACAGCTCACAGCGATGCTAATAATTACAGGCTATCAGGCCCTGACTGTGAGCCAGGCACTGGGCACCATCCTGTTGCTCAACCTTTCCCTCGTTAAATTCTTGCAGAAACATTATTATTTCTGCTTCTCCATGAATATAAACTGAGTCTGAGGCAGGTGATGTAACTTGCCCCAAGGGTACACGACTCACAAGTAGGGAAGCTGGGTCCCACAAAATCCAATAACCATATTCTTAAGCTCTGGACCACACCCACGAAGCAGGTGCCACAGCGCCAGGCACAGTGCGGGGATGTGATAAAAAGGGGCTGAATCTGAGTCTCTGGAGATACCACCTTGTCTCCACCCTGAGTCTTGTTTTAAGCTAGTTTTTAAACTGCTTTCATCTTCAAAAGCACCTCCGTTGGCATTCCTTGCTTTTCTCTGTGAGGCCAGCCCACGCAACCGGACAAAAGGCGGAACTGGAGAGGGGTCTGAGAGGTATGTCCTTAAAAGTGATGCCATCGTGAGTCAATTCTCCAGCAAGCAATCCGGGCAAATCTGATCTAGGCCCTGTATGACATGATCTAGACATTCCCTTCAAGGGGCTTACAACCCTACTGGAAAGGGCAGTGGACATCAGGGCTTCTCCCTGCCCTGCACCCGTTCACCCTTCTACTGATAGGAACACTCTGAAGTTGCTCCGGGGAGCCCACCACGTGCAGTTTTTAAAGAGAATGTAAGTCAAGTTAAAGCACTCTCCCAATGCCAACAGGTGGGCCCACGATCCTAGGATTGGGCTAAGAAGAGGCTATTTCCCCAGAATTGAGTTTTGAGTGGTCTGAGAATGGCTGGGCCATTCATCCCAACAACAATCTCTGAAAAGAACTAGTTCCCTGGGGCTTCCTTGGGTTTTGTCTTTTCCCCAGCCTGGTCCTCTGGGATCCACCAGACCTTCCAAGTTCACTTTCTCCTTCATGAGTCACAGAGTCCATTTCTGTCACTAGCAACCAAGACCCCTAACTTCTACTGAGAGACGTTGATGGGTCAGCATGGGAAGACAGAACAAGGCTACTAAGCAGGGAAGCACCTGCTGTGTTTGGGGCTAGAGAATTCAGGGCAGGCTCTTGAATTCAGGGCAATTGAATTCTAGAGAATTCAGGGCAGGTGGGATGGGGGACTGGACCAGAAGATACACAGTCTTTGGCACAAAGAGACAGGAGACTACCAATCAAGACATCTCACCCTCCTCAAGTCAACAGGCAAACACATGAGCCTAGAGTTTGGCCAAGATGATGCTTTTTCTAGGACTGTAAGACCCTTTCCAGCAAAGTGTCTTTTGGGGAGATCGTGAACTGTTTGAGGTATGCAGAGTCGGGGCCTCCTAAGAAGTCCGTCCGTGCATCACCCCCTACCATTTCTACCTCTGTGTTTCACTCACACTCCTAAATAAGACCAAAACTGAGTCTCACTTTGCTCATTCATTTTTCCTTCCCTACAAAGGACATATCTGCACTGTCCCCTTTGCTCACACATACTTCATGCCTACACTCAGTCACCTCCTCCACGAAATGGGCCACGTCTCACTTGCCTGGAACAAGTCAAAATGCCAATCTTCAGGGACCGTCCAGATGTCATTTTCACAAGAATTTCCTCTTGCACCAAAATAAAGCCATAGTAAATTATTATGGAGTTTTGCCTTTTGTTTTTCTGGTTTTTTTTTTCTCGCTGTTTGGGGGTTCAGTAGGGTTATTTTTTACCTATCGTGCAGAAAAGTAGAGAAAGTCTAGCCATATTCTCTGCCCAATAATGTTCGTATCTATATTTACCAGTTCTTATAGAATAAATTGTGTTCCCCAAATTCATATGTTGAGGCCTTAACCCCCAATGTGACTCTATTTGAAGGCAGAGCCTTTAAAGAGGTAATTAAGGGTAAATGAGGCCATAAGGGTGGGGCCCTGATCCAACAAGCCCGGTGTCCTTATAAGAAGAAGATGAAAAGACACCAGCAGCATTCACATACCCATGACAGAACATGTGAGGACACAGCCAGAAGGTGGCAGTCTACAGGCTGGGAAGAGAGGCCTCATCAGAAACCAACCCTCACGGCACCCTGATCTTGAACTTCTAGCCTCCGGACCTGTGAGGAAATTAATTTCTGTTATTTAACCACTCGGTGTGTGGTATTCTGTTATCCGGCCTGAGCCCACTCATACTCTACTCCTTGTCCAATGGACCTAAATCACAGTCAACATATCATCAACCAAAGGGAGGGTCATTCACAGTCAATACCAAGCATAACAAGCAGAGCCTACAGTGCCTTGTCCATCCCTGTGTCTCCAATATCTAGAAAAGAGTCTGGCACCACAGCAGACATTCAATAAATAGTTGTCGAGTTGAATCAAGTGAATAGTAATAATCAAGTCATAACTTTTGTAAGAATGAAAACACCCATCCGTTCAGGCCACCAACCTGGCCCAGCACCTGCAAGTTGTTAAAGTCAGACGACCTACCCAGATGATACCCCGGATTCCACGCTAGTCCATGTCACCTCTGTCCTTGCGGGGTAGACGGGCAAACCCAGGCACGCAAGATCAGAATGGGTAAAGGACCCTCAGGCGCTATGTGTACAATTCCGTCCCATTTCACTGTACTCTACCCACCGGCCCCGGAGACAGGCTCCTCGTGTTGCAGGAAAGGAAAACAGAAACTGAGAAAAAGGGACTCCCTACATCACAGGTCATAAAGGCCACACCCAATGGTCAAGGGGGTACTTGGATTTTGTGGCCAATGCTGCCTCCTCGGGGCCACACCTGTTCCCATGATTCCTTCAAATCCCCAGAACGGCAGGATAAGGAACGAACACCCTACATCCTGGCTTTGGGATGCTTCCTTTCTCGGGAAGTTAGGCCTGGGGGGAAACAAGCTCAGATATCAGACTGTTCAAATTTCGTGGACGATCCAGCCGGGGAGCTAATCAGAACAATTTGGGTGTGCGGCTAAACAAGGACACCCCTTCCTGGATCGAGCACCGCCTTTATGGCAACACTTCATAAGAACCATTCCCCTACAACAAAACTGTCAAACCCAGCAACCGCAGGCCAGAAACATCCCAGCTGAGCCCCACCAAGCTGCTTTCTGATGTACTGTACACACAAATACCAATATTCCCCAGATGTTCTCTATGTAAAACATTTGGTTTGAGACGCAGCCCTTCTTTCCCAAAAACCCTTACATTTGTTTAATGGACTCATACAGTTCAGCTAAAATGTCCTGGATCAGACATCTGAGGCCAGCCCGGCTCTGATGTAAGCATCCCATCTGCAGAAAAGACGAACAAGTAAATAAGACAGTCTTCCCCAAGATTTATGCTCCCTGCATCTTTAAGCAGGTCATAAAATGTAAGCTATGTATGGCTAATAATGCAAGTTGCTTTCAAGTGTGTTTCTGAGTCTATCTCCGAATTAATTGAAGACCGATGTTCCAACAGAGAGTGGGTCTGGCATGCTGAACAGGAGGCCACGTTCTGCTTCTCACTCCCACAGGAAGGAAGTTTTCAAAAAATTGGTCATCTGAGCCACCATGAGGTAAAGGTAGGTTTTTCCTGGTTTTCGTCATTCAGATACAGTGGTGTCCCCTGTGTCCCAACGCCACTTACCCTCTAAGCCACACTCCAAAACACAGGTAAGAGATGGGGAAATGGAAAACATACTCCCCAAGTGACCCTGGCCAGCCCTACTCCCCCCACAACAGCTCATCCTGTCACATGAGAAAAACGGAAGTTCACGAGACTCACGGTCAGGGCCCCTTCAACTGTGAAGATTATAAGAGGAAAGGAAATAAACTGTTAGAAAAGCCACCCAAGAAATGTCATTGAATCCATGCCCCAAGTCCCCACAGACAGCAAACCACAATTTTTCTTACTAATATTTATAATAAACTTGGTCACAGCAAATCTTTGGGGAAGTGGAAAAATGGAAGGAGAAAGCTGTCAGAGGGGGCCTCACTCACAGAACCAAGACAGGACAGCTGATTTTTACCTTCCATCTCTAACTTCCGTGTCTTGTGGGTTTTTCAGTATGGGGCAGGCATTATTTTTGCTATTGGGAAAGAAGGATTCTATCCTTCAAAAGGGTCACAGAAAGGAATAAAAGTTGATGAGGGAGAAGACAGACAAACTATAAATAGCAGACACGAGAACCCCAAAATAAAGTCCTGAGGACCAGTTAGAAGAAGTTCTCCAAAGACATCAAGGAGAGTTTAATGTTCAAGTATTTTGTTTTAAGAAGGAAAGAAAGTGTATGCACACTTGAAAAAGAGTTCCAAAATAAATCCATTTCTTTGACTGAGACTCATGGCAGGTTGAACCCTAGGGGCTGCTCGGCTACTCTCTGCTTTCCCTACAGCCTCCTTGGCCAGTCAGCCGACTATCCACCCACCCTCATCCCAGCCAAGTCAACCGCCCCAAAATGGCAGCCTCTACAGCCCACGGAACTCCTCATCCTCCAGCAAGGCTAGCAAATCATGACATGATTGTAAGCCCTTCCAGCCTAAGGATAAAAAGCCCCAGATTTCAGACTTTTCTTTCATTTCTCACTGCCAAGAAAAGGCAAAATGCAAGAAGATAATACAGAAAATACCCCACAGGGGTCCCAACAACGCTAAGTGCTCCAATCCAAAATGCTTTTATGATTGTAGTTAACAAAGAGCCCTTATGCAGAGAGATACATAAGTAAGAAAACGACTCCAATGAGACCTTCCAAATCTTGAGAGGTCGAGAGGACAGTGTCGGGGGCAGCGTGAGAAGGGGCTGGGAGAAGGGGAGCAGCTGGGGCCGCTTTCGAGAGGACATTTCAGGTCACCCCACGGAAAGAAGTCCCTCCAAATGTACTTCTGTAGCCCCCAGGGAATCGATTTTGGAGGATGGAATTATTTCGCTGAAATAAACAGACACACAAAGGTCGCTACAACTGGGGCCTAGAAAGAAAACAAGCCAGCTGCCGCGTTTACGGGCAGCCTCTGATGCAACAGGAGCAAAAGGTCCCGGCCCAGATCCAGGCGGATGGCTTTGGACACACCAGTCCTCCCCAGAGAAAGCAAGCATACCAGGGGCAAGGCTGGGGGCTGGCAAGGGGGGGCCTTGCCTCCCCGTGGGTGAGGTCCCCACCTGGCCAGGCATCGATGAGGCGTCTTCAGGAGTGCAGACCTCAGACCTCTACACTCAGCGTGCACCAGCCAGTGACCTATCGGATGATTTAAATGCGGGTGCCTGGGCCCCATCCCCAGAGAGCTTTTAAAAGGTTATTCTAATGCTCAGCCAGGACCGAGAACCAGCAGCGTAGCGGGAATTGCCCTCAGCGGGGTTGGATGGACCGGAGTCAACGCAGGTGCAGCCTTGACCCTGTGGGCAGATCAGGCCAAGGGCAAGTCTCTCTGTACAGAGCTGGCATGTAGTGGGCCCAAGGGAATGTCTGCCAAATGAATGAGTTAATTCTGCTCCTTAAGGCCAGGGATGGACATGTGTAGCTCAAGAGCTCATAACGCCCATCCGTGTTAATTCCCTAAACAGGCACTGCATAAACACACCTGAACTCTGATTCCAGGGAACTGGCAGAAAAGGCTATGAAGGTCCATCCTCACTCACAGAAGGCAGCTGCTCAAAGCCCAGTGACCGTGAGCAGCAATGTCACCCAATTTCAGGGTTTGGATCCTGCCTATGAGCACAGCAGGTGTGGGCAAATGACCTTATTTTCTATGCCTCAGTGTATCCACTGTAAAATGGGGATAGTCATGGTGTGCACGTCTCAGGGTTACTGTGAGGATGAGTTTAGGTCGGTGATTTAACACACATAAGCTACAGCCAGCTACAATCTCTGCTATGCCATTGTTTGCTATTATGATCACTCCATGGAAGGGACAGCAGGCAAAGACACCTCACGCTTCAGGCCCACTCTGCGAACCCCTCTATGAACTTCAGACCACTCTATGAAGGTCTGAGGGCCCTCTGGTTATCACGAAAGAAGGTGTGGACTAAAGAAAGTGGGGTGCTATATCCCCAGACAAATACAGCAACGAGCTTCCCATTGTCCAGAGCTGAGTTTGTTGTTGTTGTTGTTGCTGTTGTTGTTGTTGTTGTTTGTTTTTAAAGATTCCTTTATTTATTTGAGACAGAAGTGGGGGAGGAGGGAAGATAGGGAGGGGGAGACAGAATCTTAAGCAGCCTCCCTGCTGAGCACAGAGCCCAACGCAGGGCTCGATCTCACAAGAGCTCTAGAGATCCGACCTGAGCCAGAACCAAGAGTCGGCCACTTACCCTACTGCGTCACCCAGGTGCCCACAGCCACAGCTGTGTTTCCCAAAGTGCAGACCGTGGACCAACCCCATCACGCTCACTCGAGTCGTCTGCTTCAAATGCCGCGGATTCCCAGGTCTCCCTACGTCCCACCCCAGCGCTGCTGGGTCAGACTCTCTGGGGCAGATGCCAAAGATGGTACATTTTGACTGGCACACCCAGGAGAGCCACAAGTCCCCTCAAATTTAAGAACCATTGGATTGGCTAAGCTAGAGGATCTGGGTCTATATCCCCCAGAGCCTTGCACTGTGCCTGACCCACACACAGCAGGTGCTCGACAAACACTAGGTGACTCTCGAAGTGTTCGTTCAGTGTTTTGAAGGCCCACTCTGTGTAAGGCCCGTGCAAAGCAATGCTGAATCAGACTTCATTCATTCACTCTAAACATCATTACTGGGTGCTTACAACATGCCAGGCAGTGTTCTAGACACCAGATACAGAACAGATGACGGATGGGCTTGCTGATTACAGATAGTGACAAGTAAAGGGCAGCACGCTCCTCTCATTAAACTCAGCACCTAGAGCAGCTCGAATCAGAATTTCTATGAAGATGGGAAAGACCTCTTCAGCCCTGCCCAATGGTAGGAAGACACTGGCCACAAAGAGTTATCAGGCACTATAAACAAGGATTCGAAGTTTTCATTTTAGTTGTAATTAATTTTAACAGCCAGTCATGTCCTTGTTAGTGCAGGTCTAGAGGCAGAAGAAGAAATGGAAATGGGAAATGATAACACAGGCATTATGTCCTACGGGGGGCGCGGGGAGGGGGGGCGGGCAGTGCGCTTAGAGCACCATGTGTTATCAAATGCCTCTCACCCAATTACCAGATGCCCTAATGTTCTCTGGCTCCGAGGACTGAAAGAACAAGGTCAGGTACAAGGCATTGTGCTTGGTCTGGAATTTTTATAGCCCATGATCAGTTGGAAGAGGTATGCAGCCCTGCCAGGCCCCAGGGACCGTGGTTCGGGAACACACTCCTGCCCTCAAAGCCTGCCCACAGCTGCCAGAGAGATCTCTTTCAGCTCCGCCGCTCCGCGGATGGTCAGTCATTCTGTCCTTGGCTAGAACGTCCCACTGGGCCCAAGACACGGCATGGATTTTATGAGATTTCTCCGCTTCAAGCCTAAGTACGAATACAAGCCTCCTAAATTCCACCGGAAAATTGGTGGCTAATCCAAACATTTCATAAAATTAGAACTCATTGTGGGGCTGAAAGGAATTCAGGCTGTGCCGCCACCAGAGAAATGGAAGATATTTGTTATAATTTTTTCCTTCATGAGCTGTTTTAAGAAGCAAGTGCCCTTTCTGCTTGAAATAAAGCAAGCATGCAGGCGGGGGTGGGGGTGGGGAAGAAGGGGAGAGTTTTTGTTTTTGTTTTGTTTTCTCTGTGGTTTGCCAAAAGCACCACCAGATGACAAATGGGGGGAATCCTGCAGCCCTCCCTCGCCCCGCAGCTTGCGGAGATAATAAACCTTCCTTCCCAGTCCCGGCTGCATCTCGCTTTTGAAAGACGGTGTTTTTCCTGGAAAAAGGGGGACTTTTGCTCCTTCCTTTTCTTCTTGGGCTTTAGCCCCAGAACGTTCACATCCAGAGATTTCGTGAGCGAGAGGGACTTCCGAATCACTCCGCCAGGCATGCGTGCATATGGCTCGCCAACACGGCTTCACCAGACACTGGACTAGGCACTTGGCATACATCGGCAAGTGAAAGCAATAAAAACCCCTGCCCAGGGGCAGCGTGCATTCTAGTGCGAGAAGACGAGCAAGGGAGGACTCAGTGACCGCTGCATCGGAGTCATGCGGGGACAGGACCTGAAGACTCGCCAAGTACAGACTCTGGAAGAGGCGGGAAAGGGGGCCCTGGGAGAGCAGAAACCCCGTCGTCTGACCGTCAGTCACTCTCCCCTTTCACTCAGAGCAGAGCAACGTCTGACACACAGCTGGCCCTCAACAAATATTTGTTGAGTGAATAATGAAGCCTGACACCGAAATCAGTCCCAGAACTCTCGTCTCACAGATGAGTTAGGCGACACTATAAAAGGGATGGATGTTGCCCCAGCTCGTGCAGCTCAAGTTGTGGCCATGAGGGGACTGACCCCAAGTCTCCGGACACCACCCCCTGACTCAAGATGCCCCACAGCCACTCGGCAAGTATTGACGGCGTTCTTACTGTGGGCCAGGCCCTGAAGTAGGCACTGGGAGGACGTAAATGAGTAAGACACAGAATAATTGAGACTAGACAACTTCCCTGAGCCTTAAGTCTGGGTTCAATGGGTACCTACCAACCAGCGTGCAAGTAAAAAGCCAAGAAGGAGGGTTGCCTAAGCTTCCAAGGTCCCAGACCCATGAAAGGCTAAAGGAACCCAGTGGTTATGACCACGACCCTGACATCAGATAGCCCAGCCCCAAAATCCCAGCTCTGAGACTTTGGGCAAGTCACCTGAGCTTTCTACAACATCTCTTCCTCATGTTCAAAATGAACAGCCTAATGATACCGGAGAGAAGGAGAGAAGGCCTGTCGAGTACTCAGAACAGCACCTGGCATCCACTGGTCACTCAATTAAGGTTTCCTGCTGCTAACACTGTTAGGGAAAGGACCCTCCCTCCGCTCTGGATGACACACTCAAGCAGATGCACAGGACTCAGGGGAGATTTCCACTTAATTCCTCTCCTCTCCAGGATTTCTGTTCCCAGCTGCTTGCATACCCATTGCACACCGACCGGTTCCCTCCCTGAACATCCCATTTGATTCTTCCTGGGAAACAGATACCATTTGACCATGAGGAAGACACAAGGTAGGGTTCTCCCTAGAGTGAGCACATCCCTGCCCTGCCTTTCCGTCCAGACACATTCACATGCTGGGCTTGGAGCTCACCCGCCCGATCAATGGAAGGCTAGACCGTTCCCTCCCACCACTTCTGCTAGGTGAAGGAAAAGTTCACATTCAGCTCTACCAAGAACCATTATTACAAGGTAATTCCTTGGCGTCTAGGACCACTGAAAGTTTCTCTAAGTTTTTTGGCATCTTTTTTAATTGACTCTGAGAAAGTCAAGGGTGCATGAGGGATGTACTTGAGGCCAAGGGATGAAATTCCAACCGACTAAAGCAACACACACACACACACACACATACACACACACCCCCCAGGGAATCAGTCTCCTTAAATAGACCATCTAAGACGGGTAACTGTAGGCCACAAAAATTGGGATCTGAAATAACCAGGGGGAGCTGCAAGTTCTAGAGCCAGGAGGTGGTTGGGCCCCCTTGGGGCAGAGGTTGTATCTTGCTCTTTTCATCTCCCCGGTGCCCAGCACAGTGCCTGACACACACGTTCATCAACTATCTGAATACATATTTAAATGCCATGTGGGAGGGGCACAAGGAACACCTGCCACAGGGGGAAAATGATAGCAGATGTTTCCATTCCCTCTTGGGAAGCTGTCTAGGCTCATAGCTGAGAGCTGAGACAGACATGAGTTAAATTCCTACCATCATCCCCAGGTGACGAAGAGTGGGGCCCTGGGCCTCAGTGCCCTCCACGGTTGGTGGGAATAGCTGTGGCATCTCTCCCAGAATGGCTCTAAGGACGACAAAGACGTCAGCGAGGTGAGCAGGTGACGCACTTACACCGAGGCCTGGCAAAAATGAAGTGCTCCCTAAAGACTAGTTTGATCAATTGATCAATTGTCTTCCTCTTTAAGGATAAAATAGTAGCAAACCCATGAGTCAGTCTTCCTTTTAAACGAAGCTGCCAAAAACATCTCTTGCCCTGGGAAGAGACCCTCCTTCGTCTTTTCCTCAACCCTGGAGTCTCCCCTCCAGGATGAAGGAGCTGAGCCGCACCCCCTCCCCCGCCCCCCATGATGCCAAAGGCCCCCATCACTGCTAGAGCCACGGGGGGCGGGGGGGAATGTTGTCTTCAGGGAGAGCCAAAGGCACAACCAAAAGCAGAGACAGCCATGGGCTCTGGCCTCACAGGGACCCATGGAAAGCTCTAGAAACACTAGGTATCTTTGGAATAAGCAAAGATTCCCTCCAAGCAACCCCAAAGAACATGAGCTAGCCCACCTCCAAACCTCAGATGATCACAGCTAGCACTTGTCAAGGACTGGCTGCGTGCCAGACATGGCTCTGGGCACCGTCCCTGAATCCATGGGACCACCTAGGGGACATGTACTACTCTCACCATCCCACTTCACACATGAGAAAATGGACAGGCCCTTGGAAGGGGAAAGTCATCTCTCTCACGAAGAATTTAGCGCAGAACCCACCTCACAGACGTGCTTTAAAAAGCACCGCCTGCCTTGAGCTGAAGGGCATCCGACGGGACCAGGAGCCAGGGAGTAAGACGGCCTCCCCAGGGTGGGCCGACACTCCACATGGGGAGACTCTCCTTACACTTGTCAAAGCCTGCACCAGACAACCTGAAAAGAGTTTTGAGAAATAAAGATACTTCCCTTCCCCCGCAACACGCGTCCTTCTGCCAAAAACCAGGCAACAGGAAATGAAATCTACATTTCACCCGTTTCATTCATGAATCCCAGGATTCTCTTCCTGTGAGCCTGGAGACCAGTCTGTCTCGGCCCCTCGATTTACAGGTGAGGAAAGGGGGTTCAACACCGGGGTACCTACAACACGTGATGTCAGTCGACGGGATGTCCTGCTTTTCCCAAGAGGGTTCCTTCTAAGAGTAACACTTAAAGAGCATTTGCTGTGGACCACACACGTTTCTAAGCCCTTGACACCCAGTGCACGTATCCTCACAGCCACTCCCATTTCACAGATGAAGAAACTGAGTCAGGCGGACCATCTTAAGGTTACCCAGGAGGCTCAGGCAGGCTCTCAAACCCAGGCAGCCTGGCTCAGAGGCCACACTCAGCGCCCACCCTCACGCTCCCTTTCAGATCCACAGGTGGGATCATCCATTTCCCGTCCACCTCTGTCCTGTAGAAGACACGAGAGCATCCCTGCAAACCATACCCGAGCGGAGCCCAATTCCTGATGAAATGACAGGAGCCAACAAGGACTCCCAAACCCACAGCAATCCTCTGTCTTTGTGGCTTTGGAACCACAGCAATAGGAGGCTTGAGGCAAGCAGAGGTGTTGGGAAGGGGACAACAGGGGAGGGGATGAGGCCCTCGGGACATACCAAGACAAACAAGCAACTCCCTTTATTTCCCTGGGAAGTTGTCCTCAGGCCCTGAGCCACTTGACTGTCCCTCCCCTCCCCTCCCAGGGACAGGGGACCCTACCACAGCTGCTCCCAGCACCTCCACCCAGAAACCTCTTGCTGTCTCAGGATCGCTCACGAAAGTAAGCGACATGGAATTGTTTTCTCGAGTTTAAAAGGCAAATCATGATGGTGTTTTTTCCAGACATACATTAACTCTGAACTCCAGCCGGTTTACAATTCTTAAAGTACTTGATTTACAACCCAGGGAGAAAATGTTTTGAAAATCTTTGCAGACGTACTTTGCATCTAAAGCCTGCCTACTCCTACAGAGCTGATCACCAGGGCTTCTCAGATGGGGGGCTGGGTTCTCCAGGGAAGATATGAAAGTGTGGGAGCAGCTGCCCAGGGTAGGAAACAGGCTCCCTCCCCCTCTCTGGCAGGGGTGCAGAGCTGCAGCTCCCAATGCTGGGCTCTTAGGGCACCTGGGTGGCTCAGTCGGTTAAGCATCCAACTCCCGTCTCAGTTTTGCCTCAGGTCATGATCTGGAGATGGTGGAATTGAGCCCTGCATCAGGCTCTGTGCTCAGCATGGAGTCTGCTTCAGATTCTCTCTCTCCTTCTCCCTCCTGCTCATGCTCTCTCTCTCTCTCAAATAAATAAATACAATCTTTAAAACAAACAATGCTGGGCTCTCCACACTTGTCCACACAGCGCTGAGAGGGGCGGTGAGCCAGAAAGGGAAGAGGGTGTGGACTCAAGGGGCCTTCTTTTCCTGCTGCCTCCATGGTCACAGAGCTCCCCTTCTCAGGCTTGGTCCTGCACTTCTCATTCATTCATTCATTCATTCATACTTACTGAGCACCTACTACAGGCAGGGCACCGGGCCACAGGCCAGAAAGCGGTGAAGAGTAAGACAGCACCCCTTCTGCCCTTCTAACGTGGGAGGAAGGGGAGGGGATCCACACACCAATCATCAAAGCCGCGTAGTTCACGTGTTCTGAAGGAAACGGACAAAGGGCCAAGATAGAGGAATGAAGAAGTGGGAGTTTGGACCCTGGTCGGAGCCTTGAAGGACGTGGCAAATTCCGAGTTTAGTCCCCACACAACCCATGGCAGGGTTTCAAGCAGACAGACTCATGTTCTAGGATAAAAGACCACCAGGTAGGTGCTACTGGTACTTCTCACCAAAATAAATAATAACACCAACCCCGGTTTTCAAAAGCCTGTGAGGCAACCAGCCTCTGTATCGGAAGCTTCCAAATCCTATTTCTCGTGGTAGTTCCACTTGGTAGGACGCTGGGAGGGAGCTGCACTTTCTAGGTGAGAAAACAGAAGCTCAGAGAAAACGTGTAGCTTGCTCAGAACCATCTAGCCACCGAGTAGCAGGGATGAATTTGAACCCAAGTCCATCTGGTCCTACAACCATGAGTTCTTCCCCTGCACCTCATTTCGATACTACCTTGCATTGTTCCAAGATTATTCCAGATGTATGACTCACATGCCCCAACTCAAGTCTCCGTATCTCAGTACAGGACTTGGTCATGTTCTCTGAAATGGCCAACAGTCCTGAGCACATAGGAAACACTTATTCCATACATCTGGTTGACCACTGGATTAGAAGGAAAATGTACGCCAACCCTCTACATATGTTGGGTGTTTATTGTGTGTTTTTAGTATGTTGTGTCTGAACGTTACTACTCAGCCACAGAGCAGGGATAAGTGGTGGCTAATGAAAAGAATGATGAAGGCCACTAGCAGCACTAGTTGACCATGGGACACAGGACACTGCCTTCCACTTCTGACACAAAATGAGCATGAGAGTTCTGGGGACCCACAGACTGGAATCTTGAAGGCCTGACTGGTACCGGCTTCCATTCCCATCCCCACTCCCCACCCACTCCCCTGAGCCCCGCCTTGGTTTTTTTGTTTGTCTTTTTTTTTTAATAACAGCTTTATTGTGATCTAATTTACATATCACAAAATCCACCCATGCAAAATGTACAATTCGGGGACTTTCGGTATATTCACGGAGCCGTGTAACCGTCACCACCATCAATTTTAGAGCATTTCCATCTCTCCGAAAGAAACCCCACCCCGATTAGTAGCCACTCCCCATTTCCTCCCAACCCACTCAAGCCCTAAGCAACCACTCATCTGCGTTCTGTCTCTCCAGCTTTGCCGAATGTGGACGTTTCACAGAAATGGGAGCATACGATATGTGATCTCCTGTGACTGGCTTCATTCCCCTAGTGTCACGTTTTCTAGATTCACTCGTGTTGTAGCGTGTCCGTCGCACCTTGTTCCTTTTGACTGCGGAACAATAATCCCGAAATAGTCCCTAAATAAAATTATGGAAAGGATCATATGCCACATTCCATAAATAAACTGAGCATGCCACATTTTCTTTATCCGTTCATCAGCTGATGGACATCGGGGTTGCTCCTACAGAGGGCTCTTAGGAGGAACGCCACTAGGAACATCTGTGTTCCCGTCTCGGTGTGGACGTGTGTTTGCATTTCTCCTGGGCAGGCCTAGGAGGGGAACCGCCCATCCCCATCTTAAAAGGCAGTTACAAGTTTACCGAAGAGCCCCGCCGTGAAGTCAACATCTGCCTGCTCCTGGGCCGTTTCCAGAGAATTTTATCAATACGGCCAGACTCCACTCACGGGTGGGTCATCTGGCCGAGCCCCTCCTCTTCTGGGGCCTGGGATTCTCTCATTCCTGCGCTGTACAGTGTCGTCT
Source organism: Meles meles (assembly GCF_922984935.1). NCBI lineage: Eukaryota > Metazoa > Chordata > Mammalia > Carnivora > Mustelidae > Meles > Meles meles. Next base: position 15,982,869 of record NC_060072.1, on the reverse strand, counting down.
GGGCCAGCGCAATGATAAATGCGTTCTGCCTTAAAACAGATACTTCACAAATCATAACTTACAGATGCTCCGGGACTTTCATGTGGGAAACACAAATGAGACTTAGGCCGTCTGACTCCAGAGCCACTGAGGACAGGAAGCCATGGCCAGGAAGCCGACAGGCCCTGGACGGACATTGCTCTCCCTCACTAGTGCACGAGCACATGTAACAGATGGGGAATCCGTGCTCGGAACGGTCCGCCTGGCTTTGCAGACTTTGCCATGTAAGCCGCCATCCATCCCCAGCCCTCGTTTTCCAATCCCAGCCAATCAGACAGCTCCTTGGGGTCAGAGAGCTGACCCCATTCACATCAGTGTCCATCCCACAAGCCTTTGTTGAGGACCTACTATGTGCTAGGCATGCTGCTAGGTGCGACAGGAGGTTTGAGACAGCAAGGCAGGGGTTACCACCCGACGAGACACTGGCCTCAAGCCTCACCTGCTGCTGCTTCCCAGGAGGAAGTGAGATGTCCTGCGCGCTGTGGGTGCATTTCTATGTGCAGGCAGGGAAGTGCACCAGCTGACCTCTCCAGGCCTGCTAGGGATTCCAGAATCTGAGGCTACTCAAGGAACAAAGAACCCAGTGTGTGTCCAAGTGGAGAGCTCCCTGACTTGATTCATTAAAACAGACTCATGGCCCAAGAAGCAGACAGCTCGCCAGAAGCAGACATATAACTGCGGTTCCGATCCTTATCTTCTCATACCTCAACTCTTGTGAAAACCTCCAGGCTCCCCTCCCTGCTCCAAGCCAGCACACCAGACTGCTGGACTCAGAGTCCCGTGGAGACCAGAACCCAGCTCAGCCCACCTAGAGGAAAAGATATGGTCCAGGTCTCTGCATTCACACTGCCCGGGTCCAACCCCCAGCCCCTGCTGCTGCGTGTGACCTTTGTAGTCTGTGACTCAGTTTCTTCATCTGGAAAATGGGATAATAACAGGCGCATTATGAGAATTAAATCAGTGAACAGGTACCTGGCCCATGTTATAAGCACTCAGAAAGCATTAGCTGCTATTACTATTACTAAATATTATTATTACAACCCCATCCTATCTTGTCAATCTTGTCTCCCACTGCATCCCAGCACAAACCCTCCATTCCAAAGCAATCTGACCTGCTCACCCTACACTCCCCCTTTGCCTGAAATGCCCCGTATCTCGATCTTCTGAAACCCAAATCAAGGATCATCTTCGACATCAACTGTCTTCCCTAATCCTGCAGAATGTCACAGCCCCTTCTCTATATCCCTTTCCTGAATACTGCACAGAAACCGCCCCCCCCCCAGGAGAAGACTCACCCCACGGCTAGTCTTCCGACACCATGAGCAGGGCACCATGCCCAAATCCAGAGGTCATCCGTTGTGCAACATAAGATAAGGAAGGTTCTCCATTTCTCTAGCAGCAGTGGGTTTTGAAACAGATCACCTGACCCCCCAGCTGTATGACCCCAAGCAAGTTACTTAACTTCCCTATGCATCCTTTTGCCCATCTGTTAAATGGGTCTAACTTGAGCGCACACCTCTCAGGGTTGTTTTGAGTGTTAAATGAGAGAAGATGGCTGGAAAGCGGTTAGCCCAGCATGACACACACCAAGCTTTCAACAATGTCAGCTGGTAGTAATCACAGCACCCGTGGCTACACGGGGAGGGAGTGTTCCTGTCCAGAATGGAACTCGATTGAACAAACTAAGCTTCACTGAGGGGCATTCCAACTGGAAAATCACCTGACACAACCCAGTCCCATACAGCAGAGGCACTCAGACCTCGTAACTGCTTGGAGCTTAGATGATGGGTAGTTCCGCGGGCCTCGGTCACACCTGGGTCCCAGCACTTTAACATGGAAAGCAGCATTCGGGAGACGGTAATAAATCTCGCAACTACACAGAACTAGTTCAATATCTGTGAGTACGTTTCTCTTGGCTACTAGACTACGAGCCCCTTAAGAGTGAGCATCACGTCCTGCTCTAGTAAAGATTTATTAAAAGAGTGATGAAAAAATATCAAACCGAGAATCAGGTTGCTTGGATCCAGCTCGGTCACTTAGCAGCTGTGCAACCCCAGAGAAGTCCCTTAATGCTTCCATGCTTTATTTTCCCCATCTCCAGGATGAGGAATTTGGCCCATGTGTTGGCCAACGAGCCTTACTCCCTGAAACTGGGTTTGGGCCTTCGTTGCATCATGGCACCTGGGCCACCACAGATGACAGCCATCTGGCCCAGCAGGCCAGCTTACCATATGACAGCACCCCTCATTTGCAGTTTTCTAACACCGACAAGGAGTAACTTTGGGCCAATACTTCAAACACCTATTTTTGGTCAACTCAGTTCCTTTGCTGAGTAAGGACCCCCCATCACCCATGCTAGAGTTCTGGGACACCCAGGGACACCAACGGCAAATGGGGGCATACTCTGCCCACTGGGCCTGCCACTCCCATGCCAGTCCCCTCCCAGAGACCTCGCCTCCTGCCCACCCCACAAAGCGTACTGCTCCCAAGAGACAACCTGGTGCAGAGAGAAAGTTGAACTTGGCCCTTGGTGGGAAGGCGATCACATGACACCTCTCCTCAAAATGGTGTTTGTTTTTGGGTTTGGGTGTTTTGGCAATAGTTTGCGCAGCCTGAAGGTCCAGGCAGTTTGGCTCAAAGAAAATGCATGCCGTGTTATGCCACAGGGGCTCCACTCAACAGCCCTGCCCAGAACTGTAGCAAAACAAAAGTTGTGCAAGAAACAAAGCCCAAATTCAAGGCTTTAGAAATGCATTCAGATCCTATCAGAAGCTGGCTGATGGTCTTGGCTTCTTATGCGCGCACTTTTCTGTGAATCTCACCTTCCCTAATTAATCTGAAAAGTGGATTCTTCCCTCTACTGCTCTCTGAGTGATGATAGCACACTGGTTTGTCTGAGCTTCCAGGTCTCTCTGGTGGTCTTAAAATCTAAGGGAAAGTCCACGGAAGGAACTAAACTGGCTAATTTCACCTTTTGAGGCTTTCCATAGATTATTTGACTCAGTTATTACACAAGTCCACGAATGTGGTACTATTGGTAACCCATTTTACAGATGAAGAAGCTGAGGTTTGAAAAAGTTACAGAGCTCGCACAAGCTCACGAAGCTACCAGAAAGTTGGGATCCGACTGTCCACCAGGGCTCTTGGCCCTTCTGCAAGAGTGCGTCCCTGTGTGGTGTGTTAATCTCTAGAACAAGCCACTTGGAGTCCTTGTGTCATGGACACCCTCCGGCCGTGGCCACAAACCACATCTGGGAATTCAGAAGGGAGCGTGCCTGGACGAGGCCAGGCCGAGGGCCACTCCAAGCTCCCGGTCCTGCAGCCCTCTGCAGAAGTGGCTTTCCCAGAACACAGACGATATGCTGCATGGTGCTCTGTTTGATTCAGAAGGCCCTTCCAGATGTGCAATTAAAAGCCACAACATTTTCGTTTTTAAACACTTCTCTGTCTCTGAGCTGCTTTCAGTAGGAGTGCTGATCCCACAGTGTCTCATGCCCGGGACGTCAGCCACCCGCGCTGGCAACGAGGCTTAAAGCCTCTGTCCTCTTGAGAGGTGCCATAAAAGACAGGGGTACGAATGACATGAAAACATCACTTCGGAATTCTACCCGAAGCCCGAACAGGCAGACCTGAGACAGCCCTATCTCAAATCTCTTCCACCGCACCCCAAAAGCAAGTTGTAGCTATTCAGTCCGTCCCTAGAACCAGAAGCAAACTCCAAGTTCATACTTCAGGTGAGAATGTCTTGCTGCTCTTGACAGACTCTGAGTCACCAAGCACTGTCCAGGCGACAACGACTTGCCAACCTATTTTTTTGTGTGTTTGTTTTATTTTCTGTTCAGCCAGGCACAGGGAATTTTCCACCTGACAATTCCTTTTTCTCACTTAAGTTCTTACGCCATCTGTGAGCACTGTGCTCTGCAGGGGGAGGACTCAAGGCCAAGGAGGACTTCCCATCCCCAAACCTCAGCTTTCCCATCTGGTTAATGCCTTTCACCAGACGATTCTGCTAACGTTCTCAGTTTATCTGTCGAATAGAAAGCAGTTTGAGGACTGCTAGTTTCTGAGCCTGGATCTGCTACCATATTCAAAATCTTTATGTAATGTTTGAGTAAAACAAGAGATTTAGCTGAAATTAATAGCACAATGGGAACCGACCAGGGCTGGACAATAACGGAGCAGGACTTCAATCTCCAGACGGAGAAACGAGCCTCTCCCGTTCTCAGGGCGCCCCCTAGTGGCCATTCGACTAAATCCCGCCGGAATGTTCGGAGTTTCTGCAAATAAAGGGAAAGACACCCACCAAAAGAGAAAGGCAGGCTCCTGGCTACTGATGCAATCCCTTCCACTCTAACCTCGTCTGTGGATCAGACCGCGAGCTGAAGGCCCGACAGGAAGCCTCAGTGAAGCTCACAAAGGAGTTGGCCCTAAGACAAGATTTCACTCTTTCAAACAGTTGACGGCAGGTCCCCAGCATTCAGGCTTCCGTGTCCCCTGGCAGATCCCAGACACACCCTTACCACTCAGCCCCTCTTGAGCTCACATCCTCAACCTGCAGCCCCGACCGGGTCTGGTTTTCATTATTCCGCGTTCCAACTTCCCAGCGCGATTCTTCAACAGCTATTAAGACAACCCGAGCAAGGAGCCAGGCTTAGTCCTTGCTTATTCAACATCCAGCCTGGGGAATATCACCTCAGAAGAAAAGCATGAATGAAGTGCACGTTTCTCAGTCTGTTCTTCCGCAGACCTGAAAGTGTGTTCCTCAGAGAACATCTCTACAATCATCTCCCCCTTTAACATGTTCAACCTCTGAGGGGGAAATGGCACCTGCCCAGAGTGAATTCTTCACTACTTGCTGGCTATCGGATTTGTTTATTGGAGACAGCTTTAAAAATACAATGTACAATGTCTCAAGTTTCCAATTAACCTCTTGCAGACATTTTTTTAAGCTATAGAATACATTTGGATCAACCCAAACAATGGAGCTTAGATGAGGGAGTTATCCAGCGACCCAGAAGTTTGCTTCTGGTTTGAGAATTCGGGGGCAAAACCTTCTGATTAGGGCCCCATTTTCTCCACAGAACGGTCCCTGTACAGACTGAAAAGAAAAATAGCAACATCAACCCACCTACCACTTCATTCAACAGTTCATTTTGCTTTTACCCCGGGGTCATTCGTTAAGTTTATAAGCAACCCTGGGCCCCAAAACACGCCCCCCAAAAGTGCACACAAGGCGTACCATAATTAGTTCCTGACTTGGGCCCTAAATCGATTAAAATACATCTGATATGCTTCAAATCCAAGAAGCATGTTAATTTTCTGCCACACACCACACAAAAATCTTTCTGCAACAGTCAGTCACTTTGAACCCAACCCTCTGGCCACAAGCAGTGTGCATTTCAAGGGCCTGTTCCACAGAAAGGAAAAGGACAGCGCGCCAAGTTAGGGAGGAGGCAGAGACCCCAAGGTACTCCAGTGGCTTCCAAATAGGGCTGGGACCCTGGCAGGGATTCAGCTGTCACAAAGAGTGGGGGGGCTGGCCCAGTCCCCTAAAGCAATTCAGCAGCCCTCCAACCAGGACCTGAAATGCAGTGGGGTCTGCTGCAATTTGGCATCTGTGCGGCTACCCATGCCCTGGGCATTTCAGTCCCCCGAACTGTCACCACCGCCAGGCGCGCAGCAGCCTTCACTTTTGCTCCCTAACCCTCTCTCTTAAAAAACAGGCAGGAGTTCACCCTCCCTTGCAGCTCACAGCAGCACCCTGGTGATGGAGAATAGGAGTGGGAGAGTGGGGGGTCGCCCTCACGTACAGGACACGGGACTCCGGGGACCTGCTCCCCGATGAGGATGTGGTTCTGTTCGGAGTTAGAGCAGTAAGGCATTCCAGGGCTTGGTCTGAATGCGTGCCCGGGAGAGAGACCTCCATGGTCCCAACCCTGCAAAGTGTTTGCAAATCATAAACACTACTTTGCTGCTGGGAGAAAAACCCCCAAAATATGCGCAGACAGGATGTAACAAGTGTTTCAAGAGAGAAACACGCCTGAGTCACGGGGAGCTGGGGAGAGAGTGAGGAGTCTGTCTGGGGGTTCCCGGGAAGCCCCTCTCGGACAAGAGTCTCAGTGTTCCAGCGCCCCCTCCCCCGGCCCGGGCGCCCTCGGTCCGCAGCCACGTCTGGCCCTCGCTCCAGGGAGGGGGTGAGGGTTCCCCACTCACCACTCGGCCCGAAAACCTCTCGGTGGCCCTCTTGACTTTGCCGTAGGTGCCTTTGCCCAGGGTCTCCTGCAGCTCGTAGCGGTGCTTCAAGTTGTGCTTGTGGTGATGCCGCTTCACCCCGTGCGGTTTCCTGGGCTCCGGGGCCGCCGCCGCCGCCGCGGGGGCTGCAGTCGCCCTCGCCACCACCTCCGGGGGAGAGCCCGGAGCCCCCGGCCGCAAGTCGGGGCCGTCCACGGCCGCGGGAGCAGCGGCCCCCTCCATGTCGGAAAGCAGAGCGAGCCGGGCTGGAGAGGGCTGGACCGGGCACAGCGTTCGCGGTGTGGGGGTCCCCGCCGAGGAAGCCGGGGCGCACTCAAGGTCGCCCCCGCAGCATCGGAGAGGCTGCCCGATCCCGCTCGGGCTGCGGCTCGGTCACTGGCGGCGGCGCGGACTGCACATCTGGCGCCCCCGGCGCGCACGGTCCGCGCACCGCCCCCCGGCCGCGGCGAGCTGCGGAGCGTCGGGCGAGGTGGCGGCGGTGGCAGGGGAGGCGGCGGTGTTTGCAGGAGGGAGGGGAGAGCGGTGGCTCCGAGCGCGAGCGGGGGAGTGTTATGTGGGGCGCCGCGCCCCCCGACCCCTCCCCGGGAGGACGGGCAGACTGGACGGGGGCGGAGGCGGCGCGCGCTCGGCCGGCCCCCGGGGGAGGGGAGCTAGGGGCGGCGTGGCCGGGGCTTCCCCACCTCCCCGCCGCCACCCGGGGCCGGGGCCACCCGAGCTGGGAGGGGGATGGGTGCGTGTCGCGACTCGCCCTTTGTGCCTCGCGGGGTAGGCCGCAGCGGCGGCCAGGGGGCTTTGTCCTCGCTGGGCTGGGACCCGGACTGGAGGCTTCCAAGTCCGGGCGCCCCCTCCCCGGGCTCGCTCGCCGCAGCTACCGCGGGCCCGCCGCCGCGGTCTCCTGCTCCGGCCGCTCGGCCTCCCCGCCTGCTGGCGCCCGGGCGGCGGCGGCGGCGGCGGTGGCGGCGGCGGCTGCTGGCCGAGCCCCGGGGCGGGAGAAGCGGGAGCGCTCCGAGCCAGAGGCCGCCGGGGCTCGCTCGCGATCCGGCCGGGGGCGCCCAGGGCCCGGGCGCCCCTTCATTTTGTTTTAGGTGTCGCCGCGACCGCCAGGCCGGAGACGGAGGAGAGGCTGGGGGAGGGGAGCAGGGCGGGTGTTGGGTTACAGGCGGTGAGTCACGGCCCCTCCGCCGCAGTGCGCACCCCTCCCGCCCAGCCGCGGCTGGCACCCGGTCTCCGAGGCCCCCTCCTCGGGCCGGGACCGCTGTGCTCCGCGGAGGACTCCAAGAGGGGCGCCTCGACCTCGGCCCCGCTCCCTCGCCGAGGAAAGGCTGAGGCGGGGAAGAAGGGAGGCCGGGAGCTGAACCTGGGGCCCGCCGCCGGCCCGCCGGCCGCCGACAATCAGCCAGGACCGGCCGCCTTGGAGAGGAGGACAGAGTTGGGGGCGTGGAAGATGTGGGGCTCTAGGGGCGCCGGGACGGAGCCGGGCGCCCACCCTGTCCTCGACTGCTGCCTTCGGAGGCGGGAGGTGGGCGAAGCGGGGACCTCAGAGGGAGCAGGGCGGGGAGCCTTCTGAGCGAGAGGCGACTTGCAGGCCTCTTGGCCCCCTTGGGCCTTGGGAGTTTTCCTTGAACTGAAAGGACCAGATCTTGAAGTTGGTAACGGCGCTTGTACCCCACAAATTGAGGCTCAGGCAGGAAGGACTTCAGACATCCATGAAGCTGCCCCCCCACCCCAACCCACCAACACACACACACCTTTTCCTCAGAAGCTCCAAGGCCAGAGAAGAGGCTTTAGGGAATTTTTTTTATAATGGTGCAATAGACTGGGATAGGGAGAGTGAGGTAGGAAGACTGTCTGCCTGGTTGGTCTTTACTTTTTCACCAGGGTGCCCCTCTCGACCTTCCTCTGCAACTCTCTGGTCCATCCCTTCTGCATTCCTGCTGTCTTCACTCCTGTCTCTGGCTTATCACCTTACTCTGGACTCCTGCAACAGCCTGTCCTGCCCTTGGGCTCCCTCCCTGCTGCAAGAGAAGCGGCCTAAAATGCTCCATCATCATATCCCCCATACCTGTGCGTCGTCTGCCCCACTCCAGTCCTTATCTGTCCTTATCTGTCCAAGCTTCTCTCCTGGGGATGCTGACATTAACCCCTCTCAGCCCCTTCCTGCCTTCCCCAAGAGCACACTGGTTATTGCATGATACAAAGACAAAGGCCATGTCTGTTCCTTACTACACTGTTCTCCACAATTGCAGGGCCTCCCTGACCCCATTCTGAAAGCGTATTGTTTTTTCTATAAAGTCTGTAGACATTGTGCATCCACACTGTGTGGGCATTGTACGACGTTGTGTGTGTAAATTAAAGAGTCGAGGTGAGCAAAGTGTGCATGATGCTGGCTCCCCGGTGGGTAAGCTGTGTGACCTTGGTCAAAGGACTCAACCTCTCAGAGCTTCTGTTTCTTATCCTTAATATATGGATTAGCAGAACTGTTTTACAGGTAAACAGACTGTGTCTGTAGTGGGAATTGAAACTCTTCACCAAATATTTCCTGGTTCTTTCCCTCCTGAGAGATGTGGTAGGAATCCACTACCCTATATGACTCACTTAGGCCAGTAGAATGAGAGCAGAAGTGCTATGCATTGCTTTCAGGTAGAAACTGTTAAGGGCCAATGGGCAATCCCAAAAATTCAATCTTGGCACTCTTACGTTCTCAGCCATGGAAGTGCAATGGCAGAGCCTTCCCGGGCCAGTGTGGGGCTCTGCAAAGACTGCCGAGCAGGCCTAGCTAGCCTGCATTAGAAAAGTAGTGTGAGCAGATTTTAAACTTGGGTTATGTTCAACCAGTGAGATTTGGGGTTTGTTACAGCAGCATAACGTAGCTTATTCTGGCTAACAGCATTGCTCCCAAATGCTTGGGACTTCACTGGTGTTTGTTGAATGAATAGCATCCTGATACGATTACGATATTATATGATTATGATATTATTCTTTTTTTTTTAAAGATTTTATTTATTTGACAGAGATCACAAGTAGGCAGAGAGGAAGGGAAGCAGGCTCCCCACGGGGCTGGATCCCAGGACCCTGAGACCATGACCTGAGCCGAAGGCAGAAGCTTCAACCCACAGAGCCACCCAGGCGCCCCTCGATTATGATATTATTCTGATACTGTTTTATCATAGTATCTGATACTATTTGATAATAGTAAACCCTCCACTGGAAGGTGGCTGTGATAGTCCCTATTTTCAACTAAGTAATTCGCCTGGAATCACAAGGCCGGAATTTAAATCCTACCTGTGCATTTCCAAAGCTCACGCTCTTCTTCTTTCTACACATGCCATGCCATGTCTCCTTAAATGGGAAGGATGTAAACACCCAGTACAATGCCTGGCACACAGTCCTACCCAGGCACTGGGAGTTCCTCTCCAGACTGAATTCCTATAGCATTTATAATCTGAGCCACACTTCAGCACAATGTTATCATGCATTGCGCTCAAGTGTTTTCACGTAGATAACGCATTTCCTCTGACAAGATCCCAGGCTGCTTGATTAAGAGCTTGAGATCTAGAGGCAGACTGCCCGAGTTCAAATCCCTGTTCTGCCAATAGTAATTTACCATCTTGGACCATTCTTTTCACTCTCTATGCCTCCCTTCTCTCATCTTCAAAACGCAGGTGGTATTAAGGGTGCTAACAATAATATGCGTGAGGGCTTGTGTGAGGATTAAGGGATATCATATATGCACTCAATAAATTGTGGCTATTGATATCATACTTGTTTTTGTCATACTTATTCTTCATCTTGCATGGCTGCTACTGGCCTTGAGGCGATTAAAAGCCATTTAATCATATTACTTACTCGATTAGACTCTGATTCCTGGCTTCCTTCTCATTACGGGACAGAGGTAATAACATCCAAAGTTGGAAGCGTGACATCGGCACTGCCCTTCGACTCATATTTACTTAAGGCTCATTACTCGTTCTTTATTACACTTTTCTATTTTCAAAGCAATTTAAAAGAAAGTATGTTTGCTTTCTTGAGGACTATTTGTTCAGAAAACATCACAATACCAGTTATCCTGCCATCGACACTCTGCCAGGACCTTTATATGTGTTGTTTATAATCACCATCATAAAACTGGAAGGTGGATGTTGTCAGCCCCATTTGGCTGCAAAGAATAGGGAGCCTCAAGAGGTTAAGGTGCCTATGACCAGGCGGTAACTGCTCGGGTCAGAATGGGAACCCAAGTCTCTGACTCAGGTTTTGCTCTGACTCCTATTCCAAGCTGCCCAACATCCTAGTTCATATCAATGAATGGCTGTGCTTTGGCTGACACTCATCTTCCATTTCTCTAGATGAGGTTCTAGAAGGCTGCCTAAGATTGTGACTATTGTTTTTTAAGAGAGAGAGCATGTGCACGCATGCATGTGAGTGGTGGGGGAGGGGCAGAGGGAGCAGAGGAGAGAGACTCTTAAGAAGGCTCCATGTCCAGTACAGAGCCCAGTGTGGGGCTCCATCCTATGACCCTGAGATCATGACTTGAGCCGAAACTTAGAGTCAGAAGCTTAACGGATGGAGCCACCTAGATGCCTCAGATCATGTCATTTCTAATGTAAGTATATCGTCTGCTAGACATTTACACTAGGGAACAACCCGAGAAGGTACATATTCTTCCCTGTGGCAGAAGACTGCTAACTAACCACCAGATAGTCACGTTTGTCCTTCCACAGGGTGCTGACAGACAGCTGCTCAGCTGGGGATGCGTCTCCCAGCCTCCTCTGCCTCCAAGCCTGGCCACGTGACTAGTTCTCTCCAATGGAATATGAGCCAAGTGATGTTCACGTCTTTCTAGGCCGGGGTGTTTAAAAAGTGCCTAACCGGAAGCCGAGGACTCCAAGGCACCAGAGGGTTGTGGAGTCACTAGATAAAAGAAGCTTGTTGGGGCGCCTGGGTGGCTCAGTGGGTTAAAGCCTCTACCTTCAGCTCAGGTCATCATCTCAGGGTCCTGGGATCGAGCCCCATATCGGGCTCCCTGCTCACTGGGGAGCCTGCTTCCCTTCCTCCCTCTCTCTCTCTGCCTGCCTCTCTGCCTACTTGTGATCTCTGTCAAATAAATAAATAAAATCTTTAAAAAAAAAAAAAAAGGAAGAAGAAGAAGAAGTTTGTGTCCCTGAATCACCTTGAGGAATAAAGCCACCCTCAGGGCAGGACATTTGACTGGTCCAAGAGTGAGAAATAACCTTCTATTAAGTCCCTGAAATTAGAGGGTTGATTTGTTACAACAGCTAATACTGCCCTAATACATACAGCTTACACTAAGTCTGTATTTACGCAGGAAAAGCAAAATGGAAGACAATCACAACCATCTGAAGAGTTGGAATCAAAGATGCCACGTGTATGTGTTCTGTCTACTTGCTGACTTCAGGAGGAAGCAGATTATTTCAGGCCCGAACTTTTCTTTTAGTTTTTCCTGGATTACATGTGTCAGAGATCAAAACAGAAAGCTGTGTTTATTCCTCTGCTGAGTAGCTAGAGAACTAGCTACAGAACTAGAAACAGAAGGGTAGTTAAGAGCCTAATTTCCAGAATTAAAACCAGCTCTGTCCAAACCCTGGTTCTATCTACCACTGATCTTGGGCAACTTGGTCTTTGTTTCTCCACTGTCTCACCTTTCAGATAGGGACATTAGTAATCCCCCTACTCAAAGGGGTTTTATTGAGGATTGATTGAGTTAACGCAATAAAAAGCACTAAGGTCAGCAGGAGGCAGCAGTGGCACCCCATAAATGTTAGCTGTTAATATGATTTGCCACCTTCCCTATTCTATATTATATTGTATTTAGTGCATGCAAGGATACAAGGGAAGGCCAGGCACAGAATCATGAATGGAATCAGTTGCTATGACAAGGGTTCAACCAAAATAATCCAGACTGAGCGTTCCCTTGCACCCTGTCTCATCTAGTTGGTGACTGCAAGGGCAGAGGACCCCATTGGGAAGGAAGAGCATCAGTCTGGGCATCCACCACAGTACGGGGACAACCAACAGGTCAGGACAGGGTTTCTAGCTCCAACTGTCCCCCAGGGGATGTCAACTTGGGCAGAGATCTTCGCCTCTGTGGAATGACATCACCAGATGAGGTGCCCTCTGATGACCCTCGGGACTGACAATTCTTGATTGCTTTTGGACATGGCAGTTTCACACTCCTTGCACGTGCCCTTTTCTCCCTTCATTGCCCAAGCAAGCAGATGACTTCTAGCAGTTCCATTTGCTTCATGTTCTCTGTCTTAAACATCGTACTGAAAAATAAGATAGCTTTTCCCTGGGGGAATAAAACAGTGGGGAGGCATTGGAGAAAAGAAGCCAAAATGTGATAAATTCCCCATCCACAGGAGAATCACCAGCAAGACTCCAGAGCAGGAAATACCACCTTCCCATCCCTGGAAAGGGCTACTGCCAGGAAATTGAGAGTCAACATGTCCCATGCAGGGACGCACTGGGGTCATTGCAGAGAATAACTCTAATTGGCTACAGTGGAAGAGACTTTGGGTTTCATTGAGGTTAAATGGGGGTAGGGATTTCTAGGCAGGGGTGGGGGGACATAAAGGGCTCATTTCTTTTTTTTTTTTAAGATTTTATTTATTTATTTGACAGAGAGAGATCACAAGTAGGCAGAGAGGCAGGCAGAGAGAGAGAGAGGGAGAAGCAGGTTCCCCGTTGAGCAGAGAGCCCAATGTGGGGCTCGATCCCAGGACCCTGAGATCATGACCTGAGCTGAAGGCAGAGGCTTAACCCACTGAGCCACCCAGGCGCCCCTAAAGGGCTCATTTCTATATGTTGCTCCCCAGAGGGACGAATGCACTTGACCATATTAGCTAAGTGCTTAACGTGGGCCCATCCCAATTTTAGGGACTGGGGATACAGAAGTGAACGAAAAATCAAGTCCCCACCTTCATCAGGTTTACAGATAAACAGTGAGCCATGGACAAATAAATGTATTGCCTGTCAGGTGATGGTAAGGGCTGGTGAGAACAAATCAAGTTAAAAGGGCAGAGCATGTTGAGGGTGGTAAGAAGACGACTTTCTGACAAGGTGACATGTGAGCAGAGGCCCTAAGGAAGCAAGCATGTGTACAGTCTGGGTATCTGAGGGCTAATACGCACATCTCAGGGAGGACCCTCCCCGACATAGAGCCTCATAAGTGCAAAGGTCCTGAGGCAGGAATATCCTTGCCATGTTCATGAAACAGGGATGAATAGTAGGCACTGAGGCCAGAGAATTACCTGAAGACCAGATCCTGTAGGTTCTGTGGAATAATGGCAGAACTCTGGGTTTTATACTGAGGCAGGCAGGAAGCCATTGGTCGATTCTGATTAGAACAGTGACATCCTCACACTCAGATTTGAAAAGTCTCCCTCCAGCCATTGTATTAAAAATAGACTTGGGGAGGGAGGGAAGTGATGGGGGCCCGGGGTTCTGAAAAAGGCTAAGGAGAGGTGCCTCTGGGAACTACAAAGATACCACAGCCTCCTCAGTGCTTCCCCTTGTGCTCACCGTGGTTCATTCCTAAAACACGGATCTATCTGACTTTGTGTCTCCCCTTCCTAAGATTCTGCTGATCGCCTGTGCCCTTGAGGGCAAAGTCCAAACTCAGCCTGAGACTCGCTGGGGAAAGCATCACAGGTAAGCAGAGCACTGTCCTTGGCATCAAAAAGAACTGGATTAGAATCCTGGCCTGAGCGCTCACCAGCTGTGTGATGTGCCCAAGTTGCTGGAGGTCTCTGACTTGTTTGTTCTCTTTCCTCCTTGTTCTGTCCTCTTTTTCTTTCCTCCTGACCTGCGCGTCAGCTCTCCATAAGAGGCTGGGACTCTGTCTGTCTTGTTCCTTGCTGTATATGCAACACCCAGAATAATGCCTAGCACCTAGTAGGCACTCAAGAAATGTGGGTGGAGTCAGCGAATGGGCTAATGTAGGAGACAGCATCTGGCAGAATGGCCCAGCATCGGCGCCTTTGTCTTGCTGATTCCTGCTCTTTGTCCTCTCCCCATGTGGTCTGACCCTAAGGGTACCCTCCTGATTCCTATCCATGCCACCTCCTCCCATCAAGCAATGTGTGTTCTGGGAACACCTCCATTTCATGCTGTTCCATCTTTGCCCACACTGTGCCCAATGCCTGGGATGCCCCCTTTCCTGCCCTCCGGAGAACAAACTGTCACTCATCTCAGAGACCTACCTTAAGACGTCACCTCCCTTTTGATGCGGTGCTAGACAGAACTAAAGACTCAGTTCTCTGTCCCCAGGACACTCAGTCCCCTGGGTGTCTTACAGCACATACCTCATGGTATTACAATGACTCAGTTATGTGTCCAGTTCTGCCCAGCTGCCCCGGAACTCCAGAATGGTCAGCATGAGAACAGCACTGTCTGGCAGAAATATAATGTGAATCCCGTATGGCATTTTTAACTTTTCTAGCAGCCACATTCAAAACAAGTTTTTAAAAAAGGAGAGAGAAATTCATCTTGTTAATGTATTTTATTTAATCAACTATGCCCCAAATATGATCATTTCAATATGTCATCAATAGAAAAACCCATTGACAAGATAGTTTACATTCTTCCTTCTGCATGAAATCTTTGAAATCCATTGCCATATTTTACATTCATAGGAAACCTCAACTCAGGAGCTGCATTTTCAATGGTGAAACTGAAATACACCCTAGTGAAACAATGACATTATATTTTGCAGAAAAATGTTACACAGCTCCAGGGCTTTTAAACTTAAATTTTAGTTAATTGCATAAAATTTTTAGTTCCCCAGTTATAGAGCCTCATTCCTGGTGCCCAATAGCCACATGTGACTAGTGGCTACTGTTTCCAACAGTATAGATCTAGATCTTATTCCTTATTCTAATAGAAGTATAGATGTGGCTTGTAACATATCAACACTGAAAGGACAGATAAATGAATGGATGGATGGACAGATGGAAGGGTTTTACTAACTATACACCCTCCCCAGTTTACTCTCCTATTTCTTATTCTGGAAATGCAGACCCCGTGAAAGAGAGAATGAAATTAAGGGAAAGTTGAATGCATCGAAATCTTCCTTGGTCTCCAATTTTTTTCAATTTGCCCCAGGGGACAAAGTTCAAAGGCATCAAAGTGCTGCTCTCTGATCCATGCAGCTCACTCAACCCTTTGCTTAGGTGTCAAAGCAAAATGGGGTCTTTCCTGACCATCCTGTTTAAAACTGCAGCCCATCCTTTCTTCTTCCATCGCGACACTCAGCCTCCTTACACACCTTTACCGTCTTCCTCTTCGCCGTTGCATTTGCCAGCACGTAATACGTTACACATTCCAGTTCTTTGTTGTGTTTGCCTGGACAAAGCAGGGATTTTTATCTACATGATTCTCTCCTAAATTCCCAGTACCTAGCACATAACAGGTGCCCAATAATTATGCACAGAATGAATACATGGATAGATGAATAATTTTTGAGTTCCAGCTGTTTCATCTGCTAGCTCTATGATCCCATTAAGTAATTAAATAATCAAACCTCAGTTCCCTCGTCTATAAAACAGATGTATAGTAATATTCACCTTACAGAGCCATCTGATATGATCCTACAGGGTTAATGCTTTATCTTCTAGGACGAAGACGATGTCTCTGAAGCATTTAGCACAGTACCTACATTGGCACTGACAAAATGAAGCTGCTCTTCTTCTGTTTAAATAATAACATTAGATTCATTCTCTCAGGCCTGTGCCAACCAGGTAAAGCAATTTCAATGCCCCCAAGTAATTCTGTCCCAAACAAAAAAATGCGGTCAGGAAAAATGGTCTTGGGATCTAGATTTCCTGCACAATTGCCACATTTACCTGTCCTGTTTGTATTTGTTTATTTCTAATGCTGGGATATGGGTCCCTCGGCCCTGCCCTGCCAAGACCCAGGGCCGCTCCGTGTCAGGTCCACAGGCGCTCTGTTTGCTGTCACCAGGGACTTAGGCTCAACAAGCAGGCTCGAGAGGCCGGGCATTCCACGCGAGTCACCAGCCCGCCTGTGACGACAGACGCTCTTGGCCCACCAGCTCGGGGGCAGTCATCCAGGCCTTAGATGGCCCGGGGCTTGGCAGCTGGGCCCAGGCGGCCAGCTGGTGAGGGATCCATCAGCCATCTTCCCGGCAGAGAAGCCACAAACCCCAGATTCCTCTCAAGAGCCTGCTTCTCCTGCTCCCTTTCTGGCCTCATCCTCTGAAATCCTGAATTTAACAGGCATATCTCCAATCTGCCCACCCTTCGTGACTCTCGGCGTCCACCTGTTCGTTCATTCAGCCAGCACGTGGTACTGAAGTGTCCCTGATGATGCCGTCATTGTGTCTGGGCTGGGGATAAAGGGTAATACGGGACGGTCCTCTGCCCTCGGGATACATCCAACACCGGCCACTGATGTGGTGCTTTACAGTTTACAAAACACTCACACCCGCGCAGTCTCTCCTAAATTTCATAATGGTATTTTGCTTGGGATTAAATAATTTTATCTGTCCTCCCCCACCGCCACAATACACACATTTCACTGCATGTACTAAGAGATGGAGGCCCTTCCCTAAGGTCTCACAGTCCACAAATGAGGAGCCAGGACTCACACTCAGGTCTTCTGCTTACACCATAGGGAGTAGCCAAGTGACATCGCATCTCACAAACAGCAGTTCTAGAAAAGTCACAGAAAGGGGTGCCTGGGCCGCCCAGTTGGTTCAGCGTCTGCTTCCAGCCCTGGTCATGATCCCTGGGTCCTGGGATCAAGCCCCACATCAGGCTCCCTGCTCAGTGGAGAGTCCACCTCTCCCTACCCCCCTCCTTCTGCTGCTCCCACCTGCTCATGCTCTCTTTCTCTCTGTCAAATAAATAAATCTTGAAAAAGAAAAAAGTCACAAACAGCTCACTAAAAGACAAAGGCCAATTAATGGTATATTTAATAGCTCCAAAGAGGAATTCCATGTTATGCATGGGGCTGAAAGAGACAGGCTCCTTCCCCCAGCACAACAGAAGGGGACACCGGGAATTTGGATGGATCAGGAGTCTTCCCAGATTTGTCTGTCCTTTGCTCCTCCAAGACAAGTCCCCGGCTCAGGATTCCTGAAACCTCTGACCAAAGAACCCCAACTGCCCAAATTAACATGATATGGACAAATGCTGGAAACCCATGTGTAGGTATGAACTACACCTGCTTCCCCACAACACCATTTCTGGCACCTCTACCTTTATTCCGGAGTCTTCTGGGAGAAACATCCAGGTGCCTTTACAAGGGGAAAAAAAAAAAAAAAAATCTCCCCACAGCACCACCAAGTGGCTGAGTCTCTGCCCATTAAAAACTCCATCCAACAGCGGCTCGCTCCAGTGAGCCAAGGCACAAAATATCTAAGAACCAGAAGCGAGAAAAAGAAATTGGCAAAACCAAAGTAGGGTGGAAAAATTCAGTGGAAATCCAGCAGACAAGGATGCCCTCATGACAGGAAGAAGGCAAGCAGCCAAACCCCTTCATCAAGAAGCAACTGGGCAAAAATTCAGAAATTATGGCTGCAAGTGGCCAACCCTTCCCTTTTTATAGATGGGAAAACTAAGGCGCAGGGAAGTTCGTGCTCTTACAGGGTGACATAAGGGCGATGTTATACTCTGTGCAAAGTTCATTACAGTCTTATTTCATCCCTGTAAGTCTAAGAGAGAGGAATTACCGCTCCCAGTTTCATGGATAAAGATAGAACAGGGGAAAAAAATCAAATAAGAAAAATATTTTATGATATCTGAAAATTATGTGAAATTCAGATTTCAGTGCCATGAATAAAGGGTTTTTGGAACACAGCCCCTCCGTGTATCTATGTCCATCTATGGCTGCTTTCAAGCTATAAGAACAGAAGTGAGCGTCTTGGCAGAGACTATATGACTCAAAAGCTAAAATATTTACTACCCGGCATTTTATAAAAAATTACCAGCTCCTGGGATAAAGACTCAAAGAACTTGAGGAACCCAAGGAGAGGTGTCTGCATGGCTCATTCAGTTAAGTGTCTGCCTTCGGCTCAGGTCATGATCCCAGGATCCTGGGATTGAGTTTTGCATCGGGATCCTTGGTCAGCAGGGAGCCTGCTTCTCCCTCTGCCTGCCTCTTCCCCTGCTCATGCTCTCTCTCCATGCTCTCTCTCTTGCTCTTGCTCTCCCCCCCTCTCAAATAAATAAAATAATAAATAATATATAAATAAATATATAATATTTATATATAATTATATATTATAATATATGATATTATAATTTATTATATAAATATTATATAAATATAATAAATCAATAATGAAAATAAGAAGTAATATGATAGGGAAAAAATGAAATAAGAAACTAGAGGACCAGGTCTATCACTGTATGATCTGCAAAATGGGAGTTAATAAGAAAACTCCCTAAAATTCCTTTCCCCGAAGATGGTGTGCTTCTCAATGTCTCTAATCAATCTGTCCTTGCAAAAGAAAAGTATTAAACAAAATTATGTATTACTTATTCTCAAGCAGCAATAATAATAATAATAATATTTGTTTGGTTTGTTATGTGCATGAGCTAAGACTAGATGCAAAAACTTCCCACAGTGCCAAAGGCTCCACATTTGTGTCCACTGTTGTTTATGAGATTAGAGTCGGTTTAGGGTCCCGATCTTCCAACTCCTGGTCCTCTATACTTTCCACTACGTCACATAGTCTCTCTGGGCCTTGGTTTCCCCTTCTATTAAATGGGCATAATGATACCTTTCGTCATATAGACAGAGTCAAAATTTTTTTAAAAAAAGAGCATGTTTGTGAAAGCCACTCATAAAATACTTTGTATATGGTTGGCCACATCTCCATCTCCTGTTTATAATGAAACAGAATGCCGTGAGTTTTCAGCATCCAGATTAAAGTACTGGAAGCCAAAATGAGAAACCGAGAAAAGGACGGACAAGAAAATCCAGCCTGGCTTCAGCTTGGCCTCATGCGCTTTCCATAAGAGCAGCCACCTCGGTGTGCTTTGGAAAGGGGAGCTGATTGGATTCTCAGCACCTTCGTTGTGCCGGGAGGGCATTTAGGGGAATTAATGTGGCCTTGGGGTATTTCCACCCTGCAGTCGCAGTCATCTCCAGCCTTACCTTCTGTTTCTAACCCTTGGCCTTCTCAGGCTTCCAGCAGGCTTTCTCCTCAGCTGTGGTACCCGCTGCTCAGAGCAGGCATACCGCAGCTGATGCGTGGACTCCGGCCCAAGGGACCAGATCCCAACACGGACAGAGCAGACCACGGCCGCCACCTGAGTAGCTGGGGAAGGAAAGCAAGGACTTGCTGCTGAGGCAGGAGATGGTGACCAGCCCACTCCATCCACACCTGGCCCAGGCAAGAATACAGCAATTGCCCAGAGTTTGGGCCCCAAGACCTTTACCTAAAATGTCCCAGCAGCTCTCACCAAGTTGCTTGGCGCATGGGCCCACCTGCTGGCTCAGTTCTCCACTGGACTATGCGGCTCCGTAGCACCCAGCAGCATCTCTCTAAAACAGGCCCAGCCAAAGCCGAAGCGAATAAACTACAGAGAAAGCCCAATGCAGGAGCGGCTGTGTATACTGAGAACGAAAGCCCCTCAGTCAGATATGGGTCATGTCTCGGGCCCCTCCGTTGCCAGCTGTGTGGCCTTGGGCAAACTGCTTAACTTCTCTGAGCCTCAGTCTCCTCTGTATCTACAAAATTGGAGTAATACCTAACAAATATAATTTAAAGAGGATCATATTAAAGTATGTCTGGCACACATTAACGGTTCCAATGAAGGGGAGGATTGTCACTTTTTACTGTTCTGGCCCCAATTTCCCCTCAGACATCTTGGTAGCCCTTTGTCCCTCAGGTCAGGATACAGGGCCCCACTTGCTAAATGTGAATGAAGGAACTGACAAAGAAAAAGTCCGATGATTCATTCTGTCTTCTTGGTAACATCCAGGACAGTTGTGCTATCGCATGATTGTGTCCAAATTACCGATGAACAATGTAGGGCCCAAGGGCTTACATCATCCATAGAAATTTGTAATCCAAGCCACAGTTTTAAATTTTGGCTTCTGTTAGGGCCTCTGTTTCCTCATCAGTTAAACAGGTGTCATTGTCAAGCCTATCTTACCGGATTGTCAAGGGCATCCAAAGACAGGAGGCAATGGGAAAACTTCCTTTTTGTGGTTATTAAGTGTAAAGGTTCACTCTCCAAGGAACGTACTTTAATAAAACGTAATTTAGCCAAAAGGGTAAAACTCTAATTATAGAATCAGAGAAGCTTGAGAAGTATCCGCACAGGTAATAGAGAGCTGCCCATTATTTGTGCCAATAAGAGGCCTGTGGCAATGATGGCCAGGACAAGGGTGACCTTGTCCTCTGAGGGTGTTTTCCTGGATTCATAGAGTCCAGCGTTGACAGTGGCCTCTTGAGCAAAACCTCCAGATGACAGAATTGCAGAGACAGTGGTCTCCACGAGATCCACGCTCCTTCCTCTAACAGAAGCATGTGGCATAGTCCCCATTTACAAGCATTTGCCTCTGCCTACTTGTGATCTCTGTCAAATAAATAAATAAAATCTTTTTTTAAAAAATCTTCCAATATAAACTTATCTAAACTGCCTAGACTAAACCTTCCTATTAAGGTGCATACATATGTTCCTTTGGGATAAAGGACCTAATCAGTGCCTTAACGTCCAGGACGGTACCTGTCAGAACTGCTCACCTGTAGGAATGGATGTCCTCTCTCCCACCTCAGCAGCTATCTCTGCCATCGCTGTGGATTGGATCTGGGACAAGAGTTCTCGTCAGGGCATGAGCCCAGAGCCCCCGGCCACAGACCTTCAGAGTTATTTAGGACAGTGGGGTAGGGGTGCAGACTTACCCAGCAGAACCCCTGCAGAGGCACCAAAGGCCATCTAACTATGAAAGCTCAGTTCCTGGTGAGGGGCTCCTTTCTGTGATTGGTTTCCCTGGGGTATTGCTGCTCACTCTAATTGGCTATATGCAAATAAGCGAACTCTAATATGTTGATCCTAGTTATGGTTGATTAACAGTGCTCATGCTGACTCCTCCTTCCTCACTCATTTCTCTGTCTTGTATAAATTAGGCTGCATTAATATGCTGATGCCGAAAAGATGCTGGTCCTTGCTGGGAGGGAGCAGCCCCCATGTGCTGGTGTTGGACCCAGAGCTGGACCTCCAATTAAAAGCATATATATTCAGGGGCGCCTGGGTGGCTCAGTGCGTTAAAGCCTCTGCCTTCAGCTCAGGTCATGATCCCAGGGTCCTGGGATCGAACCCCGCATCGGGCTCTCTGTCAGCAGGGAGGCTGCTTCCTCCTCTCTCTCTGCCTGCCTCTCTGCCTACTTGTGATCTCTGTCCGTCAAATAAAAAAAATTAAAAAAAATAAAAATCTTTAAAAAAAATCATATATAAAGATATACTCTACACACCCCGTAGTAGGGGTCCAATAAGTATTCTCTTTCCCGGTTTGATTTCCTCCCCCGCCCCAGGACCCCAGCCCCCGACCAAGAGGCTGGTTCCCCTCCTTTGTAATTCGATACCATCACTGCCCTTCCCATTTTGTGAAATCCCCTGTTTATCTATTTGTTCTTCTCCCTCGACTGTGAGTTCTTTGAAGGCAGGATCTGGGTCTCCTTTTCTTTCTTTCTTTTGTTTTTTGTTTTGTTTTTTTTTTTCAAATTTTTATTTAAATTCTAGTTAGTTAACATACAGTGCAGCATTGGTTTCAGGAGTAGAATTCAGTGGTTCATCAGTGACCTACAACACCCAGTGCATATCACAAGTGCCCTCCTTAATACCCATCACCCCTCTAGCCCATCCTCCCCACACACAGGCTCTTACAGGGTGATATATGGAAGTGCTGAATCACTATATTATATACCTGAAGTTAATATAACACTGTATGCTAACTAAATGGAATTAAAATAAAAACTTAAAAATAAAAAATAAGAACATAGTGTTTATGCTCAATGACCCTGACTTCATGGCCATGGGAGTGGACAACAAACCCAAAAGGGCCAATCAAATCTCTCTTCTAGTTATCCAAAAGGAGAGTTAAGTGATTTTAGATCAGTCTGGGCTGGTTACTTGAACAGAGAAGATGTAAACTCAAGAGCTATGGGGTATCCATCTTCCACAAGTTAGAAGGACCAAAGCACAGAAAGTCAGTCGGTAGAAAAAGAATGAAGCTGATGGGCGGAGACAAGCTGTATGGTCCCAGGTGAATTCCACACTCCTAGTTCTAGTCTCTTCCTAAGGCGCATCTATAGGTCTTTCTCAAGTTCTGTAGAGCATCTCTGGATCCTTACAATAATTCCTCCTTTTGCTTCCATAGTCAAATGGGTTTTTGTTACTTGGCAACAGTATTTGAAAGAACGCATGAGACCTGGGGTGCCTGGGGGTGCAGTCAAGCATCTAACTCTTGATTTTTGCTCAAGTCATTATCTCAGGGCCCTGGGATTGAGCCCCTGGCCAGGCTCTATGCTCAGCGGGGAGTCTGCTTGAGGATTCTCTCTCTCCCTCTTCCTCTGCCCATCCTCCAGCACTCTTTTTCTCAAATAAATCTTAAAGAAAAAAAAAAAAGGAATTCCATGAGACCAGTAATATTAAGCAAGTGACAGGACAGACTTCCCTTCTCTAATTCTGCGTCCAGTGGCCTTCCTACAGCAAACCTATTTCATAGTTTGACTTGAAAACCTGCTCTCACTTCTTCCTTTTCCTTTCCGATGGACACATCCAGGTAAGACAGGGTTCAGGACCTAAATTCCAGTCTGATCATGGCCCCTCTAAGTTCCCCCACTACTTAAAGGAGGAGCTTCAGAAGCTCCAATACATTTTAGGAACCTTTCTAACCTGTCTAACGGACAGATGAATTAAAGTTCAAATTTTACTCACATCACTGTCCTAAATAACCCATCAATAATTCCCATTTCCCACAGTTTAACCCCAAACACCTTGACCGCTGAGGCCTATCCTCCTTAGACTGTCCCTTGCCTGCTTTCCAGCCATGAATCCCATCGTGTAGCTCCAGCATCCCTGAGCTGTTTGTGGCTTTTTGTCCTTGCTCATGCTCCCATTTTGTGATTGAGGGATGTTGGCCAACTACATACTTTGACTAGTCAGCTTTTCCTGGAGTCACAAACAACCCCCCAAAATCTCAAGGACTTATGACAAGACATGTTTATTTCTTGTGTCTGGGCTTCCCTGTCTTCTGGGGCTCTGCTGGGCCCAGCTGGGCTCAGCTCCAGGCCTTGGGTCAGGTGCAAGTCTGTCCCACGTGTCTCCTCATCGCAGGCCCCAGGCTTAAAGAGAAGTACGAGAGGGTATGTTGATCTCAAGATGGAGACAGATGCTCAGGGGGCCAAGCCAAACAAAACCGCATTTCAAGCCTCAGACCAGATGTGATATACATCACTCTGCTCCCTTCTGCTGGCCGGTGCAAGTCACCCTGGGGAGCAAACATCCATGAGGCAAGAGTGTGCCCTCCTCCCATGGAGAAGTAGGGGGACAGTGAAAATCTGATTGATCAAGATACAGTCCGTACCACTTATCATGTCTGCATGCGACAAGGGGGCTTTCCCTCATCCTTTGGGAAAGAAAGGCATTGAAAAATCATTTCCTCCCTCCACACTCCCTAGCTGCCTGAGTGGGGAGGTAGGAAGATGGGGACTGTCCCATGTGGGGGTCCCTCCCGGGAAACCTGTCTACCTGCATACTACCCAAGCTGATTTTCTCCTTTCCTCCTGCCCTGTGATAGACTCACCAGAGGAGGACTCAGCCCCAGCAAAAGGGTGAGGAAGCCAGTCTATTAGGGGAGCAGAAGGGCAGGACCGTCATACCAGCCATAAGCCCAAGCTGAGATTTCCAGCTTGACTTTCCTGATATGAAACTGATCTCACCTCTCTCTGACTGCTGTGTTCATTTCTCAATTGGCACATGATGTGAAGGGGAGAACTGGGTAGGGTCTCACCAAGCCCCCAACACTGACAATGCTCTGACTTCTCCCAGACCTCCATCTGACTAACAGCTACTAATTATGAAAAATAACTAATAATCCTAGCTCACACTCATATAATGTCGATTATGTGCTAGTCCCTGTTATAAGTGCTTTTCAAACATCAGTTCATTTAAAAGTCATGCAAACACGATGAGGTAGGCACTACTTTTAACATTCACGTGTTAGAGATGAAGAAACTGAGGCACAGAGAGGTCAAGTGACTTACCCAAGGTCACACAGCTAGATCAGCACTGGATTTCAACTTGGGTGAAATGGCTGGAAACCATGACCTTGACCATTCCACTTTAATGCCTTCAGTTCCACTATACCACACCCTGCTCCCCAGCTGTGCTGAGTGCTATCTCATTATTTCTCCCATTCACATGATAGCCCAGATGATAGCAAACTTGTACAGTTGGAATGGTAGTTGTTTGGGGGAAAAAAAAAAAAGCCTCAGTCATTCCCTTCATTGAATCTGGGCTGGCCTCAAGACTTGCTTTGGCCAATAAAATGCAATGGAACGGATGGCAGCTAGTTCCAAGCTTGGACCTCAAGGGACCTTGTCCACTTTAACTCTTTCAAGGCCTTGGGCCATTGCCACGGAAATAAGACTGGACTGGGCCAGCCTGTTGGAGGATGGGATGCCACATGGAACAGACACAAGCCAACCCAACTGACACCATTTTAGACCAGTCCACCCCCAGACCATCTTGCAGCTGACCACAGATGCACAGTCCCACCTGCCCAGAGAAGTGAAAGCATCAGTCACATACAGTCTCGTGAGCTAAATAAACGGCCGTTGTTCTTAGCCGCTCAGTTCTAAAGTCATCGGCACACTAAGACAATGGGCAACCCTGGTGCGCACAGGATGGGTAGTGAAAGGTGCAGTGACTTCACACAGACCCTGTTAAGGACAAAACGGGGCAATGACCCATTGTCAGTTGGTCCAAGACCCCAGTTCTGCCTCTTCCTTTTTTTTTTTCTCACTCCAAAGATAGTCACAAGGTCTGCAAGGTGAGAAAGGACCACAAGGGTTCCAAATGCTCTGTGAAAAGATGCCCAGCAACAAAACAGGTCTTTCATTCCAGGCTCCCAGGATTTTATTGTACTAGCTCTCAACCCCTACGATAAATCCAACTCTACCAAGAAGCGATTATTGTGTCTCCCAGAATTAGAACATCTCAAAGGAATGTTCAATGAATCAACCAAAGTGCCAGGAAATCCTCTTATGTAATTCAAAGGGAGTGAAGCCAGTCCCTCTGGAAGGGCTTGGATCTTGCAGAGGACACTTCTCTGTTTTTCTGGTTAGCGGCAAAGGACTCATGGTCTGTAGAAAGGGATGAGAACTCTGCTGTTCTTTCATAAGTCCTGGCTCCTCTGCCCCAATGCTTTTGATTTTTCACCTGCTGGGCCCTATCTCAAAAAACTTAGATAGCTCTGACCATGCAGGCAAAGAGGAGCTATCTTTTTTATTAGCTCCTTCATTGCTCTGCTGAATTCATGTAACCCGCCAGTTACCTAAGGTGCATTTCTAGGAGTGTAAATAGTAGGACAGAGACAAGCCTTTCCTAGGAATAACTTCTGTCATTTGTTCATTGAAAAAAAAAAAAAAAATCCTTGCATGCTGGCACAGCGTGGGGGTGGGGGGTGGGGAGGGCAATAAACCAGTGAAAAGACAGAGGACCTGCCTTCCAGAAAGAGGAGGAGATGCGGAGATGCAGAAGGAAGACGGACAGAAAGAGAAGATCTTATAACTACCAGCGATTTTTGGTTTGTTAGGTCTGAGGCTTTCATGTACGGAGTACCCAGCACTGTGCTGGCTAAGGAAGATAAGAGTGTTGAGGACATAAAGTAAAATCAATAATGATTGCTGTTAACAATTATTATAATTTCCTTGGTTTGGTTTTGTTTCTTTTGGGTAACAAAATATATATAATAAAATATTTACTATTTCTTAAAGATTTATTTGTTTATTTATTTGAGAGAGAGAGTGCACACAAGCAGGGGGAAGGGCAGAGAGAGAGAGAGAATCCCACGCAGTCTCCCCGCTGAGCATGGAGCCGAATCAGGGCTTCATCCCAGGACCCGGGGATCATGACCTGAGCCTAAGGCAGATGCGTAATGACTGATTCACACAGGCGCCCCTCTATGTTGAATTTTCTGAGGAACCACACCCAGTGCATCATCGTACATTCCCACAGCACTGCACGAGGGTTCCCTTTTCTCTACATCCTCAACGACGCTGATTTTTTTGGTTTGCTTGTTTGGTTTAATAACTGGGTGTAAGGTGGTAGCTCACTGTGATCTCGGGCTGCATTTTCCCAACGACGAGTGCTGTTGAGCGTCTTCTCGTGTGCTTACTGGCCGTTCGTGGATCTTCTTTGGAGAAACGTCTGTTCAAGACCCTTGGCTTTATTTTTCTTGACTATAGGCTACTTCCATGACCATATGTTTTGTGCCAGGCATTCTAGGAAGCTCCACAGGTATCTTATTGCATTGCATTTAACCTCACACAAGCAAATTTGGAAATATTATTCCCATTTTCCCAGAGAGGAAACGGGCTCCCTTTAAGACCTACCGTCTACAAAGTGCCAGAGAGCAAAGCCAGGAGGCCTGGCTGACCTCACTGAGCCACAGCTGCATTTCTGCATTTCCTTGGGAAGGTGGGGGGGAGGGGAACAGTTCCCACCTGGCCCTGGGAGCGCTGGTCTTTGTGTCTCACACACTCCCTGTGCCTCTTTGTCACACTTCCCTCCTCCTCTCACTTCCTTCCTTTCTCCCGTCTCTCTTCTCTGATTTGGAGCCACTAAATGTCTCCTGCCTGCCAGCCAAGATCTGATAAATTCTTAGCACCTCGGTGAGAATAGCTTCCTTCCCAGGAGGATTTTCATGTTCAAAGGCATAAAGTTAGAAGAAAAGTGCCCTGATAGACCCTCTGGAGAGTCACCCCTTGGGGACCTGACTAGGAAAGCGGAATCTAACCTGGGGTGAGCCAACCAGAGAAGGGGGGCAAGCTGACTCCAGCCCCCCACCCCAGGACCCAGTGACTGGTTTCTTTTCCCACAAGAAGATATGATCCAACTACTCCTCGTTCATAATACAATGAGTTGTTGGCAGAGCTACGAACTGAGCACCTACTATGTGCCTGGCACTGTTCCAAACACCTTACACAGATTCATTCATCTAAGGCTCCCAACCACCACGGGGCCCATTGAGAGATGGGGAAACTGAGTCTCAGAGAGGTGGAATAACCAGCTCAGACTCTCAGCACTGGGCAGTGGGCCAGCCAGCACTCCAGCTGACATGCTCTGCGTCCTAAGCCTGCACTTAGCTGCTACGTCACCTTGCCTACTGTACTCTCTTACAAGAACTTAGAGACAGATGTACATGATGGATACATGGATGGGTGGATAGATGGACAGATGACTGGATGGATGGACAGGGAGTTGGAGAGGCTTTTCCTCCATTCCTGACTCTCCTTTAATCGTAGAGTAGCTACACCTTCAAAATCAGCTTCCTTCAGCTCTTCACCAGCCTCTCCCCTGGAAAGGAAGTTTCCAGTTGTCTGTTTGTTTGCATCTCTCACCATCACCAATCCATTGTGCTCTTTCTCCAGGGAGCCCCAGGGCTGACCCCTGCAGGCTATACCACCCAGGGTGCCCTTGACCTCTGGCTCTCCGAGGGCATAGGCAATGGAAGGACCAGCAAGGGCCAGAAGGTCCCCTATTGCTGGCAGTTTCTACATCCTTCTATGCCCATGGATCCTGCTCTATAGCCCCCTCCAAGGCTATGGCTTTTCCAAATCGAATCCCTCTGCTGTATCTGTTGGCCCCTCCAAACATGGGCACAGATATACACATATACACACACACGCATGCACACACGCATATACAAATACGTACATGTGTGCACACGGGTACACGTCCACACACGCACACGTAAACACATGCACGTGCATATGTACATGCGTGCACATACACACACACCCTCAAACACAGGGAGCCTGCTTCCCTCTCTCTCTCTCTCTCTGCCTGCCTCTCTGTTGACTTGTGATCTCTGTCTGTCAAATAAATAAAATCTTTTAAAAAATAAATAAATAAATAAATAAATAGAGGAATCCTAGAAAGACAAGCCTCAAGAAGGCCTTTCATGGAGGGATTTCAGGCAGTGGTTGGGGTAGCCGGCTGAGAACCAGAGGGTGTCCATGCTGGCCTTGCACCAGATCAGAACCAACTTTCTGCTGCATTTCAAAGTAGGCCCAACCCGGGTCCCCCAGGTCACTGCCCATGGCTGCCTCGGAGGAGAAGCTGATCTGATAAGGATCTAGCAGCCCCGGAGGGAGGAACCAGTTATTGAATATGGGAAACTGGATTCCAAGTGGGTCGAGCCCTTCTGCCCTACTCCCGGCCCTGGGCCCTGCGGACCCTCTGAGGAAGCTGTAGTTAACAGCCTCCGTGGGTGGTAAATAGACTCAAGCCCAGATGTTTAAACATCCTAGATTCTGCCCCTAGCCAGCTCCCAACCTGCTATGTGATCTTAGGCAAAACACTAAACCTCTCTGAGCCTTGTGTCATGAGTAGCAATATGAAGAGGTTGGGTTAGGGGGCTCTAGGATCTCCTCCAGCTCCAATATGCTATGATGTCTCCTGCCCTTCCCTCTTCCTCCCCCTCCTGCTCCCTCCCTCACACACACACACACACACACACACACACACACACACACACACACACACACATACCAGTCCCAAAGAACACATACCAAGACGAAGGCAGACTTTGGGTCAGTTCAATCCACAGGCCTCTGGGAATTGCAATAAGCCGGCAGCCCACGTTAGGTCAACTGTGGCCAGCTGTTTAGGGAATGAAAGAGCTTCTCTCCCCAGGTCAACCAAAGGTCCTGGCCTAGATAAAAGAACTGCCCCACGCCTGGGTGGCTCAGTGGATTAAGCCGCTGCCTTCGGCTCAGGTCATGATATCAGGGTCCTGGGATCGAGCCCCGCATAGGGCTCTCTGCTCTGCAGGGAGACTGCTTCCTCCTCTCTGCCTGCCTCTCTGCCTACTTGTGATCTCTCTCTCTGTCAAATAAATAAATAAAATCTTTAAGAAAAAAAAAAAAAGACCTGCCCCACACCAGCTAGTTGAGCTGCGAAGCCGGCACCCAGGATTAACCAAATCTCCTCACTGACTCTCGGATTTCAAAACAAAACCCGAAAGAGAACCACGTTCAGTGGAAAATCCCCCAGTAACAAGGCCCCCGGGAGCATTCTGGGAACACCATCTGTCAAGCATCACTTGCTCAACCTGTGACCACAACAGCCTTTCAGTGTCAATACCAATCACAATCATCGCATCTTGTGTATTTAGACAGTGGTACTGACCCTTCAAAGCCCTTCATCTGGGCTCAATTTGGCCTCATGCAAACTCTCCGAAGTAGGCAAAGCAAGGGACTTTCAAATAACTTAGTCCTCTGTTAGAAATGAGGGGAATGGGGGCACCTGGTTGGCTCAGTGGGTTAAAGCCACTGCCTTCAGCTCAGGTCATGATCCCAGGATCCTGGGATCGAGCCCCAGATGGGGCTCTCTGCTCAGTGGGGAGCCTGCTTCCCCCCCACCCCCTCTCTCTGCCTGAATCTCTGCCTACTTGTGACCTCTGTGTGTCAAATAAATAAATAAAATCTTAAAGAAAGAAAGAAATGCAGGAAATGGAGATCAGAAAGTAACAGAGGTGAAAAGAGAGACATCCAGAGCAGGAATGGAGTCCCCTAAGCGAAGTTCAGTGTGTTTCCCCACACCAGGGCATCCCCAATACCACCTGCAAATGACTGCCCGGCGATGATGTTAGAGGTCTTGGATGTTACTGCAAATCTGTATTCTTCAATCTCCCTAGTGACGCACAGACCACTGCCCACTACGCCATGTGCACAGAATCTGGGCATCCTGGAAACTGCAGGCTAGAAGGACCAGCCGAGCTCACAGAGTGCAACCACCTGCTCAGGGCAGATCCTTCCTCTGCAGTGTCCACGACTGCTGAGGATGTAGGTTCTGACACAGTGACAGAGACCAACTCTAATCAAGGCTCAAATGAAGGAGCTGCTTCTTCCTCCCATAATGTTCCAGGGCTTAAGAGGGCTGCTCCTTATGGTTCCAGACACAGGACTCCTCTGCTTGAATTTTTAGGGCATATTGTGGTTTGGGCTCCCTGGGAAGCAGACCCCACGCCGGAGGTTAGCGGGCAGGATCCACACCTGTGGAAAAGGGCAGGACTAAGTGGAGGGAGGAGTTGGGCTGTGACATAGTCATAGCCAAGCCTCAGCCAACCTCCTGGGGATCCCTGAAACTGTGATGTCCTTTCGAGGTTGTCCAAATTTAGGGAGGGAGCCAGGCCTTTATACACACAGAGACTAGCCATTGGATACTGGCTGCCCCTGGGAAGGGCTATGACCTTGGGCCAGAAGGCTCTCTTCAGCTGAGAGCAATTCTCAACATGGGCTGATGGCCGAAGGCGGGCATCAGTGGGAATAAGCCCTTTGGTCCTGAAAGTGATCTGAGCAGCACAACACAGCCCCCACTATGAGGTTGTTACGTGTTGAGTTGTGCCCCCCAAGAAAATCCATATGTTGAAGTCTTAACCCCTGGTACCTCAGAAAGTAAACTTACTTGGAAATAGGGTCATTACAGATGTAATTAGTTAAGTTTAGATGCGGTAATACTGGAATAGGGTGGACCCCTAATCCAATACGACCGGTGTCATATTACCGAAGGGGGAATTTAGACGCGGAAGTGCACACAGGGAGAACTGCATGCAGAACAAAGATTGGGGTGATGCTTCCACAAGCCAAGGAATGACAAAGATTGCCAGCAAACCACTCACCGCTAGGGAGGAGGCACAGAACCGCTTCCGTCTCACAGCCCCGGAAGGAACTGATTCTGCTGACACCTTGATCTTGGGTTTCTGGCCTCCAGAACTGTGAGATGATAAATTCCGTTATTCAAGCCTCTAAGTCTATGCTATTTTGTTATAGCAGCCCCCGGAAAACTAACACAGATGTGGCTTTCATCCACACTGTCCAAAAGGGCTCACCGCCATGTCTGCATTCCAGCCCGTATAAAGGAGAAAGAAAAGGGGGAAAGCAGACAGACCTCCTTCCTCACCTCCAGCCACATCCCATTGGTCACACAACCTGATTCCAAGGCCACATTTGCTGCCAGGGAGGCTGGGAAGTGGAGTCTTTTTCCTGCACAGCCATGTGACCAGGTAAAAATTCTATTACTAAAGAGGAATGAGACCATGAGTAGAATAGAATGAAGTGAATCCCTTCAGGGAGCTCAAGCGAATGGGGGAGGGGGGAGGGAGGAGGCGCCACAGTGGGGAGGGGAGAAGGTAGACATAAAAACAAACACTTCACTTAGTATCTTGCCAGGAGCTCTCCAACCAAGAAAGCATAAAGGATAGTGAGAGCAGAAAAGAAATTCAGTCTCATTCTGCCTGAGAGTGGGAGAGGCTTCCAGGTGGAGGTGACCCAGGAGCTGGTCCTGGTGGGACAGAGAAGACATTCCCAAAGCATGTTCAGTGGGCAGGAGACAAGGAGCTATACATCCATGATCTCATTTCGTCTTCAGAACAACCCTGCAAATTAGCCATTCTTATCTCCATCTCACAGAGGAGGAATTTGAGCAAAGTAGAGATTCAGTTACCTTGACAGGTTTCTTGTTAAGGGTCACAGGACTTCTAAGAGTCAGAGCAAAGGCACAAACGAGGTCTTCTAATTCCAAACAGATTCCTCTGTTTGGAATCAAGATATTTGTAATCAAGATATGAATTGGAGGGGTGCCTAGGTGGCTCAGAGGGTTAAGCCTCTGCCTTCAGCTTGGATCATGATCTCAGGGTCCTGGGATCGAGCCCCACATCGGGCTCTCTGTTCAGCAGGGAGCCTGCTTCTCCCTTTCTCTGCCTGCCTCTCTGCCTACTTGTGATCTCTGTCTGTTGAATAAATAAATAAGATCCTTTAAAAAAAGAGAGAGAGAGATGAATTGGAGGCCCCCACACTTGAGCTCTATAGAGGACTGCTGTCAGGAGGCACAGACACAGTTAAGGACATGAATCCTGTCCCATCTGTAGGCACATTCCCAGGGACTCATTTACCCATGACTTATATCTCTGCCTTCGAAGTTCTGGGCCTTCACCGCTGCCTTGGCCCATTCTGGCATCACACTGGATTTAAACCCTTCTCCTGTTTCCTAAATAACTAAGTAAAATGTTTAGCTGGCAGAAGTAGTGGGGAAGGGTCACAGGTCTCCCGCATGACAACTTCCTGACTCTGACCCCAGCTCCTTGTGTCCCTCCCTAATACCCTCCTCACCCAGCTCTCTTTCAAGTTCCACCACTTTCTTTGAAACCCTGGTGACCCAGGAACCCCTTGTCCAAATCCCCCATTGATAGTCCCTGCCCATAATTCACTTACTGATGCTCAGCCCTGCAGCTACCTTTCTGTGCTCCATTCTGTTCTGTATCCCAGGGACTGGTGTCTGTAAACTACATTTCCCAGGCTCCCTTGCCAGGGGTTCCTGGTTAGTTCCATCAGTGGGAGGTGCTAATGGGAGATGGGCGGGCAGGTAGAAGGAATTGAGAAGTTTCCTCCACCTAACCCTACCAGCCCTCTGAGGGGTTAGGGGGGAGGGGTTGTGACCGCAGGGACTCACCAGTGACAACAGTTGGGTGATGCTGGATGCCAGCCACCCTGACAGCAGCAGACTCATTTCAGCAGCTGGGGCCAGGAGGCCCTTCTTCAACTGACCCAGACCTCACAGTAACAACACCCCCGACAGGGTAGTGGCTTCTGTCAGGGGGCTAAGCTCTGGTGCCAGAGCAGCTTCCCTTTTGTTCTTCCAGCCCCCTACCTCCTCCTCGTTTTTGTTTTCCCAGCCCTTCTGACATCTTTATAACAATACCCTGAATTAAATACCCTCTCTTAGAAATACCTAGCATGTTTTTTTATTTCCTGACCCAGTGTCTTCAAACTCAACATACATGTCAAGATTTTTTTTTTTTGCCTCTCTTTTTTGTGAAAAAGATGAAAATTATATTAGACTATTTCCCGATGCCTCCAGGGAGTCACACTAAGAACTGTGTGCACGTTTGTCAGAAATACATATTTTGGGTTATTAACAACTGGAACATTTAGTACTTGGAATATTACTACAAATAATAGTCATTCAATAACTGGGCTGTTCTTGTTGTTTAATATTAAATTTAAATTGCTAAGAGGGACCCATTAAAGCCACCTCTATTGAAATTTTGGAGTTATGATCTAATATCATCTCTCTAGTAAGTTTGCCCAGGGCACTTTGTAAAAACATCACCTCCCCCTTCAAAGCAGGTATCCATTTGTGGTCTGTGCACAGCTAGGAGTTCTCTTTCAGTCAAATCAAAAAGGAATCCATGTCTCAAACAGAGGACCAACAGTGGTGTGGCGATAGCCAAATGTCAGTCCAAGCTGATATGAAAGGGCAGGAGACCGATCTTTGATTGGTTGCTACATCTCCCAGTGTCCAGAAGCTTCTGTTTTTTTGCTTATTTTAAATGATTCCGAAGTTGTGCCCAGCCTAGATAAGGAAAGCAGCCTGGATTTTGGTGAGTTCTTAATACTATTGGTGTGCACCCCAAGGGGTCCACTCCGGTCAGTTTCATCAATGTTTTCACAGTGGTTCTCTCCCTACATGGAATTCCTGTATCCCCACTTTTCCCCAGGGATTTACTACGGCTTCACCCAGGTAGCCTCCGCTGCCTCAAGCACAGTTCTTTAAAGGGATCTGGAAGTGGTTCAGCGGCCCAAATCATGAACATTGTGGCCAGTTCGGATTATGCTGTGGTCAGTAAACACACATCTCTCCTCTACTCTAAGACTTCCCATCCTATAAGGGTCTGACAAAGGCACAGCTCTGTTTGGATAAAGTCCTCACCTTGTGTTGAGGGGTGCAAAGGAACCAGCTGGAAATTCATGCAAGCTGGTGGCCAGGATACCTTTGGTGGGGGGTCTGGCTGTCACTGTCATTGAAGTAGGAGGGAGCTGGGGAGCCAACAAAGTACCATGACAGGCTCAAAACATACTTTAACCAGGATCCGGGGAGGACCTATGTGTAATCAGAACATGCAAGCCTCCACGGAAGCTGGGGAAAGAAACATGACCTTCCCCTGTTCTCATACTTCTTTCAGATAATGGTGATCGAGTCATTCATTCCATAACATCCCCAGGAGCAACAAATGCCTCACAGCAATGTTGCCTGGTGGTAACACTGTGCCCGCTTTGCATTCAAATAGACCTCAGTTTGAACACTGGCTCTAGCTCTTATTACCTATGTGTCTTGGGCGAATGGTATAATCTTCGGAGTCTCAGTTTCTTCATATGTTAAAAAAAAAAAAAACAAATGGGGGTACCTGGGTGCTCAGTCATCAAGTGTCTACCTTCAGCTCAGGTCATGATCCTAGGGTCCTGGGATCAAGCCCCACATCAGGCTCCCTGCTCCATGGGAGGCCTGCTTCTCTGTCTCTCACTCCCCTTACTTCTGTCCCCTATTTAGTGTGTCTCTCTCTGTCAAATAAATAAATAAAAATCTTTAATTAAACAAAATGGGGATAGGAATGCCTCCCTCAAAGGGTTTCTGTAAGGACAAAATGAAATCATGGATCAAGGCATAGTGCCTCACTTATAGAAACACTGGACTAACTAATTTAAAAAATTCGATTAGGTCTTGGCAATAAGCACAATGCCTTGGACTTAAAGGCCTATAAATGCTTGTTGACCCCCTCAGCACATATCCCCATGGCCCCTCTCCCAGAACCCTGACCCACGCTGGGCCAAATGGGTTTCATCCATCTCAAATGTATAACAGGAACAAGAAATTCTGGTTCTTCTCTATCAGGGCCTGAACCAAGATGGCAGGCAAGAGCGGAGGTGGTCATTCTGTATCCTGTGTCCCGAGAATCATAGAAAGCCTGTGGGAGGAGGGCAAGAAGAAAACAGAGAGGCAGAGCAAGAAGCAGAGATGAGAAGCCATTGCCAGGGGAGTGACAACTGGGAAGAAGGAAAGAAGGAAGAAAGAGGGAGCACATTTGCTTTTTATGAGACCCGCTAGGATCCTCCCTCTGAATCTCCTTTGTGCTTAAGGGACTTGCTGAGCCCAATCTAAGACATCCTTTCCTTCCCATCTCCCCTGAGCTCACTGATTCCTCTCCTGTCCCTCTGGTTATGGACATCCTGGTTCTTCCCTCCGCAGACGACAACATGAGATGTAGAGAACTCCAGTATCTTGTCAAGGGTGCACGTCTGGTAAGCATCCCTCCATCAGTCTGTCTCCCTGACGAATGAGCACGGATCCAGGAGTCAGAAGCCCTGGGTGGAGGGGTGCCGCTGCCACTCACCAGCCACCAGACCCAGTCCGGTTGCCCAGTCACTGAGCCTCCTGCCTGCCTGTTTTGCAAAATGGGAATTACAATGTGTCTTCCCCTCCCCTCCAGGATGATGGATGAAATACCATACATGAATTCACTCTTAGATGGCAAAGGACTGTACACATCCTAGCCTTTATTCCTTCATAGATCTTTCTATATATCATTGGCTGCCTTATTAGACTAGATTTGAGATAGGAGCCATACCTACTTGAAAGCTCCCCCAAAGCACTTGGAAGCCTGCCCGGCCCTCGGAAAATGTTAAATAACTCCAAGGTGAAGAACAGCAAACAAATTTATTTTCCTGACGTAGAGGATACAGATTTCGTAAGGAAAATAAATATGTTAAGAAATTACTCAGTGTCATAACTCATGTTCCCAGCTGTCCTGTGGAAACACTGTGGATGGCATTTGGGGTGATTAAGAAAGAAGAAAATAATTTATGTGAGTTTCTGTGTGTTGTTTCTTCAAGTAGCTATTAAAAACACAACTGAATAGCATGTGTTTTTCCATTCTCTGGAAAGCAAGAAATATAGAGCTGCTTGTACTCAAACTTTTCCAAAGCAAATCACCTTTTGTGATGGAAAATGTTGCCCTAAGGAGAGAGCTTTTCAGAAAAATTCTGAGTAAAAGAAAACAGCACCAAATAGAAGCCCTGTTTCCTGGGAGCGAGAGCCTTTCTAAGCAGGGCTGAGTCCTTTTGCAGCCTGTGTCAGTCAGCTTTCTCTCATCGGCAGGAGCCTGGAAGTCAGACAGACCTGGGTTCAAATCTAGCTGTGCTTGCTGTTAGCTGAGTAGCCCGGGATATCTAATGACCACCTGAAGCCTTGGTGTCCTCATCTGTAAAATGGGGATGAAGTACTTCCTTCACAGGTTTCTGGAATGATTAAATGAGGTTACATATTTAAAGTACTCTCCATGTTGTAAACTCTGAATATTTCACTATTTCTATAGTGGTTCCCGAGGTGTATAATCCCAGTGAGCATGCAACACTGCCCTGTATGACACCTCCCAGCTCTAAAGACCATGCTCTTCCTACTGGCACTTACTAGAATATTCTAGACCTCAAAACTGAGATTTTAGGTCTCTCATCCTAGTA
Organism: Meles meles; assembly: GCF_922984935.1. Lineage (NCBI taxonomy): Eukaryota > Metazoa > Chordata > Mammalia > Carnivora > Mustelidae > Meles > Meles meles. Next base: position 15,946,001 of record NC_060072.1, on the reverse strand, counting down.
TCTAATAGAACAGGGATTGGGTATAGAAAGGTAAATCCGTTTTCTCATTTTTATTGTTCAAAACAACATTGGGGCACGTGGGTGGCTCAGTCGGTTAAGCATCCCGACTCTTGGTTTTCAGCTCAGGTCATGACCTCCTTGAGGTTGTGGGATCAAGCCCCATGTTGGGCTCTGTGCTCAGTGTGGAGTCTGCTTCAGATTCTTTCTCCCTCTCACTCACTCTCTCTCAAATAAACAAATAAAATTTTTAAAAAACATTGCCACCAGGGCACCTGGGTGATTCAATGGGTTAAAGCCTCTGCCTTCGGCTCAGGTCGTGGTCCCGGGGTCCTGGGATCGAGCCCCACATCAGACTCTCTTCTCAGCAGGGAGCCTACTTCCTCCTCTCTCTCTGCCTGCCTCTCTGCCTACTTGTGATCTCTGTCTGTGAAATAAATAAATAAAATCTTAAAAAAAAAAACCAAAACTGCCACCTATGAAAGGAAGACGGGGAGGAAACGCACTAACCCACACGATACTAGCAGCTGTAAATGTATGGGGCAGGAAAGGTGGGGAGAAGAAGGAGGAAGGAGAAGTGGACTGAGAAAGAAGGGAAAAGAGAACCTCATCTTGATCTGTAATTTTTAAAATTTCACTCATATAAAAATATTTAAAGTAAATAAGATCAAATGTTAACAGTAGTAATTCAGGGTGGTGGGTACACACACAGATGTTTATTACAGTATTTTGGGGTACCTTTCTGTATTTTCCACTCTCAAAAATCATTTCCAGCTACACGAATGATCCAATAACCACTATAGATTTCTAGAGCAGAGAACTTCATCAGCATCCTGGCTACCTTAACAATTGATGTCGTTTATATCCTGGTGCTGTTTAGATATTTTACAGAGCACAGTGTATAATCCATTTCCACTTAGGGGTCTGCAAGGATGGCAGAGTAGCTCCCCCGGGGCGGGGCGGGGCAGGGGCAGTTTTGTTGAGCAGTTTGCTTAACACACATGAAAGGGCACAAACCTGATTGTGCTGATGACACCTGAAAACCTGATTGTTCTGGTACCTATGGTCTCCAGGGCAGGCCGCCTCAAGGAGTTCTGATTTTGTTTTTACAAGCCTGGTCCTTAAATTTGCAAGTTCTGCGTCATAACATGCCGTCTTCCTGCTCTAGTTCATCCTCACTCACTGGATTCATTCCAGATGTCTGTCTGTCCCGCACCTCTTCGCCCCTGGCCCCGTGCTGGGCTCCGGGAAAGTGAATGAGTTGGCTGGGCGGCCCCACTCCAGTAACTCAGGGACGGATGTGAGAGTCAGACAGGCACACGCCATCTGCACGGGGGCCTTCAGAAGCCGCTTTGGATTCTCACAACTTTGAGAGAAAGGCCACCTTGGCTCCTCCACGGAGAGGAGGCTTGATTCAGAGAGACTCCCTTCCAGGATCTCCAGGAACAAAATTCTAAACCGCACTTCCCGATCGTATGTCCAGAGCCCTGGCCCCCAGTTCTCCAGCCAGTCCTTCTCTAGGCCGGAGGAATCAACGGTGAAGATAGTGGGCACCAAGAGAGGCCAGTCGGGGAGATAGTTCAGGGGGACAAATAAGCTGGTTCTCGTTAGACTGTACCCCAAGACCCACTTCCTGCCCTGTGGCCTCATAGAGAGGTGTGCCTGGGTAAACGAAGAGAGCAAAGAGGCTAATTAAGACATTCCCAGGGGGCGACTGGGTGGCTCAGTGTGTTGAGCCTCTGCTCTTGGCATAGGTCATGATCTCAGGGTCCTGGGATCGAGCCCCACATCAGGCTCTCTGCTCCGCGGGGAGCCTGCTTCCTCCTCTCTCTCTGCCTGCCTCTCTGCCTACTTGTGATCTCTCTCTCTGTCAAATAAATAAATAAAATCTTAAAAAAAAAAAAAGAAAGAAAGACATTCCCAGGACCAGAGTGAGCTGAAAAGAGGTGACAGCTGGGAAAAATAATCAGGAGGAGGCCTTGACCTATTGTTGATGAAAAGCTAGAGAATGTCTGAAATGTTCAGAGACTCCAACTCAATAAGGGAAAATATATCGTGGTGGTGGTTCAATCCTACGCACCAGGCCTCATTTCAGCACTTACCACTGGATCCTTACGTCCTCTTGACAGGGAGGCTTTCTCCCCATAGCTTAGAGATGAGAAACCGAAGCTCTGACACGGTCTGTGACTTGTCCAGGGTCATCCAGCTGCGGACAGACAGAGCTAGGATACAAGCCCTGGTTGTCTGACTCAGGGGCCTGTGATTTTCCCACTAACATAAGCAGCTGCCTCTAATTTCTAGGAACCTAGCCTAAGAAGATAATCTCAAACTTGGAAAAAAAAAAACTTTATTATGTATAAAAATGTTCATCCCAGGGCTATGTAAACTATTACAAAAATGGACACAACCTAAGTGTCTAACAGGTCATACAGTGTCTGGTCCAGCCTGGGCCCTCGATAACCCTCTTTCAGATGAACAGAAAGAAAATAGTTAAATTATGAGTCACCAGTCTCGATGGAGTATTCGATACCCCTCACCAGGTACTCTTTTTTTTTTTTTTTTTTTTATTTTATTTATTTGACAGAGAGAAATCACAACTAGGCAGAGAGGCAGGCAGAGAGAGAGGAGGAAGCAGGCTCCCTGCGGAGCAGAGAGCCCGATGTGGGGCTCGATCCCAGGACCCTGGGATCATGACCCGAGCCGAAGGCAGAGGCTTTAACCCACTGAGCCACCCAGGTGCCCCCTCACCAGGTACTCTTAAGAAGATGTTGTGATGGGGCTCACCTCAGTGAGCCCCACCGATGGTGATGTGATGCTGGCTCAGTCAGTTAAGCGTCCGACTCTTGGTTTCAACTCAGGTCATGAGCTCAGGGTCGTTGAGCCCCACGCCGAACCCCACATTGGGATCTGTGCTTAGTGCAGAGTCTGTTTGAGATTCTCTCTCCCCCTGCTCCCCTTGCCCCCTGCTCCCCCTCCCCCGTCCCTCCCCCTGCTCACGTACTTTCTAAACAAATAAATAAGATCTTAAAACAGTATCTTAAGTGCTTGTTATGGGAGAAATCAGGATACACAAGTATTTGTATTCTAGGATCCCAACTATATCCAAACACATTTTGTGTAGACAAGAAAGATGCAGGAAAATATGACCTAGAGCTTCAGTCTCTGCACATGGCTTCTTAGTTTTAGACTAATGAAGATTTCATTTTTTTTTCTTCTTTCCCTATTTTCCAGAGTTTCAGTTGTAAGTATGGATCGCTTTTATAATAAAGAGGAGACACTTTGTTCGGTCTTGAAGAAAACCTGCCTTCCTGAACTCCCATTGCAGGCAATGAGGTCGTGGAACTAGAGCCCACTGGGGAAACCAGAACCCTGCTCCTGACAAATGACCAGACCAATAGGCAGGCTCCCGGGGAGCCTCAGCTGAGCAAAGGGGCCAGGCTGAGATGCAAAAACCTTGTAACTGCTATGCTGCGCCGTCTTTGCAAGGTATGGCAGAGAACCCAGAGCTGTGGGGAGCACGGATCATCTGAGGTTGCCACCATGAAGGAGAGCCCCACCCCGATAATCCCCAGATCCAGCACCCCAAGCCTGATCTCCCCAGCAATCCTGAGTTTTTAATCGTGTGTTTATGTATCCTGCGCACACACAATAAGCTCACAGTTGTGGAATATTAGAATCAGAAGGCATCTGGGAGATGACTTAGTTCAACCCTCTCTTTGACGAATGGAGACACGGCCACCCAGGGAAGTGAAGGGACTTGCCCAAGGTCACACAGCTGAGCCCTGAGTGTGTTAGCTCTGCTGGGACTAGAACCTGAATGCTCCAGCTTCAAGCCCACTTTCTGTTTTTTCCCTCTCTACGCCAAGTTCTCCCCAGTTCCACTTAATTCTTCTGAGGAGAATCAGTAGTCCCACATGGCAGAGAAAGCAAGCTTTTTTGGTTCTGTAAAGATTTCATTTCCAGTATTCAAGGGATTATTGCAAACAACAATAATATTAAGTTATTAAGGCAACCCAAATAAAATGAAAAAGTCGCTTCTCAGAAACTGGCTGCAGAGTCATTTTTCAGAAATTAGAAAAAAAAAACAAAACCAAACGGAGACTAGAAGAGGGCAAGAATAGTACAATTGATCCAAACTAAACACATTTAAGGTCCAGGGCTCAGCCAAAGGGAGGCCAAAGTAGCCAATTTCTTTGAATTACCCCCATTTTCCATCCCCTAATTTAAATGAAGACTGTCATTTTATTGGCTTGTCAGCCTTTAGGAAACTTAACCCTGTTCATTTCTACAGTTGCCTCCCCATCCCCTGCTCTCCAGCCACAGGAAAGCAGGTGGCCCAGCAACTCATTTGCTCCCCCTGGGGCTCCTCTGTTTACATCTCTGCCAAGGAGCCACTCATTTCTCCATTTGCTTAATTTTTGTTTTTCTGACATCCCTAAAGTCCAACTCCTACCCCCAACTCCAAGGGCAGAAACTCCGGAGTCAGACTGAACTTGGTTTTAAGCCCAGCAGGGCCATAAACTACCTGGATAGCCCTGAATATCTGAGCTCTCTGAGCCTTTGTTTCCCTGTCTATAAAATGGGGATAATAAAAGTAGACATGACTTTGTGAGAAGGAAATAGGATTACACGCGCTCATTCAATAAATGTGAGTTTTATCCCACAGGCCACCTTGCGCGACACACATATCAATCATCCGTTAGCTAGGGAAAACTTACTGGTTAACATTCAAAGTACCACAAGAAGTTTCAGGTTCTTTAAGACATAGAGGACACAAATGGGAAATGTTTACCAAAAAATAAATGAGAGGGGCACCTGGGTGGCTCAGTGGGTTAAAGCCTCTGCCTTCAGCTCAGGTCATGATCCCAGGGTCCTGGGATTGAGTCCCACATCGGGCTCTCTGCCCAGCAGAGAGCCTGCTTCCTTTCCTCTCTCTCTGTCTGCCTCTCTGCCTACTTGTGATCTCTCTGTCAAATAAATAAATAAAATCTTCTAAAAAAAAATAAATGAGAAAGTAAAGTTTCCTCTTAAAAAGAAAGCAGAATTAGTAATCCTAAGAAACATGAACAGAAATGGAGTTGGATAAGAGCCCAAATAAAGGTACTGAGAAGTTCTGCAGAAATCGATGTCTCTTGCTTAGTTAAGCATGTTCTAAACTTGCTTTTGAAAAGTAACCTCTATTAATTCCCAAAAAGCCTGCATTTTCTTTTATTATTATTATTATTATTATTAACATATAATGTATTATTTGCCCCAGGGTACAGGTCTGTGAATCATTGGACTTACACATTTCACAGCACTCACCATAGTGCATACCCTCTCTAATGTCCATAACCCAGCCACCCTCTCACTCCCCCACCCCCCAGCAACCCTCAGTTTTGTGAGATTAAGAGACTCTTAAGGCTGCATTTTTTTAACATGCACCTGGAATACTAATACTCTTAAGAGTATTAGTAGCTACCATTGGTCAAGTTGACGCTTACAAATGGAGTTGTCTCCACCCACTTATACATGAGACCCGTTGCTGTTCATATGAGGTGGTGGTCTCTAAGGAGTTGCCTATCATCCGCAGGCAGTAAGGCAGCCTGTCCCCAAGTCTGCCCAACTCTGCAGCCCATGACATTTCCCCATAACCATACGCTCTCCCAATTTTATCTAATTTCTACCCTCTTCTCCCCAAACTGATTTGCAGATAGTTCTTCTCTTTCCTTATGTTTCACTGACTCGAACATTTTAGCAAAACCCCACAATCAAGCTCATGTAGAAAGTTTGCCTCATGCACTGTGAGCGCTACAAGACAATGTCCAGACTGCATTTGCCTCTAGACCCTTCTTTCACAGAGCATTTCATAGGACAGGCTTCTGGAAAGGCTCCATTGGCCTCTCCACCAGAAGACACAGGGGAGGGGCGCCTGGGTGGCTCAGTGGGTTAAGCCTCTGCCTTCGGCTCAGGTCATGATCCCAGCGTCATGGGATCGAGCCCCATATGGGGCTCCCTGTGTGGCAGGGAGCCTGCTTCTCCCTCTCTCACTCCCTCTGCTTGTATTCCGTCTCTCTTTGTCAAATAAATAAATAAAATCTTTAAAAAAAAAAAAAAAAGAAGTCACAGGGGAGGTGGAATTCTGGTTGTTTTAGCATAAAGAAGTCTTGATTTTTCTTTCCTGTGGGAGTGAAATCAAAGTCAGGCACCAGGTTCTTAAACAGCTTCAGTCACAATTAGCGTACCTCCTTGACAAATCCTCAAAACTCCTCCTTCTGAGCCTTCTGACGTACCAACTATGAGATGAACAGGGTATCCTAGATAGCTGATCTTTGGCATTCCCAACAAGCACTTAGGAAATGAGATAATCGAGTTTATTTCATAGAAACTTGGGTTCTAAAGTCTAACAGCCTGGATTGGAATTCAGGCTCAACTCCTTACTGTGTGACCTTGGACAAGTTACTTAACCTCTCTGTTCCTCGGTTTCTTTATCTGTCAAATGGGGTTAAAATCATAGAACCTGATTTGAAGGATGAAATGATTAAAACAATGCTGCTACATTTAAGTGCTTGAAAACTGTTACCATTATTAGCTGTAGCCTTGTTGCAAAGTGGTGTCCAAGAGGTTACAAATCCCCAAATGCCCCGGTTCCTGGATGGAACTGACCTCTTGCCCAGAAGTTTCATCCCCTCCTCCCCTTCTCTCCCCACTCCTCCTCTCCATTCCTCCCCATCCCCAGTTCCCCGCTCTGAATCTGAATCCCTTCAAGAGGGGTCTCAGAGGGGCCAAAACGGAAGCCGCCCTGTCCAAGGGTGGAGAGGCCGACCTCCCACAGCTGGACTGGGCGACCAGCTGAACCACACAAGGTTGGAGACAGCATCAGAGTCACAGGAGAGATTGAACCGATCGCCAGCCTATTTACGGACACAAGGCCACTGCCTGTCATTGTGAGGGCAGAGTCCTCCTGCTCTGCTGGGCTCAGCCACTGGGACTCCATAGCACCCGGCTGCCTGAGCTGCCCCTAGGAGGGGCTCCCAGCAACAAGAGGTTCCTTGCTGTCTCTGGACCAGGGAAAAGCTGGCAGGGGGAGGAGGGGCAACGGTAGGGGGCGAGCAACAGTTAAACACGCTAGGATTTCTGCCATGAGCGGGTTCTTAAAATTAAGTGTAAGCGCTGGGGAGGGAAACAGGTACGCGCAAACAACAGCCACACCTCTGTGCCACCACGTGTCCCCATGTCACCTGGCCCTTCTGTGCCTCCATCCACTGAGAGGATGAAATGAACTGATACATGGAAAGCTCTTAGAAGAATGGTAAGCTGGCAACAAATCTTAACTTATCATCAATTACTCATTTACACCTCACAACAGTCCTCTGATAGAATTACCATTTCCATCTTCCCAAAGAGAAAACCAAAGTTCCCAGAGCTCCTCTGCTTTGGAGACTGGGTCCAAATGCAGCCCTGCCCCCAAAGTCGGTGATGTTGCAATGTCACTTCTGCCCTGGGGTGTCGGACTGTCCCTTCATGCACATTCTTCTCTGGTGCACACACGAGTTGCGAACTCTGCCAGTTCAGCCAGGATCTGCAATGCACGGGACCCTGACTGCAGGGTCAGGGACACAGTGGGGAGGGACCAACAACAGGTCTTCCCTGGTGGAGCATAGGGTCTGTGACTGAGACAGAAACAGGTAGATCCCACAGGAGCGACGGAGTAGAATTCCAACGTGAGACGAACACTCCAAAGCTGGGCCAGCCAAGGTGATAGTCCTGCCCCATGTGGCTACTGAAATTCAACTTGGAACTAACGACGGTGAAACAAAATGAAGAATTCAGTTCTTCAGTCACATGAGCCAAGTGCCGATGACCCACACCGCCAGTGGTTACCGTCCTGGTCGGGACAAATAGAGAGGTTTTCATCCTCACGGGATCGTCTATGGGAGAACATTGCGCAAGAGGAAAGGGACCAACGCTGTGAGCTCTGTGTCTGGGGGTTCCCACACAGAGAGGCTTCCCCGAGGAAGTGGCGTTGGAGGGTAAGCCAGTGCTGAAGATGGCAGGGGAAGGCTGGGAAAGCACGTCCGGTGGAGGCAACAGCATCTGTCAAAAGCCTGTGCTGGTTGGGGGGATAGAGGGACCAAGAGACTAGAATGCAAACAGAAGGAATATAATGGCTCAGAACAGAGTCTCCAAGGGGCTGGCTGCCTGGGTTTGAGTGCCGGCCCCAAGCCTCCCTACCTCTGTGCTGTCAGACAAGTTACGCCAAACTGTGGAAAGAGCCAAGATGCCCTTCAACAGAGGAATGGATAAAGAAGATACGGTCCATATATACAATGGAGTATTATGCCTCCATCAGGAAGGATGAATACCTAAATTTGCATCAACATGGACGGGACTGGAGGAGATTATGCTTAGTGAAATAAGTCAAACAGAGGGAGTCAATTATCATAGGGCTTCACTTACTTGTGGAGCATAAGGAATAACACAGAGGACACAGGGAGATGGAGAGGAGAAGTGAGTTGGGAGAAATCAGAGAGGGAGACAAAGCATGGGAGACTGTGGACTTTGAAAAACAAACAGGGTTTTGGAGGGTGGGGGGTAAGGGGTTGGGTGACCTGGTGGTGGGTGCTAAGGAGGGCATGTACTGCATGGAGCACTGGGTGTGGTGCATAAACAATGAATCTTGGAACACTGAAAACACAAAGTTTAAATTGAAAAAAAAAGTTACTTGACTTCTCTGTGCCTTACTTTCCTCATCTGTAAAGCAAGAAAAATAATAGTGCCTCCTGCCAAGGGTTGTCCTGAGGACTGAAAGAGCTGGGCACAGCACGGTGTATGTGTTTGCGTTTGCCATTATTACTCCCAGCGCAAAATGAGGTGGGAAAGGTAGGCAGGACTCAGGCCATGTGGGCCTTGTGGGCCAAGGGAATAATGTTGGTCTGTATCCTAAAAGCAAGGGGAAGCCTGAAAGGTCTTAAGCAGTGAGGGCAGAGGATAACTGTGGGCGGTGGAGCGCCACAGTCCCTCTGAATCTTGGCACCAGCCAGGCATGGGAATGAGGGACAGTATTGCTGGGCCTTGCAATTTTCCAAAAGAGGCTGGAAATACAGATTCTTGGATGGAAAATTTCCTGACTTTTTAAAAGTAGGCCTCTTACTCCCATATTTTTAAATGTCTTGAGGGACAAACCAACCACCTGCTAGGATCTCTGGTCTACCCAAAATCTGTGAGTCCCCAAACCTCAGTAAGCCAAGGTCTCTAACGAAAGCCACATCACCTGGCGAGCCAGCTGGCTCCAGAAAGAAATCAGTGATTGCCTAGAACAAGAGTGGCAAATCAAAAGAGTCGCCAAATGAAATCTGAACCATATTGCTACACGATGGGGCTAGAGACCCTCAGGGCCCCAATAAAAGGCCCAGCAGTAAAAAAATTTAGAAAATTATTTTAATTTTTTAACCTTTTGGTGGTGAAAGAAAGAAGGAAAGGAAGTAACGAAGGAAGGAAGGAAGGAAATAAATGAAAACCCATAATCTCTTCTTGCTGAGGTTGTTCCATTAATGTGTGGTCAGCCTCTGCACTGAGGTCATTTGCCCTTCCATTCAGAAAATATAGGGAGCAGGTGTTCATTTGGGAGGTCTGCGGTTCCTGTCATTTCCTGGTGCCTGGTTATAAAACAAAACAACTTAATCAGGACATGGCTTTGGGTGGGAGAAAGAAAGGAAAGACTGGTGGGATGAATAAAATTCGAATGAAAGCTTTAGACCTAAGCAAGAATTGGGTATTTTAGGTTCTCATTCTGGAGAACTTAACCTTCATTAACCATTGCTTTTCAGTGGAAGTTTTTCTTCTAAAAATACTGAATTTCTAATGTATACTAGGAAGTGGGATACAGAACCCTGGCCTATGTCCTCAGATCCCTCCCAGTCAAGCAGTTGGTGATTCCATTCCTCCAGATGGAGGGAGAGATCCAGCTAAGTACTGGTTCTAAATAGTAAAAACAAAGAGAATAAAGAAAAATCCGTCTTTAGTTTCTCATTAAGTCCCTCCCTCCCCATACACTCCTCAGTCAGGAAAGAAAGACGGGCATTAGATTCCTTAAGGAATGCTTTATGAACACCGGGAAAGTGGAAACTGTCTCTGAAGAAAGAAGCTTCTAGCACTTCCTCCAACGGTCAAGCCAGGGAAATATCAACGTAGAAACACTATTGCTCTCTGCAAAGGCTGGGAATTTTATAGGGTCGAGTATGCCTGTTTGGACTGGCACTGAATCAAGCTGGAGCCTGGGGCTGGGGCTGAGGGCTGCCAGCCTCCTTTCCAACCCCCTCATTGTCCCCATGCATCCTGTAGATGACGGGAGGACAGGTGATGGGCTGCTTTATGGGGCCCGTATGTCCCAGCCCAGCTTTGAGAGCAAAAGAGAAGAAAGTGTCCAGATCTGAGAAGAAGGACATCTAAATCAGATTAGGGCAGAGTGACTAACCTGTGGCCTATAGATCGAAATGAGGAGCTCCTTGAACTTGGATGAGAAAAAAACTTACCTCAGTTTTCACTAACCTCTAACTGAAACGAAGCTTGCCTTTCTATTATGCATGTAGGCAACAAACCACAGTGGTATTACAGCACCTGGGCCCTTGCCACGAACTGTAATCACAGATATTCTCATATCACATCTCACTTATAGCAGAAACCTTGGGTGAACATCTATGTGCACCATGCCATCAAAACTTGCTGTGGGGAGGAGGAGTCAAGATGGCGGAGAAGTAGCAGGCTGAGACTACATCAGGTAGCAGGAGATCAGCTCGATAGCTTATCTAAACATTGCACACACCTACAAATCCAATGGGAGATCGAAGAGAAGAACAACAACAATTCTAGAAACAGAAAATCAACCACTTTCTGAAAGGTAGGACTGGCAGAGAAGTGACTCTAAAACGATGGGAAGATAGACCGCGGGGGGAGGGGCCAGCTCCCGGCAAGCGGCGGAGCAACGGAGCGCAAAATCAGGACATTTAGAAGTCTGTTCTACTGAGGGACATTGCTCCAGAGGCTGAACCAGGGTGAAGCCCACACAGGGTCAGCGTGGCCCCAGGTCCCGCAGGGTCACAGAAGGATCGGGGGTGTCGGAGTGTCCCAGAGCTCGCAGGTGTTAGAACGGAGAAGCCAGATACAGAGACAGAGCCGAGGACTGAACTCTCAGCTCGGGGTTACCTTGAACTGGTCGCGGGCTGGGTGAGCTCGGAGCGCGGCTAGAGGCCGGGGATACAGGAGTGATTGGGTGCTGTCCTCTGGGGGCGCACGGAGGAGTGGGGCCCCGGGCTCTTGGCTCCTCCGGGCCGGAGACTGGGAGGCCGCCATTTTCATTCCCGTCCTCCGGAACTCTACGGAAAGCGTTCAGGGAACAGAAGCTCCCAAAAGCGAACCCGAGCGGATTACTTAGTCCAGCCCCTGGTAAGGGTGGTGCAATTCCACCTCGGGCAAAGACACTTGAGAGTCACTACAACAGGCCCCTCCCCCAGAAGATCAACAAAATACCCAGCCAGGACGAAGTTCATCTATCAAGGAAAGCAGGTTCAATTCCTAAGACAGCAGCGGAACTCCAGAGGAGGAGAAAGCAAAGCACGGAACTCATGGCTTTCTCCCCATGATTCTTTAGTCTTGTGGTTAATTCAATTTTTTTTTCCTTTTTCAATTTTTTTTCTATCTTTTTTCTTCTTCTGCTAAATTTTTTAAAACTTTTACCCTTTTGTTTTTTAACGTTTTTTGACTAGTTTATCTAAAATATATATTTTTTTTATATTTTTTCTTTATTTGTTTTATTTTTTAAATTTTTTTCTTTTTTTTTTTTCTGAACCTCTTTTTTTTTTTTTTTTTTTAAGATTTTATTTATTTATTTGACAGAGAGAGATACAAGTAGGCAGAGAGGCAGGCAGAGAGAGTGAGAGGGAAGCAGGCTCCCTGCCGAGCAGAGAGCCCGATGCGGGACTCGATCCCAGGACCCCGAGATCATGACCTGAGCCGAAGGCAGCGGCTTAAACCACTGAGCCACCCAGGCGCCCCTCTGAACCTCTTTTTATCCCTTTTCTCAGCGCCCAAAATTTGGGGTCTCTTCTGATTTGGTTACAGCGCATTTTTCTGGGGTCTTTGCCACCCTTTTAGTATTTTATTTGATCCTTCATATCCTCTTATCTGGACAAAGTGACAAGGAGGAAAAAATCACCACAAACAAAAGAACAAGAGGCAGTACTGAAGGCTAGGGACCTAATCAACACAGGCATTGGTAATATGTCAGATCAAGACTTCAGAATGACGATTCTGAATGTTCTAGCTGGGCTCGAAAAAGGCATGGAAGATATTAGAGAAACCCTCTCTGGAGATATAAAAGCCCGTTCTGGAGAAATTAAAGAACTAAAATCTAACCAAGTTGAAATTAAAAAAAGCTATTAATGAGGTGCAATCAAAAATGGAGGCTCTCGGAGCACCTGGGTGGCTCAGTGGGTTAAGGCCTCTGCCTTCGGCTCAGGTCATGATCTCAGGGTTCTGGGATCAAGCCCCGCATCAGGCTCTCTGCTCAGCAAGGAGCCTGCTTCCCTCCCTCTCTCTCTGCCTGCCTCTCTGCCTACTCGTGATCTCTCTCTCTGTGTCAAAAAATAAATAAAATCATTTAAAAAAATGGAGGCTCTCACTGCTAGGATAAATGAGGCAGAAGGAAGAATTAGTGATATAGAAGACCAAATGACAGAGAATAAAGAAGCCGAGCAAAAGAGGGACAAACAGCTACTGGACCACGAGGGGAGAATTCGAGAGATAAGTGACACCATAAGATGAAACAACATTAGAATAATTGGGATTCCAGAAGAAGAAGAAAGAGAGAGGGGAGCAGAAGGTCTATTGGAGAGAATTATTGGAGAGAATTTTCCTAATATGGCAAAGGGAACAAGCATCAAAATCCAGGAGATGCAGAGAACCCCCCTCAAAGTCAACAAGAATAGGTCCACACCCTGTCACCTAATAATAAAATTTACAAGTCTCAGTGACAAAGAGAAAATCCTGAAAGCAGCCCGGGAAAAGAAGTCTGTAACATACAATGGTAAAAATATTATATTGGCAGCAGACTTATCCACAGAGACCTGGCAGGCCAGAAAGAGCTGGCATGATATATCCAGAGCACTAAACGAGAAAAACATGCAGCCAAGAATACTCTATCCAGCTAGGCTATCATTGAAAATAGAAGGAGAGATCAAAAGCTTCCAGGACAAACAAAAACTGAAAGAATTTGCAAACACCAAACCAGCTCTACAGGAAATATTGAAAGGGGTCCTCTAAGCAAAGAGAGAGCCTAAAAGTAGTAGATCAGAAAGGTACAGAGACAATATACAGTAACAGTCACCTTACAGGCTAATAATGGCACTAAATTCATATCTCTCAATAGTTACCCTGAATGTTAATGGGCTAAATGCCCCAACAAAAGACACAGGGTATCAGAATGGATAAAAAAACAAAACCCATCAATATGTTGCCTACAAGAAACTCATTTTAGATGCGAAGACACCTCCAGATTTAAAGTGAGGGGGTGGAAAACAATTTACCATGCTAATGGGCATCAGAAGAAAGCTGGAGTGGCAATCCTTATATCAGATCAATTAGATTTTAAGCAAAGGTTATAGTAAGAGAAGAGGAAGGACACTATATCGTACTCAAAGGGTCTGTCCAACAAGAAGATCTAACAATTTTAAATATCTATGCCCCTAACATGGGAGCAGCCAACCATATAAACCAATTAATAACAAAATCAAAGAAACACATCAATAATAATACAATAATAGTAGGGGACTTTAACACTCCCCTCACTGAAATGGACAGATCATCCAAGCAAAAGATCAACAAGGAAATAAAGGCCTTAAATGACACACTGGACCAGATGGACATCACAGATATATTCAGAACATTTCATCCCAAAGCAACAGAATACACTTTCTTCTCTAGTGCACATAGAACATTTTCCAGAATAGATCACATCCTGGGTCACAAATCAGGTCTCAACCGGTATCAAAAGATTGGGATCATTCCCTGCATATTTTCAGACCACAAAGCTCTGAAGCTAGAACTCAATCACAAAAGGAAAGCTGGAAAGAACCCAAATACATGGAGACTAAACAGCATCCTTCTAAAGAATGAATGGGTCAACCAGGAAATTAAAGAAGAATTTTAAAAATTCATGGAATCAAATGATAATGAAAACACAACGTTTCAAAACCTGTGGGACACAGCAAAGGCAGTCCTGAGAGGAAAATATATAGCGGTACAAGCCTTTCTCAAGAAACAAGAAAGGTCTCAAGTACACAACCTAACCCTACACGTAAAGGAGCTGGAGAAAGAACAAGAAAGAAACCCTAAACCCAGCAGGAGAAGAGAAATCATAAAGATCAGAGCAGAAATCAATGAAATAGAAACCAAAAAAACAATAGAAAAAAATCAAGGAAACTAGGAGCTGGTTCTTTGAAAGAATCAATAAGATTGATAAACCCCTGGCCAGACTCATCAAAAAGAAAAGAGAAAGGACCCAAATCAATAAAATCATGAATGAAAGAGGAGAGATCACAACTAACACCAAAGAAATACAGACAATTATAAGAACATACTATGAGCAACTCTATGCCAACAAATTTGACAATCTGGAAGAAATGGATGCATTCCTAGAGACATATAAGCTACCACAACTGAACCAGGAAGAAATAGAAAACCTAAACAGGCCCATAACCAGTAAGGAGATTGAAACAGTCATCAAAAATCTCCAAACAAACAAAAGCCCAGGGCCAGATGGCTTCCCAGGGGAATTCTACCAAACATTTAAAGAAGAACTCATTCCTATTCTCCTGAAACTGTTCCAAAAAATAAAAATGGAAGGAAAACTTCCTAACTCATTTTATGAGGCCAGCATCACCTTGATCCCCAAACCAGACAAGGATCCCACCAAAAAAGAGAACTACAGACCAATATCCTTGATGAACACAGATGCAAAAATTCTCACCAAAATACTAGACAATAGGATTCAACAGTACATTAAAAGGATTATTCACCACGATCAAGTGGAATTTATCCCAGGGCTGCAGGGTTGGTTCAACATCCGCAAATCAATCAATGTGATAGAACACATTAATAAAAGAAAGAACAAGAACCATATGATACTCTCCATAGATGCTGAAAAAGCATTTGACAAAGTACAGCATCCCTTCCTGATCAAAACTCTTCAAAGTGTAGGGATAGAGGGCACATACCTCAATATTATCAAAGCCATCTATGAAAAACCCACCGCAAATATCATTCTCAATGGAGAAAAACTGAAAGCTTTTCCGTTAAGGTCAGGAACATGGCAGGGATGTCCATTATCACCACTGCTAGTCAACATAGTACTAGAAGTCCTAGCCTCAGCAATCAGACAACAAAAAGTAATTAAAGGCATCCAAATTGCCAAAGAAGAAGTCAAACTATCATTCTTCGCAGATGATAGGATACTATATGTGGAAAACCCAAAAGACTCCACTCCAAAACTGCTAGAACTTGTACAGGAATTCAGTAAAGTGTCAGGATATAAAATCAATGCACAGAAATCAGTTGCATTTCTGTACACCAACAACAAGACAGAAGAAAGAGAAATTAAGGAGTCAATCCCACTTAGAATTGCACCCAAAATTATAAGATACCTAGGAATAAACCTAACCAAAGAGGCTAAGAATCTATATGCAGAAAACTATAAAGTACTCATGAAAGAAATTGAGGAAGACACAAAGAAATGGAAAAATGTTCCATGCTCCTGGATTGGAAGAATAAATATTGTGAAAATGTCTATGCTACCTAAAGCAATCTACACATTTAATGCAATCCCTATCAAAATACCATCCATTTTTTTCAAAGAAATGGAACAAACAATCCTAAAATTTATATGGAACCAGAAAAGACCTCGAATAGCCAAAGGAATATTGAAAAACAAAGCCAAAGTGGGTGGCATCACAATTCCGGACTTCAAGCTCTATTACAAAGCTGTCATCATCAAGACAGCATGGTACTGGCACAAAAACAGACACATAGATCAATGGAACAGAATAGAGAGCCCAGAAATCGACCCTCAACTCTATGGTCAACTAATCTTGGACAAAGCAGGAAAGAATGTCCAATGGAAAAAAGACAGCCTCTTCAATAAATGGTGCTGGGAAAATTGGACAGCCACATGCAGAAAAATGAAATTGGACCACTTCCTTACACCACACACAAAAATAGACTCCAAATGGATGAAGGACCTCAATGTGAGAAAGGAAGCCATCAAAATCCTTGAGGAGAAGGCAGGCAGCAACCTCTTCGACCTCAGCCGCAGCAACATCTTCCTAGGAACATCGGCAAAGGCAAGGGAAGCAAGGGCAAAAATGAACTATTGGGATTTCATCAAGATCTAAAAGCTTTTGCCCAGCAAAGGAAAGAGTTAACAAAACCAAAACACAACTGACAGAATGGGAGAAGATATTTGCAAACGACATATCAGATAAAGGTCTAGTATCCAAAATCTACAAGGAACTTAGCAAACTCAACACCCAAAGAACAAACAATCCAATCAAGAAATGGGCAGAGGACATGAACAGACATTTCTGCAAAGAAGACATCCAGATGGCCAACAGACACATGAAAAAGTGCTCCACGTCACTCGGCATCAGGGAAATACAAATCAAAACCACGATGAGATATCACCTCACACCAGTCAGAATGGCTAAAATTAACAAGTAAGGAAATGAGAGATGCTGGCGAGGATGTGGAGAAAGGGGAACCCTCCTGCACTGTTGGTGGGAATGCAAGCTGTTGCAACCACTCTGGAAAACAGCATGGAGGTTCCTTAAAATGTTGAAAATAGAACTACCCTATGACCCAGCAATTGCACTACTGGGTATTTACCCTAAAGATACAAACGTGATCCGAAGGGGCACGTGCACCCGAATGTTTATAGCAGTAATGTCTACAATAGCCAAACTATGGAAAGAACCTAGATGTCCATCAACAGATGAATGGAAAAAGATGTGGTATATATACACAATGGAATACTATGCAGCCATCAAAAGAAATGAAATCTTGCCATTTGTGACAATGTGGATGGAACTAGAGGTTATCATGCTTAGTGAAATAAGTCAGTTGGAGAAGGACAACTATCATATGATCTCCCTGATATGAGGACGTGGAGATGCAACATGGGGGGTTGGGGGATAGGAGAAGAATAAATGAAACAAGATGGGATTGGGAGGGAGACAAACCATAAATGACTCTTAATCTCACAAAACAAACTGGGGGTTGCTGGGGGGAGGTGGGGTTGGGAGAGGGGGAGGGGGTTATGGACATTGGGGAGGGTATGTGCTATCGTGAGTGCTGTGAAGTGTGTAAACCTAGTGATTCACAGACCTGTACCCCTGGGGATAAAAATACATTATATGTTTATTAAAAAAAAAGAAAAAGAAAGGATGAATACCCAACTTTTGTAGCAACGTGGACGGGACTGGAAGTGATTATGCTGAGTGAAATATTCAAGCAGAGAGTGTCAAGTATCATTTGGTTTCACTTATTTGTGGAGCATAACAAATGACATGGAGGACATTGGGAGATGGAGAGGAGACGGAAGTTGAGGGAAATTGGAAGGGGAGGCGAACCATAAGAGACTATGGACTCTGAAAAACAACCTGAGGATTTTGAAGGGATGGGGGTGGGAGGTTGGGGGAACCTGGTGGTGGGTAATAGAGAGGGCACGTATTGCACGTATTGCATGGAGCACTGGGTGTTGTGCAAAAACAATGAATAGTGTTATGCTGAAAAAATAAATAAATAAAATTTTTAAAAAAAACTTGCTGTGGGGTCTTGTTATGTACTGCGTTAATAAAGAAGCACATATTTAAGATAGATCACGAATTCATTTTTTTCAATAGGTTCCAAGGCATCAAAAGATTAATAGCCCTTGACTAGGGGATGCAGGTGTGTCTTTTGAAGTCTTGAATTTTAAGGACATGAATTTTAAGGACATGAATTTTAAGGGCAGGCAAAGGACGGAGGTAGGGGAAGGCATCTGGGGCTAGGAAATAGGGTTCAGAAAAGCACATGCTGTTCAGACACTGTAACTGTTTGGTGGGGAGAGTTGTGGGATCGGGAGGTTGAGAGTGACCAGAAGCCCCTTTGACTTGAGTCTCACCATCACAGAGGGCCCCTAATTCAGGCTCCTGACCCTAATCATCCAGTGAGTCTGTATGACCATTGAACTTTTCGTGCATGTGTTGGAAGTGTTAATTAACCAAAACATCTAAAATATACCACAATTTCTCCAATCCCGTTTTGACATGTCTTCATTTTTCTTCGAGGCACTTCTCTTAACTTCTGAGGGAATGAAGTTGGCCAAGAGGGAAGGATTTACTGGAGGTAGGTAAGCAGATGAGGTCAGCAAGAAGAGCATCAAAGAGGTGGGATTTGAGCCTGAAAATTATGGATTTTTTTTTTTTTAAGTTTCGGTTTGTTTGTTTTTGTTTTGGTAATGTCATGCAAGTGACATAACCAGCATTCCACTCATTTCCTGACTTCCCTGCCAACACCCATCCCCTTCCCCCTTGCAATGGCAGCTCAGATTTCTTTTGAAGAACCACCCTTCTATGACTCTTAAAGATAGAGAGCAGTGCCTGCGACCCAGAACTGGCCAATCAGATCACAGAATCCCCTAAGCCACAGTGATTGATTTAGATGTGAGCCTATCAGCGTGATGTCATCCCTCTGACCCTATAGGGATTGTTTCAGGGGTGGCTACTCACCCAAGATGGTCCACTTGGAGTAAATCTTGGGGTTAGTATAAGCACCGCTGGTAAACGAGTGTCTTTGCGTGGCTGGATTGGACCTAGGACTATTTAAACCTAGAGCAGGTAGCTAGGGTAGTTATCTTGCTGCCATATAAGGCCTGAGAATGAGGCCAAAGGCGGGGGAGCAGAGTCAGGAGATGGAGAGAGGTAAGATCCTGGTGATAACACCGCACCTCTGCATACAGCCGCGCCAAATCCATTCTAGACTTTTCAGTTCAATAAACTAATAGGCTCCTTTTTATTTGTTTCTTTGTTTGTTTTGGTCTTGTGCCATTGGAGTTGGGTTTTCTGGAAACTGCAACCAAAACAGCCCGAATAGATCCAAGCAGATGTGATTATAGGAGAAGCATGCCATCCGCTGGGAGAGGGGTGATCAGGGGGACCCTGCCCTGGAGGCCAGAGGACCCAGAACTTGGCAGTGGGAGACAATGAATCCACCTTCCCCGGGGAAGGCGGCAGTAACGGACAGCTCCAGCCTCCAATGGCGACAACTCCCTTCTCACTCACATTGCCTGTTGGCTGCCGGCTGTCTGGTTCTGTGGCTGCGCTCCAGAGGTCTTCCCCGTCCCGCGATCCAGGTCCGGGAGCAGCTCCTAGCGTCGTTTCACAGCAGAAAGGAACAGAACAGTAACTGAACCACACGGGGGCTCTGCATGCCGCTGCCCAGTGGTGTCGTGTCTGTCACGGCTGCCCAGACTCCATTGGCCAGAGTGAGTTTATGGCCAATTCCAGCATCAAGGGAAGAAGAACTGGAATCCTCGGGACAATGGGGGGGGGGGGGGGGCGATGCATCACCTGCTTACAAGAAAGGCAGTGACTAGTTGGAACAATAATAGGATCCACTGCCAAGACTTTGGGGTGATTTGGTTCAAGCACCTCACTTCACAGAGAGGACCCTGAGGCCGGAATTAAATAACTCGCTCACCGTCTTGTGGTTTGCCGGTGGCCGGGCAGGGATGAGGACCCATGTCTCCCGGCTCCCAGACTAGAGCCCCGGCTGCTCCCCTCAAGTTCCACTTCGGCAAGGGAGGAGAGATCGTCCACAGTCCGCTGCTGGTCCACCTCCCTTTCCTCACATGGTCTGTTTCCCCCCACAGAGAGCTGGATGACAGGCAGGGCAAAAGAGAAAATTCTCTGGGGGAACAGGTGGTGGGTAATAGGGAGGGCACGTTTTGCATGGAGCACTGGGTGTTGTGCAAAAACAATGAATACTGTTACGCTGAAAAAAATAAATAAAATTTAAAAAAAAGAGAGAGAGAGAAAATTCTCCAGAATCTTTTTTTTTTTTTAAAGATTTCATTTATTTATTTGAGAGGGACAGAGAGAATGCACACAAGCAGGGGGCAGGGCAGAGGGAGAGGCAGGCTCCCTACTGAGCAGGGAGCCCAATGTGGGACTTGATTCCAGGACCCTGAGATTATGACCTGAGCTGAAGGCAGACGCTTAATGACTGAGCCACCCAGGCATCCCTCTCCAGAATCCTTTTTTTTTTTTAAAGACTTTATTTATTTGACAGAGATCACAAGTAGGCAGAGAGGCAGGCAGAGAGAGAGAGGAAGAGAAGCAGGCTCCCCGCTGAGCGGAAAGCCCGATGTGGGGCTCGATCCCAGGACTCTGAGATCATGACCTGAGCCGAAGGCAGAGACTTTAACCCACTGAGCCACCCAGGCGCCCCCCTCTCCAGAATCTTAATTTCAGTTTCTTTCTCCCTGGTGCCCAGGAAGAACAGGAAGCTGGTTCAGGGTGATCAGAGTCGTGGAAGCAAATGCAAGACATTACGATTCTGCAACACTTAGGGACTCACGGATTTAGATTTGGAATTGGGGATTCCTTCCTTTTATTCTGATTTTTTTTATCAGCTTCTAATCCCACAGAGAAGAAAAAATAATGGTGAACTGAATATCTAAGAAGTATTAGACGGTGATAGATCTGATATACATGTAACCTTTATTACATTATAATCTCTCTGGTCATTTGCGATTTTTAAAATTATTTCTCAAAAAAGAATATTTCTCAAGTGCCATGCTTCCCTTCCCTTTCTACCCCCTTTATATAACACTCCTGAGAATACACAAAATATGAAAGAAGCCCTATTATCATGACCAATATTTGATCAGCCAAATATTTTATAAAATATTTTCAAACACTAAGTGTGTAAACTGATTACAGATGCTAAGAAGTTTGGAGAAGGCCTGGTCTGGAAAACCCATTCATCTCAGTGCAGCCGGAACTAAGCTTTCACATCTGGGCAGGACATTTGGGTTTTTGCTCAGCCTCCCAATGTCCTGAGATTCCACTGGACCCAGTGACCAGCATCCTGGCCCAGAACTACTTCCAGCAGAAATTCCCTCAGTGGAGTTGGGGGCTCTATGTAGCCCATGCTAACTGTGGGAGCCGGGCAGGAGCTTTCCCCAGGCTCTCTAGCTGGACCTCCAAGTCTCTGATCAAGAAATACTGCCAGGGCGCCTGGGTGGCTCAGTGGTTTAGGCCTCTGCCTTTGGCTCGGGTCATGAGCTCAGGGTCCTGGGATTGAGGCCTGCGTCGGGCTCTCTGCTCAGTGGGGAGCCTGCTTCCCCCTCTTTCTCTGCCTGCCTCTGTGCCTGCTTGTGATCTCTGTCTGTCAAATAAATGAAAACCTTAAAAAAAAAAAAAAAAAAAAAAAAAAAAAGAAGAAGAAGACATACTGCCAGGAATAGTTACTATTACCACTGAGGAAATGGATGAATTCTATACCCTTCACTGACCCCCACCATACCCTCGCCCTTGTGCCTTTACTGTCTCTATCTTCCTTTCTCCCAGAAGCGCCATTGATTCTTTGAGGGGATTTCTTCACCAAATTTCTTCATTAACTAACACATTAGCTTATACAACCCTCAAGATGAACTCTGTGTAACAGATGCTATTATCTTCGCTACGCAGATGAGGAAAGTGAGTCTCAAAAAGGAAAATGATCCATTTCAGCCATATGGTTGCCGAGCCAGCATTTGAAACCACATCTGCCAGACTCCAAAGCCACAGATGCTGAAATTCATTCATTCCCAAATGTAACAGGGCTCCTGCCACGTCCAGGTCCTGTGTGAGACTGGAAATAAATGTTGGATAAGACTGAGCCCTCGTGTAGCTTATTCAAAATTCACTCAACAACTATTCTCCGAACTCCTACCTTATACCTAGGGTATAGTCGTTTATAATCTACTAGTAAATGCAGAAAAATTCACATGCAACTGATGGTGGAATTTGCTAAGTGCTAAGGACTGGTGAATAAGGGGTAGGTGAGAACAGAGAATGAGTGAGGGACACATTTTCTACCATTTGTCTTGTACTGGGGTTGACAAACCTTGGAATAAGTCTACCCAACCCCACTCTCACTAAATCCAATTTTCTCCTTAATAGCTCATCCAAAGCAGGGACCTGCAGGCATTTAGGAAATACTGGCCTTTGGCCTATTCTTCGCAGCTAAAGGGAAATGTATTGGAGCAGCGTCTTAAGCCAGAATCAATTTCTGTCCAAGAATCCCAGCTGTAGGCTTGCAGCTCAGTAATGAGAGGGCACTGGGAGAAAGCCTGAGATGGTTCTGGAGCAATCCAGAGCTGGCTCTGCAGTCAGTGAGTGAAAAATGAGGTCAGCTCCTGACAGTGAGGCCCGGAAGAAGCAGCGAAATACTACAGAACCCTCATTCTCTGTGGTCCCCAGGACACGGCATCTAAAAATAGACACATAATACCACTGGTACTGCTGTAGATTTCACAACTGCTGGCCCAGCACAAAACGTTTGGCTGTGGCCAAGTCAGGATGCAATGAAAACCAGCCGGGAAGCTGAGCGTGACCAAGATCAACATTCACCACGACAACAGCAATCCCTCCGTCCATCAGGCCTTGACCATGAAGCTAAGTTACCCACGGCCCTAAGTCCTTGTTCGACTTACTCTGCAACTTACAGAAAACTCGCCTTGCAACACCAGGGACTTTCCAAAACATTTCATTTCAGGGGCACTGGGGTAGAGGTACTTGTGGAAGTTTGCCCTGAGCACTGGAAAATAAGTGAGAAATGTCCATGATTCCAGTGTGAGGGGAAACACAACTGCGAGCGTGGGATGTGGGTGGGATGGGATAAGAAAACATTTTAAGGAGAAAATAATTACAAACACATGAGAGGGAGAAAGGGCATGGCCCAGGCTAGAAATGTGCAGGGAAAGAAAATGAAAACAAGAAAAGATTTGGCATTATATTTGTGGGTTTAAAACCAATTTTCAAGTTGACGATTCTATTCTACTGGTAAATATCTTGTTTCTATGCTTTATGAGGCAGTATTTACGGAGCGGCTAGCGTGTGCCAGAAGCTGCCATCAGCCTTGTGCATGTGTCATTCCATCTTACCCTCACACCAGTTCTGTGGGGGCAGATCCTCAGATTATTCCCATTTTTTAGATAAGGAAATCGGTTCGCACAATTTAAAGATTGCACGGATCTTAGCAATGATCTTAACCAGCGGTTACTAAGCTGACTTGTGCGTCAGGATGATCTAGGAAACCCCAGGGCATCTGGGGCCCCATTTTAGACACCACCTCCCCCAATCAGAATGGGGATAGGAGTGGGTCCAGGAATCTGTGTTTCCAGGCACCCCAAATTATTCTCAGTTGCAGCCTGCTCTGGAATCCACTCACCAAGCCAACTGACTTTTTCATTTTCCAGACTAGAAAAATTGAAGCCCAGAGTGTTCTAGAGACAAGACGTGCCCAGTATAAGAAGCCAGCTGGAACAGAGTTTGTAATATGGCACTCCGGCCAACCAGTTATATATTCCTCCCTGGAATCCTAAATGGGGAGAAAGTAGTTTCTTTCTCTCTGACCAAATTACTCCACTCAACATTGCATTCACCCCACTCTTGCCTACAGCCTTCAACTGAACTTAGTGCAATTAATGTTTCGCTGAGCACCTACTATGAGTATTGGTGCCAGGAATCCCATAATGAACAATACTCGTAACAAGCCCTCATAGAGCTTCCAGAAAGAACATTTTTAAGAATGTAACAGCTTACTGAAGAAACTGGAATCAGCCAATGGCAATTTTATTTTCTCATCATTGTCCCTTCAAACCCACTCTGTCTTCCTATTCCCTGGAAATGTTAGTCATCTTGGATGGATTCTATCGCTATTCCGGTCACTCTTCAGTATTAAAGGACAGCCTCAATGTCAGGTAATTTGTAAAGTCCCATTTGGCCTAAAGACAGAGCTTCAACCTCTCATCCAGTTAAAAATTTCTCCCCACTGTGGACTTGGGACTGGCTCAGGCTTGGAAGCTGCAGAGGAGAAGGGCATTGTGCATGCTACTTTGTAGGTTCTTGCCTTTCTCCCTAGCTCGCTGTGCTCTTTCAGGTACCTCTGGGGCAGGAGCGAGGGGCAAGGGTTTCAGGAATCAGTAAGCAGAGATGGGAGTGGTAAAGAGGTGAGGTCTTTTGGAGCCAGGGTCATTCTCTACTAGTTGAATGTCCTCATTAATGCCGAGGTCCAAACACTGGTTCTTTCTCGCCCTGAGGACGTCCTCCCCACTCCCTTCTATTAGTGATGGAATTGGTCTTTTGCAATTCCCTGATGTGGTTCATGCCTCCCCCATCAAGCCATTGCTGCCAGCTCTTTATCCTAGTCACACATTCTCTGTTGGGGAGCATCTTATGCCTCTCAAGGGATCTCTTGAATGGGAACCACTTTCAAAATTACTCAAGTCTGGGTCTCCTTCTTGGAGCCATGTCCTGGCCCCATTGCCATTGTGAAGATTATTCATACCAGCTTGTAGTCCATCTTCCTATCTTTCTCAGCAAGGCAGCTCTAGTCAGCTCCTCTCTCTAGACCCTCCAGGCATGAGTTGTGCACCAGTCACTGTGTCTGGTGACTTCAATGCCAGGGATTTTTCCAAATGATTCTTGGAAGTCCTCCTCATCTAGCTTGGAGGAAGGGAAGCAAAGTACACCCCTCCTTTCCCTCACTCTCACTCTCCATCTCTCGATTGATCCTCCCCAACCCACCCCATGGTATGTCCTCCACGTGGGTGTCCTCCATGTGTGTGTGTCCTCCTCGTGGGTGATGAGCTAAGAATTTCTTTCAAGAAAAACTGATTTCACAATCTCTCAGCATGAACTACACAGATGGTCTCAGCCTTTAGGTACTTTGCCAAAACACCAGAAGTCAAACTTAACATTTTGTTACCCAAAAAATTACAAATTCAGGGGACCAAAGGAACATAATAACAAAGATGTTTGGAGCCAGCCCACTTTACCTAGTCCTGCGGTAAAGCACTAAGTCCCTGTTTTTCTAGAGCCTTTCCAGAGAGCAAATGAGTAGCTCTTTGCTATAGCTCAAATTCACCCATCTCACCCCACCAAAACAGCAGCAGCTTTGCATATAACAGTTTCTGCTTAACACTATACATGTATGGACTCTATGTGCTTCGTCTCTATCTTTAAAATCATAGATTGCGCCCCAATATTCATAGCAGCAATGTCCACTATAGCCAAACTGTGGAAAGAGTTGAGATGTCCATTGATGGATGAATGGATAAGAAGATGTGATATATATATATATATATACACACACACACATATATATATGAATATATATATAAAATGAATATTACTAAGTCATCAGAAATGGTGAATACCTACCATATACATCCATGTGGTTGGAACTGGAGGGTATTGTGTTGAGTAAAATGAGTCAATCAGAAAATTCTCATATTGTTTCACTCATATGTGGAATATAAGAAACAGGGCAGAGAACCGTAGGGGAAGGGAGAGAAAATAGAATAAGAAGTCATCAGAGAGAGAGACAAACTATGAGAGACTCTTAAGTATAGGAAACAAACTGAGGGTTGCTGGAGGGGAAGTGGGTGGGGAGATTGGGTAACTGGGTGATGGGCATTAAAGAGGGCACGTGATGTGATGAGCACTGGATGTTATACACAACTCATAAATTGAACTCTACATCTGAAACTAATGATATACTGCTGTAGGTTGGCTAATTGAATTTAAATTTTTAAAAAAGAATTTTAGTAGAAAATTCTCAAAAGCAAAAAAAATAATTTTAGATTAAATTTTTAAAAATCATAGATTGTAAACTCCCATGAAGGTAGTCTAGGACATCTCTAGAATGATGAGGATGTTAACAACAATGATGTTGCCAATGACAGTGATGGTGTCAGTTAACAATAATGATAATGATTAGGGGTGAGGGAGCAAAGAGAAATGATTGGATTATGCATCTTATCTTTGCTAACCATAAATATACTGTCCAGCCTTCTAGGTCCAACTTCTATCAATACCATTCTAAAGATGTGAAATATTTTATCAAATACTTTCTGTGTGTTAAAAAACATATTGTAGTAGCCAACCTTCAGGATAGTCCTCAGTAATCTTTGCCTCTGGTAGTCACATCTTTGGGTGGTCCCTTTCTTCCCTGAATAGGGCTGATCTATGTTACCAAAAGAATATTGTGGAAGTGATTATATGTGACATCTGAGGCTCAGTCTTTTAAAAAAGGAAAACCAAACCTGCAGTTTCCACCTGGCTATCTCTTTGAAGACTCACTCACTAGACAGCCGGTCGCCATGTTGTGAGGGCACTCGGGCAGCCTTCTGAAGAGGTCCATGTGGTGAAGAACTGATGCCTCTCCCCGAAGCCACACTTCCCGCCAGCCATGTGCATGAGCCACCTGAGAATTGGATACTCTAGCTTCAGTGAAGCCTTCATGGGACTGCGGTCCCAGGTGACACCTGGACTGTAACCTCATGAGAGGTCCCAGGCCAGAAGGAGAGACCCTTAGTGCCCAACGTAAGCAACTCCTTGAGTCTTTACTCAGAAATACTGTGTGAAATAATAAATGCTCATTGTTATTTTAAGCTGATAGGGAAATTTGTGGCACAGCAGTAGATAACCAGTATATTATGATGCTTAAAAGCATGGGCCTGGGGTGCCTGCGTGGCTCAGTCATTTAAGCATTCGACTCTTGGTTTGGGCTCAGGTCATGATCTTAGGGTCATGAAATCAAGCCCCGTGTCAGGCTCTACCTTCAATAGGGAGTCGGCTTGTCCTTCTCCCTCTGCCTCTGCTGTTCTCCTCCTGCCCCATTAAATAAATAAAGTCTAAAAAAAAAAAAAAGTCTAGCCCTACATTTACAGTGAGACATTCAAATCTTACCTATGTTAATCATAACTGTGTGATTTTGAACAAATAATTCAACATTGCTGAGCCTCAGTTTCCTCATCTGAAAAATGAGGAAACAATGATGGTTGTTTCATAGACTTTCGAGAAGATTAAATGAAAGATGCCCATAAGGTAGTCAGTGCACAGACTGGCATAAGGAATACACAAATATGAGTTATGATTGTTAAACTCCGCAAAAGCTTTCCTGAAGTCCCACATAAAATGAGCCCTATCTTCTCAAAATGCTGGAGTATCTGCAATTGTTTTTGCAAAAACAGAAAGGGAATGGGGATGCAGTTGACATTATCTGAGCATGAGTCATTGTCCTGGGGACTTGACATGTATTATCACAGCTGATCTTTGCCCCATCCCGGGGTTAAAGGACTTGCAGCCTGGGTGTGGGAGGCATGTTCAAACTACTATTTTGCCCTCTGTGGCTTGTCCGGCAGATGGACAGGGCTAGCCTGCTAGAAGTCCACGTGCATGGGGGACCTGGGAACACCGAGGAAATATGCCGCCTTAAGAGAACAGAAATCTTTAACCCAGTTTATCAAGTAAAGACGACCATAAATCCTCTGATTCTCCACCCACTGAGAGGTGGGATCTATTTCACTCCCCATGAAGCTGGGCTGGCCTGTGGCTGCTTTGACACATGGAGGGTGTGGAAGGGATGCTGTGCCAATCCCAGATCTAGCCTTTGAAGAGGACTTGCCGCTTCCTCTTTGGTCTCTTGTAGCCTCCGGATCAGACCAGCCATCAGACGAATGCTACCTGGTGATTCTAGTTACCACCACATGAGCAGCAGAATCGCCCAGCAGAGCCCAGCCAAATTCCTGTGAACAAACTTATGAGATACAATCAAAAGTCGTTGTTTTAAGCCACTAAAATTTGAGGTAGTTTATTACGTAACATAAGCTATATGTGGGACAACTGGGGTCCACTTATCCCAAAGTGCCTATGGATAGAACTCAGGGAGTCCATACATTCGGAGAAGAAAAAATTATATCTTTACTTACACAACCTCTAACTCAAATATAGCATAGTTTTTTGTTTAGAATGTGGGCAGCAAACTATAGTAGTATTCACTGTCTCTATGCCTTGGGCACTGAGAAGGGACTTATAGGCTTCCCACTGCCAAGCAGGTTCATGGTGCATGCACATAACACACACAGTGTGTGAGAATGCTGGAAGAAAGAGTAGGAACACACAAGCGAGGATCAAGGGCAACGGGCCAGTGTTACACGAAGAAGGATGCGTCAGAGCAGGAGACTCTATTTCAAAACTGTCTCTGACTTCAGCCCAAGCCCCAGAAACAGGAAGGCTGCATTGAAAGTGGACAAAAGAGCCATTTTACTAAGATAACGGTGAGACTCATTCCTGAGTAGCACTGTGTGGCAGCTCGAGCAGAAGCAGACAAGTCAATAAGAGCCGGAGGAAAGAGGAGTGAAGGAGCATGTGGCCAATGTCTCCAGACCCCTGAAAGCATTCTGTGAACACAGGCTTGATTTTTTTATGGGGCTATTCAGAAATAGTTGGGGGTAATCGGGAACTAGTCTATAGTTTCACAAAATACAAGGGGGAAAGAGTAGAGATATTTGGGAGGACAATTTGGTGACAGTATTTTTCTCCCATGTTGAAATGGCTTTTTTTTTTAAGATTTTATTTATTTTTACTTGAGAGAGAGAGAGAGAGAACAGGGGAGGAACAGAGGAAGAGGGAGGGAGAGAGAATCTCCAGGAGACCACACAGAGTACAGAACCTGACAGAGGGCTCAATGTTAGGACCCTGAGATCATGACTTGAGCTGAAACCAAGAATTGGTTGCACAACTGACTGCACCACCTCGGCTCCCCGAAATGGCTTTGAAAACATGGCTTATATGACAGAGGCAAAATGATCACCATCTGGCAGGGACTCAAAGAGAGTCCATGACTTAAGAGAAGAGATCGAGGTGGTAAGTGGCAGAACCGGCATTCAAACTCAGGTCTGCCTGGCTCCAGAGCCTATGTCATTTCTGCAAAGTTGGTCCAGTCTCCCATCCCGTTGCTCCTTCTCAAGGTTTCTTGGTTTTTGTAACACATCTTGAGTTCCCAAATACCTGTGATGCTACTTATGGTGTTCTTTTGGCTGACTGTTCTTCCCCAGGTCCTCTTACACCCCACCTTCACACTCCCGAAAATCCTTTTCCTATGAAGCTTTATCTCATTCCATTGGAAGGGTTTATTATTCTCCTCTCTATGTTTCCATAACCCTTCACGCGTTATGGATTTTATCACATTATGAGATTTGGCCTCTTCTTTTCCTTGACTAGATCCATAATAGAATTATTAATAATAATAGCTACCATTCACTGAACACTTACTAGGTTCTATTCCAAGGACCTTGTATTTAAGTCATTTAATAACACCTCTATAAGAAAGGCACTACCATTATCCCTGTTTTCCAGACATGGAAACTAAAACACAGACCTGGATCCACTTGCCTAAGGAGACCCAGGTACTGGAGGGCAGATCTGGGATTTGAACCCATATCCACCTGACTTTCCAGTTTACATTCTTCACCCCTAGGTTATAAGGCAGAGATCATGACATGTCATCTTCTGCTTTCTCTACACCCAACACAGGACCTGGCCCTTGATGTAGTCTCAATAAATAACCACTGGATGAATGATGGCATAAACATATCAACTCTGTTTGTGTACTGCTGTATCCAACTATGGGTCTGGTCCCTAGAGCATGGGAACATGTCCACTAATATTTGTTGATTGATTGGCCAACCGAGTAAGTTCTTTTTCAGCTCTGTGCCCTGTGATGGAAGGGGGGGTGGGACTACAGAAATGAAATCATCCTCCTAGACAAGAATTGTCACAACTCTTGATTCTGAAGTCTCTGTTCTTTTCTGGAGTCTTCACCACCAAAAATCATTTTGAAAAGCCTAACTGAACCTAAACCCTGCCAAGTTCTTGGACCAACCCCCTGATAAACTGGGGAGTCCAGTGAGCAAGCCAAGGAGGAACTGAACATGTTGTCTGTGGCCTTCACGCTACAACTCTTTTCCAAGTCAGACCCAGAGGTCTGGTCTCGAGGCAAGCCAAGACTCATAAAAAAAAGCAGACTTAGCATTCTTGAGCCACTACTTCAAGAAAATGATAATAATAATGAGTTGAAAGAATAATGGCTTCTAGGCCATTATTTATGAGCCCTGGGGGGCAGTCAGGCAACTTCGGTGTAAAACCTTCTAGGTGTCACTTGTGACGGGG
Organism: Meles meles; assembly: GCF_922984935.1. NCBI lineage: Eukaryota > Metazoa > Chordata > Mammalia > Carnivora > Mustelidae > Meles > Meles meles. The sequence continues at coordinate 15,915,711 of NC_060072.1, read as the reverse complement.
AAAGATGAGGTGTGAATACAGAGAGAAAATGATCCAGATGGAGACTCAGAACACGACCAGCACCTATGGGCTTCCAGCCATCAGAGCCAACTTCCCTGAGGTGTGGGAGGCGGTGGGATGTGGACCAAGTATTTCCAACTCCCTGCCTCTTTGATGTAAGGTCAGATTGTTCTTCCCCACCTCCTGTCAGGTGCAGCCATGGTTTTGCTCTGGCCTCTGCGATGGAAGCAGAAGTGACGAGTGGTGCTTCTCCATGACCCCTGCCAGAATGTGGGGATCCAGGAGCCTGTGTTTTATCTCCATCATCCTGGGTCCCTAGGGACTCCCAAGCTAACCTTGCTAACCCCCAGTGGGCATGCAGCATGAGGACAAGTAAATCTTTGTTGTGCAAACAGGTAAACCGCTGTGATCAGGGGCCTGCTTGTTACCTCAGCCTAATGAACCCATCCTGACAGATCATGAAGGTGACCTTTCAGGTGGGATCTCAGGAGAGAAAGGAGCCAGGCTTCAGGAATCAGGTGGATGGGCGAGTTGGTGACAGCAAATTCAAAGAATCTAAAACAAGGGTGTATATGAGGAGTGAGGAACAGTGGCTCAGGAGGTATTCCCCCCAGAAGCAAAACTCTGAGATGAGAATTTGGATGTGAGGGATTTATTTGGTAGTTGATCCCAGAAACACCAAGAAGGGAGAGAGGAAGTGAGATGGGGAAGGAGAGGAAGCCATCACAGGGAGGGGTCTTTCATGAGTAGGTTACCCTTGGGGCTCAGTGCAACCGAGAACCTCTGAGAGATGGTGCAGAATATGCCCCAGAGCTATTCTCCTGGGGTCTGAGGAGGCTGAGGTGATTATTTGTCAACATTTGCCAAAGGCAGAGGCTGGTCCCCAATTGTCAGTCCCCAGCCAAGCCGGCAGGCAGAGCTGTAGGTGCCCGTGCCTGTGGGGTGCCTCAAGCAAGAAGTGGGATGAGAAGTGACAGAGGCAAAGGGCAGGACACAAACAGCATCTGTGACAAAGAGCAAGGAGGCCAATGTGGCCGGGTTACCAGCATTTGCATGTATACAAGTATAAATGACTGGAACCACCCCAAAACCACTGGCAACATCCCCAGACTCAACAAACTCTGCAGGCTCTTACTCCCTTATCAGGACGATGCAACCTCTTCCCACTTGCTCTCCCTGCCTCCAGCCTCACCGGGGTCGAATCCAAAGTGGCCTAGAAAACGTGAGAGGTTGACAACGCCATGTCCCTGCCCAAAAATCCTTCTGTGGTTTTCCATCTCGTCAGGGTAAGCTCGGAGCTCTTTGGGTTGGCAGACAAGGCCCTGTGTGAGCAGGCCCTGCCCATCTCGAAAACTCACCTCCTCTGCCCTCCATCCGGGTGTTAGTACCGCAGCCACACCACACAGCTGAGCGTCCCCCACTGCCCGGGTTCCCTCAAGGACTGATATCTTTGCAAATGCTGTTCCCTCTGCCTAGAGCTCTAGAGCGGCTCCCCTCCAACTCTGTTCATCTGGTCAACTCTTACTCATTCATTCAACAAACACTTATTTAGGGCATACAGGGCACCAAGCAAACTATAAATAATCAGAATGGTCCTCCAATACACAATGAAGCTTATGGCGGGGGTGGGGGGGTAAGAAACCAATAATGAAATAAAGTATATGAATAAGAAAATGAAATAATAGTAAATGCAGAGAAGCAAAAAAAGAAAAAAAAAGGAACAGTGTTACATGACACATAGTGATGACCTCAAGTGGGAAGTGTTGTGACAATTTTCATTTAATGATCAGGAAGGCCTCTTGAGGAGGTGACATTTGAGGTGGCTGGTCTGAATGACAAGAGGTTGTCACCTACGTAAGAACCAGGGCAGTGTGTTCTAGGCAAAGAGTGTAACGAGTGCAAAGGCCCTGAGGTAGGTGGGAATTTGGAGTGTTGGCATAAATGAAAGAAGGCCAGCGTGGCATACAAGCCAAGGGAGACAGATGCTTAGAAGGCAGGGCCCCTGTCATCATGGAGGGCTTTTCTGGCCATAGGGATGATGCAAGGCTTTATCCTGCCATCTTCAGTTTAGGTGACAACTCTCTGTGCCTCCCTCCCTATTCTGGGGAGAAGGTGAGGGAAGGAGGGGCCCCTTCTCCCAGCGCCCCTTTCATACTACAAATAATCCTTGACACAGAGATCCCAATGGTTCTATTGCTTCGGGCACTCAGTCGAGGCCTTACCTCTGCCTGGCTGTGTGACTTTAGACAAGCTATTCAACCTCTCTGTGCCTAGGATGCCTCCATTAATTTCTGTTCTCTCCTGTGACTGGTATTGAATTAACTCAGTCTTGCAGGTTAATTAGGAAAAACAGTAAATTTTTCTCTCCTCCCCCCCCAAAAAAGTGTTTTTAAGTCCTTCCTTTGTAGCACAGTCATTAAGAATCTGAGATTTGAAGTCAGAACTGATGTGGCATCTGGAGTCACTTCTTTCTTGAGCAATTTATTTCATCTCTGCGAGTCGTGGTCTTCTTTGTTGTAGATTACAGCTCATATTGGGGGCCCCTATGACATAATGTTTGGGGAGTGATTTTGTCAAGGCCTTCATCACTTACCATAGCTTTTGAACAAAGAGAAGCTCAACCCACAGTTTCCATAGTTTTTTTAACCAAGCCTCCTGACACCGTGCGGGTGTGGGCCATCTCACCGCTTCCCCTCTAAAGAGGCTAAGGTTTACACTGCAAGGATCACAGCCACCCTTAAATTCTGGTGCAGTGGAAAGACAGAGAGGGGGCCCTGAACTAGGAACGGAGTCCCATCTCAGTCAGTGACCAGCTTTCCGACTTACAGCAAGTCCCCTCTGTCCTCTGGGTCTCACCACATGACTTAAGGCAACTTGGTCCCCCAGGTGGTAGACGTGGTGCCCCCAAAGATGTCCCCATCCTAATCCCTGAAGCCTGTGAACAGGTCACCTTCCTTGGTAAAAAGGATTTGGCAAATGTGTTTAAGTTTAGGACCTGCGACGGGAGATTATTCGAGATTATCCAGGTGAGTCCAATGTGATTACAGGTCCTTAAAAGAGTTAGAGAAGGAGATGTAAAGAAGAAAGCAGTCTCAGCATGATGCTATATGGGTTCCCAGATGCCTCACTGCTCACTTCCCCTCTGAAAGGGGAAGAAGGGTCCATGAGTCAAGGAATGTGAGTGGCCTCTAGAAGCCAGAAAAGCCAGCCAGCAGATTCCCCTGCAGAGCCTCCAAAAGGGGCACAGCTCAGCCAATAGCATGATTTCAGCCCAGTGACACCAGTTTCTGAATCCCACCACCAGAACCAGAACAGAGTAATTTGGCATTGTCCTTGGGCGCCAAGGTCATGGTTTTGTTATCACGCCCCTCTCCTGCCAAGAAACTGATGCAAATCCCTTTTGGGCAAGTCCTTTTAAAGCCCTTCTCTGCCTGCCACCTGTCATGCTCCTACCTCTAACCCTGAAGGCGAGTGACCCCGCAGCTCAGCAGTAGTTCTAGCCCTAGCAGAAGGGAGAAGTATAAACACGGGGCTTCCATACCCCATGCCCCAGAGCTGAGAGTCACCGAACCTTCAGGAGACCAGAGCCACACGTCACCGAAACGGAACCAGGAGTTTCCGGATCGCAGCTCCCCAGGACACCCAGCAACCAAAGAAGGTCAAGGAACTTATGATCTCTCCAACAACCACGCATTTATGCTTTTCACCCTTACTCTAAACCAAAAGATTGTGTCCCAGCCCGGCGGAAAACCGGAACCACCCACAGGAATTTCGCACAGCGCTGGCCATTTCTCATCCAACATGACAAAGTGCTAAGAAAAAGGAAAAAAAATACAAAAACAAAAAAACCCAGCTTCCTTTCAACCCTCCCTGACAGAGTTGCTCTCATCCTCTGCAATTATCCTGTGTTATTGTTGGATTCCCGTGTTTTTCTTTTTTTTCTTTTTTCCTCCAGAAACAATGTAATTTGGAGAAAGTTCCTTGGAGAAAGGGCAAGAGGAAAAAAAAAAAAAAGGTTGCTTTTTGGGATCTCTCCCTGTAGTTTAACACTGCTGGACGCCAGGTTTTTCTGCGGGAATGGTCCATCAACATTTCTGCTCTCACCTGGCACCAGGAGCGTAGTCTTGGGCCACCGGACGGGTGGCAGGGTCACACCTGCGGAAGGCAGCCCTCTCTGGTGCTCAGCAGAAGCTTGCGAGGGAAGCAGGGTGGACCCTGGCAGGTGGGCGGGGCGGAAATGAGAGCCGGGGGCTGGGCTGGACTGGGTTGCCCCGCCCCCCGCCAGGCTTAATGGGACCCACCTGTTGGCAAAGCCTCGCAAGGGAGCCCTCCGGTCAGCTGGGGACTTCTGGAAGACCAGGTGCTTTCAAACCACCCACCAAGAAAGTGATAATAAAAAAAAAAAAAAGAAGAGTCGAGTATGAGGATGAGGGAGGGGGGGTTGGTGGAAGTGGGTAAAAAAGGGAAAAGAGGAATGGGTGAGAGAGAGCAGAAGGGAGGGAGGGGGGAGAGAGAAAGCATTTATGTAGGAGTGATACATAGTACTTTTCGGAATTTGGGGCTGGGAAAACTCTGACATATTCTTGAGAGAGTCAGAGGTCCGTGTAGCTCAAGGTCTTCTCTTTCCTAGGACACTGGGGCGGGGCGGGGGAACGCAGCCAGTCCCCCTTCCCGGCTTACCCTTCACTGCAGACTCCCAGCTTGGGCTGGAGACCCCTCGAAGCTGCTCCCCGACCCCCTAGCTTTCACTGCTCAGATGTGCCCACCTTCTGGATCAGGCTGACCAGGTCCCACAGAGCAAGCTGTTGGGTCAGCTGAAGGGGTTTAATGCCCGGTGAAGGATCCAGGACTCAGTTAGCTGGGAGCTGGGCAGTCGCTGGGGAGCGAGGCTGGAAAGGAACATTGGAAGGTAAGGAAACTGGTGACTCTTGGCTGGGGAGACTACCGAAACGGCAAAAAGGAAAGTGTGGGGAACAGGAGAATTTTGTGAGGTTCCATAAGGGGAAGAAAGGGAAGACCACAGGAAGGGCTAGATATAGAGCTTTTATAAAAAAAAAAAACCAGATTTCTCAGCTTCATGGATCCCATTTTCATTCTGGAAAACACAGACCAGGATAATGAAGAAAAGTGACCCATAATCCTGCCATCAAGATGTATCTTTTAAAACAACTTAATTCGGGGCACCTGGGTGGCTCAGTGAGTTAAGCCTCTGCCTTCAGCTCAGGTCATGATCTCAGGATCCTGGGATTGAGTCCCGCATTGGGCTCTCTGCTCAGCAGGGGGCCTGCTTCCCCCCTCCTGCTCTGCCTGCTTCTCTGCCTGCTTGTGATCTCTGTGTGTCAAATAAATAAATAAAATCTTAAAAAAAAAAAACTTAAATGAGTATAATTGACACACATAAAGAGCCTGGTTTTTTTTTTCATTTTATTTATTTTTTCAGTGTAACAGTATTCATTCTTTTTGCACAACACCCAGTGCTCCATGCAAAACGTGCCCTCCCCATTACCCACCACCTATTCCCCCAACCTCCCACCCCTGACCCTTCAAAACCCTCAGGTTGCCCCAACCTCCCACCCCTGACCCTTCAAAACCCTCAGGTTGTTTTTCAGAGTCCATAGTCTCTTATGGTTCGCCTCCCCTCCCCAATGTCCATAGCCCGCTCCCCCTCTCCCAATCCCACCTCCCCCCAGGAACCCCCAGTTTGTTTTGTGAGATTAAGAGTCATTTATGGTTTGTCTCCCTCCCAATCCCATCTTGTTTCATTTACTCTTCTCCTATCCCCCTACCCCCCCATGTTGCTTCTCCATGTCCTCATATCAGGGAGATCATATGATATTTGTCTTTCTCCGATTGACTTATTTCACTAAGCATGATACGCTCTAGTTCCATCCACGTCGTCGCAAATGGCATGATTTCATTTCTTTTGATGGCTGCATAGTATTCCATTGTGTATATATACCACCTCTTCTTTATCCATTCATCTGTTGATGGACATCTAGGTTCTTTCCATAGTCTGGCTATTGTAGACATTGCTGCTATAAACATTCGGGTACACGTGCCCCTTCGGATCACTATGTTTATATCTTTAGGGTAAATACCCAGTAGTGCAATTGCTGGGTCATAGGGTAGTTCTATTTTCAACATTTTGAGGAACCTCCATGCTGTTTTCCAGAGTGGTTGGACCAGCTTGCATTCCCACCAACAGTGGAGGAGGGTTCCCCTTTCTCCACATCCTCGCCAGCATCTGTCATTTCCTGACTTGTTAATTTTAGCCATTCTGACTGGTGTGAGGTGATATCTCATTGTGGTTTTGATTTGTATTTCCCTGATGCCGAGTGACGTGGAGCACTTTTTCATGTGTCTGTTGGCCATCTGGATGTCTTCTTTGCGGAAATGTCTGTTCATGTCCTCTGCCCATTTCTTGATTGGATTGTTTGTTCTTTGGGTGTTGAGTTTGCTAAGTTCCTTGTAGATTTTGGATACTAGCCCTTTATCTGATATGTCGTTTGCAAATATCTTCTCCCATTCTGTCAGTTGTCTTTTGGTTTTGTTAACTGTTTCCTTTGCTGTGCAAAAGCTTTTGATCTTGATGAAATCCCAATAGTTCATTTTTGCCCTTGCTTCCCTTGCCTTTGCCGTTGTTCCTAGGAAGATGTTGCTGCGGCTGAGGTCGAAGAGGTTGCTGCCTGCATTCTCCTCAAGGATTTTGATGGATTCCTTTCTCACATTGAGGTCCTTCATCCATTTGGAGTCTATTTTCATGTGTGGTGTAAGGAAGTGGTCCAATTTCATTTTTCTGCATGTGGCTGTCCAATTTTCCCAGCACCATTTATTGAAGAGGCTGTCTTTTTTCCATTGGACATTCTTTCCTGCTTTGTCGAAGATGAGTTGACCATAGAGTTGAGGGTCGATTTCTGGGCTCTCTATTCTGTTCCACTGATCTATGTGTCTGTTTTTGTGCCAGTACCATGCTGTCTTGATGATGACAGCTTTGTAATAGAGCTTGAAGTCCGGAATTGTGATGCCACCAACTTTGGCTTTGTTCTTCAATATTCCTTTGGCTATTCGAGGTCTTTTCTGGTTCCATATAAATTTTAGGATTATTTGTTCCATTTCTTTGAAAAAAATGGATGGTATTTTGATAGGGATTGCATTAAATGTGTAGATTGCTTTAGGTAGCATAGACATTTTCACAATATTTATTCTTCCAATCCAGGAGCATGGAACATTTTTCCATTTTTTTGTGTCTTCCTCAATTTCTTTCATGAGTACTTTATAATTTTCTGTGTATAGATTCTTAGTCTCTTTGGTTAGGTTTATTCCTAGGTATCTTATAGTTTTGGGTACAATTGTAAATGGGATTGACTCCTTAATTTCTCTTTCTTCAGTCTTGTTGTTGGTGTACAGAAATGCAACTGATTTCTGTGCATTGATTTTATATCCTGACACTTTACTGAATTCCTGTACAAGTTCTAGCAGTTTTGGAGTGGAGTCTTTTGGGTTTTCCACATATAGTATCATATCATCTGCAAAGAGTGATAGTTTGACTTCTTCTTTACCAATTTGGATGCCTTTAATTTCTTTTTGTTGTCTGATTGCTGAGGCTAGGACTTCTAGTACTATGTTGAATAGCAGTGGTGATAATGGACATCCCTGCCGTGTTCCTGACCTTAACGGAAAAGCTTTCAGTTTTTCTCCATTGAGAATGATATTTGCAGTGGGTTTTTCATAGATGGCTTTGATAATATTGAGGTATGTGCCCTCTATCCCCACACTTTGAAGAGTTTTGATCAGGAAGGGATGCTGTACTTTGTCAAATGCTTTTTCAGCATCTATTGAGAGTATCATATGGTTCTTGTTCTTTCTTTTATTAATGTGTTCTATCACATTGATTGATTTGCGGATGTTGAACCAACCCTGCAGCCCTGGAATAAATCCCACTTAGTCGTGGTGAATAATCCTTTTAATGTACTGTTGAATCCTATTGGCTAGTATTTTGGCGAGAATTTTTGCATCTGTGTTCATCAAGGATATTGGTCTGTAGTTCTCTTTTTTGGTGGGATCCTTGTCTGGTTTTGGGATCAAGGTGATGCTGGCCTCATAAAATGAGTTTGGAAGTTTTCCTTCCGTTTCTATTTTTTGGAACAGTTTCAAGAGAATAGGAATTAGTTCCTCTTTAAATGTTTGGTAGAATTCCCCTGGGAAGCCGTCTGGCCCTGGGCTTTTGTTTGTTTGGAGATTTTTGATGACTGTTTCAATCTCCTTACTGGTTATGGGCCTGTTTAGGTTTTCTATTTCTTCCTGGTTCAGTTGTGGTAGTTTATATGTCTCTAGGAATGCATCCATTTCTTCCAGATTGTCCAATTTGTTGGCGTAGAGTTGCTCATAGTATGTTCTTATAATTGTCTGTATTTCTTTGGTGTTAGTTGTGATCTCTCCTCTTTCATTCATGATTTTATTGATTTGGGTCCTTTCTCTTTTCTTTTTGATGAGTCTGGCCAGGGGTTTATCAATCCTATTGATTCTTTCAAAGAACCAGCTCCTAGTTTCATTGATTTTTTCTATTGTTTTTTTTGGTTTCTATTTCATTGATTTCTGCTCTGATCTTTATGATTTCTCTTCTCCTGCTGGGTTTAGGGTTTCTTTCTTGTTCTTTCTCCAGCTCCTTTACGTGTAGAGTTAAATTGTGTACTTGAGACCTTTCTTGTTTCTTGAGAAAGGCTTGTACTGCTATATATTTTCCTCTCAGGACTGCCTTTGCTGTGTCCCACAGATTTTGAACTGTTGTGTTTTCATTATTATTTGTTTCCATGAATTTTTTCAATTCTTCTTTAATTTCCTGGTTAACCCATTCATTCTTTAGAAGGATGCTGTTTAGTCTCCATGTATTTGGGTTCTTTCCAGCTTTCCTCTTGTGATTGAGTTCTAGCTTCAGAGCATTGTGGTCTGAAAATATGCAGGGAATAATCCTAATCTTTTGATACCGGTTGAGACCTGATTTGTGACCCAGGATGTGATCTATTCTGGAGAAGGTTCCATGTGCACTAGAGAAGAGTGTGTATTCTGTTGCTTTGGGATGAAATGTTCTGAATATATCTGTGATGTCCATCTGGTCCAGTGTGTCATTTAAGGCCTTTATTTCCTTGTTGATCTTTTGCTTGGATGATCTGTCCATTTCAGTGAGGGGAGTGTTAAAGTCCCCTACTATTATTGTATTATTATTGATGTGTTTCTTTGATTTTGTTATTAATTGGTTGATATAGTTGGCTGCTCCCACGTTAGGGGCATAGATATTTAAAATTGTTAGATCTTCTTGTTGGACAGACCCTTTGAGTAGGATATAGTGTCCTTCCTCATCTCTTATTATAGTCTTTGGCTTAAAATCTAATTGATCTGATATAAGGATTGCCACCCCAGCTTTCTTCTGATGCCCATTAGCATGGTAAATTGTTTTCCACCCCCTCACTTTAAATCTGGAGGTGTCTTCGCGTCTAAAATGAGTTCCTTGTAGGCAACATACTGATGGGTTTTGTTTTTTTATCCCTTCTGATACCCTGTGTCTTTTGATTGGGGCATTTAGCCCATTAACATTCAGGGTAACTATTGAGAGATATGAATTTAGTGCCATTATTAGCCTGTAAGGTGACTGTTACTGTATATTGTCTCTGTACCTTTCTGATCTACTACTTTTAGGCTCTCTCTTTGCTTAGAGGACCCCTTTCAATATTTCCTGGAGAGCTGGTTTGGTGTTTGCAAATTCTTTCAGTTTTTGTTTGTCCTGGAAGCTTTTGATCTCTCCTTCTATTTTCAATGATAGCCTAGCTGGATAGAGTATTCTTGGCTGCATGTTTTTCTCGTTGAGTGCTCTGAATATATCATGCCAGCTCTTTCTGGCCTGCCAGGTCTCTGTGGATAAGTCTGCCGCCAATCTAATATTTTTACCATTGTATGTTACAGACTTCTTTTCTCGGGCTGCTTTCAGGATTTTCTCTTTGTCACTAAGACTTGTAATTTTTACTATTAGGTGACGGGGTGTGGACCTATTCTTGTTGACTTTGAGGGGGGTTCTCTGCATCTCCTGGATTTTGATGCTTGTTCCCTTTGCCATACTAGGGAAATTCTCTCCAATGATTCTCTCCAATAGACCTTCTGCTCCCCTCTCTGTTTCTTCTTCTTCTGGAATCCCAATTATTCTAATGTTGTTTCGTCTTATGGTGTCACTTATCTCTCGAATTCTCCCCTCATGGTCCAGTAGCTGTTTGTCCCTCCTTTGCTTGGCTTCCTTATTCTCTGTCATTTGGTCTTCTATATCACTAATTCTTTCTTCTGCCTCATTTATCCTAGCAGTGAGAGCCTCCATTTTTGATTGCACCTCATTAATAGCTTTTTTGATTTCAACTTGGTTAGATTTTAGTTCTTTAATTTCTCCAGAAAGGGCTTTAATATCTCCAGAGAGGGTTTCTCTAATATCTTCCATGCCTTTTTCGAGCCCGGCTAGAATGTTCAGAATCGTCATTCTGAACTCTTGATCTGACATATTACCCATGTCTGTGTTGATTAGGTCCCTAGCCTTCGGTACTGTCTCTTGTTCTTTTGTTTGTGGTGATTTTTTCCGCCTTGTCATTTTGTCCAGATAAGAGAATATGAAGGAGCAAATAAACTACTAAAAGGGTGGCAAAGACCCCGGAAAAATGCACTGTAACCAAATCAGAAGAGACCCCAAATTGTGGGGGGGAGAAAGGGGATGAAAACAGCTTCTGAAAAAAAAAGAAAAAAAAAAAAAAGAAAAAATTTAAAAAATAAAACAAATAAAAAATATGAAAAAGAAAGAAAAAATGTATATATTTAGATGAACTAGTCAAAAAATGTTAAAAAAGAAAAGGGTAAAAGTTTAAAAAAAATTTAGCAGAAGAAGAAAAAAGAAAAAAGAAAAAAAAATTGAAAAAAGAAAAAATATTGAAGTAGCCGCAAGACTAAAGAATCATGGGGAGAAAGCCATGAGTTCCGTGCTTTGCTTTCTCCTCCTCTGGAATTGCTCTGCTGTCTTAGGAACTGAATCTGCTTTCTCCTTGATAGATGAACTTCGTCCTGGCTGGATATTTTGTTGATCTTCTGGGGGAGGGGCCTGTTGTAGTGACTCTCAAGTGTCTTTGCCCGAGGCGGGATTGCACCGCCCTTACTGGCGGCCGGACTAAGTAATCGGCTCGGGTTCGCTTTTGGGAGCTTCTGTTCCCTGAACGCTTTCCGTAGAGTTCCGGAGGACGGGAATGAAAATGGTGGCCTCCCAGTCTCCAGCCCGGAGGAGCCGAGAGCCTGGGGCCCCACTCCTCAGTGCGTCCCCAGAGGACAGCACCCAATCACTCCCGTATCCCCAGCCTCTAGCCGCGCTCGGAGCTCACCCAGCCCGCGGCCAGTTCAAGGTAACCCCGAGCTGAGAGTTCAGTCCTCGGCTCTGTCTCTGCAGCCGGCTTCTCTGTTCTAATACCTGCGAGCTCTCCGACACTCCGACACCCCCGATCCTTCTGTGACCCTGCGGGGCCTGGGGCCACGCTGGCCCCGCGTGGGCTTCACCCCGGTTTAGCCCCTGGAGCAATGTCCCTCAGTGGAACAGACTTTTAAAAGTCCTGATTTTGTGCTCCGTTGCTCCGCCGCTTGCCGGGAGCTGGCCCCTCCCCCCGCGGTCTATCTTCCCGTCGTTTTAGATTCACTTCTCCGCCAGTCCTACCTTTCAGAAAGTGGTTGATTTTCTGTTTCTAGAGTTGCTGTTCTTCTTCTCTTCGCTCTCCCGTTGGATTTGTAGGTGTTTGCGATGTTTAGATAAGCTATCGAGCTGATCTCCTGCTACCTGATGTAGTCTCAGGCTGCTACTTCTCCGCCATCTTGACTCCTCCCCATAAAGAGCCTGTTTAAAATGTACTTGCAGGTCACCTGGGTGGCTCCATTGGGTAAGCACCTGACTCTCGGTTTTGGCTCAGGTCATGACCTCAGGGTCAAGAGCCTGAGCCCTGTGTTAGTCTCTGGGCTGAGCACAGCATCTACTTGAGATTCCTTCCCTCTCCCTCTGCCCCCATCCCCCTGCCCATGTGCGCTCTCTCTCTCTCTCTCTCTCTCTAAAATAAATAAACTCTTTTTTTTTAAATAAAATGTACTCTTTAGCAGATTCTAGATATCTACGCCCAAGAAACCACCGCCACAATGATGCAATGATCATATTTGCCACCCCACAAAGTTTTCTCCTACCCTGTCCAACTCCTCCCTCCCACCCCTTCCCACTGTATCTCCTCTTGAGACTTGTTAGTTATGATATAACTCTGGGTCGTGATTTTAGTGGATGCTCTAGGGTTCCTAACAGACATCTTTAACTTCCCATAGTCTCCCAGGTGGGATTCTTTTTTTCTTTACATACCTCAGCCTTTGTCATATAAGCATGTATGTATATATTCAGTAAATCTTTACCCGGTGCATAGCAGGTGCCATGTACTGATTGAGAGTTGAGGATAAAGTGCTCACCGAGACAGACATGGCCGACATTCTACACCAGAGCTACACCAGGCAAACCAGTAATTACCTGAAGACCACGGTTCCTCAGATCTAAGATGGCATTGCTCACACACGGCACCGTTACTTTACGTACCGCTCAAAAAGAAAAACACGGGTAGGGAAGTGAAAGGCCAATGGGCTTCTAGTGTCAATTTAGGGACTCCAGTGGAATTTGGAGTTGACCCTCATAACAACACAAGACGCCGTAGATGTTACGCAAAGGAATGATTAGATGTGTCTTGCTAAAACACCGCTCTGTCTTCCAGATGAAGGACAGATTGGGAGAAGCAAAGACACCAGTTAGGCAATTACAAGGGTCTGGAGTGAGAAAAGATGGCGGATTGGACCCTCGTCATGGCGGTGGAGCACAGGAAGTGTTCTTGAGAAATATTAAGTGGGGCGCGTCGGTCAGACTTGGTGAGTGAATGTGGACGGTAAGGTGGGAAATGGTGTGAGAGCTCATGTTTCTGACGTGAGAAACCGGATGGATGGAGAAGCCATGCACTCTGATACAGTACACTGGAGAGGAGAAGGTTTCAGAGGAGTAAATAATGAGCTTATTTGAGGCACGATGAATTTAATAAGCTTGTACCTTTTATGGGTCTTGGCCGCAACCAACACAAAACAACCTTGGCCTGCAAGGATATCCGGTGGGCTTACCAGTTAATCAGAAAGACCCAAGACCCAGTCACTGAAAATATTCAGACAAGAGAAAAGCAAAATTCATGTGAAAACATCCTGTGGTGGATGCTTCTGGGGCGTCGCCACCGTGGGACTCTCATCATCTCAACCCTGGACACTCAATTTTCTTCAGTATCAATATACATAACCTCTGATTGTCTCTGCTCTTCAAAACTCACAGCTCTAAACAGAAAGCTTATGATTAGCTGAGAACAGAAGAGAGACTGTCTGTGCCCCTTCCCCCAAATAGAAAGGGTATTCCAGGGGCGCCTGGGTGGCTCAGTGGGTTAAAGCCTCTGCCTTCAGCTCAGGTCGTGGTCCCAGGGTCCTGGGATCGAGCCCCGCATTGGGCTCTCTGCTCAGCAGAGGGCCTGCTTCTCCCTCTCTCTCTGCCTGCCTCTCTGCCTACTTGTGATCTCTGTCTGTCAAATAAATAAATAAAATCTTTTTAAAAGGGGGGGGGGGTATTCCAGTGACGGGAAGTCTTCTGTGAGGTCTCTAGACAACAGTTAGAAATGTCAAGGACACATGTAACCAGAGTTAGTCCGGAACTCAGGCGAGAAGTCTGGTCTGGAGATAAACCCTTGGTGTCCTCAGCTTAGGGAAAGGGACTGTTGATGGCATCACCCCGGGAAAGAGGATAGATCAAGGGGAGAGGACTACTCATGACCAAGCCCTTGGGTCTGGTCAAGGAAGAGACGACAGCATAGAGCCCAAGAGGCAGTGGCCAGAAATGTGGATACCAAGCAAGGGGGTACTTTCCTTCTGGGATTTCCCCTCTGGATACACAAGGCTCTGTAACATAGACACAATTGCATATTTTTAACAAATCTTTATCAGATGTCTACTTATAATGTGTTAACCACTTTAATCCTCCCAAATGCTCCGTGAGGTAGGTCCAATTACAATCACCCCCATTTTACAGGTGAGGAACAGAGGCCACAAGAAGTCAAGTAACTTGTCCCAAGTCACACCACCAGATCGTCATATGCTCCAGAGCCCATGAGTCTAGCCACAGCCTAGCTCCTATCTCCACTAGTTCCAGGAAGCCCAAGGGTAGTAAGAGAGAGCAAGGTAAGACGTCCATAGCCCACAGACACAGGAATAGACTGGAAAATGGGAGGCATGGTAGGAGCCTCCCGAACAAGGCTCACCTACCCACATGTATACTTTTCATGGCTGGCTTTTGGGTGAAGCTTGCAGCATTAGAGGCCAATGGAGGGACATAAAAGCTAAGCCCCCCCCCCCCCCCAATACCCTTTCATCTCAAAATACTCATTCATCTCTTAATGCCAAGCTAGACCCCAGTGTTCTTTTCATCTCACTGTCCCTGACTTCCAGGACACCCACTCAAATGACTCCAATAGAAAAAGACCCTGCCCAAAGCCAATGGGAACCCCAGGACTCTGATGGGGTTTCCAAAGCATAACAAGGCAGGTTCGGTGGAGCTAGGCTGAGCCAGAAAGGGTCGTGCCTGCAGACTTCACTTTGTATCTCTGCCAAGGGGTACCCCGAAGCCACCCCAGGCTCGGCAGCAAGCCATTTCTGGAAGGAATTTCCATAAAGAAACAAATAGACTCTCCTATTACAAAATGCAGAGACGGGCAAACCACCAGTATGCGGTGTTTGTGGCTTCAGCTGCTGCTTTGGGATTACGCATTCACCCCAACAAGGGCAGGAGCGGAATACTGTGCTGAATTCCGAACTAGTTGGGAGGGTTTGACACACATCCAGAGCACGTGACCCCAAGAGAGCTGCTTTAAGGCTCGCCGCCCCCTCCCCCAACCCTGCTGGAGTCACTAAGAGAGATTTGAGCCCCTACAACAGAAAATCCCCAGCTACATAAACCTAGTGGGAGCTCTTGGCTAATTCACTCCAATTCTCTCCTGTCAAGATCGCTAGAAGAGGCCATCAGGAAAAAATCCAGCCACGAGTCCTCTGATCCCAGCTACTTCCATGCGGAGTCTGGACTAGAACCCGCAGCTCCCAGAACCAGTGCTTCCTCTGTCCGCTGCGCTACACTGCCCTCTGCTGGGAGTGGCGGGAAATTGCCTTTTTGGTCTGGGTCTCCTTTTGGAGACTGTCTTGAGGCTCTGACCCACCTCCTCAGGGCAGATCTTTCTCCGCAGGAAGACTCCAGGGCCTGAGCCTCTGGGCTGTGCCTCTCTTCGCAAATCTCGCTCACTCTCTCTTGCACCTCTGCTTACCTCGGGAAGCCCAGCTTCTCCCAGGGAAGGATGGGAGGAAGGTAGACGTCCGTGCCAGGAGGTAAGGAAGCCCCACGAGGCTCCAGGGAGCTGGAGCTGGACTGAGGAGAGGGGCTGCCCCGGGCCTTGGCTCTTGGCTCTTGGCCCCTGTTCCTGGCGGGAGAGACCATACTGCACCATGACAGAAACCGAAGATCTCCGATAAGAAACTGTGAAGTTGCAGGCCTTCCGAGAGACTCAAACAGAGCCCCAAGGTCCATTTCTCAGGGTCACGGTTCCTATTAACTCATCTCATTCACTGCCGGGGTCAAACGTCCAAATGCCTCTGAGAGCCAGACAGCTGTCCTGAGTGGAGGCAGGAGTCGCAGTGCGTGCATGGCGGGAACTGTCAGAGTCTAGAGGACACAAGTCCGCCAGAGGGTGCTCAACTCAAATCCCAGCCCTGCATTTCGCAGGCCTACTGTAGGCGGGCTCGCTTCAGCCTCCTCTAGTCGACTGCCTGCCTTATGGTCAATGTTTAAGTCAATTTACTGAGCACCTTCTTATGTGCCCGGCGCTGTTCTAAGCACCTTGCATGTAGTAACTGGTTGAATCTCTGCCAACCCTATGAGGTCGGTATTATCATTAGCATCAACGCAGTTTATAAAGGGAAACTGAGGCACGGGAGCGTCCGTAGCTTTCCCTATGTGAGACAGAATGTCATGTGGCTGGGATTTGGACTCAGTCTGGCTCCAGAACCCAATTTCTTAACCTCCAGGATTATACATGCCGTAGAAGTACACGGAGTTGTCTCCTTGGACATTATGGGATACTGATTTTGTCTCTACAGGAAAGGGACTGTGACTTTTAGTGGGCAGAGAACAGTCGTTAGAGATAAACAAATGTGAGTCTGAATCCTGGACCTATACTGACTGTGTGACCCCGGGGCAAGTGAATGAAGCTTTCTTAGCTGCAGTGACTGACCAGCAAATCAGAGATGCTCCTTCTTGTTCCCTAAGATAATTGCCAGGGTTAACTGAGATAATATGTGTTCAACCTGACTCGTGCTATAAAACACAGATACGCAGTTATGGGTGGCTACCGGCCGAGTATGCCACTGGACTGAGCCCTCGGGGTCACGGTCTGCCTTTTGGAAGCAGCTAGATATGGGAAGGATAAAGGGCTTGTGGACTCTTCTAAGCTACTACTGACAAAAGATTCCGATTAAAAAATTCTTTTTTAATTTTTTAAAGATATTTATTTATTTATTTGACAGAGATCACAAGTAGGCAGAGAGGCAGCAGAGAGAGGAAGGGAAGCAGGCTCCCTGCTGAGCAGAGAGCCCGATGCGGGGCTCAACCAAAGGACCCTGAGATCACGATCTGAGCCCAAGGCAGAGGCTTGAGCCACCCAGACGCCCCTCTGATTAAAAAAATTTTTTTTAAATTTATCTTGTCCAATTTTTCAGAGGGAGCTAATTAGAGGGAGAGTATTCATACTCCAAAGGTGTCTATGTCACACAATGATACATCCGTTGGTCTTTTAAATAGAGGATTTTCAGGAAGCCTGGCTGACTCAGTTCGTATAGCATGCAACTCTTGATCTCAGAGTCATGAGTTCTAGCCCCACATGGGGCATGGAGCCTACTTTAAAAAAAAAAAAAAAAGTGGATTTTCTTGGTATATTTCAAAGGTGCAACTGAGTTTATCTGAGACACAATAGCTTTAAAAAAAAAAAAACTCGGTCCTGTGATTCCCAAGTCAGACACCAGATGGCGCCAAATTCTCGCTTCAAGGGACAGCTCTGGTTCCCCCAGCGGCCAGACCGCACTGGGGTCTTCTCCCCATCTGAAAGTTCAAGAGTTCAAGAACTATCTCTGAGTCCTTGCTGGTGCATCCAGGCATCTTCCAAGAGTAAACAAACTTTCATACGAGGTTATACGAGATGTCAGCCCAGCCTGGCAGCTCTCCCCAGAAACAAATGTAATAAATCACTTGCCCCACCTCAATAAGAAAGAAAAGTCTTGAGCACCCTGCCTGCACCAGACACTGATAGGAGCTAGAAATATAGCCTTCGTTCAGACAGAATCGTCCCTGCCCCCCCGTGGATCTGCACCCTCTGTAGTCCTTCCTCCCTCAGGGAAAGCTCCTGCTCACAGAAGGATTCGGAAGAATCACATACGATGATAAAGTCAAGGACAGTTGCTGCTGGAAGAGAACTTGGAGATCATTCAATCACACCCGTGTCTCCCTTTACAGATGGGAGCACAGACATGGGCCGGGAGAGAGAAGGCAACCCAGACAACAGACCAGAACTAGGATCAGTTTCCGGATTCCAGGCACTTTTGTACCCCGCATGCCCTCTTGCAACAGCTGGGGACTCCGCCAAGAGAAAACCAGGACCTGAGATTCTAAGAGGGACTCAGTGGGACAGTCAGCCTCGGAACCCGGGGCTGATGCACCCGTTGCTAACAGGCGTTTCCACACAACCCTGCCAGGTATTTAAACACAGAGAGGCCAAGGTTGCCCCACAGCCCATTGCCCAACAGGTGTTGCCCCTGGGTGTTCATGACCCACGAGCTCAGCACAACCGAGGGGCCACCGCCTTCCGCTCAGAACGCAGCTCACTGCCTGCCGGAGCTCTGCGTGGCTGATCTTTTGCTCGCTCGGGGCATTTCAAAAATTTGCTTAGGCCTGAGGTGGAGCCTCAGCAAATAGTGGGAAGGAAGAAAAAGAAGGAAGCCATGTCTCCATCACAGTTAGTTCATGAGCTGGGGTGGGGAGCGATGTCCTCTCTGAGACTCAGTCTCCTCAATTTGTAAAATAAGGATGTTAGATCGGAGCCCCTTTTCAGCTTTAGGTCTCTAAGACACGCTACATGGCCATTTGGCCATCCCTGTTAGGGAAAGGAATTAATCCTGCTTAAATAAAGCACTGCACAAAGTTCATGGAGGTTATCGTCTATGTTCTGATCTATGCTATTTTAGACAATGAAAATGTGAGTTTTTTGGGGAGTCTGGGGGCTCAGGCTTCCACCTCGATGTCAGCTGAAGTCATGATCTCAGGGTTGTGGGATGGAACCCTGGGTGGGACTCTGCACTCAGCTCCCAGGGGGCTTGAGAGTCTCTCCTTTTCCCTCTGCCCCTCCCCCACTTGTGTGTATACGCGTGTGTTCTCTCTCTCTCTCACTCTAAAAAAAAAAAAATGAATAAAACCTTTTTTAAAATGTGAGTTTTTCCCTGTGTTTCTTCACCCCTTTTAAACAGTGGCTATTCTTTTTTTTTTTCCTTTTTTTTTTTTTTTTAGATTTATTTATTTGAGAAAGAAGACAAGCAGACTCCCCGCTGAGCCACCCAGGCGCCCCACCCCTTTTAAAAAGTTTTAATTACAAAATATTTCTGGCATACAAAAAGGTATCAAGAAAATGGGGGGGTGGTGATATACATCAAAAACAGATATAGCAAAATGTTCATTGTGCTAAGTAATAGATACATGAGTGCTTACTGGACAATTCTTCCAACTTTTCTGTTTGAATTTTCATAATAAAATGTTGAGACAGGAAAAGCACTATGAATGACATCATGAATGCCCAAGCAACCCATACTTAGATAAGAAATGAAACAACCCAAATTTGGATATTCTGTCTCCTGGTCATTTCTTGATAGTTTTACTACAATATATATGATTATTTTGCGTGGTTTCTTAAATTTATATGCAAGTTTTCATACTGTGTATTTTCTTTTCCAGCTTTTTTTCACTCGGCATTTTAGTTGAAAGATTGATCTGTATGAAATACAGGATTCTGATTTATTCCTTCTTATTACTGTTTTGAGGTCCATTGTACGAACAAATGATGATGTAGTTATTGACTGGTCAGGATGCCAGACTCTATAGGTGTTTCCAATTTCTTTTTGTCATAAGCAGTGCTCTTATACCCATTCTTTACATGACTCCATGTCACCTGTATACATATGAAAGGTGTATAACATTCTGTATGGGAAAGAACTAGATCTCTGGAGCTTCAGCCATGGATGGATCCAGGTGTTCAAAGTATGTCATCAGGAACCTGACTGTTACCATGTCTAAGCACTGCCCTCTTCAACACTGGCTTCCTTCTCAGTGGTCTCTTCACATAGGGTGGCCCCTAGTGGCCCGGGGTTTATGCCCCGCCCGCTTGGCCGCCTCAATGGATGGAGGACACGCCTTTCTAGAAAGTTCCAGCAGTAGTCAGTGGACCAGCTGGTGACATGTATTTATCTGGAACAAATCAGACCAGGAGAACAGAATTTCCTATTGGCCAAAACTGGGTCATGGGCTCGTTGTGGTCGGTCTCAGAGCCAGATGGACGGATGGTAGGGAAGGGGCGATTCTCTAAAGAAAACTAGGGGAATTGTTACCACCCGAAGGAGAACTAGATGCTGGGCAGGCCACCACTAAGGTCCAGGACCTCATCAGCCCCTGCTACCCATGCATGTGTCATGCTGCGTGTGACTACACACCACGTCCCCTGTTCCACTGGGAGTCTCACCTTCCCAATAGCCACTTGTGTTACTGAACACTCACAGGCTGCCTATTTTTTTGTACCTAACAAGGGCAAGATTGATCAGGATAGGAATGGGTCCAGGCTTCTGGGAATACACGAAGGACAGTCATATGTTTTAATAGGGTGGATTTTATGGCACGTGAATTATATCTTCATAAAGTTACTTTTTTAAGGAAGACCATGGCATGAGTCCATTTATATGAAATTTAAAAAATGGGCAAAGCAGCAGGATAGTAGTTATCTTTGGGGGTTATTGGCCACAGGGCCCAGGAAGCCGCTGGCATGCTGCAAATGAGGTATATCTTCACCGGGGGGTTAGGATGTGATGTAACGTGTAAAACTCCAATCAGCTGCGTCTGCCTTAGATGTCATATGCCATAAAGCATGCAAGTCGTACTTCAGTGAAAAGTAACCCCCCCCCCGCCCCAAAGCCTGGGTGCTTTTAAGCGGAAAAGAAACCAGTCTACGGTAGTTCAGAGCACAGTTTTTCACTTAAGACCACTGGGTTCAAATCTCGTTCTACCACTTACCAGCTGTGACAAGTGAGTATTTGGAATAAATTACTTAACTTCTCTGTGCCTCAGTTTCTCCACCTGGAAAATGGGGCTGGCAATAGAACCCTTCCTTGACTGCTGCGAAATTGAATGAGTGGATCCTTGTACGCCCTCAGAATAGTGGTTGGCACATAGTGAGTACTCAGTAAATGTGACTTTTATCGTTATTGACATGGGCCGAGCATGGCGATGCTGCTGTGGATACAGAAAATACAATCCTATCATCCCATGGAGTGCATCGTCAGATGAAAGAGCAGTCAGAATGCAGAGGGAGGAGCCCTTTCAGGGCAGGAAGCCTGAAATGTATGAACCAGTAGGAGGATCTCCCAAATTCAGCCTGGGGTTGAGGTTCAGGGAAGTAGGAAACTGAATAGAAGGAAGAAGTGTGTGCAAAGGCACTGAGGTGAGGAGTGGTTCAGTTGGTCAGTGCACCTACCAGCAGAGTACACAGCAGATGAGGCCCATTGGCTGGGAGAGAAGAATCAGAAAGCTCTCTCCCAGCCACACCATGGAGTTGCAATTTTCTCCTGAAGCCAAAGGGGAGACGCTGAAGGATTTAGTGAAGAAGAGTCCTAGAGTAAGATCTACGTCTACCTCTTTTGAGAAAGATCATACCGGTCCCCCCTGGGGAATTCCTTGAGTGGGAGAAGGCTGGGGACAAGGAGGCTACTTGACCTGTTCCTGTATCTCAAGACAGATACTGCAATTTGCATGTTTACCATCTGTTTCCTCCCATATTTACTGCTGGTCTCCTCCAACTGGACCACAAGAATTCTGAAAGCAGGAAACCCGTCTTGTTCTTAGTCATCTCCTTGGTGTCTGGCAGAGCTGTGCTCTCTGAATTTGTTGAATGAATGCTGAGGGCACACCCCAGGTTTCTGTTCCCGGGAACACGCAGGGGTGCAGTGAGGGGCTGCTGCTGGACTTCAGACACCGGCCAGTGATGCAGCGAAGACGAGGGATGGGGGCGACTGCGTCAGGGCTCCAGCAGGCGTGGATGCAGAGAGGCAGGGACACGGGGCTCCCCTGAGCTTCTGGCTCAAGTGACGGGGGGAGCAGTGGCCCCACTTACTTCTGGGAGAGATGAGGACTTCAGTGTGGAACCCGAAATGTCTGGTACGGGTGTGTCCAAATGTTCCCGGAAAACTAGGGATCAGAGAGCATGCCTCTGAGGAGGACATGGGGTGATTTCAAACTCTTTGACCCCGGTAAAGCCCGGGTGCCCACTCCTCAGAGTGAACACTGGCCTTGGGGCTGGAGCAGGGGCCCTGAAATCTTGTGGTCCCCGGGGGAGGGAAGAGCAGGCTCAGGGCTGCAGCTCTTTACAAAGCGGCACAGAAATATTTCTTTTAACTCTGGCAGGATGACCCTGGTGCTCTCTGTACCAGACGCTGTGCTGAGCTCATCCCTCTCCTCCTTCCACCCTCCCAGTTACCCCGTGAGGGGTGATCACCGGTCTGGCCCGTCTGTGTGCTGACAGCCTCGCCTGGGCAATTTCGCTGCAGTCTCTTACCCTGGTGCTGGGTCCTCTGCAATCTAATCAATATCGTCAGTAACTTGTGTCAATTCCCCGCTCGAGGGGCGGGGCGCTCGGTTTCCTTAAGTTTCCCATCCCACGTGGAGGCATTCCAAGACTTGCCACAGGCCTCTGCAAGCCTGTTCTAACCATCCCAGCTGAAGGGGGGCGGAACGGATGGATCCCCGCTCTGTGTCCCATTATGCCTGATCATAGCACCTGTAATTCCCTAGGACATCTACCAGTTGACGTAGCCATTGCCCCCACTGCGCTATAGGTCCCCTGAGGACAAGGATCCCGTCTGGTGCATCCTGAATTCACTTAGCAAATGACTGGCCGTGGGCTCAGTAATGGTCACTGAGTGAGGGAATGAGCAGACACAGGAACAGGACTGAACTATGACTGTTACGGGGGGGAAAGATCTACCTCTAACTGCCCCACCATCAGCAATGTTGTGAATTCATAATGCATTCTTTTTATTGTCACCGTCTGAATTTAAATGTGGTCGTTTCTCTGACCCTTAGAGGTTTTCTACCCTAATATTAAATGACAATCTA
This sequence comes from Meles meles, assembly GCF_922984935.1. NCBI lineage: Eukaryota > Metazoa > Chordata > Mammalia > Carnivora > Mustelidae > Meles > Meles meles. The sequence goes on along the minus strand of NC_060072.1, from coordinate 15,893,135 downwards.
TTAGGGGCCCCTGGGTGGCTCAGTCATTGAGTGTACGACTTGATTTTGGCTTGGGTTGAGATTTCAGGGGCGTGGAATAGAGCCCTCTGCTCCCCCACCCCCGACTAGTGCACTCTCAAATAAATAAATAAATAAGCAAACATACTCCTTTTAAAAAACAAATGACAATCTATTAAACCACTTTATAGCCTGAGATTAAAGACTGCACAAGTCGTGTCAAGAGGAAGATCAAGAAAATGCCTGATATAACCAACCAACCTGAAAAGAAACCAAAATTTCATTTTCCCAAGCATGGAAGTTTATGCTGTCCAGTACCCTCCACAACCAAGAGCAAACCTGGTCACTAAATTAGTTTTATCTATCAACTTGTCCACTTTAACATCTCAGATGATTTCTAACACCAATAAAGGGCCCATCCTGATTTGCAAACTGCTTTGGAAAAACATCAGCCAGGGGTTGGGACGCCCTAGGGGGATGCTGCCTCAGCGACCCAGAAGGGCTGACCAACAAGTTCTGGGATGAGGGGCCCTCCAGCCAGAAAAGGAGCAGGAGACCACAGTGGCACTCAGGCCTCCTCCCTTGCACACCCAGGATGGGCCAGAAGAGCTCTTGCAGCCTCAGGCTCCGGAAGGGGGTTGGGGGGGGGGGGGGTCCTGCACTCTTGCAGGTGTTAGGTGTAGTTGCCTGTCAGTTAAAAGCAGAACTGGGTTGGAATCTCAGCCCTGTCTAGCTAATAATGATCTTACGCGATGCTTGCCAGCCTGCGGCCCCTCAGTAAAATGCAGAATGCCCCCGCCTGGCTCTGGGAAATATTAAGAGAAAGATATAGGGGCCTATCAAGTGCTTAGCACAAGGCATGGCACACGGGGACTCAATGAATGCCATCCAAAATCAGTTTCCCCAAGAATCTGGAGGCTGCAGGTCACTTAAGATGGTCCACCACCACAGTTCTCAACCCCAGTGCACTTTCCAATCAGCAGGGAGCCTTTGAAACGCTAATGCAACCCTTTTTACGCCTGCAGAATCAGAATCCCTGGGGGCAGGCCTAGGGATTGTTGAAAGCTCCCAGAAGATTCTGCTGTAGCTCAGAGTTGTGAGTCAGGCAAATGCTTATAACCAAACCTGCAAACCACAGTCAATCAAAGGTTATGTCCCCAGGCCCACCTTGCTTTTAGAATTGCAACACTCTTAAAATCCAAAACTTCTCGACCTTTCTAGTCTAACGAATACATCGCAATTGCTAAATTCTCAGAAAACCACCACTCTAGAAAAGTCGTAACAAAGCTCAAGTGTTTATTAAGAATTAAAAATACTGTAAATAAGCCATACAGTTCATTTCACAGTAAACTAAACAAACCTTTTTTTTCTCTTAATTTTCTTTTTTTTCTTTTTTTCTTCTTTTTTGAAAGGCAAGACAGCCATTAAAGAACAGTACAGCTTGAAGGGAAACAGCAAAAAACTACAGAAAATGCACATTCCTCCTCACTGACAGATGGGGGTCTGCTGGGACAGCAAACCTCTTCCTGGACATCATGAGAAAATAAAAACACGTGGCCTCCATTCTCCAGGGAGACAACTCATGCCTTTGTGGACTGCTCTCATCCCACATTTCCTGAAGGATTCCAAGGAGTCCCCTTTCCGGGATTCTAAACCAAATGTATTATCCGGGTACCCTACCGAGAGGTGTCCGCTGGCTGGCCAAGGGGGACTCTGAGGTGTTGTGGCTTTCACATTCAGAACCATCTGGATTCTTTGCATAGTTACCTTGGAGATCACAAGATGATTCAGGAATGGAAAAGGCACCCCACACCACGGGAGGCGGCCATCAAGTCAAGCAGCTGGTTCTTATCAGCTAAAAACCAAGGGGCTTGTCCCCCTCCCAAATCAGAGCTGACACTTGTAAGTTTTACCCAGTTTAAGTGGAAGACAAGAAGTGAGTGGCAGCTCATGAGAACTTCGGCCAGGAGTATTAAAAAAAAAAAAAAAAAAGTAAAATTAACTGTCCTTAAAGAGAATGAGAAAGAAAAGTGCCTCCTCCCCCCACTTTTTTAACTTGAAATCTGCCAGGCAGGCGAGGTTTTGTGAGGTCACACGTAATCTGCTTCTGCTAATCCCCAGTTGAAGCCTTTCTTCCCGGACACTAGAGCCATCCCTCCTAGAAGGCCCCTCTGACAAGCAGGGCCGGGCCTTGAGGAAACCAACCAAAAGCAGAAGCGGAGAACTTGAGAAACCAATGGTGTGTGGTAATAATCGTAAATAAATTAACTGGGCACAAAAATATAAAATGCCTTGGTGTTCGGGCGGCGGGGGGAGGCACTGCTTTTTAAGAGGGAACAAGAACCCGGGGGGTAGGGAGCGCGGGAGAAAACAACCCATTTTTTGGTCATGAGAAACTGGATTAACTCCGCACCCTGCACGTGCGTTCACTCAGACTTTTTCGTGAATCTTCTCCACTTTCAGGAACAACCTGTCCAGGTCATTCCTCAGGTCATCTAGCAAGCCCTTGGCGGATTCCAGGTTGTTCTCGTTGGTTTCTATTTTCACTGAGTACGCGACCAAACTGTCCACGGCAGTCCTGAGCATCCTCAAGTCCGACTCCACTTGGCTGACTGAGGCTTTGAGGTTGTCTAGAGAAGAGAGTCTGTCCAGGAAGTCCTGAGGCAAGGGGGCCGCCCGGGCCGGGTCCTGGCCCAGCAGCGTATGGACTTGCTCCTGCACCTTCTGGAGAGCCTCCACGGTGCTGGGGAGCTCGCCCACGCTTCTCTTCAGCTCCTCCACGTCGCTGTAGAGCGAGAGCTGGGCCTCGCCCAGGCTTCTCACCGTGCTGGCCAGGCCCCCCGCGTCGGCCTCCGAAGAAGGGCCCAGGCCGGCCACGTGCTCCTGCAGGGCGGCCAGGCGCCGCTCGTGCTCCTCGCTCTTGGCCAGCAGGGCCTCCAGGTTCTCGCTGTGGAGCGCAGAGGCCGTCTGCACGGCGTCCACGCCATCTTCCACGGTCTGGAGCCTGGAGTCCAATCCCTGACTCTTCTCCTGGAGCGCGGCTAAGGAGCCAGCGTGCTTGTAAACCCCATCTTCTTCTGGCCTGAGGGCCTCCGTTTCCAGGTGGCGCAGCTCTTCCTTGAGTCTCCTGATCTCCTCGGGAAGGCGGGAGGTGACCTCCTCGGACTGGAGAAGCTTCTCTGTGAGGGCCTGCAAGGTGAGGTGCTCCGAATTGGCCGCTTCCTTGAACTTCTGCTGCTCCTGCTTGAGGCTCACCAGCTCCTTGACCTCGGTGTAGACGTCAGACTCCAAGGTCTGGAGGGTGCTCCTCAGGGCCTCGATGTCCTTTTCTCTGGACTTCACAGAGACCTGTGTTTCCTTCACAGCTTCCTTCAAGGCTTTCAAATCCTGCTTGTACCCCTCGGAGTCTTCCAGAGAGGCAACCTTCGCCTTCACGTCATTGATCTCCTTCTGGCTCCTCTTCTGGACCTCGGTGAAGATGGCGATGTTGTCGTTGATGGACTTGGTGAGTTCCGTCAGCCTTTCCTCCACCGTGTTCTCCAGAGACGTGAAGTCCCGCTCCCGGGCATCCTTCACCACGTGGATGCCATCGGAGAGGTCTTTGAGAATCTCGTTCTGGAGCTTCTGCAGAACTTCACTGATCCGGTTGATCTCGCTCTCCCCCTGCTTCACAGCTTTCTCCGTGAGGTCTTGTTTATGCTGGGAGCTTCTCAAGATGGACTCAAAAGTCCCAAATGTGGCTTGAAGAGACTGCACCTGCAACCAAAATCCACATGTTAATTGCTGAGAAGAGCTGATGAGTTCCATGCAACACAGCTATATTTCCTTTTGTGTGGCCAGCTTCGGGTCCCTCTTCTGGAACAGAACAATAATGGTCCTTGGAGAACCTTCCCTCCACGCACATTCCATGTGGTTTGCGGGACCAACCTAAAGGCCCTTTCCAAGTGCTCCAGGGGTCTTCTCTCCTGAAGCCACAGTGATCAGCCCAGGGATGGGCCTAAGGCCAGTCAGTCAATTCCAAGACTACTGGTAAAGAAAACCTTTTTCTATTGGGATTGCTAGTTATAGGACGGGGAAAGCCTGGAGAGGCTCATACTGGCCCACGAAGAACGCCAGTCTACGAATTAAACCAGCACAGTGGGAAGCAAAACTAAGAGACGGCAAGATCAAGCTCTGAAGATACAACCTGCATCTCTGGGTACAGCTACACCTGAAGGAATCTGCTCTTGAACTTTTGGGCTTAAGACAATACATTTTCTCTCTCCCTCCCTGCATCCCTCTTTAAGCCAGTGAGGCTGAGTTTCTAGCTCCTGCAATTGAAAAGTCTCCCTTTCGCAGTAGAAAAGCTAAGACACATGGAGACACTGGACTGGGAGGCACAAGACAAGGTTCAGGTGTCTAGTTTGACACTTCTAGTGGGGCGGCCCTGACCAAATCACTGTCCTCACCTGAAAATATGACTTGGGCTAGATGTTCCCTTAGCACTCTCTGGCTTTGTGAGCACGTTATGCTCCTGTTTGCCAGGACCCACTCATCCTAAATAAATTCTCTGCTAACCAAGGTCTGACCTGGAACCTCTCCGGAGAACTGGTCTGATGTGCCGAGACTGACAGGCCGGGGACTACTGACACAGAGCCACCTGGAACACTTTCTTGCAAAAAAAAAAAAAAAAAAAATCTGAATCTCTCAAGCCTCCAGCTCTAACCACCCATTCACAGGAACATGCAAGAGAAAAACACCCAGCGAGGGCGCAATCGGCCAAACCCACGATGTGGAAAATCCTACACGACAAAAAGCCAGGACCTTCAAAAATTAAATGGCATTTTTAAAGAGGGAAGTCGGGGAAAATTACACATTAAAAGAAATTTAAGAGATTCACCAACCAAAGGTAATATGTGGCCTTATACATGGATCCTGATTCAAACAAAGCAACTGTAAAAGAGATATTTTTAAGGGGGTCCTCGGGAAATCTGATTTTGAACTAGGTATTAGATGAGAAGCAAGCCTTTCCGTTAACTTTGTTAGGTATAATATACTGTGTTTTGCCAAAGGGAAAGGGAAGAGAAGGAGCTCCTATTTGTTAGAAATAAATCTTGAAATACTTGGGATGACCTAATGTTCAGTGAAAATTAGATCCTGGCTCGATATCCACTGGGTCTGCCGGAGCCACACGGGCCCTCCAGAGGGCCTGCCCCACCCATGCCCGCTGAATCTCTCGACTCAGGACAGGCCATCCTCTCGGCCCAGGCTGCACACACCTGGGCTACTTCCCGACACCTAGAGCATCTGAGAGCAAGAGAGACCAAGGTGGGTACCCAGCGAAGGGTGGAAGAGAAGGCTTCAGAGACCCTGCTCTGACTCCAGCCCCAAGAGAGCAAAACAAAATGGGAGGGAAGAAGCGGCAATGGAATGAAACAAACAAGAATAGCAAAGAAAAAAAAAAAAAGAGCATTATTGAAAACGGGGCTCATTATACCGATCTCTTCTGTCTATGCCTAAATACTTGCATGGCAACAAGGCAAAAAATAAAATAGCATGGGCTCTGGAATCAGACTGGCTATGTTCGAATCTTGGCTTGGACCCTTCCTAGCTGTGGGATCCTGGGCGAGTTACTCAGCACGTCTGTGCTTTAGTTACCTCAGGAGCAGGACAGGAACAAAACAGTACCTGACTCTAGGTTCGTCGTGCGAGGATCAAGCTAGAGTGAAGATATCTACAGCTTCGGTTGTGCCTGACACATAGTGAATGATCAACGCACAGTGGCCATGGTCTTCACCATTGCTTAATCTTTCTTCTGGGAGTAGCTCAGGAGTCAGGAGATTCCAAGACCATCCTCAGCCCCACGCCAAAGGGGAAAAGCCACAGGAACAAGAACAGGACGGGCTCCGGTGCAGCCCCACCTAAAACCAGCTCAGGGAGCACAGACAAGTCACTCACTTTGCAGGTCCCAACTCCCCGTCTATTAACAAATAGTTTCTCAGGTCCCTTTCGGTTTCCAATAGTCTGTGATGTCAAGACAGATTAGAATGAGGTTTTCAGGGACTCTGGAATACTAGACAATTTCCCTGTTCAACTCAATATAACCTGACTCATAAAGGGTACTTTGAGAAGGTACCAGGGAGAACTCACCTCCAAAACTAGGCTGTTCAATCACAGCACCCGCCTGTTGTGCACAGCACTCAAAACAGAGGCATGGCCGGGTGAGCACAGTACCTGCAACGTGGCGGGCGTTCCTGCAGTGTTTTCTGAATGAAGCAGGAATTAATTAATTAATAGCACAAAGCCCAGTGAAGACTGAGCTAGTCCATTTCCCCCGGGATCCCTGTCACCCCCCCCCCCAACAGGGGCTGGCTCTTGGCAAATGGCGAGGAAGGGGACTAGATCAGAAATTATGGATGAAACCAAACACATCAACCCCCAACACTAGGAAAACAATACAGAGCTCGCCCCGCTACTGATGGTGCTGTGAGCTGTACATCTTTCCATGCAAAGACCTCATTATAACCAATATGCAACGGATGCATCTGTTCTGCCAACATATGTGGGGTGCCCACTAAATGGTGGGGCAGAACGTGAGAAAAATGATGGCTAGAACAGGATCCCTGCGCTCAGGGAGCTCATAGCACGAGGGGAGATAGTGGTGGCTGCCGTTCCACAGGGAACTTCCTGTATACCAAAAAATATGCAGAGTACTTTGTAATTATCTCATGAGTGGGGGGCTCCCACTGATTTCCAGTTTACCAATCAGGAAACTGCGAAATGGTCAGGCTGAGCACCAAAATCCCAGAACGTGTGAGGTCACCACCTGAGCTCTTAACCTCCAGTGATAAGCTCGAGCAGAAGCCTGTTCTACGTGCACTGAGTGTGTGGAGGAAATGGTGCCTACCCTCAGCAGCTCTGACTCCTGCAGAGTCAAGACAAGAAAACAAAGAAACACAACCAGAGAACTCACTCTTCCACAAACAACTGCTCATCTCATTCAACTGTCCCTCCTGGGCCTAAGCCTACCCCTCCCATCACTTTATGCCATCCTGGATCCGCCAGGGCCACATGGGCCCTTCCCGGCCTCTAACCAAACTGCCAGCATCTTCGGAAGCCCGTACCCACTGTGCCCACTGACCTTCCGTGGAAGGACAGGCCGGCTTCTCTGCCCAGGCTGCTGTCATTCAGCAGACCTGGGCCATTTCCCAACACTGGGACCATCTGCACAATGAGACCAGGCAAGCGGCCCGTGGCGTGCTTCAAGTCTCACTGCTTTGACTCCGACCCCAAGTCCCCCACTTAGGGGCTGTGTGTGACCTTGAACGAGTAATACAGCAGGCTCCAGGCCAGGCTGGCCCACCTGTGGAAAGTGCTAATGAATGGGTCCTGCCTCAGAGGGTGACTGGGAAGCACTTACTAGGATGCCTAGCCCATACTGAATATTAATTACAAATAATAATACTGTAAGTATAGGTTCCTGCTAAGAACCAAACCCCACCCTGCACCAAGCATCACAGAGTTAAAAGGGGGCTCAAGTTTAGGCAGTCAGAGGAGCCACCACTGCTCACTCTTCAAAGCAAAATCACTCATTTCCTGGCCTCCGCGGAGGAGCAGACAGAAGTCGCCACACACACTGTCAAATCTCAGTACTGTTCTGGGCACATTCTGAGTTCCACATCACTGGACCAGGCATTAATTGAATAGCTACTACACACCTCACATGCCATGGGCTAGATAATAAAATGAACAAAGGGCTAAGACTGTCCTAGGAGCTAACTGCAGTATGAATCCTAGCCCTGCCCCTTACTAGCTGGGTGACCTTGCATTTCCTTGGCCTTCTTGTGGCTCACTCTTCTCATCTGCGAAAGGGGCGGTCTACTCGGTCCACTCGTGCTCACCTCTTGGGGCTGCTGTGAGAGTCAACAGAGATGAGTGCACAATAAATCCGAGGCATCACATACAGCTTGATTACACTGCTAAATTAAAAAGAAAGGACACCGTTCCAACAGCATACAGCCGGGTGGATGCTTAAAAAACCTGGACAGAGCCCTCCCCTCGCTGTGTAGATAGGAAAACTCAGCCCCCAAATGGAAAGTAATGTACACAACAGCTTTGATAGAGAAGAGGTAGGAGCCGGGGAGGAGGGGATAGGGGAGAGGCAGGGGAGAAGCAGACACAGTAAAGCCCAGTTCCTTCAACTACTATTCAAGACCTCCCCCATCTGGGCCTCAACTTCAATCTCTCATCTCACTACTTCCTAAATGTTACTCTGCTCCAGGCTGGACAGCCGCTTGCTGTCCCTTCAACACACTCAAGACAGCGCCCCTGCCAGTGTCTGCACTCCTCTCAACAATTCCTGACTACCAGTGAGGCCTAAACTGGCACTTCCTGGCCCTTGGGACATGGGCCCAGGCAAACTCCACACCCTCTTTCCTCGGAACTCACATGGCAGTAACCCTCCACTAAAAACTCCTTACGTGCTGCTTTGCAAACATTATTTGTGCCTTTTTGCGCCTTGGTGCCACCCCTCAATGCGCCCCTCCCCACCCCGGCACAGTGCCAACATGCAACCATATCACTACCAGACTTCAGTGAACATTGTGACCGGTAACTGGCTGGATGGGAGGGAGGAAACGAGAGGCTAGTGGTTATACTCTAGCAGTACGTCTTCTGACTTGACATTCAGGATAGGCAAAGCAGCACCGCCTACTTCAGTCTCTCCGAAAAGTCACCTCCCTTGGCCTGCAGCATGGAGCAGGCTGACTCATTCCAGTTGCTCTGCCAGTCTTAAGAGGAAATTCCTAGTCCTGCATACTCCACAAAAGTCGACAGAAACTTGGCAGGGCAGGCAGCATGCTGGGAAAAGGAGGCAGCAGTTCCGGGCTCAGAAGTGGTGGCGGGATTTTTTGTTTCGATCATACAACCAGCTTTCATTGAGCAAAGACATTAGTGGAGGACAGGAGAGGAGGGACGAGAAGGGATGAGACTGAGGGAGATGCACTTGGTGTGTCAACACACAGGTGGGAACCTAAGAGGCTTTGTGGTGAAAGTCGGGTCCATCCATACCTGAGAGAGGCCTCAGTGGACCACCGAACTGGGCAGTGGCCTAGACATTCTCATGCAGTTTGCCACTCACCAGCTGGGGTCTTTATCAATTCACCCCATCTCTCTAAACCTCAATCTTCTCATCTGGAAAATGGAGTTCAAACTACTATTTCTCCCTCCCCACCAGGGTGGCTATGATGATTAGATAGTGAGTAAGCCCTCTTAACATCATGTAAAAGTGTCTGTGGTATTACTCACCAGTACCCTCTAATATTTGGGGGCCTTTCCTTTCCTCTGAAGCTGGTTTATGCTATTTCAAAGGCCCACATGGGGACACTGGTCCACAAGGGATCTGAAGATAGGTAATATTTCATTTGAACTTCGCCAGTGAGTATGACTACTTGCTTCTCCTTCCCCAGGATCGGGATTTATTAAAACCTGGCTCCGATGTCTCCCACGGGGAGAGCCCAGGTGTGGCCTTGCCCGAGGCGTCCAGGGATGCGCTGGCGTCCCTTCCAACCTCCTTTTCAGACAACTCTGCCCATTCAGCGGTTCCTAATCCAAAAAGAATGGGCTCCCCAGAGCCTGGCAGCTTCCTTACAGGTCACCGCTAATGCCTTGTGACAGGCCCTTGGCCCACCCTAGCCGGCTGGCCTGACCATCCTCCCGGCGGCCCATCCCTCGGGGCCCGATTCCTCCGCGGCCATTAACAAAGAGGGTCTGGGGACAGCTCGGGGACTGGGGGCCCGGAGACGGGGCATCCCTGGCCCGGACCGCGCGAGGAGGGCGCCCGGCTCCGGTCCCGGCCCCGGGGCCTGGGCAGAGCCTGCGCCCCGGCTGCGACGCGAGGGCCGCGGGTGGGGGGCCGGGGTACCCACCTTCTGCTCGACGCCCTGCAAGCCCTGGCCCAGCTCCTCCCTCTGCTGGGAGAAGTCCTGGTGGCCGCGCCGGACCTGCTGGACCTCCTCCAGGACGTGGTGGACACACCAGCCCGAGAAGGCAGCCGCCGCCACCAGGGCGAGGTAGAAGAGAAAGTTGAGCGCCCGGCCGAGCCTGCGCGAGCAGGACGCCGAGGACGAGGCGGCAGCGGCGGAGGAGGAGGAGGACTTGCCGCCGCGGTGGCCGCCCTTGCCGTGCGCCTGGTTCTGCGGATGCTGCGGCGGGTGCTGCTGCGGATGCGGCGCGGGAGGCGGCGGCTGCTGCGGCGCCGGCGGTGGCTTCTTCGCCACGTCATCCGCGCCGCCCGACGGGTGGGCGCCCTTCTCCGAGGGGCTCGCGGCGCCGTGGCCGCCCTTGGAGCCCCTTTGTTTGGCCGAGGGCATGGCGGGCGCGGCGGCGGGTGAGGCCGTGGACTGCGAGGCGAGCGAGCGGGGCACGCGGCCCGGGAAACTTCCTCGGGCTCCCCCGGGGCTGGGCGAGCGGCACGCGGGCGCTGCCGGCGTCGGAGCGGCCGAGAAAGAGCAGGCGGCGGGCGCGCGAGGAAGGAGGCCGGACGACGGAGGAAGGAGGAGGGGGCCTGCCTCCGCCGCCGCCGCCGCCGCCGCGGCGCCGACCCCGCCTCCCGGGAAGGGAGGCCGGGAGAGCGGAGCCGGGAGAGCCTGCCACGCACGCGGGGGCCGGCGCGGCCCCTCCCCCTGCCGCCTCGACCCCAAGGAGGGGGGCCGAGCGGGGGGCGGCGCCACGGGGGTCCACGCGGCGGGGGCGGGGGTGTCCCAGGCGGGTCTACGAGTCCGGGGGTGGGGGCGCAGAGGGGAGGGTGGTGGCTAAGCGCGGTCTGAGGCGGCCGGGTCCAGGAGGGGTTGTCCCAGCGGGGTCTACGGGGCCGAGGTGGCGAGGGGGGGCCGGGGGGTTAGGTCCCAGTGGGGTCCACGAGGCGTGGGGTGGGGGCGGGGGGAGTCGAGGGGAGGGTGGTGGCCGAGCGCGGCCTGAGGCAGCCGGGTCCGGGAGGAGGTTGTCCCCGCGGGGTCTACGGGGCCGAGGTGGCTGGGCGGGGCGGAAGGTTAGGTCCCAGCGGGGTCCACGAGGCCTGGGGTGGGAGGTGGTGGCCGAGCGCGGTCTGTGGCGGCCGGGATGGGGGGCGGGGTGTCCCAGCGGGGTCTACGGAGGCCGGGGCAGGCGAGTGAAGTGGCGGAGTGGGAGGGGACAGGAGGCGCCGAAATAGGGAGGGCTGTTCGCCTGGAACTACCGAGACGGGGGCCGGGAGTCGAGGTGGCCAAAGGGAGGGGCGCAGGGCTGGTTCGACGGGGGGCCGGGACTGGCGACTGAGCGGGGTCCACGAGGGCCCCAGGGATAGGCGGCTCAAGTGGGGGTGGCCAGGCGAGTCGGAGGGAGGAGATCTGGGGTAGAGCTTTTGCCTTGGCCCAAGTTCGAGTCCCCTCCCTTCGAACTGTTGAAAGAGAGAGGAAATGAAGGGGGGCGCCCAGGAGCCATGCCCCAGGGAGTGGGAGTAAGGAGGCGGGAACCGGGCCACGCCCCCCATCTTTTCTCCTGGGACTTGGGGAAACCCCGCCCTCCCATCCCACCCTCCCAGCCCGACCGAGTCGGGCCTTGACTCTTAACTGGGGTTTGAAGGCGGAGGCAGAATGAGCTGTCGGGAAACCAGCTGGCTCCGCGGAGGCATGTTGAGGGAGAGTTAGCAAAGATTCTTGGACTGCGGAAAGGCTATTCAAGGAAACACATTTATTGAGCATCCCCCTTTCCTGGTCAGTCCACTGTCGATGCTGTTTACTTTTTTTCCTGAAGCTCTTTAAACTCCCATTTTCTCTCTAGGAGTCGGGCAATCTGTCTGTATCCCCTACGAGGGACAGGCTCTATGCTGTGTGCTGGGAAACCTGGGGCGGCGCAAGGAGAGGGAGGCGGACTCGGGGTTGTCTCCCCTACTCCGGTAGAAGGAAATATAATAGAGCCAAGCTCTGCATTTAGCAACTTAAGTATGTTCTTAAAACCTCACAAAAGCTTGCAAGTCAAGATGATTTTACCCGTTTTATTGGAAGGAAACGGAGCCCCTACCCCCAACTGATTGGCTCAAGGTCACACAGCTGTGATTTGAACCTTGAGGTTTTCCAGAGCCCATCCTGCTTTGGAGTGGAAAGGGAAGGGGAGGGAGCTTGGAAGTCAAGCAACCTGCCCACTCTCACTAAGGCTACTTGGTGCTGGGGCAGGGACCCAGCTCCCCGCTTTCTCCCTGAACCTGGTGCCCTGTGCGCGCGCGCATGTTTCTTCTGCCAATTCTGTTTTTAAAGCCATGTTCCTTGTCTTTAAGGCCCACTTCAAACTCCACTTCTTTCGTGATGCCTTCCCTATAATATCACCTCTCATGACACTTAGAGACAGCAAATACTTGCAATAAGGGGCATCATATATGTTCAGTAAAACATATTGAACCTGCGTGGCTCAGTCATTAAGCATCTGCCTTCCTCTCTCAGGTCCTGATTCTAGGTCCTGGGATCAAGCCCTGCATAGGGCTCCCTGCTCAGCGGGAAGCCTGCTTCTCCCTCTCCCACTCCCCCTGCTTGTGTTCCCTCTCTCACTGTGTCCCTCTCTGTCAAATAAATAAAGTCTTTAAAAATAAATAAATAAAACAAATCTTTGTGGAGGGTCCAATATACACCAGACAGAAGTCTGCAAAGTACTAGTCCCCCTTCCTCCAGGACAAGAAGCAACCATCACTTATATTTCTCTTTGTATCTCACCATATGAGGTGGTTTTAAAAATCTCTAGGGAACCAATGAACATGTGGACCTGCCCTCAAGGGGCCTGCATTACATTTGGAGGAATGTGTGGAAACACTTTTAGGGCCGAATTATATGCTTGAGAAAATAAATGTAAAAGGAGCTCATCCCACGGCTGTAGGTACATGGGGAAATCTGGGGCAGGAAGGTCTGAGCAAAGCCTTGAAGAATGGATTTGCACAGGGGGAGAGCAGGGAGGATATTTCTGCCACAGAAACAGGGTGAGTCCAGGACTCCAATCTGACAAGTAGCGTGTGTCACAACGTAGGGAAGAAAAAGATGAGCTGGGTAATGGGTCCAGATTGCAGAGGTCGGCAGAAGCCAGGCAGGCAGGCAGAAGAGTCAGGATTCGTGTGGAAGGCCAGAGTAAATTACAGCAGGTTCTGAACTAGAAATACAACCAACTGCCCCAGACAGAGAGGGACATCCATTCCAGCTAAATACAAGGAGAAATGGTAGGAATCTCCTAATTCAAAAGAGCGCATGACCTAGGAAAGGAGATGGCAGAGACTAACTCATCAGAAGGTGCTAGAAGAGCCTTGTTTAAAAGCTGTTCAGCTGAGTCCAGCTTGTGTTGAAAATCCCTGGTGTGCAAACAAAGCAGTCATCCTCCTTCATGCAGTCATCTGTTAGGGCAGAGCAGTGATAACCTGCAAAGCTGCTTCAGGGGCTCCCTCAGGCTCTGGCCTGGGAGACAGGAGCGCTGCTCTTTTAACCTTAGCTTTGCCAGGAACCTAACTCTGTGACCTTGAGAAGTGTACTTAACCTTCGCTGTTGATTTCAAGGTCAGTTCTTCTGCATCTCTAAAGAACTTTCTTATTCTATTAACCTGTTTCCTAGAGAAAAATAGTCATATCTGGTATCAGAAATAATTACATATTTACAGTATTAAAAGTTAAGACAGAGCTTAGGCCAGAAAGCATGGAAGGTTTCTCAATTTTCTTCCTCTGCTGAGTACCGGAAGCATAGCTCATGGGGGAGGAGAGTGTTCCTATTTTTAGTGTTTCCCTGCTGACCCTTTCCTCTGGTAGGTAGTGAAGTATAATGGTTAAGATAGAGCTCCCAAATAGACTGATGTGGGTTCAAATTCAGCTTCCATGACTGACTAGAGAGCGTGACCACTCTGAACCTCTGTGTCTTCATCTGTGAGAGGTGGGTAATAAGAACTACCTCACTGGGTTGCTGAGAGACAGCATATGACATGGGGCACACAGGGCTCAAGGACTAGAGGGTCGCTAATAGGACTTGCAGCTTCACTGAGCAAAAGCAGAGCTACACAGAGCTTCTGTGTCTAGATTTCAACCATTTTCTTTCATCATTATTTCTTAGCACTCCAGGCACCATATGTGGCTTATAGACCACAGGTTCTGATGTGTTTGACCTGAGAAAGCAGGCAGTGTTTTCCTCTGAGGCGTGGTTCTGCTGTGGTGTTTGGCTGTACCCAGAGGAGATGAGTGCCCCCTCGAATCTTCTAGGCCAGGAAGGCAGCAGGCGGTGCTGGGACATTTCCATTCTCCCAGCCCATCCTCTGAATCAGCACAGCATGTGTGTGGAGGAGGTTTCCCTGATTGTCCCCCTGAGTTTTTCACCTCTATCCCTTGTCCTCTTCTTCCTCCCTAAAGTGTATTAGATGGTCAGGAATGGGGGTGGAGAAGAGGAGGAAGAGCTAGAGACATCTCTTCCTTTCTCCCAGCTTGTGCGAAAACACTTCTGAACATCCTCGGGCTTCATGGACCATAAATTATAAGACAGAGATTTGTAGGCCTGCAGCCCTCTTGGTTTTCTGTATTTCTGTTGGAATGCCAAAGCAGAAAGCCCATTTAGGGTGCCTGGTGGCTCAGCTGGTTAAATCACTGCCTTCAACTCGGGTCATGATCCCAGGGTCCTGGGATCGAGTCCCACATTGGCCCCCTGCTCAGTGGGGGTCCTGCTTCTCCCTCTCCCTCTGCCTGTGACTCCCTCTGCTTGTGCTCTCTCCCTGTCAAATAAATAAATAGAATCTTGAAAGAGAGAAGGAGGGAGGGAGGAAGAGGAAGGAAGGAAGGAGGGATGGAAGGAAGGAAGGAGGAAAAAAAAGGAAAGAAAGAAAGAGAAAGGAAGGAAGAAAGGAAGGGAGGGAAGGAGGCAGAAGGAAACCCTGTTACTTACTATTGATTGCCTCTTCTCAGTTCCAGGTTGACAAGCCCCCCAGAGGCCAAGGCATGGGCCTGAGTGCCCTGCAAACAGGGTGTGTGTTAGAAGTGACGGCCTCCTTTGTACTTGGCTCTGGAGTGCTGGACAGGGCTCAGAGGTTCCCACCCCCAGGAGCTCCCCAACTCCAAATGCTATAGCTCCCTGAAAGAGGGAACTTCTTTCTTGGAAGATAGAAAACAACTGCCCAACTCAAGATACTGTCTGTCTTCCCTGGCTTCCTTTTTCTCTATAGTATTTGTTTTTCTCTGACAAACTGTGTATTTGCTTATTTAATTATTATTGTCTGTCTCTTCTCATTAGAGTGTAAGTTCCACTTTATTGAAAACTTTCTTGAGCTCACTCACTCTTGTCTTCTCTAGTACCTGGAACACAATGTCCATCACATAGTAGGAGCTTAATAAATGTAATGAATTTCATGTGAGTCAAATCCCTCTACGTAGGGCCGTCCCTTTCATAGGAAGACCACAAGGAGGGACAGTGGAGGGGAGGAACCCGGTGAGGAATGACCTCCTAGGTTGTCAGTATCATTATGATGATATTGGGAATGATGGCAGGAGGGGTGACAATGACGGCGATGATGATGGGGTTGGTAATGATGATGGAGATGGCGATGACCAAGAGGATGATCACTAACATGGTTAGGCTGCAGGATCACAAAAGTCACCATTTACTGATCCCTTACTGTGTGCGAGGCATTATGCCAGGAGCTTAACACGCATTATTACCTCCTTCCAGCCTGAGCGAGCCTTCAACGGGGGCGCCGCTGCAGTACTGATCCAGTTTGCCCAACCGGGGGGCCAGCCTGCAGAAGGTGACACAACTTGAGAATGGTAGGAGTCAAGGCTAGAATCCAGGCAGCTGACCTGAGAGCTCACACTCCCTGTTAGCGCGGGAGTGGACAGACCGATAAGAAAGCAAACCCAGTCTGCAGTCATTTATCCAAGGCCTTCTGATAAAATCCAGACATTTAATGAGCATCATGAATCTCGAACTGGGAAGGAGACAGGGCTCTCTCTCAACCAGACACTCGTAATTCACCTCTGCAACGGCTCCCTCTCACGGGGCTGCTGGTGGACATGTTGTACCCCTTACGTGTGCTGTAGGGAAAAAATAATAAAATAAAATAAAATTTTAAAAAATGTAAAACCTCTGGACAATCTGACCCCTGCTTCTCTCCCTAGCCTCATTTCTCCCTGAGCTTCCCTTCAGTGGCCCCAATTTGCCATAATCTCTAAGGAACTCAGCTTCCTTGACCCTTTTTGTGCCCCTGCCCCAACCTGGTTAAGGACGTCCCTCCCTGGTGCCCCTCTACCCCCGGCACCTACCGGGATGTATTCTGATTGCCTGTTTATGTACTGTCCTCCACAGTAGAGCTTTCAGGGCAGAGAGTGATCAATTCCTTTGCTTCTCCCTAGTGCCAGGCAGCTTGCCTGGATTATCGAGGCACTCAAAACAAGACAGATGGGTAACTACATGGATATGACTGTCCGTAACGTACAATGTCTTCTGAGTCTCAGCGTCCCACACTGTCAGAGTACACGCTCTTTAGGAGGTGAGGGGTTGGGAAAGTCTCCAAGTTCTGCAAGTTGAGTAAAAGTGGGTAATATATGGAAATACGATGTTGTAGGATAGGTTCAGGCAGCACGTAAAAAATGTATGTTGTTAATTTAGCCACATAAATATAAGAGGTGCATGGCTATGATGGATTCCTTCCGGAATGAGATAGAGAAGTTGCTGTAAAAACCCTCCCCCAACCTTGCTCAAGAAATCTCCCACATCTTATCACAGGCAGAGCACAGTGGGGTAGGGGTCATTAGGAGGTGGGAACTACACCTCCCCTCCCATCTAGGATTCCACTCCCCCTGCTCACAGCCACCTGCAAGCCCTTGTTCTTTGTTCAAGCTCTTCCCCCCAGCCTTCCAAACCGGAAGGCCCAGCTGTCTCCTTCCAGGAAAATCAGTCCCTGACCACCTGTCCCCTCCCCTACCTCAGACCCTCCATCATTTCATCTCCTCCTCAGAATAAGGGAGAGTAGTAAGGCTATGGATTGGGTTGGATCCTATCTGGAAGACTTACAAGGCTGTGTGGTTCTGGAAAGTTACCTAACCTCTCTGGTCCTCACTTTCCTCATTTATAGAGGAAGATGGATACTTCGCAGGATTCCTGGGGGATAACAAATACGAAAGAGACCATGATCACTATAAGTTTCAGATACATAATGGCCATTAATATGTGCAAAAATAAAACCACCCCTCTATCATGCAGAGCCTAGCTGGATATTTTCAGTGCTGGAAAAAACCAAAATAGCATCCATAAACTGTGGCTTACGGTATCACCAATGGCCTAGAATTGCGGTAAGATTTCAGTGAAAGAGTATCAGTAAAGCACCCAGCACACTCCGGTTCAGCAGAATGGAGATCATTATGTAATTAGGGTAATATCCTATCTCCACCAGGCCATAGATCTCTGAGGGCAAAACCTTGCTGGCTTCATTTCACTGCATGATCCTTAATGCTTATTGTTGCGTGGACAACTGACCCAGAAAGTATGATTTTAGTATGAGACAAGTGCACCTGATTCATGTGTGGGACGAATTTGAGCATCTGACCCAGGCGAGGGGGCTACAGCAATGAACAAGCAGCCCAAGATCCCTGTCCTTGTGGAGCTCTCATGCCAGCAAGGGAGACCAGGTAACAGCACATCAGTAAAACACAGGATGCTAGGTAGTGCTAAGCGGGGAAAGGAAAGTGGAGAAAGGGAAACAGGAAGGCTGTGGGGTCGGGATTGCTGTTTGAGATTAGGTGACCAAGGAGACCTGACGGAGGTGACATTGGACTCAAGACCTCAGGGAGGTGTGGGACCCAGCCACACAAATACCAAGAATAAGAGCCTTCCAGGTAGAGGAAAGAGTGAGTGCAAAGACCCTGAGGTGCATCTCAGGAGCGGAGAGTTGGCCTGTGAGCAGTCCACCAACAAGTATTTTTGGAGCCCCTACTCTTTAGAGAATAAAGAAGTGAGCACAACTTCTGGCACACAGTCAGCGCTCAGGACATGCTGCTGGTTTCATCATCACCATTAGCATTATCATCTCTGGATCTCTCCCACCACCACCGCCACCCAGGATCCAGGCCAAGTCCAGTGCCTAGTCAGAGCTCAGAGACTGCCTGGTGAACTGAGCCTCACTGTCCTGTGTAGGCTGGGTCCCTAACCGTTAACACCTGGTTACCCCTTCAAGTTGAACTGCACTGGAGACTGACTGTTTTCTTACATTGGCCTTTTGCTCTGAAAATCCTTAGGTCTCAAAGAGGATGCCAGAATTGCACATAAATGCAGTATTAGATTGCCTTGGTTGAATTCAAAAACATAGCGAGGGGAGTCCAGCCATTCGGATTCTGTGACTTCTGGTAAATCCTGGGCCCCTTCATTTTATAGGGACCCCTTAGGAGAGCAGCTAGTGCTGGGCTTATCAGCATTAGGCTGTCACCTGGGACCCAGCAGGCAGAACTAGGGGCCTACTGTTTACAACCCAGCCGAGCCTCAGAAAAGATTTCACCGAGAAGGGAGTGGACGAGAGTGAGGCCACCATTGTGATCAAACACAATGATCATCACAGTAATCCAGGAGACCTGTCCGGGACGCGGAAGAGATTGAGTCAGTAATGAACTAATCTCTGTGCCTGTCGGCCAGGAGACTTCAAGTCTCTGAGAAAGGCACATCCTTGATGACGGCAGGCCCTCTTGCTCCAATAAAACCCAATTCCTATTATTCTTCAAGTGAAAGAAATACCGCCCTCCTTTTTTTTTTTTTTAAGATTGTACTTATTTGACAGAGAGAACGAGAGAGAGAGAGAGAGAGAGAGAGAAAATGCAGGGGCGCAGCAGAGGGAGCAGCAGAGGAAGAGGGAGAAGCAGGCTCCCCACCAAGCAGAGAGCCCAATGTGGGGTTCCATCCCAGGATCCTGGGATCATGACTTGAGCTGAAGCAGATGCTTAACAACTCCCACCGAGCAGCTCAAGCACCTCCATCATACAGAGACTTCCAAGACCACCTCTTAAAGCCTGGGCTTTTTGGGGTGCGACTAGCGTACCGCACAGAAGGGCCCTTCCTCCCTGTCCTAGGGTTACTTACCTCTTGCTCCCAAACACACCCTCCCCGTGAGCAGGCAGGCTTCTTTCTCTCTCCTCTCTGATACAATGTGAGTTTCTGTCTTCTAAAATGAGTAAGATCATTCCTCCTTTCCACCCACCCAATCTGCTCTTCCAGGAAGAGAGCACTGGCTTAAGAGTAAAAAAGACAGGGGCGCCTGGGTGGCTCAGCGGGTTAAAGCCTCTGCCTTCGGCTCAGGTCATGATCCCAGGGTCCTGGGATCGAGCCCCACATTGGGCTTTCTGCTTGGCCCCACATCGAGCCTGCTTCCTCCTCTCTCTCTCTCTCTGCCTGCCTCTCTGCCTACTTGTAATCTCTATCTGTCAAATAAATAAATCTAAAAAAAAAAAAAAAGTAAAAAACACATTCTCATTTTAGAGAAAAGTAAGTCCTGCGCCTGGTGTGTTTTAGCCATTGGCTTAAAGTCGCACGGTCGAAAGTCCAGTTTGGAGACACGGGCTTCTGATTCCAAACTCCTCTCCCTTTTATGCTCATCCTGACTGTCTTTTGGATCGGTGACCTCCAAAGAATACGGATTAGCATTCTAATTGCCATTCCTCCAAGGAGTACTGACTAGCACCCAAAAATAAATATTTGGCATCAACTTGTATGCAGGGCAGCACGCGAAACCAGTTTTAAATGAGTACTGTGGAGAGGCAGTTTCAAAGTACTCGTTAAACAGAAGTGATATCAATAAATATTTGTCAGACCGCTGAAAGAATACCAATGACACGAAATTAAGGCAGGTGCGTCTTCTGAGAAGTAATGGCGTTTTTCATCCCGGAGAAAGGCGATCCTTAGTCCTGTAGGCAGATTTGCCTGAGAATTTTCTTTCACAAAAGTGACTACGTCTGCACTATTTTCACAACAGTTGTACTTGGTTTACAAACTAAGCTGCCTCAGAGCTGGGATTATCTCTGCTACTGAGCCGAGGTGGCCTACAGGAAAGCCAGATTTTGCCTTTGCCAAGCTTACAAAGGCAAGGCCTTTGGGACGTTCAAAGCTTCTTTCCATTTCTCTAAGGAAGGAGGATTCCTCTCCAAAAAGATTCGGCCTCTCCGAAACCTCTGGGACTAACGGACACTTGAATCTGTTTTCCTTTCTCATCGTGACGTGTATTTGCCTGTTTCTTCTAGAAGCGTCTTGCATCAGTTCATCCCAAAGGCTATGAAGCAGGCCTGGCAGGGGCCAAAGGCTCATTCAAGAGGAAGAAGGGAGAATTAATTAAAATGTCAGGTGCTGAGCCAACCATTTTATACTTGATTTCCCACTGAACCATCACAACCCTATCAGGTAAATATGATTAGGTTTGTATAGGACAGAAAAGGAAGACTTGGAGAAGACCAGGGGTCTGCCCCAATAACACAGCCTACAGGGGACAAAAATGATACTGAAACTTACACCTGCCTGAGTCCAAAGTCCATGCTCCTTCTACTCTCCTCTCAGGGGCTTCCTAGACCCACAATTACCTTCAGCTTGGCATTGACAACTCTCTCGATCTGCTCCAACTAGATTTATCCCCCACAATTTCCCACATCAGTAGTGCCCAGGGAGCTTTTTAAAAAAAATAGATGAACCCTCGTCTCATATCAGCTTACCAGTGGAAGGGTGCAGGCATGGGTACCTTGTTAAAGCTGTCCAGTCAACAGGTATGTCCATCCCTGGTTAAGAATCACTACAATATATGGACCCTTTATTCCTGAAGAACTCTACCCCTCTCTCCCATGTATGCTCCTAATTCCCCCTTCCTTACCATTTCCCATACCAATTCCCTAAACTGAGCAAATCCACTTTCCCTCCAACAACCCACACCTTGCCGCTCCAGCAATCAAAATTCACCCGGTTTCTTTTTGGCAGAAAATGACCCATTTAGATGCTCAGCTCACCCACACACTATGATAAATTATAAATAAATTAAATTGTTTAATACAAAAGCTTCAAGCATAGGAAAATAGGAAAGAAATAAAAGGAACATGATCTCAAAATATTGGTAGGGAAATGGAATGGTAAGCATGAAAGAAAAAGGTTTTAATTAAAAGGGGAAAGTACGGGGAGCCTGGGTGGCTCAGTGGGTTAAAGCCTCTGCCTTCAGCTCAGGTCATGATCCCAGCGTCCTGGGATCGAGCCCCGCATCGGGCTCTCTGCTCTGCAGGGAGTCTGTTTCCTCCTCTCTCTCTGCCTGCCTCTCTGCCTACTTGTGATCTCTGTCTGTCAAATAAATAAATAAAATCTTTAAAAAAAAGGGGGGGAGGAGTACCCCCCCGAAAAAGGAGGGGGAATAGATCTGATTTAAGTACATGAAAATGTAAAACTTCTTATGAAAGAATAAGGAAAGCACAAAGAAAAACTATTTGTTATAAATATGACAAGCAAAAATTAGTAATATTATCTAAAAAGACCATACAAATAGGATAAGTGATCTGAAAGTGGGAACCTTGTCTGTCTTGTTTGGTATTGTATTCCTATGTCTACAGATGCTTGGCATATAGTAATATTTGTTGAATGAGGAGGGTTGTTTTTTTTTTAATCTGAAAACCCCAGGAGATAAGTGAGAAAAAAAGACATGAAAATAACTCAAAAAAGAGGAAATACAATTACTCAACACATGGGAGCATATTGCAAGTCTCACTTGCGATATGAGAAATAGAAGTAAGTATTAAAAACACTGATGGGTTATTATTTGTGTCTAAGAAATTAGCCGAGATTTTTTTAAAAACTATAAAATACAATGCTAAGGTAGATAGGGTGAAACAGCTCCTTTGTGTGGTCATTGAATCAGCCCCTTTGAAGACTAGCAGAAATGGAAACCAGGTTCTGATGGTATCCAGATGGTGAGTGTAATGGGAATTCTTGGTTTTGTCTTACCAGCAACTGAATCCCCCCGCAACAGACCCCACAATCCTCAGACAATGCTCCTACCCTGGCCAACCTTCACTGGGATTCTTCGAATCACTTGAGGATATGATTCTGGAAGATGCCAGTAGTCATGTCCCTTGAAACTCAGAGAGAGTATATCTATAGTGGGGGAAAAAAGAAAAAAAGTTGGTTTACGGGGTGCCTGGGTGGCTCAGTGGGTTAAAGCCTCTGCCTTCGGCTCAGGTCACGATCTCAGGGTCCTGGGATCGAGTCCCACGTCGGGCTCTCTGCTCCGCGGGGAGCCTGCTTCCTCCTCTCTCTCTGCCTGCCTCTCTGCCTAGTTGTGATTTCTCTCTGTCAAATAAATAAAATATTAAAAAAAAATTTAAAAGTTGGTTTACGGAGAATCCTGTTGGCACTAGACTCCCTGGTTCCCATCATTCCTGAGGTCATTTTCTGTGCCTGGGCTCTTCCCACAGGTTGATGCCCTGAGTCTGTCATCTCCCCTCGCCCCCTCATTGTACCAGAGTGGGCTCTTTCTGGTTCCCAGGAGCCTCTTGTTCGCTTTGCAAACTGGTTGTTAACCCGTTGGAGCTTGCAATCAGCCCAGGTAGAGGTATTTACTCTAGCAGCCTCGGGGTGTTTCCAGCCTAGGGAAATCTGAAAACACCACAAATCAGGGCTTCTACCCCACACCCCCACCCAGAGCCAGTTGCGAACAGTTTCCCAGCCCATCAGTTTCCTTGAGGTTCCTAGACCAGATTTCTGTCCCTAGCAATCCCGGGAATGCTGAGCGGTGCAGCGGAGTTGCTGAGACCCAAATCCCACCTGAGACTTTTATCTCCAGTTTATAAATGAAAAACCCTCCCCCGGGGGTCCCTAAGGGAGACAAAAGTCATGGGGAAGATTTCTCTTCTGCTGGGCTTTAGGCTAGGCATGAAGCTGTTGTGCAAGGTCACAACTAGACATTCAGGAGGGCAGCCCTCTCCGCTGACCTGGACATCGCGTAAGTCATTTTGCAAGGAAAGGTGACACAGCACATATCCATCCACGTTGGATGAGATGCCAGCCACCGTGAAAGACAACCCGAGAGAAAGTACATTTGCCTCCGAACCTAGCAACGGGTCCCTGGCAGCGGTCAGGGAGGGTCCCAAGCCTTCTTGCCACTGGGGAGAGAAGAGAGTAAAAAAAAAGTAAAAAAAAAAAAAAAAAAGCTCAGACCTCCTCTAGGAGTTCAAGCTCTGAGTCAGCTTTTCTCTCAGACCACATTTAACAGATTGGCGGTAAAAAGGGCCACCTCCAGAGGCCCACAGACTTCTTTTGACAGAAGTGGGAGGATTACAACCATTGAGACCTTCCACATTGGTGATTTTATGTCTAAGAATCATTTCTTTTTTTTTTTAAAGATTTTATTTATTTATTTTGACAGAGAGAGATCACAAGTAGGCAGAGAGGCAGTCAGAGAGAGAGAGAGAGGGAAGCAGGCTCCCTGCCGAGCAGAGAGCCCGATGTGGGACTCGATCCCAGAACCCTGAGATCATGACCTGAGCTGAAGGCAGCAGCTTAAACCACTGAGCCACCCAGGCGCCCCTAAGAATCATTTCTAAAGAAATAATACAAAATCAAGGAAAGGGTTTAGGTACAGACTTGTGTATTACCGAATTGTTTAGAATAGGGAGCGGGGGGGGAAAGCCCAGAATCCACACAAATGACTAACAATAGGAGAATGACTACGTGAATTATAACGCACCGTTATAATGTATCACGGTCATCAAAAATGGTTTGTAGGGATTAGAATAAGATGGGAAAAAAATCGTAGGTTAACTAAATAAAAATTCAGATTTAAATTTTATATTCAGAATGACTGGCAATCAGAGAAAGAGAAAAGGTCAACTACAGTGTGCACTGACTGAAAACTGCAAAGATGTCATCCCAAGAGTTGACTGTGGTTGTTCTGCTTTGGGTAGTGAAACTATTGAAGGCTTTTAGTTCTGCTTTTCTCTGTATTTTCCAAGCTGGGTTCAATAATCTTACATAAAAATGGGTACCACTTAGTGAGTATTGTTCAGTATTATCTTGTGCCAGGCCCCAGACAAAGCCCTGTTCTTAGGTAGTTTTATTTGAACCTCCCTGCGACCCTCCAAGGAGGGTACTTTCATTACTTCCAATTTACAAATGGAGAAACTGAGGCTCAGATAACTTAAGTGTCTTGCCTAAAGTCCCACAGCTGATAGCCAGGGTGAAGAGCCTGGTTTATTTGATTTCAGAGCCAGGACTTCTTATCCACCCCACTCTCCTCAATAAGAGAAGAGTAGATAAATAATTTACATAAAGGTATAGAGAAATACAGATATTCAACCTTCTTTGAAGCCAGAGATCCATCCTTCAAGGCTAGTTCAAGGCTCTTTTGTGAGAACCTTCTGCTTCCTGCCCCTAAACTCTCACCCTGATGTCTGCTCCCTCCAGGACCTTACACCGTCCTACACTGTTGACCGTCTTTTCCTGGACAGAGGCACACCCTCAGGTAGACCAGAACGCCAGAGGGAAGGAAGGACACCTTCTCACCTTCTTTTCTCCTTTTTCACCTCTCTCCGTCTTGCACCGTAGACTTCAGCCACGATCTCTCTGCACTGTAACACAAAACAAGCCTGGACTCCCAAATCCATGTCCTAAGGGAAGCTGGAAAGCCTTCCCCAAGACTTCTGCATACTTTCTTAAGCTTACTTTGTTACAGCTGCGGCAACCACCAACTCCTGGCTTCACTGACCCAGTTCATTCAGGAAACGTCTCGCCTTTCTGTCCCTACCCCAGATGGAAACTCAGCCCTTTGCTTGGTTTCTTCAGTGAACCCGCACAACAGGGCCATCTGAGCACGTAGACTTTACCAAGGATATTGGAGGGCAAGGAGAGGTTTATGCTGTTGAAACTCAAGCAACTTCAACATGATTATTAAACATCCCTGTGAAAACAAAATGAAACAAAACACTTTGGCTACCAGGCCCTGGAGAAGTATTATTTATTGGCTGCTTTGCTCTATGAGTATCTCATTTAATCTTCTCCCTTCTCCCCATTGCTTTTCTACCTCACCCTCCCCCCACACTCAACTCCAAATCCTCTCTCTGTAATGAACAGCTGTCCTGTTCACTCAGGCCCCCAACCTGGAAACTCAGCTCTGACCCTTCCAGGTGCCAGCTGATGGAGAGACCCTTTCACTGAAATCTAATCCACTCTTCTTGGATTGTCTTGTTGGTGGACAGCAAACATTTTATCTTCCTCCATTGCACTTAAATATGTAAATTGAATTGAGAACCTGCTTTATGCCAGATGCTGAAGATAGACAAAATTGGAAAAATACACAAGCGAGAATCCTAAAGAACTTCATTGGCGGTTAAACACTGTAGCAGACCACTGGTGCTCTAACAGAGGAAGATGCAAAGGGCCATGGGACTGAAGGGGACGGATCAGCCTGTAAATTTGGGCCTCTTAGAGATGCAAGGACCAGACATGCAGGGGTTTCGAGTTGAGTTCTGAATTCCTTTCTCTAGCCATGGGTTCAGCTGCTGTTCCTTACCCATCCCTTCCCAAGGCTTCTCTTCGGCTCTGGTTGCCAAGATTCTTTCCACTGCATTACACAATATACAGTAATTTATGACTGACACTAACCCAATAACCCTAACTTGACCGTAACTCCAATTTAGAACGTGCAGCCCTTTGGTTCTGCACCCCACCACGGGGCACCGTGAGCCCCTGCAAGACCATCGGGTGGGTTGAACAACAGTGGATATTGAAGGCTCTCCAAAGAAAGCCAACACGTGCCAAATGTTCAATCAAGTTCATTTTCAACCTAAGTTTCCTGTTTCCTGTTCTCCCCCCTTTCACAACCAAATACAAACCAGAGCTCTTCTTTCAGAATCTTTAAAAATAAATGGGGGATGGGGCCGGCGGGGGGGGGGGGGGAGGTGGATCTGGTGATCTCTGTTATCACAAAGGATGTTGCCTCTGTTGACACTGGTTTCAACAGTTCCTTTACAAAATACTGTGACTGTGCTTTATTTGAGCCTCAGCTTGGATTCTGAGCATAGAACAACTAGTTGTCCAGACACTCAAAGTGCTTGCCAATTTGTAATTATTGTTGTACTCTGGGTTGCGATGTTTTAAGTTAGTTTTTTTTTTTCATTATAAAAAGAGATGCTCATTATAAAATTTAAAACTTTATGAAGTATAAACTGAAACATAAATGACGATAGCCCACAGAAATTTGAATAAACAGTTCACCAAAGGAGATCTACAAATGGCAAATAAGTATATGAAAAATCTACATTGTTGGGGCGCCTGGGTGGCTCAAGTCGGTTAAGGTCTGCCTTGGGCTCAGATCATGATCCCAGGGTCCTGGGATCCAGTCCTGCGTCTGGCTTCCTGCTCAGTGGGGAGCCTGCCGTCTTCCTCTTCCTCTGCTGCTCCCCCTGCCTGTGCTGGAGCTCTCAATCTGTGTCAAATAAATAAATAAAATCTTAAAAAGAAAAGAAAAGAAAAATGTACATTGTTAATCATTAAAGAAATGAAAATGTAAACCACAAATGGGAACTAAAATTTAGAAATATGATCATGCCAGATACTGGCAAGGATATAGACAAATGGAAATGCTCATACAGAGTGGTAGGATGTAAGATGGTACAACCACTTCGGAAACCAATTTTGCAGGTTCTTATAAAGTTAAACATACACCTACCATATGATCTAAACATTCCACTAAGTATTTACACAAGGGAAATGAAAATGTATGCAAACACAAAGACTGGTACACAAATGTTCCTAGCAGTTTTGTTTTGTTTCGTTTTTCTGAGGACTAGCCCAAAACTATTCACAATCCAAATAAGTGTCCATCACCAGATAAACAATAAGGAAATTGTGACATATCCATATGGTGTAATGCTATTCAGCAATTAAAAGGAATTAATTATTGATATTCTCAGCAACATGGAAGAATATTTTGCTCAATGAAAGAAGCAAGACCAAAAATAAGATATATTGCATGATTCCATTTATGTAAAATTCTGGAAAATGCAAACCCTTAGTAACAGAGAGCAGATCAGTGGTTGCCTAGAATGAGGGGACAGGGAAGGGTGGTAGGGAGGGATTACAAAGCGAGGTGGGGAAACTTTTGAGGGCGATGAATATATTCACTGTTGGGAATGTGGTGATGGCTTCATAGACATGTATGTATGCCAAAACTTATTAAATTGCACATTTTAGGGGCTCCTGGGTGGCTCAGTGGATTAAGCCTCTGCCTTGGGCTCAGGTCATGATCCCAAGTTCCTAGGAGCGAGCCCTGCATCTGGGTCTCTGCTCAGCAGGGAGCCTGCTTCCCCCTCTCTCTCTGCCTGACTCTCTGCCTACTTGTGATCTCTCTTTTAAATAAATAAATAAAATCTTTTAAAAAAATAAATATTTTAAATATGTGCAGCTTATTGTATGTCGATTATACCTCAATAAAATGGTAGATACACACACATTCACAATCAATAACCCTCCAACCCTCTCTTGAAATTACCACTAATATCAATTTGCCGTCCTCTTTCTTTTTTTTTTTTTTTTTTTAAGATTTTATTTATTTATTTGACAGACCGAGATCACAAGTAGACAGAGAGGCAGTCAGAGAGAGAGGAGCAAGCGGTAGCCCCGCCAAGCAGAGAGCCCGATGCAGCGCTCAATTCCAGGACCCTGGGATCATGACTTGAGCTGAAGGCAGAGGCTTTAACCCACTGAGCCACTCAGGCGCCCCTATTGTCTTCTTTCTAGACATCTGCACAGCAGGCATCATATTTTACACTATTCTACAATTTGCTTTTTTCACTTTTTTCATGCAGGTAACCATGAAGCCACCCCACTCCTGTAAGTGGTTTCTCAGTAATCCAGTATGTGAATGTTTTGTGATATTTCACAGGTCCTCTAAATGTGAACGTCTATGTGACTTCCAGTCTTTTCTGGGGACTTTTTTTTTTAAATCGATACAGTTATTTCCAGAGTTAGGAGCACCTGACGGAGAAGCTTCCTACTCCTTAAAAAACCAGTCCCTTGCTGGTGGTTTCTCCTGCTCCACCCCGCCCCCACCCCACCCCGCCCTTACCCCCGACCCCAGCAACCAAGCTGTTCTGGCTTACTTGCTCCACCTGGTGGGCAGTCAAGGAACTGGTCAAACTTCATTATTTCTCCTGCGTGAGTGATTCTTTTTGACTCCAGTTTGCTAAATCTAATCCTCTCACTCTCCTCCTGAAAACTGGTCAACTAAAATTAGCCCTGAGCCCCTTATCAGAGCATGCAAAGTGCTACCACTCTGGCCCCCACCCAGCTTTCCAGCTTCAATTTTGGTAAGTCCCCTCCTGGCACTTTGTACTCTATTTATTTTTTTATTTTTTTATTTTTTAGAGATTTTATTTATTTATTTGACAGAGAGAGATCACAAGTAGGCAGAAGCAAGCAGAGAGAGTGAGAGGGAAGCAGGCTCCCTGCTGAGCAGAGAGCCCGATGCGGGACTCGATCCCAGGACCCTGAGATCATGACCTCAGCCGAAGGCAGTGGCCTAAACCACTAGATATATATAACCAATCATAGTTCTCTAAATACGCAGCGTTGCTTTCTATCTCCAGATCTCTGTAGCTGCTCTTCGCTCTCCCTGGAGCGTCACTGTGCCTTCGTCTATTGCAGGGTTGCCTGGTAAACTCCTATTTGCCTTCAAAACCCTATTTCAGCATCCACTGCCTCTGTAGTTTTGTCTTCCCCCCCAACGTGGAGCTGATCACTTCTTCCAACAGTGCACGTCCAACACCACACCTAGAACATCTGCTTATAATTACCCATTTATATTCTTGTCTCCTGCACTAAGCTGGCTCCCTCCTGAAACCTGAGGGCCAAGACTAGCTCTCCGACATTGTGTTGCTCACGTCCCCCAGCACCTTTCACGGTGCCCAGAACAAGGGAAGGAAGCCTTCAGAAGCAGACACTGTAATGGAACAAACTGACCACATCTACAGCCCAAAGGGCATGGGGCTGAGTGCTTCTTCTTCTCATGCACGTAGAGCCTGCCAAAGTTGGGGTGCTACTGGTCAGGCACAAAGCCCAGAATCTGAGACCAGAGGGACCACACACTCTTTAATCTTTCCCAAATACATTGTCCCGTGATATCCACCACTTTGTTAAGCCTGAAGATTATTGGAACTATCTTGAACCCAGCAATCCTCCTTCAGTGCTTGAGGAACAAACAATGGGGTACGGTTAGCAGTTTACAGCCTTGTACCTTTGGCGGCCACAAGGAAACTGTTCCAGTAAATGCAGTTTCCTGACTCTTTTCTTACGGCCCCGGGAGAGGAACTATGGGGCCATCATGACCTTCCTTTTGCCTCATTTGGTACCCAAAGAAGATACTGCCTTCTTTTATTCGTTTATTCAACAAATATTTATCAAGTGCCTCCATGGTTTCAGGCGCCATTCTAGGCTTTTAGGGTACATAGTGAAAAAGCCATGATCCTTGCCCTCTTGGAGCTTAATTCTAATGGGAGAAGAAAGACGGTACTAACAAACATGATAATAACTAAGTGCATCTCCCAGCGCAGTAGAAGTTAAGTGTTGGGGAACGACCATGGGCTACTGTCTACAAAGCTCCAGACATCACAATGCACCAGCACACAGAATACCTCTGGATAGCCCGTTTTGGGAGATGATTTTCTCATGGTGTAAGCTCATTCAAGTGGGATTTCTCTTCCTCAAAGCACAAAGCATCTTAACGACACTGAGGCAGACACTCTGGTCTGCCTTCCTTAAGATGAATGGCCTTCCGCAAGTCCTGCCTATTCCCTACACAAGGAAAAAGAATTACAAGGAGAGGCCAGAGTCTCAGGGTGTTTCTGAGAGTCTCTGATGACCCTATGTTCTTACTCATTCACTTCTATTCATCCCAGGTAATCTCCTTCTTGCTGTCGGATGTGGGAGTCAGAGAGATGCACCTCAAGGTGTGCCCCCAGGACAAGATTCAAGATTCATACCCAGGTGCTATTCAGAGGCATGCCCCATCCCCAGGGACCAAGCCACCAGCACAGCCCGAGGACAGCCAGCCCCATCTCCAGCCTGGATGATGGCCACAGCCTCCCAACTGGTCTGCATCCCTGCTTCCTTCTTGCCTTACTATACTTGGTTATCCTCACGCAGCCAGCAGCGTTCTTTAATATTTCTTTTTAATTTTTTAAAAGTTTTTTTAAAGACTTTACTTATTTGAGAGAGAGAGAACAGGGGGAGGGATGGAGGGAGAGGGAGAGACAGACTCTTTGCTGAGCAGGGAGCCAACTTGACTCTGGGCCCTGAGATCATGACCCAAGTTCAAGGCAGACACTTAGCCGACTGAGCCATCTAGGTGCCCTCAGAGTGGTTCTTTTAAAACATAGGTCAGATCCCTTTACTTCTCTCCAGTTGCTTCTCCTCACTTACAGGCCCTGTGCCATCTGGCCTGTGTTAGCTTCAACCTCGTGTCCCACCCCTTCCCCCTTGCCTGCCAGCCACACTTGCTCTCCGGCTGTTCCTTAAATCTGCCAGTTTGCTTCCATCTAAGGCCCTTTGTACTTGCCCTTCCCACTACCTAGAACATTCTTTCTCCAGATACCTGCAGACATACGCCTTTACTTCCTTCAGATTGCTGCTCAAACAGAACTCCAGCATGAAGGCCTTGCCTGACCGAGCTCCCTAAAATAGCACGCTGCACAGGTGTGACATGTTCCTTACCCTGCTTCATTTTCCCCTGTAGCACTTGTCGTACCTGAACGTATCATGTAAATCCATGTATTCATTTTTTCCTTAAGATTTATGTACTTATTGGGGCGCCTGGGTGGCTCAGTGGGTTGGGCCTCTGCCTTTGGCTTGGGTCATGGTCCCGGGGTCCTGGGATCGAGCACCGCGTCTGGCTCTCTGCTCAGCAGGGAGCCTACTTCCTCCTCTTTCTCTGCCTGCTTCTCTGCCTGCTTCTCTGCCTACTTGTGATCTCTGTCCGTCAAATAAATAAATAAAATCTTTAAAAAAAAAAAGATTTATGTACTTATTTATTTGAGAGAGAGAGCACATGCATATCAAGTAGGGAAAGGGCAAAGGGAGGGGGAGAGATAGACTCTTTTTTTTTGGAAATTTAATTTAATTTTTTTCAGTGTTCCAAAATTCATTTTTATGTACCACACCCAGTGCTCCATGCAATACATGACCTCTTTAATACCCACCACCAGGCTCACCCGTTCCCCCACCCCCTTCCCCTCCAAAACCCTCAGTTTGTTTCCCAGAGTCCACAGTCTCTCATGGTTTGTCTCCCCCTCCAATTTCCCCCAGCTCACTTCTCTCCATCTCCCAATGTCCTCTATGTTATTCCTCATGCTCCACAAGTAAGTGAAACCATATGATAATGAGAGAGAGAGACTCTTAAGCAGACTCCAAGCTCAATGGGGGAGCCCAACACGGGACTCAATCCCAGAACCCTGAGATCATGACCTGAAATGAAACCAAGAGTCAGACGGTTAACTGTCTGAGCCACCTAGGTGCCCCTCCATTTATTTACTTCTGTGCTCCCTGCCTCTCCCTATGAAAACATGAGCCCCTTGAGGACAAGCACTTTGTCTACTTTGCTCACTACTTGGCTCTCCAGATATGAACAGTGCCTGACACATAGTAGGTGCTCAATAAAAATTTGCTGAGTGAATTAATGGTAACTTGCCTGACTCTACTTCACTCTATGGCCGAGTAGGACATTCACGCAAAGCCACGCATCCCTCTTCTTCCTCTCCACTCCTCTTCCGACTCCTATAATATCTTGAGGGAAGCTTGCCTTCTATCTTCTCTTTTCAATCCCTTGAAGAAAAAAAATATATATAATCCTTTGAAGAGTCCTGTCTGATTAGTAGTTTGATTAGTGCTACAGTTCTTGGGATGCACACTAAAAAAACACTGTCTTCTGGAGACCAAGATGTTCTGGAACTGATAAAGAAGACCTTGTGAGGCCCTAGCATGAGCAATCAAGAGTGTGTACAAGGTCAGCAGGGGGGGTGGGGTGGGGGTTGGGAATTGACTTTCACCTCATCTTGGAGCCCAGCACAAGGTATGGAAGCTTTGGAAGCACCCAGAGGCTGTCTGTTTGGCATGGACCTTGGTTGTCCTATGGCTTACAGGAAAAGGTGTCCAACCATCTCTGTGAGCAATGAACGTGACATTCAGGAATCTGAGTAGGAAGGGGTATGCAGGGTTTGTAAGGTCAGAGTCACATGCGGCTTCTCAGAGGAGGAGTAACTGGGGGATGCCTTAAAGGAGATTCATTTCCAGCAACATGGTTGGTAGGCACCCATAGTGTCACAACTTAAATACAGGAAGTGTGGCATCGTTTTCTACTCCCAAGCTTGTGAGGGCTGGGACTTTAAGCTATACCTTAAAAAAAAAAAAAAAAAAAAAGTGCAAAGTTGGAAATCAGAGTTGGGTATAAAAATGAACCAGGTAAATCAATCTTCAAAGTCATGGAAAGTGTCAAGAGGTCTTTAGTAAATATACCCCCAAATTTTGCTACTACTTCCTCATTATTCCTTCCTTAAATTAGCTTTTTCCTTCAAACATCAGCATGTTGGAGAAGTTGTTTCAAAAACTATATTCACTTATTTTTCAGTTGTATTTAATTGCTGGCATTGTTTCTTTTTCTTTTCATTATAACAATTCGGCATTTTGAAGACATTATTGCTTAAACAGTGTTTTGTGAGTCTCCTGGAGAACTTCAAGTTCCCTGTGTGCAACTAGGTATTCTAGCAAAGTATCCACTGAAAATTTTTAGAACATCATTTGTTTATAAATCAGCATTGCTCAACAGTGAGTTGTGTGTTTGTTTGATCACTGATGTTTACTATCAGAAGAACAATCTTGGCTAACCCATTTGCTGTGGCCCAGAAAGTTCTGCTTTTGGAGAAGAGAAAGTCAGGAAAGAGTGGAGTTTGAAAGGATGGGCAGAAGGGTGACCCTCTCTGTTTGGAACAACAACATCGATCTTCTCTAGGAAAGTGGTTGTTAGTTGGACGGTAGCCATGATAAAGCCCATTAATTCTGGCTGATGGTATCTGGTGAATTAAGAGCATTTTATGCTCTTTCAGCATTTGGAGATATCTCTTCCAACTGCTCCACCTGCCTCAAACCATATATCACCTGGTTAGTAGAAAAGTAGCACATTAGCAAAATATGCAGAGGTATGTGTGTGTGCGTGTGTTTGTGTGCATGTGTGTGTGTGTGTGCGTGTGCGTGTGTTGAAGAAGGCAGGCTTGTGCATTTCACTAACCCTTCTTGAAAGCCTGCTGCACCAGAGCCCTGTGGGGAGAGCTGGCAGTGGGAGGGTGCAGTGGGGAGTGGTTATAAAGGTAAGTCAAACCTCATCCCTACTTTCAAGACAGTAAAAATTCAAAGGGGAAAAGAACATGAATAGAAACAAACTCAAAAAGGATGCTCTAAGTAACATGTAAGGTCACTTTCATGCCTGAGATTTTATTATTCTGTTCTATTTATACAACAACTATGTATTCAGGTCACCTAAGAGAAATTGAAAGGGAGGCCCATGGGCAGAACAGAGAAGGTGTAATGACTTCCAAAGGTGGGGCTGTAAAAGGTTATAATGCAGATGGCAGCTAAGCTGAATCTTAAAATGGTGAGTAGAAATTTGGGAGGTAAATTTGTGGTCTCAGTGGCACTGCAAGAAGAGGGTAGTGTGTAGAAGCATGGCTGCAAATTCGGGGATCAATGGGGCTTAGTGTCTCTAAAGCAGAAGAGAGGTTCATGGTAGTTTTAAAATATGTCTACAAATTCTTTGAAGCCCCACCCACAAAGGGTGGGTCTATGTATGTTATATATTATATATTGTATATACTATATGTTATATGTTATTATATTTAAAGTAAAAATGAAGGCTTATAATATAGCTATATTATTATGTATTCTATATATTTATTATATATTATATAATAAATGAATATATTATATATTTATTTTTATACTATATATAATAAATGAAGATATATAATTATACTATATAATCTATTTTAATGATAAGATGATTATAATATATGATAAATGATGTATTTATAAATGACACAAATATATCATTTATAAATATATTGGATATTTTATATATTATATATAATAAATGAAGGTATATTTCAGATAGCTTATATATGTATATAAAATAAATGATGGTAAAACCTGTCCCAAATCTAAATAACAGCTTACATCTCATTCTCATAAAGTCCAAGTGAGTATTTCTTTTTTTTTTTTAAAGATTTTATTTATTCACTTGACGGACAGAGATCACAAGTAGGGAGAGCGGCAGGCAGAGAGAGAGAGAGGAGGAAGCAGGCTCCCCGTCAAGCAGAGAGCCCGATGTGGGGCTCGATCCCAGGACCCTGGGATCATGACCCAAGTGAAAGGCAGAGGCTTTAACCCACTGAGCCACCCAGGCGCCCCCAAGTGAGTATTTCTGACCAGAAGGCACCCAGGGACCCAGGTTTCTTCCATCCTGTGATTCTCTCCTCCAAGGCCTCCAACTTGTCTGCACACAGTCCATGGATGGGGCAAGTGGTGTCTTAGGGCCAGTCCGGAAAGTGGCACCCATCTCTCCCCTCTATTCTGTTGGCCAGAACTCAGTCACATGCCACTATCTAACCACAAGGGAGGCTGTGCACCAGCGGGAAAAGAAAATAAAATGGTTATGCATGGCTCATCAGTCTCTGACACATACTTTTTTTTTTTTTTTTTTTCAGTAGGCTCCACGCCCAGCATAGAGCCCAGTGCGGGGTTTGATCCCACAACCCTGAGATCAAGACCTGAGCTGAGATCAAGAGTTGGGTGCTTAACTGACTGAGTCACCCAGGTGCCCCCTGAAATGTATTCATATTACGTACATTTCATTTTCACGGGATTTCTGAGTAGCTAGACATTATTATTTCCATTTTATAGATAGGATAGCTTGGACTCTAAAAGACTACGCAGACGGCTAAAAATCATATAACTGATAGGTGATAAGACTACAATTCAAATCTCGGTTTATTTTAATAAAACCACCTTTTTTTTTCTTTTTTAAGAGAGAGACCACAAGTAGGCAGAGAGAGAGGGGGAAGCAGGCTCTCTGCACAGCAGGGAGCTCAATCCCAGGCCACTGAGATCACGACCTGAGCCGAAGGCAGAGGCTTAACCCACTGAGCCACCCAGGTGCCCCAAACCCACCCTCTTTTATGCTAATTTCTTTCATGCCAATTTCTCCCACCTTTGCTGCTATCCCCCAAAGGAAATTTTTAGATTGTTATGTGTATTTATAAATAATTATAAGTGTTTGAAACACTGCTTGATCAAACATGGGTTTTCACAAAGTTCTGGGTAGTCCTAACTGATCCTTAATTTTTTTTGGTTTGCCTAGGATCTATTTCAGCTTATCGTAGCTCTAGAAAACCCATCCAGATTTCCCTCAAGAACCTCTCCATTCAGCTTTCACGGATCTTCCGTTCTTCTTTAACAGGACAATCAGATCTGTTTCCAATTAAACAGACATAATAGAATACGTTTCCTTCTTCAATTTCACAATTAGCTTTCTGATCCCTCTGATTAACTTGACTATTTCCTGGTTTTCAAGCAATGCAAAAAGAAGAAAAGAACAGTTACATTTAAAGTTTATCAGAGTTAATTTTCCTCCTAATCACTGATCTCTCATCAACTAGCTTTCTGCCCTCCCAACCGATATTTAGAAGTTTTGCCTCCAAGGTCATGTTATCGATCAGGCTGCACGCACTGAGTGCATGCTATGTGACAAGCACTGTGTAAAAGAATATAGATTAATGTAAAGATAGATTATTGTCTGACAGAGGGCTTGGGGCAAACGTCAACATCACTTACTGCGGGCTTTGGTGCACAGCAGAAGTACCTCTTGTTCTCTTAGCATCTGCAGAGAGGTGTTCTTGGATGGGGGCAGAGCTGAATGTGATTCAGAGCTTTGCTTCAGAAGAGGAATCTCTTTTTTTTTTTTTTTAGATTTTATTTATTTATTTGACAGAGAGAGAGAGATCACAAGTAGGCAGAGAGGCAGGCAGAGAGAGAGGAGGAAGCAGGCTCCCCGCGGAGCAGAGAGCCCGACGCGGGGCTTGATCCCAGGACCCTGAGATCATGACCTGAGCCGAAGGCAGCGGCTCAATCCACTGGGCCACCCAGGCGCCCCCACCCTTGTTCTTGCAGAGCAAGCATGGCAATGACCTTACCCAGAAGAAACACCGGGGTGTTGGCCATGGTCACAGGCAGTCTGCAAGTCGGAAGTGGCTGTTGAGAGGAACACGGAAAAATACTAGCAGCCCAGTTAGACCAAAGGGGCTCATGAATTTGGGTACAACCTGTCCTGCTGGTGGAAAAGACTACCTCAAATCTCAGTCAGTTCAGCCAGGCAAAGTGGGATGAGCTTCCTAGTTCCACACTTGGACCTTCAGACTGCTTGTCTCCATAGTTGTGAAGATGAATTGGACATGGTCCCTAAACACAAGAAACTCCTGGTCTAAAATGAGGGAATTTCATGGAATCAAATCATTATGGGGCATGTGTGATGGATACATGCTTTTTTTTTTTTTTTTTAAGATTTTTATTTATTTGACGGCGAGAGACGGAACAGGAGGAGTGGCAGAGGGAGAAGCAGGCTTCCTGCAGAACAGGGATCCCGATGTGGTGCTCTATCCCAGGACCCCGATATCTGACCTGGGCCGAAGGCAGGTGCTTCATGACTGAGCCACCCAGGTATCCCAGATGGATACATGCTTTAAAAGCTTGCCTGAACTCTGTTTTTCTATCTAGTGGTGCTTAGCAGAATTTTCTCGGGTGAAAATATTCCTCAAGGATCTTGTTTTCTTCATGGAAGTAGCATAAATGCCCCCGAAGGACCTTGAATCATGCAAATGAATAGCGTAGGCCACAGATAAGAGACCCACAGTCGGTGGCATGTAAATTCTGACAAAATTTATCTGTGGGTTGAAACCCACTCACGGCACTGGCCCTCTACACCAAGCTTATTTTTTCCGTTCTGGGCCCCTGAGGAAATCTCTCCGCACTGTCTACCTAGATCTAGAAAATGCAGTGAACTCCTCACCTGATGTAGCAGGAATGATGAGCCTCCCAGTCTTCAGCGGGCACCAAAGTGAGCCATTTCCTGCCATTTTTGAAAATTGTAAGAACACCGCTGAATAGTTTAAACCAACCCAGATTTTTGGCTAAGCAGTGACAAGTTTCTTCCACGTCAGTTAGGTTAACCTTAACCACAGTTTTTCGCAGTAAATTTAACCCAAATACTGTATTTATGAACTTGCGTCTAATCGACTGAGGTAACTTTTTATCCCTGTCTCTCCTTGGATACCACTTTCTCTGGGAAGCATTACTGGTCCTCGGGTCCTCACGGCAGGCTTCTCCACGGTAGCTCGGATTGACCTCTATTTGTGAAGGGATAATTGCCAAAAAGTGAAGCATGTGACTCTATAACATAGCACAAACTCAGGTTTTCCGAAGTATTCATTTTATTATTAAAGGGGGAAGTCGGTAAAACGATAAAGCCAATTTACAGGAGCATTTGAGCAACCAAGGTTTATATAGCTCATCACAAAGGCATTTTTTTTTTTTTAATCTTAGAATAAGATGACTGGGTGGTTACAAAATTGGCTAATGTCTTACAGGGCGATAAACAGTACATTGTCAGGGTTATCTTTTCTATGGAACAGAATTCATTGCATTTGGTTTTTTTTTTTTAAGATTTTTATTTATTTATTTGACAGAGAGAGATCACAAGTAGGCAGAGAGGCAGGCAGAGAGACTGGAGGAAGTAGGCTCCCTGCTGAGCAGAGAGCCCCACGCGGGGCTCGATCCCAGGACCCTGAGACCATGACCTGAGCTGAAGGCAGAGGCTTTAACCCACTTAGCCACCCAGGCGCCCCAATTCATTGCATTTGTATTGGTAATGGACGAGAATCATCTGTGTTGTTATCAGTTTTCAATAAATGAATATCTACCGTTCCAAAATTGTAAAACATCTGAATCAGTACTAAACAGGAAGTCCAACGAGGGCAGAGAGTCCTAGAGAATCAGTTAATCCTTGAATGGGTGTGCCACTCTAAGGCACTACACAGCACTACACTGAAAAGACATCCAGCAATCCCCTGTGCCTCTTTTTAAGCTTTTGAACAATGTTTAATAATAAATAACGGCTCTAATAAACAAAAACAATAAAACAATTGCTAAGCTTTACTGAACACCGCCTGTGTCGGGCACATACATTTTCCCATGTGTGTGATACGAAGAAGCAGGTATCCCTTCTCACCCGTTTTATGGATGAAACTGAAGGTTAGCCAAATTCACCTGCCTCAAATCACTCAACTCGTGACAACCCAGGCATTAGAATCCTGATCTGCCTGTTTGACTCTATATCTCCACTTTGAGCCACTCATAGCATTTGTCACGTAGTAGTAAAATAGCCCATTTCTTTGCCTCTCTTCTCATTGGACTGTGATTTCCACAAAAGGGCAAAGGTCATGGTTTCTTGTTCATTGATATTTTCTTTGCCTCTGATATCCAGCATATAATAAGCATTCACTAAATTTCTTAAAGTTAAATTGAACATGAGGGGCCTGGGTGGTTCAGTCAGTTAAGCGTCCGACTCTTGATTTCTACTCAGGTCATGATATCAGGGTGGTGAGATGGAGCCCTGAGTCAGGCTCTGTGCTCAACACTGAGTCTGCTTAAGGCTCTCTCCTCCTCTCCTTCTGCCCCTCCCCAATTGTGTGCAAGCTCGCTAGCTCGCTCTCTCTCAAACAAATTCTGAAAAATTAAATGGCACACGTAAAAGTAGAGAATCAGATTCCAATTCTACTGCATTTTTTACTAGCTCCCTCACCTTTCTCTTATGATTAAAATATCAGTTATGGTCCTTATTTTCACCTTTTATTTCCATTGGTAACAATGTTCAGAACAATGGTGAGGGTGAAGTGTTTAACTAATAGAGTCTTTATTCATTTCTAGGCCTGTTTATAAAATAAGCATTTGTTGAGTGCGTCACACATGTGAGACTGTGCACTAGGCATTGTCTGAGTGACTCCTCTGCTAAAATGTAGCTTTATGAAATAGAATCCTGGGGTGTTTCTTGAGTGCCCCAGTTAGCAAATATCAATCTAGAATGTTGTTCTCCCAATAAAATGCCATCAGACATAACTTTTAAAAATACAGATAAGCCTTTCTTACCCTTAATGAAATTTACCATACTGGACACCTGGTTCTTTCCTCACTTGCTCAGAGATCCTTTCTCTTCTCTTCTCCTGTTCTATTGTGTGTCTTCAGGGAGGACTGAACCCTGGATACTACATTTCCCAGCTTCCCTTGCTAATTGGCTTCAGCTGGGTTTGGCTAATGGGTGGCTCTAGAGGGAGACAGGAGGATGGGAAGAGGGGAGAAGACCCCACTCCATGCCCTCCATTTCCTCCCCTGAGACCACAACCACCACACCTTGGAAAAAACCTCTCTAGTGGTGGCTTATCTCCCCTAGGGTTCTATCTTCTTCTCCTCAGTCCCTCTTTGTGTGGTCTCTCCTCTCACTGGATAGTCCTGACTCCCAGGCTCTGCTCTTGTCCCTTTGTTCCTTTAGCTCTAGGGATGGAAGTCGCTTCCCACTGATTCTGTAATCTGGGTTATTTCACCATCCCATAAGAGGACTTTGAGCTCTTCCTGTGTATAATAGTTTCTGCCTATTGAATTCCCTCAACTGAACAAAGTGGAACAGACTCTCATTTTTCTTTTCCTTTCTCTTCTTTCTTTTTTTAAAAAGATTTTACTTGACAGAGAGCTCACAAGTAGGCAGAGAGGCAAATAGAGAGAGAAGAGGGGAAGCAGGGCTTGATCCCAGGACCCTGAGATCATGACCTGAGCCGAAGGCAGAGGCTTAACCCATTGAGCCACCCAGGTGCCCCAAGTCTCATTTTTCTGAATGGATCCTGACTTACTGGTATAATGAGTAGAGAATAGCAATATTAACATTGACATGTAAATATTGGCTAATCTGTTAGGTTCACTCATTCGCTGAGTAAATGGCTCCTGTGCTAGCAACTTTGTGGATTCAAATTTGTTCCTTGACTTCATATTAAATTATCACATGTCACAGACCTCAAACTTGCTCAGGACCAATTGAAACTATAAATATTACATCAGTAAATAACAAGAGTATAATAATAGTAGCCACAGTTAACTCATCTATACAACATACCCGGCACTCTACTCAACTCCTTATACATATTATCTTTTAATTCTCCTGTGGCGTATTTGTTCTAGTCAGGATGCCTAGTGGCAAATAATAAACACCTCTTTTTTAAAAAAATTAATTTATTTATTTTCAGCGTAACAGTACTCATTGTTTTTGCACCACACCCAGTGCTCCATGCAATACGTGCCCTCTCTATTACCCTCCACCTGGTTCCCTCAACCTCCCACCCCCCGCCCCTTCATAACCCTCAGGTTGTTTTTCAGAGTCCATAGTCTCTCATGGTTCATCTCCCCTTCCAATTTCCCACAACTCCCTTCTCCTCTCCATCTCCCCATGTCCTCCATGTTCTTTGTTATGCTCCACAAATAAGTGAAACCATATGATTCTTGACTCTCTCTGCTTGACTTTTTTCGCTCAGCATAATCTCTTCCAGTCCTGTCCATGTTGCTACAAAAGTTGGGTATTCATCCTTTCTGATGGAGGCATAATACTCCATCGAATAAACACCTCTTTTGAGTAGACATACCAACTGCTCTTGGGTAGTTCATGGAATTTAGATGAAGGCTGAGAAACCAGGCTTAGGAAAGAACTAAGGCGAAGTGGTATGCCATGGGAATGATCTGTTAGGACTGCCATTTGCGAAGCTGGGCCACCAAAATGACAAATGACCCCCACAACACCATTATCCCCATTTTATACCTGTGACAACGATAAAGGCATATGTATAATGAAAGATAGAACATGGTTATAAGCCCTCTCGTCTGCCTGAATCCACCTTCTTTCCAACACACTACGTTTAATTTTTATATATGGTTAGTTTGTACCTTAATTGGTCTGCTCTTTAAAAGTTTTGATTTATATAAACTTGTAAATTTTTTCAGAATTTTTAACTTACAAATATAACCACAGTAGCCTTCCTTTTAATAAAGAATTCAGTGGAGCATTAATATTCACGTGTACATAATAATGTTGTACTCAGCTTTTTAGGATTTGCTGATTAGGTACATGCAGGTGAACTTGTAACATAAACAATGTCATGGCCATGAATGTCTCTCAGGAAATTGGCCAGACATGCCTTATAATTACTCTTTACTCCAGATTTTCTTGCAGCAGAAGTTGCTTTTTTTTTTTTTTTTTTTTGGTTTCTCTGACTGCTTCATGTATCTATATGAGAGAAACATAAACAGCTTCATATTTTAGTAGAGCTGGCAGCAATCCATTCTCCTTGCTTTCTGGAAGACATGGGCACCCTTCTGGAGTAATGGAATGTGATGTGCTTATAAATACTTTGAGCACTTAGTTGATACGATGTTGGTATGCTTGTTGACGGGTTGTTATGGAAATTAGATAAGTACGCCACCAATGGATAATACATTGCATGTGACACCACGTGCCTGTGTGTGTGTGTGTGTGTGTGTGTGTGTGTGCACGTGTGTTTATAGAGTAGTCATGAAATGAGTTCTGGTTTCTATTCTTGACCTCCCAATTCGGTGAGTCACTGAACATCACTTTAGTCAGTCATAAACACTCAGTGCCCTGATACGATTCCTTCCACCTGAACACACAGGAGCTCAGGTAAAAGCCACTGTACAGACATCTGAATGTTCAGGGCTCTTAATTTTTCATCCTTAAAAGGTAGCATAATTATCTAAGACTCACACCACTTTGGGAAAGAATGTCTGTCCAGTTTATTGTCAAAAGAAGAAAACCCTTAGAGGTCGCATACTGGGGCACAACGTGTATTTTATTTTACTTTTTATTTTTTAAAAAGATTTCATTTATTTATTTGACAGACAGAGATCACAAGCAGGCAGAGAGGGAAGCAGAGAGAGAGAGGAGGAAGCAGGCTCCCCGCTGAGCAGAGAGCACAATGCAGGGCTCAATCCCAGAACCCTGGGATCATGACCTGAGCGGAAGGCAGAGGCTTTAACCCACAGAGCCACCCAGGCACCACAACATGTATTTTAAATGAATATAAACTCCATGCACTTGGATTGTCTAAGAATTGGACTTGAAGGGAACAACCTAAAAACTGGTAATTTTTACTTGTACAGCGGAAATAATTTTGAAATACTGTAGTGAGGGATTTTTTGCAAATCTATTCCTTTCTATAGTTTATAGGAAAAGTTTCATTTG
The DNA here is from genome assembly GCF_922984935.1 of Meles meles. Taxonomy (NCBI): domain Eukaryota; kingdom Metazoa; phylum Chordata; class Mammalia; order Carnivora; family Mustelidae; genus Meles; species Meles meles. Next base: position 15,850,739 of record NC_060072.1, on the reverse strand, counting down.
TTACCATGAGTTTAAAATATGAATAAAAAGAAGATGGGAAAGCTAATGTGTAGGGTTAAAAGCCCACCACACTAAGGTATATTTAAGAGGACATACAATGATAAGAGTAGTACCATTGTATGGCAGTGTGAATTACAGAGTAATACATGAATGAATACATTCTCAATGGAAAAGAAATAAGCCACTGGTATGTATACAGAATCAATCAGGAACATCTCCCAATCTTCCTCCAAAACAGTTTGGAGGGTCACTTTTTAGTCCATTTCTATGTATTTCATAAATACAAAATACACATATGCTCCTCTTATGCAAGCTCTCCCTTAAGCAGAAATGGTATCACCCAATGATCGTTGTTCTATAACTCATGTTTTTGTGTTAGTCTATCTGAGGAGTCACATTCCTTAAACCTTTCCTTTATGTCTTCTGGGTTTTGCCTCTCATTTTAGAAGTTCTTTTTGTACCCCACTGGGTATTCCAATGGATTTTTTAAGTGAGGGCATAAATGTTCATCCATGGTTGGATGGACTGGGCAGGCATTTAGAACATGACCATCTGCTGGACCAGAGGGCGGGGGAAGACAGTGACTGTTTTGATCAGGGCTCTGTGCCAACACCTCTTTGGTTTCTCACAGGTGTTCCTTAGCGCTTCACCTCTCCTTGGCCCCTCCCACTTCCTGCCCTCCCACTTGTCTTCCCTCCTGGTCATCACTCTCTTTGCTTTCCAAGGGACAACAGTGGTTTCCAGGTAAGTGGAGGGGGCCCATGGAGGGTGAAGGGGGATGGGTGGGTTCTAAAAACATTTTTCCTCTTAGTATGTGAGGAGAGTGGGCCTGGGTCTGTATCCAGATGTGAAGGTACAGGCAACTGAAATGAGAAGTAACTTCCAATTTTATGCTAACTCAGTTCAGAGAAGTCAGGGGAGGAAACTGTTTCTTGTTCTCTGGAAATTTGATCAAGCATCAACATTTTGATAAACATTCAAAACTGGTCAATGATCTAAATCTCCTTTATCTTCAAGACCAAAAGGAAAGGGATGAAAAAAGCTGATGAGAAGGTTGGTCAAATATTGAACATTTAGTTACCAATTGCCTAGTTTATATTAGCCAATATTTTTTCTACTTTCTATTGCCTTTCCCCCCAATCCTTACTGCTTTTTAGCCCTTCCTAGCACCTTAAGATGAACAGGGGAGAGAAAAAGAGATGCTATTCCATGCAATCGATTTTTCTACTATAGTGGATTCATATCTTATGTGAGGGGTTAACTTCCAAAGGGAGAAAATAAGATCAAAATCACATGCAGTCAAAATTATCTTAAGAATGGCGCACCTGGGTGGCTCTGTGGGTTAAGCCTCTGCCTTTGGCTCAGGTCATGATCTCAGGGTCCTGGGATCAAGCCCCGCATCGGGCTCTCTGCTCAGTGGGGGCCCGTTTCCCCCTCTCTCTGCCTGCCTCTCTGCCTACTTGTGATTTCTCTTTCTCTCTCTCTCTCTCTCTGTCAAATAAATAAATAAAATCTTTAAAAAAATTATCTTAAGAAGGCCCTTTGATGGTCCATAAGACCTGGGATATACTCAGTTTTGTTTGTTTTTTGTTTTTGGCTGTGACATTGAAATAGGTATGTTTCTTCAACTGAGCGCTAGATAAAATAAGTGATTGGGAAAGGTGAAGGGAAAATACCAACTGAGCGCTAGATAAAATAAGTGATTGGAAAAGGTGAAGGGAAAATATGTACCTTTAACCTCTAGGCTGATGTTCTGTGTGTTGAGATCAGGACCAGCTACATAATTTGCAAGGTCCAGTGCAAAATGAAAATGTTGGCTCCTCACTGAAAAATTATGAAGAATTTCAAGATAGCAGCAGCAGAGCATTAAACTGAATGTAGGGCTTTCCAAGTGTGGGGCCTTGTGCACCTGCTCAGTCTGCGTACCCATGAAGCCATACCAAGAAGCTTGGAATGTAATGAGAAGCTTGGAATCTGAGATCAACTCAGGAAGAGAAGCCTCACAATGCCCACAGAGGAAACAGAGGGCAAAATCGCTGCCAGTGTTTAAATTATTCTGTTGTGCTCCTTGCACCCTGTCCCATCTGAGGACATGTAGTTGAATTTATATTGTGTTAAATCAGCACGAGATGCAGCCCCACTATATAAGTCAAATGGTTGAGAGGTTGCAAATCCATACTCCAATTACATTAAGGGATCTTCTGATTTTTTTCAAAGACTCATTACAATTTAAAACTCAGATTTATGGTGTGTAAAAAGAAAATAAGCATTTCTATTTCTTCACCTTGCAATAATTTTGATCAGGCCTTTGTCATATATGTGACAAAGGCAATAGAACAAATTTAGACTGTTGTGTAATTTATAATAAACAAGCTGCATTACTGTGAATTTCGTAAGTGATTCAAAAAGGAAATTTAGAAAAATAAGATATGAAAATAAAAAGCTTACTAGAGAGATTGCCTTTTAGAGATTTTTCCCAGAAGGTCGTGAACATAACCTAAGCAAGGAGGATTTTATTCTATGACTGCCTGAGCTCTCTGAGCAAGAATGTGATACAAGGCTTTTTTTTTTTTTTTTTTAAGGGAACTGCCTAATATTTTAGAGTACTATATTTTTTTCAAAGTGGGTTTTTATATACAAGCCAGACTGAGGGCGGTTGGTCAGGTAATTGACCAGAAGGTTTACCAGATAACAAGTTATTTAATATCAAAATAACAATAGGTTGTGTTTCCAGGATATTTTCTCTCCCCTGTGTGGGTCTCTGATGTTATCCCACTTCCTCCACCTTAAGGTTCTCACCCCAGCACATGCTGAAACTTGACTCATCTGCTTTGACCAAAAAAAAAAAAAAGCTTCCTTGTGGTTTTGAGAGTTACATATTTGAGCTTTGAAATAAGTGCCATGACTAAGGTCAGGCCACTGGTCACCCAGGTAGACTGGACAACTTTCCTGACTCATGCTCACCTGTTTCAACTTATGTAATCACACAAAAACAATCCTTAACAACTGCCTATAAAGCCAACAAAAAGAAGCAACGCTGCAATGTGTCATTGTCACAGTGTCCAAAACTTGGGGGGATATTTTTGGTTAATCCTTAATTGTGGAGTTTTTATGGTGGTGATGGCAGTTGTTCAGTGGTGGTTGTTATTTGGCAAGAATTGAAATTGGAGGCTTCTGTTACCCTGACTGCTGATTCCAACAAAAAATAGAAGCAAGGGCATGCTCACAGGAAAGAACGTATGGGTGGCAACAGCATTTATTCCTTAATCTCTTGGTTTGCATCAAGTTGTATATTTTAGAAGGGAGGAGAGTGTGGCATAAGGAGACACAAATACGAATTTAGAAAGATCAGCAGCCAGGTTTTGTTCAGAGTAATTTACCTGATAGTTTCAGTAACTAACACTGACTAGTGTTTACTGTGTACAGTTGTAAGCACTTCGGATGCTTTATCTCATTCCATCCTCACCAAAACCCAATGAGATAATTATCATTGGTTATCTATTGACCAAGATCTGATGGGTAGTTAATGTCAGAGCTGGGGTTGAACCCCAGACGAGTTGGAGTTGTAACACTGAATTATCCCACCTAGGATAGGTGGATTTCTATCCTTTAAAATGTTGCCTATCTGGTTTTTTCTAGAACCAATTTTGCCTCCACAATTCAGACATGGTTTCAGCACCAAGTAGAAATACTTCAGCCTATACAAAATTCACTGGCATTCATGCACGAAACTTTCTTTCAAATAATGCCAATTTACAGAAGATATAGCCGTTTTTATGTGTGCCGTTGGGGAAATGGTGTTTCTGTTCATCCTGAAGCACACCCGCAAGAGCCGACTAGCAGCCACCCTGGGGCTGCTTATTTATATTAACCAATGTCGAAACTTCTCGGGTAGAGAGGTGCTGGCCAGAACTCTAGAGGAAGTGAGATGTTTTATCTTCTGAGTGCACACGAAGTTTACAGTTTAAGTCTTCAGAGAGCCTGGGAGGGTGTGACTCCCAGGAACTAATCTTTCCGTCCAGCCATATGCAAATCTGGGCCGGTGTTTATGTGGAGGTGCAGACAGAAACGTAAGTGACAAGGTTGGTTGCTGACGCGCGTGGGAACGCACCTGCCCTGCTGTCGGTTGGGCTGTGAGTGCCAGTGCGGACGCCGTGATGGTGGGCACCCAGTTTGGATCGCCCCGCCTACATGAGGGATGTTCGAGTAGTAGAAGTTCCACTCGCAGCGGGGAGTTCACACCATTATCCACGCTGGGGCGCCCCGGAAGCCCAAGCCAGTCCCGCGCTCCACAAGCACAGCCACCAGTGGTTCCGCGCGCAGCCTCGCCCCACCCCCAACGCCCCCGCCCCGCCCCGGCCCAGACACCTCCCCCTACTCGGCCCCGCCCCCCCAGTGCTAACAGCTCCGCCTCCAACGCCGGGCGCTCCCCGAGGCTCCGCTGCCCCAGTTCCGTAAACACTTTTCTCCCCGCCCCTAGCAGTCCCCGGACCGCACCACTCGAAGACCGCGGGGGGCGACGGTTTCCTCTCTCATGCAGAACACCGTCAATTCAAGCTCTTCTCGGCCTCTTTCATCTGAACATGAGGAAAACTGATCTGTACTAGGCCAAATATGTCAGAGCTCTGCGATCCGATCCTGAAGTGACCTGGATTTTCCCCCTCCCTCTGCCCGCCTTCCCCCACTCGCCGGTTCCACTGCTCCGCCGTGGCTGTCTCCTCAGAATCCCTCCCGGCCCTTTAAATACCGCGTGGGGCGGGGGGGGGAGACCGGGAGGTTGGGGGTTGTTGGACTGGTGAGTTTTCCAGGTGTTTGTGCGGTGCTCGGTGAGGGGACACCCAGAGACCCCTAACCCAGGCTCCCTAAGTCGCTTTTCTCCGCCTGTCTCTGCGCCGGACCTGGTGCGTATCCATCCGGGGGAGGGGGTCGCCGGCTCTGAGGGGATGGGCCCGGGTCAGTGGACCCGGACATCTAGCCCCAGGGCAGCCCGAGGGCCTCCCCCGACCCACCTCGGAACTCTGTCCTGAGACTCCGGTGCCAGGGGCGTTAAAGCCCTGCTACTTGCGACCTTAACCCCTTGTTTGACCTCGAACCGCCGTCCCGCGTGGGTGCGGGGCGCGGGCACCGAGTGGCCGCGGCAGGTGTCAGCTTGGCCGCGGGCTTTGGGCCCCGGAGGCGGCGGGGTCGCGGCCGCTTGGCCGCTGTTTACATCCTGCTGGACCCGTGCCAGCGACAGTGCTGCGAGAGGCTTCCCACCATCCGGGCCCCCTCTCTCGCCTGCGACCCCCGGCCCAGCGCTGGTGGGCGAGCCGGGCCGCGGTGGGGGCGGGCGCGGCCCGAAGCGTGTGTTTGGGGTTTGTTGCCGGGGTTTCCCTGGCACTCGGCTGGGCCTCCGCCGTCCCCTCCCCCAAGGGTTTGTTATGACAGGAAACGTGCTGCTGGAGGGGAGGGGCTGCCTGAGTGGGTGGGGGTGTGTGTGCAGCCTCTGGTGCCTCCCCTCGAGCGGACTGTCTGAGGGAAGAGGCGGGAGATGCCAGTCAGGCCCAGGGCTCGAACCTCTGGCCTCTCGGGGATGGCTTGTGCTTCCCAAAACGGCGCCTCTGGATGGCACCATGGGGCTAACAGCGCTGATTTGGCACGTGGACGAACAGGGTACTGCGTTTTCGCTAGTACTGGGGGGAAAAAAAAACTTAGAAGTGATTGATAAATTAGGGTATAGATGAGGAGGGAGATGTGGAAACAGACGTGAAGAGTGGTATGCAAATGACTGAAGTTTGGGAAATAATTGTCTTAGGGGGTTGTCTTGTTACTTTAACCTTGAGAAACCAGACAAGTTGTCCTTGTCCCCAGTGGGCCCCTCAGCCCTCAAGATCCTTGTGGTCCCATGGCCTCCAGCCCAGCCAGAGACCCTGCTCTTTGCCACCTGCGGATCAGAATGAGGTTAGGGCAGTGGTTCCACTTTAGGTGGCTCCCTGCCTGCCTTGTCCTCTTGCCTCCAGGGATTTCATACATCACCCTGGCAGCCCGTGGAGGTTGCCTCACTTGAAGTGGCCCAGGGCTGAAGATACTCAGTCATGTGTGGAAGCAGCTTCAGTGCCATTTTGTGGGGGATTGAGGTCCCCAGGAGGAATCACTGGTATTAAACCGGCCAGCCAGGGGTGGGAGGAGAAGCATTTCCAAGTGTGAAAAGTGCCTAGAAATCCTTCTCCCTGATGCTGTAATGTTATGTGTTGCATGAACATCTGTTTTCTTAGACAATGACTGGCTTGTTGGCTTTTATCTAGCTCTTTGTTGGCTCTAATTTGATGAAGACGGGTATTCTCTAGCAGAGTGGAGCAGAACCTCTCTCTCTGCTCTGTGGTTTATGCCTTACTGCATATGAATTACTTTCTAGCACTGCTGTTTGGGACTGGTTCTAAAGCAGCATTTTGCAGAAGGTGGAGCTTTTCCACACCATCTGCAATTTTTTTCTTCAGAGCCAAGTTTTATTCCTCTGAAGCCTTTCCCTTTACTACACATATGTGAATGCTTGTCTTTGCATGTGACCTTGATCTGGTCTTCAAGGATGACACCCACTTGGTAGCTCTTGAAATTTCTCATTTCCACGACTCAGCCTTAACTGGTTGGGCTCCATTCCTTGTCCAGAGCACTGCTGGAAAATCTAAATATTTCACCTCAAAAAAAAAATTTTTTTTTAAAGATTTTATCCATTCATTTGACAGAGACAGAGATCACAAGTAGGCAGGGAGGCAGGCAGAGAGAGGGGAGGAAGCAGGCTCTTCACGGAGCAAAGAGCTGACGCGGAGCTCGATCCCAGGACCCTGGGATCATGACCGGAGCCGAAGGCAGAGGCTTTAACCCACTGAGCCACCCAGGTGCCCCTCAAAATGTTTTTGATATTAGTTGTAAGCAGTTAAGACTTCTGATAATATGTGGGTTTTAACTAAGGATTTTGCAGTGGTTAAAGAATGGCTCCCGATAGAGGATTTTCATTTACTGTACTGGGGTGGTTCAGAATTATTTTGGACAATAGACTCTTTCAGTGATGCCCTTCACGGTATAGCACTTGAGCAGCCCCCCCCCCCCCCGGGGTAAGGTCAGCTTGTTACCACATATGCAAGTATTCACGTGGTGTTGGGTAGATCGATTTGGCAGACTGAGAGTGGAAAGAATGAGCAGCACACCAAATTTTCTCCACCATCCTAGAGTGGTAGAAAGCATGGGCTATAGAAATCCATGGCCTGGCTTTCAGTTGTGCTTCTGCCACTGCTGTGAACCCTAGGGCAATTAATTTAACCTCTCTGAGCCTCAGGTTCTTTTCTATATCATGCAGATAACAATAATACCTCAGCTAACAAAGTTATAATAAAGATTCAAGGAGATTAAAACATTTAAAGCACTTATGGGGGCTGGGATATAATAAGCACACAGTAACTCTTAGCTCTGATTGTTATTGTTTACTATCAATGAGCATAAGAAAGTGGAAAGACACAATGTAAACATTTCTTTAAGCTCTGAGTCTTTGCTAGTTTGAATTATAGGCACTGGGAATTGGAAAGAGGAGACATAGCCCTTCCTGCAAGCAGTTTAAAATTTAGTGGGGAGGCAGATATGTAAACAACAACTATAGCACTTTAAGTGACTGCATAATGGAAATATGAGCAATGTGAGTGAGGCAGGAGAGAAGGAAACCCCAAGTTGTAATATGAATAGGAGTGTAGCTTAATTTGTTCTTCAGCAAGACTCCTCGGGCTCCCCCTCAATCTAGGAAGTGTTCTCAGCTCTAGATGGCTAATTTAGATGCAATGAGGGTATCAGGGAGTGTCGCTTTGAAGTTGTAATATTTAATATTTAATTAATATTTAATTTAATATTTAATTTCAAACCTGAATGACAATAAGGAGTCCATCCGGTAGAGATCAGGGAAACATGCTAGGGGGACAGACTAGCAGGTGCAAGTGCTCCAAAGTAGGAAGTTTGGCATATCTGAGGAACCTGAAGGAAGCCATTGTGTCTGTAGCAGGAAGGGTTAGGGAGAGAGTGATATGGGATGGTGTGTATAGGCAGAGGCCAAATCCCAGAGGAATATAAACCAGCCAGGAAACTTCTTAAGAAAAGGGAAACCTTTTCTTTAAACTCTTTAAGAGTTCTTAAGATGAACTCTTAGAAGGGATGATTTATTGTGCCTCTTCTGAAGGGCTCTGTCCTATTTCCTGTTTTTATTCTCTATACACTGTTCAAGAAGAACACTGGGTCAAGCCAGACTGTCTAGAACTTTTGTAATAGAGCAGTATCTAAGCTAGTCCAGCAGTGGGGACAGTCAAAATCTAAAAATTGCGGGAGCCTGGACTGTTCAGAATTAGACTTGAAGTTTTGGTTTAGTACTTTTCTTTTAATCTTTTGCTTGGAAATAATTTCAAACTTAAAGAAAAGGTTGTAGGAACACTACAAAGAAGTCCTTGCTGTCTACATTTTACTCATATTCACCTGTTAACTTTTTGCTCCATATGCTTTACTGTTTTCTCTTTTGGTCACTAAATTAGTCAAGAGAAAGTTGCATACCTCATGGCCCTTCATTCCTAAATATGTAGTCACAGTACACTTATAAAATTTCGTAAATTTAACACTGTAATATAGAAAGTAGATTCAAGTTTGTACCAGTGCTGTGAGTTGATCCGATAATAGCGTTTTTCCCCTCTGGTATCGGAGTCAGTCAGGGATCATCTGTTGCACTCAGTTGTCGTCTCTTTTCATATGGAACATGTCCTCAGCCGTTCCTTGTTTTTATGACATTGCCATGTTTGGAAATCATAATTTCTTTCAGTAAGAATAAAATAATAGTTGACAATTTGTCAAGCACTTACTAGGAGCTTAAGTACTTGACATAGACTATTTCACTTAATCTTCACAACGTTTTTATGAAGGAGATACTATTATTAGCCCCATTTTACAGATGGCAAAATTCCCTCTCTCCAGTCAGTAGGTATCAAGAGTCAGGATCGAAAGCCCAGTCCACCTGATTCCAGAGCCAGTGTTCTTCCTGCTTCATGGACAGGTACATTGTCTGTGGTGGACCTTTCTAATCCTGAACCTGTGCTGGACCGTTTGCAGATGAGTGTGCTATGGAAAGGAAATAAAGAAGTGAAGTTGGTAGTGTGGATACAGGGTAAGGAGTCAACTAGCAAATTAAAAACCCATCTTCCTTCTGTCTGTCCCTTTAGATCCATGTACTTGTTCCCGCCTCTAAAATGGCAGTGGTTATATTGCCATTCATTCAACAATAAATGTTTAAGTGTCAGCTGCATCCCAGTCATTGGTCTTGGAAGGAATTATATAATACTGAACTTATTAAATGAGAAAGAATAGAATGTAAAATGTGATTATTCTCCTTGATGGTGACCCACTGTAGTGTTGGACGCTTTGCTTGGAGTTATCCACTGTTTTCACCTTTGACTTTACCTTTGGCGAGTAGTAAATCCTCCAGGTAGAATGAGATGTGGTGTTTCTGAAAAGTTGTGTGGTTTGCTTGTGATTGGCAGTGGTGAAAGTTAAGTAGGTCTAAGTTTGTCAGTATGAGAAGCATTACCTTTCTTAAAGAAATAGACTGGTTTTATTATCACTATTCTAAGAGAGAATCCAAAATAGTTTTTAAAGCCATATAATTACCCTCAATGCCTCTTGAGTCAAGTAGCTTTGTCCCCAGATGACTTATATGGAAACCCGAGACCAAGAAAAGCAAGAACAGATGTGAAGGAACTTGCAGAAGACCATTTGCACTGGGATGGGGCGTTTGCTTTCAGCTTTAGTATCTCAGACAAGTGCAAGAGTTCTGTTGTAAGTTAACTAGCTGCTTGTTTATCTGTAGGGGAATATGCTTTTATCATCTTGGGATAAAACAGTTCTCCCCTCTAGAGTTTTTAATGCCTGAAATGATAATAACAAGAAAAATGCAAATAATACTAATAATAGCCATCATTTATGTCCTGTTTTCTCTGTCAGACACATTGTTCCAAGCACTCTACGTGTATTGACTAAATGAAGTCCCACACCAACCCTATGCATTGGGTATTATTAGTATGCCTAGAGGAGGAAAGAGGCAATTTCCTTATAGAATAATAATGGACATTTGGGCTTCAAAGGAAAGTTCCTCCTTGGATGCATTAAAGCCCAATTGTGCTATGGAGCCTTTTACCATCCAAACAAGAGGATCTAAACATTTTGAAGCTTTCACATTTTATGTGCATTCCCTGTGCCAGAAACTACTTCCAGTGAATTGTTGGAAGGAAGCATAGTTGCACATTATTAAGTATGTCTGTCATGAGCACATTTAATTTCAGAACTTCCAGTGAAGCCTCATGGAACTCTGGGTTTATAGAATTTTAGCGTTTCCTAGCTGAAAGGGACCTTATAGCTGGCCCAACTGCTCAGAAAAATGAGGTGAGGAGAGCCATTGTGGTGTGCATAAAGTTGCACAGCAAATTAATGACAGATTCAAGCCTCAGAGTCTAGCCTTCTAACTCCTAACCTACATCTTTTTATTTTTAAATCTTATTCTTTGCTGCCTTGTTAAACACAAGGAACCTACAAAGTGTGCTGTTCAGCTGGAGTAGAAAAATGAAATGGACAGTTATAACTATTAACCTATTTCATAAATTCCAATGGATGAAAGCTTTTATTCACCTTTATTTGGAAAAACAGCCAAAGTGAAGAAAAATTAAGAGCAGAGTATACAGAGCACTTGTTATGGCAGAATGACTGGAAAAAAAAAAATGGAAACAAAGTTCAAGATATTCAAATAAGAGTGTGACCAGGGTCAGGGAATGTTGAGTCTTAAACCTAATGAAGTGGGTTTAAGTGGTAGGTTCTCTGTTCCCGTGCTTTAACTTTGGCAGTACCAGGCCTTAAGTGTGTAGTGGTATCAGTTTGCGAATGTTCTGGTTGAGGCTGTACCAAATGGGATTCAATGATTCCGATTCAGCTGACACTGAATGAATACTTGTCACGTACTTGACACTGGCAATGGACAAGACACATGCCCTGCCTTATTAAGGAGAGTCAGAAGTAGCCATGGGAAGAAAATGACTGTACAAGAGACGCAGCTCCATGGTGGAGCTATAGGACATGTGCTGCAGATGTACAGAGAAGAGTGTCATTCACTCTGGTCAAGGAGTAAAGGCTTCCTGAGGAAGGTAGCATTTTCAAGAAATGCTATCAGTGAGTCATAAAATGGTGGCAAAGAGAGAGAAGAATGTAGAGGGAAGGACAAGTATTCCATTTAGGATTGGGGTTTGATGGAAGTGAAAGGGATCAAGCAGACCCTTTTCTTCTGTTCTCTATTCCCTTCCCTCCAGCAGGTGGGAGTTAAAGCTCAAGTTGAACCTAGTTTGTATGTGGTGAAGGAGGTCACTCCCACTGGAGTCTCAAGGATTAAGGGCTATTTTATAGCCTGTGCTGGTGGTGGTTGGCCTTGGGAGTCCAGGACAAGGCAGACCTTTCTACATGATAGGTTCCTGGTGGCTTCTCTGGATTCCTTGCAGAGGCAAGGAGTTAGTGGTTTTCTGTTTGTGAAAGAGGTGGGCCTCGGAAGGGTACACTTGTACAATTGGCAGGACTGAAGGTTGATTAGGTGAGGCCAGGGGCAAATGCCCTTGGGCACTGACCTTAAATTAAAGTCCCTCTGAGGTTCATCCTTGTCTTTGTTACCGCTCAACTGATACAAAATGGCAACATTTCTCTCAACAAGACTAGATTCCCTCCCCATAGGCCCACCCTGCCTCTCCTTTCTCATGCTTCCCCAGCAATGCCTTGTTTCCCCTTTTCTCATGTTTTAGCCTCTGGCACACACAGTTGTAGGTAACTAGACTTGAGAGCCATGAGAGCAAGGCCCTATCTCTTTTGTTCACCATTATTTTTCCCAGTACTGCTGCATAGTAGGCACTCAATAAATACAAAAGGAACCATTGAAGAAACTGCACAGGATTTCCAGGCGTACTATGCACAGCTATGTTTTCAAGTTTTTATAGCTTTAAAAGCTCTGTATACCTCATCACATGGGCTGGTTTAAAGAGACTCAGTGAACCCTTACTATCATTATTGTCTATTCAGGACTCGAGGGGTCTTCTTCCTCGGGCCCCGGTTATCCTTAGTGTCAGCTAACACCATACGTGTCAGAACCAGCTTCCTCCTGGGCCTTGCTGAGGCTCCTGGGCTCAGGGTGGGGCATCCTATGTGCCCAGGATCTCCTTTCTAGGGGGTGAGTAGGCCCAAGTGCTCTGCTCTTACCTGGAAGGCAGTCTGATGTCCCAGATACAATACTGGACATAGAGTCAAGGGGCTGGTTTTATGGCACGGTAAGTCCCCTTATCCCTCAGAGTCTGTCTCCTTCATCCATGAATCCGGATCTTTGGTGCCTGTTTGTTCATCGGGTAGTAGTGGGTACCAAGTCAGCTGTCAAGTGCAAACCCAATGTCAGGCTTTACACTTTGTATCATGGCAGTTCACAGGAAGATGGAGATAAACCTGAAAACTTGCCAGCCAGAGATTCTAGTTAGTCTTCTCCTTTCTCCAAGAGGCTCATCAGGAGCTAGAGGCTGATTTAAAAAATAGTTTACTTAAAACAAAGCCGTAGGAATAATAATAATAATAATAGCTAACATTTGAGTACTATGCACTTTAATAAGATTAATCCCATTTAATCTTCAAGCAACCCTCTAAGTTTAGTCTTTCAGCCCGGTTTTACTCAAGAGGTAGGTGGCTTAGTGGCTTTCCCAAAGTCACATGGCAAAAGACAGTATGAGCTTCTAACCTAGGCCATCTGGCCTCGAGGCCCTACCCTCTTAACTCTTGCCTTCCATGTTTTAGAAACCCAGGGAGAAACTGTGTGTCTTATGCACATTTTTAAAGATCCATTATTGCTGGGAGCTGTTCCACAGTCCCACTATGTATGTCCTGAGTAAGTTCACACTTAGGCCTCTGGAGTCTCATTTCTGGAAGGTAGTCTTGAAGGCCTGGTAATAGCCTGGCTGCTATGGGAAAGATGAGGTTCTCTGCTGGGGCCTTTCCAACACTGTGACACATGTGAGCCAAACCGTCTACACTGGAAGAAGCATCTGTGATGCCGGCGGAAGTACCACAGAGCCTTGACGTGGGGTGTGTTTTTCTCTGCAGGCACTATCTCTTTGCCCACACTCGAGTGACACAAAATGCCCTTCAATGGTGAGAAGCAGCATGTAGGCGAAGACGAGCCAAGGGATTCAGACTCTTCCCGGTTTTCCGAAAGCATGGCTTCACTCAGTGACTATGAGTGCTCAAGGCAGAGCTTTACAAGCGACTCTTCCAGCAAATCCAGCTCTCCTGCTTGTAAGCTAACAGGGGAGCAGGGGTTGTGGGGGGCAGGGGAGGGGGTGTTGGTTCTAGACATGTGTGTTAGATTTTAAAACTCATAAATGAATGAGAGCAAAGTAGAGACTCCCCCTCCCTTTTAGATGTACAGTAGTAGCACTGCAAAGGCAGGATTAAGTAAGCACTAAAGTTTACCACCTGCCCATTTTTATTTTCATTACTGTCTCTGATCTGCTTGGGTTTGACTATAAATCAGGTCCCTAAACCCCACCTGTCTTTTCTCTCGAGTAGTGGAAAGCCACTCCCTCTTGAGATCACTTGTTGGGCCACATTCAAGGATAAGTTCAAACTGGTCTTTTCTGATAATTGCCGATTTACATGGAAGGAAACTTGCTCCAATTCAAGGGTCAGGCAGGAAGTGAAAAAATCTAAAGGGTTTCCTGCTGATTTCAAAACCTGTTGTGCAAATCTCCCCACAAAAGTGCCCAGGCGGAGAATTACTACACCAGGGCTGTGAGAAAGAGTTAAAAAAGTGGTCATAGTGAGGGAGCTGTCTTTTCCCTTGTTTGTGTATGGAAACTAGAGGTGTGTAAAGCAAGTGTGGTTTTTTGTTGTTGTTTTAGCTTTTTAATTGACATTTTGCATAGGAAATATAACACCTTAAAAAAAGACAAAGCAAATGCAGAAAGAAGCAACTAATGTCTCATATAATCAAATGCCCATTTCAAAAACATTTGTTCATTTGTGTCTAGTTTAAATTTATACAATCTCATTTTTAAAATTTTGGAAAGTATATAAGTATAGAGAAAAGAAAAATTTTGCCCACACTATCACCCGAAGATGACAGCTGGTGGCGCTTTGTCATACTCATTCTTCACATAGACATATGTGTGTATATGTGTATAGACACTTTTCACTTAGAATTATAACTAAAACATGGAGTGCCTGGATGGCTCAGTCTTTAAAGCAGCCAACTCTTGATTTCAGCGCAGGTCATGATCTCAGGATCCTGGAATCGAGCTCCATATTGGGCTCCATGCTCAGCAGGGAGTCTGCTTCTGGATTCTCTCTCTCCCTCTGCCCCCCCAACCAAATAAATAAATATTTTTTAAAAAGAATTATAACTAAAATTTGCCATGATGTAATACACTTTTTTATTTATTTATTTGACACAGAGAGAGACCACAAGTAGGCAGGGGGGAAAACAGGCTCCCGGCTGAGCAGAGAGCCCAATGTGGGGCTTAATCCCAGGACCCTGGGATCATGATCTGAGCCAAACGCAGAGGCTTAACCCACTGAACCCCCAGGTGCCCCTATATAATATACTTTTAATACATTAAAACTACTTCAGCAAATGACTACACCATGAATATAACCATTGACATTGGACACTGGACATTGAGTTAATTTCCTCTTTTTTTTTTTTTTCTATGACAAATGATGCTTTATGAACAGCTTGGTGCATTGAGCCTTTCCAAGAATTCCTTTGGATATAATTGAATTATTGGACCCAAGTGTACAGACATTTTTAAAAAAGAATCTTAATGGGACAGAGAATTAAGAAAAGAATTTACTAGCAGCCACTTAGCTTTTTGTGCTTTTTCTCACTTTTTATATTATGTATTAGGCTGATGCCTCTAACAGAGTATGCAGTCATCCTAAAGAGGGGGTTTTCCTAATTCCGTGTATCACCATTTTTCCAAACTCTTCCTCCCCCTCCTCCTCTACATGGTCTTCCTCTTCCTCCTTCTTCCCCTCTGCTTCCTTGAAAAATTATTTTAGGTAGCAAAATATTGCCAGTTAATAGTGTTGTTTGAGGCAGTGATTTTCAATTAATTGAAGTTAAGAGTTCCAATAGTCATTTTTAAAAGACATGGTTTATTAGAATAATCTTTAGAAGTAAGTAGAATAATTCTTTTTATACTACTTCCTACTGAGTAGATTATCCAGTTTACCAGATTAGTTTTATTTTAAGTATCTACGTTTATGAAGTTCTTACTTTGTTCTTCTTTACTTAAAGTATCTTATTTAATCACCTAAAGACAGCCCTGAGGAGGTAAGTTATGCCTTAGTGAAGTCAAATGATGTCTACCAATTGAAAAAAGTTGGAATCAAACCTAAACATTATGCTATACTGCCTATACTTTTAGAAGTTACAGTTTTAAAAAATCAATTACTTCATCTTGAGTCTGTTTAAGTTAATGAGTTAACGAATTACAGAATAAAAGTAGTCTTATCAAATTCCTGCAGAGTATGTGTAATAAATGCAGATATCAATAGGTACTAAAATATGAGGTGATTTAATAAAAGAAAGTAACTTATAATAGCTTATACTAATAAAATAGTCTGGAAGACATTTGAGAATTTATTATCAATATAATAACTGAAACTATCAAAGGAGTTCTTGAATTTTTGAAGTCTTAAGTAGTAAGCAGGAAATCTACCCAATTTAGTATGTATGCTCCTTATTTGTAAAACCCTGAACATATGTGTTAGAATAACTTAAACTCGGTCGACCTCAGGAGGTTTCATAGGATGACAGCTTTTCCTCCATGACATGAACTATGTTTTGTTTTTGTTTCAGCAACAAGCCCTCCCAGAGTTGTAACATTTGACAAAGTGATGGCCGCAGCAAGGAACTTATCAAACATGACACTTGTTCATGAAATTGCTGTAAATGAGAGCTTTCAACTGAAACAAGACGCTCTCCCTGAGAACAGGTAACCCGGAGGCATTTGCTATGTGTAAACTGAGCTGCGGAGTCTCATACATACACAAATGTTTACATTGATTCCTAGAAGTCTTATGTAACAGCTACTGGGAACAAACATTGGTTAGTTCTCTAACAAGGTCTTATACTTGTTTCTAAAACCATTCCTCAAGGTTATATGTTACCCATAATCCTTAGAACTCAGCTGATATGTCACTTCCTGAGAGAAGCTTTTCCTGACATTCCTGAGCATACTAGATTACATTAAATCCCCTTCCTAAAGACTCCTATTGCCCCCCTACCTCCTTTTTGTTATGAAGACTTATAATTTTATGTTCAGTGTCTTTCTTTCCGTGTGATTGCAGATCGACTTCTTAAAAACTGATATTCAGGTTGTGAAAGATAAATAAATTAGTGGAGCTGCCAAAGTGCTAAGAATAGGTGATCCAGAAGCACCTGGAGGTAGGAATCATAACTACACAGGGACCCCGGCTAACTTCACACACACCCCCAACCCAAGGATCTCTAGTTAGAGCCATGCCCTTATATCCTACTTCAGCCTCTCTAACTTCAGTGGATCATAAATCCCCTGGGACAAAGAGGGGAAAAGGCTGGAGACCATAAGATACATCACAGATATATCATCTTTATAGGCAAAGTTAGCTCATGAATAATGGCATTAAATCTTCAACCTCACAGTGTCATTTATAAATCCAGAGGCATTTCTTCTATCAATTAAGACAACATATAATATTTGATTCTATTTAGAGCTTTAATGTTTATTTGTTTTCAAGCAGGAAAGTAGCAAACATAATAATTTTTCTTCTTCAAAATGTGAATCATAGTCTTCCTCCTCCTGGGGTTATTATTCATGATAATCATTAATATTTTTTTAATATTACGGGCCAAAATAGGTGTATCTGGTTGGTTTTCTATGGTAGCTGCATTTCACCATAATCCTTTATACCAACTCTACTGATGAACTCCTAGGCCAGGCCACCATCACCTCTGACCTTGACTCTTTAAGTCCTAACTAGTTGCCCTGTCTCCATCCTTAGCTCTCCCTAACCCACCCTCCATATCCACACAGTAACCAGTGACCTTTCTAAAGGGTTAATCAGAGTAGGTCATTTATTTGCTTAAAATCCTTCAGTGGCTTTTCTATTACACTTAGAATAAGAATTCAAACTCTTTAGTGTGGCAGCAAGGCCCTACTTCCAAGACCATGTCTCTTATTTCTTTCCCTCCTGCTTGGTATGCTTCAGCCACACGGGCTTCCTTGCTGACCCCAGAGTACGCCAGCTCAATCCTTTTCAAGGACTTTGTTCTTCTTCTTTCTGAAAATCCCCTAGATTTTCACTGGCTGCTTTTCTGTCCCTCCTTCAAGTCTCAACTCAAAGGTCCGTATGTTAGAGAAACTTTCTTCAGCCATTAGCACCCTCTCCATCACTAGCTACTACATTGTCTTTTTCTGCCTTCCTCATGGTTCTGAAATTGCCTTATTTATTTTTAATGTGTTTTGTTTTTGTCTTCCTGTCCCTGTTAACAAATAAGCTTTTGAGAGCATACACTTTTTTTTTTTTTTTTTTACTATAGTAACCGTAACACCTAAAACAGGGCCTGGCACATACTGGATGCCTTATAAACATTTTTGACTGACTAAGAAAATGAATGTTTGTTAAAATTAGTGTGTTTTATGAAGTACAGCAAAAGACAGTTTGGAAGTATTTATACTTTAAATTCAAAAGTTCCAAATATAGGCATTAGTGAAGGCACTTTTTTTTTTTTTTAATATTTTATTTATTTGACAGAGAGAGAGAAGTCACAAGTAGTCAGAGAGGCAGGCAGAGAGAGAGGGAGAAACAGGTTCCTCACTGAACCGAGAGCCCGATGCGGGGCTCGATCCCAGGACCCCGAGATCATGACCTGAGCCGAAGGCAGAGGCTTAAACCACTGAGCCACCCAGGCGCCCCTAGTGAAGGCACTTTTTGATCAGACAGGCTCTGGGTTTGAATCCTAGCTCTGCTGAGACCATTTCTGAGCTTCGTGTTCCCCAAGGAGATCATGGGGACTAAAATGTTGACTTCAGACGCATGCTCATGGACATCTGAGTGCCTTGAACTTAAGTATTTTGATACCATGGGAAATAGGAAAGCCTCCTTTCTTAATTTTCTGCTGTAGCTGGAAAATGTGAGCAAGGAAAGCAAAATGTAAACTTAGGACAATTACGTTTATTTAAAACTGAAATGGCATATTATAACCTGTTGATTTTTCAGATGACTTTCCACAAATGGCCAAGTTGTTACTTTAAAAAATATCACTGACTTAATATTTAACCAAATATTGTTTTTTGGGGAAAAGACTTAGCAAAATATATCCAATTTCTGATACCTAGTAGGAACCCTTGTAAATGATTTGATGGATCTCATTCTTCCCCACCATCTTCCACATATCATTGATATGAAAGGTATCTTTCAGCCTTTAGGAAAACTTACATTTAAACTCTGATGTCCCTGCAGGAGCTCTAAAGTTGTTGTAGCTACTTCTTGTTTGGTCCATTCAAGCCACTACATGAGGCTTGTGAAGTCCAGAGTGAAATCCATGCCAGCAAGTTTGCCTTTCTAATGGTTCTGTAGTTGCTCGGGAGGGTCAACTTTAGAAAGAGCATTTATGTTGAATGACTCTAGTCAGGCAGCCAGGATAAGTTTTAACATTTCAAGTTGCTGAGTAGAATATAGTATTTGCAGTTACAGAAACAATTTTAGCTCACATTCCTCAGAAAGCTAATTTTAATTTCTTATAACATTATTGTATGATTAGCTATTTATACTCTAAAAAAAATTAAGAGCTGTGCTTAACTATCAAATTTTTAATTCATTCACCATGCATTCATCAAATACTCACTGTATGCCAGGTGCAGTGTGCTAGGTACAATGGCAGATACTTAGAAGAAGAAGTAGTTATTGCCTCTGCCTGGAAGAGATGTATGACCTTTAGGGGATGGAGACTCATAAGTACAGTGCAGGGAAATATGTGCTTTTCTTACAACTGTTGCCAAATGTAGGAGGTCAGTAAGAATGTGTATTTAAGTGTGCACCTGTTTTATGACATTGATATAAGGGGTGAAGCAAAGTGGCCACCTATTCTATTGTGAGCTCTTCCTAGGAAGGTTCCTGTTTCAGCAGTCTGATCTGGCTGACTTTAAATAGGACATCTAAACTGTGCTTGGCAGCAATTCACATGCATGTCTCCTTGGGGCCAATCTGTTCTATTCTGTGCAATGAAACTTCAGCTGTTGAGGAAAGAGCAACTTGGCCATCTCATCCCCAAAATCTAGAACAAGTCTAAAGATCTATAGAGTAGCTAGGTAAATTATGGCATCTCCTTAAGACAGAATTTTATGAATTTATTGAAAGCTATAGCAAGATAGCATTTTTAAAATCTAGGAAAAACTCTTAGGACAGAATATTAAATGAAATAAGTATATATTATACCTACTGGTTATCCTCAACTATATTAAAACAATGCATTGAACCAGGGAAACATGTCAAAAGATTAAAAATGACATTATGGGCCATTTTTTCTGTCTTTTCCCTCCCCCTGCGTTTTCTGAGATTTTTACAATGGGCACATTTCTTTTATAATCAGGAAAAATAATGCTTATTTTTAAAAAACAATTTCCTTCCTGTAGCTTAGCCAGTCAAGTGAAGCACATTGTCCACCAGGCCTTCTGGGACGTCTTGGAGTCAGAACTGAATGCTGAGCCTCCCGAGTATGAACATGCCATCAAACTGTTTGAAGAAATCAGAGAGGCAAGTTGATGTTGTCTGAATTGATTAATGATTTTTTTCCCCAAAGGCTATTTTTCTGTCCTCCAAAGAGTATTGGAGATTCTTTTTGG
This sequence comes from Meles meles, assembly GCF_922984935.1. Lineage (NCBI taxonomy): Eukaryota > Metazoa > Chordata > Mammalia > Carnivora > Mustelidae > Meles > Meles meles. The sequence continues at coordinate 15,830,787 of NC_060072.1, read as the reverse complement.
AAAACTGAGTAAGTTCAATCACTGGAAGGGTGGTTTCCAAAATGCACTTCCTAGAGTAGGGTGGAGGCTAGGGAAATAGGACAGTGGAAGGAGTGCAGGGCAACGCTTCACACAGAGTAGTGGTCACAGTAGTAAAGAGCACAGACTCGGGAGCTAAACAACCTGGTTCAGTGACGGGCTAAACAAAGACTTTCCCTCCAGGAGTTCTAGTGTCCTGAGTACTTGCAGGGTAATTGTAAGATTTAGATGATATGAGAGTTACAGTTTTAACTACCATTCACAAAGCACTTGCTCTATGCCAAACACTAGATGATTCATTTGTTGTTACCATAATCCTGTGTTATTCTTCCTGAATAAAAAGAAACCAAGTTCCCTTACTCACCCAGGGTTACACAGCTTTGAGGGGTAGAGAGGGACTTGAGCTGAGGCACTCTGGCTTAGAATCCATACTCCTAACCATGTGCTGTGTGTGTAAGCACGGTGTTTGCTGTGTGGTGAATACTTAGGATAGGTTGCTTGTATAATATATAATAAATATTTTATTTATTTATTTTATTTTTTAAAGACTTTTTTTACTTATTTGAGAGAGAGAGAGAATGAGAGAGGTCAGCTGGAGAAGCAGACTCCCTGCCGAGCAGGGAGCCTGATGTGGGACTCAATCCTGGGACTCCAGGATCATGACCTGAGCCGAAGGCTGTTGCTTAACCAACTGAGCCACCCAGGTGCCCCTATATAATAAGTATTTTATATGTAAAATATACTAATGGAGCCCATGGGGTATTTCCACTTGATCTTCTTTAAAGGGTTCTTGTGGAGCCATGATCAGCAACTTGTTCTTTCTTTGCATGGTTTAAATGTAAACTTTTTGAAGTTATTTCAGTAATATTCCTTCCTTGCCAGTTGCTTTTATTCTGATAGTTTCAGTAACTTCCATGGGCTGGAGGCTGCGGCGGAGGGCACTTTAATTCAGAAGCTAGAGCTTTCTTTTTAGAGTTGAGGCACTAGAGTGCTCCTCTGACCCACCATGCTTCTGTGGCATCCAGGGCATTAAAATATGCACAAGGAGTTTAGTCATCTAGACACTGAAGTTAAAATGACAACCCTTATTCACGTAACAATGCTGTTTACTTTCCTTTCCTATGTAGACTCTCCTCTCTTTTCTGACTCCTGGCGGCAACCGACTTCGCAACCAGATCTGTGAAGTTTTGGACACAGACCTCATTAGGCAACAGGCTGAGCACAGGGCTGTTGACATCCAAGGCCTGGCCAACTATGTCATCAGTACGATGGGAAAGCTGTGTGCTCCTGTGCGAGATGACGATGTCAGAGAACTGAAGGCAACCAGCAACATCGTGGAGGTGCTGAGGTTGGCACTTTTGCTGCTTGCATTTTCTTTTCTTTCCTTTTTTTTTTTTTTCAAAGATTTTATTTATTTATTTGACAGACAGAGATCACAAGGAAGCAGGCCCCCCGCTGAGCAGAGAACCCGAGGCGGGGCTCAACCCCAGGACCCCAGGATCATGACCTGAGCCAAAGGCAGAGACCCAACTCACTGAGCCACCCAGGCGCCCCTGCTGCTTGCATTTTCTGAGAGTACCTTTGAGTTCATTCAAAGGGGAAGTTGGGGGCAGGTACCTAGGTGGTCCAGTAGGGTATGTGTCTGACTCTTGTTTTTGACTCCAGTGGTGCTCTCAGGGTCATGATCAGATCAAGCCCTGAATTGGGTCCCATGCTCAGTGTGGAGTCTGCTTGAGATTCTCCCTCTGCCCCTCCTGATCGTGTTTTCTCTCTCTCTCTCTCTCTCTCTCTCTCTCTCAAATAAATAAATATATATTTTAAAAACAAAACAGAGGGGTGCCTGGGTAGCTCCATGGGTTAAAGCCTCTGCCTTCAGCTCAGGTCATGTTCCCAGGGTCCTGGGATCGAGCCCCACATCAGGCTCTCTGCTCAGCGGGGAGCCTGCTTCCTCCTCTCTCTCTCTCTGCCTGCCTCTCTGCCTATTTGTGATCTCTAAAAAAAAATAAATAAATAAAAATAAAAACAAAACAGAAGGGAAGTGTGGCAATTGAGTAACCCAATAATAACTGGTCTCCCAAAGGAATCCTTGATCTTAAAAGAAAACCAGATAAGCAAAGCTAAGTATTTTTGTACCTCACTGCCCTGTCCTTTTTTCCCCTCTCTATCCCCCAACCCCAAATTTAGTAGGAATAGAAATCATGTATACTTTGTTCAGACTCCCTTAAAATTTCAGGGGTTCTAATGAAAATTCCTTCTTGAATCTTCTTTGTCTCATTAAGACTCATTGTTGATGCTTCTTAGTGTCTATTAGTTTATGGCCAGGTGTAGTGGATCAGCTGGAAGTATTGTATTTGCTAAAGCAAATACTCTTGAGATCTATGAAGGATACATTGGAATGCACATGTAATGCCTTCTATGAAAAGTGACCTTGCCAATGGCAGTTGGAATTTCAAAACTATTTGGGAATGTTTATTGTTTTCAGTCTGTAAAATAGATCACAGTTAATGAATTTCAGCTTAATTTATTAATCATCTCTCTAACTATTCTAACTCTAAAATTTTTAGACAAATATTTCATGTCCTGGACCTCATGAAAATAGACATGGTCAATTTTACGATTAGGAGTCTTAGACCACATCTTCAACGCCAGTTGGTGGATTATGAGAGAACTAAGTTCCAAGAAATTTTAGAAGAAACTCCAAGTAAGTACAAGATAATGTGTGTATACTGAAATTAGATGGAAATGTGATGTTTACATTTTTGATGTCTTAAGGAGTATCACAAAAGAATTTTGACTTTTCTGTTAAACATTTTTTTAACTTCTAAAATAGACATCACAAATTTATCGCTGTCTGCCCATGTCTCAAGAACTGTGCCAAGCACTATTCATTTCTTCATGTACTAAAAAATATGTATCTATTGAGTACCTGCTATATCCCAGACACTGCTTAGTTGCTGTGAATACTGTAGTGAACAAAACAATGTTGTGACCCCCAAGGAGCTGACATTCTAGTAGGCCTGGCAAGCAAACAAATAACCTATACTGTCAGATGTATTAAGTGCTATGAAGAAAAGTAGGAAAAAAGGGCAGAGAGCAGTGGGGCAGGAGTGGGGGAGATGGTGTTTTTTAAGATAAGGTAGACTGGGAAGACCTCTCTAAGAAGGAACATTTGAGCAGAGTTTGGAAAGGAAAGAGGAAGGGGCATGTGAACATGAGCAAGGAACATCGCAGCCTGAGGGAGCTTCAAGGGCAAAGGCGTGAAGCTTGCACGTGAAGTTGGACAGACAAGGGCAGACAATGTGGCTGGAGTAAAGTAGGCAGGGAGAGGGTGGGAGGAGATGAGGCTAAGAGGTAGACAAAGCAGGTCCTAGAGAGCCTTGCTAGGAAATGAGTGTTGAGAGTTGAGTCCAAGTGTGATGGGAAATTACTGGAGAGTTTGGAGCAGGGAGGGCAACATGGGATTTTCATTTTTAAAGACAACTCTGGCTTCTGGGTAGAGAATAGATCATACCGGAGCAAGGAGGGAAGGGAAACGGGCACCAAGGAGGTGGAATGGCAGTTGCTCCGGCAAGAACAAATAGTCCACGAAGCAGTGGTGGAAGCAGTACGAACAAGTCAGATTCTGGATGTATTTTGAAAGTTGAACAAAACGATTTGCTGAAAGTTAGATAAAAGTGAAAAGGGAGAAGTTGAAGATGATGCTCAGGTTTTCACCTGAGCACCAGGGTGAATAGTGATGGCTGTTTGTGAGGCGGGCAACTAGGGGAAGGCAGGGAGGTAGTTCAGAGGCAGGGTTCAGTTTTAGATATATGAACACTGAGATCTTATTTGGCATCAGCATGGTCGGTAGGCCTGTGGATATGAGAGACTAGAGTTCAGGGGAATGGTAAATGCTCAGAGTATACATTCAGGACTCACCAGTATATTTATTTATAAAGCCACGAAACTGAATAATAACTAACACGTATAAAATGTTTACCACATGCTAAGCACTTTACCTATATTAACTAATTTGATCTTTGCAATAACTTTAGGAAATTCCTCTCCATTTTATGGATGAAGAAACTGAGGGATGGACAGGTTAGATTCCTTGCCTCCATGACACAACTTGTAAGCTAGGGGGCTTAGACTCACCCAGGTGGTCTGGCTACACCGTTCATGCTCTTAGCCACAATATCGCACTAGATGAAATTACCTGGGGAGTGAGTGTCAATACTAAAGAGGCCTGATTTGGGATTCTAGAGCATCTAGAGCTTGAAAAGAGGAGTAGGATTCAGCAAAGGTGACTGTGAATGAGTAGCCAGGGAGGTGAAGGAAGCCAGGAGCTGGTGATGTTCTGTAAGAAAGTGCATAAAGCATTTGGAGACTGAAGACATAATCAGCTGTGACAAGTGCTAAGTGGTCAAGGAAAATGGAGGCTAAGGCTTGACCATTGGGTATGACTGCATGCGGATTTTTGGTAACCCTGATAAGAGCAGATTCGTGAACTAGTAGGCACTAAAGCTGTACTGCTAGAGGTGTCATATATCTCTACGTCTTGAGTCAAGACAGCTTGTCATCTGGAGGAAATTCCTTAATATTGGTTTGAGTTATAATTTTGTTCATCTGAAATTGTTTGTTTCTGTCCTTAAAATCCAGGCTTTGTGACCTGCAATTCATTTGTACTTTTCACATTGACTTGGATATTTTCAGAGATTTAAGAATAGAATAAATCCAGTTGTGGATATAGGTCATTATTGCCAGCTCTAAATATGTTCCCAGAGAAATCAAGAGTCCAGGAAGCAGAGTTTATGTCAGCTGTTAATTATATCCTCAAGTCGCTCTGCCAAATGTCGGTCACTGTGCCCTAATATCAAAATAAGAGCCTCACAGTAACATGCAGAAGGACAAAAGGGTTGGATTTTTGTGTGTACGTGACTTTTTATAAAATAATTATTGCAAAATTAATGCAGAGAAGCACTCTAGATTTCTGAATTGACTCTAGAAAATATTTTGCTGACAGATTTTATATAATTGCCTGATTTAAAGTACACCCCAGAAAGCCTCAGACAATGATTGGATAAATGTACTGAACATCGACAGGATAACCACATCAGGTCCAGCAACTAAATTACCTGTGGAAAGAGTAACAGATTACCCCTCAGGGACCAGAGCACAAGTAATTTCTAAGATACTCAGAAAGAGAAGGTTTTTATTTATTTAGGTAATATCTTGTGTCTGATAGACATGATGTTCTCATAGAACTTCGTTTCATGTGATTCTTACAGAAATCTTGTGGGACATAAATACTTTCCAAAAACACATCAAACTGCATTTTCATTTTCTTTGCCTGGCGCTCAGGACATTTAAGAATTACTAATGGAACATTCTGAAGATGAGCAGACTGATGCTCAGTAACGGTCTGCCCAAACACCAGAGAGTCACACAGCTAGTAAGTAGTAGAGCTAGGACTGGAAGCCAGGTCTCCTATATCCAAGTCAAGACTAAACCAAGCTGCTGCTTTGGCTGCTTCCCTTGGATTTTTCACTTTTGTGTTATGTCAGCTAGGTTATATTTCAAGCAACAGAAACCAATTCTGGGTGATTTAGCAAAAAAGGAAGTGAATGGAAGGATGGGGACAGTTCACCAAAAAAGCCAAAATACCTGAGCCTGAGCAAGGTAAGAAACCAGCAGAGCGTCAGGAATCTGGACAGGGAAAGTAAGGAAAAGTTCCTAGCTCCATCATCAGAACAGTTAACGTATATTTTAAAATGGCCCATCCTTGAATACTCTAGTCACCATTCAGATCTCAGGAAAGTTTGATAGGCATATGACTCAGCTAGGCCAACCCATGGTCATGGGGTTTGCCTGGTCAGGGACCTCTTAATTGGTATTTACAAAACAAACCATGGAGGGAGGGAAAACGATATCTCAAAGAAAGCAGTACCAAGGGCTGCTTGGCTGGTTCAGTCATGTGACTCTTGATCTCGGTGTCATGAGTTCAGGCTCCACGTTGGGCAGGAGCCTAGGAAAGAAAATGAAGGAAGGAAGGAAGGAAGGAAGGAAAAAGAAGGGAGATGAGGTATTGCTAGGCATAATAGAGCAGGTGTCATGGATAAAGGGAGCTATATTCTTCTAACTGGAAATTGAAGAATTTAGTCTGAATATTTTTCCAGAATATTGAAAATGGGAGCCATCTAAAGCTTTGCACAACATCAGGGTCTTCCAGTCACATAATTCTGTAGCACTCTCTTAGTTTATAGTATTGTCTGCTCAGATTTATACAGGCCATCCCCCAGGTCCAGGATGTGGAGTTGTTGCCTTTTTAGGGGTCACTCAGAGTTCATACTTAAGAACCAGATTTCATGGTTAGGTACCATATTAGAAATCAGCAGAGATGGGAATTGGATTCCTTGAAGAATCCACATGCGGATACCTTTGATTGATTCATCTTAGAAGGCTCAACTACTAAATTCATTCACACTAAACTGGCAGATTTTACAGGACATCCCCGTCTGCTCTTTGTAGCACTAAATAGCACAATCGGTGGCTTTTATGTGATATAAATCTTCGTGTGTGCGTGTTTAGTGTTGATGAAGCTTTATGCGATTCAACCTGCACTTACGAGGCTTAGATTCAGTGCCTTAGATGGCCAACCTGTAACCTATATCCCTTTTTTTAAGCTTCATTGAAATATGCTATCTGTGCAATACAACATGCCCACTTGAAGTATATGGTTCCGTGAGTTTTGACAAAAGAATATGCTCCTGTAATTATTACTACAAATAAGATATAAAACATTTCTATCACGCCAGAAAGAACCTTCTTGCCCTTTGCAGTAAACTCCCCCATTGAGGTAAACACTGATATAATTTTCATCATTGTAGATTAACTGGGCCTCCATTAGAACTTCATATTAAATGGAATCATGCTGTGTGTCACTTTTTTTTTAAAGATTTTATTTATTTATTTGAGAGAGAGAGAGAGAGAATGAGAGGGGAGAAGGTCAGAGGGAGAAGCAGACTCCCCATGGAGCTGGGTACCCAATGTGGGACTCGATCCCGGGACTCTGGGATCATGACCTAAGCCACAGGCAGTTGCTTAACCAACTGGGCCACCCAGGCAGCCCTGTGTGTCACTTTTTTGTCTAACCTCTTTTACTCAACATAAGGTTTTTGAAATTCATCCGTGTTGTGTATTTATCAATAGTTTGTATTACTGAGAAGCATCCTGTTATATGATTGTACCACACTTTTCTGTTTACCTGTTGATGGACATTGGCATTGTTTCTGGTTCTAGGCCACTATGGATAAAGCTACTGCGAACACATATGTATCAGTAATTGTGTGTGCACGTGTTTTCTTTTCTCTTGGGTTAACACCTAGGAGTAGAACAGCGGGTTCATGTTAAGTATATGGTTAACTTTATAAGAAGCTGGTGGTTATTTTCCAAAGCGGTTGTGCTGTTTTATACTCACCATCAGTGTATGAGAGTTCCAACTGCTTTACGTTTTCACCAACGCAATGTATTATTGGTCTTTTAAATTTTACCTTTTATAGAGGGTGTGAAAGTAGTATTTCACTGCGGTTTTTATATACATTTCCTTGATGATGAATGATGTTGAGCATCTTTTCAAATGTAAAATAGACATTTATCTTCTAATGTGAAGTGTCCAGTCAAGTCTTTTGCCTGTTTTTAAACTGGGTTGTCTTTTTATTGAATTGAAGTGCTTTCAATGTATTCTGGAAATAAATCCTTCATCAGTTTTATATGTTATGAAATTTCCCCCCATCTGTGGCTTGCCTTTTTCATTTTCTTAACACTACCCTTTGAAGAAGAGAAATTTTTAGTTTTGATGAAGACCAAATCATAAAATTTTTCTTTTATTTGTGCATTTAGTGGTGTGTCTACAAAACCTTTGCATATCTCAGGGTCATGAAGACTTTTTACACTTGATCTTAGCCAAAAGGCCAAGAAGCGATGATGAAGACTTTTTTTAATGTTTTCTTCTAGAAGTTTTTATAGTTTTAGGCTTAGGAAACATTTCAAGGTAATATATTTCAAGTTCACATTTTTCCCTATATATATCCAATTCTAGCACCATTTGTTGAAAAAGATTACCTTTTCTCTATTGAACTGCTTTGGCATCTTTATTGAAAATCAATCGATGATACACTTGTGAGTCTATTTCTGACTGCTTTATTATTATTATTATTTGTAATTGATGTATAATTTACATTCCACAACATTAATTTTTTTTAATTTCTTTTCAGCATAATCGTATTCATTGTTTTTGCACCACACCCAGTGCTCCATGCAATACGTGCCCTCCCTAATACCCACCACCTGGTTCCCCCAACCTCCCACCCCCCGCCCCTTCAAAACTCTCAGGTTGTTGTTCAGAGTCCGTAGTCTCTCATGGTTCACCTCCCCTTCCAATTTCCCTCAACTCCCTTCTCCTCTCCATCTCCCCATGTCCTCCATGTTATTTGTTATGCTCCACAAATAAGTGAAACCATATGATAATTGACTCTCTCTGCTTGACTTATTTCACTCAGCATAATCTCTTCCAGTCCCGTCCATGTTGCTACAAAAGTTGGGTATTCGTCCTTTCCGATGGAGGCATAATACTCCATAGTGTATATGGACCACATCTTCCTTATCCATTCGTCCGTTGAAGGGCATCTTGGTTCTTTCCACAGTTTGGCGACCGTGGCCATTGCTGCAATAAACATTGGGGTACAGATGGCCCTTCTTTTCACTACATCTGTATCTTTGGGGTAAATACCCAGTAGTGCAATTGCAGGGTCATAGGGAAGTTCTATTTTTAATTTCTTGAGGAATCTCCACACTGTTCTCCAAAGTGGCTGCACCAACTTGCATTCCCACCAACAGTGTAAGAAGGTTCCCCTTTCTCCAACATTAATTTTTAAAAGTGTGTAATTCAGTGCTTTTTAGTATATTCATAAGGCTATACAAACGTAATCACTATTTAATTCCAGAAGATTTTCATCACCTTAAAAAGAAACCCCATACCCACCAGTATCTCCCCAGTCTTCCCTTACCTTAGCCTTCGACAACCCCTGGTCTACTTTCTGTTTTTATGGATTTGCCAATTGTGGACATTTCATATAAATCAAATCATGCAGTGTGTGGCTTTTTGTGTCTCTTTTTCCACCTAGTATAATATTTTCAAGATTTACCCATGTAGTAGCATGTATTACTACTTCATTTTTTTTTATTGGATTCTATTCTATCCTACTATCTGTATGTCTTCTCTTCACTAAATACCACATAGTCCTGATTATTGAGGCTAAGTCTTGAAATCAGGTAGTGTTAGTCTTCCATCTTTGTTCTTCTTTTTCAAAATTGTTTTGTCTATGTTAGGGCCTTTGAATTTCCACATCCATTTTTTTTTAAAGATTTTTTGTTTATTAATTTGACAAACAGAGATCACAAGTAGGCAGAGAGGCAGGCAGAGAGAAAGGGGGAAGCAGGTTCCCTGCTGAGCAGAGAGCCCGATGCGGGGCTCAATCCCAGGACTCTGGGATCATGACCCAAGCTGAAGGCAGAGGCTTTAACCCACTGAGCCATCAGGCGCCCCCTCCACATCCATTTTTAATTAGTTTATCAGTTTCTGCAAAAGAGCCAACTGGGATGGTGATTGGAATTATGTGGAATTGACATCTTCACATTAATAAGTCTACGAATTTGTGAACTGGATATCTCTTCTTAAGTCTAATTTATTTCAGCAGTATGTTTTAGTTTTGGTGTACCAGCCTTGTACTTTTTTTTCCCCTAAGATTTGTTTATTTGAGGAGGGGTGGGCCAAAGGAGAGGGAGAGAGAAACTTAAGCAGACTCTATGCTGAGTGGGGAGCCTGATGTGAAGCTTGATCTCACAACCCTGAGATCATGACCTGAGCCAAAACCAAGAGTCAGATGCTCAACCAACTGTGCCACTAGGTACCCCTCCAGTCCTGTTCTGATTTTATTCAATTTAATCTCATTTATTTTATGTTCTTTGATGCTGTTATAAGAGGTATTTTGTAAAATTTTTATTTTCTAGTATATAGAAATATAATCAATTTTTGAATATTGATTTTGCATCCTGAGAACTTGCTAATAAATTAACTTATTAATGCTAGTAAGTTTTTGGAATATTCCTTCAGTTTTTCTATATATACAATCATTTTGCCTGCAAATAAACAGTTTTACTTCTTTTTTAATCTGTGTGCCTTTTATTTCTTTTTCTTGCTTTATTGCACTGACTAGGACATCCAATCAAATGTTCAATAGCAGTCATGAGAGAAGGCATCCTTGCCTTCCTAGGGGAAGAATATTCATTATTTGACCATTAAGTATGGTGTTAGCTGCAACTTCTCATACATGTCCTTTTCTGTATTGAGGAAGATCTGTTTCTGGTTTGCTGAGAGTTTTTATCTAAATAGATCACATGTTAAGCTTGGTCACATGCTTTTTCTATATCTAATGATGTGATCTTTTTGTCTCCTCTATTGTGTTAATGCACTGAATTACAGTGATGGATGTTTTTCTAATTAAAGCAACCTTGCAATCCTGAAATGTTTATCCCACCCCTCCTTGGTCATAGTGTATTATTTTATCTTGCTAATAATACTTTACCTTGCTAATGCTTTCTTAAGGATTTTTGCATCTGTATTTTTGGAAAGATATCGTTTTGTAATTTTCTTGTAATGTGTTTGTCTGGGTTTGGTATCAGGGCAAAGCTGGCCTCATAAAATGAATGAGAAGTCTTCCCTTCTCTGCTTTGTTAAAGAGTTTACAAAAAACACTTTGTCTTGATTTGCATGTACTGTGTACATGAGTAAATATTTTACAGTGGGGAGGGAAAGATAGCTGTGGGCCTGTGGGACCAATAAGTCTGTCAGTCTGAAGAACTATTTGAGCAATTCTTTAAGTTGATGTTTACTTCCAGAGATGGTGAGTTAAATTGGAAACCTACCAGGTCACTCATGCCAGACACAGAGAGCTTTTATTTATTTATTTATTTATTTATTTATTTATTTGAAAAAGAGAGATAGAGAGCGAGCATGTGAGAGAGCATAAACTGGGGAGAGGGAGAAAGACTCCCCGCTGACTAGGGAGCCCAATGCAGGGCTCAATCCCAGGACCCTATGATCATGACCTGAGCCAAAGGCAGATGCTCAACTGACTGAGTCGCCCAGGTGCCCCAGGAGAGCAGAGGCTTTTAGAGCACCCAGTATGTGACAAGTACCACTAGAAAGATAATCTGAGTATTTTTCCAAAGCAAATGTGCCTGCCAAAACAAAGCCGCATTTCACATACCTATCATGTGATGCTATGAATTAAGTCAAAGAAAAGAGAAATAAAAAATAAAGATCATAGATTGGACTCTTCAGTGAGTGAGATGAAATTGAGGTGAATGCGCATGAAATATTTAATAACATTTTTTTAAAAACAGAGAAGCTGTTTTTTAGTTCAGCTGTTCAAGAGAAATGACAGCCAGATCAAAAATTTAAAGGTGGGTTCTCTGAGAAGGGAAAGCAGGGATGGGTCCGTACAATCAGGAAAGGCTTCCCATAGGAAGAGAGATTTAAGCTAGGCCAGTAAAGAGTGGCAGGATTTAGATTTAAAGAACTAAAGGTAGTTTCAGGGGGGTGAGGCCAAGCCTCCCAAGCAGGAAACCAGAAGCACGTATTGGTGGAGAGTAAATTCAGGTGCAATGCTCTTGGGCCTTCTCAGCTCCTAGGAAATTCTTAGGTAAATGCACCTGTAAAGCCATTGCCTATTCTTGTGTTTCTCCCTCCGAGTAGACTAAGAGCTTCTTGAGTGCACAAAACAGGTTTACTCATCTACGAATCCCCAGCACTTGGTATAGCACCTAGGGTACATGAGGTGCTCCGTTGTCATTGAATAAATGAGTGAATGGAGAGACTTACTGCCTACGTGAAAAATCGACAGTACTTGTATCTCATGGGGTTGACCTTGGTTTTGGAGCCACATAGAGCCGTCAGTGTACTAACTGGTGGGAATAACATCTCAGCAGGTAGATCCCTTAGAGGAAAGCTGATGTTTCATTCTGAACTTGTGCTCTTTCTGCTTTACCAGTCATACTCAATTCTGGCTTCGTGCTAGGATCACCTGGGGTATTTAAACAGTTGCCCGAGCCCCATCTCAGACTGATTGAATCAGAATCTCCAGGAGCTGTGCCCAAGATCTTTCTTTTCTTTTTAAAGCTCTCCAGGTGATTATAAAATCAGCCAGGATTGAGAACCACTATGGTACACTGTTGCTTTGTTTGAGATAACTAAATGGGCTGTTAGATGTGTCAGCTGTAAATGATTAAGCTTGCAGTATAAATGCTTATTAATGCTACATTGTAATTATATCCACCAAGATTTATTCTCTCTCTCTCTCTCTCTCTCTCTCTCTCTCTCTCTCTCTCTCTCTGTTGGGTGTCCTTTAAACAAAAGACCTCAAGTCTTTTACATCTCTATGAACAGAACTAGAAAAACCAAGAACATTTGCCAACTGAGGAGAAGCAAAGTTGTGAAATTCTGGGGTGGTGTTGCTGTTGTGTAGCAAACATTGCTGCTCACAGATTACCCTGGGTCGAGTGCTGGGTCTCAGGAAGAATTTCAGGGTCACTATTCTTTATTTCGTTCTCTGGTGCTTTTTAAAAAGATCTGCACCTGTGTTCATTCTGCGTGTTTTTTTGTTTTGTTTTGTTTTTAGCAATTTCCACCTTATAAATTCTATCAAATACACAGTTTTATAAGAAATGTGGTGTAAAAAACAAAATTGTTTCTAGTGGGGAACCTTAAAACTGGGTCAAAAGTAAAGTGTGCACATTAGCATGAATGTGCATTTTGAGAAAGGCATAATTCTAATCAGATGCTCAGAGGGATCTAGGACTCAAAAATGTTTAATAATCAATGCTTTTAGTCTGAATACCTTCTCTGCCAAAATTCAAGGTCATGTGTGAGCTGGCTCCTGACTACCCACCCGATGCCATCTGCTACCACTCTCCCTTGTTCTCTATGGACCAACAATATAGATATGCTTGTAGCATCCAGAATGTGCTGTCTTCTCTCACTGTTCTGGGTTTTTGTATGGGCTGTTCACCTGGTCTGGAGTGACAGTCCTGTCCTCTGTTTGTTTTATATCTTTAGGTGTCACTTACAGAGCTTTTCCTATCAGACTCTGTCTTGGACAATGTATGCTCCCTCCACTCGCACTGCACCTTCTTGAATTTATTCTATTTTGCTGTAATTGTTGGTTTACAGCTCTGGCTCCCCATCTGGACTATAAGCTCCTTTAAGGGTGTGCCTGTCTTGGCATTCATGCCCAGCCCCTCACTTAACCTCTGTTGTCATGTAGAATGCACAAAAGGGATCTAACAGCTGTAGGACAAACATATGGCCTTTTTGTTTTCAGGTGCTCTTGATCAAACTACAGAATGGTTAAAAGAATCGGTAAATGAAGAACTACTTTCTCTTTCTGAGACTGCTTTAACTCCTGGGGCGGAAAACAGCTCTAAGCCAAGCCTGAGTCCTACACGGGTGCTAAATAACAGTTATTTAAAACTGTTACATTGGGATTATCAGAAAAAAGAATTACCAGAGGTGAGTGATTTTTTTTTCCTTCCCTCAAGTTCTCCAATATTTTAATTCACAAGTTCTATCTGTGCATCAGCTGGTCTGTCTAGAGTTGCGTGTGGTTTAATGACTTTCCTGAAATCAGATAGAAATGGGAGTTTGGATGTAACATTGCTTGTTTGATATTTTCATGGTATTGAGCTTCCCTTTCTATTTTTACATTTAAAATAAACATGCTAGACACTCATCACAGATGGAGCACGTCTTCAGGAACTGACAGAAAAGCTGAATCAATTGAAAGTTATTGCCTGCCTGTCCCTAATTACCAACAACATGGTGGGTGCTCTTACAGAAGGCCTCCCTGAGCTTGCACACAGGTTAAAAAGGATTTCAGCTGTTCTACTTGAAGGCATGAACAAAGAGTAAGTTCCAAGTGTTTTTATCTGCTCATCCTCGTGTTAAGGCTCCGAGTGTGTTTCAGAGATCATGAATGATCCTAGATGTCTGGGTGTGGTATTCAGGACTATACTTTAGAGAAGCTTATCTTACACCTTCTTTTTCTAGAATTTCTTTTAATATCTCTGAAGGTTTAAATGTCCTTTCATAAGAAGGGAGAGATCTTTTCCATGCCAAGTGCCAGGGTGAGTGCCCTATTTCCACTTAGGATGGGCATGTGTAAGAGCTCTTCTTTGACAGTGCTGTGGAACAAGCAAAAAAACCCCCCAAAAAACAAAAAAACAAACCCAGAATTCCATGCTGAGGATTTAGTAGGCCCTATCAGGGAGGCTTCCTACTCAGTTGTTCTGACTCCATCATTTTTCTGCAATGAAATGTTTACCAACTTGTCTGATCCAGCCTGCTATGAACTCGTTGGTAGAAGTAGTGACATTCACTACTGTCCTTTTTTTTTTTTTTTTCTGTCCTTCAGAGACATTGCACAAGTCCAGTGAAGGTCTTGTTTTTTTGCTCAATTCATTGCCCAGGATCAGACCTTGGATCTCATTTGGATCATCCTATTGTGAATCCTGTCCAAGTCAGAAAATTCCTAATCTTAGTCAATGACCAGATGTTTTCATTGGTTTGACGTGGGTCAGCTTCTCCTGCTGGTTCCCCTTTAAGGTGTTTTTAAGGTCTTACATTGTTCATTCCTGTCTTTGAAGGGAGATGTCTCTATCCCTCCATCCTCCTCCCCATTACCCAGAAAGCACATAAGATTACTTGATAAAATCCTAGAATATTAAGAGCCAAAAGGAGCCCGAGTGATTACAACATCCGAAGTTTTCAGAGAGAGAATAGGATTTCCCTTGGGTTGCATAGCGAGAAAAGGGAAATCAAGGGCTGAGGTCTGGTCCAACTGTGTCTAGGCCCTGCCCTTTCTACTGTTTTTGTGTTAGTTATCCAGGCTCATTTACTTTATGTTCCAGGACTCAAGACCTATACCGAAAAGAAACCTTCTCTAGGTTTGCAGCTGGTCTTACCTTAGCATTTCCCCACACAGGGTAACTCTTACTTTCCAGAAATTTTTTTATTAAGCCTTTAGAGAACCCACAGAGCTGTTTTAAGTATTCATATAAAGCATATAGAAAAGTGGTTACTGAGAAGTCAAGCTTCAGGTCTGATAGACCACAGTTTAAGTCCCAGGTGTGCTATTGCCTGGTTAGGTACCCTTGGACAAGTTCCCTAATCACTCTGAGCCTCATTTTCTCACTTGCAAAAAGGGATAATTGTGCCTACTTACCAATGTGGGAACTTAAGATGATCCATTGTGAAGCACTTAGTACAGGTGTTTGGCACATGGTGCTTGATAAATGTTCACCTTTAATAACTAGTTAGTTGTTAAATCATCTTCTTTATAGATGCTCTGCCTCTCCAATTGCTTTATCGTTTTAATTCCTCATGCCTGCCCACCCCTGTTCTCTTATCCTTTAATTCCCATTTTGCACAATGTTATATTAAAGACCATTTCTGGACAGCGAGAGGCTGTTTGCAATCATCGTTCCCCAATAGTGTGGACCCAACACATGCCCTTTCTAATTGCCTCTTTTTTCTTACCTCTTAAATAACCCATTTCCAGTTACTTTTTATGGTTTTCTGGGATTTTTGGTTAGTGACTTGAAAGTAACAATAGGAGGGAGCTTATCTTTGATCATGATAGGTCAAGAATTTTAGGTAATTTGTCATTATGGTATTAACCTCTAAGTAGGTTCATTTCTTGTGGGTTTGTGTTTTTTTTTTTAAGATTTATTTGTTTATTTTAGGGGACAAGAGAGAGAGAGAGATCATAAGTGGGAGGAGGAGCAGAATGAGAGGGAAAGGGAGAACCTCAAGCAGACTCCCAGCTGAGTGCAGAGCCCAATACAGGGCTTGATCCCAGGACCTTGGGCTAGGACCTGAGCCAAAATCAAGAGTTGGCCAGTTGGGGCGCCTGGGTGGCTCAGTGGGTTAAGGCCTCTGCCTTTGGCTCAGGTCATGATCCCAGGGTCCTGTGATTGGCCCCCATCAGGCTGTCTGCTCAGCGGGAAGCCTGCTTCCTCCCCTCCTCTGCCTGCCCCTCTGCCTACTTGTGATCTCTGTCTGTTTGTCAAATAAATAAATAAAATCTTAAAAAAAAAAAAAAAGTTGTCCCCTTAACTGACTGAGCCACCAAGGCACCCCCTTCATTTCTTGGTTTTGATTGGTTTTATAGAGTCACTGTTTGGGCATGGGTAAAGGAATTGATTCTTCATTCTATAAACATAGATTTAAAAACAACAACAAAAAAATCTATGAATGAATCTGCTCAGACCAAATGGTTTGTTTTAAGAAGTAAATAGGTATTTTCTTTTCCTTTCTGATGGTCCTGCAGGAAAATGGGGTTGCATTTTCCTGCAGGACTTATTTTCAGGGACCACACTTTTCTGACTCTGTTTTCCTAACTAAACAGTACCTACAGAATTGAATGGTTTTAAGCATTTAAAAATCTGCTACACATAAGGGTTGGTGCTTGGGAGAAGTTACTATATTCTAAGTTCATGCTAATAGAGGTACTTACTGTCTGTGTAAATGAAAAGTGACAGACATTTGAACTAAGTTGGTATATTAAATAATGTTTAAAAACTGCTGAATAAAAAAACTATTCCTGATGCAATTTTGTTTTATGCTTTTTTTTAGGACCATTAACTTGAAGGAAGTCCTGAATTCTATCGGTGCTCAGACTTGTGTTGAGATTAACAAGGCCCTGGCAGAGAGAGGTTTATCCACTTTGAATGCTGAGGTCCAAGCTAATCTCATAGGCCAATTTTCAAGCATCGAAAAGGAGGGCAATCCTATCTGGTCTTTGATTGGTGGGTCCTTATGTTTTCATTGGTTTCTGCTTCAATTCCAATTTGCTTTTAACTTGCTGGTTTTGACTAATGTCAAGTGTCAGTTATATTTTTGTCTTAAATAGATTACCTATTCCTTTTGGAGAATTAATATTGAAAATATAAAGAAACAAATTGTACTTTCAAAGGTTTGGGACTCACTGATTCATATGTATATGTATATGTACATGTATGTGTATATGTATATGTATGTGTATATGTAACTGTGGGGGAATGTTCCAGGGCTTTCTGTCTTACTACCCAGCCAATAGATTTTTATGAAGAAAATACCATAATGCTACCAATATGTTAAAATCCCAGATCTATGCAACAATCCAAACCAGCTGGCAGTGATACCAGTTCTGCTGTGAGCTAGGCTAAGTGAGCTGAGGCTTCTTTCTTGGCCAGGCTTAAAGAGACAATGAGCAAAGAGGCTATGGAACTGGGGGGCATGATGGTGGGCTTTTTTTGTTGTTGTTGTTGTTTGTTTTGGTACTTAATCCCTAGGTAAGTGTTTGTCTCCATGTCAAGTTGTGTTGGTGAGTTGGGAAAATGGAGAATGCATCAGTTAGGACTCTTTCTAATACTTGTGACAGAACTGAACTAGCGTGAGCAAAAAGGAAGTGCATTTTCTCATGAAACCAACAAGAGCAGAGCAGGGCTGTGTCCTGTACGACTGAGTCAGAGCACAGACCGTGTCATGACACTAATTTCCCCACCTCCTCCCTCAGCACTGCCTTCCTTTGGGCTGGCTGTCTTCACAGATAGACTCTTTCCATCGTGGCAGGCCAAGCTTCAGCTCCAGCCTGTATCTTTCCATATTGAAGTCAAGTGAAAAACAAGGTGTTGGCTTCACTCTTAGCCCAAATAATGACCCCAGAATAGAGTCTTATCGGCTTCAGTCGGCATGACTGCAGGTCAAGTCACATTCTTGAATAGGTCATGGTGTCCAGAGGGGAAGGAACCGGAGCTTGAGACGTGTGTTCAGTTCCTGGAGTCAGGGTGAGCCCACTTTCCCTGCAACACTTAGTCTGAGAGTAGGGAAGAGAAGGTTTGGCCCAGACCAAATTGGGTGCTTTGGCCAGAAGAAGGGGGAGAAGGTGACATGGCGCACAAAGCAAGTGTGTACTACAGAGAGTGAGGAATAAAGACCAGAAGGAGGAAAAGAGCATAGAATTGGAACTGTGGACTAATCTGCAAGTTTTCAAAGCACAATGCTAACTTCCCTTAGAGTATAAACTTGTCATTATTTTTTTTGAGGCTCTCACATAGGTCTCTCATTCCTACCCCTGGGGACATGGAAGGCTGGAGATCTTGGCCACTAAAAGCTCAAGACTTCAAACCATTCCCAGAAAGGAGTAGTGTTGATAGCAGCACTGTGGGCTACCAAGAGATGACCCTGTATGACAATGACAAACACAGCATAGCTCCAGCCACGCAGGGCTGAGGCCTTGCCTGCATGCCTTCGCTGCTGATTCCTGTGTGTCCTCCTGGCCTTTGTCTCCAGCAGAACAGCCCATTCCTGGGAGGAGGAGGGGCAGACTGTCTGCAGTCTCTGCCACATACCACTAGCCCCCACTAGTGTACTGGCCTCGTGAGGATGGAATGCAAGTCTCTTGCCTGCTATGTCCCTGTACCAGTCTGGGCCCACAGATGACATTTAATAAATACAGTTGACCCTTGAACAAAACGTGTTTGAACTGAACACGTCCCCTTATATGCAGATTTTCCTTGATACAGTACTGTAAATGTATTTTCTCTTCCTTATGATCGTCTTAATAATATTTTCCTATTCTCTAGCTTATTTTATTATAAGGATAATGTATATAATACATATACAAAATATGTATTAATGAACTGTTTATGTTATCAGGAAGGCTTCTGGTCAACAGTAGGCCATTAGTAGGCTTTAGGGGAAAAAAGTTATATGTAAGTTTTTGACTGCACAGGAGGGGTCAGTGCCCCTCCCCTCCAATTATTCAGGAATCAACTGTATTTGTGCAAGGGGTGAGAGTGTCAGAGACTTACACAGGGTGAGTACCTCACATAACCACCTGGCTTCAGACTAGGGACTCTCAATGAGCCAGTCTGACTCCAGAATTCATATTCTTATCTACTCTGGCTGGACCCCGTAGTCAGAACTGGAGCCCTGCTGTTGGTTGGCATGGTGACCCAAACATCCAGGTGTCCTCTGTGCCCTGGCTTTAGATAAGGGAAGCACTTGAAATTTCAGAAGGGAGGGAGCTGGGATGCCCTACCCCAGGGTAGCCTCTTAAAATCCAGTAAAGCACTTTTTTTTTTTTAAACCCAGCTATCCCCAGTCCAACGTTCCTGCTATTTTGCAGACTGAAAGCATTTTAACCTCATTCAAAGTATCGTTGCCTAGAAACTAAAATGACTCATTTGAGCAGCTCTCCTTCAACTCTGGAAGCCAAGGGCACGCCTTTGGCAGGGACTCAGTTTGACTGCTCCTAAGTGGACAAACGATTCTGTCATTTTAGTCTTGGCCTAAAAACCGACTTGTCCGCAGAGGAGACAGAAATACTCATCAGCATAATAACAGTTTTGAACGAGTTTCTTTTTTTAAACAATCTTTCAGGATGGTGTTTGGCCTATCTGTGATGAAAGCAGACCTGGGCTCCTGAGAGTCAGGCAACCAGTCTAACGGGAAATTCAGTACACAGTTGACTCTTAATTTTCTGCTTGAAGTAGGATTGGAGTAAATTAAGGACTCAGAGGAGCCTGGGAACATAAGAAGGATCAGTTAGCCTTGGTTTTCCCTTCCTGCTTGTGGTACCTATAGTCTGCCTTCTTTTGTTCTTTTTTTTTTTTTTTAAATTTTATTTATTTATTTGAGAGAGAGAGATTGGGCACAAGCTGGGGAAGGGCATTGGGGAGAGGGGGAAGAGACTCCCAGCTGAGCAGGGAGCCTGACATGGGGCTCAATCCCAGGACCCCAGGATCATGACCTGAACCAAGGCAGACACTTAACCAACTGAGCCACTCAGGCACCCCTGCCGCCTTTTTTTCTTGAAGTCCTGTTTATTTATTTATAATGGGATTACAACTCCCACTATGTTTTTAGCCTTTTGAAAAGATAACTAGAAAAGGTTTCTTTCAAACCAGCTTTCTTCAAATGCATATGATAACTAGGGAATGGTTATTTCTAGATTACATGCTATGTGGATTATTTGCATGCTTGTAGCTATCTCTGTTTTTTAAAAGTAATTTTCAGTTGTCTAAGTGATACATGCATGAATGATTTGTTCTTGTTGACCATTCATGGGTGACATCAAGTCCTCTTTGGCTTCCCATCCTATTCCTCCTTGATTCTGTTGTTTTCAGTGGGATGTACTTACTTTTACAGAGCTTTTTCATTCCATTCTCACTTTAATTCAGTCAGCATCTGTGATGTACCTGCCACATGCCAGACCAAGGATATAAAGATAAGAAAAGACACAGCCCTAACCCTTAGGCAGCTTTCCATCTAAGAAGGGAGAGAGACATACATATGTTATCAAGTAACCAAAGTATGGCATGATTGTCTGGCGGATGTTAGGGAAAGTCACAGAAAGGAAGTAACTTTAGACTCAGCATTGAAGGATGTTTTGGACTTTGGGCAGAGATGAGATGAGAAGGAAGGGTTGTCTAGTAAGAGAAAGCAGTTCTGGCTAAGACAAGACATGTGACATTGGGAACTTAGAATTCTAGATCAGACCTAGCTGTGTGACTTTTGGGAGAAGAGTTTGGAGACAAGAGTTTCATTAATGTCATCATGGTCCCTATCCTACGGACTGTGTTCTCTTTAGTGAATTTTTCTTTGTGAAGTTTCTGTTTCCAAAGCCAAAAGAAGTCCTTGGGGCTGTGTGGCTGGTAGCAGGTCTGGTCTGGGACTATTTGTCCGGTGTTGTTGCCACCTCACTGACTTACGCATTTGCATCCTCTTGCAAAGCTGCTTTTCCTGCAGATGCGCTGAAGCAGGGAAGTAGGAGAATGGAGAAGATGGCCAGCTGGAGTGCCAGTTGGGGCAGCCCCTCCTCAGTGCCTCCAGATTGTTGGCCACCCGTGAGGTCACTGTATAATTTGTTGTCCAAACCAAGACACTTTTGAGACGATTCTTGTTAATTATGTTAGCTCCAAAGGGGGAAAACCTGGATGTGTGGTCACCCTGGTCATGTGGTAATTTGGGGCCCCCAGGTTTGCATCTCTAGATTTTTCGAGAGGAACCATAAATTTGGATTTCTATGTGAAATCCCCTGATTTTAAAGAATTTCTATTTCTTAAAAAGACAAAAACAAAAACAAACAAAACATTGTATGGGGCCAAACTAGCAGTGCCAGGTTACAGACTCAGCTTTCACGTACATAACTAAATCACGGACAGTAAGTATTAAGATTTTATAAAAGAGCCCCTGTCCTACTACAAAAGTGCTCTACATTTTTTTTTTTTGGTCACTTAGCCATTGCTGTGTAATAAGGCACCTCAAGCTCCACAGCTTAAAAAACCCCCACAGATAATTAGTGCTGTTCACAAGTCTGTGGGGCACCTGGGTAGTTCACCTGGTCTTGCTGGACTCACACATGCATATGCAGTCAACTGTGGCTTGCGTAGGCAGCTCTGCGGATTTTGCCTGGACTCTCATGTGTTTGCAGTCTTGTTGGCTGTAGGTTGGTCTAAGCTGGCCTCGAATGGAACAGCCGGGATTCCCTCGATGTGGTCTCTCCTCCAGCCCAGGCTTGTTCAGGTGTAGTGGTGGGTAGAGAGAGCAGATGTGAACCATGGTGCTTGGAGCCTCTGCATGCAACTAGCCTACCAGCACTTCTGGCACATTCTGTATCAGCCAAAACAAGCCATAAGGCCAGGCCCTGTTCAAGACATGGGGAAATAGTCTCCAGCCTTTGATAGGAAGAGCTGCAAAGCTAGCTCTTAGAGGGTGTGGGTATAGGGAGGGCAAAGAATTGGGAATATTACTGCAGTTCACCTACCATAATTACTGTTCTCATTGACTTTTAAAAATAACATTCTTCAATAATGGGACAGCTGAAGATATCTTCTTTTTCCCCAGATAAACGAACCCAACTCTACATGAAAAGTCTACTTTGTCTTCCAAGTCCTCAAAAATGCATGCCTCCCGTCCCAGGAGGCCTTGCTGTCATTCAACAGGAGCTCGAAGCGCTGGGCTCTCAATATGCAAACATTGTGAATCTCAACAGACAAGTGTATGGACCATTTTATGCAAATATACTTCGAAAGCTGCTCTTTGGTGAGGAAGCCATGGGAAAGGCGGATGCTTCATCTTCCAACTAAAGAAGAACTGACATTGGATTTGAGTTGGAAATCCAGCACTTTGGTACCCAGTCTGTTTCCGCCAGTGGCATGACAGATGCGGCACCTTCTCAGTCCTGTTCGTGGTGCAGTGTTGGCCTGAATTTGTGTAATCCAGTAATATTAGCATTGCAGAAAATACGCACTTCGTATAGAACCTATTCATGCATCATTTTCAAGTTCAAAAGAGATGTTTTTAATGGACAGAAGGTAATTCGTAATTGATTATATTACCTATAGAATACCTATAAATGTTTTCTTCAGCTTTCATATATGGCTTATTCATCCAACCTTAAGGAGTTGTTTTTCCTCACTTGTCAATATCAAATCTAATGATCTTTAGTTTTGGTACAACTTCTTAAAGGGTTGGAAGTCATGAGAATAACTAAGGGGATGATGTTCTGAATAAATGACGTGAAGTAAGCATAATTGTTTTGTATTTGTAATTTTTGAAATGTACAATGAAATATTATTAATGTGTAACAGAAACTTACATGGTAAGTCTTCAGATTCCACAAATGTACCAAATCACATTTTATATTACCAATTGTCAGTATTTGTCTAGAACTTAAATTTATTAAAAATATTTTAAAGCTATGTACAAATTTTAGATTAAACTTCTATTGTTCATTTAGTGAAAACAGAAAAAAAATATCCCTTGTAAAATGTTACTCTAGAGGTTGGTTTTCTCTGCCTGCAACTTATCCTACTCTCTGAGAGAAACAATTTTTGCACAAATATCTTAGTGAATGTCCTTGCATTTCTCAGGCCCGTTGGTAAGGTTTATATAAGATTTTGATATTTTTACATAAGGCAGGAGTGGTTTGAATTGATTTATTTATAATAAGAAGGGAAGTTAACAATAAAACCAAATCTCCAGGAGATCCCCATTCTCAGTGAAGTTCACATCTGAAAAAGAAATAGTTGAACTTTGGATTTTTAAAAACCATATAACTTGCTAGCAAATGCCTCCTGTGCTGATTAAATTTTATCCCAGTGTGACCAAGATGCTCTTCTAAGTATCATTATCATTTGACATTCTTGTGCATTGTAGCAAAACTTGGCCAAGTTGGCCCTAGTTGTCATTGGGATTTAGAGAAATCTGCTTGTCCTGGAATTACATATTTGTTTTGAAATGTTAAGGGAAGCACTATAGTCTGGGCAGATTCCATCTAGAAAGTACTTTATTCCCATAAAACACATTTTGATTATTTTGTTCTCAAAGGACTCATTGGATCTTCGTAGTCTGGTGGGGAAGAGTGAGTAAGACATAAAAAGAAATCTTCCTTTCTTCCTTACCTCCTTTTCCTCACTATGACTTCCACCGTTATGGTGCTACTTAATTATTTGATAAAGTTCAAGGAAATGATTGTGTGAATAAGTTATCTCCAATCTTTACATTTTGGAGGGATCTGCCAAAATTTTTGTTTTTTTTTTTTTCTCACAATGACCAATATATAAATCAGCCATTCTATCCATCGGAGCAGCTGTGTATACGTAGACTTTTCGTGAAGAGCACAGCACTCTGGGTCTTACCCATTTGCTACCTTCTCGTCCTGTATTTCCCTTCTGCCCGTGTTGTCCTGTGCTTAGAAACTAAAAGGTGCTGAAGATTTTTGTTTTCATTTTTTCTTAAGTTGAAGTAGTTTTCAACTGTGTTCACTTTGGAGTATGGGTGGCAAGGAGGGTCTGACAAGGAAAAGTAATAGGTAGTGTGACTTCTTGTTGCTTTCTGAGGTAAATTGTAAACTTAACAGGAAGACCAGGTGGTGTGCTTTTTTTATCATCAGATTGGAATCCAGCTGGTATTCTCACATACTTGATTATCCTGCAATTGCCAGCAGGAAAACAATGTGCAGACTTTTTTTTTTTTTTTTTAAGTGCATTTAAAATGAAGGGCATTCTGCTGCTTTGTTTTCTTTTTAAGTCCCAGAGTAAATCTCAATGTCTCAAGTCTGGATTTAGGCAACTACATTTATTAAGCTTTTAAAGGCATATCCTTTAGCATGTTGTTTTGGGTTTTGTTTTGTGGGTTTTTTTTTGTTTTTGTTTTTGTTGTTTGGTTTTACTTAAATGTTTACTTCTCCTTTTGAGGTTTTCTTAACGTGGTCTTTTTTTTTTTGTAATGTCAGTTTTATTAAACACCCCACACACATTTTCATTCTTCTGCTAAAACATGTATTGTGTGCACTAGTTAAATTTTAAAACATTAAAAACTATTTCAAGATAGCCAGTGTCTCTTTGTTTTCAAACCACCGTTGGGTAACTCAGGGCTGGGATATTGTACAGTCTTTATTGCAGTTGCTCTAGAATGATTCTTCTCGTGACTGTCAGAGCCTTAAAGAGATCAGGTCGTGGTCACTCACTTGGTCGGTCAGTCAACAAATACCTATTAAGCATATACTGTACACCCTGAGGTATCCTACGTTTTGTGATACACAGTGATTAGACAGACACTGTCCTCAAGAAGCTTATAACCTAGTAAGAAGGACAAACTTGTGAACAATCACAACAAAGTGTATTACAGGCCATATAACAAGTACACTTGGTACTAGAGGTAATACCATCAAATTCCATTTCATGGAAATCATTCTTGAGCTACAATAGGAGGGATAGGCAGGAGTTGCCAAGGGCTAAGAAAGGCGAAGACACGATAGGCCAAGTGCATGGTGAGTACAGTGGTGTGGAGAAATGGCAAGCCAAGGACCAGCACCTAGTAGAAAAGTAAAAGTGAGGGGAAGAGAAACGAGGGAGGTAAAAAAGATTCTGGGATGTTATGCTAAAATTTGTGGGTCTTGTCCTGAAATAGATAAAGAATCTGAAACAGGAGAGGGTTATGTTTTGGAAATTATGTATTTGGAAATTATGTTTTGGCAAGATTATCCCAGCAAAGAACACTTGCTGTTGGTGCTGGAATATTCCTCTGTGTGGAGTGTGTACACATACATGCACTCACATGGTATATGGACGTATATGAACATATGGTATAAGGAAGAGAAATGGACCCAATCCAACTGAAGCAGAAAGGGAGCTTATTGCATCGCTATTAAGTACCTCACAGAATCTTCTTAATCTGGAGCATCAGGCTTAGAAAATGGGTAGGAACCAGGGCAATGCAAGCTGCAGGACTCTGGCCAAGCTGGATTCAGTCTTACGGCTTCAGAGATTGATTTCTCGACTGTCCTTGCTGCTTTGCCTCATTTGCTCAAGATTTGAAGTCCCAGGTGTCAACAAGCAGAAGAATCTAGGCCAAATGCCCAGGCTTTTATTTGCAGGGGATGGAATGAGGGAGTAGCTGACCCTTAGACTCCCATGGTCCCATCAAGGTCACCCAGCTAGAGATGTCTTCCAAATGGACAAGGTTTGTTGAAGAACAGAGAAAAAAAAAAATACATCATGTACGTTTATGAGGTCCTTATTTGAATGTGAAGAATGTGTGAGCCCACCCAATCTAGCATTGCCTCTGAGAATAACACCATAATTCAAGGAAGGTCATAAGCATGTGAAGTCAGCCTTTACTGGTGCATGTAGATGAGCTGTTGAGCAAATAGCTCCACGTCTCAGTGGCCTCAGACCCCCATTTCTCAAATTATAGTTCAAAGCAGGGGGTAGGTTGGTGGGCTCGGGAGGAGATGCTACTCCATTCAGCCCTTCAGAAGCCCAACTTCCATCCATCCTGTGACTGCTGTCCCCTTAGCTCTCCAAAGTCTCCATTCCCTCGGAAGATAGGGAAAGAAAAGGATTGCCTTCTTCCACTCATGGATCACCGGCCAGAACTCAAATCATGGTGGCCTCATCTAGCTGTAAGGAAGGGAGGACAGCGTGCCAAGGAGGAAGAGGCTGATTTGGTAAGTTTATATTGGTAAGCATTAGCCGTCTCTACCTTGGGTCTTTCCAGCTTCCTTAAATAAGCCCCGTGAAACTTCTTTTCCTGAAAACAGGTTTAAAGCCATGAGCCTGCTCTGATCTTTGACTAGCAGTTCTCCGGAGCACTGCTGAGAGGATTTTAAAGCCAGATCCAGGATAAAGAGTAGAGAGTGCTCTGTCTGGTTGGCGAAGTATGCCGAGGCCACGGAACAGGCTACCTGTTGTGCAACATATTTTTATTTCTAACTCGAACCCTTCTTAAACCTAAAGTTCCGCCTGTTCCACCTCTGGGGGTGTTAAGTCCCAAATTTTCCACTCATTGTTGAGTGAAAGTAGTGTGGGACTGACAGTTACAAGACCTGAGTTTGAATTCACTTCCGCTACTTAATAGCTCTATGAACTCAAGCCAGTTTCTTTAATTTCCTTGAGCCTGTTTCCAGCTCCACCTCACAGAGATGCTGTGAGAATCAAATGAGACAATGTATTCAAAATCATCTGCAAACTCTAAAGCATAATGTAGTCAGAATACATTAAAATAACTGTAATTTATTAGTCCTAAATCTCTTTCAAGCTTCAGGAAGTTTTAGTACTGTGAGCAGTGATGGTCAAGTACTTAAATCCATCAGAACAGAAATGGTCATATCCCATCAGGACCATGGTTCGTTAAGCCCAGTATTGTCATTGGCAGAGAAACTCAAGGGTATGCAGAAGGCAGCAGTAATTGTCCTTGGTGATAACTATAAAGCAAAGTGACAAACCCAACATGTTCTAATTGTATCTAGGAATCACTGATGATTTAATCTTTTAGAAAGTACGTTTGTGGGGAGCCTGGGTGGCTCAGTGGATTAAGCCGCTGCCTTCGGCTCAGGTCATGATCTCAGGGTCCTGGGATCGAGCCCTGCATCAGGCTCTCTGCTCCGCAGGGAGCCTGCTTCCTCCTCTCTCTCTCTGCCTGCCTCTCTGCCTACTTGTGATCTCTCTCTGTCAAATAAATAAATAAAATGTTTAAAAAAAAAAAGTACGTTTGTATTATTGACTTGTGTCCTCTTGCTCTCTATTCTTGGGGTGAAGCTTCCTCTTTCTTGTTTCTAAGTTTACTATGTTAGTCTCTTTCAGATTCCAAAGGAAAGGGACCGAGGGGTTTATTGCAAGGCTTTATAAAGAAGAAAACCCAGGAATCTGTCTTCAGTAGTTGCACTGGCAGGATTGATGGAGAACCTGAATATAATTCTTTTATCTTTCAGGAATATAATAAAATAACAAAAATAACAAAAACAAACAATAATAGTAACAACCTCTAAGCCGCTTACCATGCGACAAGGAATACTTCATACACTCCATCTCCTGTAACGGCACAATGCCCCGGGAGGCAGGCTTTATCACTATTTCCATATAGGCAAAATGAAACTCAGACTGGCCAAGGAGGTTGTCCAAGGTCACAGAGCTCGTGAGTGTCTCTGAACCCGAAGAGTCTAACCCTGGAAAGTGTGCTCTTAAACTACTTGCTATATTGGCTTCCTAAGGTCATCCGATCAAAAGAATTTCTCACTGTCGTGATGTTACCAAATGTTTCCTTGGCGTTTTACTTCTCTGCTGCTTTCTGTGGCTGTGCTCCCTTCTGGGAGCTCTTAATAACATCCCAGAGAGAAATGATTGGGACTGATTGCCATTGGTCAGTATGCACACTCCTCTTTCCCACTCTCCTGCATTGGGTAAGGGGTCTTATGCCCGACAAGCCACCTCGGCCCCCCTACCTGGCTGTCTTTGGCAGATTCCTGGCCCTTATCAGTTCTCACAGTATGGTCGAATCTCATGACACAACACAAGGCTTTTCAGAGCAGGTGGCTTGTGGGCATGTCAAGCAGCAAGAGGTTTTTGGACTACCCACCCTTGCTCAAAATGCAGGCTGTTCTCGGATTACTGTAGAGGCTTCTGTCCGTGTTCAGCCTCACCTTGCTGCTTGTGAAATGAGAGGTTTCATGGACTCCCTCTTTGCCCTTAAGAGCCCATCTTCTTTCCCCAACATTATTCTAGTCTTTGCTAGTTCTATTGTGAATTTATTCAGGTTTAGAAATCAGGATCACACATGTTTTTTCCCACTCTGCATGCACCAAGGTTTTGAAGAAGAGAGGACAATCCTTTTGTTTCTAGTGTCTTCATGTTGCAGCCGCTCAGAATAAGGTCTGATTTCTTTAACATGGCATAAAGGCCAATAATGGCCCAGATCCAATGGAGCTGTCTAGTGTCCTCAATAGACACTTCCATATAGACAAGTCCTATGGAGAACCACACTCAACTGTCAGCATGCGGTACTGTGTAGAGCTCTCGTGCTGTTTTTCTCTGCTTGAAATGTCGTCTGCCACCCCATCCATTCAGTGTGGTATTATGATAGAGTGGCTGAAAGCATGAGCTCTGGGGTCAGGTAATTATGGATTTAAATTCCAGCTCTGCTTGGCAAATTTCTTAATCCCTATGAACCTTAATCTCTTCACCTGTCAAGTGGAGATAATCATACTTACCTCCTGGTGGGTGATCATTACATCAGAGAGTGCACACAAAGAGGTTATTCCAATGCCTGGCAGAGAGTAAATGCTCAGTGAATGGAAGTCTAGCTTAGATACCTCTGTTTTTCTCTTTCTTTTGCCCATATTTCCCCCACCCACTTCTCCATGGCATCGGTCACTTTCTCATCTGGTTATTGCAATACCGTGTACTTGAGTGACGGCATTGTACTCCAAGATGTCAGACATTTTTCCCTCCAAGATTTCCCTTCTGAAAATGCCCAGCCTTCTACTCAAACCGCGAGTCTTCGTGCACCAATACCTGAGGGGTGGGGGTGGAGGGAGGGGAGGCAGGGGTAACAAAGGAAGGGTTGCAAAGATCGTGGCAGCTGTGGTCTAAGGGCCCCGACATTACTCAGCGTCCGCTAACTGTTGCCATGCAGGATTCTGGGCCCCCTGCTACCTGACCCATCTCTTTTCAAGAAAAACTAAAAAAAAAAAAAACCCAAAAAACAAAAAAAAACCCCAAAACAAAAAGCCAAGTTTTTAAAAACATGAGATATCAAATTTATTAATACTCATTGCATTAATTTCTTTCAAATTATTTATTCAACAAAAATTTATTCAGGAACAAACAGTGGGATAGAACCTGGGAATCCAAAGACAAACAAGATGGTTCCTGCTCCAGGAGCTCCCAGTCTGAAGAAGAGCTAGATGCGTAAACAGGTCATGGTATCCAGCGATATGTCCTATGGTGGCCAGTGATTCCCAAAGTGTGATCACAGGGCCAGCAGCATGGGCATCACCTGGGAACTTACTAGAAATACAGATTTGCAGGCGCCAGCCCAAACCTGCCTAATATTAAAATTGAGGTTGTTTTAAAACAAGCTTTCGGGATCTAGGTGATTCAGATGCTAACACTGGAGAACCACTTTGAGCTTGAGCGTGGAAAGCCAAGAGGGCTTTGGAGCAGTGGGCCAACAAATTGGGGCCAAACTTGAGAACTCTGCCATCCAAAAATCACCTCACGGTCCCTTCTAGGCTAGATTCTAAACAGGCTGCTCTCTGGTAATTCACAAGGATGATACAAAAGTATATGTGTCTCTTTAAACTATAAGATCTTCAAGCACAGAGTTAAGATTCTTCTTTTAATTAGCTATTTCAGGTTAATTTCAGTGCATTATCTCCTAAGTATTGCTAATTCGGAAATTTAACTGTGGGGAAGGGTTATACACTCATGATGAGAAAATGGCAGCTATATATTATAGCAAAATACGCAGAAAATTTACTATTATAACCATTTGGAGTGTGTAGTTTCAGTGGCCTTAATTATATTCACACCATTGTGCAATCCTTACCACTGCCCAATTCCACAATTTTGCAACTTCCCAAAAGGAGACTGTGTACCAATTAAATGATTTTGATATTTTTCACCCTGTTTTATTCCAATGGGAGTTCTTCCTATTGATCTGTATGAGTTCATTCTAAATTAGGGCTACCAATCCAACACTTTCTTTGTCTTCTAACAAATTGTGTTTTTAAAGAACTCTATTCACAGTGAATTTTATTTTATTTTATTTATTTTTATTTGACACAGAGAGAGATCACAAGTAGGCAGAGAGGCAGGCAGAGAGAGGAGAAAGCAGGCTCCCTGCGGAGCAGAGAGCCCGATGCGGGGCTCGATCCCAGGACCCTGAGATCATGACCTGAGCCGAAGGCAGCGGCTTAATCCACTGAGCCACCCAGGCGCCCCCACAGTGAATTTTAAAAATCTGTTCAGAAAGGGTGCCTGTGCGGCTCAGGTCATGATCCCAGGGTCCTGGAATGAAGCCCCAATGTCGGGCTCCTTGCTCAGTGGGGAGTCTGCTTCTCCCTCTGCCTCTGCCTTGCTTGTGCTCGCTCCTTCTCTCTCCCAAGTAAATAAATAAAATCTTTTAAAAAATCTATTCAGAAAACGTTGCATTTTCATGCAATCATAAAACTATAGTTACAATTATATTACCAAATCTATGAATACTTCCATTTAGGATTTCTGTGTTGCTGTCCTTGAAGACTTTCACAATCTCAATCTTACATTTCCTTTTAAGGTTTTAACATCTAAATACCTAAACCATATAGGGTTTACTTAATTTTTTTCTAAATGGCTAATCACGTGTTCCAATATCATTTATTGGATAACCCATCTTTGCTTGATTTAAAATATCATATTTTCATATTAAATTTCTCTACATCCTGGTATTTATTCCCGGATCTTTTCTCCAGCCCTTCGAGACGATAACATCGTCTTAATTAATGCCCTGTCCTGCTCTATTCTCTAGCAAGTTAATCCCTCCCCACTTTAGGTCATTTTGATGGTTGCATAATACTCCATGACACACAGGTACCGTAGTTCTTTTAACCAATCCCCTACTACTAAGCATTTAAGTCTCCTACTCTTCCATACTCTACAGTGTGTAGTTTTGGGTTGGATTAAACGAATCCTCTGCCTCGGTGGCTCGAGTTGCGCAAATTACTCGTTTACCCTTTTCTTTGAATTATTTTAAAAATTACAACCCATACCCTTTACTGGTCTCAATTGGCCTCATTGTCACTAAACCTGTGCGCGGGTGAAGATTAGCCGGCAGAGACCACCAAGCGACAGCAGGGGGCGCAGATTCCCAGTTTCGCCTCAGCCACATCCGGGTTCTACCACAGGTTCGGGCCAGGAGCAGGCGGAACGTTTCTGTCACACCATCAATTAACCCGCGCAGCAGGGACGGTTTAGGCCTCGGCGCACCGCTTTTCACCGGCCCTGCAGTTTCCTTGGGGGGCAGCGAGAGCGGGCGTGGGGATTCTCCTGGTTTCTACCGTCGTCGTGAGCAGCGCAGCATGGACGTGCTTGCGGAAGAGTTTGGGAACCTGACCCCGGAGCAACTGGCGGCGCCCATCCCCACTGTAGAGGTGAGGCCAGCAGGCGGGAGCGGAAGGAGCCGGGAGCGTCTGCAGGAGGCGTTGCCCGGGGAGCTCTTGCGGAGGGGTGAGGGGCGGGGGCGGCGGTGGGGGGGCAGCTCTGCGCATGCTCGCGGCGCCGGAGCCGGTCTCTTCCGGAGCGGGTTGCCACGTGCACGTGGAGGGGTAGAGTTTGGAGGAGCGCTCGGCGGGCGGTGTGCGGGAGGAACAGCCTGGCAAACTCGCTGGTCTGTGCTGGCGGCTACGTCAGTGTTCGTGTGTCTCGGCGCAGGACTGGCCCTCGCGCCCACATGGGGCACGTAATGCATCCCCGCGGGGCTGGAGGGGACGCTTTCGTGAGGTCCCACATCCTCCGAATCCGGGCTAGTAATCCTTTTAACCCGGAGCTCAAGTTTGGGCTGCAGGAGTATTTTAAGCGCCCTGAACATTTACTCCTTATTTTTGGGAGAGAAAAAAAAAAAATCTGTATTTTGGGGGAGTAGCCCCATACCTTTCATCCGGCAGAAGTGTGCCCGCCCTAATGAGTAATGAAGTTCAGCTGTGGACATAATGTTTGCCTTCTGGAAAGGCACACAGAACCCCTCTGGTCCCCGATCTCTATTGGCATGGAAATGGGGCAAGGGGAGAAATGGTCCAGGGAGAACTTTCAGGTAGTTGCACCGCGGTGGTGAGACTGCCCGACCGTCTGATGTTTTCCAGGAACTGCAATCAGGTAGTGCTAGAGGGAGGAAAAGCGGAGGAACAGAGAAAGGGGTAGGTGAGGGTCTGGCTGGGGACGGTTTTGATCTTCCAAAGACCTCCGAAGGAGCGAGGAGATGCTGTTGAAGGGTTCAAGCATGAGAGTGACATGATCTTTGAATCGATTGGATCATAAGGATTTCTTTATAAGTATTTGGCAGATTAGCGAGGTCAATTATGATTAGTCCGCGGGATTTAATCCCTGAGTGCTTGTGGTACAGTGTGATCACTGGGCAATACTGGATTTTTTTTTTTTTTTAAACTCTTTAGAAGTTAAGAGCCAGCATTTACTGACCATTTGGCATGTGACGGGCTCTGTTTAAGCCTAAGGTGCATTGCATTATTTAATTTTCTGAAATAAGTACTATTTTCACCCCATTTTGCCAATGAAGATTTTTGAGGCTTAGAGAGGTTAGGTAGTTAATCCCGTGTCAGAAAGATGTTAAGTGGCTGATCAGGATTTTGGACTCTGGCAGTGGGAAGTTAGTTTTCATCCTTAACTGCAGACCAGCTACTTCTCTGAGGACCTGAGGGATAAGCCTGAAGGATTTGTATATATCTTGCTTGAATTTGCACAGGTGTGAAGGAACCAGAACCACAGTCCCAGGCTTCTGACTTGGGAATAACAGTTCCTCTTCCTGGCCCTCTGTGTCCAATCCGCCATCACATCTTAGGATCCTGCCTACTAAATACCTTCAAATCTGAAACCTCTGCTATTCTCCAGGTTGGAGCGGATGGCCTCTTACTTCCTAGGCTGCTGACTTGTCTCACCCCCGACCTGTTCTCTGCTCTGTAGCCAGAGCCATCAGTTTTATTTTATTTTATCATCAGTTTAAATACGCAGCTATGATCATGTTGCTCCCTTGATTAAATTTTTCAGTCTCTGCCCTGTGATATTAGAGCAAAATCTAACATCTTAACCATATTTATAAGGTTCTCCTTGGTCTGGTCACTGTTGACTTCTTCAGCCTCTTTTCCCACCATCCCCACCTTCTTCCCCATTCTGCCCTGAGATATTT
This sequence comes from Meles meles, assembly GCF_922984935.1. Classification (NCBI taxonomy): domain Eukaryota; kingdom Metazoa; phylum Chordata; class Mammalia; order Carnivora; family Mustelidae; genus Meles; species Meles meles. The sequence goes on along the minus strand of NC_060072.1, from coordinate 15,797,450 downwards.
CTTCTCTACTCACATTGTTCCTTCTGGATTTTTCTCTCATTCCTCTTTGTACATTTACATATAATAAAATGCACAGATCTGAAGTGTTCAATTACATTTATTTTGACAGTTAGATGTACCCAAATAACTACCATTCAATACAAGATCTAGGACATTTCCATCACCCCAGAAAGTTCCCTTATGAAACCTTTTGAACGTACTCAATTTCTAGCATTATAGATTAGTTTTGCCTGACTCCTTCTTTTTTAGTAGACTTACTTTTTTTAGAGCAGTTTCAGGGCCACAGCAACATTGAGAGGAAGATACAGATGTATGTGTACCCCACATCCCCCCTGCACCCACCTCTCTTTCTTGAAAGATCTGTTTTACTCTCTCCAGGTTTTTGCTTCCTTCCTTGACCACTCCTGTCACTCCCCTTGCTGGATCTGCTTTCTGCTGCTTCTCTCTACGTGTCAGAGTGTTTGTGATCTCACTGCATGGAAGTGAGATCCACACTCCTTCCCATCCACACTCCTTCGGTGATCTCCTCCATTATGTGACTTTACTTGTCCTCCATCTGTAGGCCTCTTCCTAATTTTTATTTTTAGGCCACTCTCTTCCCAAGCTCCAGACCCCTATTTGTTGTCTCTTTGACATCTCCCCCTGACTTTCTAATGGATCTGTCAAACTGCATGTGCTCCCGACCGCATTCCAGGTAGCCTCTCCACACCTAACCCTGCCGCTCAGCAGTGTCCCTGCCTCCTCTCCACAAATGGCAACTCTGGGGTGTCAGTCCTGACTCCTTTCAGAGTCTCTATCTAATCTATGGTCAAGTCCTATTGGCTTTGACTGTGTCTCCTAACTACAATTTCTCCCTATTTGTACTGGTAACCATTGGCCTGGATTATTTCAGTAAACTCCAGAGTCATCTCTCTGCTTCTGAGCTTGTCTGTTCTCAACCAAGCAGCTAGACTGATGCAGTTCAGATGAGTCAACATCACATCACTCTTTTGCTCAGAACCTTCTGATGCTTCTTAACGTCACTCAGAGTGAAAGTCAGAGTTTATATAGCTGCTGCCGGGTCCCATGTGGTCCTTAGACACTTACTCAGAAACTGGGTATCCTTACCTTTACAGACTTGTTTCCCACCATTTGTGAGAGTTCCCACTAGCAGAGTAGATGCCATACGTAAAAAGAGACTTATCCTCTCAGCCGGGTACAACCTCAGGAGGGTATGAAGAGCAGGACTAAAACCTCGAGCAGTGCATGAGTGTGCAGGTATTTGATGTGGGACACGAACCTCGTGTATGCTGTCCTTCTCCGCTGGGAGAGGAGTTGTGACCAGGCACTAGCTGAGAAGAACGGGAGGGAGACAGAACTCTTTGTGGGGCAAGAGATCCAGCTTCCCAGGACTCTGAAACTAACGTTCCCTGTCTCAGACTGGCAAACCCAGCTTGCCCAGGTGTCATGACAGTAAAACAATGTGTGAGGAGTGCTTGGAACCTTGAATCATCAAAAGATTAAAGTATATTCTATTTAAGAAATAGGTGGTATGCAATGAGATATCACCTCACACCAGTCAGAATGGCTAAAATTAACAAACCAAGAAATGACAGATGCTGGCGAGGATGCAGAGAAAGGGGAACCCTCCTACGCTGTTGGTGGGAATGCAAGCTGCTGCAGCCACTCTGGAAAATAGCATGGAGGTTCGTCAAAAAGTTGAAAATAGAGCCACCCCATGACCCAGCAATTGCACTACTGGGTATTTATCCTAAAGATACAAACATAGTCATCCAAAGGAGCACGTGCACCCGAATGTTTATAGCAACAGTGTCCATAATAGCTAAACTATGGAAAGAACCTAGATGTCCATCAACAGATGAATGATAAAGAAGATGTGGTATATATATACAATGGAATACTATGCAACGATCAAAAGAAATGAAATCTTGCCATTTGCAGTGATGTGGATGGAACTAGTGAAATGCTTAACAAAATAAGTCAATCGGAGAAAGACAACTATCATGATTTCCCTGATATGAGGAAGTGGAGATGCAACGTGGGGGGTTTGGGGAGTAGGAAAAGAATAAATGAAACAAGATGGGATCAGGAGGGAGACAAACCGTAAGAGACTCTTAATCTCACAAAACAAACTGAGGGAGAGGGTGGTGGGGTTATGGACATTGGGGAGGATATGTGCTATGGTGAGTGCTGTGAAGTGTGTTAAGCCTGGCGATTCACACACCTGTACCCCTGGGGCTAATACATTATTATTATAATTAACATTATTATTAATATAATTAACATGTTAATTAAAATCAAAAAAGAAATAGGTGGTATATGTGTGTGTATGTATATTTGCACACACATACACACATCTGGGATTTCCATAAAAGTGGTTACCATTTTAAAATTGTTTTCATTTTGATTTCTTCTGCTTTCTGTGATAAAGTAGTCATTTTTGGTATATTAAAATGACCTCTTATAAAAATACTGCCATTGCTGGCACAGAGTGCTGATACACCTGTTGTTTTGGTTCGCAGGAAAAATGGAGGCTGCTTCCGGCATTTTTAAAGGTAATTGTTTAACATTTAATAATAGTTCGTTATTTTTCAAATGAAAAAAGTTAAATTCATCTTTCTTAAGAATTAAGTGTTTATCACGAGCTAATAATTTTTGACTTTGCCTATGTAATTTGTTGTATTTTAGAAATACAAGGAATTATAAGGCAGTTTCCCTGACTGTCTGTAAGGTGCTGGTTGGGAGAGTGGTCATCTGATTTTAGAGATGAGATGTAGTATACGCAGCAGCAGAGTGGGGTTGGCGGAAGAGATGCTGTAGGCGGTAGGAGAAGGTCTCCCAGACGAGGTGGCACATAAACCCCATCTCAGCAGGTCAGGATTTAAGTAGGCGGAGAGGTCTAATGCGGAGAGCGTGCCATGATAAAAGCAGTCGAGGGGCGCCTCCATGGCGTCTGTAAGGAACGGTGACCAGTCTGCGTGGCTGGAATGGACGAGTGGGTAGTCACAGGAATTGCTGAATGTAAGGTTAGTGGACGGCTTCAGGTCACTTTTAAAGAGCTTATGCCAAGACGTAGGGGGTACCACAGTGATTAGTCACTTGACACCCAGCAGGATGATGGTAATCAATGTGATGAGGATGTGGGGAACCTGGAACCCTACTGGTGGGAATGTGAAATATTGCAGCTGCTTTGCATAGCAGCCCGGCAGTTTCTAGACGGTTAAACAGAGTTAACCATTATAATCCAGGAATTCTGCTCCCACTTACTCAAGAGAAGTGAAAACACATGTCCACACAAAACTTGTACACACGTGTTCGTAATAGCCGAAAAGTAAAAACAACCCAACTGGCCATCAGCTGACAGATGGATAAATAAAATACAGGATATCCATTCAGTGGTTCTGTAGTGGATTATTATTTGGGAATAAGAAGAAATCAAGTGCTAATACATACCACAACGTGGACGGATGTTGAAAGCACGCTAAATGAAAGCATGGAGACTTGAGAAATGAGTACAGTCTTATCTGACTTAGTTCTGTGTTGTAGGCAGAAGGGAGAGTGCTGTTGGGGGAGTTCTGGGGAGGCTGCCAGGGCCTGATGGTTGGTCAGATTTGAAAGCCACGTTAAAGATGTTGGCTTTTCTTCTAATAGCGATAGGAAGCTGTTAAAGTGGTTTAAGAAGGATGACCAAGAATGAAATAAAATGGTAATAAGGTCAAGGGAAGAGAAAAAAAAATTTTTTTTGTTAAAACTTTTTTTTTTTTAAGGAAGTGTGTATGAGCAAAGGAGAAAGGGTGGTATTTATGATTCAAAAAAGAGGAGACAACTGATGGCACACAGTCTAAGAAGAGAGTGAGAATTCAGTAGGGATGTAAGACTGGGCGTTTCATTCATTCGTTCGTTCATTCACTCAAAGTTGGGATTCTTCTTTACTCAGACCACCTTGAAATATATTTGTCCAAAAACAAAGACACAAAGATTTTAAAACATAACTGAAGACAGAAATACAAAGCTTATAAGGCTGCCAGCGCTATTGGCCAACAGAATCAAGACTCAGTTCTTAGGCTAGGATGACGACAGTGAGGAGAGGGACAAATGTTAATCCCTGTCCTTGGTTTCTTACAAATACCAAATTGGGTGTGTTTGACTTAATAGCATCGTTTTGTGAAGATAGACATCACGTTTTGAGTTTTAGTTGATGAATCAGTAACGCGGCCTTGGGTTTTTGTTTTTTAATGGTGGTGTGGTATCCAGAACGAGGGAGGCAGTAGCCCCACTGTATGCCAGTCAGACTGTCAAGAACCTTGTCAGTGGGGCGCCTGGGTGGCTCAGTGGGTTAAAGCCTCTGCCTTCAGCTCAGGTCGTGATCCCAGAGTCCTGGGATCGAGCCCCACATCGGGCTCTCTGCTCTGCAGGGAGCCTGCTTCCTCCTCTCTCTCTGCCTGCCTCTCTGCCTAGTTGTGATTTCTCTCTGTCAAATAAATAAAAAATATTAAAAAAAAAAAAAAAAGAACCTTGTCAGTGAGTTCAGGGTGCCCATATTAGGAGGAACATGGACCAACAGGAACACACCCAGGAGCAGGCCAGCTGCTGCTGAAGGAAGGGTCCGGAAGGCATGCATGTGAGACAGAGTTGAATAGGTCATCCTGGACATGACAACAGGAAGGACAGTTGTAAAAACACAGACTGTCTGGGAGCAGGCCTTTCTCTCCAGGACAGTTCAGTCCTCTGGGTGGAAACTAGAGGAAGGCAGACATCAGATCAGTATATAAGGCTGAATTTTTTCCCCCCAGTATTTAGGACTGCTTCTAAATGGGATGGTTGCTTTGTAAGCCGGTGAGATCCCAACAAGGAAGTGTAATTAAAGCGAAGTCTCTGATTATGTGTTAGGCATGTTCTAGCAGGGCTGAACCCATTGTGCTTGAATAAAAAAAAAGAACACATACAGGCCTTTTGAATTTTAACACTTTGGAGTGTGTCCTGTTGTCTCAGTGTTTTCCATAGCACACCGCACTATCTGCAGGGTTTTCTCTGGCTTCAGAGATGAAACGGAAGTCTCTCCTGGCTGCTTCTGCTCTTAGGTTCCATGAGTTTCACCTGCCTTTCAATTTCAACTGCAGTGATTTTCAATTTTCTTAAAAAAGATCCTTATTTTTTCCTCCTCAGTCTTCTATAAGTGATCTGAGTTTCAAAATTGCCTGGATAGGGGAAGACAGAAAAGAAAGCCGGCATTTTTGAGGGTTGAAGTAATGATGCTCAATTACTGTATTTTGTTTCTTGGATTTTTTGTAAATTGAAAGTATGCGGAGAAAATCTTGCCCCATTTGTTAGCTTATGCGGAGTCATTAAGTATGTTCAAATACCCCTATCTTGCATTCCAAGGGTCAGATTGATTCTCAAGGAAGAAACTTTGAGGATATATTAGGATGGAGGAGAAATGGAATGAGGCAACATAAATGTAAAGTTCTACTAAGTAACACTTCTGGGTTTTTTTTAATCTCAAAACTTTAGAGAAATCTCTGAAAGCCCCCTGGGGTTAGAGTTTCTAACATACTATGCTGTATTGTTTCTGATCTACTTTCTATTTTTTGTCTGTTTAGGTGAAGGGCCTTGTGAAACAGCATATAGATTCATTCAACTATTTCATTAACGTGGAGGTAAGCAGCAGGGCTTGGAAGCAGGGAGAGGGGTGCTTGGCAGGCTCAGTCAGTACAACAGGCAACTTGGTCTCGGGGTTGTTGAGTTTGAGCCCCACGTTGGGCGTGGAGCCTACTTAAAAAAAAAATGTAGAGACAAGAATTGATGGAAGCCAGAGACGTTCCTAATGGTGCTCTTTCTTGTGCAGATAAAGAAGATAATGAAAGCCAACGAAAAGGTCACGAGCGATGCCGACCCCATGTGGTACCTGAAGTAAGGAATCAGCTACTGTTGATTTGCTGCTTTGATCACATCTCGCGTTTTGTAAAGTGAATGTGGTTGTTACCAAAACTCTTAACAAAATAACTGTCTTTACTCGATTCATAAGAAAAGTACTCAATTTTTAATTGGTAAACTAACGATAACAAGTAGAGTTATGCTCGAGAAGTACTGAAGCTATTAGTTTAAACATTTTTTCGAACAATTTTAAACTTAGAGAAAAATTACCAAAATAGTACCAAGAGTTCCCTATTACCCTTTGGCCAGCCTGTGCCAATGTTAGCATCTTATATAACCAAACCCGGATTAGCAGACCCAGGCAGTGAGCGCTGATAGGATGGTGTCAGCTACTCCGCACGTCTTGTTTCAAGCTTTCCCGCTCATGTCTTTTTTTCTGGCCCAGGATTCAGTCCAGAGCCCGATGTGGTGATAAGTTCTCCTGTCTTTAGCCTCCGCCAGCCTGTGACAGTTCCTCTTACTTTCTCGGTCTTTTCTCACCTTGGTGCTTCTGGAGCATTCTGATTCGTTGTTTTGCAGGAGGTCCTTCGGTTTGGGTTTGTATGATGTTTGCTCATGTTTCAGTTGGCTTATGCATTTTTGGCACAGAAGTAATGTTTTGTGCCATCTTCCCTGCATCGTATCGGGGTCCAGAGGTCAGTATACTCTACTGTAGGTAGTTTTAACTTTGTTCACTTGATTAAGGTGGTATATGCAGGCTTGTCCACTGTGAATTTACTATTTTTCCATTCGTAGTAAGTGTCTTATGGGGAGATCCTGTGATACTATGCAGAGAGCTTGCCCACCAATTTTACATCATGGATGGTTCTTATAACAGTTACTGCTGTGTGTTTACCTGGTGGTAAGGCTCTCTTGTCATCATTCCTTGTACATTAGTACTGGTATTCTGTTGGAAGAAAGAACTTTTACTTCCCTTTATTTATCTCTCTCTTTTTTTAAAAGATTTTATTCATTTATTTGACAGAGAGAGACACAGCGAGAGAGGGAACATGAGCAGGGGGAGTAGGAGAGGGAGAAGCAGGCTCTCTGCAGAGCCAGAAGCCCAGTGCGGGGCTCGATCCCAAGACCCTGGGATCATGACCTGAGCCGAAGGCAGAGGCTTAATGACTGAGCCGCCCAGGCGCCCCTATTTACCTCTTTAATATTATTTATATTGATATAGGCTCCTGTGTCTTTTAATCTGTGGCTCATTATCAGCAGTATCATTTCACTGCTCACATCATCTCAGGTTGACTGCTGTGTCCTTTCAGCACACCACAGTTAATTTTCAAGCACTGCTTTGCTTTGTGGCATCATGAGATGTGGTTGATCTGCTGTTTTTCCTTGTGTCAGCCTGGAATCGACTGTTAGGGAGCCCTGGTCTCCTTTCCTGGACGGTGTTTAAAAAACCAAGATAGGGATAATAAAGCCTTGGTAGACGGAGCAAGGAAATGTGTGTGTGTGTGTGTGTGTGTGAATCACTAACATGCATGTGTACATCGCTATTTCCATATCCTATCTTCTTATGTACAAAAAACCCAGCATACTGATAGCTCTTATTTCAGTTCAGCTCCACAGGACTCACTGTCACTGACCTCTTTCCCTGTTTGTAAGTTTTGTCCCTAAAATGAGGAACCTGGCTCGCATCATCCACACTGTTTGTACCTATTTATTCAGTCCTAGAATAGACCTGGTTTCAGGATTGCTGATTGATACCTCTTTGAGAATAGAATTTACCAATAAGAGTGCAATATCTATATATTGCTTTTTTGTCTTTATGTCTATGGTATCCAAGCAAAATACCTTCCAAAGCTAATCAGACTCGCTCCCTTTCCCACCTCCCCGGCTCAGTTACGTTATTCATTTGTAAATCTGTGGAATTATATTCCATTTTGGATCCCCTTCTGCATTCTGGTCAGTTTTAATTATGCATTTGCTTTTTGAGTGTGTGAAACATGATTGTAAGAGCTAGACCCATAGAAAAAAGTATTTTCAGGAAGTTGTCACTTCCGTCCCAGTTCTTTCCACCCTGTCGCCGGGCACTCCCAGTGGGTGACTACTGTGATTAGTTTCTGCTTTCTTCCTGTTTCTTTTGCCATAATGAGCACATACAGATGGTCCCTGGTTTACAGTGGTTCAACTTAACAATTTTTCAACTTTACAATGGTGTGAAAGCTAGACACACTCGGTAGAAACTGCCTTGGATTTTGAATTTCGATCTTTTCCCGGGCTAGCAATATGCAGTACAATCCTCTTGTGATGCTGGGCAGCGCGGCCACAGCTCCCAGCCAGCCCCACAGTCAGGAGGGTCGACCACCAAACACCGTCATTCCGTTTTTCACTCTCTGTTTTCAGTGAATTACATGAGATATTTAACACTTTGTTTTCAAATAGGCTCTGTATTACATGATTTCCCCCAACTATAAGCTAATGTAATTATCTGAGTACATTTAAGGTAGGCCAGGCTAAGCTCTGAGGGTTGGTAGGTTAGGTAGGTTGGTAGGTTAGCCTGAATTTTTGACTCAGTCTTTTCAACTTAATGATGGGTTTATTGGGTTTATTGGACTGTAAGACCTCTATTTTTCTCCCCTTATAACCTCTTCTTTCTTACATGAGTAATAGCTCTTTTCATTAAATACTATCTTTTGAGAGCTGTCTTTCCAATATTTTTAAAAAGAGATTTATAATAATTTCTTTAAAAAGTTTGATAATAGTTACCATTCTTTGTAGAGCTGTATGTACTATTACGTCAAGAGGATCTCAAATTATAATTTTAATTTGTTTGTCATTCTTAGCAAGGTAGGTATTTGTCAAAGTATAATCCTTGTATTTGGGAGGAAAATAGCTTGTTTGTTTATGTGTTCTTTGAAAGGTATAATTGGTCATGGAATAATCTGCTTTTCAGGTATCTTAATATCTATGTGGGGCTTCCTGATGTTGAAGAAAGCTTCAATGTAACCAGACCAGTATCCCCTCATGAGGTAATTATCCACCTTACCGTAACTGAATTTGTTTGCTTTAGCTCAGAGTCTATGCCCCTAATATATGCTCTTAAAATGATTTAAAAACAGGGGAAAAAATATCTCCTATGAGACAAAGATAACCAAAATAAATTAGCATTTATATAATACTGTATTCGGAAACAATTCAGCACAATTTAGTTCGTCACTAGTTAGCGTGCACTGTTATATAACTGTGTTCTTTCTGCGTCCCTGCCTCTGAGCCTTTGAGCAGCTCCCTTCGCTCCTGCCCCCGCCTTTGAGCAGCACTCCCCTTGCCCCTGCCCCAGCCAACCGCTTGTGCCGAGGACCGTGTGCTGTGCATTTGCAGAGGTTACTGAGCACGTTTTTTGAGGGTCAGCAGCCATTGTGTCAGGCAGAGGAGACCAAGGACAGGGGCTCAGAGTCTGTTAGAAGAGATGGATGGGAGGAAAATTTGAATTTCAGGATTTTAGCAGAGCTGCAGACAAAAGGTTGTAGAACAGGTCCGTCTATTGGCTTTTAAAACATTCTAGATTCCTCTGGAAATTCTTCCACTTACTGTCCATAATTTGGAATTGATTACTGTCCATAAATTATTTGGAATTAATTACTGTCCATAATTGGAATTTTAGGGAAAAATGATTTTTGTAGATTTATGCAGTTTTTGTTAATGTAAAGCTAAAATGTTAAGCAATCAGGGAAAGTGGCAGAGGAACCTGTACTAAACAATAAGTTGTTAGAATGTTAGGGTTGTTGTCGGAGCAATGTTAGACGGGAAGTATGATCACAGAGCCAGACATTTCTCACAGGTATATGCTGATGTTACTTTCTCACTGAGCATCGGGTGTCAGTTGAACATTTATTTTGTGCCTCAGCATTGAGAGAAAAGAAATGAGACCCTCTCCTTCCTCAAGGAGTTCATACTCTGTGGAGAGATAGAGCACGTGAAACAGACACCAGGGGTCGCACACTGGAATGCGTGGAAGGGTGAGGTAGGCACGGGAAGGGAAGTTGTGTTGAGTAGGAAGTGGCAAGGTTTGGAATGTTGGAAAGCACGGGCACCCCTTTAACTTTCCCCACTTCCCGTTCCATTTTGCTGGAGTTTTCCAATTTTGTAGGAACTAGGCAGCCGATTAGCAATTTCCACATCATCTTCTGAATTATATTACCGAGTGTAGAGTAGAGAGACGACAAAGCAGTTTGAAGTAGTTCAAGAAGCCTGAGGCCACGGTTGTCCTAATCATTCTTCCTGATGTTGGAGAAAACACCTGGGTGTTACCGCAGTTAGGGAGGGAGGGAGGGCACAAAGATTTCTTGGAGAAGTTTTGATCCTTGGGGAGATGGGGAGAGCGGGAGAGCAGGTGGGTGGGCAGTTGGGACCCGCAGCAGGAGTGGCCGGGTGTTGGTGTTGCCGATCCACAGCACAGCCCCACTCCTGTGATGACAGGGAGGCTGGGGGTTTGGGGGGCCAGAGGGAGCTTGTGGGGTAGTTTGGAACCTATGGAAAGGATTCCCGTTTTTACATCTGTCATATTTCATTTCCATTTGAAGGAGAGGAGTTTGTTGAAACACACAAATATTTGCCCACTATGGGCATTACATTGTTGTTGTTGTTTTTCATAAAAATGGGATACTATCTGTATAATACTCTGTACCAGGCATTATTCTAAAAATATCTATTTATACTCTTAGGAATTAAAATTATTGTCATTCCCTCTTTACATACGATGAGACCAAGGCACAGAAGGTTATTCAGAACTTAAGTGGCGGAGCTAGGACTGGAGCACAGGTGACAAGGCGTGCACTCCGAGCCCCCAGGCCACGTCACCTTTGGTGTGGCCTGAAGACAGAGGCTCAATCTAAGTCAATGTAAAATAAGCAATTTTCATTCATCATTAGTAGAGCTATCTAATATTTAAAGATCCCACGCACTGGGAAAGAGACAGTTTAAATCTGTCGTTGGTTCAGTTGGAGGCAGAGAGAGGATTCAGTACCGTGAATTATATGGTTGATGTTCAGAGAAATTCTTTTTTTGAGAGTACAGGCTGACTGATGACCATCAATAGAACAGGGAGGTCATCACGATCTTGGTAGGGTTTGCTGTGTCTGGTCATGGCTCGGGTAAGGGCATCATTTAGCGACTCATCGCCTTGTCAAACTACAGCACACAGCAGTAGTTTCTAAAGTTCCCCAGACGATGCAGAAATTGTTAATAGGATGTGTAGGACGATTTGCGCTCTAACATACTGCTTGTTAAGGAATTCTGTGATAGAGTTAGTTTATTTGGAGAGTAAAAGGAAGTATAGTTTAAATTTTTTAGTTTGTGCGTGCGTATCCTTTGGGTGTTACACTGGTTGTGTTGTTAACTTTCCCAGTGAGGTAACCACATAGGCTGTTCCTTGAAAACTGGGTCCATGGAAAGTAATCAAATTGCTTCAAAGTTGGGAGCAGACCGGGGATGGCATCAGATGGCGGGAAGCCAGTCAGTACTAGAGTTACTGGGTCATCTCTGGGCCGGCAGGGGCAGAGATGCCGTGGGGGTGTCTGGATCTACTAGAGTTACTGGGTCATCTCTGGGCCGGCAGGGGCAGAGATGCCGTGGGGGTGTCTGGATCAGTGGCTGGTATCATTCCCCTCCTGGAGAAGGCAGGCTTATCACTCCCGGTGCCCTCACAGCAGCACCTGGAATAGCACAGGTCAGTGTGGACTGTACTCGTACCGGAAACGGAGCTCTTGGAGGCCTCAGGACCCTTTCTTTCCCAGGGAGGAGGAGCAGTGACTGTCTGGTTGTCTTCCAGTGCCGTTTGCGGGACATGACGTACTCCGCGCCCATCACCGTGGACATCGAGTACACCCGCGGCAGCCAGAGGATCATCCGGAACGCCTTACCCATCGGCAGGTGAGACCGTGTCCGAGCTGGAGCGCACCACCTCGGTCTAGCCCTGCGGGGTAACCTTGAGCAAGTCCTGCAGTTCCCTTTGCCCCGTTTCCTCCCCCAATAGCTGTGGGAAACGGTGCCTACTTCATGGGAGTCTTTCTGGGGACCCGTGAGTCGGCCCAGCAGAGCACTCAGAGCAGTGGGCAGCGCTTGGCTGGGATGGCGGGGCTCTTTCATCGTGAAACCTTTCTGTAGAGCTGAGGAGAATGCTTCCACCTCCTCCTGAGATCCCGGCTGTTAGGGAAGCATTCGGTTCATCTCAGTGAACTCTCCTGGGCTAGTCTTCTTGGTGGATTCATGTGTGTTTTAAATTTGCGTTTTTTTTTTTTGAAAGTCGAACTGTTTCCAATATAGTGGGTATTTAAGGGAGGAACTATTTAGTTGCCTGGAACGGGTTTGGAAGTGATAGATCATATCAGCTAGCGTTGTTGTAGTCTGTTTTCCCTAATAAGGAGAACGTACTGACTTGCCTGTAGAAATGGACAAAACTCAGCACTGTGCATCCAATAACGGAGTTGGGCTTTAAACTTAGTGCGAACAATTCCCGCCCAAGTGTTTCTCCCCCTTCTATGGAGCTTAATAAATATCCTTTGGTTCAGCAAACCAGTGCCTGTTACTTGTCCTGCACTGTGCTGGGGGCTCGGGTCAACAGAAGATACTCAGACACAACTCCGGTGGGCTGTGTTCATCCCCAGCTGCCGGGAAAGGCAGGCTTGAGTAACTGTGGGACCATCTGGCCGGTGCTGTGATGGCGAGGTCCAGAGTAACGTGGAAACACACAGGTTTAGCAGATCCTCCCCTGTAGTCTCCTAAAGGAGGGGCTGTGTGTATTGTTCCTGTCCTCAGTCCTCCGTGAGGAAAGTGAGTTGGGATATCAGAATATTAATCTTCCTTTTAGCAGGACTGTCTTTCAGTGTCAAGACCTTCCTTCTTTCTCACATATGGACCGTAGTCATGCCTGTTTCTTCTTGGATCATAAGTCATGTCCCAGGTTGAATATTGTGAAGGCAGACTGGAGAGGCAGACCCAGGATCACTTAGTGCCATCTAAAGGGTTTCCATCCTGGTGGGGAGGAGGCGGGGAAGGCGTGCATGTAGCCAGTGTTTGGTGAGTACCTGCCCCGTGCCAGACTCTGGGAGAGGTGATTGCATTCACTGCACTCATGCAAGCGACCGTCTGTGGGTCTGACTGCTTGCACAGACCATGCACTAGCCACATTATACATGGCCTCATGGAAGGCTGTGGCTTTTGGGTTTGGGGTTTGGTGGTTTTGTTTTTGTTTTTTTTTTTTTAAGGAAGAAGATTTCCGTTTAATTCAAGTAATAGTCCTACTTGGTAACAAATCAAATAGTACATGAGAGGACTTGATATAAAGAAGAGCCCTCCCTGGTTCCTCACCCCAGTCCTGCTCCCATCTCATGACCATGTCTCTTATTCTGGTGATTAGTGCATCCGTAACTTAAATGCTCTGTAGGTACCTCTACTTCTTGGTACATCAACTTTAGACACTATTTGTTTAAAACTCCGGATATTTGGTTTTGCCTGAAGAGCTCCTCACGTGGACCTCATTCTGCATGGTGCCATTAACAGAACACACCAATGAGGTGCCAGGGACTCTCCCTCCACACTTTGTACACCCCCCCCAATCCCGCCTTCATTGCAGGTGGGGCCCTGTTATCCAGTCATCCTTCCCTGTTTGGTAAGCATCCTGTTCTCTCTGGGTTTTAAATCTTCTCTTTGTCTTCGATGACTGTATATCGACTATGGCGTGTTTTGATGTGGCTTTCTTTTTATTTATTCTGTGTAGATATGATTGTGTGGGTTCATGGCTGCCTACATTTCTGAAAGTCCACGGCCGCCATCTTGAATAAGCTCCTTGCCTGTTGTGTATATTTTTTCCATCTAGAATCTGATGAGATGTCTGTGAGACTTTTTCACTCTGTCTTTCCTTGCCTCTTAAACTTTGTCATACATTCCTTCTCTTCGTCTTTCTGAAATACATTCCCAGTAATTTCTTCAGGTCTCTTTTACAGCTCAATAATTCTGTCTGCACCCAGGGGCAAATCTGTTATTCAGCCTATTCATAGATTTTTAAATTAATATTTTTCACATGTAGAAGTTTTGCTTCGTTCTTAAAATTGCCTGGTGAGTGTTTTGGTAGGCTCTTGTTCCTCACACTTTGTTCATTGTGGTATTTCTACGTGGCAAATGGCCGTCCGTTTGCTTACCTTGGGTGGAGAGTTGCCATTTCTGACTAGTACCAACGTCTGTCTGCAAAGGTTAAGGAAACCCTTAAGTTTTTATTCTCTGGACTGGAAGAGCAGCATACCTAGGGAAGTGCTTCATTTCACTTGGCTCTCATGTAACTGCCACTCATCTGCCTTTTCTGAAATGTCCAGGAGGAATGCAGACCCCTTGGTGATGTGTGCAGAGCACGGTGCCTCTTTTCACCTCTTTGCCAGTGACCATCTTTATGTGATATTTTCTTTTGTTTTTCAATAGAATGCCCATAATGCTGCGTAGTTCAAACTGCGTTCTCACGGGGAAGACGCCAGCAGAATTCGCCAAACTGAACGAATGTCCTTTAGATCCAGGTATGTGTGAATCCTTAGATTTTCACCCCCCACCTCTTACCCTTTCTGGGCCTTTCTTTTGCTGTTGCTGTTGCTTTAATTCCCAAAACAATACCAGCCGTTCTGCTTTATAATGAACTTGGATAATACTGTCCACAAACCATGGGGCACAGCCCATTAGGCCTCTGACACTTGATTTCGGCTTCTGCTCGGGTCGTGATCTCTGGGTCATGAGATTGAGGCCTGCATCGGGCTCTGCCCTGAGCACAGAGTCTGTGTAAGATTGTCTCTCTCTCTCTCTCTCCCCCTACTCCTGCCCACACCCAGCTGGCTCACACCTGCGTGCTCTCTTAAGAAGAAAAAAATTAAAAATATTCTCGAAACATCCAGAAATTTGGCTCCAACTTTATTCTTTTAGTCTATATTTCTGAAAGATGTACTGTTTCTCATTAGGGTTTAAAACTTTTAACACTCCAAGATGTGATTTATTGTTATGGTTTGTCAGACTTTTCTCCATCTCTTTGCTCGCGGTTTCTTTTGGTATGCGTAAAAAATTAAGAATAATCTTATAAGGTTTCTTGTTTAGCTGGTCAGAAAAAACTCACTTCAGGCTGTTTTAAATGCAGTAAAGGGGCAAAAACCAAAAGTCTTTCATTTAAATTTTTAAAATATTTATGTTTATACCTAGTTCTTGGCAGTTTAATTTGTAAAAATTCAAGCTTAGCACTTAACAGAAAATTTTTCTTAATTCCTTAATTCACGTTTCACATTGAATTCGTAGTTTTCATCTATTCCTCTAAAGTTGCATTGATATAAAATCACAGAAGGTCTTGGAAAGAGGTTAATATAAAATCACAGAAGGTCTTGGAAAGAGGTTAACAAAGGACATGACTTTTTTAGACTATAACAGAATGTTACATAAGTCAAATATATTGCTTTTTCTTATTTATCTTCTAAAAGTAAAATGAAGCTGACTTTATCTTATTTTGAATTGCGTGCAAAGAAAGGATATATGATAATGTTTAAGGGTTTGGTTCTGTATGGAATACTTAGGAAACCTAATCCTAGTCTACTATTGTCCCTGATTTGTTAGAAAACTTAGGGCAATTTTGAGTTTATATTGAAGATTGTTGGTTATTTCTATGCTTAAGAAATTTGAAGACTAATTTATTTAACATATTTTTTCCATTTGTCTCTTGTGAATGTCAGGTGCTGGTCATATGTACACCAGTAAAATCTGGTCCCTGTCCCCAAGAAATTTATTTTCTAGTGGCTCATTTGTCTGAAGTCACGAGCTGACACTGTCATCGTTCATACAACAGTATCAGCACCGTGAGTGTTGGTCAGCACCGTGGAGCAGTGGAGGAGGGGGTCTCTGAATCAGGAGGTCACTGTCACTCCTCAGTCACGCTCTCAGAAGAACAGGAACGTGAACCTTTTCTTGCTTCCTTTGGGCAGGTGGCTACTTCATTGTCAAGGGGGTAGAGAAAGTTATTCTTATCCAAGAGCAGCTGTCTAAGAACAGGATCATCGTGGAGGCCGACAGGAAAGGGGCGGTTGGTGCTTCAGTTACCAGGTACGGAAAGCAGGGATGCTGCTAAGAAACGCTGATAATTCCGTTAATATCGGGTGACTGTCTTTCAATACAGAGGTAGCCTGTTACTTCTACAAGAAGGAGCAAAACATTGGTCTGTTTAACGATTCAATTTATTGTGTAACACTGGAAACATGGAGTATTGATTTAAAACTTTTAGCGTTGAAAGTGTGAAACATTGGTTGAAAGGCTACTAGTTGTTTTATTCAAGTTGAATTTTGTTGCATTAAAGGAAGGTTGAAAAAAGAAATATGAAACCACTCCTTTTCTTTTTCATGTTTGGTTTTAGGCTTTGACCATTTTGCATAATGTATTTCTACATCGTCATGACCAGAGGTTATTTTTTACTTAATATTTAATGAATTCTGTCATGTACTTAGATTTTATTGTTAGTTTTCTTGACCGGCCTCTTTCACAGCGTACTCATTTTTCTCCAGCAGCATCTCTTGTCTCCTGTAACTTTTCTCTGATTTATTATCATATGTAATTTGAAATTTGTAAATTCAAACATTCTGGGAAGGAAACAGTCATAGAATAATCAAGATGTCAGTCTTCAGTAGGGTTTGTCCTCTGACGACCTGTAATAAACCATACAACTCAGACTTCTTTAATTTTCCTTTCTGATCGGCCGTGGGGATCGGGGCAGCTAACTATAATGGCCATTTACTGAGCAGTCTCTAGGAGCTAGGCAGTGTAACAGTTGCTGTATTTGTCACCTCAGCCCTCCAAGATAAGTGGTGTTATTTCTGTTTCACTGCTGAGTAACAGGCCTTGGGCTCAAGGTCCTGCTGATCAGAAGAGGTGGCCAGCATTCGGACCCAGAGCTAATAATTCTGTGACCCGGGTCTTCCTACTGTCTACAGCTTTTGGGTTTTTTTTTGTTTTGTTTTGTTTTTTTTTAAGATTTTTTATTTATTTGTCAGAGAGAGGAGCGAGAGCGAGCACAAGCAGACAGAGTGGCAGGCAGAGGCAGAGGGAGAAGCAGGCTCCCCGCCAAGCAAGGAGCCCGATGCGGGACTCGATCCCAGGACGCTGGGATCATGACCTGAGCCGAAGGCAGCTGCTTAACCAACTGAGCCACCCAGGTGTCCCCTGTCTACAGCTTTTGGAGCCAGGGAATAGGGATCTCAATCCCAGAGTTGTAGTTTGATAGTTATGAGGCACTTGGACGGGCAGTTACAGATCTCCTCTAAGCAATGGTTTCCTCATGTGTGATTTGGAGACACTCCTTCAGAGTAAGCATAGTATGGAGGAGATCAGAGCTAATATGAGTGCGTCACGTAGTGTTAATGGTGCCTTGCAGGCGAGCAGTGTGTGTTCCTCTTGCAGCCGATTACACTTAGAAATGTTTTTAATCTATTAGGAATTTTGTAGCTGATGAAATACCAATGAAAAGAGATTCCTTAGTTTCTTTGGGCTTCACTATAGTCAGTATACTCTTACTATAGTAAGAGTGTGGATATGTTTTATTGGATTATTAATTTAAACACTCACAGGGTATAAATTCATTTCTTCATCATTTTTTCATTGTGGTGTAGACTCTTCTGAGGTTTTTTTTTTTTTTTTTTTGAAATGTATAAAATCGATCAGGAATGTACCTCACACTAAAAGCAGTTCGGGTGGAACCAAGGTGAAGTAGGGTCAAAATAAATTTGTCACTCTGTCACTCACAAAACTCTACCCTGTTCTCAAAGTTAAAGAAATGTGTGTAGTGTTTTTAAATTTTCATGGAAATGGCAGGAAATCTTGGAAAGGACTTAACGCATCTTTAAAAGGCATCTCTTAGGAAGGAGCTTCCTCATCATTACTGATTACTGAGTCTTACTGATTGATGATCGTTGCTGCTGCATGCTATCGGCTTGAAATCAAGTGGGGACACAGTTTAACCAACTTGTGTTTCCTTGTAGCTCCACCCATGAGAAAAAAAGCAGAACCAATATGGCTGTGAAACAGGGACGATTTTATTTGAGGCATAATACGTTGTCAGAAGATATTCCCATTGTCATCATATTTAAGGTAAGGCCGCAGGTGCCTACTGAAAATGATAAGAAGTCTTTCTTGCTTTATTTTCGTATGTTATTAGAAATTTGGAGGCTAAGGATCTCTAGGAATGGAAAGATTTGTGGCATACGTAAGTTGTCAGTTATGTAATATATTTTAAATGGAAAGCTACTAAGATCAGGGTTCACGTGTTTTCACTGTTTTTTAACAGCTATGCAATAAAAAATCCCAAGGTACAAAAGGATATATAGTGAGAAGTAAGCCCTTCCACTCACCGGGACCTACCCACATAGTTATCCTACCCAGGACACTGCTTCTCCTGGTTTATGGGGCATCTTTCTAGAGATAGTGCTGGTACAAGCACGTGCGTCTATAGCAGGTTTTATTGTTTTGTGTTTCACTTACATTGCACACCATTTTGCACTCGGCTTGTTTTCTTTTTTGTAACTTTCATCTTGGAGCTCGTGTTACATTATCAATTCATACAGAGCTACCACATTCTTTTTGACAAACTGTCCCATTATGGATGTACCACAGTTTACTTACTCATTCTTCCCCCAGGGGATACACAAGTCTCTTGCTATTACAGGACTGCTGTAATACCGCGTTACCCAGGGGCAGGGGTATCTGTAGGCAAACTAAATTCCTAGGGGTAGACTTTTCCAGGTCAAAGAATATGAACCAGGTTTGTTCTTTTTTGTGGATTTTGGGAGTCTGATGTGTTTCTACATAAACGTGAATGTTTTAAACTGATTTTTTTCATCTTGCATGTGGACTGGTGACTTAGAACCCAAAAGACGTTTTCCCATAGAAATTATGTTTAAAAGGTTCAGTCTTCATAGATAACTGCATAGTGGCTCACCTCACCTGCTCTGCGACTTGAAGGTTACACTTGTTTTATGAACATTTGAATTGTATTAGTCATTAAGCAGAATTTTAAAATAGCATTCTGTGATATGGCGGATCCTCAGTGTTTGCGAAGTCTGTATTTGTGACTTCTCCTACTTGCTAAACTTTATTTGTGACCCTGAGATCATCACCTGTGGTGACTTTAAGGTTATTCACGGACCCGCATAGGCTCAGAGGAGTGAAAGATTTGAGTCCCCAAACTGCCTTCCCAGCTGAGGTCAAAGAAGGCCACGCTCCGCCTTCCTGTTTCTGCCCTCTTGCTGTAAACAGGTGCCCTTTCTGAGATCTGCATAGGACCATGTTCTTTCACATTTTTGTGCTTTTGGGTGGGATTTTGCTGTGTAAAATGGCCCCCAAGCCAAGGCTGAAGTGCTGGCTAGTGTTTCTAAGTGCAGGAAGGCAGTGATGTGCCTTACGGAGAAGATACGTGTGTCAGATAAGCTCCGTCCAGGCATGAATTACACTGCTGTTGTCTGTAAGTTCATCACATAAGGTGTCTTTAAGTAGAAACACACGGAAGACAGGGTTCTATATGGATGGGTTGAAGGAAATGTAACCAGAGGCCCATAGGACAGAACTGTATTTCCCGTGTTCTCCCATGAAGGGTGTGTGGCAACTCGAGAACACAGCTGAGGCGGCCCACTCCCAACTGTGTGTGGGCCAGGAGGGAATCTTGCTGACAGGGCTGACTGAAACCAAGAACCCAGTATCGAGTCGATACTGAAGGGAGTGGGTACTTGGACTGTGTTCGAGGTTAACACTCTTTTCTCATTTAGTTTTGCTTCAAAACTAAATATTCCTGCTTGGCAGTTGTTAGGATCATTGAAGCGTCTGGGGCGGGTGGTTAGAAAGGAAAGACATTTAAGTATATGCTTCAGAGGAGTAAGAGAGAAGGATTTGAACTTGTCCTGTAGGAGTTGTGACCTGGCGACAGCACAGGAGTGGGGGAAACAGGCCTGTTTGTGTGGAGGGGACCAGGAAGGGGGTCCCGGCTTATTTATGGGTATTGAGTGGATGTTGACCAGTTGGGTTCTTTTTTTTTTTTTTTTTTTTTTAAAGATTTTATTTGTTTATTTGACAGAGAGAGAAAGAGATCACAAGTACACAGAGAGGCAGACAGAGAGAGAGGGAGAAGCAGGCTCTCCGCTGAGCAGAGAGCCCGATGCAGGGCTTGATCCCAGGACCCTGAGATCATGACCCGAGCGGAAGGCAGAGGCTTTAACCCACTGAGCCATCCAGGCACCCCAACCAGTTGGGTTCTTTAACTCAGGAAATAACTGCATTCTGAATGTAATTACATGAAGAAGGTTGTAGGAGATTTTTTTTTTTTTTAATTATTTGTTTTTTTGAGAGGGACCGCAACATGGAGGATGTGTGCTTGATACCAGGACCCTGAGATCATGACCTGAGCCAAAGTCATGCTTAACTGATTGAGCCATACGGACATCCCTGTAGATTTTTTTTTCATATTTAGTGCAACTTAATATACTTTTATGTTCTCTAAGTGAGATGATGTCATTTTCTATTTAGGATGATTATGGTGATCATAATAGCAGTACCATTTATATCGGCAGGAGGGTGGGGAGCCAGAGAGAATTCTTTTTTTTTTTTTTATAAATTTATTTATTTTTTTTCAGCGTAACAGTATTCATTGTTTTTGCACAACACCCAGTGCTCCATGCAATACGTGCCCTCCCTATTACCCACCACCTGGTTCCCCCAACCTCCCACCCCCGCCCCTTCAAAACCCTCAGGTTGTTTTTCAGAGTCCATAGTCTCTTATGGTTTGCCTCCCTGAGAATTCTTAAGTGTACCTTTTTATTACCTTTATAAAGGGTTTCTATTTTTAAATCATAGAAGTAATGTCTTTTCTTGTCGGGATCCCACAGGCCCCAATGTGGTGCATTGTACACTTAGCGTTTAGGAGGTAAAAAATTTCATCTAACTGTGTAGAATTGCATCTCCAGTAGAGGGCAGTGTGTTCCCATGGATCAAAAAGAGTTTCACAGATGTTTTAGAGGCCTAAAGCCGCTTTGGACTACTTTCCTTGGACCAGAAATTATAAATTGATTATAATAATGCAGTAGTCTTCTATTACTCACATGGAAAATACATCACTGGACACATGGACATGTTAAAATCAGAAAACGTTTATCAAATACTTTTTTGGCTAAGTAGCAAAATTTTAGTAAGACAGTTTCTTCTGTCAGATTTAATATTATGTTGCAAATGTATACATGTGCTTATAACAAACTTAAGTCCTTTTTAGAATGGGGCTGTAAATTAATATGTACTTTTATATAACCTGTAGTTGAGATTTCAGATTTCTCCTTTTCTGATTATAAAACAGTCCTTGAATTGTGCAAATTTAGAAAGTTACTGAAAAGTAGAACTACATTTTTGGACCTGATTTTTCAGACCCTTCTTCCTTTGCTTTGGTGATATACACATAGATTTTACTATTTTTTTTTTCCCACTGAACAGTGAATTGTGAAAAGCTTTCCATATCTATAAATACGGAGCTACATCATTATTTTTAGTAGAGGAATTTTTACAGGAATTAGCCATGGGTGGTGTGATCTGTTTAACCAGTTTCCTATAGGGGGACATTTAGGTGTCCTTTTCCCCCCAAGTTTTCACTCTGATACACGACCCTGGGTCTTCTTCTACATATATATTTGTGTATATTGCTGAGTAGTTTGTGAGACTTAACTTTTGGGAATGGAATTAGATGTGTTTTTTAAAAAACTTGGGCATGTGGCCAAAATTTCTCATGAGACCTAACCATTGCATGCTAATCAGCAGTGTATACGAGTGACAACAACTATTTAAATTTTTTCAGTTTAAATAAACGAAGTACATTGGTCACAGATAGTCCCGTTTTGCAGTCTCCTGTTAGAGGGACGTTTTAATAGCCTGATGGAACCTTGTCTGATAACTTCTATGAAGACTTTTCCATCTGGGCAGCAACACGGAAAATGGGAGATCTTAGCATCAGACAGATACAGGCCAAATTCCAGCTTCTCCACTTGTTAACTGTGTGACCTCAGGCAGATTTTCCAGTCTCCCTGCGTCTTGGATAATTCCCCTGTAAAGTGAAAATTTCACCTGGGAGGGTTGTCCTGAAGCGCAGAGGAGATAGTGCATTTTCTGAAAAGTGGGCAGCCTCGAATGAAGATACTGTTTCTCTTGCCTTCGCTCTGCCTCCACATTCAGTGTCAGGAGCTGGGGAAAATAAACTGGGAGACCAGGAAAGTCACATCATTTCTCTTTTTGTGTTGTGTGGCCCTAACACAGACCTTGACAGTCATTAGGACTTGATGGTTGTTGATTGTAACCAACAATTGGCTAAAAGTGACAGAAGCAGCAGGGTTTCCAGGTTCCATGCTGGGTCTGAATATGACGGCTAAAGCTTTTTAAGACCTAGATCAGCCTTATTTATGGACTTGAATCACTACAAAGGTTCTCCTGCCCATGAATCTTTCCCACTTTACATTTTGTATTCCCAAGTATTCAGCAGATGCTCTGTGATGGCCTCTGTAGTCTGAAAGTTTTTGTAGAAAAGATCAGATTTCAAGGGGGCTGGGCATTGTTTCTTGGAAACAAACTTACATTGAAATTTTTGATCTTTAAAGAGAAAAAATTGCAGAGTTAAAGAGGGCCATCACAGTTCTTTTAGTATCTACTAAGACTACTTTTAGTGATAATAGATCGATTCCTGTCTGAAGAAAGATCAGAGATTTCTGAATATTAGATATTTTAAGCACTTACTCCCTTTCCCTCCATCACACAGTATATTTCAGCATATCACTGTCAGTGGGCATGTTCTTCTCTCATTAGTATTCTCTCTGTCTTCACAAGTCACACTTGTAGTCACACTTAGTGGGTATGTAAAGAGAAGACTTTATGCCACTTCCTAAAGAGTGTATGCCCTCATTTTCATTCTGTCTTACTCCCGATGGCCAGACCGGGTGACCTGCTGAAACGTATCATCTCTGCTGTTTCTTCACAAGGTTATTATACAGCATTCATTTCTGACTTATTAGTCAGGTGAAATGATTTCAGATATTTGGAGTACAAAGAGTTCCTTATAAAGCTAGTTTTCAGATGTCTAAATTATGTCTGTAAAGCACAATGGTTGGGCATTTTGCTGTCGTTTCCATAGCAATATGTCATTTATTTGTAGCTGTGACTTCCCAAGGCTGAGTAGTCATAAAACCAGTATGATCTTCGGCACTAGAGCGCTTTCGATGATAACCTGACCGAATTACCACCCTGTCGTTCAGTGACCCGGTAGAGGAGGGGTTTAGTCCTTGTAGAGCAGAGCTTTGCCACTGATCCTTCTCCCTGCACATATGGTGTCATTTACCATGTACTTGGCGTATCTTTGCTTCGTGGCTTAGAAATATTTGGAAGGCCTAAACAGTCTGTTTAGATCCATGTTAGAACACTTGAAAATTTTATGCAGTTATAAAATTACTGCTCAGATTCAGCTTCGGGACAGCTTGAAGCAGCTCGTATGTCAAATGAGAATGCGGGAGGACTTTTTCACTACTATTACATGACAAATCTGTGTAGTCTTTTTCACTCCGAAATTGCTGAACTAAAAATTAATTATTACTAAAATAACCCAGGTGGCTTCGGTTCAGGTGTAGAGCTTATCCTGCCTCAAGAGAGGGGACTGATCCAGAATGCTGCTGGCCATTCAGCTCTCATATTCCCTTTCTGTCCCAGCGAGAACTTCTCCTGCTCCATCGTTTTGCCAGCTCGGGTTGGCATCCACCCTGTGCGGATCTCTTTTAGTGTTTGCACTTTCCCCTGGGGAGGGAAGTGCATTGCTTACAAAGTTTTATCATCAATGGTTTTAGGAAGGGTGACTAGATTCTACTGCGGATTACTTGCCTTGGTGTTGTTTTTTGTATATTCATCTGTTTTGATTCCATTGAAACCCATATAACACTCTCTGGGAGACTGAAAGGCAAAAGTTAATTTATATTCTAATTAGCTTTTCGCAGAGAAATACTCTCTTCTTGTGTTTCTGGCTGGCTTCTTGCAGACCAAAGGCTGCAATATAAACAGGCTCACCTACATGCCATCACCGTGAGAGTAGATGCCCTCCGTGTGCTTCATCAGAGGGAAATCTAGGGTATTTTCCTTCATTGGTTAAAAATTACAACTGATAACAGTTTTTTTTTTTTAAGATTGCTGTCTTTTAATCCATGAAATGCTAAGTGTTTTAATGAACTTAAAATTTTTAATTATATTTTTAGTATTTTTAAGTAGTGCAGTTTATGTCTAGTGTCCATGTGAACAAACGCATCCTATCAAATTAGAGCTAAAATGATGAAAATTAAAGTATAGAAGAGATTTGTGTTGTGAGAGCATCTTTGTTTACAAAACACAGTTTTGAACAAAACAAGTTCTACATTTACAAAGCTTTTTTACGTTTAAATAGCAAATTTAATTCCAAAAGTTGGTCTGTTAGTTATCTGTGCTGTGTAACAAATTATAGCACAGTTGTTGTTGGTCGGAGATGCGGAGGTTGCTTGGCTGAGTGGTTCAGGCTCAGGGTCTTTGAGGAGTCAAGTTGTCAGCCCGCGCTGAAGTCATCCAGAAGCTGGACTGGAGCGCGGCGGGGTCTGCTTCCATCCCGGCTCCCCCGCGATGGCATTTGGCTCCTCACCACCGGACCTTTCCATAGGACATGGTCGCTGGCTTCCCGCCCACGTACTCTACGGGGAAGGACAAGCAGGAAGCCGCAGTGCTGTTCATAACCAGGGCTCCGCAGTTGTACTCTGTGCTTCTTTCTTATAAAAGTGAGTCATTGAGTTGAGCTTCCACTCTGAAGGAGGAGTCGTCTTTACCTTGTGAAGAGAGTGTCAAAGAATTTGGTGAATGTTTTTCAAACCGCCACAGGTGGCCTGAAGGGACGTAGCATATATTTAACTTCCCCCCCAACAAAAGTTTCAAACCTTCAGTCAGTTTATATCTGACCCTGAAGTATCCCCATCGAATTTCTGGATCACAGATTACTCAGATTCAAATGGAGAGCTGTAGAATTTTGCATCCTTCTTCGGAGAAATGAAGAAACAGGCGGACAAGGCGGTTCAGAGGTTGTGGTTGTGAGGTCAGTCACTGACCTTGTTTAAGGACGGACACTTCTGATCTCGTGACTCCGAGAGGTGCCCTTCCCGCTGTGCCCTGCTTATGTTCGCCACTTCCTCCCTGGAACCCGAGACGCGGTTTCCCTCCTTCTCCCCCGGGAGTGGAGAAGCGGGCACCAGAGCATCGAAGCCTAGCGAGACAGTTTACAAATGTGGGTTCCATTTGTTCTCTGGTTCCGTTTTCTCTGCATTGCTGAAGGAAGAATTTTAATGCCAACTTAACTTTTCCCGTAACTTCTAAGAAGCAGATTCTTTCTCTGCCAAGAGAGGTTTAGTGAGATTATGCTCTATTTCTTGATATGGCAGAATTCCAGGCGGATGTGTGAAGGAGTGAGCCCTAGTGCCATATGGAATCTACAAAGACCGGCGTTGCCGGCTGCCACCATGAAATACTTAAGTGGGTTTCTTGGGGCACCTGGGTGGCTCAGTGGGTTAAAGCCTCTGCCTTCGGCCCAGGTTATGGTCCCAGGGTCCTGGGATCGAGCCCTGCATCGGGCTCTCTGCTCAGCAGGGAGCCTGATTCCCCTCCTCTCTCTTTCTCTGGCTGCCTCTCTGCCTACTTGTGATCTCTGTCTGTCAAATAAATAAATAAATAATCTTTAAAAAAAAAAAAAGATAAGTGGGTTTCTTAAACCTCTTAAGTGTGTTTTTAGTTTTGTTTTGTTGTTTTTGTTTTTTTTTTTAAAACCTGTGTTCAGCATAGCTTGATATCTCTGGAATAGTGAGGTGAAACATCCTTTAGAAAAAATTATTCTAGCCTAAATGTGAACGAATTGATAGTTCTCAGAAAAATTAGTCTTGCGACAAAACTGATTGGGGTTCTGTTTACTTTCGGCAGTGCGTATTTTCTGATTTACCGCTCTTTGGCTGTTTTGTTTTAATTTTTTAGTTTGCTTTCGTAATCGTGACCAGTGTCTCCGCTATACCTTCCTACCTCCTTTTTCACGATGACACTTGCAGGATATTCAAACATTTTAGAAGATTGCACACATGCGAAAAAAGTGCTTGAGAATGTTTGTTTTCCTCTTCCCAATCAAAATTTCTATTTCAGGTTCTTCTGCAGCTTGGGCTGGGGCTGCCAATGCCAGATGGCACCGTTTCTGAGAAAAGAGCTAGCTTTTGCTTAGAAGTAATACCCACAAACAATGCCAAATTAGCATAAGCAAATGTCAGTGAGTTAACACAAAGCCAACACTCTTTCTATCTTTTCTTTCCTTCCTAGGCCATGGGTGTTGAGAGTGACCAGGAAATTGTACAGATGATTGGAACAGAGGAGCACGTGATGGCTGCATTTGGGCCCAGCTTGGAAGAGTGCCAGAAAGCTCAGATTTTCACACAGATGCAGGTGTGTCTTTTCATGTCGTCCTTTGCTATGAAAGGAAATTGGAGATTTAATGTTGCTCGTGCATAAAGCATCAGATGCAGTGACTTCTTGGGGTGTAGGTGCGGGAGGGTGTTGGGGAGTTGGGAGGAACTGTAGAGAAGCTTCTTTGATTGGTGTTTTAGGAATTGGAGGAAGGAGTCTGCCTTGATAAATTATCAGCCTATGGTGTCTAACCCTGAAGGGGGATATGTGTCCAAGAGGCTTTTGTTCTGATAAAATAGCAAGTACTCTTCTTTCTCTTATTTGCCTGAGTGATCTATGTTTTTGTTTTTTTTTGTTTTTTGGGTTTTTTTAGAGAGATTTATTTATTAGAGTGCATGTGAACGAGTGCACAGCAGGGGGGCAGAGGGAGAGAAAGAATCTTAAGCAGATTCTGCTCTGAGTGCAGAGCCTGATGTGGGGCTCGAGCTCATGACCCTGAGATCACGACGTGAGCTGAAACCCACAGTTGGACACTTAACCTACTGCGCCACCCACGTGCCCCAATACATGTTTCTGAACTACAGCAACTCTAGTGTAGAAGATTTTTTTCTTCATTTCTCCTCAATTTCCCTTTTATTCCCTACTTCCAGTTGCTTTCAGTGTCCAGTTGTATATGGTCTCAGTCCCTTTTTCTGAATTCCTGGTGTCATCAGCAAGAAAAGCCAGGATCAGAAACCCTTCACCAGTACAAGCCTTCATCGACCTGCTAAAGAACTCCTAGCTGGGCCTTGGGGATTTTAGAATAAGATTAGTTTCTTGTCTTCATATATGTGTGTGTGTGTGTGTGTGTGTGTGTGTGTGTACACATGCTAAACATAATAGAAATAAGAAATAATAAAAACAATTGTACTTCCCTGCCCTTGTGACTTGGAGCCCTTACAGCCACACCTCGGATGCCAAGTCCCACATTTGTAAAGTACTTTGCTAAGTATCAGTCCGTGGCAGTGTGCCTCATAGCCATCCTGAGAGGTAGGGATTCCTGCTGTAGAAGCACGGTAGACAGTGCTTACATATCTGTATATACGTTGTCTGTTCTGGGAGTTCCGTACAATGGGGTATAAATTCCAGGCGACGTTTTTCTTGTTACCCAGGATGCTTATAGAGATAGCGTTTTCCCACTTACATCTGCTAGTGTGTGTTCTGAAAAGTCACACCTCTATGGATATTTTCATAGACTGAGCCAGACAGACATTTAAGGTTAATCATCATATGTAAGTGTATATAATTCCAAAGCACAAATCGGTAAGGATTATTCTTATCCCTGCCTTCTTTTCATGCAGTTAAGTAAGAGGCAACTCGAGTTCTTGGGCAGGCCGCATCAGGAGAAGTTGTTTGGATTTAGGAGGTTCTATTTTTGGTCTTTATTGAAAATGAAATATGTAGTGAGCTTGAGTCTTTGTTACACACTGGAATTATATTGTTCAAGGGTTCCAAGAACATGAAGAGGAAATGTAAAGAAATACCCAGGAGTTGGCCCAGTCTGGGGAGATACACGCTGTCCTCTAAAGCTGAGTAGTGTTCAGGAAGAGCGGTCTACCTTAACAGTCCTTCAGTGGACACAGTGAGATCCGTTCTCCCTTTTATAACACACAGCATCACTGGTGCTCAGATAGCCCTGTAGCCCTAGCGTCGCAGAGCTGTGTGAGCAGGGCTACATAGTGGGTCGGGAAATCATTTACTTCTGTACAGGTGCTGACCGAAAGCATTAGCTAACACAATGAGAGCAGTTCAGTGCAGAGATGGGAATATGCCAACGGGGTGTAACATGAGCATGGCTCATACTCTGCTGTGCTGGATTACAGCAGGGATTAATAATCTGCAACTAATAAGATGCTCTTGAGGCATGCATAATCCAAAATGCTTGGTAAGTGCGACATACGAGTTAGGGCAACATGGATATTGTATGTTATTGTAAGTGAGCAAGTAGCAAGTGCGTGGTGAACTTTTGGCGACATGGTAGTTAGTGGATTTCTTAACACCTGAGTTGTGTTTGTGTTTAATGCTTCCCTTGGTATCTGTCCTCCATTCCTTCTACCCACAAAGCCACTTGCTGGGTCTTGCTCACGGATATTTTCTATCATTCTCGTCAAGGGCTGTGGCATAGAGAGAAGAAATTATTTATAACCTTCTTTGGAGGATAGGACGCACGAGTGGGTGTCATGTTAACCTGTTCATGCCCAGGTTGGGCTCTCACCTCAACCCTCACACAGTGCAGCCATGATAACATTATTACGCCAGGAAAAAGCTGTGACTGCAAGCTAACTCAGAAGGGGTACGAGGCCCCTGTGTTCCTCTGTTTCTTTCCTCAAAGGGAAGAATCTTTAGTTTCTTCCCAAGGGAACTGGAAGACCAGAATTTCATGAGGACAGCTCAGTTGAGGGAAGACTGAACTGCCTGTCTCTTGGCAGTTTCCACTGACTGTGGGCTTGCTTTTATTCGGTGCTGGATCCTACGTATTGCTAGGTCATGGTGGCAGGGTTGGTGCGTCTGAGTTTTTTTTGTTTTTTTAAAGATTTTATTTATTTGACAGATAGAGATCGCAAGTAGGCAGAGAGGCAGGCAGAGAGAGAGGGGAAGCAGGCTCCCCACTGAGCAGAGAGCCCGATGTGGGGCTCGATCCCAGGACCCTGAGATAATGACCTGAGCTGAAGGCAGATGCTTTAACCCACTGAGCCACCCAGGCGCCCCGAGTCTGAGTTTTTCCTATGCTCTAATGGACCCTAAATGGAGAGGATCCTATGATGTCCTGATCTTACCACGGAGGAGTTCCATTCCGTTCCCAGCCCTGAACTAGTCATCAGGAATCAAAGAAAAAGATGACACAATGTCTAGTAGGAATGACATACCTGTAAATAATTAAAATAAGGCCAGGGTCTAAAGCGGAATGAAAGCACTTAGTTCCTTATGCATAAGGAATTCACATAGCAGAGAAAAGGAGTAGGTGATACCTGAGCTAGTTTTTGAAGCACAGAAATTTCCCAGGCATATAACTGGGGACAGGATAAACAGGATTCCAAGATAAAGAATTCCAAGATAAAGAATCAGGAATCTCAGCCCCTTTTTCTGACTAACTGAAAGCCAGTTAAAAAAAAAAAATGCATTCATTGTTGTTTGAAAATTATCCTCTTTAAAAACTTTTTATTGTGGAAAAACAACACGCAAAAAATATACAGAAGAGTAGTATGAACCCCCTTATGCATAAGGAATTCACATAGCAGAGAAAAGGAGTAGGTGATACCTGAGCTAGTTTTTGAAGCACAGAAATTTCCCAGGCATATAACTGGGGACAGGATAAACAGGATTCCAAGATAAAGAATTCCAAGATAAAGAATCAGGAATCCCAGCCCCTTTTTCTGACTAACTGAAAGCCAGTTAAAAAAAAAAAAATGCATTCATTGTTGTTTGAAAATTATCCTCTTTAAAAACTTTTTATTGTGGAAAAACAACACGCAAAAAATATACAGAAGAGTAGTATGAACCCCCCTGTACCCATCACCCAGCTTCAGTAATTACCGACAGTCTGCCGTCTTGTTTCATCTAAATCTTCACCTACTCCTCACACCCACCATTTGATTAGTTTTTAATACTTCTTATTTTAGGTACAATTTATGTGTGCAAAAATATACAAATCGTAATTGCATAATTTTACATAATTGATGTAGAATATTTTTTCATTACTCCGGGGAAGTTCTCCCTCATGTCCCTTCTTAGTCCCTTTTTACCTCCATCCTCTGATTTTCTTCCTCGCTGTTCTGATTTTTCACCACAGATTAATTTTGCCTGTTTCAGAACTTTATATGAAATTGTTCAGAATATACTCTTTTGTGTCCAGTTTCTTCTCCTGAGCGTACTGTCTGAGATATTGTGTCATTTGGCCATTATTGCTGAGTTGTATGACACTGTATGACTATCCCATGGTTTATCTTTTCCTGCAGATGGACATTTGGTTTTTTTCACTCTGGGTCTTATGAATAAAGTTGCTATAAACATTCCCATACAAGTCTTTGCCTGAACAGGTCAGCGTGTCTCTTGGGTAAATACCTACAAATAGGATTGTTGGATCAAAGAGCAGTTGTGTATGTAACTTTGATAAAGTTGGAACTGCTACATCTTTTCCCAAAGTAATTACCATTTTGCAGTCCATCTGCCACCCCACCCACCCCCAGTGCGTGAGAGTTCTGATCGCTTCCTGTCCTCACTGACATTTGGTCTTGTCTGTCTTTAATTTTTTTACTCATCCTACTAGGTGTTGGATGTTGTGTGTCCCATTATGGTTTTAGTATGCATTTCCCTGATGACTACTGATATTGGACACTCTTCATGGACTCACTACTGACTTTCTTAGTGACGTATCCAGATCTTTAGCTTGTTTTCCTCACTGAGTATCTTTTTAGTATTGAATTTCTAGTCCCTTAAAAAAAAAAAAAAAAGTATCCTGGGTATAAATCCCTTGTCAGATTTATTATTGTAACTCTTTTCTCTCTGTCCATTGCTTCCCTGTTCGTTATCGTAACTTTGTCTTTGATGAGCACTTTTAATTTTGATAAAATCTAATTATCAGGAGGTTTTTTGGTTTGTCTTATGGTTATCAATTTCTGTGTCCTGTGTAAAGAAATTTCACCTACCCCAAGGGCAAGAATATCTCCTCCTATGTTTTTTTCTAGAAGCTTTATAGTTTTAGTTTTTATGTTTATTTCTAAAATCCACGTAAACTGATTTTTTTATTTGGTGTGAGGTAGGGGTCAAAGTTAACATTTTACTTTGTGGATATTTATATGTAGATATTTCAACATTTGTTGAAAAGGTTTTCCCTCACCTGTTGAACTGCTTTAGTACTTCTGTCAAAAATCATCTGACCAGGGGTGCCTGGGTAACTCAGTGGGTTAAGCATCTGCCTTTGACTCAGGTCATGATCCTAGGGTCCTGGGATTGAGCCCTGCATGCGAGGGAGCCTGCTTTTCCCTCTCCCTCTGCTGTTCCCCCTGCTTATGCTCTCTTGCTTTCTCTGTCAAATTTATTTATTTTTATTTATAAAATCTTTTTAAAAATCCTATGACCATAAAAGCCTGGGTTTATTTCTGGACATATTGTTCCATTGATCTATGTGTCTGCCCTTACGCCAGTCTCACACTGTCTTGATTACCATAGCTTTCTAATCAAAAGTAGGTAGTAGCAGTCCTCCACCTTTTCTTTTTCAGGAGTGTTTGAGCTATTCCAGGTCTTTTGCATTTGCATGTCAATTTTAGAATCCATTGATTTTTGTTTTTTTAATCTCTCTCTTTTTCTAAAGATTTTATTTATTTATCAGAGAGAGAGAGAGAGAGTGCACAAGCAGGGGGAGCACCAGGCAGAGGGAGAAGCCTGATGTGGGACTTGATCCCAGGACTCTGGGATCATGACCTGAGCCAAAGGCAGATAATTAACTGACTGAGCCAAGCAGGCATCCCTGATTGTTGTTGTTGTTGTTTTTTTTTAATAAAAAAAAAAACCTCCGGGAGTATTAATTTCCAGGAACAATTACAATGTGTCTACTCATCAGTTTGGAGAGAATTTTTTTTTTAATATTTTATTTATTTGATAGAGATATCACAAGTAGGCAGAGAGGCAGGCAGAGAGAGAGGGAAGAAGCAGGCTCCCTGCTGAGCAGAGAGCCCAATGCGAGGCTCGATCCTAGGACCCTGGGATAATGACCTGAGCTGAAGGCAGAGGCTTTAACCTACTGAGCCACCCAGGCGCCCTGGAGAGAATTTTAACAGTAAGTCATCCCAATACTATTAAAGCTTCCAGTCCGTGAAAACAGCATAACCCTTGATTTACTTAAGTTTTATTTTTTCTCAGCAGTGCTCTGCAGCTTTCGGGATAGAGGTCTTCACATGGTGTGATTCCTCTTTTGAGGGGAGAAAAGTACAGCTCTGGAATATTAACTGTGGACTGGGGTTCTCTCTGGGTGGAGGGTTAGTGGCTGCTTCATATACGTAATGTGTATATGTGTGTGTGTGTGTGTGTGTGTGTGTGTGTGCATATCTTCTCATTTATATAATTTCCTACAGTGATCACGTATCAATTTTGTGGTAAGAAAACAAATTATAAAAAGCAAACTAGTTTATTGGACCACATATAATGCTACTTTTTGTCATTGATTCATGACAAATGTTGATTTTTGACTAAGCTTCATGCAGCATTCTCTGTATCCAGGATCCTCGTCGTTTTGTGTATAGTGTTTTGTTTAGGTAGGTGTTTAATAGATTCCCTCTGACGGGTGTCATTCAAACATGATGATATTCTGTTTTTATAGGCATTGAAATATATAGGGAACAAAGTAAGGAGGCAAAGGATGTGGGGAGGTGGACCAAAGAAGACGAAGATAGAAGAAGCAAGAGAGCTCCTGGCTTCTACCATCCTGACGCACGTGCCGGTGGGTAGCCCCTGTGCCGCTGAGAACGGGGGGCCCCGCGGGCCCGTCTGCCAGAGAACTTTGGGTGCAGGTTCACGTTATTTAATATCTAGTTCCATAAGAAAAAAGAGAGAGTCTAAAAAGACTAGGCTGCCCCATGGAAATAACTTCCGTTATCAGTAGATTATTTGTACTTGGGGAATGTTAGCCGTGTGCTGTCATTAGCATCGTGTTTCTTCTCTCTGGGTCTTGTTTCAATCTAAAACTGTGGTTTCCTGTGTTCACACATGTACGAGAGCTACCACTCGGTCTCACGGTTTTGGAGGACAGAAGTGGTGTTAGAGGTTTTTAAATGAAACAAACTTGCAGTGCCTTGCTCATATACTTTCTTTTATTATAAAATATGGGACATAAAATTGACCATCTTTAAGTGTATGGTTCTGTGGCCTCACGTACGTTCTTCCTCTTGTGCTACTGCTACCACCATAGACACTTCCTAAAGTGCTGGATGGCTCATCCCTTAGACCTTGGGTTTCAGAGTTCACATTGTCCAGCCTCCTTTACTTCCGGTGAAGGCGCTTGGGTCCAGACGAGCTGGATGGTTTGTCTTGTCCCCCAGCCGGTTACTGGTCAGAGATAGAGCTGGAATCCTTCCTCTGATCCTAGAACCCATGCTTGATACAGGTGACTCTCGAATAACGTGTGTGTTTTAACTACATAGGTCCACTCAGAAATGTGTTGTTTTTCTCTTTCAGCAAGTACAGTACAGTGCTGTAAATGTATTTTCTCTTATGATTTTCTGGATGACATTTTTTTTGTAGCTTACTTTATTATAAGAAAAAAACAGTATATAACAATCAAAATATGTGTTGTTTATGTTATCAGTAAGGTTTCTGGTCAGCAGTAGGCTATTAGTAGTTAAGTTTTGGGGGAGTTAAAAGTTATACACAGATTTTTGAATGTGTGAGGGGCTGGTGCCTCTAACGGTGTTCAAAGGTCAATTGTATTTATTTCTTACTTATTTATCATTAAACAGAGATTGGCCATGTTGGCCTGTGGGGTGTGGGCCAGAGTTATCATTCATCTCTAAGGTAATGTTACTCTAAGTGATAGAATTATTTGTTAGATAGTCTTGCTAACCAAATAGTCTGGTTGTGTAATGAGTTACCACGTGTATTGTTCATGAATGATCTAATTTAGGGGTCACACACTCTAGGAGCTGATCATAAAGGAAAGTCAAGGGCTCTGTGGAAATGGAGAGTAACCCACATGAACACAGGAATTTCTTATTTTAAAATTCCTTGCTGGCTAAAAAAACCATACAGATCTCTGATTCTGCCCTTTGGTTGCCATTTGTATGTCTTTTGAGCTAATTCAAAGAATTAGAAAATTCTTACTATGAAAGCTGGGACTCAACAGAACTTTAAACTCCTCTGGATGACTAGAAAGACCATTTTAAAGTCAAATAGCAACAGTGAGTGTCTCTGGCTCCCCAGTGCTTTTCCAGGCAGGCTTTCTGTCCCCAGCAGTGTCCTGGCCTTCTGCCATGGTGCCTGGGGACCCAGAGAAAGGAAGTGGCAAGTGTGAGTTAAAGACCAGCCCAGGGAGGGTTGGTGGGCGCCACCTCTTTGAAGGAGAGGCATGAAAGGTACAGGGAAGGAAGGGGTTGATAGTGGCTAACATGCATTGTCTCAGAAATTTTCTCTTAACTCCCGAATTACAGGTTAAAGAATTCAATTTCCGAGCGAAGTGTATCTACACTGCCGTGATGGTACGAAGAGTGATTCTGGCCCAGGGAGATAACAAAGTGGACGACCGGGACTATTACGGTAACAAGCGATTGGAGTTGGCAGGACAGGTGATTTACTTGCTTTATGTCAGCAGGCCTGAGCTTCAGGCATGGGGTTCCAGGTTTTTCAGAGCATGAATGCTTCCTCGAACTCCTTGTATTAAAACAGATAAAAGGGGAGCTTCCCAGCGTGACTCGGAACCTAAGGACTTATTTCTCTGCCTGCTTGCCCTTCCCCTGAAGCTCCTCTGTGGAATTCATGAAAGTCTGACGGCTCTGTAGGGCAAAGTGTAGCGTCTTGAGCAGGGCTTCCAGGGTCCCTGGCGAATTCCCGCCAGCGTGCCTTTCCAGCCCTGCCTTCCTCCAGGGCAGGCCACTTCCCCCTTCCCAAGCACACCTGGATGTTCTTTTATCCTCCCTGCCTTTGAGTTATGCCTTCTGCCTCAGTGGCCCCTGCCTCGTCTCCCTCTGTCCTCCCCCCGGTGAGGCGCTCCTGCCCATTCTTCATTCTTTGAGTCCCCCTCTCTGAAACTTCTGACTTCTTGGTTCAGGTCTATATTTACATGCTGAAGTATGCACGATTCTATACCTGCAAGGCTCTTTCCCTGTTAGACAGTAAGCTCATCGAGGACAGGAGTCACTGATACTCGTCTCTCGAAGCCCCAGGTAAAGCTACTGGGCCCCAGAGGACGTGTCGGTGAGTGACATTCTGTGAGGCACCTGCTCTTGAAGTGCATTTTGGTGGAAGAGAGACCGTGAGCACGTGAACAGGAAAGAAATGAGATAGTAGGAAACAATCTTATGTGTTTAAAGAAAACCCCAAACGGGTGATGTTAGAGAGCGGCGGTGTTGGTGGAGGGAAGGGATGTTACTTTTATCAGGATGATCAGGAAAGATTTCTTTGACAAAGTGATGTATTTTAAGCTGAGCCTTCAGACATTCCCCCTGAGACATCGGTGAGGAGAAGCCTGTCTCCTGCAACCTTGGGAACTGCATTCCAATAAGATACCCTTGCGCGTGTGTCCATCCCGCATGGTTCTAGCTTGGGGAGCTGGGAGACGGTCACTGGGCTGGGCAGGAGCTGTGGGTGTGGGGAAGACATTGGAGAACTAGCCTGGGGGCTGTGCAAGGGGGTTTGGATTGAGTTTCCTTGCTGTGGAAAACCACGGAAGAGTTTTAACCACGCAGGTGACACAATCTGATTTTCAGTTTAGAAAGATCAGATTTGGAGACAAACGGGGAAGGAAGCGAGCCAGTTAGGAGGCTGGGGCAATATTCCAGATGACAGATGATGGTGCCTAGGATAACAGGTACTACAACTAAAATTTAAAAACTGGGATTACAAAATGATAGCAGTTTTAGGTTTTGGAAAAGGGTTAGTGTCTGGACTACGGGGGAAGCTCCGTGTGGTTCATGGTTGGTGCTAGCAGGTGGGTTTTCTGCCACCTTCAGATTGACCTCTGTTCAGGGTCTTATGGATGTCCCCATCACCATCAGTCCCAATTTTTAGTTTCTTAATAGGAGGAAAATCATGCTGTTAGATGAGGCCATGAAAAAAAGTGTTGATTGTTTAGAGGAATAAGGAATGGAGTCAGGAGAGGAGAGACTATCCTGTTGCTTAAAAAATTAGAATTAAAAAGAGGTTCCCATGCGCAAGAAAACATTGCTTTATAAACAATGTAAAGACATAAAAGGCATTGTGTTGGCAAAAATGCGGAAAAACAATAGCTGCTAATTTCACAGCCCGTGGGACGAGGGAGTATAATGTGCTTCAGCTTTAGATAACAGAGCTGCCTTCCACTGGCCAAGTGGGTTCACAGAGCTTTCCCGCAGTCTCTCTGCCACCGGAGGGCTGGCAGGCCAGCCGCCAGTAGAGGTGTTAGCAAAACCTACCGATTTCAGGCTTAATCTTTTCACCTACCTTTTCTTTTTCGGTAATGTGTTCATTATTTGCTGAGCATTACTCTATTCTTTGTCTGCAAATTTTTTGTTTCTAATGCAGCTTGCTTTGTATGGATGAGATATGGAACGGCACCAAAAATCCGGCACCCTGGAAAGCCAGGGATTTCCACCCTGTGACAAAAGAATGCCGTCTTGACTTCAGAGATTGCCTAATCCCAGCTGTTCTGATAATGTAATTAAGGCTGCCTAATGTCTTTAATTTTGCAACCAGTTTGTGTGAAAAGGAGAATTTGGCACTCTGAAGGCTTAACACTAAATAGCAATCTCAAGACGCCTAATTAGAATTCTCTGACATTAAGCTAATTGGTGAAACTGTATTTCAGCAGCTTAACTTCTTTATTAATTTTTTTTTAGCATTTTCATTGCAAATCAATTGATGAGCTGTCAGCGTTTTTTCCCTTAAATATAATTTGCTCTTAGTGTTCCTGTCCTCGACAGGCTGGCAGGCCTCGTACGAATATTATCACCAGTGCTTCATCTCTTCTCATCCTTTTACTCTTGACCTAAATAATGTGGCTTATTGTGCGATGTGGCCCTGTAGTTTCTCACTGCCCCGTGAACTGGGGAACGTAACTTCTCTTAAACTGAAAATTTAGAGGTGGAGAAATTTATTGAGGCAGTAATTCTGTTGAGCGTGCCCTCAGGTTTTACTTGTTCAGAACGAGAGGTGTTTCCTTGTGTTTGAATCGGGGCCACAACCAATTCAGCTGGAACCCAAAAATCTTTGTCGTAATTTGAGACACGAAAGTCTCAGCGTGAGGGACTCGTAAAAATAGAGCTGACCTTTTGTGGTTTAGGTGAAGGGCATTTGCTTCTGTTCAGGATGCTTATTCAGGTCCCTTTTGCCAGTGTGCCCAGGGAGCTGCTGCAGTGGGCCTCTCCATCCTGCTCCCCCCTCTGCACCTGCTCCCCTTCCCGTATCCTTTCCTCTCAGGAGTGAGGCTGCTGGGTCTGAGTAGGAGAAAGGTTTCACAAGCTCTCAGAGGAGGAAGTTTTCTTTGTAGAACGCTTCTGACGTCGTACATTCAAGTCTA
This sequence comes from Meles meles, assembly GCF_922984935.1. Lineage (NCBI taxonomy): Eukaryota > Metazoa > Chordata > Mammalia > Carnivora > Mustelidae > Meles > Meles meles. The sequence continues at coordinate 15,759,832 of NC_060072.1, read as the reverse complement.
AAATTCTGCCTTTCCTATTTTGCAAAGTTGATTTTAGTAGGAAAGAGGAAGGACATGTCTAACTTAAAATCACATTCCACTTTGGAAATTCTTCAGTAGTGGGTAGCTCGAGGAGAAGACTCATTTGCTTTCAATATTTTCTTCCTTCTGAGTCCAAAATCTACCTATGGGTTATAGATATTCAGGACTATAGTCCGTATGGAACTTGGGAAATCTTTAGCTTACATGGTTTCCCTGAGTTTCAGAATTCCCTTGTAAGTAAATAGGGTATGTCACCCCCTCCCGTGATATTACTTTAATGTTTTGTTAGTAACTTACATTATAAATAGGTCAAACTTTTTCTTCCTCTTTTAAAGGAAGGGAAAAATGCCACAAAGGAAAAAAAAAAGCAATTAATTTGACAGAGGAACTCAGGTACTTGTACTATGTATTATATTTGATTATTGAAGAAGCGCACCTACTGTTTATTTGTAGTGAGCCACCGCTCTAGTTTCAGGAACTTTTTGTAAATGGTGTTCTGGTTATCTGTTGGTACGTGACATGCTATCCCAAAACAACCACCATTTCATTTCAACTCACAGTTGTGGGTCAGGAATTCAGGCAGGATTTGGCTGTTCAATTCTTGTTTCACATGGTGTAGATGGAGGTCACTTGGCAGTGTTCCGCTAATGGTTGTGGGGAAGGCTGGAAGGTTCTTGCCTAGGACCTGACCTGTCCAGTGAGGTGCCGTCAGTGGCTCTGGGCTGTGAATGAATGTTTCCCATGAACGAGACAGAGCCCAAGGGGCCTCCATGACCTGGTCTTCAGCTTTTTTAATTTCTACTGTATTGGAAGAAGCAGTTACAACCTCCACCCAGATTTGGGGCACTGGAAAGACTTGGGCCACACCTCAGGGGTCAGCCAGAGATTTGGGCTAAGTTTACACACATAATTTGGGGGTTTTCTCCCATAGCTCAGATCTTTTTCATCTGGGTCTTCAATCCAGTAAGACCGCGGGTCTGTCTCTGAATTTTAGCTTCTCAGCGTAGCTTGGACCCTTCTTACCAATGTGGCCTCCCCATAATTCAGGTAGTTTTAATATTTTGTCCAGACTTTATAACTATTATCAGCAGGTGAGTCCATCTAGTAGGAGCTCTCTTACCAGTTCTGGGAACAGAACCATCACCATCCTTGTCTGTTTTTAGGACTTTCTGTTCCATCCCATTGATTTGGCTTCTGTCGTTAGACTGTTTCAGATAGTCCTCATGGTTTAATATCATTTAATTTTTATTATGTAATTTTTAACATGAAAATAAAAATTAAAATGTTACATATATGTCACTTATGAAGGGAAGGGTACAAATAAAATCAGTACCCCCAGAGCCACTCTTGAGAAATTCTTAATAATCAACCGTTATTCATACCATTCCATTTACCTGTGTATTTCTTACTCTGTTCCTCTTTTTTCTCCCATCCTGAATTTTTGCACTTTTTAAAATTACATCTTTAAAAATTTTAAATGTTTTATTGCAATAAGTTTTGCTTATTTTTTGAGTTTTATAAAAATAGATTCATACCATATACATTTTTCAGCAACATTTTTCTTCACTCAGCATTGTTTTTAACATTTGTCTATATTGTTGCATGTCACTGTACTTCCAGTTTGGTATTATATTCCATTGTATATATGGAATATGATATGGTATATAAGGTATGTATATATTTATGATAAATAACACTTTATTCTGCCAGTCATTCCTTTCTATGATTTTCCCTTTTTAAAAAAAATATTGACATTCTTATTTGTATTTTCTGGTGCCATTATGCAAGAATCTCACAAATAGGAATGCTTAGTCGTAGAGTCAAGTTAAATCTTCAGTTTAACTGGAGAATGTCAAACTAGTTTCCCAAGTATTTGTCTGTTGTACGGTGTAGGAGTTCCTCATGATCTCTGTCCTGTGCCTTAGTATCAGACTTTGAACACTTTTGCCTAGTGGGTGTAAAGTGGCATATCCTTGTGGTATTGATTTGAATTCTCCTTATTTATTTATTTATTTATTTCGTAATTCTGGGTTTTGCTGATAGTATCCTCATGGCATCTTTATATTATATATTTCTCTGTCCTCTAAATTTTTTGTAAACCAGGAATCAAATTCAGAGGCTGGGTTATAGTCAAGATCTCTCTCTCTCTCTTTTTTTTTTTCTCCCCCATTTTATTTATTTTTTTCAGCATAACAGTATTCATTGTTTTTCTCTCTTTTTTTTTTTTTTTTAAATTTTTTTTGGCTAGAATGCTTCCTGGGTTGCATTGTGCAGTTGGCTATTGTAGCCTCTCAGGGAGAGCATGACTGGTTGTTTCTATACTTTGTGTCATTGAAATTGGAGATCACTGGGTTTAGGAGTGTGGGTCCCTGATTCATCTACTGTAAAGTTCCCCATCATCTTTTATCCTGATTTTTTTTTTTAATGTTTGGTGCTCAGTATTTCTTAGGATTTCTTTCTTTCTTTTTTTTTTTTTTTAAGAGTTTATTTATTTATTTGACAGACAAAGATCACAAGTAGGCAGAGAGGCAAGCAGAGGTGGTGGGGTGGGGGGGTGGGAAGCAGGCTCCCTGCTGAGCAGAGAGCCTGATGCAGGGGTTCGATCCCAGGACCTGAGATCATGACCTGGGATCATGACCTGAGGCAAGGGCAGAGGCTTTAACCCACTGAGCCACCCAGGTGCCCAAATCCTGATGGTTTTATTTAACAGCTGATGATGATCGTTCTATTACCCATTGTTTGACTAGGGCATGCAAAGTAGTGATACTCTAATTTATTCTTTCTTGTTTTTTTAGCTACAATTTTCAATAAAGAATACTTTCCTTTATCATCTCTTTGGTTACTCTGAGATGTAATTTATGTAGGAAAGGGCAGGGTAAATGCTTGCTAGATTTTTTTTTTTTTTACCCAGTTTATGGAATATGTTTTAGCTCTCTTGTTTCTTCCACAGATGAAGGTTTTTTTTTCTTTCTATCATCATAAACTTGGGAATTTTAACATTTTTACTTAAATGTTAGAATTAGCATTTCCATTTTTGAAAAAAAAAAAAAGCCTGCTAGTTTTTGATTGGTATTTTGAACTTATAGAATAAGTTGGGGAGAACTGATGTCTAAATAATACTGAGTCTTCTAATCTGTGAACATAGTGTATCTCAGATTCTTTTTAATGTCTCTCAGTAATGTTTTAAATGCAGTTTTTGGGGGGGGGGCAGTGCCCAGTGCTCAGTCAGTTAAGTGCCTAACTCTTTGTTTCGGCCCAAGTCATGATCTCAGGGTCATGAGGTCGAGCCCTGCAGTGGGCTCCTTGGTCTGCATGGAGTCTGCTTGAGATTCTCTTTCTCCCTCTCCCTCAGTCTCACCCCCTGCTAATGCCCTCCCTCCCTCCCTCTCTCAAATAAATCTTTTTTAAAAATTTAAACACAATTTCTTTTTGTATGCTAACCTTGTATCTTGCAGACTTGCTAAACTCACTTATTGGGTCTACTAGTTTTTGTTTTGTTTGTTTTTTAAGACTCTGGGATTTCTTATGTGGACATTCAACTTATCGGCAAGTAATGACAGTTTTACTTCTTCCTTTCTGACTTTTATATATTTTCTTTTTCTTGCCCTAGTGCACTGAACGCTACCCCAAATACCGCATTGAGTAGAAGTGGTAAGAACGGACATTCTGTCCTGTTCCTCAATTTTATAAAGCAAAGCTTTCCGTTACCTGCCCTTGCCTGTGGTATCCGGCCCTTGCTATGTACCAATGCAGGATTCTTGACCCAGGCAAGCAGTTTGGCTTCTCTCGCCTCTTCCATCTGGGCCTTGTCCTTTTCCCTGCAATTGGTGACCAGAGGGTTCGCTGGGCTTCTTGAAGCGGTAGGCTTGCTATTGCTTATTACTAGATACAAGGCTTATGGTGGGAGCAGGGGGCTGTCCTCTTCAGCCTCAGGGACAGAGGCTTCTATCCCTCTCTCAGTGCGGGTCGCCTTTCCCCCGAACTGTATTGGCAGGAGGGTTTTCTGATGCTTCTCTGGCAACTTGAAGCGTTTGCTTCATCTATGCAAAAGTCAGGGGAGACAGGGTTTTGTTGCTTGTTCCAATGAAGGAATCATCTCATCTTTTCAGGTCTTTTGTTTGACACCAGTCTTTTGGGAGCACGCCACGGAAAAGAACTTGTAGGTTTAGAACCTCTTATGTCAGAGGTTCTGAAGGATTCTAAGCTTCCACGAGAGTTCACATTTGGCATTTAGAAAGTACTTAAAATTTTGTCACATTTCTTCTTCTGTGGCAGATGTCCTCTCTGTCATGTGTCCTATCTCTCCCTGGACATCCAGCCCATAACCCTTGTATTCAGTTCCCTTGGGTGCCTTGCAACCTTAGCTCTCAGCTGAACTCCAAAAATGTATGATTTCATAGTTGATTTATCTTTTTTTATTATTAGAGTGGAGGGGGTATTGTCTTCTAGCTTTCTGCTTCTCTTGGATAGGGAATTTGCAAATCTTTCTTAAGCTCTCCACTCCCTCCAGAGTCTAGCATTCCTTCCACCTCTATTGTTCATCTGTTTCATGAAATCATTCATTAATACTCTTTTCCAATAATCTTAGGGTGACGGCTTAAACACTTTAATTTTTTTTTTTTTTTAAGATTATATTTATTTATTTGACAGAGGGAAATCACAAGAGAGGCAGGCAGAGAGAGAGGAAGGGAAGCAGGCTCTCCGCTGAGCATAGAGCCGGATGTGGGACTCGATCCCGGGACCCTGAGATCATGACCTGAGCTGAAGGCAGCGGCTTAACCCACTGAGCCACCCAGGCGCCCAACACTTTAATTTTTTTTTTCTAGCATAGGCTGAACTGTCTTGTTTCAGACTTGACTTTGGTCTCTGTTACCTTTACATCATTCTCTGCTTATATAGACTGTGCCCAGACCACTGGTCTGAGGATTGTTGAGTCCGTGGTTCAGTTTTCACTGGTCTGAAGAAGAATGAGCACGGATGGATGATTTGAGTTTTATTTGAGAGAGACAGAGAGTAGAGGTAGTGGCAGGTGCAGAGAGCAGAGGGAGAGGGAAAGGCAGGCTCCCCACTGAGCAGAGAGCCTGACTCAGGGTTCTATCCTCAGACCCTGGGACCATGACCTGAGATGAAGGCAGACGCTTAACTGACAGCCACCCACGCGCCCCCAGATGGTTTGAGTTTTTTCAAGCAAATTGTATTTACTTTTTGGGTTTTTCTTCTGAGATTATTCGCTCTGCCGTTTTTTGATGTTAAAATGTCCTTTCGAAGATGAGATGATGTCAGAGTAATTGGTGGGTATTGTATTAGAAGTTTTTTATTAAGGAAATATTACGTAAAGACAGAAAAGTGGATGAAACATGAATTTCAGCTCACCAAGTTGTTATAAAACGAATACCTTTGTAAATAGCACTCAGATCGAGAAATAATACCATTTGAACACTTCAGTAGACGTTCCCCCTACAGCATGTCCCTGCCTGATCAAAATCCTCCCCCCACCAGATTTTTATGGTATTCATGTCCTTGCTTTTCTGTAGAGTTTTGCCATTAAATTAGAGTTCAGTTTTGGTGGTTTTGAACCTTATGTAAATGGAATCATACCACACATATTCTGTGTGTGGTTTCTGTCACTCAACATTATGCTTTTAAGGTCCAGCCATGATCTTACTCATTTCGTTTCAATTTTGTTCATTTTCATTGCTTTATAGTGTTCCATTATTTCGAGTTTGCCACAGTTTATCTAACCAAATCTTATTTGTATGGCTTTCAGTTTTTAGCTTATGCAGATAATGCTGCCGTGAACATCTTGTATCTGTAGGGACGCACATTTGTGAAGGGCATTGATGCTCAAGGTGCCCTTCCCCCACCAGCAGCTCCTGCATCTCCTGGGAACTTGTTAGAAATGCAAATTCTTGGACCTATTGAATTAGAAACTGTAGGGGTGGGGCCAGCAGTTTGCGTTTTAACAATGCTGGAGCACGATTACCAGGCTTGCTGAAGTTTGAGCAGCTCTGCCTTGGGGATGTACCAAGGGGAGGAACTGAGGGGGTTTAGGGAAGACTAGATTAATGGCAACTGTCCTCCAGGTAGTTGTTCTGATTTACGTTTTTACCAGGGACAGAGGAGAGGTCCAAATGGCGCCACATCTTTGGGGTTGTCAGACTTTTTTTTAACAGTAATTCTCCTCCTGCACCCCTTTTTGGGGTTTTAATGATCTTTATCTGTAAGATTAAAACTTAGGTCATTGATCAGCGAAATCGAAATGTCTGGAAGTGACTGGTCTAAATTAAATGTCCTTCAGTGCAGAAGTTGTGTCAGTGTTTTTTTGGTCTCATTCCCAGTGCCTCATAGAGTGATAAGCCCATAGAGAAGTACATGTTTATCGAACTGAATTTTAAAATATTTTTTTATGGATAAGCAGTTTCCCCATCTTTTTAAAAAAACAGTTAAACACCTAACATTTATTAAATAGACTAGTAATGCATTTTGAAATTTCATCATATGCTTTTTTTTTTCTTTTAGCTTTTGTCACTTCTTTTTGAAGATTTATTCAAAAAATTTAATTCTGAAATGAAGAAGATTGCAGACCAGGTGATTCCTAAGCAAAGAGCAGCTCAGTTTGATGTGGTGAAGCACATGCGTCAGGACCAGATCACCAACGGCATGGTGAACGCCATTTCTACAGTAAGAATTCAGTCATTTGGCTAGGGTCTTGGGACTTAGTTACACATCGATTCCGTGGAATGGAAGGACTTTGGGGTCTCGGTGAAAAAATATATTTAAAAGGTGTTTTTACAAATCATAAATTTTCTATTTTGAAAGAGTCTGCAGTTTAAATATCAATCACTAGGAATTTTGTTACTATATAGCTTCTTTGCCAAATTGTCATCCCTGTTGTATAAAGCAATAAGAAAACAGATCCTCTTTCATGGAGGAAAAATCTTTTAGTTGAACTGGAAATAGCCATTCTTTTCATGGACGCTTTTTCCCATTGTTTTCTGTGTTAAAACTGACATAGTGCAAGTAGGTTTATTAATGATAACTTTGGTCCAAAACGATACAGAGTGTTTCATTTCATTGTAGGTTTGTATTCCTCAGAGGGCTATCAGCTGTTCCTGATGTGAGTGACGGATTCAGGCCTCGGCAGCTGCCATGTGTGCAGGGCCCCTGGCTTTCATAGAAGGTTATCAGATGGGTTTGGGTTCCCTTTCTTTTTTTTTTTTTTTTTTTGGGTTCCCTTTCTTAAAGCATCACGCCTCTGCGTCTATCTGATGAAGTCTCGTCGTGTTTTGCATGGCAGACATAAGATTGGCTTTATAGATGGGGTTTCACCCCAGCAGAGTAGTGTGGAATAACAACACGTGGATAAAGAATTTGTGGCAGACTTGCCGCCACGTGTGTCTTTAGAAACCAGCCAGTGGATCTGTGCGAACAGCCCCTGCGGTGACAGCCACCTCTAACCCGGGGCAACCCGGGCCCTTTGTGCCCATCTAGGCACGTTCAGGTCTTGTGGTCCGCGCCTCTGTGAAAGCAGATCCCCGGGTATTAGAAGAAACTCTTCCAAAGAGCACTCAAGCACACGTCTGGTAGAGTGACTTTTCCTTGCGTCCTGACCCATGATTTTCAGGTCACAATAGCTTTTTAGAGTAGTTCTTTTGCCCCCTAGTGACACCACTTTACCTCCTGGAGAAAACTGCTTACTCAAAAAGTCTGCAGGACACCTTGTTGCAGGTGGACCCCAGCGCATCTGCGTCCAGGAGAGGATCAGCTCTAAAATTCTCTGTATTTAGTAGCAAATTTTCAACAAACACGTTTTCTCCAAAGGCAGTTCTAGACTCCTTGTCTGCTCCTCTTCTCCCTTTTGTAAGACTCGTGCAGAATACTAGAACAAACCCTCCCGTTGGACATCTCGGCTTCACTCCCCACCTACTTCCTGTTTGCCAACAGCTGCGGCCTTATTTTAGCTCTGTGCAGAATATTTATTTACCTTCCTCACGCCTACTCTCGGGGCGCCAGTTGGTTTACGAGGCCTCCCCCGTTCAGAGCAGGAAAGGAGTTAACTGAAAAAGCAACAGAAGAAGTTAACTCGTGGAGTAATGTGTTTGCTCTGTTCCTTTGCTGTGTAATGGACAGTTTATTCCTATAATTTAACTCTCCCAGGTTTTCGGAAACCTCAAACTTCTACAGTGATAGATCTTAAATAATAATGATTACGCTTTAGTTTGTGAGAGAACTCCCCCAGAGTCCCATATTTTAATTCAAGCGGATCACCTTATCTCCTTCTGAAACTCTGACAATTTTTCTCCTGTTAGTATTTTTAGCCTGGGATCCCTGAGTCCTTCCCTGGAAGTGGGATGTAAAATTTTGTGTTTGTGGGACTAGGTACATTTTTCCCAAGAGAACACACATAGCTTTCATTAGAATCTCAAAAGAAAAATGAAGACCTCCCATTTAGCAGATGTAATTTTTTCTTTTGAATCAGAAAGATTATTGAATCAGTAATTTTTTGGGACATTTTCTACTTCACTTTTCTATGCGTACTGTTTTCTACTATTTATGTTGCCATGAACTGAAAATTTAACCATTCCTAACCTTCATCTTTAAATTATCTTTCAGAGTATTCAGTGTGTGTATTTAATACAGTATATTCAGTGTATAGGAGATAAACTAAATGTTCAAGATTTATTTCCTATACACCTATTTTAAGATTGACATGATAGCCACAGAACATATATACTATCTCTTCATATAAATATATATGCAATTTTTAACCTTGATTAAGAAGCCTACAATTTATTCATTATCCCTGCTAACCTGCCATTGGAGTCATTTTTTTGGTCATTTTCTATTATATTTTCCTCTAATTCAAACAGATTTTGGAAGACATCCAAATAATGGCATATTCCCACATGAAATTATCTCTTTGAGCTTTGAGCTACTTTTACCTTAAAAAATGTGTGTAGAAACGGTTAGTGTTCTGTTAATTAGCCTACTGCTTCCAGAGGAAATCTCTGGTTGAACTGGCTTATTCAGGATATAATTAGTTCTTCAGAAAGTAAACACCGGGACGAGATAGTGTTGATACATCAGAATGTTCTGACCTGGTTGCTAGACGCAGGTGATATTCACGAAAGCCTTAGAAAGCCCCAGTGAGTGACCTGGCTCAATTTTCATTTTAACTGTGATATTTTGATTTTTGAATGTACGTCATGGCTCTAATTTCACAAAGAAATCGTTTCTGTGATGAACTTCTCAAAGTGACTGCAACATATCAGGCAACATATGAGCACGTCAGAGGTGGTCTTATGTCTTTTTTTTCCCCCCCCTTCACAGGGAAATTGGTCTCTAAAGAGATTTAAAATGGACCGCCAGGGTGTGACTCAAGTGCTGTCCCGCTTGTCGTATATATCCGCACTGGGCATGATGACAAGAATCTCCTCTCAGTTTGAAAAAACAAGAAAAGTGAGCGGTCCTCGTTCCCTCCAGCCATCTCAGTGGGGAATGCTCTGCCCTTCGGACACTCCTGAGGGAGAGGTGAGGTCCCCGCGGCGTCTCTGTTATGTCGGAGCGAATTCCTGTTGCCGGTGTTCTGCTTCTGCCCCCATTCCTGCGGGCCACATCCTTTCTTGGGTCAGCCACTTAGGTGGCAGAGAAATAACTGACGCAGCCTGTCAGGACATCATCAGTGTTATCCGAAAGCCAGTGCCAACAGAGGCAGTCGATTTAGTCTCTCACCTCAATAGAAATATGGTCCCCGTGTTCTTGCTTGTTTTAGCCTGTCCCCGAGAATCAAGCCATGCAATGACGAGGGGATGAGAATGTGAGAGAAAATTGAGAGACTCCTCACCTTTGGTCACGGGCATCTCTTTTTAAGCAACTCCTTATTTTCCTTGGGTGTACCGAGAGGGCATCAGACTTGGCAGTGACAACCAGCAGGGGTACAGACCCGGGCAGCTGACAGAGGTTCTGCACCATGGCCCTTTCTCCTTCATGCTGACCGTTGTTGGTGTCGCCTGATTCTGTTCCTTGTAAACTGCAAACTTCCGGAGGAAGGAACCTTGTTAGGTTCCCACTGCGTCACAAGCTTCTAGCTCAGAGCCTTGTTTTCGGGTATCTGCTGAATGAATCAATATGTTTGTTATGACATGTGAAAGATGTAAGTTCCAGAATGTGGGAATTTGTTTGACTCGGGGGAAGTGAAAATAGAAGTCCATACAGAGTTAAGATTTTTAGAAAATTACCATTCCGTTCCTAATTTATCTTAAACCATATGGAAATTCACACTAGAATTATGCAGCTTGTCAAATTTGCATAACTTATACCCATTGGGCTTTGGAACACTGAATTTCCCAGAGTTTGTTTCAGCTAACCTCCTTGAAGTACCTATCTTGTGCATCACCACAGCAGATGGTTTGAAAGAAGCAGAGATACACTCTACACGTTACGCGTCTCAAGTGTTTTGTTTTCTACTTGCTGTGTTATGTCCTTGTTCATATTTTGTCTTAGACTGTGTTTTGGTTGTATAAAAGTTTAAAAATATTATATTCCTTTTTCATTTTAAAGTTATTCTAAATGTACACCAAAGTTGCAAAGATAGTAAAAAGAATTTCCTTAGTCCTTCACTTAGATTCCCCAAATATGAACATCTTACAGGACCATCGCTCAGTTATCAACCTGAAATTCACATTGGTAACAAGATTATAATCCATAGATTATAGAATCTAGACCTTACTCAGTTCTTGCCAGTTATCACACCAGTGTCTCTTTTCTGACCCATAATTACACTTGCTTCTTGCCATGTTTTCTTAGTCTCTTAATCGGAGCGGTTCTTTGGTCTTTTCTTTGCCTTTTCTACCAGGAAGCTTTATAGGATACTAGGCATTAAATTTGTTGACTTGACTCATTTCTGGCCACTTGTATATTGTCAGGTACCCGTACCCATCGTGTTTTCCTTTACTGTTTCTGTGCAATGTCATCTTCATGGCCGTGGCGTTCCGTCATCAGGGAGTAACAGCTTATGTAATCAGTTTCTTTTTCAAAGGAGCATTCATGAGGCCATCCATATTTGCTGTTTCAAATAGTACTTTGCTGAGCATTTCCGAGGCTAAACCTATGTTTATATCCTTGTTTACTACCTTAGGATAAATTCCTCCGTGTATACATTTTTAAGCCTTTTGTCTGAATCTCCCAAGTGTCCGCTACGAGGCTGTGCTGCTTTATGTTGCTGCCAGCAAAGCGGTGAGCTTTTTTCAGACACAAACCATACCTGGTATTACTAACGGTCAGTCTTAGAAATGACTGTCTTCTGTTTTTTAGGCATGTGGTCTGGTGAAGAACTTGGCCCTCATGACACACATCACCACGGACATGGAAGACGGGCCCATTGTTAAGCTGGCCGGTAACCTGGGCGTCGAAGATGTGAATCTGTTATGTGGGGAAGAGCTCTCTTACCCAAACGTGTTTCTCGTCTTCCTCAATGGTGAGTGTGTTACGGAGACCTGTGGCGCCTGATGGGTCTTTGGGTGGGGAGATGGAGGGAAGCTCTTGTCATCCAGGTGTTTAAGGACAAATAAACTTCAATTCTGGGCCCAAGGGGCCTTAAGTTAGAGGTAGAAACATGGTGACAGAAACCGTTACCCACCGGCTTGTCCTCAGGGTCTGAGAGGGTCCCGCTGTCCGAGTCCAAGGTTACTTTGCAGACACTGGCTGCCTTCTGCCCTTTCACAGCTGCCTGCTGGTCCACTGTGGGAAAGGCTCAGCACGGTATGGTTAAGTTCAAGCTTAACATGTGAGACATTCTGCAGAAACAGATCAGCCCTGACAGCGAGTTGACTCACATTCCGCCGCTCGATGACAGATTGTCGGCAGCCTGTGGCCAGAGGCCCTCTCCTTCGGCTCATGCTTCAGTTGCTGCTGTTACCCACTGCAGAGTATGCCAGAGCCTCGGCAGTGAGGGTGCCTCGTCCTTCCTACTTGGGATTTGGTGGTCTGGGTGCCTGTCCCCTCTCCTGTCCCCCAGGTGCTTGTCCTGACCTGCTATCTTCCATGCTCTTCTCCCCCTTCCTCCCGCTCTCTGCACAGGCCGCTGAGCAGCAAAACAGGGCTGGCCCCTGGCCACTTGCTTCAGTCTATCCCTGTGGCTAGCACAGACTGAGCTCTTACTTGCACTGTCAGGCAGGACCCTCTGAGTCCTCACGCTGGCCTGGGGCCCAGGGTCCACCTTCCCCATTTCTCAGATGCCGATGACAGGAAGATCAGTCAGAGAACAGCAGTGATTTGGCGCTCAGCAGGGCTCGAAGCATTTCTTGGAGGAGCGACTCCTCTCACCTCACAGCAGCCCTTCGGAAGTGATGGAGCCAGTGTTCCAACCCGGGGTTCTGGACCCCGAGGTCCTGCACCCAGCATGTGGACTCGGGTGGTCGGGCGCCGCCAGCCGCTCCGCTCCATGGCTGGCCTGCGGCCTGTGGGTTGGCCGCCTGGCGGAGTGACAGAGTCTGCCGGGCGCGACTCCGTGGGGGGCGGCTCTTCGTCGGGTGGAAGAGTTCTGTCGTTGTCGCTCTGAGAAACATGCTTCTCTCTGCTCAGGTAACATCCTGGGCGTCATTCGAGACCACAAGAAGCTGGTGAACACGTTCCGCCTGATGAGAAGAGCGGGCTACATCAACGAGTTCGTGTCCATCTCCACAAACCTCACGGACCGGTGCGTCTACATCTCCTCTGACGGAGGAAGGCTGTGCAGGTATGAGTGGCTGAGAAGAGCCATGTTTGCTTCTGGCAGAAAGTGCTCGTTTCTGTCTTTGAATCCACTGTCACCTCTTTCCCTGTTGAGCTGAATTCAGTTCGGGGACACCTCGTGCGTGTGCATCTGGGAGCTGAGGATTGGAAGACTAACAGAGTCGGTCTCTGCCCTCAGACAGCTCAGTCCATGGGCAGAGGCAGAATGATGACTAGTAACAGCCCGCCGTGCTAGCGATGGTGCTCGCTGCCGTTATTTCTGATGTCAGTAGGTACACCGTGTGTGACGCTTTAACTCCACTCGGCCGGGTAAGGGTGGGTTCCCTTTCTCATTTAACAAATGTGGAACGAGACGTGAGCAGCTTACCCAAAGCTAGATGGTGGCGGGGTCTGTTCTTGTCCATCTGGCTCCAGCAATCATGATTTTACCCACTGTATTCTACTGCTGTGAGCTGAGCCTTCAAGGATGAGTGGGATCGTGTTTCCTGGACGAGGGAGAAGAGAGAGGCTGGGGAATGGCAAGGATAAAAACATGGAGGCACGAGCGAGTTGCATTAGACCCAGTGGATAGGTGCCTTCTTGTCATTCAGCACATGGTAAGTGCTTACTATGCGCAGGTACTGGCCAAGAGGTGGGGCATAGCATTGAGTGTGACAGGGTATCTGGTCTTGGGGGACATCCAGGGACATCAGCTGAGGATGGTACCTTGTTTCATAAGCCTCTGTGGGTTTTTCTGTGGTGGTTTTTTGTGGACCTCAGGTAGGGCGAGGGCCCAGGTAAGTGAGCTAGCAATGGTGGGAGTGGTGGGAAGGCTGGGGCGTGGAGATCTGTGAGAGCTGAGAGTGGACTGCCCTTGTCTGCCCAGCATCCAGCTTCTCCTTCCAGTGACCCTCCTCACTTTCCTTTGGGGACTGCCCCTCCCCATTGGCAGTCTTCTGAGAGCAGTCCGGTGCCCTCTCCTGCTCAGCCAAAGGTCAGACACATGACCCTAGCTAGGCCAGTCACACTCTCTCCTCAGAGAATTTGAATCCCCAACAGAATAACTCAAGGAAGAAGTGGTTGGAACTGATTCATCCTGACAGCGACACATGCAGGAGACTGCCCGTTACCCCTCCCCTTCTGGATCCTTGGGATCCTTTTCTTTGTGAGGCTGGGCATTTTACCTTTTTTTTTTTTTCCTCCCATTCTTCTCCTTCTAATAAATTCCTACACTTTGAGTAAATTCCTTCAAAATTTTTAAAAAAAATTTTATTAGTAAATTCTGTTTTTGCTTCAATTAGCCAGAATTGGTTTCTGTTCTTTGTAACCAAAGAACCCTAGGTGATGACGTACCTCTGAGTCCTGACTGTCCCTCACTGACTTGTGCGGCTCTGACTTTAGTACTTTCCTCGGCTGGAAGATGTAAACGATCATGATACCTCCCTAGGGTTGTCCTGAGAACTAACTGATAGAAGGTGTGGCGAGTGCCTTGTGGGTTCCGGGCACATGTTAGTTGCTTATGTATAACTGTTAACATAGTCAGTCAGGGTGGGGAAAACAGTAACATTTTCTTAGGTTACTCTTTTTGGGGATTTTTCTCTTTCATTACATTGAGTATATTATGGAATAGTCTGAAAGAAAGGATTTATATTTTAGAAGTCACCTTACAATGGCCTGACAGAGGTCTGGCAGGACGAACAGCTAGTTTATTGAGCAAGTAGCTTGGCAGTGAGGTAGCTGAGTGTGACTGCTCCTGTCTCCTGCGTCTGTCCTTGTCCTCACTTGTGAGTCTCTTGGCCCGAATGCCCTGCGGCCCTTGAATGAGGTAGCAGTGCTCTCTGCCTCCCTCCCCAGAAAAAGCCCGGATTTCGAGGTAATGTTGATTTCCATGAAAAGTTCACTCAGTTCATTTCTCAGCAACTTGTGTTCCCCTTTTGTAATTGTGCAGCTCTTCTTCTTAACTGTTTAAAAGTGCTCATTAGTCCACAAATAGTTATTTGGACTTTAGGGTAGAGCGCACAAGTGTCTGGTGGTTGCTCGCTCCTCTCTCTGAGAGCTGCTTATCCAAATAGCAACAGCCCTTGACGTTTCAGGGCCGCATGCCATCCTTTGTGTCCGTGTTTCCTTGTGGTGGCGAGGCCCTCGGCGGCGGATCACCACTGACAGTTACAGGTTAATCTACCAGAGTGCGGAGACCAAAAGCTCTCTCTACCTCACACCCATTAGCTCGCTCAAAATCACAACGTAAAAAGGCTTTATTCTCTGTAAATGTGTAGCTTTAGGTAACCTGCCAGTGTAGCCTAGTGATGTCTGTCCAAAAAGAAGCCCCTCCGAACAGCGGATGTCCGTCAGACCCTCTCTTCTCAGGGAGACATTGTTCTCCTCAGGGACAGTTCTCTGCCTGCTGGCTTCCTGGGCCGTAGACCACATACTCCTGTGTGGTGTCCTGTGAAATGCCTTTGGTATGATGTGTTTACACCGTCCGTTTGAAAAAATAAGACAGTAAAGATTTTGTTTCTAGATCTTACTGAGGATCATTTTTGTGTGGCCTTTCCATTTAAAACCAGATATTTCCTAAGATACTTGGAGGAAGTAATGTGTGTGCATTTGTGCATGTGTGTACACACATGCGTGCTCTGACATGTGCGCATCTGTGAATGTGTACGTGAGGAAGCGCGGATAGGCCCTTACACGCTCATACGTGCAGAGAACCCCTCAGGTCCAGGAATTGGTTTGATCACGTCCCACCTTCCTTCATTTCACTAGTCAGTGTACTTGCTGACTTAATTCTTCTTCTGAACTGCTGCGAATTTGTTATTTTTTTTTTTTTCATTTCAGACCCTACATAATTGTTAAGAAACAGAAGCCTGCTGTCACGAATAAGCATATGGAAGAGCTGGCTCAGGGGTACAGGTAAATGGCCAAAAGCAAATCCTCTCAGTCTCCTTCATAGTCATATATATATATGATTTAATCAGCAATGGCTTTATTTGATCTGAGCTTTTAAGAAAGTATATTTTCATTTTTAGTCTCTTAATTCCTCCCTACTCAGTGTATCAGCCTATTAAAAAACCTGTTCCTCGCTATGTGAACTTGTCTAGACTTTGTAAAATATTTACCAGTTTGTATCATGAGGATCAGAGTGTTGGTGTAAATTAGCTCACTGTGAAGGAAGAGAGGGATGTGTTAATGTGGATGCTGGGGGTCTCATCACAGGGGCTCTTAAAAGTCATAGAAGATATTTTCAGAAGTGGGGACCAGATTGGGGCGCCTCGCTGGCTCAGTCGGTTAAGCATCCGACTCTTGATTTTAGCTCAGGTCATGATCTCAGGGTCCTGGGATCGAGCCCCACATCGGGCTCTCTGCTCAACGGGGAGCCTGCTTTCCTTCCTCTCTCTCTGCCTGCCTCTCTGCCTACTTGTGATCTTTGTCAAATAAATAAATAACATCTTAAAAAAAAAAAAAAAGATTCTCTCTCCCTCTGCCCCTCCCCACCTCAACCCTGCGGGTGCCCTCGCACTCTAGCTCTCTCTTCAAAGAAAGTGGGGGGTGGGGGCGACCAGATTGACAAGTATCATAGATGTTTTTATTTCAGTGATTTGCGATCACTCTGTGATCCAAAAATAACAGGTTTCAAGCATCCCAATATATTGATACTTTCTGGGAGAGAAAGGTGCTTTGGGTGTACATGAAAGCCAGTAGCCTCCTCCATTACCACACGTAAAACATTGCAGTGAAATGCTTATTAGTAATGTACATTTCACCAATATTTTCCTAGGAATTTTGAAGATTTCTTGCATGAGAGTCTAGTCGAGTATTTAGATGTCAATGAAGAAAATGACTGTAACATCGCACTCTATGAACATACAATTAATAAGTAAGTAGGATCCATAATAACCATAATTAAAACCTGTTCTGATTATAGAAATTGCCTTTTCGTTTCATCTCTTCTGTTGTGTTGCCTCTTAGTAGGAATTGTTAGAAGTATACTGTCCTGTAATAAAGCATAACCCATCATTTATCCCAATGTAGGTTTATCACAAAGTTGCTAAGTCTTTAGACTTAATCTTTTCTATTCATGTTACACTTAGTGTGTATTTATTAAAAGGAATTGAATTGCTTCTCTGATTCTGATATTTGATCATTGTCAAAACTGAAGTAATAGATCAGACTACGTAAAGCTGTATTTCTGTCTTCTGGAGAGGACCTCTATTTCTTGTTGATACAGGGATTTCATATATTCTATGTTATAAGGATGTCTCTGAATTTACATGCAATATAAAAAATGGTAATATGCTCACAGTGTTTCAAGAAGAGTAGTAGTATTTTTAGAAGCATCTGTTCTATTTGGAATACATTAGAGGATGTTTCTGTATTTTTCTGTTTGATGCATGTAACTGGTGGTACTGGTTACCTGAAACTAGAATTTTTGCACTTTTGTTGTGAAATAATTAGGGAGCTTAATACTACCATCTGATAACTATTTAGGTCTTCAGTCGAGAAAGTACTTTTCTGTTTCCTACTACCAGATGAAATGTACTGCTTCATTGTTGTCTTATTAAAATTTAGTAAACAATGCTTTTCAGTCATAATCTTTATTCCTTAAAGGTAGGGCTATCTCATTGGAAAAAAAAAAAAAAAGGTAGGACTTTTTCAAAGTGCTATTTTTATACTCCCATTTGAAGATTGAGTGACTACAAAGGATACCTCTTAGGCAGTAACCCTCCAAGCAGTAATCCGTCCTTCCTGATTCTCAGACAGAAACCTGTTTCAGCCTTGACGCCTCTCCTCCTCTACACCCACAGCTGGTCCCTTAGCCTGTGGTGTCGACCCTCAGTGTACACCCGGGGTCCGATCTCTTTCCTCCACCTCCACCTCCCACCCTCGTCCAAGCCACTGCCATGGCTTTCCTGGGGACTTGCAAAAGACTCCTGACTCTTTTGCCCTTGTTCCCTTACAGTCTATTCTTTGTAGGTTAAAGTAGTCTTTTCCCTTCTCCTCTCAACCCCCCAGTGGCTTTCCCCCTCCCTTGGAAGTTCTTACAGAGGCTTCAAGGTCCTGCACGATCTACCCACCCATCCTGGGGTCTGCAGCATCTCCGTCCTCGCCTCCCTCACTCTCTATAACCACACTGGCCTCTTCCTCGCACCTCAGGCATGCTTCTACCCCAGCACCTTTGCACTGGCTGTTCCCTCGCCTGGGACACTCACCTCCATCATCACCCACTCCTTCACCTCCTCCAGGTCTTCCTCAGGGGCCGCCTTCTCAGTGTCTTTCCTTGATGACCCCATTTAGAATAGACATCCCTCCTCTGTGCACCCCTTCTCACTGCTTTATTTTTCTAGGGCTTACGATCTTACAATAAAATCAATAAAATGCATATTTATTGATTTATCTGTGTATTATTTCTCTTTCCACTAGAAACTTCACAAAAGCAAGGATTTTTCTCTGTCTTTTTTCACTGTTACACAGGAATGCAGCCGTTAGTAACAGTAGCACCCAATCACCAAGCTGGCCCATGTATCAAACTCATTTTAAAAATGGAAAAAATTTGGTATTCTATAATTCATACTTGTGACTCTTTTTCAATTGTAGACCTGCATGAAGTAAAAAGAATGAATCCCTTTCCTTCCCCATCCCACCAAACTCCAGCCTCCAGACATAATCAGTGCCAGTGGCTTAATATATACTCTTTTAGGTATTTTTCTAAGTAAATACAAATATACATACATGGTCTCAAGGCAACATTTTAATTATCTTCATTTTTAAACTTAGCATCATTATCAACTTTATCATTCTAGATACTTTTCTATATTAGTGTATGCTTGTATGTTTATGTAAATACATTAATTTTTTTATATTACATTGTCTGACTACACATAGTTTATTTAATCTGTTGATGAATATTTTTCTGCTGTTGCAAACAACAGGTTACTGATTCTTAATTTGAGCTAAACTTAAGGCTCTTATACACATTGACTAGCAAGTCTTTTATTTCCTGTTCAGGACAGAAGATTATGGTAGTTATAATTTTGAATAATAGTATCCCTTTTTGTTTCATAAAAACCAAAATCCAGAGCATTTGGACTTTGAAGAATTATTAGATAACGTATGATCTTATATATGTGTTTTTTGGTACAAAAAAAAATAAGAAACTTGGGTCTGTACCTTTCTTCATTTTCAGCTTGTTTCAATCTATACATCTGAAAAAGTAGTTTTTATTTACATGGGTAAATTGGCCCATATTGTGAAATTGGTCAGTATGTAAACAAAACAGTACATTTAAGACTTTGTATTACTCCAGGACATAAAATGTCAATATAAGCTGTTTCTCTTTTTGGAAAAAATAAAAATAAAAAACAACAAGGAAACAAAACCCAAGCCTCTTTCCCTCTCTGCTGACAAAGTCATAATGTGTCTGAGAGAGTTGGGGTTCCACTAGGTCATAAGGTCAAAATCATGTTCTTCAAACCAAGAGCTGCATGGAAAGCATTCTCTGTAACCAGACGAGGGGCATAATTCATACATGTATTAAAAAAAAAAAAACCCAGTGGATAAGTGGGAGATCTTTTGCCATGTGTATTGCAACTAATTTTTCCCAATGAGTTGGGTTATCTTGGAAATCACTTGTCTTCGCTGGTACTGTAAACCTTTGAAGTTACCGAAGTTATGCTTCACAGGTACTTGAGGAAGGAATAGAGAGGGTCACTAGAGTCCACAGACCCTGCGTGTAATGTCTATTACTTCCAACAAGATCAAGAAACAATCTGGCTGCTGCCCTCTTCCTTTAAAATACCTGAGTTGCTGTATCAGCCCGAACGGGGATTTTCACAAAAATACATTATAAAGCAGCCAGATTATGACACCTACTAGATGAAGTCTTACTTTTTATATAGTTCTTACAGCTAAGCTGTTCAAGAAAAATACCATGTAAACCCATATATATTTAAGTTTTCCAGTAGCCACCTGAAAAAAGAAAAAAAGAACCAAGTGAAGTTAACCTCAATAATTTTATTTAACCCACTCTATCTAAAATATTATCATGTTAACATGCAAGTAATATAAAAATATTGAGATTATTTTTTCCTATAAGGCTTGAAAGCACGTTTCAGTTTGAGGGCTAAATGTTCATTGGAAATACCTGATCTGATCATTACATTTACAGTTGAAAAAGTAGATTCACAAGTGAAAGTTGTTACAAACATGAAGGTTTTGAATAACTGAACTGAGTTATTTAAATTTGAGTTTTAAAATGTCAAATAATTAAAATTAAGTCAAATTAAACCTCCTCCAAGTTCCTCAAGCATGCTAATCTAAGTGAAAAGTGCTGAACAGCCACATTTAGCTGGTGGCTATCGTATTGGTCCCCTTAAGTCTAGGGTAACTATTCTTAAATGGGATATATTCTTCTCTAAAATGGTAAAGCACCTTTGTCATTGATACAAGTTGGAAAAGGAGGAAAAAGCAACCCACTTATCCATGTGGATATATTTTCAGTATTGCATTTGGATATTGCCCAGTAATTTCTTTATAAGTATTAGTTATTAGTATGTAATAATGTTTTATTTTTTTTAACCTGGGCATTCTGTACTATCTCTCTTCTCTTGTATTTCTATAAGCAATAAGTTTCTATTACTGAAGAAAATAATTTGTTTTGCTACATTTTACTTAAGTAGGTTTTTTAATCAGTTTTACTGTCATCCAATTTTATTGTTCTTGAGGTTTTATGTAAATTACGTGTAAATTTTTATACATATCTACATAAATTTACGCATTTTATTTAGGTCCTTTGGGGACCTTGGTGGCAATATTTTTTTATGACCTTTAAGAGATTTATTCTAGTCCCTGGTGTCTGAGATGTCTGATCCTTAATTAACTTGACAGAGATACCACCCACTTGGAGATTGAGCCCTTCACTCTGCTTGGTGTCTGTGCTGGCCTCATCCCATACCCTCATCATAACCAGTCCCCAAGAAACACGTATCAGTGCGCCATGGGGAAACAAGCCATGGGTAAGATTTCCTTCTTGAACGTGGTTGTAAATAATTGGATAAAAGACTTGAGTCTTATTCTTCCTTCACTAGTACTAAATGTCTGGCTAAGTCGGGCGGTGCTGGTTCCTGAGTGTTTCTAACCTCAGGGCTTGCGGGTGCCCTGGGTCTACAGCCTCTGCAAGAATAGAGAAGACCTCTCTGTCCTTATTTCTTTGGCCACACAAGGGGATATGTAATAAATGTCACAGAATGAGGAGCGGGTAAATAGAGAAAAGCTCTGTCAAGTGTAAGACGTGAACCAAGAGAAACGGGAGAGAGAGCAGAAGAATACAAGTTCGAGGGAAGAGCGGGAAAGGGAATCGAGCCGCCGGTGCACAGTGTGTATTAGAAGGTGTTCGGGATGGTCGGGTGACAGTCGTTGAACATGTTACATCCTTGCGGTTGCTCCTGTCTGAAACATGACACCGGTTTCCGAATTCCTTTTCCTTTCTTCCTTCTCTTTTCTCTATTATCCGTCCCCAGCACTTGCTGAGCATCACGGATAGACCAGATGGTGACGCTGGCCCCTGAAAATGGAGGGAGGAGAAAGCCCTGTCCTCAAGGAGCTCACAGTCTAGTGGGGCAGCGCAATAAGTACAACTGTAATTGAATGTGTTTGACAAATGCTGTCGTGGACCGATAGCTGGAACCTTAGGGAAGGAGAGTAGAAAGGGCACTTGGGGTTAGAGGGTAGGTGGCTTCTGAAGAATAGAACTGAACTGAGTCTTGAATGACCCCGAGTGTTTTTCACAGGCGTGGAAACAGAAACAAGCATTGCATGGGGATCTTGGTGCTTTGGTCTGGCTGTTGAACATGATATGGGAATAGTGTGTACTAGAGAGTTGCCATAGATTAAGGAGTTTGGGTTTTATCTTGAAGGTGATACAGGGTCCCCCCCCCTATTTTTTTTTTGCTTATAAACTTTTTTTGAAATGTTTTAAAAATCATTTAAGTCCCAGTAAAATTTATTTCCATACATATCTACGACATCAGTATGACTTGTCAGTTCTGGTTTAAAGTACGCTACAGGGAGCTTCATGAAGAAACTGAAAGGTTTTTGCACTGCCTTTGGGTAGCATCCAGAATGCATTTAGCATCTTAGTTACCAGCAATCAGCTGCAATGGACCATAGCTTGACAATTAAGGAATCCTACATCTCATCCCAGAATAAAGACTGTGTATTTCTTTCTGAGTCTTTGCATTGCCCTTTTGGTTGGCAAAACATGTTGTCCTGCAACCATTTACCTGAATGATGTAATGCCTGGATGGTTCAGAATAATTCCCAGTGGGAAAATCTAAACAGCGGCTCATCAGTTTCGCCTCTCCCATTCATCTTCAGCAGCGGTGCAGGCTGATTTCCCGCGTGTGCTTGTGACTTGCTAACAAGTTGAAATATACAGTACTGAACCCTGTGTGTCATGAAAGGACTATCACTTCTATTGGGTTTACCAAACCATTTTGTTTCATGATGTGAATCCTGGCTGAAACAATACACCTTTTGTGTAGAACCTTCAGCAGAATTAACGGAAGACTAATCACTCCGTCGCTAATGCCACTCTTTGGTTGTGTTTGAAGATTAAAACAGAAGGAGCTATGAATCTGTCTCCACTTGGTGAATCTTTTTTTTTTTTTTTTAAGTAAAGAAGTGACTTGAAGGAAAGAAATATTTTTATTTTTGTCACTCTTCTCCCTACAGGAAAAAAAAAAGCGCCTTTATTTTGTGGCCATGAGTATCTGAAACGTTTGGTTAGTTACCACACACAGTTAAGCAGGATCAGTGTGTACAGAAAGCCAATTCAGTGTCTGTAGAGTTCTTTTGTAGTTTTCTGTGTGAAGGTTTTTTTTCTCGTTTTGTTTTGAGTGTCATTTGCAATTCATTGTCTGTGTTTTCTGAGGTTGGTGTATTCAGCTGCTCTGACCCTGGGTCCTGCACATTTAGCTCCTTGGATACAATCCTCTGACGTTCCTGCTGACGCTAGGAAGACAAAAGCCACTGAATATCTTAAGTAATTAAAAAAAAAAAAGGCTTTGTTACTGTTTGTTATGATAAAACACCTGACTGGAAAGAAGAGCGTCGAGATAAAAGTACATTCAGAGTTGGCACATTACGTGACCACATTTCTCTTTGGACACTCATATAGCTAAGTACCGAGCGAGGGCTGGATGAAAAGCCACAAAAGGAACAAGGCCGGCAGAGGGAGAAAACCCCACAGCAGAAACCCAGGTCTGTAAAGCAGACCTAGCACTTTTGAGTTGGACTTCTCTGAGTCATTTTCATTCTGTGCAGTCTTGGCAGCTGGTAACTAGAAGGCACGCTATCCCATTTTAAGTATGAGCCATTGCCGAAGACGGTCTACATCTCAGAGATTCTCCGTGAATGGTCTGAAGTCATCTTTTAGTTGCTGTTCATCCGTTAGCCCGTGTGGCAAGTGAAAGTAGCCTGGAATTAAATCTCTACACATTCTTGCCAACCTGGAAGATTTGCTATCTCCTTTTCACTACCCGGTGTCCCCCTCCACCCCCCGTCAAGAGTGACGAAATGAGAGAAAGTCCTTTTTCTGTCACTACAGAGGAGGCCAAGACAAGCCCAAAGCGCAGAGACTGAGAGCCTCAGCTTTCATAAGAGAGAGCACATTTTAGTAAACATGAAACATCAGCAGAGGTGTTTCTTAAATCTAAGATTCTTTAAGTTATTAATAAAGTGCAGGTTTCCACGTTCTGTCTTAACTGTCTACTGAGGAACACCTAACCTTCCGTGATACAGCTCTGTGGTGACAAGGTTCCGAGCAAGAAACCAGGTAGACGTGGATGGAAATGGCGAGGTCTCCGGGTCACTCAGCACTGCAAGTAAAAAGCTGTGTTGGAGCCGCATTGTATGGACTCCCTGGCACCAGACGCCAAGTCCGCATGAGTCACGCTTTCATATCCTGTCCATTTTATTAGTTGGCAATCCTCTAGTGGAACACTTTCTCCTGGTTAAAAGGATCTTTCAGTCACTATCAGCTCAGTTAATGAATATGCATCACATACCTCCCCTAACCACAGCCTCTTCCCAACCCTGCTTCACCCCCAAATTGCTGGGACTTTTTTTTTAAGCTCAGGAGCTAATGCAACTTCTGGTTTTGTTTTTGTTTTCAATAGATTTTTTTTTTCCATTTTATTTATTTTTTCAGCGCAACAGTATTCATTCTTTTTGCACAACACCCAGTGCTCCATGCAAAACGTGCCCTCCCCATTACCCACCACCTGTTCCCCCAACCTCCCACCCCTGACCCTTCAAAACCCTCAGGTTGCCCCAACCTCCCACCCCTGACCCTTCAATAGATCAATAGATTTTGTTCCAAAGCAGATAGTTCCTTCTCTTGTGTTCCCCACTGTATACTAGGATGAAATGTCCTAGAAATAGTCTAGATTTTGCGATCCTAAAAACACGTAATCTACAAAGATCCTCATAAAATTTTGTTTCACTCTTTATCTCCTTCTCCTATTTCATTCAACCTTCTGTTTGAATTTTTTTTTTTTTTAGAAGATTTATTCTTTATCCGTTTGGTAGATACAAGGTGAAAAAATGTGTTGGCCAAATTATCTCTGGCAGTTACTTTTTTAGAATTTCACTGTTGGTTCAAAAAAAAAAATTGAAATCATTGTAGCTACTTCAGATGTAAGATGATACAATATTTCCTGAGACTAAAAAGTTAAATAATGAATATTTAATGGAGATAAAGTTGCAGTGTAGTTTAGTATGTAGAGTTAGAATGGGTGATAGTGCAGGGCCCAGGGGTGTGTGTTTGTCCCTACTGATGTCGGTCGTAGTGTTGTTGGTGAATGTTGCCCCTTACTGACTACTGAAATGACTTAGACACCTTTCTTTTAATTAATCCTAAAAACCGTGTCAGACAGAATACGTATCTTTTTTGTTTCTGACAAGAAGAGGGAACCCCGCTTTGGTTGAGTGACTTAGAAAAGGTTACATTCTGTCTTCTGTGCAAGCCATAATGTAGCTATCTGTAAAACTTATACAATTCTTCCCAGTTGAAACTAACTTCTTACCTCACTTTTTCCCCTTCACTGTGGGTCCTGACCTCCTCAGCGTCAGTGAGGATGTGGAGCAGCTAAAAAAAATCGCACGCCTTCCCTGCTAGACTGTAGAATGTAAGCACTGCAAGGACAGGACTAGGTCTGTGTTATTTATTACTGTGTCCTTGGTGCCGAGCAAAATGCCAGCTCAGTAGTAAAGTTGTTAAGAAATCAGGTGCATGTTTTTGAAAAGAACTAAGTTGGAAAGCTTATACAACTTGACTTAAGATTTGCTGTGAAGCCACTGTAATGAAGACCATGTGATACTGACGTAAGGGTGGATATATAGATCAGTGGAACAGAATCAGGAACCCAGAAACAGACCCATATTTCTGTGGGCATTAAATTTTCAATGAATATCAGACAATTCCAGGGGAAAGGAAAATCATTTCAACAAAATGACATGCATGTATGTGTATCTGTATAGAAATAAATGAGCATCAACTCCTCCCTCATAGCCATACAAAAAACGAACACAAAATGGATCATAGCTCAGAATGTAAGAGCTAAATCCATAAAATGTGTAGAAAGAAACAGGCAAAAAGTCTTCATGACCTTGAACGACCTAAGTAAGATGTCTTAGAACTCAAAAAGCACAGGCCGTGAAAAAGAAAAAAAAATTAGTAATTCAGACTTTCTCAAAATTAAACTTTTACGCTTTGAAAGACACTGTTAAGAATATGAAAAAAATTAATCCACAGAATGGGAGCAGGTATTTGCAGTATATCTATCTGATGAAGGATCTATGCCGACTACATGTAAGAACTCTTCAGTGGTGAGACTACTCGGTTTAAAGACGGTGAAAATGAAAACCAGGCACTTCACAGAGAGTGATAGGAATCACACGTAAGCTCATGAAACTCTGTTCGATGTTATTAGTCGTTAGGGAGATGTAAATTAAAACGAGACCCCACTACCTGCTCCATTAGAACAACTGAGTTGGAAAAGACGGACACACCAAGTGTCAGGAGCAGAGCAGCTACAAAGCGCATATGTTGCTGGTGCAGATGTAAACGGTGTAATACTCCGAAAATTCTCAAGTGGTTTTTTAGGTTAACCATACCCTTACCAAACCACTCAGAAGTTCCACTCCTGTGTATATTCCCAAAAGAACTGGACACACAAAGCCTTACATGTGAATGTTCATGGCAGCTTTATGCACAAGGGCCCCAAACGAAACAGTTCACATATCCGGCCGCAGATGAACGCGTGAACAAACCGTGGAGACACGCAGTGCAGTAGTTCTCGATGGCGGTAGAGAGCAGACTGTGATACAGCCACCTGGGCGGATCTCAGAATCCTTACGCCAAGTGAAAAAACCCGCATGGGAGTTCATACTGCAGGATTCCATTTATGTAAAATTCTAGAAAATGCAAACTGTAATGATAAACAGAGCCCTGGCTGCCCGGGGTCAGGAACAGAGGGAGGGGAGGGATCTTTTGGGAGTGTCGGAAATGTTCTGGATCTTGATTGTGGTGGTGGTTTTACAAAGGCATGAATCTGTCAGAACTCATCAGTTTTGTACAGTTCAAATGGCTAAAGTTTATTGTATTTAATAATGTTATTAAATTTTCAAAAATTGGGCAAAGGGAGGCAGAAAAAAATAGTTAAATGCATAAAACTTCATTGTTTTTCAGTATACATTTCTTAAGCTATTCAGTCTCAGCTGTATGTGTGCTTACTAACCTTTTTTCATCCCACCTTAAAATAATTTTAACCTATAGGGATATACCTTGCGGTGCCATCCTGTGGCTTCTTAAGAATGTTATGAGTAAGAAAATATGATTTTATAAGAAGGATCACGTCCTGGGTAGTAAGGAAATGAGTCTATAGGTATAGCCCAGAAGACTGAAGTTAGAGCAACACTGGACAGTGAAGGGAGAACCCTCCCTACAGACACCCTCATCAAGTTGGTTATTACGGACGTGCAATGCCCGTTTTAATAAAGGAAGCTGAAAATAGTGAGAGGCATCCTAGTTTGGGCACGTGCTTCACCCAGACTAGTCTTTTAATGTCCGCATGACATTTTCTCAAAAAAAGTCATTCAGGATTTTTACAAAAAAGTGGGGTGCGATGGCATTTTGAGGTTTTATAATAGAGAAGTCATAGCTTATAAATCCTGTTTCCACCAACATGCACGTCAGTACAGCTAAACACGTATATCCATGTGTGTACCCTTGCAAGTTCTTTAAAAAGTCTTTGAAGAAAATTTCTAATGAGATCATAAGCACCAAACATTTGCTAAACCATTTTGCTGTTCATCCATTCAGTGGTCAGGTCAGTTGTGATGCCTGAGAATTGCGTTCTGGGCCCGGTAGCACAGTTTCCAGCCGGAGCCAGTCTCTCTGGCCATTGTTGGGAGGCGCAGCCGTGAACGCTTCCTTGCTGCATAATCACGCCTGTCTCAGGTTTCAGAAGCCGTGTTTGGCAGCCTGGTGGGACATTGCCTGAACCCTCAGCTCAAGCTGGGTGAAGTGTACAATTGGAGTTGAAATCCTGACATAAATTTTAAGTGATTTCATGTAAAAGGACAAACTTATTGTCAGTGAACTTTACCACGATCCAGGCAACAGGCATTTTATTTCTAAAACAGTAAATGATCTATTACCAGGTGTCTGGTCCGGTTTATTAGTTGGCGCTAAAGTAACATAAATTAATGGACAGTTTATAAGTGTGAACTCAAAAACAGTTCATGATAAATTTCCTGAGATTTAAGTACAAACATACACTATCATGAAAAGTAGGGGCACCTGGGTGGCTCAGTGGGTTAAAGCCTCTGCCTTCAGCTTGGGTCATGATCCCAGGGTCCTGGAATCGAGCCCCACATCAGGCTCTCTGCTCAGCGGAGAGAAATCCCCCCACCCTCTCTCTCTGCCTGCCTCTCTGCCTACTTGTGATCTCTCTGTCAAATAAATAAATAAATAAATAAATAAATAAAATCTTTTAAAAAAAAAAGTATAATGTAGTTCGGTTTCCTTTACTGATATCTACAGAGCAGCTGTAGTGGGCCCCCCACTGTACTAGGTGTTCATATCCTGATTTCTTTCAATAATAATTGTCAAGGAGTGACATGTCATTTTTGCTGCCTGAATAGGTTATTTTCATCCCTGAATTGAAATCACCATTGATTTCATGCCATGAATGGGAGAAAAAGGTGAAGAGACAAACACTGAGTTTTGGTTTTCTGCTCCTCTTAGAACTTAACTCCATTAAATGATACTTGGGCTTCTTGGGGTGTGTGGGTGTTGAGAATGTGTCGCCATGGAAGCCTGTGCAAGAGAAAAAGAGACGTAAGGCTACCTTCTTAGCCATTCAAGGGAAAAGAAGAGATAACTGGGAGAAGTTAAAGAGGCACAGTAGCCCACACATAAGGTTAGTAGTAGGGCAAACGTGAGTCCCCATTCTAAGGTCTCTGAGTAGGAGAGTGTATTGTATTCACAAGACCAGGAGAGTGAAGCCCTTTTTTTGGTGCAAGTCCGTGAACCCTAGTGAACCCCTTTGGGGAAGAGGGAGAAAGGGTAACATTCTGATTTCACTTCCAATTGATAGTAACAACCTTCCAAGGTCCAGTGAGGTGGAAAGCCTGATTGCTAAGAACCTAAAAGTCTATCTATACCTGATTGAACCAGACCCTGGATTCCTCAGGGGAAAGAACCCTTTCCCCTGAGGACCATTTTATCTCTGGTATTGGACACAGAGTGGTTTGTTCAGGACTTTGTAAAGGGAGAGTTAAGTAGATGAGTAAATCCACTCTTCTCTGCTTTCACTTTCCTCCTTTTCCTTCCTTCCTTTCTTGTCTTTCCTTGTCTTCTGTTTTCCTTTTTATTTAGAACTTTTGTAATGGTTGATTTCTTTTTATGGAGTGAATCAGTTTGTCCTATTCTGTAATCTCGTTGCCTGTCGGCACTGAGTGTGATTTCTAATTACCTTCCAGAACAGCTTTGGAAATGGGTCTGCAACATAGTAGAACTGAGTACAGAATTGTTGGCTTCCCTGGTTAATTTCACAAACAGCAGGTGGAAGTAACTCATGTTAGAATACCTTGCGTGTGATTTTTTTCTTCTTCACAGAACTTTTAACATTACTGAGGGAAAAAAAATGCTTTTAAATGTCAGTTGGCACTGTGAGAGTCTTGCTTTTGAAATATTTAACCTGAAGGTTTTCTTCATGTTAATTAGTGAAACTAATGTGGGTTTTTTCTTTTCCATCTCTATATTCTTGGCTCCCTAATTATTTGACATAATAGAATATTGCATTTTGCTTTCTCCAATGTCAACGAAGGTACCATTGGATATAACCAGCGGAACAGAATCGATACTCTCATGTATCTGCTAGCATACCCACAAAAACCCATGGTTAAAACAAAGACCATTGAGTTGATAGAATTTGAGAAACTTCCAGCTGGACAGAACGCAACAGTTGCCGTGATGAGTTACAGCGGCTATGATATTGAAGACGCCCTGGTTTTAAACAAGGCCTCCTTGGACAGGGGTAAGTGGGTTTTCAGAGCTCTGACACCGGAGGCCCTCTGCGGAGTTCAGGCGTAAGGACAATCTGTTAAAAATCACCTGGTGTCAAAATGTTAACGTTGGCTTCAAGTGATTTGAATTTTATAACATACAAACAGGAGGCAGCTAGGTTTTGGTGTTGACTTTTTTAATGAATAGTATGTAGAGGTAATTTGTCAAATGAATTACTGAATTTTTTTTTTCTATATTTTACTTTATTGGTGGTTTGAGACAGTTCCTTAACAGAAAACATGCAAGAATTTGTTTATTTCCTAGCAGGAATTCTAATAAATGAAAGGCGGTCTTTGAATCTGTCTAGTTATATGTTCAGCAACAAACTGAAAAGGCAGTAGTAGTATGTCTGTGTTAAAGGCAATTTTTGTTAATTCTATGTCTCAGCCTTCCAATGTCCATACCTTTTTGTTAGCAAAATGCGGAAAGTTAAAAATACAAACACACAAACGCTTAGCATTTTCATGCAACCCTTTGTCTGCCTTTTGACAGTGTACTTTGGCAAGTCACCGCTTCATGGTTTGTACCCGTCACCTGACCTGAAGTCTGACTCGTCTCTTCATAATCTCTTTCTCTCTTTCCTCCCTGGCATGCCCGCTCTGCCTTCCCCTTCACTCTCTGTAGTTGCTAGGCAGCCATAATAGTACTCCTAGACATGTGTCTTTGGCATGAATGTTGGCTGCACTTAATTTATGCCTCTTTTTTTCCTCCAAATGACAACAGCCATGCTTTAAAACTAGATGTTTTCCTTTCTGATTAACTGGTAACGTTTATGTGGAAATCTGAAGACTTTGTGATATCTGTCAGAAACTCCACAACACAATGTAATGATCTGAGTTTACTGTCCTCCAGCTTTTCAGCTATCACCTGTAAATAACATGTCCCTTTACACTTAGAGGAAAACACTTCTTGATTTCAGCCCGTTCAGATTCCCACTGCGCTCCAGCACGTTGCAGTTAATGGCCATTGTACAGAATTTCAAGATCATGTAACGTTTCCGAAGCAGCTGGCTCTCGGAGCGGAGTTTATTATGGCTGTACACAATTTACTAGGGGCCACGCTGACATCTTCATCTACCATCCAGATGTAGATACAGTTATTTCATCGCACAGTCACCTTCTTTAAAAATTGCATTAGAGCACCAGGGTTTTATTTAGAAATCTATTTTTTCCTGATTTTCCAAACTCCCGTTCTTAGATTTCTTATATAAGAGTTCTGCCTTTAGGGAGGATCGTTAAGTGAAGGACTTTACAAGCATGCATTTTATCTCCTCAGTAATAGCTGGCGTTTAATCCCGAGACATTTTCCTATTACAGTGAGCTCTGACATGGCTCAGTATATCCTGGGGCGATTAGAGAGAATCCAGCTTAGAATAACTGCTTGGCAAGAGGGAGAAAAGGATAGAAAGAAAGACTTGCAGTCACAGAATCTTGGGAAATGATATTTAGTGCTGATGAGTTGACAGTTCTTCTGGGCAGCTCTGCAACCGGTGAATCTTCTTGTGGGATTCAGTGCTGGAAGTTTTTGCTCCATCTGAAGGTTTCTTTCTGTTCATGTTGCTGATCTTTCATAATGTGCATTTAGCTTGTAATTTGGTCTCAGGACTTTCCCCTCATCCACTAGACACATGTGATCTAAAAATATAATCAGAACAAACTCTGATCTCTTCTGATCAGCACACAGGCAAATGATTTCTCCCCTTAAAATCATTTGATTGCAGCTGCTTTTCATTTTCTCACCTCTTTGGAGAAAAGTTAATCTTTTGTTTCCTTGTTTGGGACTTCCTCTGAATGTCAATTAGAAAAGAAAACTTTTCAGAGAAGGTTAGCAGAAGTGAGGCACTAGAAGGATGCGTAGGAAGAAGGATCGTGGCTGGCCAGTGGACTTGGCATGTTTCATCTCTGCCACCAACTTGCTGAGTGACCTTGGTCACGTCACTTCCCTGAACCTCATTTTGTAGCACTCACTGTAGACAGCTAGGGTAAGCCAGGTGGCCTCTGGGGCCCTTTCTAGTTCCCGTACTCTGTGGCTCTGTGCTCCAAAAGAATCACAGTGACATTCAGACAAGGTCTATTTCATGCCGACACGTGGTTGTAGAGACCCCCCGTGTTTATGTGGGTGGGGCATGGGGAGGGAAGCCCTGAGCCAGCTCTTGAGATGATTAGATCCCAGATTAGCCAAATGTAGAACATGTTTGGGGGTGTGGGTGTTCACTAACACAAATCTCGTTTTCTCCTAGTCCTGTTGGTTGTTCTTATCCCTGTTGGGGTTTCATTTTAGGCTTCGGGCGTTGCCTTGTATATAAAAATGCTAAATGTACGTTGAAACGCTATACCAATCAGACCTTTGATAAAGTGATGGGGCCAATGTTGGACGCTGCCACGAGGAAACCCATCTGGCGACACGAAATTTTAGATGCGGATGGTATTTGTTCTCCAGGTAAGGGCCTTTTTTTTTTTTTTTTTAAGATTTTATTTATTTATTTGCCAGAGAGAGAGATCACAAGTAGGCAGAGAGAGAGATGGGGGAAGTAGGCTCCCTGCCTAGCAGAGAGCCCAATTCGGGGCTCGATCCCAGGAACCTGGGATCACGACCCCAGCCGAAGGCAGAGGCTTAACCCACTGAGCCACCCAGGCGCCCCGGTAAGGGCCTTTTAAAAAAACCATTTATATTTATATTTTTGAAATATGAAAGTTATTCAGCAATATTTCTTAACATTTGGTAAACAGAGAAGAAAAAAGTTAACAACTTACAAAACCACGTTCCTAACTCAATCAGTGAGGTCATTTTTTTAAAAAGTAGTTTTTGTTTGTTTTTTAAATTGTGGAGAGATAGCGCACAAGCATGGGGAGGGGCAGGGGGACAGGGAAGGCATCTCAAGCAGACTACCCACTAAGCATGAAGCCTGACACAGGCTTGATCCCACGACCCTGAGATCATGACCTGAGCTGAAATCAAGAGTCAGAGGCTCAACTGACTGAGCCACCCAGGCACCCAGTTTGGTCCTTTTTGATGAATTTCCTTTTCAGTCTGTTTTTCTGTGCATATATTTCTACATAGTAGTCCTAGTTATGCTTCTCTACTTAAAATTTTGAATCTCAGAAGAGCCACTTTAAGGAATTATTTAGAAGAAGGTCATGTCCCTACATCTACACTGGCATGTCATCATTTGTCCATTTAGGTTAGACCGGCTTTCTTAGAATCTTCTCCTAAAAAGTGGGACTCCGTTATAATTACAAACTTGTAATGAACTTTGCTGATGCAGCCCACAGCAACCGCTGTTGTGAGTCCTACAGGCCAGTGTGGAGACTAGCATTGACCAAAGTGTCATATGTGAACCTGTATCCAGTCACAGCCAGGTTAAGGAATCCTGTAAAGAGCTAGGAGGGCATTTGATAGCAAGAGGATCTGACCTAGGCAGGAAGCTTGGGGTAGCCTTCCCTAAGAAAGCGGAGCTGAGATCTGGAGAATGAGTGAAGGTAACTAGCAGATAGGGAGAGGAGTGTGTTCTGAGCCGTGGCAAGGGCTTGTGTAACTATTAAGCCGCAAGGCTCACTAGTCAAAACTTCTGAAAGGAGGCCACTGGGAGTGTGGCTCCTAGGGAGAGTACAGGGGAGGATGCTGAACGTGAATCTGGAGAGAAAGAGAGGGAGGGGCAGGGCCCAGACACAAGGCTTTGCAACCATGCTACTGTTTTCATTATGATCCTAAAACCAATGCTGTGATCAGATGGCTTTTTTTTTTTTCATTTTATTTATTTTTTCAGCGTAACAGTATTCATTCTTTTTGCACAACACCCAGTGCTCCATGCAAAACGTGCCCTCCCTATTACCCACCACCTGGTTCCCCCAACCTCCCACCCCTGACCCTTCAAAACCCTCAGGTTGTTTTTCAGAGTCCATAGTCTCTTATGGTTCGCCTCCCCTCCCCAATGTCCATAGTCAGATGGCATTTTGAATGATCATTCTGATCACAGTGTGGAGAAAAGAGGAGAAAGGGCCCAAAACAGGGGACACCAGCAGAGAGCTCTGGCCGCAGAGCCAGGTGATGGGAGCCCACAGTGAGGTGGAGCAAGGGCGTGGGGCAGGGCACACCGGGAGGGGAGAGCCACGTGACTCGTCAGGATGTGCACGGATGGTGAGTGCTGTGTCCGCTGTGCCCACAGCCCCGGGGTGCACGGCTTCCCCTCTGCCTTGCTGCACTTGTTTCTGCAGAGTTTCTCTCCCTCTTAACCTGGTTCATGTGGTTTGGAAGGTAGTACCGTGACAGTATTGTAGTTCTTGGCCTTTGAGCTTACCAGGAAAAGATGCAGAGAGAGGTGAGAAGAGCAAGAAAATCAAAGAAATATTTTGATTTCCTCATTGTCCAAGTTAGGTCAGCAGTGACTTACTATTGTTTGAAATAACTACTAATAAAAGTAAGTGGCCCAGACTTGTTCCAACACTCTAGAGATCTATAAAACTGCCACTTACTGGGGCCCCTGGTGTCTCAGTCAGTTGAGTGCCTGGCTCTTTGTTTTGGCTCAAGTCATAATCTCAGGGTCATGAGATTGAGCCCCGTGTCGGGCTCTGGGCTCTGCGTGGAGTCTGCTTGAGATTCTCTCCCCAACTCTGCCCTTCCCCCCACTTGCACGCACATGAACGCTCTCTCGCTAAAATAAATGAATGAAATCTTTAAAAAATAAGTAAAATTGCCACTTATTGACCTGAAGTTAGTATGGTCCCCTAAATCAGTTTCTTGACATTTTACACTCTGTGTGCTCATCTGATTTTTCAAATGGGCTGGCACAGTTCTAGACGAGTCCTGGTGAACTCTAGCTTTTTCCTTCCTTGTGTGCTTTTTCCTTCCTTGTGTGCATTTCATGGACCAATCTAACTGCATAATTGTAGGCTACAGTAATGTTTGTATTCCACAGAGATGGTAATGACCGGGCTGTGATTCTCTTCTCTTCTTCTTAGGTGAGAAGGTGGAAAACAAGCAAGTGCTGGTCAACAAGTCCATGCCCACAGTAACTCAGATTCCTCTGGAAGGAAGTAATGTGCCCCAACAGCCGCAGTACAAGGATGTGCCCATCACGTAGGTATTGGTTGTGCCTCGGAAATACATAGGAAGATTCAAAAAAGAGAGAGAGAGAGAAGGGCTAGAGGAAATTAGAAGTTACTCTTGGAGGGTTAGAGAGGAGAAATGACAGTTCGGCGTAATAATAGTTGTCCTGTGGAGACAGCATGGTATGGAAGGAAAATCAGCTGTGGAATCGTGGGGGCCTTCCAACCTGGGCTTGAGTGGGGGGCCAGATAGGCAGGGGTTCCAGATAAGGGGACAGTGAATGGGAAGGCCCCATGGGCAGAGGAGCACCTGGGTTTGGAGGACCAGTGTACCCTGCAGGGACGAAGCTGTGCAGTACTTGGGAGTTCATTTGGTAGATGGTGATACGATCAGATTTGTGTTAAAGACGTAAATAAATAAAACCACTGGCCGCAGTGTGACGTCACCATCACAGTGGACAACAGCTGGGCTTTCGTACTGGGTGTGCCGTGGGTTACCTTACGTGGGTGAAGCACTCAAACTCTTGGGCTTGGTGCTTTCATCTGAACAGTGAGAGATTTGTGCTTGTTAGTCTCCAGATGTCCTCTGGGCTCTCAAATACAGTGAGATATGAGACTTCATGAGATGAGCCCCGGGCCAATGGTAGTGGCCACACTGGGACATAAAACTAAAATGAGTAACAGGATACTCATTCTAGCCCAGGAACTGAGTTAATCCAGTTCAAGAGGTAGGCCAGAGCGTGACATAGGAGAGCTGGATTCCTGGACAGCAGAAGGCAGTCCAGCAGATCCATTCAGTGCACAGCTGAGGTCTGCTCCGGGCCAGCCACGGTGCCGCATGTCCCAGGGAGACAGAGCTGAGAGATACCACCAGCCTTGCCTGCGAGGAGCCGCATCTAGTTAGCAAAGACCTACACAAACACTTAAGTACGGGGAATATCAGATCATCCTTCGTGGCTTAGCGGAGAACGTTCACAGTACCAGTTCTGTACAATTCTGGGCATCATACAGGTGTTAGCTCATTTGTTCTTACCACTACCCTGTGAACCAGGCCGTCTCTGGATGGCCCTGTTTGAAAGACAGAACCATCTCTAGATGGCCTTGTTTGAAAGACAGAAACAGAGAGGTTAAATAATTTACCAAGGTCACACAGCTACAAGTGGCAGTCAGGATTTGAACTCTCACGGTCTGGCTTCAGAGCCCAACTCCTGCCCACTATGCTAAATGCTGTGGGTGCCATGGATTTGTCTGTGCAGTCAGAGCACAGGGGAGAAAGTGGGCCCTCTACTTAGGGGAGGGGTCAGGACCCTTGCATCCAATCCTGCAGAGCAAAAGCTGTTTTTATGACAGCTTTTTATGTTTTTATGACAGTTTTTATGACAGAATGACAGATGATTATGCTAGCTGGTTTTCTTCCTGCCCTGGAGGAGGAGATCTTTTTTCCTCTTCAAAGCTTGCCCCTCCACTTTCCTGGGTTCTTCATTTAATCTAGACCTTTTTAGGGACCTGATTCTGTCATTTTCTTTTCTGTTCTTCCATATCTTCAACTAGTTTTCTATCAGTTCCTTCCCTATAGACTAGAAAGTGTGCTCACATATTTCTTATCCTTAAAAGAAAATGCAGCCTCCCTGGGAGCTCTGTGATCCTTCCAGGCTGCCACTCTCGGTGTCCAAGCTTCCCGTTCCCTTGTCTGCGATAAGGGAGTAGCCGTGTATGAATATGTGTGGTGTGGGTTACATTGCCTTAAGCCTGCCTCGTAATAAGTGTTCACTAAACGTTAGCCATTTCAATCCACGACTGTAAAAGGGAAATTGTAACCTTAGAATTTAATGTTGAGAAACAAAAGGCACGTTTCAGAGTCCAGAATGGCAATGTCGAAACATTTTGTGGTTGATATTAAATAAAATATGACCTGTGAGCGATAGGTTCACAAAGTGCAGTTTGGAAAACTGTTTTGGTGACTTCCTCTTAACATTAGCTACAAAGGGGCAACGGATTCATATATTGAAAAGGTGATGATCTCTTCAAATGCCGAAGATGCTTTTCTGATCAAAATGCTGCTGAGACAGACCAGGCGTCCAGAGATTGGAGACAAATTCAGCAGCCGTCACGGGCAAAAAGGTAAATTGTGTCGTTCTTCAACTTTGTTTATAAACTGAAAATGGTATTTATTAACCACATACGTGAGAAATGTTGTATAACATTCCCCTGTTAAAGAAAATTTAGTCCATTGAAAAAATTATTACATTGGGATCAAAATTATGCTTGTTTTGTGCCTTAGGTTAACCTGTTGATATTTTAATGGCATTGAAAAAATGTACCACAGAATTGCCTCTCTTTGCCTTTATCTCCTTCAGCAGCTGCTCCCCCCCCCACCCGCCAAGATTATGAGTCCATTCTAGACAGTGTACCCACTAAAGTATAGGTAGCTGTTTGAAAAAATAAATAGCAAGACCTGTTTCTCATGGAAGGTGCATATTTCCAGTCTGGCGGGCCGTGGTATCATGGGAGATCAACATGAGAAGGCGCGTCCAGGCCCCGTGGGGAGTTGTGAGGAAGCGCAGACCCTAGGTGCCAGTAGCCAGGCCAAGGTACCGACCAGCAGCCCAGGTCTCCCGACACCCATGCAGCGTCCTCTTTGCCCGCTGCTCCGCGGTCCCGCTCCTGGATGGGTTTCTCCACCAGACCGCACTGGCGAGCCCCATTCCTCGCTGGTGGTTGCCGATGAGTTCTCACGCACTCGTGGCTTTGTTTTGTCTTTTTATCTTCAGGAAACAGCACTGTGTCACTACTGATTAACTTATTCTTAGTAGGGTCCCTTTTAGTCGTACATCTACCATGCTGCCGAGTGGAACATTGGCCCCGGGCGGTTGAACTGTGGCTGTGTCTGCCACTTACCTCGTTTAAGAACCCCAGGAGCAGCTAACACTTTCGTGGCACTGACTGTGTGCCTGGCAGTGTTCTCCGCACTTTCCACGTACTGACTCACTCTCACCCAATCCTGGGAAGTCGGTGCTGTTTTCTTCTGCTTCTTAGAGGTGCAGTGACATGAGTCACTTGCCTGGTGTCCGCAGTCGATGGTAGATGTGGGTCTTGAGCCCTCGCCGTCCGGCTCCAGAGTCCATGCTCCTTCCTGCAAGCTGTGCTGTGCGGAGTGGCAAGCAGTTAGTGCTGTGCCGGGAGCACAGTAGGTGCTCAAGAAGAGAGCAGCGATCACTAGATCACGAACGCCGGTTGTCATGCCTTCTGCGCTCCTCTTTACTGGTAAATTCTAGTGTGATGTCTTCTTGTTTTTAATTGATTGGTCTGAAGATAATTGCATTTCATGTTCTTGCTGTTTTCAACTTTTATTTGCTAAGCAGGTGTATATGACAGTTTGTTTAAGTTGTCCAGCCTTAGTTCTTATTCCTTCCATCAGTGAGACTGTTCCAGACCAAGATAAGGGTTTCATCAAAAACATTTTTGGTTCAGGGCACCTGGGTGGCTCAGTGGGTTAAAGCCTCTGCCTTCAGCTCAGGTCGTGATTCCAGGACCCTGGGGTCGAGCCCCGCTTCAGGCTCTCTGCTCAGCAGGGAGCCTGCTTCCCTTCCTCTCTCTTTGCCTGCCTCTCTGTGAAATCTGTCAAATAAATAAATAAAAATCTTTAAAAAAACAGAAAACATTTTTGGTTCAGATGACAGAACAGAAACAAGATTATTTTTTAGCCTGTCAGCATCTTATTTTTAAAAGTTCATTTTATTCATGTGAATTTGACACTTCTACTTCATACAATTCCCTAAGATGCTAACTCTTCATTCCTTTTCAGTGTTGTAAACATTTCTTGAGATTCTGGTGTTTTCTACTGCTGGCCCGTGAAAAACAAATTCTCTGCATTGAAACTATTTCTCCCTTCCTCTTGGTCTAGACAGTTTCTGAGATGTGCTCCTAAGTTATTCCATAATCTTGTTCACAGCCTCTGTTTCACTTGACCTATTCCCTGGATAAGGGCAAAGCTAGGTACTCTTCGTATAAAATGTTGGCACTGGGTAATTTACAAGAATGCACCCTGTAAGAGAAAGCTTTCCTTCTGAATCTGTTTACAAACTTCAGATATCCCAAATCTCAGGTTTTATTCCACTGGAGTATTACGCAAAGAGTGGAAGGCTGGCAAACATTTCAGTGATTGTCCACTCTGTTCTGTAACTCCACTAAACTTGAGGATAGGGGTCATATGCTTGTATTTTCATGAAGCCTGATAGAGCCTTTCTCATGGAGGATACCTGATAGGTAGTTGATAATGGTTGAATATATGAGTAAATTGAAGGTAGGGAAATGAAAGGGGACAGATGTGGTCCTCTTGATGGACTGATTTTACTCAGGTTTTCATCTATACATAATGTGTGAGCATGCATGTGTATAGTGTAGATGAAACAGTACTTTTGAAAATGAGAAACACACTTGTTAGTAAGCTGCTGTAAACACAGACCTGTACAGGTACAGGTAAAATGCCCCCAGGTCTTTGTGCTCTAACATTTGTCAGACTGTTAGTATGCTAGGGACAATGTTCATTGGCAGAAGTGGTTTCCAGTCTGCAATGATGTGACACGGCAGATTTTGGAGATCGGTTCAACCTTAGTGGGGCTTGATTTGGTACATCTCCACGAAACGGAAAGAAGCCCTCTTGGGCTTAGGTGACCTTTCACTTGTAGTGAGGAGTTTATCTCATGAGTTTTCTTTTCCAGATGGCTTTTAATCCAAGGATGAAAACCTGATTAGCCTCGATTTCCCTTGACACCCCCTTCTCTTACAGCTTCATCAGATTTATTGAAAAGTTGGGGAGTAAACGGGCAAACAAAAAACAGGTAGCGTAGGCCTTAAGAAAGTGATGGAAGGATGATGTAGGACCCGTACCCAAGTATAGTTGTTGTTTCTTTTAAGTAGGGTTTTTTAATCAGATAATAAATGCACTGGTTTAAAAGGTCAAATAGTACAGAAAGGGGGGGTTTGAACTGAAAAAATCAGTCCCTGCCTTTTCTCCAGTTCTGGTTCCCAGAAGCAATTTCTTCTTACTTTTACCTTTGTATTTCAAAATAGTATTTCTAAGCACCTGTATCTTCATTCATCTATTTTAGAAATGACATACTAATTTTCTGGTACGGGAGACAGGAGGAGCGAGCATTTCACTGCCGCTCTTTCTTACTCCCCACCTCCATTCCCTGCACAGATGTATCATAATTTGGGGTTATTTAATTATTTAAGTTGCGTTATTATGACCACATAAATATTGTTCACCCCCAAACCAAGTAGTTGAGTGTGTTTTCTCTATTGTATAACTGTACTTTTTCAGAAGTTAATAATTACCTTGTTTTCAAAATTTGCTCAATTTTCTTATTCCCATTACCATTCTTCATACCATCAACAGCCTCGCAACAGAATTTTGCACACTCATCTGCTAGGACCATTTCCCTCTCCCCTCCATCAGAAGCCCCCCCCTCTTCAGCGCCCCGTTTCCTGCTCCACACTGCAGGGGTTTTCCTCTAAGCCCCAGCTTCCCGGCCAGTGTGTTCAGAATGGATCCCCACAGGCCAGGGGAGCGGAGCCTGGCTCAGCAGGCGCCCTGAGTGGCCTCATCTGTGTGCCCCAGAAATGTTTTCTAGAAAGGTTAGAAAGTACCCTGCGTTAGTTTGCTCTAACCAAATACCACAGACTGAGGGCTTAAACAACAGAAATTTATTTTCTCACAGTTCTGGAGCCTCAAGTCCGAGGTCACAGCCGTGGCAGGTTTGGCTTCTTCTCCTACCTCTTTCTGTGGCTTCTAGACAGCCATGTGGTCCCTGTGTCCTCACGCGGTCTTTTATCTGTGTGCCTGAACCCTGATGGCTCTCCCTCTTCTTACAGGGACACAGCCATATTGGATTAAGGCCCACGCCATGACCTCATTTAGCCTTAATATCCTCTTTAAAGACCCTGTCTCCAAATAGGGTCACATTCGTAGGTCTCCTGGGGGTGAGGACTTCAACATAGGAATCAGAAGGTGGGGGACACATTCCATGAGACACGCTAGATATGTTCAGTGGTAGTCATTTATGAAATTCCCATTTAAACCCCTTTTGCTTGGCTCGTCCCATGTCGTCCCCACTCCCAACCTCCCACCACAGTGGAATAGTCTGTTCATTCAATCGCTTGAGAAAGGATGCACAAGAATTTTTTTTAAGATCGTGTATATCTGAACGTGTTCTGCCCTCATACTTGATTTATATTCTGGTTGGTTATAGAATTCTAGATTAAAAATGCTTTCCTCTAAGAATTCTAATGACATTGCTGCATTTTCTGGATTCCATGTAACATTATTTTTCCTGATCTGTGTCTATGTGCACCCTGTTTCACTCTCTTTCCCTTCCTTCCCCGTCCTCACTTGCCTCCCCCTCCCCACAAAGCTTTTACTATCCTTCTTCTGTTCTTGGAATTCTAAAATTTTCATTCCTTGTCCTAGGAAATCAGGAACCTTTTCTGGAAGTTTAAGGTCCTTCCATTTTCGGACATTCTCTTATTTTGTTGATAATCTCCCTTCATCATGTTCCTTGTACCCTCGTTGTCTATTTCCTTATCTTCTTGATTTTATTTTTAGGAGATTGGATTTTTAGTTTCCAGATTTTTTAAAAAAGATTTTGTTTATTTATTTGACAGAGGGAGATCACACGTAGGCAGAGAGACAGGCAGGGAATGAGGAGGAAGCAGGCTCCCTGCTGAGCAGAGAGAGAGCCCAGTGGGCTCGATCCCAGGACCCTGGGATCATGACCTGAGCTGAAGGCAGAGGCTTTAACCCACTGAAACTTTAACTAGTTTCCAGATTTTTTTTAACCTATTTTAATTTCTAGTAAAAATTTTAAATTGAATTTTTAGTCTTTTTTATAGCAGTGAGTATATATTTTTAGCATTATTTTCATTTTTAGTTTTAGTTTTTTGGTTTTTTTTTTTTTCTTTTCAGCTTTCTTCTGTTCCTAATTGTCTATTTTCCTTGAGTCTTCCCCTTCTGTGTCTTAGGGTCTGGTTGTCATTGTGTTTCTGTTAAAATAATTTTATATGTGGTTAAATATCCAGAATACCCTGTTGGCTAACTTAGGTAAGTACATTTTAGGTTCACGGAGGGTAGGAAACACACCCTCCTAATTTATTTTACTTCCAAAGCACCCAGCACAGCACTTTGCCTATAATGTGGTTTCCCATGACTGTGTTTGTGGCATGATTTATTAAGTACAGTATCTTAAATGTATAGACACAATAAGCCAAAATCATCTTCCCCAAATTAGTGCAACTTATTTTTCCTCATAAATATCAGAAGTGGGCTGGCTCATCGTTGTCTAGACTGATGTCAGAACCTCACCACCAAGGCTCCAGCTCCCCAGGCATAACTGAAACCACAAGCCCCCTGGGCTTTTCCAGCCGAGTCACTAAGTATGCATGCCCACCCCGGACACCGATGGGAATGGGTCTTGACAGCCCCAGAGAAACCTGTTTCGTCATATTTCAGTCACCACTGTGGGCTCAAAACTCTGCTGGGCTCATAGGAGCTAGAAGGGACATGGCCACCTCGGCTAAGGCCCACCAAGAGTTGTCTCTGCCCCTGAAGCAGCAAGAGGAGTACAAAGGGTCACATGTGGCCACAGGCTAAATGCCATGAGGAAGACCAGTAGTGAGAGAGCAGGTGGGAGCTATTTGTGGGTAGGAATAAAATCTTGGGACTTTGAAAAGACCTTTTAGAAGTCTGGTCTGGGTCCATCTTCCTGGAATAAGAATTCTTTTAGCTTATCTTTGGCAGGTGGTTTTCCACTTTGTGTGTGCCCATGAGGGGAAGCCCCTCCTGCTTTCCAAGGCAGCTGCTCTGTGGTGCTCCCATTCTGATGGTTCCGCGGAGCCCGAGGGCGCTGCTCTGGAGCGTACAGCGGCCATCCTGCCCCATCCTGTGTGGGTCCTGAGCGGACGCCTTCCCCTTCGGCATGGCCACCCCCTGTTCAGCGTTTAAAGAATACCTTCCGGTTGGGAAAAAGTGGGGCAAAGAGGTAGAGGTCTTGAGCCCTAACCAAACGAGCTGTTTTATCTCTTTATGCCTTGGTCCCCCTGTCTTTGAAATGGGGACAGTTGCCTAGGAGTTGTCACTGGGATTGGAGGAATCGATGTGTGTAAAACAGCAAATCAAGTGTCTGGTGCACACCCAGCAGCCAGGAAAGGTGAGCGGCCGCTGTTAGGTCTGTCCCAGGTCCCTTGCAGAGCAGGCAGGAAAGGAAGGCTTGGAGACTAGGAAATGGGCGGGCGAGTCATGGGGCTTGCTGACCCGCAGGAACAAACAGGAAGGAGCCCCTGGGCCTGGCTTTAAGCTTGGTTAAGTGATGGCACCAGTCACAGAGCGGCCTTGTCTCGTTGAACTTGAGGTGATAGAGGATCATCTCGGGTGCTGATGTCACTAGCTCGTTCATTGATCGCGCTCTCACTGTGTCCCAGGCAGGCACTGTTCTGGGTACGGGAAATGCACTGGTCAGCGGGACTGACAGGGTCTGTCCTCTCCTGGAATGGGAGCATGTGCTCAGGAGGAGCACTGCCAGAGTGGGGGCAAGTGATGCCCTCGGGGGGTGCTCTGGAGGCCCGGCCAGCAGGACTTGCTGGTGGCTGAGGTGTTGGGCGAGGAAGGGCAGGAACTGAAGGTGAGGACGAGGCCTGAGCAGCTGCTGCTGCTGTTTACCAGGCGGCAGAGGACTGGGGGGTGGGGGTTGGGCGTTAGGCAGGGGCAGGGGTTGAGGATTTGGGACCTCAGGTCTGAGAGAAACCTGGGAGACTCCAAGTAAAGATGTTAGTTGTGCTCTTGGATATAGAGTCTGGAGCTCCACAGAGGGGTAAAGGCTGCAGATAAAATGTGGACTTCACATGCATGAAAATTTATAGCACTTTTTTTTTTAAAGATTTTATTTATTTATTTGACAGACAGAGATCTCAAGTAGGCAGAGAGGCAGGCAGAGAGAGAGGAAGGGAAGCAGGCTCCCTGCTGAGCAGAGAGCCGGATGTGGAGTTCGATCCCAGGACCCCAGGATCATGACCTGAGCCGAAGGCAAAGGCTTTAACCCACTGAGCCACCCAGGCGCCCCTATAGCACTTTTTACCTTCTCCATCAATATGTCATAAGCATTTTCCTTCCATCCTTAATCTTCACAGTCTAATTGGTATTGTTACTCCTACTCTGTAGAACCTGAACCATGAGGCTCAGGGCAATGATGAGTAGAAGCTTGCCTACTGCAGCTGGTTGCTGGCAGAGTCAGGATTCAAATCCAGGTTTTTGGTCTGGGTACATTTCCTACTCTGGTAAATCTCGTTAAAGGTGACTCTTGTCTCTTCTGATTCACTCTGCCCCCAGATTGGCAACTTCCCTGGGAATCCCCCCACCTTGAGAGAGAAAACCTTTTCTTGTAACTGAAACCTAATATTTCTTAAATCTTTCCTGTATCTCCTCCTTAAGGTGGTCATTTTCTCAAAATTCCCATTCTTGGATAAGCAGGTTTACAGGCTGCTCTCTGCCATGAGCCTGGAGTCCATACTAATCCTTGCATACTTCATTCAGAACCACCTGCCAAACCCCCATATTAAGACATACTAGTAACATAAAGCTGTGTTTTTCAGGAACCCTTTCCCTTCTAGCATCAATTCATTGTAAAACACGGTCCCTGTACCCTTTTTTCGTCAGTCCTCTGGCCAGGCTTTCATGGCCTTGGTTAAAATTCTGTCAAAAATTTGAGCAGATACTGAAAGGAAGTAAACTGTTGAGCCCTCAACTTTGACCCTCCCCCTGATTCCTCTGGCTAGCTGGGATAGTTAGGGCCCAGAGGGACAGTGAGGACAGTGAGCTGGTTTGGAGCATTCACGTGCGGTGGGCACAGTTCTTGGCATCTGCAAGAAACTCTAAGACCCAGCTGCCTTAGTGCAGCTGGAACTGCTTCAGGCCTGGGAGAGCTGGATGTTGGCAAATGGGATGTGAAGGGGATGGAGGAGGTAGTCCCCAGCCTCAGCCGTGCTCTCCCGAGGTTGTCATGAAATGAGCTGACAATGTTCCCTCACGCTGGGAGTGAACGGTCACACCATGATTCCTGCAGTAATTTGGTTCTGTTTGGGCCCAGACACAGGCCAGAGGAAGAGCAGTGTTAGCCGGACTTCGTTTTCACTCCTGGAAGGCAGGAGTGTCTGGAAATAGTATTTTTACCCACAAGTGGACACATATGTGGGTTCTGTGAGCAGATGTAAAGATCATTTTGATTTAATGAATCATCATGCCTGTTTCTTTTTCCCTCTTGCGCTGAGAGCATCGTGCGTGTTATCTCTGGT
Source organism: Meles meles (assembly GCF_922984935.1). Taxonomy (NCBI): domain Eukaryota; kingdom Metazoa; phylum Chordata; class Mammalia; order Carnivora; family Mustelidae; genus Meles; species Meles meles. The sequence continues at coordinate 15,715,081 of NC_060072.1, read as the reverse complement.
GTTCGGAAAGCAGCGCGTGCCTGCGGATTGCCTGATTGTCGTCCCTTGTCAGTGGTTTTCTTTGACGAGACTGTTGTGAGCAAGGATTCCCCTGGTACACGTGGGGTGTGTAGATGGCATTTCCACTCCAGCAATTGGAGGAGACTTCAGAATTACGTTCACAGAAGTTAAGTGTCTGTCCTGCTCAAGCCCGATCAGCTCCAAGGTTGGGGGGCGTCATGAGTAACTGAGGGAGACAAACGTGAAGCGGAGCCCACTCGGCCGTGGTTCTGGGCCGGGGGTTGTACCAGCTCTGGGGGCCGATGGCAGAGGACAGAGCGGGGGGCAGACTGGAGCAGGAGCTTCACACCGAGTCGTTGGGAGCCCGCGTCCATGCCGGGCGACAGGCAGGCAGTGAGGTCACTGACCCGAGAAGGCCCGCTGAAGAACCAAAGTGTTGGAGCAGGAGCTGTTAAAAACGTCACAGCCTCATAAGCAGCGTCGCCTTCCGTGACCTCAGGAGTGGAGGCGCGCAAGCAGCCAGGTGCGGAGGAAGAAGGAAGTCTTGTGTGAAGAGGAAGGTGTCACAGCGGAGAGACGACTCCAGCCTCAGCGGAAGGCAGGAGTCCCTCCCCGCACACTTTTTAGATAAGGCAATTCAGAGACGTGTAGTGCAGTACAGCCCTCCTTTGGGTCTTCCTGAGGCCTGTTCTGTATCTCATCCCAAATGCCGCTGAATCCGCTCCCCCCAAGAAGAGTTGGGCCTTTCATCAAGAATCTCTAGAGCAGTCCCTCTTCGGTAGAATGCAAAATGCTTCCACACACCGAAGTTGTGTATTTGTTGTGTTTGCTTACAATGAAAGGAAGGTTTTGTTCGGTGTGTTTTGATCTCAGCTGGGGAAGTATTAAGACCCTGAAGTCTTGTCCTCTTTTCCAAGTGTTCTAGACCTCTAGGTACCTTTGAAGGACTTTAGCAATAGGCGCACAGTGATGCTGCATGGGCCCAGAACGTGGGCCTAGAATGTTCTTTATGTTTTCTCTTCCTATTGTTCTTCAGTTTGTACACAGAGTTGAAGGTAGAAGACGACATTCACATATAATGTGATTGGAGTCATGTCAAACGAGACTTTTTATTAAAGTCAAAATTACGTATTTTTGCCTCTCAAGCTTTGGTATAAGTTCTGTAGGAAGGGAACTCATCAAAGGCAAACATTTTTATCTTGAGCCTTGCTTTTTCTGATGGTTATTTCATTCATGAGAAGTGTGCACGGATTTCCTGCTCTTTTTAAAAAAAGGAATGTTTAACAGAAATTATCTGTCAGCCTAAGGAGTTCCCAGGTTAAGTTTCCCTTCAGTGTGCAGACAAACCAAATTATATTTCCAGATTTCCTCCTACTTTTGCTACCCTTCACAACGAGGGAGGAAAAAGTGGACTCCTTTGATGTGGGGCGGGGGGGGAAGCAATATATCACTTCCCTGAAAGAACATTTCTCAGTCTCTCATGTGAAAAAGGATTAGCACCTCCAACAAAGGTCCTGTAGATCACAGAATCAGGCAGCAATACCAAATAGTACTCCTAAGGAGAGGAAAAACTGTATTTGAGCAAGAGTGTTTGTCCTGGCAAACAGAAGCTTTTTAATAACTGCAAATCTGAGATAAAGGCCTACGCTCCTCGGAGTCTCCCCGTAAATCCTCAGCCAGTCTAAACAGAACGAAGCTGACTTTTGTTTTAAAATAGAAGTGTAGTCTTGTCAAAATACAGTGTTTTCATGGACCGGCTCCGAGTACCTGTGGTTCCTAAGGATCCCTATTTACGGATAAAATGGTTTGGAAGATTCTTCTTTGACCCTCTCGTGTCAACGGCAGTTTGTTAGAAGGCGGCTTGCTTCTATTTCACGTTGATAAAAGTTGTTCCAAAGCAAACCAAGTTGCTGAATTAATGCATTAAAGTAATTCAGCAAAACAAGTTGCTGAGTTCCTGTATTAAGATTTTGGTTGAGTGTTTATTAGAAGAAAAGGAAACCGACCCTGACTTCCCAGCATGTTACCGAATCCTTACGCGTTTGGTATAAAGAGGCTGTGGGAAGTAAGAAAACGCCAATTCTTGTGTGCCAGAAAAGCTGAGAGGAACGTTCGTTCAGTCAGTTTCGGTGCAAGACTTTGCTTTTCCCAGGTGTCCGTGTACTTCTTTTTCAGGAGTCTGTTTTCCAAAATTGAGAGAATGCAAAGGCTCTGATTGAAGATAGCATCATACTAATGGCACCTCGTACACAGGAGGCACTTGAGGTGCCTCCAGTCCGCGCTGCTCGCTGGAGCTTCAAAGTCTGCGTGTCGCTGGCTCCCTACTTGGCTTGATCCTGCTTGAACGAGAGATTCTAAGTGGGAGGGGAGAAGGGAGCCGATGGAGCGAACAGTGGGAGCCCCGGGGTGAGGGGTAGGATGCCAAGTGACCCTTCAGAATTTTGATCCAAAAACAAATTCTGGGAACTCTTTAATGTGAGAAATCGGGATTATTTTGTCCACATGGACCCCTTAATTGTAAGATTTTTTTTTTTTAATCTACTTTTTTAAGAACAAATTTTGGTCTTCGGTAGCTAGTTAGTAACCCTCTGACCTTTCAGTAAATACCCAACTAAAGCTTTGAAATTAGGGTGTTTAGTGTTTTATGGCCCAGAATAAAAATCTCCAATTCTGTTTCCAAATAGTGTAGCCTCAACACATTTTATTAAGCTCTTGACACAGTCAGCCGTGTGTATTTTGTAAAGTTCCTATGGTTATTGTTTTACAATAGCTGCTTCCAGAAGCATTGTAAGGGTTTCAATTAATCAGCCCTTTGTGTGCTTCAGACTATGCAAATTTATCACATCAAACCATTCAACTGCTCATGGGAAAGCCGTGTAAAAACTGTATTGTCTTCTAGCGCCTCCTCTCATTTAGAGTGATGTTTTAATAAGAAAGCTAATCAAGTTTTCTTATGCATTATTTATCTGTTAACATGTAAGGAAGAGCCGAATTAAAATTATGTCAACCGGGATACGGCAAGAGATGTGATAGATCTGGAAGTGATTCAACAGTTTTTGTCTCCTCCCCTCCCCCTGGGGATTATTTAAGGTGCTGGTGTGAAAAATAAAAGAAGGTTAATTCAATCACTGGAAAGGCGGGAGGGAAGAAAGGAGGAGCCACCTGTGTTCGCCTTCACGTTTTGGATTGAGAGATTTACATTTCTGAATATAGAAAGGCTTATCAAGAGGAGTTCATTCAAAGCAAAACACTTCTTCTTCCTTGATACAAACAGCCAAACTGGAAAGCATTCCCGTTGCTTACCCCTGCTTTCATCACTTAGTCCCTCTTTCGCCCTAGAAGTCTGCAACCCAGGCCTGTGGGTAGTAAAGTTAGTTGGGAACCCCGAACTGCGGATGTGAGATGGTCTGAACAGCCAGGCCCCAGCGAGCTTTTCGGCCTCTCCTTCTGTTCATTAGGCTCGTCTCTGCTTTGCTAGTTTGCTTCCTGCTGAGAGTAATTAGGTTTCTTATATAATAATAATTCCTTGTATTTAGATGCTGCCTTTCTCTAAGGACCTTAAAGTACCTCTCAGACATTAGCTCATCTGTTCTTCTAACACAATTGCCTCGTGAGATAGGTGCTAATTATTCCCATTACAAAGACCAAACAACTAAGGCTCACCAGAAAGTGGTGCTTTCGCTGCAGCCAGAGTAGCACAATGTCACTTGAATGGCAGAGTCAAATTAAGGTCACCTGATTACTTGGTATCCTGCCTTACTTAGATCTGAGAGTCCAGGGAGCAGGAGTTGGTTATGAGCCCTTTGCAGATGGAACCCTCCTCAGTCCACGAACCTCATTAACACCAGTTGTGGCCAAGTGGTCACTCCTTCACTGAACACCCACACTTTTCCGATAGAGGGAAATCACAGCAGCCTTTCACCCTTCATTAGTGCAGAAACTGTTCAGTTTACAGAATAAATAGCCTTGTCTCAGAGGTAATCACCTGCAGAAGGTAAAAGTAGGTCAGTTAGCCCCCGATTAGTATCTTTTCAGGAGAACCTACTGCCCAATCTGTTGCCTCATTTAGAGCATTTGAAGGTGGCACGCCGAAGGGTATTGGTGTTTTCATTGTCGATGCTCACTTGTTTCAATCTGCACAGGACACCTCTCACATATAGTTGGGTCCCGAGCCTCTCCCTGCCCCACGTCCAGCAGGTGCTTGGTGAGGGAGGCAAAGGACTGTCTTCACCCAGAAAACAAAGAGGCCCCTCCTGGATGAGCCTGGGGCCGCTGCACCCATCCAGCGGTGGTTATACGGAGAAGGTTAGACCTGCTACGGAAAAATTACAACAATTAAAAAGTGAAATAGTGTGTTACTCAGATGAGACCAGTTATCGGTGAAAACCCTTCGCTCGTCGGTGCTTATCAAAAACAGCTCTTGAACTAAAGATTTCTTTACAGTTTTCTTCTGCCAGTTGCTGCTCCCCTTCCTGTCTTGACAGGGTGTGAGAATGTGTACGTTTTTCCTTCTTTTTTTTTTAACCTTTTAATTTTTTTTGGTTTGAATTAGGAATCCTAGGTCCATTACACTAAAACTAGTTTTAAAAAAGAGCCAGAAATGACTGGTGAACAAGTCATTTGCTGTTTATAATTAGAAATACTTTCTAAGAATGATTCATCAGATTAACCAAACTTTCGCTGGGCAAACTTATTCTTAAAATGATTTATGTTGTGTTCTGCGAGGGCACGGAAATAGAAATAACAAATTGGCGTTAAGATCCGCCAGTGTCTAGAGCCTGACACAGAGAGGCCTGTGACAGTGGGTCCCCACATGTGCCTTTCCTGCATGGCTTGGCGGTCGGACTTGTGGCGCTAGACTCCCTAAATTCTTCGCCTATACAATTTGAAACGAATATTGCTGTTAATGGAATAATATATTATCTGTTGGGTATGTGCAGAAGCATCCTGCTCATTCTGTGTTCTGGTTTGTCCTCCTTAACCTATTTTCATTTCTTAGAAGGTCCGCAGTGTAGCCTGTGGTCTGATTCCGGGCCGGCCCCTGTGAGTCCCTGACGCGTCTGGGGGCCTGTTCAGCGGGTGTGTTTGCGCTCTGCTGCCAGGAGGTTGTGCTATAAACAATGGGGTGGAGACACCAGCATGAGCCAGGGGATGAAATTTTATTTTAAAATCTGAAATGCTGTGTAAGCATTTAAGGTATGAATCGGTAATTGTTTCAATAACAGCTTCCATTAGATATGGTTTATTTGTAGTCCGTCCTCTTTTCAAGGGTCCAGGGGAGTGTTAACACACTGGAGCGGGCTGCATATCATTTACATTTTTAAACCAGCCTTCAGGGAAAGTGACTGTAACTTTTGAGAGTTCTAAATCTTGGGAGAGATTTGACGCCTCCATCCTGAGAGAAAACTGTTTTAACGTATCACGTGAAAATAAGAAAAGAAACCTTCCTTGGCTTTGATGAAGGCTCTGAATGATTCTGAAACCAAGAAATACCTTTTAAAAAAAAAAAAAAAAAGTCTGGTTGGGAGACCAAGAGCTCTCTTCTCCCCCCTAATGAATTCCGTAAAATACGAACTTTTAAAAATCATCTGTCTCATTTGAGATTCAAGATCATCAAATTCTGTCTAAATATTTTGTTTTCACTTCTAAGCTCATTATGGTTTCTTTGTGTTAACTTGTATTAAAATCTGTCAGCTATGACTGGTCTCATAAGCACAGCCAGCGGACCAGAATAAGTTAATTATTTACTTGTGTTACTAGTGCTCTCCATCTAATGAAATGCACAGCTGTGTTAGATCTGCAGTTGGATGTGTAGCCCCCATTGTTCCGCGAGTCAGCAGAGGGTAGGAGCCCCCGTGATGGAGAGCCCTCAGTTCTTTCTGCTGTTCTGGCTTTCTGTGTCGATTTCATGGATCTTTTATCATTCACTTTCGCACAAAACAAACAACACAGGGCTGTCTGCTATGGGAACCATCTTGGCATATAAAAGGGTTTTCAGAGCCTAAAGTAATTTTAAGTTAGCTAAGATTTCATTTTTGGCTTACAGGTGCCCTTGATTCGGATGTGGCCAAAGCAGTTCCTATAATGGAATGAAAAATTCCCAAAGTTAACTTGTCTGTATTTTTTTTAAATGCCGTGTCAGAAAGAGGCTGGTAGAATTACTTCCCAAAAAGGAAACCGCTACTACATTGTAATCACATTTCAAGCCAAGTTATTAGAAATTTAGATTTCAAGGGAAGGAGCATTGCTTTCATTATAATAGCAAAGTTAAATTGGCCTGATTCAGTGTGTCAACGGAAACTGAAAATACAAGATGCAAATCCCCTCTCTGCTTACCCTCCCCCCATAGGATTCCCTGCTCCCCCCACCCCCCCACCCCCAGCTTCTGTACCTCCTCCTCCTCACTCCTACCTTCTCAAGTTGGGGGGTGGACGCCAGCTTCCCCCTGTGAGCTGCCCCTGAACGGTGCCGAGGTCTTCCTTTGGTTTTGTTTTCAAAGGATCTAGCAAAACCCTCCACGTCCTCACCAGCCAAAGTGACACTCTGTCCAGAGCACATCCCAGGACCGGCCTCCGCAGGAACTGCCGTTTTTAACATTTTGTTCACTGCTACACAATATTGTTGTCGGTGCACCTAGATTTACAATTTGATCTCTTTCAGAGACGATTTCCCAGTAGCCCGAGTGTTTGTCAGATAATTTCAGTGTGGACAAGATGGATTTGGGGAGGGAAGAAAGAAAGGGTCACACACTCGGCTTGATTTAAATTCTGAGATGTTGTAGTTGAATTTGAAATAAACTGAACTGAGTGATTGTTTCTGTGCTTCATGTAGGAAAGCATCCGTTCTTTATGGTAAACAGTACAATCTCAACCAAAAAGCCAATTAAAGCACCTACGTGCTCTTGAATTCAGCACCACAAATCTAATTTTACCGTATCATTGGTAGCCACTAGAAATCAGAATATCAATAACCAATACCGAAATAAGCAAATGGCTTTCTTTTTCTTTAGACTTTAGCTCCTGGCGATTATAACACATCACAAAGATTTTATTTTATTTTAAAACAGTTTGATTTTGTAGAAATCAAACTGAGGAATGAAAACTTTCTGGGAGAACAGTTTCTTCTCAATAGGTACAGATGGTTGATAACTTTATATACAAGGGAAAAAGAATTTGATCTTAGTAGATATAAAAGGATCTTATTTCTTCATCCAATGCCATTGTACATTAGTTTTCTCATTTTAAATTATATAAATTGGGGTTAACAGTCTAAATTATGTCCCTGCCCCTCCTACCAAGAAAAAGAAATCAGAGGCATTAAAAACAACTTAAGCAACAAAATCCCCTACAGGTTGAAGTAATATGAAGGGAGAAAGAAAATACAGTTAATTTAAGAGACAGCAGTGTTCATAGAGCTGGGAGGTTTTTGTTTTGTTCGGTTTCAATTCTTAGAATTTTGCTTCTAATTCTAGTCTTTGCTTTCAAGAACAATTTGACATTTAATTTTCTTGTTCAACTTTACAACTTCCATGAAAGATCATTTTTCTAATGTCTTGTGAGCAATAGGAATTAGAATTCCTTGAGGCCATTTAGGCCCAGCCAGGGAAGCCCTGGCAAAAGCCAGCCCGCTGGCCAGCGCTCTGGTCGCTGTATTAGCACACCAGCCACCCACGAAGACTTATTGTCACAGCTGTTTCAATCCACAGTGGAAACACACCTGTCATTCAGGTGGTTCTGTGTTTGATTGATGGAAGAGTCAGAGCCCTCTGACTTGGGTACAGTAGGTAGCAGATCCCAGAGGAGCGGATGAGGAGAAAACTGCCGCAGCCTAGAAGCTTCGAGGTTGGTGGCAGGGCCGGGACCCTGCGAAGGCGCTGCTCTTGGGTCCCCGTGGCAGGAGAGGTTGGGGGAGCAGTCTGACAGCACCCTCGTGCGTCATGCCCGCAGGCCGGTCACAGGCCGCGATGCCTCTCTGCGGGGACAGCCGTTTTCAAATGGTTGCTCTGGCAGCAGGATCGTTGGAAATTGCTTTTGTTACTCGGTAGAGACTGTAGAGAAGGAGACCGAGAGAGTGGGAGCAGTTCCCGACTGAGTCCTGTAGCCATCTTTTCTGCCGGCATGCTGTACGTGACATGCAGTCTTCTCTTCCCCCAGGTGTCTGTGGCTTGATCGTCCCTCAGGAAGACATGCCATTTTGTGACTCTGGCATCTGTCCGGACATCATAATGAACCCGCATGGCTTCCCGTCGCGAATGACGGTCAGTACGTTTTTCAGAGGTACTGCTTGTAAGGAAGAAAGTGGGCAGTGGGTTTGTAGGCGGTGCTGGCCGTGGGACCCTGGAATTTATTTTCAGAAAGGGCCCCTTGACCCTCTTGCCGCCTGAATAGGTTCCCAGCCCCCGACAGTTCTAGGTTATTTTCCCGTATAGAGGGAGTGTAGAGCGGGTCTGCTGTTCCTTCGAGAGCAGCCTTCTGAGGGAGGAACGTACCCCTCGGCAAAAAGAACCCCTTGAATTGACCCCCATGATCTCCAGTCCCATGGTCTGGCATCCTGGCTCCACCGCTTAGCAGCTGTACGACTTGGGAAAGCTGCCTAACCCGTCTGTCCCTGAGTTCCCTCGTGTGCATCGAGGGAGATCATAGCACGCATCCCGTGGGGCTGTGGGGGCAGGAACTTGGACGCCACGTGTTAAGCTTTTCCAAGGGCCACACAGTAAGAGAGCGATAAATATTTGCTGCTATTAGTCTGCCACTCTTATTAATAGTAGTCACCTTGGTCTTTGCGGGGAGTAGGCCGTACCTAACTAAACAGACTTCCTGGACCATGAGGAGGTGCTCACTTGGGTTGTTCCATCCCACAGGTGGGGAAGCTGATCGAGCTGCTGGCGGGCAAGGCCGGCGTGTTGGACGGCAGGTTCCACTACGGCACTGCGTTTGGAGGCAGCAAAGTGAAGGACGTGTGTGAAGACCTCGTTCGCCATGGTTATAACTACTTGGGGAAAGACTACGTTACATCTGGTATCACAGGGTGAGTGCGTTGGTAGACACTTTAACGAAAAAGTGTGATTTTATTAGAATAAGTGGTAAGAGTCCTTAAAGTGTACTGTTAAGATGAGCTGTGCTCTTGTAAGAAATCAGGCAGAAGAAAATCTAACTTTGGAGGTGTTAGCTACTGCGGTAGTGGCCGTGTTGGCCTCCGTGAGTCTATCAAATCGACACATCGCACGCTTTAACCTCGCTCAGTCGTATGTCAGTTATAGCTCAATAAAACAGGGAGGGAAAGGAAATCCAGATTCACAGAACTGGTAAATTAAGGAGTGGTGTTTTACTGGTGAGGCTGTTATTTTAAAAGGAAACAAGGTGACTTACCAAGGTAGGGTTTCTATGCAACTTTGATTGTATATAATGCAAAATCCCATCGCCCTTGAATTTGCTCTGTATTAAGAGGATGAAGGTCAGACAATTCATGCTCTGATGGCCTGAGAGGCCTGATGTGTGCATACTCGTTCCCTAAGTGTGTGGTGCCAAGCAGGATGGATAGGGTCCCTGAGCTGTGCAGCTGACCAGTGAAATTTGTTATAGACTTACTAAAAAATGAGACAAAAAAATAACTTCTCAGCAGGTCCTACCGTGACTTCTTAACTTGAAACTACAACTCCATATTGTCCATTTCCTACCTTATTTTTCTCTGTAGCGTTCATCCTTCTCAAATACCCTGAGTAATAATGCTGTCTAATACTGTATCTGTCTCCTCTGTGAGAGCAGGGCCCGTCTGTCTTGTTGACTGTTTTATTTCCAGTATCTGCACACACAGGCACTCCATACATATTTATTCAGTGAAGGAATGAGAACAGATTGGTACAAATAGCTCTCACTGAAATGAAGGCAAAGAATGGGTTAGGAGACCTCTGTGAGGTGGTAGGTATTTCAGCGGAGATAGGAAGGGTGAGAAGAATAGACCATTTGAAGACTGATGCAGAGGAGAGGCTGGGTTTGACACCTTCCAAGGGACAGACCTCAGTTCACCTGAGGTGAGGCTGCAGAAGGAAAGAAGGTTCTCACAGGCGAGTGTTGGCTCCTCTCTCCTCTCTGGGGAGAACCGGAGATCCCTGAAATTCTCGGAAATGACAGGCTTTTGAAATTTGACTCATACGTGGTTTTAAAGGATCAAATCAGTTGCTTAAGTTAAGACGCACATTGTATTTTGTTCCAGATAAAACTTTGGGACCTGGTGTTTCTGCTGTTTTACTGAGGCTTCACTTGTATTCAAGCAGTACTGGGCGTGGACCCAGGGCTTGATTTGGTGCTACAGACTATAGTGATGGGATTAAAATGGTCAGAATTGGTATCTGTTAAAAAATACTGGGTGCTGGCTTCTCCAGCGAAGACATACAAATGGCTATCAGACGCATGAAAAGATGTTCATCATCACCAGCCATCAGGAAGATTCAAATCAAAACCGCATTGAGATTCCACCTTACACCAGTTAGAATGGCCAAAATTAGCAAGACAGGAAACAACGTGTGTTGGAGAGGATGTGGAGAAAGGGGAACCCTCTTACACTGTTGGTGTGAATGCAAGTTGGTGCAGCCACTTTGGAGAGCAGTGTGGAGATTCTTTAAGAAATTAAAAATAGAGCTTCCCTGTGACCCTGCAATTGCACCACTGGGTATTTACCCCAAAGACACAGATGTAGTGAAAAGAAGGGCCATCTGTACCCCAATGTTTATAGCAGCAATGGCCACGGTCGCCAAACTGTGGAAAGAACCAAGATGCCCTTCAACGGACGAATGGATAAGGAAGATGTGGTCCATATACACGATGGAGTATTATGCCTCCATCAGAAAGGACGAATACCCAACATTGTATCAACATGGACGGGACTGGAAGAAATTATGCTGAGTGAAATAAGTCAAGCAGAGAGAGTCAATTATCATATGGTTTCACTTATTTGTGGAGCATAAGAAATAACACGGAGGACATGGGGAGGTGGAGAGGAGAAGGGAGTTGAGGGAAATTGGAAGGGGAGATGAACCATGAGAGACTGCGGACTCTGAAAAACAATCTTAGGGTTTTGAAGGGGCGGGGGTGGGAAGTTGGGTGAGCCTGGTGGTGGGTATTATGGAGGGCACGTATTGCATGGAGCACTGGGTGTGGTGCATAAACAATGAATTCTGGTACACTGAAAAGAAATTTAAAAAATTAAAAATTTTTTTAAAAAAAGGAAAAAAAAATACTGGGTGCGGGGATGCTTGAGTGGCTCAGTCGGTTAAGTATCTGCCTTCGGCTCAGGTCGTGATCCCAGGGTCCTGGGATCGAGCCCCACATCAGGCTCCTTGCTCAGCGGTTGCCTCTGTTTCTCCCTCTCCCTGCCATTCTGCCTACTTGTGCCTTTCTCTATCTCTCTCTCAGATAAATAAATGAAATCTTTAAAATAAAATGATCTATCCAAACTATGAGAACATCGATTTCCACAGATGTATCATCACACCTGAGGTGTTCTGGAAACCCACATTATAGGAAAAGAGTAGTGGTCTATTTCGAAAGCGACTCACTGAAGTAGCTGAGGTCCACGTCAAAAATTGTGGTTGTTGTGGCAAAACAGACGGTCTCGGTCTTCGCTCCGCACCCAGAAATAACGCAGAAGTTGACCAGAAGATGCGCAGAACCAGTGACTGACTTTGGCCTTCTGAACATGATTTCACTGAAAGATTTGAATGGGTCATGCTCTGCTTCCCACAGAGAGCTTTGCGTTCTGTCTCCAGCGCCTTCCCCTGTGCCCCAGCTGGTGTTCTCATGCCTTTGCCAATTATCTCAGTGGCAGAGTTTGAGAAACCCAAGTTTAGCTTGTCAGCTGAAAGTTTCCCAGAGGGCTTGCCAACACATTTACCGACCAGCTTCATGAACCCTTGCCAAATTCTTGAGTATAACTAGGAGAGAAAATGGCACGTGGCTGTCTTCAGTGGGTGGAGTGGCATTAGGGGGCAGAGTTCCTTAGATTGTACCAGGAGCAGCCATACTGAGAAGGATTGGAATCCTCCATGATCAGAGCTGGGAAGAACCTTGGTCTGACCTCCTTGTTGTACAACTAGGAAAACTGGGATAAAGAGGTCACGTAATGACTGCGTGACAGAGCTGGGACAGGAGCCGTGTCTCCCAACACCCTGTCCATTGTGCCTTGCACTCTGCTCTGTGTCTTCCACGAATCTGGCTGTCTGTAAGGCAGCACAGTGGCTTGAAGGCCGCAAACTCCTGTGCGCGCGGTGCTGAGCGTGGTGTAAGATGAGGCCGGCAAGCAGGGCCCAAGTGCTCCTGTGCTCCTCTGCTGGGTCGCTCACTGCCTTTGCTCCCTCCGCTCGTGCTTCATGCCGTGGCCTAAACACACTGCCTGTGAGCCAGGGAGGGCCCTGGATTCCCTGCACTGCTCACCAGCTCTGATTAACCTCCCTGACCCACTGGGCCTATTCCTTCCTCTTAAAAAAAAAAACCTGGCAGGATGGTGTGTCCCTCCCTGGATGGTGTATGGACTAAATGGCACAGGGCAGATTCCTCCTTACTTTTGAGGATTTTCCGGGGCAGGTAGATTTTTTTAGAGGTGTGAATCCCCTGCCTGCTGTCACTCCAAACTAAAGAAGAAAGGTTTCTTTTGTCAAAGCTGTGAAATAGTCACTGTCTTTTACAATTCTTACTACAGTTTTTGGTTCATTGAGTCAGCTGTGTTTTAACAGACCTATACGGGGCACCAGTCAGAGCCAGGCAGGGTCGCTAGCGCTGGAGACAAAGTGCTTACCCTGAGGAGTTTGCTTCTGCTGGGGAGATGGGCAATAATGAGGGAAATAATAACTGTGTTATCATATCAAGTGGTGGCAAGTGCTCTGACGAAAATAAGACAAAGATGAGAGTTGAGATAGTGTGGGGGCTCGGTGATGGGGGGTGAGAGGAGAACGCCTCTAGATAAGGTGATGAGGGAAGGGGAGGTCTCTGAGGAGGTGAAATGTTTGATAGCCGTGTGAATACCTGGTGGAAGAATGTTTTAAAAACAGGAAGTGCAAAGGCCCTGAGGCAGACAGGTTTGCTCCATTTGAGGAGCAATGAAGAGACTGGTGTTACTGGAGTAGAATGAGCAGTGGGGAAAGGGAACAGGGCATGAGTCAGAGCTGGGCAAGGACCAGACTATGTGAGACCTTATGGCTGTGATACAAAATTTGGGTGACACAGATTCTGAGTGTGGTAGGAAACCTTTGGGAATTTAGAGCAGAAGAAGAACCTGCTATGATTTACATTTTAGAAGGAATCGCTCTGGTTTGTCCTGTGTAGGACAGATTGTTGAGGGCTAGGAGCGGAAGCAGGGAGAGCAGCCAGAAGAGAGTCTGCGGGGGTCCAGGTGAGAAAGGACGGCAGCCTGACTAGGGCAGGAGCCGTGAAGGAAGGACCGTTCTGCCCATAGGTTCTCACCACCTATTTAAGTTTTTATTTCTTAAGTAAACAGGGTGTCTTCTAGGTATCCTTGGTGTTTTTCTGTTTCATATCTAGCCTTTCTATTCAATGACCGAAAACCCTTCTCTCTCACTCATTCATAAGCCTGTTCTGAAACAAACAAGGCCCTGCCCGTGAGGAGTCCTGGAGAAGGCTGTCTCTTGTTAGCCCAAACCTGGTTTCTTAGCCCAAAACTCTGACCTTTCTTTCAGCGAGCCCTTGGAAGCCTACATCTATTTTGGCCCAGTGTATTATCAGAAACTGAAGCACATGGTGCTGGATAAGATGCACGCCCGGGCCCGGGGACCACGAGCTGTTCTTACTAGGTAAGAGAAAAGCATTTACAGAAAGAATTTCGAATGTATTCGAGTCTACCTTGCATTCCCCAGATACAGCAATAAGCAGACTCAGCAAAGTTTCCGTTTCCCTGAGATGTCAAAATTTGAAGTGTTAGGCATCTACAAAAATCCTTTATGTCTGGTTAGCATGAAACAGTAGCAGCCAACTAAAAATCATTGCACGGGCACAGGAGGCCCGTCCCAGGTCTTGCCAGTGGTCGCCTGACCACTGTTTACAAATGCGGGCTTATCAAAAAGGTTCATATGTAAGAATGTAGACACACTTACGTCCCCACCACATATGTACACGTGGGTACATCTGCGTGCTCCCGTGTGTACACAGAAAACACATGCATACATTATTTGGGAGCCCAAGCCAGAGCTGTGATTTTCTAAAACTTCTGTTACTGGAGCAGAAGGCACCCGTACCTGCACGCACATCTGAACGAGCTCCGCGAGGTCCACGCAGGCCGCACTCACCAGGGTGTTCTCAGCTCCAAGCACAGTGTCTACATGTTGATGAATGTGTGGGTGTAATTGTTGGAGAGGGAATGACAAATGCTAAGTGTCCCATGTTCTTAGTACTACATTTTTCAGTTGGAGAAGCATAGCTCAGGGTAGTCGTTCTCCACCATGAGCAGTTTTGTCTTCCAGGGGACATTTGACTATGTCCAAAGGCATCTTGGGATGTCACAGCTTGGGGGGGTGGGGAAAGGACTCCTGGCATCTGGGGGGTGGAGGCCAGGAATGTTGCTGAAGACCCTGCAGGGCACTGGGCAGCCCCCACCACAGAGAATTACCCAGTGCAGTGGGGGCTTTGCTCCAAGATTGGGGAACACGGGCCTTGGAGCCAGCCAGATAAGGATGTGAGCTCCCCTCCACCTCATGGCTTTCCGTGAGCCTTGGACAGATCGCTTAGCTTCTCATGGCTTCGGTTTTCTCAGACATGAAGTAGCAACAATAATGCCCACTTCACAGCATTCTGGGGAATCTCCAGTGTTCAAATACAGAACGTGTATAGTGCCAGTGCCTGGGGGATGCTCCAGAAATAGTCTGTTCCCTCCCTGCTCTGCTGATGCTGGCTCAGATGTTCCAGTACAGGGGAAGGGTGGGGCATGAAGCGGCAAGCATCCGAGTTTACTTTTTAAAACCAAGGGAAAGGTGTAGATGACTCAGTCCCGTGACCACTTAAAACTGAGCACACACACGTGCCTGTTGAAATGGTAGACATACATGTGCTCCAAACTACAGAAGAGAGAAGAGAAGTCGAGATTCTCAAGGCACCGGTGAGCCCAGCAGTGAGACCCTACTGGGGTTAGGTTTGAGGGGAAGGGTTTATTGTTACATCAGATAATAGTAATCATTTATTATTACCACTTAATAACAGGAGCAACAACTAAGGAGGCTCTTTGGGAGCCTTAAATTTTACAGTTTACAAATGGAGCCCAGGGGCAGGCTGGGCGGCCTGCTCTAGGTCCCTGACCGGTAAGTGATTTGAATCCAGCCCTGCGCTCATAGCACGGGATGCTGCCCCTTTGTTGGTTTAATCTAATAACAACACATTTGTCGGATTTGTTTCAAAGGCAGCCCACAGAGGGTCGATCTCGTGATGGCGGTTTGCGTCTTGGAGAAATGGAACGTGACTGCTTAATCGGTTATGGAGCCAGTATGCTTTTACTGGAGAGACTAATGATTTCAAGTGATGCCTTTGAGGTTGATGTCTGTGGGCAGTGTGGACTTCTGGGGTATTCTGGCTGGTAAGTGGATACCATATGTCTCTCATACACACACCTTGCCTCTTAAATCACAGCTCACGAGGTGACCCTGGATCATACCCACATACTCTCCAGCCTTCGCCATCCACGCATTCCTGGAATTGGGGATTTTCTGTATACCTGTTTTGTTCGTCTGCCTAATGTTTGCTTTCTACACCACTGGAGTTTAAATACCCAAGGAGCACGGACTTTGTCTTCTTTTTAATATTATCTCGAACACCTTTTATTTCACTGTTCACCTTTGAAAAATTCCTCGCCCATTCATTGTTAGGTATGAGAAATAGAGCATTTTGTAACTAGAAACTTTTTTTTTCAACCTCCGTAATAATCAAAGAAATACAAAGTTTTGTTTTTTTTTTTTACCTAATCTCAAGTGAGGTCTGATTTTTTTTTTTTATTATGTCCAATTAGCTAACATACAGTACATCATTAGTAACTAGAAACCTTTTCGAAAACATTGGGTTGAATGCCGTTATTTAACCTTAAATCCCAAGAGCCTGGTTTGCTGCTGCAGGACATATAGCAAGTTGGTGCCGAGCTAGGCCCAGGACCTGGTATCCTGACCCCTTACCTGTGCTCTGTCTGCACAGCAGGCTGCTTTATACTCGGACTGTGAATTGCATCATAGTGGAGACGAGGTCTGTCCCAGTCATTCACTCAACAAACAATTTCTGAGAATCTGCTAAGTGCCAGACACTGTTCTAGGCTCCAGAATACAGTGGAGAATAAGGCAGATGAATGGCTTCTCACAGGGCTCTTCTCTTCTAGGTCATTCTGACTACATTTGCCTTGTGTCCCCCCTGCTTCTCCCTCCTGGGACCTGGTAGATACTTAGTAACAAATAATTACCAGACAACACTGACCCTGTGTATGGAGGATTACTAGTAGGTAAATTGTGTAAGTCATAAAGCTTACAATTTCTGTGCAGAGTTCAGTACACAAAGGCCAGCCTAAAAGGTAAAGCTCCATATTTGTTGGTTTGGTTTGTGGGGGAGGAGCACTTCTCCTTGCAAGCGTTCCACCCTACAGCCAAGGAAGGGCTCCTCTGCTGAGGGTTCGTCATTTCTGGGGCCCTGACTTACCCTGGAGGCAGGAGGGCCTGTAACTGATGAGGCTCCACTTACTTTCTACCAGAGATGAGGTCTAACAAGGTCTGAAGCAGGGGCTGCAGGGACAGGAAACAGCCTCAACTCCCTGGTCACCCTTCCCCTGCACTCCCAGGCCCCTTCCCCTAGGGAGGCACCATCCCCTGGAGGATCGAATTAGGCGCAGATGAGCCACCCTTTCGAGAATCTGAGGGCTGCCTGAGCCACCTTTTCCCCACTGCGTCTCCCCTCAAAGCCTCCTTCCAGTGAGAGTCCCAGCTCCCTGTCGTCCTAAGCCTCCAGTACCTTGGTTGAGTAAAGCAGATCAAGAGAGTGAGTGGGCCTCTTAGAATAGAGTGTATACCTTGCCTGGCATATGACAAAGTCTTTGAGCCCATGACTTTATGGGTTTTAGTGTAGAAGAGGTGATGAGACTTGGCTGTGAAGAAGTCATTTCATTTAAAAACGAAGACGAGAGGTGGCCATTCGCAGTGCGTTTCTTTCATAAGGTTGCGGAGGTGGGTGACATGATTCTAAGCATTAGCCTGGCTTTCTTATGTCAGGGACTGGGCTGGGGGTTTCCATTCTGAGATGTCTGTTCGCCTTTTGAAATGCATATTGAATTTGCCCTTTATTGTCCTGGCTGTGTCACACAGCAGCCACGCAAGTGTGAGAGGAAGGTGCCTGGGACCTGTGCCACTGTGCCTACGTCTTCCAATTTGGCACAAGGATTTTTGAGTCATTTACTTTGAAAAGATGGTACAGAAGAGTCATTTTATTAAAAATAGGGATGATGAAACTTAAAATGGATTTCCTTTTCTTCTCCATCCCCTCTGCATTTTCTCCTGTGCCTCCCCCAAAAGAGAGAGAGAGAAAGCAGCAGACCAGATTCACTCACATACTTTGAAAACCTGCCCCTCTGTTTTGCTGACTATTCAGGGAAACCAAAGAAAGCAGTAATCGATCTCAATATTATTGTTACATTCATAGCTTTTTTCCTACTTCGTTTCTGTCTCATTTAGAGATCGTGTGATTGGCAGTGCCTGATTTTGAAGCTCGTGTGTTCCGTGTGTATTGTGTTTGAGATCCTTTGAAAGAGGGCTAAATCAGGTTACATGGTTTAAGGATCTTTACTGTAATTAAACCGACCTGGCTGTACTGTGTCTGGTGTTGAGTGGCCTGCTCATACCCTTGTTGCCAACAGAAAAAAATCCTAATCCAGCCGGGTAGTCTAGCAGCCTCCTTGTGCAGCTCTCGGTAGAGGAGCATAATGATGCTGTCCTTTGCCGTCATTACCTGGGCGTGTGTGCCGGGCGGTGTGGGAGGGAGCACAGGCGTGTGTGGGAGGAAGTGGCTCTTTAATGAACAGCACAATGGAGGCTGAGTAATTAGAGCAGTTCAGAACCTTGAAACTGGCCTTTTGTCAGTGATTTGCACATTAGTAAGGCATTGCTATGGGGATGTTTACAGCAAGACTGTTGTTGTGCAGGAGACATGAAGGGCATAAGTCACAAAAGAGAGGTCCGGAAGGAGAACTGCAGAGAAAAGAAGATCCCTATTAAGATAATTAGCTCGTAGAGGACATTTTACTGGACAGTCATTTCTCATGTAAAGCCACAGCCGCCTCTTTTTGCTGCCTTTACCCTAGAAAGTCAGTTTATTTTATTGTTGTTGGGTCAAGTTTCTTTTGAAATCGTTCAGACACAGGGTGAGATAATGTAATAGGTCATCATTTATATGTGTGTTCTATATGTAATACATATTTATATGTGTGCATGTATAATAATGTGTTGGAACATTTTAAATGGTGAAGAAATGTTTAATAATAGAGGTCAGTGGGCTTTCCAGATTGTGAAACCTTCAGTAAGCTTGGATTAAAGTCACAGAATAACATAGAATCAGCAAGAAGTTGCTTCCGATAAAACCATTCTCCAGTTTAATTAAAGCACAGACATGATTCCTGAATGAATTAGGTCAGCCAAGCACATTAAAAACATAGTTCTTAAATGATAATGCTTTAGCGAGGTCTTGAGGTACAGTCTTCCAGGAAGAAGTCCTTTACCGTGTGGCTAGGACTGTGTTGATGGGATCGAGCACCGCCAGTGTGTCCTCGGCTCCTGCAGGCCACCCGTCACAGGGACCACCACACCGCGCACGCAGGGCTGTGCTGACTCCTCTTTTCCCCGTTCCCTTCCCAGGACGTTCACATCTGTAGTGTCATTCACCACCACGCCCAAATTCTTTGTGCTTTAATTTTCGAAAATAACAAAGGCTTGATTTTGCTGATTCCAAAAATGATCCCTGCGCTTTTATAAAGTATTCAAAGTTATTTTTAAAAAAGAAAGAATAAAAAATATAAATTGTCATATTAATTCTCATCACCCAGAGGTGGACCACTGTTCACATTTTAGTGACTCTTTTTGAGACATCTATTTGCCCAATAGTTATGTAACATAACCCCCCCCCCCCGGTTGTTTTTTCTTTCTTTAATAATGAACTCTTTGAAATTCTGATAATAGCAGCAAATAGGAAATACATACTCACCAAAAAAAAATCTTATTACATATGACTTTGGGGGCTTCATATATTTACAGGAACCCATCTGAGGACCTCCTTGGGGTCAGGCTGTTAAGCAAACTTCTTTTTTCACTCCACAGTGTGTTCCAGACACCTTATTTCAATAAATATGGGTCTACACATCACGTTTAATGGCTGCACAGCATTCTTCTGTATAAACATCACGAGACTAGTTCCCTCCTGGTCTCAGCAGTCTCCCGCTTTGTGCTGTTCTAAACACTGTGAACATTCTCTTACCCTCATCTTTGCCACTTTGGTCGCACATTTATGCACATTTACGTTGTTACACGTACTGTCCTACTGCCCTCCACACTGGCCTTCCCCTCCGGTCCCCACTCAGCATGAATCTTTCTAAGCCCCGGTTGGTGTTCCTCTTGCACTCATTCACCCCCACTGTTGACTGGGAGGGCCTGGTTTTCCGCCCAGGTCTCAGCTGCCCCAGACTCTTGAGGTGTAGGGTGAGGTCCTCTTTGGGTCTGAAACTCGGGAGGATTGTTCACTTCCTCCCACGGGACTCTTCGTGAGTTGTAGACACTGATGAAGACCTGGGTTTGGCCACCAGCTCTTCCTAAAACAAGAGAAAAGAGGATCCTAATTGGAATAGCAGATGTATTGGTTAGGAGCACGGACTGTTGCAGGGGTTAAATGAGAATATATGCACCCGGGGGAGCACGTCGTAAGTACAATAGCTTCTCCTACTAGTAGAAATCGCCAAGCTTGAAGAGCACTGGAAAAATAAATAGCATTTGGTTGGCCACCACGTTCTCTGTGAGAGTCCTGTGTCCCCCATCACACTTCCGGTGTCTCAGTGACAGACCAAATTGTAATTGTTGAGTGTCTTACCTTGAAGAGTATAGTATAATGGATTTCTATCAGGTACATGGAGAGTGAATCGATTTTACAAATTTTTGACATTGAGGAAATCTAAATCTGAGTAACTTGGAGATGGCTCAGATTTCTGGGCCTCACTCAGAACAAGTAAATGGGCAGGTGTTTTGCATTTTAAAGAGGTCTAGAAAATGGGAGTAAGTGATTAAAAGTGCGAGCTTTTAAACCTGCAGGAGCGATAGTTGTTGTGCTTTTTCCTTTGCCTCCCTTGGATGCTGCTTTTTGGGGAGGGTGGGGGGGTGGGGCACATAGGTACATGTTTGATAGCGAGACTGAACGCTGACAGATGGAATGGAACGGGTAGGATGGTGGCGGGAGCCGTGCGCAGGCCTTGTTTTCTGAGCGATCGTCCCTCTAACACGTGCCAACTTGGTTTCAGGTGCCATTACTGCAAGTCATCCTGCCATGTGTCCTCCCTCCGCATCCCGTACGCCTGCAAGCTGCTCTTCCAGGAGCTGCAGTCCATGAACATCATCCCCCGCTTAAAACTGTCCAAATACAATGAGTAAAGACGGAAGAGGTCAGCATTTAAAGAGAACCACTGAGAGGCCCAACACAGTGGAAAACAGGGGATTGAGGACCACGTCTGCTTCTGTGACTGATTCCCTCGACGGCCCCCCTCAAGAAAGAAAGATGGGAAGGCTTTCTTGCCCTGCGAAGGGACAACGCAGCCTTGATCCGCGAGCCTCGGGCTATGGGAGACGTGCCGCCCACACGGACCAGGATTCAGTCTCCTGTTTCTGGGCTGAATGTGCTTCACAAATGGACATGACCTAAAGGAGAAGCAACTTTTACTTATGTTCTGGTATCTTGAAGTCTACTCATGAGAAAGATCTTCCTCCTTCAAAAGACATTTGGTGTTAAATTCCTCCATGGTGCCTTCCCGGCTAACAAAACGCAAAGACTCTTTGGACCCTGAAGGGTATGAAGTGTCTCTTTGAATGGTTGGTGTGGCCTGTGGCCCTTGTGGAGGTGGCTGACGGGAGCAGGGCGCGAAGGGAGAGAGCTGTGGGAAGCCGAGAGCAGCGGATAAAGGGATGGCTTTCCTACCTAGTACTGTGAGATAGAATAAATTCCTACCATCTTAAGCAGGTTTACCAAGGATGTCCTCTTTTCTTACAGACTTGATTGCTACTCTTTTGAACCTCCACGGTCAGACCATGCAGTAATATTTGTTGAACATCTGAAAATAATTCCATGGTGCTTTGTTTGTTTGTTTTGGTCCCTTCCATTCCTGCCAGGATGTTAGCTATGCATTTTCTTTTTAATCTGATGACCTTCTTCACTTTTAACTCTAATTTGTTCTTAATTGTTCTACCCTGAAGACGGAGAACAACTTATATTAAGGATTGTCTGTAAAATAAGTCAGAAGAGCTTGGAGTAATGGTCTAAGGCTACAGTTCCAGCATGTCGCATTGACTTGTTTCACAGAACATCAGTAGGTATCAGACACCATCAAGAAGCAAGCTCCAGTATCGAATAAGGTTTAGAAACTGGATGTAACCAAGGTAAACGTAGCAGGAACTTTTTCAAAGCCTTTATTTACCAGGCTCCTATCCTGAGACTCCTCCAAAAGAGGGATGTTCTGGGAGCAAGGCTAGTCATTGCCTTGAGAACTCAACCTCAACATCACTTCATTTACTTCACAATAAAAAGCTCTAATTCAGAAGTGAAAGTCTAGACACTTAACAGGAAAAGCAGAAGGAATGAGGGACATAGCGTAGGTGAACGGGCCTTCCTCAGCCATCAGCATGTGTCTCCGTTCATTTCAGGGGCTCGAAAGCTGTTAAAGAGGCAGAGGGGTTTAAATGCTGGATCTTTGGTTTTGCCACTGTTCCTTCCTTTCTAGTTCTTAAAATTGATGGTGCCTTGGGACGCTTGGGTGGCTCAGTTCGTTGAGCATGCGACTCTGGATTTTGGCTCGGGTCATGATCTCAGAGTCATAGGATCGAGCCCCAGGTCAGGCTCCATGCTAGGCGGGAGTCTACTCAGGATTCTCGTTCTTCCCCTCCCTCTGCCCCTTCCCCCCACCCCTCCTTTCCCCCACTTCACCATCACCCCCATTCATACACTTGCTTTCCCTCTCCCTCAAAAAAAATTGATGATCCTAAGGATTGCGCTACTGGACACTGTTCTGCACAACGTGGGCCATTCGAGGGGTTTTGGCTATTTCCCATCATGGGACAACTCCACGGACCCACTTTGCCGGGGACAGGGGGGCAGCCGGTGCACACTTGGAGGGCCGGTATGGGAAGAATCTATGAGGCCTGCATCGTTGATCATTCTGTACCTGCCGTGTACTGAGCATAGAAATAGAGCAGGACAGGGCCCCCACCCAGAGCTCCTAACCCAGTGAAGGAACCAACAGTCAGGGCTAGGAATTCACCCTGGCGGGGCTGAGGGAGCTCCTGAGTCACAGGTCACCTGTGCTTCAGAGACGTGGAAACACTGCACAAATGGGAATATTTCCTGTCTCTGGCTGCAGAAATGGAAGCACCACGTGGCTGACCCCCAGGGCCACACCACTGAGGGAACAGCTTGGGCCTCGAGACCAGGCTTCCTGACTCTGAGTGCTTTGTTTGGGCTCATCCATGATTGCATTTTTCATTCACCTAATGTGACTTTTTTTTTTTTTTTAAACTCAAGTGCCCCTGAATGGTTGTGCTTCTTAAACATCTTTTTTTTTTTTTTTTTTTTTTTTTTTTTTTTCCCAAAAACCATTCCAGGCAATTCTGATTGTTTTGAGGAGAGTTGCCTCTCCTTCTAGGAAATTCTCAGTTCTCTAAGTTAGCAAGATCTGGGAAGTGTGGGTTCCAAACTGTGACATCCTTAGAGGAAAAAACTGTGTCAGGTCGATATTTCAGAAACCAGCAGATAGGACATTTGAATAGGTGTTTGACTCTGAGAAATACTATAATAGAAAGTGGCCAGAATTGCTGAGTTAGTCTTACAGTTTTTATTTTGTCAAGCTATTTGTAAGTTCCTTGTTTTAACAACTACCAATTAGATTTCTATTTTCAGTAATGACAGAGTAAACTTTTTCAGGCCACCCTCGAAGCCTATTTTCCCCTCAAGGATTTGCCGTGTTGGAAGTGGCACAAGGATGAGAGGCTGAAAAGCCACACCAAAGCCACTGAGAGGCCACAGCCCGACCTGAGCTTTGGCAGAGTCAGCGAGCTGGGGAGACAAAAGTGCGAGCTCAGAGTTGCCAAGACACCAGAACGAGAAAGGCCAAGATCCCAAATAGAAAGAAAGCTCATTGAGGTGAGCCCAACTTCTCCACCACATTTACCCCTGGTTCGTCTGCTCAGGCTGTCACAACAGAACACCGCAGACTGGGTAGCTCACACAGCGGCGTTTATTTCCTCCCAGTTCTGCAGGCTTGAAATCCAAGACCTGGGTGCTGACAGGTTTGCTTTCTGGTGAGGACTCTGCTCCTTCCTGGCCGCAGACGGTCACCTTCCCACCGTGTCCTCACACAGCCTTTCCTTGGTGTGTGCGAGGAAGGCAGGCGAGCGCTGGTGTTTCTTCCACTCCTGGAAAGGATGCCCGGCCTGTCAGATTAGGGCTCCTTGTAACCTCATTTAACACGAACTACCTCCTTAAAGGCCCCATCTCCAAACAGCCACGTTGGAAGTTGGGGGCTTCAACGTGTGAGTTTTGGAGGGACACAGTTCAGACCGTAATACCCCTCAAGGCATTTGGCAACTAGTAATGCACAGGTTGAAATGCTCTTAGTATCTGTTCAAGCTGAACGTACCTAGCGGGGCCACTCCTAGGTGTACGTATGCCCAGCACAAGTGTACCCACACGTGTCACCAGTAGGCATGTCCCCAAATGCTTCTCACAGCATTATTTGTGATGGCCCCAATTTATAAATAACCCCTGCCCATTAATAATAGGATAAATCGTGTTGTGTTCACACCATGGAACACTAGACAGCGATGAAAAAACTTATACTATCATAGATCTGTCTCACAACTGTAATATTGGGTAAAAAGAAAAAAAACTATAATACATACTGTATTGGTTCTATTTAAGTTCAAAAATAGGCCAAACTAGGGGCACCTGGGTGGCTTATTGGGTTAAAGCCTCTGCCTTCAGCTCAGGTCATGATCCCAGGGTCCTGGGATGGAGCCCCGCGTCGGGCTCTCTGCTCAGCGGGGAGCCTGCTTCCCCTCTCTCTCTCTCTCTGCCTGCCTCTCTGCCTACTTGTGATCTCTCTCTGTCAAATAAATAAATAAAATGCTTTAAAAAAAAATAGACAAAACTAATCTTCAGACCTAAGAAGTCATGATAACCGCTCCCTGTGCAGAGGGGGTGGCTAATGACTGGGGCCGGAAGGGTGTGCTGCTGGTATTTTGCGGATTAGGGGGAGCTTGAGTTACTGGTTACATGGGTGGGCTTATTTCATGAAAATTCACTGAGCTGTATACGCTCAGGACTTTGCATTTTTCTGAGTCTGGTATACATTCAGTTTTAAAAAGGGATACGGGTTCTAAACCATGTTTCTCTCTTCACTGAGTACCTCTGTCATCCCAGGTAGAATATTCTGTCTTTGCTCTAGTCGCTCTCTCATCGCCAAAATGGGAATGATAACCGTGCTTGCACCCAGGGCCGTTTTTCAGACTCGGTGAGATGACCCATCTAAAGGGCTCAGCACAGTGCCCGGCCCCCCACAGGTGTTCACCGACCCTTGTCACGCTTTCGTTGCTGATACCGTTCCCCTGCCAGCAGCGCGAGGACGGGCCTTACCCTCGGCCGCTTCTCTGGGAAAGAGGACAGGCAGACGCTGAGCTTGCTTTGGAAGGAGTTCGGAAACGACCATGTACAGAAACTGCAGGGCTTTGCACAGGCTGTTTATTCGAGAAAGCCGCCGTGCTCCGTGGTGATAGGAAAGCGGGAGGGTGGGAGGATTCGAGGACGCACTTCCCCAGAACAGCCATTTACCACAGACATCAAAGCCAGGCCTGTCGTCGGCACGGGAGTCCCAGAATAGCTTCATGGAGCCCTCAGAACCGGTTCTCAAAACGCTTCCATGTGGTGAGAGTCAAGCAAAGTTTAAAAAAAGAAAAGAGAAGAAAAAGGCCTTGATTGGGTGCTACATAATGGGATAGTTTTCAGCTGCTTCGGAGCATTTGGGGCCAACACCTTTATTTGCAGTAATGAGTCACATGAGAATGAGCACGTTAGGGCTGGTGACCGGGCCCGTCCGCCTCTCCCCGGCGGAGTAACAGAGAAGCCGGTTTCGGAGAGACCTGTAAATAATTTGTGAAACGGATGGTCGGAAGAGTGACTTGTAAAAGTAGCACCTCTTTACCGTCCACATTTACTCCATATGTTCTTGAAAACAGTTTATTTCATTTGCTGAGCAAAACTTGGAGTTTTACTACATCAGTCCTGCAGGGCCAAGGCTAGTGGGAAATGAGAGTCAAGCTTTAAGTTTAGGCCATTTTCGAATGGAAGGGGAAAAAAAAAACTGGTGGCAATCCCGAAGTGTATACTGTTTGGGGCCAAGACCAAGCTACCAATTTGGATCTCAGACATGGGCCCCAGGAGCAATTAAGAGATTTGCTTCAGCAAATCAGACTCACTTTGACCAGGATGTCATGGCAGAAGTTTTCAGAACAGCCCGAAACTCCCATTTTCCCTCCCAAGTCTCAAATCTCGGACCGTGGTCAAAGGAGTTGAAGTATTTTTCAAGTCCAGGTAACAGCCCTCGTTGCGTGCGCAACAAATTTTAAGTCTGGTTAACTCCCAATCATTCACGGTATTGGAGGCAGGGAACAGTTTGGATAAATTAAAACACGATGGATCCACATTCTTTCATACTGGATGTGGGGGTGAAGTTTACATTCACGTTCTCAGTAGAACGTGAGTGAAGGCTTGGTTCGCTGTACGTGAAACAGCGACGTCCACGAGCCCTGTCTCTGAAGAACCCAGAGTGAGAATGTCCTCTGCACTTTAAGGAATGATGACAGATCTTGGAGGGTC
The DNA here is from genome assembly GCF_922984935.1 of Meles meles. Classification (NCBI taxonomy): domain Eukaryota; kingdom Metazoa; phylum Chordata; class Mammalia; order Carnivora; family Mustelidae; genus Meles; species Meles meles. Next base: position 15,688,949 of record NC_060072.1, on the reverse strand, counting down.
GGGTAGCCTGGCAACAGGGGCGCTCTAGGCCAGTGGCTCTCCGAGTGTGGTTCGTGGGGGCGGCAGCATCAGCATCACCCGGGAACTTCTGAGAAATCTGGGTACAACCAGCTGTCGGTGTATTAACAGGTCCAATGCAGCCTACAAGCTAAGCGCCCCCCCACCCCCCGTTGTAAGCTACACGAAGAGCTTTGGGATCCCATCCTGTCTCAGAGCCAAGCGTTGGATTTTTAGGGGTGCCAGAGAACCCACCTCTTGGGAACCGGCTACCCACTTCCCTCTTTCTTGCCGGCGTTACACTCCTCTGTAAGCGCTGGCTTGTGCTGGACTGCACCCCCTACCGGTTCCAGCCGCACCCCTGCTCCTCCCCGACCTCTGCCCCGGCCAGTGGAGAGTCTACACAGAGGACGCTGCTGTCAAAGGCGAGATTTATACCGGAAAAGCTCCTCTCCAGCTGCTGCTCACTTGTGCTGACCGGGTTCTGGCTCTGGCCTTGAGCTTTCTGTTCTCTTCTGCGGCTTTCCGCCCCTCCCCGCGCTGCCTGCCAGTTCCACAGAGACAGCCCACATCCAGAGTGGCCCTTCTAGAATCACTGTTCGGAAAGCTCCAATGTCTGTCTCCCCGCTGGTCATTTCAGTCTGCCCTCGCAGGTCCTCGCCAGGAGAGCACGGTCGCCTCTTCCGAAGCCAAGCAGAGTCAGCAGAGACGCCCTCCGTGCTGCAAGGCTTCCTTAGGGCCTGTGGAGGTGGCCCGGCGCTGTGCTTTTCCAACTCTTACCACCTGCTGTGCCTCCAGGGGTCGGGGAGCCCCCACAGTGACTTACCTGCTCTCCCGATAAAGAATGGGTGCAGGTGTCATCAGCAGAGAGACGGAGCCACCCTGCCCTTTCTGTGTTGTGTGCCCTGGTCTGGGGCTGGAAGGCCCAAGTCTTCCCCTAACAGCAGGAGTCTCGTCTTCAGCGTTCAGTGGGGGGGTGTAACTTCCCCACCTGGCTCGTCCACCCCCACGCCAGCCTGTAGGGCTAAGAACAGTACCTCCCCGTAGGTTTGCTGGGACAAGTCCTGAGTGAGCGCCGGTGAACGGTGCCTTAGAATGGAGAACGCTGCCTGCCCCGAGGAAAGGTTAGCTTTCCTCCCCTGCTATCCGTAAACCTCAAACTAAACCAGAGTTCCTCACTCTCAGCTCTGTTACCGTCTTGAGCTGAATAATATTTTTGTGTAGAATGTTCTCCCGTGTACCATGGGCTGTTGAACAGCATTCCCGGCCTCCCCCACTAAATGCCAGGAACATGCCCCAACCGCGACAAGAGCGTCTCCAGACACTGCCGCACGTCTCCTGCAACAGAACCACGAAACTAGACGATGCTAACGAGAGTAGTGTAAACTGCAAAGCCAACAAGAACCATTCCAGCTTTGCTTTTGGGTTTAGCGCTATGAATTGGTTCCCAGGAAATGGACAGCTGCCATGCTTCTGGGTAATCGAGTGACTCATGTTAGCATGGCACAGCCCTTACTTTCTCTTCAATGCACCGGCTGTAAGTGGCGTAAGAGACAAATGATGTCAGCCGTATCGGTCATCAAGTGAAATAAGTTTCGTTCCCTATTATAAAATGTGCTTTTGTATGTCTGATGATAATGTTACAATGATTAAAAAATAAGGTCGTTATCATCTCCATTTTTATCCACACTTGCCCACAGCCTGATGTTTTAGATCGGAACTTTTTTTTCTTTTCCTCAAAGACGCTCCCTGATTTTCATCATTTACCAAATCAAACCTTGGCTGCATGCGTGTCCACCTGCCTGCCATGTGGCGGGCACTGTTCTGCCCTCAATCCACCCCAAAGCCAGAGACTGCCATCCCTTTGAATGGGGCACGACGGCCCCAGATGTCAGTGGGGCCATAAGCTCCCTCCTAGCAAGCTTGAAGGTGAGCAGTAGGGTTCCCCAGAGCAGATTTCTCAGCAGCAGCAACTGTCTTTCTGAGTTACTGGACAGTTTCTTTCCTCATGACTCTGGGTCCTGCATACTCCAAGTAGGTCTACAATCTGTCAGGACCTGAAATATAACAACGCTGGTCCAGAAAATGCAACAGAAGGCTGTTAGTGATTCATTACCTGCTCCGCCTGCAGGGAGAGTTGCTCTGATTACTTCGTCAGTGTCAGATGTTACAAAAATCTGGGAGTAAATATTTGTAGAGATTGAGACAGGCACAGTTCTGAGAGTACAGATGCAGTAGGACCTTTGAAATAACGTCAGGGAGGCAAAATACCCATACATGTGCTTCTAGTCTGCGTCTGGATCCCCTTAGGCTGTTCCCTCATTACTCAAGGCAGGCTACTCGGCTAAACCTGAATTTGGCCTCAGACCCTTGATCCCCCAGCTCAGCCAGCTGTCACCCATCAATCAGGAGGCAAGAGCTTGCCGGGTCGAGAGAGAGGACTGTAGCCAGACTGCCTACCTTCAAATCCCGCTCCACCTTCTCCTAGCTGTATGATCTGGGGCGTTATGTTTCGCTTCAGTTTCCTCCCTGTAAAAATGAGGCCCTAGTAGTACCTACTCACAGGGCTAATGGCACCAGTGCATGTGACCCGCATAATAAGTGCTCAGCTATGATATGTGTTGCAACGGAGACTGAGCTCAAGGGTGAGGCTGACTGAGGCTGCAGCCACGGGCACTCCCAGAAAAGGAACCACTGATTTACCTCGCACTGGGTTAGGAGCTCAGTCTCCACCTGGGGAGGCAATGCAAGGCATGCACAGGGCATCGCCGGCCTTCCCATCCGGCGTCCCCACTCCCTCCAGTTACCAGATCATGTCTATACCTTTAGATTCAGCCGTGTGCACTGAACTTCCCGTCAGCGTCCCCCCAAGTAAGAATCCGATGACCTGCGTAAGAAAGAATTCATATGAAGGAATCTTTGGCTTATGTGCAAAGGAAAAAGTCTCCCTCGGAAAAATACAGGCCTTACACATTTCACAGACCCTCGTGTCCACAGAAACAGTCACTGGCAATTAGGCAGCCGCTGAAAGATCAGAGGCAGGAGCCCGCACATGAAACACAGGCAGCGCCTGAAGATCGCCGCCTTCTATCTGAGTTATGGGCGGCCAAGGTTGCCTCCCCCTGGGCCCAATATGCTCTGAGCTTTTCCTGCTGTGGACGGAGGCCCCGGGGACTTTTATGCACCCCAGTTTTCATGCAGCTTACTGATCCCTTTTTCACATGAATGAAAAACGCCTTTGATTTTGAATACTCATGTCTGTTTTGTGTAACACTTAACTGATGTGCCAGAATCATTCTGTACCTTAAAGGGGGTCTTGCGCTGGGTTATTAAAATCAGTCCTTCTGTGAAGAGTCACTTTGTTCACTTAAAGGATAACCGCCCTGCCTTTCTTAATGATGCTCATCTCGTTAAACCTGGATTAGAGAAGAGAGAGGCAAACAGGCCAGCAGTCGGAACACGGCCAGAGCCCATCGATGAGTTGGTCCAGCCACAGAAGAGGCTTCAAAGAAATATTGTCTGCTGATCAGCTGGGCTGGAGGCCTCCGAGCCTTTCAGCCCTGCTCTCCCACGGGAGCCCTGCTTTAGAGCATTCATTCGGTCAGAATCCTGATAAGCCAATAGAGACCTTGACCCAATGGGTCCACTTCATTTACTCAGAAGACATAATGTGCTGTTTCATCATCTGCGGAATTCCCCATCACTGGAGAGGTCCGTGAAGATAAACCATTCATCCATTCAACCGGTGTTCGCTGTTTCCTCTAGGTGCAGGGCACTGCAAGTCCTGGGAATGAAGTCATGAGTCAGCTGCTCAAAATTGGGAGGGAAGACAGAGAAGTTACAGTACCAGGGGTCGAGGCTTCCACTCATATCTGTAGCTGTGGCAAGTTCAACTGCATGTTCGGCACTGGCAAACAAGAGGAAGGTAGTATTTAAACGAAGCTGACAACTCTGCGTCCATCTCCGCTCTCATTGTTGAGTCTCGACGAAGTGGAGTGTCATCTGCTGTCTGCTCCCGCCCCTCCCAGTGTGAGATTCTCTGCTGTAGTGTGAGTCTCTCGAGTTAAGAAGACTGTAGGTGGTGGCTTTGCATTTTGTACATTATGGACCCTAAATTTAAGACACCGTCCTGTTGGGGGCTCAGCCAAAGAGCCAACTGTTCCAATGCTGAGTGGCTTAAATTGTCTTCAAGGGTAATTTTGACTTCATGGGGTTTTCACTTTAAATGCTGATGGTAGAAGCTACTCCCCAGTGAGACCAGATTCCTCTATCATAACCGCAGAAGGGGAGCCAGGCTGTGACACCATAAAATGGAAGCCTCCGAGCAGTCAGGACACCTTTCCCAGAGGAGGCCACTGCCAGAGCTGGTTTGGGAAGAATGAATGGACATTAGCCAACGCAAGGAAAACCTGAGTGGAATTGGTGGGGAGGAAGAGAAGGAGGATGACAGTGATCATGTCGACAGCAGGTGGAGAAAGCAAAGAAGTACAAGAGACAGGACTCTAGGAAGTCAGAGAAAGAAAGGAATCAAGGAGGAGCTCTGAAGTCACGGCTTGGACACCCAAGTAGCAAACTAAGTAAACCAAGTCGAGCAAGCAGACCAAAAGCCAGTGGTGTAGGGACAATGATGTGCTCCATTTGGAGTAGGCTGAGTTGGGTGCCTGTGGGACACCTGAGTCAACAGCCGTGCCTGGAGATGAGAGGCAGGAGCTGCCAAGGCAGACTGGGAATTCGCCAGTGATGGAGGGCCCTGGAATGAGTGTGACATCCTCCCCAGAGACGTACAGAAGGAAGAGGACCAGAGATGGAACCTCCGAGACACCAACATGCATGGATGGGCATGGAGAGAAGCATAAATAAAGAAAGCCCAAAACAAAAGTGTCCAATAACCCAAAGAAGAACGGATTTTGAAACGGGAGTGGGGATCATGAGTAGGGCACCGGGGAGACAGGAAGAGGATCAGGATGAGGAAGTCTGAAGGCATCCTAGGGATATCTAAGCTATGACGGCAGATTCAAGGACATGAAGGAGCTAGGCATTTGCAGAGGTGGAGGGCGAGTGGAAGGTAGCAATTCAGTAGGGTGCCACGGAGCTCCTAGTCTCCCTCCTACTTAGTGGTTCACAGGGGCCAACACCAAGGGAACACCCTGGCATCTGAGGAGCCTCTCATATGTTTCAATACCCTTTCCCAGAGTTCTGTCTCCATCAGTCTGCCTGAAACCCCTACCATCGGACTCCTGCAGGCAGGTCTCTGGGAGAAAGCATTAATTAACTAATGAACACGCTGATGGGTGTCATGACAAGAAATTAGCTCACCTATATTCTCAGGTCCCTAAGGGGATGCACAGAGATCAGAAGAAGTAGATGAGGCCAGTGAGAGAGGAACAAAGTGGGCAGACTCAGCTAGAGGTCTCTTTCCCCTACCCCATTCCATCACCACTCCCATAGTGGGGCTCTTGGATTCATGATCAAAAGGGACAAGGAGGGTTATATGAGAACCTAATGTTCTCCTCACAGGTTTGACAGTTTTGAGTTTGACAAATTTGATCAATCTTGCTAGTGAAGGAAATTAGATTGAGTACCTACTATGGGCTAGCCCCTTTGTATAAACTATGCCACCACCCAAATCTGCTAGGTAGGCATTATTTCCCCCATTTTATTCCCTCTAACCAGATGTGATGGGAAAGGTGTCTTAATACCGATTAGTATTCTAGACTTTTTTCTATCTATAGTTATACAAGTGCACACACACATACACATGCATGCACAATCTCTTTTTTGAACTTTAATCATGGAAAATTCCAAATATTTGCAAGACTAGAGAGAAGAGCATAGTAGTCTCCATGTGCCCATCACTCAATTTAAACAATTATCAACTCCCTACTGATCTTGTATCTGTAACCCCAACCACTTTCCCCACCTAGGTTGTTGTGAAGCAAATTACAGATTTACAAGTATCATTTCACCCATAAATGCTTCAGTATGAACCACTAAAAGGACTATTTTTAAAAAACTATAACCAGGGGCGCCTGGGTGGCTCAGTGGGTTAAGCCTCTGCCTTCAGCTCAGGTCATGGTCTCAGGGTCCTGGGATCGAGCCCCGCATGGGGCTCTCTGCTCGGCAGGGAGTCTGCTTCCTCCTGTCTCTCTGCCTGCCTCTCTGCCTACTTGTGATCTCTCTCTCTCTCTCTGTCAAATAAATAAATAAAATCTTTAAAAAAAAAAAAACAAAAAACTATAACCATGGTACCATTGTCACACTCAATTATAGGTAAAAATAATCTCTTATTATCAGTAAATATCCAGTTAGTGTTCAGATCTCCCAATACTCTCATAAATATTTTCCCAGGTGTTTCAGTTGGAATTCAAGTAACTGACATTAGTTAATAGATCTTTTAAGTCTCCTGGAATGTGTACTAGTCCCTATGATCTCCCATGTACCTATCTCTTTTTTTAAGTTGCAATTTATTTGTTGAAGAGCTGGGACATTCATCTTCTAGTTTCCCATAATCTGGACTTTGCTGACTGTATTTCCTTAGTATTTTTTATCATGTTTCTCTGTCCTCTGTATGTTCTGTCAGTTTGCATTAGATAGAAAGTCTTGATTGGATTCAAGGTTGATCTTTGTAAGAGGACTCATTCGTAGGTCATTGTGGTCTTCCAAGTGGGAGGCATGTACATCTTGTCTCTCTTTCTGTGATGTCAGCAGCCATTGGTGCTCCAAGCTCCATTCCTTCCATAGAAGTTACGGAATGGTGATATTATTAATTCTATCACTTCCTCGTTTATTAGCCAGGATGCACCCATTTAGAGGGCCTCCCCCCTTCATCAACTGTTCTGCTACTTAGCGGTATATTTCATTTAGTAAGGGCTGGATATGTGCTTGATTCTTTTCCTTTACTTACCAGTTTTCAAAATAATGAAAGCAGCCTTTCAGTGAGACCAATGAGATCTCAATGAGGGGACTCAATGAGTTGTGTGTGGGGGGGATATTATTATGATTAAACATGTTTCATAGGTCCCAACCCATTGTCATTACTATCTTTCTGATGCTCCTTGTGTCCCATCTTTTGCCAAGAGAAACTATTCACGTCAGCTCCTGAGTCTTTTTGGTACAAACCCAGTAGCCCTTAAAAACTTGCTTGCTTTCATGCCATAATGTTCCAGTCTCCTATTGTACATTTCCTGTCCAAGGACTGGACTGAACAATTTCTCCAAGGAGCATGGGTTTTCCGTGTGTGTGTGAGGAATGATATTTCAAGACCACAATCCAGGTGTTAGGAACACTGATTATTACTAAGCAGGTAATTGTTTCTAGGTCTTTTTGCTATTTAACATTAAGATCAATGAGAGAAAGAAGGGGGAATGGGGGAGAGAGAAAGGAAGGAAGAGAAAGTGTATCACAAGTTCATGGGAATGATTTCAATTCAGGACTACAAGGTTTTCTTATTTTCATCAATCTGGCATCTATTTCCATACCAAACTCCCAGTACCCAGCTTTTAACAACATCAGTATAATAACTCACTATCTCAGAATGCATGCACCATAGTCTCTGAGTAGCAAAGCCAACACCAACACGATTACTGAAGAGAGTTTAATGTTCTTGTGGTCTTAGAGTTCTTTATACAGTCTATCTCAGTAGGGATATATAGTTAAATTACTAGTTGAACAGTAATTTAGAATTGTTCTCTCTGAGGTTTCCACTGATAGCATATAAAGTTAGGTTCGTTATTTCATTTGGTTTTGGGTTTTAGGGATTTTTAATTTAATTTTGCGTTATATGAAGTCTAGCTTCTATCCCTATTCTCTATAGGTAACATTTTGGTTTTTTTATGTTTATATTTTCATTGTTTTTAAAATATATCATATAATCTCCTCCTCCAGAAACAAACATATGACATACACTTTTCCAACATGATTTTTTTCAGACACGTTATATCCATGAGGCCCTTCCGTAATATTTGTGGAACAAAGGGGTCTGTCATTGAGACCAGATACTACATGCTATTCGGTAGCTTGCCTTTTATCACCTCACACTCCAGGAGCTGTTTCCCCCTCCCCCAGTGCTCTGGAAACACCATCTGATGCCCACCAGCTTTGTGGGAAGATCCCCATGGCAATGTTTTTTGGACTTTTGGCTTCGTCCATCAGTGAAACACTACACGTATGTAGTCCACCAATTTTAGGCTGCATTCCACAGAGTTTCCATACATTTTGTAAACAATAAAAACAGCATTTTAAATTATTCCCACTTGTTTTAAATCTATGAAAGGGATGATATTCGCCATTTTTTACCCAGGATTTATATGTAACTTGATGGTGAATGGCTGGAGACCTAGGCAAGTGTCTCCATGAGTCCTGTCTTGTTTTTTTTTTTTTTTCCCCCTCAACTATTACATTTCACTCAGAAAATTTTAACTCACATATATTTGGTAGTTCTAATTGTTCTGGATGCTCATGTGGAAAGTGTTTCTAGTACTGCCTTAAACCACTTCAAAACTTAGCAGTTTAAAACAGTAATTCATTTTTCGTGATGCTGTGGGTCAGGAACACATGCAGGCTTGGCCACGCAGTTCTTCAGCTCCATGCCATATGCACCCAGCTGGTGGCTGGGCTGGGCTGGGCTAGAGGGCCCAAGAAGGCCTCATTCCCATGTTTGTAGGGGAAGTTAGGAGTCAAGTTTTGAGGCCAGAGGGCCCGGGTTTGAAACCCAGCTCTGCCACTTGTCACTACACACGTGGACTGTTGGATAAGTAACCAGAGTCAATGGGTCATGGACCATATTATGAGAACTCCTGACACTCCACATGACTTGCTCTAAGAGTCCTTGGAATTGCTTGATGGGGAGCAGTTGGAAGGCAGGAGTGAGGCTGAGGCCCAACTCATAAACTTCTCAAAGGTAAAATTTTGAACTAATGATGTAAAGAAAGCATGCCTTTGTTACATTCTGAATTGGTAGGGGGCTCCTGAATGAGAACATACCAGAGATTATTATGTTGTGTTGTAAAAGGAAGTTAAAACTGGATGCTTTGGGATTCTCCGTTGTTTTTTTTTTTTTTTTTTTTCTTTTTGACTAAGGTCCCAAGGTGAGACTTCCTAATTTGAGGTAGTAGACACCCTAGGTGGGGCATGCTGAGATGAAGCATCTTTTGTCAACATCAAGAATCACCCACCTCTGCTTCCAAAGGGAGGTGGTTAGAGAGGCCAGAGGGGATGATTTCTTTGAAGAGAGGAATTGGATTGTTGTGGCATTTTCCCTTCCCCTCACTTATGAGGGACTTGTGGGGCCCAATTCTTTCCTCCCTTTAAAGAAGGTTGGATATGAAGCTTGACACATGCATAAGAAAGCAAAAGTGAGAGGCTGAGGACATAGGACCGAGGAAGTATAGAGGGACAGGGCTGTTCACATTCAGGGGTGACAGGGACAAGTCTGCGTGAGTTTCCCCAAAGGTCTCCTGGACTCACAGGAGTGAGGCTGCCTCGCACAATTACTTGACACCAGGCAAGAGAACAGCTTCCAGATATTATGCAACTTCATGAAAGTCAGAATAGGACTATATTAGTTAGGATTTAGTTTGATGCAAGTTAGGGAAAAACCTACAATAGCAAGATAAGAAAGAAGTTAGTTTCTCTCAAACAAGACTTAAAGGAGGAAGAAGTTAATATCTCTCAGGTCAGTGTAAGCAGGCCAGAGCTGATAAGGGTGGTTCCCAAATCATCAGCAATCCAGGATCCTTTTGTCTTGTTCTGCTACACTCAACACATAGCTTACACCAGAGGGCCCGACATGACTTCTGTCTGTCCATCCCTTCTCCATTGCAGCCAGCTGGGAGGAAGGAGAAAAGCAGTGTCCCCAAATATGAGGACAATTCCCAGAAATTGCACATAAGACTCTCACATACCACTGGTGAGAACATGGTTGTGACAGACCATGTCCACCTATGAGGCAGGCTGGGAAACATCATTATGCCAATTTCTCATGTGTTCGGCTGGCTGGGGACTCTACTTCTGAGGAAGGAGGGTAAAATTGCTGCTGGGGAGTAATTAGTAGTCTCTATTACATTGGTAGACTGCCCACAGTCAGGAATTGAGTTGTAAGAGACTGGGCATAAGAGAGGCATTACCCAGGTCAAAAGGAATTACAGGAAGCTCCCAGCAAGGGCATCACCAAACACATTCTCATTGCGCCACATGACAGAAAGAATCCACGCCAATACAGATGACAATTGAACTCACCGTGTAAGGCTGCATCTCCTTTTCACCAAACTGTCTCTCCCCGCCAGACCTCAGGTCAGAGGATTCGGAAGCCATGACCCATAAGTGACAGAGGAACCAGGAAAGACAATAAAATCCCCCTTTGCCGTACTTCTAGCTGGGGTCCAGGCCAAGCTGGAGGAGGGAAGGCATACTACGTATGTAAGAACTTGGATTTTTAAATTATTATTCTACACTTTTAAATGACTAAGATAAGACTTGCTGTTTTTATAAGTGCCTAGAGGACATCAAAAAATCTAACAGAGGCATTTCCGCCAAAAGTTGAACATAGAATTACCATATGACCCAGCAATTCTGCTCCTAAGTTTATACCCCAAAGAACCGAAAACATATGTCCACACAAAAATTGTCTATGAATGTTTCTAGCAGCATTTTTCATAATTGCGAAGAAGTAGATCCAGATGTCCATCAACTGATGATGGATATACAAAATGTGATATATCCATACAGTGGAATATTGTTCATCTGTAAAGGGAACGAAGTACCACAAAACTTGAAAACATATGCTAAGTGAAAAGAGCCAGATGCAGTAGGCCACATATTGTATAGTTCCATTTATATAAAATGTCCAGAATGGGCAAAAGCACAGAGACAGAAAGTCAGTTAGTTGGTTGTTGTCAGGGATTGGGACTATTGGTGGGTAACTGGGGAGTGACTGCTAATGAGTATGATTTTCTTTCTGAGATGATGACAATGTTCTGGGCTTAGATAATGGTGATGGTTGCTAAACCTTGTGACTATACTAAGAACCACTGATTTATACACATTCAGAAGGTGAATCTCATGGTATTTTAATTATATCTCCATTTTTTCCCAAAAAAATTAACCTAATACGAGCCAGAAAGTTATCCTGCCTGAGATCCTACCTGGAGTTGTGACAAGAACTCATGCACAGGCATATCTACAGAGACAGTGGGAGAAAGGGTTGTTTTTTTAATTATACTCACAAAAGCCCAGTCCCTTCCATATAATGGTTACATTTACGGAGCTCATCTATGATCCTTGATATGATAAAGATGTGATCAGAGCAGTAGAAATGATTAGGGGACTTCAGGCTCAGCTTCCACACATAAAGAGCTTGTAGACTGTCATTCCCATTCTTCCAATAAGAACAAACCAAGTTAGCTAAAAATTAACTTTTTTGAACCCAGCAGAGAACAAAGTCTGCAGGTAGGCTGCTATAACAAAGTACCATAGACTGAGTGGCTTACAAACAACAGAAATGTATTTCTCACAGTTCTGGAGGCTGGAAGTTGCAAACAAGGTGCCAGTGTGGTCAAGATCTGGTGAGACCCGTCTTTCAGGTTGCAGACTGCCAATTTCTCACTGTGTCCTCACACAATGGAAAGAGGACAAGTGAGCTAGCTCTCTGGATTCCCTTCTATAAGGGCACTAATGCCATTTATGGGAGCTCCACCCTCATGACCTAATCACCTCCCAAAGGCCCTGTCTCCTAATATCATCACACTGGATGTTAGAGTTTTGACATATAATTGGGGGTGGGGGCACCAATACTCACTTTATAACCACAGAGCAAACTGCCGCCTTGAAATTCAGAGAGATGGGAAAATCCAGACACACATCCAAGATCTGCTTACCTGGAGCAGAATCCGCTGGAACCATAAACTAACAGGAAACTTTAAAGGTAATTTTGATGAATTTCTGGAAGATGAGTGGGGACTAGCCTAAAAATGAGAAACTTTGGGGACCTTCAATTTTGGGAGGCCTTCACACTTTGGTGAGCTTTACCTTTAGTAACCCTATCAGGTTACCAGATGAAGATGCTATAAAAATCCCCTGATGGCTCTGGCAGGGGTAGGGGAAGAATAGCCACTGTTACTCAACGCGGAGTGTTGTCCATAACAAAGACTACTCCAGGGAAAAAGCCTACACCAAGGCATTATCCCACCTAGGGGAAGGGCAGTGCTCCTCCTTCAGCCCCCTCTAACCTCTGATCTCACTTAGGGAAGAAAATCTATGCCAATAGAGAATCACTTGTGGAGGTCACAGCCAGAGGCATAGCTCACAGGAACACTGAGCTCCGAATGAGGCCATAAAATGCTCTCCTTCCCCCAGTTCACCACCACTCCCACAGAGCTCCAATACAATGACAGTGGAATACAGCATAAAGAGCTGCAAGACACTGACCTTCACTTCACAGATGAGGAGCACTTAGGGAAGCCCAAAGTCAAGACAGAAGACAAAAACAAGAACACTAAGAGGAATTTGAATGCTTTGGCACCTGTAGCTACAGGAAACCTGAAACCCAGTCCAAATCCTAACCAGATTAACATAATCCTCAAACTAAGGGCTAAGGCCCTGTTACTCAATACAGCATGTCTGGCTTTCAACAAAAAATTACAAGGCACACCAGAGGCATGAGAAAAGGCTGCAGAGATCAAGCATCAGAACCAGACTCAGATATGACACAGATGTTGGAATTATCAGACTGAGATTTTAAGATAACCATGATTCATGTCAAGAACTCTAATGGGAAAAGCAGACAACATGCAAGAAATGATGGGAAATATAAGAAGAGAGATGGAAATTTTAAAAAAGAATCAGGAGGAAATGCTAGAGATCAATACTCTAGCATAAATTAAGATTGCCTTTGATGGGATCATAAGTGGACTCACAATGGCCAAGGAAAGAATCAGTGAGCTTGAAAATGGATCAATAGAAACTTCCCAGATAGAAATGCAAAGACAAAACAAAGAAACCCGAACATTCAAGAACTATGAAACAATCTCACAATTTCAAAGTATGTAACAGACATGTAATTGGAATATCAGAAGGAGAAAAACAGAGCAAAACATTATTTGAAATAATGTCAAGAATTATGCAAAATTACTAACAGACACCAAATCACAGATCCAGGAAACTCAGAGAACACCAAGCAGAATAAATACCAAAAACTATACATAGGCCTATCATACTCAAATTGCAGAAAGCTAAAGACAAAGAGAGAATCTTGAAAGAATCCAGAGGGGAGAGAAAAGACCTTACCTATAGAGCATAAGAATTACAGTGAACTTCTCATTGCAAAGCAAGTAAACAAAAAGAAAGCAGAATGAAATCTCTAAGATGTTGAATGAGAAAAGCCACCAACCTAGAATTCTATATTCTGCAAAATTATCCCTCAATAGAGGGATAATAATAGGAGTACTAGAAGTACTTCTAGAAGTAGAAGTAGTAGAAGAAATAAAGACTTTCTCAAACAAATAAAAACCAAGGGAATTCATGGCTGGCAGACCTGCCCTACATGAAATGTTAAAACATTTCCTTCCAGCAGAAGAAAATTATATAGGACAGAAACTTGCATCCACATAAAGGAGGAGGAATAAATGAAGGTAAAATAAAATCTTTTATTTTTATTTTTCTTAACCTTTTTAAAAGATTTTATTTATTTATTTGAGAGAAAGAGAGAACACAAGTGGGTAGGAGGGCAGAGAGAGGGGGACAAGTAGACTCCCTACTAAGCAGGGATCCTGACATGGGGCTTGATCCCCAGATCCTGGGATCATGACCTGAGCCGAAGGCAGACACTTAAATGACTAAGCCACCCAGTTGTCCTTAATTTTTCTAGTATTAATAACTGTTTAAAGTAATAATGATAATGATAATGTGTTGGGTGGTTATAGCATATGAATGAATGAAGTAAATGCAGCAATGTCCTTGGGATGAGTGAGAGGAATTCACAGTACTCTGTTAGAATGTACCTACACTGCACATAAGCTATAGAGTGTGATTTGAAAGTAGACGTGAGTTAGTTAAAAATGTATTTTGGAAACAGTAGGGCAACCATAAGAAAAGTTTAAAAAGAAGTATAATTGATATCATAACAGAGGGGATAAAGTAAAACCATATAAAATGCTTAGTTAAAACCAGATAAGGCAGAAGGAAAAAGGAGAGAAAAAGAAACAAAGAACAAATGCAAGGAATAGAGCACATCACTTTTAATGTGAGTTGTCTAAATATACCAAAAAATCTAGAATAAGCAAAACAATCCTGAAAAAGAAGAACAAAATACTAGTGTTAGATGTTAATAATAAGTGTTCATAGGTGTGGGATATATGTAAACTCTCTGTATGATCTTTGCAACTATTCTGTAAACTTAAATTGTTCTAAAATAAAAAGTTAATGTTTACAAAATTATAGAGTTCCTTAGAACTGCAATTAGAATGATTTAAGTTTATATTTCATCTATGCATGCCAGTGAAATAGTAAGTGAAACAATAGTGAATGCTAAAATTTTAAAGAAAGGATTAGAGAAAATTATAATGGAGATACCAATGTGCCCATTAGAATGACAGAATTTCTTGGTTTGACAACATTAAGAGATGATGTTAGCAATGATGTGGAGACACTGGAACTCTCATACATTGCTGATGGAAATGTAGAAATGATATCTCTTTGGTATAAGTTAAACATGCACTTACCATATGGTCCAACAACTTAACTTCTAGGTGCTTCCTCAAGAGATCACACAAAGACTTATTCATGAATGTCCATACAAACTGGTAACCACACCCAAATAGATGAATAGCTAAACAAATTCTGGTATTTTTATACAATGGAATACTGTTCAGAATTAAAACAGAACAAACCAGGGTTTCTACGTGGCTCAGTCTTTTAAGCATCTGATTTCCGCTCAGGTCATCATCTCCAGGTTCTGGAATCGAACCCCACATTGGGCTCCCTGCTCAGCAGGGAGTCTGCTTCTCCCTCACCCTGCCCCCTGCTCATACTCTCTCTTGCTATCTCTCTCTCTCAAATAAATAAATGAAATCTTTTAAAAAATAAAAAAAATTAAAGGAAGAAACCTACTGATATATGCAACAAAGTAGGTCAATATCAAAAATATTATATCCAGTGAAAGAAGCCAGACAGAAAATTACCTACTATATGATTCCATTTTCATGGAACGCCAAGGAAAGACAAATCTAATCTGTAGTGATAAAAAGCAGATCAGTGGTTGCTTGGGGCTGAAGATGGGAGGTGGAAACTGAGCAGGGGCAAAAGGGAACTGGTTAGAATAATGAAAATATTACCTATTGATTATCATGGTGGTTATATAGATTTACATGTTTACTGACACTCATCCAACTGTAAACTTAAAATGTGTGCATTTTATTGTATATAAATTATTTCATAATGGAGTTGATTTTGAAAAAGGAATAGAGATAAAATAACAAACTGAAAGATGATGGAGAGATTAAACTTATGCAAAATTGACATTCCAAGAAGAATACCAAAGAAATGGAACAAAAAAAAAATCTTTAAAATTTTAGAAAATGTTTTTGCAAAAAAGAAAAGCCTCAAACCACAGTTTGACAGACCCATTGTACCCCTGGAATATTTGATACAGGAGAATCAACACTGAAATTAGAAGGTTTACTGTGTACCAAAGGAAAATAGCAAATATTTGGGGTATCTATGTAAAAAAAAATCACCTATAATGGGAGAAATTATGGCTGGCCACACTCTTCTCTTCTGCATCAGCCCTAGAAAACAGTTGGGCAACATCTACAAATTCCTCAGAGAAAATAAAGATCTGTACCCAGCCAATATTCTTTGACAAATAAAAGCGAACAACAAATATTTTTGAACCTACAGGGAACATATTGCTTAGGAGCCCTTATTAAAGAAGCTGTAGGCAATTCCAGCCAACTGCCCCCCTTCTTGGGTTCCATGCTCAGCAGGATTCTGCTTGAGATTCTCTCTCCCCTCTTCCTCTGCCCCACCCCCACTCATGCAAGGCACATGCTCTCTCTCTCTCAAATAAATAAATAAATAAATTCTCCTTTAAAAAATGTACTGATTAGCTCCTGTTTGACCACCTAACTTCGAAGGGTATTCAAGCTGAGCTATTACAACTAACAGATATAAAAGGATATTTTAGTTATTTAAAAGTTAAAACTTCAAAAAGTTATTTAAAAGTTTAGATATTTAATGTTATATAAAGATATATAAAGGTATAAAGGATATTTAAACATAAATGCTAGAAGAACCAACAACCACAGTATAATACAGGAAACTGAAAGTTACCATTGAGGGGAGAAACTTGACAGGGGAGGTGGGAAGAGGCAGAAGCATACTAACTTTTATTGCACATAGTTGAGTTGATAATTGTTATTTGAAGAGAAAGAAGTTAATTATATAAAATTCAACCATTAAAATAACTTTAAAAACACTAGCCATTGAAATAACTAAAAGCCAACTTAAAACCTTTCAAATCCTCAGGAAATATGTGCACAAAATTAATACAAAGAAACACAAATCACATAATAAAAAGATTTTTAAAGGGATTAAGCAATACATATGGTAACATAAGAGACTATTAAAAATACCAAATGTATCTGTTGCTATCGATAAATTCAAATGGATAAACTGACTAAAATAAAAATACCCAAGCTGGATCTCAAAGCAAAAGTCAGCCATTTGCAGTGAATCAAAAGGAGGTGTAAAACAGAAATATGGGGTAAAACTCTGGGCTATATAAACAAAAAGAGCAAAAATGATAGCTTAATAAAATTCGGGGGAAAATATTAAATGGGGGTAAATAAAGACAATTTATAACAAGGACAGTACTATAAGGAAGACCTTATATTTATATATATATTTATATACAAGTTATAATACCGTTCAAATTTCACAAAGCAAAAACACAAAGAGGTAAAAGAAGAGGTAGGAGTAGGAGACTTTACCTAAGCTGATGACAAATAAAGTTCATAAAATAATAAATAAGCTGAGAGAAGACCTACATAAATACTTAAGACATATTTTATGCATTAAGCTCACAGAACAGGTAGTCAGTATCTTCTCAAGAACCCCACAAGAGGGGCGCCTGGGTGGCTCAGTGGGTTAAGCCTCTGCCTTCAGCTCAGGTCATGATCTCAGGGTCCTGGGATCGAGCCCCACATCGGTCTCCCTGCTCAGCAGGGAGCCTGCTTCCCCCTCTCTTTCTGCTTGCCTCTCTATCTACTTGTGATCTCTCTATATATCAAATAAATAAAATCTTAAAAAAAAAAGAACCGCACAAGATAAAACGTTCTCCAGTCACCGTACAGAAAAACTCACAATCAATGACAAAACTAGAAAACAAAGAGAACAAGCAACCTCACAACTGTTGAATCAAAAACCGAAACAAAAATAGAATTTTTTAGAAAATAACTGTAATGAAAACACTTCATATGTGGACTTACGAGATATAACTAAAATAGCATACAGAGAAAAATTCAGAGCTAAAGACATGGATATTTATAAATTAAAAAATGAGCCCTGGAGGGATCAGTCAGAGGAGTATGGGACTCTTGATCTCAGGGTTGTGAATTTGAGCCCCATGTTAGGTGTAGAGATTACTAAAAAGTATAAATACTAAAAAATGAAAAATGATCTAATTCAAGAAATTAGAAAATAAATGGAATAAATATGAGGACAGAAGAAAGAAAAACTGATGGAGACTTTAATGTATTGGAAAGGAAAGGATTTTAACTAAAAAGTAAGCAGGGTTATTTAGGATAAAAACAACCTAATCAAGAAAAAAAAAAGAGAAAGCACAAAAAATACAATAAAGAAGAATGATGAAAATAACCTCAGACTTAGAGTAAATAATTACATATAATAATTATTAAAATAATTACATGTAAAATAATTACATGTCTTATTTGTTTAGTTGCAAAATGAGCTAAGATGATTTCCCAGAAAAAAAATGAATGTCTAATACTAACCTTAGAAAAGAGAAAAATCTAAACAGACCATTATTTAGAA
This sequence comes from Meles meles, assembly GCF_922984935.1. NCBI lineage: Eukaryota > Metazoa > Chordata > Mammalia > Carnivora > Mustelidae > Meles > Meles meles. The sequence goes on along the minus strand of NC_060072.1, from coordinate 15,670,907 downwards.
AAAAATTAAGTTTTAAAGATTTAGTCAGCTGTCATCCACCAAAAAAAGGCTGACGTGTTTTCCCAGATGGAATTGAACCAAAACTTTAAGGAAGTCTAATGTTTTAAAAATTTCTTTCTGGAAAATTAAAGAATCAGTTCTGAACATTCATGCATTGAGGCACTTCCCCTGCTCCTTTTTTTTTTCAAACAGCAATAATGGACAAAATACACAAAGAGAAAATTAGACAAACAGAGCCAGTTTCAAAAACAAATTAAATATCTCCATGCACTAGGAAACAGAACAGTAACACGAAGTGAAAACCTGATCTGCGGACACTGGGCTCTGAACCGACCATGGCAGCTGGGAGCTTACCTTTTGAAGGGTCACAGGGTCTAAGCATGATCGTATGCAGCCAGGGTCTTCGCCAGAAAACAGAGGCTGCACCAGGGCTCCTCCATCTAGGAAAGGAGGCTGAAAAGCCATTGCCAACTGTGCCTGGTATGAGGCTTGAGTGAAGCTGTGGTCCTCGGGAGGCAAAGAACACAACACAGTTTATGACCAGGAATGAAATCAAGCTGTCCACTGACAGCTTGGCAGCCTCTTTGCCATTGCTTCAATATCACCATGGGGCAGGAACCCTACATAGCCAGATAAGACCGGCTCAGGAGTGAGGGAGCAGGGTAGGTCCACTGGGCTGGCTGGTAGGATTGTGAAGGGGGGGGAGGGGAGTGATGACAAAACAGTTTCCAAAACACAAAGACTAAAAGAGTTTATTGTACATCAGATGTGTCCTTTAGCAAGAAGAAAGGAAGAAAGCTGTGGGGTTCAAGACACAATGATGAATACAACAATTAATGAATGTGTGCATAAATTTAATTAACTGTAGACTATAAAAACTGTTAACTTTTTTATGTATAGAAAAGTGAAACAAAGTATAGGAATCAATATTGGGTGGGGTGTATGTTCACTAGGCAATATTAAATCCTGTTGAGATTCTTATTTTGTGACGTGGCTTTTTATAAGATTTATTATTTATGTTAAAACTTCAAGTGCAACCATTAGAAGGACAGAAATACAGTCAACACAAAAGGAAGCAAAAGAACATAGAAAACTTTATCAATCCAACAGAAATCAGGGAAGAAAATTAAGCAGAAAAAAAAACATGGTAGGGGCACCTGGGTGGCTCAGTCGGTTAAGTGTCTGCCTTCAGCTAAGGTCATGATCCCAGGGTCCTGAGATCGAGCCCCGCATCCGGCTCCCTGTTCAGTGGGGAGCCTGTCTCTCCTTCTCCCTCTGCCCTTTCCTCTGGTTTTGCTCTCTCTCTCATTCACTCTCTCTCTCAAATAAATAAAACCTTTTTTTTTAAAAAAAATGGTAAACAAAACACAAAAATAGGTGTTAAATATAAATAAACCCAACTCTGCTACTTACCACAATAAGTATAAATAGAATTATTCATTTTCCAGGTCTGCTATTACCAAGTTACCACAAACTCAGTTGCCTGAAACAGCTGAAATTTACTCTCTCAGTGTTCTAGAGGCCAGAAATCCAAAATCCAGTTGGTGTCAGCAGTGTCCTGCTCCCTCTGAAGGGTCAGGAGAGAATCCTTCCTTTGCAGCTCCCATCTTTGGCTGTGGCTATATAACTCCAATCTGCCTCTTTCTCATGGCCTTCTCTCTTGGTCTGCCCCTGGTGTGTCTCTTATAGGAACACGTGTCATTGGGTTTTGGGTCCATCTGGATGATCCAGGATGATCTCATCTTTACCTCTGCAAAGACCCTTTGTCCAAATATCACATTCACAGGCTCTGAGGGTCAGGAAGGGCATATGTCTTTAGGGGTCACCATTCAGCCCACTACCCAGGTTAATTTACCTACCATAACAAAAAAGAGAGACTATAAAATCGGATTTTTAATATCAGCTATATACCAATTACAAATTATATACCTAAAGGTAAATCACCTATAATGATTGAAAATAAAGGGAAAGAAAAGTATATACCAAGGAAGTGCTAATCAAAAAGTTGAAAGAGCAGTAGCAGACAGCCTTAACTTGTATTTTCACTGTACTTTCAGTGTCTTTGATGAATAATTCTTAATTTTATGAGACAAATGTATCAATATTTTCTTTCATAGTTAACACTTTTTGTTTAAGATACTCTTATCTCTCAAAATAACATTTATCTGTATTTTATATCAAAACTTGTAAAATTTTGCTCTTGACATGTAAGTTTGTGATCCACCTGGGTTAATTATCTATGGTGTGAGGTAGGGATAAATTCCATTTTTTTTTACCAATATGAATGACTTTTTTTTCAGATCCACTTGTGGAATAGTGCTTCTTTTCACCATTGATCTTCCATGAAAGATAAGTAGATCTGTTCCTGGGACCTTTGCTCTATCCAGTGTTTAAATTGTTTACCCCTGTTCCTACACCATGTTATCTTCATAACCATAGCTTCATCATAAGTCCTAATTGCTGATAGGACAAGTCTCTCTGCCCTACATTGTTCCTCTAGAAGATATTGACCTCTTTGGGCTTATTATTTTTCTATATAAATTAAGAGACAATAAAGATCTGAATAAAGAAATCTATTATGTTCAGGAAGACCTATTATTATCAGGAAGATAATAACATAAAGATGCCAGTGCTCCCCAAAATGACCTCTAGATTCAATGAAAATTCCAATCACATTCCCAGCAGGATGTTCACAGAACTTGATAAGCTGATTCTAACATACTTGTTCTCCTTGATCCAGCAATTCTATTTCTAGTAATATATCCTACATGTGTTGCACATATAGGCAAAGTGAACATATAAAGAAATTCACTATAGCATTGTTTATACTAAAAAAAATTTAGAAACTACCTAATGTCAGCAAACATGGAACTGATTAAATAAATTATGGAACATCCATACAAAGAAACACATAAAAAATGTTTTTAAAGACCAAGGCTACTCCATATACATATGTCAGGATCTCCCACATACATTGTTAAGTGAAAAACAAAAGAGCAGAATAATTTAAATTATGCTTTTAAATTATATTACTTGTAGTTATTGTTGTTAATACCACTAATACATATTGAACATTTATTATGAGATGGGCACTTCTCTAAGTGACAGAACATGGCTGAGATGGTTTTGCCCTGAGAAGTGCTGAGAAGTGGCAAAGCAGCAGTCATCTACTATTGCCAGAAGGAAGGGCAGGACAACGGAAGCAGTACACATGTATATATGTACCTTGGAGAATTCAGCCCTATGTTCAGGAAGAGGGAGGCAAGCAGGAAGACATCATGTAAATAGTGTGGAAGTCCTATTCACCATTCTACTCAATAAGCACATGGTCAGAGGAGACGGACCCACTCCATCATTGATGAACACTGAAATAACAATTAAAAGACATTGACCAAAGCTCTCAAAGGAGAACAGGTATGATAAAAGTCTATGACATAGAGATTATTCATTTATTTGGGACTCTCTTGTTTGCAAGTAGCAAAAGCCAAACTCAAACAGCCTTAAGCAAGAAGGCGAATTTACTGGTTCATTCATTTGAAAAGTCTAAGAGGAGATCATCCTTCAGGCATGGTTGGATCCAATCACTGGGACTGTCCTGTCCTTCCTTGGCTCTGCTTCTATCTGTCCAGAACTTAGCCTTGGGCAGCCTCTCCTCTTAGTCTACCACCAGCAGAACCTGCAATTTGCCCTTCCTGTTTAAACTCTCACAAGAATTCTAACAAGAGCCCAGGCTATGTTTGGGCCAAATGCCCACCCCTTGAAATGGGAATGGAGTCCGTTCCCTATAGGTCAGCCACAGAGACCAAAGCAAATGGTATCAAAGAAAAACAGAGCTGTTTTTTTTAACAGAATGAGTGTGAATAGAGAGATGCTGAGTGTGCAAAACCTACAGATGTTTATAGTCGGGGCTTAGCCTAGTCTGGAAACCCAGGAGCGGCTGTTTTGGGAATGTGGAGCTTAAGACGGAATATTTAGAAAATTCTACCAAATATGCAAATGTTTACTGCTCTTCCAAATAAAGACTCTTGGTGCCTTTTATTGCTTCTACCCTTATGTGACATTAGTTAAAGTTCTAAATTGGGAGGCCGTGGAGGAAGAGGCATGAAAGCCTTGTCTTTCCTTTTTGCCTTTACCCCCAAGTATAGGGGGTAAAGCATCTACCTCCAAGTATAGGAACAATGTCTTATTCTTGTCATATGCCTAGAACATAGCCCAGAACCTGGACTGTAGTGGGGAATAGGTAAGTCTTTGACAATCAACGGTAAAATAATGAATAAAATATCATTTCTAAGAGTATCTTTTGTCATTAGATCTGCTTAACTGTATTCTTGTACTGAGCTGTTTTGTCTTTCTGTTCATCTTGCCATTCTTTTTGCTGGTCTTTTTGCCTCTTCTGCCCCTTAGTTTTGTATCTGGGTTCCCTTTAGCCACTCCATACTATTTATGTTTTGATGACTCGTTTCTTTAAAAAAAAAAAAGATCTTATGTATTTATTTTTGAGAGAGAGAGAGAGAGCATGAATGGAGTGGGTGGGGGGCAGGAGCAGAGGGAAAAGCTCCCTGCTCAGCAGGGAGCCCGATGTGGGACTCGATCCCAGGACCCTGGGATCATGACCTTAGCAAAGGCAGATGCTTAACGAACTGAGCCACCCAGACACCTTTGATGACTCATTTCAACTCGTTCTCTCATAGAAGTCAAATCCTCAGTTTTTATCCAGGTACCCGAATGTTGGTTTAAAAAGTCTGTTTTCTGACGTCCTTTGCAGCTAAGCATGGTCATACAACCTAGACTTAGTTCTGGATGATGGGAGGTGAGCATAGGTGTCCTATGACAACTTCCAGGAAATTTCTATGATTGCTCATCTCCAAAGATGTCTCCCAATGACTCCACCCTCCAGGAAGTGCACGCCACTCTTCACATCAGGGAGTGGAGCGTGTCCATAACCACCTCTTCCTTGCGCTGCTCCTGGGACTGCTTTAACCAGTGCAATGCAGTAGGAGAGAGACATTCGGGGACTTCCCAGCCTCGGCCTTAAGAGGATTAGAGCTATAATTTTCTTCCTCTTGGGACACTCATACTTGGCATGGTCCTTTTCAAATGCAGCTTCCATGCCTTGAGGGGCCCAAGCAGCTGTGAGGAAAAACCCTCAGGAAGGAGAACTGAGTGTTTCAGGCCATGGCCCCATCTAAGCTCCTAGCTAACAGCCAGTGCTGACTTGCCAGCCATGTGGCTGAGGTCTATTTGGACCTATCAGCTGTCCCTGAATGTTGGCCAACACCATGTAATCAGAAGAACTGTGCATTCTACTCACAGAATCATTATTTATAATAAATTATTGTTGTGAAAAAAGACAAAAAATAAATTACTGTTGTGTTAAGCCACAACAGTAATGTTAGCTTGTGTTAAGTGTTGGGGTAGTTTGTTATGCTGCATTAGAAAACAGAAACACATTCCTTAAAAAGCAGTTATCATATGCCCTTTGCCTCTTCTTTTTCCCTTTCTCCTTCTAGTTGGCTGCGATAGAGGCATAGTAAATAGAACTAAAGCAACTATCTTGGACTATCCCTAATCTTAGGGATTAGGTCATGAAGGACAAGATAACTACACACACACACACACACACACACACACACACACACACACACACGAAATAAACTAGAATAACTAGAATAAACCACTGTTCTTTTGGGTCTCCTACTCAAGTTGAACCTAATTCTAGCTGTATTGCCTCATTCTCTAGGCACCATTCAAATGGTAACTTTTTTTTTTTTTTGGAATTTCTAATCTGAATTTATTTCAACATTGCATTTTTTTTTCCATTTTATTTATTTTTTTCAGCGTAACAGTATTCATTGTTTTTGCACAACACCCAGTGCTCCATGCAAAACGTGCCCTCTCTATTACCCACCACCTGTTCCCCCAACTCCCACCCCTGACCCTTCAAAACCTTCAGGTTGTTTTTCAGAGTCCATAGTCTCTTATGGTTCGCCTCCCCTTCCAAATTTTTTTTTTAATAAACATATAATGTATTTTTATCCCCAGGGGTACAGGTCTGTGAATCGCCAGGTTTACACACTTCACAGCACTCACGATAGCACATACCCTCCCCAATGTCCCTAGCCCCCTCCCCCTCTCCCAACCCCACCTCCCCCCAGCAACCCCCAGTTTGTTTTGTGAGATTAAGAGTCATTTATGGTTTGTCTCCCTCCCAATCCCATCTTGTTTCATTTATTCTTCTCCTATCCCCCTAACCCCCCATGTTGCTTCTCCATGTCCTCATATCAGGGAGATCATATGATAGTTGTATTTCTCCGATTGACTTATTTCACTAAGCATGATACGCTCTAGTTCCATCCACGTCGTCGCAAATGGCAAGATTTCATTTCTTTTGATGGCTGCATAGTATTCCATTGTGTATATATACCACCTCTTCTTTATCCATTCATCTGTTGATGGACATCTAGGTTCTTTCCATAGTTGGGCTATTGTAGACATTGCTGCTATAAACATTCGGGTACACGTGCCCCTTCGGATCACTATGTTTGTATCTTTAGGGTAAATACCCAGTAGTGCAATTGCTGGGTCATAGGGTAGTTCTATTTTCAACATTTTGAGGAACCTCCATGCTGTTTTCCAGAGTGGTTGCACCAGCCTGCATTCCCACCAACAGTGGAGGAGGGTTCCCCTTTCTCCGCATCCTCGCCAGCATCTGTCATTTCCTGACTTGTTAATTTTAGCCATTCTGACTGGTGTGAGGTGATATCTCATCGTGGTTTTGATTTGTATTTCCCTGATGCCGAGTGACGTGGAGCACTTTTTCATGTGTCTGTTGGCCATCTGGATGTCTTCTTTGCAGAAATGTCTGTTCATGTCCTCTGCCCATTTCTTGATTGGATTGTTTGTTCTTTGGGTGTTGAGTTTGCTAAGTTCCTTATAGATTTTGGATACTAGCCCTTTATCTGATATGTCGTTTGCAAATATCTTCTCCCATTCTGTCAGTTGTCTTTTGGTTTTGTGAACTGTTTCCTTTGCTGTGCAAAAGCTTTTGATCTTGATGAAATCCCAATAGTTCATTTTTGCCCTTGCTTCCCTTGCCTTTGCCGTTGTTCCTAGGAAGATGTTGCTACGGCTGAGGTCGAAGAGGTTGTTTCCTGCATTCTCCTCAAGAATTTTGATGGATTCCTTTCTCACATTGAGGTCCTTCATCCATTTGGAGTCTATTTTCGTGTGTGGTGTAAGGAACTGGTCCAATTTCATTTTTCTGCATGTGGCTGTCCAATTTTCCCAGCACCATTTATTGAAGAGGCTGTCTTTTTTCCATTGGACATTCTTTCCTGCTTTGTCGAAGATGAGTTGACCATAGAGTTGAGGGTCGATTTCTGGGCTCTCTATTCTGTTCCACTGATCTATGTGTCTGTTTTTGTGCCAGTACCATGCTGTCTTGATGATGACAGCTTTGTAATAGAGCTTGAAGTCCGGAATTGTGATGCCACCAACTTTGGCTTTCTTTTTCAATATTCCTTTGGCTATTCGAGGTCTTTTCTGGTTCCATATAAATTTTAGGATTATTTGTTCCATTTCTTTGAAAAAAAAGGATGGTATTTTGATAGGGATTGCATTAAATGTGTAGATTGCTTTAGGTAGCATGGACATTTTCACAATATTTATTCTTCCAATCCAGGAGCATGGAACATTTTTCCATTTCTTTGTGTCTTCCTCAATTTCTTTCATGAGTACTTTATAATTTTCTGTGTATAGATTGTTAGTCTCTTTGGTTAGGTTTATTCCTAGGTATCTTATAGTTTTGGGTACAATTGTAAATGGGATTGACTCCTTAATTTCTCTTCCTTCTGTCTTGTTGTTGGTGTACAGAAATGCAACTGATTTCTGTGCATTGATTTTATATCCTGACACGTTACTGAATTCCTGTACAAGTTCTAGCAGTTTTGGAGTGGAGTCTTTTGGGTTTTCCACATATAGTATCATATCATCTGCAAAGAGTGATAGTTTGACTTCTTCTTTACCAATTTGGATGCCTTTAATTTCTTTTTGTTGTCTGATTGCTGAGGCTAGGACTTCTAGTACTATGTTGAATAGCAGGGGTGATAATGGACATCCCTGCCGTGTTCCTGACCTTAGCGGAAAAGCTTTCAGTTTTTCTCCATTGAGAATGATATTTGCGATGGGTTTTTCATAGATGGCTTTGATAATATTGAGGTATGTGCCCTCTATCCCTACACTTTGAAGAGTTTTGATCAGGAAGGGATGCTGTACTTTGTCAAATGCTTTTTCAGCATCTATTGAGAGTGTCATATGGTTCTTGTTCTTTCTTTTATTAATGTGTTCCATCACATTGATTGATTTGCGGATGTTGAACCAAACCTGCAGCCCTGGAATAAATCCCACTTGATCGTGGTGAATAATCCTTTTAATGTACTGTTGAATCCTATTGGCTAGTATTTTGGCGAGAATTTTTGCATCTGTGTTCATCAAGGATATTGGTCTGTAGTTCTCTTTTTTGGTGGGATCCTTGTCTGGTTTTGGGATCAAGGTGATGCTGGCCTCATAAAATGAGTTTGGAAGTTTTCCTTCCATTTCTATTTTTTGGAACAGTTTCAGGAGAATAGGAATTAGTTCTTCTTTAAATGTTTGGTAGAATTCCCCTGGGAAGCCATCTGGCCCTGGGCTTTTGTTTGTTTGGAGATTTTTGATGACTGTTTCAATCTCCTTACTGGTTATGGGACTGTTCAGGTTTTCTATTTCTTCCTGGTTCAGTTGTGGTAGTTTATATGTCTCTAGGAATGCATCCATTTCTTCCAGATTGTCCAATTTGTTGGCGTAGAGTTGCTCATAGTATGTTCTTATAATTGTCTGTATTTCTTTGGTGTTAGTTGTGATCTCTCCTCTTTCATTCATGATTTTATTTATTTGGGTCCTTTCTCTTTTCTTTTTGATGAGTCTGGCCAGGGGTTTATCAATCTTATTGATTCTTTCCAAGAACCAGCTCCTAGTTTCATTGATTTTTTCTATTGTTTTTTTTGGTTTCTATTTCATTGATTTCTGCTCTGATCTTTATGATTTCTCTTCTCCTGCTGGGTTTAGGGTTTCTTTCTTGTTCTTTCTCCAGCTCCTTTACGTGTAGGGTTAGGTTGTATACTTGAGACCTTTCTTGTTTCTTGAGAAAGGCTTGTACCGCTATATATTTTCCTCTCAGGACTGCCTTTGCTGTGTCCCACAGATTTTGAACTGTTGTGTTTTCATTATCATTTGTTTCCATGAATTTTTTCAATTCTTCTTTAATTTCCTGGTTGACCCATTCATTCTTTAGAAGGATGCTGTTTAGTCTCCATGTATTTGGGTTCTTTCCAGCTTTCGTCTTGTGATTGAGTTCTAGCTTCAGAGCATTGTGGTCTGAAAATATACAGGGAATGATCCTAATCTTTTGATACTGGTTGAGACCTGATTTGTGACCCAGGATGTGATCTATTCTGGAGAAGGTTCCATGTGCACTAGAGAAGAATGTGTATTCTGTTGCTTTGGGATGAAATGTTCTGAATAGATCTGTGATGTCCATCTGGTCCAGTGTGTCATTTAAGGCCTTTATTTCCTTGTTGATCTTTTGCTTGGATGATCTGTCCATTTCAGTGAGGGGAGTGTTAAAGTCCCCTACTATTATTGTATTATTATTGATGTGTTTCTTTGATTTTGTTATTAATTGGTTGATATAGTTGGCTGCTCCCACGTTAGGGGCATAGATATTTAAAATTGTTAGATCTTCTTGTTGGACAGTCCCTTTGAGTAGGATATAGTGTCCTTCCTCATCTCTTATTATAGTCTTTGGCTTAAAATCTAATTGATCTGATATAAGGATTGCCACCCCAGCTTTCTTCTGATGCCCATTAGCATGGTAAATTGTTTTCCACCCCCTCACTTTAAATCTGGAGGTGTCTTCGCATCTAAAATGAGTTTCTTGTAGGCAACATATTGATGGGTTTTGTTTTTTTATCCATTCTGATACCCTGTGTCTTTTGTTGGGGGCATTTAGCCCATTAACATTCAGGGTAACTATTGAGAGATATGAATTTAGTGCCATTATTAGTCTGTAAGGTGACTGTTACTGTATATTGTCTCTGTACCTTTCTGATCTACTACTTTTAGGCTCTCTCTTTGCTTAGAGGACCCCTTTCAATATTTCCTGTAGAGCTGGTTTGGTGTTTGCAAATTCTTTCAGTTTTTGTTTGTCCTGGAAGCTTTTTTATCTCTCCTTCTATTTTCAATGATAGCCTAGCTGGATAGAGTATTCTTGGCTGCATGTTTTTCTCGTTTAGTGCTCTGAATATATCATGCCAGCTCTTCCTGGCCTGCCAGGTCTCTGTGGATAAGTCTGCTGCCAATCTAATATTTTTACCATTGTATGTTACAGATTTCTTTTCTCGGGCTGCTTTCAGGATTTTCTCTTTGTCACTAAGACTTGTAAATTTTACTATTAGGTGACGGGGTGTGGACCTATTCTTGTTGACTTTGAGGGGGGTTCTCTCCATCTCCTGGATTTTGATGCTTGTTCCCTTTACCATATTAGGGAAATTCTCTCCAATAATTCTCTCCAATAGACCTTCTGCTCCCCTCTCTGTTTCTTCTTCTTCTGGAATCCCAATTATTCTAATGTTGTTTCGTCTTATGGTGTCACTTATCTCTCGAATTCTCCCCTCATGGTCCAGTAGCTGTTTGTCCCTCTTTTGTTTGGCTTCTTTATTCTCTGTCATTTGGTCTTCTATATCACTAATTCTTTCTTCTGCCTCATTTATCCTAGCAGTGAGAGCCTCCATTTTTGATTGCACCTCATTAATAGCTTTTTTGATTTCAACTTGGTTAGATTTTAGTTCTTTAATTTCTCCAGAAAGGGCTTTAATATCTCCAGAGAGGGTTTCTCTAATATCTTCCATGCCTTTTTTGAGCCCGGCTAGAATGTTCAGAATCGTCATTCTGAACTCTTGATCTGACATATTACCAATGTCTGTGTTGATTAGGTCCCTAGCCTTTGGTACTGTCTCTTGTTCTTTTGTTTGTGGTGATTTTTTCAGCCTTGTCATTTTGTCTAGATAAGAGGATATGAAGGAGCAAATAAAATACTAAAATGGTGGCAAAGACCCCAGAAAAATGCTCTGTAACCAAATGAGAAGAGACCCCAAATTGTGGGGGGGAGAAAGGGGATAAAAAGAGGTTCAGAAAAAAAAAAGAAAAAAAATTTAAAAAATAAAACAAAAAAGAAAAAATATAAAAAAGAAAGAAAAAATATATATATTTAGATAAACTAGTCAAAAAATGTTTAAAAAGAAAAGGGTAAAAGTTTTAAAAAATTTAGCAGAAGAAGAAAATAGAAAAAAAGAAAAAAAATTGAAAAAAGAAAAAAAAATTGAAGTAGCCGTAAGACTAAAGAATCATGGGGAGAAAGCCATGAGTTCCGTGCTTTGCTTTCTCCTCCTCTGGAATTGCTCTGCTGTCTTAGGAATTGAACCTACTTTCCTTGATAGATGAACTTCGTCCTGGCTGGATATTTTGTTGATCTTCTGGGGGAGGGGCCTGTTGTAGTGACTCTCAAGTGTCTTTGCCCGAGGCGGGATTGTACCACCCTTACCGGCCGCCGGACTAAGTAATCGGCTCGGGTTCGCTTTTGGGAGCTTCTGTTCCCTGAACGCTTTCCGTAGAGTTCCTGGAGGACGGGAATGAAAATGGCGGCCTCCTAGTCTCCGGCCCGGAGGAGCCGAGAGCCTGGGGCCCCACTCCTCAGTGCGCCCCCAGAGGACAGCATCCAGTCACTCCCGTATCCCCAGCCTCCAGCCGCGCTCCGAGCTCACCCAGCCCGCGACCAGTTCAAGGTAACCCCAAGCTGAGAGTTCAGTCCTCGGCTCTGTCTCTGCAGCCAGCTTCTCCGTTCTAATACCTGCGAGCTCTGCGACACTCCGACACCCCCGATCCTTCTGTGACCCTGCGGGACCTGGGGCCACGCTGACCCCGCGTGGGCTTCACCCTGGTTTAGCCTCTGGAGCAATGTCCCTCAGTGGAACAGACTTTTAAAAGTCCTGATTTTGTGCTCCGTTGCTCCGCCGCTTGCCGGGAGCCGGCCCCTCCCCCCGCGGTCTATCTTCCCATCGTTTTAGATTCACTTCTCCGCCAGTCCTACCTTTCAGAAAGTGGTTGATTTTCTGTTTCTAGAGTTGCTGTTCTTCTTCTCTTCGATCTCCCGTTGGAATTGTCGGTGTTTGCAATGTTTAGATAAGCTATTGAGCTGATCTCCTGCTACCTGATGTAGTCTCAGCCTGCTACTTCTCCGCCATCTTGACTCCTCCCTCCCAAATGGTAACTTTTGCCCATTCCCTCAGTTTCTTGTTGTTCTTTTCATTTTAAAATTAATTTTTGTTTTATCCAAGAGACATGTATATACAGTTTTAAAACTCTAAATAATTTGGGCATTCCAGTTTCTGATAATATGAGGGATAAGCTTAGCCTCCCTTATACCTTCCTTCAAGCTCCCCCTTATAAATGCCACAAAAATCAGAAGAAAGTTGTGTGAAACTCAGGTAAATTTGTGAAAACTCTCTGGAACACTGGGAGGTGTTTAGGTCCCAGTGTGAGGGAGAAATGGAAGCCCAGAGCCAACATGGCTGAACCTCATGGATGGAGACCAGAGGCAGCTGGGTTGCAGAGACTTTGAGATGCACCTGGGCTCTTTAACACTGTCCTGGGCAGAACTTGTCCACCCCAGTGCCACAGTGAAGCAGAAAACACAGTGGCCAGCCCTGTACTGTCAGGACTGCCAGGGTAACAACAGAGTGGACACGCTAGCCAAGCTGGGTTGTTAAGAACTAGTTAACTGTGTGTGCAAACTGACTGGCCAGCCCCTTCGCATTCCTTGCTTGCCCCACTCTGCTTTATGGTGACTCCTGCTTCATAGATAGTTCTTGAAGAAGAATGAGTGTGAACCATCATATACCGAGATGGGTTCTCACTCTCCCTGCAAACCCCGAGTCAAACTTATTAGGACAGATAGAAGCTAGGGCTTATGCTTTGGCCCTTCTTATCAGCTCAGACATCTAATACCTCTAGGGTAGAACTTCTCATTCTTGGCTTTAAGGACAGTTTGGGCAGATAAATTATTATTGTGAGAAGATTTCCAGTACCTGGTAGGGTTTTCAGGAGATCCCTGGCCACCACTCCCTAGAAGCCAGTAGCCCGGATCTAATACTGCATCCCCTCCCCTGAATGCAACCTCATAGGAAAAAATAATAATGATAATTATCTTGTTGGGAGGGCCACTGAGATATGAAAAAAACAACACATGGAAAAAATGTAGATGAAGCAAATTCAGCAGACCAAACAGATCAAGAAGGAAAAATAAATCTATCAAAGCAAAAGGAAATGATTGTAAAGGCAAAGGCATAAAGGAGCTCTGAGAGGAATTCCTGAGTATTGGGGCAGGGAGGAGAAGGAAGCGAAGGATTCCATAGTTTGAATAGCAGAAAAAGACAGAATAATCAAAGAAGTGAAGGATTTGTTACGGAAAGTATCAGGATGGGTTATAGAGATGAAATATAAGAAAGAAAAGAGACATGGAAAATAGAAGTAGAAGCATCAACATGCAAATAATAGAAGTCTCAGAAGAAGAGGAAAAGTATAGAGTGGAATATCTAACTAAATAATGACAGGTCCTCTCAGATAAGAGAAAGTTTTAAAACCTTGAATTACAAATACAAGTACTTAAAGAAATAAGACAGATGAGGTAAAACATACGTAGGTACATTTTTGTATCACATAAGTACATAAAGACAGTAAAAAGCTTAAACTCTTCTAGATGCAAAGCAAATTGCCTATAAAGGAAGAAGAAGCAAACCAATGTTATTTCTCAACAGCAACATCTGCAAGGAGACCAAATGGCGGTCTTTTCAGTAAAAGAATTTGGGACCTAAAATTTCATAGCCAGCTAAACTCTCATTTAAATGTGATGTCAACATAATTACTGTTTACCATACGAAGACCCTCTTTTTTAAAACCTTCTTAGAAGAAATGGTCCAGCAAGAAGGAAAAACTCTGGGGGAAGGGGAGGGAGGGTGACTGAATATGGAGGTACAAAGAAATAATTCAGTAAATGTCACTGTTGTAAAAGTCAGCAACCATTACAACAAAATAAGCAAACAAAAATTTTACATACACAGCAATCAGTAACGAAGATTGATCACATAGATCGGGGCACCTGGGTGGTGCGGTTGGTTAAGTGTGTGACTCTTGGCTTCAGCTCAGGTCATGATCTCAGAGCCGTGAGATCAAGCCACAAGTTGGGCTCCAGGCTCAGTCCAGAGTCTACGTAAGACTCTCTTCTCTGCCCCTGTGGCCATGCTCTCTCCCTCTCTCTAAAGTAAATAAATAGGGGGTGCCTGGGTGGCTCAGTCCTTAGGCATCTGCCTTCAGCTCGGGTCATGATCCCAGGGCCCTGGTACTGAGCCCTGCATCGGGCTCCCTGCTCTGCAGGAAGTCTGCCTTCTCCCTCTCCCACTCCCCCTGCTTGTGCTCACTCACTATGTCTCTCTCTGTCAAATAAATAAACAAGATCTTTTTTTTTTAAAGTTTCAAAAATAATAAAACAAATAAGTCTTTTAAAAAAATTTTAAAATTGAATTTTAATTCAATTAATTGAATTGAATTTTTTTGCCTGAAATTATACATTCAATTTTATTCTCCTGGTGGTTGCTCATAACTACTAAACCCAAACTTGGTTTAATTTTCCCCTTTGTAATGGAAAGTAACAGGGAAGGAAAAAAAGAAAAAGAAAGAAAGTATGGTAGATAGATTACATGAAGAAATACTGATGGGGTTTTTGTTAAGAATTTAAATATAAGAGTATTTGCAGTAAGTAGAAATAGATCAAACTCCGTATAAAAGTCTAAAGACTCAGAAGGACTTATCTACAAGAAAAAGCCTTAAAGCAAAAGGTTATAAAAAGATTAAAACCATAGGGATGGAGAAAGTAAAATCAGAGAAATAAGAAATTTTTAAAAATGTAGTGATGTTATCAGAACAAATAGATATGACCAAAAGAATGCTCTATTTTTATAAAACATACTTCAATAGATAAAGTGATCATATACTCACCTAAGGATTATCATCAAAATGATCCTCTAATGACCATTGAAAGAATGAATTGAGTGAGCAAGTGTAGTTGGCAGACTGAGATACACAGGCATAAGAAACATTTCTCATCCTCATGGAACAGTACACAAGATCTAAGCATTTTACCGTATGTAAATTATTCCCATTTCGGTACAGTTCTTCCAAGAAGTAGGAGCCAAAACAAGATTGGAGTTTCCGTAGTGTAGTGGTTATCACGTTCGCCTGACAAAACAAGATTGGACACGATAGAAATTTATTGGAGGAAAGTCTCCATAAAGAATAAAGGGAATGGGACAGAAAAAGGTGGGGAGAATCTTCACCGCAGGGCATGTTTGATACCTGTGAAAGGAGAGGAGGAAGGGAAATTGAGTAAAATACTCTCGGACTTCCACGTGGTTCTAAGAATGTTTCCGTTAGGCGGTTAGGAGAAGAGGGAGACCTCAAGGCAGAGTCTGCATCCCGTAAGAATGAACCAGCTCTATCACCCCTGCTGTGCCCAGTCATTGAAGTGTGGCCCCTGTAGGCAAGAATGAGAGGGAGATTCAGAGTGGTAGCTGCGGAGGATATGCCAGTCAACCTCACTGCCTGAGCAGTTTCCCTTGAAGGAGACCTTAGTGGCACAGTCCCAAGTCTGTCCCATACCTAAATAAAATAACCCAAGAGTGTTCTTCTGTACCAGCAATAGCTATGCATAAACTACAGACAGGAGATCATGCACAACAGCAGCCCAACCATAAAGCCTCCTGGAATGAATCAAACCAAAGTCCTTTATCAAGAAACTCAATTAAAGGGCACGGGACTTTTTTCAGTAAGTGGAGAGATTATGCGATGTTCGTTCATATGTGGAATGAATAACATGTAAATGTGTTGATTCAACTCAATTTAACTCAAGTCCACTTAAAATATCTCAGGAAGTTTTAGTAAATCTGATAAATTTATTTTAAAATATATGTGAAATCATTAGTTCCACGAGTAGCTAAATTTTGAGAAAGAATGGGAGAACTTGCTTATATAGCACATATATAAGAAATATATATAAAGAAATGTTAGAGAGCCATAGTGATAAATACGGAGTGGCACCAGTCAGGGACAGGCAAAGAGATGACAGAAAAAGACTAGAGAGTACAAGTACAGGAAACTAGAATATGATTGTGAGGGCACCACTAAACACTGGGGAAAGTATGGATTATTTAATAGATAGTTGATATGGACTGATTGTGTTCCCCCTCACCCCTCCCCACAAACCTACATGTTGTAGCTCTAACCCTCAATGTGACTATACTTGGAGATGGGATCTTTAAGGTGGTCACTAAGGTTAAATGAGGTCATAAATGTGGGGGCCTAAGCCTATAGGATTAGTGGTCTTACAAGAAGGGGAAGAGAGAAAGATCTCTTCATCTGTGTAGGCACACACACCAAGGAAAGGCCACATGAGGACACAGAGAGAAGCTTGGCCATCTGCAAGCCAGAAGGGTGGTCCTCCCAGGAAATCATGTCAGCTAGAACTTGATCTTGGACTACTAGCCTCTAGAACTGTGAGAAAATTAAGTTCTGTTCTTTAAACCACCCAATCTCTAGTATTATGTTATGTCAGCCTGAGCTGACTAAGACAGTTTTGGTGGTGGGGGTGGGGGTGCGGGGGGAAGTTAACTGTATTGAAAAAAAAATTGTTTACAAAGATGAACTACAGACGGATTAAACATCTCTGATGGAATGATCAAATGTTTAAGCTAATGAAAGAAAAATGAAAACATGTTTTATAACCTTGGGGACAACAGGAAGATTTCTTAAATAAGACCCTCAAAGCACAAACCACAGAGTGGGGGAAAAAAAAACTGAAAGTGACATCCCATCATTTTTACCAAATTCTATTCATTACAAATAAATCACTAGATTTAGCTTATGCTCAAGGAGAGAGAATGGCATAAGTATATGAATACCAGAGGTGTGGTCCCTGGGAGCCATTTTAAAGGCTGCTTAACACAGAATAGAAGTGGGCAATTCCTTAAGGACAAAAAGCAAAAACTAAATAAATACATGAAAAGGCACTAAACCCCACTAATATATATAAATTAAAAGAGCAATTATTCATCATTTTTACTTCACATTTGGCTAAAAATCTTTTAAAGTAATGACATTCAGTGCAAGTATGAGCTTGCAGAATCTGCCTCCTTCATATATTGGTGGTGGAAGTGCGAACTGTTAAACTTTTGGGGAAAGCAATCCTTCAAAGTCATTAAAATATTAAAGGACCTCACTTTGCCCTTCATAACAATCTATTTGATAGAAATAAAAGTGCCAGTACTTAGGAACATATGTGCAGGGATGGTCTGTTGTAACATAACTGATGGCAAAAAAAAAAAAAAAAAAAAAAAAAATCCAACAACCTGGGAACAACCCAAATCACATTCAAAAGGAGATTGCAGAAATTACGGCACAACCAAACTGAAATGTTCTTATCCAGTTATTAATGTTTGAGCCTAGAGAAAGGTATGGAATCACATATACCAAATCATTAGTATGTTATCACAATAGGATTATAGGAGAGAAAAGAGATGATTAATTTTTAATGCACTTTCATGTAACTTAAGTTATACAGCATACCTGTTACCTCATTATTTAACAAAGACAAACATAATTTTTTGGAAAAAATAAATATTTTCTTACCCGTTGCATTGATTTACACTTCCAGATGAAATAAAACCACATTGGAATTTCTCTTGGAATTGCATTAAGTATGTAAATATTTTCTTCCAAGTCATTTATATATTTTAAAAGCAGACATTCACTCATTTGTTCAATGCATAGTTCCTGAGAATGAAGAGCCCTGGCTCCTGAGAGTAAACCATTTCACTCTGGTAAATCAGTTCTTCTCATGAACAAGAAGAGAGAGAAGTTTTTGCAGGGCTGGGGACATGGGTTTTCTTTACACCCGTCAAACCCAACCAAGGAACCAAGTTTGGAAGATTCCATCTTGAGTGATGGGTAGAGTGCTAAGGTTTTGCCATCCTCAGTGAATATTATTTCTCACAAGTGAACTGTTGATGGAATTAAACAGGAGAGCATGGAGGTCATGTACTCCCACAAGGCAAGGACCTGGAATGAAGGTATTCACGGACAAGATGTGTGTTTTGTTAGTTGAGCAGAGAGCCCTTCCCATTACACAGCATGAAGTTATGCAAGGCTGATCCTCTATTGAATGGCATAGCAGACACAACTGGCTACTCATGCCTCCCCTTCTTCCTTGGTAACTGAACGCAGATTTGGTTCATGTACCTGATGTCTATCTGTTTTAGAGGAAGGTGGGCCCTTTGTTAGCCCTCGGGGAGAATTTTAGTTCATCTTAGCCTCCCATGGCATTTATTTTCCCTTTGTTACTGGTTAAAGGATGGACAGGTAAATCAGTTATATGATGGGACAGGAGGAAAAATTATCCAAGAGGCTTCTGAGAAAGTTTTCTTACTCTTAAGAAAGGATGGAGGAAGGGACAGCTTCTCTTTTCTCCTTCCAGTCTCTGAGGAATGTGTGAGGGAAGCTGTGGTACTTTAGCAATTATAGCCATTTTGGGATCATGAAGAAAAGCTGAGCATAAGTGGAAAGAACCTAGATCCTGATAACACCTGAACCTCTCGTCTTCTTAATAACCCAGAGGGACACTATGTGACTTCCTGCATGATACAACAGGAAGTAGGCATCACCACTAATGTGCTATTTTTGTCATAAACTTGAATCTGAATCTGATCATGTCTCTAGACCCAGCTAACAATTTACGGGAACTACAGGGGACAGAAGAGCATGTTAAATAACACGATGGGGATGCAATGAACATATTGCAAAATGCTGGGCACACAACAGGAAAGAAAACTTGGCTTTTGGCAACACATAACTGAAAAGGAATGAAATACGGAGGGAAAATCTCCAGATTCAAAGAGACTTCAGAGACATAACAACCAAATGCATCGTGTGGATCTGCTGTGGATCTTGATTCAAGCAAACCAACTTTAAAAAAAATTATCAGGTGGTTTGGCAAATGTGAAGAGTGAAATTTGGTTATGGAATTATTGTTGATATTTTAGGTGTGATAATGGTAATATGATAGTGATTTTGTAAAAACAATCTTTCACTTTAGATTTTGCATTTCACATTTTCTGGCTATAGAAGACAGTTGTGAGCAGAAATTAATTTAACCTTCAGGTGCTTCCTGAGTTAGCTGGGAGAGTCAGCTCCTTCCGTGGCTATCCCAGGTACCCCTCTTGTACAATACTGATCCAGCTGTTTTATAGTTCTTCTTGACTTTCTCCTTCACTGAGCCACGACTTAAGGTAAACACAGTCATATCAGACTATTTACACCCACAACTCGCAGAGGTACATAGAAGGTGCTCAGGCAATGTTTATTATTATTATTCAATTATTATTGAAATAATTACTTAGCTAATTAGCAAATTAATCATTAACAAACATAAGGTTGGGGCGCATGTCTTTACTATAAGATCCATGAAGGAAAGATTGTTGTATCTCTTAGTTTCTCTGTTTATTTTCAGCTCTCCCAATAGAATGTAAACTCCAGGAGGTGGAGGGGAGAGGAGGACACTTGACTATCCTGTTCACCTCTGAACCTCTACCTAGAGCAAAGCCTGGCACATGACTGGTTGTTCAGTATTGGAAGAAAGAAAAGGAAAGACAGAGAGAAAGAGGGAGGGAGGAAGGGAGGTGGGGAGGGAGGAAGGGAAGGAGGAAAAAGTCTTACTCTGTAGAGGTTTCTCTATGGAAGGTGATCCAGGCTTAGACCCACCCATAATGCAATTCTAAGCTATAGATGTATACAATGTATATGTATTTGGGAGATTTTTAAAGACAAGATATTTTTCCATAGATTTCATTTTTAGAATCAGTTGAACAGAGCTCTGATTTTCACTTAGAATAAATAAGAACCTTTCAGTACTATGCAAAGTGCAAATCTTGTGTCCAGCGACTTTGTTGCACAAGGAAATCCACCTGTGCTCTTGTGGGTCTGTGTCACCTGCTTCCAGTCAAGCCAGTGGGTGGGTTGTTCATGGTGGCCAATAAATGCTGTCCAGAGACAGAGATGAGAGCAGTGAGCAAGAAGGACAAGGTCCCAGCCCTCCTGAGGCTTGCATTCTGATGTGGAGAGGCATACAATGAACAAGGAAACAAACAAATAATTTTAGATGGTGGTAAGCTGTGTAGACAAAATAAAACATCAGACAAGCAAAGGATCCCAAGACTTTAGGATTAGCAGGTAATTAGCTGCACCACGGAGAGTGCAGCAGCGGTGGCAGAACATACCAGGTGACGGAAAGGGAGGAGTCCTGCACCTTTCCCTTGTGTGTGGCTCACGCATCCATTCCGAGGCCTCCAGCAGCCGTCCAGGGCTACACAAGCGGTGCCAACCCCATGGTTTTGTGGGACTGCCTGCTAGTGGGTCACTGGGAAGCTTTATGAGCTCTTCAAGTCACCTCTTCCTTGCTGCCAAATCTCTAATCCTGCCATTCCCACCACCTCCCCTGACTCTCCCTCCACCACCGATGATCTCTGGGAAGGGTGTAAATAGGCCAAGTCAGAAAATTGGACATCCGTCTTCTGTGTCCCTAACCTGCCACACCCAGTCACCAGCAAAGCTCGTGGATTAGTCACCTCTGCCTGCTCCCATGGTCAAGTCTATTCCAGACCACCATGATCTCTTTCCCAATGACCTCCACCTCTAGGAACATCATGTGGGCACACCATGACCCCACTGGCATCTCCAAAACACAAATTAAGTCCTGTATGCTCAGAAGACTTTCAGGATACATTTCTTAGCCTGACCCTCCCGACCTGATCCTCACCTACCCCCCCCCCCAAGAAATTGCCCGTTACTCCTTGCTCCCATGGCGTGTGTATCCATGCCAGGCTCCAGTCCTCAAGCATACTGCACAGGCCCCCCTCATGTCCTTACAGCTGTCGGCAACACCCTCCACCCCTTTGCCTGCTGAGTTTGGCCCCTGGCTTAGTCATCACTTCCGCTTCCTCGAGGGGCCTGCCTCAACACCACAGACTCTGAGCCTCCCAGACTCAGTTTCCCCTCTCCTCTCTTGGTCCCCATCACACCCACACTCTCCCTCCTGCCGGCCTTGCTATATTCGCCTTAGATTTCGAGCTTGGAGACTCAGCGCTGCATTGTTCGTGATTGTATCCAAGGGGACAACAGCCACGCTGAATCCCAGTTGTCCTTCTCTGAAAAGTGGAGACGAAAACAATATTTAATGTTAGTTGTATTGTATGGATTAAATGAGATAATGTGTGGAAATGCCTACCACAGTGGAAGCACAACCCATGCCTGAAGAGTGCATGGTAGCTATTCCTCTTACGTTATTGAACCTGAACACGCTTTTCATTGAGGTTTGAAATACATTCAGAAAAATGCATAAAATCCTTAGTGTACACAGATCAGTGAATTTCCACCAAGGAACACACCCTTGTTACCAGCCCCTAAGATAGCACTGTTTTTAAACTCAAATGTTATCACCTCAGAGAGGTCCTCCCTGGTCCCACCTGCTACATAGCACTCCCCATTGGACAACCTCTATAATCTAATTATCTGTTTTACCTATTAGCTATTTCCCTTCCTTCCAGTGTAAGTTCCAGGAAGGCAGGGATTTTTTTTTTAAGTCTCCTTTCTTCTCTGCTGTATCCCCAGCTCCTTGACTGACTAGTGGTGGGCACATAGTAGGTGCACAATAAAAATTTGCCAAGGAATGAATGATACCGTCTTTCAGCTCCTGGGTGCTGCAGCACTGTCAGGGGGAGAGCTAGGGCCATTCCAGGTTAGACAGCACAGGGCAGGAACCCCCGTGCCCCAGACCAGCCCGACCCACCTGAGACTTTTCTCCTCACTTTCCTCGCCAGCCAGGCCCACCCCACCACACCCCACCTCCATTTATCGTGTATAATTAAAATAATATTAATAACAAAACACCTTGCCCCCCCCCACAGCATCTCTTAAGAATTGTCCCGCGGACCCCCAACTCTCCAGGTGGTGGCAGCTCCGGCTGCCCTCTGCAAGCACCTGATCGAGCTCCTGGCCAGTCTTCCACCTCCGGCTGGGCCTGCAGGCGGCTGAAGGGGTCTTTTATCATTTGCTCCATTCCGCTCAAGGAGAAATCGAGGATGCGTGAGGCAGACCCAGCCGCTTAGATCCTTGGACTCCGAATCCCGCTGTCTTCACCGCCAGGCACAACACGACGACGTGCGGCGATCGCCACCGCCACCTTCAGTCGCCACGGGTTGTCATCGGTTTTCCAGTCGTCACCCCTCGCAGCTGGAAAGAACGCCTGGCTCTGTTCTGGGCCTGGGGTCTTGCTTGCGGCTGTGAACAAAGTTTCCGCAGAAACGAACGGGTAATGAAGGCAGCAGCGGACGGAAGCAGAGGGGACCCGCGCAGAGAGGCTCAGCCACTCCCAGGAGGCAGCCCTTAGCAGAGCCCCGGGTGGTGGGAAGGAGCGGGCCACAGGGCGACATGCTGGCGGGGGGCAGGTGGTAAAGAGCAAGTAAATGTTCCTGCCACATCCTCTCCTGCCGCATCCACTGCCTCATTGATTCTTCCCCCAACTTTGAAAGCGGACACCTTTGCCCCATTTTACAGACAAGGAAGCCCAGGCCCAGAAAGATGAAGGCATTTATCCAGTAGGAATTCGAACCCAGTGCTCTGAAATGTGCCAAACCCGGGCTCTGTCCAGCCCTCATTCGGCGCCGCCGCCTCCTCCCTCCCGCGCCGTGACCTTAACTCGGCACGTGCTGGCCCCTTGCGCCTCCCCCCACATTGTCCCACTTAGCCCTTCCTGGAGGGCAGACTGGGGGGCTTTGCGAGGGACCGCGGGAAGACGCACCCAGCTTGGGGTCCTGGGTTAGAGGCCCCCCTCGCCAGGCGTTAGGGACCCCGCCCGCGCGCCCCGCCCCTTCCGCGGCCCGGCCGGCGCTGCCTCTGTCCATGGTCAAAGCACCCGGGGTAATCCGCCTTTCTCTTCCGCCTGCCGAGCCCCATTCATATTCTAATCACAGCGCTGCCGGCCCGCGAACGGCCACTTTATCGGGGCCCTCAGAGACGCAGCCTGCCCCCCCCCCCACTTCCACTTCCAGACCCCCAGCTCCTCGCCCCCCCCCCCTTTCTGCACTTTAAACTCAGCCGGGGAGGGGGTCCCTGGGAAAACCGCGTCCCCACTTGGACGCCGGGCTTCTCACAAACTTCGCGGCTGGCTGGGGGGGCGGGGGAGAGGGCGGGAGGAGGGAGGGAGGGAGGGGGGGTCTGGGACACAGACAGACTGACAGAGTTACGGGAAGAGGCGGGGAGGGGGGTGTCAGAGAGACCAAGGGGGATAGAGACAGAGGAGCAGAGTCCTAGGGAGAGACAAAGAGACGTGGGGGCAGGGGCTGGACAGAAATACTGGCAGCCAAAACAGGAGAAATAGAGGGACACAGAGGACGAGAGAAGGACAGAGAGACAGAGACTGGGAGACAGGCAGAGAGCGAGAGCGAGGCAGGGAAAGGGGAGAGACTCGGTGAAGGAGATGGATAAACCCAGGGAAAGACAGAAAGTTCTGGAGGAGACGAGTCCGCCCCTCACACCCTCCCCGCCAGGCGGCCTCCTCCCCGCCCAGGTTGGGGGCTGGGGTCTTAGAGCTGCCGTTCTCTCCCCCACCTTTCACCCTCCGCTCCCTCTACTCCTCCACGCGTGTCCGCGGATCCGCGTGTAAGGGAGTCGAAGCATTCCTCCTCCCGCATTCCCAGGGCCCCCACTCAAAATCTGACCCGGGACCAAACCGGGAGGGGGGCACAGGAGGAGAGGGAAAGGAGCCCACTCGTGGCCGCGTAGGCGACTCCCCAGGCTCCCCGGAGTCCCCTGCCACCCCCCACCGCCCCGCCTGGCCCGATCGGGGGAGGGGTGGGGAGGGAGGAGGGGGCCACATCTAAGCCAATTTTGATTTTGCCTATAATGAGTGCCGGGCGAAGGCTGGAGAAGGCCTCTGGAACTTTAAATAAGAAAAACGTTGCTAATGCTATAATAGAAGGGGGAAGTCGGAGGGCTGGGATTGCGTCGCTCCGAGCCCCCCTTTTCGGAGGCGGCTTTTCTTATTCAAAACAGGCCCACAATGGGCTTCACAGTGCGCCTCGCCACGGCCCCATCTGACGAGCGGCCATTCATCAGGCCGGCTGGCCTATCAATGACATTGCTCCCATCGGGGCTCCTATAAAATGATGCTTTTTCCCATGAAACATCCGCAAACATTTTGACGGGTTTGGCTTTGCCCGGCTGGATTACTGAGTGTCCCCTCGCTCACTCGCTCTTTCTCTCTCCCCCTTCTCTGCACTCTCTCCCTTCTCCCTCTCTCTCTCTCTCTCTCTCTCTCTCCTCTTTCTTCTTTCTCTTTTCTTTCTTCTTTCTCTTTCTTTTCCTTTCCTCCTCTATCCTTTTTCCCTTGCACTCTCTACGTCTCTTTTTCTTTCCGACTCCCTTCCTCCCTGGGCATCTCTAGCACAGGGGATCCCCAAACATCAGGACTTTTGGGGGGCGCCCGTGCTGTCCATGGGAAGAGCATGCATTGTGGGTTACTGGAGGAACCCGACATGGATTCCACAGGTCAGTCCTACTGGTGGGGGGTGGGGGGAGACATTGGGAGGGAAAGAAAGGGGAGAAGGGGAACTTCAGAAAGAGTTGCAAAAAGTTCAGAAGGGTCAACTTGACAGTGGAACCCTAGGAAATAGCGGAGAGCGTGCACAAGTTTTCAATCCATCGCAATGTGCGATGTAAGTGGATGCGTGGAAGTGTGTGTGTGTAAGCCTGTGATTGTGTGTGTAAATGTGTGTGTGTGTGCGCGCGCGCTCTGAGGAGCGCGCTTTTGCTTGTCCTGAACACAAAGTTACGTAAAGATTCTCTGGCTCGCGGCGAGCTCGAGGTGCCGCTCGCAGAAACTTTGCGAGCCGACCGCCCCCTTCCCGGGCCCGGCTCCTCCCCCGGGTTTGGGGGCCCCGGAATAGCGGTGCGCTCTGAGGCTGGTGGCTAGGGCCAGGAAGCCGAGCGGAACTCTCCAGAGGCGGGGGAGGGCGAGGGCTTCTCAGCGCCTGGGAGGTGGGGACGGAGGCTCCGACTGGTGGAGACGCGCAGCTGGAGGGAGTGGCGGCGGCGAACACGGTGGTCCTGGGGAATCCGCGCCGGGTCGGAGGTGGGAGCCCCGGGCCGTCCGAGGCGGGGTGTAACCTCCTTGCCCGGAAGGGCCATCCGACGACGCGCTCCGCTGCGGGGCTGTAACTCCGCTGGAGGAAGGGCTGGACGCAGTGCGGCCGGCGAGGCCTGGCGTCAGGGTCTGCAAAACTCTTCGGCACTTTGGAGGCTGTGGGCGTCAGGTTTTGGGGTGGCGGCGATGCATAACAACTGAGGAGGGAAACCGAGAAATCTCTTACAACGAAAAAGCCCAGCGTCTTGGTTCTCCAGTAGAGTTTTCTCCACCTTCCTCTTCTAGCACCTAGGAGGAGCCGCCAAACTTCTAGACCTAAGCTATGCTCCCTAGGCTCGTTCCAGGTGGAAGAAGTTCCCTGGAAGCCCCCACCCCCCTTCTCCAACCACAGTCCCTAACCAGTCCACTCCCATCGCCACTCGGAGGCAGCCTCTGGAATTCTTGGGGAGATAGGGTCGGGGAGAGGCAGGAGCTGGGCAGTGAGCGCAGCCTGGGCCGAGGCCGCAGCTTGAAGAGATCCTGGGGCTGAGGTCTAGGAGCAGAGCGGAGCAACAAGTGCCTTCTAGTCGCTGCCATCCCTGAACACACTCGCGTCCCTTCCCCGAGCAAATAAACCACCACCACCAGAATATTTCTTCACCGCCCCCCAAAGCAGGCTGGCAATAGATGTGGGGTGGGGGTAGAGGTCATCTGTGCATCACCCCAGATGGTCTTTCTTCGGTCCGCGCAGAGATTTCCAGCCTCTCCGGGCTTCTGCCGAGGCCCTGGTGGCCAGGACACCCATCCCCTCGGGCCAGCGGGATCTTCGGTTTTCCTGGGTAGTTGCCTATCTCTGATCCCAAGAGTCAAGTCCCTCTCCCACTGAGTGTGCGCCCCCTCGGAGTAAGGAAAGGCTGAACCCCGCAGTCTTCCTTACTGTATAAACCGAGGCAAGGAGAGGGGTCGCCTGCAGCGCGTTCCAGCCTGCAGGTACCCAGCGGGCCCCGCTGGGGTGCTCTCTACTGGCGGCAAAAAAGGCACCACAGAAGGAAAGAAAGCCCAGCCCTCTATATTTTTATGTAGAGCGCTTGCACCAGCACGCACCCCAAGCACCCCAAATTTAGAAGCAAATATCCTTGAATAAAATTAAACCCACGTCTGCATTGTTTGCAGCCAAGCATTCACAAGGGGAACCACGTAGGGACTTGGGGTTTCCCAACGCCCCACACCAGCCAAGCCCCAGTTTGGGGTTTTAAGTGCCCTCTGCCCTCTCCCCTTGACGGGACCTCCTTGTGCGTTCTGGGGGAGGCTTATGGGGCGTGAAAACGTTCTGTTTCCTGTCCTCGATGTAGCTGGTGGCCGTGGAGGCATCTGGTCACTTTTACCCCAACCGCAAACACCCCAAACGGGTTCTGAAACAGAACTCTTTTCCACATCCACTCCCCCTCTCTTTTCCGAAAATCGGAGACATCCTCAGATCGCCATCCTGAAATCAAAATACAAGTTTCGGGCAATGTCAGGGTGCAGAAATGACACGGGGAGCACTAGGTGACATTTCACAGTCGCAAACCCGACGACTAGGAAGGTGCAGCTCAGCGCGGTCCGGTCCAGGAGCCTCCCCTCACCTCCCTTCCGAGAACTTAATCCAATTAGCTTTTCTTCAGAGTTTCCCTTGTTATGTAAAGGTCCTTTCTCCCCTCTCGCTGAGCCTAGCGCTCCAAAGAGCAGTTCGATTCTGCTCCTTTTACAGCAGATTGCGTGCGACCGGAACCACGGGTGTGATGATCACTGTTTCATCCTCAAAGGGCTCGAGCGATCGATTCGCAGCAAGTGCTGGAGCCAGGCCTCCGATCCCGACTCTTAAAAGGAAAATCCCCGCAAAGTGCCTCGGGCCCGGGAGAACCGTTTTGCAGGGGCCGGGGCTCTAGTGGTCTGCCTCGGGGCCACTTCAGCGTGACCTGAGGAAACGCGCCCCTTTGTTCCGCGCACCGAGTCGGTAATATATTCCTCCAGTTTTCCCCAAATACTCATCAAGTGCGGGGCTAAGACAATGGCCCCGTCGGGGGAGGCCGCGGAGCTGGCGCGCGCGCCTCAAAGGGCCTTCCGCGCGCTCGCGGCGGAGCGCGACAAAGCCGAGCCCCTCTCCCAGGAGACCCGCGGCGCAGCCGAGCTCCCGCCGACTGCGAAGGCCGCAGGCGCGCGCGTGGGGCCGTCGACGCACCGCCCCGCCGGTGCGCGGTTTGCGGTTGGGGCGGGCGCACGCTGCTCCCGGCCTGCGCGCCGGCCCCACGCGGCCGCCCCACGCCGCTCGGCCGCCGGCACCCTGCCGCCCGGCCCACCGTCACCTCGAGAGCCGACCGCGGCGGCCACGCGCGCCTAGCCCTGTGGGTCGGAGCCGGGCCGCCCTGTCCAGGCGAGCGTTGCTCGGTGACTCAGGCTGGAAATTCGAGAACGAGGGAGAAAAGCAGGTAGAATTTTAGGCCACGGAGAACTTGTGCCAAGTGGGCCGGGGCGGGGTTGGTCGGCTACGCAACAGAGGGGTCGTTTCTTGTTAAACGGGATGGCACGTTAGAGAGGGGCACTGCCCAGTCCGAACTGGAAATTTCTGCCTCGACCACTTTCTGCCCTGAGATCCAGAATCCAGAGCTGGGGAGGCCGAAGTACCCCTGGAGCCGAATTTGAGCACCACAGGCCACGGCTCAGCACAAGGCCTGACCTGGCCCCATGGGCCCCCAGGTGGGGACAGACAGTGGCCCTGGCTTGGGGACCCCGGGTCGGAGAGCGCCCGGGTGGGAACAGGGCCCGAGCCTCCTCCATCCTCTCCTGGCCACGGCCCTAGGCAAGGAGGGGGGGGGGGGACCCGGTCTGCCGGCTCAAGGGAGCAGAGGGCCGGGGGGTCTGCCCTTCGCTCCTGCGCCCACATCAGGCTGTTCTCTCCCTCCCCGGGCCTGTGTGTGTGTGTGTGTGTGTGTGTGTGTGTGTGGCCGGCAAGGGGGGGGGCATGAGCGCCCCACCTTCGCCACCTGCCAAGCGCCAGGGTCTGTGAGTTTGGCAGCAGGGTCAAGTGAGAGCCGCGTGGTCCTGGGGTCCCCAGGCCGGTGGCTGCGGCCCTCGCCGACGCGGACGCGGCGCTCAGGACAGGTCCGCGAAGCCCCTCAAGCGACTCCGCGCGGCGGCGGTGACAGAGCGATTTTCCACCGGGCCTGCAGGATCCGGAGACCCGGAAAAGTTTGCCGGGCCGCCGGGCCACTAGGCCCTAGGATTGCCTTAGCGGCGCCCTCCCCCCCCCCCCCCCCCCCGCCCCGGCGCGTCGCCATGGTGACCGCTGGAAGTTGGTGGTGGAAAACAGACCCGGCGCAAAGCAAAATATTATGAGTGCAGTTGGGGTGACTTCATGGGGGGCGGGGGACCGGAGGGCATGAGCTGGAGCCAGAGGCACAGGCCGACAACAAAGGACCCAGTGCGAGTTGGAGAGAGGAGTTTGCTCGGGGCCTTCCCGCCGCTGTGTGAGAGCTGGGCTGACCTGCTCCCCAGAGGCGCCGAGGTCTCTAATTTCCCTCCGGGCCGGCTACACCTTTTCTCTGCCCACCTGTGCGCCCTTCCTCCCACACCTCTTCTCTAGCTTCTCCTGCAGCCGCACTCCCCATCCCCAGGTTAGGCGCCAGCTGGACAGTGCTCCTGCCTCCCCCACGAGCCACAAGCTCACCAACGTGAGAGATTCAGGCTTCTTTCCCTCGTGCCCCGTAGGTCACCCAGGAGGAATTTCTCCTCGCTCCTTCTCAAAATCATTCTTAAAAGGGTGGGGGAATGGGATAAGGTGGGAAAGAGAAGAGGAGGAGGCTCCTGGTCTGAAATCTGGGGGGGGGGGGGGGGGGAGGGTATGGGAGCGTGAAGATCCTGTCCAGTTTTTTTTTTCTCCTTTGCACAGTGGGAAAGCTCAGAGTTATCATTCCAACTCAGCCGCTTATAATTGTTACTTTAGGTAAATCTTATAGAGCTTTGTCAGATTTTCGTTTGAAAATCTAATAAAACCTTAGGCAGCTTACAGTCTGGGTTTTCTGATAAATTAGATACAAACCTCTTTATGATAGAATCAGGAAACCTCTTTACTTGTAGAACCCAGGAAGCAAATAGGAGCCGGTAACCACCATCTGAACTGTGACCCACTGCACAATTAGTGCCTCTCTTCCCACACTAATAATACACTAAAATGTTTCAGTGAGCCAACTACTAGGATTTTAAGAGTCAAGGACCTTGGATAACCACTTTTGAAAGGTCTATAATTTCCTTTTTAAATTATACCTAAGGTGCATTTCTGAAGACGTGAATTTTATGGGCTATACCCGCATCAGTTTAGGAAACACTGAAATGCATCTGGAGGATGAAGCCAGTATCATAGACCCCCTTCTGTGTGGGACATGGATACACACTGGCCAAAGAAGGGAGATGTTGCCATCAAAGGAAAGCCAGACTCCATTTTCCCTTGCTCAAGCTTTTAGAAAGGGGAGAGGGTCTTCTCACACAGACACCCTTCCTGGTGATAATTCGAGCAGAGGAGCCCTTCCCTTCTCCCTGACACTCTGTTACCTCATTTATAGTTGAATGGACCGGATGTAAAGATCGCTAGGGCCCACCTAAAATTTTCCATATGGTTACCTGCCCGTATTATGTATGTGGAATCTGCCATACTTTGTAAAGCCATTTTCTAGACATTAATCCTCAAAAGCACCCCCAAGAGAGGGATATAATTGTGACCTGCACCAAGCACAGGGTTTCTCTTCCATTTCTAATGCTGTAAGGTGGTGCTTCTAAGTCAAGTTGACGTGTGTGTTTGCCTTGGTGTCTGCGCCCAAAAGGCTAAGAAGACATAGAATGGTGACATCCCAGCATGGGGAGTGTCACTTGCACAGGCCCCTGAGAGCCAACCCCATGTGTTCTGCACGACACTTGGGACTCCCTTCAGCTGCCCTTCCAGGGCTCTGCAGGGTGGAAAAGGTGCAGGAAATGTCTAATGTTGTTTTTGCCCCTTCCACTCTATTTGAGAGATCTGTGCAGTTTTAATTAAGGCTGGGGGAGAGAGAGTGAACTCAAACAGATGATTTGGAAGCAGCAGGTCAAAGTAAAAGGAAATACTTCATGTGAGTTTATTGGAGGTTTTGTTCAGTCTCACTCACTGAGCACCTGCTGGGTGGCAGGAGGGACAAGGTCACAGTCTCTGCCGTCAAATGCAGTGCATTTGAGAAGGGAAGGCACGGACACCCTGAGAGCAGTGAGCGGCCAGGGAATATAGAAATAGGTGCTTTTTGGAGCCTGAAGGAAAGGATTGTGCTCTCTTGTCAAGAACCAACTATGGGTCAGCCCTGTCACAGGCACATTTTCACACACTAGCGGAGTAAACCTTACCATAATTCCGCGGCATCCCTTTTGTGAGATGAAAGAGGGTCTGGAACTTGTGTGAGGTCACAGCTCCTATGAGACCAGACTGGGAAAGCCTGCCCCTCGCCACAGCCAGTCCCATTCCTATGGGTCCCGCTAGAATGCTAGCCTGGCAGGGCTTGGTGACGCCTCTGGCCTTGAGATGGATTTGAATTCCACTTGGAGAGAGAAGTGGACGAAAGCGGAGAATCATGGAAAGTTTTAGTCTTGGCCCCCAGAGAAAACGTCTCTGAAGGAGTCATATGATTCTTCATTTGGAGAGGATTTTAATGGATGGCTTGCTTTATTCATTCAAGAAAACTACATGTCTCCGGTGTGCCAGGCACTCTCCTGGATGCTAGGCTTACAAAAATGCCAGCAGTGCTCTTCTGAAGCATGAGTTCTAGACAGACAAACAAGGTAACATCCACAAACACACAAAATAGGTGATTTCAGTGTGTGATAAGCACTATAAAGAGAAAAACCACTCCCTGGGGTGAAAAAGGTAGAGCATGGTGATGGGAAGGTTGCTCCCTTCTGGGTGCCCCATAAAGCTGGGTGCCCTTGATCTGGAAGCTTACTTTAATGAGCCCCAGTGTTCTAATGGAACTGATGCAAGCATCTGAAAGGGCCCTTGTATAAAATGTGAAAAGGGCCATACGTAACAGTCAGTACATATCTCTACTGTGCTACTAAGCATTTTTATTTAAATGCATTGGCTGCACAATGCTCACAACAACCCTATATATATAGAAGGAACTGTTATCATTCACAGTGTAAATGGGCAAACCAGCAAGCTAGAGACAAAATTTAAAGCTAGGAGCTGTCAAGTGTTCAGTGAGTTTCTGAGCATTAGAAGCTGGGCTGGCGAGACGGACTGCGATTGCACCGGAAGCAATGTCCACTGTGTGTGCCTGACTTTTCCTGATGCAGCGTGCAAGCACCGACTCTAGCTTTGCACTTGGGTGTTTAAACTTCGTTACGTGCCTTTCACATGCCAGGCATGAACTAAGTGCTTTAAATGCATTATTAGTTGAAAAAAAAATACATTTTGGTTGCATTTTAAAATATATGTCATGGGTACTAT
The DNA here is from genome assembly GCF_922984935.1 of Meles meles. NCBI lineage: Eukaryota > Metazoa > Chordata > Mammalia > Carnivora > Mustelidae > Meles > Meles meles. The sequence goes on along the minus strand of NC_060072.1, from coordinate 15,639,033 downwards.
TATGATCTACTCCATTGTACGCCGTGATTTCTGGGGCAAAAAGGGTACCCATGAAGGGAGGAGGTGACCTAACCTGCGTGTGGTCCTCACCCTTAGTCACAAGGCTATCCTGATGACTTTTTCTTCTTGTTCCTCCTCCTCCCCCCCTTCCTCCTCCTCTCTACCTCTTCCTTCTTCCCCTCGACTTCCTCCCCCTCCTTCTTCTAGTGAGGGAGAGGGTTGTGTTGGAAAGGATGTCCAATAAGGCATGTATCATTTTAGTGAAAACAAAGGACTTGTTATTTTTGTCCCTATATGAAAGTGGCAGGGTGGTCCATTCAACTGTGGAGGCAAAATTTTTTAACTACTGTTGGCAAAAATAGGGAAATAAAGCATTCATATCTTTACTACAGATGTGAAATGTACTTTAGTCTTCAGGATTCATTTGAACTTAACATTTGCTTTGTCCCTGAGAATGTCAAAGCTTTCTGCACGCTCACATGCGGACATGCCTCCATAAGATTAAACTAAAGAGGGAACAGCCATTAGGTCATGTGTGAATAAACATAGTCTTCAGGTGACTTATCCCACAGTGTATTGCAGAGAGAAGTCATCCACAGACATGCATTAACCTGTGACTGGAGGCGAATGTGGTCTGACAATGACAAGAACATAAGCTTCGCCATCACACAGACCAAGGTTTAAGTCTCAGTTCATTTGCTTTCTAGCTGTTGTCACCCAGGGCAAATGACCTAACTTCCCGAAGTTTTCGGTTTTCTTCTTTGTGAAACTATCTATGCTGTACGTCTCAGGGTTAAGAGAATATAATGAGATCACACGTGTTAAGACTGGCTTCTAGAAATTGCTCAGTAAATGGCAGATAGCATTATTAAAAATATTTATCTGGTCTTCCTGCGCCCACTTCTGTGTGTCTAGTTGGAAAAAGGGGACTGTTTCAGCATAGCTAGATGTTTTCTGTTACCGCATAGATACAACCTTGATTCTAATGTCAAGATAAATCACTCTTCTCAGGTTTAGGAGGAGGGATTAATTTCGTCCTCGTTTCCCTACCTTTCCATGAAGAAGGCATCTTAAGTGCTCCCGTTGGCCACGATTTCATCCTTGTGTTGTCCAGCTTGTTAAAGGAAGTAGGAAATGTGTCTTGGTAGAGAGAACACATGTTCGCTGGAATGTGAACCCTGGAAGGAAGTTCCATGGGACCCTCAGAGTAGACCTACATTCTGCCCCCCTGCCAGAAGCCCCCCACAACTCCCGAGACCCTTCCCATCCTGGAATAGGAAGGCCTACATTCTCTATCCCTGTCCCCCACCCCCGTTCTGCTTGTAGGCACCACCGTTTTAAAGACAACCATTTTACACTTGATCCTCAGGAAGTGGCAAATTCTGTTTCAAACAAGCCACTCTCTGAAACTCAGTTGAACAAGATACACAGGAGGAGTTTCCTTCTTTTGCCTTTCTTGCATACTTTTTTCATGCAAGGGGCAAAATGTTTGCCTGTCTGTCTCTGCCTTTATCATGAGTTTTTAAAATCTATGTTGTGATTTTTAAATTTTCTGAAATGCGAACCAATTTTTTTTTTAAGGGAAAGCGAGAGATCATAGAAAGCAGAAAAGAATGAAACTCGACCACTAGGTGTTCAGTTGACTATGATCCAAACATAGGCAAACAGGACTGGATTGCCCTGTACCAGCAGACTATCTGGTTTTTGTTTGTTGTGTTAGATCGGATCCTTAGAGCAGAGTAACTTCCAAATATGTATGTAGTTTCCACTTGAGAGGGTGGTTAATCCCCAATAAAACATAAAAGTGTGATCTGCCCCTGAGCAATCAGTAGTTATTAGTAGCAGTAGTTATTAGTAGACAGGTGAACCTGAGTGCGGTGGTTTTCTGTCGCTGTGAGGGTCTTGTTTAATTTAAAGGGATAACAAGAAAAGCCTTTGCAAGGGCTGCAGTCCAGGGAAGAAGGTCAGCTAGCCCTGTGTGTCCTCTGTGCTTTCGGACCAACCTGTTGTGCTAAACGTCAGTGTTGTTCAGATGCAGCCTAAATGAGCTGGATGAACGTGGCAGATTTTTATTTTCTCAGAACGGAGAACAACCGCTTCAGAAGCGCCGATCCCCTGCTCCATCTTGTAGGCGAAAATGCACTCCGTCAACACAAGTGAACCCTCTTGAACTAGATTTTAAACTGTCATTTGAAGAATCTAGAGAATGACTAGCGATTGCTGATTTACACCAGCAGCATCTGATTTTTGAGGCGTAGATGCGTTTCGTGAAGAAAATTACGGCAGCGTGTTTGTTTTGAATCTTGTGATGGCTGCAAAATCATTTCCCGCTATTGTTAGACTTTCGAAGAAAGAGGTATTTCTTGGAACGTTACAGTTATTGAACGTAAGATTTTTAAAAGATGAGCCCGAGCGATTTTTTTAGTCCCACGTCCTCTTTTTCAGAATGATTAGTCTAGGTTTGGGGTGTTTATGGGGGGGCGTAATGGATTTCTAATTGGTGTGCTGATTCTAAATGCTCATGGTTAGGCTGGGCTCTTAGTGAAGTTTTTAGGATTTTATAAAGTTCCAGAATTGAGACCAGGGCACACACTCAAGCTTAATTATGCTGTGTGTGATATCAATAACTTCAAATATTTTGCCATGTTTTCTTGGCAGGGTTCCATTCCACTGCTGATAATAAGTGTAGAGTGGGGGAGGAATTGGGAATTAGTATGTGCCCATTTTTTGTTCCACCCAAAAGAAAACCAACGAGTTTTGTGTCATCCTTCTGTGACCACGAGAAAGGCTATATTATCTCTGTTTCTAGGAGTTTAATTTCTTCTACTTGATGACTCCTTTTATGAAAGAGAAGTAGATTCTCTATAAAAGCATTATTTGACCTCATACAAAATAAATAACGTTGGCTGAGAAAGCCCTAGGAGTCTACATGGAAGAGAGATCCCAGAGCGCTAGAGGCCCTCAGTTAAATCATTGAGACTCTCAAGCGTTGGAAAGAAGATTGAGTGGTTATCGTGAGAGAGGCTTTGGTCTCCATGAACTTTTACTTTCAACGCAGTGGGCAGAGTTTTTGAGGTTGCTGTGGTTTGGGTAGAGTAGGGGACCTTTTCAGAAATGCCAGGCTTTTAGGAAAAACAAAACAAAACAAGAACACAGCTGTTCTTCTAATCAAGGCTCTGTTTTCAAGTTTGAAAACTTTGCTGCGATTAGAAGAATGAGTTATTTCTCTGCTTCATTGGGGTTTCCTCAGGGTGCCCAGGTGGCAGGGAACTCTCGGCCTGGGCTACCTCACCGGGCACAGCCGAGGTGGTGCTGGGAGCGGGGAGAGCTGCCCACCCAGACCTGCCCCAGGCACCCCACGCCTGGTGCGAGCCTCACCTGGAGCCCCGCCAGGAAATCACACAGTGGGGCCCAGAGGGCTGCAGAGGGATCCAAGGGAAGAGCAACCTAGAAAAGGGACTCCCTCTGCATCTGGGTTTTGTGCAAAGGTTTTCATGATCTCGAGAGTTTAGAAAACAAACAAAAAGTCCCGAGAAAGTTGTATGATTATAGGTAGTGCCTGGAGACTATCCGTTGACACGTAGATCATTTTTGAGAAGCAAAGAATGGGAGGGAAGAAGGAAACTACATTGAAATAATTTTTGGCAATTGACGTCAGGCTGACTGAGTGAGTTACTTTCAAACTGGTTATTTATTTTCTTAGTAAAGTGACTCCCTTCTTTGAAACTGGGTAGCAGATGAATAAACCATACCGTGTTTTCCAGGCTCTGCGCTAACTGCTGGTGCATGCCACCTCGTTTCATTCTTGTTCTGGACCTTTGGTATCATTATCCCCGTTTTGCAAGTGAGGAAGCTGAGATTCAGAGAGCCAAGTTACCGTGTCCAGGCCAAATATCCGGTGTCAAACCGGGTTTGGAAGACAGATTATTCTGATTTTGAAGCCAGGATGCCTCCTTGCCTCCCCAAACCTAGAGTTAGAAGGAAAACCCGAGAGATGTCCATGCTAGCCCACCTCCCCTACTTCCTACCTAAAGAAGTTCAGGAGGACAAGTCATCCCTGATCCTTGATGGTGGGGAAGGTGGCAGGTGGTAACCCACACTGCGGTTCTTGGGAGCTCACTGTCCTGGGGGCAGTGGGTGTCTGGCTGCCATGGGGACCTCAATGTCACTTTGGCAACAGGCTGACTGAGGACGCCCAGGGGCATTCCTTCCTATACACTGCCTTGGTGCAGCGTGTACCTTCGTCTCAAATCACTTCCCCAGCTTCCAAACTCAACCTGGCCCCACCACTGGGGAGGGAACTCCGCTGGCCAGTTACTCTGGCAAATTTGACATCCTAACACACCATCAGAGCTTCATAGCTACTTACTTACAGGCATGATTTTCCTTATAATAGGTTCAACATGGAAAGCTTGCTGTTCAAATAAAATAGCGCCTTCCATTTGCATAGCATGTTATAGTTTGCAATCACCGGTATAACAGTCAGTGAGGGCAGTTTGCAGTCATCGACTCAATCATTAACAGCTCTGGTTCTGGAATCCCAAAGTCTTGGAGAGAATTGGTTTTTCCATGAGCTGGGATGTATGCTTCCCAGTAAAGTGGGGCCATGCGTTGTCCCCACCTCATAGGATATTGTGAGGATTAAATGAAATAAAGTGTGTAGAAGGTCAGCATGGGGTCTTGGCATGTCATAAAATCTCAATAAACAAAAGGTGCTTTGAGCTCCATGTGCTTCTTGTTTTCCCCTAGTAGCTTCTAAGACCTGTCGTCTCTCCCCTCCCCATGAGGATGGCATAGGAGAAGAAAACAAAATTTTATACAACACTTCCACTGTGTTCAGTCTTTTCAATACATGACCTTGTAAACCTATAGGCAGGGTCTTTCCCAGTTTCTTCTCCTTCTTTCTTCTTTCTCTTCCTCCTTCTTTCTCTTCCTTCTCCTTCCCTCCTCCTCCTCTTCCTCCTTCAAGATTTTATTTATCTGAGAGAGAGAGAGAGAGAGAGAGAGAGAACACACAAGCAGGGGGAGCAGCAGACGGAGAGGGATGAAGCAGGCTCCCCGCTGAGCAGGGAGCCCAATGTGAAACTCGATGTGGACCTTGATCCCAGGACACTGAAAGCATGACCTGAGCCAAAGGCAGATGCTTAACCGACTGAGCCACCCAGGCGCCCTTCCCCAGTTCATTCTTAGTGAAACTGCCCCTCAGTGGGCTCAGTCACACGCAGTGGCTCATGTAGCGAGACTATCCACCCTGAGGTCAGTTACCGTGCCAAAGCTGATGTTGCTTCCTTTAAACCGGGCCATCGCCTCCCCACTTAAAAACATCGGGTCATAAGGAAGGAGATGGCGGTTTCCCTTCCACAAAGAACTGCCATAACCATGCCTCACGGGGGACTTACCCACGTGTGCACAAGTGCACACATTTTTCTGGCCTCATTTTTACATGTTTACTTGACGCTTTCTTTGTTTCTCAAGATTTCCCCCTGTGTCGTCACTATCTGGGCTTAGCCCAGGACAAAGCATTTTGCCGAGGGTGTCTTGCACAAGTCAGTGCTCAGTAAATGTTTACTTAAGATACAAGTCAATGTGGGATGCCTGGGTGGCTCAGTCAGTTAAGCATCTGCCTTTGGCTTGGGTCATGATCTCGGTTGGGGTCCTGGGATCAAGCCCGTGTCGGGCTCTGTGCTCAGTTGGGAGTCTGCTTCTCCCTCTCCTTCTGAAGCTTTCAGTTTTCTTCATTGTGAAAACTTCTATCCTGTACTTTCCAGGGTTAAGAGAACATGATGCAGATTAACTACCCCCTGCCCCACTTATGCTCTCTCTCTCTCTCTCTCAAATCTTAAAAAAAAAAAAAAAGAAATGTCAACCCATCCTTCATATTATGAAGAACGCTGCATCTCTCTGCTTGCTTTCTAGCAAGGCTGGCTCGTAGCTCCATGCAGATGAGTACTTGATTAACTCCGGCTGAGCTGGCCCTTTTCAGAGCCCCCTGCGTGGTGCCAGGCATGGATGCTGGTGCTGTTTACTCCCTTGCCTCCTCCCTCTCCTCACTGACCTGCAATTCTATGCCTAGCTCCGTCCTACCTGCAGGGAACAGTGGGGTAAGTAAGGTGCAGTCAGCTCTTAAGGAGCTTATATTTGTCCTAATCCTCCTAGTAACTTCATGGGGTAGTTTCTGATTTATTTATGAAGATTTTATTTATTTATTTGACAGAGAGGGACACAGAGAGAGGGAGCTCAAGCAGGGGGAGTGGGAGAGGGAGAAGCAGGCTTCCTGCAGAACAGGGAGCCCGATGCAGGCCTTGATCCCAGGACCCTGAGACCATAACCTGAGCCACCCAGGTACCCCGTTTCTTATTTATATATAGGAAGGAATTGAGACTCATGAGGTTAACTAATGTGCCTAGGGTTGCAGAACTTAGTGACTTTTCTGGGGTGGGGGGGACAGTAGAATTAGTGTCTTCCTGGCGTCCAAAGTCCTTCACTGCACCAAAAGATCTAAGAATCAAACGGAAAGAATGCTCACAGAAGGGACCACTGTGGCATGCCATGGGAGTGGGCATAATGCAAAAATTTTAACAGCTAAGACTTTTGTGGTGCTTATCATGTGAACATTCTCTGTGTGTTGTTCTCTGAGTCTCATAGAAACTCCATGAGGTGTTGTTAGGACCACCCCTCTTTTGCAGACCTTCAGAAATGAAGCTTGAGGAGGTTGAGTCCCTCCACTCCAGGTCACACGGCAAGGCAATTAGACTTGAACCTGGGAGTAGAGATTCACGGGCTGTGTGCTTAATACCTACCGTGTCATGAAAACACACAAAATGTCTCTGGCATAGACAGGGCCTCGGGAATCGTAGTGGTTCCATGGTGCTGGAACAGGCACTGTGCTAAGAGCTTTCCGCACCTCCCACCACTAAGATAAGTTTGGCAGATTATGGTTCTCCCCGTTTTACATAAGGGGACACTGAGGTTTAGAGATTTTGCCTAAAGTGTGAAGGCCGGAATTCAGGCCACTCATTCCTGGCTAGTGCCTAAGCCCATGTGCTTGTTTTTCTTTCTCCTAGTTGACTCTCAAGAAATAACTCAAAAGAGAAAAGGTACGTACCAAATTCATTAAGACGTTATAAAAATAGGAATATTAGTTCGTGGGAACACTGGGCATCAATGAGTGATCAATACGAGGGCTGTAGCAAAACAGGAAAAATCTGCTTGATGGAAGGTTAAGGGAAAACGAATAGAAACAGTATGTCCAACCGGTCCCTGGGGATGTAGGTCATATGTGTGCCCATGACTGCTTTAGATGCGGAAGCACCAGAAAAAGGACAAGCATTCACATGTGAGGGGGTGGGATTGTGGACGAATAGGTTTCTCCTTTCAACAATTTAAAATACAGTTTCGAGGATCCATTAACACAGGAATGAAAAAAGCATTTTTCCTAAGAGAGGGATGTTTTGGGAAGGTTCAGACTAGTTTGAAGTCTGTTTGGGTCTTGCCGTCGGGAGTGGGGGCTCCTGAGGCTCCAGGGCAAAGCCCCATCCCCTCAGAGAGGGAGTGAGAAGAAATGCAGACGAGACAAAGCAAACCCATAGACTAGAAAAGGCAGTGATGGGGGCGCCTGGGTGGCTCAGTGGGTTAAAGCCTCTGCCTTCAGCTCAGGTCATGATCCCAGGATCCTGGGATTGAGCCCTGCATCGGGCTCTCTGCTCAGCGGGGAGCCTGCTTCCTCCTCTCTCTCTGCCTGCCTCTCTGCCTACTTGTAGTCTCTGTCAAATAAATAAAATCTTTAGAAAAAAAGAATTAAAAAAAAAAGGCAGTGATGTCAGAAATCAGATACCATCAGATGCCATGCATAGTGAGGAGCCTTGGCCCTAAGAACCTTTCTCCAGACTTTTATATGTTTTTAATAACGTTATAATCATAGAAATAGAAACAAAGGAAAAGTCTGCCAGCATTAGGTGGAGGGGAAGTGAAATTTGCCCAGCGTGCTCAGGCAGGAATGTGCGTTAACTCTGCTGTTCCCAGGGACATTTCCAGAGCAGAGATCTGCTTTTACATGGAATGTGTCTTTGACAGGAGATGGCACTGAACACCTCAGCTTTCATGTTCTCTAGTCTCCGGGGACGTTGGTGAGTCTGTGTGATCTCCGAGCTAACAGCTCTGGGGCACTTCGGGGCTTCCTTGTTAATTCTTGTCCGTTGCCAATAATGACGCCTCCATCCTCTCTGTGACCGCTTTTGAGTTTTCCGTACTGAGTTTTCCTAAAGTGAGAAAGGGCTTAACATCGAGCCCCTGATGAGTACTTGGCAGTACGTCAGACACAGCTGGGTACTCACAGTGAGACCTTAAGGCATATATAATTACGGGTTTTACAGTATAAGGTAATGGTTAGGTGTAACCGCTGACGTGTTTTGAGTCAAACTGTCATTCTTCAAAGATATTCTTTCACCTGTGGATGCTTTTAAGTTCTATTTTTGTTGCTCGCGTGTGAACAGTGACTTTGTGGTTTTGGTTTACTGTTGTATCTTCAGAGCCCAGAACAGTGTCTGATAGTAGTTGCTCAATAAATAATTTTCAAGTGATAATTGAAGCAAAAAAAAAAAAAGTGGATGGTTAGGTTAGATTTGGGTTCAAACCCTGGCTTGGCTGCTTACTGGCTGTGTGATTTGGGACAAGTCATTGCCACGACGTCCATGAAGTGCTTGCATTGGGAGGTCACGTTCCAAGAGATGACATTAGTGTCACCTTGGGCTCACCTGCGTTCTGTCATGATTGAGACCCTGGCCAATGAGGAAGACCTGACAGGACACTGGGCACGTGGACCAGCCGGGAGAGTGAATTCCATTAGCCAAAAAGAAGGCAGAGGCCATAGCTCTTTTCATCCAGACCTTTGGATGCCTTGGGGGCCTGCTTCCCCCATCCATGAAATGAGATGATGATTCCTGTATATGAAGTAATTACAAGAGGTATGGAGCAGTTCAGCTCAGTGGTACAAAATGGCGGTTCACACAGTGGTAGTTGCTGTAACTGTAAGAGAGAGAGAAACTGAGGCTCAGAAAGGGGTAAGTACGTGGTCACGTTCACAAACCAGTGAGACAGCGAGGCAAAGCAATCAGGCCTCCTTGTCCTTTTCTCTGTATCGGATCCCCCCGCTGACAGGAGGGGCTTCCTTGCTGCAGTCGGCCATAAGGGGGCTCAGGCCCTGACGCTTGGTCATTTCCAGACCTGCAGGAGAGGCTCCCCAGGGTACGGATGGGGAGACAGCACAGCCAGCAGGTGAACGTGGGCAGTGTGGAGAGGCCCCTAGAAACACAGAGTGAGTGGTTTGGGCCGATGGGAGAGCACGGAGGCGGAGGGGTCGAGGAAGAGTGGCACTGCCTGTGGCGGAAGTAAGAAGGCCTGTGCAGTCGGCCCGTCCGCCTTCCGCAGAGACTCTCGTCCGTCGTCAGCACCCGAGGAGTCTCAGGGCAGCCTTCTGTAGCAGGGATTATTTGCCTAAACTGGAAACTGAGACATACCTACAGTGGGAGTTGGCGGGGCGGTGCATTATTTTTTAAAGGAAAATATTAGAGTTAGGAAACACATGAAAACATGGCTCAGATTTTTTTTTTAAAGATTTGATTGATGGATGGATGGATTGATTTTGAGAGAGAAGAGAGTGCACGAGCATGGGGAGGGGCAGAGGGGGAAGGAGAAAAGAATCCCAAGCAGACTCAGCATGAACGGGGAGCCTGACGTGGGGCCTTGATCTCTGGACCCTGAGGTTGTGACCAATCTTGTTGTGACTGACGGAGCCGCCCAGGTGTCCCCCTCCCCCGCCACTGCTCAGATGTTTAAAGAAAAGAAGAAAAGTAAAGAGGCAAACTGGGGAGTGTGTTCTTTAGCAAGTACTGCAAGGAGAGTGAGTGGGGTTGTGGATTAGGGATCTCGTCCCAGGAAAGGGTTGAATTGAAGGAGGAAGCGAATCCCTCCCATCTTTGCAGAGAGCCAGGCCACCAAATGTTGAGCGGATTCTAAGTGGGCTGGTGTTTCTGAGCACCCCGGCCCCTGTGTGCGATGGGCTCCCATCAGCTACAGGGATAAAGAGGACACAATGGACACATCCTGAGGCCCGGGGTGTGGGGATCATGGCACCAAGCCATTCACACTCCTCTCTGTCCTGGCCATGTGTCTGTGCAGCCTGTACCTTCCCCATCTGCACCGTTGATATCGAATGAGATCATCCCCGTAAATGACCAGGAGCCCAGCGCCGATGCTCCACAGTGAGCTACCGTGCTGCTGGTGGTGAAGACGGTGGGAGGCCACGTTCCAGGACGTGTCATTACTGTCACCTGAGATTCACCTCAAGTTGTGCTTGAGACCCCAGCAGGTGAGGGAGAGCTGTGGGGACAGGGGGACACCTGTGTCTTGGACCAGCTGGAGTAGTGAATCCAGTTAGATGGAAAGAGGGCAGAGTTCTTATCTTTTCTCATCTTGCTGCCTCTGTCCTAAGCCACTCCGAATTCATTCGGCTCTTGCAGCGGCCTCCTACCTGGGGGACCGTTAAGTCTCAGTTTGCCTGGGACTGGCTTGCACATGTGGTCCTGGCAAAATCAGTCTCCAAAGTGTGGATCATAATCATGTGGTCTCCTGCTTCCCTTTCTCTGCCCTCTGCGTTTGTGTTCAGTAGCACCCAACGGAGCTGCCCACAGAATGGTTTCTGGTTTTGTTTTTTAGAGATGTGTTTATTTGGGGCGCCTGGGTAGCTTGGTTGTAGAGCCTTTTCACGTGACGCTCCTTCTGCCAGGAACACTGCTCCCTCGCTGTTGACCTGGGGTGGCAACAGGATGCCTTCGGAGTCTTCAGCTGTCGGTTACATGCCACCTCCTCCGAGAAGCCTCCCTGACTCACACATTAGATCAGACTCCCGTTTCTTTTCTCTTCCGCGGCTCTCTCAGGAGCCCCATCTCTGTTATCCAACGGCTGACTCTCACGCTAAACTCTAACCTTCCCTGAAGGCAGAAGCGGTGCCTGCCTGGTTTGCCGCTCCGCCCCTCCCGTGTCGCACAGCGCCTGGCACGCGGTGCCCCACAGATGCCTCACCAACAGGCCGTGGGGTGAATGTGTGTACAGCCCCTAGCAGGCTACACTTTCTGAGCCTGTGCCGCTCACGTCACCTGCTTGGGGCCCCCCCAACAGCTTTTTAGCACATTGGGGTAAAGTGGGGTTCTTCCTAGGGCCAGCAAGTGCCTACATGCATTCGGCCCTTCCTACCTCTGACTTCGTTTCCTGCTGCTCTCACCGTCCTCCCTCTCCCCGCCACACTGGTTTTCAGGCCCACCCTCAGGTCTGGCCCCTGCCCCCACATCGCCTCCTCCAACAGGCCCTCGGTGTCCCGCTAGCTCAAACAGCTCCCCCGTCTCTCTTTATCTCATTCTGGGGCTTCATTTTCTTCCCAACACTCCTTGTGTTCTGAAGTCATCTTGCATATTTGTTTTTGGGCATCACCACCACAGAATCCAAGCCCCCTGAGAGCAGGGACCTTGTCTGTGGTGTCCAGCACGAGAACCTACCTTGGTGTCAGGCAAACAGTTGGCGCTAAAGCAATGTTTGGTGAGCAGGGGAAGGAATACAGGCAGGGGCAGGGTGGGGTGGCCCCCTGGAGGCAGGGCAGGAGCCCCTTCCTGGAACCCAGAGGCCCCTGGGGCAGGGCCTGTGGTGTTGTCATGGCAACCCACTGACCTGTGCTGCCCCCCCCTCCCCCAGAGGCCACAGCTGCCTGCCTCCTGGAGGCAGACTTGCCACGTGTTCCTGTGTGTCACTACGGTGGGGAGCCCAGGGCAGAGGGAAACTGGGGCCGGGAGAGAGAATGATGAAGAGGAGATCACGCCTTGGTGCCGGGGGAGACAGGAGCAGGCCTTGTTGGCATGGTTCCACTGGTAATGGCTGCGCCTGGGGGAGGGGAGAAGGGGGCGGAGACACCCTGACACCTCCAGGACCTGGGGTCTGGCCCTCCCTTGGCAGCTGGGAGTGTGACGTGTCAACTTTTTGATGTAACATTTCTAGAGCTGTGAGTTCCTAAAATAGGCCCCAGCACAGGGCCCTGAAAGACTGTTGATAGAAAGAGTATGAATAACGCCTTCTATTAAAACCCGGTGACAGTTTGTAAGTCAGGCAGCATTTTCTTCAGGTGTTGCATAAGTCGAGAACTCCCTGTTCTCATCCAGTTCCTCAGAAACAAAGCTCGTCGTGTCACTCCCCCACTGCTCCAGAACGATGGCTGGCTCCCAGCTGCCTGTAGGCTTCTCGGTCTGGTGGGTGAGGCCTTGGCAATCTGCTCCTCCCAGACTCTCCCACCTGCTCCCCCGCCTCCTCTGATCCCAGGTCAGTGGGCTTGTCGCCTTTCTCAGAACCCACTTTGTGCTTTTGTCCGTGACATGGCCCTCCTGGCCTCTTCTCTCTGGCCCGGGCCGTATCCTTTAAGGACCGGGTGAAATGCCACCTCCTGTACGAAGGCCGACACGGAAGCTTCTCTGTGCTTCTGTGACATGGTATTATAGTAACAGACTACTCCCGGTTACCTGCCAGCTTCTTGAGGCCGTGTGTCCCAGTAAGAGCACACTAGCCTCAAAGGGAGCCAGACCTGACCCTGGCGTGGCCAGCAGCTAGCTGCCTGCCTTTACCCAGCGTCTCTGACTCTCCAGTGCTGACTCGGAAAGATCCGAGTCAGGATCTTTCAGGTCTCTGTTTCAGAGTTGTCGTGAGGAGGAAAAGGGAGGCATGCAGAGCAGAGTGACTGGTGTGGGGGGAGAAAGGTCAGTAAATGCCTTTACTGTCTGTCCTCGTCACTCGGCCGCGAGCTCCTGGTGGACAGAGACCATGCTTTCCTCATCTTTCCATGGCCCGCAAAGCCAGGCCTGCTAAGCGCTTCACCTGTATTATTTCAGTTAATCTTTGGAGAACCTGGAAGGTGGGGCTCTTGGAAGCTTCAGGAATCATCCTGATGTTACACAGCTAGTAAGTGGCAGGGCTGGGAGTTGAAATCCAGTTGTTCTAACTCCGAACCCCACATTCTCCCTGGCCTGCCTCTGTCTTCTCTTTCATCTTGCACTGTCTCCCCCTTGGTCACTCCATCAGCCACAGGCCTTCTTGCCATCCTTCCATCCACGATCACCAGCCACCCAGGATCTCACCTCAGGGCCTTGGCCTCTCCGGACCCCTCCCTGCGGACCTTTTGAAGACTTACGCCCTCCCTGCACTCAGTCTCTGCTCAGATGCTGCTACTTCTCAGAGGCCTTCCCGGGGGAGGACCCTTTCTTCCCCATCCTGTTCTTTTGTCCTACTTTACTTCTTCACAACCCACCACCAGCAGCCGGGAGCCCGACACCAGGCAGGTGCCTGCGGATGACGCATGGCAAAGATGGACAAGGTTATTAGACTTACATGTTTAAGGTGGGGAAAATAAATAATAAAACAAGAATGAGTGAACAAGGTATTCTCGGGTCCCCCGACCCTGGGTCCTCCAAAGGTATCTTGCTGTAATATATTGACCCCCCGTTAAAATGTTTGTGTCGTCTCTTCTGTTGCAACTTAACACTTGGTCGTGACTTGCACAATGCATGAGTGGATGGATGGCTAGCCCACGATCACTGTCTGTGCCCGGTATGATGTGGCAGGCAGAAGCAGCATAGGCTTTGGAGATGGAAGGTCTGGGATTGAATTCTGGCTTTAATCCCTCTGACTGTGTGACCTTGGACCAGCCTCTGCCATGGTCTAGACCCCAGTTTCCTTATGTTTAAAGTAAGATGAATTTCAGTCTCATGAGGTACACCAGGAAGCTCAGATCATGTTCTTGGGTCAGTGTGCCCTGTGAACGTCAAGGATTACCTGGCTTTGGGCCACCGTCTCTGTCGGGTCCTCCCGCCGGATCAATACCTGTTCCCCAAGCTGTTCTGAGCCTTGGACGTGCCATGTCCCTGATGCAGTTACTTCCTGGCTGTTCTTTGCTGCTGCACAGGGACCCAGACTTCTAGAAAACCCAATCTAAAGTGGGAAGGCTTGAAGATCTGCCTCTGAGGAGTAAGGGTTAAACTCCTTGGAAAGTAAGAATCCACAAGCATGGTTGGTGTCTTCCTTCCTGCCCGTGACCCCAGATGAGTCAGGGGAAGCAATGCTTTGCAGCCCAGAAGCCCAACTCACAGCTGTCTGTACATCCTGTGGGATACTTAGAGCATATGGGGTCCTTACTCAAAGATTTGTTTTTATAGATCAAGAACGAGGCAGTGGGGAGCAGGGAGTTAGCCAAGTGTGAGCTGAACTCTCTTTGTCCCATGCCCAGGTCAGGGTGCAGATAGGGCAGCACTGACCACAGCCTGCCTTCTCTTGGAACTTTTGCTTCAAGCCTCAGTTTTCATGTCTGTTAGTAGAGATCTTAAAACATACCGCATACTGTTATTCTGAGATCCCTGTAATGTAAGCCACATTTGTGAAAGTATCTTGCATAGTACCCAGTGCACAGTGGGAACTTAATGTTATTCTTCAAAAAAAAAAGAATGCACTGAACAACACATTCATTGTGTCACAGCCATGGGGTAGGGCACAGTGCAAGCCACTGGGTACAAGGTGGACAGAAAGAACAGGCTTCCTGCACTCGTGAGTATGGGGAGTAGCATCTGCCCGGCTTTCTAGTGACAACTGCGGGCCCGAAGCCAGTCTTCCTCATGTCTGTGTCACTTACAGCTTTTATTAAAGCTGCTTCTTTCCAGAAGGCACAACAGAGACACTCGTTGAATGCTGCTTTCTTTATTTGAAAAATCACCTTTGATGTACCATTTCGTGCCTTCTGTGGTAAAAAAGAAAAGATTAGGAAATTCTGTAGCCATACGGATCTGCTTATATGCGGTGCATTCTTTGATACCACGTGTGTCAGTGACGCGACATTTCTCGGGACGGTGCTATCGGAGCAGCTTCAGACCAGGTGCTAGTGAGAGTCGAAAGAAATAGAACAACACGGACTTCATTCTGAAGATATTTAGGACCTAAACAGAAGGGCCTGCTATATATAGCAGAGGCTGGCAAAGAAATACGTGAATGAATTTAACAGAAAACAGTAGTAGGTTCTTAGACTTCCAGCAAAAGTCCGAATGCCAGGCAGACTGTGCTCAGTGTTGCTGTGTTGGTACCGGGTGCTGGGGACCGTAGAGAACACAGGAGGAGGAGAGAGCTCAGCCCACCCTTGGAGAGAGCATTTTGGTCATGATCTAAGTCTAAATGACAGTCCTGCCTCTTCTTAGCAGTGTGACTTTAGTCAAGTCACCTAATCTTACTGAGCCTTCGTATTCTTGATGACACCCACTTCAAGCTCATTATGAGGATTAAGTACCGCTGGTTTATGTAATGTATTTGCGTAATGCTTGGCCCATAAAGAGCCAATGGACAGAGACCTTTATTATTATTATTAAATCACATAATCTTCAAGTAAATGAGTTAGCACAGCGCTTGATTAGAAATGCAATAGTCCTGTCGTAAAGACCAAAATACATCGTTAATAGTTTTCAAGTAGATGAAGTTTCCTGCAGGTGACCTGAAGAGAGGCCTTGCAGTCATGTGGACCAACCTGACTTAGGGGGCGTCGGCTGTAGATGCCGCTGTTGAGAGACCTGCCAGGGAGGAGGACGAAGGTCAACAAGCACCTGCAGATGCAAGGCCCACGACCTGTTTAGATGTCCCGGTGACATCTGATGTAAGACCTCTGAACGCTCTGAGAACTCCAGATTTCCAGAACAGCAGATGCTTCTGCCGTATTTGGCACTGCTGGGACCATGGTCTGGACCCTCCAGAGTGCATCCTGGATGCCACAGGGGCACGTGGCCATTGATGCGCTAGAAGACAGCCAGATGCAGGTGGACTGGATGGCACGGAAGCGGGAAGAGCTCCCTCCAGGCAAGAGCGAAGTGAGTGGGGGTACTTTGACCAGGAAGATGGAGCCGCGGTGTCTGTCTTCTGATCTGTGCTCTGTGTTGCCCCGGGGAGAAGAGTAGCAGGGTGGCTCCCGGCATAGGCCATGGTGTGGGAGAGACCTGAGTGGTTGCTGTGGGTGGAGCGAACGGTTACTTGGTGAGTTTTCTTCTTTCCTTCCGGCACTTCCAGTCCCCTCTCTCTTCTCGTCACCCTGCTCTCATTTCTCTCCAGTGCTGGGCAACCTGGTGGGGGGGGAGCACAGCCCTCTGGAAAGTTCTTCCTTGACTTGAGCTCTGAGCTCTTGTGGGCTGGTGTTGCGCTCTCTTGGCCTTGGGTGTTCAGAGCCATCTCCCTTCCAGAATGTTAGCATGAGTTCTTCAGAGTGTGCCCCGCCAACCACTGGGGCTTCTCACCTGCAGGAACTGGCCCTTTTGAGGACTCCAATGTTAACAGGCCTGATCTTTTTTTTTTTTAAAGATTTTATTTATTTGACAGACAGAGATCACAAGCAGGCAGAGAGGCAGGCAGAGAGGGGGAAGCAGGCTCCCTGTTGACCAGAGAGCCCGATGTGGGACTCGATCCCAGGACCCTGAGATCATGACCCGAGTCTAAGGCAGAGGCTTAACCTACTAAGCCACCCAGGCGCCCCAACAGGCCTGACCTCGACACAGACAAATGGGTGAGAGGGAGAGTATTTCTCTTAGTTCCCTGTGTCTGCTGAAAAGGTGTGTGTGTGCACGTGCATACACGTGTGTGCATGTGAATGTGCGTGTCCATACGCATGTGAGAGTCGCTAGATGTGACTAGTTAGGAAGACCAGGGTGGGCTCGAGAAACAACAGCAGTCGCTCTCACCGGGGTGCTCTGGTGGAGGACGGGGCTACGGATTTCAGGAGCTGCCCTCCCAAACCAGCCGCGCCTGCCACCGAGGAAAACGGGCTAGAACTCGAGGGGATTAGAAGATCCGAGTGGAGATATTCTAGAGCATCCTGAAAAGAATTCTGGAGATTTGTACCCCGAAGCATCTTTGGAAGCAATGTGATGACAAACACCCACCTTGCTGTGTCCTCTCACCTTTGACAACCTCACAAGCCACTTGTTTCTGCGTTGCACAGTTGGTGTCTGGAAACTGGTGGCATTTTAATGTTTTGAATTTCTCTTCTACTCAGTGTTTCCTCAGAAATACCAGCTTTCCATTTCCTCTTAACAAGCTGCCTCCGGTTCCTCCCCTTGGATATGTCCCCCTACTTATTTACAATTTAGGGAGCAGCTTTTAAAAAAGCAGTTTGTTGGGACATAGAATGGAAAACAAACCCCAACGCTTCTCCCTGCAGTTTGCGTTTGCTTCTTCCCTGTCCCCCCACCCCCGCCC
Source organism: Meles meles (assembly GCF_922984935.1). Lineage (NCBI taxonomy): Eukaryota > Metazoa > Chordata > Mammalia > Carnivora > Mustelidae > Meles > Meles meles. The sequence goes on along the minus strand of NC_060072.1, from coordinate 15,621,726 downwards.
CACCCCTGCCCCTCGGTTGCCAGCATGCCTCCTTTCTGGAATATGTCACCTACAGTGTTAACTCATGATCTTGTCTTTGGCTCTTTGAATTTCAAGGAGTCACATGACTTAAATCTCATGCTTTCTAGGAAGAAAGATGGCGATTAAAATCTTTCCTTCTGAGAGTCGTCAGAATTCTGTGAGATGACATATGCAAAGTGCCTGGCAGATTAGAATAGGTGCTCAGTTAATGCCAGCTGCTAAATTCCAAAGACAACACGGTGCGGGGGGGACTGCCCCCTGCAGAAACACAAAGCTGTAGTCAGCTCTGCTCTAACACTGTATAGGCCTTCCCCCAAATCACTACATTCTACAAAACAAAATGATAGATACCAGTTTACTAGAAAAATAAATGAGGGGCGTAACACTCAAAAGCTCTTTCAGTGACACATTAAAAAAATAGGAATCTAATCAAAATGACAGCAGAGTTTTGCCCACGTTAATTCAGTGTTTAAGAGGTGCAGAAATACAACTAAGCCTGGCATTTCACCTTGGAAAAGACCTGAAGTCTGACTTGGAGGTGGATGTCCGAAAGGCTGTCGCTTGTGAGTTATGGTGAAGTGGTTATTATCCAGGCAGGTGTGGCTCATAACACGCGTGGTGAGCTTAGGTAGCTGGTAGATATCTCCGGCGTGAGCACGTGGGATTTTTGCATATTCCTATGGCTGGGGGGTTTGGTTCAGCTAGGTGTGGTTTTCTGCATTTGCCTGATGCTTCTTAGGGAAGAAATGAGTGTTAGCAGACACAAAGTTTGCTGTCTGCTCAGATCATTTCCTAATGTATTACCTGCACGGGAGTGCATGCTTATTTTCCAAACAAGCATTGTAGGAGAATGGACTGCAGTTAGCGGATGTCGTTGAATGAATGACGGAGGGAGCGCTAGCTGGTCTAGCCAATGGACTAAACATCGTGCTACATTGTGGAAAGTACTTTTGTAGACTTTGGAATCTGATGAAGAAAACAGTCTTTTAGATTTTGAAAGTACTACATAGCTGTTATATAGCTTTTAAGATCTCCTCCCACAGTGGTTTTGGGCTTATGCTTGGAAGCGCTCCTGGGGCGGGGGCGGGGGGGTGGTGTGGCGGGGAGGGTCACCAGGCAAAGGAAGGGAGCTGCCAAGTTCCCTGCCCTCCTCCTCCAGTTCATCCAGAACCCTCAGGTTATATCTGTTTTCCTTTTTGTTTTTCATTTGAATAAAGGGTTCTGCTGCTAATTTATCCATAAACCACCACCAGTGGTTTAGTAGACCAAGCTTTGTTTTACAAAGGACTTCTCGGTGCAAAGATAATCCTCAGCTGGTACTATTGAGATGTGACTATTCCAGAAGTAGTAGAATCTGACCAAGAAATACTCAAGAGGGCTTCGGTCACCGTTGTGTCTCCGCAGTGGCACCCGTGGGGCTTCGTGGAAAACCCAGTTTCAGCCGGGGCAGGTCTCAGATGAAAACCAAGGGGCAGTTGAGTCGAATGTGTTTATGATGTTCCTGTCTCTTCACAAACACCAATAGCAATTCTGCAATTCTGTGATTTTCTTTCCTCTTTCTCTCTTTCTTTCTGTTTTGTTTTTTGTTTTTTGTTTTTTTTTAGAGAGCTGGATTGAAAGATGTCTCAATGAAAGTGAGAACAAACGTTATTCCAGCCACACATCTCTGGGGAATGTTTCTAATGATGAAAGTAAGTGCTTGAAATTCCTTCTTCCACCATGTCCTAGACACGGCCAGTGTCCTCATGGGAGGGATGGTGTTTCTCGAATGCTAGGTTGGGTCGAGTCACCTGGGGCAAGAGACTCTGAAGCCATTTATGGAATACACTAGCCCCCCACCCTGGGACATTCTGCGCTGGGGAGTGCAGTGCAGTCGGGTAAACCGAGAAACGAGCCACAGCAAACACCTGCTGTTTACACGTTCATATTGTCTGAGTCCCCAAAGACCGTGTTACAGTGACACTCCAGTTGGGCAAATGTGGACCCTGAATGGGAAAGGCCATTCTCTGTGTCCCTGTAGATGCAGGATTAAATCAGTGTGTCATGGGATCGTTGTTTCAGCATCACAAATGTCCTTGCTCGTTGAAAATAAAGATTTCTCCCAGATCTTGGACTAGAGATTTGGGAGTTAATAGGAAGATATAAACTGCTGTGGTTACACCTTTCCCTGCGTTATGTCAGATTGGGTCTTCTGGGGACCTCATATTAAGAGAGAAGACTGATGGGGGCTTGTTTTTGCCTCCTAAACACTGAAAAGGGGGGGCAGCTCATCATAAATGTAATTTCCAGCAGGGACAGAGTGCCTTTCTCCCTTGGCTGGTAAAGTACATCGCCTTAGTGCAGCTTTCTCAGAGCATGGCCCAGGGACCATCTGCTCCACAATGCCCAACAGTGTTTGCTGGTCATGCCAAATAGCTTTCTTCAGGTTCCTTCTGGCATTGTCGTTCTATCATCACGATTTTGCATCATTTTATAAAATTGAGATTAATTGAACATAAAGTTTATAAACTTTATGTGAATGGTCTGATGAATATCTTTTGTTCTCTCATTTTGCATCTGCTTATGTAAACACCACCCAGAGAAGAGGCAGAATGTTTCTAGAACTCTGGGAGGTTCCTTTGTGTCTCCTCCCTGTTAATAACCACCATCCTGAATTTTATCACTATCGTTTGAGTTTGCCCGTTTTTGAAGCATTATATAAATGGACTTATAGAGTCTGTATTCTTTTGTATATAGCTCCTTTCACTCAATGTAATATCTGTGAGATGCGGCCACACTGTTTACGTAGCTGTACTTTTTCATTGCTGTGTAGTATTCCACTGTGGGCATATGCCACAGTTTACACATCCATTTAAATGTTGATGGTACATAAGTTGTCTCAAGTTTTTAGTTATTTCTTAAGCATCTCTGAGCATTCTTTGTCTTGTGCTAAAATATATATAACATAAAATTGGCCATTTAAATAATTTTAAGTGTACAATTTGATGGAGTATTAAGTACATTCATCCGTCACCACCATCCATCTCCAAAACTTTTTTCATTTTCCCAAACTAAAACTCTAACAATAACTCCCCATTCCCGCCTCCCCTGTCCCATCTCCCAGTCCCTGGCTACTACTATGCTACTTTCTGCCTCTATGAATTTGACTATATAAGTAGAATCATGTAACATTTGTTTTTTTGTAACTGGCATACTTCACTTAGCATAGTATCTTCAGGGTTCATCCATGTTGTAGCATGTATCAGGAATTTCCTTCCTTTAAAGTCTGGATGACATTCCATTTTGTGTATACCCCATTTGGTTTATCCATTCATCCTTCGATAGGCATTAGGGTTGTTTCCACCTTTTGGCTCTTGTGAATAATGCTGCTATGAACATGGGTATGCAAATATCTGCTCAAGTTCCTGCCTTCAGTTCTTTCAACTGTATACCCAGGAATGGAATTGCTGGAATGTGTGATAATTCTATTTTCAATATTTCGAGAATCACCATACCATTTTCCATACCAGCTGCACCATTTTACGTTCTCACCAGCAAAGCACAAGGGTTCCAGTAGCTCCATATTCATGCCAATATTTGTTATGTTGTGTGTGTTTTTTAAAGTAATAACCATCCTAATGCATGTAAAGTGGCATCTCATGATTTTCATTTGTACTTCACTAGTGATTTGTGGTTTGAGCATCTTTTCATGTCCTTATTCATCATTCACATATCTTTCTTGGAGAAATGTCTGTTCAAGTCTTTTTAGCCACTTTTTAATTGAATTGTTTATTTTTTTTGTTATTGAATTGTTAGATTTCCTTATATATTTTACATACAAACCCCTTATCAGGTACATGATTTGCAAAAATTTTTTTCCATTCCGTGGGTTGACTTTTACTCTGTTGGTTGTGTCTGTTGACACGCAGAATTCTTATTTTGATGTAGCCCAGTGTATGTTTTTCTTTTGTTGCCTGTGCTTTTGGTGTCATATCCAAGAAACCAATGCCAAACCCAACACCAGGAAGCTTTTCCTCTATGAGATTTTTATAGTTTTATCTCCCACATTTAGGTATTTGACCTATTTTGAGTTAATTTTTATATGCAGTATAACTAAGGGTCCAAATTCAGTTTTTTTTTGTTTGTTTTTGCATGTGGATATCCAGTTTTCCAGCAGTATTTATTGAAAAGACTGTTCTTTCTTCATTGAATGGTCTCAACACCCTTGTTAAAAATCGTTTAACCATATATGTGAGGGTCTATTCCTGGTCTCTCTGTTCTATTCTATTCTATTGGTCTGTATGTCTATCCTTATGCCAATGTCACACTATTTTGATTGCTGTAGCTTTGTACTAAGGGGTGTGTGTGTGTGTGTGTGTGTGTGTGTGGTGCATATGATCATCTTCTCCAACCACTCTGACTAAGCCTTCCAGGACTATATTAAATAAATTGACAGAAGTGAGCGTCCTTGTCTTGTTCCTGATGTTAGAGGAAAACCTTTCCGACTTTCACCATTGAGTATGATGTTAGCTGTGAGTTGTTTGTATGGGCTTTTAGTGTGTTGAGATAGTTTTCTCCTATTTCTACTTTGTTGGGTGTTTTATCATGAAAAGGTGTTAAATTTTGCCAAACACTTTTTTCATACCCATTGAGATGACCCTGTGGCTATTCTGTTAGTATAGTGTACACACAGATTGATTTTCCTATGTTGAACCATCCTTGCATTTGGGGAATAAAAAACCGCACCTGGTCATGGTATACAGCCCTTTAACACACTGTTGAATTCTGTTTCCTAGATTTTGTTGAGGACTTTTGCATTAATATTCATGAGGGCTATTGATTGGGAGCTTTCTTTTCTTGTTGTGTCTTTGTCTGGACTTGGTATCAGGGTAATGCTGGCTTCATAGAATGAGTTGGAAAGTGTTCCCTCCTCTTCCGTTTTTTGGAGGAGTTTGAGAAGGATTAGTGAACATTCTTGTAGATACTGCTTTTGTGGTCTGCCTGCTCACATCCTTTGCCTGTTGGTTTCTTTTTAAGTTGTGCTGTTTGTCTTTTCCTTAATGATTTGTAAAGGTTGTTTTTATATTCTCAGGAGGAGGTATTTGTCAGATAAAAGTATTGCAAACATCTCTGAGTTTGTAGTCAGCCTTTCATTCTCTTAGTGGTATTTTTTTGGTGAACAGAAGTTCTTAATTCGAATAACATCCCGTTTATCAGTGTTTTTCTTTTGTAGTTAGTGCCTTTTGTTTTGCATTAAGAAATCTTTGCCTACCTCTGGGTCATTAAGATAGTTTTCATATTATTGTCTAAAAGTTTTATTATTTTGCCTGTTACTTTGATATCAGAAGTCCATCTGTAATTTTTGTATATGGTGTGAAGGAGGAGTCAACAACAAAAAATTAAAAAATTTATTTTTAATTTTTGACTGATAGAGCACCTTTTGTTGGGAAGAATCCTTTACCCATTGGCTGTAAATCAGGAGACTGTACATATGTGGATCTGTCTTGACCTTTATTCTGAACCATTTGGTCTGTTTTTCTGTTTTGGGGTCATAAGATTCTTTAAGATCTTTTTGGTTAATTTAAATTATTAATATTTCCATACAAATTTTAGAACCAGTTTGTCAATTGTCACAAAAATCCGCAGGATTTTGATTGAGATGACACTGATTCTACAATCAGTTTGGGAAGAATGGACATCAACATCAAATTTCCTGTCTGTGTGTGTGACCTCACACCTCCATGTATTAAATGGCCTTTAATTTCTCTCAGCAGTATTTCATAAATTTTAGTGTAGAGGCTTTGTGCATCTTTCATTAGATTTATTCCTAGGTAATTGATATTTTTCAGCGTGCTTGTAAGTAGTCGTATTTACAATTTTTTCTCATTCTTTGTCACTAGCATATGAAAATGCAGTTGATTTCTTAGATCATGACCATATCCAGCTGCTTTGCTAAATTTGCTTATTAATTATGAGTTTGCTTTTAAAATTTTTTCAATGGACATAATCACGTCATCTGAGAATAGTGAGAGTTTTCCATCTTCTTTTATAGTCTGTATGTTATTATTTTTCTGTGCTTTAGAGACCTTAGTGCAATGTTGAGTTGAACTGGTGATAGCAGACACGCTGTCCTGTTCCTGACCTAAGGAGGAAAAGCATTTTGTGTTCTAGCATTGAATGTCAGGCTTGCTGTGGGTTTTGTTTGCAGGTATTCCTGATCAAATCCCTGGTTTGCTGAGAGATTTTTCTTGAATATATGTTGACCTTCATTAAATGTTTTTCTGCCTCTGTTGAGATTATTGTAGTTCCTCTTCTTTATTCTATTAATATGGTGAATTATATGGATTAAATTTTGAAAGTTGCCAATCTTCCATTCCTGGCATAAATGGCACTTGGTCAGATATATTATTATCTTTTTTTTATCTATTTCTAGGTTACATTACCTGTTTTGTTAAGAATCTTCGTACCTATTATTTATAAGATTTTATTGGCTTCTGATTTTTCTTTCTTATGATTCCCTTCTCAGGTTCTCGTGTCATACAGGTCTTCTAAAAAGAGGCGGGAGTTTCTTCTTTTTTGTTTCTTCTGAAGAGTTTGTGTAAGATTGACACTACTTCTTTCTTAAAAGTTAGGAGAATTCAGCATCAAAGTTCTCTGGGTTTGGAGTTTTCTTTAAGGATATTTTTTTCTTGATTTGTTACTTTTAGCAGATTGTTACTTTTAAGGAATTAATTTCATCTAAATTATCAAATTTCTTTATATGACACTGTTTAAACTTTCCTTTTTTTACTTTTCCTCATGTATTTAGCACATAGAGCAATGGCTCCCTCTCATTTCTGATATTGACAATCTATGTTTTTCTATTTTCCTCAGTCAGTTCTGCCAGAGTTTATCAATTTTATTAGACTTTTCAAAGATGCAACTCTTTAGCCTTATTGTTTTTTCTCAACTGACATCTTTTTAAAATTTCATTTATTTCTACTCCTCTTCTGTATATTGCTTCTTTTCTTCTACTACTTTGTTTGAGTTTTGTCTTTTTCTAGCTTTTGAGACTCTTAGATCATGGAATCTAACCTTTTCCAAGACAGGCATTTAAAGTTACAGATTTTCCTTTAAGAACTGCTTACGTATATCCCATAATTTTTCTGATGTCATACTTTCATTATCATTCAGTTAAACTCATGTTCCAATTTCTATTGTGATTTCTCCTCTTTTCTTCTGGCTTAGTTAGAAATCTGCTGCTTTGTTTTCCAAACATTTGGTTATTTCATAGTTATCTAGTTATTGGCTTCTATTATAATTCCACCTTGGTCAGAGAACATATTCTCTATGATTTCAATCTTCGAAATTGTCTAGACTTGCTTTTTGTCCTGACAGATGGTCTCTTTGGCAAATGCCCATGTACACTTCTGAAGACTGTGTATTCAGCAGATAATGGGTGAAATCAGATCAAGTGGGTAATGGTATATCTTTTTTCATCTTCCTATTTCCAACCTTTCTGAATTGAATATTAAAGTTTTTAATATGTGTTTTTATACCAGTCTGATCATCTGTAACTTAAATTGTAATATTTACATCATTTAAATGTAATGCACTTAAATTAAATTACATTGTTGGGTTTAAATCAACAAACTTACTATTTAATCTTAATTTGTCCCTTCTGTCTTTATTCCTTTATTACTTCTTTTCTTGATTTTTTGGGAAGAATGATCCAGTTTAAGATTTTTTTCTTTGATGTTTTCCTCTACTGACTTTCCAATGACAGATTCTTTTCGATTGGTCCTCTCAGGTCCACTCACATTACCCTTTCTCTCCTTTCCAGCCTAGTCACGAATTGCTCACACTTGAACCCTATTTAGCTCCATCCCACCCTCTGTACTATTGCCTTAATGTATTTTACTTCTAAATGTTTCAAACCCCATGAGACATTATTATTATTGTTTTAAACAGTCAATATTTTTTTCTATTTATTCACATATTTACCCTTTTGGGGGCTCTTGATTCATGCCAGTAAGTGCTTCCACCTGGGACCATTTTTACTTCAAGCCAAATAAACTCCTTTAATAGTTTGGGTAGTGTAGTGTCAGGTAGTGGAGAGCATGAAGAACGTCTTTATTTCACCTGTATTTTTTGAAGGACATTTTTGCTGGATATAGAATTCTAGGTTGTTAAGATCTCCCCCCCGCCCCGCTTTCAGTACCTTACGGTTGTCATCCCATTGTCTTCTGGCTTCCAAAAGTTAGTCTTCAGACTTATTTTTCCCCCTTTGAATGCAATATGTCTTTTTGTCTCTGGCTGCCTTAAAGATTCTTTTCTTTGTCTTCAGTTTTCAGCACTTTGACTACAAGGTACATGGATATGGTTTTCTTATATTCTTTCTTCTTGGGGTTCACTGAACTTCGCTATTCACTGAACAACTGGATTGTTGTTCATCAAATTAGTAAAATTCTTGACAATTGGCTCTTCAAATAGTTTTCCTGCCCCATTCTGTCTTACCAGCTTCTGGGACTGTAGTTATGGGACTACTGGACCTTTGACTGTACCTCCTATGTTTCTTATCTCTGCTTTGATTTGTCCATTTTTCTCTCTTTGTACCTCAGTTTGGTGTTTTCTATGGACTTCCTGAACTTCCAGTTCTCAAATCTCATTTCTGTTTTGTCCAGCCTGGTAATAAGCCTGTCCAAGTGATCTTAATTTCAGGTTTTCTTCTGTGGTAGATATCTGTTTGATTTTTCTTTTTTTCCCTGAATCTCAGTTGATATTCCCTGTTTTTCATCTCTGTTGTCCATCATTTCCTCTATTTTGACCATCTGTTCCCTTGTCCCCTTAAGCATATTAACCATAGTTATTTTAAAGTCCCTGTCTGGTAACTGTAATATTCGAGTCCTCTCTGGATTAACTTCTAAGACCCGTCTTTTTCCTTTGGATTTCAGGGTTTGGGTCCTGTTTTTCAGGTTGCCTTATAGTTTTTGATTTGATGCAGATATTTTGGATGCAAAGCAAGAGAGGCTTTGGGTGAATTATGTTAACTTCCTCTGAAGGGTGTTAAATTTTGTTCTAGCAGGTAGATAGAGAACGAGCAGGTCTCCTCAATCCTGTCAAACCTTGATTAAATCTGATTTGTTTTAATCTTGTCTATGCTTCTAGGATGGGGTCTCTACTCCAGGCTCACAGCTAAAAGCTCTGGGTCCACAGCTAAAAGCTCTGGGTGTTTACTAAGTTCCTTCTTCCTCATCCAGCTTGAACTCTAGCCTCTGACTCCCCCACTAGTCAGTGATCAGTTGATCAGTTCTTCAGCCTCGAAGCTGATGTGTTCTCCTTGATTTTTTGGTTTCTTACTCTCTGCATGAGTCAGTGGGCTAAAGATTTAAGGGGAATTCAAATGCAGATATGTTTCCTTCTCTGAGGCTCTTCTCTCTGGAACATGGTTCCTTAGATCTGAGTGAGCCACTTTGTCATCCCAAACTCTGACTTCAGCCCAACAGACCATACTGTTGCTTGGGTTCTGTTTCCCAGGGCAGCAGTTGAGAAGCATAGTCAGGGAAAATTCAGGGTGAACGTGGAGGGTACATCCTGCGCTTCCTTTCTCTCAAGGCCTGTGGTTCCTCTAGTCCTGTCTGCATTGACTGTTGTCCCATGTCTTCAAAGCTGTCTAGCTTTTGCGGTTGTTTTGGTGAATGAGTTAAACCAGTGCAAGAGATCTCACCATGGAGAGACCAGGAGTCTAGTTGTCATTAATTTTAGACAGGGAGATTTAGACTCGAATTGGTGAAGGGACTTTCTAAGACTGCACAGCGAGTCAGTGCAGTGCTATGTCTAGAGTGGGGCCACCTGACTCCTACCTGGATAAAAGAACAAAGAAGTTGCTGTCCACATGTTGTTTTCATTTTTGAAACACAAAGATTCTATTAAAAACTATATCTCCTGGCCGTGAGTTATGTGTATCTATATTTTTGGAAAATCTAGGAAAAAATAGAGGAGGAAGAAAACTTAATTGCCTCTAATTTCACTGTCCAGAGGCAACCACTCCTGATGTCCTTCTAGTCTTTCTTCCTTAGCATGTATTTTTAAGCAAACTTTTATATATGTATATGTTTATAGTTACAGGTATATATGGTTGTCATTTACTGAGCTACAAGTGCTCTAAGTCCTTGACCTCATTCAAATCTCATAATGGTCTTAGGAAGTATCTTATAATGAGCTTCCTCTTAGACGTTTGAACACCGAGGCTCAAAGGCCCAACATTACATAGCTGTAAGTGGTAGAGCTAGGATTTGAACTTGGTTGGTCCATCTGCTTTGAACATCAGTCATTTTGTCTTTGCACTATTCTCTCTCTCAGAAGGCAGTGCTGCAAAGCCTTGCTGTTGGCAATAGCTTGTTCACAGGAAAATGAGACCAGAGCTAAGAGTACTCATCACCCCTTTTCAGTGGCTGAAGCGTAGACCAGCTTTTGCCTGTGCCTTGTCACATTTTCCACTCAACTGGAGGCTCCATGAGGGTAGAAATGTTGTGGGGTTCACTGTTGGAATCCCAGGGCCTGGACATAGAGGGGGGCTCAGGAGATGGTTGAAGTTTTAAAAAACAGGAAAAAAAAAACCCAGATCTAATATTTTAAGAACGCTTTGGGTGATGAGACACCTCACAGTGGTTTATCATCTTATGTAACTAAAAGATGGGAGGTCGGAGGTTCCAGGGTTTATTTAACAGCTCAGGATCATCCAGGACACAGACTCTGTGTGTCTTTCTACTAAGTCCTCCAAGATTGTTGGCTTTTGTCCTCATATTAGAACCTCATGGTCACAAAATAGCTGCTTTAGAGAATAGGCATCCAGTTCATATTCAGGACAGGTGGATGGGGAAAGGGCAAGCGCCAGTTAGCTTTCATCTTACATGTCTTCCTCTTATCAGAAAACAGCAAAATCTTTCCCAGGAGCCCCCCGCAGACTTTCCTTAACATTCTTTGTGTTGAGAATGTTATCATCTGTAGCTGACAGGGAGGGTGGGTGACTGAAAATTTGTCAGAAGAATAGAAAAAAATAGAATTACTCTTTTTTTTTTAAAGATTTTATTTATTTATTTGACAGCGAGAGAGAGAGATCACAAGTAGGCAGAGAGGCAGGCAGAGAGAGAGAGAGAGAGAGGGAAGCAGGCTCCCTGCCTGGCAGAGAGCCTGATGTGGGACTCGATCCCAGGACCCTGAGATCATGACCTGAGCTGAAGGCAGCGGCTTAACCCACTGAGCCACCCAGGCGCCCAAAAATAGAATTACTCTTAATGGTTGCACCACCCCAGGCCAAAGCCAGCCCGCCTCCTGTGTTATACAGCCCAGGTCCTAGGATGTTTTTATTTTTGTTTTGTTTTTAATTTTTAAAGAGTAGAGAAAAAAATGAAGAAGTCTATGTAACAGACATCATCTGTGGCCCCCAAAAACCTAAAACGTTCACTATCTGGCTCTTTACAGAAATAGTTTGCCAACCCTATCTTGGATGAATCAGGATTTTTCCTCTGGGGCTGTCCTTTCACTGCCCTGAATAAACCTGGGGTTTTATTAGCAAGCAGGAAAAAAAAAATGCAAGATTGGCTATTGAGTGGCTAGTGAAAGGGTCTGCCATAGCGTTTATCTCCGAACTAGGCCAAGAAGGTAGAAATGCCTTCCTACGGTGATGGGAGAGAAGTTAATGTTCCACCGCTGAGAAAGATTTCTTCCACTGTTCTGAGAAATGGTGGACATCAGCACCGGGAGTCCTGGTGAAAATGAAATGGAGTGGGAGAATAATCCTTTTATTAGCCTAGAACTAAAAAAACTGAGGCTCGGAGAAGGGAAGTTTTTTGCTCCAAATCATACTCTCGGGTAGTGCTAGAGTTCCAACAGCTGCCCACGTCTTGATTCTTGTGCAGTGCTCTTCCTACGGCGCCCTTCTTAGCCGACAGGGTTTTAATCGATCAACAAGAGCACTAGTGAGCAGGAGGAAATGGGACATGAAACATTTTGATGGAATGTGGTTGGGAAGAAAACCCCGGATCAGGGAGGTCAAGCCTCAAGTGCCTGATGAGTGAGAGGCTGAACAGGAGTGCATGGGTTGGTTATTTGCCAGAACTCAGGTCTTACACATCCCCATTTCCAACCTGAACAAATTGCATTTTCTCTTGAGCAGATAGTAGTGGAATTTTATGTTTCTGATGGCATATTCACCACCAACAAGGAAGACTTTGAATGTAAAGCATTATCAGGTCAGGACTGATTGGAGTATCACGTCCAGTGAGGAGAGCCCAGGAGTATGGATGGAGCAGAATTGTACGGGTAGAACAGACATTCCTGCAAAAGATTCCCTGAGCACTTGCTACATACAGGACTATGTAGAAAACCCAAAGTTATACAAAGAAGGCAAAGGCAAAGAGTCAATATTAAAGTATGAAATAAATGAAATATTATTCAGTATTCATTAATATATTGAATATTATAATAACATGTATTCGATACTATTCAGCATCAGGCAGTATGCTAGGCCCAATCACAGCCACGATTTCCTTTAATCCTCTGGGAGGGAGCTGGTCTTCTAGACAGAGGAGGAAGCAGATCCAGAGGGGGGACTTACCTCAGCGTCATAGCCAGTATGTGGCAGAGCTGAGACCCGAACTTAGTGGTGTCTGGTTTTACAGCTTTCTCTCTTCCTACCACATAAAGAGCCTCTTCTGTGATTCTCTGCTCTCAAGGAATTTTTAATCTAGAAGGGAAGAGCAGGCCCAGCCCACAGCTGAATAATAATACAAGGTCATAGGGGATCCATTCCATTTGAATGAGGCAATGAGTTCTACCTCCTCTCCTGGACTCAGGAACAACCTCATTGGAAGCTTGTTAGAGAGGTTCCTTAGACTCTCAGGCCTACTCCAGAACCTCCCCCCACCACCTGGCCCTGCCTCCGCATGTGCTCTGCCTCTTTACACAACCTCCCCAGCTGATGGGAATGCAAATGAAAGTTGGGAGAGGTCACAGCCTGGATGGTGACCGGGAAGCATCTTGGAGGAGGTGGCATTTGTTTTGGGCCTCAGAGCATCCGTGCGGTTTGTTCCTTTAACTGGTGATGGTCAAGGGCTGGGAGGCAGAAAGCCACGAGGAGGTTTTTGAGGTTGGAGAATTTTCCAGATTGGCTTGAGCAGAGAGGTTGAAAGAGCGTGGGAAACTGGGCTGGAGAGGTAAGTTTGGGCTATTCTGTCTCACCTGCCTCCCTGGGCACACAGCCCTACTCCCGTCACCCTCCCTGGCCCCTCACCAACTCCTCAGGGCAGTTACCAACGGTCTGCTCGTGATGGAGGATTTTTACAGCACAAGGGAGGGGAAAGTTGGCATTCAGTGGCATGATGGCCTACGGCCGGGGTCATAGCAGGTCACAGCTTCATGTGACTCATCACCATCCTATTAAAATCTCCTCACAGTTCAGGGCTGTGTCATAACTCTGTCATCCCAGTCCGCTCACTCAGCACGTCAGGTTATTATCCAGTGTGAGATCTTGTAACTTCCTAAGATGGGTTCCGGAGAAGAGGAAATGTAGCGAAACATTGTCCTAGTCCCACCGAGTCGTGGACAAAAGCCCCCTACCAAAAGCAGAAAGGCATTCTGATAACTTCTAGGGCAAAGGCACAGACTTAGAGAGGGAGGTTCTTGGCAGGGTGTTGGGGGGTGCATCCACAGGGAGTCCTCCCATGATGGCTTCTAACAATCTGATTGCCCTCACGGGGCGTCTGCTGCAGTTTTATTCCTGAGTGGGAAGCCAGGGGCAAGACTGCTGGCTGGCCCAGGAGGCCACGGTTTAAGACAACCCACCAGACTCCTCCCCTTCCTCAGCTGTCCACTCTGCCACCACAGGCTGCCCTTCCTGTCCCCCCGAGTGTCCATCTGTCCTCTCCTCCTGCGGAGAAGGGGCTAGTCCGTCATCTGTGACTGGGCCCCTCGGTCCCTCCATGGGCCGTAACCACCCGGGGGGAAGGGAACATGCCTAATTGAGTCACTGACTAGAATAGGGCTTGGAACATAGCAGGTGCACATGTCGGTTAGGAAAATGGATATTAGGAAAGCAAAGTGCCGTCGAGTCATGGCAGGTTATGAGTCTTTGTTATTTGCTCACAGTTTAGGGCATCCCAGGACCACTTAACCATATGACCAGACTCTTCCTCCGGTGCTCCCTGCCCAGGAGAGGAGTTTTTCATTTGTCCACACTTAGAGTATTTCATACGCTCAAAAGCCAAAATGCCTTAAAGTTACTCAGTGAGAAGTCTCGGTCCCACCCCGGTCTTCCCACCTCAACTCCCTAGGGGTGTATGTTTTTTTTTTTTTTTTTAATATTTTTTATTTATTTGACAGAGAGAAATCACAACTAGGCAGAGAGGCAGGCAGAGAGAGAGGAGGAAGCAGGCTCCCTGCAGAGCAGAGAGCCTGATGTGGGGCTCGATCCCAGGACTCTGGGATCATGACCTGAGCCGAAGGCAGAGGCTTTAACCCACTGAGCCACCCAGGCGCCCCGGGGTGTATGTTTTTATTGGCTTCTTGTGTTTTCTTCCACTATTTCTGGTGCTTTTGGGGGGGTGAATTCTGTCAGTATTTTATTTCTTTTTTTTTTTTTTTTTTTTTTTAAAGATTTTATTTATTTATTTGACAGAGAGAGAGATTACAAGTAGGCAGAGAGGCAGACAGAGAGAGAGGAGGAAGCAGGCTCCCTGCGGAGCAGAGAGCCCGATGCGGGGCTCGATCCCAGGACCCTGAGATCATGACCTGAGCCGAAGGCAGCGGCTTAATCCACTGAGCCACCCAGGCGCCCCTATTTCTTTATGCAAATAAAAATTCAAACATATGTTCTTATTCATCACCTTTTTATTTTTTTAAAAGATTTTTATTTATTTATTTGACAGGTAGAGACCACAAGTAGGCAGAGAGGCAGGCAGAGAGAGGGGCAAGCAGGCTCCCTGCTGAGCAGAGAGCCTGATGCGGAGCTCAATCCCAGGACCCTGGGATCATGACCTGAGCCGAAGGCAGATGCTTAACCCACTGAGCCACCCAGGCGCCCCATCACCTTTTTAAAAAAAGATTTTATTTTTAAGTAATCTCTACACCCAACCCGGGGCTCGAACTCACAACCCCCAAGACCAAGAGTCACATGCTCCAGTGACTGAGCCAGCCAGGCACTCCCTTTACTGCCACTTTTTAACAGAGAAAAGGGCACAGCCTATAAGCCTTTTGCTGTGACTTGCTTTTTTCACTTAATAATAACACCCGGAATGTTCCTTATCAGTAAGAGCAGAGAGCATCTTCGTTCTTTTCTTGTTTTTAATCTTTTTTCCACAGTCGTGTAGCATTCTGCTGTGAGGGTGTACCCTAATTTAGTTCACCAGATGAGCACTGGGCTCTTCCTGAACTTTGACCACGTTAGACAAGTTGCAAAGAAAAACCTTGCGTGTGGTCATTTCCCACGTTGCCATAGGATCTGTTCCCAGACACGGGACGGCTGGATAAAGAGCATGTGGGATTTCAGGAGATTCTGCCAGATGACCTCCTCGTTGTGGGGGGCGGGGGGCGGCACCATTTCACACCCTCCCCACCCCCGCGAGGCGGGAGGGCACCTGCTCCCCATAGCCTCCGCGGAGTTGTGTGGTCGAGTTTGGATTGCTGCCAATCAATGGTATTTTGGTCCAGTTCTCATTTTCACTAATCGAGATTAATCATCTCTTCACATTTCAAGAACATTTGTATTTTTCTCCAACTGTGTGTCAGGTGCTTTGCCTGCTTTTTTCTCTGGGTTCGTAGCTTTTTTCTTTCTGGTTTTCCTGGAGCTCTCTCTGAGGTGAGGAGATGAAATCATCTGTGGTATGACTCCTGTTTTCCCAAGCATGTTGTTATCTTTCTACTTAAGGTGTAGGTCCCCCCCCAACCCTGCCCAACACACACACACACACACACACACACACACACACACACACACACAGAAGCTTTGGATTTCTTATGTAGGAAAGTTTATCAGTATTTTCTTTTATGGCTTTCAGGTTTAATATCAAAATTAGAAAGGCCTTTTCTTATTCCAGTGTTCTGAAGGAATTCACCCAGAGGAGGTAAAAGGAGGCAGGTGTGGGGCCCCCTCAGAGCAATGCTGCCAACATCACAGTTTTGTTTGGGACTGAGCCTTGTTCCCACGGGGGGAAGGGTATGCTGCCAGGGGCTGGTGCCCACTGCCAAAGGCTTGGTCCAGGCACCCCGCTCATCAGCTTTGCAATGGCTGGGAAGGGGTTGGATAAGGGGAAATGAAGTGTTTGGCAGGCCAGGTGCAGCCAGGTTAGTATAATGAAAGGAAATAGAATTAGAACTTTGAAGTGAAACTCGAGATTCGCATAAACTTGAACCTTTCCTGGGATTTAAAGAGAAGTAATTAATTTACAAACTTTCTCTTTCAATATTAAACTCTACCACACTGGCTCTGGGCAGGAAATATTCTAGAAGAGGTTCCCAAATATTGTGAAATCCATCAGCAGATATCAAGCCGATGATCTGTTCTCTAAAATATTTTGTACAGTACTAGAGTTTGGAGGAGAGACTGAGGCTCATGATGTCTGGGTTCAGGAAGTTTCGATGTCAGCTAGCCTGGGTCCTCTCCTGACCCCACCACTAGCTGTGTGACCTCAGACCAATTGCTTCCCACTTATCCGAGCCTCAGTTTTTTTCTCCCTTAAAAGGGGATACTATTAATAATCAGACCTAAATTTGATTAAGCACCAAGTATCCATCAAGCACTGTATTTGACGTTTTATGTCTGTTAAGCTGTTCACTGTCTTGGGTAGCAGTGAAAATTAAATACAGTGAAGTAAAGAGTGCCTGGCCCCTTATACATTTTCAGTAAAAGTTCTCTGGTGGTAGTATTATTTGTATGCTTATGAAATCAGATGGGTAGGCTGAATTTAATTGTGGTATTATCTTAGCCATTCATTCATTCATTCAAGAATGAATTCATTCAAGCAAAGGCTTCTTGAGCCCCAGCCCTATGTGGGTGCTGGAACCATAGTGGTGAGGCGGTCTGTGCCCTAAGGAACTTACAGACAAGTGAGGCAGACACACTGGGGGCAAGCAGTGACCACACCCCATGAGGACTTTTCTAGGGACCAGCCAGGGTGCTGGAGGAGCACTGGGGAGGAGCAGACAGCCTTGTCCCAGAGGCTGGGCTTGCCAAACGCAGTCCCATGGACAGGATGGGGAGCCAGGTGCCTGGCCCCTCCAGAAGACTGATAACTACTATAGGAATAGGGAATACTTAGGGTAGCTTGTATCTTGTGCCAGGAGTGGTTAATTAATCCCTACAGTACGTGCCTGGTGCTATTATTATCCCTGTTTCTCAAATAAGAAACCAAGGCACCAAAAGGCTGTTAGAGGTCACACAGCTGGCAAGTGGTAGAGCCAGGGCTGGAGCCTGGAAATTTGGCCTCAGAGTTTCTACCAGAAGATGGATCCAGAGAGGAAAGCAAAGGAGCTCACCACCGGGAAGTGGACTGCGGTTCCCTGGACTGTGTTTGGAGATAGGACTGCACAGGGGCAGCGGGACAGGACGGCGTGAGCGGCGTCTTTCTGGGAGGCGTGTAAGCAGGCGGCCGCTCTCCGACTTGGGTAGGACGCGCAGGGTGGGCTTCACAGATAGACAGCCTCACCTGGGCCCTGAGCACCTCCGGGAATCCGCTGGCCTGAAATTATGGCGTGAATCTCATTTGGCTTGAGGCATTTTTGCCTGTTAAAAAAGAAAAAGCATTAGGCAGAACCAGTTCCTGAAGTTTCTATCAGCTATGGTTCTTTTCTTCTACCTAAAATGTGCTCCGCTGTCCTCATCAGCCCGACGGCTCCCGCTCCTCCTCCAGCTCCCAAGGCTCAACTCACAGCCCACATCTGGTCCTACTCTAACATCCTGGACTCTCCCGTCCAGTTTATTTGCTGATAATTTGACTCTGAGCTTGAGAGAGCAGAGACTCTGTCCTCGCCCTTTCGTCCCCGGCACAGGGCTGGACTGTAGCAGACAATCACTATTTGATACATGAATGAGCAACCAGCACTTTCGGTGAATTGGGATTGATAGCCCCCGGATAGGAGGTGTCTATGACTATGACACACACCCCCTTCTGGAAGAAAGAGGCTGGCCATTCAGACCTTGAGCGCCAAGTCGCTAGTGGTCTAGAAAGGGGCCTGCAGAGGTGGAAGGCGCCTGTTTGATGACTGAGCTGGAGAGGCCACATTGGCACCAGGGTAGACCAGTTCTTGGTTAGTACCATAAGCAGCCGCCATACGCCGAGCGTGCGGTGAGACCCAGCCATTCCTCACCGGCTGCACTGCCCTCTGCAAGGGAGAGACTCCCCAAAGCTTGGTTTCCTTGGATATAAACTTCTTCATAGCACGCTCAGGAGGAAAGCAGTGGGATGGCATATGAAAAATGATGCCTATCCCTGGCTTGAGTACTTGGCCGATAAATGCTATTGTGATTGTGACGGTATTCGTTTTTTTTCATGTGTCTAGTTGTTAGCATACTCTATTTAATTTTCAAGCTGTCCTTGGGATCTAAGCTATGATTCTCATGTTTTAGGGGAAGGACCCTCAGGCTTCGCTGAGTTAAGGAACTACCTATTCAGGGTTCCACCCAGAGTTAAGGACATGGCTGGGATTTAAATCCAGGTCTGCCTTGCCCCCAAAGCCAAGTCTCTTTCCATTCACTGGTATCTGAAGTGGGCCATCACAAAGCTTAATTGGGGAAAAGCATCCAACATAATAGAGACAGGTCTCACTTACATGGGAGGTGCTAGACAGAATCCCAAAATGAGGGGCTCTTCCAGCTATGGCCAAGTGGACCCCTTGTGTGCTGCCTTGGGCTCTGGATTTTGTCCTCCCAGCCTTTCTCATGTTGCCTCCTCTCCTGGTACGCCCCTCCCTCAGAGTCCGCCTCTCAAAGTCTTACTCGTCCTTGTAAAGGCAAAGGCAGCCACAAGCCAGGGTGCTCTGTGTGGCCCTCCCTTGTTTTAAGTTAGGGTTGTGTGCATGTCCTCGGGTGTGAGAGAGAACATTGAAAACAGACTGGAGGTAAAGAAGATAAAAACAATAGTTCCCTGTGTCGAGAGGGGCTTGGATTTACAGGGATTTTTCTATTTTCCAAAGTTAAAAAATGAACATGGATGACTTTGGGGAACAGGAAACAAAGTTATTTTAAAAACCAAGACTGTGTCTTCAAGGCGCAGCTGAAATGCCCCCTCCTGTGTGGAGCCATGATGTGGCCTGGCGTGTGTTCACCTGGCGGGGTCTCCGTCCCTGCCTGTCTTTGCCCCCGTGTGTATCTCCGAGCAGAATGGCTCCAGGCCTCCTGGCCGCCAGGGCAACTGAGGGCAGTCTTGGGAGGTTTGGGAGCTCTCAGTCTCTGTTAAGTTCATGTCATCATTCCCCCAACAGCCTTTTAAGGTAGGCGTGATGATCATCCTCAGTTTAAGAAACGGTCTGGAAGCTGAAACAGACTCATTAGAATGTCCGAAAAGTCCCTTTCCAGATCCCGTCCCCATACCCCACAGGGACCCACACTGCGGTCATCATGATCTTATGGGTCCCCATGTCTTGGTCTGTCCCTCGCCTTCTCTACCTTCTTTCCCCTGACTTGGTCCCACCTTCCTTGCCACCTGGTTCCCTTCTCTGACACACTCCAAGACTTACAGCTCACTTACCACTGCCTCCAGGAAGCCTTCTGAGAAGCCTCTGCTCTCTCAGGCTCCCGCTTGCCTACCTGTGTCACAGCATTTATCACTTCTTACTGAACTTGGCCTTTCTCTCCACTGTTTGTCTTTCTCTTTCTCCAGCCAGACTGAAGGACAGGAGTCTAATTTCTTTGTCCCCAGTGTCTAGCTGGCATAAATTAGGTATTCAGTGAATATTTGTTGAATTAATTAATATAGTCATTTCAATGGCCTTGTAAAGTGACCATTTACAAATGAAGAAAATGAGGGGTTTGCTCAGTCACGGCCAGTGAATTTTGGCACTGATTCTAGAACATCGATCTTTTGATATCTAGTCCAGCTTGGCTGAAATGCTGAAATTTAAAGAAGCAGAGGAGAAAAATTCTGCCAGTTCTAGGCGGAATGGAAACTGGTCCAGTCATGGTCCAACATAAGCTGAGAGGTTGTTTATATGCTTTTCCTTGGTTAAGAAGAAAATTCAATTGATCGTGTTTTTTAACATTGCTTTTATTTCTTTTCAATTATTTGCTTAGTATAATTTCTAAGAGTTAGGATGTGAGGTCAAGGGACTGGACATTTTAGATGGCTCTCAATATTGGTAAGCAACTGCCAAATTGATTACCAAAAACTTTGTACCCATTAACACTACCTTCAGAAGTATGTGAGTGTCAGTTTTACCACTTACACACCAGCACTGGGAATTATCATTACTTAACATTTTCATTACTCTCAGAGATGTAAAGTTGTGCCTCATGATTATTTTCTTTTTATTTCTCTGTGAACAGCTGAGGTTGAGTATTGTTTTCTACATCTATCTATATTCTTGTAAGACTCACATGTTCATGTTCCTTATTGTGCTACTTATTTTCTGAAGATAGTCGAAGGCATTTGTGGAAGACAAACCTGGCTATTTAGTGGAACAGGCACTGTTAGGAGGAAACACAAAGATGAGTATGTGAGTGTCTGTATCCGTTACAAGGCTTTTGGTGGCAGGGAAGAGGTTATCCAGGGAAAAGAGGTTTTATGAACTAAGAAATTTTATTACCTCACAAAACAGGGAGGCAGCTGCGCTGGGGGTTGGCTAATCAGGCACAACATGACACTCTGATCCCCCAGTCCCTCCCCCTTTCCTCTCTGCCACCTCAGCGTGGACTTCATGCCGAGGCTGCTCTCTTCCCAGCTGAAAGCTCACCGCTCTGTGTCTGCTCTGCCATGTTCAAGAACAGGACAGACTAGACTCTCACCTGCTGGTCTGTTTGCTTTTGCACAAAACAGAAGATACTATTATTTTTTCACAGTTTTAGAGGCCAGAAGTTCAAAATTAAGGCCTCCAATTTCTTTTTAATAGGGAAAAATATCTTTCCCAGAAGCCTCCAGAGAGCTTTTCCATAAGTCTGATAGGCCAGCACCATGTCACCTGCCACACCTACCCCATCAGTGGCTCAATGGGTAGATTTAAATTCATCAACATTCTGTCTGGGATTCAAAGGGGAATCACCCCCCCTTGGCACATGGTTTCCTCTACATTGCGGTTCTGTGAATGAGCAAGAAGCTGAGTATGTACAGTGGTTGAATAAGCAGCAGCAGTATCTGCCCCAGATACTAATTAATCAGAATTATAGCAATCTTTTTGTTTTTTTTTATTTTTTATTTTTAAATTATTTTTATTAACATATATTATTTGCCCCAGGGGTACAGGTCTGTGAATCATTAGGCTTATACATTTCACAGCACTCACCGTAGCGCACACCCTCCCCAATGTCCATCTCCCAGCCACCCTGTCCCTACCCCCCTTCCCCCAGCAACCCTCAGTTTGTTTCGTGAGATTAAGAGTCTTTTATGGTTTGTCTCCCTCCCGATCCCATCTTATTTCATTCCCCCTGCCTCCAGGATCCCCCGCCCTGCCTCTCAAATTCCTCATATTAGAGAGATCATATGATAATTATCTTTCTCTGATTGACTTATTTCGCTCGGCATAATACCCTCTAGCTCCATCCACATCGTTGCAAATGGCAAGATTTCGTCTCTCTTGATGGCTGCATAGCATTCCATTGCCAGATTTATACCAATCTTGATAAATTTTCATCCAGAAAATATTTTCTGAACTCTATTAGGCTAATTTATTTAAAAATTTCTTTTTGCTAAGCATACTTCTCTTTCTTCCACTTTCATTTTTGTTTCATTGAAATCTTTTCTCTGGGTACGGATCCTTTTCCATATAAAGTTTATACCAGAGATTTATTTCACTGACCATTTTACATGTTCTCTATAAATTTGGTTGATTGTAGTTGTAGGCTTTGACATCACTAATTTTCTCTTGAGATTATATCCATACTGGTCTTCTTGGGTCAAATTTTGTGGACCAAGAAATTTTATGTTGACTATTTCTATTAATAGGCTTATTAGGAATCGGATGAGGGTCATTATATGTATTTCTCAGCTTATCCACGATGAAATTATGAGAGTTCTTTTTACACGCAAAGTTGGATCTGTTATTCAGGTCTGGCCTGATGCCTGTTTTCATAGGGCTGTAAGCCAAGAATGGCTTTTATAGATGAATATTTGTAATCTGTTCATTGGTAGAGAATATGAAATTTAAACCCCAGTTTAGAAAAATGTTAACCTCCTCCCCCAAAGCAATCTCATTTATTCTTATTAGTAGATATATTACAAAACTTGTACTCAATTGCTATTATTTTGTTTTGAATTTTATCAATAAAAGCTTTGTGGAAATTTGTTTACCCTTGTTATATAAATATGACACGGTAGTTTTGATTTTGCCTCTTGGCCCCCAATCCCTAACATATTTAGTGTCTGGCCCTTTACAGAGAAGTCGGCTAGCACTGCTCTGTGATATTGCTATCCTGAATCTCCTGGGCACCGACTCCCCCTCCCTTACCCACACTGCTCCGTGGGGTTAGCAGGATCAAATGGTGAGTTCTTAGGGTCCGAATCATAGAGTCAGGCATCCACCTGCAGTTGGAAAAATAGTAAATTGGGTGAACACAGTCATATTGCTCAGTGATAGAGACAGCTCTTCAACTCTAACGAATTTCATCAAATTAAAAATGCCAAGTGCTCTAAGAGTTTTCTGTATAAGTTAGTCTCCCTTTTTTTTCCTTTTTCAAGAAGATATCTAACATTTTGGAAGAGCCCAATTGTCACTGCTTTCAAAGCATCAGTATTTGAGGTTTCTTCAAATGCTTGGGACCCTGGGGCTGCTTGGGAGAGTATTTTTCCTACTGAAGGTCACTCCTTTTTCTTTCATTTAACAGATGAGGAAAAAGAAAACAATAGAGCATCCAAGCCCCACTCCACTCCTGCTACTCTGCAATGGTAAGTTCATTTTCAGCAAGTCCTCTCTTGATGGGGCCCTCATGCAACTGTCACTTCCTACCCGCGGAGCAGGGTGGCACTGGGAGGTCTGACGTTGTCCTGAGAACTTGACAACCAGTAGCTCACATGCAACCAGTTTGCTTTGCGGCTCTGTGTAAAATACTCAACTTAGATCCTGCCTGGATATTTGGATTTCCATATTTCTTGTATTTTGGGGTAGATTTTGTTTCCCGTCATCAAGACCCTGGCAAGGGCTGGATCCCACAACGGTGTTGCTCACTGACTTTCTGGAATGTGTTGTTACCATTAATAACGTTGCAGCAAATTACAGAAACATAGGTCTGTTCACCCCTACCAAAGAGTCCTTCATGGGTTCATATTTGATTGCAACTATACTACAATTATTTTAACATTAATAACACGAATAAGCATTACCTGCTTCAGTGGCTTTCCTTTCGGTATCTGGAATTCCTGGACTTGGTGCAACACCTAATGGATGTTGTTTGAGTGGCTGCTCTCATGTTTGAGGTTTACAGGTAGATTTTCACGTAAGGGGCTCACTTAGAAATCATGTTGTAGCTTTCCCCCCAAACACCATTTCAGTTAAGGCTGTTACTCCACTGGCAGCCCAGCCCAGCAAACCCGAGGAGATTAAGGAAGGAAGGAGAGGGAAGAAGGACTGGGGAAGAGAAGGCATGAAGACCTATTACGTGCCAGACTCCATGCCAGGAGCTTCCCATACGTGCCTCATGCCTGGTCTCATTCTCACGGTTCTCTGAAGTTGGTATGTTATGCCCATTTCACAGAGGAGGATAAAAAGCTTAGACAATTAAGTCATTTACCTGAATCTACACAGAGCCATGAAGGGGCGCAGGCAAGAACCTGGCTGGGTCTCTTTAACTGCAAAGCCCCTGCTTTGGAAGAAAGGAAGAGAAGACTCGGGAAAGATAGAGAAGAGAGAACAAATGAGAAGAGGAAGCAGGTGGGCTTTAATGAGCAAATCGCATTAGATTCTCCGGACTAATCCACGCACAGCTGGGAGGAAGACAGCATCGGGGAAAGCGTTCAGGAGTGTAACTCAATTTTCTCTAACGAGGGTCTCAACAGTCCACTCGCTTGGCTGCAGGAGAGCAAGGGTTGTTTGCAGGAGCTTGATTTCCAGACTTTGGCTTGTTTCCATCGTTTTGTCCCTATATTCTTTTTCTTGTTGCATTCGCTGCTTTTTGCTTTCTTTAAGTTTCTGCTCTATTCCCTGGTCGAACTTCTGCCTGCACCCTTCCCCCTAAATTATGGTCACACAAATTCCCATAATGCCAGGACATCTAAGGAGGCATCCATACAAAGGACTTAGGGCATGGGAGTTTCTAGAAATGCAAGGAATCAGCAGACACTCTGACTTAAATAACCTGAACACGGCGCCTGTTTCAGAATAAAAGATGTGAGTGGGAGCAGAAGAAAATCACCTTGTTCATGCCTGTTTCTCTGATTCTCGACATCTGCCTGGCAATCGTGAGCTGGTAGACAGTGCCTCCTCTTAAGTCTGACTGCCAGAATGAATGCCCAGCTGTGCCTCTCCTCAGCTGGGGAATCTTGGACAAGGTCCTTAACCTCCCCGTGCCTCAGTCTGCTCACCTGTGAAATGGGGAGAGCAGTGGTGTCTAACTCCTAGGGAGAGTCATCAAGAGGAAACAAGTTCATGCAGACGAAGTGCTTGAAGTGTCTGACGTCTGACGTAGATCCAGCTGCTCGGCATATCCTCCCTTCTGAGTTGCCCGAGCATCCTGGGGTCAGGGCTTCTCTCCTTCCTGCTGTAGGCACCGTTGGTTCACTCCTACTCTCCCTAATATTTGTTTCTACGTGAAGGGTCACATAGATGATTCCAGAAGAAATGACATCTTCCAATTTCACAAAGTCAGGCAGGAGATTTTTTTAAAAATAACTTTTAATTTCAAGGCCAAATCAGATTTGAGAATTTGGCAACTTTTGTTTTATTATTATCAAAAGACATCAAGTTGTTTGAAGAACATCAAATTGCTCTCCAGTTCTCTTTCTATGTAGAAGACAGACTTTTAGTCACTAGTTCAGGAAATATTGGTCCAGCTCCTTCTATTTGCCACACCCTGTTTCTAGGCTCTGAGAATGTACCAGTGAATCAGACAGCCCAGGAATAGGGACCCAGGGGCGGTGAATTTGTAATGATGTAGAAGTATCCTATTAATGATAAAGAAACAAGGAATACATTAGATGCTGACAGGTGCTGTGCGGAGAATTCGAATCGGCTGGCGGGGTAGTGTCTCAGAGGGTATTGTAGGTGGAGTGGTGAGGGAAAGCTTCCCAGAGGAGGTGACATTTCAGTGGACACTTGTATGACAAGAAGTCCTCACTGACAACATGACAATGTGAGAATCAGGGTTGGGGAACATTCTAGGCAGAAGGAACAGCTTCTAAAAAAGCTGTACTATTATAGGTCGGGCTTTCCCAGAGGCAGCCTGAGCAGAGACCTGCACACCCGTGTTTTATTCAGGTATGCAGCCAGGTGGGGGTGTGAAGGACGCTAGGGTAGGCAGGGCCAGGGGGTGTCAGGTTAACAGGAGGCTTCGGCAGAGCCTTCAGCAATCCCCAAGGGAGTTCTGAGGCTGGGCTGGCCCTTCTGAGAGACCAGAATCTAGGCAATGGATCCAGGCCTTTACCTCCTCCCCCCCTTGCCCATCACTGGATGTCAGCGGTCCCCTGGGCGGGGGGGGGGGGGGGTGTGAAGCTTTGGGCAAGTCAGTTCTCTTCACATTCTGCTGAAGACAACTCCATAGGATGTCTTCTGTCTCAGTACCAACCTCCCAGCAGTGAGGAAGGATGCCTCAGTCCTCAGGAGCAACCTGGGCACACACCACAGCGTCTGCCACTCCCTCCAGGGTGGGAGGTAGGTCGAGCTTGTTCAAGGAACCATAGGAAGCAGCCAGTGTGGGACACAGCAAGAGATAGGAGAGTGATAAAGATAGGGAGAGGGAGTTAGGGGAGAGGATCTGTGAACAGCAGGAAAGACTCTCTTTTTAAAAGATTTTATTTACTTTTTTGTTTATTGAGTTGGGGGGAGGGGGAGAGGGAGAGAAAGAATCCCAGGCAGATTCCATGCTGAACAAGGAGCCCGCCGTGGGACTCAATCCCCCAATCCAGAGATCACGACCTGAGCTGAAACCAAAAGCTGGGTGCCCAACCACCTGAGTCCCCCAGGCACCCCAATATTTCTCTTTTTAAATTTTCTTTTATTTTTAAAATTTTTAAATGATGTTCAGTTAGCCAACATATAGTACATCATCAGTTTTTGATGTAGTGTTCAAGGATTCATTAGTTACGTAAAACACCAAGTGTTCATCACAACACATGCCGTCCTTAATACCCACCAACCAGCATTTCTCTTAAATAAAAACAGAATCATGCTTCAGACTGTGGGGGAAGACACGTGACCTCCTATATATAAATTTGCACTTGAGCAAAATTTTTAGAATGTAGTTTCAGCACAAATACTTTGTCTCTGAAAAGGAACTGGACGCACCCTCCATTTCGCAAGGGAAAATGATATCATTCAGCCTGCGTACCCTTTCTGCTCTGGCCGCCAGCGAGTTCAGAGCTAAATCTGTGTTCGTGTATTTTTTCTCCTTTTTCCCTTGTCCGACTTTCTTCTCTTTCTTTTGTTAACATTGTAGAAAAAGGCAAGATATAAATTCAATACTTATTTTTGCTTCGATTTTATTTTATTTAATTTACACGAGGGATATATTTCCTCTCTTAAAAACGGAAATATCGTTGATGATGCTAACTTGGTTGTAGTTCCTGCCTCTTCCCCCAGAGCAGCCCTGTCACTAGTGAGAAGTGTGCTTGTGTGTTTACAGTCCTTGTCGACACGTTTACGTGTCTGTGTACCAACACAAGTTTCCAAATTGTGATTTTTAGGATTTCGTATTTCTTCCTTTCTGAAAGGAACACAGACATATTGCACTAAAAATACGCTATTGACCCATGGCTTGCTCTTTCCTCCCTGGAAAGTCCGAAGCCATCCCCATGTTAGTCGGTAAAGAGCAGCCCCATTGTAACCGCTGCGCACGATTCCATGGATTTCGCCCCTTGCCTCTTGATGGACATCTAGGTTGTGTCCGGAGCTCATCTGCGCCCTCACAAACAGCACTGCTGGGAACCTCTCCATACCTGCCCCCTTGCACACCTGTGGGAATGTTCTCCATGTTGGGGTCAAGAATTAGAAGAGTTGGGTGCTCAGAAAATAATAATGGGAATAAAATTTGCCCTCTCAAATGGTTTTGCCATTTTGTATCTTCACCCACCATACAAAATACTTAGAAAAAAAGAAGGGGGGGCACCTGGCTGGCTCAGTTGGTTAAGTGTCTGACTCTTGATTTTGGCTTAGATCATGATCTCAGGGGTGTGAGATTGAGCCCCGCATCAGGGTCCGTGCTGGGCTTGGAGCCTGCTTGGGATTCTCTCTCTTTCCCTCTCTCTCTGCCCCTCCCCCCATCCCACTCTTTCTCTATCTAAAGAAAAACAAAAAAGAAATAGGACCCTAGCTCCACACCATTGCATCTCATTCTCTGAGGTGCGCGCATGCTTCACGCCATCCCCTCTCTGCAGTGGCAGTGTGCAGCCCCTCAGGACCGCGAGGGGGGCAGGCCCAGAAAAGGACATTGGTCTCCTTGCCAAGGAGGCCTGACTGTGCTGAGCTCTCTTGGGATGCTTGGCTTGTTTTGGGAATTGGTGTAGGAGCTATTTGCTTCCCCACCTTCTCCCTCCTTGCCACAGGCCCCCTCGCCATCACCCTCGAGACCATCCCCACTCTAAGAACCAATAATACAGTGGCCAAGCAGCCTAAAATAATTGAGGCCACGTGATCTGGAGGCAGCTCCCAGCAGAAAACAGGCAAATATTGTCAAATGCCTTCTGCCAAACCCTTTCCAGCATCCTCGGTCACGAGGGTTAGTAAAGCCCAAGCCGCTGGGGAGGGTGAGCGCTGCTGGAGACCTGGCCACACAATAACCTCTATTCAAGCAGAGCATTTGGGAATGGAAAGCAGCCTATTCCTCCATCCTGGCCCGCTCGCTGCCAGCACATATCCCCCTGCGCAGCCCTGCCCGCTCACACACCTCCCTGTCTCCTGTGCCCCTTCTGGCTCCTTGGGTGCCAATCAGGGTTTGAGACATCCTCCCTTTCAGCAGTTCACAGGGGGAGGGAGGTCCTTCCCCAATGGAAGATGGTAGAAGACCAAACTGTCACTTTGTTGGGGGGCATTTTTTCCCCCTTTCTTTCGAAAAAATTAAAATGAAGTCTCGGGTGATTGACAGCCTTTCAATAGTTCAAATTAATAGGAAACAAAATACATTTCGTGTTTCCCTTTAAAATGCTCTTGGAGGCCAGAGGTAGAACACTGGGCTTTGTGCTGTTCCAAAGAAGCGTGTTGAAGTTTTACACCAGATCACAGCTCCTAGACCGGAGTCATCGAGTGTGACCGACACCTGACGTTTTGTACCCCTTTCTGACTGGATCCCTTACTCAAAAGTGACATGACCTTATTTGCTTCCATCATAGGAGTTCCCCCATCTGGTTCTGGAAAGGCAGGCCAAACGCTTTTAGGTCTGACACAGCCAGAGCTGTCAGGTAATGCCAGTAGGTGTGGCGGCGTCCTCTGTTGCTGATGGAGAGACGAAGTCAGGGCCCCATGAGGGGTGGGTCTCAGAGCACGAGAAGATGTGGTGTGGTGCTAGGAGCCTTTTTTTTTTTTAAAGTATTTTGTGCTGTGATTAAGATATACGGTAAAGGCATTTGAGCGGGCAGTTCTGTGGTCCCACTAATGTTTCCCCGTGTGTCCCAACCACTCCCGCTTCTTGACCCCAACATGGCGAACACTCCCACAGGTGTTCGTGATGGTGAAGTAGAGATGCGTAGAGACAGGGAAGGGATGGAAAGAGAGTATCAAGGAGGGGATGGCTCATGGTGGAGAATGGTGCCCAAATCACCTCAGCTGTCAGGGGTGCCCCCCAGAGCTCTGGGCTGCCCTCCCCCAGGCCGGCCCCAACAGAAGCATCAGCAACAGTGCAGAACTGTGACACTGTGCTGTTAGATGATGCCGAATTTTTGTCCAGAAAATAAAAGGGGGGGTGGCTTAAACCAAAAAAATGAACGTAAGGATTCTAGAACCTGGCTAATCCCAGGCCTTTCTGGAGTACCAACCCAGTAATTTTTTTTTAAAGATTTTATTTATTTATTTGACACAGAGAGATCACAAGTAGGAAGAGAGGCAGGAAGAGAGAGAGAGAGAGGAAAGCAGGCTCCCTGCTGAGCAGAGAGTCCGATGCGGGACTTGATCCCAGGACCCTGAGATCATGACCCGAGCCGAAGGCAGCGGCTTAACCCACTGAGCCACCCAGGCGCCCCCCAACCCAGTAATTTATAGACCAATCACAGGCTACGGATTCAATTCCTGGAGGTTCTGGTCCAATTCCATAATTACAATGGCAGCACTAAGTCCCTGAGTCAGTCCGTTGCTCCGCGTCAGCCAAACCTATAGGTCAGATGGGCTTGCACCATGTGACATCCCCAGCCGAGGTCTCTTGTTCCTCGTGAGAACCTTGTAGAGTCAGCAGGACTGTCAGTCCTGTTTAAAGAGAAGGTCTGGGTGGCTCAGTGGGTTAAAGCCTCTGCTTCGGCTCAGGTCATGATCTCAGGGTCCTGGGATCTAGCCCCGCATCAGGCTCTCTGCTCCGCTGGGAGCCTGCTTCCTCCTCTCTCTCTGCCTGCCTCTCTGCCTACTTGTGATCTCTGTCTGTCAAATAAATAAATAAAATCTTTAAAAAAAATAATAAAGAGGAGGAAACCAAGGCCAGCAGCTGTATGCAGCAGAGGGTCACTGTCTCACTCCACCCGAGAGGGGAATGCCTGACTTCCAAGAAGGCCCCTGAAGGGGAGGCAGAGCTGGCCAAGGTCCTGGAAGAATTACCAGAGCCACCTCAACACGGGTGTCTGGTTGGTGTGTCTACCCAGGAGCAAGTCGTGGACTTAAGTGCTATTGGATAAAATGGATCAGTTCTGTTTGTTTGTTTCGGCTTTTTATACTGTCAGCCTCAGATCTGGTCAGAACCAGAGCCCGCCATTTTGTATGTGGTTATTGTCTGGTGCTGTACTCTCTTTGGTTCCCATCTTCTTCGGATCAACCCTCGGCTTCCTAAAGGCCATGGCGGGAATTGTGTATTGGTGTTCAGTGCTGTCTTCTACAGCCTGGCACATAGTAGATGCTCAATAAGCATGTGCTGGCTCACTGACCCCACCATGAATGTCAGGCCATAGCATAGTGAGGGCTTTAGAAGTTCACACTGCAAGTCCGGCTTTTCCCAGAACAGCAACTTTGGGCAAGTCCCTTCCCTCCTCCATGTGATGGAGATAATGTTACCCACCCTGTGCCAGTAGCCATAGAAAATGTGACTATGCCTGGCACACTGTAGGCACTGGAAAATATAAATCAAATATGCGCCTATGAATCAGGGTTTTTCTTTAATCACCTAGGTCTTAAGATTCAAAAACAAAACAAAACAAAACAAAGCTCTTCTGATCTGTGCAAAAGTCTGTTTTCCTTCCTTCCCACCGCCTCCTCTGTTCTTCCTTCTAAAGTATTGACTGACTGTGTTCAGGGCTAGGAACTCTGCTAACATAAATAGGGGTTTGGTTTGGTTCCTGCCTTCACAGGACTCTCTAAGACGTGAAACATTCCAGGAAATTTCCACTGTAACCTGGAATAACGCTGACAGGTGTCCTTACCCGGGTCCCTCTCTGCTGGCCGGCGGGCTGCAGGCTGTGTGTGGATTCTCGTTGAGTCCCTCTGCGGCCTTGAGGGAAATCATTTGGGTCATTTTACCGAAGAAGGAGGCAAGAATCTGGGAGTTCGAGCAGCAGCGCCAAGACCGTGGCACCTACGAGCGGCGGAGGCAGGATTTCAACCCAGAGAGTGCTGTCTTGGAACCCAGTGCCGCTTCTCAGCAGAGGTGGTGGGAGACACAGAAGGATCCAAGAGCCGTGGAGAGGCCCAGCAGGTGGGGAGAGCTGTAGGGGCAGAGGCTGGGCCTCCTGTCCACACGCTGTGCTCCACGCACGATGCTGGGTGCCGGGAGGTGCACATCGCAGCACCCTGCATGTTACTGAGTGCATGAGTATGTGAGTCCGGCGAGGAGGAAGAACCGTTGAAGAGGCCATCCTCAGAGGGGCTGGGCGGGCGTCAAACACGGCGTCAGGAGAGAGGAATCCGAGCTGGGCTGTGGAGGGCAAGGCACAGTAGAGCAGGTCACCTCTCACGGGGGGCGCACCAGGAACGTGGAGATTGGTGCGGGGGAGATCCCGTTGGCTGGAGCCAAGTATATGTGCAGAGGTGTGGGTCGGCAGAAGCCTGGAGAAGTAGTCAGGGGTCCGATGTCGGGGTCTTAGATGCCAAGGGAGGGAATTAGGACTTTACAGGGGCAGAGGGAAGCCATGGGTGGGTTTGGATCACCATCTGGCCTCCAGTCGCTTAGCAAGTGTGATTTCACAGATTTTTAAGTCTCGGATGACTCTGAAAACCTCAGTAGTAAGTTATTATGTCCAGCAAAGTTTTTAAAACACCCTACTGTCCGATCTTCTGGGAAAAGAGAAGAAAAGGGTTCTGTTACAGACATGTCTGCAAGGACCTGGGAGAGGAGACTCTGAACCGAACGCTCACGTGTGCGTAGAAGAGAACAGGTTGCACAGGGGAACAGCAGGGCCCGTTGTGCTGGTGCTGAGACGTTCACTGCAGGCACAGACACAGAGCCTCCTCCCGTGCCCCCCGACCCCAAACCTCGTGAGGAGGTCTTCCTCAAACTGTGTACTGCAGATAATGACTCCCGCTGGCACCTGGACGGAGTTCATTATCTCCGCATAATAGGATGGGCTCGATTCAAATATGATCGCATTATTAAATAGAAGATCAGAAAATGGAAGACGTGGGGAATTTTTTGGTGATCATTAAAAATATCCAGGTATAATGGAGTATTGTTCACCATGTCAGACTAATGATGTCCTCCACAAGTGAGGAGGAAAAGGGGAGATTTCATCAGATATGAAAAGAAATAATTAACTGTCTTTCTTTCTGCCGTGCCTTGGTCAG
This sequence comes from Meles meles, assembly GCF_922984935.1. Taxonomy (NCBI): domain Eukaryota; kingdom Metazoa; phylum Chordata; class Mammalia; order Carnivora; family Mustelidae; genus Meles; species Meles meles. The sequence goes on along the minus strand of NC_060072.1, from coordinate 15,589,491 downwards.
CGAAGTGGACATTCCAATTAGCAACTTGAGTACACACGCGGACCTCTGGATTTCGTAAGGAGGTTTGGGGAAAGGTATCATGACGCTCTTTCTGCGGAAACTCATCAAGCGTCAAAGTGGCCCTGAATGCCAGTTACATCTATTCAGTCGCAGAGCTTATTAAAATGCTTCCTAGTCATAAGCCACCTGGATACCTTGAGGAATAAAACGTGCGTAGAAACGTTCTTCTTTAGAAGGCTCTGGCCTCTGGCAGGTAACTACTTAATTAACTCAGCCTGTGTGAACTGTCACTTGGACCCGCATGGATTCAAATAGTTTGTTGCTGCTATGGGTTTATTTAATGGGATACATTTTCACCTTGGTCTTCCATCTTAATGCTGATCTGTTGGCCTTACTAAGTGAGGAAACAAGCCACAGGAACGTTCAGTAGAAACTGAGGCACGGGGCGGGGGGGCTAAACAAAATAGCTAATGGAAAGGGGAGTCAGGAATTTACCTGGGAGCCTGTGCTCTTTCATACCACATCACTCCTGCCCTCTGTAACTCCACTGCAGTCTTTAGTCATGAGGAACAGGGCCCCCAGCCATGCAGTTGGCCCTCAAAACCCAGAGCGTGCCTTGGTTTCTCCCATCCACCTCACATCTAGCAACCACAGCATAAATGTTGTCTCTGCCCTCACGGCCACTCCTTCATTTCACGCTCTGTCTCTTCTTGCCTGAACTCTTGGAGTAGCTCTTAACTGGTCTCATTTGTTCATTCATTCATTCAACAGATACTACTAGTCAGCCGCCATGTACGTGCCAGGCCTCACTAATCAGCCGTGGCCTCCCACCATCGAGGCGCCACCATGACCTTTCCAAAGAATGAATCTGATCAGGCCACAATATGCTAAAGAAAATGTAACGGGTCCCTGTCATTTTAAAGGATCACATGCCTTTCATAAGATGAAATCTGAATGGCTTGAAATGCATGCGTGTTGAATGTACCCATGGATTTTTCTGGCCAAAATTAATTTTAGGAAATTGTTAGCGAGGATGAACAAAAAGGGATACTTTTCTCCCTCCCACAGCTTGTCCTGCACAAAGTTGCAGCCGCCCAAGTTGTGTGTGTGTGTGTGTGTGTGTGTGTGTGTGTATTGGACTGGAAAATGTTCCCCCATAGTCCAGAGAGTTGAAATCAAAGCTTGCAAAGGAAGTTGCTTAGTAGGACTCTCAGGAGTCTGAGATGAAACCTATGAGACTTAGGTGTTTTTGTTTTAATTGTTATATTGTCTTACAGTCAACCCGTTGCTGCCTAATAGATCATATTAAGCTTTAAATTAATGTTGGTGACTATTGTTACTGATGACACAGTGATGACTTCTGCAGCATCCCAGAAACACTCTGCTCTTCCCTCCTCTGAGTCTTTATTTTTTCAGTTCTCTGAGTTCTGCTTCACCACCCCCCGAAAATAACACTTTTGTTGTAACTCTTAAACTCCAAGGGCTGCCAGACTCTTGTGCCAGGCCGTATTCTCTTGTGGGCACCAAAGGATTCTCCCTCCCCCCTCCCCCATGGTTTCATGTTTTCAGAGGTTCCTCTGAAGCCCGTTCTCTGCTCATACCATTGTCTCCATCATCCAAAGCGCGTCTCGGTGTGTCCTGATCCTCCCTCTTCTCCTCACCTGGAACCCCTCCATCCACCAGAGCAAGGATACTGTCCCATAGAGTAAGACTGTCCCACTGACCGGCTGCTTGACCACGGGCACATGAGTTCCACTGCCTGAGCCTCAGTTTTGCCATCTAAAGCGTGGGTGTAATACCTACTTCAAATGGGTTTTGCGAGGATGGAAAGAGATACAAGATACCCAGTGCCTGGCGCCCGGCAAGAGAGCAAGAGATGCTAACCGTCCTTGTTGTCACAGGGTTCAAATCCCAGTCCCTCCACGAAACTTTACAGCATCTTCCCACTGTCCACTGCTCCTGTTGTGCTTAAGGATTCCTGTCTCTGTGCGTTACCCTCCGCAGAGAGGCTGCCAAGTGAGCTCGGGCCTAGGTTGTGCCTCATGTCGACACAGGAGCCTCAGGAGCCAGACAAGGAACAGAAAATAGATTAGGTGTCAGAAAAGGAGGGAGGAGTGGGGACTCTGCCCAGCTCGAGGGCACACATCCCTCTGGCCAGTTACTGGTCATACGGGAATATGGGCTCAGTGTTGCCAGATCTCAGCCTTTTCAAAGGAAGCTAGATTCTTACGTGAAGTGTCCTTGGGCCAACACTGTTTTCAGGTCAAACGAAGCATGTCTGTGAGACCCCCGTTTGTGAAAACTGTCGGTGATAGCCCACACAGGTTTGTGCATAAGCTGGTTATCTGGACCTCTGAGCTCACTTTTAGAGAGAAACAATGCTGCGCATGCCATGCAGGGGTCCAGGCTAAGCTAGAAAGCAGATTCCCGTTCATAGCTGACCTACAGCTTAGGGCAGTCCTAAGAAATGTAATCTCTATGTGAAAGCCTTTTCCCACAGGGAATGCATTTAGAGTTCTGATTTACGATGCTGGGGACACGTGTACTAGAATGGAAGCCCTTTCAGGACAGGTCCTTTGTTTTGTTCACTGCTATTTCCTCAATATCTAAAACACCACCTGGAACTCAATAAACACTTGTTGAATTAAAGATTACTTGGGTCTTTATCCACCTGCTCACCAGTAATCTGCTCCTTGTATGCAAACAAGGACGGTCTTGCTCCCCATGGGATCCCCAGCACTTGGCAGGAGCTAGGAGATCAGTAAGTATTTGTGGAACGAGTGTGTGGTGGCAGCGATCTAACCATCAAACACTTATGGAGCACCTGCTGTGTGCCAAGGGCTATGCTGGTCTTCAGGGATGTAGGAGTGACTCAGACACGGTGCCAGTCTCCAGGAATTAGGTCACACAGAAAGGATTGCACAAACTGTTTCCTGGAACGCTTCTAAAAACGGTCAGGAGTTACTCAGCATCCCCCTTCCCAGAAGAGAGGGGAGTGGGTGAGATGGTGAGACCATTCAGCACCAGGATTCTTCATTCATCTGAGCATTCCTGGGGTTGAACTCATCCGTAGGGTGTGGATATGAAGTCATTGAATTGATTTTCTTTCAACTGCATGTCGGAATGAGCCAAGCAAGTGCTGCCTTTTCAAGTGGGCACCTCGGGAGGCCACGTCCTCGTTGAACTTTATAGTTACGACAGTGCTGGACCCTTTTTTTGGCAAGTGCCTCCAGAGAAGCTAGAAGCCATTTGAGGACATTTGTTTCACTGCTTTAGGATCACGCCTTATTTTTGCTCCTTCCCCTCCCCCAAACTGTTTGGGATGAAAGCGTTCTTCCAACACTTTATCTCTCCAACTTGGTTCCAAGTGACTTTGGGTTGTTTCCTAAAATCCAATCTGTGATCAAAAGAGAAATATTTTCTCTTCTTGAGTTAATTGAGCAGCATGTGCCCCAGGCTGTGGATGCAGCAAGCCCAAAGAGAAGTCCCCCAATTGTCACGTACCCCAGCAGTTCTGTCGGAAGAAGTGTTCAGTCTTCCAAGCTGTCTGTGACAAAGGGGGCAGGATTCTTTCTGATGCCTGCACTCTGGTGTTTGTGTTAAGGAGGAGGGGGAAAACGACAAACTCTACCTCGTTTACTTTTGTGTGCCCAAGATCTAGCACGGACTCTGGCCGTGCAGGCACCCAGAGAGGTTTTACGGAGAGGAATAGTGATGAGGAAGATGATGAGGTCCAGCATCGAAGTGTTGATTGCGTTTCTCACGGTGCTGACTCAAGTCACACGTCGCATCTGATTGTCACGTGATCGAAGGTGAACACAGCCAGCACCTCCAAAAGGAAACTGAGGTCTGAGGTTAAATAAGTTGCTCAAGATTATCAAGCCAGCAGGTGACCACACTGGGGTCTGAGCCCCTGTAGGAAGCCCTCACCCTGGGCCGTTAAACTGTACTCATGGAGAAGGTGATGGGCATGGAATCATAATGATCCCAAAGAGACCAACGGGTTCAGCCTCCACTCTGGCCATAAAACCTCCCTTCAGTCAGTGGGTCCCTGGCTGTCCAGCTGTCTGGTTTTTCCTTTGGCATTTGTGTTCTCAGGCTATCCCACTGCACTGCTCTGCTCCAACCCTGGGACCCCTATCAGAAAAGGCTGCACAAGGGAGTGTGTGGTTCGAAGCTCAGCTGAATGGGGCGCCTGTAAGCTCCTGTGTATTTTTGGAACATTTCTGAACCTTCTCCACCGAGAATGGGGCCAGACCAGTGACAGCACAGAAGAGAGGGACTGGGAATTTGAGCTGAAAGTGACCCAAAGTCATAACCACAGGGACCACGGGTCTGATCCCGTTAACCTACCAACTCCGTGCCTGAACTTGGGTGGTGTGCTTGGTCCTCCTGGGTCTCAGTTTCCCCATCTGGAGGAAGAGTTCTCTCCTGGTCAGGACTAGAAGGCGCATGCCTTCCTTGCCTGAGGTTTGCTCACTGGGCGTTTGTCCGCAGGCTGGAGGAGAACTACGAGATCGCGGAGGGGGTCTGCATTCCGCGAAGTGCCCTGTACGTGCACTACCTGGACTTCTGCGAGAGGAACGACACCCAGCCTGTCAACGCGGCCAGCTTCGGGAAGGTGAGTCGGCCTCCCCAGCCTTCCTCCTCTTTCCCTCTTCTGAGTCACTGATGCACCATTCTTAAGCATTGCTGATATCTTCATTGCTTTTGTTTTTAAGTTACCAAAGTAAATACTTCGGTAACTTTGCTGCAAGCAAACACGTCTTAACAAGGAGATACCAAGCCAAACACCAAAACGAACAATTGCAAAGTATTGAAAACTCCAAACGATTCAGACAGGTCCTCAAGTGAAAAAGCGAACACCTAACTTGAATTTCCTCCCTACTTAATTTGCCAGGAACTGGACTCTTTCCTCTGAGAGGCCAATGTTAAACTCCCCAGCGTGTTGCGTGTGTGTCAGTGAGGCTGGGGTGGGCAGGCTGCTTGGCTTTGTATTGGGAAAGCCTTGGGGAATCCGGAAAACGGCCTCGCATCATTAGCCTGCCGGTCTGAAAATCCTCTGTGGGGGGTCGGTGCTATCTGTAACACGACTGCAGGCCTCGCTGCTGTCTGTCCATCTCGTGGTAAAAATACATCCCACACTTCAGGCTATGTCCACAAAAACTCCTTGTCGCTGGTCATTCATTTTCACAGGCCAAGGAGCGCTGCTGGAACACTCTTCTAAGACTGATAGAATTGCAGGTTTGGAGGCACCTGGGTGGCTCAGTTGGTTAAACATCGGACTCTTGATTTCAACTTAGGTCGTGATCTTAGGGTCATGAGATCGAGCCATGAATTGGGCTCCATGCTTAGTGCAGAGTCTGCTTAAGATCCTGTCTCCCTCCCCCGACTCTAAGTAAAGAAACAAGTAAGTAAAATCTTAAATATATATATATGTATAGGTTTTTATACCTCTAAAATACCTAATTTAATTTGAGTCCGTACATCCAAACTCTTCCTTCTTTTATTAGCTTCTTTCCCCCATGTATAAGTTTTGCTGCATTTGCTCACAAAAAGGCAGGTGTGTTTTGTACCAGGACTCCTCACCAGGTTTCCGAGTACGCCCATAACAAGGACTGAAGTGGCAGGAAGAGGTGACCTTTCATCCGTCATCAGCTGGGTTAGGGGAAAGAGCAGTGTCAGGCCTGAGCCAGCAACTGCCCTTCTGCCCCTCTGCTGGAGAATTCAAAGCCAAGTGGCTGAGAATTATTAGCTCCACTGAGGAAATGGGAGGATGCTCCGTGGTGACTTAGGGGAGGGCCTATGATTTTGTGATGCATTCCACGTGCAAACAATTGTTTAAAAAGGTGAGTGGGGAAAGCAGCTTTGCCGTTTCTTTCACTCATTTCTTCGTTCCTTTGGCGTGGGTTGAGATGGGCTGCGTGGTAGGCACTGTGTTCTGCAGAGACCCAGAAAGGAATTGAGTGTGGGTCCCACTTGTGGAGAGCCTCACAGTCGAGGGAGGTCGGTGAGCGCCTCAGTGGGTGCGAGAAGGAAGGGTGTACCAGGAATGCAGGGGGTGCTGGAGCTTTGTCACTCATCTGGGGTCCGGAGACATTCGCTCGTATCCACACTCCCTCACAACGGCCCCTGTGGAGAGATCAGATAAAGCCTCCAGTGGCGGGAGAGGTTGGGTGAACCGAAAGATCCAGAATGCTAACTGTCCTGGACTTATCCCTTAACTTCTCTGAGTCGCCCTGACCTGGGACTCTTCCTTCCGCACAGAGCACCTCTCTCCACCTGTGCTGTTCAGGACAGTAGCCACTATGATTGTTTAACATAAGCAGAAGAAAAAATTCTGTCCTTCAGGCACACTAGCCCTATTCCACATGCTCACTGGCCACAGGTAACTGGAGGCTGTCCTACTGGGCAGTGCAAACAGAACACTTCATCATCACATAAGGTATTACTGGACAGCCCCGTTCTGAACCTTTGTGAGCCAGGGATGAAACTCACAGCCCTCTGGACTTTGCACCAGACAGCCCGCAGGAAGCACCTGTGATCCCAGGAGATGGAAGTCTGCAGGAGGGACTTAAATCCCAAACAGGGTCCTGTGGAACAGGTAGCCCCAGCTCAAGACTCCCCACCACACTTGGAGGTTCTGGGGCCTCCCCCTGCTACTTCCCCACAAGTGGTCTCAGCCCTCTCTGCTTGGCTGCCTCCTCTTTCCCTCTCCACCACCTCCCACTGCTCACCTTCCCCCTTCCTCCTCGGGACCACCTCCACCAAATCGCCCCTGTTCTCTGATCCACATTCCTGCTGACCTCTATGCACCAAATGGCTTTTCAGAATCTTTTTCCAAATAATAACTTTTTCTCTCTAAGAATTATAATGTCAGCTGCTTCCAAAATAGCCACCAAAAAGGCAGCCAAACTCTGTCTTATCTTCATTCCAAAAGCAAGGACATAGTCCAATGGTTTTAAACACACAAACGAAAGAGCTCTTTGCAGGTACCTAGACATGGATTTCAAACGTACTGGGAACTGGGGCTGTCCTTCCAGCCACAGAGGACAGAAGGGGCCCGCTGAGGGTTTCCGCACTAAGCTCCTCGAGCTGGAGCCCCAGCCGTGCTCTCCCTTCCTGAGGGCTCCCAGCTGCAGCCGCCTCCCCGCCCCCCCCCCCCCCCCCCCCGAGAGAAAGGGACCGGTTGTTCTGTGAAGCCTGGGATTGTCATCGTGGGCAGCCTTGCTTTGAACAGATCCATCCAAACTTTCCATTCATCTACGAACTTTTAACTCTGAGCAGACAAGGTTCAATACTTCGGCTTCGCGTTTAGAGAAAAGTGTCACTGGTGGCAGCTTCCCCCCACCCCACCCCCACGTCCCCTTCTTGCAAGTGGGCTGAGGGGAATGCGAGGCTCTCCCCCCATGTCGCCTGGCTGGGATACTGTCCTTGATAAAATGAGGAGAGCGCAGCAACGGTTTTGCCCCAAGCACGATCTGAGAGAGATCCTCTTTCCAGCACTGCGGCCACACTCCATCAGCCCGGGCTTCCAGTAATACCGTATTGACTTTGGGTCCCAGAATTAATTTAGGCGTCGCAGAGAATGCTGAAGCTTCGAGCCGAGCTGGTCTTGTGCCTGCTATTCTGTTGGCCACCACGAAAGGTGACCCAGCTTGGAGTCACTGAAATTTTCTGAGCTCCCATTTCCTTACCTCTAGACGGGAGTAATCCCTCCCCAAATTACTGTAGGGCTAAAATGACACAGTGCCTATGAGAACATTTTTTAAATTGTGAAGTGTTCTACCAACAGAAGAAGGCGCCGCTATCTAAAACTGGCCTCCCTCCATCCAGCTTCTTGTTTTCCACCATTCTTTTCTTTTCTTTTTTAAAGATTTTATTTATTTCTTTGACACAGAGAGAGAGATCACAAGTAGGCAGAGGAGCAGGCAGAGAGAGAGGAGGAAGCAGGCTCCCCGCTGAGCAGACCCTCCCCCACTCCCTGACGTGGGATCATGACCTGAGCCAAAGGCAGAGGCTTTAGCCCACTGAGCCACCCAGGCGCCCCATGCTTTTCTTTTCTTAATAGCACTTATCATTGTCCCGACTGTTACCTGTACGATACAACTAATGTATTACATGTTGCATGAGTAGTTATCTACATGTCATTGCCTGTTATTCCACCACTACATACTACAGATAATATAGACTGTATATAAATAGTTATATACTAGTTGTAGACTGTATATAACTGTATAACTATCATATATATGACATAACTAAAAAATATATATGCGTACGTATATGTTAGTTGCTTGTTTTTTATTCACCTCCTTCTCTAGAATTGGAAGCTCCACGAGGACTTTTTTGTTCACTGTTAATCCCCAGCTCCCAGAACAGCCCCTGGCACGTAATAGATCTTCAGATATTTATTGAAGATTGAATTACTTATGTTATGACCATTTTCCAAGGACAATCATTTGACACTTGTGAATTTGTTTGACCTGTATGATGCCCATATAAAGCAGACATGATATCCATTTCCCATTAGCCCATCTGCTGAGCAGGGATGAACCTGTTCAGGTACCAGTGGAAACTGGCTGTGTTTTCCTGTACTCTGAAGGACTGCCTCCAGAGTCCTCTGTTTCGCCTTCCCGCTCTGTCCTCTGATGACATCACAGAGAAGCCCCACAGCATCTGACCATCATTTTGGTTTTGGTTAGATAATTAAAACTCCCTCTCAGCTATAAGAAAGTCCCATTCAGTCCAGTTTAAAACCTCCATCTGTGGGTGCCTGGGGGGGGGCTCATTGGGTTAAGCATCCGCCTTCAGCTCAGGTCATGATCTTAGGGTGCTGGGATCGAGCCCCGCATTGGCCTCTCTGCTCAGAGGGGATCCTGCTTCCCCCTCTGCCTGCTATTGTCTCTGCTTGTGCTTTCTCTCTCTCTCTTTCTGTCAAATAGATAAATAAAATCTTTTAAAAGACAAAGACAAAAACAAACAAACAAAAAAACCCTCCATCTGACATGGAAGTCAGAGTCTCTCCCTTCCTGAGTGAGGCGCAGGATTTGCTCTGTGCAAGGGGGGCACAGTGGGCCCTCCCGCTGTCCTCCGACTTCTCCAGAGCTGGGGCAGAGGGATGTCGGAGAAGGGCGGGAGGAGGAAAGTCAACGGGAGTCATTTTGAACAGCTGGTGCCCTGCAAGGTCTCCTTCTGCTAGTGACCTCTGCTGGGCTCATGGGTTTGGGGGACCCTATGGATCTCCATCCACACTGGCTACAGGGATGGTCTCTGCAGCTGACCTCCCTTCCACCACCCACCCCCAGGCCGCTCTTGTTCCTCCACTGAGTTGTGTCAGAGGGTTTTGACTAGCTCACTGCATACCGACTGTTACACCCCGACTCTCAGAGATGCCCAGATGAGCCCCCACAAATGTAGTTAATGTATGGGACAGGCTGAACTCAGCAGTGTGCACACAGAAAGTGACTTTGCTTTGTTCTACCATGTTCTGGCCAGGCCTCCTTCCCTGACCCCTGATGGTTTCATGGCAGGTTTAAGAGCTTTTTGGTTATTGATTATAAGAGCAAGTCTCTTTTCAATAATTCAGACTCTTTCAGACATTCAGACTCTTTTAGTCCAGTCCAGTACAAACCTGCAGCCTCAAATCCTCTTGAAAATGCCTCCCTGACCTCCAGCTCAGCCTTGACCACGTGTGGCCTGGGGACCTGCAATGGGGAAGAAGAGAGCGTGATCTGACCTTTGCTTTTCCCCAAACTTTTCTTCCTGCTGCTGGAGTCTACAGGCTTGTCAGCTTGAGAAAAAAGACGTCCAAAATGGTAACCCTAGTTTTCCAGAAGAAGCAGTAAAACAAATTTTACAATGGAACTGTACATTGAAACAGACACAAGATCATAGGGCTCAGTTGACCTGCACGCGACATCATACCCAGCTAAGTTGCCAGAGCCTATTACCATATCATTCTTGGGGCCGCCGGGTGGCTCAGTTGGCTAAGCATCTGACTCTTGGTTTTGGCTCAGGTCATGATATCATGGGTCATGGATGGAGCCCCACGTCAGGCTCCATGCTCAGCGGGGAGTCTGCTTGAAGATTCTGTCCCTCTGCCCCTTCTCCCACTTGCCCACACTCTCCTTCCCTCTCAAATAAATAAGTAAATCTTAAAAAAAAAATGGGTAACTCTTTAATAGATGTTAGAAGTATTTAGCTATGTCTAATTATGAATGCAGCACTCACAGACCTTTTATAAAATGAATAAAAATCACAAACACATAGAGCTTTCTATGACCTGGTACTGCTGTAAGCATTTTACATAAATCAGCATTCTCCAAACTACTATTTGAGGTAGGAACTGCTGTGACTCCCCCATTCTAGAGATGGGTAAACTGAGTCCCAGAAAGGTAAATTGCCCAAGGCCACATAGTTATTAAGTGGATGGGAACCTGGGAAATCTGATTCCAAGAGTCCAGGCACTTAAACTTATCTCATCTACCCAGAGCATTTATTTTGGGGATCGGGGGGGGGTATGGTGTGTGTGTCTGGAGGCAGGAGGTGGGTCTATGCGGACAACAAAACTGTGGGATTTTGGACTTCGATGTGGTCATTAGCAGCCACCTGGCAACCTCTTAGATGATGGAATTTGGGAGTGAGGTTTCAGCCTCTCTGTCTCTCAAGGGCAAGTGTGCTGGTCATTGCAGTTGAGAAAGGACCCCCAAATCTTGCCCCACTGGAGGGTTCTAGGCACTGTGAATCCTGCCGCCAGTATTCCCCATGCTGCTTCCCCCTCAACACTTGGTTCACCCAGTTATTAGATATTCATTGACCTCATCCTGATATGGCCTCAGCCCTGTACGGGCAGGTGGGAACTGGAATGAAGAAGATAGTCTGTCCTTGGGGCATTTGGGTGGCTCAGTGGGTTAAGCCTCTACCTTTGGTTCAGGTCATGATCTCAGGGTCCTGGGATCGAGCCCCACGTCAGGCTCTGCTCAGCAAGGAGCCTGCTTCCCTCCCTCTCTGTGCCTGCCTCTCTGCCTACTTGTGATCTCTCTCTCTGTCAAATAAATAAATAAAATCTTAAAAAAAAAAAAAGAAGATAGTCGGTCCTTGAGGGGTGCAGGCTGCAGAAGGGACATATCCCTACGGGAAACCACAGAGCACAGTGGCAGATGTGCCCCTGAGCTGGAATGCCCGTGAGTGGAGGGGCTCGGAGAGGAGACTGCTGCCTCCTCGGGGTGGGGCAGGGGTGGCAGCCCGAGAGTGGGGTCAATCTGGGAGGAGCCCCAGACACCCACAGTCATCCTCTCCCCACAGCAGCCCCGTGAGAGCCACAGAAGCTGAAGAGGGTGTGTTAATGTCACCAAATACTTCCTTTTTCTGCGGCTCCACTGGTCTTTTGGAAACTCTGAGCAAAAACTCTACCTTCACAAAAATGGAGCATCCCTGATTTGCAGCAAGCTAGGCTTTTTCAGGAACAAAAATGGGTCTCAGATCTCTGAGCTGGAGTACGTCTCTGACTTACCAGTGGATTGCTTTCCAAGCATCTATTACATGCGTTGGTGAGAAGCTGAAAGGCAAAAATACGTCTTCTTTAACAAACCTTGGTTGAGGTTCTACCGTGTGCTATAGGCCAGGAGTTTCCAGTAATGCCAGGTGTGGAGTCCTAAACTTGAGGATTATCACCCTTGCTCTCTGCACCTCCGTCCCTCCATCTGTCACGGGGGAAAGTTAGTCCAAAACATACGACGGTCTCTACCACATGAGCTGGAAATACTTTGCAGCTAGAAACCGTAATGGCAGTATCTCGTGTCCTCCTCATACGGCCCTGTGAGCTAGACGCTGGTTGGTTTGTTCATTTTGAAAGTTGACATGGCTGACTCCAGGCCACTGGAACCTTCTCCATGAAGTAAATCCTGGGTAGAAATCAGAAGGTGGAACAGTTAGGAATTGTGTTGGGAATGTGACATGTCACCCCAAACAGTGACATAAATAAGTGAGTGATTTTACTTTTCTTCACGTAGAATAAGTCTAGAAGATGATCACCCAGTACTGCCATTACAGTTCTAGAAGCGCGTCGGGGACCAGGGTACCTTCGATCTTTCCGTGCTCTGGCCTTTGTAGCAGATGGCTTCCAACTTCGTATTGCCTCGTGATCCGAAGTGGCAAAGGCTGTATTCCAGGCAACAAGTGGGAGAAAGTGGGGGGAAGAAGAGAAAGGTCAAAAACTCCAGCCAAATCAGTTGTCTTCAGGAGCTTTGCCAGAGCCCTCCATCTTGCCTGCCGAACTTGGTTGTCAGGGGAGCAGGAAACTGTACACTGTTGCCCCCTGGAATAAAAAATTAGAGTTTGGTTAATAAAGAAAAAGGGGGAACAATGAGACATTTTAGCCACGTACGGACACTTTAAAAATCCATTGTATTCTGTTTTTTAAAAATTGAGATATAATGGACATATAACTTACTAAAGGTGTACAACGTAATGCTCTGATACATGTGTGTATTGTGAAATATTCACCAGACAAGCTTAGGTAACGTCTCTCACTACGGTAGTTAATGATTTTTTTTTATATTTTATTTATTTATTTGACAGAGAGGTCACAAGTAGGCAGAGAGGCAGGCAGAGAGAGAGGGAAAAACAGGCTCCCCACTGAGCAGAGAGCCCAATGTGGGGCTCGATCCCAGGACCCTGAGATCATGACCTGAGCCGAAGGCAGAGGCTTAAACCACTGAGCCACCCAGGCGCCCCGGTAGTTAATGATTTTTTATTGTGATGAGAACTTTTTTGGTGATAAGAACTATAAGGTCCACTGTCTTAGCAGCTTTCAAACATCCAGCAAGTCGACAGTAGCCACCATACTGACCACGGCGTCTCCAGGACTTACTCGTCTCCCAGCTACAAGGGGGAACCTGTTGACCCCTTTTCCCCACATGGCCCCTGTGTATCCACTATGAAATGGAACCAGGATCCTGAAAACGTGTACCGAACACCCTGAGATTAGGAGCCCATGGGAAGGAACAGAGGCAGCACGATGCGATCTCTTAAGGCTGGGGCTGGGTAACGTGATTTACGGTCAGCACCGTCCAGCGTGTCAGCGAGAGGCAGATTCGTGGACAGCTGTGACAGCTGTGACACAGTGTAATTTGAACACGTGGAAAGGCCAGGTCACCTCAAAACTGCATGTCCCCTGAAGACTTGTTGATGTCCCATAATCCTTAGTTCCTTTTCTTGAGGAAATGCAGCCAGAACAGAGCCAGATAACTCATTAATACGTATGGGTTACTAAGACCTCAAATGCAAAGAGTTCAAGCTATTCAAGGGCCTTAGAGATTGGTTGGTGGGACCCAACCACCTTCCTTTTCTAGCTGAGGAGATGGAGAGAGGGACTGAGTGGTTCTCCTGAGGTCACACGTGTCTTGGCAGGGCTGGGGATGTGGGGCGGGGGACACCAGGAAGCAGTAGGGAGAGAGACAGGGGGAAGCTGGGGTGCCGGATGTATGAATTGGGTTCATAATTTTGGCCTGCCTTTCCCCTGTGCGGACTTGAGGTCGTTGGCAGTTTGGGCTGTGGGTGGCTTTTCCTTGCCTATTTGGCTCCTTCCTCATGGCTGGCCATGCTTGAGTAAAGCCAAGAATCGCCTAGCGTATTCTGGGGACCCGTGCTTGGGGCAGCTGCATATACCTTGAACGGAGAGGGAACCAAAAGTTCCTCTGACTTTGTGGGCCTGCCGTCTCTCCTCAAGAGTGCTGACAGGCCGTCCTGGCCCTGGGTCATGCGTGCCCCTGTGCGGGGTCCCTGACCAAGATAAAGGTGCTCTTGGGACATTAGGATCCTTCAGGAATGGTCTCTTTCCAGTTTTCAAAGGAAACCCTTCAGTACATCGATTTCCTTCAACTTTAAATTCTCGTGTATGGTTTTCTCCACTTTTAGTACCTGCTGTGGCGTGTCTGTGTCAGGAGGTCTGATGTCACCCCAGGTCCCATAGTTTGTTATTTCAGGTGTCTCTCCTGTCGTGCCGTGTGACAGCTCAGAAGTCAGATTGTGGGGGCTCGAATCCCGTCCCCACCATTTCCCCGCCGCGTGAGCTCAGACAGTTTCTGAATCACTCCAGGCCTCTGTTTCCCCATGCACAGAATGGGACAGTGACAGCGACCACGTGGAGAGCTGTTGACGTGATGGCTGTCAGAGAGGCTTCCGCGGCTCAGCGCCTGGTAAACACAAACACTCGCGCCACGGGAGCTGAAATCATGATTTCAGTTTACCATGGCGACCTCTCATGACTTTCCTACACGTTTTTAATATATCACCGCCAGCATCGATGTTTCGACTCTTCCTCCTGAACAATCTTGAGAACAATTGTTCTAAAAATGTCCTGCCTCGCACACATGCTGCCATTGCCACCCTCACCCGCTCTTGTTATCGCCCTCAGAGTTATTCCAGGTTTGACTTAACCTGCCGCTTATGTAACTCACCTCGTTCCAAGTAAGTCGGCGTGCGATACTGGCTCTTCTCATCCTCTCACACGTGACACGTCACCCAGGCAGCCTCGGGATGATGCTGGGCTCCCCTATGGAATCTGGGACTTCTCGGAATTGTCACCCACGGTACTTCTCAAGGGGGCAACACGGTTCCAGCTGTTACCCTCCTGGCCCTGGGGGTGTCCACAGAATCCCGCATCAATCCGTACGCGTGATTTGAAATTCCATTCCCGTCTCATTGCACTGGATAGGAATTTCTTGAGAATGTTTGAAATTGCTCTTGCGGAATTTCCCATGGAACCTGCAGTATCCTACTGCCATTGACCTCCCTCCTGCCCCAGTACCTAGTGCCCAGCAGGTGTGACAAAAAAACGTTGAATGGCAAGGGTTATACAGCATCGTGTAACCACTCTGGCAAACACCCATTTCAAAATGAAAGCATTGAGTCAGGCTGTTTAAAAATCCTTATTGGTAGCACCAGATTTAATTTTTGTTTTCTTTTCTGTTAAAGGGGTGAGGTCTCTTGTCAACAAAGACAGTGAGTCCATATCTCACTTTCAGACTTAGAGTTGTGGCGATATTAATTCCTTTCGCCAGTTGGGATCCCTCATCATTTCTTTCTTGTGCTCACGAAATAGCATGTGGGTTTGAAGAGAAGGCACAAGAATTTTGCAGTATACAGTTACAAAACAACAACTTGTCCCGGTACTGGATTTCTCATTTCTTGCTGTTGGAGTCGTCCCTCTTCCCACACCCAAGGAACCTCTGAACTAAGACCCACAGCTCTTATTTTAAGCACACTTGACTCTTTCTAGACACAGAAGTTTGTCTCCTTCAAAGTGTGGGAGAATCTGCACTTATCCCATTACCTTGGAACTCCTTTTGGACCGGTTCTTGTTGGTGGCAGATCTTTGCCTACTGAGGGTGGGTTGAATTTTTGGAAACAACCAAAGCCTTTTTTCAGAGCCATCCCTGGTGACTAAGTTTGGAGACTAAGCTGGATCAAGATCATATGGTTTGAGGTCAAAGTGAAACAAAGCCTGTCTGTAAGACTTAACGAGATAGAGTGGCTCTAAAGGTGTCCCTTGAGGCAGCATCTAGAGAGGACATCAGGAGTCTCACACCCCTTGCTGGCCCCCATGGTGCCGGCCATACTGAGGAACAGGAGAGACAGTGGAACTGGGATCCCGTTTCTCCCACTGGTCGAGTCTGTGAATCTGAGCGGCCTCGAATGGCCATAGATCCCAGTACCTCATCGTGAAACGGGGATCTTCATACTTCCCTGCAGTGTCGTTTTCAGGACAAAATCAATGTTGTGTGTAAAATACCCCATCTGGTGCCTGGTCCTTGCTGACGCCCCGTGGGCGCCAGTTCCCCTTTCCCTTCCCCCATCTTAAAAGAGGCCAGTGATTTGAATATGCCATTTCAGAAACATGTGCCTAAAACTCACATTTATTTCAAAACTGCACCCTCAAAATGAGGTCAGGGTATCCCCCATGCAGAGTTTCCTCCGGCCTGGAGCAGTGTATTGGTGGCTGGGGAGAAACATGGACAAGTGAGACAGATAACCTGGCTGCCACCACCACCACCGAGAAGAATCCAGGCAGCTCCAGGGAGGGGAGATGGGCAGAGCTGCTCTGCCTCCCACCCTGAGCCCCACGGAGCCCCCTGCCCCAGCCCGGCTGCCTAGGCTGAAAGGGAGAAGGGTGGGATTCCCGAGTAATTAAAGGGAATTTGGAAGGCTGGGATGTTGCGGAATGTTAGATCAGTAGCTAGAACAGCATGTGGCGTTCTTTAGGCAGGCTTCATTGAATCCATACAAAAAGAGAAAGAGGGGCTGCCTGCCGTCTGCTCATTTATCAAACAGCGAAACTCAGCTTTCACAGTTCCACAAAAGTGTTTGACTGTTTGCTGAGTCTTGCTCCAGAAATTAAAAGCTGAACAGCCTTAGTGGTGCTGAATCGACTCTGCATTTTGAGACTCAAACCAAACTGTGCAGGGCTTTCAGGTTCTGGGACCAGCTGATTATCTGGTGAAAAGAGAGGAGAATAATTTGTAATTTGCCGCCTATAAGAAACACTAAAAAAAAAAAAAAAAAAGCAGCAAACCCCCTTCCCACAGGTTTTTGTTGTGGCTGGAAGGAGGAGGTGCTCTCTGTAACAGCCCTTTCTGTGCTCAGAGTGGGAAAAGTCTTGACTTCCATTTGGGCAGCAGGGGTTGCGGTCCAGCCGCGCCTCCCCCCATCCCCCACCCCCAACTCCGCCCCCAGCCCTTCCTCTTAGTTCTCTGTTTGAAATTACTTTTCCCTCTTTGGGAGGAGGAGGAGAGGGCTTGGCCTTACAGTACTTCCAGATAAAAAGTATTTTCCTAAAGGGAACTAAATATTCCAGCAGCACAAATATATTGCTTGGGAGACCAGGATATACCACAAAAGCCTGAAAAAAAAACGAGTTGAATGAGGCCCCTCCAAAAACCCATCAAAGAGTAACTCCGTCACTGAAGAGAATGCAGTAGAGGATCAAGGAGACGGGGCGGGGGGGGGGGGGTACCACATGTAGCCTCTTCTCTCCAGCCCCCTGCCCTTCAGCGGGTCACTGTCCCCCTTGTGCCGCCAGGAGAACCCATTGAGGCAGAGCCTTGCTATAAGCCTGCGAGGTTAGCTGATCAAGTGTTTTTCCCCCATTTTACAGACAAGAGACCGGATGTCAATGGAAGGTCTCTTTTGGCTCCTCAATTTCGCACAGATAACCGCCTTCTACCCTTCACGGAAAGTGACCTGATGGTATCTTTTACGAACCTTGAAATGTTTCTCCCCTTTAATCAAGCAGCTCCACACTTGAGAAACTACAATAAGGGGAGAACCTCCAAAATGCTAGCAATAAAAATAAAAATCATTCCGCAAAACGTACCACTCATAGCGTGATTTATGTCAACAGAACATCGGAAACGATGTCCGTGGCCAGCCCAACAGAGATACTCACTTATTCTTTCATTTACTGAAATCAATGAGTTAATGTGCTGAGCTGTCATATCTCCTCCAGGGACTACACAGTGGCCTTTTAATGGCCTCCCTGCTTCCACGCTTGGCCCCTATGGTCCCTTCTCCACCCAGCAGCCAGAGCCATCCTTTGGGAAGCTAAGTCAGCCTCATTCCCCTTTTCCCTGCTTGGAGCCCTCTGACGTCTCCCATCTCATTAAGGATAAAAGCCGAAGTGCTCACAAAGGCCTACAAGGCCCTGTGTGAACTGTGCTCCCTCACCCCTCCTGGCCTCCCGACCTCATCTTCTGCGCTCCTGAGCACTTACTCTGCTCCGGCCACAATGGCCTCCTCGCTCTTCCTGACGCGCGTGAGACAAGCTCCTACCTCAGGGTCTTTGCACTGCCTGTTCTCTGGGCTTGCACCCTCCCTCCCCTAGAGATCCATGGGGTTCATTCCCTCACTTCTTTCAGATCACCCCTCAAATGCCATATTAGTATTTAGCCCTTATCACCCTAAAAAATAACCCCTGCCCCCACACTCCCCCGCTTTTCTCTCCGTAGCACTCACCTGATAGAAGATATATTGACTTTTTAATGTATTTATTTTGGGTCTTCTCCCACTAGGTGTAGGCTTCCTAACAAAGGCTGTTTCTGTTCAGCTCAGTGTGGTGTCCCTCAGCCTGGCCAAATGTCTGGCGTGTAGGAGAAGCTCAGTAAATGTTTGTTGTTGAGTGAATCCTAACTGCGTACCAGCAGGCAACCAGTTGTAGTTGTTGAGGCTGCAACTTGTCAAACATGGGGCAGAGCCAAGGAGGCAAGGCTGCAGGTCCCGTTCCTGTAGAGTCCCATGGGCCTACGCAAGGACTTGGTGGTGCTGAGAGGAGAATTAAAAGTATTAAAAGCTGGATAAGTGGGTCCTATGGACCACGTAACTATAGTCCCTTAAACCCAACCAGTGGCCCAGGGACGATTTTTGGAAAGGTATAAGGTATAAGCTAATATTTCAAAGGTGAGTAGATAAGGCAGACAAGGGCATAGGGAGAGGGTTCCAAAAAATGAGAACAGCCTGTAGGGAAAGGTAGAGTAGGAAAGAGCGCAGTGTATTCATGAAACGTGAAAGAAATTACAATGGCCTTGGGGACCGAGAGAGGAAGAGGGGAGCGGTGAGCTAGAATGAAGGTCCGGCCAGTCTAGCAGGATGGGTGGGTCTGGACTTCATCTAGGGGGTTCATGGAGAAGTGGTCATGGTGCCATGATTGGATGCAGGTGCAATGAGGAGACCCATGTTCACAATCCAGGCACGAGATCGTGGCCTTGGGATTGGTGGTAATGGGAGGATGTCAGCAGAGTCCAGGTATGTTCAAGATGGAGGGAGGATGGAAGTTGGGCACAGATTGGAAGTGACAGGGGCAGTCCTGGTTTGGAGAAGGGACAGCGCTTATCTGGCCGGAGAATCAGGAAAGGGGCGTGGAGGAGCGGTGTACGTGCTGGGTGCCCGGGGACTGCTGCCGGAGGAAGATGCCGGAGCATGGTGCCCAGGGTGGGGGAGCACTCGGAGAACTGGCGGGCGCCAAGTAGTCCGATTTGGATGGAGCATGGGGTCATGCAAGGACATTGTGAGAGCAAAATTAGCAGCAGAGCGAGGCGTTGAGCTGTGCGTCTGAGCTCCAGAAGAAGGAGGCTCCGCTCGGGCAGCTGGCGTGGAGAATTGTCAGAGAGGCCTCTGAGGAGACAGGTCATGATCTGGATTGTTCTCTCGGTCAGTCCGTCAGGGGACTCCGAATCGTCCAAACAGAATGACTTTTGCTTACTGAGTATTTCTATTAAGCAGAAGAAGTGTTTAATGGCCAGATTTCACTTTACTGGAGGCGGGTGGATTGAATCTAAAAGAGACACCTGCGGGTATCACCTGCCAACGGCTCTCACCGTCCTCTCAGCTCTTTCTCCCTTTCCCTGGGGGATTGGGGCCTGGGCCCTCAGCGGCTGTTCATAGCAGAGGCCACCAGAATGCTGCCAAGAGTGTCACAGGCAAATTGGAATCTTCATCGAAGAGCCGCCGGGAACAAGAAATCATTTCATTCCTCACCTGATGTGTAAATGCAGGAATATGACATAAAAGGGGAAAAAAGGTTGCTGTTAAAAGAGGGGATGAGGGGGCCCTAGGACCCTTTCATTCATTCAGAGGCAAGAGTATTGTCATGGTAATGTTGAGTCAGACTGGGTGCCTTTGAATTCTGGGTCCACGTCTTGTGAGCTGTGTGGCTCCGTGCCGGCTACTTAGCCTCTCCAAGCCTCTGTTCCCTCATCTGTACGAGGGTGTAGCAGTGGAACCTGGACTGCTGTAATGATTAACTGAGATTAACCAGGACTTGACCCCAAAGCATGTGTGCTTACCCATCATACCGATAGCTTCGCTGTTCGCCAGGGAAATGGAGACAGGGGCATCTGAGGTCGTGTGGGAAGGTCACAGGGGAATTGGGACAGGCTCAAAGAAAGAGAGGAGTTCCTCTGGTGTGAGCAGGGCACAGCGTGGGTCTGGTGTTCCAGGCAGAGGGAACAGCATGTGCCTGGAGCTCAGGAAACATGTAGGGGGTTGGATAGTGGGATTTGAGGCTGAGGTGCTTGACTGGGGCAGATCACAGAGGGCCTCATGGACCAGCCTGAGGAGGCTGGATTTTTATCCACTGTAGGTCGTGAGGAGGCATCTAGCATTTTCAACATGGAAATGAAATGATCATATTTGGATTTTAGAAAGGCAGCGCTGGGCTGGGCAGCAAGACCGGGGGCAGGCCAGGCAGTTAGGAGGGTGAGTCTGTGGGTCCGGGGGAGGGGTCATGGCGGGTGAGGGCAGTGGCTAGGGGGACAGGGAGAAGTGGCCAGGCTCAGTGGGTCTCTTTGTCAGAATCAGTAGGACGTGGGTCTGTGCAGTGTTGGGAAGGGTGCAGTCTCTCCTGCTTCTGTCTTGGATGACTCAGCGGAGGCTGGTGCCAGCCACAGAGTTGGTAAAACGGCATGTATTGATCCATACAGTGTTCAAAAGGAGCAAGTAAAACCCATAGGCCAGCGAGGAAATCGTAGGATTCATGGATCCATGGATTCAGAGGCCCGATTCCACAGCTCGATAATTCCCCAAGACCACAGCGTGGAGAATTTCAAACACACTGTATGTTTTATTTCCTCTTGGAGGTAGAACAACCAGCTCCAGAAATCTGTCCTTGTTTCCTGAGGGCTTTCTGGAACATCTCTAGACCAGAGTCTGCGGCTCTGGTACATTAGCCTGGGGCCAGGACATTATGTAGGATGCCGTTTGGCTAAGTATGTAGAAAGATTCAGAAATTTGCCCATTCTCTTCAGTCATGTGTGATCAGGCTTAGGAACAACAATGGCAACAACAAAATGCTGCTTTTTGATTATCTACATACGGTTTTCAGGGAATAGGCAATGATTTTTTTTTTTTTTTTAAAGAAGAGTAAAAGAGCCACCAGAACATTGTGGAAGAGTTCTGGTGCTCCTTTCAAGGTCAACTTGACCTTCTTTTGTCAATTAGGAATATTTCCAATAAGAAAATCCTTTTTTTTATTTACAGAAAAAGTTGACCTTAAAACAAAATGTTAAAGATCTTTTTGTTCTCATCACAATCCTACTAACCTAACAAATAGCCATTTTTACTTTTCCTTCTTCCCTTTCCATTCCTATATTTGTAAAATAAATTATAAGCATAGCATCATTGTAGTCTGAGGTACGCTATTTCATTTACCATTATGTCTTACATAGACTTGCTGTGCTGTGACAAGTATTTGTTACTCTCATTTTTTTTAAAGATTTATTTGAGAGAGGGAGGTTGGAGGAAGGGCAGAGGGAGAGGGAGAGAGGATCTCAAGCAGATTCCCTACTCAGCCTGGAGCCCGACCTGGGGCTTGATCCCACAACCCTGAGATCAGGACCTGAGACAAAACCAAGAGTGGTACTGGGACACTTAACTGACCACACCACCCAGTTGCCCCTGTTACCACCATTTTTAATGCCTGCATCGTGGTCCGTTGAGTGCACATAAGATCATTTAGCCAGCTCCCTGCCATCAGACACTTACACTGTTTCTAGTTCCTCTGCCTTACTAATAGACCTGCACACAGTTTTCCTTACTTCAGATTAGTTCCTTGGATTTCATAGACCGAAAGGTATGTACGTATATTTTGTGAATATATGTACGTATATTGTGAAGGGTCGTACCCATAAACTGCGTCACCAGCAATCTGTGAGAACTTCAGTCTTGCCACACCTTGGACAGCACCTGCCATTCTTTTCCGAATGTCTGCTAATATTAGAGCATTAAACATGGTATCTTCCTGTTGTGCCTGCTGCATGGGGGGA
This sequence comes from Meles meles, assembly GCF_922984935.1. NCBI lineage: Eukaryota > Metazoa > Chordata > Mammalia > Carnivora > Mustelidae > Meles > Meles meles. Next base: position 15,567,673 of record NC_060072.1, on the reverse strand, counting down.
ATCTCCCAGACTAAAATGCAGAAAAATCTCTGATTTTTCCAAAGCAACTCATCAGTGTTTATCTTGTGGGGACTGGGGCTCTTAGAACTTTATTGTAGTGGCTAGGTGGGAAACTCTGAACCCAAATCGTAATCCCATGTTTAACCAAGGGCAGACTCTGTCCATCTTCTTGCTTTCCGTATTTCCCTGTTATCTCTATCGGCATATCTAGAAATGGTCAGCACTACCACTTCGCAAACAGCTGCTTCGTATCTGGGCAGTTCTGGGGGAAGACCAGTTCTGTGATGAAAGTCTGAGGGCGTCCTTGGCCAGACGTTGTGAGGCCACCCAAACCGTGCCATGCATCATGGGCAGAGCGCGTAGAAAGTCCTGTCCCTGACCCCGATCAGACCCATCCCCGAATCCTGCTTTTCCTCAGGTCTCAGCCGTTTGAGAGGGACATGGACAAAGTGAGAGCCCATAGCCGCAGCTTCCAGGAGTTAGGCTGAAAGAAACCAGGGCTGTGTCAGCTACAGACGTGATGTCCTCCAAGATTTCAGAGAATGACTAAATTGTTTCCTGTAGCATCATCGCTATCAGATAACATTTTAGAAGCCCTTTTTCTTTCCTAAAGCGGTATCGTCATGTTCTCTTATTAGATTTTCTAACCATCCTTGTAAACAATGCATGTTTTTTGCTTGTTTGTTTGTTTTTTACCCGTTTTCAGATGAGAAAAACCTGCTCCATTATTCACAATGGAGACGGCTTCCTAATGAACAGAAATGGTCCATCTTCATGGCTCCCATTCCAGAGTCTCAATTTCTCTCTAATTTGTCCACTTCCTTCCATCCTACTGATGCTGATTTAGTTGAAGCCACCATCACCTATCCCTTGGATCTGGGGAGGAACATATAAACCCCTGTGTCCCCAGGTGTCAGAGGAGGGAGCTAAGCGCAGAGAAGTTAAATAGCACATCCAAGTTCAGATAACTAGCAGGGTCTCAGTAAGTGTCTGTCGAGTGGCTGAGCAGATCCATCAGTAAGAGCATCAGTGTGGCTAGAAGAGGATGGGGGTGGATCAGGAGAGACTCCCCCACATCCTTGAAAAGGCACGGAGTGTTCACGCCCCGCCAGTGGGAGGTCGTCGGTTGGGTCTCATCACAAAGGGCAGCCAGGAGGACAGGCTCTCTCTGACCATGCCTGCCTGCTTGGTGAGGTTCTAGAAGAGGAGGGAGGCTGGAAGAGTTTGGTGAGAAGAGAAAAGTCCCTCGAAGTAAAAGGGAATGAGTTATCAGGACAATCGGTGATACTAACAGGTAATTTTTATTGGGCCCTTACAAAGGGCAAGGCATTGTTGTAAATTATCTGCATACATTTGCTACTAGATTTTACAAGAATTCTCTAAGGTCTGGGTTATTATCATTCCCATTGACTTGAATGTTGACTTGCCTAAGGGTCCCCAGCCAACAAATGGCTAAGTTTGGATCTCTCTAACCCAGGTAACCCAGCTCCAAAGCCCTTCCACAGAACCCCCTTGTCACCCTGCCTCCCCACAAACATCATCTCTGTGAACACCAAGACTGAGGCCTGCTGGTTATGTCTTCACCTTGGCAGATGGCTTTGCTTCCAAGTTGCTTGCAAATCCTCACGACTATCCCAGGCAACACTGTGCATGAGCCGAGTGTACCCCTGGGTGGGGGTGGGGCTTCATCCCTGCATTCAGCAACATGCATGGAGCTCCTCCTCGCAGGTGCCCAGCCCGGTGCCAGGTCCCTGCTCTCAGGGAGCTTATCTTCAAGTAGGGGGAGGGAGAAAATCGGCATGCAGGGAGCAAGTGCACAAGATAGTTTCAGAGTTCAGAGTAAGAAGACGACATGAAGCAGGGCCACGAGATGGTGAAAGACTGCCTGTTCTCCTCCCCCCTGGCTGGTCAGAGAAGGTTGCTGGGCAGAAGCCTGAGTGTTGTAAGCAGAGGAGCTAACTTCATGGGGATGTGGATGAGGTCGCATTCCCGGAAGGAGGGAGCTGCCTTACAAAGGCGCTCAGGGGAAGTGAGCCTGGTGTGTTTCAGAAATAGGGAAAAGAATTTAAAAAGCCAGCGTGGCTCCTCGCTGGAGTCTGCTGAGTAAGGGTGAGTCACCAGAGAGGAAGACCAGGAGGTAAGAGCAGGGACTGGTGACAGAGGCGGAGGGCGGGTCTTCACCCCAGGCACGATGGAATACACTGGAAGGCTTTAAGTAGCTGGGCAGACACTTTTGCACACACTTCCCCCACATCGTGAGCAGGAGGGCAAAGAGCAGGGCAGCTGAGTGAGACCCCTCAGAGTCCAGGCCTCACGCTCACTCCCATGCTCAGCCCCCCCCCCCCCGACCCCACTCCCAACACTGGTGTCTTCTCCAGGGTCTCTACCGACTGCCAAGAAGTCATTGCAATCAAGGACATGTTTTCCCTTTTCTTTGGATTTTTGTTTGAGAAACGCAGTGACTATGCTGATGGGTAACTGATTCCTGTGTTGACTTACAGATCATAAGGCAGCAGTTTCCTCAGCTAACCACCAGAAGACTCGGGACCCGCGGACAGTCAAAGTAAGCACCGGCCACCGTGCCGTCCGCTGAGCGCGTATCTTTGAGTCAGGCCCGCACTCTGGGCTGTTTATCCCCAGCTCCATTCCCAGGCCTGGGGGGAAGTCTGGATCTGGCACGGGGTAGACAGCAGGGCCCCCTCTCCCAGGGTCTCTGACAGAGAGGCTATGGGAAGGCCCGGGGCAGTCGGGTCCAGCCAGCTGCTTTAAGGAATCTGACTTTAGGCCACCCTGCCTTTTGGTGTTTTTGTCAGATGGTCTCGGCCATCACTTAGAGGAGCGCTGGAGGCTTCGTGGACAATCTCTAGTTCCTTGGATTGCTTTGCTGAGTGCATTTTCTACTCTGATAATATCCAGTCGACCAGAGAAGCACCCTGCACCAATCCCTGCAAGGGAGATGGGGTGGAGGGGTCCAGCCAGACCCCGGTACCCAGGGTGTGCCGTCAAGCAGCCAGCCCGTATCTGCTGTCACACTTTCTGTGTGTCTCATGGACAGGTGCACATCACCTGCCCTCCCTCCCAGAGGGTATAGTCTGGTGGGGAAGACAGATCAAAACAAGTTATGCAGATTGTGACAAAGAGGCTTGTCATAGGGAATAACCAAAGGAGAGTGGCCTAGCTTAGAAAGGGTAGCCCAGGAAAGGCCTTTTGGGCGGAGTCCTGGAAAGTGATAAGGATGCATGGACCCCTTCTCCTACATGGGAATCGGTGGGGAGGGAATCTCTGCCTTCACTGCACAGGCTTCACTAAAATCTGATTTATAAGATTTGCCTCAAAGGGTGTTTCAAAAATTATTGGAGGTTAACAGGTATTCTGTGGAAAAGCTCTATTTGCCACATACGTTTGGAAAGCTCGGAGTTCATTCAACAGGTTCCTTTTTGCAGGACTTCTCAGAACCTTTATTATGTTGATGTACACGGTGACTCCACTAGAGGGTGCCTTATTATGTAGCATTTCTAATGCTTTGACCATGTCCAGTAGCGGCACATACTGATACATAAAATATTGACACTTAAAAAGAAAAAAAACAGAAACAAAAACAAAAACCAACCATGTAGGACTTGTTAAGACTGGAAACTGAGGGTTGTACTTCAAAAGCAGCATGTCCGGTAATGTCCCCCAACTCCCCCTGCTCCTGCCGTCCCTGCGCAGCATTCCCATCCTCCCCAGGTGGATTTAACTCTGGAGCCAAGTTAGGTTTTAAAAAAGTTAATCAGGGACACCTGGGTGGCTCAGTGGGTTAAAGCCTCTGCCTTCGGCTCAGGTCATGATCCCGGGGTCCTGGGATTGAGCCCCCAATCAGGCGCTCTGCTCAGCGGGGAGCCTGCTTCCCCCCTCCCCCATGTGCCCACTGCCTGCCTTTCTGCCTACTTGTGATCTCTGTCAAATAAATAAATAAAATATTTTTAAAAAAGTGATCAAACTGGGAAAACCCCTTTTTTGGTGGGGGGCAGTAAAGCTCTAGAAAATAACAAGACTCATTTCGTGTGTATGTGGCTCAGAAGCTCTTGGGGAAATTTCCAATGAGCTTTACAGAAATATTTTGAGCAGGGAATATTTTGGAATAGATTTCTAATAATTTTCCAAAGCAACTGCTCTGAAGTACAAATCTCATCTGTAAAGAAAAAAATCCAGTATTTGTTTAAAAGTGAGTCTTCAGCCTTGGTAAGAGCAGGGAGTACAAAACCACACCCCTCCTTACTTATTTGCTGGTAAGGCCAGGGGTTGGCACATGATGGGCAATTCAGTCTTCAGATTGGTAGGAACAGTGTTGCATGAACAGAAATGAGTGGGTCTTTGAAGAGTCCCTGGGTCTAATACATTTTTGCTCATCTCTAAGAGAGAGGAGGAGAAATAAGACTGCAAAAATAGAACCATAGTAGAGACAGGGAGGGAAGGTGGTAAAGATAGAACAGAACCATTTCCCATCGTTTATAAACTTGGAGAAAGTTACCTTCTGCCTACATGTGAGAACCTGTTTTTGTTTTGGTTTTCTTCTTCTTTATCCCAGAAGCAGGCAAATTGGGCACTATTTTCTTTAAAAATTCCGTGGTGTCAGTTTCATGGTGCCCCTTCCACAAGGAAACCTCCCCCCCAGGTTGGTCACACTTTTAACCAGTTGAAAGGTAACAAGAAGCTCTAGTCTCCAACCTGCCCGTTGGCCTTAGGAGAAAAAAAAAATCCCTCAACAAATTTACCATGACAGAATACATGGGGGGGCGAGGGGAGTGTGGATTGTGTTGACCTGTCCTACAGAACTGAAACAGAAAAACCGAGACTTTTTCAGAGCAGAGCAATAGCTTCGCCGAAATTGCTGGTCTCAGCAGCACACACTCTGGAAAATTAAGAAGTGGCCCAATCTGAATACGCTATTGGACCCGTGATCTCAAGAGATTATAAAGGGGAACTTTGTTAAGGTTCAGGAGGCGTGTCCTAACTGCCTGGCCGCCTGGAGGACAGTCCTGGAGCCACGGAACCCGCCCCTCCCCCGCCCCAGGGTACCTCTCCCCGCGGCTGGCAGTTATGACAGTTGGGAAGTAGAAGGTGCAGAAGACAGAGAGCAGCTCAACACAAAGAAGAACTTTCTGATAACTGTCCTGACCCAAAATGAACTGGGCTGCCTTCGGAGGGCCTGAGTTCTTCATCCCAGGAGGCATTCAGATAGAGGCGAGATGCCCACTAAGCAGAAATGTCACAGAATGGTATCAGGATAAGTGGGGCAGGGAGAGGGGAGGTTATGTGTGCTCATCTTCCTTCCCTGTGAAGCCTCTCCCCTAACTCAGAATGCTTTCTCCCCGGTATGATTTGAGGACTACCCACAACCGTACCTCCGCGAGCAGCAATGAGTAATTTATGTGCTGTACAGCATTTCTGAAAGCGAGGTCCGTGAATTTCTTCCACGAGCATTGCCCTGTGGCTATAGAAACCTACTCTAGACCTACTGAATCAGAATCTTTGGGGGGTGGAGCCGGGGAGTCTGTATTTTAATGTTTTGTAGGTGATTCTTATTAGTAGCTAAGGTTGGAGAATCCCTGGCTTAGTAGTTAAAGCACTTCAGAGGTTCAAAGCCTGCCTCTACTCACTGGGGGATCTTGGGTGGGTTACTTCAGTTCCCCGGGCCTTAGTTGCCTGGTCTATAAAATGGGGCTAATAGTTAATTCCAGACTTACAGGAGTTTTGCGAGATTAAATAAGGTAATGTGTGTAGAGTGCTTAGCACCATGTTAGCTGCTGGGATGAGTGTCGTGTAGTAGTAAACCGTGACAGCATCTCCAGCGGCTGGGGATCATAGAGCTGGGAATATAATGCAGCTGTGCTACCGAGCGGGCTGGTCAGTCTCAAACTGACGTGCGTCGCAATGACCCGCGGTGCTTGCCCCAGTGCTGATCCTTGCATCCCACTCCCCTGTTCTGAATCAGTAGGTCCGGGAAGGGCCTAGGCATCTGTATTTTTATTATGCTCCGTAAGTGACTCGGAGTTTGTAGTCGCCTCCCGTGGTGTTCTCTGCTAGGGCAGCATAGTGCCTTTGTGCTCAGACAGACGGGTGTTCAAGAATCTCTTCTAGAAATCTGGATGACCTAGGGCACCTGTCATAAGCCTCCTTCCCTCCTTTTGCTCATCTGTAGAAAGACTGTGCTAATAATCCCCATTTCCTAGTAGGAGTTTCCGAATTCCAAATGTAGGTAAAGCGGTTGGCAAAGTGCTTAGATGTGGCAAGCGCTCAGGAGTTTCTGTAGCTAAAATCCAAACAAAATGTAGCTTCTGTCCCTCCTTCCATCTTCATGGAAAATGTTGCTATTACTAAGCCCACTAGAGTTAATGAAAAGTTTCGGCCTTTTATATATCCAGTGCCAAGGGAGCCGCTGAATGTATCTTTTGAAAATCCAGTTAAGACTATCTTTATTGACTAAGGAAGATCTGGGCTAGTGAATTGGTGGCGGTGGTGCAGTTATGGGTTGCAAACACACCCTTCTTCTTGGGTCTTCACCGAAAAGGACCCCGAGTTCTGTTCCTCTGAGATCACACTGGCACAATACAAGAGACTAAATACCAATGGAAATTTTTTGCATCCCCCCCCTTTCTGCTTTGCAAAGTATTTGACTTAACATTTTCTGTAGGAGGCAATTTGGGTTATTTTTACCTGCCTGACTGATGGCTGGCAACTTGGAACTTTGGTTTAATTCTAGATTTCTGAGATGTCAAGTCTCCCAGGAGAGTTAACTCTTCTAGCCCGGGGAGGGTGGGCCCAGCCATCCTTGGCCTTGGGGACCCCCTCTCTGGAAGTCGCACTTGATAAAGTGCATGTGGGTCTCTCTGTCTCTTCCCCCCCACCCCCCACCCCCGGCCCAGGTATCATTACTACGGCATTGCGGTGAAGGAAAGCTCCCAGTATTATGATGTGATGTATTCCAAGAAAGGAGCCGCCTGGGTGAGCGAGACGGGCAAGAAAGAAGTGAGCAAACAGACGGTGGCATATTCACCCCGGTCCAAACTTGGAACGCTGCTGCCAGAGTTTCCAAATGTCAAAGATCTAAATCTGCCAGCCAGTCTGCCCGAGGAGAAGGTGACCACATCTGAGGTGTTGCTGGGAGTGGGTGGCTTCCCTTTCTCTCTCTCTCACACGACACACACAACCTCTCTCCCTCTCAGTGCAAAATGGTGAGTTTAAAAATATAAAGATAGAGGGGCACGTGGGTGGCTCAGACTCTTGATTTCGGCTCAGGTCGTGATCTCAGGGTCATGGGATCGAGCCCCGCATCGGGTTCTGCAGTGAGCGTGGAGTCTGCTTAGGATTCTCTCTCTCCCCCATCCCTCTGCACTATCGCCGCCACCCCCGCCTCCCCCCAGACTCACATGCTTATTACACTCTCCCTTTAAAAAAATTTGAAACATATAAAGATAGAAATTGGAATAAAATATGGACCTTAGTTAATGATAATGTACGCAAATTTATTCATTAGTTGTAAGAGAGGCACCTCCCTAATGTAAGAGGTTAGCAATAGGACTAACAGGTGTGAGGCATATGGGAGCCCCCCATACTGTTTTCAGAACTTGCCTGCAAATTCAGTACTCTCCTAAAATAAAAAGTTTATCTACCTATCTAACCTCCCTACCTCCCCATCTATGATGCCACTCCGTCTCATGTCATGAAGGAAGAACCCTTTTGGTTCTAGATTGTAGATTGGTTTTTTAATAGGATCGAGTTGGTGTCCCCGTGTGCTGCAGAGGATGTGGTGAAATCATAGTCCCATAGACAAAGAAGACTTTATAGGGTACCGTGAGTCAGATAGTTTGGGGCATAAGGCATTTGGAGAAAATGCCTGAAATATATCTCTCACCTTGACACAGCCCAGTGCACCAGCAAATGTTGAGCGTCTGTTATCTATGGATCCCCCTGGGAGCTGGGACGCTGTAACTGAGGCATGAGTCCTGCTCCCAGGAGTCTCATGGCCGACGGGGGAGGTGGATGTCTGTGCACAAGCAGACCAAGTTTACATAAAATGAATGCATGTCTGCATTCTGGAACAAAATGAGTATCTGTAAATGCTTTAAATCTAGGAACTAGTAACTTTTTCCCCCTCAAAGTTGCCCCCCCTTTTTTTTTTAATCAATAAACTTCCTATATTGTAGCTTTAAAATTCTTGGATAAATAGATCTGGAGATGTTGTTCTACTGAGCAGATTCCAGGAAATTTCTGAATGTCTTTTTGGGATTTTTGGCAAACATCCTTCTTATAAGTACTCATTGGGTTTTAATTCTTCAGTATCTTAGCTGATGAGGAGAATCTAATTAATAACATCCTACTGAACTCTGTGGCGGGCCAGGCGCCGTGCAAAACACTAGATACACAAGTGTGAGTAATATGCCATTTAAATTTTCCCAGGGCCCGTGGTCTCAGGTGTGGGGAACGGGGGAGAGAGAAAATCTCACACTTTCCACTGGATCCTGGGGCAGGTGCTCTGCTGTAGAGGCATGTCCAGAAGCACAGAGGAGGGACCCCAGGGCCAGAGAGCACCACAAAGGAAAATTCGACTTACTTGGGTCTTACAGGATAAATAGGTGTTAAGTGGGTTTCATCCCCTCAACAGGGAATAAATGACTTGAAAATTGAAATTCCAAGGGTGGACAGTGGTAATGTCTATTAATTATGCTTTTATTGTTGACCCCCCTTCTCCCCACAGGTCTCTACCTTTATTATGATGTACAGAACGCACTGTCAGAGAATACTGGACACTGTCATACGAGCCAACTTCGATGAGGTAGGTCAGTTAAGGTTGATCCACAGCATACTCTGTATTAAAATATCAGTCGCAGGAGCTCCTATTTTGAGAGCCCCTACCGGGTGCCAGGCCTTTGGAAACCCCTGTGGTGCGTCAGCTCCCATCATCTTGCCGGTGATCCCGGGAAGCAGGTCCTGTCGTCACCCCCATTTCACACATCTTCTGTGTGGACAGCAGGTGGCATGGCCCGCTCCTTGATCTGACTCAGCCGCCTGCCCCGCTGGCTTACGAGGAAGACGGTTTCTCAGGGTTACTATGATCCCCGGTATTATAGGTTCAGAGAGATAGGAGGAAAGCTTTCCTATATTTTGGATTTAATCTTTTCCTGAGGCCCCATTTTCTTTTTATCTTCAAATAGTACAGTTAAGGAAAGGAGAGGAGAAACAGGAGAGGATGAAGGACAAGTTACATAACCAGAGAGACCGTAAAATAAATCTTCTTGCCTAAAATGCCATCTGAGAAAGCCTTCCAGAGGGACAGCGAGAAGCCACACGTTTCACCTCGTAAACCTGAGGCCTTTCTGATTCCAAAAAATGCCTTCAGGCCAAAAAAAAAAAAAAAAAAATCCAACTCCCACCCCCCCTCCCCCCCCCCCACACCCTCTGGCGTAGGTGGAGGACATTGAATTTGAGAAAGATGCAGGCTTCAGTGGGGTTATAAAAACCAGGAGCTATTGGCGGACAAGATCCCAGAGACTCCCTGGTGTGGGTTTCAGGGGGGGTGGTGGGGGGGTGTGCACTGTGGGAGAGGGGAGGGTACAAAATGGCATGGAGCACAAAGTGCTCTCTCCCCCACATTCTTGTGCCTTTCTGCCCCCCAGCCCCCAGGCTCACGGCAGTGAGCATTCCCTGAGCACTGTGCTTACCTGTGAGAGATCACAGACTGTTCCCTCAGTAACCGGGGCGCGGGTGGTCGCCTGCGAGCTGGCACTTGGCTCATGGGTCCAAAAGAGATAGCAGGGTGCTGGTAGAGAAGGGCTCCTGTTCCTGCTCTTGGCTTTCATTCATGAGACTGTTTAAATCTCCCAATTGGTTGAGCAACCATTTAAGCGGATTCTTTTAAAAAAGAAAGAAAAATCACTGCTTTCTCTCTTGTTGTGGTTTGGCTATGTCTTACACCCCAAAGATCACTGAGATGAGAGCAATAAAGGTTCATGCTCAGTTCAGATCACACTGGCTTCTGTAGCTAATAACCCAAGTCTTAATACATTAGAAGTTTATTTCTTACTGGTGTCACGACCCAGTGTGGATGCTCACAGAGGGCAGGCTGGTTCCTGGGGGTAGTTGAGGGACCCAGGGCCACACCCTGCCTTAGAGCCTTGGAGTCCTCATTTTTCAGCTGACAGATGGGGACAAGGTTACAGGGAAGACATACCCGTTTCTTAACCTTGTCAGCCTGGAAATAAAAGGCATCATTTTTGCGCATGTTCCATTGGCAGAAGCTAGTCTCATGGCCCCACCGTGATGCAAGGGAATCTGGTCCCTCACTGGGCAGCACTTCTCTCCCACAGAAGAGGAGCTCAGGGAGCTCTAGTGGCCAGCTGTCCCTCTCCACTACAAGTACTAGCCACAGAACTGGAGACAGTCTCCCCTTACATTCATATGTACTTTATTCAGCTCAAAACTCACGCTCATCATCTCATGGCACTTAATTCCATGCGTCAGTTCCAACACTTACTGGGCACTTAACGGGGCCGTGCTCCTGCTGTAGGTCTCGGGAATGGGGCAAGAAGTAAGATCCAGCCCACAGGGGGGAAAATAGGAATGCACATCAGGACGAGGATGCAGAGTATACAGTGCAGGCTGCGGAAATCTTGAGGGGGCTGAGTGCTTTTCTGAGGAAAGTGCCAGACTCAGCCCGGGCTCTGCCATGAAGGCCGTTATTGTGTATCCCAGAAATAAAGGTAAAAACATTATCCCTGCCTTTTTAATGCAGAGCGTTCCTGGAAGGTGAAGATGAGACCATGCCTAGCAAAAACCTTTTGTAAACTATAAAAGGTCATATGAATGCCTGTCAGGTATGTCAACCAGAGAGTTACACGACCGGCTCAAGGACACACATTCAGTTAGGGCCAAAGTCATGACTGCCTCTTTTGTCACCTGACACCTCCAGTCCAATATTCTTTCCATGCCCTTGGCAGGGATATTTGGTGGCTGTTTTATAAAATGGGTAATCAAAGTGTGGTTCATTCACCCAGCCACAAAAGAATGAAGGGGGGGTGTTATTTTCCTTTTGATGGGCATGGCTTTCTCCCATGGCTGAGGAAAGTCATGGGTAAGTGGATTGTAGGTGCATGAGGTACACCTTGACCTTGCAGCTTGCTTCAGGTCTTCAAGATCTTTAAGGGTTGAGTTATAACTAATGGCTGGTATCACATTCTTAAATCATCTTGTTGATGATTCATCAAGATGATGAAACAAACATCTTGTTTGTCCCCTTCCTTGAGGGCAGGGACCTTGTCTGTCTTGTTTGCTCCTGTATCCACGTCACCCATATTCTTAGGCTCTCGGTAAATATTTGTTGGGGAGATGAGAGCATGGATGAATGGGTGGAGGGATGTAAAAGTACCACGGCCTTGTAGCCCAATCAGGCAAGTACAGAGAGCCCCAGTCTGCACGGAGGGGACTCCCTGCAAAGCCTTCTCCCAACGACGTTGCATAAAGAGCTGTCAAGTCCAGAGGTCTTGTGTTTGAGTCCAGATCCACCACTTACCAGCCTGTGACCTTGAGCAAGTTACTTAATCCCTCTGAGCCTCAATTTCTTTGGCCCTAAAATGGAGATGATCATTTTATCTACATAAGAACTCATGGAAGTGTCTGATTTTGAAATCAGAGCATAAGAAATGATAGATATTTTGGTGGCTAATGTTTTGTTGAGATCCTTTCAACACCGTAGCAACTAAGCACCCCTGACTGGAAGTTATCAGATGTGTTTCCAGAAGGTGCTAGTATATTTAGGATGAAGTGAAGAATAGATATGGAAAAGAAATAGAAAACCCACATAGGTATTCTTTTTTTTTTTTTTAAAGATTTTATTTATTTATTTGACAGACAGAGATCTCAAGTAGGCAGAGAGGCAGGCAGAGAGAGAGTGAGAGGAAGGGAAGCAGGCTCCCTACTGAGCAGAAAGCCTGATGTGGGGCTCCATCCCAGCACCCTGGGATCATGACCTGAGCCGAAGGCAGAGGCTTTAACCCACTGAGCCACCTAGGCGCCCCAACCCACATAGGTATTCTTTTTTTTTTTTTTATTCGTTTATTTGTTTATTTACAGCATAACAGTGTTCATTGTTTTGGCATCACCCCAGTGCTCCATGCAGTACGTGCCCTCCCTATTACCCACCACCTGGTTCCTCAACCTCCCCCCCCCCCACCCCGCCCCTTCAAAACCCTCTGGTTGTTTTTCAGAGTCCATAGTCTCTCATGGTTCATCTCCCCTTCCAGTTTACATAGGTATTCTTAAGGAAATCGTCTCCTGATGCTTCACTGAGCCAAGAAGGAAAGGGCTGGGAGTTCAGGGGACTGGAGTAGATAAGCCAGAAAACTCGTGCTTTTCCATCCTTTGCCTCTGATGATGTTGCCTCTTACACTTACAAGGAATAAAGAAACCTCCTCCCTTCGGACTGATAACCCATTTCTGTTTGTTAGATGCCTACACACTACCAGGCATTTTGCCTCCGTGATCTTACTGGGTCCTGTACTGGGTAGATGTGATCTTTATTTTACAAAAGCCAAAAGGCCTCCTATTTAGATATTTCTGCATGAGCTCCAGACTCTGTTGACTTGACATCCAACTTAATGTGACCAAATCAGAGCTCTGACTTTCCACCTGAACTTGCTTTTCCCTTCTCAGAACCCACCCAAGGGCTCAAGCCAGGAATCTTGATGCTTCTCGCCCCCCTGACCTTTCATACCCAGCATCCTGGGAGGTCCCACCCACTCCCCCTCCTGTGTGACACTGTGCCTGTCCATTTCACACCCAACTTCCAAGTCTAGGCTCTTGAGCTTTCCACTGTCCTCCCTTCTTCCTTTTCCTCCTCACTGTGAAGAAATAGTACCTTAAGATGTTAAATGGCCTGAAATGTGGAGGGTAAAAAGGGAGGCTAAAACTGACCCAACACCCCCCTCTCCAAAGGCTGCTCAGGAGACTAAGGACTGATCAGGGCTCCCTGTGCAAGCTGAGCAGGATTAAAACAGACGGATGCCTGCTAAAGACTGATTCCCCACAGGTTTGTTTTAACTACACAGCTGCTGATCTTTTCCAGAATTTCGGCTAGAAATGGACTGTTCACATATTAAAAAAAAAAAAAAAAAGGCAGTAGGGCTGCATGCAAGGAGAGCTAAGAAAGACAGATGAATTCAGAATCTATAAATCATAGGAATCAACGGGGCAGAGGTTTTCTAGGCAGTATTAGAAGGGCAGGCAGGGAGGTCTAGGACCCAGGGACCCTGATGCCCAGGGACAAGCTGGCGAGGGTCCTCTAGAAAGAAAGCACCTTAGCCAAGAGCCCTGGCCATCTCTAGGCTCAAGCCAACCAGCAGTCAGCCACCAGCCGTCCCAATGCCAGAGCAAGAGCCTTGACAGGTGAGCAGAGCTACGGTGGGCATCCTGGCTGGGTGACACTCAGAAGCTTAGGCAAGGTATCACAAAGCTTAGGGGAGCCCATGGATTTCTTGGGGCCAGCAGTGGCTGTGTCTGCATGATGTAATGACCACGGCCACTAACCCTTAGTGAGCATCTACCGTGTGCCAAGCATTAACATAGGAGCTTACAGGAACCCTTACCAAAACCTATGCTGTAAGTGCCAGCTTTACTGCCATTTCACGGGTGAGGACGCTTACCTGTCTCTAAGCTGAGACGCAGTACACCCCTGGTTGGTAGTGGGGCCTGGGCTGGAACTCTGGAAGATAGTCTCCACTCACCTGCATTTTCTGTTTTAAGTTCTCGTCTGCCTGAATACTCTGCAACATTGTCACTGTTACGGAATAAAGGGGACTGTGATTTAAGTGTCACGGTTTACAAACCCGAACTTCATTCACCGCATTGATCATGGTTTTGCTCAATACCTTGGGCCCCCTAGGAAGTCCGGGGGGCGTGCTTTCTCCCCATGCCTTATCCCATTAGCCTCCCACCCAGGCCAGGCCGTGGGTGTCAGGGACGTCTGTCCACAGGAGGCTGAGCTCAGGTCGCCAGGCTTGGAGTCAGAGGTAGCCTGGTCAGAGGAAGGTGAGACCCTTCCCCTGAGAGGGGCCTGAGGGACACGGAGAGTTGTGAGGACAGGCATCATGAGGACAGGGTAGAAAGCTGGGAAGCCGTCAGCAGTCCAAGAGGAGCTGTGGGTGTCAGGAATGGGGTAGAAGACCCGTTACCATGAGAAGAACAAACCAGCCACGAGACCGATCTGTGGAATGATCTGTGGACAGACGTGGGCTCCGCCTCATCCATTCCCTGACATGCTGTCTGGATTTGGACAAATAACTTAATGTCTCTGCAACATGGGAGCGAGGATTCTCAGCTGTAGTAATACAAGTATTCAGTGAGAGAACCCATGCAAAGTGCCTGGTCTGTCGTAGTGACTTGATAAATGAAACAGAAGCCCACAGTAATCCCATCTCCAAAGTAATGGACGGTGCGGGGTGGGGTACCAAATTATCTTTTGCGTTGGATCAGGGTTGATTTAGGGAACCAGGAATGTGGGGAATGCTACATGTGGGGGTTTGAGAGAACCCAACTGTGGAGAAAAGAAGGAAAAGGAACCAAGTGGAGCCTATGAGAATTCACAAAAATTCAGTCATTTGTTCCCTGTCTCCAAGATGAGACACTCCTCACTGTTAGCTAAACTCTAGGTATTTTTTTTTTTTAATTCTAGGTATTTTAATGGTATTATGTACATTAGTTAACCATCTCTGCTGTTTCCCTTCACTTCCCTTACCTTGTCCTGCATCCCGGGCCCCCACCCTGCTGTCTCCTTGACCTCCAGCTCACACGGGAGAAGAGGGAGGTGTACAGGCCACTGAAGAGTTGTCTGCCTTAGACATGGGCTCTGCCGCCTCCTCAGCAATGGCACAGCTAGAGCTCCTGCCACGATGTCGATCAGGCTCTCTCCAGGGCCACCTGTATTTCTGTTCTGTGCTAGTGGTTGGGGTGAGAGTGCCCACGTGATTCGCCGCCCACATATTACCATCTAGCATCCCATAGTGGCCACAGCCAGCCAGGGCTCTTTGGGGAAATGGAGGAATTTGGATAGGAAGAGGTCCTTGCATTTTCTTCCGGTTTGGGTACACACATTTCGAGATGCCTTCCAGATACATTCCTTTTACCAGCACCTCATGCATCATTCCCTTCTTTTCGAGAACACCCAAGGGCCCCCAACAGGCCCAAAGAATAGTGAGCCCTGGTGCTCTCAGTTTGTTAAGAGCACCTTCCTTTCCTTGAGCTTTCCCTGGACCGCGGTGAGCATGAAGGAGCAGATGTTACCATGAGAGTCCTCTCTGGCAGGACAGACTTGACCCCAGGCTGTGAGGCCAGGTGGTTCTGCAGCTGGGAGCATGCACACATGGGCAGGGAGAGGATGGCGCTGGGGATGGTGCCACCCCTGCACAGCAGGGAAGCAGACGACCCCACTGCAGGGTGGTGGAACCCCTGGCTTTGTTGGAAGGACCACGTAACCTCATGGTTCTCTTTTCTGTGGGTTGATACAGGTTCAAAGTTTCCTTCTGCACTTTTGGCAAGGAATGCCCCCCCACATGCTGCCTGTGCTGGGCTCCTCCACGGTGGTGAACATTGTCGGCGTGTGTGACTCCATCCTCTACAAAGCTATCTCGGGGGTGCTGATGCCCACCGTGCTGCAGGCGTTACCTGACAGGTGGGCACGCTTCTTCCTGTGACTCGTCCTCTCGCTGAACGTAATCGTGCACTAGCTGGTGCTCTCCCTTGTAAAGACCACAGACATTGGGCTTTTAAAAATTCAATTTGATTTATAGTTTTTAATATAAATAAAAATTTGAACATTTTGAACCATTTGTGTGGTTCAAAATTCAAAAGGTGTAATGCAAAAATGGTGAAAAGTCTTTCCTTACCAACTCCTATTCCCCAGGCACCCCAGACTTCTCCATAAAGCATCGAATTGAGTCATTTTCTTGGCATGGGGTAGGGTTCAGGGGGGTCCATCCAGATCAGCTGCACACATAGAACCAATGCATATATCATATTCTTTTTTTCTTTCCCACTGAAATGATGATGTACTATATTATACTGTTCTGCACCTTGCTTTAAAAAAATCTTGGAGCTTATGCTGGGGCTTCCTTGCCCCTCCAGATCACTCCCTACCATGCCCCATGCTGCCCCCTGCCCTGGGGCTGGACCAAATGGAGTACCTCACAGGGCTCCCTTTCCCTGTAGCATCCAGCTAGGGTCAGCCAATGGGGAGATCAGAAAGAGGGAGGAAGAAGAGGGAGGTCAGGGGACGGACTCTGTCTCCCTCCCTGGGAGGTCACCTCGGGCTGGCCATGGCCATCCACACGCCTCTGGGGCCTTCCAGTATACCACCAGATTCAAATTCTCCTGGAGTACCTGTGCTCAGGTTGGAAGCTTGTCCTTTGGACATGGGATGGGTGAGAGCCTGCTGCCCCTAACCCCCCACACCACAGCAGAGTCTCCGTCATGGGCTCCTTCATGCTTATGGACACCTTCATGACTTGTCCCTTGTAAATAAACTCTCCTATTTTGAGTGGCCTCTATTTCCTATTAAGACTGTTAGAAAACATTTCACATCAGTCTGTGAAGAGATTTTATTCTTTTTTTGTGCCTGCATACTGTTCCCACCGGACTGGATGTAATCAGTTGTCTTCATGTTTCCAGTCTTGTTTTACTGCAAACAATGCTGTGATGGATGATGTATATTCTTTTTCAGGGAGCAGAGTGCATTAGCTTTCCCAGGGCTGCAGCAACGAAGTAGCACAAACTGGGTGGCTTTAAACAATAGACATGACTTCTCTCATGGTTTTGGAGGCCAGGATTCTGGAATCAAGGTGTTGGCAACGTTGGTTCCTTCCAGAGATGCACTCTGTGCCTGTCTCCCAGCCTCTCGTGGTGGCTGGAGTCCTTCGTGTTCCTTGGCTTATGGATGCTTCCCTCTAGTCTCTGCTTCTGTCTTCACATTGATTCCCACTCTCTGTGTGTCTCTCTGTCTTATAAAGACACTTGTCATCAGATTTAGGGCCTACCCAGCTAATCCAAGATCTCATCTCAAGACCTTGAATTTAATCACACTGCACATAAGGTCAACTTCTCACATTCCAGGTAGACATACTGGGGAGTGGGGAGGGGGTACCATTTATCCCACTAGATGACGTGTGTGTGCAGAATAAGATCCTATAGGGCTGAAATTCTGGTTCAAAGGATGTATGATTTAAACTTTTCTCAGTGAACTTTTGATGGGCATTTCTTTTATTATGAGTGAAGTTGAGTGTCTGTTCATATCTTTAAGAGCAACTTCTGTTTTCTTTCCTGTGACCACTCCGTTTTTATCTTCTGATCATTTTTCTATTTGGTGGTTGATGGTTTTCTCATTGATTTATAAGAGCTTTTTATTTTTTAAAAGATCTATTTATTTGAGAGAGAGAGAGAAAAAGCAAGAGAGATCATGAGCAGGGAGGAAAGGGAGAAACAGGCTTCCCGCCAAGCAGGGAGCCCCGATGTGGGGCTCCATCTCAGGACCCTGGGACCATGACTTAGCCAAAGGCAGATGCTTAACTGACTAAGCCACCCAGGCATCCCCAGGAGCTGTTTATTTATTAGGTATAATAACCATTTATCTGTGTTTAAGAGTTGCATATAGTTTCTCATTTTGTTGTCATTTTTTTTGTCTTTGCCACGCAGGAATAGATTTATGTAGTTGAATTTATCAATCCTTGCTTTATGGCTTTTGGATTCGGTATCATAGTTTTAAAAGTCCTCCCGATACCAACGGTTAAGTAATTTTCCCATGGTTTATCACACTAACTTTATGGTTTCATTCTGTACTTTTGAATTTTTTTTTTTAAAGATTTTATTTATTTATTTGACAGAGAGAGATCGCAAGTAGGCAGAGAGGCAGGCAGAGAGATTGAGAGGGAAACAGGCTTCCTGTTGAGCAGAGAGCCCAATGCGGGACTCGATCCCAGGACTCTGGGATCATGACCTGAGCCGAAGGCAGTGGCTTAACCCACTGAGCCACCCAGGCGCCCCTGTACTTTTGAATTTTTGTTCAATCTGGAACTCATCCTGGGGTAAGATGAGAAGTATGGCTTTGTTTTCTCCTTAGCAGCTCTCCTGTTCTCCCAGCACTGTATGCTAATTATTCCTTCTTTTCTTCAGAGTTGAGATGGCGCCTTTATTTTTTTTTAAGATTTTATTTATTTATTTATTTGACAGAGATCACAAGCAGGCAGAGAGAGAGAGGAGGAAGCAGGCTCCCTGCTGAGCAGAGAGCCCGATGCAAGGCTCGATCCAGAATCATCAGGGATCATGACCTGAACCAAAGGCAGAGGCTTTAACCCACTGAGCCACCCAGGCGCCCCGATGCCGCTTTTTTTATATAGTAAATTTTATATGTATCTGGGACTGTTTCTGGACCCCCTATCCTATGCCATTGATACTTCTCTACATTCATGTTCCACGGTCACTCTGCTTTAAGTTTTGTGCTTTTAAACATATTTAATATTTAGTAGGACAAGCTCCTCATACTTACTTTCCTTTTTAAATAATTTTCCAATTATTATCACTTATATTTCCGTATGAACTACCTTGTCATCAGTTTGCCTATTTCGATACATATACATAGATCACATTACATATGTATTCTTATTGGGATTACATTACATTTAGAGACCAATGTAGGGAAAATTATGTATTTATGATACTGAGAATTCCTAACAACATGGTTTGCCTTGACATTTATTCTGATCTTCATGTTGTGACTATAGGAATACTGTAAATGTTTTTCTTTCTTTTTTTCTTTAAAGATTTTATTTTTTTGACAGACTGAGATCATAAGTAGGGAGAGAGGCAGGCAGAGAGAGAGATGGGGAAGCAGGCTCCCCGCTGAGCAGAGAGCCCAAAGTGGGGCTTAATCCCAGGACCCTGGGATCATGACCTGAGCCAAAGGCAGAGGCTTTAACCTACTGAGCCACCCAGGCACCCCTGTAAATGTTTTTCATATAAATCTTACACATTTAAAAAATTTATTCTTAGACATTTATCAATTTGTTGCTATTTTGAGTGCAGGCTTCTCCTCTACAGCTCTTGACGGTTGGTGGTTTAGGTATATGAAAGCTACTGATATCTGTGTGTTATATTTGGAGCTGGCTATGCCAAGCTTATCTTGTTGTTGTATTTCTTTTTTCAGGTTCTTACATTTTCCATGTTTAGAATCCTGTTATCTATAAATACAGATAATTTTACTGTTGTTTTTCTAATTTTTATACCTCTCATTTATTTCTCTTACCTAATTACATTGGCTTATGCCTCAAGAACATGTTGAAGTTCTTGACTTTAATGAAAATGCATTGTGTTTCTCCATTAAACATTGTGTTGGTTTTTGAATTAAGATTGACATATTTTATCATGTTAAGGAATGTCTTTATTTCCTTAATTCATTAAATCTTTCGTGAAGGGTGTTGTTGAATATTATCCAGTGGTTTTCTTCATCTATGGAAATTATTACATTATCTGTCTCCTAATACTGAACCATTCTTGCATTCTTAGAGTAAACCCCACTTTCTCATAGTATATTTTCTTTAATGTGCTACAGGATTTTATTTGCTAATGTTTTATTTAGAGGTTCTACATCAAAGTCATAAAGTGAGATTGGTCTGCGATTTTCTTTTTGTATTTAATCATCATTAGTTGTTGGTATCAAGGTTATTCTTGCTTCATAAAAGAAATCTGGAAGCTTCTCCCCACCCCCATTTTTCCCTGTGCTCTGACACACTTTAAATAGCACTGAAATTATTTGCTCTTGAAGTCCATGTAGAATTAATTGCCCTTTGAAGGCATCTGGGTGTGGTGTTTGTGGGAGTAAATCTTTGAAATTTTTCTTATTTCTTTTTCTATAGTAATTGGTTAGTTTAGATTTTCTGTCTTCTCTGAGGTGAGTTTTGGTAAAGATCTTTAAATGTATTTGCTGAGGGTTAAATGTATTTCTATATTATATTTATTATAATATAATATAATATAATATTATAATATACTATATTATAGTATATTATATACTATATTATATTAATATAATATATTAAATGTATTTCTAGATCTTTTAATGTATTTGCTGAGGGTTGAGCAGAGTGGATTTGTAGACTCATTGAATTTCCTCTGTGTCTCACTATTTCTGCTTTAATACATTTCAGTTGGTGTACTTGGGCTTTCTGCTGCTTCTCTGTGATTAAGTTACCAGTTTGATTTTTTCAAGGCCCATGCTCATCGATATATTTATTGGTGCCATTCCTCTTTCTTTTTTCTAATACAGCAAATTATTTTAACTCATCTCTTTTACTTTCCTAAGTTTACTCTGTTCTTCATTTATTCAACCCAAACCAACTGACCAAAAAACAGATGCTTGATTTACTTACTTACTTTCATTCTTGTTTACCAACATAAATATTTCAGACTTGGGTTTTTCTTTGAGCACTATTTGAGCTGCATCCCATAGGTTTTGATATGTAATATTTTAACATTGTTATTTCCTAGATATTTTGCAGCTTTGGTTTGGAGCTCTTCTTTACCCTAAAAATTTTTAAAGAGTCCTTAAAAACTTCTAGTTGTTGGGAGCTATTATTTTCTGGTTATGGGAGCTATTATTTTCTGGTTATGTTGTTCATTTTAGCTTTTATTGCCTTGTGATTAGTGACTGTTTCTGAACTATTTTTTCTTTTAAGATTTTACTTGTTTTCTAATACATGGTCAATATTGTGACACTTGGGAAAATGAAGCACTGTCTGTCTTCAAAGTATAGACTTTGACAGATCTGTATTTGGGTCAACATTATTGTTATTTATTCTGTTGTCTTAGAACTGGTCCACTTGGACTGTTATGGACCAAGACAGGTAAATAGGTTTCAGACTTATTACTAATACATGTTTAACTATTTCACCTTGAATCTCCCTTAATTTTTGTTTTTGAATGTTGATGCTATGCTATATGGTACTTTGATATTTCTAGCTGCTTTATCTTCAATGTAATACCTTCATTATGAATCACAACATCATCATTGTAAATTGTACTCTTAGCATTATTTTTGGTACACTTAACATTATAAAATCTAATTCAAAATTTTTTGGTGCAGAATTTAGGTTGTCTGATATTAAGATAATGACCTCTATGTTCTTTTTTTTCATCTGTCTGAATACATTTGCCCATCTTTTTATTTGTGACCTTTATAACTTACATACAGAACCATTCAGAATTTGTTTTATAGTTCAATCTGACCTTTTTTCTTACTAGGTAAGTCTGGCCCAATTACATTTATTGACACAACAGATACTTTTGTTCTTAGTTCTTTCATTTCATTTTATATTATTACATAATATGTTTATAGCTTTTTATTTAATTTTATTTTTAAAATTCAGGCTTATTGACATATACTTTATCTATAACAACATTAGCCATTTTTAGTGTATACAGTTGCTCCTTGAACAACACAGGTATTGGTTGTCAAACCCCTGTGCAGTTGAAGATTTGTGTATAACTTTCAACTCTCCCAAAACTTGACTGATAGCTGACTGCTGACCACAATTCTTGCCAATAACATAAAGAGGCATGAAACAAAAACAGATTTTGTATGTTACGTGTATTATATACTGCATTCTTACAATAGAGTAAGCCTGAGAAAAGAAAATGCCATTAAGAAAATCATAAGGA
The DNA here is from genome assembly GCF_922984935.1 of Meles meles. Taxonomy (NCBI): domain Eukaryota; kingdom Metazoa; phylum Chordata; class Mammalia; order Carnivora; family Mustelidae; genus Meles; species Meles meles. The sequence continues at coordinate 15,545,938 of NC_060072.1, read as the reverse complement.
AGAAAAAATAAATAACAACAGTGCAGTATTTATTTAAAAACAATTCCCCGTATAACTGTGCTCACACAATTCACACCCATGTTGTTCAAGATGTAGTTTCATCACTTTAAAAAATGTTCTCATGCCCCTCTTCCTCCCTCTGCCAGCCCCTTATTATTTGGGGTTTGCATGACATGTCCTTTTCCACCCTGTTACCCTGTATCTTCGTATTTAAAGTAGGTCTCGTGTAGCCAATATAGTAAACTCTTGCTTTTTTATTCAATCTGACAATTTTTACTTCTAGTTGCTATGTCTAGACCTGTGCATTTAATATTAATGATGCAGTTCATTAAAGAATTCCCTCTTACTAGTTGTTTTCTTTTTTTTTAAGATTTTATTTATTTGAGAGCAAGCGAGTGAGTGAGCATGAGCAGGGGGAGGGGCAGCGGTAGAGGGAGAAGCAGACCCCACTGAGCAAGGAGCCCAACGTGGTCCTTGATCTTAGGACTCCAGGTCATGACCTGAACCAAAGCAGACACTTAACTGACTGAGCCATCCGGGCACTCCTCTTTTCTTTTCTTTCTTTTTTTTTAAAAAGATTTGTTTATTTAGTTTTAGAGAGAGAGAAAGCACAAGTACATGGGGGAGAAGGGGCAGAGAGAGAATTTTCTTTTCTTTTCTTTTCTTTTAAGATTTTATTTATTTATTTGACAGAGAGAGAGATCACAAGGAGGAGGAGTAGCAGGCGACAGAGAAGGAGAAACATCTTTCCCGCTGAGCTGGGAGTGGGAGCCCAATGTGGGACTTGATCCCAGGACCCTGAGATCTTGACCTGAGCCAAAGATAGACACTTAACCAACTGAGTCACCCAGGCAATTCAGAGGAAGGGAATTTTCAAGCAGACTCCCCACTGAGCACAGAGCCCCACATGGGGCCCGATCTCACAACCCATGAGATCATGATCTGAGCCAAAACCAAGAGCCGGACTTTCAAAGGACTGAGCCACCCAGGTGTCCCCTACTATTTTCTATTACTTCCTTCTGTTTTTATCCCTTTTTCCTCTCTTTGTGCCTCGTTTTAGGTTAAATTTTTGTATCACTCTATTTTATCTCCATAATCAGACTGTTCTTTATACCTGTTACAAAAAAAATCTTAGTGGTTGCCTTACTTGCAGCCTACCTTCAGATGACACCATGTTGCTTCCCACGTTGTGTAGGGACCTCCCAACAGTCTGCCCCCAATCCATCCTCTCATTTTTTATGCTGCTGCTGTCCCACATTTTGGATTCGTATACACTCCTAACTCACATGTGTTGTTACTGTTTTTGCTTTAGATAACTATCCTTTAGACTGGTTAAAGATATAGAAAACAATCTTTTTAAAATTTACCTTCAGTCTAGTGATTTTTGATCCTCGTTTCTTTACATAAAATCCCAGTTTCTGTGATATATTGTCATATCCCCTGCCTGAAGAATCTTCTAAAACTTCTCTCATATTGTCGGTCTGCTGTTAATGAATTTTTTCAGCTTTTGTTGGTCCAAAAAAGGCTTTATTTCTTTTTCATTTCTGAAAGGTACTTTTGGTGGGTGTGGCATTCTGGATTCACAAGTTTTCTGTCTTGTTTTGTTTTCAGCACTTTACAGATTTTAATCCGTTTTTTTCCGACTTGCATGTTTGCACATCTTTTCTACTCAGTATACAGTGTGCCTCCCCCTCCCACCCCCCCGGCTGCCTTCAAGATTTTTCTCTATCTTTGGTTTTTAGCTGTTTGAATATGACATGTCTAGTCGTTTTGTTTTGTTTTGTTTTTAATCCTGCTTGAGATTTTCTGAACTTGGATCTGTGCTTTGATGTATTCCCTTATATTTGAAAACTCCCTGCCGTTATCTTCTGCTCTGTCTTCTCTCTCTTTCTCTTCCTTCTGTTATTTCAGTTACATGCGTGTCAGACCTTTCCATACTGTTCCACTACTTGGAGGCTCTGTTTTGTTTTGTTTTTTTAAGATTTTATTTATTTATTTGACAGACACAGATCTTAAATACATACACAGACACAGATCTTAAGTAGACCGAGTGGCAGGCAGAGAGAGAGGAGGAAGCAGGCTCCCTGCCGAGCAGAGAGTCCGATGTGGGTCTCGATCCCAGGACTGTGGGATCTGAAGGTGACCTGAGCTGAAGGCAGAGGCTTTAACCCACTGAGCCACCCAGGCGCCCTTGGAGGCTCTGTTTAACTTTTTTTTTCACTCATTTTGTGGTTTGGTTTAGGTCATTTTTTATTGGCCTATCTGCAAGCTTACTGACTTTTTTTCTAGTATATGTCAACTTTACTGATGGAGCTGTTGATGGCATTCTTCATTTCTGTTGCCATGTTTTGTTTTTATTTTCATTTCTAACATTTCATTTTTATTATTTCTCTTTCTCCTGAAATTCCTCATCTGTTCATCCTTATTGTTAATCTTTTCCGTGGGAGCCTTTGGCATATTAACTATGGTTATTTTAAATTCCTTGTTTGATAGTTTCTTTTGATTGCTTCATCTCTTGAGAGTGGACTCTTTCTCTTTTCAAAATGTTTATTTTTGGAGTATATATTTTTTATATTATATATTATAAATATTTATATATATATTATATATATAAATATATATATTTATATATATATATACTCCTATATATATATATATATATATACTCCAAATAATATATTTATTTGGAGTATATATATTGACCTACAATGTTACATTGGTTTCAGGCATACAGCATCGTGATTGGAAAATTCTATACATTATCAGCGCTCATTGAAATAAGGGTAGTTACCATCTGTCACTATCCAACATTATTATAATATTGACTATATTCTCTATGCTGTACCTTTCATCCCTGTGACTGACTTGTTTTGAAACTGAGAGTTGGTATGTCATAATTCCCTTTGCCTGTTTTGCCCATCCTCCCTATCCCCCTTCTGTCGGGCAACCACCAGTTTGTCCTCTGTATTTATTTATTTTTTTTTTTAAAGATTTTTTTATTTGTTTATTTGACAGATCACAGGTAGGCAGAGAGGCAGGCAGAGAGAGAGGAGGAGGCAGGCTCCCCGTTGAGCAGAGAGCCCGATGTGGGGCTTGATCCCAGGACCCCGGGATCATGACCTGAGCCGAAGGCAGAGGCTTTAACCACTGAGCCACCCAGGCGCCCCAGTCCTCTGTATTTATGAGTCTGTTTCTGGTTTTTTGTTTGGTCATTTTGTTGGTTTTTAGAATCCATGTATAGGTGAAATCCTATGGCATTTGTTTTTTTGGTCTGATTTATTTCACTTAACATAATACTTTCTAGGTTCATGCATTTTTGTTGCAAATGGCAAAATCTCATTCATTTTGTGGTGAAGGAATATTCTGTTGTGTATCTGTGCCACATTTTCTTTATATATTAATTGATGGACACTTGGGCTACTTCCATATCTTAGCTATTGTAAATATGCTGCAGTGAATATAGGAATGCACATAGCTTTTCAAGTTAGTGTTTTGATTGTGAGTCAACAGCCAGAGTGGAATTACTGAATTGTGTGGTATTTCTATTTGGAATTTTCTGAGGAACTTCCCTACTGTTTTCCGCAGTGATTGGATTAATTTACATTCTCACCAACAGGGCGGAGGGTCCCCTTTCCTCCATATGTTCACCAACGCTTAGTAGTTTTTGCCTTTTTGATACTAGCCACTGTGACTGGTGTGAGGTAACATCTCATTGTGGTTTTGATGTACATTTCCCTGGTGATGAGTAATGTTGAGCATCGTTTCCTGTGTCTGTTTGCCATCTGTATGTCTTCTTTGAAAAATGTCTGTTCAAGTTCTCTGCTTATTTTTAATTTGATTACCTGTTTTTTGGTGTTGAGTTGTATATGTTCTTCATATATTTTGGACGTTAACCCCTTGTTGATATATCATTTGCAAATATCTCCTTCCATTCAGTAGGTTGCCTTTTTGTTATGTTGATGATTTCTTTTACTGTGCAAAAGCTTCTTACTTTATAAAAATTATATATATTATAAAATTTATATTATATATATATATTTTGTTATATGTATCTATATGTAGATACAGATGTATAATAGTTTATTTCTGCTTTTGTTTCCCTTGCCTAAGGAGACATGTCCATAAATGCATTACTAAGACCAGTGTCCAAGAGCTTACTGCCTAGGTTTTCTCTCTTAGGAGTTTTATGGTTTCAGGTCTCATATTTACGTCTTATTTTGAGGGGGTTTGTGGGTGTGTTTTTGTCTTGTTTTTCCAACACCATTTGCTGCAAAGACTGTCTTTTGCCCATTGTATATTCTTGCCTCCTTTGCCATCGATAAATTGACCACAGGAGCATGGCTTTATTTCCGACTCTCTATCCTGTTCCAGTGATCTGTATGTCCATTTTGTCCCAGCACTTTACTGTTTTGATTACTTTAGCTTTGTAGTATATCTTAACATCTGGGATTGTGGTGTCTTTGTTCTTTCTCAAGATTGCTTTGGCTATTTGAGATACTTTGTGTTCCCATATAAATTTTAAGATTATTTGTTCTAGTTCTCTGAAAAATACTGTTGGTATTTTGAGAGTGATTGCATTGAATCTATAGATTGCTTTGGGTAGTAGGCCCATTTTAACAATATTAGTTCCTCCAGTCCATAAGCATGTATTTCTTTATGTTAGTTTATGTTGTGTTCTGTTTCTTTCATCAGTGTTTTATAGTTTTTCAGAGTACAGGCCTTCCACCTCCTTGGTTAAAGTTTATTCCTAGGCATTTTATTCTTTTTGGTGCATGTGTAAATGGGATTGTTCTCTTAGTTTCTTTTTCTGGGACTTCATTATTAGTGTATAGAAATGCAACAGATTTCTGCATATTTATTTTGTGTCCTGTAACCTCACTGAATTCACTTATTATTAGCTCTAAGAGTTTTATGGTGGACTCTTTAGGGTTTTCTATATATAGTATCATTTCATCTGCAAATAGGGACAGTTTTACTTCTACTTTACCAGTTTGGATGCCTTTTAATTCTTTCTCTTGTCTGATTGCTGTGGCCAGTGAGGATGTCCAGTACTCAATTGAATAAAAGTTGGTGATAGTGAACATCCTTGTCTTGTTCCTGATTTTAGAGGGGTAGCTTTCAGTTTTTCACTTTTGAATATGATGTTAGGTGATATATAACCTTTATTATGTCAATGTATGTTCCCTCTAAACCCACTTTGTTGATAGTTTTTATTATGAACTGATGTTGAATTTTGTCAAATGCTTTTCCTGCATCTATCCATCCTTCATTTTGTTAATGTGATGTATCATTTTGATTGATTTGTGTTAAATAAACATCTTGGCAATAAATCCCTCTAGATCCTGGTGAACGATCCTTGCAATATATTGTTGAATGCAGTTTGCTAATATTTTGTTGAGGGTTTTTGCATCTGTGTTCATCAGGGATATTGGCCTGTATTTTTCTTTTTCTGGTAATGTCTTTGGTTTTAATACCAGGGTAATGCTGGCCTCATAGAATGAATTTAGAAGCTTTCCTTTCTCTTTTGTTTTTGGGAAAAGTTTGAGAATAAGTATTAACTTTTCTTTGATTAATGTTTGGTTGAACTCACCTGTAAAGCTTTGGACTTTTGTTTATTGAGAGTTTTTTGTTTTTTGGTTTTTTTACTGATCAATTTTGTTACTAGTAAACAGCCTGTTCAGATTTTCCATTGCTTTCTGACTCAGGCTGGGAAGGGTTATATGATTGTAGGAATTTGTCCATTTTTCTTCTGGGTTTCCAATTTGTTGGTGTATAATATTTTGTAATAATTTCTCAATTTTTTCTGTAATGTCAGTACTTTCAGTTCTGATTTTATTGAGTCTTCTCTCTTTTTTCTTAATGAGTCTGACTAACGGTTTATCAATTTTATCTTTTTAAAGAACCTGCTCTTGGTTCCATTGATCTGTTGTTTTATAAGTTTCTGTTTCATTTATTTCCACTCTGATCTTTATTCCTTCCTTCCTTCTACTGACTTGGGGCTTTGTTCTTTTTCTAGTTCCTTTAGGTATAATATAGATTGTTTGAGATATTTTTTGTTTCTTGAAGTAGGCCTGTATCTCTCTAAACTTTCCTCTTAGAACTGCTTTTGCTACATCCCAAAGACTTTTGGACCGTTGTATTTTCAGTTTCATTTGTCTCTATGTATTTTTAAAATTTTTTTATTTAAATTCAATTTTGTTAACGTATAGTGTATTATTAGTTTCAGGGGTAGAATTTAGTGATTCATCAGTTGCGTTTAACACCCAGTGCTCATTCCAGCAAATGCCCTCCTTAATGCCCATCATTTCTTCTTTGATTTCTTCATTGACCCATTGGTTGTTTAGTAGAATTTTGTTTAGCCTCCACATGTTTGTGTTTTTTTCCAGTTTTTTTTTTTTTCCCAATAGAGTTCTGGTTTCATACCATTGTGATCAGAAAAGATGCTTAATAATATTTAAATATTAAACTAACGGAGACTTGTTTTCTGTCCTCACATGTGCTCTATCCTGGGAAATATTCCATTTGAACTTGAAAAGAACATGCATTCTGCTGTTTTTAGATGGAATGTTTTGAATATATCTATTAAGTCCATCTGGTCTAATGTATCATTCAAAGCCACTGTTTCCTTATTGATTTTCTGTTTCCTTATTGATTTTCTGCCTGGACGATCTACCATTGATGTAAGTGGGCTGCTAAGTTTCCCTACTATTAATGTGTCACTGTCAACTTCTCCGTTTATGTCTGTTAATGTTTGCTTTATGTATTTAGGTGCTCATGTGTTGGGCGCTAGATATTCACAATTGTTTTATCTTCTTTTTGAACTGATTCCTTTATGATTATGTCATGCCCTTCTTTGGCTCTTGTTACAGTCTTTATTTTAAAGTACTTTTTTTGCCTGATATAAGTATTGCTACCCATTTTTTTTTCTATTTTCACTCTCATTTTGCATCCCTTCACTTTCAGTCTGTATGTGTCTTAGGTCTGAAGTGAGTTTATTGTAGGTGGCATAGAGATGGGTTTTGTTCCTTTAATCCATTTAGTCATTATAGGTTTTTTTTCTTAATTTTCTGTGTGTCCTGTAATTTTTTATTGACTTCCAAACAGTGGTTGGAACAGTAGAGACTGAAGTAGAGAGTATTTATGCCTGGAAATAGACATGCTTCTTTTCTCCTAGACTCTTAATGTGAGGAGTTGAGTCCGTTGATTTAGGCATTGATTGCTTTGGGATTTTGTTTTTGTTATGGGTACCCTCAGTGAACTACCAGATTCATATTCTTCTGGGATACCCAGTGCTCAGGTTGGAAGTTTGTTTGTTGAAGGGGTTTTTCTCAATGTTGCTGCTACACCATTAGCGTTGGGCCTTCCCTGTTAGGGAAGTAGACACACTTGTCAGCCTCTTTGGGGCTGAGGTGGAGGTGTGGGGGTCCCCTGCTGTCCTGGCTTAACCCCAGCAAGCCCTGCGTTTTGGGGGATTCTCAGTGATCCACCCTCCCCATCGCCCCCCCCCCAGGAGAAACCTCTAATAATCTGAGCCTGTGATGATTTCTACCAAGATTAGAGAGCTTTTTCTTTTTATTTCTCCCACCTTCAATGGGTCTCTTTCTTTGCCCATGGTCAATAGTGTTTCTGTCCTTCCCCTAGCCACTTGAGGCTTCTGTTCCATAGGGGAGAGGGCTGGCTAGGACGTCATGCTTTCTCCCACGGCAGTGGTTGCTCCCCTCCTGCAGAACAGGTACCTCAGAGATAGGCTTCCTCCACTCTGTTCTCGGGGACTCTTCATGAGCACCAGACACAGTCTGTGGTGATCTTGTGAATAGGTGTACATTTCCTTTGCACCCATGGCTCTCAGAGTTCTATACCGTCATGTGAGTTCACACGTTGCCTTTAGCAGTTTGTTTTAAAAATTGCTGAGCTGAATTCTTTTTACTTAGCTGTCCCACTTTCCTCCCTCAGCCATGGACGGACCAGTCCCCAAATCCTCCTCTCTTTGGAGGTGACTGTCTTTCTGTGTATTCCAAGTTAAGCAGTTGTGACCTCAGCTATCCGATGGATTAGAGAACAGTTAGGACTTCGCAGATTATCTGGTTTTCTCTTGTTATGGTAGGAGCGTTGCTCTTTCTAATTTTCCACATTCTAGGTGGAACAGAAACACACCTAGAAAGGCAACAAAGAGAACATCCTGGTGGGATTGTGGTCAAATTTTAATCTCATGCTTTTCTGTATTTTTCTAGTGTTCTAATTAAGATGAGATTATTTTTATAATCCTGTGCATATGCGTATATAGCTGATTTTAAATTTTAAATATGCATAGGATTATAAAAATAAACACACACACACACACACATATATATATAGACCCCTTTAAGCTTTGAGTTATTCTTTCTTGTGCATTGTTGAAGGGAACTAGATAGTGGCCAAATGTGTATATCTTTGTTTTGTAGTGAAAAGGTACCTCTGGGGGTGGGGGGACAGGTCAGCAGGAGTGTAGACACCATTATATGAGGGCTTCACATTCCACTAGTGCTTACTGGGTGTTACACACAGGCCAGGCATCCGTGGTTTGTTAGGAAGCAGTTTGTGGGGTGCTAATGAAATGCTAACCCCTGCTGCCTCCTCTGTAGCTGGCTTGTCTTTATAGACATAAAAATTGAAGCTTAAGAGCTGAAATAACTTAAGTCTACTCTCAGTTGCAAATAAATGAAACAGCCATGGCTCAGCTGTTCATTCCACACTAAATAGTGTTTATTGATTACTACAACATGCAGGGTACTATGCTGAGTCCTGGAGCATCACATTAAAGATGACAAACATGCTCCCCACCCTCACTGAGCTCACAGTGTGCCCAAGGAGGCCATTTTTTAAAAAATGACATTGTTAACTGATTTGTATGATTTTGCCAAAATGATCCTTGACTTCGAAATCCAGCCCCTTTCCCATGAAATCAGGAAGAAAAAGTTACTCCAAAGACAGACTTCATCAGATAGCTAACTTTTCACAATTTTATGTACTCCTTCATCCCTGAAACCTGTTTGAGTGTCTTCTGTGTGCCCGGCCCTGTGCTTGGCCAGGGTAGAAATGAGATTTGACTTGGAGGTTCTCACCAGCTGACTAGCTCAGACCCACCCCTTACCTTCTCACTCAGTAGAGCATATTGAAAGTCTCTCTCTCTCTATATATATATATATAATATATATTATATATCATATAATTTATAGATTATATGATATATATATAATATATATAGTAATAGAGAGAGATATATCTCTCTCTATATATATCTATATATATCTTCTTTGGTGAACACGTGATAATATAGAGAGAACCATGAACCATTCGCTGTTTATAAGAAAAGTAGATCATTCTCAGACTTGGGCTTGTCACTTCTTGTGACCTCCCAGGGGATCCTGGCATAGTGGTTGTTAGTGATGATTGGTTTATCAGAAGTAAGGAAGCGTGTGTGTGCATGTACATGTGCACATGTGTGTAGGAGTGGTGGAAGGGCGGAGAAGATGAGCTAGCAGAGAAGCAAAGAGAAGACTGAGATACTAGAGCTTTGGAGGCACACACATGCAGCCTTCAGTCTTGGCTTGTCCATTTGCTTGTTGGATTTCCTTGGACAAATCACGTAACTTCTCTGAGCCTCAGTTTCTCACCTCTCTGCTGGGACTAACAGTAGTACCTATCGCACAGGGTAGATGTGAGGGTTAAATAAGAAAATACGTGTGAAGTGTTTAGCACTTGGCACACTGCACTCATTAACAGCAGCTGGTATTAGTGCGGTTGCTGTTGTACCAGCCTCTGGGCTGGAAGTCATTCAGAGAGTTACAAGTGTGGACTTAAGATGCAGGAGAAGGGCTGAAGCAGGGGCTGTAGACAAGAGAGCCACCTGCACAAAAGGGATGGGAAGGTATAACACTGGATTTGGGGACAGACCCTGGGAGTGCCAGCCTGGGGAGTGAGATGGAAGGAGATGGGGTAGTCAGCAGAGAACGGGGTCAGACCACAGGGTGTATACCATTGGAGGAGAGTCTGTGAGAAAAAGGGTGATGGTCAGGGTCATCTGAGGCTGCAGGAAGGTGGAGCGGGCCAGGGGGCATCTCCAGGCTAGGTGATCTGGAGGCTAGCTCCTCACTTGCTCATGTTCAGATCACTCCTAAAAGTCTGTGCCAGTTCCAAGTCCCAAAATGGAATCATTTCCAAGATGAGTCTCTTCCCACTTTTCTTCAGTGTAATAAAATCAAATGATTGCACAAAGCAAAAGGACCATCTCAGGTCCTGCTGCTTACTTCCTGCTCCCATACAAAGGGCAGCTCCTCTACTCCAGCTGCAAGTAATGGCCTCTGGGGAAGATGTGATGGGTGGTCAATGGCAGCCCACCCTCCTGGATGGTCCAGCAGCCATCAGATGATTACTCCACACACTTCTCTAAATTTTGACCTCTGTCAAGAGTGGCCAAATGCTCTGAGAAGTCTTCTCACTTCAAAGTTGGATCCAGTGTGCTAATCACTGAGAATGTACTTGGGCTTTATTACGTGTGCAGTACTTTTGGTTCACTCAGTATTCAACATTTATTAAGTACCTCCTGTGTATCAGGCACTGTGCTAGGCACAGGGGGTACATATACCGCTTTTCTTTCATGAAGACATCTTTGACAACCTTCTTTCCTCATACACCCACAACCACTCACCAGGACATCATGCTTGGCTCTGCCTTCCAGGTATTTTAATCTGACCATATCGCATTATTTCCACTGTTACCATCCTCATCCAGGATGCTTTGTTGCCTGGATTGTTGGGATAACCTTCAAACAGATCTCCCTGCTCTGTCCTTGCCCTTCTAAACTCAATTTTCATCTCAGGAACCAGGCTGATCTTTTTAAAACATATGGCAGGCTAACTAGTGTTGAGATATTTGGTAGAGCTGGAAGCGTGAGGAGACTGGCAGTTTCAGATACTGTGGTCAGCACTTGAACCCAACCTCTAAAGTTGCTAAGGAAGGGAGAAAACTGGCTGCAGTCTGGGGCAGGAGCTTTCCAAGCTGGGAGAACAGCAGATGCAAAGGCCATGGTGAGGTTGTCAAGGACCTGAAGAAAGAGAAAGCAAGCTGCTGCTGTGTGAATTGAGTAAGCTGGCGGGAGTGGGGGTGGTGAGAGGGAGTGGGAGGAGCTGAAGTCAGACAGATAAAGGGGGGCACAGTGTGATGTCTGGCACTATGCTAGGTGCTAAACACACTGAGAAGCAAAATAGACATAGCCCCTTGCCCTCCACATCAGAGCATACAGTCTATTGGGAAAGATGGACATGAACCAGATAATCACACAAATCAGTGTATAGTTACCAACTGTCACAACTTGCCCCTTCAAGAAGAACAATCAGGGGCTCTGACCTAGATTAGGGGGCTTCAGAGAAAGTTTTTCTGTGGATGTGACAGTTGCTCTGAGATCAGATCAATGAGGAGTCGAATAGATGAAGAAGGGTTTGATGCTCTTGGGTGGAAGGATGCCAAGGTCAGAGACTCTGAGGTGGGAAAGAACTGGGCAGAGGCAAGAGAGGTTGAAACATGGTGAAGAAAGAGACTGCAAAGTGAGGCTGGAGAGGAAAGCAAGGCTAGAATGTGAGCTTTGGGGATCGTGGTTAGGATTTTGGTCTTTACTGTAAGAAGAATATGAAAGTATTGGGGGGTTTTTAATCAGAAGGTGAACTAGATCAGAATTGCAAGTGTTTTGGAGAAATCCCTCTTGAAATGTGGAAGACAAGGTAGAGGTGGGGAGGTGAGCAGAGCAGGTAGGCTCTTGTACCCACTGTTGCAGAAGCTGCAGTACTGGCCTGGGTGAGAGATACTGATAGGTGGGAGAAGAGGGAAAGACTGGCTGTGGCTGAGAGAAACTTGGAGATAAACATCGGCAGTACCTGCTCATGGCACAAGAGACTATTCAAGTGTCAAAAACCAGATGCAGTAAAAGAGGAGCAAGCAGCCATTACAAGTCTTATGGTGTGGCACAGAGGGCAGACAGGGGCCACCTGTGAAGTTCTCGTGCCTTAAAACAAATTGTAACTTCATTCGATCTATTCTTTAGGGCTGTCGGTTTATGAGAAGCATGCAGGATAGATGAACAGGTTAAATGGTACTATGAGGATGTCAGCCAAATCAGAGGATGGGACATTCCAGGGAACAAATAACAGGAGGGGGTCAAAAAACCAATGGCATGAAAGAGACTTTTTTAAAAGTCTTTAGAAATAGAACAAGGCAATTTTTTGTGCAATGTGTAGACCTTGTTTGGATCCTGGATTCAAAGAAACCAAAAGACTGCTCTGAGAGAAATAGAGAAATTCGAGGACAGACTGGGCTTTAGATAATATTAAGGAATTGATGTTAATTCTGGTAAGTATACTAATGGTAATGGTAGTTTTAAATGTGTGTGTGTGTGTGTGTGTATGTGTGCGCGCACATACATACATGTTTAAGTGCATGTTGGAAGATGGACACAAAGTTTCTGAAATGATACATCATGAATTTGTTTGTAGTGTTCCAGAAAAGACAGAGCAACATGTGATAAACTGACCTGGGAAAATGTTGCTCTTTATTGGAGCTGGGTCAGATATACTTGAAGGTTTATTATACCATTCTGTCTTGGGGTATATTTGAAATTTCTCCACACAAAAAAGTTGAAAACAAAAATTTTTGGGAAAGTAGAGTTCCCAGTGAAATAGGGAACATAAGAAAAGAATGTCTGATGGAGAAGGAATGAGTTCAGTTTGGATGTGGTGAGGTTGATGTGCCTTTAGAACGCTAAGTGGAGGGGTGCTATACATGGTTGGTCTAGAGTTCTGAAGACCTTTGTTCTGGACCTCAAAAGCAAGTGTGCATAGTGACTAAAGCTGTGGTCACAGAGAAGTTATCCAGGGAAGGACAAAGTGTGACATGTGGGCCCAGGACTGGATGTGGAGAAGTTGGAGGAAGTAAAGGCCAGATAGAGGGGCTGAGTTTTGTGACTGAGAAGGAGTAGCCACAACACAGATGGGCCACAACCACCGGGGGAAGTGAAATGTTTCCAGATGAAGGAGGGGGCCAGCAGAGCCAAATGCTGCCAAGATGTCAAAGAGATGGGAACCAAAATGAGTCCACTGGGTTCACATCTGGATGCAGCTTACTGCCTGGTGGGAGCTGTTTAGGCTGAGGGACTGGAGTGAGTGAAAGGCGAAGGAAAGGAAAGAGTGTGGACAAGTCTCTAAAGAAGGATGTCTGTGAAGTGGAAGACAGAAGGTAGCACCCTGAAGAGAGAGCATGAGGAAATAAGAGGGTTTATTTTTAAGATGAGACATGCTTGGTGAGAGGAAGAGGTGAGATACCCCAGAGAAGGGGCAGAATGGTGGTGGGGTTCCTGAGGAGGCAGGAGGGGATGACATGGGGTTGGCCCTTGATTCTGTCATGGTGGCCAGGGAGGAGAGCTGTGCTCCAGTGGAATGTTAGAAAGTTCTCCCTTTGCGGCTGCGTTCCCTGAGGAGTGGAGATGGTGCCCACTGCTGGTGGAGGGTCTTGGAGAAGGTTGGCAAAGTGAGGAGTGAAGGAAAGAGAAACTTGGTGGGACTGCCTGGGGGAGGGAGGGGGGGTTGGTGATTAGGGTCTGACAGGAGAGTCTGCGGGACACTACCCAGGGCCAGAGCCAGGTAGGCGGTGTTGCGGGGTATAGGGGTGTCGGGGGTGGGGGGTGAGGACAGCATGGATGCTCCATGGCGGCTGAGGTCCCATGGCGGCAAGCCAAAGGAGGACTCCAGGATGACATAGGACCCAGCCTCTGGTGTTCACAGTGAGAGCCTGAAAGCGGTTCTCAAAGTCCTCCTGGTTCCCATCTCTGGTACAAACTGCTGCAAACCTGCCGTCCTCTCACCCTTCACCCCCGGCCCCCACACAGAACCTCTGCTCTCCAAGCGGGATATGGTTTCAAGGTCAGGACTGTGGGTCAGTGCTTCCCAGTTCCTGCCAAGCGGCCCACATCAGGGGCAGCCGGAACCAGGCCGGGGGCGGGGGCACGGGGGGCACTGGGCCAAGAGTGGCAGCACAAGGTGCTGTCAGGCCCACCGCCCTCCCTCCACACCCTTCACACAGGCTTGTGCAGCAGCACGACCAATGACGCTCAGAGTGAGGGCGTCCTCCGGCAACCAGCGTGGGCACCAGAGCACGTTCCCTCCGGGCCCTGCTCATGCCCACACGCGCCGCGCGGGGCCACCCATCTTGCCCCTGAGGCCACTGTTCCGAGTGACACTGGCACGGCCAAAACACGATTCTAGAGCAACCCAACCAGGGCGGGCAACACACGAGGCACTTAAAACAGATCCTTTCTTCCTTCCAGCTTAACTCAGGTGATCCGAAAGTTTGCCAAGCAGCTGGATGAGTGGCTAAAAGTGGCTCTCCATGACCTCCCAGAAAACTTGCGGAACATTAAGTTTGAACGTAAGTACGAAGGTGGCGAGCCGAGGGGAAGGGAAAGCAACATTTTGGTGCCAAACAGTCTTATTTGGTTGTTCATGAAATGATAATAATAATAATAATAACTTCCACTTACTGTTTGCAAAGCACCAGATAGTAAGCCTAACGCTTTTCCTGCATGAACTTCCTCAGTGCTCCCAAAAGGTGTGTTACAGCTGGTGCCCTTCTCCTTGTATGGCAAATGAAAAGGCTTAGGGGGGTTAGTCAGTAGCAGAGGCAGGATTTCCCCCCAAGGTCTGTCTGTCCACACCAGAGTGTCTGCTCGTCACCACTATCTCGTCCCACTTAATCCTCATGCCACCACTGGGATACAGGGGGCGGCATCCCCACCCTGCAGATGAGGCTCCCGAGAGGAAGAGCAAAACCTCCCCAAAGCCACCCAGCCAGCAAGAAGGGGCCAGGAGTCAAACTCAAGTCTGGCCAACCCCAAAGCTCTGAGATTTCCTCAAAGCCCCTGCCCCCAAAAAGGTGGTGACGGGAGCCAGAGAAAGGCTTCAGGGCTTCACATATTCAATTCTCTGCCTAATGAGAAAGCCAAATTAATATTTCTCCTACGGGGATTAGGACTGTGATTTTTTTTTTTTTTTTTTTTTCTGCTGAGCATCACCAGCCATCCTCCCCCATTCGTTTTGCCTGAGAAAACCGGTCCTATTCCTCTGTCCTGGTGTTTCCGTACTTGTGGAAAGACGCACGTGCTACTCCACAAAGATGAAATGATTTTAAGCCAAACAAAGTTTTAAGATATAGGTTTCTTAAAGCAGCATTTGAATACAGCTTGCCATTCTTGCCCGGGAGTAAGTGGCGGCAGGGAAAATGAAGGGGATCAAATTACCCTCTCTGGGCAGGCACAGGGAGCCCTTTCAGACCCGCTCGGGGGCCGAGGCCGCCTGCAGTGCCCAGCACCTACTGATAAAGCCTGCTTTATTTCACGGCTCTCAGTTCTTTTCTTTTCATGAGCACTAAATTCCACATCACAAAGTTAAAGAAAAAGTAATTAAGGAGAAGGATTAACGATTGATCGGTCTGGAAAATTAGAAGTTCATTGGTGCCCCCCTCCCCCCCACCCCACGCCCTTTTTTCAAACCAAGCTGGCTCTGAGTACAAATTAGAATAATCCCAGGGAAATTTCTGCTTCTTGACCAGTTCAGAAATTAATGAGAAGAATGCCCTGCACCCGTTTTAATTATGCTGACAAAACGAACCTGTTGAAAGTTGGCGGCGAGGAGGTCTGTGGGACCTTCCACCTGTCGGGGCCCACGGGAACCCCTCTTCCCAGGGAACCTCAGGGGGACTTCGAGGATGGGCAAGGCATGGAAATGCTCACCACTCCAGACAACTCTGTGAGCGCGGAGACCTGAGGCTGGCACATGGCTTGTCTGCCTGGTCTTGAAATCTTCAGGTCGCCCCGCTTTGAACCATTAGCCTGTTTTATCAATGTCGTAAACAGGATCAGTGAAACTCACCAACAGGTCATGGAGATCATTTGATAAAAATGGCAGATTATGAATGCAAGCTCTATCCAAGACACAGCCCAGGGTCCCATCCTAAAATCTACCCCTCGCACCGCACACCACTGAGGCTCAATCAAGTTTCCCTATTAGATATACTACTTTTAAAGGGCCTTCTTCAAAGCTTCCACTCAATTCCAGCAATTATTTATGGGGAGAAGTGATTGAGCTTGCAATTAGCGAAATGAAAGACAAGTAAATAATTGCTTTTACTCACGGTTGATTGACGCCACAATTTCTCACACCTGCCAGTATGGCATGCGGTTGACTTTGAAATATGTACCCCAAATATCGCCGCTTTAGGAAATCATTGTCTCTACAGGAGAACAAAGAATCAAATGCAGGGTTTTGCCAGCAGGTGCATTAAAAAATAGGGTTGGACAGCGAGACAAATTTAGGCCAATAAGCCACTTTTTGAAATCCGCCCCTGGAAAATCCGAGGTGGGACCATACAGCGTGCAAATACTTCAGACTAACTCTTTCTTCTTGCAGTGTCGAGAAGGTTTTCCCAAATTCTGAGACGGCAAACATCACTGAATCACCTTTGCCAGGTACATGTCCTGCGGAGTCATTACCTGCGAGGGGCGCATGCACGGAACAGCTCCCCGGAGGAACTGTCGGGTGGGGCTGTTTGGTCGTTGAATGCAGCATAATAGGTGTTTGATATATTTTTACCGTTACCTTTCATTTCTGCCGATAAAGAATAAAAACATTAGGCAATCACGAAATAGTTTCGATTGACGTACAGAATAGCTTCTGACGTCAGTCGCCCCTTAACCATGCACCATGTTCTGGTGCAAGTTTGCATTTCCCTTGAGTGAATGAGGCTTTCTCAGCTATGGCTGGCACGTGAGCCTGGACCATTCTTTCTCTCGAGATGTTTTTGGTGCAGTGCAGAGGTCTGGTGGCATCCCCGGCATCTTCCCGCATGCCAACACCAGATGCCCGGCACCCCACCCCCAGGTACCAGCCCCAGTAGAGCCCCGGGGGCCCAGTGTCTGCCCTTGGAAGTCACAGAGATAAACGATTCACATGCATAAAGGGGGGGGGCGGTGATGTGCTGTGTATGTATCATCCCAAGGAGTTCAGAGCTGCACAGTATGTTAAATATTTACCCACTTTTATTTATTTAATCCGGATTTTTGTTCTTTTCAGCACTAAACTGACATATGCTTCCTATAAAAAATAAAGCAGTAACAAAAATGCGTACAGTGAAAGGCAGAATATCTCCCCATGACTCGTTGGTAATGATTCGATGGCATAAATCTTTGCGTTTCTCTTAAGTTTACACCTTAAGGAAGGGAATCGAAGCCTATTAAGGGCCCAGTTAACATTCGTTAGAACTTTTATGATCTTAAAGCAGAAGGGGCAAACTGGTGGCTACAGGTCAGATCTGGCCCTCAGATGGGTGGGGTTATTTTTGTTTGATTTGCATGTGTTCAAAAATTGTTTTACTTCGTTGTTAACAGTTGGCCCTAGGAGATGTCAGCTAAACAGCCCCTGAGCCACATTTCCCAGGGCAGGAAGCGAGTGGATGGGCCAAGCTCCTCTCCATCAGGCACTGTCCTCCTTGTCAGCCCCACTGCCTCTTAAGCTTGGCAGGACCCCCTCACTCCCACCTGCCACCTGCCTGCCTTCTTTGTGTGGGTGGGGTTTGCCACCTCTCCCTCATATCGTGGGATCTGGGTCGGTACTGTTTATTCAAGGTCAAGGTTGAAGGGAGGGGTTTCTACTTAGAGTGACCTGAAGGAAGCCTCCAGGCCAGTTCTGTATTCTGAAAATAAAGAACTACACTCCTGCGCACCTCACTGTTGCTACCCTGCCCCCGGCATAAAAGGCACAGCGGGTGATTTGGAAGATCTGGAAACCAGAGTTATACCTTCATGTTCATGCTGGTTGTGAGAGAGGCCACACCTGGGCACTGTTCCGGAATAAGGCAGAGCCCCACCAGATTAGTGGGATTTAGGGGAACAAACAAATATTGGCACAACAGAGAAACACTGCCGTATTTCTGAGGGTGCGTGCCTTCGGGTTCTTTCCCCAGCTTGGAAGAGCTGGGCTTGGATCATATTGGAGAACTAGGCATGGTTGTGATGCCTCCCTCCGGGGCTCAGGAAGCTTAAGGAAGCCTTTGAGCCTTTAATGCGTGTAGGTAAAAACATCCATACCTGTACCTACAGCCGCCAGCACACGTGTGCGCTCGCCCACGTGCACACATAAGCTCACTCTCCGCTTCCCACACAGACGGTACGTATTTTAATCAGCATGTGCTGCCTTTCCATCTTCATGGGATAAGCTCTCAGACACACTTCTGGACTAGCCAGAGGAACTGGGGTTGGTGACAGGAAGGAAACTCCATGGAACTTCCCAGCTAATATCCCAGCAAACTTTCCTAAACACATACAAGACAAGTCACGCTGAAACCCAGGATCTAAGTAACCAGGCCCTTTTCGGGTAAACTAAGCAAGCAGCTTGGCTTTCCTGTCTCGACCATTCATTGCAGAGAATCTTTGGAGCGCCTACTATGTGTCAGACACGATGTTTAGTGGTACTTGCCCTGAGCAGGAAAAAAAAAAGGTGAACGAAAAAATAATTAAGAGTACTAAGTGTTAGGAAGGAAACACAATGGAAATAGAGAATAATGGGGCACGTGAGTGTGACTGAGACGCAGGGGTTAGCGGAGGCCGCGCCACGGGTGTTGATCTTGTAGTTGGGGCGTGCGTGATGGCAGGATTGCTGGGCAGGGTGAGAGAGGACCGCTCCAGCTGGCCCGGAGCCATGAGCCCTGGCCCTGAGGTGTCCCTGCATTGCCACAACCAGCACGGACCTGAGTAACAGTAGCTCCTGTACTGAACTCTTCCTCCTTCAACTATGCCCTTTGCAAGCATTATCTCAAAGAGTCCCCCAACAGCAGCCTCCTTCAGAGGCAGGTCCTGTTCCCTCCATTTTCTAGATCAGGAAACCGAGGCAAATCTGCTGGCCTGCCCCAAATCAGCCAGCTCGTTAGCAGCAAGGCCAGGACTCGAACTCAATATATTTGAGTCCAGAATCCCAGACCTTTACTTCTGGTTGTTTTCATTATCATTAGAGATGGACCCAATTCATAGATTCATATATTTGAGGTCTCTGACCTTTAAAAAGTCCTATAGTGATTTAAGTAAGAGTTTACTTGTGCTCAGAGCGGGGAGAAAGGGGTTGTCAGTATTTGCCTTTGTCTGGAAATTCACACACATCAGGAGACTTTTAAAGATTTTATTTATTTATTTGACAGACAGAGATCACAAGTAGGCAGAGAGGCAGGCAGAGAGAGAGGGAGCAGGGTAGAAGCAGGCTCCCCGCCGAGCAGAGAGCCCGATACAGGACTCGATCCCAGGACTCTGGGATCATGACCTGAGCCGAAGGCAGCGGCTTAACCCACTGAGCCACCCAGGCGCCCCCAGGAGACTTTTAATGTCCATGTGTATCAGAAAATTTTTTTTCTCCACTTTGTTAAAGGCATTTTAAAAACATGCAAGCAAAGGAAATGATTCTGGAAATATTTTTCTTTGCTTATCAGCATTGTTGAATTTGGTGGTCCCAAGTATTGTTCCCATTCACCAGCTGCAGGGTTTGCGGAGGAAACCACAGGTTGAATGCTCACACGAGTGTGCTCACACAAACACCACAGGCACGTTAATGAGCAACTGAGTCTCAAGGTTTTGTTCCCCTTCCCTTCCTCTCATCATGATAGTCACCTAAAAACCAAAAAGCAGAAAGAGAAAGCTAGACCATAAACTGCTTCAGAATGCATTTATATGAAAAAGACACATGGTCAGATTGCTGAGATGAAAGCTGTCGTTGGCCCCCGGGCAGCAGGACCATTCCAAGGTCTGGGCCCATTGCTTCTCGGACACGAGAGAGACGTGGGTTATTAAGCACAGAGATCCCATCCTGCAAGCTTACATCTGTAGACTGACGGGTCTCTGGCCTTCATCCCATTGTTCCCCAGGGGTCAAGACCAAAGGGGCTGGGAACAGCAGGGTGTGGTCTACTCTCGGGCACCCTGGAGAAATCTTTTACACAGCTGAGAGAAGAGAGCCACAAGAGAAAAGACTGTACACGTCTTCTGAGTGATGGGCTCATCTGCTGATTTCCTGAAATGGAGTTTTCCTGAATTTCAAAGTAGTTTGCAAAATACCCTATGCAGATTCATTCAAAAGAAAATAACGTGCCGGGGTTTTAACCTAACAGCCCTCGAGCTAATGAGTTAATTGGCTTGGATTACAGGCATCTCGGACAGTGATCCACAGTGCAGACATCACATTCCAAATGCTGGAAGACTGGAGGAACGTGGACCTCAACAGCATCACCAAGCAAACCCTCTACACCATGGAGGACTCCCGCGATGAGCACCAGAAACTCATCATCCAGTGTAAGACGCTCTGCCAAGGGGTCTATCTTTTCTGGTTTTATTTTTAAAAGAAAGAAAAAGTATCTGCGCAAATATTTAAGTGGCATTCCCACCTTGTCCTTCCCCCTAGGTTCCCTTTCCTCTTATTGTTCCTGTTAAGTGGGTCAGCCCAGATAGGAGGACTAATTGATTCAAGAGGACGTGTGTCAACATCCCCGGGGAAAAGGGAGCCGGGTGCAGCTGGGCAGTGCACAGTGCCAGGCAGAAGGCCCCACCTGTGACTCTCGGCACCGGGCGTAGTCCCAAAGGTGGCATAAAAAATGAGAACAGCAGTGTGTTGCCTGTCCGAGTGTACATCGGCCTGGAGTGAGCCAGATACGCTGTGCCTGTTTCCCAGCGGAGGGTCACACGAGTCAGCCCAGCTACGGGCAGGCGAACCTGCCATCACACTCAGTGTTTGAGGGGGGGAATGGATGGTGGTGTACTTCTGCGAACATGTGTTCATGTCCTGGTGGACAAAGCCTACGGGAATATTCCAGCTGTTGTCTGGATGAGGTCAGGCCAGGTGTTGTTAGCAGTAGCGGACGTGCAGGGGCCAGAGAACACCGCCACCGTCCACACACCTCTGCTGTTCCTCACCTGCCCACCGCGGCCTGCAGCCCCGGGACCTCCCACACCCAGTGGCCCTGGATGCGGGTCTCCTGGCAGCTTCCTTGTTTTGCTCAGCCTTCCTTTCTCATGCCTGGGTGGGGCCAGGAGTACGGAAATGGGAAGCTGCATGGAGGTTGGCTATCCCCTGAGAAGTTGGGCCTGTTCTCCTGAGCACCCCGGGCCCCTCAGACTGCCAGTCTGGGCCTTCTGTATGTCCTCTTGAGGGAACGTTCTTCAGCCAGGCTAAGCATGTGGTGGTTAAAAATAACTAAGTTCTGAAAGATGTTCCTACTAGAGACCTTCCCACTGAGTCCTTTTCAGAAGCCACAAGAGAGCAGCTGAAACCTGAACCCTGAGGTCCTTCCCTGTGGCTTCTTTCCTGGAGCGCCTTGTGTACTAGTTCCTTCCTCCACAGCAGCCATCAGCCTGCTTCCCCCCGGTAAGAACTTAGAGGTGGTCACTAAAGTAAGACGGGAGCTCACAGATGGCCGCCTCTGTGCAGGGTCTTCGGCCAGACCTACCACGGGCATGATCTCGTTAATTCTCTACACCAACCCCATGAGGAAGATACCCGCTCCCATTTTACAGAGGACAAGGCTCAGCCTCAGAGCGGGTGACCCTTACCCCCGGCAGCAGAGCGGGGCCCCTGACCTACACCTGACCTTGGCTTCACCACCATGTTCCAGTGCTACTCACCTGAAGGAGAAGAGAAGACAAAAATGATGAGATATGGGCAAGTTCCGGAGGCTGCGGGGTCTTTTCAGATTCTTATGGTCATGCTCCTGTTCTGTTTGTCCCCGCTCCCTGCTACAAGGCCAACAGAGAGCTTGGGTGTCAGCTGCCTACCAGCACTAGCTGTACCTCTGATCACTGTCTCCAGGCCAGGCATGGATGTATGGGAACCATCTGTGTGGTTGGGCCAGACAGATGAATGGGAACTGAGAAGGACACGACTCCCAGCAGCACGAGACCCAGCTCTCCCCTCCCCAGCACCTTTTATGGAGGAGGAAAACATCAACCATACGCACAGGAGACAATGCAGTCCCCATCGCTTGCTGTAGGGACATGCTCTGAGACTTTGCTGGAACACCTTGGAGATCACTGCAGCCTCTCCAAGAAGAAAACGTTTCGGGATTTTCTCTTCAGGTTCTCTTGGGCCCAGGACAGAATGGCACCCTTTAAAGCTGTGAGTGTACTCTTCTTCCCGAGGAAGGGAGTGCTGAGGTTTGGTTCATCCCAGCTGATACTAAACGCCTGTCATGGGCCAGGTACTGTGTTGGAAGCTGGGCAAAAATCATGGAGTAATATGGACAGTGCCCTTCCCGTGTGGAGCTCGGAGTTAATGAAAGATCAGACATTGAACAAGTAATTCACAAATGGTGGCGTGTTACACCTCTGTATGATGCAGTGCCTGGAAAGGGGGGGAGCAGAGTGAGCAAAGGCACCAGCCCCCAAGGCAGCAGGCCTGGCACGTGAATATCATCCCTGCAGATCCCCCTCCCCCGCACCCCAGACAGGTGGGCAGTAAGTTCTTGAACACAACTGTGTGCTGCACCCTCCTTTCCTTATCAGCAGTTGACAAGCCTGCACGTTCCTGCTTTAGGGGTCTCCTCAGCGAAACTGGTCCTTCCTGGGAATGCTCGCTTACCCTAAATTAAAGAACGCACATTCGGACTTGAGCGTGCTGATGAGCATGACCGTGGTAAGAGCAGGAGGTGGGGTGCCCCCAAATCCCTGGCTCTTGTGCCCAGTGACCCCAGCCTCCCTCTGGCTGGCTTTGAAACCCGCCTCTGCTATTCGCTGGCGGTGAGACCTGCGGAGGGTCACTGAGTGCCTCCGCCCCCTCCTTTGGAAAACGGGAGCAATAACAGTACCGGCCTCCTTGGGTGTTTCATCTGTTCACTCATCCAGCACCTGAGAATCCGCTGTCACATTCCCGAGGTTACTGCAGGCTTAGACTTGAGTGCCCATGCAAAGCAGTGAGGAAGGTGCCTGGCACGCGGCAAGACCCCAGGAGGTGTGAGCTGTAAGCACTCTCTCCGCCACTTGTGTCGTCCTCATCATCATCGACAGAAGCACGATAGCGCCCGATGCATCCACAGGGCCATCAAGAGGAAAGCACCCTGAAGAGAAATTAGATACCTGGGCTCCGTCCCAGCTCTGGCATTCACTCGCTCGCCCTCTGACTTCGAGGGGGACCTTTAATCTCATTGGAACACAGCTTCCTCCTCTGTAAAAAGACACTGATATTGACTCAATGGACATTTAAAGCCCCTTCTCGGGGCACCTGGGGGGCTCAGTGGGTTAAAGCCTCTGCCTTCAGCTCAAGTCATATCCCAGGGTCCTGGGATCAAGCCCCATATCAGGCTCTCTGCTCAGCAGGGAACCTGTTTCCCACCCACCAACCCCGCCTGCCTCTCTGCCTACTTGTGATTTCTGTCTGTCAAATAAATAAATAAAATCTTTAAATAAATAAATAAATAAAGCCCCTTGTCATTCTAAACTGTTCTGATATCCCCTGCCGGTGGCTGACAGACGTCATGAACTCAGCAAACTGGAGCACCTCAGCTATGCCTGTGAATGGGAGACCAAACACGGCACGGACAAATGAAAACTTTAAAAAAAAAAAAAGTGTGGCTCTAAAGGTGTGGTTTGGTTCACAGAGCTCCACATGCAGAAAACACAAAAGGGTCATGAAAAGAGATGTTTCAAACTGGAGGTCACCCCAGCAAGGTTTCTTTTTTCTCTAGTGCTTCACAAATTCCATAGCCCTTCCGGACCGGTTATTTGATGAGCAGCTGAAGACGGGCTATAAAGTAGCACCATTATCTTCCTTTTCCTAACGCAGAAACTAAGGACACAGAGATTGTTTCCTTTGCACTGTGAACATTTATTAAGCATCTACTGCATGCTGAGCCCTGAGAGGCTGGTTGGGCAGCTTGCCCAATATAGTTGTGGTTTAGAAACATTGAACTATCAAACATGCCCCGCCACGGGGCAGGAGCAAGGGATCGGTGCTGCCCGGGTCTGTTCATACAACCAAGCACATCCTGGATAACAGCTGCACGCGGGGAAGGCCCCAGCTAGGAAAGATCCCAGACAGAGAACTAGCCCCGGGAAACACACCACAACTGTCAAACAGCATTAGCAATGCAGCAAAGCGGGGGATACAGATAATAGAGTGCTACAGAAGCTCGGAGGACGAGTGACCAGTTCTGCTGGAAGCTCGGAGGACGAGTGACCAGTTCTGCTGGAAGCTTGGAGGATGACTGACCAGTTCTGCTGGAAGCTCGGAGGACGAGTGACCAGTTCTGCTGGAAGGTCGGAGGACGAGTGACCAGTTCTGCTGGAAGCTCGGAGGACAAGTGACCAGTTCTGCTGGAAGCTCGGAGGACGAGTGACCAGTTCTGCTGGAAGCTTGGAGGATGACTGACCAGTTCTGCTGGAAGCTTCAAGGACAAGTGATCAGTTCTACCAGTGTCCTGCGGAGGAGGAAAGGGATTTCATGAGAGGCATCATGTGGGCTGGGCACCAGGAGACAGACAGTCCAGGCAGAGGGAACTGCCTGAGAAAGCAGGGCTTGTTGAGGGCATGGCAAGTTAAACATGGGAGCCAGGCTCTCAGGCACTCAGGTGGCAAAGATGAGCCTGGAAAGGTAAGTCAGGGCGTATTTTCTAAAACCTAAATGCTCTGTTAAGACTGGAGTTCCATTCTATTCAATTTCATTCCTTTGTTCTTTTAAGATGTATCTCTGTGTAGACACAGCTGCAGTGATGTGTGGGGTCTCTCCTTTGTTTGACAGTGTACCAGGAATTTGACCACCTCCTGGAGGAGCAGTCTCCCATCGAGTCCTACATCGAGTGGCTAGACACCATGGTGGACCGGTGTGTTGTGAAGGTTGGTAACCCAGAGTGGAAGGAGCAGCCCGGGTACTGCAACTCACCATTCACCTTTGTGGCACTTGGGAGATAGAGAGCCCCACGCTGAGCTGTCTGAATGTTCCTCAGCAGCCACGGAGCCCTGGGATTCTGAGGAGAGCCCTCGGTCCCCTCTGGAAGTGGGGGCTGTAGAAGGCAGAACCATGAGTCTCCTTCCCCTGATTCAGCCAGGTCAGCATCTCTTTTATCTGCTGTGTGCACTGGGTCTTGACATAAGATTTCATTCTTTAAAGCATATTTTTTGCTGGAAGACACAGCAAGTCAAAAACCATTGTTCCAAAGCATTGAACTTGGAGACCCATAAGCCTTCCTGACATTTTTCAGGGGGTCGGTAATAAACCAAAAGTTACGTTGACCACTGTTTAAGCTGTTCCCTTTCTTGTAGGTGGCTGCCAAGAGACAAGGGTCCCTGAAGAAAGTGGCCCAGCAGTTCCTCTTGATGTGGTCCTGTTTTGGCACAAGGGTGATCCGGGACATGACCTTGCACAGTGCCCCCAGCTTCGGTAAGGCCACCCCAGCCCTCCCCATATCCAAACACTTTCTCTCTGGACTTGGTGCTTGAACGTCACCTCTCTAGATTCAACCTTGATCTCACTTGCTGTGTTTGAGCCCACAAGGACATCACCCTGAAACGTAGCTGTTCTGGAAGGCGTCGACATTGTCAGGACTTCCAGGGAGAAAGACAGCATTGTGTGCTAACGTATGCAAATCTGAAAATGGAGGTTCCCACCCAGCTAGTACTATTGGAGTTTAGAGGGGACTAAAAACATTGGGTGCACTCCCCTTTGGCCAGGTGTCCCCAGTGAGCGCCGCCGCGTCCCAGGACTATTGCAGAATTCCATAGTGTGGCCTTCCCAAGACCGAAAGCCTCTGAGTGGGAACACTGGCATACAGCTTGGCTAATGCTCCAGGAGTGGGGAGAGTGTCTAAAAGTTTCTTTAACACTGTGCCTCAGTCGGATCCCTAGAAAAGGACATTCATGTTCATTTTCCCTTTGGTTTTGCTGACCTTTGGGTGCGCCTCACCTCCCTCCCCAAGGGCACACCTACGGCTGCCAGAGTAATGTGACTTGGAATCTCTGCCCAGCGGTGCTCACGCTCGTCCGCAGGCAGGAACCCAACCACCGACCTAGGGAGAATGCTGTGCTACATTGTGGGACGCGGTTTACTCGTTTTCACTGAGTCCAGGTCCTCGTTAGCAAAGTGAGGAAAAACGCTAAGGCATCATCCAGACATCTGAAATCTCCAAACACTTTCGCCTCAAATTTTGAGGCATTTCGGCAAAGGGCTGTTGGTAGATTTTCTGCTTCAGTTCACTACTTGACTTTGCGAGTAGAGATGTGGTTTCATTTCTCATTACCTCCAATTAAGCCAGTCGGCTCTGGGGTTCGCTCTGGGTTTAATTTGACACTTTTCCATCCAGCTTTTTTATGGTCTTGTCACCATTTTCCAGTTGTGCTACACAACGAAGCGAGTATGTGGTAAAACAAAGGCGGCACTATTTTTTCTAAACAGCTCTGCCCGTGAAAGACTGTGTTTCCCCGGTTGGAGCAGTGTTTTGTTGTGGATTTCTTTAATCTCGGCCTTGGGAAGTTCTCGGCGCTGGCCTGCACCGTGGCTACAGATGGAAATTCTCTGTGAATGGTGCATGGAAATGCTCTGGTGGCCAATACCTGGGCAGGGCCATCGGGCACCGCGTTTTGATGACTTCCAGCAATTGTGTTAGCACATGTCACCACTGGTTCTGGGAAAACCATTCGCGCATCGCTGCTTGCAAGCCGCGAATGGCTGAAACATATTTGCGGTCTGTTCACTGCTTCAAAATCAAAGAATCCACAACATCGCACCCAAATATACGTACCCGCATCCACAAAGCAAGCCTCCTTTTTCGCTTTATCCCTTAATCTTCAGTGTGCTCATTCTTAAACTGATTATATAGATTACGGAGGCCCCTTCATTAGACAGGGAAAGTAATTTACTTGGCAGGATTCTTTGGAAATCATTTGTTTTTACTAAGTTAACAACATGATAGAGGAAATCAAGACAGTAGAACAGCTAGGGTTCTGTGAAAGGGCTGGATTTATTACCAAGCAACATTTTCCTTGAAATGTTTTCCTTTCTTTCTTGAACCACGCACTGTTTTAGGATATACCAGAAACTTGGACAAATGGCAGAAACGGTCACAGATGTCTTAGGAAAGGCAAGGAGCTGCTCACCCAATTTCACGTTGTCAGTATTTCCCAGCCCGAGGCGGGCTGAAATAATACCTGTTTCCAAGTCCATTTAGCACACTCTCTGCCGTGGTCCCGCTCATCCGACTCATTGTGGAATTCGGCAGCTTTGGGGTGACAGGCAAGTTGAAAGAATCCGCGGCAGACAAAAGCCCAGCTCCCCCTTTCTGCCTGTATATGTCAAAGACACAGTTGGTGGTTGTGTTTGGGTCATGTGTTCCCTGTATAAAAACAGCTAATTAGGAAAAAGAGCCCTCTGTTCACCGGCCCCCTCCCCCAGCGGCAGGGGCCAGCTCTATCTCGCCCATAACTCGCACAGGATCCCTGCCGCCCCCGTGGTGCGGCCGACCGTGCAGTGAGGGTGGGGAATATCACAGCGATCGGGGGAGGGGGGGCCTCCTCTGCCACCTCTGCCCAGAACGGCCTCTTTCAAAGGTAGTTGACTCCTTTCTTCTCCTTAATTCCTTTTCACTCTTTTCTTCCTAATTCCTTCTCACTGAAAAGAGCCTATGCTGTGAACTGAAGTAGCCAGACGATCTTTCTTTGCCGCCAGCAGCAGTTTCTAGTAAAATCAGTCAGCAAAGGCAGGCTGGCAGGAGACGAACTTTGAGTCCTAACGGGGCTGAGGAAAATAGTTTGTGTTTTTGAAACACACACACACACACACACACACACACACACACTCTCACACCCTCACACCCGTGTATTTTCCGTCGACGCTGTGATTTCCGTTCAGAGGACACCTGGATCCCAAGTCAGTGCAGGTGTCTTTACCCTTTCACTCTGGGTTCTCCCCACATGCCCTGGATTTCACTGCTGGGAACATCTGGAGGCAACCATAGTCCCTGGAAGTACTCCGGCATCAAACTGTTGGAAAAGCCACCCCAGGTTTGCCCACCAAGGGGGCAGGATTGCTCACAGCCCACGTTCTCACCTGCCCACGCACCTGTTTTCTGGCTTAGTGTCGTAGTTCAGCTGCTCGGGAAGGGCCGAGGGGGCCACATGGGAGCAGTCCCGTCAGGCACCCTGCTCCCACACCAGGTGGCCGTGACCGGAGACTTCCACACTGCTTCTCCTGGCGTAGGT
This sequence comes from Meles meles, assembly GCF_922984935.1. Lineage (NCBI taxonomy): Eukaryota > Metazoa > Chordata > Mammalia > Carnivora > Mustelidae > Meles > Meles meles. The sequence goes on along the minus strand of NC_060072.1, from coordinate 15,517,648 downwards.
GACCAGGCCTGGCTGTCTTACCCAGACCCTGCGAAACGTTGCACACATCAGCCAGGCCCCTGCCAAGCGCTAGGAGGCAGGAACTGCTTCTCCTGTATTCAGGAGGAAGCCGACCCCAGAGGAGAGGGGCTGGCCCACAGGTGCACAACAGACTGTGCTGAGGCCCCTGGAATCTTCTCCATCCTAGAGCCCTGTTCTTCCTGCTCAGCCACCACCTCGTCTAGCTTTCTGCAGCTGAATACTACTCATAAAAACAAGGTAACATTGATGGAGAGCCTAGCATGCACAAGGCACGATACTGGGCACATCCTCATTTAACTCTTGCAACGACCTGTGAAGTCTGATGGAGAACGTGAAGCAAAGGCAGGATCATGCTGCTCATCGTAGCAAATGCTTAGAAGGCACGTATTACAATCAGTCCTCACACTAACTCTTCGAAGCAGATAATAATAGGTAGAAGAGAAGCTTGGAGAATTTTCTTGCCCAAGATCAGTATGGCAAGGGGCAGAGCTCTGTTTCAAAATCACATCTGCCTGACCACGAAACCCATGCTGCTTCAGTCTCCACAACTCAGACAAACACCCTGGACTCAGAGGCTGAGCACCGAAAGGTAAGACAAATTTGTTTAATCCTCACAGATGGATTTTTAAAAATCCATATTGATAGATTTAAAAATGTTTTGAAGCTATGAGAGAGCAAAACATCATGAGTAAGAAGGGATGCCAGAAATGGTATCTTTCAAGTGTTGAGAACAAAGAACTGTCAACCATCATTTAAGACTGAGGGCAAAGTAAAGACACACTCCGTTCTGCAAAGACTAAGAGAATGTGGCCCCACAGAACATCACTTGAAAAGCACTTAAAGGATGCATTTTCGCAAGAAGAAAAATAAAGGTCTGGGATACAAGAAACAACCAGGTTCTAGTTATTGTTGATGTGTAACAAATTACCCCAAAGCTTAGTGGCATAAAAATAGTATTTTCATTATGCATGTGGATTCTGTGGGTCAGGAATTTGAACATGGCACAACAGGGCTGGCTTATCCCTATGATGTCTGGAACCTCAGATGGAAACACTCAAGGGCAGTGGTGCTTTGACAGCTGGAGGCTGGAATCAGCTGGAGGCTTCTTCCCTCCTGTGTCTGTGCTTGGGTTTGGATGTCTTGAAGACAGGACTGCTGTGATCAGGATGCCTTCTGTGGGCACTCCATGTGGCTCAGTGTCCACACTGCAAGGTGGCCTCTGAATAAGTCAACTTGTCACATGGTGGCTCACTCTTCCGGGGGAAAGCCACATGGCTTTTTATGACCCAATCCCAGAAGTCGTCACCTCCCCCATACTCTGTTGGTCAAAGCATTCACAAACCAACCAAGTTTGAAGAGGGTGCAGAGACACCCAATTTTCCATGGAAGGAGTGTCCAACAATTTGGGGGCCCTCTTTTAAGATGAGAGAAATTCTTAAATTTGCAAACAAATTTAATTACTAGCATTTAAAAAATATTTTTCATGTTTAAAAAAGATAAAAGCAAGCCCCAGGCTACAAAGTAACATGAGATGGTGGGAAAAGAAGCTTCAAGGACTGGTTAAAGAGCGCTAAGGTTTTTGTCTCCAAATGTTAAATAATTTTAGACTTCACTGAAAAAAATACATTTTGGATTTAATGTGTGAGATATATATTAATAAATCAAGAGCTCATCACTAAATCATCATAATTTACAAAGGAAAATGGAAAAATTTGAAAAGAGATGGCAAGATAAAAAAGCATAGAAACAGGATGGCAAACAAAAAACATAAAACAAGATGCTAGAAAAAAGATCAAGTAACAATTGCAGTAGATGTCAAAGTCTCTTCCTTCCAAAACATCGGGCACCAATGTTTTTACAGATAGCTTTTACTAAACTTTTAAGAAATATAAAATCCTTAGTTAATGAAAATGAACATGTTTCAGACAATAAAAACAAAAGGAAAGCTATACAACTCACGAAGCTGATGTATCTCAATTATGAAGCTAATACAACCTCAACTTCAAAATCTTGGAAGAATGGTAGAAGAAGAGAAAATTTCAACCCAACCACACATATAGATGAAAACTTCTAAATAAAATACTAGCAGATCAAATCCAGCAGCAAAATTTTTAAGATCATGATTAATAAGGTTTATGGCAAGAATTCAAGTATGATTCAAAGTCAGAAAAATTACTTATCGACATACACAATTAAACATATTAAATGAGAAGAATCATATGGTCCTCTCTATAGATGTAGAGGGGGAAAAACGGATTTGATATAATTCAGCTCCCAGGTATAATTTTTTAAACTCTTAGCAAACTAGGAATAGAGGGGAATTTACTTAATATGTTTCAAGGGCAACCAAAACCCTACAGTGAACATCATACTAACTGGTGAAACTTTAGAAGTTTTCCCATTCAAATCATGAAGACAAAATGCCTTTTAACACTGTTTCTAATAAATATTGACTGGAAGTCCTAGCCGATGCAATAAGAAAAGTAAAAGAAATCTAAGAAATGGAAAGGAAAACACAAAAACTGCCTTTTGTTATAGATGTCATGATGGCCGACAAAAGAGTCTACAAACTAATAGTGTAAAGAAGAATTCAGTGAGATCATTCAATTGAGTTTTTTTTAAATCATTGGTATTCTTAGCATAAACCAGAACCTAATTAGAAAATATAATTGAGTGTGTGTATATAGTAAGTGTATACTAACATATATTAAGTATATGTCATAGTATATATAAATACATTCTCATATACCATTCAAAATAGCCAAAGGAACTAAAAAATACCTATAAAATAATTCTAACAAAAATCGTTTGAAGAACTTCAAGGAGAAATTTTTAAAATATTATTGAAATATACCCTGTTTGTGTTTGGAAAGAGTCAACATCAAAGAGATCATTCTACCAATTAATACACAAATCCAATAGAATTCTAGTCCAATTCTTAATTTTTTTCCCTTTGATTTTGACAATCTGATGTGAAAATTCATGTGGAAAGGCAAAATGCCAAGGATAGTAAAGATATTTTGAAGGTGAAGAACAAGATGTAGGGTCTTGCTTACCTGATACTCACACTTGTTACAGACTAAGACAGTGTGGGGCTGTAACGTAGTGAGACCAGTAGAGAAGTGAAACAGAACAGAGGTGCCCAAGACAGACAGATAGAAACTTGTCATCCCCTCATCAGATCCTTGTTCCCTTATCTGTTAAACAAGAGGATTGTATATATAACAGAGATGGCACTAAAAATCAGTGGATTAGGCAAATTTCTTCTGGACAAATTAAAAAAAAAAAAGTTGTAGACCCCTTGTCTACAACTTCCGAAAGGAAACATCTCAATGGGGGGAAAAAGACCTTAAACCTTTTGGAAGAAAACAAGGAATGATATCTTTATGATCTTGAAATAGTATATTATTTATTTTTAAAGGCACAAAAAAAACCCAATCATAAAATATTACAAAAATAAATATGTTTGGGTTTCAAAATTGTGTTTATTAAGCACATCATAAGCAAAGTGAAGAGATAAAAGCCACAGACAAGAATGTATTTTGCAGTGCATACAACAAACAAACTGCATATATAAGAAACCCCTGTAAACAAATTGTTTAAATACCCCAGTAGAAATTCATATACCCCAATATTATTCCAATACCCCAAAAGAAAAATGAGCAAAGAAAATGAATAGGTGATTCACAGAAGGGGAAATGCTAGTTGACATTAATCATTTGAAAAGATGTGTACCTTTCTAGTAATTAGAGTAATGCCAACTATAAAGACCATAAGATAATACTTCACACCCTTCAGACTGGCAAGGATTATATTTCATGCACTATCAGTAGGATTGTAAAAAATTGGGGTGAGCAATGGGACACCATCTCTTAAGACCAAAGATGCAGGCACTCTTGGACCCAGCAGACACAAGAAAAGAGGTGCAGAAAATATTCGTAAGAGTCAGTTTCCAATAGTGGAAACTTACAAACAACCTAAATTCCATCACCAGGAGAATGGATAAATAAAGTGTGGTATATGCGGACAGTGGCCATCGGACTCGAGCTGCGTGCCTCCATGTGGATGGATTATCAAAAGCAAGTAGTGGACTGTTCTGTGAGGTATGATACCATTTACATCATGTGTGAAAACAGTACCATATGTTATTTATGGATACATAATTATATGTAGTAAGAGTAGAACAAATAAATACCAAATTCAAGTCAGCGATTATCTCAAGTTGAACGCCATGAGGCAGAGAAATACAATTAAGGAAAAGAACACAGAGACTTCATCCTTATCTTCAATTAAAAAACAAATCTGATTCAAACATAGTAAAATATTAAGATCCTATAAAGCCAGGAGTTGAGTCCACTGCCGTTCATTTTAAAATTCTGTGTACTCTCCTATATATTTGAAATTGTTCATAAGAAAAGAGAAATGCTTTCATGCTATGAAATGTGATCAACTATGTTAACATGTAGCAACAGCAACAAAAATCTCCTTTGTCTGTGTCCTAATACCCTTTTCCACAGCAGACTCAAATGCCAACTCTGTGACTTTAGGCAAGTTGTTTAAAGCCTCTGAGCCTTCATTTCCCCGTTTATTAGTTGAAGATAATAATCTTCGGCAGATAATAATCTGCCGGAAAGAGAGCTCAGCATAGTGCATATAGTACACGGGGCTTGCGCGTTTGATTGGTTGATCTAACAGATAGTCATTGAGCCTCTACTCTGTGCCTGGCACTATTGTGGACACTGGGTATGGAGAACAGTGGGGGGAAGAAAAACCAGATAAACATCTGCATTTATGGAGCTTGTATCTAGTATGATACAGGTTATAAAGTACAGGGAACGGTGATAAGAACTAGGGAGAGAAAACCCAGGGTGTCAGCTGTAACTGCCTCTCTCCTGTCTGTTGGTCTTTGATGTTTCTCTCTTCCTCCCTCCATCCTGCCTCCCCTCATCCCTTTTTCTCTCTCTCAGTCTTTGTATCCCCCTTTTCACTTTGCCCTCTTCTCCTCGCACTGTTCCCATGGCCAACCGCCCCCCAACCCCCTGCCAGCACTGAACTATTTGTTGCCCAATTATCTTAATGATTGACTTCTGCTACGTGGGACCCTGTAGCTTTTGTGGAGTCAGGATCTGAACTTTAGGTTTCTTGTGGACTCAGAGCACTTGGCAGCGTAGGGAGGCAGCAGTAGCTCTACAAACTCATGAAAAGGTGATTTAAAATTAGAGACCAGTTGGGTAACTGATCAGAGCCATTAAGGAAGAGAGCTTGAAGCTCAGAATCAACACTTGCCCCAGAATACTGGCCTCCCAGCCTAGATATGATGCTTCTCCCTGTGAGGTCTTGGACAAATTTCTTCACCTCGTCAGATCTTTGTTTCCTTGTCTATAAAAGGGAAGGGTGTATAGATGACTTCAAAGGCATCTGCCTGGGATAAAACTACGACACCCATTTCCATTATCTAGAGTTTTTCGTTCTAACTCATCGTTACGTGTTTCTATCTTTCTATCCTTTTGGACCTAGAGCAACATTGCAGCAAATAGTTTTTTCATTTTGAAGGCCCTTTGAAGTATTTGATGCTATCTTTTGACCACTTTGGCTGTATGAGCAAAACAATCATTATGATATGATATCCTACGGGATCTTAAAACATCAGGAGCAAAAGGGACTTTACAGATAACAATAGTTACCATTCATTAAACTTCTAGTGTGTCCTTTTCCTCACTATAGTTAGTACTTCTGTAACCAAAACGGGTTGTACTACCCCCCTTTTAGAGAGCTATGTTGCCTAATGAGCTGCATAGAATCAGTCTTAGGTTCAAGTCCCAGTTCTGCCAGTTATTAGTTTTGTGATACTGGACACTTACTTCACCTCTCTAGGTCCCAGTGTCCTCCTTTGCAGAAGGAGAGTATCACTCATCTCCTATAGTTGTGATGAGGATTAAGTGTGATAATAAATCTGCACATTTACACAGATCTACATACAGATAATGAATCTGTCCTAGAGCAAGGGCTCAAGAAGTGGCTGATTTTGTTGTTAACGTTTACTAGGAGTAACTCATCCAGGGTCTAAGTCACTAAGTGGCAGAGCTGGATGTCAGCCTGGGTGCATTGTTCTAGCGCCCATGCAGTTACTCACAATGCTGAACCTCCTTAGTGGTTCAGGGGACCCATTTTGGGGAAGTGGATGGAAAGTTGAGTTTTGGAGGCTACATCTCACTGTGGCTTAGCACAATCGACCCCTTTCTGAATTTCAAATGGACACAACACCCTGGGGATGAAGGAAGAATGTGGTAAAAGTATAGGACAGGAACACTGGCTTTGAGCTTTGTGGATACCAGGACCAGAGTTTGTGGCAGGCTCTGAAGAGAGGGGGGATATAAGAGTTGGTGTATGTGGCCGGTTGGGCATCCACTGGCCTCAGAGTTAAGCTGAGGATTTTCTTCTATAGCCTTCTGTAAGGGGGTGTGTATGTGTGTCCGTGTGTATGTGCAGAAGCCAGGTGCAATTAAAAAGGAAATTGACAAATTCTACCAAGAAGGTGGAATTAAAAAGGAAAAATTGATGAATTCCACCAAGGAGATGTTGTGCTGTTACTCCCCCACTGGCCCCAACACCTTATTTCTGACAAGTATGATGCACTAACCAGCTGTGCACCTGGAGCCATAGCCTTAGCACCCTATTCCTGAGACTTGAAAAGGCACAGCTCCCAACTCAAAGGACCCATCTGGGACCTGGGCTTTGATTTTCTTCATCTGTGAGTAGACTGAACTGGATGATCTGTAGGGGACTGGAAACAGATTTGGGAGCCAGACCAAACCAAGGCAAATCCCTACATATCGCTAATGGAGGGACTCATTTCCTGCTCCCTAAGGGAGCACAGTACCACCTATCCCAGTCTTGGTAAGGAGGAGACGTGTGTTAAGTGTTTCGTAGAGTTTGAGCACATGGTAAGCATTCAGTAGACCATGACGGCGACGATGAGGACTACGACTAGGACAGTGATAACAGTCATGGTGGTGATGATGGAATCACAGTAGAAGTAATACCAGAGAGTCTTCCAGGTCCTCTAAAAAGTAGACTAGAGGGAAATGGGAAGAGGAGGTCAGCTGTACATAGGTGGGTGAGAAGTTTTGGACATTTCATGGGTAGCGTTTTGGACATTTCATGGGTAGCAGAATAGCCACACGGAGATGTCCCCTTGGGAGTTGGAAGCATGGGACTAAAGAAGAAGGTTTGGTCCTTCTGGCTCTGGCTTTCCTGAAGCTTGACCACAGCAGACATTAATCGAGCCTCTTCCACATGTGGATCATCCCACTGGCCATGGTGGCAGCACGACATGCAAGAAAAGATGGTTTTGAAATAATGTGTTATAATAGGAACATAACTACCTTATGGGGTGGTTGTAAAGATTAAATGAGAGGATATGATTTTGAGCACAGAGACTGGCCCTTGGGAAAATTCCTGGGGAGGATTGTTGTCATCCCTTTTCATAAACAATCTAAGAATGAAGAATGCTATTTGAGAATACCATACATTCTCGATTTAATACCTTTTCTTTTTTTTTTTTAAGATTTTATTTATTTATTTATTTGTCAGAGAGAGAGAGAGAGCACACAAGCAGGCAGAGTGGCAGCCAGAGGCGGAGAGAGAAGCAGGCTCCCTGCTGAGCAAGGAGCCCGATGTGGGACTCAATCCCAGGACCCTGGGATCACGACCTGAGCCAAAAGCAGCGGCTTAACCAACTGAGCCACCCAGGCGTCCCCTAATACCTTTTCTAATAAACATGTGTTAAACAGATGTCTCAGAGACATTTAAGGAAATAATTCAGTTGTTGTAATTTTTAATTTTCAGTTCTGCTCCCAGAATTATGTCAGGTACATCAGTATAGGTACATCACTATACTGATGGCAAAATCCCTGCCATGGACATCCTTATAGTCCAATTGGGGAAACAAGGCATACTTGTGAAAGAGATAAAAATGAAAGATTTTTGCACAGAAATCAGTTGCATTTCTGTACACCAACAACAAGCCTGAAGAAAGAGAAATTAAGGAGTCAATCCCATTTACAATTGTACCCAAAACTATAAGATACCTAGGAATAAACCTAACCAAAGAGACTAAGAATCTATACACAGAAAATTATAAAGTACTCATGAAAGAAATTGAGGAAGACACAAAAAAATGGAAAAATGTTCCATGCTCCTGGATTGGACCTAAAGCAATCTACACATTTAATGCAATCCCTATCAAAATACCATCCATTTTTTTCAAAGAAATGGAACAAATAATCCTAAAATTTATATGGAACCAGAAAAGACCTCGAATAGCCAAAGGAATATTGAAGAACAAAGCCAAAGTTGGTGGCATCACAATTCCGGACTTCAAGCTCTATTACAAAGCTGTCATCATCAAGACAGCATGGTACTGGCACAAAAACAGACACATAGATCAGTGGAACAGAATAGAGAGCCCAGAAATCGACCCTCAACTCTATGGTCAACTCATCTTCGACAAAGCAGGAAAGAATGTCCAATGGAAAAAAGACAGCCTCTTCAATAAATGGTGCTGGGAAAATTGGACAGCCACATGCAGAAAAATGAAATTGGACCACTTCCTTACACCACACACAAAAATAGACTCCAAATGGATGAAGGACCTCAATGTGAGAAAGGAATCCATCAAAATCCTTGAGGAGAATGCAGGCAGCAACCTCTTCGACCTCAGCCGTAGCAACATCTTCCTAGGAACAACGGCAAAGGCAAGGGAAGCAAGGGCAAAAATGAACTATTGGGATTTCATCAAGATCAAAAGCTTTTGCACAGCAAAGGAAACAGTTCACAAAACCAAAAGACAACTGACAGAATGGGAGAAGATATTTACAAACGACATATCAGATAAAGGGCTAGTATCCAAAATCTATAAGGAACTTAGCAAACTCAACACCCAAAGAACAAACAATCCAATCAAGAAATGGGCAGAGGACATGAACAGACATTTCTGCAAAGAAGACATCCAGATGGCCAACAGACACATGAAAAAGTGCTCCACATCACTCGGCATCAGGGAAATACAAATCAAAACCACAATGAGATATCACCTCACACCAGTCAGAATGGCTAAAATTAACAAGTCAGGAAATGACAGATGCTGGCGAGGATGTGGAGAAAGGGGAACCCTCCTCCACTGTTGGTGGGAATGCAAGCTGGTGCAACCACTCTGGAAAACAGCATGGAGGTTCCTCAAAATGTTGAAAATAGAGCTACCCTATGACCCAGCAATTGCACTACTGGGTATTTACCCTAAAGATACAAACATAGTGATCCGAAGGGGCACGTGTACCTGAATGTTTATAGCAGCAATGTCTACAATAGCCAAACTATGGAAAGAACCTAGATGTCCATCAACAGATGAATGGATAAAGAAGATGTGGTATATATACACAATGGAATACTATGCAGCCATCAAAAGAAATGAAATCTTGCCATTTGCGACGACGTGGATGGAACTAGAGCGTATCATGCTTAGTGAAATAAGTCAATCGGAGAAAGACAACTATCATATGATCTCCCTGATATGAGGACATGGAGAAGCAACATGGGGGGGTAGGGGGATAGGAGAAGAATAAATGAAACAAGATGGGATTGGGAGGGAGACAAACCATAAATGACTCTTAATCTCACAAAACAAACTGGGGGTTGCTGGGGGGAGGTGGGATTGGGAGAGGGGGAGCGGGCTATGGACATTGGGGAGGGGAGGCGAACCATAAGAGACTATGGACTCTGAAAAACAACCTGAGGGTTTTGAAGGGTCAGGGGTGGGAGGTTGGGGCAACCTGAGGGTTTTGAAGGGTCAAGGGTGGGAGGTTGGGGGAACAGGTGGTGGGTAATGGGGAGGGCACGTTTTGCATGGAGCACTGGGTGTTGTGCAAAAAGAATGAATACTGTTATGCTGAAAAAATAAATAAAATGGAAAAAAAAATAAAAAAAAAATGAAAGATTTTTGAACAAAGTGAATGGTGCCCAGATGAGGGTAAGGCCAGTGACTCTGCGAGGGCCAGATTGAGCAAGGAAAAGACTCGCTTGCTACAAAGTGTTAGTGACACTTACCTGATGTCAAGCACTAGCCTAGGCTGAGGACACAGCAAAGAGGAGCAACTTTTGACCATGCAGAGAGGATTATGGAGCGGGGAATGAGAGACTTGAACGGAGCGTTGGAGCCCAGTGTAACACGGACTGCTGAGCAGGTGGAGGGGTGTACCTGAGCTGCCCTGACTTACCTTTCTGTTCGGATCTTCTCTCACCAGGGTCTTTTCACTTAATTCACCTGATGTTTGATGACTACGTGCTCTACCTGTTAGAATCCCTGCACTGTCAGGAGCGTGCCAATGAGCTCATGCGAGCCATGAAGGGAGAAGGAAGCACTGGTAAGCTGGCATTTCCCTGGGAATTTCCCTACTTGGCAACTTGATTTGTATCCTTACTTCCATGTTCTGTGTTTCTTCAGCTCTGTCTTCCCAAGAATTTAACTGTAGTTGGCAGGCCAAGTGGTGTGAAACCAATGATGTCTTCTTCTTCTTTAGAGTGGGCATGCGCGTGTGTGGAATTGTCTTGCCCGCCATGATGGTGGTGCCCAAATCATCAGAGGGCTTGAAGCAGGGGGTGACATGACACAGATGAGAAAGAATATTCCAATTGTTAAAGTCCTTTAAAGACAACTTGCCCTGACCTTTTGTTCTGAGGACCCATCCTTTCTCTACCCGTAGCAGAAGTCCGAGAAGAGATTGTCCTGACAGAGGCCGCCCCGCCGACCCCTTCCCCAGTGCCATCGTTTTCGCCAGCAAAATCCGCCGCATCCGTGGAAGCGCCACCTCCGTCCTCCCCGGTCAGCAACCCGTCCCCTGAGTACACTGGCCTCAGCACCACAGGTAACGAAAGGCCTCCCGCAGGCTCTGAGTGCGGAGTTGGTACTTAAAGCCAGAGCTTTCTGGAAAAACGTTCTTCCCCCCAAAATGCCAAGCATTTGCCTGGATTTACAGATGCCTCGCAGTTACTCATTTATTTGTAGGTACATATTCTTCTTGCTTCTGTTTTCAAGTTGGCAGATGGAGTACATGATAACTGCCACCCTCCCCAACCAAGCCACTGAAATGGTGAGAATGATATGACATAAATTAATACACAGCCATTCTTTCTTAAAAACAAGAAAGGGAGCTCTCTGAACCAGAAATTGAGCGGCATCTCTGGAAAGTGGGGCAGCCAGGAAGCCATATGCTAAGACATGTCAGCCATGGCAAGGCGGGGGCAGTAAGCAAGGTGCAGGCTGGTGCTCTGGGGCTCCCCAGGAAGCCGAGACTCCCTCTGGTGGGAGGCCCCGAGGAGGACCACACACAGGAGTGGCTCTTCACTTTAACTGTGGACGGCGGAGCAGAAGGGCCTTCTAGACAGAGGGCGGTGCGAACAGATGCACAGGGCTGGGGGCGTGTGAGGCTTTCTCAGGGCACGGGAAACTTTTCAGTAGGAGATCCGCGAAGGCATCCTGGGAGGCTGGACCTGTAAGCTGCGGTCGCGTCCTGAAGGACCTCGAATGCCAAGACACGGTTCGGAAAATAGAGAGGAGGTGATACGAGGATAATAATAACTAGTTGCTAAGGTCCGGTGTCACTGGGGTAGTTGTCTCACGATAACACGGCAAGCTTGTGGCGGAGAAGTGAAGGGTCACAAACCTTAAGTCCCTTGTTCCGGGCACCGCACTCACTCAGCCATTCAACAAATGTCCTTAAGACATTGCTCACGAGACTTGTGGAAACGAGACTGTGGCGGTGGCGTGCGTCCGTGCACATGCGTGCATGTGCCTCCAGAGCAGCTCATGTGGCTGCTGTGGGATCAGAGGACGTACGAAAGCCAAGAGCACTTTGCTAACAATGAGGTTTGATCCAGATAGAAGGGCTTACTGTGATTAATGCCTAGAAGGTTGGGGCTGCGGGGAAGCTCTGGAGGCCAGAGGAAGCAGTGGTCCGCTCCCTTCCCACCTGAACTCTGGCAGGCAGGAGGGAAACCTGCAGGAGAGAGGGGACATGCAAGGCAGTCTTAGAAGCTGACAGAGAACTGACAGGAGAGGAATGAAAGGCAGAGAAGACCTTCTGCTAGATGGGCCCTGGGTCGGGCTGGGCCAGCCGAAGGACCAGTCCTTGCAGAGTGGAGGGCTTCTAAGACTGTGATGATCCATTCGTCATCTTTCCTTCCAAACCTTAACTATTCTCCCCGTTACCTAAATCGAAATCTGGAAATCGGCTTCAACTCTTTCCCTCAGCTTCTGTATTCGTTAGGTTAGGCTAAGCCACTGTAACAAAACAGATCCAAAAGGTACGGAGTTAACACAGGAGAGAGCGATTTCGTGCTTACAGACAGTCCTGGCAGGGTGTTCAGGTCAGAGAGGAGGCCCTCTCGAATGCAACCATTTGGAAACACTGGGTCTTTTGGTATTAGGTTGCACGGCACTGCAAGGCAGTGGTTCTGAAAGTGCGGTCTGTGGACCAGCAGTCCTATCTTCTCCTGGGAACGTCTTAGAAATGCTCGTTATCAGGTCCTGTCACAGACCTTCTGAATCAGAAACTCTAGGGGTGAGGCCCACAGATTTGCTCAACACGCCTCCAGGTGATTCGGATGCACACCAGCTAGAGGCCCACTGCCTTTGGGCTTGTCAAGTCTGCGACCAGCTGATGGAAAGAGAAGGTGGGTGGGGAGAGGAGAGCGCACGCTCTCAAAGCTTGCACCTTCCTGGCCTGCAGGGGGTGCTTGCTTGTCCCTTCCATTCCCATCCCCCCAGCGAGGACTCAGTCACAGGGGCTCAGGTAACTGCAGAGAGCAGCTGGGAAACGAAGGCTGCTTGGACGGACCTGTTTCTTCCCATCCCACCGTCACCGTGTGTTCAGGCCTTCCCCACCTCTTGCGGACATCGAGCGGATTCTCAAGCTGGTGGCCTGCCTCCCCTTTTGTCTGTCCACTTTCTTGCTGCCCACTGCACTAGTTTCCCTCCCAAGTGCAGGGGCCAAGTCCACCACCCCGCACCTCACACTCAGGCCTGTGAGCAGGCTCGTTCTCCAGTCGCTGCTCACCCCGCTCCCCCTGCCCCTGAGGAAATCCCTGTCGTCTCCATTTCCCTCACGCTCCAGGTTTGCATTTTCCTCCAGACCCTCACAGCATGCTTGAGCTTACTTATATCTGAGTTCTACTTAGAATTATTTTGAGGATAGACTAGGGACTAAATCGCATGGTTTTGAAGACCAAATAAATAGGGTGAGATTGCCCTATTTAGGATGTTGTGTTTTACCCATTCATTTGTTTACGGGTCCATCCGTTTATCTACCCATTTATCCAATAAATTTTTCTCCAGTGGCTTCTATGTACTAAGCACTTCAGATCCTTGCCTCCTGGGACGATGTTATTTAGAGGTTCGGGATCTGATGGGTGCTAACTTGGGCTGATTTTGGAGCAGGGAAGGGAGGAGCCCAAAGGAAGCCATGTATCTGGAGGGTCTGTGAAGACTGGATAATGCGCGAGCAGGTGGTCTGGGCAGAGGGAGGAAGCATTAGTACAAAGACCTGGAGGCAAGAGACAGCATGTCCTTTTCAGAGAAGCTAAAGTATATATCCTAGGAATCTTCCATTAATTCCTTCCCTCGAGTCTCCTCCTCCTCCAGAACTAGCGCTACTCAGGGAACGAGCAGGTGCTTAGGAGCCTATCAGGTGCCTGCCCTCGTGTGCACTGTGCCAGGGGCGGAAACTTGCCAAGGAACTCAACGTCCTTTGTCAGGGACGGCTAAGGAGACTGGATTCTTCAGTGCATTGCGAAGGAAGGGGGTCAGAAACTGGCATTAGATAGAGCTTTGATTTTGCTTTGGGTATGCGGCCGGAAAGCGCCCTCACCTTCCGTGGGAATTTACATTCCGCCATCACATACGTGTTTACATGGATGCACCTGGAATTGTGCTTTGTCTCCACTTTAAGGAGGAAAAACACGCCTCCTCCCTCATCCATCCCATTTTCTCTCCGTCGTGGGCTGTTGCAGTTTCTGCTTAGGAGGCTTGGGAAGAGGAGCCGTAGGGGAAAGAACCACCTGAGTCACGGGGAGAGAACTCGAGCCCTGTTCACAGCTCTTCAGCCACTCGGAGGTCCTTCCCAGGCCAGAGCATGGGGCAAGGCAGGAGCCAGGTCAGTAAGAAGGGCTCTCAGCCTCACGCCGACCGCCCCGGGAGACGCACGTGAGCCGATCGGTGACAACGTCCTTACCGTGAAAATAAAATAAACAGGGAAACCATGCGCACCAGACAGTCGTGCGTTGTGGAGCAGAAGTGGTTTGTGGGGGGAGCTCTTCGGCAGCACGGCAGCTCGTCCAGCCAGGAGACTGTGAGGCAAGAAGGGGACAGGAGGGCTGCGAAGGTGGTATGTCCAGAATCTCTTCATAATTCTCGTCCGGCTAGTGGGTCTGCCTGGCTTTCCTCACAGCACTGTGGAGGCCTCGAGGTGCGGCAGGTGTGATCGTCAGACCCACAGGAATATCATAAATGTGTTCAGAGATTTCTGCACAATGTGTTCAAGAGTCATAAAAGTAGCTTCTTAGAAATACAAATGTGAAACAGGTTCTCTTCAGATGATCGTAACCTTTGAAGATTTTGGCACATTCCTGCTTTGTTCTTAGACATCTCCAGGGGGCATTAAAAATGTCATCCTAGATAAAACTATGTGTAATATTTTTCTCAAGCACCACTTTTGAAATATCCCACGGCTAAATTAGACTGGATCTTGGCATGCAAGTGGGTCATGGTCTTGGAGGAGACATAAACATAATTTCCTAACAACACGGATGGTTTTATAGATATTGCATTATAAAACACATGTATCCCTGATATACACCAAAGTATTAGGAAATGTACTGTGGTGGGTTTCTTAAATTTGGAGATTTGGGCAAATATTCCATTGACCAATATTGTGAATTGGAAAACAATTATTGTGTATCTTATAAAATGCATTCCCCATGTTTCTTTATTTTTTTTAAGTTAACTCAACATATGGTCTTCATGCCCAGTTAATTTTTATTTTTGTCTTAAAATTACTGGCTGATTTATATACCATGACTTTCTAGAAAGTATCTGAAGTGATTAACAATTTAAAAAAAAAAAGGGAAAGAAAAAGCATTTAAAAAAAAAAAACAACCCCAAACCAGAAAGTAAGAAATAAAGAAGTGAGGAAAATTAAACAAAACAAACCACCCCTGCTAAAAACAGTTTACTAATACATTAAGTGAAATTTCAAGTGATCTAGTTATTTTGCTGGGTCTCTAGCATTTTCTAGATATCAACACTCAGATGTTGTACGTATTATCAAGTTTGAGTCAGAGTCAAGGCCAATCAGGTGTCTGCAATTCTTCCACATATCAGTGTCTCACTTTTGATGGACACTTCCCCATTTTTCAGCTGTGAAAAAGAGAACAGTATTATGTCCGCTTGGTGAGCACAAGGAGAAAATTAATTCATTGCACATAATCTTTCGGCATCCTTTGGTACAAGCTCTAGTGAATACAAAGTCCTTTATTATAGATAATGAGTTATGACTTACTAGGAAAACAGCCACTCTGCTTATCTATGGCTTTGTGTCATTCTATGTCCGTACCTACATGTATTTCTAAATGTGTTTTCTTAGGACTGTTTTCATCAATTGTTTTTAAAGGGGTGGAGGGGGGTGTGGAAGAAAGTGAAAGGAAAGGAATATGGGGCACCTAACGTGGAACCCGATACTGGCTGATTTTTATTGGGCACGTTCAAGTCTATGGCAAGGCCATGATAGGTGACTGGGTAAAGGATTCCATTTCAACGGATTTCCACAAGGTAAAAATCTAACCCATTTATCTGTTTTCTTCCCTAACTTTGTGAGCTTGCCGCCTCACTCTTGGCCTAGCAAAGGTCAGAAACCTTCATTTTTGTTGAGGGAAACTGGCTCTTTTCCTCCTCAGGAGCGTGGCAGGTGGTGCCAAACCAACCAGCCCACTTAACATGACATTGGGCTGCAATTCTTTAATGTCATTTAATGCAAACTGTAAAGCTCCTACTCCATCCTGCTGAGGCCTCGGAAGGGCTCGAAGACCTGGTTTATGATGTCATTTGAAGTATTCCCTCCTTTAGCAATGACAATAAAAGTTAACTATTAAACGCATGTTTTCACCTTCCCACCATGGTTTCCCTGTGCCACAAAACCGGCAAATTAAATCACCGAGATTCTAGGATCCCTATAGAAATAAAGGCAGACTCCTTACAAATGGCCTGAGCTGTAGAACATCTGGCCTGCCCAGCTGCATTTGCTCTCCGCCGGTTGAGGATGTAACAAAGCTAACTGGCCCCTACTCTTTCCAAATAACAAAAGCTCAGTTATTCCGAGGGGAGCTAAAAGGAGTGGGCCACGGGGGCCACCGCGGCCCTGCCCCAGAGCCCACGATGACTCACTGACACATCCTCGAGTTGTCCCTGCCCATGAAGGCCTCCTCCTCCAGCCCCGCTGCTTCCGCTGTCGAAAGGAATGGAATTAGGAAACATAAGCTGGGACTGAAAACAAATTGTTGAATCTCTTCTTGACTTCACTTCATCGGGTCTTGCCTTGGTGCTGGGGCCTCTGGAGTTGCTCGTTCATTCTCCTGTTGACCTCTTCTGGGCCTAGTCTGTGCCGTGTCCTGGGGGCACAGAGTGATAAGAAGGGGCAGAGTCGCCGCCTTCTGATACTTAAATCCTAGTGGGTAAGGGGATTCAATACAGAAGTAAACTACCAGGTCAATAAACCATTTCAAACGCTCATAACGAGAATAAGAGTGTGCTAGGAAATGGTCAGAGGAGGCCTCTCCGAGGAGGTAGCATTTATCCAAGCCCCATAATATCAGAAAGGGTCAGCCACATAAAGTCTGGGGAGAGGGAAAGATCATTCTAGGTCATAGGGAATAGCATGGACACAGGCCTGAAGCAGAGAAGAGCCTGTCATCGTGAGGACTGACTCCTCACTGTCGCATGAGCGGACAGTGGCAGCCCGGGAAGCTGCGGAACCAGCATCTCTCTTGGGAAAGGATCCCGGTCGGCTCTGTCAATGAGATTTTGGCCAGGGAGCTACCGATAAAGTCACCCGAACAGATGACGTTTTCAACTTGAGCAAGTGTTCTCCTTAAGCACTATTCCCTGGAGGACGGGTAGCCGGTGGGTAAATATACCTATGAAGTTTTTTCCTGTCACAGTCTTGAAGGTTATACCAAATGTTTGCTTCATAGCAAATGCTGTGAGAGGACACCGTTCAAACAGAATTTTCTGTGATGATGGCAACTTTATTTTTTTATCTGAGCTGTCCAAAGCAGTAGACACTGAGCACACAGGGCTACTGAGCACTTGAAAGGTGGCTAGTGCAATTAAGGAACTGAATTTTTTTTTTATTGTATTTTGTTTTAATTAGTTTAAATTTAAAGAGCCATCTGTGGCCTGTGGCTACTGTCTAGACAGCTCTGGAATCTAGACACACTTAAGGGAGCTTATTTCTCAGGAAGGTACTAACAAAAGGCTTAGGTTAGATCAAAACCTGAGCAACATCTGTGATGGTTCATAGAATCCTTGCAGGGGGAAAAGGTCCCAACAGTTTAGGTCAAGATCTGAGGGAAGGCTACGGCCAGGTAGCCTGAAAAGTAACCTGAATTTCCTCAAGTCTGTACCAGATCCTTACAACCTCTGATCTTGACGGGCCCGCTACACGCAGCGTGCATGATAGGAGGCAGTGGCTTAGAGAACCTTGCTACTCAGAGTGTGGTCCACCGACCAAGAGCATTACCAACATTTAGAAGCTTGTTATAAATGCAGAATTGCTGGCTCAGCTCCCAACCTGCTGAATCAGAATGTGTCTCTTAACGAGATCTCCAGGGATTCAAAGACACATTCAACTGAAGCCACAGCTGTTGTGGAAAGGCTTTGGAGTTGGGCAGGATCTGGGTTCAAATCTGAGTAAGTCTCGGGCCACAGTTGTCTCACCTGCGAAAAGGAGATTATACCACCTACCTCAAAATGTTATTGCCAAAATTCAGTGAGTTAATGTATTAAAAAGAAAGTAGCTTGAGGTCTGGTTTATGTTGGATGATTAATAATTCATTCCTTCATTTATTCAACAGGTTATTCCTGACTGCCTGTTTTATTCCAAGCCCTCTTCCTAGCCTCTGTTTAAAATCCCCTCCAGGAGAATCTACAACAGTAACAAAAACTCAGGGATGGGAAGGAAGGACAATCTTCCTCTCCCGCAGTTTTAATACTAGAACATAGACAAAACTTACCTTTATAGGATTCTTGGATCTTTTGGGATCTTTATGGATTCTCAAAGCCCAGGGGATTTTCTCCATGATCCTCAGACTTTGAACTAAGGATGGGTGTGTAGGGAGGGAAGAATAAGAGAAAGATGTGTAATTAGGCACATAGGGAAGGTTTGTTATTGTCTTGCCCAAAAATAAAAAGCATGAGAGCGGTCTTAAAAATTAAGCACAAACTGTGAACCACACACATTTTCTTTTATTAGTTTCCTAAAAAGAGCAGCAGCCACCGTTCTCACTGGAGGCCCCACTGATAGGACAGGAAATGTAAGGGGTGTTCTTTTCTAGTCCCCAGGCAAAAAGGGTTTCTCACCCGAGCCAGTAGGTGTTACTCTGCTAAAGCCTGCTTGAGTGGGTCTGTTCGATGGCTGGCACATGGCCATCTAGGGGTTTTGTTTCCCAGACCACAGGAGCCCATTTTTCCAAGAGTTCCACTAGCTTTTTGTTTGATAACATCTATTTCTAGCAGCATTTACTCCTTCAACAACAACTTCAATGAAACGAAGATTTACTGAACACCTACTATTTGGCAGACCCTCTGCTGAGGATACAGAGATAAATAAGGAACAGTTGCTCCACTCCAGGGGCTCAGACAAAAGTAACTTCCACTGCATTCCCTAAAGTGATGGCTGTTATCATCACTGTGTCTTCTTATTGCTGGGTGGGGTGGAAAAAGAGAAAATCTTTTGGCTTCCTTGGCTGCCTCCTTTAAATACCCACAGACCTCACAGTGCTCTGCCGAGGTCCCAGGGGCTTGAAGGGTTAATTACTTGCTTGCTGTGGCTGGCTCATTTTTCTCCTGTACTTCCCACCCCTCTCCAATTCTAGCTCCAGTTGTAAAATTTTGTTTAATATATGTTAATAATGTTTTTCTTTTCACAGAGGTAGTGTACATTCATTCTAAAAAAATACAGATAAGCAAAATGAAGAAATGTTTTAAAAGTTTACCTCAATCGCACTGCCTAGAGATAACCCGTTTTAATAAAAAGGATCCTTTTAAAAATTATAACAGTAATATAATTTCATATGAAGCACAAAACAGAGGAGGGCAGCCGGGCATAATCCAGTCTTCTGGGGCATGATCATTTTGGAATTTTGTCTTTCCAGTCTCCATGCAGTTGCTATGAACGATGCCTAACATATAGCCTGCTAAAATCATTATCTCCTTGTATATGATGTACATGTGCAAACCAGGAAGGGGTACTTTTAGCCACCCCGGTGAATAAGAACATCTATGATTTTATGGAAAAAAACATGTTTAGAAGTTTGGTGTAATTAGCTCAATTTCTACTGCTGTTCAAATTTCATCCCTGGTGACAGAATCTGACCCAAGAAAAGTGTCTTTCTTCCCTGTCATCTGAAATGGGACATAGAGGAATCCCTGAGAAAGTCCAATACAAGAATTCCTATGAATTCACAGGGAAGAGCGTGTGAGTATCATCGAGAGCTTACACGTGCCGAGCTCATGTCAGTTACCGCTCACGACAGTTCTGCAAAATAGCAATTATCATGCCTGTTTTACAGATGATGAAAGAAAATTTCAGAGGCTTGCCCAAGATCTTCCAGCCAGTACACAGCGGGACTAGACCCCAGAGCGGAGAGGCAGTTGGTAGAGAGAATGAAAAGCCTATGCCAGACTGGGGTTCAGAGCCCCACTGGTCCCACCCACGGGGACCTCGGGCAAGTTAACAATCTGAGTTTCCCTGAAATGGGCTTGAGTGTGACACCACTAGCCTGAAGGGCGGACCTAAGGAACCATCCTGAGAACCAAGCGTGGAGTCCACTGTAAGAGTGTTGTGGGGGACACTGTGGGGCAAGTCCCAGTTGCCTTTTACGGGGCATCTGAAAGAAATTCCTGTTTGATCTTAACTCCAAACACAGGTGACTCCTGAGCTGCTTGTTTGCTATCTTATGGCTTCTGACTTGTCAGGTTTCCCTGTGGCCTTGTTTCCTGGAAAACCTCTGAGCCCAGGTTAAGGCCCACCTCTACAAAGAGTTAGAGTAGACATGTTTAGCTTCACTCCTGTTTCACTCCAGTTTTAATTTCTTTGTTCACTCCCACATTCGCATGATTTTCTTGAATCCTTTGTATTCCTACGTGCTCTCTTACGTTCTTTCAGATTTAACCTTCTGTTTCCTCATCTGTGAAGTGGGGGTAGTATTTATTTTAAGGGTATCTGTAAGGCACTTAGCATGGTGCCTGGACTGTATTAGATGCGCAATAAATGGTGTGTCCTTCATGCTGTTGGAATAAACCTTTGTCCCTTCATTTAAAAGGGGCGCTATTTGCATTCTGAAAGATTCTCCGGTTTACAACAGAGTTCAATACAGAGTTCTTTTAATAATAAACAAATGTGTTCACAGTAGGACTCCATTTTCACTTGCCTTCCAGAGTATCCCTCAGTGAACCTGTCTGGGATTGGCACAGGGCTGGCCCACCAACTCCTCCTCCCACCTGCCCCACGCCAGTTCAGCTACTTGTGTACTATTT
This sequence comes from Meles meles, assembly GCF_922984935.1. NCBI lineage: Eukaryota > Metazoa > Chordata > Mammalia > Carnivora > Mustelidae > Meles > Meles meles. The sequence goes on along the minus strand of NC_060072.1, from coordinate 15,496,764 downwards.
GCAAAGTCCTTGGGATGGAAGGAACCGCATCCTTCAATGACAAACGTTCCTTCAGCTTCTCTCAGGGATGTTAGAATAGAAAAGATCTGCTGCAGAAAACAGAACTAAAACACCAAGTTTTACTTCCCCTTAAGAATGGCCTCCCATAACCAGTTCTTCAATTTTCCCTGTGCCTGCAAGGGGCCGTTCAATTCTAGTCCCCCCATCTCCTAAAAAAGGTTTCATTATTTCCACTAGATCAACATTTTGAAATTTATCAGAAATCGACAAGTGTATCATTTAGTGATTTCTTAAATTACCATTTTTATAGTCTAACCATCTTGTAAAATTGTTAAGCATCTTGAGGGTTTTAAAGTTTGTCAATTTCCCTTCCCAATCCCTAACACTTTAAAGGTATCCAATTAAAAAGTAAGTTAATGGAATTAGTAAATGTATGGAATAGGTCACCGTGAAGGTCACTGTCTAATAATCTTCAAAAAGACCTGGGCAGGCAGAGCCTAATAATCTACTTAGGGCTGCTTAGAGCAGTTTGTTGGCTCTCTGACACCTGGTTAGTTGGGTGTTGAGAAGTTACTTGGCCGTGCTTCTCTGAGCTTTCTTTTGTCCTCTCTCCTTCCTTCTCTCTTTCCTCTCCCTTTTCTTCTTTTTAAAATGTTTATTGATTTTGGGCCACCAGCCTCTGTATCAAGCACCGGGGTTCCAACAGGGGCCAAATGGACAAGGCCCTATCCTCATGGAGCTTCTAGTTGAGGGGGGATAAGCATTAAGTAAATCACATTCGTGAATGGGGGTAAGATGACAAACTATTGTAGGCACCATGAAAGACTAGAGTGTGGTAGGGGATCAGACTCCATCTGGGGTTAGAAGACAGCTTCTCTCTATTGAAATATGAGGAATGAGTGGAAACTAAGGGAAGAATACAGTTTCAGGCAGCAGAAAGAGCATGTGCAAAGGCCCTGTGATGCTGGGAATTGTGGTTCTCTGGGAAAAAAATGAAAGAAATCTATTATGGCTAGATCAGAGAGAACAAAGGGAGAACAGAGAGAACCTTCTCATGAGGTCAACTAGGACAGAGACACATGCTCTGTAAAGATTTTGACTTTCAGCTTAAAGAGCATGGGAGGAGGCCACTAAAGTGTTCTAAGAATGGGGCATGGAGGAACTGCGAGAGTGACTTACACATCTTAATTTGTCTCTGCAGGAGCAATGCAGTCATACACGTGGTCTCTGACCTATACGGTGACAACGGCGGCAGGGTCCCCAGCGGAAAACTCCCAACAGCTGCCCTGTATGAGGAGTACCCATGTGCCTTCTTCCTCCGTCACACACAGGATACCAGTTTATCCGCACAGAGAGGAGCACGGGTAGGAAACCTGCCTCACATGCCACTGGACTTTTACATTTGGGGTCACTTAGCAGCTGTTTTCTCAAAGGGCAGGAGGAGTGCTATCCTTCGCAGGCACTCAGCACCACCCTGAGTATAACAGACTCTTGCAGTCCCCACGGGGCACTGGAGGTGGACATTAGCAAGCCCATTTCCCAGATGCGGAAACTGAGATGGCGGCTCAAGTTCAATCCCTCGGGGTCACACAGCTGATAGACGCAGGGCCCAGACTGAGCATCTGTCGTGTCACATCCAAAGCCTGTATTCTTCCCTCTCTTCTGCTTCAGAGCCCCGCAGAAGACCCCCTTCCAGCAGTTTCCCCAGGCAGTAGAGCCTTGTGGTGGGCCCAGGCCTCCTGTGGCTGGATTAGAGGAGGGCTTCCCCCCCGAGGGCTGAAGGTCTCTGGACAGCGGCAGTTGTTCAGGGGACTCAGGGTTCTATTGGTGCTTTGTGCCCAAAGAAATAAGTCATTGATTTTGCCCATTTTTTTCCCCAAATCTCTGTTGGGGAAAAAATGTTGTTGCTGTGATGAATGAACCACAAGTCCATTAAGAAGTGTTACCTGAAGCAAAGGAGCTTCTTGTCATCATGCAGTGTCTTCATCAAAAGACACGAATCCTAGAGTGTCTAATGTGCAGTCATCTGAAAACCACATGACATTAAAAAGGGCCCTTATTCTCAAGAAGGCGAGACTGCCACACGGGTACTGGGAGGCGTTTCCAGCAGAGCAGCTGTGGGAGACACGGGAGGAGGCCCCCTCAGGTGTCGTCCACATGGTGGCCCAGCAAAACACAGCAAGACGCCAACCCCGAGGCTGGACATCGGCCTGGCTACTGGCTGACCGACTCCAAGATCTGTCCCCAGGGTCAGGTCCCCCTGACTGGTGGGGTGGGCAGAGTTTATTTTCTCAGGGGACCTCTTAGAGTATCTTCCCACACCTTTAGAACAGACTTTGAAAATGGTTTCAGGAAGCCTTTTGATTCTGGGGCAACGGCAGAAGAAACACCCACGTGGTCTTAGGTCCGTGTTTTTGCTGAGAAGATGTTAAGAAGAACAGTGATAAGAATATCCTGTATTTCATAGGACTTTCTATGTTATAGAGGGTTTTCACATATCTGACCCTCAGAATAACCAGGGCCAGCATTTTTACACAAGTGAGAAACAAGTCTGTGGGTTGCCCAAAGGTCCCACAGCTAGAAAGGGGCAGAGGCAGGCTCTCTGGCACCTGGGTGAGTGGCCCATGATGCATCCTCCGTGGGGCCAGCTCGCATACAACACCCTGCCCCCCTGCGGGCAAGCAGAGGCCTGGACGATACAAAACATAAATCCCCAAGTAGTTTCTTCTTTCTTCCCTATTTGACTTCAGGCTATAATATGGGGCTTCCCAACAGAACAGGAGTAGAAGTTTCCATCCCTAATTATGTTTTGCTCTGGGCTGGCTTTCATTCCCTGAGCGCACTCCGAGTGGTAAGGGAGGTATGCTGAGGAGAGAAGGAAAATCAGCCTGGGAGTTTAAACCCACAGCAGGGTGGCGATGGTAAGAACCAAAAAGAAGGAGAAAAATGGAAAAGAAGAAAGAAGAACAAAAAGGAAAGAAAAAAAGATGAGGTTGATGTTTGGAGGCAGGAAAGTGATCCGCCATCCGCGCCCTGACTCCCACTCTTCACTGTGTTTCCTGCGTTTCAGATACACGGGAAGCTACAACTATGGGAGCTACGGCAGCCAGCATCCTCCCCCCATGCAGAGCCAGTACCCGGCCCTCCCCCACGACACGGCCATCTCTGGCCCGCTGCACTACGCCCCTTACCACAGGAGCTCCGCACAGGTAAGTCCACGGTCTTGCTTGCTGGCCCGCCCAGGCCTCGGGACACCGGGTGGCAGGTCTAGTCAATTTAACACAGTTAATAGGTACCTTCTGTATACCACGTGTGTCTGTCACCAAGGAGAGGGGAGGATCCTTTCCTCAGGGTCATGTCCACCTTTTGGTGGCTGCCCACTGAAGTGGGTGCTCGGCCACTGTTCAGGCTCCACTCCCTCTTGCCACGTGGGTGCACACCACCTGTCTTTGGTTCCATCTGCTCTAATCCCATGGTCCAGTCAGCCACCATGTCTGCTGCCCTGTCTCAGGCAGCCGCCCACACACAGGATCACTGGTCGGCCATCTTGCTGGTGTCGGCCCTCCTCGAGTCCTGTCAGGACTGTCACCTGGCAGCATTCTAACTGGTCTCTGGGTCTTACGTCTGTTCCTTTCCAGTCTGATCCACACACACAACCTCACCAGAAGAATGCTCCTGAAATGAACCCTTTATCAGATTGTTCTCAAGCCACACACTTCCTTTGGCTCTTCGCTTGTCTAACAAACCAAACCAACCCTCTGTGGCCTGTGGTGAATGGAACTTGTGGTTGCACCTCTAACGCCAGTGTTGGGCCCTCTACTTGTCTCAGACACTTCCTGTTGCTCTGGCTTCAAAGGCAGCTGGTCTCCAGTTCTATTCAATTCTACATCCTCAACAGCTCTGCACCCCGCACTGTCCTTGCCTCAGCTCGGGGCTAAGCTAGATGGTGACAAAATCCTCCCACCGGTCTCTGTGTCACTGAACCTGCCCCTCTCTGGTCCATCCTCTAGACTGCAGCTGGAGGAATCTTTTGGAAAAAACCCGACGGGCCGTGAATACTCTCCCTCTTTTCATGTCATTGCATTCAGAGTCACGTTCAGTTCTCTTGTCTCTTATGACATGTTACCTTATGATGTGTCTTGGCATGTCTCTTAAGACTTGTTACCATCGGGCTTTTGCCTGCCTCTGTGGCTGACCAGCCACCCCACTCCCATTTCCTCCAGCCATGCCAACCCCTGTGTGGTTCACAGATGCTCCTCTCCCAGGGTAGGACTTTCTTTCCCCAGAATTGTGCGTGTTGTTCAGGAGCCGCACTTGTCTCTGCGGCGCCTCCTGACACCAGCCCTTTCTTCCTCCAGGACTTTATGAGGTCCCACTGTTCTGGACTCACATAGCGCCTCTGTCGGCAACCCTCCTCACACCCTGTTATCATCACTGACTTCTCTGACTCCTGCAGGAGACCCCAGAGCAACTCGAAGGCCAAAAAATAAGTCTAGTGTCCTTGGGTCACAGGCCCTGGCACCTGTCAAGAGCCACAGCTACCTCTGACTGAACACTTGTCATGGGCCAGGCACCATCCTGAGCACTTTACACATCATCACGGTAGTTTGTGCAGAACCTCCTGCCTGAGGATCTGAACCCAGGCAGTGTGACCCCGTGTGTCCAAGCTCCTTCACGTGGCCCTCTGCCCCCCTCTCCTGTGCTGGCATTCGCTAAGAGTTTCTGGAACCAGTGAGACAGGAAGTGAGGCAACACAAGCAACGGGAGTGCAGAGGACCCTCACTCCATGCTGCTGGGGGCTGGCAGCCAGGCAGGCAGGATGGGAGCGCTCCTTGAGGCGGGGAGTACTCAGGATAAACTAGAAAGGGGCCCAGTACAGGCAGGGAGCTCTGCTGCGGAGCGCTTGTGGGAGTCTAGAAGAGAGATGGCAGGACCCGAGCGAGGGCGGAGGCCGGGATTGCATCAGCTGCCAGCCCGAGGACCAGCCTCGGAGGGGAGGCACCGAGGAGCCTGTATCCACAATACATGGGCGCTCGGGGCAAACAGGCCTCTGTTTTGATTTCCATCTGCGGTACCAAGGGAAGCCCCAGTATAGTCCCCAAACAAGCCAAGAAGTTGATTCCACTAAACCATCACCTGGGGCATTCATTATAGGTCTCCCAACTGCGTCACGCAGAGAAGCCAGCTCCTGAGGTCCTGCTTCCCTCGGGAGCAGAGTCTGTGCTCCTCACTGTGATCTGCAAAATGCCTCCGAGCTGCTCTGGAGGCCAGCTCACACTGAACAGAGGCAGCTCACGGGGGCCTTTACTCATTCACTCATTCATTCATTCACTCCTCAAATGATTGTGGGATGCTTGCTGTGTGGCAAGCGGGCACCAGTCCCTGATCAGACAGTGGAGAAAGGGACAGAAGCACACTTGCCCTTGGAGAGCTCAGGCTCCAGTAGGAGACAGTCGTCTAAGCAGCAGTGGCCAGATGAAGCTAAAGTCCTAAGCCACAGAGCCCATCATTGTCCTCCCTCTTTCTTCCCTCCCTCGTCCTTCCTCGTGAAATTTCAGGGGTGATATCTTTAAAGCCATGGCCATGTCTCCTAAAGGCCCATGTGGTCCCTGGTGATCAAAGATAGGTCTGCAGCCTCCACTCTGGAAGCCACAGAAGTCCCCGAACGGAGCACTATCATTTAATAGCAGCTCTTAATCAAAGGACCAAGGACTAATTGAAAGCCCACGGAGGAGCCCTTTGAATCCAGACAAGGGGTGAGAGGTGACAGGGTCGGGCAGCCTCTTCGGCACCATGCCCTCCGCCCCTTCGACAAGGCCTTTTGACAACCTCTGACCCCCCCCCCCCCACACACACACACTCACACTCTGTGCTTGAAGGGTTATGCCTTAGCCTCCATTTGTTAAGTGAGGTGAGAAGTTAATTATATCACCTCTCTACCCCGGTTGATTGGGGGGGTATGGTCAGTACAACGTAAAGAATCCTTTGTTTTTTCATTAACATTTATGCATCAAGTCCTGTTTTAGACACTTGAAAATACATAGACTCACTTAATTCTCATAGCAACCTGGGGAAGAAGGCATTTTTCTCCAGTTTCTAAAGATAAGGAGACGGCCTCATAAGGTAATTTGCCCCAGCTTATGCATCCAGTAAGTAGCAAAGCAGACTCAAATGCAGATTCTCCAGCTCTGAACCCCAAGCCCGGGGCTATGAACACTACCCCCAATGTGTTTTTGGAGGGTAGATGCGAATTCAAGAAGTTACTGCAACTATTCTCAGTCAGTTTCAAGGGATCAAAGAGAAGAATCCCATACCCTGGGCTCCCTCTTTCTTTCTTCCTGTGGTACTCTGGTTTAACGTTGAGCAGAGAGGGGAAAACCCACCGCAGGGCTGATGAGTACCGAAGTACTGAATATCACACTTCATTATATCAGACTCACTGCGGAAAAGATCAGTCTGAACTGGAGAAAAACCACAATTATAGAACACGGTTAAGGAGTGCAGGTGGTCATCAGCACTAGAGTAACTGAAACAAATCTCGGCAAATGAACGCCTGTCTTCAAGGCGCATGCAGTTGTCCGTGAAGTGCCGCCATCCTGCGTCCCAGCCCCAGTGGGTGTATGCTCGGAATAATCAGAACCCATTTGGTTTGGTTTTGTTTTTTAAAGATTTTATTTATTTATTTGACAGACAGAGATCACAAGTAGGCAGAGAGAGAGGAAGGGAAGCAGGCTCCCCACTGAGCAGAGAGCCCGACGCGGCCCTCCATCCCAGAATCCTGGGATCACGACCTGAGCTGAAGGCAGAGGCTTTAACCCACTGAGCCACCCAGGCGCCCCCCCCTCCCATTTGGTTTTCGAACTGGAGTATGTGTGTGCCCTTATCTGTACTAGTTATTTGCATGACACACGCTTTCCTCTTGGGTAATAACAAACACAGACCTCCGGTCCTGCTTGAATTCTCGTAATTTCTGAATCAGTGAGTCCCGATGAAGGAGGTTTTATGCTGTAAGGCTTGAATGATTTCAGAAAAACACCCTTCTTGCCACTCTGCCATACTTGTTCACATCCAACTAAGTGAACGAGGGATGGTCTCTGCTGCCTCTTCCCAGGTGCCCCATTCCCATGCCCGACCAAACAGGGAAAACCAACCAGACCAAATACATGGCTGCAAAATATTTCTGAGCCTCATTCAACACACATTTGTGGAACTTCTGCCCCCTCAGCGGCCATGAATGTGCACTGGGCCCTGGAGCCCAAAAGCCATTTGATCAACTAGAAGCTGGAGGGCTAGAAATTCCCCTAGTGTAGACGGGAAAGCTGTGCTTTATCCCTCATCTGCATGGCCAAGGCCCAGCCTTGCCAGCCAATTCCACAACTCTCACAGAATCCCCAGTGGCCCCACCTGGCCCAGGGCCAGTCTGCTCAGGGTGTTCCACTTCGGGAGAGCAGGATCCTGAGCCAGAGGGGAGAAAAGTCAATCAGCCAGAGTAGTGGAAGATCTGTGACTGCAGAGCCACCTTCCTGGGTTCAAATCCCAGCTCTGCCTCTAATCAATTTCCTTATCTGAAAAATGCGGAGGATTGTAGTACTTATTTCTCAGGGTTGTGAGGGTTAAGTGAGTTGATAAAGATTGGAACAGGGCCTGGCTCATGGGTAACACTATTTGTGTATATCATCTTTCATGACACTATACTTGTTATATTTTGTGTAATTAAAGAATATCTATTTCTCTCGCTCTACTAGCTCTATGGAGACAGGGACCACATCTTTTCTTCCCGACCATTATACCCCCAGGGCTCAGAATAGATGTGGCTTTTAGTGGGTGGTCAGTTAAGTATCTGTCCATGAAACGAAATGAATGAATGGCTCCTCACTCTGGTACTAAGTTGCTCTGTGACCTCAAGCAGATCGTTTCCCCTCTCTCGACCTCGATTCCCGCATCTGTGGAAGGAGAGGTAGGACCAGATAGTCCGTCACTAAGGCTCTTCCTATCATTAACGGACCGTGATCCTGTGATGCGAAGAAGAATACTAGTAACAGCTAACGCATTTTGAAAACTTACTTTGTGGGAGTTCTAAGTGCTTCATGTGTACTAACTCATTTAAGCCAGACCCTAAAAGCTCAGCGGATGTGGCTTGTCTGGCCAAGTTTTGCGAGGGAGCTACATCCTCTTCCAGAAGAGTCCAAGAGGAAGCCTGCCTAGGGGCAGGCCCACTGGCAGAACCTCGGTGTGGTGTGAGAGCCGCCTTTCATAGGAAAACAGTTTGTGCTCCTGACTAGGCCACCTTTCACCCCTTGCTCAAGGAGCAGCCCATTTCTGAGGGTCAGGGATAAAGGGCTCATTCTTCCCTCTTCATGTGCAGGAGCGGCGAGTCAGCCTTGGGGTGGGGACTTGTTTCTCAAAATAGAACTTCCTAATGTGATTCCAAAGAGGCCCAGAATCAGTCACAGCTGGGATGGCCACCTGACAGAAAGTCAGACCCCTGATGCACGCGTACACGCACGCACATGTGCCCACAGGCCCCCCTCACACACCTCACTCACCGGGCGGGGACTGGGGACTTCTCCCCAGCTTAACATCAGTGGCCACAGCGTGTGATTTAAGCCAGCAAATGGTAACTTCCTGTTATGGGCCCTCAACAAAAAGCGCCTTTCTTCTGGGCAGAGCTCTCTGGACCCCAGGGTTTGTGCCCAGCATGCTTGAGACCCCGCACGAAACCGGATGTAAAGTGTGAAAGGTGAGGCGGGTGCCACAGGCCGGCCTCAGCCGCTCCCGCCAGACTGAATAGAAGCTTCATTGGTGGCTTTAATCAGCAGGCTGAGGCAGCGGGCTCTTCAGCCTCTCATCTTTCAATGGTCTCTTCACCACGGGGAAAACGAGTCACTGACTCATTTGCAATTAGCTGACCTAACGGGACAGATTTTTCCATGCTGGATTCTGTGGTAACAGGATTTTATTGTCCCATTAGAGATATTTTGAGCCAGTCTCATTTCCAGGCAATTACGCTTTTGAGCCTGTGACACCACCCCTGGGCACAGCTGCATCTAGGGTCCTGGATTAGGCACAAAAGCCACACTCTCTTGGGCTCTATGGGAAAGAGGCTCCATAAGTCCATATGGCGACATTTTACCTACACAGGCCAAGCCAAGGCAGGTTCTGTCAGAATGAGCAAGAGGAGGCCTGGTCAGCGCTGTAAGACCCCGTGGGGTCTTAGAGGAGGGGGCTTAGAGCAAGAGGGACAGAGACATTAAAGTATAATGGGGCATGTTCCAAAACAGGCATGTCTTCCTCTCTCATGTGATTCAGTCATGGCCGGTTATGCCTACTTTGTGCCACAGCGATGTGGGGGGAAACGCTACCCCAGCCCTGGGTTTCCGCGCCAGCCCTCACGTTAGCCTGCAGGTGGCTGTGGGCAGGGTGCTTCACCTCACGGGTCCTGGGGCTCTCATGTGCATACACGGCCTGGAGTATGTGATCCCTAAGCTGCTTTCTAGTGGTCACACCCTGGTGTTCAGTTGCCAGATAGCCGCTGCGATGCCCGGCATCATTCCAGATATTGGGAATATGGTAGTGAACATGGCAAAGCCCAGCCAGGAGCTTATGAATAGAAAGCAGTGGAAAGAGACAGCTAACAAGCAGGATGGTAAGGGCCTGACCTGAGAGGCAGAGCGTGGAGCATTTAGCATCTTGAGATAGGATGTCCAGAAAAGTCTCTGAGGAGATGACGTCTGAGATCTGAAGGAGGTTCAAAAGGCAGGCGATGCAAGGAGCTTAGGGCTAGGGCTGGAAACAAGTGTTCTAGGCAGCGGGAACAGGTAGGACCAAATTCCCTGAGAGGAGAACCAGCCTGGCATGCCACAGGATGGGAGAAGGGGGCCTCTGGGCCAGGGAGAGCACCATGAGCCAAGGTGACATGCATGTAGGGAGCTTACTTGGGAGACTATCAGGAGGGGGAAGCAATCTTTTGGGAAAAATGCAAGACTGTTTTGTAATAATATTAACATTACCTGTGTGATACCTGGGATCTTGTTTTCTTGGGCAAGGTCAAGTCCTGCTATGATCTCAGGCCTGAGGCTTCACCATGGCTGCCGTACACACAGGACCCTGTAGATCCTCGTACTGGGCACATGGGTGCACTCAAGGGTTTCTGATCCGATTTGGGGATATGAAAGCCTTGGTATGCGTTCAAAGCCCCGGGTGCTTCTCCCTTGAGTTCCCAGACACCATCTCCACTCTTCTCCCTCTTTCTGACCTGTTCTTGGGCTGGGAAGTGGCTGCAGTTTCAATACAAGGCATGCTTTCCCATATAAAGAAACCCTTCCTACCAGGAGTTGGAGCCGTCTCTCTTGATCCCTGAGTAACTGTTTCTCTCTGCATGCTTTGGGCCTAACAGCCTGCCCCTGCTTTCCTCGGGCTCCCACTCAAAGCAGCAGAATGGTTCCCCGTGGTCCCCTTGACTAAAGGGAGGAGCCACTGTTGTCAGAATCCCTTCTCGAGGCTGTCTAGGCTTCAGCCTGTCTGTCTCCCTCCTACCTAATCCCCCGGGGCTCCACTCTCCAACTGTCAGGGAAGACAGATGGGCAGCAGAAGAATTCATACTTACTCTCTCTCCCCTATTCGCTGCCTTTGCCATCCTTGTTGACTGACTCCCATCCTTGCTGGGGTGGCCCTTCTGTAGCCCAGGGAGGAAGTCTGTGTGTGAACCCGCCTGCAACTTGGAGCTCTCAAAGGGTGCCTGAAGCGCCACACGTTCCTCCCCTCTAAAAGGGGCTTATTTGCATAGCTGTCTTGGAAACAGAAAAGAATGTCGAAGAAGCACTTCTCTTATTCCCAGTTCTTTCTAGAGCTACTTCCCCTCTTCTGTCCTCCACAAAAGCACCCCTCCCATCCCCTCTCCATTGGCTTATCTCGACTCCTTCCTCCACATTCACACCAAGCCCAACAATTCACCATTTCCTACTTTGTGCCTCTTTCGGGACTTCAGTGAATGTGAACCAAAAAGAGAGATGTTCTCTAAATGATAGGCACTAATAATAACCTTTGAAGCTGTTGGCTTGCTTCCTCTTCAAAAGCCTGCTTTTAGGCTGCAGTTCATAATTGAATTCAACTGTAAAATGCTATTTTTAATAATGTCACTGTGTTTTACTTGGTAGTATTGTTCTCTTGGGTTAATGAAATGAGACCTATCACATCTCCTTAATGGTAAAATTCACAGCCATACCTCCATATGTCCATATCTGTTTGGACATGCTGTTACTTGTACACACTCACACACACACACACACACACACACACACACACACACCCCTGTACTCCCAGTGGGGCTTTCCTTCTTTTGGATTTGACTTTCCCAAATATTCTAGATTCCAAGCACAAAATCAGTACTCTTACTTGAGTGAACACCAACTGTGAAAATGAAATCCTTTGCATTTCTCCTGTTGGTTCCTTCCTAGACGAAGTTTCAATCTTTCAGAAGTTCACTGATTTCCTTCCTATCAACTTTCATTAATAGCATCTTAAGAAATTAACTTAAACTGTGAGCATGACCAATATTGTGTATATGCAACTCACAAGCTAAGTTTAACTTTGTGGAATTTCTTTCCCCTCAACAAGTACCCTTTCAATAGCCCTACTTCCCGGATGGAACCCTGTTTGATGAGCAGTACTCCTAGACTGCATCCCACCCCAGTCACCCCCCGATGGCCAGAGGTGCCCACAGCCAACACGTGCTACACAAGCCCGTCTGTGCATTCCACGAGGTACGGAAACTCTAGTGACATGTACACACCCCTGACCACGCGCAGGAATTCTGAGTACGAGCACATGCAACACTTTCCTGGCTTTGCTTACATCAACGGAGAGGCCTCCACAGGATGGGCTAAATGACTGCTATTGCAGGAATCCATATTTAATATTAATAATTATTAATAATAATAAACCCAACAACCCACCCCCAGAAGACTTTATCTCTATACATCATAACTCATGGACTACTCCTAGGTGTCCATTTCCCTAATGAACGTTGAGTCTGGGATTCAGTGTGGAAGGAATCAACTTTAGTTCAGAAACAGGACTCACTGAAAGTCCGTGAGATTGGGTTCCTGTAGCCAAGCCAGACTTGACTGTTTCTATAGAGCACTATTTTGGGCAGGCCAATCTGTGCCTTTTCCCTCTGTTCCATGACTTTGCTTTGTGTTGGCAAACACTCCCCGTAAGCTACTTATTTTCCTGTTGACAAAAGCTCATTAGTCTTGATGGATACTAGAGACAGAGTCTGGTTTGTGTTCTTGGAAGGGCACATAATTTACCAAGAGCATTCACCTTGCCATCTGTCAGTCACCTTACTATACAACCAACAGCCCTCGGGTATGTTCTACGCATCCCTTCTTCCTGGTGGTGCCATCACTGCTTCCGGGAGCACCAGAGCGAAACGCTGGTGTCTGGAAAACTCTAGAGTCCCTGTAACTACACCCATGTCTTTCACAGTACCTGCATTGTCTTGGAATGTAAGCACTGTCTAGAGGGAAGGAAGAGGCCTGTTCTGTATGCCTTAAGTTGATTGACGTTTGTAGGGGACCGCGTCTTCTACATACAAGTATTTGTCCTAAGTTTGCACAATGGCTAGTGTCAGCAAAAGGCAGAAGAGGGGTTTTTAAAATTCTGTGAGAATGTGGGTTTATGGTATTGAGTATCACACTCAGCTCTGCTGTATTAACTTTGTGAAACCAGATGGACCAGACGTTCACTTACCAAGCACCAAGTGTGAAAACGACTTTCATGGTTCCTTCATAAGACCATAATAATTTCCGACACTTTGATAGAAAAAAAAATTCAAAGCTGTGCCTTTGAGCCTATACTATACTGTGTATGTGTGGAAATAAGAAAATGTATTGTACTTTTGGAAAATTTTTTCGTAGGCATTTTTCTGTCAGATTTGTAGCAATTTGTGAGGTTTGTTAGAGATTAACATAGGTTTTCTTTCTGTATTATAAAATGCACCAAGCAATTATGGTGGACCTATTACCCTATGGGTAAGAAATAAATGGAAATATGACATCGGATGTTTTAGCAGTTGTTCTGTAAATAAAATCTTTGATCACACCACTCAGTGTGATAATCATGTCTACAGCTAAAATGGAAATAGTTTTATCTGTACAGTTGTGCAAGATATGAATGGTTTCACACTCAAATAAAAAGTATTGAAATGAGCTCTTTCTTCATTTTCATTTTACATTTGACATTTGACAATTTGTGTGTGTGTCAGAGAGAGAGAGAGAAATAAAGAATAATACATAGCATTGTGTTATAAGTAGGCAAAATTAGGTGGTCTCATCTGGTTGTGCTTATCCACTTCCCCCATCATCTTGTCATAAAACAATCACTACCATTTGGATGGGCCACACATCCGGTCCTTGAATGATTTAGCATCGATAGCCTAATGGAGGTTTGTAGGGGACCAATTCTACATACAAGGATTTGGCTTAGGTTTGCACGATGGCTAGCGTCAGCAAAGAGCAGGTCTTATAGGGAATATTATTCTTCAATACCAGCATCATGAAGAGGTCCCCTGGTACTTAGTTCATTATGTTTTAATGATCACTGGGTGTAAAGGTATTTCAAGTGCAGGGCTTTAAATACTAATAAACTTCTGGGATAGAACAGTAACATTACTGAATACTTAATCAGTTTCAACAAATTCTTCTCCAGCTCTTCATTTTAACTCTAGGGCTGAGGAGTTGAGGATACAGAGGCAAAATGACTATTTTGTCCAAACATTAAAGAGTAGGATCTATGAGAAATTGAGAGCCACAGATTTCCAGAAATGGCAGCAGTGACTATTTTAACTAAAAGGCAAGAGAATTTGACAACTCAATTTGCATGTTGAAAGATTTATTTTTAAAGCCAAGCTCTTACTTGCCATTACATAACATATTTATACCTAAAAATGATTTTAGGATTAAAAGGATATATTTTACATAGCATCCCCTTAAAAATATTTCCCTATGTTGTTCAACAAAAAGAAAGCAGATGTTGGATTTCACTCTCTGAAGGTAAATTAGTTTGATCTCCCGGCCACGATGTGTTAGTTGGCCCAGTCTGAGGAAAGCAGCACTGGGGGCGGGGCGGGGGGTGAAGAAGAAAAAATGTCAGATTTAGTCACCGTGTAACAGGAACCCGAGAAGAACCAAGCCTGTGGCTCTCTTACAATAGAAAGCTAGTGCTCTGTAAAGGAAAGGATGTAGTCAGTCTGCCATTGGAGTTACCAAGCATGAGAAAAATGAAGCATTTGCCAAATTTTCTGGCCAGGTAGCACATAACGAACACCACTCATGTGCAAGTACAGCCTCAAGGTCGTTAAATGGACAGATGTTGAGGCAGAGATCATCTCAACCAACAAGGGCACAATCCCAGAGAACAGAGTGGTCATTGCGTTGACTTTGCAGGGGAGAGAATGCATGCCTCCTCCTCACCGCAGAGCCGAGGACTGGGGTTCAGCACTGTAGGAAGACGGCAGCTTTCCATGAGGACGGGGTCGCTGGGCGCTCTCTCCAGAACGCAAGGTGCCCACTCTTGGGAGTTGAGTGTACTGCCCGTGTTCCCAATTGTTCTAAACCTTCCATTTCAGAACTGAGAAGGATCTGATTAGGAAAAGACAACAGCTGCTGTGAACTCGCGACTCAAACGCACCTTCTCTCCCCTCTGATGGTTCCTCGCCAGTGACCAGAATGGGAACGGGCAAGGTTGGCAGCTGGGAGTAGGGCCAGCCACTTGTCAGAGGAAGAACAGAGGAGTCTTGGCAATAAAGGGACACTCCCCTCCTTAGGACTCTTTCTGAAAAGGACTCTGCCAGCTTGAAACTGGCCGAAGTCATGAACAGCAGCCAGGACGGCTCACCCACGTTGCAGGCCTGTGGCGTCCTAGGCATCCATCCTGCTGTGTCCCTTTGTCAGGCCTCTCGTGTGCCCCAGGTCTGGAAAGAAAGGGAATCTGTGGCCCTTCTGAGATTGCAACCCAGTCAGAGACCAATCAGAAATGTGTGCCATTGGGCAAGCCCAACTCAAATAGGGAGAGGGACTGAAATCTTGGAAAGAGATCTGAAAGGGAGTCTTGGCTTCATCACCACGTGACCTCGGAGGCATTACCTCCTCACTGAGGGCCTCAAGTGGGCAGGTTCTAGGACTGTAACATCTCAGATTATGGCCTGTGCGCCGATGGAGCAAGGCTGGCAGATCCGGGTGAGGAGGGCAGACAGCTCAGGGGAGACAAAGAACGGACTGGCAGCTGGGCAGTGACTCAGAGAGGGAGCCACAAGAGAGCGGCGACGGCTCCACCAGCTGGTGCTCAGACACAGCCCAGGGTTCGTACCCATGAGCAGGGCCCGTAAACCCGCCCCTGCCACTGAGCGAGGCGTTACCCCCTTCCTCAGAGCCAGTCCCCTCTCTTCCAAGGCTCTGGACTGCAGTCTGCTGCTGTTTCCCCTGCCTCCAGCTCTGTCCTTCACACTTGCTTTAAAGTGACATCAATCAAAAGGTCAGAAGCGAATTGGCCGATGGAAAGAGCAAAAACAAACAGGCTGTTTGTCCCAACGTCTGTACGTCTTAAAGGCAGAATCCCAAGATTAAAAAAATAAATAAATAAATGCTGGGGAGGGGATAGTATAAATACTCCCTTTATTACAGGGAAGAGGGCATGTGTGTGCGTGCACGGGCAGGGGTGGGGGTTGATGTAGGTCTCCTGAAGCACAGAGTTCACACTTACTCAAGAGCCCGAAATGTGCAACACGTTGCCACTGGAAGCTTAAGAGAAAAAGATGGCTCTCCTCCTTGGCTTCCAAGTGAGGAAGCCCCGAGATTAAATCTCGCTCCCACCACCGAAGATGCTATAGAAAGGACATTCCTGCTCTAAGTAGGCCTGGACTTCAGCAGCTCTCAACTCTGGCTGCCCAGGGGAGTTAACCCTGTCCACGTTTTTAAAACTACTGACGTATATCTGTCCTATCACAGTAAGTAATTGGCCAGGAATGTGACAACCCACCCATCCCCCGCCCCCAACAACAGCACCAACTGCTTTCAAGCTCCCCAGGTGATTCTAATATGCAGCCCAGGTTGAGAAGCAAGCCCTTCCACCTCGAGGCTCTAAGATCCAGCGGACTGCTACTTCCTGAGTGCGCACCCCAGGGTTCCAGTCTGTCCAGAGTGGAGAAGGGTGCCACTCCCCATAATCTAGGCCGCCTGGGTTCCCCGCAGCTGACGAAGCTGTCCCTAAGGGCACTGTGTGGTTTGCCCTTCAGCCCAGCCCACCTCCCTACTGCCGCCTGCCCTCCTAACCTGGACCTTCTCTGCTTGGGTTCCTTGGCAACCTCTCAAGCTGAACCCGCTTGGACGTGGCCCCTGTGCTTTCCTCTTCTTCCAAGGAGGTCAGAACCTTTTGTGCTTCGTCAGCCTCCTCCTTGAAGCTCTTCCCCCGGCCCCTCTCCTGCACCTCGTGCCCCCCCTCCCCAGCCTTCTCACCCTCATATTTTGCTGCTGCTGGTGTAGGTGCGACAGAAGACGTGGGCCCCCAGAGTTGAGAAAGGAGCTG
This sequence comes from Meles meles, assembly GCF_922984935.1. Taxonomy (NCBI): domain Eukaryota; kingdom Metazoa; phylum Chordata; class Mammalia; order Carnivora; family Mustelidae; genus Meles; species Meles meles. Next base: position 15,480,180 of record NC_060072.1, on the reverse strand, counting down.
TTGCTAGGAAAAGAGTGTGGGTGAAAAGAGGTGGTGGGCGGGAGAAACAGGGCTCCCCAGTCGTATTCCTCCCTTTGCCATCATAAATGCCTAGGAGCTAAAACCAGTTGTTTTGAGAAGGATGATGAGAAATGATGAGGTCTGACCGCGACAGCAGGGGTGAGAGAATCAGCCTCGGGAACGGCTGCAGGGCTGCCGCTCAGTATTGAGACTGGCTTCCTGAGAGGAGGGAAGAGCGTCGGGGAGAAGCTGAGAAGAGTGAATTCTCCGGAAACTGCCAGACTGTGTTCCCACCAGGGCTGACATCTGGAGTGTCCGGGGCCCGCGCCTCTCAGACCCCATCAATGGCGAGAAGAGAGATGTAGTCAAGGCAAGTGAGTCTAAGCGAGGAGCCCTGCAACACGCTCCCTTCCCCTCGCTCTCCGAATTGGGTCTGCCTCCGTGGATGGAGGTCCCCATTTCTTGGGGTCTGCTCTTTGCCAGGCATGTCATCAGATGGCCCGTCTCCATCCCTCACAACCTCCTTGCAACGTCAGTGGCATAATCGTCTCGGTGTACAGATGAACAGACCGAGGCCCAAAGTCACACACGGTTAAGTGGCAGGGCTGGGATCTGAACACACAACGGCCCCACTCCAGCGTGTATGCTCTTCCTACAACCACACTCTGCCTTCTTCCTCCTTCCTCCTTTGTCTCCACACCACCCCCCACCCCCTTACCCCCGCCAGCCTCTCTCCTAAGCGCCTTTGGCTGGTGCAGTTTTTAAATCAACCTTGACCATGGTAATAGAACCTACCGGGGTTCAAAAGAGTTTCAGAAGTTCTGGGAAATTCTTGTGTGCGCTAAATGAAGGCAGTGTCCAAGCTGGGCACCAGATCCTTCCCCCACGCCCGAGGTGGCATTCCACTCACTGTAAGTCAACAGCACGCGAGCTTTCCCTCTGTCATTTCCCAGGGTACCTACGAACAATACATGATCAAGGACTAAGATTGGGTCATTCTATACAGAAACAGGAACAAAAGAAAATCAGTAATAATGTAAAAAAAAAAATACCAGGTCACAGGAGGATTTTTATTAGCAGGTTGAAAAAAGACTCTGCAGGGGAGGTGCAATGAGCCAAGTATTCAGGAGAATGAAGTCATTTGAAGGGGGGAGGCGGTGGGGGGGGCCTGGCTACCTCTTGCTGTTCAGGTCACTACCCTTTGACAGCAGTGGCCTCTGACCTCAACAACCCCACAATTCTGTTTTGACTGACCCTGAAACCCATGAAATTCAGATGTAGGCACTGCCCAAAAGTTTGAGATAAAGCTGACTAATATGGGAAAAGCTCCCGGTATGTGCCCCCAGCTGAAAGGAGCTGGCAGTTCTTTGGCGGTAGACGCAATTTATTCTGTCCTCCTCCTTTCAGGGAAATGCTAATCCTTCATAGGCAACTGGAGGGGAAGACTAAAATGAATGATGATGAATGACAATAATCCTTTGTCCTCTCCTGCCTCCTCCTAGGGTTGAACCTTAAGAGTTTAATCAAATGTTGGTAAGTAAATTAATGCTTTACTGCCTAAACAGTTAAAAAGCAAGCAGTGGGAAGACGGGCTTTGAGAATATATTTCTTCTGACCTGTGAATCTCAAACACTTAATTGCAAAGACACGGATATGGGGTGTGTGTGTGTGTGTGTGTGTGTGTGTGTGTGCGTGTGTGTGTGTGTGTTGAGTGTTTTAGTCTCCTTACTCACACATACACATATATGACAATGTCCCCAAACGGTCCTATCCCGTTAAATTGTGTCAGCCTTAACGACATTAACTTCAAGGCCGAAAGACCAAAGCAGCGTGCTAGAATTACTCTTCTGTTGTTACACATCAGCAACAACAAAACTCGTGTGTTTGTACATCAGTAGGAATAACATGACCTTTATCCCCGAATCTTCACATCATTGTGAGGGAGGCTGCATTTTTCATTCCAGTTCAGCTAACATTTCAGGGGCTACTCCACACTGGGCTGCTGGGCTGCCCACTTGGATGGCCATCTCTTGTAACCCTCCAAAGTTTTATAACGCTCGCTACAGCTGAGAAAAATCAATGCTCGAAGAGAGTGAGTGACTTATCCCTGAACACCCAGGGACAGAGTTAAAATCCAAACGAGTCTTTTTTGGCTTTCAGGTTTTCCTGTTAGATACAAAAAATTGGTTGTCAGTAGGGGTTTTAAAGAATTTGACGAATGATGGGCTTCTGAGATGCACACAGAGAGTCGGGACTCAAATCCAGGTTTTCCAATCCCTGGTCCCGGGGCCTTTTGCCACATGACAGCATTGCCACCCAAAGCGCTGGGTTTTCCCAAGAGGTGTTGGATGGGATTCCAAGCCAGCAAGATGCAAATAGGTCTGACCCACATTCCAGCTCTTGGATAAATAAAAACTCCTAAAGGGCAGAGCCCATTTTGTGTGCTTCATTTGAGAGTCCCACTGTGGACAGTCAATATTAAACGACGATAGGTACATGTGCCAAGGACTAACAGCATGGGTTCAATTTTAGCAATTAAAATACTGGGAATATGCCTGAGGAACCTAATAAAGGTGCCGAAAGGCTGGATCAAGTAATCATAGATTTTTAGGAGTTTTTTTTATTATTATTTGTTTATTTATTTGACAGACAGAGATCACAAGTAGGCAGAGAGGCAGGCAGAGAGAGAGAGAAAGAAGGAAGCAGGCTCCTGGATGAGCAGAGAGCCCGATGCTTGGCTTGATCCCAGGACCCTGAAGGCAGAGCTGAAGGCAGAGGCTTTAACCCACTGAGCCACCCAGGTGCCCCAGATTTTTAGGAGTTTAAAAAAAAAAAAAAAAACTTCGAAGTCATCCAGTCCAACTCTAATTTTATAAATGATACCTGAGCAATTAAAATAATCTGCACAATTATCTGACACCAGCTGGCAAGAGACCCTCTCCTGTTTCCCAGTGTTATTTATCTTTGTCATATGGCATGGTAAGAGAATGTTTTCAGGAACGTCACATTTCACAAACTGAAGTTGCACTGGTTGGCTGTAGGGTCATCATTGATAATGAAATGTCTCTAGGTTTAACTTTTACTTATCCCACTGACCAACTGTCCTCTTAAGAAATCTCCACTGCTGGCTTTCAAGTTTAACCGGGTTGGTATTTTCAATAAGTGTCTCACTAATTTTGATCTCTTGAACTCCTCTCATGGCATCCCTCCCCCGAGTCTGCTGGCTCTCCAAGCTCTCTCCACTATTCTCTCTTTATAATTCACTTTCTCCAGGAAGGCTTCTCTGCTTCCTTGTCTTCCCATCAATGTGCATCTTGCTTTGATTTGCACAGTACTCAATTCTCCCCTTCCTGCTAGAAAAGATTCATGTATTGCCTGGCTGTTTCTTAGACCCCCAAAGGACAAGATAATGGTTTCTACTTCCTTTTTACTCACTTTTATTTTGGCTGGGGGGAGGGGGGGGGTGTGCCTAGCACAACACTGTGCTCCAATAAGCACCAAATATTTGTTAAAGGGACAAACCATGTTAATTAACTTTGCTACAAAAGGGGGATTATTGGCAGAAAATGAAATAATCACTTTTATCTGCTAGGTTATTCTGAATGCTCAAAGACTAACGGGTCACAGGCACATGAGTTTGATAAGTCTACGGAAAAACTAGTTCAGTGGTTGATACTCTACCAGAATCTTGGCCCAGTGGTTCTCAACCCTGGCTGCTCACTCAAATCTACTTGGAAGCATTTACAGCTACCAAGACCTCACCACAGATCAACTGAATCAGAATCTTTGCAGGTGTGCCCAAGCAATGATTTGCAATACATTGGTATTTGATCGGCACATACTGATTCCTACAACCTCACCCTGATTAACAGATTTTTTAAAGACTGAGCATGATCAAATATGGTTTTGTTGTTCTTGGAATCATGGAGTTTTAAAACTGAGAACTAAGATACTATCTGGACCAACCCCTTTATTTTATAGCTGAAGATTCTGTGACTTAAGAGAGATTGAGCAAATAGCCTGACACAGTGGCAAGGGGATTCCTGTGTGACAGGTCATGTCCTGAATTAGTGGAATTCTCTAGTTCAGGGGCTGTAGCAAGTAGATCAAACTGTTCTGTTCTTAAACTTCTGCTTTCTTCTATAGAAAATGTACAACAATGTGTGTGTGTGTGTGTGTGTGTGTGTGCGCGCGCGCGCGCGTGTGCGCTCACACGCACAGCCGTGCACATACAAGATTTGGATTTTAAAAGCTGTTAGCACCAGGTACTCCTTAAAGACCAATCTGGCACATTCCATCTAGCCCATTGTCACAGCAGAGGAAAAGCCACAACGGGATATATCAAAGTCTAAAAGAAATGACTAGCATGTATTTGCGGGTTTTTTTCACTGGCCCCGGTCCATAACATTTTATGCTATCAGAGCCCAGTGCACTTCTCACCCTTAAGTATACCACTTATTAGCAGACTTATTGCTTGTGAGCAAGCTAATCAACACCCTGAACTTCCCTTTTCTCTATAAAAAGGAAGATAATGCCTGTCCTATTGACCTTGCACTTTTCAGCCATTAGGAGGATTAAATCAGATGATCTATGTGGAGATATCTGAGAAGAGTAAAGCACTGTGTGAATATATGTATAGAATATACATACGTATAGAATAAATATGTGTATAAAATTATTATATTACTGGGGCACCTGGGTGGCTCAGTGGGTTAAGCCTCTGCCTTCGGCTCAAGTCATGATCTCAGGGTCCTGGGATCGAGCCCCACATCGGGCTCTCTGCTCCGCAGGGAGCCTGCTTCCTCCTCTCTCTCTGCCTGCCTCTCTGCCTACTTGTGATCTCTGTCTGTCAAATAAATAAATAAAATCTTTGAAAAAAAATTATTATATTACTATCTTTCAGAGAAATGACTCGTGAATACTTAATACTTTTTTTGATTATCTGGGCTCTAAATCCCAATTCTTCAGTACCATGCCACCCAAGAGTCAACAGGAACTAGAGCTATGCTGGACTAGAAGCCCTAGTCACTGAAAGTATCACATAACTAAATATTCAGGGAGGTAAAGTGATGTAGTGACCAGGATTTAGCTAGTCTAGGCTCTAGTCCCAGAGTCTGCTTTTAACTATTGACTTTGGACAAGTCACTTAATGTTTCTGGGACCAGAGTCTCGTCAGTGGTCAAAGGATGACTTGAATTAGAGTCAAAGATCCTTTTGATTTATAAAATCAGAATATTAGTGCTTAATTAAAATTACTAAAGTGCAATTTCCCAAGTTCTTAATTGATGTGGTTTTACATTTTTTAAATCTCTTTTTAGAAGTACAGGGTTGGAGGCTAAAAACATAAGCCTATTTCTAAATCCATGTGTAAGACCCTCTTTAAAAGAAACATCTCAGGGTACCTGGGTGGCTCAGGTCATGATCTTGGGGTCCTGGGATGGAGCCCCACATCAGGCTCCCTCCTCAGTAGGGACTCTTCTTCTCCCTCTCTCTCTGCTTCTCCCCACAGCCCAGCTCGTGCTCTCTCCTGCTCTCTCTCAAATAAAGTCTTTTTAAAAACTGTATAAAAGAAACATCTCAACTCAGATACTTCATGCTTGTTAGTATCCTGTCCTGGTGCCCTCGTTCCAAAAATAAATATATGGTTACCCAAAAGGCATGTAATATACTACTAGACACAGAGTAGGCACCCAAATACTGTTACCTTAAAGCTCTCAGTTTGAGTCCTAGCTCTTGTTACCTAGCTCATCTGAGCCTGTTTTCTTATCTATAAATGGGAACAGTACCTTCCTCAATGATCCTTTGAGACAGTGTATATTAAAATGTTTTGTATACTGTTAAAAAATTGCAAGATATTACTATTATCTAAGGAATGTAGCTTATTATAACTGCAACACCTCTAAGAACTATACTTTCTCTCTTTTGTTGTTTTTTTTTTTTTACGATTTTATTCATTTGACAGAGATCACAAGTAGGCAGAGAGGCAGGCAGAGACAGAGAGAGGGGGAAGCTGGCTCCCTGCTGAGCAGAAAGCCCCATGTGAGGCTCAATCCCAAGACCCTGGGATCATGACCTGAGCTGAAGGCAGAGGCTTTAAACCACTGAGCCACTCAGGCACCCCAGAACTGTACTTTTGATTTCAAGAGATAGATTAAAATCTTTTTGAATTAGTTTATTATGGGCACAGCATGTACTCCAGGGCCTGGCTCAACAAATATGCTCAATAAATGTCTGCAGCATGAAAAGTATAATCCACAGAAAGACCAAAGGCTCCATGAGCTTAGATTCCATATTCCTTTTTATCGCCAAATTCCCAGAGCTAGCACAGCATCTGACACATAGAAGAAATAGAATAATTATGAGATGAACAGATTTTTGTCCCCCGTAGTTCCTCTTCCGCACAGTTCAGGAGGTCGACATGGGCAGCAGCGGCATTAAAGATGATTTTTGGTGAAGGCTGCTTGGAATGGAAGTGAGAATTACTTGGGAAATGCACTCATTCTCTAACAAATAGCTTGGGAGAGCAAAAAGAGCATAGATTCGGAGTTCAGGTTGTTTCCAAATTGTCCAGTCTTGGTAAATTATTCTATTAACTTCTCCAAGACTGTTTCTTCATCTTAAAGTGAGAATAAAAAGAGAACAGTACCTCCCTCATAGGGTTAAGCACTAGAATGGAAGCCCCCTAAGAGCAGGGGCGTTATTTGGGGCCCACTGTACCTACACTGAGCAGTACTGAACCTTATTGAAGAGTGCCGGGCACAACACAGGTTCTCAAGTTGTGTTGACTTTGTGAGACACCGCCTGAGAGGACACGGGTGAAGTATGTAACAGGAAAATGGCACATAGTAAAAACATTTCGCACACCTGAGCCTCTTTCACCTTCACTTTCCGCATCGCCCCTATCATCACTAGGACATCAGTATTATTACACGACTGGAGGGTGTAGAGCAGCTGTCTTTGGGGGAAAGACCCGGATTTAAATCTCTCATTCCCCATTTACCAGCTGTGTGACTTAGGACGAATTACTTAACCTATCGGGGTTCCTCTGCTTCCGCAAAAATCTGCGTGTCGCGAGAATCAGAGGCTGCATGGCGACCACCTATCACTGAGTCTGGAGCCCCCGCGGCACGCGATACGTGGCAGCGACTATTACTAAGGGGGAAAAAAAAAAGACCTTTTATCCAGATAAGTGCCTGCAATTTCCCACATTACTGCTGCTGAATACATAACATGACCGCAAACAAGGGGAGGAAGGAAAGAATTTCAGAGAGACCGAAACCGCTAAACGAGAAAAAGAGGGAATTAAACCGGTGCTCGGCAGTTCCCACCACGGGGTGCCAGTTTCCGCGACTGTCAACCTGCCCGACCAGCCAAGGCTAGAGCGGGACAGTCAGCCCCGACAGGAACAAAAAGGAGGCAGAGCCGACGCTTACACCCTCCCCCTAACGGTCTCCTCACCGCCGGCCTCTAGCGGCCCCGGGACTCCCGTTTCCGGCCCTGACCAGACCACAGCTCCCAGCATGCCTTTGGCGGGAAGTCTTTCCCGCTGGATGACTACTAATCCCGGCATGCCATTCGGCACACCAGTAAATTAGATGGAAGAGGGGAATGCCCTCAACGAACGCAGGGAACTGTAGTCCATTTAGCTTCTGGCTCTTAGAGGGGAGGAGAAGAGCCGGGTCGCTCTCGTCAGCTGAGGAGAATGATTCATAGAGGAGGGTCAAGAGAGAAAAACAGTTCTGTCTGCAAGCGCCCACTTAAAAGGCTGGACTCTTCTCCGAGGGAGGGAGAGGCAGGAGAGTAAGCCAGGCCTCGGGACTGACCTCGCCTCAGGCCGCTCGTCAGGCCTCTATCGAGTCCTGGGCCTTGACGGGGGCGGCCGCGAGGCGCCGGTTGCTGGGGGACCGTGACGTCGCGGGGTGAAAGTTGAGGGGCGGTGACGTCGGCCCAGCCCGGGCGGAGGCTGGCGGGTTGGAGGCAGGAGGGAGGGAGGGAAGGAGGGAAGGAAGGAAGCTGGGAACGAGCGAGCGAGCGGGGGCGCGAGGCGTTTACCTGGAGGCAGCGGCTTGGGCGCGCAGAGCGGCCGCGGCTCCCCCGCACCTGCGGCCATGGATGAGGAGCGCGCCCTCTACATCGTCCGGGCCGGCGAGGCGGGGGCTATCGAGCGGGTCCTGAGGGATTACAGCGATAAGGTAAAGAGCCCTGGATCCGGGCGTGCGGTAGAGCACCCCCGGGCCGCCCTCGGGGCTTGCACCTCGCATCCCTCCCAACCCCCTTCATTCCGGGGATGCGCGTTACTCTCCCCCGAAAACGTTTCCGGCTTGGGCATGCGTGTTTGTGCCCCCAGTCTTCCCTGTCAGTGCATCCCGCATCCCCCTGCCCCCACTCTGGCGCCCACTCCTCTGATTCCGGCCCAGCAGCCTGTCCTGTGGTCCTCCTCCCAAGCGTGCAAGTCACACCCCCGGAATCCGTAGATGTGCGTCTGTGCCCTGTGCCCCACTCTGGGATGCCTAAATGCACGCGAGGCTTCCTCACCTGTATGGCATGAAAATCCGTGTTTCCGTGTTTAAACACGGCCCTTGATGGGCATAAAACCTATCAGCCACGATGGCAATTCTTTGTATGCCTACAGCACCGCACACTTTCCAAGGCTTGATGTCTCCTGTATGGTCAAACTTGATTCTCAGGGTGTTTATAGGGTGGATGGTACCATCCTTCCCATTTTATAGATGAGAAAACCGAGGCGTTAAGAACTGAAATCATGCCAAGGTCATGGACGTACTATGTTGTAAATTGGGGGGTAGATTCTGACTCCAAATAATACCTATTACATGTATCGGATTAACAGCTTTCCCATCCATCATCTCATTTAATCTCAACAGCAGTCCTGTGAGGTTTTATCTTCGTTTTGCAACTGAGATTGTTTCTGTTAAGTAACTTGCCCAAGGTCATCCTTGTGAGCTGGGATTCCAACCTAGGTCTTCAAACCATTAATTGTTCTTGCCACTTCACACCTGTGCGGTAAGAAGGTATCTTGTTATAAATCCCAGTCACCTCTCTGAATGTTTCTCCAAGAACCGTTAGCTCTCCATTACTTCTCCTTCCAGGAATTTTACATGCGCACTTCAAAAGGTAGCATATCACCCCTTTATTCTTCATTTAGGAGACTACTTTATAGGAATTGACCGACTACTCACTTCTGTGAAAACAGTCAACACCAAGTCTCACCTTGGATACAGCATCTTTCTTCCTTTCGCTTGCTCCCACTCGTAGTTTCCCCTTCTGTGTTTGCTGTGTGCCCACCACTGCACTTTATTGTACTTTGTGTGATTGAGCTGCCATTGTGCTATTTCTGCCCTGGGTGGAGAAGATCCAAAGATAAGACACCTTCATTTCCATTTCATCTTCCCAAAAACCCTGTGAGGAAAGTGGTGGTATTCCCCATTTCCCAAATGACATTTAGGATAATGTTGCCTCAAGACCACACAGTCACTGAGAGATGGGGCTGAGATTTGAATGTAGGTTGTCTGACAGCTCTTTCTACACTACTGTGTTGCTTTCTCTGGGAGGATGTATGACTTGATTAAATTCTGTTTGTATCTTGCTCTTCCACTCTGTGATATGTTTTACTATTGCGTAGCTGCCTAATTTAGGAGAAATTCATTTAAGGCATAGGTGTACATATTGTGGAGATTATATTCATTTAGCCTGATTTGTAACTCCTTTCCAAAAAGAAATTCAGGCAGCTACCAACTGATTTTCAAAAGAAAGAGTGTTGAATCAATGAGTATTTATTTTGCAATTACTATATGCCAGATATCCAGCAATAAATAGGAACTTTCTTCTTTAGGGAAGGGAGGAGGAAAAACCTCCAACTGGATCTTACCACTTTCTTCAATATTTCTCCTTCCCTTCATGTCCAAACTGACCAGAACTCCAGATTCGATTCCTTGAGTTTATCTCTTCCTCTCCTTGATCTCCCTCCAGGTTGGTTTCCACTTACTACTCCTGGCCAGGTGCTGTCAGAGCTTAGCTTCTGGACATCTCCAGCTCTCCTTTCACATTGGGAATGTTTTTAAAGTTATAGTGCCCAGTGTATCTTATTTAAGGCGATATTCCTGAAGTACTCTTTGAGCCATACCTGAGAATGCTCTGATTTGACATGAGCCCCATCAGTCAGCTCCTTCAGAAAAGAGCTCTCATGTTTAATGCTGATTATAGTAGGGCTGGCATACAAAGAAAATAGCTACGGTTCATATTGGCAATGGGGCTTTGCCCCTCAAGGCAAGAGAGACCTTGGAGGCGGAGGAATAGGAGGGGGAAGTATGACTGTGGTGGTCTGGTGCTAAAAATGGGGAGGTGAAATTAAACTACCCAGCTCTATGGGATATGGAGTCTAAAACTCTTAAAAAGTAGCTGAATACTGTGTGCTTCATTTTCCTCATCTGGAAAAATAGATTTGAGAAATGTTTAGGGACATTGAGGAGTCTAACCAAGAATGGAAACGAACAATGTACAGGGAAAGTGACAGGTTTGTTATTTGGGGGATGAGGTTCTTTATGCTACCTTTTTTCTCTAATAAAGCTAGAACTTGGGATAGTTCTAGAAACACAGTGTATATTTGAGTAGGGTATGTAAATAGCCTGGACCATGTAAGAGGACTTTTTGCTTTCCAGTTTGAGGTTGAGTTCCAACTCTTTGAGTTCATTCCACAGATTTTTGCAGAGGAGCATGTTTAATGGGCTGTTCCCACCAGATAGTGGAAAGAAGGTAGAATTTAGAGTCAGATAAATCTTGGTTCAAATCTGCCTTTTATTGGCTTCATGGCTATGGATGTTATTTTAAGCCTGAGTCTTGGCTTACTGATCTGTAAAATAGGGATACTATTACCTAAATTATCATGTGGCTTAAATTAACTGAAGTTTAATGCTGTACACTGAACACAGTGCATCTAGGAGGCGCTTACTCAGTGAGTTATAGTTCTAGTGATCAAGGTACTCAAGGACATTCTGTGGCCATAGCACAGGCTCTGGAGCCAGACTGCCTGGACTCTGATTTTCAACTCACCATCTATGTGGCCTTGGACAAGTTACATAACTTTGTTGTGGCTCAGTTTCCTCACCTGTCAAACAGGAACAACAGTAGTACCTACATCATAGGTTTGTTGTCAGGATTAAGTGAGTTATATATCTAAAGCACTTAAAACAGTGCCTGGCAGTGAGGAAGGCAGGAGTTAAACCTGTAGCACTGAGTTGAGGTAGCCTGATTTAACAAAAAATTAGGGGAGTATACTCGAGCCTTTCTTTTTCCTTGACCCTTACATTTTCTAATGGGTAGCAAAATACCTTGTACCTTGTTTAGAGCATAGTTACCTATCTGGCTCCAGGTAACAACATCTAATTTCTACTGTATTACTGAGACTCTAATTTTCAAGCCTTCTTCCTTCATTCCCTGACCCTTGTTATTCTGGGGGAGAGAGAAGATCCATCTATCCCAGAAAAAAAAAAAAAATGAAACTTGTCTGTTTCTCAAGGGCATAATGCAAGTTGACCTAGCATAGGAAAGTATTAAAAAACAAATAGAGAGAATGGTTATTCTTTTTCATTTGTCTCAATTCACCTGTTAACCTTCATTGAATGCTTGCTATGTTCTATGTATTATCTATCCCAAGCATTTTGACACATCATCACATATAATTCTCTTACATTATTACTTATGAGAAAGATAGAAGTATTCTCTTTTGCAGGGAATAGGAAATTGAGATTCAGAAAGACAAAGTGACTACCTATGGGCTCAAGGGCATATAGCTAGAAGTGGCAGATTCCATATCCATATTCTTTGGATTCCATATCCAGGACTCTTTGTGCAGGGTTATGTTGCCTTTACCCTGTCTATTCTGTGTTTTTGAGCACAGAAAAGAAAAATGTTTTCAGGACCAATACAGTACTTCCTTTGGTTACTGTTGGGTCCTAATCACTTCCACTCTAGTTATAGAGGGAGCTATTAAATTATGAGACATATGGTCTAGTGTAGGCTGTCCAGGCTCCTCCTCCTTCAAGTCCTGTTCTGATAACAGATTTAGTAGAGGGGGGCCTGGTGGCTCAGTCAGTTAAGCATCTGCCTTCAGCTCAGGTCATGATCCCAGACTACTGTGATCAAGTCCCACATCAGGCTCCTTATTCAGTGGGGAGTTTGCTTCTCCCTCTGCCTCCGCCTCTTCTCCCCCCACGCCCCCCACTCATGTGCTCTCTCTCTGTCAAAATAAATAAAATCTTAAAAAAAAAACGGATACAGTAGAGAGATTACCATCTTTATGGTGTTGTTGCTGTGATCAGAACAGTGATCATTGGCCTGAGATATTCAGTATTATCTTAGCTCCTTGAATCAGAGGATATTTAGACTAGAAGGAATCTCAAAGGTAATTGGAGCTGTCCCCTTTAGTTAATAGGTGAAGAGACTGAGCCTAGAGTCATCGACTATGATGATAGAGAGATGGCTTGGTAGCCATAGAGACTACCTGGATTTATGATTATCCTATAGCACTCTCCAACAGGATTCCATTTTGGAAATATGACAAATTTATGACCAAATTAAAGATAAAAGTTATATAAGATATGGGGAAGTAGGTAGATCTCCAAGAGTACTCCTCATAAGAAAAGAAAATGATACTGATCACAGCAAGGTCTTCATTTATGTGCTAGAAGAACCTGATGGATAGGGACCTAATATTGAGCCAGTTCTAGAAATACAGGCTACACATTTGAATAGGGTATGTAAATATCCTGGATCATGTCAGAGGACTTTATGCTTTCCAGTTTGAGGTTGAGTTCTGACTCTTTGAGCTCATTCCACAGATTTTTTGCAGGGGAGCATGTTTAGTGAGCTGTTCATTGTTATACCTTGTTCTTGTTTCCAGACTGAATTATATAATCTCAGTTACTGGCGTTTAGTTCTAGGAATAATCGCTATTCGTGAAACACAGCACAGTACAACACACACACACACACCACCCCAGTAGGCTAATTCCCTTGTATCAGTACTGTTTGAGTATATCTTCTAAAATATGAAATGACTCCTAGTTCTCTAGTAGGTCAGTATTTGGCTAGATGCCACATCATAGGCCATGCTATAATAACAATAGTGGCCACTTACTGAACACCTGCAATGTGCAATGTGCCATACATAAAAGATAAGGAAACTCTGACAGGTAGTAAAATTGGATAACTTGACCAAGGTCACACTTTTAGTAAACAACAGGACTGTACTCAAACCCAGTGCCGTCTGACTCCTAAACCTGAGCTTTTTAGAGCCTACTCATGGGATATAAAACCTACGGGGAGGAGTCCTCTTAAAAGTCTGGTCTATCACGGAGCTGTTCCTAGTTTACTTGGTCTCTAAATTGAACAATGGTTTTACTCTTTAGTTTATATTTGACTTGTTGCTCCTGTTCATCTGGAAATTAAGCATATAAAGAAGGTGAGGTGGCTGGCTGTTGGCTAGCAGTTCTATAAAGGTATTTACAGCCAGAAATGTTAGTTCCCCTTCCCTTCCCTTTCAGCTTTTGAAAAGGTATAGAATAAGGGCTAGAAGTACTAAATAGATGAGGTACAATCTAAGTTGTATAAAAGAAACCAGCCCTAGAGAAGCCAACATCTTTGGATCCAAATAATCATAGAGGGTTGAGCTTCTGAATAGATTGGCACATTCAAAATTCAATTTGTATTGCCTCACATGCGAGTATATTTTCTAATTAAATTAAGCCCTCATGCTAGTTAGGGCTTTTGAAAGCTTTTCTTTCTTTCTTTGTTAATGTTGTGGTTTTATGACGGGATCAGCCTTGCGTTTAAAAGCAACAGAAAATTTAGTCCTTGGTACTATTCTAAATTATCACCTTAAAAGATAAATTCTATGTAGAAATTGTCTGAAAGATATTTTTATAACTTAATGACGGTCTTTCCAAAAGATGATTTCTTTCTCTGTTCCTTTACCATAAATGCCAGAAAAAGTTGAGGAGAACCATTATATTGGCAACCAGGTTCATTTGTCCCAGATAATTTATGAATTTAATATTTCACATATAATGGGAAAAAATCAGCTTTCTTGGTCTTTGAGTGCAATTTATTATCATATGTATTGGACTTTTATTATGCTTCAGTTTAAAACCTTAGCCTGATGTCTGCTGCTTCTTTATCTAAAGTTAGTTTTTATTAAACCTTGTCTATAAATTCCTGAGTTACAGACTTCGGAGTTACAACTTGTTCTTCCTTTCTCTCTTCTTTCTTTCTTTCCGTGTTCATTCATTCATTTATCTTTCATTTTTTAAATTTCCCTTTTAATTGTGAAAATAATATACCAACAGTGGATTTTGTCAGACCTCACCAGAAATCCTACCACCGCTATACAGTTGCTTTTATTTTTGCATTTTAACACTCAAGCCTTTGTTCGAATGCATCCATGTACTTAAACAGGTACTGTCACCATAGACATCTAGCTTGGTGTTTTATGATTTTTTCCACTTGATGCCATTATAAGTAATCTTCCATGTTGTTAAGAGATTTTTAGCCATCTTTTGTTTTAATTGCAAGGCAATATTTTATCAGTGGATGCACAGCAGTTTATTTCCTCAGTCTCCTGTTGTTGGATATTCAGACTTTCTCTTTCTTTCTTCCATAATATTAGATAACACGGCAACAAATATGATTATGTATATAATTTTTCTCTCCTTCTGGATGACTTCATTAGGATAAATTCCTAGGAGTAGAAGTTCTGGGTCAAAGGATGTGAATATCTTTATGTTTTCTAGTATATGCTGCCAAATTACTTTCACTTTTAGAGTTTATGTCGGTTTATACTGCTGCCAGCAATAGCACACCTGGATTATTGATGCCCATTTCTTAGAATGCTTTATGTCCTCAGTCTTGCTCTCCTTTGATCTGGCCTGTAAGCAGCTGCCCAAAATATTCTTCCAGAATGCTCTACTGTTCATACCTCCCTCAGAATCTTCCTTTAGTTGCCTGTCACCTATCTGCCCGATCAGGTATAAATTTTTAAATTCAAGCCGTTCTTACCACCTCACATCATCCATTTTAATTGTTTCGCAAACCATATGTGAGGCAGCCTCTTTCCATTTTCTTCGAACAGCCTTGTCTCTTATCTCTAAGTCTTCCCCCTGACCATTTCTTCAGAACTGCTTCTCTGTCAGCATTTCTCCATCTCATTTAATTTCAAAAATTGCTTCTTCTGTAAAACTGACAACATAGAACCACCTGTAATGAAGATGTCTTTAGTACTTTGTGTACTTAACTCCTAATGAGTTGCCAATAAATGTCACTGTGGCCAATGAGAAAAATACAAAAGAAAGGCAGAGATGTTCAGTGGATTTTTTTTTAAAGGAAAACTTAGGATTCATTAGAGCACTTGATTCTCCTGAATAAAACCTGAGAAAGGGATTGAGAAGCTTTGTGCTCTGTTTTGGGTAATATCACTGTTTCTGTTGACAGTGGGCAAGTAACTTACTCCATCCTCTGTTTCAGCTACAGAAAGGAAAACGGTGTTGCCAATCATTTGGATTGGAAATTTGGAGGGTCCTGATACTCTGTTCTCTTACAGTTATTTTTTTGGTCAATGTTGTTGGCATCATCATCATTATAATCCTATTTACTGAGTGTTTACTCAGCACCAGGCACTGAGATGTATGTTATATGCCTTAGCTATTTTAACCCTCACAGCAGCTCTGTGAACTAGGTATTCCCTCTTTTCACAAGAGAAATTCAGTAATAGAGATTTTATTATCTGCTCAACTAGTTAGTGGTGGAGCCATAATTTAAACCTTAATTCTTAGAGAATTACTTTTCTGAAATACCAGTCTATTAAATCTCTTTCCTATCTACAATTCTCTGATCATTTCTAAGTGCGTATGAAAAAGAAAGCAACATTGGGTCTTAGCAACACTGAAGACCCTTCCAAATTTCTGTCCATTTTATTTTTCCATTCTCTTTCTCCACTTTCCCATCCCCTCACATGTGTCCTATATTTCATTCTGATAGACCTGTTTATTTCACAAATATATCATAGCATTTCACACATCTGAGCCTTTGTTTCTGTCCTTACAGTGCTTTCCATTTGCCTCTTGGCAAACTCCTATTCCCCCATGATCCAGTTCAAATGCTCTATACTCTGTGCAAAGCATTCCAGATTTCCTCAGGCAAAGTTAGTGGCTTGGTACTCTGTTCTTTTTGTCTGTTTTTCTGCTGTAGTCTTTCATACTGCTTAGTAATTATTTACTTACATGCCTATCTTTCTTCCTTTAATGTGATTGTTGAAATACAATGTGGGAAGGCAACATTTCTACAGACATGTTTTTAAATATAACCAAAATTAAAAATCTGTATATTTAAAATGACATTGTTTCCCTTTTTTCCCCCCTCAGCATAGGGCTACTTTCAAATTTGAATCAACAGATGAAGATAAAAGAAAGGTAAGCTTTGGTGTTTGTGTGTGTGTCTGTGTTTGTATGTATGTGTGTGTGTGTGTGTGTGTGTATTTCATTCATGAACTCTAAACAGTGAACTTGTTTTCATCTGGTGATTATTTAGTTTTTGGTTTCCCTTCAGTTTGTTTTCAGGAACTCTGAGAAGATGACAGTGCCAGGGGTAGTATGGATTACACCCAACTTTCTCTGTTTCATCCTCACAGGACCATTATACTTGCGTAAATCAGGGAAATAGGAAGAGTTTAGAGGGGTCTCTCCCCATATCTTCTCACCTCCAGAGATTGACTTTATTTGGTGGCAGAAATGTAGGTTGCTCAAAATGCATTGCTAATATTGGGAAACTTGGCTTTGGATTAGGTTTTGGGAAAGCAGCTGTTTGTGGTGCTGCCCCTCAACCACACATTGTTCCCTGTACTGGCAGTTATTTATATTGTCAGCAATTGTCTTGGTCACTGACTTCACAGGCATAGAGGAAAATGGAATCAAGAGCCTCACCAGCAGAGGAATTATAAGAAAGGGTGGATCAGAGGGGTGCCTGGGTGGCTCAGTCAGTTAAGCATGTGACTCTTGATTTTGGCTCAGGGCCCTGCGTCAGTGTCCACACTGGGTACCTAGTGTCTACTTAAGTTTCTCTTTCCCCCTCTCCCTCTCTCTAAAAACAATAAAAAGATAAAAATAAAAATAAAGAAAGGGTGCATAAGAGATAACCATGTAATGTTATGTTTGCCTGTTGGGGTTGCCTGTGGTTGCTTTACTTAGCTGATTAGAGCATGATGTGAAAGGAGGAGCTCACCAGATCCCCCTGAGCATTTTGCTGGGCCCCCTACATCTATCCCTGGCCATATAAATATCAAGAACAAGTGAGAGAATATGACTGAACCAGTGTAAACCTATCACTGCTGCTGAAAAAAATAGCTTAAATCCAGGGCTTTGCTGGGAATGGTTTGATAATATGTTGAAATCATCCCTTTATTTACCTCCACCCCCATGTATGTCTACATTTTGCTCATTCTACCTCTTAAGACTCCTTCAGTCCATTATCTTCTTAACCCCTGCCCTAATTCAAGCCTTCATCTGAGTTATTGTACCAGTTTCCTGACTTTTCTTTCTTTTTCCAGTTATGTGTCTTTTCAGTCCACTGTCCATAATTCTAAAACAACAATATGATCTTGTCACTCACAACTTTAAAACCCATGAGTGACTTTCTTTGCCTATAGAATAAGGTCAGGTGTCTTAACATGATATAATACATGTCCAGTGATCTGATCTCTGTCCAGTACTACTCTATTATATTTTACGCTTTAGTCATATGAAGTATTTCCAGCTACATACACATCCACATCCCTTCTGTCTCTTTCTTCCTAACTTTGCATATGTTGTTTTCTACCTAGAACGCCCTCTCCTTCTTGTATACCACTTCCTCTTTTCACCTACTCAGCTCCAGGAACACCTTCAGGAAGCTTCCTCTAACATTCTGCCATGATGAAGTAGCCCTCTTCAGTGTTCCCATAAAATTCTATGTAAATCTCTAACATTATGGTTGTACATAGTCTCTCTCTCTCTCTCTCTTTTTTTTTTAAGATTTTATTTATTCATTTGACAGAGAGAGAGATCACAAGTAGGCAGAGAGGCAGGCAGAGAGGGGGGCAAAGCAGGCTCCCTGCTGAGCAGAGAGCCCCATGCAGGGCTCGATCCGAGGACCCTGAGGTCATGACCTGAGCTGAAGGCAGAGACTTAACCCACTGACCCACCCTGGTGCCCCACATTGTCTCTCAATTATATATTAATGTCTCTCGTTGATAAACTCTGCACACTCCAATGATAGATAGTAATATTTATATCCTCAACATCTAGAATGAACAGCACATAATGGGTACTCAAAAAATATTTATTGAATGAGTGACATGGGGTAAACTGTGAAGGGTGAAGATTTAAGATTTAAGTTTTCTTTTGGATTTGAACAATGTAAACAAGACTAGAGTACCTTGTGGAACAGATTCTTAGCTAGGGATATGCTGATTGGAGACCTTTTCAAGATAGGCCTGCCCAGAGAAAGACAATTATCATATGATCTCCCTGATATGAGGAAGTTGAGAGGCAATGTGTGGGGTTTGGGGGGTAGGAAAGGAATAAATGAAACAAGATGGGATCAGGAGGGAGACATACCATAGAGACTCTTAATCTCACAAAACAAACAGGGATGCCAGAGGGAGGGGGTTTGGGGAGGGTGGTTGGGTTATGGACATTGGGGAGGGTATGTGCTATGGTGAGTGCTGTGAAGTGTGAAACCTGGTGATTCACAGACCTGTACCCCTGGGGCTAATAATACATTAATGTTAATTAAAAATAAATAAATAAAAAAAAATTTTTAAAAGGCCTGCTCAGGCCTGACCCCTTATCTACTGAGTCAGAATTTGGAGGGTGGAATCCAGGCATGTGTATTTTTATAAATAGTCTTCAGGAAATAAGTACTTACAGATTTGGTGAGAATACAAAATGGCACAATCCCTGTGGAATAGAAACTGGCACTGTCTACCAAAATTACAGATGCATTTTGCCCTTTGACCAAGCAGCGTCACTTTTAGAAATCTATTCTGTGAATAGGTTCAACCCAAATAAATATAGTTTTTTATTGAAAATTGTACATAATAGCAAAAGATTAGAAACAAATGTCTAGGGAGTATTTGAAGAAACTAGGGTACATCTGCATAGTGGGATACTATGACATAATAAAGAGAAAAGGGAAGGAGGAGAAGGAGAGAGACAGGTATATGCTAAGGGGACAGAGTTAAGTGAAAAAAAGAAGGGGCAGGGTGTTTAAAGGAATAATTTTTGACACACTCATGATAGGTATTCAGGCTGGGGAGGCAGTTGCTACTTTTATTTTGAGAGAATCTATACTATATCTCTTGATTCAAGGTGCCTTGAGACTCTGATACTAGAATCTGACAGTGCTTTTACTGGTCAAAATAAGTACATTAAGACAGAGATTCCCCCCACTCCATGTAGGTTTCAGTTGAGGCAGAATAATTCCCCACTCAGTTGTTAGTAAAGCATGTGTATTTTCTGTAGGATAGTAGCAAAATGTAACACATTGAAGTATTGTCTTTTACTGCCTGCTAGATCTTTGGAGATAGTAGCTTCTGTGTCAGTGATGGTAGGTAGATTCCTGCTTCCTGGGAGGTCGGATATAAACATATGCAGTTAGGGACCTAGGTAGCTATCTTATTAATGGAAAAACATAGGCAAACAAAATCATGTTAGTCTCCAAGGGTTAAAATCATTAGTGACTCTTTCATGCCTAAGGCCCTAAAACTATTGGAATGCTCTAAAGGATCTATATCCTAACAGCTTTTTAGGTTCTCTCTGTAGAGATGTAGAATAGTATAGGCATGACTCCACATTAAACCCAATCTGAAAATAAGAGGAACTCAAGTTACTATACAATTTATTTTGCTGCCCTAGTTCTCTTTTCCTCTTTCCTAAACATGTCTCTGGAGCCTTCTTCCAATAGCTCCTTGGTAACAGCAGCACCCCTTTCAATAAACTACAGGTGCTATCTTTCTAAAAAACACAATCCCTTTCTACTAAGAACTTTAATGATAACTTAGAAGTAACTATAAGTGAACAGACAGAGCCTTTCAAAAAATAAAACTTGATTATACTGAGCTTTTAAGGAAATGGTTATAAATTAATGATCCTTATGCCTAATATATATATATATAATATATATATATATTATATATAATAAAGACCCAACCCTTAGGTAGTGTCTGCATTTTTTACAAAGATTTGTATTGCAACAGTAATGCAGTAATGATATAAGTATGGTGAGAATATTGCCAGCCCTATTTTATGGATGAGAAAACTGAGGCTCCCGTTAATGACAACTTGCTAACACTCACATGACTAGTAAGTGGCAGATCCTCAAATAGAGAATGGATTTTCGTACTGATAAGTGCAGCTCCGCCACTGCTCAGTGCTCCATAGCTGCCACTCATTACCACTTGAGGTATATTTCAGAGGTTTTGAAGTTATGACTCACTACCTTGTTTTATCTCTTGTTTCATTCCTTGAGACACCATTTAGGCAACTAGACTTAATTGGAAAATAGCAAAGGAAATTACCAACAAGGAGGGCTTAAGTTTTTCGGGGAAAAGCAAAGTCAGATACAACTGTTAAATTTTGCATATAATGCAAATAGTTCCAGGTGCGTATGGATCATTGTATAGTTGGATAAAAGCACCTGTGCTTACTGAAGCATTTGCCTTACATCCTCTACCTCTAGGCTGTGATTGTTTACCTGCACATAAACAAATACATCATGCAAATAGGTAGGATGGTTGCTGGGGGTAGTATGATGAATAATCTGAACATTTACATTGTGAGGAAATAAAATCTCTTATATTGGCTTCTAAAACACAACTGATCTCAAGACCAATAAAGAGTACTAATTGTAATAAATGTTTAAAAATACATGTCATAAAAGAGTAAAAGAATTGCAGCTCTTTGACCTGTCAGGTAAGAGAATACAGCCATATCGAATGTGGAAAACCTCAGTTGTCTGAGATAAATCTTTGTGTACATAGCAGTTTTCCTCAAGAGAGTAAAGTTAAAAATAGCCAAATTTTGAGCATTTATATCATTACCTCTAAACTCACATAGATAAGCCCATTTTTTATAAAGGCAGAGAGTAATTGCTAGTAGAGAATTCTTGAAGAATAAGAACTCTGGCTTAGCTTTTTTTAATATATTTCAGCCCCCCATGCAACAGAAAATAGGCACCTAGATATAGTAAACACCTCTTAAATAAATGGAGGGAACTTGGAGATTGTGCAGAGGCCAGAATTCCTATGACTTGTACATATTGTTTGACTCTGAATGTGATATTCTCTTAATTATACAGCAGAATCTCAATGTAATGTTTACTGGAAAAAAATGGATACAATAGTATTCATATAGTATGATCATAATCATGTAAAAGTAATAACTATACAAAGAAAAATGACCAAGGAAATTTACTAAATGGTGGCTATCTGAATATTACTATTTTTCTTTACCTTTTCTATATTTAAATAGAAAATTACAGTAGATTTTAAGAATACGGTTATTATATAGCATATGTTATATATTCTATTCTTCTATAATAGCATGATTAGAGGGATAAACAAAGACCAATGGTTTTTTAAAAATCATTTAGTTTCTCTAAAATTGAGCCTTCTTGATTATCTTATATATGCCTTTGGAAGGGAACATAAAAAATGTTACTGGTTTGGAAATAATATCACTCATGGAGCCAGTTTATTGTGCAAAATAAATTTATATGAACATGAAAGTTCATTCTGCCGTTTGAAATTTTCATTTTACTTTTTCCTCCCAGACTTGATGTACTTGGCATAGTAGTAGAGATCTCTGTATTCCACAAATATTTTTTCAGTAATTCCTGTGTGCCAAGTCCTGTGTTAGACCTTGGTTGCTAAATTGGCTATTTGCCTGTGGTGTGTGGTTTGGCACTTGATCAGCTACAGATGCATACTAAAGATTGCCATTGTAGACTCTAGAAAATGAATGGGTAAATTTCCATATTAGATTCCCCTAAGGAAAACGTGCCAAGACAGAACCATTGATTCTATACTGTGAATCCATACTTAGGAATAACTCAAGGCATGATGCTTGTCCTGAAAGCCCTTTATACTTATTTTAGTTATTTGAAATTGTTAAACTCTAGTTTTTGCTAAAACAGAATGAGCTTTATATGCCTTGTAAATTTGACTCAAATTTTATTTGATGTCTCACCTTAGGGAGTATTCTGACACATGACGCTAGTACAACTCTTATTTAGAAGACAGTAACTTTAAAAATAATCATTTTCATCATTTTGATTTCTTTAAAACACACATTCACACATGCGTGCACACACACACACACACACACACAAAAGCGTCCTAAATCTTTTACTTTCTAAAGTTCTAGAAGAGCTGGGATCTGGCATAAAACTTGACTTAGAAGGGCTGAATTGTATCATAGGCCAAGGTGAATGCTTCATAGGAGTTCAAAATAATTTAAATTTCATTTCAGATTCCATTTTTTATCTTGGATGTTTGCAAAGGCATTGAGAGACTAAGTGTAGGGAGAAAGAATCAAACAGCTCTTCCAACTTAGTAGGCCATAGATGTGGCAGCCCACATACGGTCTTTGGATTACATTTGAGGATTTCTTTTTCAGAATGATAAGAATAGTATCTCCAATTTGTACTTTAGAGTTTCAGATTCATTTTCTCATACCAAAAACAAACAAACAAACAAACAAAAAAACCACAAAAAACTCATCAAGAAGTTCCACTTCCAGTCATGACAGTATGAGTTCTACAGACCTGCTCCCCAATGAAACTGGTGAAAATTATTTTTAAAAAACAATCATTTAAAGTCTCTGAAAATAGTCCTAAGAGCATACAGTCAATAAGAAGTACTTATTCAAGAAAATCTACTAAAACTCAGTAAGAAAAGTGAAAGTCTATGGTATTTGAACTGAGACCTGCTCCCTTCCACTGTATTAGCTGAATGACATAGAAACTATTCTCCAGACCGATGCATTCAAGATTCAAGAACATAGAACTCTCTCTTTCCTCAGTTCTCAGGTGGAAGGCTGTCTTCCCAGTAGGGATGTAAGATCAGCATTTCTCATCCTGCCCAGCTACCTGTTGCTGAGACTAAATTCTAGGTGAATGCAGTTGAGTGGTAGGGTCCCCCTCCTTTCACCCAGCCCTCCTTCCACGGTACAGAGGCTCTACTGTGGATATGGCATCACAGAAAATAGACGAGCCCCAGCTGCCCTTGCCCTCGCCTGTGGGATGCAGTTTCTACTCTGGGAGAGGCAAGCTGAGAACAGCTGGGGTTGCTGTTTCTCTGTCCCTTCATCAAACTCTCAAGGAGGTATCACCCAGAGAGAAGCACGACATTGTCTTTGCCCACAGCATCAAAACCAGAGCTCAGAAATTGTGCCCAGAGGAACAAGCAGACCTTATTGCAGAGATCTCTGAATCGCTCCCAAAAGGAATCAGCATCATTTGCAACAGAGT
Source organism: Meles meles (assembly GCF_922984935.1). Classification (NCBI taxonomy): domain Eukaryota; kingdom Metazoa; phylum Chordata; class Mammalia; order Carnivora; family Mustelidae; genus Meles; species Meles meles. Next base: position 15,456,610 of record NC_060072.1, on the reverse strand, counting down.
GTGAAGTGCATGCCTGAGGATGCAGGTTGTGGCGAAAGGAACTGGAGGGAGACTGATAGTCATTGAGATGCAGGCTAACCAAAAGACTGGCTAGTTTGCTAGAGAGAAAAGGGGAAAGAAGCAGCTGGGAGGAGCCATGGGGTGGTTAGAACAAATCCTAAATACTGACCTCAGGGACTATCCCTTCAAAGGAGCCCTAATAGATTGGTTCAGTTTGTGGAGCAATTTATGCCCAGGACATTGTTGAAGACAATAGATCAATCAGCTGGTAGTTAGTGGAACTTAACAGCTGGGTGTGGCCAGGGAAAGAGAAGGTCAAAGAGGGGCCAGCCAAACCCACTGTCATTTTAGGATGACTGTGGCATTACTGAGGGTGAGCCCCCTGCAGAGCAACATCTATAGATAAGGAGAGGGAAAATATACTTAATTAAAATAACTCATCCAGTCACTGAGCAAATAATAATAGCAAGTCTTAGAGGATAGATGCAATATCTAGTGTTGCTACTGTATATTACATAAAGTGTCCAGTTTCCCAAAAAAGTATATATATGTACATATACATACACATACCTACATATATATATGCATATAGATGCATATATATATGAACGACGTGAAGAAACCAGAAAGAATGACCTATACACTGGAGGAAAAAGCAGGGGACAGAAACTGTTGGTGGGAATGACCAGATGTTGGCTTTAATAGACAAAGACTTCAAAGTAGCCATTATAATTATATTCATATAACTAAAGGACGCCATGATTTACAAAGTAATGCAAGGGTTGATGACAATGTCACATCAAATAAAGAATATCAGTACAAAGAGAGAAATTGTTAAAAGGGAAAAAAAGAACCAAATGGAAATTTTGGAGTTGAAAGGTATAATAAAGTACAGTAACAAATAAAAATTCACTAAAGGAGCTCAACATTAGGTTGAAACTGGGAGAAGAAAGAATAAACAAACTTGATGATAGATCAGTAGAGAATATACAAGGTCAAGAACAGAGAAAAAAGAATAAAGAAAAGTAAAGAAAGACTCAGAAATATGGGATAACGTTAATGCCAACAGATATATATAATGGGAGTACCAGAAGGAGAGGAGAGAGAGAATGAAGAGAAAATATTGAAAGAAGTGATGGCTAAAAATTTCCCAAATTTATTGGAAAACAACCTACACATCCAGGAAGCTTAATAATTCTGAGTAAGATAAGCCAGAGATCCACAAACAAATACATCATTAGCAAAAATGCTAAAAGCCAAAGACAAGGAGAAAATCTTGAAAGCAACAAGAGGAAAATGACTCATCATTTACAAGGGAAGTTCTACAAAACATACAGCTGACTTCTCAAAAATGTAGGCCAGTGGCAGTGGGATAATATACTCATTCAGCTCAAAGAAAAAAACCTCAACCAAAATCCTATTACCAGCAGAGCTATCTTTTAACAGTGGAAGGAAGATAAAGACATTTCCAGATAAATGAAAAGCTGAAAGTATTTGTTCCAGACCCACCTTATAAGAATACTAAAAGTTCTTTAGACTGAAAACAAGTGACCCAAACCACAGTTTGAATTTACATGAAGAAAGAAAAGGAACTGGTAAAGGTAATTGTGTAATTTTAAAAGACTATATAAATGCATATATTTCTCCTTTCTTAACTGGTTTTAAAAATATTTGTATAAAACAATATACAATGTATTGTTGAGCCAATAACATACAGAAATGTAATATATTTGCTAAATGGCACAACGGTGGATAAGAGCGAAGCTGTATTAGACTAAGGAAGTGAGTCTAGATAGTAACTCAGATCCTCAAGGACAAATCAAGAGAATCCTCTACCTTCAGCTCAGGTCATGATCCCAGGGTCCTGGGATCGAGCCCCGCATCAGGCTCTCTGCTTGGCTGGGAGCCTGCTTCCTCCTCTCTCTCTCTCTGCCTGCCTCTCTGCCTACTTGTAATCTCTATCTGTCAAATAAATAAATCTTAAAAAAAAAAAAGAATCCAAAATGATAAATAAGAAGGCTAATGTAACAAAATCTATAAGTATATGCTTGTTTTCCTTTCTCCTCAGGGTCTTTAAAAGACAAAATTATGTAAAGTAGTATTTATCAAGATATCTTGTTGGGTTTGCAACATTCGTAGATACATATATAATGATGATGCTACAAAAAGAGGGAAAGGGAGTAGCATCATGTAGAAATAATGTTTCTGTATCTTATTGGAATTAAGTTAATACAAATCTGGAACTGATTCTGAAAAGTTGTATATGTGAAGTAAGCCCTTGAGCAAGAACCAAGAAAACTTAGACTCAGGAAGTAACTCAATTTTAGGAAAACCACAAAATGTTGTTGAAAAAAATTAAATAAAATCTAATAAATGGGAAGACATTTTATGTCCATGGATTGGAAGACTGACTTGTTAAAATGGCAGTAGTTCCCATATTGATCTACAAATTTAATGAATTACCTTTTAGAATTCTATGTAGCTGCTTTGTAGAAATTGACAAGACAATTCTTAAGATTCATAGAAAATTGAAAGACATTCAGAATAGCCAGAACAATTTTGAACAAACTTGGCTCACAGTTCCCAATTTCAAAGTGTACTACCAAGCCACAATATTCAAGACAGTGTGGTACTGGCATGAGGATAGATTAAATATATGTATATACATGTAAATCAATGAGAGAGTATCAAGAGTCCAGAAATAAACCCCTGTGTCTCTGAGACTAATTTTTGACCAAGGATGCCAAGACCATTCAATGGGGAAAGAACAGTCATTTAACAAATGGTGCTGTGATAGCTAGCTAGTCCCACTTAAAGAATGAAGTTAAACCTTTACTTCATGCCATATACAAAAGTTAATTCAGTAGATTAGACCCAAATGTGAGAGTTAAAGCCATAAAACTCTTAGAAGAAAACAGAGAGAAATCTTCATGACCCAGAATTTGGCAATGGATGTTTAGATAGGATCCCAAAAGAACAAGCAACAAAAGAGCAAAATAGATAAATTGGACTTCATTGAAGTTAATTTGTGCCTCTAGGGACACTGTTAAGAAAATGAAAAGACAACCCACGGGATGGGAGACAGTACTTTCAAATCACGTATCTGGTAAGAGACTTGTATCTAGACTACATAAAGAATTCAATAAAAGGACAACCCAATTCGGAAATGGGCAAAGGATCTAAATAGACATTTTCCCAAAGACATGCAATGGGCCAGTAAACACATGATCAAAATGATAACATGACATCATTAATCACCAGGGAAATCCAAATCAAAACCACAGTGAGATTCCAGTTCACACTCACTGGTATGGCTAGAATAAAAAAATCAGATAATAACAAGTGTTGGGGGTAGAGAAATCAGAACCCTCATACCTTATTGGTGAGAACATAAAATTGTGCAGCCATTTTAGAAAACAGTCTAGCAGTTTCTCAAAAGGTTAAACTCACTAATTGTACTCCTAGGTATCTACACAAAAGAAACGGTATATGTCCATGCAAAAACTTATATGTAAATGTTTACAGCAGCATTGTTCATAACAACCAAAAGGTAGAAACAACCCAAATATATCAGTTTGTGAATGGATAAACAAAACGTGTTAACCATACAATGAAGTATCATTCAGCCAAAAAAAAATAAAGTTATTGATAAGGGCTGCAACATGGATAAACTTTGAAAACATTATGCTAAGTGAAAGAAGCCAGACACAAAGGTTACATAATGTATGATTCCATTTATATGAAATGTCTAAAATAGGCAGATCCATAGAAACAAAATTGATGAGTTGTGGCATAGGGGCTAGAGAGAGAGGGGAATGGGGAGTTAACTTCTGACTAGTGGTTTTTGTTTTTTTGTTTTTTTTTTGGTATCAAGAATGTTCTAAAATGAGACGATGATGATGGTCGTACATGTGTGAATATACTGAAAACCAGTGCATCATACACTTTTATTAACAGGGTGAACTTTATGATATATGAACTATATCTCAATAAAGCTTGTTATTAAGTACTAGTAGGTAACACACACTACCTAGCCATTATCATTCTTTTTTTTTTTTTTAAGATTTTATTTATTTATTTGACAGACAGAGATCGCAAGTAGGCAGAGAGACAGGCGGAGAGAGAGAGGAAGAAGCAGGCTCCCCACTGAGCAGAGAGACCGATGTGGGGCTTGATCCCAGGACCCCGGGACCATGACCTGAGCCAAAGGCAGAGGCCCTAACCCACTAAGCCACCCACTAACCCACTAAGCCACCCTGTCCATCATCATTCTAAGCAGTGTATGATATTAACATGTTTAATCCTCACAACAGGCTATAAAGTAGGTACTCTTATTTTGCTTTGCAGATGAGGAAACAAAGGCACACAGGAAATTATTTGCCTAAACTAGTGATGTGGGAGGCCATGATCCAAGCGCAGGCAGTCTGGCTCCACAGCCTATGTGCTACACCATACTGCCACTCATTAATAATTCAGTTGACGTGCTGTATAGCTTAGGAATTGATCCTATTCATTTTCTGATTTTAGGCTTCTAAAATTTGAAACTTGATGCAGAGCATAAGCAAAACTTTGACACTGAGCTGATTATCTGCACTGACAAGAAACAGAAGATTGTGCTTTGTAGTGGGTCTGGATAGGGTAGTATGTAGTGTCAGCTCTCTCCTTAAGCCGTGTAGTACTTGATCAGAAGGAGTTAGGCATTCTGCAGTTTGGGGGGTTTTTTCGTTTTTGTTTCTGTTTTTGTTTTTGTTTTCCAAACATGTACTGTTTCTTTTTCTTAGCAGTTAGCTCTTTCTTCCTTACAAAGTTTGATTGTGTACTAAGGAAAGGGGAGAACATGCATGTCTGCCTTTGACTAATAAAAAATTCTTAGGGACCTGAAAGAGTTTACTGACTGAACAGACATCTCCAGTGTTCCTAGCTTCCCCATTTATAGGTGAAAAATTGAGAAGTTGACTTGCCAGAGGTCGCAATTAATGAATGGAAGAGCTAAGACTCAACCCAGGTCCTTTGTCTCCTTTTCTGCCTTCAGTGCTCCTCCTCAGGGAACTCACAGTGTAGTAAGGGACCCAGAATATCTTCCAGTACTGTGATTCCTTCTAAGTAAGTTATCTTGCACCAAGGGTCATCACACTCAATACTTTCAGTAGCCGGAAACCCACAGCAGCCACTGCTGTCAGATAGCTTTAATTGTTAGAAAGCTTTTAGTTATATGAACTCTAAATCTGCTTTGGTTGATCCCCCTACTTTACACGTATCCCTCTCTGCCTCTACCTTTGTCCACTGTTTGATATGTCTTCCTACCTCCTTTCTGCCATACTGTCTCTATCATGTTTTCCCCACTTATTGCCTAACACTCATATTGATCAAGAAGCTTTTTCTGGCTGAATTCTGTATATTTCTTCAGTCTTGTAATACACAGCTTAAATTGCTATACATTGAAACACATTTACTTTCCTTATTTATTCATTTTACACATGTTCAGTCTTCCCAATATATAAACAACTTAAGTTATGCGCTTTTTAGCTCCCCAACCCAAAATAGCCTTCTTGTCACTTAGAATTTACTTCTCGAATAATTTGCATGTACTTGAATTTTAAGTTGGGAACATTTTGAGTTGTGTGCCTATATGGGGGCTGAGTACACAAGTGCTCAGTAATGGACACTATAGATTCCAAGTGAACACCACAGAATCTATAAAATTAATACATAATTGCAGTGTTATGTTTATAACATCAGCATCTTCCTTTTTCAAGTGGCTTTGCCATTAAAAGACAAATACAGATAATAATTTCCTAGCCATATTGTCCCTGTGTAGAGTATGCCTGTTAATGTTTCTTGAACTGTTTGTTCATCTGGCCATCTTTATGATGTAAGGTATATTAACCTCTGCTCTACCTCAAGCTAAAGATTTTTAAATATATAATCTCATTTAATATTTAAAAGCCTTAGATGTTATTCCTATTTTTAGAGATGAAGAAATGAGACAAAAGTGATTTCAAGAAATTTGCCCAAGATCACATAGCCACAAGGGCAAAGCTAGTGCTTGAAGCCAGGTGCTTTCTTCACTTCAATTGTGCTGTTTCCCAATAAGTAACATATAAGGTGAATTACATCTTACTGTATGTTCTCTTAGATGCTATCTATATTAACTAATGACAGTAACTCTGTGATACAGATACACTTCTGTCTTATAAATGAGGAAATTTAGCTTTAGATAAAGAAAATTGCTCCAGATCCAGGTTCAGAAAATGGGAGTACTAGGGAATAGGGAGAAAAACAATACTCTGTTCTCCGCTTTTTCTGCTACGTCACTAGTGTCTTTGTGTACCTTAAAGGATCTCTAAAATCTCATAACTGTCACATTGGGATACCTTAACTTCTCTGTTGTCCCTCTTCTCAGCTATCTTAGACTGCTCTGGTTGCCATTAGCAGAATACCATAGACTGGATGGCTTGGTTAAACAACAGAATTTTATTTCTCTCCGTTTTAGAAGCTATAGGAAGTCCAAGATCAGGATGCCAGCAGTAGATTTCATCCTGAGACCTTTTCTCTTGGCTTGTAGGTGGCTGCCATCTCACTGTGTGTTCACATAGCCTTTTTGTGCAGAGAGGGGTGGGGGGAGACTGTGAGTGAGCTAGCTCTCTAGTTTTCTTCTTATAAAGACACTTCTTATAAAGCCCCTCCCCAATGACCTCACCGAACCCTAATTACTTTCCTAAAAGCCCCATCTCTAAATACCAACACACTGGGGGTTAGGGCTTCAACATACAGATTAAATGGGGACACAGACATTCAGTCCATAACATTAGCTTACCATCAGAGTGCCCCTGACTATGTTCTGTACATACCTAGGCCATTATAGCTGAGAACCAGGGATTCAGAGATAGAGTAATTAGTACAGAGTGAATAGTTCAGTGTTGTGGAGTAGATGACACTGGACACAAAGCACGGAAATCCCAAAGAGACTATACAGGAAAAGACTTTGAGAAACTGAAAAAGGCAAAAAGGCAAAGCAGCTGTAGAGATCCATGGGACCATGATCTCTATTAGCCACTAAGCAATGAGGTATACGTTGTGGCAATGTCCATCTTTCAGCCCTGTTAGTACATTGCATAATCAAACTACAGCTTGTGCTAAGAATTCGCTAAAGATTAAATGAGATAATGACCCTTACTTGGTATATTATAATAAGCAACAAATGATGATACTTTGTATTTGCCACTATATTAAAGCACTAAAATATGTTTTATGTAGGTAGTGGAGAAAAGGGCTTTCTGAAAAATAAACAGACTCTTAAGTACTAAGAGAAGCAGAGTTGGCTGGTACTGTATTTGAAGAGAAATAAAAAGTTTGACATGCCCATTTCTGCCCTCAGTCAAGGAAGGATGGGTAGCTGAGTGATGTTGTGTTTCCATTTACACCTAAGCAGTCTTTCCTATCCCTTAATGAATTCTTGATGGTGCAACATGTCTTTCTCAGGATTGCTAATTAGCAAAAAAGCTTGAGCCAAACTTACGTAATTGTTGTTCCTCTGTACTCTTTTCAGTCTTTTTGGCAGAATTACCATGGTATATAACATAACCGGAAGGACTGTCTTACTGAAAAGTGTGAATGTGCATATGGGAAAGTAGAGGTGAAATTTAGGCAGTGAGATGAAACCTTACTCACAAGGATAGTATCCATTACATAAAAAGTGAGAATTACCATTACCTCCCGTACTATAAGCAGGAAAAGAAACACACAAGAGTGCACAGGTAAAATATTAAGCTAAATATCAAATGGTCCCAGCTGCATGAATATTCATTTAGAAAATTTCATCTTTAGCTTTTTATAAAGAAATTCCAAATTTGACCTTCAGAATCCTTTCTCTAACCTTTATTTAACAACTCTTTTTTTTTTTTTAAACATTTATTTGACAGAGACAGATCACAAGTAGATAGAGAGGCAGGCAGAGAGAGAGAGAGAGGGAAGCAGGCTCCCTGCTGAGCAGAGAGCCCCATGTGGGACTTGATCCCAGGACCCCGAGATCATGACCCGAGCCGAAGGCAGCGGCTTAACCCACTGAGCCACCCAGGCGCCCTCTCTAACCTTTATTAAAAGCACAGTTGGAAGTTCTGGCAGTGAGTCGGTGATTGTTTAATATTTTTGTAAAATACAAATTTTTAATAGGTCTGTCTTATAGAACTGACAGCACTGTTCCAACTATTAATTATAGTAAGCTTGTTTGAGAATTTAATACCGCCCCCGTCTGTCTTGCATGCGCACACATACACTCACACACTCACGTGTGCTGTACACAGAGGGCAAAAGTTTAGAACTATCAGATTTAGGTGGCTGACCTTCAACTCCGGTTAAGAACTAAAATTAGATCCCCGTGGAATATATATCCAGTGACATCCATCAGAGTAAGCACAACCTTGAGAGGCCAGGGAGGTGTCAACCAATGGACCCTGCCTTAGCTACAATATTCCTTTCATATCTTATTTTCTAATCTTAAAAATTCCTGAGACTTTTTGTATTGTGAGTTTTAACGTATTTATTTTCATGTAGAAATTCTTCCCCACCCTGCCCCCACTAAATCTTTTAGTCAACCAGTGGTTAAAGAGGATGTACTAAGATTGTCCTGTGACTTTAAGTATCCTTGGCACTGTGCCACATCTCCCAGATGAATATGCATAGTCTATTTTAAGAGCAGTGTCCTATCCCATCACTATAGGAGCACTGGTTGGAGCAAGAGCATAAATCAAGCATGTGGTTAATGTTGTGGACATAATGGACAAAAAGTGGGTGGGCGGGAGTCCATTCTTACTAAAGAGAAAGTAGTAGACTCTAAGATTAGGTATTCACTACCATGAAAATAGAAGAGAAACATTAATAATTAAAAAGTGATGATAAATAGAACCATGTTTAAGGACTGAAGTTTGTTTATTGAAGGAGAAAAAAAATCAGTCCTCAGTAATTCCTTTCACAGGCCTAGCTTAACCCAGAATTGCTTTGAATGTTAGAACACCCACTTTTGCTTTATTTTCTTATACATCATCTGATACCAGTTGAATAGAGACGAGGACTGAGAGGTAAGAATCTGAGTCTCCCTTCCCATTGTAGCTTTCTGTGCTACATTAAGCAAACAATGTAGCCTCCATTGGAGGTTTCCTATCTGTAAAATAAAAGAAATATTCCCTAATCCTGAGTACATTATTAGGTATTATTTTTAAAAAGAATTCTGTGGCCAAAGTACCAGTTTTTTAAAATTAAAAAGGTTTCTTTTCCATAGTACATCTGAGAATCTTTAATACTTTATTAAGGTTTATAAGTTTCTCAGACTTACTCTCCCCCATATCCACTTTTTTATAGAACCTTTTGCATTGCTAATGTTTGCTAATATTAAATAGTCCCTATAGCCCCTTCTAACTCTTAATATTCTAATCAGTCAATTATACTCATTTTGCTTGGCTCTTCAGCTGTTTTCTGTCCTGTAGTTATCATAGGGTTACTGCCAAGTTACTGTGTGTGTACCCTGAACTGGAAAATTGTTATATTTTCCTATTTCATATAAATAAGACAGATGTTAGTACATGTTTTTGGCAATGTTCACTTTCTCTGTTCACTGCTGTTTCATTTTGATTTAGTTATTCAATCATTGGCCCACTTTTATTCTAAATTAATCTATAAATCTTTACCTGTATTTCCCAAATAATAGTGAAGATTTTTTAAAATCTCAGCTCATTAAATCTCTTTGGTAAGTACTTACGTTAGAGAGAAAATTACATGTCAAATATACATATAGGCTTATTATTTCAATCAGAAAAATAAGCCTTCTTCAAAATATTGCTGTTGGCTGAGATTATTAATTAGAGGTCTTGTTCTTGGAAGCATACAATTTTAGCTCTTACTGTGTACCATCATCTCGTTTACTAAAATAACACTGTAATATATATTATCCCCATTTTACACATAATGAAAATGAAGCTCAAAGAAACCAAGTAACTTGCCCAGATCTTACAGGTAAAAACAATGGCAAAGTGAAGACAGACTCTGGAAGTCTTAAGTCATATACTTTTTTTTTTTTTTTTATAGAAAGTGCTCGTATGAGCTGGTAGGGGGAGGGAGGAGCAGACGGGGAGAGAGAGAGAATCTTAAGCAGGCTCCACACCCAGGATGGAGCCCATTGTTGGGCTGGATCTCACAACCCTGAGGTCATGACCTGAGCGGAAATCAAGAGTTGGACTCTTAACCAACTGAGCCACCCAGGAGCCCCTAAAAGTCATATTTTTTTTATTACAGCATGTAGCCTCTCACTAAATTATAGTAATACTATATATGGCATATGCATTTTAATGTTAAATAATGTTTATTGAGTATTTATTTTATTCTAGGACAGCACATGCACACTGTCTCATTTAATTCCCCCAATGACCCTATGAAGGAGGTACCATCATACCTGTTTTATAGATAAGGAAATTTTAAAAGTTGACCAATTTATTCTAAGTCATACAAATAAATAAGTGGCACCTAGGAATTAAGCCCAGAGCTTTAATGACCTATCTGGACCTAATACCCTATATTTAACACACAGTGCTTTGAAGATGTAGCGCTTAGTATGTATGTGTATATATATATGTGGGTATATATTCAGCATATTTGACAGCATCTTTGTACCTGTGTAACAAAAAGAAATAGTATCAGACAAATCTTGCCCCCCACCAAAAGTGATGAAAGAAATAAGAAATCTCCATAAATATAATTCAAGGTCAGAAGTGTGTTAAGTGCTATAAAACTGGTAGATGTAGAAGAGGTTACTTCTTAAAGATTACAAGGATGACATTTGCCTTGAAGATACAAGCCAATGTATTGGGAGGGTCAGGGTTAAGAAGACATTCTAAGTACAGGAAATAACATGAGAAAAGGCACATACGTTCACATAGGTAGTAGAGAGTAGGTTTCTTAGCCCAGGTCAAGGATATTGTGACAATAAGTAGTTGAGTATGAGTTTTGGAAAGGTGGACCTATGGGGGACTTATGATCTGACCCCCTCTAACTAGGAGTTTAGGTCTATTTTATTTGAGGTGTCCACTGTGGAACAATTACGGAGAAATGTCTACCAAGCATTATCATTTTCTTTTTGCTGCCAACTTTTAGAAATGGTTCCCCTATCTCCTGAATGACTGATACCTCCATCAACCAAGTTGTCCAGATTAGAAATCTGAAGAGGCTCCTTGTCTCTTTTCCACCCTTGACATCCAGTCATTCTGCCAATCATTCGGTCAGTTCTACTTCCTTAAATCTCTTTGATTTCATTTTTTTTTTAAATAAGCTCTACGCCTAATGTCTGGCTTGAACTCAGGACCCCGAAGATCAAAAGTCACATGCTATACCAACTGAGCCAGCCAGACACCCCTTAAAAATCTCTTAGCTTTCTATTTCTCTGCCCTAGTTCACACTACCCTCATTTTTCACCTTATTATCCATTTTTGGTTCTATTCCCTTTCTTGTGCATTCTCCATATTACTATCAGAATGATAATTCCAAAGCACTCATCTAATGTCTTCCCCCTGCTTAATACCCTGCAGTAAGTTCCCCATTTCCCTCTGGATTAATTCCAACTCTTCATTCTCTTCAGCATACAGACATGGACTAGTATATCTTCTCTTTAAAAAAAAAAAAAAAAAGGGAAGGAAAAAAGAAAAAAAGGATCTCTTTCAATCTTATAGTCTCTCTTATTACCATCCTATTTATCTGTTTCCTTATAGTCACATGTATTGAAAGATATGTACTTCTCTCTGCATTTTCTCATCTCCCAAATACTGTGCATAAACTGCTTTTATCAGGGTCACTGGTGATCTAGCGTTGCCAAATCCTTAAACTACTTGCCACTCTCCTAAATTTCCTCGTTTCTAGCTGCAATTCTTAATCTCTTTGATCAGGTTCTCCTCCTCCCAGCCTGTAAGTATGGGCATTTTTCAGGACTCTTACCTTAGTCCCTCTATTTTTTATACATTTTCCTCCAGGCCATCTATTCCTATAGAGAAGACATAGCCCTGATGGCTGCTTAAGGTTTTAGCCACATATGTTCAACTTTCTACTTGACATCTCTGCAAGCATTGCAAACTTAATGTATCTATACATAATTTTCTCCAAAACCCATTCTTCCTCCAGTCATCCCCTTCTCAGTAAATGGCGCTATACCACTCAAGCCAGAAACTTTGCTCTCCCCCACAAATGGCAAGTTCTGTCTCAAATATATACATCAAATCCATCTACCTCTCTCCCTCTGTACTGTTTCCATTCTAGTTGAAGCTGCATTTGTTCCCCTCCATTTTTCGCACCAGGGTGATTTTTTTAAAAATCTTTAATTGCGTTGTATTTCTTCTTTGCTTAAACTCCTCTAGTGATTTCATAGCATTTAAAGTCTAACCTCCTTATCATAGCCTATAAAACTCCACGTGATCTGGTGCCAGTTTGCTTTCTAGTTACATCTCCGAGCACTCGGCCACTAACATCATCCATTCTGGCTTTCATGACTTTAAACACACCAGGCTCTGCCTGCAGTACTCTTTGCACATTTAGCACCATCTCACCATTAGGTGGCTTAAATATCACTCTAAAGTTGATCCTTTCTCCTATTATTTTCTATCATACCATCCTGTTATTTCTCTTTTAACATTTAAATTTTTTATTTATCTTCCCCGTTAAACTGCCATCCCCATAACACATAACAGAATTATGTTTGTTTTGTTCCCCAGTATACAGCTATCACATAACAATAATATAGTAGGCATTCAAGTGTTTGTTAAGTGATTGAATGGAAATCAAACATGTACATTTCAGATCTCACCTTAGATGCCACTTCCTTAGGAAGTCTTTCCCTGAACTGGTCTACTTCCTCCCATAGAATTTAGATTTGTACCATCACAGTTTTTTACACTTAAATCAGTGATTCTCAGTAGAGGGTGATTTTGTTTCCCGGGATTTGGCAGTTTCTGGAAACATTTTTGATTGCTGTGACTGAGCAGTGGTAGTGAGAGGGTGTTACTGGCATCCAGGGGGTAGGGGCCAAGGATGCTATTAAATATTTTGAAGATACATATCCTCAGAGAATTACCCAGTCCAAAATGTCAGTAGAGCTGAGGCTGGGAAATTCTAGCATAGACCTATCAGACCTATTGTCACACTAATCCATGGCTTATATTTCTTTGTAATTCTCCCCTCTTCAATTTTAAGTTCCTTAGAAGTTTGCCATTGTCTACCCAGTACTAAGGACATTGCCTTGGATTTATTAAATAGACACTTGGTGTCTTCTTGATGAATTAATAAATAGATAAACAAATGAAGATACAAACTAGCCATGGCACAATTGGGTTATTGAGATGAAGTATAACTTCTGTTGCTTATGGAATAATGGAACAAGGGGTTCTATATGAGTTATTGATGAAACATCATATTTCAGAGGGCGTTTTAAGTTTAAATCTAAGTTGTTGCAACAAAGGGGCCCCAAGATACATGTGATTTAGGCAATGTTGGTTTTATTACCTTTTCAAGTAATAGTTCTGAGGTGATTGATTAGTTCTAGTCAGATGGGTGAGTGACTCTGCTGCATAAATTTATTCAGTTGCCCTATTTCTTTCTAAGTTGTAAAGTTATGTTTCACCATCTGAGCATTGTCATGCCTGAACTGGGCTGCCACTTCCAGGTTACAGAATGGGACAAGAAAATGGAGAAGGTATGCCCACTGTCGTAGGGACCCAAACCCGAAAATGTCATGCCACATGCCCACATACACAAGAGCTCAGGCAAGTGGCCATGAAGAGCAGCTGAAGAATGTGGTATAGCCAGGCAGTCATGGGTCTTGCCATAATTCTCTTACCATGTAAGAAGGAAAGAATGGATTTTGGTGGACAAACTAATGATGTACTGTATGGTGACTAACATAACATAATAAAAAATTAAAAATAAAAAAAGTTAAAAAGAAATGCATTCTCTGGACAGTGCTTCTTAAATTATTTGTGTTGAAGGGCTAAGAGTTTTTTTGTTTGTTTTGCAGTTTTACCTAATTTGTGGTAGACTAGTGCTTTCACAAAATGCAATAAAAGTGAAACATTAAAAGAAATAATCATATCCTTCAACAGTCACAGCAAAGTTGGATTACTATAAATATTTCTAAATGCAAACTCAGATTTTTGTACCTATTTCAATTTGTGTACCTCTCTCAACAGTCTGGGAACAAATAGTTTGTGAACTGGCATCAAGTCAAAAGTAGACACTTTTGAGTAGCATCTACCTTTTGGGTTGCCAGAGTATAGTAAATTATGATGCCTATATTTTGAGCAAAGACTTCTTTCTGTATAGAACTTGACTTTAAGTTTTTTGTAAGTATTTTTAGAAATCACCGTTTAAAACTGTGTAAATCACAAGAGATCATTTGAATGTTCATATATGCTTTATAGCATGTTCTGCTTGTCTCATGGCTAAAGCCAAAGCTGATCTTAGTTTTACAGATTCATAGTGAAAAGCTTATCACTTTGGAGCTGGAAGAAGGTTGCTTTAGAGAGTCTTCCAGTTTTAGTATATTTGCTGCCGAAGCAAATACTGCCTTAAACAGTCTTAATGCATGGTATAGGTGAAGAAAGAGGCCTAATAGGGTGTCATGCTCAAGATACAGTTAATAAATGGCAGCTAATGGTACAATCATTGACTTGGAGTGGAAATCACACTGGAGTCAGATGATCTAGATAAAGGCCTGGCCTACTTCTTAGTTCTAAGTGTCCTTAGGCAATAATTTGGTAAGTATTTAGTGAACATTTCTTAGATTGAAGGATATATATGAGAAGTTCTTTTGTAAACTGTACATCACATAGAGCAAACAATATCACCATAATTATTAAAATTATGAAACCACCCCTTCTGATATTAATAAGTCCACTCTTCTTTCTGGATCCTGCTGTATATCATTTTAGAGGCTTACTGAGAAAAGAATTCATTTAATAATGTGTCGATTTAAACTTTTTTTAAAGATTTTATTTATTTGAGAGAGAAAGAAAGAGAGCGAGCACAGAGGGAGAGGGAGAAGCAGATTCCCCACTGAGCAGGGAACCTGACATGGGGTTTGGTCCTCGGACCCTGAGATCATGACCTTAACTAAAGGTAGATGCTTAATGGACTGAGCCACCCACGCGCCCTAAAATTATTTTTATAAGTATTCTGGCAATGTGGAAAAATGCTGGTAATTAAATTAAAAATTAAAAAGAACAAAATGATGTACACAAGATGATTGTAGCTGTGTCAAAACAATATGTATGGGTTACTGCTAATCAGTGGATTGACTAAGAATAAATCCTTCTGTCTACTGCACGTAAGATACACTAGCTAGTGTAATTATGAATGTTTTTCTATTAGAGAGCTTTTAGTAACAGGAAGAATGTGTTGAGCACCAAATGACTGCTGCAAATTGTGGTTTGGATATTCTTTGGAGTGGAAGAATGTTGGGGGCTGAAGTGGTTAGAAAAAAATTTATATCAAAAGTGAATTAGCTTTGGAGAATGGTTAAAAGTTGAATAGCTGAAGAGGAAGAGGAATGGATGCAGGGAGATGGGAGGCAATAAGAAAGAAAAAAAGAGCTCAGTGTGAGATAATAGCTAGAGAGGAGGGTTTAAGGGGGCATAGTATGAAAGAGAAACCTGAAAACGCAGGTTAGAACATCTTAAATGTTAAACTGTGAACTTTGAGATTCACTGAGATATACTAAGATGTAAAACCTGTACTGAACACTCGCCACATGCCAGGCGCTATTCTAAGTGCTAGACACGTGGATGTCATGTAACTCTTACAGTAAATGAGGCGCAGGGAGGCCAAGTTTGCCACAGTCTCACCGTTAAAAGATGGTAAAAGATCCAGGGTTTGAATACAAGAAATTTAAATCCAGAACTTATGCCCTTAATCACAAACTGCTCTGGTTCTAGAGTCCATGGTAAACTAAACAAGTTTCAAGCCCAGGACCACTGACCTTAAACAAGTAATATACTTCACCCCTGGAGTAGTTTTTAATATTTAAGATAAGAAAAGTAATGTGACCAGATAGTGACACCCCATTCCTATCCCTGCCACCCTTGTACATCTTCAGGACAGTCAAGGAGAAGTTAAGGCATTCTTGCTAATGGCTTTCAACTCTGCCTACTTTTCTGTACTTACCTGGTTCATTGCTCTCAGTTAACCCCTACCCTCTGATATCCAAGTTATAGCAGTCCATTGTTAACCATAGTTGAATGGTTCTCAGAGTGTGGCTCCTGAATCATCAGCAGAATTTAGGAACTTCTTAAATGTCCCAATTCCAGAGCCTCACTCACAACCTACTGAATCAGAAATTCTGGGGGTGAAGTGCGACAATGTGTTTTAACAGTCCCTTTAGCGGATTATGATGCATGATGAAGTTTGAGAACCACTGCTGTAGTAGACTCCCAGGTTTCAGTTCAGGAGCAAACTAACCTTTTTTGGCAGTACTAGTATTAACATTGGGGAACCATTTGGGATCTTACTCTTGAATTTATACTGTTGGATTTGCAGTCTGACTTTATAGAAGTAGTCATGGCTTGGTAAGTTAGTGAGCATTTTAAAAGGGCTTTTCCTCAGATTCTTTGATTCTTAGTAGTTATACTTTGTAAGCATACCTAGACTTTGCCTTATGACTTTAGTTCTTTACAGAGAAACAGTCCTCTAAGTGGAAGTTATTAAACCAGAAAATATTTCCATTAATTTTAATGGAAAAAATTGAGTTCCCTGATAATCTAAGGTACCAAAATAATTTTCAGATTAAAGGTCGGTTAACATCTGCCTTCGGCTCTGGTCATGATCCCAGAGTCCTCGGATCGAGTCCCACATCAGGGAGCCTGCTTCTCCCTCTCTTCCCCACTCATGCTCTCTGTCGCTGTTTCTGTCTCCCTCTCTCAAATAAAATCTTTAAAATTCACACACACACGCACATGCGCGCACACATACACGTGTCAGTTGAACAATGAAAACAAGTCTGTATAAATATTTTGAAAGTAAATAAAAACAGTCTGTACCTAACATGTAATGACAGTCTGTTGTACTTGCAAAAAGAGGAAGAGAAGACTTGATAGTAAGTGGTGCCTGGTGGAGGAGGGATACAAAGGAATCATTCTTTAGAAAATGCTGGAGAGTCAGGGGTTAGGTTTTAAGGATGGGAATTTGTGGTTATCTTGCACTTAAAAATAGTTCTAGCACACCTGAGCCAGCTACAGGGATACAGATGAAACATAGCCTCTATTAAGGAGCCTGGAAAAGGAGTGAGATGCTCCAACAATTTACTCTACACAAAAGCAAAAACTTAGTTTTAGTTGGAAGCACAAACAGCAAAAGAGGGAGCGACTGGGAAGCATGTAGACCCCTCAGTCTTCAAACTAAACCTGGGAAAAGGAGTGGGCTGAGAAAAGGAGTCTACCATGGGTGGACATGGTAGCAGAGCCTGCCATGGAAGGAGCAGCAGGGGAGAGGCTAGGACGTATAGCCAGAGGCCTGGGAATCCGTTTGAAGCACTTGAAAAGAGAAAGGAAGCCGTGCGTGACAGAGAGCAGTAGAAAAGGGAGCTGTGGGCTCATTTCAGCTGCATTCTGTGGGCAACAGGGAGCTGTGGAAAGTGTTTCAAAAGAGGAAAGTATGTTTTAGGAAGAGTGAAATCAATTGAAAAAAATAGTTACAGCACAGAAAAATACCGTTTGAGCAAAAATAAAGGTGAAATACAAGAGTACCTTTGAAACAGGTAGAGCATGCACTCAGCAGTTGGAAAAGTGTAAAGGATGCTCCTTCTTCAGTTTTCTTGCCTGGTGTACGTATGTATGCAAAACAAAATTTTTCTGGTTCATCCAAATGTATGTGATTTATTAATTTGCTCTTTAAATTCTCTGACTAAAAAATGATTGAGTATAACAGTAAGTGTGTCTATTAAGCATCACTTTTATTGTATTTTAGGTATGTCTTGATTTTTTTGGCGGGTTGTAATAAAAGAGAGAGAAAAGAATCATTATCCAAAAAGTGGTTTAATTTTCAAAATATGTTGAAATTATAGCAAAAATCTACCTAGTGATCATTATGTGAGGCAGATCCGTGAAAAGAAATGGTGTGTTTAAGAACAACTATGATTGAAAATTATGCTTTAAAACTAGAACTCTTGTCTTTGGTTAAAACTAGAACTCCTGTCTTATCTTGAACTCTAGAACCCACTGAACTTCAGGAAGCCTATAGATGAGGAAGTTTTTAACTATAAATTTTGTAGGCTCTCTAATCTCTATCATGTAGCCTTCTTATGTCCGAGAATTTCAATCCATTTGATTTATAGCCTTGTCTATTCCTATTTGTATTCATGCTTTGCTCTTTTTCTTTCTTGAATCTGAAGGTGGAACAAGAAAGGACCCATATCGTCTGTAGATTTGGGGGGTATTTTATTGTTGCTTTTCTCTTTGGTTTAAAAAGGAAGGAGGTAAAGATGTCTTTTTAATTCAATATGTAGAACTCCAAATTCACATATATAATATTTTCTAATACCTTATTTGTAACATGTTTCTTAACTTAAGCAGCAGTGTAGATGATTTCTCTCCTGAGTAAAGTTATGTGGGAATAAGGGTTATCTGACTCCACCTCCAGAAATATACTGCATAGGAAGTAGTATATAGAATGTGGTTTTGTTTTTGTTTTTGTTTTTTGTCTTGGATCTGAAAGATCAGA
This sequence comes from Meles meles, assembly GCF_922984935.1. Lineage (NCBI taxonomy): Eukaryota > Metazoa > Chordata > Mammalia > Carnivora > Mustelidae > Meles > Meles meles. Next base: position 15,437,872 of record NC_060072.1, on the reverse strand, counting down.
CACTGGAGAAGAATTTCCCTGTTTTTTATATTTCTGTAATGGGGACATTATACTTACCCCACCCTCCAAACTTGTGTTCATTTTTTTTTAATGCCTTAATGATGATAATAAGACATTGAATGAAAGTCCCTTCTAGTTATGAGAGATAGCCGGGATAGAGTTGACATTATAAATTTTTCTCAGCTTGTCAAGTTAATTTCCTTCCCACCTCCAAAACGTAGTATAGCCAGCCCTTAAACAATGTAGAGGTTAGGGTGCTAGTCCCCAGCACAGTCAAAGAATCTGCATGCACTTTTTGACTCTCCAGAAACTTAACTACTGATAGTCTAATGTTGACCAGAAGCCTTACCAATAACTTAGTCAGCTAACACATATTTTATTTGTTATATATTATTATATCTTTTTTTACAATAAAGTAAGCTAGAGAAAAGTGTTATTAAAAACATCATAAGGAAGACAAAATACATTTACAGTACTATATTGTATTTATAAAAAAAAAATCCATGTGTAAGTGAACCCATGCAGTTCAAACCCCTGTTTAAGGGTCAACTATACATTTAAAGTTGCCACTTCATAGCTGTACAACTAGGAGGTACTGAGAAGGTACACACAGCCTGGGATTCTTATCAAGATCATCATGCTTGACCCAAAGATAGCACCTTTATAAGAATTAAAGTCTGATGATAAGTAAATACAAACTTTGTTAAATCCGACGTTAGTCCTAGTTGTTGCTGTTGTTTTTATAAAGTGTAACCGGTACAAAAATGGTCAGCAATAGAGTGGTTCATACCTGCTTGCTTCACATGTACCGGTGCGAGCTTGAGAGACCCAGACCTACAGCTTATGGACAAGCAAGCTGGACATTGAATTTTGAAAGAATGATCAGTGGTTCTTAAATTTAGGAATAATAGGAATAATTAAATTTCAAAAAATGCAAGACAGATATGTACACTTTGGGCCATCAGCTATGATTCGGACTAATTGCCTTTATCCTGATAGTCTGTGTATTCTGATATTAAAAATCTGTTGAGAACAAAGCTACGTAAGACCTGACTGATTCACTCTGGCCCAGTACAGCCTCTCTGGCCTTTAATTTCCATATCTGTAAGTGAAAGAAATGTAGCAAATATAAAGTCTCTTTCAGTTCTAACATTGTGTGACTTAAAAAAAAAAATTAAAAACCTTTTCTAGCCAGAATCTGATTGCTGTTACATACATTGGTAGAGAAGTATTCTGTTTTAAATCATTTAAGCCAAGTAATGATTTTTGAATACTCGTTCTTGTTTTTCAGAAACTCTGTGAAGGCATATTTAAAGTCCTTGTAAAGGACATCCCAACAACATGTCAAGTGTCCTGCCTGGAAGTTCTCCGCATTCTCTCCAGAGACAAAAAGGTTTTAGTTCCTGTAACAACCAAGGAAAATATGCAGATACTGCTGCGATTAGCCAAGCTAAATGAGTCGGATGATTCTTTGGAGAAGGTGTCAGAGTTCCCAGTTATTGTGGAGTCATTAAAATGTCTGTGTAACATAGTGTTCAACAGTCAGATGGCACAGCAGCTCAGCCTGGAACTTAACCTTGCTGCAAAGCTCTGTAACCTCCTAAGAAAGTGCAAGGACCGAAAGTTTATCAATGACATTAAGTGCTTTGACTTGCGCTTGCTCTTCCTCCTGTCACTTTTGCACACCGACATCAGGTCACAATTGCGCTATGAGCTCCAGGGACTACCGCTGCTAACCCAGATCTTGGAAAGTGCCTTTAGCATCAAGTGGACCGATGAATATGAATCGGCCATAGACCATAATGGACCTCCTCTCTCACCTCAGGAGACAGACTGTGCCATTGAGGCCCTCAAAGCTCTCTTCAATGTGACAGTAGATAGTTGGAAGGTGCATAAAGAGGTAAGGTTGAGAAGGATATTCTTATCTACCTATAACTTAATTGGTCTGGGACATCCCTAGAGCTGCCTACGAGGGAGGAATCCTTACTTCCCATTTGTGTAACACTTACCAGAAAAATAGGATGAAGATGGACTATTTCATTATTTTTGTTTTTTATGGATTTTTAAATTTTTAATTCCAATTAGTTAACTATGGATTATTATTTTGTAAGGTTGGCAAATATAGTTCCTTTTCCCAGTTGTTCTATCACCTGCCCTTTTTTTTTTTTTTGAGTGCCTCTTTCAGTAACAAGGTTTAAATGAGAAGATTTGAAGGGAAATAAAACAATATGATTCATAAAGTTATAGGCATTTACAATGATTGCCATCTCAAAGAAAAGATAAGCTAAATTAGGCCAGATAAAATTGATCAATCAGAATTCATGTCTGTTCAGAAGAGCAAAAGACCTTTTGTGTATCCCCTATCATCCCTAGAGTGTTACAGTATGAGATAACTATCAGAAATGTAGGACTACAACTAGATATCCATACTTTTACACAGTTCTAGAAAATATAATTACACCACAGTGTGGGAAAGGTTTTTTCTGGACTAAGATCCTTTCTGTGGCTTAGACCTTACAATAGCCAAAGGCAGATATGACAGTTTATATCTAAGTACCCACAAGAACAATATGCTAAACAAGAAACTTAGCTTAAGGAAGGCAACAACTGTAAGCAAAATGGACATAAACTTTTTTCCTTGTCTCTAGAATCTTAACATTTCACATTTACATTCTTTCTTTAACCTTAAATGATGAGTGAAATTGAGCCCCTGCCTTTAAAAAAAAAAAGAAAAGAATAAAGAAAGAAAGAAATGGAGTATTTTGGTGCCAGCGTAAATTATCTTCTATGACAGCTGACTTGAGGACTTAGACTAACATCTTGCTGTGTCCATTTGAAGCAGTGCTCACCATGAATACAGATCTGTTTTTGCCAGCAGCCTACTTTGAAAGGATTATCTCAGTACAGTGCTATAGTGGGAATATGCAGGCATCTGAGTTTTAAAGTGCAAATAGGTCTATATTTTGAAACCAAATATTTGAAGATCAGTCCTAACAGCTGTTTTAGATGACTGTAGTATGGTCAGTTTTTCCTGAGACTTGGCAGGAAAAGATGTGGAAAGCCCACATGCTCCATTTATGCTTTGAAACCAAATATTTGGAAGTATTTAAAATATTATGTCTCTATGCTTATTTGGTACCTTCTATGGTTATTTTTCTTACACTGTTTGTTTTGGTGTTTTTAAGTTCTCCATTTAGTTGCAAGAGCTCTTCGGAGACTGTTGGTTTGCCATTGTTGGAGCCCCTATTATTTAAATTGTGCCCAAAATAGTAGCTCACACTGTTCCAATTCCTGACTAAAAGGGTTTATTATAATTTAATGGCTGCACATCAGTATAAGTATGGAATGACATGTAATATATATCAGTAAATTGAGATTAGCCTTCATTAGTTTAATAGTGGGGCTAGAAGAAGCCTTGAAGATGTTGAAACAGCAGTTACTCATTCTGGGTAATAGAAAGTTTATTCTCCAAAAGATACGTGAGAAAGGACCAGTAGTCCTGAAGCAGGCATCTCTGCAGACCTAGGACTTCTTGTGAGTTGTGGATCAGTAGATAAAGCCATTATAAAAATGTGCCCGGTTATTGTGACGGGGCTATTACTGAAGTTATCAGAAATTTAAGCAGTATTGAAACCAGGATCTTGCCAACTCATTTAGGCAAGAGTGTGGGAAAGGTTTTTTGTTGTTGTTGTTGTTTTAACCAATTCAGTCTCCATGAGTCTCCACATTCAAATTTTAGCGAACATTTAGTCAGTCAGTCAGTCAATAAATACTTATGGCCATTTACCAGATATTATACCAGCATTGTGTAATATGTTGGCAAATAATAGGCATAGTCTCTGCCTTCAGTTTTGTTATGGTAGGATAGATAATAAATAAGTAAACAAATATATAATTCAAATTGTGTTAAGTGTTAGGAGAGAAACAGTGCAATGATTGCGAATAGTTTACATAGTCAGGGAAGACCTGTGAAGGTGTCTCCTGAGATAGGATGACAAAATGATGGAACTGTTTGACAACTGGGGAGGTGAATGTTTCTCAGAAATTGAACAGCATATGAAAAGACCCAGAAATCAGAGCATAGGGAGGGACTCAGAACTTAACATAAGGAAAATCTGTAAAAAGGATGCAGAGAAACTTGCCAGTAAGAGCCCATTTACTTGGAATTTAATAACACCTCGATTGTCAGATGAATGGCATCTTTCTCCAATGAAACAAGCACCTGAAGATTTGTTAATACTTGAAGAAAGCTACTGAAATAAAAGGACGTTGAAAACTCATTATATAGAATAATCCAACTTTCAAATTTAACTTTAAAAATAACTAATATTATTTTCCTTATAATGAAAATACATGCTCTCATAGATCTAAGGGGAAAAGTATAGAGGCAATAAAAAAGTGCAAATCACCTATAAAACTACCACTTGAAGATAAGCACTGTTTGCATACTATTCTAACAATTCTTCATTATATAGTATGTAAATATAAACATGTGTAATTTCTTTTTATAAAAACACAGTCATTTTATAATCTTGATCTTTTTTTCCACAGTAAATGTTCTTGAAGAGTGGTGGTTTTCAAAATGTTCCTTGAAGCCATAAAGTTCCTAGGAATAGGATGAGTTCCAGGTTCTCCTCCCTCACTTTCAAAAGAGCATCTTTGATTGTTGCAGTTGCTATTGTTTTTTCTCTTTATAGTAGGTTGTAACTAGATATCATGTGGGGATAAAAAGAGTTCTGCAACCAAAAAATAATTTTTTTTAAAGATTTTATTTATTTATTTGACAGACAGAAATCACAGGTAGGCAGAGAGGCAGGCAGAGAGAGAGGAGGAAGCAGGCTCCCTGCTGAGAAAGAGCCCCATGCGGGACTCGATCCCAGGACCCTGGGATCATGGCCTGAGCCAAAGGCAGAGGCTTTAACCCACTGAGCTACCCAGGCGCCCCCTAAAAAATAATTTAACAATTTATTCTCTTTGTCAAAGGTTGGTAAATCCTTATGAAGAACTAATCTTCTTAAGTCATTTTATACTTAATAAGTAATTTTATACGTGAATATTCCTTCATAAGGATCAACCTTTAACAAATTCCTTATGTGTAGGCATTTAGTTTGTTTGCATTTGTTTGCTGTTTTACATGGTAATACAGTGAATTTTCTTATTAGAAAATTTTGTAGATAAATTCCTGAAACTACTGGGCCAAAAGATTTTTTAAACCTCTAGGAGTTTTTTATATGTATTGCCAAACTGCCTTTTAGAAGAGTGCTAGTTTATACCTTTCCAGACCCTGGGCATTGCACCTTTAAAGATCTTTATCTATTAGACAGCTCAGCTGTTATAGAAAATGTAGATGTTTGGTTTGAGTTTTAACTGTTTTATATGTATTTTTAATCACTGTTCACTTAGCAGTTCATCAAAACCAGAAAATTAATGACTAGGTTTTTCTTGAGGCCTACCAGATTAGTGCCGTTTGTCCATTTTAGGTTCATGCCTCAGTGTTAAATTCCTGCCTGCCTGCTGATACCATCAGCAGATTAATTTGGAGATTCCTTTCCATTCAGTAGGAAATATTTATTTCCACATGGTGTCCTTCTGTCTCCCACACTTCCTCCTTCCCTCTCTGTCTCATTCTTTCCCTTTCCTAAAGGTAGTATAATGTTTAAGATTGTCAAAGGCTCCTTTAGCAGGACCTGAAGTCAGTTCTAGAAACATTAACTGAAATGGTCTTGTCTTCCTCCTCCTTTAACACTTTGCTAAATCTCTTTGTTGATGGAGTTAAGCATGTTACTGTAGAGATCCCTCACTTAGCACACACTCCCTTCTGCAGTGCTTTCCAGATTATCAGTGCATTGTAACGAGAAGACACAAGGACCAACAGATATGGTAGAGCCAGACAACCAAAAGCAAACATAGAGAAGTAACACAAGTATCTGAGTAGTCAAAAGATGCATTTGAGTCAGATAAAACAGTGAATGTCCATAGGAGTTATTTGGGAATGTCACACTGTAACAGAAGAGGTTAGTGCCATGATTATTTTAGAGACTTGAAAGGGAATGTGGGAAAAGGACATGATATTAATTAAATAAAAATAAAGCTTCAAGCTGTGCCATGTTTTTTTGCTGAATCATCTTTTCAGTAAATATTGAGTGCCCAATATATGCTGAGTTCTACATTAGGGATACAAGATACGAGATGAAGAAAGCATCACTGCCCTCAAAGAACTAACAGTCTAATAGGAAAATCAGACATATGAACACAGATGGATATACAACTGTTTGTTACATTACTTACTTTTCTTCTCTATATTTTCTGTATGTTTAAAAATAAGAAAGTGTCACCTCCGTAATGCACAGATGCTTCAAATACCATATGTTCTAGATCTTTGAGGGTTTATCTGACCTCACTGGCATAGTCTCTCTGCTAAGCAACATAACCCAGGACAGAGTACACATTCAATAAATATTTGTTTAATGAAAAATAAAGTGTGATATAGAGAAATATATAGGAGAAAAAATCCAAAGTAATCAAGGAAGAAGGAAAAGTTTATGATACTTTTTAAAATGTCAAAGCTGTTGGGGCATCTGGGTAACTAAGTTGGTTAAGCATCTGCCTTAGGCTTAGGTCATGATATCAGGATCCTGGGATCAAGCCCTATGTCTGGCTCCCCACTCTGCATAGTCTGCTTCCCCTTCTTCCTCTGTCCCTATCCCTGCTCATATCTCTCTCTCTCTCAAATAAATAAAATCTTTTAAAAAAAAGTCAAAGCTGGGGCACCTGGGTGACTCAGTGGGTTGAAGCCTCTGCCTTCAGTTCAGGTCATAATCCCGGGGTCCTGGAATCGAGCCCCATATTGGGCTCTCTGCTCAGTGGGGAGCCTGCTTCCCTCTCTCTCTGCCTGCCTCTCTGCCTACTTGTGATCTCTGTTAAATAAAATCTTAAAAAAAAAAAAAGTCAAAGCTATTACAAAATTAATTAGAAGCCTAAAACATTTAATAACATTGTTTAGAGCAGCAGATTTCTAGCCTTTTTAGAGTTACAGTACTCTATAACATTTATATCTTCCCTTGTGAATTAATTCAAAAAAGCAAAATATTATTACTCTGTGCCCAGCACCATGTTCAATGAAAAAGTTGCTAAGGTAAAATACATTATCTTTGCCTGTGAGGAGGCAGAGAATTTTGAATATATACAATTTGGCAGGACAAATAACCTTGGTAAAGGTAAAGCAGAAGGACTAGGGTAAAACAGGGTCAAAGGTTACCTGAGATAGAGCCGTATTTCTAGGTAAATGTGTGTATACTTCTGTGTGTGTGTATGTCTGTATCTGAATGTCTTTCAGTTTTTATGGAATTGAAATCAAATTTTCACACATTCCTAAACCTTCTTAAAGAAATCAAATTTTCACACATTCCTGAACCTTCTTGAAGAAATTAGAACTGTCCTGGGATAACAATACAAGATTAGGACTTGGTGTGCAGTTTTCTCCCTTCAGACTTTCACAGGCATTGATTAGATCAGTAGACACTTTGAATGGAAAGATGTGAGGAAATCCATACCTTTACCAAACAAAAGTGAAATCTTCCACCGTTTGCAAGGAGAAAAAAGGCAGCAGGACAGTAGTAGAATTTGTAATTAAGAAGTAAGGACTATATAAAGAGATCCCAAAGACTTTCCTGAGTTTTTAATCTCCCTTTTAATTGAGTGTTACTTTATTTTGATTTCCACTATCACAGTAAGCCTGTTTGCTTTCTGTCTCTTCCTCTTCCCTTCATCCCTGGTGACTTATTTTTTCCTTCTGAACCTTTGGAGATAATGATTTCAAAGGACAGAATATTGACATCTGAAAGATATGATTTCAGAGGAGAGAATATAGATATCTTAAAGATATCAAAACTAAGATGAAGCAAGTAAATTATAGTTATATAAACTGTATTTGTGTAATATTTTATAAAGAATAATTATATTTAATCTTTCCAGCATCTTTGTGACACAAGAGCATTAACCCCGTTTGATAAAAAAGGACAGGAAAGTTCAGAGTTTAAATTACTTATGGAAAGTCATACAGCAGAATAGCCAATACTCGAAAATAGTATCCACTCTAACCTTTGTTAAATAATACTTCTTAAATGGTAGCATTCATTCAGCAAATTTTGACTGAGACAGACTAATGGAATAGAGTCTAGAAATAAACCTACGCATATATAGTCAACTCATTTATGACACAGGTAATGTTGAAGTGCAGTGGGGAAAGAGTGGACTTTTTAATACATTGTACTGGATCAGTTGTATGTCTTTATGGAAGAAAAACTAATTTGAATCCTTACTTATGCCATACACAAAAATTAATTTGAGATAGATAGGACCTAAATATGAAAGGTAAAATAATAAAGCTTTTAGAAGGAAGCAGATTATCTTCATGACTTTATCTATCAAACATTTCTTAAGTAGGCAAAGATTTTTAAAACAGGACAAAATAAAAATCAAATTTTAAAGGAAAAGTTGACAAATTGGTCTTCATTAAAATGAGCTCATCAAGAGAAGAAAGTAAAAAAGCAGGCGACCAAAACAGAGGAGTTATTTGCAACACATCTATAAAGAACTCTATCCAGAATACATTAAAAAGCCTTACAAATCCATAGAGTCAACCCAATTAAAAAATCAGCAAAAAGGCTTGAACAGGCACTTGACAAAAGAGGTATCCAAATGGCTTGGAGTCATATGAAACTTCATTAGTCATCAGGAAAATGCATAATAAGAGACCACTGCACACCCAAAAGAATGGCTAAATTTTATAACTCTGACAATACCAAGTGTTGCCACAACTGTAGAGCAACTAGTGGGAGTGTAAGTTGGTATAAACACTTGGAAACACTATTTGACAGTATAGTCTAAAGCTTGATGCAGCAGATGAGGCATAAGAAATTATATTCACAGCAGTACCCGTCAATATAGCCCCGAACTGGAAACAATCCAAGTGTCCATCCAGAGTAGGATAGATAAGTAAAGTGTAATATATTCATTGCATTCAGCAGTGCTTTCTTAAACTAACTGTGGTGAAGGACCAGATTCTTTTTTCCCCTAGCTATCAGAATAAAACTCTTGTATAATACAATATTACATACATTGTCAAACTGGAAAAGTCTCTAAATGCTCACGCACACTTTTTGCAGTGGGGACACTACAGATCAGTGGCAGGCAGGGTGTGGATCGACACTGGTCCACAGACTGCACCTCAAATAGCACTACTCTCAAGTGATGAAAATGAACACAAGTGATGAAAATGTGTAGACTAACTACACATACCAATCTGGGTGAATCTCACAACCAGACACAAAAGGGCCTATATTTTATGATTTCATTCAAGCAAACTTGAATGACAACAAAAATCACTAACCTATAATGTTAGAAACTAGAATTACCCTTGAAGAACAGGTGACTGTCATCTGAGGAGGCCGTGAGGGGAATTCTGAAGTTCTTGATCTTGACATTGGATCATTTTTGTGTGGGTTATATGGATGTGCTCATTTTGTGAAAATTTATCTAGCTGCCCACTGAAGACTGTGTCTCTCTTTTGTTTTACTTATAGTTTACATTAAAAATTATTGAATATTGGGGCACGTGGGTGCACCAGCTGACTGGCTCAGTCAGCTGAGTGTCAGATTCTTGGTTTTGGTCTGATCATGGCCTCAGAACTGTAGGATTGAGCCCTGCCTGGGCTTCACACTGGGTGTGGAACCTACTTGGGATTCTCTTTCTCCCTCTGCCTCTCTCTCTCTTTCCTCTCTGTCTCCCTGTCTAAAAAATAAATGAATAAATAAATATCGAACACCTATTAAACATATGTACTCTAAACTTCTAAAGTTACCAGATTAGTGGAGAAAGCAATGGAAATGCAAGTGTGGCATTAAAAATTATGATTTTATGAAAGGAATCATAATAAGATAGCGATAGAAAATAATGAAGGAAGAAGCCTACTTAGATTAAGTGGACAAGGAAGAGGCTTCTCTGATAAAATGTTTTAGCCGAGACCTAGGAGATGAAAAGGAATTGGCTATGCCAGGAGTGGGGGAAACAATCCATGGATTTCAGCAGTTGTTTTGGGTACAGAAATAAAGAGAATTTAGTGGATTTATGGTAAAAGGGCATTGCAGACATAAGTACAACTTGGGAATTGGTGTTACAAAAGTTGGGATATGAGGAAATGGGATGGAAAGAAGTAGGATTTTGATTTACCAGTTTCAAGTAAAAAGACCAAAATGGATAGTTTTGCAAGAAGCTTATCAGCATCAGTGTGAAAAGAGAACTGTGATATCTAGAATAAAGGAAAATCTAGTATTTGTTTTTGTTTTGAGAGACAGCATGTATGAGCAAGTGCATGGGTGTGGGAAGGGGGAGAGAGAGAGAATCCCAAGCCGACTCCTGTTCAGCATAGAACCCGACACAAGTCTCGGTCTCATGACCCTGAGATCATAACCTGAGCTGAAATCAAGAGTCCTATACTTAACTGACTGAGCCACTCACTCACCTAAGGAAAATCTTAAAATCCTTTTAAAAGGAAGTGCATTCCCACTTAATTTTCAAAACCAAGGAAAATATCTTATTAAGAGTTAAGAAATGGAAGGAGTACCTGGGTGGCACAGATAGTTGGTGGCACAGACCCTTGGTTTTGACTAGGGTTATGATCTCAGGGTCACAGGATTGGGCCCTATGTGGGGTTCTGGCTAGGTGTGCAATCTGAGTTTCTCTCTCCCTCTGTGCCTGCCCATTGCTCAAACTTGCTCTCTTTCCAAAATAAATGGATAAATCTTAAAAAACAAACAAAAAAAGTTATATGGAAGAATTTCACATGTGTTTCAATGTGTTTCATGTAATTTGGGGTAAGTAAAAGTGTATTTACGTATTAGAGAAATGGCTGGCGAATGGGACAGTGTCTGGGTCAACCCTGCCAGTCTTCGTGTCTCTGGCATTCCACTAATTCCTCCTCCCTTTTTCTTTCTTCCTTCCCCAGCACATGATTATTTCATTATCACTCATTTCAGCTCTATCTTCTGTTTCCTTTCTCCCTCATTATTCCCCTCATCTTCAAATGTTCCATTGCAAGTGCTAAGCACTTCCTTGTGTATCATCCTCTTTAATTCTTTTATGACCCTACCAGTCACATATGTGTGGAGATGCCTGTGGGGAAACTTTGGCTCAGAGAAGCTATATGACTTCTCTAAGGTCACAACTTAGACACTAGACTCCCAAATGCAGTGCTTTTTCCGTTGTGCCACTGAGGCCTTCCTCTCTTACAAATAAACATATAATAATTTTATGCTTAAAATACTGTCCTCTGCATTATGAGTAATGAAATTGTGCTCTATTGTTTGTTAGATTTTATGACACATCTTCTCACATATATATGAATATATGTATAATATGTTAGTATATTTCACTTTATACAGACTTGAGATCAATATATACTAAAGTTTTAAAATTTTTTATAAAGTTTTTTGAATTTTTAAATAGTTTTTGAAATAATTGGTGACTTCCTGAAGTATAGCGTACACAGGATCTCTATTATAATTATCACTCATTTTATTTGTCTTCTAATTATTAAAAATCTGGACAAAGAGAGAGATGACTTTGATGCAGGTGACTAAAGAAATTGTAGTGGCCCAAGAGCTCACTAAAAATGAGGAGGTAAACTAAGTGATTACTCATAACTTAGCTTATTTCCTACTGCTTGCCTTTTTCTCTCTGACTCTCTATGAGTCTTTAATACTAATAAGGAGTAAACATTGGGAGAATAGGAGATTAAACTCATTCACTTGTTTTTCATCACTTGCCAGTAATTTGGGAGGAATTAGCAAGATTTGGGGAAGCTAGGAGAATAAGAAGACTCATTAAAATGAAATTGATAGATTATATATTTTAACTTAATTGCTTTTGAAAATCAAGAAATGAGGCATTAAGGATATATAACCTGCTCTTAATATATCTGATAGCAGGGCGCCTGGGTGGCTCAGTGGTTTGGGCCACTGCCTTCAGCTCAGGTCATGATCTCAGGGTCCTGGGATCGAGTCCCGCGTCGGGCTCTCTGCTCAGCGGGGAGCCTGCTTCCCTCTCACTCTCTCTGCCTGCCTCTCTGCCTACTTGTGATCTCTCTCTGTCAAATAAATGGATAAAATCTTTAAAAAAAAATCTGATAGAATTATATCTGTTTAAACTTTTATAACAATTAGCAGACTGAAACAGTATACTATCAAAAGAATCTAGGCTTTCTGGAAATGGCAAAGATCATTAGGTGAATTGAATCTTACTGTAAAACAGAGTAGGAAATGCATGGATGTTGATCATGCATCTCTTTGCCCGACTTGCCCAAGGGAGCGGCTAGATCAGTACTGTCTGCTTTCAGCCATTTCTGGAGGTGGTTGTAGCTCTTCATGTGAGACAGTAACTATTCACTTAGTACTGAGAACTTTCTCTTCAGTATCCTAACTTCTGTTATGTATGGTATAAGAATGACTGTTGGCGGGGTAGGCAGGTGAGCCATAAGTAACCCCGAGGAAGGTAGTAATACACCAGGCTCCTTCGTTAAGGCATTTAATCCCAAATTTTTCCTCTTGTCTTTTTTGTTTGCTATAGAGTGATTCTCATCAGTTCCGTGTCATGGCAGCTGTCCTTCGCCATTGTTTACTAATCGTAGGTCCAACCGAAGACAAAACAGAAGAGCTGCACAGGTAGGTAACCTCTGTGTTGATATCTCAATGAAGAGTATCATCAATTCTTGTTTTTATGCATCCAATTTTTGCTGTTGAAAGCACAAGAAAGTGAAAATATTACAGTAAGTCTGGTAACTGTTAAGAAATCATTACTGTGCCCTGATGAGAAATTTTCATTCTATTCCCTTTGACTTTGTTAAATTGAGTCCCAACAAAAGAGAATTTGGCATTTGTTGCATTCAACAATAAAACCCAGAATAACAGTAATAATAGCACAATTCAGTAGTTACTGAGTACTATGTGTGACACGATGCTAAGTGCTTTATAAAGATTAACTTACTTTAATCAGCATACTCATCTTATGAGGTTACTGCTATTCTTCCCTTTCGATAGGCCATGAAATTGGGGCATAGAAAAATGAAGCAATTTCTTTGAGATTACACAGCCCTAGTAAATGACAGGACTTGGATTTGAACCCTGCTTTTCATTACTGCACTCAGTAGTCTCACTGATTTCACTATAAGAGTAGTTACCAAAAAGTATACCATAAGCAATATGTATTAATTAAAATTTTAAAACTTATTATAAAAATTGGGTCACAGTCTCAAGTATTAATATTTAAAAAATAGTTCAGATGTTGTGACTTGGTGTTGGAGCTCTTGGTGGACTACTACTAAAATGTGTCATTCTGTAAGAATTGAGTTCATGCATTTTTCTAGTTCTCTCTCTATTCTAGATCAGACTTGCAATAACAACACTTCTGACTTTAACAGACTGCTTATGGTGCCTTACTCTTTAAAAATACAAGTGGTATTTTTTTAAGATTTTATTTACTTATTTGACAGAGAGAGAGCATGAGCAGGGGAGAAGCAATGGGAGAGGGAGGAGCAGAGGGAGAGGGAGAGGGAGAAGCAGACTCCCCACTGAGCAGGGTGTCTGACTCACTGGGCTCAATCCCAGGGTTCCAGGATCCTGACCTGAGCCAAAAGGAGATGCTTAACCAAGTGAGCCACCCAGGAACCCCAAATACAAATGGTATTTTAAACAATTCAAATAAATTCAAATCTGTAAACAATTAACTTTGGCATTAACTCTGCTTTACAAATAAATTTGGATTCCTCTTAATAGTCGAAAGCACCTACATTTACAATATTCTATTTTTCAAAATATGGCTTAAATAAAACTTCATAGAAACACAACAAAGTGTAAAAATGAAGCATAACCTTATTGTTTTTCAATCAAATCCTTATTATTTTAGTTATGATCAGTAATTTATTATTTGATATTTTACAGAGTTTGTTGGTAGGTTATCTTTATGTACTCTGCCCTGCAAACATTCAAAAGATTATTTTATTCACAATTAAAAAGTGTGATTTCTTTTCCTTCAGCTACAGATCAAAGTTCCTTTAATTTTCTTGAGACTGTGCCTTTAAAAAATAATCAGATTAAGTGCAATAAATCATGGCCTCTAAAACAACTTAAACACTCTGACTCATAATTTTTTTCATAATCAAGACACTAGAAATACAGATGCTAAAACTTTTAAAAAATGGATTTACAATAAGAACAGGAGTAAATTGATGGCTTTTTCTTTTGGAAATCAGTTATTATAAGTTAAATGGCATTCATACAAGAATATAAAGAGAGGGACACCTGGGTGGCTCAGTCGTTAAGCATGGCCTCAGGTCATGATCCCAGGGTCCTGAGATCGAGCCCCAAATCGGGCTCCCTTCTCCTCGGGAAGCCTGCTTCTCCCTCTCCCACTCCCCCTGCTTCTGTTCCCTCTCTCTAGCTGTGTGTCTGTCAAATAAATAAATAAAATCTTTAAAAAATAAAAAATTAAAAAAATAAAGTTCGTAATAAAAGAAAAAAAGAGTAAGGAGAAAGTGTTTTGGGAATTGTTACACTGGTTACAAAAAACATTGCTAAGGATTTCTCTGATAAATTTAATATTTTAACACAGTATCCAGTATTTATCAAAAAAAGAGCAAGAGGAGAGGTTTTAAGAACCAGATTTTTAAGGGCACCTGGGTGGCTTAGTGGGTTAAGCCTCTGCTTTCAGCTCAGGTCGTGATCACAGGGTCCTGGAATCACGCCCCACATCAGGGTCTCTACTCGGCAGGGAGCCTGCCCCCCCTCCACACACACACCCTGCCTGCCTCTCTGCCTACTTGTGATCTCTCTCTCTGTCCAATACATAAATAAAATCTTTAAAAAAAAAAACAAAACAAAACAGATTTTTAAAAAAGTAATCAGATTTCTTTATTTTCTGATATTTGCTTTAAATATTCTTTTTAAAGATATTTTACTTTAAATTTACTTTTATCTTAAAAGTTGCTCTGATAAAATATCTATTGGCTACACTGTAAATAAGATTTCCCTAGAGCCACAAACAGGTTATAGGAATATATCTCAAAGCCTTTCCTAGGAGATTGAAGTTGCTGCTGACTTGACAGTTTATCTGGAATGGCCCTGCATGTCCCTTTAATCGGAATTAAAGTGATTAGTATCATTTGAGAGTAGTGACTCTAGGCTAAGCCATTTAAATACAAAGAAAACTACATTAACCTCAAAGAGCTATATTAGGAAACTTACTAGGATCTTAATACCCACTAAATTCTACGTATTTATTTATAGTGTAACACCTACTAAGTTCTGCATATTTGTATTTCAGTATTTATACAGAAAACCATGTGTGTGTTTAAGGCAAAGTTAAAACAAAAAAATTGGAATGTTTTTCAAAGTAACATTTTGTTCCTTTTTTTTAAGTTATTTTGTAAGTTTATTTTTTTCTTTTTGACACTTTAAGGAAGAATGTAACAAAATAGGTAAACCTGGATAGTGCATGATTATGCATTAAAACTCATAAAGAGTTGTGGTAACAATTAAACGAGAAATTAATAAAGCACTCTGTCCCTGCACTGGGGAAGCACTCAACAAGCGTACGAGCTGCTGTCACCTCTGCCGTCACACTGCTGCCCCGGCACTTCTTTTACTATTATCACAATAAGCACACTGGCTTTTAGGTCCAATACTTAGTTCCAGATATATTTTTTAAAGTTGTTTTTGATTTTGATATTTTGTCATATTGTGAAATGATAACCACCACAGCATTAGCTAGGCATAATGTCTTAACGCATGACCAACTTTTAATTAATGTTTGAAAATTGAGGGGAGAGGAGATAGGGTAACGGTTAAAACAGGTGAAGGGGATTAAAAGGTACAAACTTCCAGTTTAAAATAAATAAGTCACAAAGATGAGAAGTACAACATGGGGGGCACCTGGGTGGCTCAGTGGGTTAAGCCACCTGCCTTCGGCTCGGGTCATAATCTCAGGATCTTGGGATCGAGCCCCACGTTGGGGCTTCTGTACCTTTACCTTTGCCAGAATAACTCTGGTTTAAGGTCATCAGTAACCCATCTGGCTATAAGCTACATCTTATCATGGCAGTCCCCTTTATAATACTCCTATCCCACTCCACACAGACATACATGTACTTTTCTGGTCTCATTGTCTACCAAGGCCCCTCCCCGCCTTGTCCTTTGCGTTACACGGTATACTTAGGGCCTAGAACAAGGCATAGTAAGTATTTGTTGAGAATGAAATGAGGTTTAAGCTAGTCTTGAAGAATGAGAATATTCTTCTAGGCAGGAGAACCCATGGCCAAACACAGAAAAGAGTTTTTGTGTCTATGGCGTATTTAGAGAACAATGACCAGGTCACTGTGGGTTAAAAAGCTATGCTTTGCTGAGAGCAGCATTCAGGAGTCTTTCCATTGGTTATCTTATCTAAAGTTTTCTGGATACTTCTCACCTCCTGCAGTGGCTCCAGTCTTCTCTTAACTATCTGGTTCTTCTACTGTTCTTGAATTTTATCTACTTGGGCTTTAGAGGCATGGCTCCACCAGAATGCCTATTAACTAAGGTCACTAGTGACTTCCATTTTGCAAAACCCAGTGGACACTTCCTATCATCTTACTTGATCTGTCCCACATCATTTGACACCCCACTTTTGTGTATGTACTTTCTTCCAGGATACCATACTATCCTGGTTTTCCTCCTACCCCACTAGTTGTAATTTTTTCCTCAGTTCCTCAGCTTCTAGACAATAGAGTGCCCCAGGTTCAGCCCTTACAGTTTTTTAGTTCCACACGCATTCCCTCCCTAATTTAATCAACCTTTTGTCTTCAGACACCATCTATTTGCTAATGATCCCCCAGCTTCTATCTCTAATCCAGATCTCTCCCTCCAGACTCAACTCTTGCCACTAACTTCCTATTAACATCTCCACTTGGAAGTCTAATAGATATCCCAAATTTAACATATCCAAAATTAAATTCTTAGTCTTCCCCTGAAAAGCTGCTCCTCCTGCAGTGTTTTCCATTTCAGTTTATGGCAACTCCAGCTTTCTACTTGCTAAGGCTTGAACTTGGATTCTCACACTTCACTACTGGCCTGTCGATGTCTTTCAAAATGTATCCGGATGTAACTGCTTCACTATTATCATCATATTCAGTCACCTGAATTTTATAGTGATATCCTGATTCTTCTCCCCTTTGATGTCCTGCCATTCTTTCTCAATGCAGTAGCAAAATGACCCTTTTTAGGTAAATCAGAGTATATCATCATGAAAGACCCTACAGTGGCTGCCACTTCACTGAGCATAAATAATTTTAAGAGCCTGCAAGACCAATCTGGCCATGCCTGATCTCCTGTCCTACTCCTTTTCCTATATATAGTGGTTTGGCAACACCAACTTCTTTACAGTTCTTCATTTATGCCACTGCTTCTACCTTGGAGCCTTGGCTCTTGCTTTTCTTTCTGAAATGTTCTTTCCCCACATTGTCACATGGCTCACTACCTCACTTCATTTCTTTGCTTAAATGACACCATTTTAGTGAGGTCTAGCCGAATCACTCTATTCAAAATTATAACCCACCTGTTCTATCTTACTTTCCTGAGTTTCTCCGCCAGGCTGCTTATCACCTTCTATCATGCTATTTAGTTATCTTACTTCTTTTGTTCACTTTTCATTGACTGTCCTCTCCATGCTGGAAAATAAGCTCCCCAAAGGCAGGGATTTGTCTTTTTTCTTCATAAAACAATGTCTGACACAAGTAATAAATAATTACTGAATCAAGCTAAAGTTAGGAATTTACATCTTTTGGAGGAAGTCTTTTGGAGGTCTTAAGGTTCATTTAAGTAAGTTCTCAGCCATAAAGAAAAGATATGTGAGCCCCAAATAAAGAAGATATATTTGAACCAGGAAGATTTGTTAATGGCTATAGGTCTCCATGTACCATTATCATGTTCCTCATTGTCATTTGGTATTAAATTATGTTTAGTCCAATGATTGATACAGGACTGGATTTTAAGATTGCCTCCCCTCCCCCACAACTAACAAGGCTTTAATCAGGGCATTAAGGAGTTCTAAATAGGCATTGCTTTTAATCTGCATATCAGGAGGGGGCTGGGAGCATGAGTAGGAGGATGTCATGTCCCAGTGATTAATGATCTCTAGGAAGCTGAAAAGGGGAGAGTAATATACACAGTATTTCTACCCCCTGGAGTAGGAATGCAAACACCATTGTGCGGATCTGTGCATAGTCACTGACTTCCTGGTAGCTGGAGAATTTCATACACTCTTCTACCACAAATAAAACTGTCAGAGAAGTGACAGAGCTCAAAAAGCGGGCCTTCCTTACTTAAAAAGAATAGCTCAAACACAGTGAGCCAGAAAATTAATTTTGTAGTTGTTTGGAAACCCAGTTGTTTAATAAGAAAAGTGAAAATGGGAACTTTCCTTGAAAAGCCTAAAACCTCCAAATATTTGTTGAATCAAACTCTACATTTGGTTTTTTAAATTTACCAGATTCCTAGAAACTGCTTATTTTAAATGAATTTATAGGGAAACATTCCTTTATAATGAAATGCATCGTTTTAAACTTTTCAGTGTGGTCTCTATGGTGGATTTAGAGAATCATACTATCAGTGGACTTCAGTGTCTATTGCCTTATGTGTTGAAAAAAATCCTAACATTTCAAAATGGTTTATACAGTTGTAGAAAGTAATGCTATGGTAGAGTTCTTTTTGTTTTATTTGTTTTCATCCCCAGTGAATCTGTGATATTTAATAACAGTTTCCAAATGCTAAAGTCAGAAGTGAAACATTTTTAAGTCTAGATAAGGAACTACAGATGTTTGCAAAAATTTTTAAAAGAAAGTTTTTGGGGAAAGCATTGTATTTCAACTAATTGTGTGTGTGTGTGTGTGTGTGTGTGTGTGTGTTTATACGAATAACCAAAATTAGGGCCATCGTTGAACAGTAGCAGGTAGTAATCACAGCAGCAGCAACAGATTTCTTTCATGGGGACCACCAAATAACTTGTATTCTGCCAGGACTCATTCATCCATAGGACTTATTATTTTTGTTTGTGGCTCAGATTGTTTTGATACCTTTTACATTACTACTCATTGTTCTGCACTAATTTTTAAACTTTGATTTCTTATGAATATTTTTTCCATGATATAAAAAGAAAGGAAGGAAATACTTATTCTTGGAGAAATGAGAGCTACACTTCAGACTGAAAGAAAGAAAACAAATGTATATATTATTTCTGTTTTGTTGTTGCTTACTTTGTTTTATTTTTGAGGGTACCATTATAATCTAAATTAAAAAGAACTACTATGGTCTAAATTAAGATAGCATCAGATAGATTAAGCCCTGAGTTTGGTTTCCAAGTGGTTAGACTTCTCCATTGCATTTGCAAGAGTTTATTTTTAGTCAGGATGTGGTTATTTTTAGATCTGCTTCTCTGTCACTAGGAAATGTAATGCCTGTCTTTCCATTGTTGTTTATCAGGAAGTTCTGAGGCACAGGCTTAGGAGATCCAGTTAGCAGAGAACACCACCTCCTTTTAGATGAAAGAATGTGAAATAATGCCTGAAGGAAAATCTGTTAATTGAGAACATATCTAATTTTAAAATTATTAGTGTCACTTTAATCTCTTACACACTGAGCAACAGAAGATTTTTAAGGAATACCAAAAACACAAGGTTTGGGTTCCCCCTACTGGTGTGCATCCCAGGTGCCTGCGTTCATTAACAACATAGCAGAAAGGTCTAGGGGATAAAGATTTGAAATGGCTATGTTGGGCTCTTTTAAAGAGAACTGGTGATGAGAAAAGGAGAAAAAGCACCATTACCCATTTTCGCTAATGTCTTTTTAAAAATGGATGATCTAAAAATTGTATTTTTTATGTCCAGAAGGAACAAAACTTAATCCTATAATATTTGGTTTTTAATGTTGTTGCCTGTGATAAGCTGCTTATATACAGCTTCTCAGATGCTTTATGTTATAATCTAAGGAATAATAAAACATCAGTGGCTCCACAAAAGGATTTAAAACCCCACGGAAAGAATATAAAGCTAGCATTGTGTCATAGTAAAATTAAAGAGCTGGTGTTGAAGCTAATTCCTATTTTAGCATTTCAGAAAGTGACATGACATCATGTGATTGTGTGTGTCCATTTAACATCTGTTCTTTCTAATTTGTCATATGTGTATTTAAAACAGTTCTCTTTATTTTCTGTCTCTTAGTCAGTAAATGCCAAGTAATATAAAGGCTTGTTTTGAAAAAGAAAAATTTTAATTGACTCCTAGAAGTCATTTCTGAACTTCTTCTGTTTGCATTTTAAAAGACTATTCAATGAAATTAAAATATTGTATTTTTAAATTGCTTTTCAGCAATGCAGTCAACCTTTTAAGCAATGTTCCAGTCTCTTGTTTGGATGTTCTCATTTGTCCATTAACCCATGAAGAAACAGCCCAAGAGGCAACGACACTAGATGAACTGCCCAGTGATAAAACGGCTGAGAAAGAAACTGTTTTGAAAAAGAATACCATGGTATACAATGGTATGAATATGGAAGCCATTCATGTTTTACTCAATTTTATGGAGAAGAGAATAGACAAGGTAAGACTGATAACATGGGAGGCCTTGGGAAGATGTTTCTAAAGAATGTAAATGTGCCATATATGCAGACATCACAGGGACATGATTTTTAAATATAAGCTTTTTTAAAGTAGCTAATGTTTTACGTAATTATATCTTGGAAATCATTTTATTACAGTACATGATTAATTGCAAAAACCAAATTTATTTGCTTAAAGCCAAAAATTTTGTTGATCCAAGACTAAAACTATGACTGGTGCCTGAAAGTGAAGGAAAAATTAATTACTTTTCCATGTAGGTATTTTGTGAGACCTAGAAGTAAAAATTATCCCCCCAAAATACTTGATGATAAATTCTTTCCATAATACCAAAAGGCTATCTTTTAAAAAAAATCATCAACTTTTCATTTGTTGTAAGTTGCTTATTTTCTTATCTCTCACTTGCTTTTTCAGGTTAATTATATTAAAAGGTAGCAAGGTAGTGTGGGTGGGTCATCAAAACCTTTGGTTCATTTAAGCCCATTGGCTGAGCCAGTGAGGACTCCACAAAATGTAGGAAAATCCAGGGAGGATAAAACAGACATTAATAAACATGAAGTTAAGTGATGGAATGGAAGCTTATGTTGCTTTAATAACATAAAATGTCTCTCCCTCAAAAAAGAAGTATTAACATGCTCAGTTATATAGAGGAAAGTAATACTGTTAGAAACTAAAACAGTATGTCTGGTTTTCTTTATAGGGAAGCAGCTATAGAGAAGGTCTAACTCCAGTTCTCAGCTTATTAACAGAATGTTCCCGAGCCCATCGAAACATCAGAAAATTTCTCAAAGATCAGGTAACTTCTTAATGCAAATTACACAAATTACACCTCATAGTTAATCTTATATGTGGTTTTTAAAAATAGAATTAAAAAAAGTGAGTTGCATTCTTTCATAATGGTTTTCTTTCATAAAATCAGAAACTCAGAAAAGTTAGTTTTAATCTTTGAAATCTCCCTAATCCAGAAAAACGTGACCCTTTGTATTTTTCTGAGTCATTCATTCATTTATTCAGCATACATTTTAGATCTACTTTGTGCTGCTTGTAGAGTTTACCTTACAGTGGCAGAACAAAAAGGAAATGAATATATATATATATATATATATTTTATAATGGCATGTAGAGACTTGTTCTAAAAAAAGACAGAAGGAGAAGGGGAAACTTAGGGAACTAGGGAGGGCCTTTGTGAGAAAATGACATTTGAGCAGAAACTTTGATAAGAAAAGGATCTCTGAGAAAACCCGGAAGAGGAATGTAAAGAGAACAAGATCAAAGTCCCTGAGATGAGAGGATGGTTTGGTGTGCTTATGGAAGAGCAAGGAGGCTAGACCAAATTGGCAAGGAGAGTGATAGATGAAGTTAAAAAAAGGTAAGTAAGAACCAGATCCCTAAGGTTGTATAGGACTTTTGATGCCCTTCTAAGTGAGATGGGAAAGCACTGAACCATTGTGAGAAGGGGAGCTGAAGGGGATGCCATTTATATTTTAAAATACTCTGGCTGCTATATATAGGATAGACTAAGAGAGTGTGAGTAGATGCAAGGAGGCCAGTTGAAAAGAGAGCTGATGGTGAAGGTTTGGGGCAGGATGGTAGAGTTCATGGTAAGAATTCTTTCCACAACTGTTCTTCTGTCAATCTGCCCTTATGATTTATCTTTGTCTCCCCTTCTGTCATAATGGGTGAATTTTCCCTGCTCTCTTCTGTGACCAGCCTCTGTACTTGTGTCCTGGATTCCTTTCCTTCTCATCTTCTCAGGAACTTTGCTCCTGCGTTTATTTCCTCTCTTTTTGCATTAATCTTTTTTTTTTTTTTTTCCCTAATGTGCTAGGTCATTTCTGTCTTCACACAAACACACCTTCCATCTTAAAAACAAAACAAAAAACCTTCCCTCAATTTCACTTCTCAAGTTGCTTCCCCATCACTCTGCTCTTCTTAGTGCAGTGTTCCTCAGAGTTTTCCATACTCTCTCTATTCTTTACTCGTCTTTCTCTCCTGAACCCACCGAAATTAGGCTTTCATGCTTTCCACCCTAGTGCAAAGGTGCTCATCAAAATTCATCAACCCAATATTGCCAAACCTGATAGCTCTCAAATATTTTTTTTAATGCATTCCCCCAGTGCATTTTGATGTAACTGACTATTCTGTCCTTCTTGAAATACTTTCTTCACTTGGTTTCTAGGACACAATGGGGGAACCTCGTTGCAATGTCTGAGTACCCCAAGACAATGTTGTCTTTGTCTCCACTCCCACTCCCCTGGTGATCTCATTCAGCAGTCATGGTTTTGAAAATCATCTATATGCTGATGACTCCCATATTTATATCTCCAGCCCTGACCTGTCCCTTCAGCTCCAGACTGATGTAACAAGCAGCCGACTCATCTCCTCCCCTTGGATGTATAGTAGAGGTCTTCAGTTTAACATATCCCAAACTAAGCTCTTGATTTCCCATCCCTTCACCCTGTTTCTTTCCTTCTTCCACATTTCAGTATATGGTCCCATCATTCACCCCACTGCTCTTTTTCTCTCATATAGAATTTCCCTTGTTCAATGAACCAGCTTCATTTTACCCCTTTATGTTTATGGTCAAGATTTAGTAAGCATCTTACTATATGTGAGGCACATTAGTAGATACTGCTGCTAAGGAGAGATTAGAAAGTAAAGACTCCTCCTTTGAGGAATTTACAGTTCACTGGAAGAAGAGAGGAGTGCAATGAAAACGTGAATAATCATTTAAATCTAATGAAATAGTTATTGAATTAAGATAATTTCCAGTTTGATTATTTTAACACATTCTGCCATGACTAGGAATACTGGGTAAAAAATAATGAATGAAAAATATTTTAAGTTTTCTATATTTTAGCTTTTTTTCATAGGAGATCCAGGTTCAACTGAACTGTTTAGATTTTGCTGTCCCTAACCAAGATAGCCCCCCCCAAAAAACCTGTTTCTTAACAACTTTGTATGAAGACCTTGGGCCACATATTATGTGGACACAAAGATTTCTAAGACTCACTTTTTGTCTTCAAAGAAGCATTAGAGTCTAAAGAGATGAAACATGACAAGTAAAGATGACTGAGATATAAGACACACACAAAAAATCAACTTTCCTTCTGAGAAAGATGCAGTCTAAACTGTGATGATTAAGAAAGGCAGAATGTGTGGCACCTGGGTGGCTCAGTGGGTTAAGCCTCTGCCTTTGGCTCAGATCATGGTCTCAGGGTCCTGGGATGGAGTCCTGCATCGGGCTCTCTGCTCGGCAGGGAGCCTGCTTCGCCCCCTCTCTCTGCCTGCCTCTCTGCCTACTTGTGATCTCTCTCTCTTTCAAAGAAAGAAAGGCAGAATGTAAAGTAACAGATGATTAACTTTGGTAATAGTACAAATAGAACAAATAGTATAAATAGCTAATTAATTATTACACCCTGTAGTTAATACCTGATTAAATCCAACTCATGCATACCCAGAGGAAATTGGTCTTAAGTATTTAGACAGGTGGAAAGAGAATGTGGTAGAAATTACTGACCCAGGTTGGGTTAGTCTGGAGAGGCGCTTACAGAAGAGACGAGATTTTGTGGATTTGAAAGAGGAAATGGACAAGATTTGTCAAAGAAAAGAAAAAAAATTTGTTGGAGGGTAATATTTGGGAGAAAATAGAATGAGTCCATGCAAATGCAGATTGTCTGGGAGTGATATATAAGAATAAAAGCAACAAACTTCTATTTTTTAAAAAAACTTGTCTCTAAGAAATCCAAAACACAGCTAACAAAACTTTGGGGTGATAATCTTTGTTAATAGATTCTTTACTCTGGAACAGTAGGCACATACTACATATTACATATACTACATTGCTCGATATTTCATTCTTCAATATATTCAGTATATAGAGACCATATAAAACTCGGTCTGGTTGGCTGAATCTTTACTGTGCAGTGACTTTGTACTTACAGAGCAAGAAATCATGGTGCTCTACTATTAGAAATATGGCTTCTGTAAACATGTTGGGTAGATTATTCAATTTTCTGAGGTTTAGTTGCCATTTGTGTTCACAGCACCTTCAGTATACCTCCTGATACATGGTAGGCACTCAATATAGAAGGAGAGAGGAAAGAAGTCCATTGAATGGATTAAATAAAATGATATAAACATGAAGGGTCTGGCACAGTAAATTATTATTTGACTTGGTTTTTATCCCCATTTCCTCTCATAGTGCCTAGCTTATAGAAGGTGCTTTTAAAAAGATTCTGAGGGATGCCTGGCTTCCTCAGTCAGTAGAGCATATGACTCTTGATCTCAGGGTTGTAAATTCGAGCCCCATGTTGGGTATAGAGATTACTTAAAATAAAAACTTTTTTTTTTAAAGATATCTGAATTAATCCATTCCTCCTTCAGTCAACAAATATTTATTAAACACCTGTAATATGCCATGAACTGAGAAGAATAAACAAAACAAAGACATCCCTGCTCCCTTGGCACTGACTCTTGTGGAAGAAGGGCCAATGGTAAAGCAATATATACTGTGTCAGGTGGTGATGAGTGTTTCGAGGAAGGCTAAAGCACTTAGAGGGGGTGGTATACAAAAAAGAGAAGTCATATAAGGTGGTCAAGGTTAGTCATACAGGGTAGTCAGGAAATGTCTTCCTATAAGTAACATTTGAGCACAGACCTGAAGTAAGGGAATGAGGCATGCAAGTTTCTAGAGAGTTTCTGGGCAGAGGGAGCAGCAAATGCAAAGACCATGAGACAGGAAAGTGGGTGGTGTGTGTAAGGAGTTCCATGGAGGTCTGGGTGGCTGTAGCAGTGTCGGCCAGAGCTGTAGAAATAAAGTTAAAAAAAGAGCAGGAAGCTGAGTTATGTGAAACCTAAAGGAGTTGTAAGGACATTGTTTTTCACTGTAAGATGAGAAGCACTGGGAACTAGAAGACTTTGAGAACAGGAATTACATGATCTGACTTTCAGAGGCTCCCTAGCTGCTTTGTAGAGGATAAATCATGGAAGAACTGGGATGGAAGCAGAGAGCACTGGGTGGTTGTGGGAATAACCAGCGTGAGACATATCAGTAACTTGGATATGATAATATTAGAGGAGGCAGTGAGAAGTGGCTGAATTATGGATATATTTCAGCGGTAGAAACAATATAATTTACTGGTGGATTGGATATGGGGTATGAAAGAGAAAAGGCTATTTCCAAGGTGTTTGTACTAAACAGTTGGAAAAATAGACTTACCATTTAATGCAATGGAAAACTAAGAAGGAACAGCTTTGGTGGGAGCATGGAAGATTTGTGTTTAGGACATGCTAAATTTTTTTTTTTTAATATTTTATTTATTTGACAGAGAGAAATCACAACTAGGCAGAGAGGCAGGCAGAGAGAGAGGAGGAAGCAGGCTCCCCGCGGAGCAGAGAGCCCGATGTGGGGCTCGATCCCAGGACCCTGAGATCATGACCTGAGCCGAAGGCAGAGGCTCTAACCCACTGAGCCACCCAGGTGCCCCAGGACATGCTAAATTTGAGAGGCCTATAAAAGTCTGGAAGTCAGTAAAGAAATCAAGATAGAAATATAATTTAGGGAGTTCTTAGTGTATAGAGACCATCTAATGCCATAAAACTGGATGAGATCACCAGCAGATTTAGTGAAAATAGTGAAGAACATTGCCCAAGAGCTCAACCCTTGACTATTCCAATACTTAGAAAACAAGAGGAGAAAAGGAATTGGCAGAAGAGGCTGAGATGAAGCAACCAGTTGAGATAGGAGGAGACTCTGAAGAGGGAGGGTTCTGGGTGGATGAATTGAGTGAGTGAGTGAGCAAAAAACAGACAAACCAAGAAGTGTCCTAAGCCCTCTGCAGATCACAATCGATAAAATAGGGATAGTGATATTACTACCTCCTTTGCAAGGTTACTGTTGGAGACTGAATATACAGAATGTATGTATATCCTCTATTATAGCAACTAGCACCTAGAAAATATTCAATAATGAATAGCCATTTTTTATTATAAAATAAAATAAGAAAACCTAAGTACAGATTTTTTTTTTTTTTAAGTAAATACTGAAAATGCTACAGGAATTACAAGAAGGGGAAAATCAATAGGAGTCAAAGTTTTAAGGAAGGCCCCGTGGAAGAAGGAGAAACTTGACCCTGACTTTAAAGTGGATTTTGATAGAGGCAGGCAAAGTCATTCCAGATGCTTTGATGATTAAAAATTCCAAATGAATCAGAGTATTTCATGGTGGTACAGTGAAGAGATGTTTCTCTTCAAATGAAATTTCATTACAACCATGAAATCACTTTAGGGGTTTTTTTATTTTTGTTTTTGTCTTATTTGGAAGCAAACCTATTTAGTTTTTAAAAGCTTTTTCCATTCTTACAAAACTGAGCTCATAGACATTATAAGACTGACCAGTTGCATGGTACCATCCTCACTTACTCTAGGACCCCACAACTGATGATGGTTTTTGCATTTCTGCCATTAGGTTTTACCACCATTGAGGGATGTGACAAACCGACCTGAAGTTGGCTCAACTGTGAGAAATAAGCTGGTGCGCCTCATGACACATGTTGACCTTGGAGTCAAGCAAATTGCTGCTGAATTCCTTTTTGTTCTTTGCAAAGAGAGAGGTAGGTTAAACTCTCTTTGCTCTCTACGTTTTTATTTTTCAGAGGGAATTTGAGAAATCTTTCTGTTAATAGTGGCCATCTCATTCCACTCTTTTCAGAGCTTACTCCTAACTTCTACTAGAGGGCCTGAGGATATATTAAAAATTAATCATTTAAAAACATTTTCTATATGCTTCTGTGCAAACACACTCACATTAAACTTTGCCTTCTGTATCCTTAACCTTGTGAGTCAGGACCTGGAGTCATAATGAAAAATCTGCTTAAGTAATTCAGGTACTACTATTTTTTTTTAAGATTTTATTTTTATAAGTAATCTCACTCAGTGTGGGGCTTGAACTCACAACCCTGAGATCAAGTGTTGCACGCTTTTGCATGCACCAACTGAGCCAGCCAGGTCCCCCAGGGTGCTACCGTTTTATAACAAGACACGGGCCTGGGTTAGTTCCCCTTTTTAATTCCTCTTGGAATTAAAGCTATAGGAGATTTGGTTTCTTCACTAAGTTATTATATCAGTAGGTAATTATTTGATATGAGCTACATAACATAATATGGAAGTGAAAAAAGGAAGATGGAAAGTGCAAAGAAGCCTAAGATACATTCCTTACCCTTGAGATAAGGATAAGATAGCGGTAGAGAGAAATTTTAAAATAACTATACTACAGTGTAATAAACACCATTATAAAGTGACTGTCTTCTGAGATAACATCTAATAATTTCAGATATTTTTTTAATTATATGGGCTATTTCCCCTGCAAAAGCAGGTTCTTCAAGATACCCAGATATTTTTACCTACTTTTTTCTTTAGCTCCTAGTTTTATAAATGTACTGGTATGAAAATCCTATCTAAGCAGATTTTATATTCCACTTTTTTTTAAAGTACCTCCGTTTTGTGAGACAGAATTTGGAGGTAGAAAACTCACTTCTCTTAAAATCTTAAGTTAGTTTAATTCTTTTTTTTACCCAGCTTTATTGAGGTATAATTGACAAGTAAAGTTGTATGTATTTAAAGTATATTATACAACATCATGATTTGGTACATGTAGGTATACATTGTGAAGTGATCAACACAGGTTAAGACATCTACCACCTCACAGAGTTACTTTTTGTTTTTTTTTGTGTGTGTGATGAGAACGCTGAAGACTGATCTTAGCAAATTTCAAGTGTAGATAGCATAGTATTAACGACAGTCACCATGCTGTACATTGGATCCTCAGAACTTACTATAACTGAAGTATAACTGAAGTCTTACAGCATTTGATCAGCAGCTCCTCATTTCCTCCATCCTCAACCACCACTCTACTCTCTGCTTCCAGGAGTTTAATTTTTTTTTTTTTTTTTTTAAAGATTACACATTTAAGTAAGATCATACAGTATTGGTGTTTCTCTGGTTTATTCACTTGGCATAATGTTCTCTAGGTTCATCCTTGTTGTAACAAATACCAAGATTTCATTCTCTGTCATGGCTGAAATAAGTAAATACACACACACATATCTCCTTTGTCCATTCATCTGTCAGTGGACTCTCTGCTTTTTTCCGTATCTTGGCTATTGTGAATAATGCTTTAGTGAACATGGGACTATAGACATCTCTTGGGAATAAAGACTTTGTTTGCTTCAGATATATACCCAAAAGTGTGATTGCTTGATCATATTGTAGTTGTTTCTAATTTTTTGAGTAGCCTCTGTGCTGTTTTCCATAGTAGCTGGACCAATTTGCATTCCCGCCAGTGGTGCATAAGTGTTCCCTTTTTGCCACATCCTTGCCAACACTTTCCATCTCTTATCTTTTTGGTAAAAGCCGTCCTAACAGGTGTGAGGTGATCTGTCATTATAGGTTTGATTTGCGCCTTCCTAATGATTAGGGATGGTTGCACCTTTTCACAAAAATATCTGTTAGTCATTTGTATGTCTTTTTTGAAAAAAGTCTTTACAGGCTTTTTGTCCATTTTTAAATAGAATTATTTGGGGTCTTTGCTGTTGAGTTGTACCCACAGAAGTCTTAAACTTTATTTTCTGACTTTATTTCCACTAAAGTTCCTGTTAAGATGGTATATTAACAACATAATTTGATCAATAATAATAAACACAACTATTATGTATGGGGGTGTCATGTTCCAAACATTCTATGCCATAAGCTCATTTATTTCTCATAAGGACCCTCCATTGTCATAAATGAGTTAACCTGGCACTTTCAGTAATTTATTCAAGGTCACACAGTTGCTTGAGGGCTAAAGCCCAAATTTGAGTCCTCTTTCCATTCTGCCACATTTCCTTTTATAGTAATTTTCACCAACTGTCCTCATATCTGCCTTTTTAAACAATTCAATTCTTTCATGACTGAAAAAAGATTGATGTAGCATCTTGGAATTAAGTGACTGGTATAGTCATATAGTAATCTGTAAATACAGGCTTAATTGAATCAGTTTTTCCAAGATCAGAAATGAGCTGTTTGGGGCACCTGGGTGGCTCAGTGGGTTAAAGCCTCTGCCTTCGGCTCAGGTCATGATCCCAGGGTCCTGGGATTGAGCCCCACGTCGGGCTCTCTGCTCAGCGGGGAGCCTGCTTCCTCCTCTCTCTCTGCCTGTCTCTCTGCCTGCTTGTGACCTCTGTCAAACAGATAAATAAAATCTTTTTTAAAAAATTAGAAAAAAACGAAATGAGCTGTTTTTTAAAGTGTAATTATGTATGTATACATAAATCTAAATTACACACTATCAGTCAAAAGAAGTTTATCAAAATATACACTAACATCTTATCCATGGTTACCTCTCACTAGAATGACTGGTGACTTTTTTTTTAGTTCTGTGTATTTTATAATTTTTCTACAATGACCATTTTTTTTTTTAAAGATTTTATTTATTTATTTGACAGACAGAGATCACAAGTAGGCAGAGAGGCAGGCAGAGAGAGAAAGGGAAGCAGGCGCCCCGTGGAGCAGAAAGCCCCATGCGGGGCTTGATCCTAGGACCCTATTTGAGGTTTTTATAATCCTAACTTTGAGCCCAAAGCCAACCCATATTAGCCGAAGTATATCATTTTCATTTGACCTTGAACAATTCTATATATACTCATCCACTTTTCCTTCCAGTTTGATTTTAAGTTTAGTAGATACATTCTTCTGGAATAAAAATTTACCTATTTAACAAAAAACTTGTGAGCTAGAGCCAGGGAATACAGAGGTTTAAAGATTAACAAGGTCTCTGCTCTCCTATTACTTTCTTATCAAGGGTTACCAACTCACGTGCCGAGTTGGTAATAAAAATTAACTGGATGTAAGAAGATAAATGAAAACTGACACTTACCTCATTGCTGGGAAGGCAGCGGGTTGGGAGTTGGGGAACAAGGGGATGGTGCAGAATTGGAGAGAGGACATTGCTGCTACTTAGCTCCAACTGATTGTTACCATGAAGGAACATAGATGGCCAACGTTACCAAATCTTGCAGGTTTTCAAGAGAAGCCAGGGCTCTGAATTTTTACATAAAATCTCCCAGTTTTTAAATGCTGTCAACTTATTCTAATTTAAAACCTTCTAGCCAAAAAAGAAAGAAAGAAAAGTTTGTAGTCTACATTCAACTTGTAAGTCATCAGATTTTGGAGTTAAGGTTAGGTTTGGAGGGAGACTCTATTAAAATGAGATAAATTCCAAATAATTCATCAGTGTTGAACTTCCCTTTTAAGGACGTTCAAAGCTAAGCTTGAAGGTGAAGAAACCATGATCAAGGCTCAAGAGTCACGTCACACTAAGTGGAAACAGCAAACATCAATCAAATTAGGTTAGGGACGCAGAGACTAAATGAAGAATGAAAACTGAAATGGTACAGGATACAAAGGGCAAAATTTCATGGCAGACTTGGCACAGAGAGAGTCATTCAAGTGTCTTAAATACCCATCTGCACCAGGCTAAAACTGTAACCCCAGTGGACAGTGGCCCACAGGTTAACTTGTACTCATGCCTACCAACTTGTGTTGAGCCAAATCTAAACTTGTATTACCTGCTCTGCAAATTGTATACTTTCTCCGGGGTGCCTAAACAGAGGCCATATATCATGTAATAAAAGAAAGTAATTTATAATACAACCTGCCCCGTTAACACATTCATTAATTCCCAGCATATGCTAGGCACTGTGGTTGGGGCTGAACCACACAGAGAAATAAGGCTGGAACACCTCAGCACATAGCCCCGCAACTGCAAGCTTGCTCTCATCTCCTTTATTTCAGTCTCCCAGGTAGAAGTATCAGTTTAGCTTGAAGCTAACATCTCCTGCCTGCTGATCTTTTCATCTTCTTGGAAAGCAGTTACCTTCTATTCTTTTGGTAACTCTCCCTATGTGTTTTCCTCAACCTATATACATCTCCATGTCACTGTCCTTCACATCTTAGCATCTTGAGAGATTAGTCTGGTTTTCCTCTTAGTATCCTTACTAGCCACTCAGGCTTCAACTTGCTGCAAGTTAGGGTTTCCAATGTCAATCCCTCCTTTCCAGACCCCCTGGAAGTGTTCTCCATAAGCTCACAAGGTAACCAATGTTCAAAAGCAATGTAATTTTTTGGGGGTGGGGGGTCTTTATCTTACTGTTGACCACTCTCTGCCTCTGCGCTACCAAGCACTCCTAGATTGCCTCTGACCTTTCTTTCTAGTCTTACCAACTGTCTTTGCACACATTTAATTGCCAGTGTTCCCTAGAGTTCTCATCTGACCCCTGTTCTCTCTTTATATTATTTCCTGAGTCATCTCACCCTCTCCCTTGGCTTCTGCTTCAGCCTATTTGCTGGGGATTCCCAAATCTGTGTATCTCTTAATAAACTATTAAAATATTCATAGCCATCTGTTTCTGGTCAGGTTTTCTTCAGTCTGTCTTCCACATGGCCAACAGAGGGATTCTTCTAAAATACAGTCTTGTCATGACCACCCTGTAGAACTGTCAGTGACTTCCTGATACCTGGTAAAATCCAAATTTTATTAGATACTAACTTCATGGCCTGCCTCTATATTCTAAATTCAATTTGCTATTATATACTTTCTGCTTAGTCATGCTAAATTTTTTATTCTTGCCTAATTTTACTTTACTATTTCTTGGCTTTATTCTTGAAGATCAGCTTAATTATCTTCTCTGTGAAGACTTGTCTCATCATAGAGGCAGAGTTAATCATTCTCTCTTCCTTGTACCATTTTTACTTAAGTCTGTTTTTAGTGCTTTTGACATTTGCTATGTTCTCATTCTCAGTTAATGTCTAGAATGCAAGTTCAATGAATTGAGTTTCTTTAGGTCAGAGATCGTGTCTTCTTCATCTTTGGATTCCTAATTTTAACAAAGTACCTTAGAGATGGTTATAAAAAAGTAAACCTTTCTGCTGTCTGAATGCAGTGTAGTGACTATATGGTCTTGTGGATCTCTCCATATAAAGGAATAATCAGTACACTATAAGTGAGAAATAACAGCCTGAAAGAGGGAATGACTGGGTAGTGTGGACACAGCCAGAGAAAGTCTTCACAGAGAAATGGGAAACAGCCTTGGTACTTATAAGAAAGAGACTAATTCAAGAAGAGGAGAATCCACGATGTACAGGAATGATAGGCGATAGGTTTGGAAAAGGCTGCAGAGGCCAGAAAATGAAGAATCCACAGCCTTTGTGGCAGATCTTAAAGGTTTTATCCATGAAGGTGATAACACCATATTTTTGCTTTACAAAGATCTATGAGGCAGTTGTGTGGAACAAGGAATAGAAGGATGTGAGACTAGAAATAGGGAGACCAATTAGAGGAAGTTGCTAGTGTAAAATTTCCAAAAGTAGCAGTATTTGGAAGGAAAAGCATTATAAAACCTCTACATAACAGAGAAAAGGGAATGGTCTCTGGGTAGAATCTGGCTCTGCCATTCTATCCTTGGTAAACAGCAGAACCTCTTTTTGCTTTCATGATAGAGTGTGATAAGACCCACATTTGTGTAAGCAATGATATCATTACTACCAGTGCATGTCTAACTGCAGTGACGTTGTTTTCCTCTGTTCATAGTGCCCTCTGGCATCTTGATAATGGTGAAATACTTTATGCAACTGAATGCTGATTTGTCTCATTTCTGTAACAGTTTTACAAAACTAACTGCATGGTTGATTACTGGGACAAAAAAATAAATATTTTTATATTGTTTCTTTTTGGGGTTTTTTTTAAGATTTTATTTATGCATTTATTTGACAAAGAGAGAGCACAAGAAGGCAGAGCAGCAGGCAGAGGGAGAGGGAAAAGCAGGCTCTGTGCTGAGCAGGGAGCCTGATGCAGGGCTCAATCCCGGGACCCTGGGATCATGACCTGAGCTGAAGGCAGATGCTTAACAGACTGAGCCACCCAGTGCCCTGTTTCTTTTTGTTTTTAAGGGCCACCCAGAAAACCTTTCTTTGCCTTAGCAACGCATTTTAACATCTAAATTTAGTCCATTTTCCTTTTACTACCTTCCCAATACTGAACAGGATATCGTACAATATATTTGAAAATAGCTAAAAAGTAGCTCCAAACACTCCACTAAATAATGTCAGTCAGAACTTCACAAAGAAAATGTTTCTCACTGTGAAAATTTTGTAGTCCATTTGTCTCCCTACCCCAACCCCCATTTTTTAAGTATTTTATCCTATTAACAGAAGTTCATTTGATTTTAAAATTACGGCTATAGCCTTACCTGTTTTAAAGGCAAGGTGTGTCTTAAATAGCCTTTGTAACCCAAAATATCACAGAGTTGTTTGTTCCTGTGAATGAACAGTAAGCATTATTTTCATGAAAGTGCTAGGTGTTTTTTACTATTAACTAGCTTCCAGGAGGATTGTCTGATTAAGAAAGCAGATTATTTAATATTCTGTTTACTTCTTTTTAACCTATTTTGGCCTTTCATAAACTCTGCATTCTTCAACTATTTTAATGTTTAGCCATTGAAGTGGCTATTTATATTTTATGTCTTTTTTATTATTGTTATTTTTTAAGTATATTCATATCTCAACTTAGGCATTTGCAGTTTTAGTGAATTTTTTTCCTGAAACTACTAAACCTCTTTATTTGTTAAAAAATAAGCCTTATCAGAGGGGCGCCTGGGTAGCTTAGGCGGTTAAGCATCTGCCTTCAGCTCAGGTCAGTCCCAGGGGCCTGGGATCGAGCCCCACATCTGGCTCCCTGCCCAGCAGTTTGCTTGCTTCTCCCTCTGCCTGCCATTCGCTCTGCTTGTACACACTCTCTTTCTCTCTCTCTCTCTGTTAAATAAATAAATAAAATCTTTAAAAAAAAAAAGTCTTACCAAAAGTGCTTGCAGTGAGAATATCAGTGCCATGTGCATTCAGATTTATGATCCTTTGCCTCACTGACTTTGTGTCTGACCATGTCATTAAAGTCATGTCTGGGGGCACCTGGGTGGCTTAGTCAGTCAAGTATCTGCCTTTGGCTCAAGTCATGATCTCAGGGTCCTGGGATCAAGCCCCACATCAGGCTTCCTACTCAGCAGGGAGTCTGCTTCTCCCTTTCCCGCTGCTCCTCTTCCCACTTATGTGCCCTCTCTCTCCCTCTCAAATAAATAAAAATAAAATCTTTAAAGTCATGTCTGACATCCATGAATATTAAAAATATCTGTATGCACTGGATATTCACTTCTCTAATTATCCATTAAGAATTCATTAATTTAGGTAAACCTTCCCCATCTTGGAGAGGCACTGAGAGTAAGAGGGAGCATATTCAGATTTATTCCAAGGGCTTTCAAAGTATACCACCCTGATCCCTCATTAAATTCTAATACGATTCTATCTAGCATCTCCTGAGAATTATTACCAAAGAGACAGCAGTGACCAACAGGTTTTAAGGTAGAAAATGGTTGAAAGAGAATAAACTTTAATCTACTTTATTATTTAATCCATGTTTCCTTTTGCACAGATGTCACCAATTTGCCATATCCTTTGAAAGAAGGACTTCCTTTTATGTGTCCCCAAAGTACCTATTTTCAGTGTCAAGGAAGGTACCCTCTAGTTCAAGAACTTGAAAAATTTAATGAACAGTTCACTCCTGGACTATTCATCCTATCGATGCCTTTAATGATTTCATACTCTGATCACGTATATCCCCTTTCCCTACCCTATTTCCCTATCTGCTGCCCCTTTCGGACCCCAAAGTCACTTTAATTGCCCTTCTTTGAATTTTCTCCAGCTTTATGTTGTCTTTTTTGAGGTAAGTGCTCTGAATTACAACAGTATTTCAAGATGTAGGTTTTACTAAAACTTTATACATGAAAAAAAAATGTGTTAAGTTTGTTTCCTATAGTTGTCTTTAGGATGACATTTTATTGAAAGCCTTAAATAAAATTTTTATCTTTAGATTGAATATTTTAGTGTTCACCTTGAAACTGTACCTGAAAAGGAAGTGCTCTTAAATAAAGCTAACAGTTGTTTAGTATCCTCCTTAAAGGTTCTTACAAATCACACACACACACACAAAGAATTCCTGTAGTTTCCGGTTACCCTGCAAAAGTTTTATGTGTCTGCTTATCTTAGACTTATCACCTTGCACTAATGACAGGGTAACACTGACCTGCACCAAATGGTTCATTGGGCTGTTGCTATTGTTGTTGACTAAAAGAAGTCCACCATGCTCAGTTTACCTAATATTACCAGGGAAAAAGAAAGAGTATTTACTGTGTGCCAGATACTTTTCTAAGCATTTTGCATGTGTTAACCTGTGAAGTAATTATTATTCCAGTTCTCTAGACTAGAAAAAATAGGGTAAGATAACTTTCCCATGTCAACCAGCTATAAGTGGTAGAACCATTAATAAAATCCAGCCAGTCTAACTCCTGGACCTTACCTTTTCAGTGGGTATCATGCGCTCATGTACTGTTGCTGACTTTTTGAAATAAGTAGTGACTTAGCTATCCTTTTTACAAACATCCTTAAGTTTTGTGATTTCTGGTACTCTTTCCGTACCATTACTATGAAGGGTACAAGAAAGACTTTAGATAATGACTGTGTTGGTAAAATTCCAATCTGGGTTTCATTAATTCTGGTTTCTAGTCTTCATTTCTCTAAAACTGGATAAAAAGCTTTGTGACCAGAAACTTAAAACACCACCTTTACCAACAGCATTGTGGTCACAAAGGCTCCACTCCTGCCACAAAGTGTATTCCAAACAGCTCCACTTGACTTTCTGATACCTGAAAAAAGGCTTTTGGTCCTCAGAGCATGTAGGAGAATTTGTAGGTAGTTCAGTAAAACTTCTACCATACTTTGAAAACCTCTCAATTTTAAGGTTTACTGCCATGGTATGAATCTCCCGACTTCCCTGTGCTGGAGAATAGGCTGTAATGACAGTGAGCACAAGGATTCCTGTCTAAAAACCTCTTCTGTTTTTGCAGTGGATAGCCTGCTGAAATACACTGGCTATGGGAATGCTGCAGGACTGTTGGCGGCCAGGGGCCTC
Source organism: Meles meles (assembly GCF_922984935.1). Classification (NCBI taxonomy): domain Eukaryota; kingdom Metazoa; phylum Chordata; class Mammalia; order Carnivora; family Mustelidae; genus Meles; species Meles meles. The sequence goes on along the minus strand of NC_060072.1, from coordinate 15,401,126 downwards.
TTGGCTGGAGGAAGAGGAGATAACTGGTACTCAGAGGATGAGGACACAGACACTGAAGAATACAAAAATGCAAAACCAAAGTATAGTATCAAGTTTCTTTTCACCTAACTATGTCTGTGCCTCTGATTTGGTTATTTGCCTTTCACTTCCTTCGTCTCTCATTTTCCAAGTGTTTCTTTTCTTTTGTGGATTTGGAAGCTTTCCATTTTAATAGTGGTTTTAGAGGCAGTTTCATAGCTAGTGGCTTAAAGAGTGACTTCAAGGGATTGAGGAAGGATAATATTGCAAGAAATATTCTGCTGCATGCTCATTACCCTCTCTGAAGTATCTGGAGAGATGGTATTTTTAGATATATGCCATCATATACTTTAAAAATATTATTGCCCACTTTTTGCTTTCTTTTCCATAAGGTTGAAATTTTATAGGGTATAACTAAGACCAAGCATTTAATTTGGTTATTTAATGCTTCAGTTTTTCTCAGAAATCTAAACATACATTCCATGAATTCTGATCTTCCCTCTTGCATAAAAGCCATTATGAGTCAATAAAATGGTACATTACTAGCAAAAGGAAAGAAGTGTAGCTCCACAGTAAATTTTAATCCAACACTTGGGTAATAATCTTTTAACAGATGTGTTATTGCACTGAGGCAAACCAGAGACTCTTATCAAGTCTTCCCTGAATCAATGCTTAGAAATCAAAGACACTAATTCTTCTCTTATCCCAAAACAGACCACCTCTACTTCCTTCTGTTTCCTCCCCATCCTTTTCGTCCCCTTCTTAACCCCCCCATATCCCAGGTAAATTTCTTAGTTCCACTTATTAGAAGTTACATGAGCTCAATTTTCTCGTTTCCATTACTAAATGTTAAAAGGTTATTCCCTTTCCTTTTGGCATTACCAATGATGTTGACATGCTAGTTTTTCTACTGACAATTTCTAGAATGTAGTGAGGAACATGTGGTAGTTGTTGAAGGACAGAAAATCATTATCTGCAGAATTGGGCTTTTTTTTCTTAAAGGATAGATTGTGCCCTGTTAACATGAAAGTACTACATTATCAGAAGGTGAAAGCAAAGATCATTTCCTAATTAGACAAGACTTATTTGGCCTCTATTCCTTGGCAAATCAGGCCTGGGTAAATAGCATTACTTTTAGTATTTCCAGTTCAGCCTCAGCAGGATCTTGGAGAGTATGTCCTAGAAAAAAAAAGACTTTTGGGGAAAAAAAGCTAGCAGTGACTCTAAGCAACACATTCGTAAGACTGCCACCATTTAGATGTTATAAATCGGCAGCTCTGTCATCTAATTGAAGCTTAGATACAGGAATCATACTTTAACCTTTCCCTAATTATAGAAGTCATCATTCTAATTAGTTTTGCTAGCTCTTGACTTTTCTATTTGATAAACTGTATTTTCATCAGTTTAGTATTTTCTCTCCCTCCATTTGAGACATTAAAGAATACCACTTGAGGTATACTTTCATATTTTTTAATGAAAGCAGAAATTACTTTAGGCATTCATTGTGTCCCAAGTTATGTGGACATGTCAACTAAGATTTAAAAAAAAAAAAAACAACTCTTAAATACTCAGGAGTGGTTGATGTCCTTATATCTTGGTGTGTATTGTTGATTTTGCTTGACAAATGACTTCTACCAGTGGTAATGATCACATATCTTATAAGCACCAGAATGCTACTATAACAAGAAATTGCTTGGAGAAAATATAAGAACATTGGGTCTCTCCTAATAGAATGGGAAATAGAAATGTGTTAGATTATGAAAGTGATGTTAGATTTCAGGAGAGCACCTTTTGTTGACATCGAGGACCATGTTGTTTGGTATTCTTATAGTCTTGGCTAGGAAGTTTCTATACTTAGCCCTTATGACATCCCTAGTTGGAATTTTCATCAGCTTTGGACCTGGCCTATATTGTTCATAGGAATGGTGTGTTAGTGTTGTCAGAATTGTCACCATTGTGAAATCTTCTTGTTTCTTAAATATTGCTCATGACAAATATAAATATGTGTTTCTCACACAGCGTTACATCTTTCCCCTTCAGATATATTTGCATCTGTTTTTTTTCTTAGATCTTCCCTCTTTCAGGTGAAACACTAGTGGGATATTTGTTAATTTAAAATACTTATTTATGGTGTGCCTGGCTGTATCAGCTGTTGGAGCATGAGACTCTTGATCTCAGGGTTGTGAGTTCAAGCCCCATGTTGGGTATGGAGCCTACTTTAAAAAAATGAAATGCTTATTCAAATGGTCCTTGTGGAAGTGGTGGGAAACAAAGTACTTTACAAGCAAGAGAACGCTTTGTGCCCTGGGGAGTGATCTATAATGCTCGAAGAACTTTTTCCCTAAAAATTACAAAAACTCTTCACCAATCTAGTCAAGCTTATAAACTCAGCCCTGAAAGAATTGCTTTTTCCCCTACTCTCTGATTACCCTTCACCATCAGTGTTCTCAAGATCACAGTATGCTTTTCTTATGATGCATTTATTCACAACAGTTGCTAGTATTGGCAGAAGCAGAGAAATTACCCTTTATCCAGTTGGCCCTAGTCCCGTTGTCAAAAATGTAAGTGGATTCTGATTGATGCACCAAGGTAACCTATAATCCTTTAGTGGAATCTGAAACCAACGATTGTGTGGAGCTTACATTCAGGCTATGGGAGACCGTTAATTTCACAACAATCTTTTTTGTGTCAAAGTAAGTGTATTTAATGGACTGGAAATGGCTTTCTGCAATTAGCAGAAATATACTTATAGAATCAAGTTACATGCCACACAGGTTTTTGGTGTAAATCTAAGCCATGCTTGTTTAAGGTTTTCAGATAAACTTTGATCCTGTATCAAAGAGAAAAATTTCTAAATTCTAAATTTTATACCATGTCTGGGGTATAACTTTTACACCATGTCTTTGTGCCTCTGAGCATGGAGGCCCCTTGCCTATATAGGTGGGTATAGTCTAACTGACTAATGCGGTTTTGCACATCATTCCAAACAGCAATCGAAAGATGTGTACCTAATGACATTTGGCTCGTTTTAGACCAGTAGCTGTCAGGCTGGGTGTATAGGAACCTAGGAGTCCAGAGAGTATCTTTAAAGGGCTGCTTAATGGAGGGCAGGAGGAGGGGATGGCCAACGTAGGCAGAACTCTAGGATACCTACTTAGACTCTTCATACCCTACACTAGTTCATAATCACATACAGAAGCTTAAAATCATTGCAAAAGCAACTCGGGTGTTTCCTTCTCAGCTGTATTTCTCTTAGGAGTAGCTGTGGCAGTGACTGTATAATTTCTCCAGCATGAGACAAGAGACTTTTTTTCTTCGTCAGGATTTTGTTTGGTTGCTTTAAGCCTCATTGTAATTGTCACCATATATTGAAGATGTAACCCAAAAAAAACCTTTATTTTTAATATTTCTTGAAGTAAATGAACAAGGATGTAGTAACTTTCTACTGTTCTTTTTATTATTTTGTTGGTGATCAAGTATTCTGGGGAGTTTTTCCTGGAAAGACATTTCTAGCCTTATTTGCATAGGCTTTCCCACCCCACCTCCCCCTATCCTGGTTCTGGGCTCACAAGTGCCTTTTCCTGAAAACCCTGATCCCTTTTCAGAGGTTGCAGATTGTCCACCCAGAGGCTCAACTTAGCCCACAGTTAGCTGCTGCTTGGCTTGTTGGATCGTTGGTTATTTAGTTCTTGTGTTGCATCGTTGGTTATTTAGTTCTGTGTTTTTATTTTCTGTTTTACATAGTACTTCTTAATTAGTTGCCGACATTTAGAATTCAGATATTTCAGATGATGCAAATTTGGATTTCTGACTTCTTTTCAATGAGTTCTAATAACACTAAGCCTGTATTTTCACATGGCAGACAATTGGCTGATGGAGCTGAGTGGCGGTGGTCCCCATCATACCAGGCGTAGGCTCCTCTGGTTTAACAGTGGATCCTTTTCATTCTTACCTGCTTAGCCCCTGTAGAGATTTGCCCTTCCAGCCCCTCCTTTAACCAGAATGGTTAAAAGTAAAATTAAAAGTAAAAGTAAAAAAAATTAAATCAAAATTAAAAAGTAAAAGTAAAGTAAAATTAAAGTAAAATTTAATCCCTGCTTTTTAGAGACTGAAGTTAACTTTCATATAGCTCAGGGAAATTTTAATAGCTTTTTTGTTAAGTGACTAGTACTGTTGATGTTGGCCAAGTATAGCAACAATCTGAAAGCAAAAGTCTTGAAATATATTTCAGCTTTTGCATATATATTCATAGGCCCATACCTTTTTATGTCTTAATCCCTTCATCACCAGGTCCATAACTGTGCTCAGTTCACACAATGACCTTATATAATACAAAATGTTCGATGATACTACAAATGAGTTTAAATAATTCTTGTCACCTAACTGGAAGACATATATAATCACAGAATTGGAATGCTGGAAAGACGGGGTAGGGGAGCAGACAGGGTGAGAAAATTACCCAATATAGTATCCACCACAATTAGTGTACCTTAAGCATCTTAAGACTCAGTCTTAGAACAAGATAAAACTAACCCCAGAATTTCAGTGTCAAGATCCTGAAACCTATAAAATTAAGTCTTAGACTATATTATCTGAGGTTCTATAAAGGTAGCAAGTGAATGTTCAACTGAAAATAATCTCTTTTATGAAACCTCACATCATTGTTACAGTGACTATTTGTTTTCCTCTCTGGGAAGGGAAACCACAGGAGTCTTGTTTGAAGTGGGGAGCAGGAGGGGAGACAATGTCCAAGTTTGCCTCCTGACCCCGAGCACAATGGCATTTTTCCTATGAGAGTGGCACAGTTTCATGCCCTAACTTGTGTTTTTTGTGATATTGCGTACATTCATCTGTGTACTGGGGGTGGGGGGTGTTGCTTCAGTAAAGGTTGATAAATTCTTACTCTGTAAGAATGAATTTCTGCCTATTGCTTTTATGCTCCTTGAGCAAAGGATTTTGTGACTTTAGTAGCTAATTTCAGAGCAAGCCATTAAATTATTTTAGCAGCAGAGGACTTGAGGTCAGCTTGTGGAAAATGGACGTCATTTCTATTAAGCCCTTAAAAGTACCAAAAAAAGAATCAAATGTGCCCTGATTCAGGAATTCATGTCCTGACTTTACATTGTGGATACAACAGAGTTTACCAGTGTATCCTCCTGACACGTTTTACCCCCAAGGCAAATGGTGGCTTGTGCTAATGTCATTATAGAATACAGCAGTCTGGGGATCTGATTTCTTAAATCACCCCTCCATTGAACTTGAGAAGAGGAGCCTTCTCTCAAGAGACAAATCAAACGTGTTTTACTTAGTTAATCCATCTACCTTCCATTGTACTTTCTTCTAACGCCTGATTTCCTTTGCTTGGGAAGTAGAATGTGCTAATAATAAGTACCTTTACTAATTTATTTATAAGACTCGTTGTTTTCTAATTTAGAATGTGGCAGAAAAGAAACCAGTGAAAACATTCTGTTGTTATAAGCCTAAGCAAATAATAGATGGGTGGTGGAGTTACATTTTCAGTGTGGCATCTGCATACATCTTAAAAACGCTGTAGTTCTCTGAAGCCTTGTCTGGGTCCCCTTTGTTCTTGACTTTTGGGGACTCTGATGACCCCATTTCAGTGTTTTTTTTTAATGACCACTAACTAGAGGCCTTTTTCTCTTCTATTATGAGCACCTTAAAAAAAAAAAAAAAGAGGGAATAATAGCACACGGTGAAGTGTCTGAGGTTGGCACTCCAGCCCTATGTGGTTTTTAACCTCATTGAGGATCAGAATCACCAGGAAAATAAAATACATAGATTTAGTTGCTCTCAGTCAAGGCCTAAGCCTTTTCTTTAAAGTTTACGGAGTGATTTCTAATGTGCAGCCAAAGCTGAGAATGACTGCTAGGAACTTTCAAATTCTGTCCCAGAGTTCCTAAAAGTGCCTCAGGGGCAAACTTAAGAGGAAACAAGTAAGTACAGACAAACAGGAGAGGCTTGAGGCCTCCATTCTGCTTGGCCACCCCATCCCCTCTTTTGCTTGAGTAGTTCCACTTTGTCTATTTTATGTATGGGCTTTCTGTGTAGATTTCATTTGTTTCCAAAAAAGGCAGGGGGAGGTTGGTGGTGGATCCACTGCTCTGAAGGAAAAAAAAGTTTTTAATCATAGCTGTAGGTGTAGGTCTTAAGCAAGACTGTTAAAACAGATGTTTTAGATCTGGTTTTTTGAGGATGCTGAGCACTGAGTCCTTCCACAAGAATCTGAATATCATGTGCCCTCTGAGGAATGTAGAAAAACAAAAGGAAATCTTTCAGTAATAGATGATAGTACCTAGTGACCTAGCCCTTTTACTACTCAAATGAGAAATCCCTGGTCAGTAGAGAGTTAACCTGCCCAAGCCAAAGTCTAAAGCAGGGCTTGCAAGCTAGCTTCCAGAGGACCTAATTGATCACAAGGTCTTTGTTTTGGCCCACAGGATTGTACCTCCTGCCACTTTAGACTGGCACTGTCCTCAAGTTTACCCCAGTCCCTAACACTCCACACTGTTTATAGCTGACCAGTTCACTCACTTGCTTATCCTGCAGACCTGGCCCCTGAAAGCATTTGTGTTTGTAGACTCTAGAAAGCAATTTATTAGCAATTTGCTCTTTGTTTTTTTTTTTTTTAAAGATTTTATTTTATTTATTTGACAGAGAGAGATCACAAGTAGGCAGAGAGGCAGGCAGAGAGAGAGGAGGAAGCAGGCTCCCCGCGGAGCAGAGAGCCCGACGCGGGGCTCGATCTCAGGACCCCGAGATCACGACCCGAGCCGAAGGCAGCGGCTCAATCCACTGAGCCACCCAGGCTCTTTGTTTTTAATGATTGAATGAAATATCCCTGCAAATTGTCCATACTTGGCTGAAACAAAATGCCGTAACCTCTTGTCTGCTTTTCCAGAAAGATGTTTAAATTATAGATAACTTAGCAGCCATTGAAGAATTTTCTTTTATCTCCTTTAAAAAAATAAATAAGTGTGGCTTTCACCTAAGAGAGTAGCTTGTTTGGTATTAGAACTTCATACAAAGTTTATGGGACATACACATTTTAAGCACTTTATTATTTCTAGAAAGTCAAATGGTGTATACCTGTCTCTTGGTAGGTTAGATTTCATTCCTTTTTCTTTTGAATCTAGGTCACATCAAATCTAATTAAAATCGTTCTTCTGCTTTATCTTTTATTATTTGAACACTCACTGCCTTCTGTGGTCTCACTAATGGACTAATTTCCTGAGATGATAAATCGGCATGCTTTCATTTTCAGATTTCAGCCTCTCTCCATCATTTTTCCAGTTTTTTTGACACATTTGTTTTATGCTGTATCACAAAATGGATTTCTCCCACTCTGAAATCATTTGTCCCCTTATATTAATAAACTATGCATCCAAGGATATTTATCCTAACGGCACCAATCAAATTTCACATTTTTTAAAAGCAGCCATGCCTTTAAAAAAACAAAAAGTTGGCAAGTCAGCTATTGGGGTTTTGTGTTTTTTTGTTTTTTTGTTTTTTAAGTAAAACTACCACCCATTTCCCAAAGCAAATTAATAGAAAAAGTAAATTTTTTAAAATTCCTGTAGTAGTTCTATACTACAAAATTGCTATTATTGCCCATTTTTGGCTATTATACTCTTTCTTATTATAACTTACAACTTGGACCAGAAAGTATAGAAAGAGCATAATTTTAAAACATACAGCATAACTTTTTCTTCTTTTTGTAGCATTAATCTTATCACTGGTCATTTAGAGGAACCAATGCCAAACCCCATAGATGAAATGACAGAAGAACAAAAAGAATATGAAGCCATGAAACTTGTCAACATGCTTGATAAACTTTCCAGGTATTGTATTCCCATCCATTTTCTGCTTGGTTTCTAAAAAATGTTCTATTTCTTTGTCTCTCTTACTGAGAGTTATCATGGAACAGCAACTCTGGAAATCCATGTTAATTGGAACAGGGTGGCCTGGGCAGCAGTAGTTCAGATCTCTCTTGGCTACCATGGTTTTTCTACATGTGCCGCTTCTGGATGTGCATTCTTAAACATTTAAACTCTCAGAGCTAGGACAGTAACTACTAGATCATTGTGATATTTAACCAACTAACCTCCCTGTCTTCAAAAAGAGGCAATGAGTTAGGTTCAATATTTTGCTGCTTCTTGTATTTTTTTTTGTTTTAGTCTGTTTTGGTTTTTGTTCCAAATCATTATGCTTTTTCCCCCCTCATTTTTGATGTGCAAGTTGGCAATTCTGTCTTTTTGGGTTGCTGCTGAAACCAAGAATTCTAAAATGTCATGCACCCAACAGGAAAAAGTGAAAAGGAATAGCTCAAATTAAGGGTTTTCTGAAAGCAAGTGCTTATATTAATTAGAGGTTCTAAAGACAATCTCCCCTTCCCTTCTTGCTTCATACCGCCTTCCCTTCCCAAAATAGCCAGTCTTGAAAATTCTTAAGTCAAATATATACTAATCAGCAACTAGTCATCTTTGAGGAATACTGGAAAATATTAATTCCTTTCACACTTGCCTGAATTGCTCTATTTTCTGGTCATTCATTGAGTCACTGTCTCCTTTAAGCCATCTTGAGTGAGTGCTTCTGTGTGTCAGTGGCAGCTGCCACTTAAAGGTGTATTTCTTCTGATCATCTCCTTTTTCACAGCAGCTATATGTAAAGGCTAGTACCCCTCAGTCAGAAGAAGTAGCAGCTGGAATCCAGGGAAAGCCAGAAGGTGTAACAAAGAAACAAATAAGAGGTTAAGGCAGAGCAGAAGGCTGACTGACATGAGGAGTGTGACATATGGGAGAACTGCAGAGTCTGACGGTGCTGCTAATGTGGTAGTAGTTATACAGAAATAAACAACTTCATCATCTAGATCACTTCTACACAGCTAGTATGACTAGAATTCAGTATCTTCCAGCTAGTCTTTTTAAATTTCCATCCTTTCCCAAAGAGGTTAGAATCTACAGCTAACTATGCTCACAACCTTTGTTTGCAAATGACATTCTCCATACCTTTATATAGAACTGACATGTTCCTTTAACAAAGGAATTAGAATCAGAGAAGATACTGTAGGGAAACCTACAGGAAGCAAAATAACACACTCTGAATGAATATATAAACATGAGATTTTTTGCTTGGCTACTTCTGAAAGGATCTGATGTAGCTAATGAAACAGTGGTATAAGTACAAAAGTTACGATGAGAACCAAAAGAATCCATCTAGTAGAAGCTGGAGAGGGAAGTGTTAATGAGGACCTATGTGGAGCCCCTCAGTGGGTTAGGACAGTAAGCAAGTTTCATAAATTTCACTCCAATAATATGAGCCTTAAGAGAACACAGATGTTGTTCAACTGCCTATATACCTTGAATGAGTAAACTCCAAACTAGGAAAGTGGGAGATGGGGAAAAGACTGCCTAAAATAATACAGTAGAATCCAAGTACTTGACTTACTGAAAAAGACAAGATCATTTCATAAGACATCCCTATACAAGGGACAGAAGATGGTGCTAGGTCCTTCTCCTTTTAATCCCAAGGGAATCCACATATTCTAGAAGTTGCCAACAAATAAACACACAAGTGTCAAGTTTGAAATATCCAAGCTTCCGCTTGATTTAAACTATGCCTCAAAGAAGATGTGTACTCACCCAGAAACACCCAGCAGATGCCCAACTCAATCTGAAGGTGATACTGATTTCACATGTATAAAACAAAGCAAGTATGTCTTGTGTTGGCTTTGATAGTACCGATTTTGCCATTAAAATGGAAGCGAAAGGCAACTTTAAAAATAGTCCTAAATCACTGATATTTTGCATGACGTGTGGTGGGTTTTTACATTGTCTGCTTTTGTGTGTGTGCTTTCTAACATTTGCTCTCACTAATAATCAATGACAAAACTGTATGGAGATCAGCAGTGGGCATTCCAAAGCAGGAATGCAAAGAATGAAGCCATTCTTTATGCGTCTTATATGTTTGTCTTAAGTTTCTTCTCTCTCTTCACTGTTGATTTTTGGGTTTTAGTTTTTTTGAGGTAGAAGATATGGCATAGAGCCAAAGTAGACTAAGTTCAGTACAATTCAGGAAACATTTATTAAGCAGCTACTCTGTGCAAGGCACTGTGCTAGGAAGATGAGGGAAATTCAGAGAATGTGACAGGCTCCGCCCAGAACTCACATTCTAGTGAAGGAAATGGCTATAATCTGTTCTAAAATACAAGGTAGATGGAAAATGATGACAAATAAGGTCTATGTTGAACTGTAAACACCCAGGAAAAGGAGCAGTTCATTCTGTCTGGATGCATCAGGGACGATTTCACAAGGAAGATAGCATTTGTGCTGATTCTTGAAGCTTAAAAGGTATTTAACAGATACGCGGAGAAATGACCATTCATTCCAGGTAGAGAGAAATCTACTCTTGTCGATAAGATAAACCTTTGGTATTCACATACTGCATCTTTCTTCCAAAAAGCTCAGGTTGTTTTATCATTATTTGATTAATATAATCTGTTGTCAGATTTCTAATTGGGGGAGGACCCAAAGAATTGCCCCAAATATTTCCAAGCTAATGCTGTGATATTCCATTTCCCTTTAACAGTTTACAAAACACTTCCACATACATTCTCTTTCTAGCTTCATACCAAAGTGAGACTAGGAACTTCATTTTCTAGAACTCAAGACCTTTGCTCTGTCCACTGTGCTACTGTGTCTGTCTGTTAGAGTCAGTGTTTGCCAGAACACTTCCTGATCATCCTCTTCAGCATTGTGCTACCAGTTAGTTCCCTCAACTGTCACTCTGAGGATGTTCTTCATCCCACCAAGTCTTTATTGTGCTAAGAGTGTACTGTAGCTTTGTCTGATTAACTTTTCTTCTCAAAAATGAAATCATTTTCTCCTGGGCCTGAATTGAAAGGCATGTGAGTAAAGGCTAGGTTGGAGGTGACGTGGCCAATGAATGGACACTAGACACTTCCTTTTTTCCATCCATAGGAGAGCAGATGTGAAGGACCTGCACCAGGATGGTGGTTAGCAACAGTGGCCCGTGCCAAAGCATTTACCAAAGTGATGACTAAGGTTGGTCATGCCAAGTACTGTTACTGAGCCTGGTGTAGGGTATAGATGTCACCCACTACCAAAACTACAAAACCACCAATGCAAAAACTAAAGTTACATTTCCACTTTGCCTCCATGCTGGACATAGCGACCACTGCAAGGAGCTCACTACCTTGGCAGCTTTATCGTAGCTATATTTCCAAGGACGCCGGAGAAATTCATGCTCAAACATTTTCTTCCCATTGAATACCAACTGACTCAGTAGTATTCCTTGTGTGTGTGTGTGTGTGTGTGTGTGTGTGTGTAATGATTGTATTTGTGACAGATGTAGGTAAGGGGGGTTGGCAGTGGACCTGGAGGTCTTAAGAGTTTGAAAATAATCTGAACCCTATAAATCCCATCATGTCTAGCTAGTACAGTGCCTTGTACCCTGTGGTTCCCCTAGTGTGTGATGATGAAATAATGAGCACAGCTGATCCCCAAATCTGTAGGCCAGTTTTTTGCTCTATAAAATAGCCTACATGGTTTACCACCTTTGTCAATTCCGTTTCTTGGCCAGATATGATAAAATTCAGGACTGGAAAGGAATTCCATAAAAGTACATTGGCCCACGACTGACTTATTTAAATATTGGGGTACATAATTTCTTTAAAGTGATCAGTGTAATATATATCATAAACATTAAATCCTGAGCCATGACATTAAAAATGTTAAATGAAGCTTTCTTTATGAGAGCAGAGGTGAAAAGGGTGATGAAATCTGCCTTCCTCTCCACCTCCTCTTTCCTTCTTTGAATTGGGAAAAAAAAAAAAAAGCCCCCGCAACTTAAGTGGGAGATTAGAATGGGGACTGTGTGGTTAAGCAAGTCCAGTGCAGCTAATACAATTGCGTTCACCTTAGCTACAGCATACAGCTCGTGTACAATAACACACCTCCTCCAGCAGAAGGGAGAGAGGATTGATTGGCTTAAGCTTAAACTAACCAAGAAAAAATATTTCAAGTTTCAATTCTGTTTTGACTTTTCTAGTCCCCTTCACTTCCTTAATTGGAACCAGGCACCATCCCCCCACCCTGCCCCGGTCACATTTAACAAGGTGCATTGCCATTTTGCTTACATGTTCTATCAGAATCTAAAATTTAAGTAATTGTTTTCCATTTCTTTCTTTTATATATATATGTGTATATAAATCAAATATATATATATTTGCCACCCATTGTGCAGTATTTGGGACATGGCTTTCTTAATAAATGTAGGTTCCAAATACGGGAATAGTTCTCTTTAATCCAGAGATTATTTTTAGACTTATTAAAGCTGGAATGGGCTAACTGAAAAGTAATATCTAATTTTTTTTCCCTATGAATAAGTTACTCTGCTTACAAAAATATCAGCAATTGTGATTATACCTACCTTTATAATAAGTTAGTCAAGGACATGTTTTTCAGGTATGTTTCCAAAACATCCTATTTTTAAAGCATTGTGAAATATATTGTAGGTACAAAAATGTAAAGATCTTAATTGTGGATACCAGAACATCTTTTAAATCTGTGCTGTCCAATATAGTAACCACAAGCCATATAGGAGTACTAAGCACTTGAAATGTGGTTAGTCTGAATTGGGATGTCCAATAGGGTTAAAAACTCAGGCTTTCGAAAACTCAGTATAAAAAGAGAAATGTAAAATATCTCAATTGTTTAATATGGATTTTATGTTGAAATAATATTTTTAATATACTGTGTTAGCAAAATATATGAAAATCAATTTTACCTTTTTCAATGTGGCTACAGTTAAAACTACATATATGGTTTGCGTTTGTAGCTTTCATTATATTTACGTGTGGCAGCACTATTCTACATCAAAATACACTGTAAGGTTGCCTGGAAGTTCCATTAAAGGAACTTGGACCCAGTTAAATTAATAGACCCTTAAAGTGGCAAGGCAACATTAATTTGAGAAACTTGATATTATGTATCTTTAGGTTATAGAAGGCCCTTCCACTGGCTGGGCACCTCCAGGTAGGATTTCATGTGACCTTTGTACTGCCTGTTGGTAATCATTGTCCTTCAACCTCAGTAGTAGGAATGACTACTTTGAGCTCTTGGTTTAAGCACTAGCTGAAACAGCTTCCATCTATTAGAGAAACATCACCTAAGAATGTCCCTGGCTGTTTGTGTTCTTAGTTACCCTCCTTCAACTTTTAAGTCTTTCTGATTGGGGAAAGCACGTAAGAACTCCTGTTTCTCCTGCTTTATTCAGCAGTGTCAGTTGGCATGCTGACCTTATTAATATTTATTTGCTCATTTGGACAACATGACAGAAAAATTCTATAGAGAAATTACCAAGAAAAAAGAATACCTTCACTTAAGGATAAAACTGAATTTGATTCTTTAGCACTGTCCCTAATCTCTTTCTACATATTTTTTTAACCATGCTATTTAATGTGAGGTAGGTCACAAATCTTTAGAAGCTTTGCATGTGATCTTCTAACAGAAAATGAGGATAAAAAACTAATATTTATTTAGTGCTTTCAAGTTTAAAAAGTAGTTCCATATATATGATCTCCAATGATCAGTGAAGCAGCCCTCTGAATTAGATAGGGCAAGGAGGGTTTCACTGAAGAATAAATGGAACCAATCATTAAGTGACTGACCCATGATCTGGCACCTGATTAATGACATAGTCAGGACTCAATTCTCAGTCTTATGACGCTAGAACTTAGGTTATTTTGAAAATCAGAAATGTGTCAGTCTGATTTTAAATAAGATGGTCTAAATTTTAAGTAAATGCAAAGCACAAAGACAGATAGTAAGCATATTTACCTGAGAAGAGGATTAAGATTTGGAAGACATGTATTCCTGCTTTCTCATTCCATAGTTGAGGTCTTCTCAAAGATAGGTGAGGTGCTAAAATAAATAGTTGATATTAAACACACACACACACACACACACACACACCTTTATATGAAGGAAACCAGTAAAATTGCTGTGATTCTATGTTAATGTAAGTTATTTTAATTATTTTAAAAAGAGAATGATTACAGGTATTCTAACAAATTCTTACTACAATCACATTAAAAAGGCTTTAAATCACTTTAAAAAGGCTTTCCATTGGGACTATTTAGGCAACTCCTAATTACCTTTGTAAAGTAGAAAATAGTCCAAAGTAGTGGACATTATGCCACACTCATTTGTCATGGAAATGATATTTTTATGCGACATATTTACCTCCCTAATTGCACCCAGTCCCAAAGCACAATGGTGTGATCTGAGGGAAGATTTCAGAATTATTTTGAAAGAAGCAGCCTGAAGACCTCAAATTTGCTATGGAAAAGCCACCATACCCCTTCAAATGTACTGGGTTAGTGGCTTAGTGAAAGATCAGTGCACCCAGTCGGCACTAGGAAGCCATTAGATGGAAAATCACAAAACTTGAAGGATCAGGGTCCAAGCCCAAAGGACATTCTTGCCCAGCATGTAACTCAACATGTTAAGCAATGGCCAAAGTTAAAATATTTTTCTAAGAGAAAAAGGGGTTATAAACACTTGTAAGCATCTCAACAAGTTATTAGGCAGTCCACTGTACTTTGTTGGATTAAGGACTGTTGCAGGAACACAGAAATCTTGAAATAAGATGCACTCTCAGACTTGGAATTAGAGCAAAGATTGCAGAGCTGCTTTCTCTGGGCTAGCACAGGCTCCACTCCAGCAGGCATTTTTGGAAAAGCTCTGTGTTCATTAAAAATGTTTTCTTTATTTACCAGTTTCTCATTCTATCTTTCAAATGTGAAAAGGAATTAACTATGAAATGGCTAATTTTAAATGTCAGGGTTTTTCCAAGCCAACCTTACATTAAGAGCAGGAATCCCTGTACCACAGAAATGGTTCCCAATTATCCCGTCTTGGGTTTTGTTATACGTTGTACAGAAGTCAACAAAACAAGTATGTAACAGAACCTGCCTAAATAGCAGCCACCCTCATTAGAAACAGAGAATTAATCAGGGGGCGATTGAAGGAAGCAATGCCTCACAGGTTTCCCCCTTTCTTCTTTTCTAATCATAGAACAAAATATATTACATAAAAGGATCGGAACTATTATGCAGTACTCAATTAGAGGGAGGTGAATAGGTCTCTAACATGCTGTTTTATCAAAAGAGCAGACTGGTGTTTGCATGACTGTTGTTTCATTACAGACCCTGTCATTAATTCCATGTGTCAATACTGCCCTGTAGTACACAGAGCAGACAAGAAAGAAGAGCCCTTGAAAACAAGGGAATGATTTTTGAGTCGTTATCAAGCTAAGTGGCAAGCGGGAAGCTGAAACTCGTATAGGTAAATTCGAAGGGACTCTTGGGAGATCTGCAAGTGGGAAACAAGAATGCATTTTACCAACTGCTTAATTATGTCCTGGTTTTCAACAAGTACACTTGAATTGAATGCTTTGTTTGTATTGCACAAAAACATGTGCTGTGGGCAAGAGTATTCTCTTGCTTCCAGGTCAAGTAAGGTGTTTTATACACATATACATCTGGCCTATTGTATAGCGTGCGATTGGGTATGTTAGTGTCTGAGCCCCAATATTGCACTGTCATTTCTGGGGGAAAGACTTATATAGGAACCAGAAGCCCTAAGAAATGCAATCTTCTCTAAGGTTCCGAGAAATTATGTAAGCCCAGGCATTGCAGAGGACCATCCTTACAGGGGAATGGTGGCTCAGGAAAATGTTAAAATATTTCTGGGGGAAGAAAAAAAAATGAAAAATTTAAATATGGTATAAATCCCATAATCTCCCACCCCACCCCCAAATCTAAGAAAGTATTTTTTGGTTTCTATTAGCAGTCCCAAGGGTTAGGCTGGGCAAAATAGGATTTCCTTCCTTGGACGTGCTTTATCTATGTCCTCGTGCCTGGCCAAGCCCTTATAGATTATGGTTCCTTATCGTTTAGTAAGATCAAATTTCTAAATGATGTTTCGTTCCAGTTGAACATTCTTGGAGGCTTATCTCTTCCCTGGCCAGATGCCTGATCAGATGAGAAGCCCGCCATGATACTGTCACAGTGCCTAGAATGGGCTCTTTATCCAGTAGACATCACTGTACTTTTTGATGATAACGAGGGCAGTCTTAACTTGTGTTAAGGCCTGTGTATAGCATTGAAGGTAAGTATGAAGGAGTTGTTGCTATGTGAATATCTTAATCCTGATGCACATTTCAATATACAGTATCTCCGTTTAAACAGAATGTACATATTATCTGACACCTAGCCATCCTTTTTAGATGTGACCTTCATATTTAGGGCCAGTAACTCTTCATGAAATGGCCTATTTACTGAGGGCCATGATTGAATTTAGATCCTTCCTTGTAACACTTGCCATTGCTTTGATTTACTTTTGTAATCATTCTAATCATCTGCCAGTAGTTTTACAGAAAGGATTTCTCATCTTGGTGTCGGTCAGTTACAGGTAGGATGTTGTGTTTGACTCTTAGGCTTAGAATATATATCTTGATTAGAAACAAAGGCTTAGCAGCATTGAGTTTTAGTGTCTTAAACACCTAGCAGCTTTTTAAATGGAAGAAAATTAATTAGTAGCTTATATTTTGATTCTTAGAATCTTGGGGATCATCTTGTCCAACCCCTTCATTTTATAGATGGGTAGACTCAAGCCCTGAGAAGGAAATGACTTGCCCAAGGACACCCAGCAAGTTAGAGGGAGATCTGAGACTAGAATCTAGACCTCCCGATGCCGCATATGTAAGAAGCTGAGTCTACACTAGTTAGTCGTTGGGAATTCCAGGCTGTGTAATACAAAGGGGGCCTGACTTCTGCTGCACCATCAGAATGTCTAATGACATAGACTCATCAGGGAAATAATAATTAAAATAAGTATTCTTGACAAATGGTTCTCTACCATTTTCCATTTTTGCCATGACCCATGTATCATAGCTTAATAAGCATTTACTAAGCACTTACTGTGTGCCCCCAGCCTATACTAGATAGTGCAGATCGCAGCCAGATAAGACATGGACTCTGCCCTCAAGTTGCTCATGGTCTAGCAGAGAACAAGAAATCCCTGGAAAGCATTATGCAGAATTTCCTGTAGAATGCTACTATCTTTCCTAACTTTGTAGATATTAATGATGAAAATGAATTTTCTACTCAAAGATCTAGCTTTTCTCATGATCATGGTTTATTTATTAGGAGTCCCATACATCTTCCCTTTCTGTGAAAAGTACAAGATAACATCAACTGCAACTCAGTTTAGTCCATAAACACTTAATGAAGGACCCGCTATTGGCAAGGTGCTGTGCAGACACATAAGGGTATGAAAATTGCATACTTATAGCATAGAACATTTTCTTTTTAACGTCAGGGCAATACAGTTTCATAGCTTTCAAACTTTGTGATGAGAATTATTTTTAATAAGTATTCTTAGATGTGGGGCCCTTGAAATAGAAAACAAAAATACCTCTGTAACTATAATCCAGACTTGTCAACCTAGGATTTCAAAGTCTCCATTCAGATCCTCTTTTGTACCCCAAATCTGTTTTGAGCTTTCTTTTTCCTTTACCTCAGCCAAACCAGCCTGCTTGCCAATCTCTGCACACAACTAACTCTTGCTTCTGTGCCTTTGCTTGACTAATTCTTCTGCTCCTAGGATGCCTTTCTCCCCCATGAATCCATGTCCATCCCTGCCATTACAGTCTGGCCCTGAGTCTGTCTCCTGCAAGGAGCCTGTGATCAGCATCCCCACCTCCTCCTGTGTCCCTCCCACATGTACGTAACCAGATGATGGTGGAAAAACATTTCTGTGGTATTCATTAATGCTTCCCATTCTCCATCCACATCTTGCTGATCTAGCTATCTAGATACAAAATCTTACTCAGTGAATAAGTTCAGTGAAACAGTCTAGTATAACCAGGTCATTCATCAGACCTTTTAGGAGTGAGTCTCTATACCAAAGATTTCATTTGGGTATTTGTGGGCTGTTAGTTGCATGACAGAGGGAAGATTAGAAACGTTGAGATGGGAATGTGACAAGTAAGCCTGGAGTCCTGCAGAAAAAAAAGTCACATAGCTGTGAGACATCCTCTCTCCTTCCACTCCCAAACAGGGCAAGAAATTTCCTTTAAACATGTTTTAATTACAATGAGAGTACATTGATGAACTGTCAAGGTAGGGAAAGCAGGGCCCTGCCTGTTAATCATCTCGAGCTTGTTGATCTGCTGTTCTGTAATTCTTTTAATACTGTTCAATGTGTGTGTGTTTTATCTTCTGAACTGACTAAAAGCTTCTTGAGGACAGGGACCATGTCTTTTATTTGCCTCTGAATATTCTTCCCCCCACTTAGTCCCAGAGTGCTGGTACCCAGCTGGGGGGAGCCTCCCATAAGCACATAAAGACAGGAAATGCAACTTGCGGTTCCACCTACATTCTGGCCATTACATTACGGTTTATATGTATAGTGACCTTTTGCCTTCATGACAATTCAGTGAGGTGGATATTTCTATCCCATTTCTACAGATAAGGAAATTGAAGTTCAGAGAGCTCTAGGTCTCGCTGTTAGTGACTGGTGGACCCAGGATTAGAACCTAGGTCTGTCCGACTCCAAAATCTGTAGTGTGCCTTTCACTGTACCACAGTAATAACAACAACTAATATTTAGGACTCATTTGCAGTTCATAGAACTCTTTGATCTGCATCACTGTTTTTATTGCTACCACCACTGGTTCTGTTATGGTTACTCCTCACATCATCACTAGGAAGTAGGTAGAACTAGTATTACCACTATCCCCATTTCACAGATGGGAAAACTGAGACTCAGACTTGCCCAAGATCACACAACTGGTAAGTGAAGAGCCAAGGTTCCAAACAGACGTCCAGACTCCCGATTTTTTTTTGTACAGTGTATCACATTGCTCTCTTACATCACTTGCACAAATGCATATGGTCATGGGGCCAGTTATCACTGACACCTCTCCTCCAGAGGCTTCCGGAAGTCCAGGCATCCTGTGGTGCCCTCAGAGGGTGATACAAAGGGCCCAAAAAATAAATGCTTGAGAAGAATAGTTTGCAGGTGAGAATTAAAATATGGGCTCCTTTATCCCATAGACAAGTTCCTATAACTTGGCCATGGGACTTCTGTAATGTTAATTACTTCCATCATGAAACTGGAGCAGGGATGAAACCAGTGGACTTGAAAATATTCCTCCTAGGTCTGGAGAAGGTGAGAGCTACTTTGTACAGCTGGTAGCTAGCCCAGCATCGTCCTGTTATCACAGACGTGGAGTCATGTTGGTAGCGGGGTGGGGTGGGGGGCCTATCCACCCAGCGTCTCATGGCGATCTCCGTAGGATTCTCTAGTCCCATCCAGGGTCATTCTTCCATCTACCCCGACCCTTCACTCCCTACCCTATCTTACTGGACCCTCTTCCACAGGCCCCTTTAGACCTTTCAACTTTCTTTTGCATCGGTGTTTTATTCCCAGCAGGTTACCCCCTTGTCCTTTTACGTCATTAGTGAGTAGTGTCTAGTGTCACAAAATCCTTCAGCACAAGCACTTAGCAGTAGGCAACTATGTTGTAAAAATGTAGGTAAGGGGTATATATCAGTGCTAGAGGGAAGTTTTCATGCAAACGGTTGTTTATAGCTTTCAACTGAACATTTCTACCTGGCTGTCAGGCAAGGGCCTCAAGCTCTTCGTGTCCTGAGAGGTGTCCGCATCTCCCCACCAAAATCTGCTTCATCTGCTGTGTTCTTGCTCCAGTGAATTGTATCGTCATCCTCTTGATCATCTGAGCCGGAGGCCACAGGGACATTCTACCCACGCCCCCACCCCTCGTCTCTCCTTCACTGGCCCTCTCCCCTGCCAGTGGGTCACAGCCCAAGCCCACTATCCCATCTCCTGTCCCATACACACTGTACGGTGACATCCTCATGACCGGTCTCTCTGTCACCAGGTTCTCCCTGGTCCAGTGCGCCTTCTACATTGCTGTCAGAGACCGTGCCCTATAAAACAGATGGGACATCCCTTACAGAGAAAAACCCAAACTCCTCACCTTGACTCTTACCTTTAAGACACTTAACCTGCTAAACCCCAAATTACCCTTGAGCCTTACCGTCCTGTCCCTCCTTCATTGAACGTCACCACTCTCCAAACACTGGGCCCTTTCACAGCTTCATGGGAGCACAGCGAAATGGACATAACCCAAAAAGAGATGCAAAACACACAAGTAGATGGGACCATGTAGAGCCCTTTACACAGTCTCCTTAGCCTCAAATGCTCTGTGCCTCCTTTGCCCGGCACTGGGTACCTTCTTCGTGATGCCGTCCCTCCCTTCCCCAGGCAGTTCGGTCTGTGCTTCATCTTCGGAGCTGCCAGCTCTTTGTTCATGATTCTGTGACAGCATTTACCCCATTATGTTCTGAGTTATTTTTCATATGTGTTTCACCTGCTCCTCGAGGACCACTGTGCCCACTCTTCCCTTCCCTGCCTCGTGTACGACCTAGCTTCTGGCATGTAGGTGTTGAGCAGACACTGAACCGCTGAACTCAGTGTGCTCCTGCGGGGCAGTTAGAGCAGTTAATCCAGATGTGGTACACTGCAAAGAGCACTAGCCTGGGATGCAGGAGACCTGTGTCCCAGGCCCTGCTTGGCACTAGGTGTGTGACCTTGGGTAAGTCACTCAGTCTCATTTAGTAAACAAGGGTGTTGGACTAAATGATCTCTGAGGCCCTTTCAAGTTCTCTGATTCTGACCCCATTTCTTGGACCAGGAGCCACATCTCCTCCTTTATAACTCAGGAGCCTCAACACAGCCCGGCAGCCCTCCCATTACTCACATAGTCTTTTGGTGCTCGCCAAAGCTGCTTGCTGAGGCTCCTGTTGGCGTGTCCAGGGGCCACTGAGCTGTTCTTACCCCTCCCCAGGGGTGCCTCTAACCTCACACTACTGTGTGGCCGGTCCTCCCGGAGGGAGCCCTTCTTTGTGCTGTCCTTGGGGACAACAGCAAGGAGGCAGGGAAAGCAGTTTTATCGTTCCCCTTCACTCCAGATCCCGCCAGCATTACAGCTGCCACCATGCGGCTCCCTGGTTATAGATGCGTTCTCCGGGGGTGATGCCCATTTCCTTGAGAAATGAACGTGAAGCAGCTCCTGTGCCTCTTTGAGGCTACTCTTAAAGTACGCAGCTGACACTTCGGGGGTGGGAGGAGGACTAGAGTCAGCAACTCAACAGGTACATTTGCCATAATCTCCATGTAATAAGTAAGAGCCTATGAAAAGATTAAATAAATCTTTCCTAATGCTTTTTGATTGACTTAATCAATAATTAATCATCTTTAGATGAGGCTGTAACTTGTGGAGTAGATGTAATTGGATTAGCTGAAAAGAGGCAGTTGGGGAGCTTTGAAGAGATTAAAATGGCTGTCAATCCCGTAATTAAACTGCCACAAACAAAAGCAGTGGTGTTTAAAAAAGAAAAAAAAAGAAAAGAAGAAGGAAAGAGAGAGAGAAGGAAATCAAAGGGAGGGAGAAAGTTGGGGAAGGCCAGTTGACTTGGATTGAATTGAGAAGTACTTACGTATCCCTAGAGGCTGGAGAGGCGAAACCAGATCTGACAGATTTATTCCACTGAATGAAATCCGTACGGATCAAATCAGCCACTTGATTGTACACTGGGCCCACTGGGACCCATGAAATTTTGGCAGCTTCAACTTCACTAAAACAATGAATCCACAAAAGGAAAAAAAAAGTTAATTATAAAAACAGAAGAGACCTGCTCCTTGTCCTGAGCCCATTTAGACCTTGACTTTTCATACTTTTAATTGGCTTAGTAGGTTTGGCCTGTGTGAATGAAGTCTTTTATCTCCCTCTTTTTCTTTCCGTGCCCCTTTCATCTTTCCTGTTACAAACACACAGAGAGCTTGAGGAAAAATACTTTGGTTTTTAAAGACTTTTCTTTTTAAAAGGATGTGGATTTGGGCGGGGGGGAGGGGTGTGTGTGTGATGCTGGTGAATACTTTTTTTTTTCTCTCTTTTATCTCTTTTTCCAGAGAGGAGTTGCTTAAACCAATGGGACTAAAACCTGATGGGACAATAACGCCTTTGGAGGAAGCACTCAACCAGTACTCTGTCATCGAAGAGACCAGCTCTGACACAGACTAAAAGCGTCACCTGCCCAACTCAATATTGCTTTTATCGGCATCTTTTCTCTGTAGCTCCAGGGGAGTCTTTTCTCTAAAACATTTATGCCCTTGCTTTGGCTAGAAACACATTACCTGGTTTACTCATTGAGAGTCCAGCATATCTGAGAGGTGATCCTGTGTTTTTGCGAGACCGAGGCATTCGTCCAGAGCTGCAGTCGGACGGAGCGGCAGGGGCTGACCGTGGCCAGAGAGGAGCTCCGTTTCATCCGTATGGAACTGAAGGACTTCATCTGATAAAGCAGCCCTGGCTGAATCTGGCCATTCTGCTCGCCAAGGTTCTTGGAAGATTTAATCGTGGCCTTCCTCTCGCCTGTGAAAGCTGCCTCTTCCGAATCTCTCCAGCAGACGGAGGCCCGGGAGAAGCAGAACGAGCCTCCATGTAAGGGCTGAGGCAAGTGACTTGCTGATCAGGACTGACTACATGGAAGCCAAGCAGCTGCTCCATAAACCTAGTCCCACTCTTCATTTCAGTTTTGTACAGATACGTGGAAATGCACACACACACACACACACACACAGCCCCAGGCCTGCAAACTGATTACACTCTAAAAGTTTGTAGGTCCCTTCTCGAGAACTTCAGAATACATTTCTCCCTATAAAGGGTTATAAATGATGGTTTAGTTCTGAGGCAGCTACAGATGCCTATTTATTCCGTATGAACCTTAACACTAGTACCAGAGAACTGAACCCCCATCTGTATCATTGCATGGGAGCATGCATTCTGAGGTCTAACTCGGGGTGCCGGGGACACACGTCCTCCAATCCAGCAGAGCGGTGGGGACCCCCGGCGTGCTGGGAGTTCTCCTGTGGCCTCTGCTGGGCCTGGAGGGGGTCAGCGGCACCCATTTGTACATATAGGTCATTCATAGGTCACAGGTTGTACATTGGGGACTGTGTGTGCGCTTGTGTGTTCGACCTTTCTACCATATGTGATCAGTTTAATGGTAACTTTATTTATTTAAAAAAAAGAAACACAAATAGTTACTGTTAAACTGATTAAGGCTGTTTATTTTTACTTTTAGAATTGGTCATATGAAGAAGTAGAATATGAATCCTGCAATAGACAGTGGGCCTAGTTTTCAGTGGCTAACGCTGAAAGGGGTTGGTTTCCTTGTGTGTGTGTATGCATGTATGTACGCATTCATACGTACATACACGCATACATATTTACACTAGATAATGTGCTTAACCACTGCCTTTTAAAACTTTAAATTAAATAAAACATTGGGGTTGATTCAATTTAGCCATCTGTGTGTGTTTCTTTATAGATACATGGGGCAAACGATATTTCAGAGTTCATGCTTTTTTAAAGTGTTTCCACATCCATTATCTCACCATAATACCCCTTCTAAGGATAGATAAAGTACATGTATTGGTGGAAAATGTCATTTATCCAGAGATCCCTTCTCTGCCAAAACAACGGTTCAAGGATGGAGTTTTTAAAGGCCTTTGAGCTGCCAAAGAGATCATTAGAGTTTCTTGTAATTTACTCATAGGAGAGATCCTCAAGAATCTCTCCTTTTACCCCTTTACTAAAATTTGCATACATTTCTAACCGATTGAATTATCTGTCTTTCAAGCCCATTTAAAAGGAAAAAAAAAAAAAGGCAGATGAGGCGGCTGCTCCATAGAAGGCAGGTTGACAGAAAACTGCTGAAGGCCAGCTGAAACCCAGATAGGAAGGAGGAAGTCTACACCAGGCTTCATGAGTCTGGGACGGTCTGTTTCCCAAAGGACACTGGTAAACCCAGAAAGATCTGTACCTACAGTATGGCCCATAGACAAATTCTCAGAGAGAGCACCTGGACTTTATTTTACAAAACTGAGTAAGTCCAGAATACTCCAGAATAAAAGGCTAGGAAGAATACAGTACACTTCAGGATTTTCATCCAGATAGTTAAAGACATTTAGTAAATAAAATGAAACTCAGCAATTTATAAATTTAGATGATGTGAAAAAAGCTTAGAAAAAGTATTTTTGTTACTTCATTCTACAAATGCATTTTTAAAGTATTTTTCTAATTTCTATGATCAGCTTTGGTGTGAGTGTTCGCTTACCTAAATGAAGACATGTTCACGGAAAGAGCATCTTGCCAGCTGCGCAAAGTGTCTGAACAGTCCTGCCTAAGTAGCTGTGCTCTTGCGCTTTGAGGGAGTTTGTCTGACTCTGAGTTTCTCTGCGCTGGGCACTACCCACTAAGCTTTGTTTTTGAAGAGAGCATTTGCAGGGGGAGAGGAAGGACCTCATTCTGCCCCTGCAAAGAAAATTAACATCTGCTGAGTGCTTACTATGTGCTGGGCTTTTCATGTCTCTGGTCGCAAGTAACCTCATCACATCTCTTGTTAGAGGCCATCCCTGGCAGGCCTCGGTTTCCCAGTGACACAGCAAACAGGAGTCCAAGTCTGGCTGGCCTGACTCCCAACACCTACCTCCCTCCCCTCGCCACCCTGACCACCTGGGTCCTCACCAGGCCTCCCAGGACTCTGCGGCGCTGCAGGGCAGGCCTTCTCAGGCCGTTCTAAGCAATAACCATTTCAGCAGAACCAGCTGAAGGAACTTTATAAGCAGAGAGGTGACCCGGAGTGATCTGTGAGTGGAACACTTGCTCAGGACTGGGTTTCGAACAAGGACCTGGAATCCCTGAGGTCAGAGACCAGGGCTACAGGCCTCCCCCGGACAGATGCGCGCCACGATGGCCCGCAGCAGGGATGAGGAGGTCACCGTGGCCATCCGTGCACTGAGGGCCCATGTGTCCATAGCCCTCCCGTCCTCTGATGCAGGGCGTGCCAGCGTCTTACGACCAGGTACCCAAGATGCTGCTGCAGAGTAACAGGAGACACTTGGGGCCCCTTCCCCACACCTGTGGTCCAGGGAGGTGGGCAGACAAGACAGGGCTTCTCTGCCCTCCTTTATAAATAGGGACACCACCTGAGGCAGCGCAAGTACTGAGCATCCCCTTAGCACCACGTCGGTCTCACTGCCTCCCAGTACTAGGGGTCACGTGTCACCGGTATGGACGTCTCCCCCCGCCATGATGAAAGTAATAGATGAATATGTGTTCCTTATGAAAAGTTTGGAAAATATAGAAAAAGTTAATTCTCCCAAATCCCAGCACCGAGATAATCACTGTTAACGTTTTAGTGTATTTCTGTCCTGTATTTTTTCTATGCATATATTAATTTATTTTATTACAAGACTGGGATCATACTGTATTTACAGATTTGTATCCTGCTTTCTTCTTTAATATATTGTGAACATTTTCCCATGTCAATAAATATTCTTCAAAAAGTAATGGCTACATGATATTCCATTATATGGATTGCGGTAGACACTGCTAGTTGCCTACCCAGTGTTACTCCTCCTTGTTAACACAGAAGATATCATGCCCCCGCCCCCCGCAAGAAGGTGTCCTCTGCCTTCCTGGGAGGCCGCAAGACCTTCGTCAACACTGAAGAGCGACAGAACATGGGAATGGCTCCAAGAGGCGCAGATTTGCTCTGCCATACAGCACCGATCTTTGGAAGCCTCAGCAGCACCAATCATGACACACCGAGATTAAGTGCCCAGAGAATCTACAGTTTCGTGGAGGAGAGGCATTTGGCGGTAGCAAGGTTCCCAGAGGACTTTCACAAGTCTGTGTGTGAAGGGAAAAATGTCAGTGTTTCCTGCTGTAGAGTCCAGGCATGGACATGCATTTCTTGGCAATACTCTTCACCGCGATCCTGGAGGAAAGAGGGGCGCACAAGGATGGAGAGACACGCGTTCTTCTTTCAAAAGACGGGGACACCTGTTGGAACTACGGGCTATGTGGTTAGCACAGTGTGGAGTAAGAGCCAGGGAACGCTGTTTGAGGAACAGATCGCATGGGTGAGGGAGAGAGTTTTATCCACCGTCCTTAGAAGGCGGGAGAAAATGAGGTTTCCAGGGAAGACGGGCAGCACTGCTGAGCCCTGTCCCGGCTCTTCAAGAAGCAGCGGAGCAGCCTTTCTGGAAGGGGACGGGGTGGGGAGAGGCCTGCGCCCCAGTGTCCTCCATCAAGCATTGCGAACCGTCAGGCAGCAGTCCCGGGCATCCGGAATGGTGCCTGTACAGTGCATCCTGGGGGAGAGAAGAGTCACTTGGCCGTTTTGAGCTTTGTGGTTCACATGAACCATGGCTGAGAAAGACAGGCCTAAAGAACGGACTCTTATGCAAGGCTTCCGGAGTCAGATTGAGGTTTTCTCAAAGCACCTCGGTGATGATCTTGGGCCGAGGAGTCCAGCTGTACCCCTGGTCTCAGACCACCTTTCCCGCGCGGGCCAGAATTTCAGCTGCGCATGTTTAGGGAATCATCACTGCGCCAGGTGCCGCGCTAAGCACTTTACGGACACTAATTTCATCCTCGTGGCCATCTTAGGAAGAACTATTATAATAATCTCCACTATTCAGAGGAGAAAACGAAGGCATAAAGAGATCAAGCACACAGCTACTAAATAGCAAAATTCGAACATGAGTCTGTCTGATGGCCATGTAAATGACAGGCTATGTAATGCTTTTGCAGTCAGACGAAATAAAGCCTTGTTTGGGAGAAAAAATGTCAAAAGAGACTGAAATGGGGGGAAAAAACAGAACTGGGAAAATAATTTTAACATGTTTTTCTTGTTCCATTTCTATGGCTTTATAATAAAATACACGAACTCCTCTTCAGGATCTAGTCTGCAAGAGACCTGTCCTCATAAGCATACTAGCCCACACCAGTTTGTTCAGGAAACATTTACTGGGCATCTGCTATGTACCAGGCACTAAGGCGCTTGGAGATACGAACGTGACTGTTCCTTTCCCCACGGTGCCCGCATTCCGAGAAGTCCATCGCCAGAGCCTGCGCCCAAGTGCTTGCAGGACGCCCGGAAAAGGTATGGCTATCATGGCCGAGGAGGCTTGTGGGGGTTGATTGACGAAATCTCATAGGTGATGTCTGAGCTGAGCACGAGCTTGTCGTGAACAGGAGGACACTGCTGTAGCCGGAAGAACTGGTTCAAACGAAAGGCCATAAGCAAAAGGCACAGGACGTGTTTGCAGGACACGCACGGCTAAGCAGGACTGAAACAAAGGTACCCCGGCTGTCCTGATGGGACACGGGAGTAGCAGCATTTCAGGCAAGGGCAGCACACAGCGAGAAACACCTGCCATACAGAGCTCGGCTTGGAGAGGGACAGACAGCAGGAAGCGAGACCAGACAGACCAACTGTTTGTCGCCTTAGTGCCTGCAGGGGCGAGCGGGGCCCGGACTGCAGCGGTGGCGATCAGTGTGAAAGAGGAGGATGGGGTCAAGAAGTGCGTAGAAGGCGGAATAAATTCAGTGAGGTCTTGGAGAAAAGGCAAGACAGAGTTCATTTCAAATCTGACCGAAAGGACTCTAGAGAGAAGGTAATCTAAAGCAGCGGCTGCCAACCCATGAAAGAAGCGTCTTTGGGTCTGGGAGTCGGTGTGTGGAGCGTCAGGTTATTTCAAGGAATGACAAATCCCCGAGGTCCCCGAGCATCACTTACACACTGAATAGACAATGTCTCAGACTTGTGGGCACTCCCATTTTACAAATATTGTACAGATATATCTTGATGTGATGAATAAAAGTTCATCCATAAGCATTACGGAATTCATTGTATCCCTTCGCCCATCTGTCTGTATTGGCTAGACTTTCTCGTTCAAAATTCTGCTAATAAAACAGCCATCGTGTGGAACGGAGATCCACAAGGTTCAAGCTTTTAAAAAAAAATTCTCGTAACTGAAAAGACTTAGAGCTCTTAGCAACACATAACAGAAAGCCAAACTAGCTTCATAGTGGAAGAACACAAGGGTATTTTTCTGTTAAAGGAAGGAGCCATAAACAACAAAGCTGTGCAGAGAACAGAGATGAAGTAGCGTTTCAGTAACAACCGACATCCGAGTCTTGTTATAGCGCAGGAGGAGATAAAGGAATTTATAAAATCCTTTTTTCACAGTAAGTGACTTTTAAGCCTATTATTTTGTCTTCAAAGTGAGAAAACCTCAACATGAATTTCCTTCTTTCCTGCTGTAACAATTCTAATTCCCTCCTCCTCCACCCTCTCCCTCCAGATAGATAAGCTTGCTGGGAATAGAGTCGAACTAAGGAAAGAAAAACAAATGTTGATAGATTTTTTAAAAACGCTATCTCATTTTACCCAAAACAAAGACCCCTGAAACTAAAATCTTGACTATAGATTAATGTCTGATTTCTAGGTGGTTAAAAGAAAAGTTACCCATGGTGTTATAAGGAATCCATTTTCATACCAAAAGCTCAGTAAGCAATGGAAAATTAAATGAAGTAAATTTCATCCTAAAAGTCTATGTGAGCCATATAAGGTTACTAACTATTCAACAGTCAAGAAAAGAGAGAGTCCATATAAACCAGAGAACATAGTCAAAAATTATATTTTTAAACGTGCACGTGCAGTGAGTTCAAAGTGATTCTAACTGCAGACCTTTCTGGTTAAACACAGTACTTTGAAAACCTGCATTGACCTTGACCACCTTCTGGAAACCGATGAAAATGCAAGTAAAAGGATGTTTTTTCAGGAAGGCTTAGGACAGTGAGACTGAAGTCCAGAAGAGGACAAGCAGAAAAGAGCCACCCACAAAAGTTTAGAAACTGGAAATCAGATGAACCAGGGATAACTGACACAGAAAGAAGGTACCAGATATCAAAAAACGAAAACCTGCAAGGGTAGGGGAATCCAAAAGCATGAGAATACCTGCTAGAACCGGCTCACGGAACCAGAGCTATCAAATTTTAAGGAAATTTACAAGCTGGTTAAAAAGAACCATCATTAAAAATTATGTAAACCTCAAACTACATTTAATAAAACAAAGGTAACAGCTGTTCAAAAGTCTTCTCCTCCCTCTTATGTTACTAGGGACTAGGTCTTACCATCTCTCCTCCTGAAGTCATTCACATCTGTTGTGTCTAGAAGGTGTGACACGGGTGTCCGACTGCACATTTCTTCCCAAGTCCATGTTCACTGATGTCATGGCGGTACCTAAGTTCACTTACGGTGGGAGGACTTACACCATGACAATGAGCCAACACTGCACACCAGGGCTTTCCTCCCTGGTGAGCCAATGAAACGGTTGCCAGCACGTGCTTGTGATAAACCGCAGACCGTTTAGGCCTCAGAGATGCAGGGCACTTCTGAGATAAGGGTGTAGGTAGGGTTTAAAACTGGCAGTCAGTCGGGCTCCTCTCCACCACCTGCGCCCCTATATACACAACCAGGCAGTCGCTATTCTAGCTCCCAGGGTAAGGTAATGCAAAGAGCTCAGGTTTGGAAGTACTTTGGGGTACTTTGCTGTAAACAGGAGGATCGAAAAAAACACCTTCTCCCAGTCAACTCCAAGGACACCTGTAACTAGGACTCCCGCCGCTGAAGAAACAAACCCCAAAAAGGATCTAAAGAGACTGAAGGTTAGGGCTCTTCCAGGGAAATGGCCAGATCCTGGCCCTTCCACGCTCAGTGAAGACACATCTCCTTCCTTCCTGCATCAAACTTGCGTTTGATACTTACTAATGTGCCCCGGGATGCTTCACGCGCAGCAGACAACAGTGAACAAAACAAAGACCCTGACTGCAAGGACTGTGCCTCTTCTGGATGAAAACAGACAACTACAGCATCACAGGAACCCCCCTCCCCAACAACACCCTACCAGACGCGTCGTGGGGGCCCCTACAGCCCATGTTAACTAAAGCACAGGTAGGTCACGTAGAAGGTCACTGCCCTTCTCACAGGGCAGCAGGGAGGGCCTCTGTGGTAAAGGGTTATTTGAGCAGACCCGAAAGAGGTGAAAAAACCAAAGGAAGTGGGGGGCGGGACGTCTCTCCAGGCAGTGGGAAGAGCCAGCGCGGAGCCTCAAAGCAACAACACATCCAGCGGGCAGCGGGGAGAAAGGCGAGAGTCAGAGAGACCATGAGGCCAGAGCTCCGAGGCCTTCCAGGGCGCACAGCGAGCGCAGGCGGAGCCCGCAGCTGGTGCTCACGGACTCGCTCTCGGAAAGATGAAGGGACAGTCGAGGGACAACAGACACTGGAGGAAACCCTCACATGGGAAACAGACCAAAACAAACAGAAAGGGGGGGCGCCCAAGAAAACTCCTACAAACTATGATGAATTATCATTACAGACTTCAACTCCAATATCAGAATAGAGATTAAGCAATAACCAAAAATAAATAAGAAATCTGGAGCAGAACAAGACAAGGGAGAATCAACTGACAAGCGAGAAGCTCGGTGGCGAGAGGCTTGGCCCTTCAGTGCGGCTGGGTCCCTGGAAAACCCCGGCCGTATGCGGGGCCTGGACGCAGCGCGCACGCGACGCCTTCCGTGGGGACCAGAGGGGGACCAAGCCGGCGGCGCAGGGTCGGGACAGGGTCGCGACAGGGTCGGGACACGGAGGCCACTGGGTTTCAGGCTTCTCACACTCCCTGTGTTTGTCGCCACGTGCGTGGCTTTCCCCGGTCCTTCAAGAGGTGGATTTTTTAAGTTCTCCCCAGTCTTCACTGTACTTAGGGGAACCCAGGAAGGGGGGGGGGGGGGTTGTTCCTAAGCTTGTGCCAAGATGCCGGCGACAGGAAAACCCAGTCCTCCCTCTGCGTGTCCCCTCCCCCACCCCAGCACAGCCACCCGCGCAGCGCCCCCGCCCCCGCCGCCCCAGACGGCCTCCTCCGCACGAACAGCGACGCCCCGCAGGCAACAGCGACGCCCCATAGGCAACGGGGGGCCAACCCCGCCGGGCCTCCCTCTACCTGCCCGCAGGTGGACCGCTCCGTCCCGCAGGCTGCCCCGCCCCCACCGCGTCACAGCTCTGAGTTGTCACCCCAGACACTCCCGAGCCGCCCCGACCCGCTGTGGACAGGAGGGTCCGACGACGCCCGTTCCTGGGCGGTGGGGGCGGCAAGTTCCTACCCAACTCCCGGAACTGAGAGAACCGTTTTACTCACTGGATCCCCCGCCTGCTGGAAGAAGACACAGGTCACCAGCAGAGCTCCCACGCTCTCCCGGCCGGCGCACCGCTGCCCCCGGCCCCACGTGTTTACCCGCGCGGAAGCCCTCCGGACCTGCCCTCGTGGAGGCTTCCTGACACCGGCATGATTGATCATGATTGAGCACATCAGCGGCCATTGGTGATTGCCTCAGCCTGAGCCCCCTTCCCGAGGGTCAGGAGGTGGGTCTCAAAGCTCCAAACCCCTCATCACCTGGTGGATTCCGGCAGCCAACCCCCACCTGCAGGTGCTGGCCCACCAGTCCCCTCATTAACATAACAGAAGACAGGCCTGGCTCTCTTCACTCAGGAAATCCCCAGGGTTTTAGGAGCTGTGAGCCTGGAACCAGGACAAAGACCAAATATTTATTACAGTATCACAGCTTGCTATCCTCCTCATCCTCATCCTCATCATCGCCAGCAGGAACCTGGCTGTGAGGAGCACGGTGAAGGTCAAACTCGGGACAGCCTTACAAGATCTTTAGCAACAAATGTCTCCCCGGAAATCATCCGACAGTTAAACCGCAGAGGTCCACAGCTGCATTAGCATCCAGCCCAGCCGCCCTTGTGTTACCCTCACCCGAGGTCGGAATCCTGCCATACTGTACTCGGTCACTGTCTCCAATACAAGAGGAGGACCCCAGGGAAAGAAGGTAGAAGTAAACATGACAGGCATTATCTCACTTAATACACCTGCAGGTCAGGATTCCCACACCTTCTAACTGATAAGAAACCTGAAGCTCAGAAAGATAAAGTCCAGCGTCTGATGTCACAAAGCGGTGACAGGCAGAGCAGGGATTCCCTGTCTCTGTATCACCCCCAGTAGTATTTTTTTAAATATTTTATTTATTTATTTGACAGACAGAGATCATAAGTTGTCAGAGAGGCAGGCAGAGAGAGAGGAAGAAGCAGGCTCCCTGCTGAGCAGAGAGCCCAATGTGGGACTCAATCCCAGGACCCTGAGATCATGACCTGAGCGGAAGGCAGAGGCTTTAACCCATTGAGCCACCCAGGCGCCCCCCCCCCCAGTAGTATTTTACGTAACTATCCCACAACTGATTTACGGTTCTCCCTAAACCTGCACAATGGCTCTCTTCCCTTCCTATGTCAGGGAGGCAGGAAGGAAGGAAAGAAGAGAGGGAAGGGAAGCCACCATTCACCAGTCTCCATTTGTCACCTCTAAATGCTCAGGAATACTTTAGACTATGTGCAGTAAGTACTCACTTTAGGACGCTATGATTTGTAAGATCACCTAAATGGACCCAACCAG
Organism: Meles meles; assembly: GCF_922984935.1. Taxonomy (NCBI): domain Eukaryota; kingdom Metazoa; phylum Chordata; class Mammalia; order Carnivora; family Mustelidae; genus Meles; species Meles meles. The sequence continues at coordinate 15,368,551 of NC_060072.1, read as the reverse complement.
TATGCCCACCCTATACGCGCAAGCCAGTAAGAACAGACACCTAGATTTTGCGGGGAAGAAAGACAGGCTATTTACTGGTTGGCACCACCCAGGAGGAAGGGAGCCAATGCTCCAAAGTCCCCCGTTTCCTAACAACTTCCAAGAGAGGACTTTTTTTTTTTTTTTTTTTTTATTTGACAGAGAGAGATCACAAGTAGGCAGAGAGGCAGGCAGAGAGAGTGAGAGGGAAGCAGGCTCCCCGCCAAGCAGAGAGCCCAATGTGGGACTCGATCCCAGGACCCTGAGATCATGACCCGAGCCGAAGGCAGCAGCTTAAACCACTGAGCCACCCAGGCGCCCCCAAGAGAGGACTTTTAAGGGCAAAATTTGGGGCTGGGGTCCTCGGAGAAGGTGTTCACTGTTGACTGGCGCTCTGGTACCACTTGGTCTGGTCCCCCAGAGGTCTTTTCCATCTCAAGAGACTTGGAATTTGAAAAATACCTTGACTTGCAAGCTAGTGGGGTTGCATTCCTACAGGGTGCTCAGTTGGCCCAGCGTGCCTTGGGGGAGAGAGAGGACCTCTAGGGTTCCTTCTTCCAACTGAACCAACAGAGATGCACCTAGCTTCAATCATTCCCACTGCCGTCCTCAGGACATGTTAAGGCATAGCCACTGTTTTGACTCCTAATTTACAGAGGGGAGATGGGAGTCAAAGGTTAGGTAGGTTACTTAGCTAGCTAGCTGGCAACCCAAGTGGCCTCAAAGGCACAGGGGCAGACCCAAAGCCCTGCGGTCCAAGGGAGCCGTCATAGGGAGCGGCCTCTTCTTCCCGCATCTCTAGACAGGCTTGCGGAGCGCCCCTTGATACCATCCCTAGTTTCAAGTCTGAGTATCTTGGGAAACTGACCAGCCCTCATGAAGGCCAGGTACCCTCCTGGGGCCACCTCTCCCCTGGGCTGCGGAGGCCGCCCCAGTCCCCTCCTGCGCGATCCCTCCGGCCCAGACTGGGTCCGGAGGGGACGGGAGCTCAGGCCTCCAGATGCGAGTCTCCTCCCCAACCACTGTCCCCGCAGGGCCAAGCCTCTAAGATGGGGGGGGGCGCAGACGGTGGAGGAGCCCCCATTCCACGTGCCCGCCCGTGCCCCTGTGCACTCCCTGCCCCCGGGGGGACACAGCCCGGGGGACGCACCTCCCACCCCCACCGCACCCTTTAGCAAACACAGCGAGGGCTTCCTCTCCACCCAGGCGGGAAAAGCCACCCCGTCCCGAAGGACCGGACCACAAGCCCCCTGATCTTAATACTTCCCGAAACAGGAGCAAAAAATGAAAAGACACTCCTGGCCTGCAGGCCGGTCAAGCAGCTCTGGCTCCCCACTCACTGTGGGGAGAGGAGGGAGGTGCAGGTGGGGCGTGGGTTGGTTGGAGACAGATGCCCCCGCCCCGTTTCTTCCTGGTGTCAAGTCACATAATTTACAAGGGAGAAAAACAAAACAAAACAAAACAAAAACCGGCCGATCTGTGTGATTGCTTTCAGGCTTTGAACTTCTCCATCCTTTGGGGCTGATTATGGCCAAGTGACCCATATTTAAAAAGCATTTAGAATAAAATGATGCACTTTCTTTGTGCCGTCGGGTTCCCTGATGAAAAGAAAAATGTTTGAAAATTGTCCTTTTTTGTCGGCGGTAATGGCTGGGCTCTCCTGCAGCTCGTCCCCTCCCCGGTGCGGGCACAGAAAGGGCGGGGTAATCAAGGGCACAGCTGTGGACACTTTATGGCCTGCTGGGGGGGAGTGGAGGGGGTGGAAGGGAGGAAAGAAACAGATTGACTGTGTGTCAACAATCGTCGCTGGGAAAGCGAGAGCTCTTGGAGACCTCTGCAACGTGAAGTCCAAGATAAATGATGTCCCTGTTTGGCAAAGGAACAAAATGGAGGTGAAATTCAATAAAGGCTGGCTGAAAAGAGAAGGGCCCCAAAGGCCTTTCTCTGCAGCTAGGCAGCCCACAGAAATAAGCAAAAGTGGCCAGAGGAGAGGAGGCTGTGCGGCGGAACAAAGGCCCAGGCGGCCACCGGGCACCGCCCGCAGGAGCCCCGCACAGAGCTGGGCTCCCCGGAGCCCCGCCCCCGGAGGAGTGCGGTGGGGGACACGGGTGGAGAGAAATTCCCCAGGAAACTCGGACCCAGATCTACTTCAGGACCCACTCAGGCTTTGCATTTAGGGAAAAGCCGGGAAAACAGGAGACGATCCCTCCGGGGGCGGCAGAGAGGCTGAGTCACGTTAGGATAAAAAAATACATCGCACTGGGGGGTTAGGAGGACGCAGGGGCGTCCAAGCTCAGCGCCCCCCACCCACACCCCCTGGCAGGGCAGGCTTGGGGAGAAGCAGGTCTGCGGGAGCGCCCTACTACTCTGCCTACTAAGACCTCCTTCCAACCCACACCCGGGGAGGCCCGCCCGGATTCCCAGCCCCCAATGACGGACAAACTAAGGCTCCCGGAGCACCGGCGAGGGTCACCCTCTACCAGTTGGACAAAGCAGAGATTCGCCTCCGTCCAGGAGCCTCGGGCTCCGAATGCTCCTGCTCTTTCTCTTGGTTCCTAGCAGCCTCCGAGGCAGCTCGCCTCCGCGGGAAGGACCCAAATTTCCCTCCCCCGCAGCCTGCCAGAGGGAGCTGCGTTTTCTGGGCCCCAAGCTCTGCGGATGTTGATGGGCTCTAAGGGTAAAACAAGTCGTATCCATTAGGAGTCAGGGTACAGAAAGGTCTCCTCACTCTGGCTTAAGTTAGCTAGTTAAAAATAAATTAACCAGTTATTTTATTAGCAAACCGAGTTTGAGAAGAGCAGAGGCGTTGCACTTGGGACAAGCTATGGTGAACCACAGGCTGTTGTGAAGAGAGAGAGAAGGTCAGCTTTTATTAGGTTGTTGGAGGAAACTTGGTTGGGGAGGTGGGGGCGTTGCATAAAAGTTCGTGGGAAAAGGCTTGGAGGTTGTGATTTCTTGCTGGCGGCCAGCGGTGGGTGATGTGTTGTTGCTGGGCAGGGAGGGATCGTCCTTCTTTTTCTTAAAAGCAGAAGATGAGGGGCGCCTGGATGACTCAGTTAAGCATCTGACTTTGGCTCAGGTCATGATGTCAGGGTCCTGGGATTGAGCCCCTGAATTGGGCTCCCTGTTATCAGGGAGTCTACTTCTCCCTCTGCCCTTCCCCTGCTTGCGCGCTCTCTCTCTCTCTCACGCAAATAAATAAATAAAATCTTAAAAAAAAAAAAAAAGGCAGAAAATGAAATCCCTATGTGGAAAATGTGCTCCCTGGTCTAAATAATGACCTTCCTTCTTCCTGCTGGTGACGCAGGCTATGGGGGAGCACCTGCCTGAGCGCTCCCCCTTCAGGGCTCTGACTCCATTTTTTTTTTCCATTTTATTTATTTTTTTCAGCGTAACAGTATTCATTGTTTTTCCACAACACCCAGTGCTCCATGCAAAACGTGCCCTCCCTATTACCCACCACCTGTTCCCCCAACCTCCCACCCCTGACCCTTCAAAACCCTCAGGTTGTTTTTCAGAGTCCATAGTCTCTTATGGTTCGCTTCCCCTCCCCAATGTCCATAGCCCCCTCCCCCCTCCCAATTCCACCTCCCCCCAGCAACCCCCAGTTTGTTTTGTGAGATTAAGAGTCATTTATGGTTTGTCTCCCTCCCAATCCCATCTTGTTTCATTTATTCTTCTCCTATCCTCCTACCCCCCCATGTTGCTTCTCCATGTCCTCATATCAGGGAGATCATATGATAGTTGTCTTTCTCCGATTGACTTATTTCACTAAGCATGATACGCTCTAGTTCCATCCACGTCGTCGCAAATGGCAAGATTTCATTTCTTTTGATGGCTGCATAGTATTCCATTGTGTATATATACCACCTCTTCTTTATCCATTCATCTGTTGATGGACATCTAGGTTCTTTCCATAGTTTGGCTATTGTAGACATTGCTTCTATAAACATTCGGGTACACGTGCCCCTTCGGATCACTATGTTTGTATCTTTAGGGTAAATACCCAGTAGTGCAATTGCTGGGTCATAGGGTAGTTCTATTTTCAACATTTTGAGGAACCTCCATGCTGTTTTCCAGTCTGACTCCATTTTAAATGAGGTTTCCTTTATTATCGCACCCAAGCTGAAATCCAAAGTGTGTGATTCAGCCGCTCCGTGATGTTAAAAAGAACATCGCTTCACCTCAAGTTAGTAGCAAGATGACAGGCCTCCCAGATGTCACGCGCAGACGTGAGAGTAGCTAAGGTCATCTAGCCCTGTGCCTCCTTCTCAAGGGTAAGGAGACTTCCCAAATCCTTCCAGTAAACCTCCTGAAGACTCTTTGAATGGAATCAGATCACCTGCCCATCTTTGAACTGACATTATTAAAGGAGAGGAATTGCCCTTAGTTAAATAAAGCCTAGACATGTCATCAGGGCTAAAATCGGCTTCCTCTGAAGCCCAGGGTAAGGAGGGAGACAGGAGAAAAAAACAGGGGTCTGTTGGAAAGGAGATGAAAGTGAATTCGGGGTACGTCCACTAAAGAGGTCTAAAACACCCACGGACTTTGACTCTCCAGCCGCCAGAATGGTGGAAATGAAAAAGATGAAAAGTGCCAGAAGACCAAGTAAGTTGGCAAAGGAGGGAAGCGACCAGATCGCCCATACGCCCCTGACGGTGGTGGTTACGTGGTACATCCACTCCAGTCTTTACTGAAGCTGAACGCATGGGTGCTGGGTTATGCACCAATGCTACTCCTAGAAATACACCCGGATGTTCACCGGAAGACCTGCGCTAGAATGTTCCTGTATTCCTGAGCGCCTGAAACTGGGAAGGCACCCAATGCCCATCAGCAGTGGACCAGGTAGGCAATTGTGGTGAATTCACACAGCAAAGAGAACGGACAGCCCCTATCACATGCAATATATGTGAATTTCACACACATATTGGGGAACAAAAGAAGCCAGGGAGTGTAGAACCTCACAAAAATGGGAACTCCAAGGGGCTGACTCAGCAGTTCTACTGTGACAAAAGAATATTCTGTGTACATATAAAATATTATCCGTATAAAGTGCAAAACCAGAGAAGTCATCTCCCCATGGAGACACACAGCAGTCTCTAGTCCTCTTGCAAGGCTAGTGCCTGGAAGGGAGCATGAGAAGGGCTCGTTTTCATGGAGAAGCAGCTGTACATTCATGAGACGTGTGCATGCCTGTGTGTACATTGTGTCCTCCTGGTTTAAAGATGCAGATTCTAGAATCATACCAGCTTGGAACTGAATCCTTGATGCATCAATTAACTTGCAGAGTGACTTGGGGCGAGTGACTTCACCTCCTGAACCTCATTTTTTCATCTAGTCTCTGGGGATAATTATACTCATGCCATAGAGGCTCACATGAAATGAGAAAATGCATATAAAATGCATAGCACGGGGGCATCTGGGTGGCTCAGTTGGTTGGGCATTGGACTCTGATCTCAGTGTCGTGAGTTTGAACCCTGTGTTGGAGCCCTGCATGGAGCCTACTTTAAAAAATAAAATGCCTAGAGGGTAGGGAGAGGGTGGTGGGGTTATGGACATCGGGGAAGGTATGTGCTATGGTGAGTGCTATGAAGTGTGTAAACCTGGCGATTCACAGACCTGTACCCCTGGGGCTAATAATACATTATATGTTAATAAAAAAACTAAAATATTTTAAAAATAAAATAAAAAATAAAATGCATAGTACAACACCAGGCACACAGTAAGTAATCAATAGATAATATCTATTAGTGTTATTATCATCATCATTCATCACAACAAAGACAGGGCCTTCTCAGGCACATTATTTACCCTGAAGGACCTCAGCAGTAACGTTAACAGTTTTAGGGCCATTGGTGACAGGGACTTCATTGCAATGAACTGGACCATTCAGGAGGAAAATGGCGGGCTCCACAAAGGGACGCAGACCAGTGCTTCTCAAACTTCGCCGCACATACAAGTGCCGGGACCCTGGCTAAAATGCAGATACTGATTCCATGGGACTGAGTGAGCTGATGTTCTACGTTTCTAACAAAGTCCCAAGTGAAGCCGATGATGCTGGTCTGCAGACCATACTTCGAGTAGCAAGACTGCAGGTCTTGGAGAATGCAGGAGTTGGAGGAATTTGAGACATTCAGGGTGTGTGCACGCATGGGAGGTAGCTTTCCCACATGGTGGAGATAGAATGTGGTGCAGCTTCTATAACAAATGGTGCCTCGCATGCCCTGCACGGTGCTTCTGCTCCCTCCTCAACCCTAACTGCCATGCCTGCCACGAAGTATTTGTTTGTTTTCTTTTTAAAATGAACATATGAGGGCGCCTGGGTGGCTCAGTGGGTTAAACCTCTGCCTTCGGCTCCGGTTGTGATCTCGGGGTTCTGGGATCGAGTCCTGCGTCGGGCTCTCTGCTCAGTGGGGAGCCTGCTTCCCCCCCCCCCCCGCCTCTGCCTGCCTCTCTGCCTACTTGTGATCTCTCTCTGTGTGTCAAATAAATAAATAAAATCTTTTAAAAAATAAAAAAATAAAATGAACATATGAGACAGAAATTGTATCATAAAAAAAGGCAATCAGAAACTTCAGGAAATGAAAAGCTATACACAAAAGGAAATGTAATCACAGGCAAGGACTTGACTTGATGAAGAATAGTTATTGATTCCAAATTTTTAGAATCGACACATAGATAAAGTGGAGAATCTGTAAGTATCATTACCCAACAGAATTTAGATGTATCCATCTTGACAAGACAAGGACGAAAGTGTGAAAAGTGAAAGTAGGGAGGAAAGAGCTAAAGGGAAGGCAGGAACACTTCAAAATCTCATTTTAGGAAGTGATGAGTCAAAAAATATTGCTCAAACTTGACTACGATTTATAGAGTTTACTAGAAAGAGGACAGACCTTTGCTTTGGTCGCTATTTATCCCCAGTCTCTGGAACAGTGTTTGGCACAGAGGAAAAGTTCAACAAATACTTGTCAGATGAAAGGAGAGCAGAGTGTCAAAGCCTAAAGTTACCTTGGAGACCACCTCAGTCCACTCCTCTTTTCCTGATGATGAAAACAAGGCGCAGAGAGCTACAGGAAGTTGCCCGAATCCCACCGCTATTTTGTGGACAAGCCAGAGATTAAATTTAGATTCTCTAAACTCCCAAGTGTTGTGCCCTGTCCCCCAGGCTGCCATCGTCAGCATGAGCCTTCTTCTGGAAGAATCCCACTGCGGTTTGGCAGAAGTCCCTTCCAGTCTAAAGAGTGCCTCCGAGAGGTACCCTTAGGGTACCCTTGTGGCCGGCTGAATGGCACCAAGGAGCCAAGACGGGGATGGGAACCTCAGTGGACTGACCCCAGTACCACTGACCTACCCACCAAAGATAATCATAGCTAAGAGTTTAGCGTGTCTTCCTCGTCTCTCTCCTTTTTTAATATATTTTACAATTGTGATCATATTGCATGGAATTTTACCTACTTTTTTCACTTATTGTTAATAACATGACCCCCTTCTCTGTGACAGCATATTCTGAAACACTTGGTTTTCTAGTCACTTGCATAATATTGCCTCACACGGCTATACTCCCCTTAAGCATCCCCCCACCGCCCCCCACCACGGCTGGCGGGTGAGGTTGCTTACTATTTTGGCTTTTATTATTTGGACCTTATTGTAATGGCCTCAGTGAATGGCTCTGTAAGAAAATCTCTGCATCTCTTAAAACTGGCTGAGTGTAGACTCCTAGAGCTGGAGTTACTGGAAACAAGGAAGAAGCATTCCTAAGACTTTTGTTACCTGCAACCAAACTGCTTTCCAGTAAGTGACGCTGTATTTTCTAAGGGACCCTGTGGTGCATCACATTTCTACCTGACTCGTTACGGCTGAGGCTCTGACAATGTGTTTCATCAAAGAATGTCAGTCCTTTGATTCCATGGCTCTTTCCTCACCCTGTGTGTGTCCATGGTATCGCTCAGGTCATTCATTCATTTAACAGACACTGAATAAAAACTACATAGAATCTGTACTAGGCACTAGACAGTCTGTGTGCGTACGGTCTATGTATTAGTGCCTGAGATCCATACCTCATAGTCTTTACTCCAACTCACAACTCTAAGAAACAGTATTAGTATTTTCCTCACTTTACAGCTGAAGAGATGAAATACTTAGAAAAGTTGAGTAGATTCCCCAAGGTCACGCTACCATAAGTGACAGGACTGGAATTCAAACCCAGGTTCGTTGGACTCAAAGCGCGTTGACTTTCCACCATTAACTAACAGTTACCGGCCCCAGATGTGGGCTGCCAGGCTGGGCCTGTGGCGCTGACTGCTCAGAGTCTTCAAGGCCCTTCACCAATCTCTGCCCCCACGTCCCAATATCTGTTAGCCTGCTCGCTCATTATTCCCAGCGTGGGTCCTACCGCACCCACCTCCCAAACCAGTTATTGAGGAAATGCACTTCGAGCACCATCACATAACGGGGTCCCGGTACACGAGAGACACAGTGCTGTCTCCATGGACCTCACAGTCCAGTTGTCGGGAGGAGACAGACAATGCGCAGGTGAACAATTGTGTCATCACAAATTAGAAAAGCGCTCCGGAGAGAAGAATCGGGCAAAGAGGTAGGAGGTGGACGCAGAAAGGCTGGAATGGGACGGCCACGTGCAGAAGACTAAAGCTGTCTCAGTCTTCCCTTCTTGGCCCAAGGCTTATTTCATCAAGAAAACTAAGGAGCTACATACAAGATCCCTTTCCATTCAGAGGTTTTGAATTTGGACACATCTCTGCCTAATCCCTTGCAGCTACTCCAGCTTTGCGGTTTTTCAGTCCTTTTGTTCCAGCTCTAGATTTTAATTTTGATTGATCTCTGGCCCCGTGCTCTGTAAACATTCTTGATTGCATACGCCACCAGCAACAAGCTGAGCTGCGCGTAAATGTTTTTCTTATTTATGTACCAGTGCACGCACAGAAACTACGGTATTAACACACACTATCACCCGTGCCATTCAATATAGTGGTAACTTACTTTAAATTTTAAAAAACTTAAAAACTCAGTTCCTTAGTTGGAAAGGGCCACATTTCAAGTGCTGATATAAAACATTTCCATCATCACAAAAATTTCTATTGGACAGTGCTGTTCTAAACTTCAGACCAAAAGAGAAATGTTTAAAGGGTAAGATAAAAAATTAAAATAGAAATTCCAATATTTTCCTCCCACACCTCCTAAGATCCTCTAGCACATCCCTGAGAGGCACGCAAACCACCCTCTTCTTTAGAGATCACGGCTCTAGATGTCGGATATGAAGAGGGGATTAAAAGCAAAAGCAAAAAACCAAACCAAAAAACTACCTTCCTCACCAGCATGCCTTCTGTCCAGCACTCCAATCTAGTCCAATCCAGCTTCTGGGAGAGGTTCAGGCTGCCATACAAATACCACAGACTGGACAGCTTATGACCAACAGAAATGTATTTCTCACACCTGCGGTGACCAGAGTCCAAAATCAGAGTGGCAGCATGGGCAGGTGAGGGCGCTCTTCCAGGCTGCGGACTTCCCCTTGTACCCTCAACTGCTGGAAAGGGCAAGGGAGCTCTGGCTCCCTTTATCGGGGCGCCAATATCACTGGTGAGAGTTCTACCCTCATGACCCAATCACCGCCCAAAGGCCCACTTCCTAAGACCATCACATTAGGCATTAGGATTTCAACATCTGAAATGGGGGGGGGCACATTCAGACCATAGCATGGGGGGCACAGACGGAGTGATATAAATCAATATAAACACATATTCCAAGAAGCTGCCAAGGCTCCCAACCTCTATGGACAACTCTTTCGTGAGTCCTTGAGAGCAGTTTACACAAAGCTTTAGAGTCAAGCCTCATTTCTGACCCAAAAGTCCATGGCCTGTCTTGCCCACCGAGCTTATCAGTAACAAGGCCAGAATTCTAAGAAGCTTCTGGAAGGAAGTCTCCCTGGGACCCCAGGAGACTCACAAAGTCCCTTGTTTTTTCCTTTCACAACTCTTCTCACAACTTGTAATTACATGATTATACGCTTGTGAGTATGTGTTTACTGTCTGTCTCCCCGGCTGTCAGCGTTTTTGCTCCCACTGTACTTTCAGGGCTTGGCTCTCAGGAAGGTCTCAGCAAAGCTTTCTGGTTCAGCCTCCAGAGGCCGACACGTGAGCCCCGCCCACCGATCGCAAGGCCCCACCCATATACACACGGTCCCACCCACTCCCTGCCAAGCTCCGCCCCCTAACCTTGTCCTAGTGGAAGCGTCGGTGCAGGTACCCGGAGTACACAATAACAACCAGTCCCCTGGGCCGGGCTGCCCGGGTCCCACTCCCCTTCGCCGTCGCCGTCCAAGTCCCAGACTGGCCCCCTCTGCCACCTGCCGGCCATGGAGGACCCAGGCGGGGAAGAACTGGAGGTCCATTACGGCCCGCCTGGCATCTCGGTCACCCCTGCAAACCTATGACCCCAGGCGGCGCCCCCGGGCTCATCCCCTTTCACTGCAGAGAGAGAAACCCACTCCCGGTAAAAATGAGGCCACAGCCACCATTGGGAAGCAGCTCCCAAGTAAAAGGGCCCGTCGGGCACCGGGGCCAGGAGGACTGCCTTCCGTTTGACAATCGCCCTTAGGAGTTGCCTACAGAGCTTATGGCTTTCTTAACTACTAGGCGTTGCAGCTTCCACAAATCCGCCAAGTGTGGTGGGCCCAGGCCTACTGAGGAGCGCCAGGCCTAGCTAAGGAGTGGGCGGGGCCTGATGGTAGGAGGGCGGGGCCTAGTGAGGGGCGGGTGTGAGCAGGTGTCTCCTCCCAGTGCTCCGCCCATACATTCAATGAGGCTTAAAACACGGCAGGTGGCCAACATCCCTGTCTGACACGTAGCCCCCTTTAACTGGCCCATCTCGTGCGATATGGACACAGTTTTCAAAAACGTACATTCTAACCGTTGTAGTGGCTCTTTCCTGCCTTCAGAGTAAAAGATTATAAGCACCTTTATTCAGGTTGTTTCAAATCAACTTATGATTACCTTGTAGTATTTTCTAAAAATATTTAAACATTAAGAAATTTTAAAAAGCAACCCCTATACATGTGACAAAATTGCACAGAACTAAAAATACACACAAACGTATGCAAAACTGGTGAACTCTGTAAATTCCATGGGTCATACCAATCTCAGTATCAGATTGTGATATTGTATTATAGTTATGCAAGATGTCTTATTTCTTGTAACTATATGTGAATCTACCATTGCCTCAAAGCTTTTCTTTTAAAAAAGCAACCGACTGGATATATAAGAGGAAATAGTTTGTAATAAGCTATTTTTTAAGTATATTTTTATGTAATCTTGTGTCCCTCGAAAGGTGTTTGAGGAGAAGAATCAGATCTGATTAATTTTTATAATGGTAATAGTAGATAGTAATTAGGGCAGGACTTTGTATATGCCACAAATGCATGTCCATGAATTCCACACTATAGCATCTAACTTAATACAGTGTTAAGTTCTAGGGAGGCAAGGGTCCTTGCCTTCAGGGACCTGGCAAGAGGACACAGAGAAGTAAAACCCACAAATACAGTACCATGTGATCGACGCAGTGAGGGAGGGAAAAATGGGTTCAGCGAGACCATTCAGAGAGGACTTCTTGGAGGAGGTGGAGATGTAACTGATACCTGAGAGAGGCAGGCTTACCTTGAACTCAAAGAAGATTAAGCTTCTGGGCCCCTTTAAGGGCCTGAGAAAACCCTAGCAAAGGGTCACATGATTATGTATTTTTTTTAAGATTTTATTTATTTATTTGACAGACAGAGATCACAAGTAAGCAGAGAGGCAGGCAGAGAGAGAGAGTGGGGGAAGCAGGCTCCCTGCCGAGCAGAGAGCCAGATGCGGGGCTGGATCCTAGGACCCTGGGATCACAACCCGAGCCGAAGGCAGAGGCTTTAATCCACTGAGCCACCCAGGCGCCCCTGATTATGTATTTTTAATAAAATTTAAAAATGAAGATACTTGGGTGCCTGGGTGGCTCAGTGGGTTAAAGCCTCTGCCTTTGGCTCAGGTCATGATCCCAGGGTCCTGGGATGGAGCTCCACATTGGGCTCTCTGCTCAGCGGGGAGCCTGCTTCCTCCTCTCTCTGCCTGCCTCTCTGCCTACTTGTGATCTCTGTCTGTCAAATAAATAAATAAAATCTTAAAAAAATAAAATATATTTATGATGTATTTCCTCTAGAGGAAATTCATATAAAATATGGCATTTGAAGCAAAAAGAAATAAAGATGAGCAATGAAATCGAAGGAAATTATTCTGACTCTGAGAAGAATAAAATCAATTTCAGATAAAAGCCAAAGTACCCCTGTTCATTGAGAAGAGACACATTTTAAGTAGAAATAAAAATTTGGCTTTTGGATTACAGATCTAATTAATGAAGAGCAAAACAGAAAAATATTGGGAATAGACCTGAATTTCTTACTGATTTGTCAAGAAATACTGACAACTATAAAGAGAATATGATACACACTACCATAAGAACATTAAAGATATCTTGGTATCATCATTTCAATAAATAATTGATATACTTATTGGCATCCTTAACTCAATGAGTATTTAATAGCAGTCGCTGCGCAAGAAAACTTTAAACACCCTGACATCTTATAGTTCCTTCATGACAGGAATTTGGTATTTTTTCAAATTTGACAACAATTCTAAAAAACTTGTAACATGTTGCTGGTTTTTAAGGTTTTTGTAGAGTTGGAATAAGTATTTCCAAACTATCCATATAAAATACAAATTTTGATCAACCACTATACAAAAGAGGCTGGGGACTATCTGTACCCAGGGACTGAGGGACTAATGACAGAGCAGGGATTTGAACCCAAGTAATCAGATTCCAACATCCACAGTCCTAACCATGAACTTGACTGTCTCTCAACATTGGTCATATCTATACCATATATATCAAGAGCTTACAACTAACAGTGTTAGAGACATAGACATTACTATTGAATACTCCTAACAACCAGGGAGAAAGGCACTATTACTGTTCCTGATTTATAGAAGAGGAAATGGAGGCTTGTTCAAAATGGCACATCTCCTAGGCAGAGGGCCTGGGGAGCCTCTGTGAATTATTTTCTCTCCCCAGGATGTTCTAGGCCTTTCTTGCATGCAAACTTTTGCAGATGCCTTTTCCTTAACCTGAGCCAGAACACTCCCTCTCACCCCCAGCTTGCTCATTCCTGCCGTCTTACAGAGTTCAAGTCAAGCATCAGCTCCTCTAAGAAAGTGTCCTTGTCACTCTGTTCTGGCTCCCCAAGGTGACGTTTTCCCCATAGGATCGTGTGCTCATCTCCATCCAAGCAGCCCTGGGCAGGCTGCAGTGTGAGACCAGCTTCACTGATCCACCTCTACCACGGGACCCCAAGTATCACAAGAGACAGGGCCTGTGTGTTGAGATAAGCCTCCAATATTTAAGGCACTGAGATTGTAGGGGATGTTTGTTTCTGCAGCATATCCTTGTTTGGCCCAACTGATACAGCCCTTGAACTTCCTGAGTAGAAGTGGGGAGAGAGACTCAATTTTTCTCTAATGAAAAAGATAGGAGCCATGCAGATTTCTTCCAGTCGTATTTCCAGTCCACTGGAGAAAGCAGATTGGAGGAAAGGAGACCAACAAAGAGAGACAGGGATGGAGAACGTGCACTAATCAGCAGAAGTCCGTGGTTCTCCAGTTGGGCCTATTTCCCACAGTGACCGTGAACCTATAAATCCTGCGCCGCCTCTCAGAGACCACTACATAACACAGTCAAACTGCCATGGACTGAGTTCCAGAAAAGCATTAGAAGCAGAGAGAATAAAACTGGAACCGATTTCAAAGACTCAGCCTTGTGACAGAGAAGTGATCTGCCCATAGTCACTTAAGAAAAACCATCAAAAGAACCCAAGTGAGATGCAACCAATGTCGGAGGCCTCCAGGGACCCCTGCCACAGCTCTGGCTCTATCTAGAAAGTTCACACAGAGAAATGAGCTTATAAAAACTCCACTCCTAGATTTCAAGTTCAGGCTCTCCTAACTATGAGGATCCCAGAAGAGGGAGTATGAACTGACCAGAAAGCCATCGTTGAGTTGAAGGCATGCGGGAAAGTGCCCTGGAAAAGTGGGCTGTGTCTGTCTTGGGAAAGTAGCTGTCAGACCTTGGGTAAGCTGAAACCAAGGGGAAAAGGAGCTGTGGAAAGTCTATGCAAATGAGCCCTGGGGCAGGGGGAGAGTTCCTGGCAGGTGCGAGCCCTGCACCAGTCACCCTGGGCTTCCGCATGCTTGTCTGATTCATTGCAAAACTGGAATGAGCTGAGAAGGAGATACAGGGGTCGACTGGGAAAACCCCAGCTCAAAGGACAAGCTCCTCAAACCCCAGGCTCTCTGGGTGCTTCATTCTTCCTCCCACTTATAGCTGTAGCTGACGCTTTTCCAAGTACCTGCCCAGCCTCCAACCCCCCAGCCCTGGCTTGCTTCCTTGCTCCTACCCAGCCACACTCAGAGCCTTTCCAGTTAATTCCAGTTAACCCTATGGGCGCCAGCCCTAGCTCCAGGCTGGTAGCACAGACAGAGGCAGAAACCAGACACGGTATGGGACAGAGGGCCACGGGGAGTCACCCCAGAGCCCCGGACTTTTTCAGGACCTTGTTCAAGGTCTGGGGTACTTCTACCCATTTGTCTCTGTAAGCCAGTGCAGTGGGTTCTAGCAGTGGTTCTTAACCTTGGTGGGTCACAGATCACCTTAGGAATCCAAAGAAAACAGTAGAACCGCCCCCCAGAAAAAGGCAAGTAAACACGATTTGACAGGCAACATTGGGGGTGTTGCAGACTCCCGGAAATGGACCAGAGGCCCCAGGTTAAGAACCACTAAGACTAGGGGCCAGGAAATTTAGGCCAAGAAGTCTAGACAGAGGGTCCCAAGCCCATGGCTGGGAGCTGGCATGGTGGAAGAATCCAGGAGATTCAGACTCAAATTCTAGTCCTGGTCATACCCACGTACAAGAGTCTGTGTGTGCGGGGGCGGGGGGGCGGGATGCGGGTGAGGGGCAGCAGGGCGGGGTCAGAGGCATAACAGGATACAGACCTAAAACCCAAAGGTACAGCTTCATGAACTTTCATTAAGCACATACCTGTGACACTCCCAAGTCAAAAGATTAGAACACTGCCCGCACTCTAGAAACCTCATACGTTTTTCCAGATAGAAACCATCCCCCTTCCACCCCTAACCCAAGGGTAATCACAGACCTTAACCCCAATTATCTCCATGTTTTTCCTCTGTAATTTTACTGTCCTAGTGTGCATTCCTAAACAGAGTGATTTTCTTTTGCTTATTTTTGAACTTTATATAAATGGAAGCCTAGGAATTCTTCGGGGTCTGGCCTCTTTCCTCTAATGTGTTTGTGAGATTATCTGTGCTGTAGCATGGATCTGCGGGGTGCTCCTTTGCATTACCGTGTGGAATTCCACTCCATGACTACGACAGTTTCCCCCTTCTGCAGCTGATGGACATTTGGATTCTCTCCAGACTGGGGCTATTACAAATAAGGCTCCTATGAACATTCTTGTGCAGGTCTCCTGACAGTTTGGGGCTCCCTTTTGTAGGCCAAACACCCTGAGCTGTGCGGACATGCTGAACCATAGCATAGGAATGTTTCCGACAAGTTCGTAATGGCAAATGGTTTTCCAAAGTAGATGGATCCGCTTAGGCCCTTTCCAGTGGTCTGTGCAAGTTCTTGTTGTTCCCATCCTCTCCCCTTCATCCGCTTTCCAGAGCTTCCAGTTTGGGTCATTGAGGGACCCAGACCTCATTTCAGATGATGCCGAAAGCAGAGTCCTCCACGGCAGCTCTTGGGCCCAACCCTTGTGCTCCTGTTGGTTCTTCCAGGGCTCACGGGCTGCGAGCTCTGGAACTCTGCTTCCTCACAAGCAACAGACCCTTCCTGAAGGCTGAGTGTGAAGGAAGCTGTCTGGAGAGCTCCAGCTCCTATGGAAGGAGTTGAGGGCAAGGGAAGGTAGAATTGGCAGATCCAGGAGACTGCACCAGCATTTAAGACATCAGTATCCCCTCTCCGCAAGGCCAGTAATCAGATCAGATCTTGGGCGTACTCATTAGCCTCTGTGTGCACCCAGCTCTTCCTCTGGGAAAAAAACCCCCACCACTGCCTGCTCAGATAAGGCTACTTCTGGGCATCACAAAATGATAGAGAAGGCCATCAGAAGACCATCCACCAAATGCAGAGGAGGAAAGAGGCTAACACAGTTTCTAGTTCTGGTTTTGGGGTTTTTTTCTTTTTGGTTTTTGTTTGTTTGTTTTTTTTTTTCCTTTGGAAACCATGAGATGCCTCCCATATCCTTCCCATATGCTTTTGTTGATTAAGCCAGGAGAACAGGTTTTTGTCTCTGGCCATCACATGCGCCCTGATCAGGAAAGAAAGAAATCCATCTGACTCTTTTAAAAATCTCACTTTTCAAAACCTTCCCAGGAAGCCTCAGTAATATTTATGAAGTCTCAAACACGAAAAATGTCTCCATGGTGGGTCAGAGGAACACAAACAACTTCTTCTATCCTTGTCTTGCTTTAGGATCAGGCTCTCCGTTTGCACCCCACACTTTCTCCCGGCTGCTCCTTGGATTCGCAGGAGGCATAGCTGAGTGGGAGAAGCTTGGGTTTGGGCGTTAGAGCAGAGTTTGAATCATGTCTCTACAGACTTGAGCAAGCAGCTTCCTTTCCCCAACCTCAGCCATAAAATGGAAATATCTCCATTTTTGACAATTTGTTATAACGGATACCACAGATGATGCAGCTTAAACAACAAAAGTATTTCCTCACACTTCCGGAGGCTAGAAGTCCAAGTGCAAGGTGTCGGCAGGGGTGGTTTCTTCGGAGGCCTCTCTCCTCAACTCCTAGATGGAGGTCTTTTACACAGTTATCCCTCTGTCTGTGTCTATGTCTTAACCTTGTCCTTTTATTAGGACACCAGCCAGAGTGGATTAGGGCTCACTCTAATGACTTCCTTTCAAGTTAATTACCTCTTGAAGGGCCTTAATTCCAAATACAGACACATCCTGAGATCTTGGGGGTTAGGACTTAAAAAACTGGGGGGCACACGCTTCAGCCCATAACACCATTGCAGGCTGTTTATTTAAGGATCTTTGAAAATGAACCAGCACAGAGAAGGTATCAAGGGTGAAGGCGTCAAAGCTCAGCCCAGCCTTGCTCCCCAATGCGGGCAGTCCAGCAACTACCTGGTGGAGAAGCTCAGACCGGGGTCTCAGAGCCACACCAGTGTTGCACGCAGAATACCTGCCTGCTGGTCAGAGCTCCAGCCAGAAAGAAGCAACACCTTTAGGAGCCCTGATCTTGGGCTTTGCTTTGAGGACGGTGAAGAATTCATGGAGTAATTCTCGGAAACACAAAGTGATGAATGACTGCTTCCATGACTCGAGAACACACTTTTCTCTAGCCAGGTAACTTTAAGATAAAGCAGACTTTTCTGGCAGCCTGGTGTTACGGTCAAAATTCTACAGCAATAGGTGAGTCAATGCAGACAGGGAAACAAGGCAAAGGAGTAAACATTTAAATAATAATGGCCTGGTTCTTTTGGCGAAGTGCTTTACACTTGACAAACAAAAGCCTTATAACCAAATACGTCAAAATAGATTTCTCTTTTGTAAATCAATGAGTGGTGTTTCTATGCCTGGAATATTATGTATGTTTGATTTACTGCATGCTTACGTTTTAGGAAGGAAGACATTTTTATCCTTTTTTTTTTTTAAAAGAAATATTTGCAAGTTGTTGGTCCTAAGATTTTTATCCCACAACAGAATTTGCTCTGTTCTCATGGATTTATAATCGATAAATGCAGACAAGTATAAAACTGGGGGAAAAATAGGCTTTACTAATCCAATTAGATCTTGGGTTTTCTCAATGAGATTATTATTTATTTATTTATTTTTAAACACTAAATATGGGGGAGCTGTTTCTTAGCAAATTCGCTTGGGCAGATTAATGCGGTCTTATTAGATTGCCCCATCCAGTGTATGAAAGGGATCTGATCTTTGTCTTAAGTTCCCCTCCTTTATAGCTGTGGTTGTACGTTTTTAAAAAAATACATTATTTCATGCCTTAAAAAAAAAAAACACTTAAAATGGGACATACAGAACATTGCAAATGGTTAAAAAGCAAAATAATGTGAAAATATTACAACCCCAAAGATTTCTCAACATCACTAGTGTTTCCCTTTGATGATGTGCCTTTGATTTAGTTTGAGACACTTTGAAAACACTTTATGCGTGAAATAATTTTTGAAGAGTTTGGAAATAAAATTTCTGCTTAATTCATTTTAAAAAAGTAGTAAGTATTACTTTAACTTGAACCTCAAATATTCCAAGATAATCCCTATTACAGTATTCTCTCCTTTTGTTCATGGACACCCCTGGAGTATTGTGGACTTTCCGATGTTTTGGTACCAACCTTCAGAACGGACGCCCAAGTCTGCTGGGGAACCTGTGGTCCTCGCCCTTGAGAGAGACCTGGGCCCCAGGAGAGGTGGACAGTGGCAGAGGCGACTTGCTGGTCCCTAACAGAAGAACCTTATTCCTTTGAGGCTTGAGAATCCTGCTCTAGGGGGATGGCATTGTCCCCGCTGCCCCACAGAGCTGCAATTCAGGCCCCGCGCTCAGCCCTGCCAAGCTCCCGGAGAGCTCTGGATCCTACCCGAGTGGTCATCGGCCTCTGGTGCCAGCCCTGTGAAAAGAGGCCACTTTACATTTGATACAAAGCGTCAGCCGGTCTCATTCACGGTGCCTGGAACATGCTAAGCTCCGGACGTAGGGCTGGGAAGTGGCACTTGGGCACAAACGCCCTTTCCTGTCCCCCACCCCCTCCCACCTGCGAGGCTTTCACAGGCGAGAGGAACACGCAGCGGCTTGTCTTTGCCACTCCTCATCTCCCCAGATGTCAAGAGATGTTGTTCTGGGGAACAGCTTGAGAAAAGCTCTATTCTCCTTGCTCTTCCTCACCTGCCAAGAAGCCCTGGGCTGCAGGTGCCTTGTAGCACCGAGGAGCTGCCAGGAAGTGTCAGGCCATTCACGATGGTTGAGAACTGGCCTCCCTTCTGCCAAGTCCCAACCCTGGCAGCTCCGTCCGCCGGGGCCTGTTCTCATGAGCGGCACCTGTCTGCCCGGGCCTCAAACTCCAGTGGCCGCCCACAGTTCACACAAATGCAGGTGACCCCGTGACCAAGGGCCTCCGTCGGAGCTGTGGTGCTGCCCCTGATGAAGCCCGGCTCTCAAGAAGGTCTCCATCCCCGAAGGAAACGAGAGAAGCCAGGGGACTCATACTATTGCCCAACGTGCTCTTTTTACACCTGGAGGCAAGAGAGGGACCTTGGAGAGTGTCAGTGGGTGGGAGGGTTCTCAACCCTGGCCGCAACTAGAATTGCCCCGGGGGAACTTCAAAACCTAGATCCTGGCTTAGAGGATCTGGTGTGGGGGTGGAGGGGTAGCACCCCTCAGTGGAGACCCAAAAATATTAAGAATCCCTGACCTGGTTCAAGCCGCTACTTTTATAGACAATACAAACAAGAAACGCAGAGGTCCGGACAGAAGGGACTTTTGAGATGGCTAATCTTGTCCAATCCACCTGTTTTACAAATGGGGAAACTGAGGCTGGGAAGCTTCCGGAGAACCACGTAAGGCTCCACAGCTAGTAAGTGGTATTTTAGTATTTTGGACAGCTTCATTTTTATATTTTATTTTTTTTTTAAGATTTTATTTATTTATTTGACAGAGAGAGATCACAAGTAGGCAGAGAGGCAAGCAGAGAGAGTGAGAGGGAAGCAGACTCCCTGCCGAGCAGAGAGCCCGATGCGGGACTCGATCCCAGGACCCTGAGATCATGACCTGAGCCGAAGGCAGTGGCCTAAACCACTGAGCCACCCAGCTTCATTTTTAATGGTCTCAGAAGGCCTTCTAATTCGATCAGGGCTAGTTTTATTGTCATAGACTCTGCTTTAAACTCAGGTTTGGTCCCCACTGCTCACGAAATAAAGTCTGCTTTCCACAGCATGGCATTCAAGGCCCCATCACAACTTGGCCCTGCTTGCCTCTCAAAAAGCACCCTCATACCCAAACAAGAGGGGCCTCTGCCCTGGTTCCCCTACTTTTGAGGGCTCCCCTCCGGCCTTTTTCTGGCTGTGTCACACATCATGGGACCGAGTCTAGGGGGTCAAAGGGACAGGATCACCTGGGTACTCTGGACCTCATACAACCCAAATTCATCATCTACGGGACCTGTGTAGGCTTCTTCTTTAGGTCTTTCGGCGGTGGGCGGGGGCGGGCGGGGACACCAAAACCACTGCTGGGTCTGAGGGATGGCCCTGCACAGCTGCCCTGTCCATGTGTGTCCACTCTGGTCTCCTCCTGGTACAGGCTGAGTCCAGAGTGGGAAGAGCAGAGAAGGAGGCTTTTAGGCCAGGATTCAAATTCCAAAGGTTGCCTTCTAGACTATCACAAAACGTCTATTTGTCAAGGTAGAAGCATAGAACCTATTACACTGTTTGAGTTACAAATTGTAAATATTCAGACATGGTACATAGGCCTCTATTTGTGCCCTTTCCCTAACCCTGTACATGCTGGGGAGGGGGACTAATTTCTGAGGGACTCAGGAAGGAATGACAGTCAACCTTGGTGCTGGAAGGTACATGGCACCGCCCGTCAGTAGGTTGGACATCGGCACTGGCAAAAATCCTGGAGGGACCACAGGCTGTACAGTGATCTGAAATGTGGTGTCCTTCTGGCCCTGGTTGGTGAGCACCTGCTTCCTTCCTCCCTGCAGGGCAGTCCTTATAAAGTCCTGTCTTTAAATTCCTAGGCTGTGGCCTTTTCTCCACAACAGAATTTCCACGGAGATTGTACATACTAGGAACAGGACTGCTAGGTCCGAGATATCTCAGATATTTAATTTGCCTAAGTAATCCCAGATTGTTCTCAGGATGGCTGAATCTGCCAATCATCAGCCCAGCTAGCCGTCCATGAGGGTTCCACTGTCCCTGTGTCTCTGCCCACACTTGACATTATTTAGCTTTCTAAGTTTTACCAGATCATTGGTCGAAAAGTTCTATCTCGCTGCTGCTCTAAACTGCAAATTTAAAAAATTGCTGTCTTGGTCTATTTGGGCTGCTGTAACAGAATGCAGTAGACTGGGGGGTTTATAAACAACACAAATTTCTCACGGTTTTGGAGCCTGGAAGTCTGAGATCGCGGTGGCAGCATGCTGGGGTTCCGGCAAGGGCCCATTCCTGGGTTACAAATGGCCGTTTTCTCATTGTGTCCTCACATGGTGGAGACAGCCAGAAAGCTCTCTGGGGTCCATTTTATAAGGGAGCTAATCCCATTCATGAAGGCTCTACCCTCATGACTGAATTACCTCCCAAAGGCCTCAATTCTCCTAAAATCATCGCCCTGTAAGCTGGGAATTTGATGTAGGAATTCTGAAGGGACACATTTCAGTCCATAACAGTTCTACGGATTGTGAGTAGCTCATCATGCACCCGTTAACTTCAGTCAGCTCAAATACTCCCTCTGACTTAGCAGCCAGGCACCTTTCTCAAGGGTTGTCTGCAAAACCAGCTTGAGAGGCAAGGAACCAGCCTGCTGACATCTAGATTCACTGAGACACTAAATAATGGAGATGCCCATGACGCTATCACCTTTGCCATTCCTGTTTATTCTCAACTTCAGGGACTTCATCTCCTCCCTTCTTGCCTTCCTAGCTCCCTGTTCTCGAGCTGCAGCGGCCGTGAACATGAAAAGCCATTCCCGCAGCAGGACACCGTGACTCCCACTGTTCCCTCTGCCTGGAACACCTACATTCTCAAGGCTTGTTCCCTCCTTGAGTTTCTACTCCAATGTCAACTCATTGGTGACATCTTCTCTGTCCTTTGTATCTAAAAAAGTAACTCTTTGAATACTTTCCCCCATCAAAGTTTTTTTTTTTTTTTAAATTTTAAAGAAGTTTATTTAAGTGCTATGGTGAGTGCTGTGAAATGTGTAAACCTGGTGATTCACAGACCTGTACCTCTGGGGATAAAAATACATTATATGTTTATTAAAAAAAATAAGAAATCAATAAAAAAAATGTTCACCAAAAAAAAAAAAAAGTTTATTTAAGTAATCTCCATACCTAGTGTGGGACTCGAACTCACAACCTGGAGGTCAAGAGTCACATGCTTTTCCAAATGGGCCAGCCAGGCACCACCACCAACCCCGCCCCCCGCCACCCCTGCCTTATGTTTTCTTCTTAGTACCTTCCACCATCTGGCATTCCCACTGCTTATTATAGTATATACTTACTGGTCTGTTTATTTACTGTCTATTTCCTGGGGGCCACAATAGCAAAGACCACGTCACTGCTCTATCCCACGTGCCTGGAAGGGGGTCTGGCACATAGTAGGTACTCAGTGATCACTTGCTGAAAAAATCCTTACTAGTTCCTTCTACACCTCACAAGTGTTATATCCTCGTGATACAGTCCTTAATTGCAAACATCTGGACATTTCCCAGCTTTTCTCAGGGTAGTTTTTAGCCCATATCTAATGGGTTAATGTAGGAAGAGCCATCAGAGAGCGACAAAATGGGAATAAACCATGAACTGAGAGGATTTCCTGTAGAGATGCAGTTAGCTCCTTGGGGTCTCTGGTGTATTCCCCAGACGGATCAAATCAATAGATTTCCAGACCTGGCTTTGAAAGACAAAAAGTGAAAGTTTCTCCTAGATGTGAAATTATTTCCTGGAGCTCATTTGGCACAAATTACTTTGGTTGTCTCATATTGCTCTACTGTCCTCAGTCTGAATGTTCATTTCTTATTTACCAGAAATACATCTTTCCATAAAAAGCTACTGGTTTTTAGGCTTAAATTTTTAGTCCAGCACAATTGACAG
This sequence comes from Meles meles, assembly GCF_922984935.1. NCBI lineage: Eukaryota > Metazoa > Chordata > Mammalia > Carnivora > Mustelidae > Meles > Meles meles. The sequence continues at coordinate 15,345,589 of NC_060072.1, read as the reverse complement.
ATTAGAAAAACACTTTGTCACGGTTGTACAAACCCTTTCCAAAACACTTAACTCTACTAGCTTTCTCTGAAACCTAGCGGGGGGAAAGTGGTTAGGAAGCACTGGGGCTAGAATTCAGTCCCACCCATGTCTTTCTTTAAAAATAGAAAGAAAGAGAGAGAGAGAGAAAGAGAAAGTGTGTGTGAGAGAGAGAGAGAAAGAAAGAAAGGAAGGAAGAAAGGGAAGGGAAAAAAAGTCTGGAGTGCCAGTTGTATGGGACTGTCCATTGTTAAAAAAAAAAAAAAAGTTTTAACCCCAGGGTGGAAAAACTAACATTGTCACTAGGATATGAAGAAACCATGGTGAAGAACTAGCGACGGGGAGGCCCTACAGAATGGCCGGTGGCATCTGCTCCTAGGGCCTTTATCAGCCGTCTTGTATGTTCTATTCAAGGCTCTCAGAACGATTGTTGGCATGATGTAAACAAATTGACGCAAATTAGTTTAGCACAGGCTGTGCAAAGTTTAAGCTTGTTGAGCAACACACGTGGGCCACATAGCAACAGCTCCCAACCCGATGCAAAAAGGTGTTGGATGCAAAGTACCAACTACCCAGACTCTCGGCTTCTAGATGGGGCAGAACTTGCAAATCACTGGTAGAGACAGGGGGAGGGCTGGGATTTGGTGAGGGGGGCAGGAAGTTGGCAAGGGAGGCTGGAGCCCTGACCAGGCCCCTGAAGGCCAGGGATGGCTCCCGAAAGAGCCACTTGCACGGTCTACAACTGACTGCCTGGTATAGTCTGGCCGCAAATCCCCAGAGGACTGGCCCCCAAAGATTAAGGTGATTCTGCCACTTTGCTCCTTACTTTTGGTTCAAATATCTCAAGACAAATCCTTCTGGGCTGGTGTCGCACAGACCACCTAGAGGGGCCTTCTAACTGTATTTACAGTAATTTAATTACAGCACGGAGAGCTTCAGAAGGCAGGGTTGACAAAGATCTGTACTATAGGCGTTTTAATCTGTTAAATCAACAGAGTAATGGTAAAAATAAAGCCACGCCAGAGTTTGGAAGCCAATTCACGGACTCCCACCTCCCCTGCCTTTTGTTTTGTTTTGTTTTGTTTTAGGGGAGATTGGGAGGGTGAAGGGGACATTTCCCTGAGGTCTGCAGCTTTCCCACTTTTGTTCATATTATTTTATACTCCATGAACACCTTCCATCCATCTGAACACACACACACACACACACGAATTTAGATATTATAAATGCACCATTGCCTTGTGTGGTGTATGTGTGTGCACGTGCGTTTAATTAAATCTATCTCTGGATAGTTGTTCAAGAACTTGGTAATAGTGGGGTTTCTGGGGAGGGTACCTGGGAGAGGAAGAGGATGGAGTGAGAGACAGACTTACTCTTAACCTATTCCTATGTACTATTGCTTTCCCCTACCCCAAACCATTTTTATACCAAATATTTAAAATCATTTTTCAATGAATTCATAAGGAAACTTTTCCTGTAAATACTAAGTCACCGAAGTCAGCAATGTGTATACAATTTTGATTCTTTGGCTAACTACCTACCTAGCCTTGTAGGTTTTTTTCTCTCTGGGGGCCTCAGCTCTCCTGGCTATACAATGGGAGAGAAGGGACCAGCTACTCCCGAAACCTCTTCTTTTCTGCGAGATTTAGAAACCAGAATCTAAAAACAGCGTGTGCTACTACTGCCACCTAGCGGTCGAGAGGGGACCATGTGTGTCCAGCTTTTCTCTGGCATTGTGAAAAGAGGTCTGTGGGCTATTATGCAAAACACAAAGACTTCATTGGCTATGCAGACATCTTGAAGCCCCTAAGTGCTTTCTGGAGCATGAGAAAGTATAAATATACAAACAAATCCTTAGACATTTAAAAAAGAGTTGTCCATCAAAAACCTACTAGAATAAACGAATTCAGTAAAATTGCAAGATGGAAAATCAATACACAAAAATCTGTTGTTTCTATACACGAATAACAAACTATAAGAAAAAGAAATTAGAAAGCAATCCCATTTATAAATGAATCAAGAAGAATAAAATATCTAGCAATATATTTAACCAAGGAGTTGAAAGGCCTGTATGCTGAGGACTATAAGACACGGGTGAAAGAAATGGAAGAAGATGTAGATACACAGAAAGGTGTTCCATGCTCAGGAATTGGAAGAATATTGTTAATATGTCCATACCATCCAAAACAATCTACAGATTCAAAGAAATCCTTACCAGAATTTGAAATTTTTTACAGAAATAGAACAGGGGTGCCTGGGCTCAGTGGGTTAAGCCTCTGCCTTCGGCTTAGGTCATAATCTCAGGGTCCCGGGATCGAGCCCCGCATCGGGCTCTCTGCTTGGCAGGGAGTCTGCTTCCTCCTCTCTCTCTGCCTGCCTCTCTGCCTACTTGTGATCTCTGTCAAATAAATAAATAAAATCTTAAAAAAATAAAGATATAGAACAAACAATCCTAAAATTTGCATGGAACCACAAAAGATGCAAATGCCAAAGCAGTCTGGAGAAAAAAAAAGAACAAAACTGGAGGCGTCACACTTCTTGATTTTAAACTATATTACGAAGCTATAGCAATTAAAACAGTATGGTATTGTCATAAAAACAGCCACATGGATCAATGGAACAGAATAGAGAGCCCAGAAATAAACCCATGCAAATATAGTCAATTGACTACAAAAGAGCCAAGAATATACCATGGGAGAAACGATATTATCTTCAATAAATGGTGTTGGGAAAAACTGGACAGCCACACACAAAAGAATGAAACTGCAGCACTATCTCACACTGGACGCAAAAGTTAACTTGAGTTAGATTAAAGACTTGAACATAAGACCTGAAGCCCTAGGAGAAAACATAGGCAGTAAGCTCCTTGACCTAGGTCTTGGTGATGCCTCTTAAAATTTGATTCCAGAAGCAAAAACAAGAGAGACAACACAAAACTAAAAAGCTACCATAGAGCCAAGGAGACTACAAACAGAATGAAAAGGCAACCTACTAAATGCGAAAAATAATTGCAAATCATATACTAATAAGGGGATAACAACAAAAATATAGAAAGAATTCATACAACTTAATAGCAAAAACCCCATTCTGATTTATAAATGGACAGAAGATCTGAATAGACATTTATACAAAAAAGACATACGGATGGCCAATGAAAAGATGGTCCACACCACTTATCAGAGAAATGCAATTCAAAACAATATACATATAACCTTACGCCTGTTAGTATGGCTTCTGTCAAGAAAACAAGAAGTAACAAGGGCTGTGGGTGTGGAGAAAAGGAACTCTTGTGCACTGCTGGTGGGAATATAAATTGGTGCAACCACTATGGAAAACAGTATAGAGGCTCCTCAAAAAATTTGAAAATAGAACTACCATGTGCTTCAGCAATTCTACTTCTGGGTATTTATCCAAAGAAAATGAAGACACTAATTTGAAAAGATCTATGCACCCTTATGGTCATGGTAACATTATTTACAATAATCAGGATGTATGTTACAACAAACTAAGTAAGCGCCCATAGATGGGTGAATGGATAAGGAAATTGCGATGTATATACAACAGAGTATTATTCAGGCACAAAAAGGAATGAAATCTTGCCATTCGTGGCAACATGGCTGGACCTGGAGGGCATTACCCTAAGTGAAAGTCAGAGAAAGAACAAATACCATATGATTTCTCTTACACGTGGAATCTAAAAAACAAAACACCATGCTCATAAATACGGGGGTTACCAGAGGTGGGGGGTAGGAGATGGGAGAAATGAGTGACCTTTTTTTTTAAGTCTAAACTGAATACACATTTTTAATAATTCTGAGCCTGTAATATTTGACCAACAGTAAAACCCTCATTGCAAGTCCGTGGTCTCAAGGGCCTTTGGGGATGTTCCCAGGCTGTTCCACGTAACAGATATTCGTTGGGTACCTACTTGGTGTGTAGACCCCCGTGCAGATGTGGCAGGGAAAGGCAGGAAATTTGTTTTTGTGCAGTTTAGACTGTGTAACTCCATGGGATGAAGGTTAAGATCTTTTGGAAGCGTATTCCTGGTTAGCCCAAGCAGCTGCAGCAGCTAGCACGTACCGGTATGTACCAGGAACTTCATAAATTCTTGCTTTCAGTGAATGAACTATGGAACGAATGAATGGCCTGGAGTTGAATTTGTGTTCCCTGCATAAAACGGTATTTTCTTCTCTGAACTTCTATTTTTCTGGTCTGTGAAATAGAAATGATAACCCTTACCCCAGATGGTGAGGATCTACTGATATAACAAAGGGTGATGCTTGTCAACTAGAAAACACTTAAAAAAAAAAAAAAAAAAGGAGGAGGTGGGGGAGGGGAATCTCTATTTTTTTTTAGGCTCACCAAACTACGTTGCATAACTAGGAAATATACTCTTTATTCCCCAAAGTGATGTTTCCATTTAAGAACTAGAAAACTAGAATGTTTTCTGCCATGTTTTCTAAGTTTAGCTAAAAGGGATATTGTGGAAATAACCCAAATTCATTCGATGTGAAGTACACAGACTGTTTTTACCGCCTCTTCTCCCGAACCCACGCTTTCCTGGAAAATGAGTAGGTTGTGATCTTTGGGTTTCTGTTTTTTGTTGTTGTTGTTGTTTTTTTAAACTTCATTTCCAGGTTTCCATGGGCCAATTAAAGGAGATAAATTAGATAAATTCTAAAGTCTCTTCCTTTTAAAACAGACTGTTTCAGGGACCTTTGTCCAGCCAGGACACCACGCAGGCCCATCCTTGTGGAAAAACTGTGATATGCTGCCACCTGTTGGTGATGCGTTGAATTATTTTTTTGATTTTTTTTGTCCCAGCTGAAGTTTAGCATTTAAATATTATTAACTACAAGCTAATGAATTTACACAAATATTTACAGTAGAAACTCACTACAGTGCCAAGGGAAAGAGACATCTCCCCCCAGGTATTAACAACACTCGACTCTCAGGCACCCAGTACCAAATGCTACAGGTGCTCTCCCACTTCATTCGTCATTGTCACCTAACGCAGAGATTCTTTGATTGTCCCCACTTTACAGATGAGGAAAGGGATGTCACTAGGTAATAGCTTGCCCCAGGTCACAGGGCCGGTAAGGAGCAGAGGCAGAACTCAAGCGCAGTCCTCTCTGACAGGGCTCAGGGCCCAGCATGAACAGATACTCCCACAGGTGTATTTTATAATATTGATTTCCTTGCTTCTGATTAGAAAAGTATTCAACATCTTTGTAGGAATTTTTATAAATCACAAAGAAAATAAAAATAACTTGAAGTCCTAGGACTAAAGTGAAATCAATACTAATATGTTGTGTGCATCTACCCATTTTTTAAAAGTTTATTTGCTTATTTTAAAGTAATGGCTACACCCGACATTGGGCTCAAACTCATGACCCCAAGACCGAAGTCACATGCTCTTCTGACTGAGCCAGCCAGGCACCCCTCTATTCAGTATTTTTTAGGCTTACATTGTATACCTATTTGTACTTTAATATGTAATTGTTGTCAAAAGATCCCTTTTTCCTTTTAAAATTTCATTCAATTATCCAATTAAATTTAGCAAATGTTTACTTTGTGCCAGGCGGAGATACAGTGGAGGAGAATAAAAAACACAAATACGACCCCCCACCCTTGTGAAGCTGACAGTCTCAAAGAAGTGCACAAATAATCACACTAAAATAAACACTCCGAAGTATTCCATTCTGAAAACTGTTTCAGAACAGGTGACCAGGGAAGCTACTGGAAGACGGACACTGGGAGACCAGAGAAGCTTTTTTGTGGAGGTGTTTAGAAAGATATGGACAATTCATGTAACTTTTTGACCGCCCTCCCCACCCCCACCCTTGCCCCCACCACACACCTATGCTCCCACAACCAACTTGCCAAGCAATTCTTGGCTTCTCAGAGGGAAAACCTGGCCTCTCCATTCTCTCCCCACTGCTCAGGTAGGCACAGGGACAGACGGGTAAGTCCTTCTCTAAGCAGATGAAAGAGTGGGAATAAGATATCAACCTCCTACTTCAGGCACCCTGATATTTACAAGTGATTTGGGGGGACCTCCCCTCTCCTGGGTTCAGAGAGAGGAAAGCTTCTCCCCACACAAACTCCCCATTTCTACTTCCACCACTGACGGGATCTAGCCCCCATGGCTGGGTGCCTCTCTTGGGGGAGAGCCAGGAGTCTACAGTTTGCAGCGGACGTCCTACTGTCAATGTCTGGGTGACAGAAAAGGCCCACTTCACAACTCCACCACTGGTTCTCAACCCTATCTGCACAGTGAAATCACCTGAGCGCTGGTTCTCAGCCTCAGAGACCGATTTAAGTGGTCTGGGGCAGTGCCTGGGTCTCTGGGGGGTTTTGTTGTTATTGTTGTTGTTGTTGTTTTAAGCCATCAATGTGCAAAGTAAGCAGACAACTGTGTCATTTTGGTATTTCTGTAACATTTAAAACTGTTATCGACTTCCTTCTCCCACGTTCTCAAAGGCTTTTCTTTCCCTGGCTTCTGAGGTTGTGCGGTTCTAATGGACTCGTCCCTGCCCCTGCACATCTTCCTACTTTAATGGCTCCTTTCCCTTCCGGCCCCCAAATGTAGGTATTCCTGTGGTTTTTCCTTCACCTTCTCTGTTTTTACACTTGTTTCTTTGGCATCACATAAACTTCTGGAGATGCAGCTGTCTCTCTCCGGTTCTGGTCTCTTCCCCTAAACCCAGACTCACTTTATATTTTCCTCCTGGACACTGATACCTGGACATCTGATCAGACCCACAGAATCATTACTTCCGTTAAATGTCTTTGCCACATTTGAGTTTCCCAACACTGGTACAACAAATAACCGCAAACTTTTGCCCCAAACAATATATATTTGTTATCTTACAGTGCTACAGGTCAGGAGCGAAAACTGGTCTCACTGAGTTAAAATTAAGATAAGTCAGCAGGGCTGCATTCCCTGCAAAGGCTTTAAGAGAGAATTCGTTTCTTACCTTGCCCAGTTCCTCAAGCCTGAGCCTGCTGCATTCCTTGGGTTTGGGGTCCCTTCCATCTAAAATCAGCCACAACGTGTTGAATCTTCTGCCTCTCTCTCCCCCGTTTAAGGATCCTTGTGATTACATTGGTCCCATGCACGTAGTCCAGGATAACCTCCCTAACTGAAGGTCAGCTGATTCATACCTCAGTTCCATCTGCAACTTGAACCCCCCCGGTCATGTAACAGAACACATTCACAGTTATTGGGGGCTGGGATATGGACATTTTTAGAGGTCACTGGTTCGCCTACCGTAGTCATATCTTCACTCCTTCCCAGCATCATTGCTTTCAATCACTTCTTTTAGATGGGGGAGGGACAGACAGGGCAAGAGCGAATCCAGCAGGCTCCACACCCAGTGCTGAGCCAAATGTGGGACTCAATCCCACAACCCTGAGATCATGACCTGAGCCAAAATCAAGAGTCAGACGTTCAGCCACCTGAGCCACACAGGCGCCCCCACTGCTTTCATTCTAATGCAGTCCTTCACTTTTTCTCATCTAAGTTACTGATACTAGCTTCCTAACTGGTCTCTCTTAGTTTCTCCTCACTTAATCTATCCAATAGTGGGCTATAAAATCAGTCTTCCCAAGGACATTTCAAGTAATACTATCATCTTGCTCAAAAACATTCAGCTTATCTCTGGAGAACTGCTTCACTGATACCTTATAAAACAGTAACATTTGCTAATACCTTCCCTTTGTTTGGGGTGCCAGTGGGTTAAAGCCTCTGCCTTCAGCTCAGGTCATGATCTCAGGGTCCTGGGATCGAGTCCCACATCGGGCTCTCTGCGCAGCGGGAAGCCTGCTTCCTCCTCTCTCTCTGCCTGCCTCTGCCTACTTGTAATCTCTCTCTGTCGAATAAATAAATAAAATCTTTAAAAAAAAAATACCTTCCCTTTGTTTTCTTCTTCAGTTTCAACTTCGTCCCTTCCTTTCCAGGGATAGCCTCACCAAGAATCTTGTGTGACCTTTTGGGTGCATGAATTTCTATATTTCCCGCACAAATACATAAATACAGCAATATATAGAATGTTTTGGATACGTTTAAGATTTTTTACATAAATGATACCCACTGTTTGTATCTTTTTGCAAGTTGCTTTCTTCACCTTGCTTGTGAAGTCTCCACTTGTTCATATGTATAGATCTAATTAATTATTTTAACTAGAAATAATTAACTTATAAAACTTAATAATAATTAAAACTAATTGTTATTTTTAATAATAATTAAAATTAATAAAATATAAAAATAAAATAATAAAAAATAATAAAGATATTAAAAATAATTAACTTAGAAAACTAATATATAGATTCAATTGGATGCATATGCTACATTTTAGTTTTTGAATTTTTTGAAAAGATTTTATTTATTTATTTGACAGAGACAGCACAGAGGGAGAGTGAGACTGGACTCCCTGTTGAGTAGAAAGCCAGTTGTAGCACTTAATTCCAGGACCCTGAGATCATAACCTGAGCCAAACTACACCACCGGGTGTCCCAAGGTTTTTTAGTGCTTTTGAATGGATAATTCATTTGAATGGTTCAGAAGTGAAAATTAAACCAAACGGTACACACTGAGGTCTTGTTCTGCCTTTGCTCCTGTCTACCCACTTTGACCCCAATACTCGAGTTTCTTTTATATCATTCCAGCATTTCATTATGAAAATACAAGTGATTTTCATAAATCACTTATTTTCAACTCCTTTGTTTTACAAGAGAGGACTACAATATATTCACCCTTCTGTATTTTGCTTTTCACGTAACAGATTATTCTGGAATCACTAATGAAGCTGTGGGTCTTCAGTTCTATGGGAGGTACAGGAACCCAAGCTTCTTCACACATAAGCCTCAGGGGCAGCAAGGCCTTACCAGAAATGGTTGTACCCACCTTAAGTGCCTTGGCACTGGTCCATAAGGATGATCTTGTCGTGGTGAAAGATGGAGCAATGGCAATGGACCCCACAAAGCAAGGACCTTCCACATTTCCCTGGACTGTTGAATTTGAGAAATATCACCCATGAGCGAGGAAAAGGACACAGAACAGCAAGCAAAGGTAGCAACATGTAGAAATCAGCCATGTCCACACCTACTGTTTGATGAAAGCAGCCCTGACAGCAGGTCTTCAAAGATCACCCCCTGAATACAAAAATAACATCAGAAGATTGTGTATATCAAAGACCAGAACCCCTACCAGGAAGATGTTTACACCAAGCAACCAATTTAGCCAACAAAGAGTTCAAATCATGTTTGAGAACTCGAAAACAGTATCGATGGTCTTGGGATGATCAAGAAAGATTTGATCCTGAGTCAATGAATTGGTAACATCCACTTTTGCTTCTTAGATAAAAGGACTGCAGACAATTGACTACATTCATGCTTCTGGGAATATCATCTACCAGCATGTACTGTTAACAACAAAACAAAAAGAGGCCCAGCTCTATGGATAATATAAAAACTCCTCCAACCACCTGTCCTAGGCATGTGGGGCGGGTGTCTTTATGATCATCACTTCTGACCAGCAAAGAACAACCAGACCCTAAAAAGGAAGTAAGCCACTGAAGATGTTATCAATAGAAATGTTAAAAGGATTTAAGTTCCCTGGTTAGCTTTCTATAAAAGACCGACCTTAAAGGCCCTCACCGGCACCTCTCTTACTCTTGAGAGCTTTTTCTGTATCTTCATTTAATAAACTTCTATTGCTTTGCTCAAAAAAATTAATTAATTAATTAATTAAAGTAAAATACAAACTCCTACACTGAACACATCAGCTTTACGATTTCTGGCTAGTTGCTTTTTTTTGTTCTTTAACTTAACTCTAATTCAGTGGTCTTCTAACTTTTTTCCTTCTTTATGTTAGTTTGTAGCTGCAAATTTGATGTAGTATGCAAATCAAGAACTCCAAAGAAAGTTTAAATTCTATATAACTAACTCTGTAAGTCTAAAGCCAACATTAAATCTAACAAAACAAAAACAATTAAAAAAAAAAAACCTAGCGATACACCTTAGAAATCTTTCCAAACAAGTTCATAGAGTTTGCTCATTCTTTTTTATCTTTTTTTAACAACTTTATAGTATTCCATTGTATGGGATGTACCATAGCTTAATTATTTCCCTATTGAAATAATTCTGTAATGAATAACCTTGTACATTCAATATTTCATATATTTGCAAGTGGATCTTAAGGATAAATTGCCAAAAGTGGGATTGCTGAGTTGAAGGGTAAATGTATTTGCAATTGTGTTAGATGTTGCCAAATTGCCCTTTACAGGAGTTTATCATTTGGCATTCCACAAGTAGAGAGCAAGACAGTATATATTTCCACAAACGTCTCCAAGAGGTGTTGTTGAGCAACTAGGCTGAAAGAGCAGAAAGTATCTTAGTATAGTTTACATTTCCATTTCTCTTACTATGAAAGAGGAGTGCAGGTCAACATTGTTTCATGACTAAGAGGCATTTGTTTCTTCCTTCCTTCCTTTTGTCTTCTTTCTTTTGGAACTCTTCTTGTATTTTGCCCATTTTTTCCTATTCCTATTGTGTTGATGTTTCATTTCATCTTAATTTCTAGTAGTTCTTTACGAATTTAAGTTGATAGGTAGAGTGATTAACTCCTTCTGTCTGTAATTTGGATTGCAAATGTTTTTCCCAGTTTACAATTTATCCTTGACCATGGTTTCTTTTACTTGAAGAGGTTTTAGATTTTTAGATAGCCATATTCATCAAATTTTAAATGATACCTGAATTTGGAGTCACAATTAGAAAAACCTTCTTAAATCCAGGGTGATAAAAAATTTCACTCATTTTCCCTCTGGTACTTTTGTGAAGAAGGGATCCATTTTCCCCCCAAATGATTACCCAGTTGTCATAACACTACTTACTTTACAAAAACATTTTTACTCCCCAAAATGGAGATGCCACCTCTATCATACAGAAATTCCCATATATATTTGGATCTTCTGAATTTTCCATTATATTCCATTAGTTTATTGTCCATTAACGCACACTGTTTTCATCATTTATAGCATGTATAATATTTGATAGGATTAGTTTCTCCTCATTGTTTCATTTTTTCAGAGTTTTATTGCCAACTATTGCTTATTTTTTTATATTAACTTCAGATTTAACCTGCCTAGATTTTTAAAAATGGTTGCTATTTTGATTGGAATCATGTTAGATAAACATATGGCCTGTTACAATCTTTTTAATGTTCAAATTGTCCTATCTTTACAAGTGAGAATCACTTCAAGTTGGCTTCAAGTTTTTTTTAAATTAAATAAAAATGGTTATAACACGTCATCCAGGTTTAATGATTATCAGCTAACGGCCAGTCTTGTATCATCTATATTCATCTTCACTACCCCACCTACAGATTACTTTTGGGCAAATCCCAGACATTATATATATTATTTAATTCATAAAATATTACAGTTGGTACTAAATTATAAAGACTATTTTTTGCCTTGAAAAAAGAGTCTTTTGAGATATAATTATCATGTAATATTGTATACGTTTAAAGGTATACAATGGGATGATTTGATACACAAATATATGAGAAGCAATTAAGAACTTTTAATTTTAATTTATTTGTTTTAAAGATTTTATTTATTTATTTGAGAGAGAGAGAGTGTGCATGCCCACACACGCAGGGGGAGGTGCAGATGGAGAGAGAGAAGCAGACACCCTGCTGGGCAGGGAGCCCGCCATGGCCTTGAGGGGCTCAATCCCAGGACCCAGAGATCATGAAGGCAGATGCTTACTTGCGCATGTACTTTTTTTTTTCTTAAGATTTTATTTATTTGGTATATATAGAGAGATCACAAGTAGATAGAGAGGCAAGCAGAGAGAAAGGGGAAGCAGGCTCCCTGCTGAGCAGAGAGCCCCATGTGGGGCTCGATCCCAGGACCCTGAGATCATGACCTGAGCCGAAGGCAGAGGCTTTAACACACTGAGCCACCCAGGCGCCTCTTGCACATGTACTTTTGCTAGATATGATTAAATTCTCCTCCATGGGCTTGTGCCATTTTGCATTGCTAGTGGCAATGTATGGAAGTGTGTATTGATATAATCTAATTGTCAAACTCCTGGATTTTTGCCAATCTGATAGGTGGAAAATGAGATTTTATTATGAAACATGTTGAGATATTTTCAAATGCCTTTGTATTTCTTTTTCTGTGAAGAATCTATTCCATATCTCTCATTCATTTTTTTATATGACCCTTGGTCTTTATTTTTTTCTACCTGTAGAAATTCTTTATATATTAAGGACGTTAACCCTTTGGGATATCAGTTGCAAGCATTTTCCTCAGTTTGCCATCTTGATTTTTACTTACTGTGGTTTTTGTCATGCAGTTTGTTATGGGCTGAATTGTTTTCCTCCCAAATTCCAATGTTAGGTCCTAACCCCAAGTACCTCAGAATGTGACTGTACCTTTTTTTTTTTTTAAGATTATATTTATTTATTTGACAGAGGGAGAGAAAGATCACAAGTAGGCAGAGAGGCAGACAGAGAGAGAGGGGGAAACAGGCTCCCTGCTGAGCAGAGAGTCTGATGCGGGGCTCGATCCCAGGACCCTGAAAGACCATGCCCTGAGCCGAAGGCAGAGGCTTTAACCCACTGAGCCACCTAGGTGTGCCAGAATGTGACTGTACCTTGAGATAGGTCCTTTAAAGAGGTTATTAAGCTAAAATGGGGTCATATTGATGGGCCCTAATTCATTATGACTGATTTCCTTATAAGGAGACTAGAACACAGACACTGGGGAAGACCATGTAAAGGCAGACAGAAGATGGTAATCTATAAACTGGGGAGGGAGACCTCAGAAGAAACCAATCCTGCTGACAGCTTGATCTCATACGTCTAGCCCACATAATTTTGAAAAGTCAAGTTTCTGTTGCTTAAGCCACCAAGTTGTCCTGTTGCTTAAGCCACCAAGTTTTAATACACTTTTGTGTATTAGTTTGCCACATTTATCAGTCTTTTCCTTAGTGTGTCTCAGTCTTGAGGCAGTTAGTAAATGTCTCCCGCTCCCAACAGAGAAATTCACCCTCACCTTTTTTCTAATATTTGATCATTTCATTTTCCCCTGTAACTGTTTAATTTTATAAGTTTTAGTTTTACAGAAAAGTTGCAAAGACAGCAGAAAGCATTCTTGTATAACCCTTAGTTCACCTTGTGGGTACCATCTTATATTACATAGTATATTTGTCAAAACTAAGGAACGAATGTTGACACAGTGCCACTAACTAAACTTCACACTCTGTTTAGATTTCATTAGATTTCTTCCGATGTTTCTTCTGCTGTTCCGGGATCTCATCCAGGAATCCACATTACACTTACTTTTGTGCCCCTTTAGGTACTTCCAGGCTGTGAAATTTTTTTCAGCCTTTCCTTGTTTTTGATGGCCTGCATCCCAGAGTGCTGCTCATGTATTATGAGGAATATCCTTCCATCGGGGTTTTTCTGGGGTTTTTCTCATTGTACACTGGGGTTTGGGGCTGCTGGAAGATCACAGAAGTAGAGTGTCATTCTCATCACATCATATTAAGGGTACAGGATATCAACCTGACTTATCACTGATGATGTTAACCTTGATCACTATAAAGTTACATTTTGTCCTCCCCTTTCATACCCGACTCTTTGGAAACCAAGTGCACCCGTAATTGGGAAGAGGAGTTGATCTCTTGTTAGAAAAATGCCTGATGAATTTTTATTTAAAGACTATATTCATTTATTTGAGAGAGAGAGAGAGGGAGTGCACATGCACAGAGGGAGAGGGAGAGGGAGAAGTAGACTCTCCGCTAAGCAGGGAGCCCAGGACCTTGGGGCTTGATCCCAGGACCCTGGGATCATGACCTGAGCTGAAGGCAGATGCTTAGCCAACTGAGCCAACCAGGCACCCCATCTGATGAATTTTTTATGACAAATGCCCTACCTAACATTCCACTGCCCAAGCCTCTGCTGTGAGAAATAAAAAACGTGGTCAACCTCTTCAATGCTGGCCAGATTCCAAAAGTGTAAATATAAAATCATTCAAATGTGATACTTAATGGTTTTCATGGAAGCTTAAATCAATTATTTTAATTAACTATATTGAACTATGGGGGGCTGGGTGGCTCTGTCAATTAAGCATCTGTCTTTGGCTCAGGTCATGATCCCAGGGTCCTGGGATAGAGCCCAGCACTGGGCCCCCTACTCAGCAGGGAGCCTGGTTCTCCCCCTTCCCCTGCTCATCCTTGTGTTCCCTCTCTGTCAAATACCTAAATAAAAATCTTTGAAAAAAATTATATTGAATTGCTCTTTGAGAGAATTTGTTTACTCTATGAACCACATACTTAATATCTAAGATGATGTGGATTATAGTTAGAATTTGCAACTTCATACACACTTTCGAAAACAATCACATTGCCATATAGAAAAAATAAATGTGGTCCTCTTGAAGTTACGTTTTGGAGTATTTATCAGTAGCTAAAATTGCCAGTAACTGTTGTCAGGTATTGAGTTCATTGCCAGCGTTTACTTTTATTCTTGAGTTTTGATTAGTGAACTTTTTTTGAGTTAGTAAACTCATGAGTTATTCCTGATTTGTATTGTTTTTAGCCAAATGGGTTGTATAGCTCTAAAATCTACTATTTATGGAAACTACATTAAAAAAAAAAATCCAGGGGGCGCCTGGGTGGCTCAGTGGGTTAAGCCGCTGCCTCGGGCTCAGGTCATGATCCCAGGGTCCTCGGATCGAGCCCCGCATAGGGCTCTCTGCTCAGCAGGGAGCCTGCTTCCTCCTCTCTCTCTGCCTGCCTCTCTGCCTACTTGTGATCTCTGTGTGTCAGGTAAATAAATAAAATCTTAAAAAAAAAAAATCCAGGTCAATGCATATGTAAATCATGGTTGTCCTACATTGGAGTGAGTTGTCAACTCTGCCTGTAGATGCGGTATTAACATTGTTGCATCACGTGTACTCACTGGCAACAAATCAGTATCTGCTCCTCAGCGACAAGCAGTGACAGTCCCTTCAACCTGGAAAAAAGGGAAAGGGAAACATCTCATTACTTTGTATACTTATATAGTTTTACTGACAAAGACTTCTGACAAAAATCAATTTCTTACAAGTGACCTTGACTTCTACAGCCCTTGATTTTTCTTGAAATTGTGATCTAATTAACTTTTTCAATGACAAATTTATTGTATGTGATTCTCTATGCACTTTAAGTTAAAATGCCTAAAATATGAATTCAGACATACCCATGTGTTTGTGTTATAAACAGTAAGCAATCTGTTTGAGATGTTAGGTTTTATCACCCACTGCTGTATTGGTAAACAAAGACAAATGTTGCTCTAAGATGTAGTTGTCATTGGCTACGGATGTGATACTTGGTTTTTTAAGGATAAGCTTGTTTGCTCTTGTGTATTATACTTAAAAACTTTCTAAACATGTATTTTCATAACTTTAAAAAGTTAGGTAAGTTCCCCTTTCTTTTTTTCTTTCTCTTCCCCTTCTCCCTATTATCTCCCTTTTCCTTTGTGACAGTTCAGCCCAAGACCGCTAGATGCCACAGTGGGCTTCCCCAGCAGGGTGAGGACACAGGGTTGGGGGAAGATCACGTGGGGTGGGAGCAGTAAGAGATTTCACAGCCCATGTGGAGTGAAGAAGATGTTAGTGTAGGAGGGCGACCGCTCCCCTGGATCAGAAGCCCAAGTGGAAGGGGAAGGCCCCAACATGGAAGCTGGGGCCATGCTGGCGATGAGAGATTGATTACATAAAGTGTCATTAATCAAATAAGTAAATACATTAAGGTAATGGGAACCAAGTGTCTCATTGTCAGAGAAAAGACAAATAAATATGGAGGAGAAGGGGAAAATGAACCTTGTGGCATTCATTTCAAATCAGAGGTAGTGGTGTAAACTTACGGTGGTCAATACAGACATACAGAAATATAGATTGTATTCGTTAATTTTTAGATTTTATTAACATATCAATTCATGTGTTTGTACAACCTTACAGCAATGAGCCTACCCAGTGCCAGATCTTGGTTCCCACACACCGTAGATAAAGCTGGGACATCTTGTACAGGAAGTTAGAAACTGCTCAAGAGTTATGGGGACATGTCAAAAGGTATGAGAGGCAACTTAAAAGGGCTCCCACTAGCCAAATCTAGGCCAATCTGAGCAGCAAAATAAATAATAATAACCTACTGAATAAAAGAGAAACGCATTAATCCATACTGATTGAAGTAAACAAACTAATTGAATGTTTGATGAGCAATGGGAATATTTACAAAGTCTCACAAAACCTCTGCACAAAATACTTACTATTTCAAAGGGAAGAGTAATGTTATAGTTGCAACCACCTTAGACAAGTGATAGTCGGGGTGCCTGGGTGGCTCAGTGGGTTAAGCCTCTGCCTTCGGCTCGGGTCATGATCTCAGGGTCCTGGGATCGAGCCCCATATTGGGCTCCCTGCTCAGCGGGGAGCCTGCTTCCCCCTTCTCTCTCTCTGCCTGCCTCTCTGCCTACTTGTGATCTCTGTCAAATAAATAAATAAAATCTTTTAAAAATAAATAAATAAACATCGTGAGTGATGAGACCGATTGAAATCATGAGCCCAATGACTGTTTGAAATGCAAAGAACACAGTATCACTTCTATCATACTGCTGTTCTGGTTATCTCTTGCTGCTTAACAAAGCGTACCCCAGCTAGTCGCGGGAAACAAACGATGATTCTGCGGGTCAGGATTTGCATGAGGTGCAGCACAAATGAATTGTCTGTCTTCTATGAGGTTGGGGTCTCAGCTGGGGAAAAGGCTGTAACTTCTTGAGGCGGGATGGGGGGCACTGAAACAGCTGGGGGCTGGAACCATCTGGAGTCTTCTTTAGTCAGTTTGGCACCGGGGCAGGGGTGGTTTGAAACCTGCGCTCAGCTGGAGCTGTCAAACAGAGCATCTCCAGGTGGGTCTCCAGGTGGTGTGGCTTCTCACAGCCCACTATCTGGATTCCTTTTTTTTTTTTAATTTTATTTATTTATTTGACAGAGAGAGAGAGAGAGACAGACATCACAACTAGGCAGAGAGGCAGGCAGAGAGAGAGGAGGAAGCAGACTCCCCGCTGAGCAGAGAGCCCGATGCAGGGCTCTATCCCAGGACCCTGGGATCATGACCTGAGCCAAAGGCAGAGGCTTTAACCCACTGAGCCACCCAGGTGTCCCACTATCTAGATTCTTTTTTTTTTTTTTATATTTTTATTTTTTTATTATTTATTTGACAGACAGAGATCACAACTAGGCAGAGAGGCAGGCAGAGAGAGAAGGAGGGGAAGCAGGCTCCCCGCCGAGCAGAGAGCCCGATGCAGGGCCCGACCCCAGGACCCCGGGACCATGACCCGAGCCGAAGGCAGAGGCCCCAACCCACTGAGCCACCCAGGCGCCCCCCCCCCCCCCCACTATCTAGATTCTTAAAGGGAGCATCCTGAGAGAGATTCTAGGGAGGAGGGAGTGTTACAAAGGACCTACACGGAAGCCGCAAGGCTTCTTCTAACCTAGACTTGGAATTCACCAACATCACTTTCACTTCATTGTCTTGATAACAAGAGAGTCCTTAAGGCCCACCCAGATTCCAAGGGAGAAAAATTAGACCCACTTTTTAATGGGAGAGTAGCAAGGTCACATTGCAGAAGATCATGGATATGGGAAAAAGACTGGTTCAATATGATAATTTTGGCTATACTTTCTTTCGTTGTGTGTTTTGTAGGTATTGTCTTATTGTCTTCTGGTGTTGAATGCTTCTGTGAGAAATTGTATGTTTCTGAGGAGAACCCAATTTTCTTTCCCTTAAAAGTGACTTGATGTTTTTACCTGGCTGCCTAAGTAATTCCTTATTTCTCTCTCTGGAATAATTTACATACCATAGTATTTGCTCATTTTAAGTGAACAATATAATAATTTTTAGTAAATTTACAGAGTTCTGCAACCATTACCATAATCCATTATTAGAACATTTTTATCACCCCAAAAAGATCCCATGTGCCCATTTGCAATCTATCTCTATTCACAACTCCCTGTCCCAGGCAATCACCTTAATTTTCTATTTTCTATCTACTTTCTATCCTTATAAGATTTGCCTTTTCTCTTATTCAACATAGTACCGGAAGTCCTAACTGGTGAATTAGGAAAGGAAAAAAAAATAATACAAGCCATTCAAAACAGAAAGGAAGAAGTAAAACTATTTCTATTTGTAGATAAGATATTATATATAGAAAGCCCTAAAGACTCCACCAAAAAAAACCTGTTAGAACTAACAAATATGGTAAAGTTGCAGGATACAAAATCAATACGCAAAAATCAGTTGCATTTCTATACATGAATAATGAACTATCACAAAGAGAAGTTAAGGAAACAATCCTATTTACAATTAAATCAAAATGATTAAAATACAGAGGAAGAGGGGCATCTTAGCTGGCATATGACTCCTAATCTCAGGGTCATGAGTTCAAGCCCCACATTGGGTGTAGAGATCACTAAGAAAAATTAAAAAAAAATTTTTAAGATAAATAAAATAAAATAAAATACCTAGGAATAAATTTAACCAAGGAGGTGAAAGACCTATACACTGAAAACTATAAGACATTGGCGAAAGAAATTGAAAAAGATGCAAATAGGTAGAAAGATATTCCATGCTCATGAACTGAAGCATTAATATTGGGTTTTGGGGGAAGAATTAATATTGTTAAAAAGTCCAGACCACCCAAAGCAATCTACAGACTCAGTGCAGTGCCTATCAAAATACCGATGGTATTTTTCACAGAAATAGAACAAATAATTATAAAAATTTGTACGGAACCACAGAAGACCCTGAATAGCCAAAGCAATCTGGAGAAAAAAAGAACAAAGCTGCAGGTATCCTATTTCCAGATTTCAAATTATGTTACAAAGCAAGAGTAATCAAAATAGTACGGTATTGGCATAAAAACAGACATATAGATCAGTGGAACAGAATAAAGCCCAGAGATAAATCCATGTATAGATGGTCAATTAATTACCAAAAAAAGCCAAAAATATATAAAGAAGAAAGGACAGTCTCTTCAATACATGGTGCTGAGAAAACTGGAAATCCATTTGCAAAAGAATGAAACTGGGTCACTGCCTTACACCATACACAAAAATTAACTCAAAATGGATCAAAGACTCAAACATAAGACCTGAAACCATAAAACTTCTAGAAGAAAACATAGGTAGTAAGCTCCTAGACATTGCTCTTGGCAATGATTTATTGAATTTGACATCAAAAGCAAAGGCAACAAAAGCGAAAATAAGCAAATGGGACTACATAAAACCACAAACCTTCTGTACAGCAAAGGAAACCATCAACAAAATGAGAAGGCAACCTACAGATTGGAAGAAAATGTTTACAAATCACATGCCTGATAAGGGGCTAATATTAAAAAGTATAAAGAGTTCATACAACTCAATAGAAAAATGATCTATTTTTTATTTTTGTTTTTAATTTTTTTTAAGATTTTATTTATTTGACACAGAGAGAGAGATCTCAAGTAGGCAGAGAGCCAGGCAGAGAGAGAGAAAGAAGGAAGCAGGTTACCCTGCGAGCAGAGAGCCCGACGCAGGGCCTGATCCCAGGATCCCTGATCCTGAGCCGAAGGCAGAGGCTGCAACCCACTGAGCCACCCAGGTGCCCCTTTAATTTTTTTAAAGACACATTTATTCAGCATCATGATCAGACGATTACATTTATCAATCAACAGCATGGGTGCAAAAAAAAAAAAATCTACATGAGAACCCTTTGTTGGAATGCTTTACACTTTCCATAGAACAGAAACTAAAATAACCTGTTATACAATCAGTCACAAATACAGACCTTGAGGTTTTTGCCCATACACATGAGTATTGTCTAAAACATGCTTTCTTTGTGATAGCTCGGCCCTGCCACCACTGTGTTTGGCTGAGATCACAAATCTGTTGTGACCTGTAGCTTCCCTGTCACTTCTCTGGCTCTCCTCTCCCGCTGAGCTCTGCTTCCTGGAAGCAATGGAAACCTCCCGCCCCTGCCCTTGCTGCTGCTACTGCTAGAACCAAGGTAGCCACCTTGGTTTCATGGTTTAGTAAAGTATTGGCCTCCACCACCACAGGGGCCGAGTTTCAGCCTCCAAAATATCCTCCTTTCATGGGTCCAGATTTTAAAGATTGATTATTGTAACTGACAAAATCATTGTAGCCTCCGCCACCTCCAGAGCTGCTTCTAACATTACCAAATCCATGTGGCTATCCCCACCGTCACCATATCAACCACCTAAGTTTCCTGTACGACCAAAGTGGTCATTGCCGCCAAAACCACCTCCACGACCACCACCAAAGTTTCCAGAACTACTTCGACTTCTTTGGCCAGATAAAGCACTCGCCACCTCTTGCTTCGATAGGGCTCTCCTTACTTCACAGTTGTGGCCATCCGCAGTGCGGTATTTCTGAATGACGGTCTTGGGTACAGAGTTATGGTCATCAAATGTTATAAAAGCCAAGCCTCTCCTGTTGCCACTGCCTGTCAGTCACGAGTCAGTCACGTCAGTTTTTCCATACTGTTCAAAATAATTTCTTAGATGATGTTCCTCAGTGTCTTCTTTAATGCTGACAAAAATCTTCTTCACAGTGAAGTGGGCACCATGTCTTTGAGAATCTTCTCTTGAGAGAGCCCTCTTTGGCTCCACAGCCCTTCCATCCACCTTGTGCGGCCTTGCCTTCATGGCTGCACCCACCACCTCCACAGTGGCGTACGTGACAAACCCAAAGCCTCTGGAGTGCTTGGTCTTTGGATCTGTCATTACCACACAGTCCATTAAGTGTTCCCATTGCTCATAACAGCTCCTCGGACTCTCATCGTTGTTGCAGAGCTCAAACCTCAACGAAGAGAGGGTCTGTGGGAGACTCTGACTGAGACATGATGGCGGTAGGAAGGGAGACTTTATTTATTTATTTATTTATTTATTTATTTATTTATTTATTTGACAGAGATCACAAGTAGGCAGAGAGGCAGGCAGAGAGAGAGGAGGAAGCAGGCTCCCTGCCGAGCGGAGAGCCTGACGTGGGGCTCGATCCCAGGACCCTGAGATCATGACCTGAGCCAAAGGCAGAGGCTTTTAACCCACTGAGCCACCCAGGTGCCCAGGAGGGGAGACTTTAACAATGCTTACCTGGCAGTGTCCACAGGCAGAAAGGCACAATCTGGTTTTTTAAATGGGCAGAAGATCTGAAGAGACATTTTTCAAAACTAAGGCACACGGATGGCCAACAGGTACCTGAAAAGATGCCCAATGTCATTAATCATCAGGGCAATGCAAATAAAAACCACAATGAGATAATCACCTCATGCCTGCTAAAAGGGCTACTATCAAAAAGGCAAGAACTAACAAGTATTGGCAACAATGTGGAAAAAAAGGAACCCCTGGGCACTGTTAGTGGGAATATAAATTAGTGCAGCCACAATGGAAAAGAGTATAGAAGTTCTTCAAAAAATTAATAGAACTAATATGTGATTCAGCAACCCCATTATGGATTCAAAGAAAACAAAACCACTATCAAAAAGATATCTGCACCCCCATTTATTCAGTATAGCATTATTTCCAATAGCCAAGACACGGAGACAACCTAAGTGTCCGTCCGTCAATGGATAAGGAAAATGTGGCATACATTGCAATGGAAAACTACCCATAAAGAGGGAAATCCTGTCACTTGGAACAATGTAGATGTAACTTGAGGGCAGTGTAAGTGAAATAAGTCATAGAGAAGAAGACAAATAGCATATGATCTCACTTACATGTGAAACCTCAAGAAACAAACAAGGGTTTTACCAAACGCCACTCACAGATACAGAGATTAGTGGCTGTCAGAGGTGGAGCATGAGGGGGTAGGGGAAATGGATGAAGGTGGTGCAAGGTGCAAACCTCCAGTTACAAGTAAGTCCTGTGATTTAAGGTACAGCAGGCGTCACAATACTGTACTGCACACTGGAAAGTTGCTAAGAGAGTGGGTCTTAAAAGTGCTCATAAGAAAAAAAATGTAACCATGTGTGGTGATGGATATTAACTAAACTTCTTGTGGTGATCACTTCACAATCTATACATCTGTTGAAACATTATGTTGTACACCTAAAACTAACGCAACAGTACATGCCAATTATATCCCAATTTTAGATTTTTTTAAATTTTTATTTATTTATTTGACAGACAGAGATCACAAGTAGGCAGAGAGGCAGGCAGGGAGAGAGGGGGAAGCAGGCTCCATGCTGAGCAGAGAGCCCAATGTGGGGCTCGATCCCAGGACCCTGAGATCATGACCTGAGCCGAAGGCAGAGGTTTAACCCACTGAGCCACCCAGGTGCCCCTATATCCCAATTTTAAAAAGAGATTTGCCAGGGCACCTGGATGGATCAGTCGATAGAGCATGATCTCAGGCTTGTGGGTTTGAGCCCAAGGTTGGGTATAGAGATTACTCAAAAATAAAATCTTTGAAAAAAAAAATAAAAAGGGATTTGCCTTTTCTGGAAGAGTCACATAAATGAGATCATGTAATATGTAGTCTTTGCATCTGGGTTCTTTCACAAGTGGGAAATGTTATTGAGGAATGTTGAAGCATGTAATGAATTGTATGTACCAGATGTACTGGCAGAGGCAGCCAGAGGAGGTACTGATAAAAGTTATGAAGAACAGAATATGAAAGTCAGTCTGATTGATTATGAAAATCAGGACTTCAGAGTAAGCCTGATAAAGAATTGTGAAAAAGATGATGTCAGAGTAAGCTTAATATATCGAGTAACACAAATTGAAAAAATTGCTTTATCTATTAAACATAGGTTGGGGGGGAGGGCACCTGCGTGGCTCAGTCTGTTAAGCAACTGCCTTTGGCTCAGGTCATGATCCCAGAATCCTGGGATCGAGTCCCGCATCAAGCTCCTCACAGGACCAAAAACAAACAAACAAAAAAGAATGCTGTATAACAACTGTAGCTTTAATTCCAGATAAATAGAACTAAAAATCCACTGTAGCTTTGTAGCCACTTGTGAGTAACTCGTCTACATTGTGGCATTTTTTTTGCTCAATAATAAAATTATCTAATTGTATATTATGAATTGGCATGTTCCTTCAGGTCTCAATTTCCCATTCCTCCTACATACACAGCGTGTCTTTGAGGTTCACGTATGTTGTTGCGTTGATCAGTGGTTTGGTCCTTTTTAACTGCTGAACATTACAACATTGCATGGATACAGAGCCTATTCTCATTATTCCTGGTAGTTATGTTCTACAAAACCATTCCAAACACTGAATTTAGTGAATACTGAATTATTGAGCCTAGGGGAAATGCAGGGTTAGGTTCCTGCAACGTGTCTTTTTCATCAACTAATAATATATAACTTCGTTGTGTGTGTGTTTCTGTTTAAAGACACCATATTTACTATTTAGTGTTGATTCATTAACATTGAATTCATGGGGGCGCCTAAGTGGCTTAGTTGGTTAAGTAGCTGCCTTTGGCTCAGGTCATGATCCCACGGTCCTGGGATCGAGCCCTGCATTGCGCTCCCTGCTCAGCAGAGAGCCTGCTTCTCCCTCTCCCTCTGTCTCCTGGCTTGTGCTCTTTCTTTCGCTCGCTCTCTCTGTCGAATAAATAAATAAAATAAAATCTTAAAAAAAAAACAACAACATTGAACTCATGGCAAACAGCACTATAACTTATGCCTGAATGAAGCTTCTCTAACACGTCGTCTTCTCCACAAGGCGCATCACAACCTGCTTGTGCTTAGGAATGCTAGCCAGCACTTCAGCCCTAGGCTTGGATGCTTTTTTAAACAAAATCACCAACAAAAATCACCAAAAAAAAAAGTGAAAAACATGGCGTTAAATAGACTGCAAAAGGACAACTGTGTACAGGAACAGGGCTGAAGTGAGAAGGCAGAGTGTCTCCTCGTCTGACCTCAGCGGGAACATGTTTGTTGGGTGGCTCAAATTTTCTGCTGCTCTGGACATGTGCGTATCCAAGAATGGCCCGGAAACTCCGACTGATTTTGAGGTTACAAATAGGTTTTGTTTAGCAAGTCGGGAAATCTGCGTATGTGGAACCCATGAATAATGAGAATTGAGTACTATATTTTATCTATTCATCAGTTGATGAACACTTAGGTTATTGCCAATCCTAGGAACCTCTGTGTACAAGTCTCTGTGAAAATATTCGCTTTTTATTTCTCTTGGGCAGATACCTAGGAGTGGAAATGCTAGGTCATATGTAAGTTTGTTTACCTTTTGGAGAAACTGCCAAGCTATTGTCCAAAATGGTTGTACCATTTTATACCCCCACCAGCAGTGTCTGAGGGTTCCAGTTTCTCTAGGACTATAGGAAAATCACCATAAGTTGTAGCCTATCTTTTAATAATAGCCATTTTTGTGGATGTAAAGTGGTATCTCAATAGATTTGATTTTCATTTCCCTAATGACTAGTGATTTTACACACCTTTTCAGGTATTTATTAGTCATTCATATAACTTTTACAGGTAAAATGCTTAGTAAAATATTTTGCTCAGGGCGCCTGGGTGGCTCAGTGGGTTAAGCCTCTGCCTTTGGCTCAGATCATGATCTCAAGGTCCTGGGATTGAGCCCCGCATCAGACTCTCTGCTCAGCAGGGAGCCTATTTCCCTTCTCTCTCTCTGCCTGCCTCTCTGCCTACTTGTGATCTCTCTCTCTGTCAAATAAATAAATAAAATCTTTAAAAAAATAAAATAAAATATTTTGCTCATTGGGTTTTTTAATTGCGTTGTCTTTTTATTATTAAGGTCTTTCTATATTCCGGATACAAGTTCTGTATCAGATATAAGATTTGCGAATATTTTCTCTGAGGTTTGTCTTTCTATTCCAATGGTGTATCATGAAGTACAAAAGTTTATGACATCTAATTTATCACTTTTATCTTTTCTGGAAGTGATTTTGGTGTTGTACTTTGTCTAACCCAAGATCCTGAGTATTTTATGCTGTTTTCTTCTTGGAGTCATATTCTTTATCCTTTAATGTCCAATGGTTTTAATAGAATATTGTGTTGGGCATTATTGAGCAAATTTTCCCTAAATTATTATGTATCAGTTAAAATGTAGATTTCAGGCTTTTTCAGAAAAATATATTTTAAAATTTTGCTTATAAATATTTCTATGTTCTACTGTTTTGCTTTTCTTCTTAGGGGAGAATAAAGTATTTTGCCTGTCTTCTATTATTTGCCATTCGCTCTAGCCTTTTTAATGTCTTTGTTTTATTCTGTTTCATCTTTTCTTTTCTCATTTCTAATCTTTATGCCCCTAACTGTGCTGTCAGTCATGCCTAGTCTTATTTGTGCTTCTTATAATTTAGTCTTTATTTTTTGTAATGGTTTTGTTTTTCTCTTGTTTCTTCTTTGATACTTATCACTTAATGCTTCACCCCCTCCTATCATCTAGATAGCACCTCCTATTATCTGACCATTACTTTACTTAGCTCTTCTACTTCTGCCATGTGTTTTCCCTTCTTAGATTTAACTAAAGCATTGAGCTTCTGAAAGTTCACACTGGGATATTGGGTAATCATTTTCTTTTGCTTTGGGTCAATATTTTTCTATTAAGTTTCTTTGTCCCTCAGGGAAATTTTGTTGCCCTTTCTCATCATTTTCTTACAGTATCATTGTAAGAATATATTTTTTAAAAAATATACTGTATTTAAAGAGTTATTAGTTATATATTCCTAACAAGGTTAGAAGAGGGTAACTTCTGGGTTTTGCATTACCAAATAGGCTTATCACAGAAAACCTCCCTAATAAAGTAACATTAGAGCAGGCCTGAAGGAAGTGAGGTGGAAGCCAGAAATCCCAAGCATTCAAGGAGAAAGAATAGCAAGTATGAAGTCCCCAAGAAAGGAAAGGATTTGATATGTTTGGAAAATAGCAAGGGCCAAGCTGTTTGGAGTAGAGTGTTGAAGGGGGCAAGAACGGACAATGAAGTCAAGGTACAAGATAGGGGGAGAGAGTACAGTTCCCACAAGGCCTTTGTAGGAAGTGAAAGGATTTTGGCTCTTACTCTAAATGAGATGTGAAGCCACTGGAAGATTCTGAGCGAGGAGTTATCATTGAGATTGTGAAAGGATCACTCTGAATACTTGGTTGAGAGCTGACGATCTGGGTGCAAGCGGGAGGAATAGGGAGACTGGTTGGGAGACTACTGCAGTAATTCAGGTGAGAAACGATGAAGATGTGGACCACAGCAGTAGAGATGGAAATGGTGAGAGATGATTAGATTCAGAATATATCTTGAAGGTACAGATAACAATTTCCCCAAAGACTAGATGTGAGCTATGAACAAAAGCGAGTTTTCAAGGTGACTACGAGGCTTTTGAACTGCGCAGCTAGAAGGATGCAGTTGTCGTCAACTAAGCTGGGAAAGACTGATGAAACAAGAGGTTCAAGGGGCAAGATCAGGGATTAGGGTTTGGACATCAACTTTGAAATGCCTGTTATGCATCTTAACTGCAGCCTTCTAGTAGACAAGCACTTATATATACAAGCCTGGAGTTCAAGGGAGAGGTCTGGACTAGAGATATTAATTTAGGAGTAACTGGCATATACATAATATTTAAAGCCATGATACAAGAACTAGAGGAGTAACTGAAGTTACTCAATTTAGGGGGTCACTTCTCTTTCTCTCTCTCTCTCTCTCTTTCTTTCTTTCTTTGACAGAGATCACAAGTAGGCAGAGAGAGAGAATGGAAGCAGGCTCCCCGCTGAGCAGAGAGCCCAACGCGGGGCTCAATCCCAGGGCCCTGAGACCATGACCTGAGCAGAAGGCAGAGACTTGCTGAACCATCCAGGTAATCCTAGGGGGTTACTTCTTTTTTTTTTTTTTATAGATTTACTTGACAGACAGAAATCGTAAGTAGGCAGAGAGGCAGGTAGAGAGAAAGAGGGGGAAGCAGGCTTCTCGCTGAGCAGAGAGCCCGATGTGAGCCTCGATCCCAGGACCCTGGGATCATGACCTGAGCCGAAGGCAGAGGCTTTAACCCACTAAGCCACCCAGGCGCCCCCTGGGGGTTACTTTTGATTAAGATATCTGAAGCCTGAGCTGAGCCCTGGGACTCAAAGTTTAGAGGTCAAGATGAGAAGGCACTAAAACATGAGATTTGTATGGAGCCTAAAACACCAGTGAAGACCTCGTGGAGAGCCCAAGAACCCATTCACAGAGCAGCCACCTCTTCTACCTTGCCATGAGGTACATGTACAACACGCAGCCCCTTTGGGAAAGGGTATGGTGGGGAAGACCACCCTGAAAGACTAAGCATTTATCTCTAAGGAGGCCAAGTTGACTCTAAAAAGACTCTTTATTATGGAAAGAGACTGAGTTACCTATAATAGCTGGCAATTTGTGATTTTTCCTCTGCCACCAGAGGGAATCAGAGCATCAAGGCAAGTTATTGGAATAGAGGGCTATATGTTTTCACATTTGGGTGTAGTGGGCAAAATTCAGATTCTGCTACATTGATTAACAATTTGTCAAAGACATCCATGTTTCTCAGCTCCCCTGAAGCTCTGACAGCCCCAGTGGATCCAATGTACCCTCAAGCCTCAATAGCTTGAAGGCAGAAGATGTTGTGCCTTCAACCGTCCATCACAATACAAGCAGCTACTATATATGGAATATTTACTCTGTGGGTAAGCAGTTTAATACATTTAATACACTGTTCCTTGAGCATCATCACAACCTTAGGAGATGAGGACTATCAGTCTACATTTTAGAGATCAGGGAAAAGAAGCCCAGACAGGTAACCTGATCAAAGCAGCAGAGTCATGATTCAAACCCAAGTCTGGTTATAGCACCTGACTTTGATTCAGTGTATCATATTACCTGTCACATCACCTTGAAACTTAGGTTTATCTACTCAAGACTCCAGGAATCTTGAAGGAAGGGGGAGCATAATTAAGGCAACGCACTAGAGACCAACTGAGCTGAAAGGGTTGGAGGTCACATCTTTCATACACAGAGGCACTGACAGATAGAGCTTGCTCAAATTTCGTCACTCCTATAATCCATCTTCCTAAGAAGCAATGGGCTGTGGGACTAGTGGTCTATTTTGGGACTATTAACTAGCACAGAGGCTCTGAAAAGCTAATTAATCTCCTGGCATATAAATGATTAGACCCCATGTAAGGATGTGCCCTCAAAGCAAAGAAGGAAAGTAGGTCAAGGAGTCAGTGATAACAAATTTTAGCTTGGCAGTTTTAGACCTAGGGAGAGATTAATGTTGGCTCCTTCACACTTTGGTGAAGGATTTGTGGTTATTTCCCTCGAATTCTATGTGAGTATACATGGCAGATTTCAAAAGTTCCTCTAAAACAGGGTTCCCTCTCTTGGAATTCATTTGCCTTTGCATATTGTTTGATATTAGTATTTCATGTTAGGAGAAATCTGTCTTCCCTTGTTATAGAGGGTTTAAGATCCTAGATGTCCTCAGGTTTTTCTTTCTCTTCAGCTGTAAAAGAGAAAGCATACCCTGTATAATGCATACAGTATTGTCTAAATCATAGGTGGGAAGTAGCTCCCAAACACAGGCCTAATTGAGAGGCTCTCTTACTGAAGTTCACACAAATCCCAGGCAACCATACTGTGCTCTGGGCCAAATAGAAAATGTTAACTCAGTAAGTCCCCCATCCCAGGGTAAACACACAGGTTCGTTTAACCTGACTATTGTCAATGACAATAAAGACCCTATGCTGCTCTACTGGGTATTTTTTTTAAAGCCCTACCATGCTCATCTTCACCCATTGCCATTTAACTCTTTGTCATTGAAAAGGCTTCTGTCCGGTGAACTCTGCTACCATTTTGGGTGCTTTGTCCCAAGGTGAAGTTTTTACTACTAGTTCCCTTTGTGGGTCTAATATTTATACTGGATGTGAGTGGAAAATAGTAATCATTCCACTCTGCCTACTCGTAAGTATTCAGCTCAAGTCCTTGTAAAAGTAGGCACTTAATACTTACTAAGAGATAACTTCCTCCCACCTCCTTATCCTAGAAGCTCTCTGCAGGCCACATCCACATCTCTCTCTTCTGTACTCATTCAGTCCTCATTGTCAGACCACTCATTTGATGTTATTTGTATTATTCTTCAAAGATTTATAAATGCTTAATGTGCATATGTCTTGCCTTAAGAGCGAACTACCTAGGGATAAGATTTGTATCACCTATCTTCTAGTGCTAAACACACGGATGGTATGTAAGAAATGCCCAATGTTTTGGTTAGATTCTTCTGGTTACAAGAAACAAAGGCTACATCAGTTCCCTCAACTAACGAGAGAAACTATTCAAAGAGAAACCAAAGCCAAACAGCCCATAGGAAGAGCAGGGCCACAGCAGAATCAGGCTATAGGATACTTAGCATTCTACTACTCTAGAGGGTGGAACCAGGGGTAGAAACCAGATTTAAACAGGGTTGTTTTTAAATAGGTTGTTTTCTCTAGGCAGATAGACTTGAGTCCCAATAATTCTAGTAGAAAAGCTGGTTTAAAGCTAATCTGGTAAGGGATATGGAAAGATAACTTTTATTATCTTCCTCGATCATGGAGAGCCTACCAGTTCATGGTTATAGACCTTCATGAGGTCTGGTTACACTTACTGTCCTTGCCTTCCATAAGATGTCTACACAATCATCTTCCTAACTCCACCTCCGTTTGATTCTAGCTCAAATGGGTTTCTCTCTCTCACAACAAAACGATCCCTTTCTAAAAACCAATTTCCTACAATAAAATGGTTTTCACTAAGATCAAGATATAGCAATAGCCTATGAAAGTATCCACTTTATTTCAACCGTACCATAAATTTTATTAAAATTGTTTTCTGGGGTGATTGGGTAGCTCAGTAGATTAAGCATCTGACTCTTGGTTTCAGCTCAGGGTCCTGAGATCCAGGCCTGCATTGGGTTCTGCACTCAGTATAGAGTCTGCTTCAGATTCTTTCTCCCTCTCCCTCCCCCACTACCCCTCCTCGCTTGCTCTCACACTCTCTGTCTCTAAAATAAACAAATAAAATTTTTTTAAAAATTGGTTATTTTCTTTTCAATAATTGAATTCCCTCCTTTTTGGAACTATTGGGAAGAGGAAACACTACCTTTGGTGTAGACATTGTAGTCTGCGCTGTCTCTTCTGACCATGGAGGGGTTAGGGGAGAGACCGCCAAAAAAAAAATAATGCAGACTACACTGGGCTTGAAAAAATTCTAAGTCATAAGGAGAGAAGAGCCAGACAAACCCTCAGTGAAAAGAAGAAAAGAAGATCAATTGACAGAAGAAATAAAAGAGAATCTTTAAGCAATTATAGACTCTCTGTCCCAGCTATGGGTTAGGAGACTTAGACAGAACTGAAGAGCAAGAAAAGAAACCAACAAATGCCAAAGAGGAACTTGAATTTAGGGATAAAAAATGGGGCTAAGTCAGAAGGAGATTTTTCTTTAAAATTCACTATAGCTGAGCAGAAAGAGGCAATGCCAGGGAAATCTGATGATACAGAATCCTTAACTAGGAATACACAAATTAAAAATGACTTTATGAAAGATAGGAAAATACAACTGGTTGACCCCAAAGACATACTGGATATGAAATGCTTGACTCCAAAATTTTTCTCCTTCAGGAAAATTTTCTTAAATCTCTGTCAAGATACTTCAGGAAAGCAAAGTCAACATTAGCTACTGATGCTGGAGAGTTGGTAGACAAACCAACCTGGCGCACTGAGACCCTTTAAGCAGACCGCTCTATGGCAATCTGATAAAAGTTTCATACTCCCCAGGGAACTATGAGTGAGGCTGAATTCTGCAAGTAAAACTGGAAGGTTTCCAGGTACTGTGCAGTCTTCTTTAACTGCTTCTTAGAAGGCGCCTGGAGGACTTAAGCAGAGTGAAGAACCTGGCCACCACTGCTACTGTAGAAAAGGGAAACGAGAAAGTCCATCAAAAGGAGGCCTTCTGGGCACTAGTGGGTAACATTCAGGATGGACCATTAGCATAGACTATGAAATTAATCTCAAATTAATCCACCTGTATCTCTGCTAGATCTCTACATAACATGATAGAGGTTATAAAAGTATTAGCACAGGTCGCCTGGGTGGCTCAGTGGGTTAAGCCTCTGCCTTCGGCTCAGGTCATAGTCTCAGGGTCCTGGGATCCAGCCCCACATCGGGCTCTCTGCTCAGCGGGGAGCCTGCTTCCCCCTCTCTCTCTGCCTGCCTCTCTGCCTACTTGTGATCTCTCTCTCTGTGTCAAATAAATAAATAAAATCTTTTTTAAAAAAGTATTAGCACATTTTAAATCATCCTTAAACTAGATACTTACCCAAGAGAAATGAAAGGATATTTACATAAAAACCTGGACATACAATTTATAATATCCCCCAAATGGAAATAATCTAAGTGCCTTTTAATTGATGAATGGATAAGCAAATATTCTCATCTTTATTCCCTTTTCCTAGGTCCGAAGAAGAGCAGCCACATATGCTCCTAAAGAGGAACACTTCGTGGCATGCCCACTTCATGAACATCCTATCAGAAACACAAGCTGAGTTCAAAGATGCTCAATTTGCTTCTATGTTTTTACCTACTTTTGCCTACTTGACCACTATTGGCCCTGGTAGGCTCTCAAATGCCTTTACTTCTACAGTACAGCACTAGGAAACTCATTTGTGCATAAACATGTTCCTGCAAAGCTGTAAATCAGAGTTTTTGAAATCCAAATATATTTTCCTACAGTTCTTAGTTTCAGAGATGTTTTATCTAAATTGTGATTCATAATCGTTGACAGTGACTTTCAACTGCAGTTTTAAGTTACTCTATTATAAACCAATTCCAATACAAATCCTCACTTGTACAAAAAAAATTTTTTTTAAGATTTATTTATATGAGAGAAAGAGAGCTTGAGCATGAGCACGGGGGAAGGACAGAGGGAGAGGAAGACAAGCAGACTCCCCAGTGAGTGGGGAGCCTGACACAGGGCTTGATTTCAGGACCCCGATATCATGACCTGAGCCAAAATCAAGAGTCAGATGCTTAACTGACTAAGCCACCCAGGCACCCCTCTACAAAAGCATTTCAACATACTATGAACTTACTCTATAAGCAAGAAAGGACAAGTTGTTTCATAATGTGGATTATGCACTAATAATTTATCTTTTTAAGATTTAGAATTTAATTATCAGGTACACTACTGTTGTCTTTGTATTCATAGTTCCCTGTGGCCCTACCTCATCTCAACTTTTCTTCCATTTCAACATTTTTCTAGAATCAGGCTTATTGAAATATAATTGACATGCAAGAAAATTGCTTCTAAGATTTCTTCAAAACTCTATGAGGGTGATTTTTTTAAAGACTTTATTTATTTATTTATTTGACAGAGAGAGAGAGCACAAGCAGGGGGAGTGGCTGGCAGAGTGAGAGGGAGAAGCAAGCTCCCTCCTGAGCAAGGAGCCTGCTGTGGGGCTCAATCCCAGACCCTGGGATCATGAGCCGAAGGCAAATGCATAACTGAGCCACCCAGGTGCCCCAAAACTCCTGAGTTTTGAAAGATACAATGTGTAACCCACATGCCATTCAAGATACCAAAGATTTCCTTCACCCCAAAAAGTCCCTCAAGCCCCTCTATAGTCAACACTTCCCAACTCCCATGCAACCACTAATCTGTTTTCTTTCCATACAGTTTTGGCTTTTACAGAATGTCATATACACGGAAACACCAGTATATAGATATTTGAATTTGCATCTTTCACTTGGAAGAATACACTTGAGATTAGTTTATGTTGTTATATCAGTGGTTTGTTCCTTTTACTGTGAGTAGATTCCATTGTATATACAAACTATATTTGCTTATCCATTCACCAATTAAAAGGCACTTGGATTGTTTCCAGTCTTTGGCTATTATAAAAAGTGCATCCAAGTTTTTGTGTAAACATGTTTTCATTTCTCTTGGGCAAATATCTAGGAATGGTATTGCTGGGTCATATGCTAAGCTTGTGTTTGACTTTATAAGAAACTGCCAAATTGGGGCACCTGGGTGGCTCAGTCGGTTAAGTGGCTACCTTTGGCCCAGCCATGATTGCGATCGGGCCCCATCAGGCTCCCTGCTTGGTGGAGAGCCTGCTTCTCCCTCTCCCTGCTGCTCTGCCTACTTGTGCTCTCCCTAAATCTATCAAATAAACAAAATCTAGAAAAAAACCCAAACCTACCAAATTTTACTCGTGTCGCTCTACTATTTCCTACAATCCCACCCACAATGTCTGGGAGTTCTAGTTGCTCCATAACCTCAACAGCATTTGGAGTTATTATTATTTTTTAAAGATTTTATTTATTTATTTGACACAGAGAGAGAGAGATCACAAGTAGGCAGAGAGGCAGGCAGAGAGGGGGAAGCAGACTCCCCACTGAGCAGAGAGCCTGATGCAAAGCTTGATCCCAGGACCCTGAGATCATGACCTGAGCCGAAGGCAGAGGCTTAACCCACTGAGCCACCCAGGCACCCCTGGAATTATTTTTATTTTGACCAAAGAGTAATATTTCAATCTGATTTGCATTTCCCTAATGACTAATGATGATTTCTTTTGCCATCTGTTTATCTCCTGTGGTGATCATTCAACTATCCCAATTTTTAAAAAAGATTTTATTTATTTGAGAGAGCATGAAGGCAGGGGGAGGAGCAGAGGGAGAGGGACAAGCACACTCCCTGCTGAGTGGGAAGCCCGACATAAGGCTCGATCCCCAGATCTTGAGATCATGCACTAAGCTGAAGTTATATGCTTAACTGAGCCACCCAGGTGCCCCAAGTACCCCAATGTTTTCAAAACTGGTTTATTACTTGTCTTTTTATTGAGTTGTAGGAGTTCTTCATGTATTCTGGATACAGTCATTTATCAGATAGTTTTGCAAATATTTTCTCTCAGTATGTTACTTTTCATTTTCTAAACACTGACATCCAAAGAGCAGACATTATTCTAAATTAATTTTTTAATGGAACTTTGGGTGGTGTAAGAAATTTTTTGCTTAACCTAGGATCACAAAGATTTTCTCCTGTTTTCTTTAAGTGTTTACATTTATGATCCATTTTGAGTTATTTTGTATGTGGGGCAAGGTATGCGTTGACAGATTGTTCTTTTCTTCTTGCAAAATAATGTTCAATTATTCCAACACTTTCTTTTCTTTTCATTGTCTTTTAGTAAGATTCCATTTATCAAATGCTCTATATAGAATCTACAAAAATGAAGGACAGCGTTTAGCTTTGGTGTGACAATCTTATGGCTAGAGATGGGAGGAGAGTTCCCACTTTCTTTGGCAAGAGATGTGTTAAGTAGTGTGCTTTCTGCTCTGTAGGTATGCATTGTATTGGACAGTCCAGAAAGAATTGTCAGTGCTCTCTATCCAGGGATCACCAGGAACACATCAGTGGTTTAACAAGGTACACTTATTAATCTTTTTTTTTCCCCTAAAGATTCTATTTACTCATCTGACAGAGAGAAATCACTGAAAAGCAGGCAGAGAGAAAGAGGAGGAATCAGGCTCCCTGCTGAGCAGAGAGCCCAATACGGGACTCAATCTCAGGACCTTGAGATCATGACCTGAGCCGAAGGCAGAGGCTTAACCCACTGAGCCACCCAGGCACCACCTTATTACTCATTTCAGTAAGGGAAAGCACACACTATGGACAGCAGTGAGGCATCTCAGTAAGAGGAAGGACTTAATATTACGATTTGGATTTGTGTAGCTGATTTGGGGAACTTTGCTTTAAATCGTATGCTGTCAGGAAGCAGTGGTAAGTCTCTGGTTGAGTATCTTAATCTTTTGTAGAAAGAGGAAAGACTAGCACGAGGCTAAAGCTGTAACTGGTAAAGAAGTAACAGTCTCTCACATTATTTGATATTTTCAGTTTGTGTTTTCTATTTGGTGGCTTGGATAGGTTCATGTTTCTATGTCCAGAAATAGTTATGGAGTAGTCTTATTTTTGTTCTGATCCATCATGATTATGCAGTGGCCTTTTCTGATGTTGACATTCTCTGAAACTGTTTATGTTCCATAGGAGACATCAAGGCCTAGCTACGCCAGGCCAGCTCCTAGCAACACCAAGACCTGGCTGATAGCACCAGGTCAGCCTCTTGATGTCAGGGACTGCTTTTTTCTCTCAGAATTTGGTGGTTGGAGAACTAAGGCCCTAGACCGAGAAAACAAAAACAAAAACGTGTTTTATTCCAGGATCTGCTCTTTACAGGCTGTGGGCCCTTGGATAAATCATCTAACTTCTCTATGTATCAGTTTCCTCATATGAATATGGGGTAACAGTACTTGCTTCATTGGATTACTGGGAGGAATGAAATATGTGCTAAAAACTTGTGTCAAGGGGTACCTGGTGGCTCAGTTGGTTAAGTGTCTGCCTTCAGCTCAGGTCATGATTCCAGGGCCCTGGAATCAAGTACTGTATCGGGCTCCTTGCTCAGTGGGGAGCCTGCTTTTCCCTCTGCCTGCCACTCCCCCTGCTTGTACAAATAAATAAAATCTTTACCAAAAAAAAAAAACAAAAAAAAAAAAAACCCACCTGCCAAAAAACCTTAGTTCTGTCACACAAAAAGTTAAGAAAGCCATTGGGGCACAGAAGGGAAAACCAAGAACAGTCCAGGTAATTATTCCAGGAAAGTCAAAGAACAGTAAGAAAGTGAGAAAAGCAAAGCAAAATAATTTACATTGGGTGGTAATCTACATATAGCTGTTAACTGTCCAGCTCATTTCAAAATGCCAGGATAATGCAATACATCCATAAAAATATGATGGAACATAAGCAAATATGGGGACCTTACACCAAGTACTTTGTCATGTAAATGAATTCACATAGAAGCACTGAGAAGAGTGGTCAACAACTCAATGAAAACTATTTTTTTTTAATTTTTTTTCAGCATAACAGTATTGTTTTTGCACCACACCCAGTGCTCCATGCAATACGTGCCTTCCCTAATACCCACAACCTGGTTCCCCCAACCTCCCACCCCCTGCCCCTTCAAAACCCTCAGATTGTTTTTCAGAGTCCATAGTCTCTCATGGTTCATCTCCCCTTCCAATTTCCCTCAACTCCCTTCTCCTCTCCATCTCCCCATGTCCTCCATGTTCTTTGTTATGCTCCACAAATAAATGAAACCATATGATACTTGACTCTCTCTGCTTGACTTATTTCACTCAGCATAATCTCTTCCAGTCCCTTCCATGTTGCTACAAAAGTTGGGTATTCATCCTTTCTGATGAAGGCATAATACTCCATAGTGTATATGGACCACATCTTCCTTATCCATTCGTCTGTTGAAGGGCATCTTGGTTCTTTCCACAGTTTGGCGACCGTGGCCATTGCTGCTATAAACATTGGGGTACAGATGGCCCTTCTTTTCACTACATCTGTATCTTTGGGGTAAATACCCAGTAGTGCAATTGCAGGGTCATAGGGAAGCTCTATTTTTAATTTCTTTTTTTTTTTTAGTTTTTTTTTTATTTTTTTAATATTTTATTTATTTATTTGACAGAGAGAGAGGTCACAAGTAGGCAGAGAGGCAGGCAGAGAGAGAGGGAGAAACAGGCTCCTCACCGAGCAGAGAGCCCGATGTGGGACTCGATCCCAGGACCCTGAGATCATGACCTGAGCCGAAGGCAGAGGCTTAACCCACTGAGCCACCCAGGCGCCCCTATTTTTAATTTCTTGAGGAATCTCCACACTGTTCTCCAAAGTGGCTGCACCAACTTGCATTCCCACTAACAGTGGAAGAGGACTCCCCTTTCTCTACATCCTCTCCAACACACATTGTTTCCTGTCTTGCTAATTTTGGCCATTCTAACTGGTGTAAGGTGGTATCTCAATGTGGTTTTAATTTGAATCTCCCAACAACGAAAACTATGATTGTGCCTATGCTAGGAGGCAGATTCATGTGATGGATAGAAAGTTGGATTGGGATCCCTTTCAACTTCAATGCCTATAAATAATTTATTTTTTGCTTTCATGTTTCTGGTGTACAGCTTGCTTCTCTCTGGCCCTTACTTTTTGAATGCCCCCTCTTGTTAAGCATGCAATATCACATCTAATTTCTAGTTTTTCAATAATGCAGAAGGCTATCTGTGTGTGACCAACCAGAGGAAAATAGTGATTTAAGAAACTGGTTAACTGATAAAGGCTGCATTAAGAATTTGTTTGATTAAAAGAAAGTTATTGCCTGAAGGCTCCAAGGCTCATCGTTAGTCTTTCAAAATAACGTCTAGAAATGGTTTCATTTTAATAATCTGAGAATGGGATTTCACAGAACAGGAAACAAGACCTGAGTGGATTCAGTCTATAAAATGAAGTGGGCCTGAGTTCTTGAGACTCCTTCTGCCATACCACAGTACTCCAAATCTCTGTAGAAGCCATTTCATCATGATCATAATATTTTCATTTCAGATCTAGTGGTGGGTGAGCACCAAGTTGTGCTATTCACTTTTACAAGTTTGAAAACTGAGGCAGTAAGAAATGATGGTGTCAGCCTTACAAAAAATACATGACTATCTATACTGTTAGTTGTACAAGGTTCTAGCAGACTCACAACAACCCAAAGAGCTTCCCCCCATCTTGGTTGGTTGATGTGGTGGTTTTTAACCACTGCTGTGGATTACGACTTAAATAACTGTAAAAATGTAATCTCCCAGGAGCAACCTCAGTTTTATTAATCATTTATACTTTTTTTTTTTAGATTTTTAAAAATTTATTTATTTGACAGACAGAGATCACAAGCAGGCAGAAAGGCAGGCAGAGAGGGGAAGGGAAGCAGGCTCCCTGCTGAGCAGAGAGCCCGATGAGGGGCTCGATCCCAGGACGCTGGGATCATGACCTGAGCCAAAGGCAGAGGCCATAACCCACTGAGCCACCCAGGCGCTCCATGATCATTTATACATTAACAATGATTAAATTTTCTTGCAGAGAGAAAGAAGTGCAAGGAAGCACAGTGTAATTGTCCACTTGTAATTCTGCCTAGTGTTTACCCTAGAGAAGTTAGGTATTATGGACAGAGGTTTCTGTGACAATAATAGAGTAGGTACCCAACTCTTCACATTTTGGGTAAATACCGCAATCCTCAGAGCCTGCTAATCATCCAAATCATATTTTATTTATTTTTGTAATTTTTTTTTAGAGAGGGAAGGGAGGAGGGACAGAGAGAGAATTCTAGGCAGGCTCCATGCCCACTGCGGCAGGGGCTGGATCATGAGATTCCGACCTGAGCCAAAATCAAGTATCCCACACTTAACTGACTGAGCCACCCAGGCACCCCCACCCCGCCCCGTCCAAATTATATTTTAAAGTGACAATATTATTTAATTTCCCCTTTAAGTTCTGGGAAACTAAAATGTCCTCATAGTCCTAGATCAATAGTGTAAGTGGATCTGATTTACTGCTTTGATAAATCAATGACTCGGCTGAAACCATTAACTATATTTAGTTCACTACCTTTATGACCTGGGTCAAAGTTAGCTTCTTCCAGGCGGCTCTCCTGGGTTAGCGTGTCCCTCTCTGAGCCTGGTCAACGGTTAGTATTCGGTTGCATCACTCTGATTATTTTGCATTCGGGGGGAAAAAAACAAGACAAGACATTTTGTGAGGTCAATGACTGGCTGCTTCGCGTGTGTTCTGTCTTGCCAACCGCACCGAGAAGGAAGATCTCGGACTTGTACAGGAATCCACATTTTGGAAATCCCTTTCACACCCACCACCTCTAGATACTCTCTAAAACCTCCGATGGACTTCCTGTCCTCTTCACTTTAAGGTGCGGGAGGAGGGGCAGGGAAAGGTGAGCGGGTCCCATCTACCTAGTTGAGCGGCCTCTGCGCCCCTCATCTCCCTGCGTCGCCACGACACCTCGCCACGACGCCCAGAGCTCAGGTGCAGACAGCGTCGTCTCAGCGCTACACGCGTCTCCACACCTTCCAGAACGGCAGGTCAGCCTGTGGCGAGTCAGCCGGTGGCGAGGGAAGGGCGCCGCGCCAGGGTTCTAACTTCCGACTCACTTCTCTATCCACCACCTGGCACCCACTCTCCTCCTGGGAGCGCCTGGCGAGCCCTCAACACTGCAGAAGCCCGGCGACCAGCACCAACCGCAGCGGTTCTTCCTGCCAATTCCAGGCCAGGGCGGCTTTATAATAACGACCCCAACGTCCCTGTTGCCACCGCTGTCACCTGGACAGTAAGGGCGCGCGTCAAGAGCCCCACAGTGAAGGGCTGACAGAAGGCCTAGCTCGTCACTATTCTGAAGGGCAGGAGGAGAGGGAAGAAGACTGAAGCCCAAGGGCTAAGAGACCGAAAAACTGGACACCATCCCACCGTCCCTAGGGCAAAGGTTCTCAATTCCGGCCGACCGTTACTCGCGGCTGAAGGAAAGCTTCACTGAGCCGCGGGGCGAGCGCTTGAACCCTGAGGCCCGCCGCCAGCGCGTTCCCGGGGCTCCGCTCCCCTCGCCCGATCTGATTGGACGGTGGAGGAAAGGGGGCGGGAGGCCCTAAGACAAAGCGCGCGCGCAGGCGGGCCAGGGGCTCCCGCCGAGGCACCCAGGGGGCCAAGGGGCAGGAGCGGGACGCAGGGGGCGCCGCGCGTGCGCACGTTCGGAGGCGGCCTGCTGGGGGCTGCTGGGAGGGCAGGGCAGTTCGAGAAACGGGTGGGCGTGTGCCGGGTGGGTGCGGGAGGGGCCTGGGGTGCGCCTGCGCGTCGGAGCCGGAGCCGCGGGAGGAGGCGGGAGCTGAGGAGGCGGCGGAGGGGGCGGGTCGCGTCCGGCGCCACGTCCGCAGCCAGAGGCCGCTACTGCCGTCGTCGCCAACGGAGTCTTCTGGCTCCAAAGCCTGAGGAAGCGCCTCCCGAACCCGCAGCTGCCCGGGGCTGTGCCAGTCGCTCAAGTCACCGCAGCGCTCTTCCGTGCTGCCGGCTCCCTCCGCCCAGCCCCGGCTCCAGGCGCCGACCCTCGACCCCGGAGGTGAGTAAGTGGGGCAGGGAGGGCGGGGGGCGCCGTCCCGGCTTCCTGTCCTCCTCTCTGTCGCCTTTTTCCGTTAGCTCTCCTGCACCTCAGCACCCCCGGGCCTTGCTTCCCCGAGCGAAGCCTTTTGGGGGGGGGGGGACTGAGCGGGAAAGGGGGAGGGGCGGGACGATGTTGGGGGCGGACGGAGGTTCGCGGGCTGGGTTGTTATTCTTTACGTGTCCTGGGCTCCCCGTCGGTCGTTTGTGACCGGGGACTCTCCTTGGAAGCCTCCGCTTCACTTCTTAGCTCCTTGGATGTCAGCCTGGGGGATGGGGGTGGGAGGGCGTCAGCAGCTTGGGAGAGGAGAGGGATGCGGCAGTGTGCTGGGCTTCCCCAGCACACTAACTCCTGACCTGTTGATAAACCGCTCTCGTGGGTTCAGGCAAACGAGCCTGGGTCCCCAGTGCTCTTCCCACGTAGAAAGGCTCTACTCTCACGTCTAACCTAAAGCTGAAAGTATGGAATAGAGGGGTGGCTGGGGACCACTGGAGCACCCATCAGTGCCATTATTGCCTCCCGAGTCTAAAGAAAAACCGTGCCTGGTGTGCACACGCAGCTTCGAGACTGGTCCCCAAAGCTCCCACTTCCAATTAGATCCCCGCCCAAATAGATCGCCTTTTGTATATGAGAAGACGTAAGATTTCTGGAACCCTGTGGGAGTGGTGGTGTGCTGGGTATACAACGTGGAGCAGAGGGAGGAGGTGCTGAGCTTGGCCCTAGTCACGGCTTCTCCAGGGTCATTTTCTGCCTCTCCTGCCACGTCACTCCCTCTGCTAAAGAAAAAAAGAAAAAGACTTGCTGTGACTAAAGAGATCAGTGGGGGGAGAAGGGACCAATGGGAAAGGTTTAGAAGCACCTAAAGTGGAGAGTTCTTACTTTATTTATTACGCTCCTGTGAACTCTTGTGCTAATTCCAAATGAAAATGCTTTATTTGCTATATGCGATTGTTTAACCTTTAGAACATACACTGGTGTGGGTGCTCTAAAGGGCTCCCAGGAATACTGATACCACATCAACAGGTCTGTGTTTGCGTGTATGTGGCCATGCCTGCTTTTTCAAAGAACTAGGAAGTAATGTTTAATAAACTTATATGCACCCTGTTTTGACTCCCCCCCCCATTTTCATTTCTTTAGTCTATGTTATGGCAGATGTACCAGAAACCAAGTTCAATAAAAATATGTCTATATAGAGAGAATATTGTTAGAAAAGTTTAAGGATAGATAGAAAAGTTTCTGTGTGTGTGTGTGTGTGTGTGTGTGTTTAACTAAAGGAAAATCTTTACCTCTCTTTGGTTCAGTCATTGAGTACTTGCTGTTTTTGCTACTTCCTGAAGAGAGCTCACTGGATTACATATAAACTCCTTCAGAGTGGGGCCTTCACCTGCTTGTTCTAGTTACAACCTCAGTGCCTAACACAGTGTCTGATGACATGGTAGGGACCCAAATATCTGTTGAACTAATGAGGTATAATTTGGTGACGATTACTGGTATACTGGTTATCTTAGCTTATTGTAATTCTGCTTAATTTATTTAAAGGCAACACTTAAAAAGTTGTCATTGTGATACTGTCAGTTGTTACTGTCCCTAAGGTGTTCCCTTAAAAGCTTTACTGACAGATTACTTTTTCTTCCCTGCCAGATTCAGTGCGTTTCTTGTAGCCTGCTTTCTGTTGATTTAATGGGCGGGCTGTGTTTAAAAGCAGCCTGTTCAGGATAGTTGGTTAACTAGA
Source organism: Meles meles (assembly GCF_922984935.1). NCBI lineage: Eukaryota > Metazoa > Chordata > Mammalia > Carnivora > Mustelidae > Meles > Meles meles. Next base: position 15,303,751 of record NC_060072.1, on the reverse strand, counting down.
GAAGCCTAAACACAGTAAGCTGGTGTTTTAATATACACTGCCTGTTGGTGTATGTCTGTTAAAGTTCTGTATAGATGTATTTTGAAACTCCTAGTAGTTATTTGGCAAAGAAGCTAAAAACAGGGGAATGCGGATGTGGCAAAGTTTCTATATATAGAATGTGTAGAAGAATTTAGCTAATTCATTTATAGTCTTTTTCTTATGGGAAATTGGCACTTACTATTTATAGTAGGTTTTTGAAATGGCTTTGAAGGTAAACGGTTGTGTAGTGTATTTTGTAGTTAGGCTTCATATAATGTGTTAGTGCTGTTTAATTTCCTTTAGTACACAAAGGGGGTGTTTCGCCATAGGCAAATTTGTATACTGTTTTCACCATTAATGAAAACTTGATGTATCAAATGTAGATATCCACAAACAACACTGATTCATCTGTTTTCCTTTAAAAAAAAAAAAGGTTCCTAAGAGGCATTTGTTTACTTATTTCTATTATTGGAAGAAATTACCCTCTAGGGAATAGTGTTGTTATTAATCCTTGCTCAATATATTTGCCAGCTGCTATATCTATGATACTGTTGTACAGGACAAGAATGACTTCTCCTTGGCCTAAAATGCCTAAAGTAACTACTGGCGAATTTTAGTCTACAGCAAAGAAGTCTTTTACATTTCACAATTTCTTAAAAAGATACACTTACAACCAGTTTTAGTTGGTATTCTAAATTTGTTCACATGTTAGGACCAAGTGGTAAAATTGATTTATGTCCATAGAAGTAGTTCAGTTATTTGTCCTGATCTAAAGGCAGTTTTCTGTTTTTATTTTTTATTTTAATTTTTAAAAAAGATTTTATTTATATGACAGAGAAACATCAAGGGAGGGAACAAAAGCAGGGGGAGTGGGAGAGGGAGAAGCAGGCTCCTGCAGAGCAGGGAGCCTCATGTGGGGCTCGATCTGAGGACCCTGGGATCATGACCTAAGCCAAAGATAGACACTTAACCAACTGAGCCACCCAGGTTCCCCGTAAAGGCTGTTTTCTGTTTTTATTGCCTTCCTTAGAAAGGTACTTTTTAAATAGAAACTTACGTATTTTATGAGTTCCTAGAGAGCAGATAATTTTGGGGGATTTGCATGAAATAAATTAATAAATGCAAAGAAAATGTGTCCCCTTTGGGTAAATTGGTTTAGAGAAGTCCTATGTGTGCTGAGTCACACTGAAATCTCAGAGCCTGACAAGGTGACTGGCACATAGTAGGGACCCACTTCTATATTGAACTAATAATTCAGTGAGTTTAGGTCAGATGGTTTGCATAGAATGAAATAATTTTGTTTAAGGGTAACATTTAAATGGTCATTTTAACACTTTTCCTGCCATTTGTTACTTGTCTCCATGTGTATACTTTTAAATTTTACAAGCAGATTATTTATCTTTCCCAGTTTTAAGAGATTAGAAGTGTGTTTGTTTTCAGAATTCCCAATTTAAAAGAAATAAGACTGCTGTAGTGATGATAATGTACAAGGTGGTAATATAAAAAATAATTCTCCTTAGTGATAAAGTGGTAGTACCTGTAAAGAGGTAATATCACTAAAAGTTTGGCACATATGTCTGTGAAGGGGCTGGGAATGATTTATCTGAGTAAAAAGTGCACGTGGCGTTACAGATAGTTAAGGATTTTAGCAAAAATACTTTCTACAAGGTATTTGATGCCTTATGATCAAATTAGGAATTTAGAAAACAACAATATTCCAAATACTTGCACTTTTACACAATTTTTATTACACTATGAGTTCTGGAGGAATTTTAATACTTCATACTTGCTGTAAACACCAGTGATGTACAAGAAACTCAGACATTTAAAAATGTATCTGTAAAACAAAAATCAATCTCTGTGGCCTCTTAGGACTGCAGAGCCCTCTAATAGCAAGTTCCTCTGTTCTTGGTAGCCCTGCTTCTAGACTGGCAGGACTCCACATTTTCTTTTTTTTCTGCTTATTGATAATCCTTTTGGCAACTATCACTAACAATATTAAATGTATCTGTGAATATTTCTGTATAATAGTATCTAGATTCCTACATTTCAAACTCTTCTACCAAAAGTACATGTAACTTAAGAGCAGAATAAATTCATGGGGAATGGGGGTGGGAATGTTGTGGGCTGGGAAGAGAGAGGTGGTAAATCTGAGAGTATATCCTGAAGAAATTCCAAGCAATAAGGAAATTTCTTGAGAGTCTGGTTATCCTAAAAAACTCCCAAGCACTTTTCAGTTATCTCTTTAATTAGTGTATATTTAAACACAAAAAGTATTTTAAATTACTGTGTAGTAAAATGCATGCATCATCTCTCTCCTGTGGTTCTTGAAGCCTCTGGTGTACTACTGCTTTCTCTTAAATAAGAACATTTGGATAGCACAATTCTAGCTTAAAGTATTCTTTTTCTTAAACCAAATATTTGAACCATGTATTGGTATGTATCTTTCCTTGGGTTGCTTAAAATTAACATAGATACAGTTGATAATTTTATCCCATTTATTCCACAAATACTGTGTATCCGCTTACAACAAAAACATATTCTAAAATGGGCAGAAGATATGAACAAACACTTCTCCAATGAAGACATACAAATGGCTGTCAGACACATGAAAAAATGCTCGTCATCACTAGCCATCAGGGAGATTCAAATTAAAACCACATTGAGAGTGCTCGCTTCGGCAGCACATATACTAAAACCACATTGAGATACCACCTTACACCAGTTAGAATGGCCAAAATTAGCAAGACAGGAAACAACGTGTGTTGGAGAGGATGTGGAGAAAGGGGAACCCTCTTACACTGTTGGTGGGAATGCAAGTTGGTGCAGCCACTTTGGAGAACAGTGTGGAGATTCCTCAAGAAATTAAAAATAGAGCTTCCCTATGACCCTGCAATTGCACTACTGGATATTTACCCCAAAGATACAGATGTAGTGAAAAGAAGGGCCATCTGTACCCCAATGTTTATAGCAGCAATGGCCACGGTCACCAAACTGTGGAAAGAACCAAGATGCCCTTCAATGGACGAATGGATAAGGAAGATGTGGTCCATATACACGATGGAGTATTATGCCTCCATCAGAAAGGATGAATACCCAACTTTTGTAGCAACATGGACAGGACTGGAAGAGATTATGCTGAGTGAAATAAGTCAAGCAGAGAGAGTCAAGTATCATATGGTTTCACTTATTTGTGGAGCATAACAAAGAACATGGAGGACATGGGGAGATGGAGAGGAGAAGGGAGTTGAGGGAAATTGGAAGGGGAGATGAACCATGAGAGACTATGGACTCTGAAAAACAACCTGAGGGTTTTGAAGTGGGAGGTTGGGGAACCAGGTGGTGGGTAATAGGGAAGGCATGTATTGCATGGAGCACTGGGTATGGTGCAAAAACAATGAATACTGTTACGCTGAAAAGATATAAGTGAAAAAAAAAAAAAAACCATATTCTAACAAAATGGTAAGACTGTAAATAAGATACTCAGATTGCAAACCAACCAGGAAGAATAGCAGTGAGAGCGGGGTCTTGAGGTATGCAGTTGGGGGAAAATAGGACAACTAGGCAGGCCTCGGGAACCTGCCCAGGTAAATTGTGATTTTACCTGTCAGCTTCCTGGAAGCCAAAGGGAAAAGGGAGATATCACATCTTTCTTTTAAATAGGAAAGTGCATAGCTCTCAAAGAGAAGAAAGCGTTCTGAATCTGTTGCGGAAACAAAAGTTTTTCTGAATACTGTTAAAGAAATTTCTTATGTGGAGCTTCCTATCAGAGCTATCTAGTGATGTAGTAGATAATTTCTTTACAGTGCAGCACAGTGTACTAAATAGCCTGCATAAGGCTCTTTTTCAGGGTTTTCTTACTAAGGACATAACCGAGAATTAAACCTAATGTCATTTTCTTCAAATCAGCATTTTGTGATTTAAGTTTTTTTTTTTTTTTTTTTTTTCAGATAACCTTGATTTGAGGATAAAAACCTAAGTAAAACTAGGATGAGAACTAGGTAGATGAACTGCATAATCTTCGGAAATACCCTTTAATGAATATTACTGATTTCTAAGGCTTAAAAATATATAATTTTCTTTAGGTATGAAAGCAATACATGTTTATGGTAGAAACTTAAAATATAGATGTTAAATACATATTTGTATATGTATTATATATAAATATATATATAGATTTACATACATAAGGGATTTCTTTCTCTCTGTAGCATGGTCTCTGTCTCTTCTCTTGCTATATATTTCTACCCCCTAGTGGCAGTCTTTGTCAACATTTTGGTATATTTCATTTTTAAAGTCTTTTCATATGCATTTAAAAAATTGGATTATATGATATATGCCTTTTATATTCTCTGAATATAACATTAGCATTTTCATAGTATTTGGTCTTCATAAATTATCTTAATGTCTGCATTGTGTGTCTCTAGGAAGCTTATAAATTCATCTCTTGCCTTCTCTGAGGCTGTAGTCATTTGTACATTTGTATATTTGTGCATTTTTCAGATGTATTTTGTATTTTGTTTGCTTTTGCTGGCTTCTCTTTCACTCAGCTCTTAAATATGAGCGGTCCAGTTAAGGTTATCAGTCTATTTCTCCCTTCATTCTTTTCCTTGATCATAGCACCCATCCTCCACATTCGTCACTATCACGTCATACCACTTACAGGGCCTCAACTCTAACTCACACTTCAAGCTGAGTTTCAGACCCCTTAAATCCAGTTGCCTCCTAAACTTGTCATGTAGATGCCCCAAAGGCATTTGAAATCCAGCTGTTCAAAAAAAGGTCCTTTCATCATATGTGTAGTCAACAGTAATGTACACTTCTATTTTAGAGGGTAGATCTCATGTTAACTATTCTTGTCACAATAAAATAAAAGTTTTAAAAAGTCTTTCATCTTTTCTCAGAAGTGGTTTTTTGTCCGCTGTCCCTTGTCTTTATGCTCACACTAGAAATTTTCCATTCTACGTTTTCCTTTTATCTCATATTAATATCCAAGCTCTGTTCTGCTTCATACAAAAAATTCAGTTATTTGTCTGCCATCCATCTGGCATTGAAAAAGGCTCTGGGGATGCAGCAAAACCAAGCCTTGTTCTCAAGGAGCTTACATTCTAATTATAGGAGACACAAAGTAAACCTATGTGTTTATATATAAATATTTTCTATATAAAGTGAAAGTATGAGCAATGAAGAAAATTGATCAGGTTTAGGTGAAAATGATAGGGAAAGAAGTAGGAGGGTGCTAATATAGTGATCTGGGAAGATCTCTGTTAGGGGACATTCACATAAAGATCTGAAAGGGAAGTAAGGAAGCAAGCCATGAACACGTGGGGAAGAGCCTTTCAGGAGAAGGGTGAGCAGGGAAACCCGTGTTGGTAGACTGGTATGAGAGAGAGGCAGAATGTTAACATCAGAGTGTTAGATGTCAGGCCTCACCTCTGGATTTTATTCTGAACAAAACAAGAAGCAGTTGTAGGGGTTTAAGCAGAGTGTGACCTGGCTAGACCTGAGGAAGAGCAAAGGTGGAGGCTCAGAGGCCAGAGACGTGGTAGCAGCCCAAGTAAGAGAAATGATAGTTTAATTGAAAGTGGTAGCAGTAGAGGTGATGAGAAGTCGTTGTATTCTGTATTTATTTAGGCAGCAGAATTTACTGATGATTAGATAGGAATGGAAAAAAAAAAAAAGGGAAATCAAGGGTGACTCCTAGATTTTTGCCCATTTATTTATACAGGAAAAACTGGCAGGGCTTAAACTGTTACTCTATCTCACTGAATTTCTAAAATAGCCACTTACTGTGTTTAATCTCTCTGTCCTTCATCTGTTCTTTTTTTTTTTTTTTTTTTTTTAAATTCAAAGGAGAGCAAGCGTGAGGTGGGTGGTGGGGAGGAGGGACGAAGGGAGAGAGAAGATCTCAAGCAGATGCACTGAGCTCAGAGCCAGACGTGGGCTCGATCCCATGCCCCGCAAGACCATGACCTGAGCGGAAATCAAGAGTTAGCCACTTAACCAACTGAGCGACGCAGGCGCCCCTCCTTCTTCATCTGTTCTTGATTCTGTTAGCTTCTTAAAGCACAGCTCTGACAGTGTTACTGTCATGGCCTTCCTTTGCTTACCCATAGAAGGATAAAGTCAAGTCATATTATCTCAATGAATTTGCATATGTCTTTTATGAAGCAGCACCCGTCTTTTAAAATGGTGGTCTTTGGGACGCCTGGGTGGCTCAGTGGGTTAAGCCGCTGCCTTGGGCTCAGGTCATGATTCCAGGGTCCTGGGATTGAGTCCTGAGTCAGGCTCCCTGCTCGGTGGGGAGCCTGCCTCTCTCTCCACCTCTGCCTGCCTCTCGGCCTGCTTTGTGCTTTCTCTCTCTCTCTCTCTCTCTCTCTCTGGACAAATAAATAAAATCTTTAAAAAATAAAATGGTGGTCTTTTAAATTACAAGATATATGTGGCAAAATTAACCTTTTAAAGGGATTCTGAATTAGGAAAAGGTAAGCCTTTTAGTTGGGGTTTGTGGGATATATACAGAAAGGCAGTTTTGAAAAGTAGGCAATTGCTGTCACACTTGTTTTTTAAGTAAGCTTTATGACCAGTGTGCGGTCAGGAGTCACAAGCTCTACAGACTGACCAGCAAGGCACCTCCTCCCCATCACACCTGTTTTTAAAGTCCAGTTAACATATGTAAGATGTGTGTAAATAATTTCTCTATATTTCTGTACATGATATAGTAGCATCTCTTGATTGGTTGATCAGCTAGATAATCTGGATTTGTATGTGTATAGTATACAGATCCTGGGAACATAGTAGGGAACAAGCTGAACAGTATCTTCTTTTGGAATTAACAGTTCAGTAGGGAAGAACATGGCTCCACGGTAATTTTTCATTAGGAAGGGACATGCATATTCAGTCCGGAATTTCTGCATATTTTGTTTTAAATTTGTTAAGTAGGATTCTAATACTTAGTATTGGAGTACTAGTATTCCAATCTTGTTTTTAATCTTTTCTTGGTCAATTGAATATAAAAACAGTAAAGGAAATTGGGAAAAGAAAGTTTGTTTTTTTCAACACAGTGTAGCTTATTTTATTTCCTAGGTTTCTTTACTACTTGTACTAAGGAGGTAATCACATACGTATTTTTTCATACGTTTTGAGTTCTTTTGCTACCTGTGTTTGTAAGAGCTCTAAAAACAATAAAAAGTAATCAAAATCCATCTCTTAATGATTCAGATTGATGATGCCATCTTTATAGAAGGACATCATGATTTTTAGAAAATTTTCAGATAAAACATGTTTTTTAGTCATAATACAGGTTTTCTCTAAGTAAAATAAATTACAGTTAAGTTAACCAGTACTCTGTAGGAGGAAGCACTTAAGACTTTTGTCTACCAGCCCTGACTTTCCAACTTTCTTTCAATTAGTAAGCAGTAGTAACAACATAGGAAAGCTTGTACTATGCTTGTTACTCTTTGCTGGTGTTTAAGATAAGATTTATATTGTCTACTATTGTAAGTAAAAGTGTTTCTTAAACACCATAAACTAGGAGAAAAATAAGGTGTAGTTTTGTGACGAGTGTTTTAAAATGTTGTTTATCTGAATAAAGTTGGTTAAGTCTTAATTTAGCATTTGCGAAGAGGTCATCTCACAGGTTGAGGTTACAATGAAATGTGTATGTGTTTTTTAGGAGATCATGAATCAGGCAGATAAAAATCAAGAACTCCCATCATACCTTAGTGATGAACCACCAGAAGGTAAGTGTGCTTCTGACATACTAAGAATGAAAACAAAGGTCCTACTGAATTAAAATTCTGATTCTTTTTGTTAAATTTAAAGTAACAGTCTGTTTATCTTGTCAGTGAAGATGTTCCAAAAGTAATTGAAGATAAACACTTTTAGCTTTTAAGATGAAAGCACATATATTGCTGAATGGGGACACCATGCAACAGTTTTCTTATATAAGATCTGTTCTTTTGCTACTCTTTTAGTAAGACCATTTCGCAAGTTAGAGTATCCTTTCATTTGTAAAGAATGGGTATGGGGTGCAGAGGAAGGATGGACCATGTTTAATTTTTCATGTAATGCATACAAAAACTCAATTCAAGAGCCACTTGAGATTTGTTATTAAGCTGTTATTTATCATTGGTAGTTCTTCTTCCTATAGTAATACATCATGGTCTTAGGGTCTGAAAATTGTGACATCACGAGTCCTTTTCTTACTTAGACTTCAAAAATCGTTGGAAATGCTAACTGCTTATGTGATTGTCTTGGCTATATACAGAAAATGACCATAGGCATTTTCTGTTTATGTAATGAGAAAGTCAGTAAGGACTTTGTAGGGATAAAGTCGGGAAAGAGAGAAAGACGGCTCAGGAGCATGCTTGTCAAGGAAGAGAAAGCTTTGGTAATGTCTTTGTACGGCAACCTGCTAAACCAGAGTAGTCTGCAGAGCAGATAATTTATATGGTGGTAATTAAGAGCACACTAATTAAAGAGTGTCAACAGCATTAATATTTATCTACTTTGACTAAGAAAAATCATCTTCATTAAATGCATGTGCACCGAATTTGGCATAGCAGGGTAATACTAATGAAGGTACTCAGCATGAAGAAGTTATCTGTTCTATTCTCAAATCAGGATTTTTTCCTTTTCCTGGTGTTAGTGACCTTGATTACAAAAGAATTACCAATTATGCCTTTTCATCATAATTTTATAATTAACATACTCAGACGCTTTTCCATATTCTGTCTTTTATTTCAGCTCTTTAATTTTATTTAAACAAATAATTTTATTTCAGAGAGAGTGCATGTGCACACTCAAGCATGCAGGGGTGAATGGGCTCAGAGGGAGAAGCGGACTCCCTGCTAAGCAGAAAGTCTGATGTGGGGCTCAATCCTAGGACCATGGGATCATGACATGAACCAAAGGCAGTTGCTTAACCAACTGAGTCACCCAGGCACCCTTAGTTAAAAATTTATATTAACTATGCTTATTACTCAAATAGCTTCAATTAAGAATTTGGTTTTTATAAATTTAGCCATTGCTGTATCTTTATCTGAGGTATTTTGATGAACCAGTGGTCTTTTCATACTTGTAAAACCTTTAAACAATGGAAGGAAAATCTTTATCAAGGTAAATTTGTGCTGTGTTAGAAAAGCTCGATTTTTAGAATTTTTTTTTTCCCATCAGATATTACCAGTTTCTTATTGTTGTCTTCTCTGATACATTCTGCTTGGAGTTAGTAGCTTTGGTAGTCCTAATTGTGCCTGTGTACCCAAGAATTTACTTTTCTTTGTGTGAGTTGTACCTTTTCTGTAATTAAAGTCTGAACTGTTGGGTGCCTAGTGGCTCAGTTGGTTAAGCAACTGCCTTCGGCTCAGGTAATGATCCTGGAGTCCCAAGATTGAGTCCCGCATCAGGCTCGCAGCTCCGTGGGGAATCTGCTTCTCCCTCTGGTCTTCTCTCTCATGCTCTCTCTCACTGTCTCTGTCTCTCAAATAAATAAATAAGATCTTTAAAAAATAAAAATAAAAAAGAAAGTCTGAACTGTTTCATGACCAAGTATTTTTCCACAAAGTTTAGGAAATATAAACACCATTGCTTATGTGTTGTTGCTGCCTAAATCATTAGATTACAAAGGAGAAAAGACCTGTGTTTGTTTGAGGTTGATTACAAGCAAATTTTTTTGAAATCTTCCTGTTATTTTATGCCCAAGTTTGATATACGTGCCTATTTGAATTACTATTCAAAATGAAACAAACCAGAGAACAAAATAATGACTTAAATAAATCTGAATTTTTCATATTGTTATTACCTTTTCTGGAGTAAAGGAGTTTTTACAGACTAGATATTTAAATGACATGCTCTCTCCTCTAAGAATTATTGGTGTGGTGAAAGTATTAAGTATAGCTGTAGTTTCTCAACACTGTAAAAAATGATTTTAGGTAAGTAACATGATTTTAAGATATAAATAATTATTCTATTTTTACATAACATTAGTTCTTTAAATACACTATTAAAATGCAAATAGAGCAGACACCCACATATATTTAAATTAGTGTTTCTTAAACTTTTTGGCTTTTCCACTTTTAAAAATTGGGGACCCCAAAAAGCTTGTGTATTCATTGATATTTGCCATATAAATAATAAAAACTGAGAAGTTAAATATTTTATGAAAAATTTAGTAGACCTATTACGTATTAATGTGACTAATATAGTTTTTGAAAAGTAGCTATTTTCCAAAGCAAAAAAAAAAAAAATTGAACAGGTTGGGTGACCTTGTTTTTAAATTTTTGAGATCTCATTAATATTAGGGTTAATAAAAGAGAGCTAGTTTCTCACAGCTGCTCTGTGTTTCATCTTTTGTGTTAGTCTGCACATCATTTAGATTCTGGAAAATTCTGTAGACTTGTGAATGAATGTGAAAGAATGAAAGTGAAAAGATAAATCATGTGTATAGTATTATTATGAAAATCATTTTTATCCTGCGGAGCCCCTGAAATAGTCTTGTGGATATCCAGGGGTCCCAGGCCATACCTTGAGAACCACTGCTTTAAATGAAGAAGGTTGTTTCAGAGGTGATTGAATTCTGTCAAGGAAACGACGGCTAAATATATTTGTCTTCCTATTTTTTCATGTCCTTTTAGGATGTAAAGATTTTTATTAACAGCAACAAAACTATAAATCAGGGAAACATTTAAGTTTAGATTCTATTTGATGAAAGTTATCTAGTCCCCAAAGCATTTTTTCTCATAGATACTAAGACACAGCATTGGACCAAGATGTTTTAAAACCATGTACAACTATAGTTTTGAGGGACGAGATTTTTAGTGTCTTGATCAGGTTTGGATTTATGTGGTTCGTCTTATCAAAACAACCTCCTGATTGTTAGGAAATTTTAGGATACTTAATGATTTGAACTGCTCTTGTAAAGGCTTACAGTTGACTGTCTTCATGTTTTTTCTCATCAGGTTCAATGAAAGATCACCCACAGCAGCAACCAGGCATGTTGTCCCGTGTGACTGGCGGTATCTTCAGTGTTACAAAGGGGGCTGTTGGTGCCACCATTGGTGGTGTGGCTTGGATTGGTGGGAAGAGTCTGGAGGTGACCAAAACAGCTGTTACAACTGTGCCTTCCATGGGAATAGGGCTGGTGAAAGGGGGCGTATCTGCTGTGGCTGGAGGTGTTACAGCTGTTGGGTCTGCTGTTGTAAACAAAGTGCCCTTAACAGGAAAGAAGAAAGACAAATCTGACTAAAATATGGAGATACACTTGCTCTCCACAGCATTATGATGCCAGTGGCATTGAATTGCTAAATTATGGACTACAACGAAGTCACCTGTTTGGACGTTTATCTTCTAAACTGCTGTGTTGAAAGTATTGATGACTGGCTTTTGTCTAAAAAGAAGAGACCAATACTAGCACAGTGTATGAAGGTTTCTCATACTTAAATTCCAGCTTTTTATCTGGTAAAATGTTACTCTTATTCAGTTGTAACTGAAGATATGGTATATTTGATATTTACTATAAGTCTTTCAGTTTAACTAAAAAATGTGAAAGTTGAATTTAGTTGATGATCTTTACAGTTCCATATGTATAATGTGCCAGGTAACTCATTTGCCCCTTAAGAAGGGAACCTTGAACTACATAAACTGTACCTTTGATGTGCCTAATAGTTTCAGATGTCTTAGTTTTTTTTTATAACCATAGTTGGTTAGGCCAAGAGGCATTCTTTTCTTATTTAAGCTGGTAAAAGTAGCAGGAATTAGAGAAATTTAAGAGGTAAATGGTTTTATGATACTGAGTGTTAACCATCTTTTGTTAGATACGCATTACATTAATTTAATCATTGATGCCTTATGAAACATCTTTTTTAATACCCTAACCATGTGCAGTTCTTAGAACTATCTATGGATTCTTTCAAAAATTGTGAAATTAGCTTTCCCTCTTAAGAGTCTGAGGAGTGGTGGGTTAAAGGCATTTCTTGCTCTCAGCAGCTAATGCTTGTAGGCGTTTTGTTAACTGTCAGTATAGTTACCAGCCGAACGTTACATTGCAGTCTGGTTTTCATGCTCCATCTTTAATACACCTCACAGTGCCTAAGGAACATTTCTTTGCTGGTCATAAGCTCTCTTGGAAGTTTCACATTAAGGAGGAACAAATAATTTTAAATTCTTAAGAATCTCCTAAAGCATCCCACATGTAAAAAAATCTTCACATCAATTTTATCTTTAGGATGGCTTAAAGTGTCAGCAGTACCCCTTTTTAAAAACACAGTGAAAGCAGCCACAAATATGGGGGAGCTGACTTTGAAATTGAATGAAATGGGCTCCACAGATTAGTTTTGAATGTAAGATATGTATACAAGTGCTGTCAGTGGTTTATAGGCTTTTAAAACGTTATCTTACAATCAATCCTTAAAGAAGTCGTAGACTTTGTACCATTTCCGAGTCAACTTCAGGCAGGGAATTGAAGTTTTTGGTTGCGGATGATAAAGTGCGTCATGTCTTCTTAACATGTCTCATCATGTCTCATTCATTCTCAAGGAATATGACTTAGCTGGAGTTCATCATTTTTTACATACTCAGTTTCATGAAAAATTTTTAAAAGTGGCACATATATTTGGTATTCCTCTTAACTAAGGGTTATAATCCAAGTCTGAAAAATCTTAGTTTTCTTTATACTTAAGTTTGGAAATTTGCCTCTGTTTCGCAGAAGTGTGTGTTCGTGTAGCAAAGGAGGTGGCACTCTGGAGTCAGTCAGAATACATCCTTGAGAACGTAAAACAGGTCACTTGGCTTCCAAGGCTTAAATGTCTTTCTAAACCACTAAGAGTTTTACATTAATAATGTGGAACAACAAGTGGATAAGAACCTAACTTTTTAAAAAGCTTTCATAAACACCAGGAGGGATCTTAAGCAAACCTGCAAAGGTTCTTGAACCTACCATTATATACAAAACTGAAAAGTTGAGTTCATCATAAATGGTCATTTATTTCATGCTCTATGACTTAAGGTATTTTGGGTGGTGTATCTGGTCAAATGTCATAATCAGCAAAAGGGATTTTTAAAAGTGACTCCAAAGTTAATGGAAGAACACTAAGCAGTGGTCTAAATAATGGTATTGGAGAACTCGTTTCCTGCTATTTGAAAGAAATGATTGCTTCATTGCTAGTTTATATTTCTAATTTATCTTCTATAGTCATAGGTTCTGCTGTGCTTTGTACCTGAATTTCTAAACACAGACTTTAGTTTACTGTGTGCTTGCATATTTATTTTCAACCTTGTCTTTAAAATTGCTTGACGAAAAACGGTTGTGATTTCTGCCACAGAAAAGCCTCCTGGTACATTTTAACTCCGAACTATAACTTTATTCAGGAGAGGCTTTTGCAAGGACGGCAGAGCAGTGTACAAAGGAATGGTTAAGTTACAGAGGTTCTTGTTGCAGTGAACTTGCCACTTGATGACACATACAGTGTACACTCGAGTCTTCTCCAGTGTATTTGCGTAGACTGGCAGTTTGACCTGTGAAACAGTACTGGTTCACTTCAAGAAACTAAGGTTGATGCACACACTTGGAGGCATCTGTTATTCAGTGTATCTTTTGAGTGGGTATTTGGCACAATGAGGATGAACTTGTGTGACCCACTTGAATAACTGATCTAATAATGTTGGCATTATGAATCCTGTACTTAGTGAAATGTCAGATGAAGATTGGTGATTGAATAAAAAATTTTTTGTATAAAGGAATGGGAAAAGAATACATAAATCTGTCAATAAAGCACTATGATCTGCAAAAGATGAAATGTTTCTTAAAGATCTAAGGAAATAAAGGAAATTTAAAGGAAAAACAGGACAGTATTAAAATTTTTAGTTATATAGTTCAGAAAGTACTGTAGTGTTTTTAATTTTTGATACTAATGCACAAACATGACAAAACATCTTTGAGTATGTATTTTGATACCAAGACAGTGAAATGCAAATACATTTTAGTCAACTCTGATGAAGATTAAAAATGCAGATTTTTAGGTTTTATCCCCTTTCTCAATCTCTGCAGGTGGGGCCCAGGCCTGTAGTTCAGTATCCTCCACAGCTGATTCTTGTCAACAATTTGGGATCTGATGTAGAAGTAGGCAGCACTTTACTCTGTCCTAAGTAACTGTGGAACCAAGTTGCACCCCTCACTGGACAGAAGTGATTCAGAGAGATGGGAACCAGTTGGAGGAACGTAGAAAATTGATACATACTAGGTATCTACTTACCTGCCAGGTGCTGTCCACACATCATCTGATTTCATCAGCACTGGGGAAGTATCTCTTTTTACAAATACGAAACAGGCTTTCAGTGTTAGCAATTATCATTATCACTTTTGAATTCAAGTAAATCACTTCTCCAATTAATACCCAGAAACAGAAGTGGGGCTACTCAGTAACTAGTACGTCATTCTGCTGTTGGCAGTCAGTGCTGACTGTACGCTTCATTTACCAGACTAACTTGAGTTCTCTGGAAGTCTTATAGGTAATCATACTTATTTTGGCAGCTAATTACATTTTGTCATCGAAATGAATTTAGTGTAATTATAAACTGTTTAAGGGAAATAATTTTGTTACTAGAGCCTTCACGGAGGAAATAAAATTTGACTCTAGTGTTTTATGTAAGGATATCTCTCCTTGCTATATTGTTGACTTTGAAGATTTCAAATTATGGAAAAAGAAAGGTTCAAGGGCTTAAAAACTAATGGAACAGGATTTGGTCTAAGGAAAAATAAAGTCAGTAGATTACATGTTTGGTCATGAATGTGTATTTTCTAAAAATTTAATCTTGTCAGGTGAGAGTAAGCTACAAATGTATTTCTATAACCATATATGCCTCTGGTTTTCCGCACCTGGACCTGAGCACAAGTTTGCTGGTGTACGACTATAGGCTTTTTACAAAATTAATGGCCACTGAACCCTGCCATACTGTCTTACATACCATCTCTTGTTATGTTCGTTTTCTTACTCCTCAAAATAATCATTTCATTCCTTTTCTTTCCAGCCCTCCTGTAGTACACCCTCTCATTCTACTGCCCTTTGTCAAAAGAGGCAACCTGACAGCAACTCTCCTCTCACACCACTTATTCCATCAGCTGCCCGCATCCGTCCCCAGGACTACAATCCCTGTTCTGATCCTAAGTAAGTCCGCTTTCACTTCCTGCAGGATAGTCATCCTGCAGTTTTTCCATCTCTCTCTCTCTCCTGAGTCATATCCATGAGCATATAAACATCTTCTGGTTTTTTTTTTTTTTAAGATTTTATTTATTTATTTGATAGCGAAATCACAAGTGGGCAGAGAGGCAGGCAGAGAGGGAGGTAGAAGCAGGCTCTCTGCTGAGTCGAGAGCCCGATGCAAGGCTTGATCCCAGGACCCTGGGATCATGACCTGAGCCCAAGGCAGAGGCTTAACCCACTGAGCCAACCAGGCACCCTATTTTCTTTAAAGAAAAAGTATGCCTGGGGCGCCTGGGTGGCTCAGTGGATTAAGCCGCTGCCTTCGGCTCGGGTCATGATCTCAGGGTCCTGGGATCAAGCCCCGCATCGGGCTCTCTGCTTCCTCCTCTCTCTCTGCCTGCCTCTCTGCCTACTTGTGATCTCTCTCTGTCAAATAAATAAACAAAATCTTTAAAAAAAAATAAAAAAAAAAAAAGAAAAAGTATGCCTAATCTAACAACCTTCATTTTCCTGCTTCCCTTTGTAGCATTTTTGAAAAACTTTATAGTCTCAGCCTTAGTCATCTCCTGTTCTCACGACCCCCTCCAAGTGCCTTACCTTTCTCATTGCACCAGTTACTCCTGATAGGGCCAACCAGTGATTACTTTTTTGCCAAATCCATTGGTCACTTATCTGTATCTTAGTTGACCACTCTATGGCATTCAATATTATTGGTCATGCCCTCTTTTCTCGGCAGACCTCTTTTGGTCAACTCCTTCCAGGCGTGGTCAGTCACTACTACAAATCTGTAATTTATTTCTGGGCAATCTCATTTAGAGTCTTAGCTTTAAATACCATCATAGAATCATAAATGATCCCTGAGTATCTCTAGTTCTGACCTCATGGTTTCAGACTTTGCCATCTGCCTGTTTGACATCTCTGCTCAGCTAGTAGGCATCTCAATGTAAAATAAAACTAAGGTAACCATATAAATGTCCCAAACTAGGACACTTCTGACAGTGGAAGATAAGCACACCACTGATAATTAGGTCAGGACAACAAGCAAACTAAACTCTTTCCGGAGGTTTCCCATCACACTTAGAATGAGATCCCATTCCTTAGATGGACAGGGGACACTCCTCCTGTCCCAACTGTTGCTGCCATTCTTTTTCTTGAACAAACATTCCTGTTTAACTTTGGGTAAGTGACACCCTGTCTGTGCCTGCATCTCCTCATTTGTGGAACAGTAAATGGTGGTTCTCAGCTCTAAGGGTTCTAAAGCACAACATGCCCGGCACTTAGTAGGTGCTACATGAGACTATTCACTACCCCAAGGAACCAAACAGATTTGAACACAGAGTTACTTGCATTTGCTAAGTGAATAAAGACACGGCATGTATTTTTAATTGGGTTTTCATTACTTAAAAGGCCATGCACACATGGGACACAGATGTTGGGAGTGTCAGAGTCAACTGTTTGGTGGTGTTACTTGTTAACAAAATTCAAGTTCCACAGCTGGAAGTGAGCCAGTCTTTATCTGGATAATGTTTATCTTGGAACAAGACTTAGAAATAGGAATTTGGGGGCGCCTGGGTGGCTCAGTGGGTTAAGCCGCTGCCTTCGGCTCAGGTCATGATCTTGGGGTCCTGGGATCGAGTCCAGCATCGGGCTCTCTGCTCAGCAGGGAGCCTGCTTCCCTCTCTCTCTCTCTCTGCCTGACTCTCTGCCTACTTGTGATCTCTCTCTCTCTGGCAAATAAATAAATAAAATCTTTAAAAAAAAAAAAATAGGAATTTGGAATGCTATTAAAATCGGTACCAACCATCACACTTTTTCCCTTTCAGGGCCAGACCTGGATTTTCAGTTTTCTAAAAAAGCTGCTTAGTTCAAATGTATATAAATTAGATCACTTCATATTTAAGGAATTTTACAAAAAATTCCTAAGTTTCTTGTTGGTACTCCTTTGTCATGTCAGGTAAGGGTATGGTTTTTCTTTTAAAAAGACATTTATTTGAGAAAGAGAGTGCAAGAGGGGAACAGGACAGAGGGAGAATATATCCAAGCAGACTTCCTGCTGAGCCTGGAGCCATGAGATCAGGACCTGAGCTGAATCCGAGTTGATGCCCAATCTACTGTGCGCCTCAGGCGCACCAGGATATGGCTTTTCTTAATGCCAACTCCTAAGCAATCCTTTTTCTATTCACAGGTTTGAACAGAAGTCAGATCACAGTAAATCTGGACTCTATCACTTGGCAGTCCTCTCTAAGCTTGTTTCCTCATCTATAAAATGGGGAAAGTAATGATGTACATAAAAGTTCTTGAGAGATGGTCAGTTTTAAACTAAACACACAAGCTCTATTCTTTTCGAATGAGAAATACTTCATTCTCAAAGACACGCATATATCCCAACCAAGAGATGAAATCAGCTTTATCTGAAAAAAAAAAAAAAAAAAAATGTATTGTAAGTTTGCTAATTTCACCTAATACTAAGCTACAGGTTTCAGACCACAGTAGAATGATGTTTCGGAGCTGGTGGAGAGGAAGAAGACTGGGTCTGTGTTCCAGATGAAATGTGCTATATAAATAAAATAAAAACATATCCATACTTCGAATTAAGGGAGTACACTTGACAATTTCTTAGAAATGATTCACTCATAAAGTTATCACTCTAATGTGCCATTTACTAATACAGGAGTTTTTCCAAATAGTTCAAAGTAAAATTACCAACTTTATTTAAAATAAATGCAGCTTATAGTTTAAAATACAGAAAATATGTCAGAGATTATATACTTAAAGGTAACTTAGACACAACTCAGAAGCTAAGTAGTTTCTTCAAATTACTAGTGCCCATAAACTGCCTGAATCACTTAAGTCTTTGCTGCTTAGCTTCACTCTGCAATGCTAGAAAGCAACAGCAGTCGGCAAGTTACTCTTCAACATTTAATGGTGCCACAGGGTTAAATAATGGTCTTCCTTTCTTGGCCTGAATTTTGCCAAAGTTAGCCTCAAACTCTTTTTTTGTTCCATTTAGATTTCCTAGATGTCCATCCTTTATCCTATAGCCTAGAGAATTCAGTTTCCTTATCCTGTACTGTACTATCTGTGGTGTTAATTCAAGTACCATTGGTGTCTCTTTTATCTGAGCTATGGAAATGCCTTCTTCCAGTAATCCCTGAATTCTCTCTTCCAACACTGGAACAGAATAATATAAAATGGCAGGACATTTCAAAACTAATTGCTTCAGGTCATGATCTGTGCATTTAAAAGTATTTTTAGAGAAGGACATGCTGTTCTGTATACTTCCTGGGCAAAGTTGAAAAAGAAATCCTTTGAGCTTAGATAGAAGCTGGAGAATTTCAGAGTTTGTAAAACCTTGCTCCTGGAGAAATTCTAATGCTTCCTTGATAGCTGCTGAAGAATTTAGCAAAATAAATGGATTCTGGCTTAACAATTTGAGTAACCAAACTTTCATGTTGGCCTCAGAGCCACCTAAATTTAGATAACTCTCCTGGA
Source organism: Meles meles (assembly GCF_922984935.1). Lineage (NCBI taxonomy): Eukaryota > Metazoa > Chordata > Mammalia > Carnivora > Mustelidae > Meles > Meles meles. The sequence continues at coordinate 15,285,041 of NC_060072.1, read as the reverse complement.
GAATACTTATCATTTGCTTATTTTTCTCAATAGGATTATGAAAAATATTAGATGCAGTTGTCAAAAATCTGCTAATGACCACATTTTTGAGTCCCAACTCTTGAAAGAACTGAATGTTCAGCTTCTGGGTTTCCTGGTCTTTAACGGTAAAGAAAGATTCTGGAAACTGTTCTATTAACTTGACTAACTCTTGCTTGTTTTTGCAAACCAACTGCCAGAGTTCTCTCTGGGTGGTAAAAGCGGCTGGACTGCAGACAATTGCTTCTGGGCAGCGTTCCAAAATACTGGCTATAGCAGCTTCATCGGCACCTAGTTGTTGTAAAATGTCTGCAATTTCTTCAACGTAGGTTTCCTTCTCAAAAAGTACCCATCCTTTTAATCTGCGAATTTTCCTGACGTCCACTGAAAATTTATAGAGCTTTTCCACTGTTCTTTTATTTTCTTGGTTTGATTGATGATCAGTTGTATAGAGAAAGCCTGCTAAAGAGGGTCTGGATTTTGAAGCCGATGGCATCTTTCTGAAAGAACACAGCCTGCAGGGCTGGGATCTTAGCAGCAGCTTCCACAACATGTCTGCAGTCCCTTGGCTAAGTCCCACCGTCCTGGGACTCAGAATGTACTCATTGTACCTGTAACAAAGAAAACATAGGTTTTAACACAAGGGGTGTTGACTTTAAGAATGCAAACACAAATGTGGGTTCTAAGCAGTAAGCACAGAAATAACGTGGATTTAAATTAGACAGGAAAACTGAATTTGGCCAAAGTTAGTCTCAAACTTTCTGTGGAATATTAAATATTCCTGTTAAATAATTTATAAAGTAACTAATATACCTCTTCACAACTTAGATGTCTTATACATTATAAACACACTGTCTATGTGAGCTTTGCCACAACCTTGTGAAGTAATTTCCATTTTACATTTTAAGAGTTCAAAGATTCAAAGACCTCAAATGTTATTCTGACATGAACTCCCTTTCCTACAACTGTTATGGTTTTCTTTAAGAGACATGTTTTACTTCTACAAACACACACACACACAAGGTTTTCCTTCTTTTTTTTTTTAACATTTAAAATTTTCAAGTTTATGTTTAGCTGAAGCAAATACTTATTGGGGAGGGGAGTCATCTCTAATTTTATATTTTAGAGGAAATATTTCTGCTGAGGAATTATTATCCAAAGTCAATCTGTTTTATTTAAAAGGAGTTAGTAAGTATAAACTTGTTTTATGAGAATTATGTAAAAATCCTTTTTATAAATCCAAAATTAAACCAAGTCTTAGCCAAAGCGAGGAATGCTGCATGACTGGCCCAGCGGAGCAATGGGCAATCAAATTAAGTGGAATGGGGACCATACTTTTACAACAGTCTAACCAGCTGTCCCCACTTGACAGCTTTAGGTCCCAAGCAATGGCTATACTGTGGGTAATGCCTTATGGACTTTGGCACTATTTTTGTTATCTCTGGTAATGTAAACATGCCTAGTTTGTTGTTTTAACTTTTAAAGGTCATATTTATTTACTTGAGAGAGAGCGTGCACAAAGTGGGGGGGGGGAAGGGCCAGAGGAAGAGGGAGAGCAGGGAGCCAATGAGAGAGACAATCCCAGGACCCTGAGATCATGACCTGAGCCAAAGGCCACCACTTAACAACTGAGCCACCCAGGTGCCCTGTTCTAACTTATAGTTGCTGGGAGTGTTAAGTGTTGCATCCCTGCCACAAAAGCATGAACAGTTTAGCTAGTCAACAGCATTCCCTTATTATTTGTAGGTTTGAAGGAAAGTTGAAAAACCATAATCTAATCTCTGCCCTTAATAATGCCATTGCCATATATATATATATATATATATATATATATACACACACACACACACATATATATATATATATATATATACACACACACCATATATACCATATACCAAGGACTTTTCACTTCCAAGCCTATTCTAACTAATGCAAGTAAATCACTATTCTCAAAGGAAAAATAACAACTAACAATGTTCTCAGTTTGTTTTACCATTTGTAATAATAGCTCATTGTTAGTCCCCATAGTGTCCCAAATAATTGTAGGCATAGTGTCTATTTTACTTCTGGTGGTTCACCGAGAGTATTTTTCATATAATTCCTAATACCCCTTTCCTTTAGATGACTCCTGATAGCCAAAATATAAATATTAAGCTATCTTAAAATTTCTAAGAGGACCATGGATTTTGACTGGAAGCAGGAGATACTACATAATGAATTGGGTACATATAGATCTAATCTGGAGCTCACAATCTTGGGCCTCACAACTGTACCACACGCTGGAAGAACTGTGGGCTCTATGGCCAAAATGTCCATGCTCAGTCCTGGTTCTAATTTATGGGGTTATCTTGGGAAAGTTATTTAGCCTCAGATTAATTAAGTGAACAAGTAGTGATCAGAAGAGTACCTCACAGTAAATGTTCAATAAGGATGACTACTAACAGTACCATCCTTAAAAAGAAAAGAGAGTGCATGAATTTTCACAGGAATACTGTGAGTCCAATACTTTGCATAGAGCCTGGTACATAGTAGCACTCAATAAACAGTAGCCATTACTAGGAAATACCTGGGGCTAACATTCTTGTACGAATATGACTAACATGACAAAAATTGCATTTTAGACAGAAGTACATTTATAAAAAATATGTAAGAATTGTGAAAACTGTATTTTAAATGCTTTGGTTGTCCCAAATAACTTTATAAAAGCAATACATTTTCACTAAAGCAAATTTGCCAAATTCTGAAAAGAATAAGGGAGTGGAGTCAAACTATCACTGTCTGCAGATGATATGATACTTTATGTGGAAAACCCAAAAGACTCCACGCCGAATCTGCTAGAACTTGTAAAGGAATTCAGTAAAGTGTCAGGATATAAATTCAATGCACAGAGATCAGTTGCATTTCTATACACCAACAGCAAGACAGAAGAAAGAGAAATTAAGGAGTAAATCCCATTTACAATTGCATCCAAAACCATAAGATACCTAGGAATAAACCTAAACAAAGAGACAAAGAATCTGTACTCAGAAAACTATAAAGTACCCATGAAAGAAACTGAGGAAGACACAAAGAAATGGAAAAATGTTCCATACTCATGGATTAGAAGAATAAGTATTGTGAAAATGTCTATGCTACCTAAAGCAATCTACACATTTAATGCAATCCCTATCAAAATCCCATCCATTTTTTTCAAAGAAATGGAACAAATAATCCTAAAATTTATATGGAAGCAGAAAAGACCTCGAATAGCCAGAGGAATGTTGAAAAAGAAAGAGTTGGTGGCATCACAATTCCGGACTTCAAGCTCTATTACAAAGCTGTCATCATCAAGACAGTACGGTACTGGCACAAAAACAAACACATGGATCAATAGAACAGAATAGAGAGCCCAGAAATAGACCCTCAACTCTATGGTCAACTAATCTTTGACAAAGCAGGAAAGAATGTCCAATGGGAAAAAGTCTCTTCAACAGATGGTGTTGGGAAGATTGGATAGCCACATGCAGGAAAATGAAACTGGACCATTTCCTTATATCACACACAAAAATAGAATCCAAATGGATGAAAGACCTCAATGTGAAAGAGGAATCCATCAAAATCCTTGAGGAGAGCACAGGCAGCAACCTTTCAACCTAAGTCGCAGCAACTTCTTCCTAGGAACATTGCCAAAGGCAAGGGAAGCAAGGGCAAAAATGAACTACTGGGACTTCATCAAGATCAAAAGCTTTTGCACAGCAAAGGAAACAGTTAACAAAACCAAAAGACAACTGAGAGAATGGGAGAAGACATTTGCAAACTAAGTATCAGATAAAGGGCTAGTATCCAAAATCTATAAAGAACTTATCAAACTCAACACCCAAAGAATAATCCAATCAAGAAATGGGCAGAAGATATGAATAGGCATTTCTGCAAAGAAGACATCCAGATGGTCAACAGACACATGAAAGAGTACTCCACATCACTCAGCATCATGGAAATACAAATCAAAACCACAATGAGATAGATCCTCACACCAGCCAGAATGGCTAAAGTTAACAAGTCAGGAAATGACAGATGCTGGCGAAGATGTGGAGAAAGGGGAACCCTCCTACACTCCTGGTGTGAATGCAAACTGGTGCAGTCACTCTGGAAAACAGCATGGAGTTTCCTCAAAAAGTTGAAAATAGAGCTACCCTATGACCCAGCAACCACACTGTTGGGTATTTAACCTAAAGATACAAATGTGATCCGAAAGGGCACACGCACCCATATGTTTATGTCCACAATAGCCAAACTATGGAAAGAACCTAGATGTCCATCAACAGATGACTGGATAAAGAAGATGTGGTATATGTGGCAGCCATCAAAGAAATGAAATCTTGCCATTTGCAACAACGTGGATGGAACTAGAAGGTATTATGCTGAGTGAAATAAGTCAATCGGAGAAAGACACTTATATGATCTCCCTGATATGAGGAATTTGAGAGGCAAAGTGGGGGGTTTGGGGGTTAGGAAAGGAAAAAATGAAACAAGATGGGATCAGGAGGGAGACAAACCATAAGAGACTCTCAATCTCACAAACTGAGGGTTGCAGGGGGGGATGGAAAGGGTGGTTGGGTTATGGACATTGGGGGTGTATGTGCTATGGTGAGTGTGTAAGCCTGATGGATGATTCACAGACTGTACCCCTGGGGCTTATATTACATGTTAATTAAAAAAATTAATAAAGGAAAAAATATTACTGGAGTGGAAAAAAAAAGAACAAGGAAGTGGAAAAGTCCTTCACAACTGTTCATATCTGACATACATGTCTGTTTTTTTCTGATTCTTGTCCCTTTTGTTACCATTTTTAAATACATAAAGCAAGGCTACCTTGTATATGAGAACTAGGTCTTAAGCTCAGCCTACAATTTGAAATTGTAATGACTCAGCATTTTTCTTGAAAATGTCTTCAGCAGGTACCATACTAAAGACTGACATGATGTCTTCCAGTGAGGCCAGCACAGCAAGGGGCTCCTCAGCACTGGAACAGATCCTGGTGTTTGGTTAAATACCAGATAAAGTTATGTGGCCTAGTGTAGGGGTTACGCTATACAAAATGACAGACTGGGTAAAGCAGCCCGTCTCACCCTTTCTGCTCACTCCAGGGTGAAATATTATGTGCTCAGCGAGTTGTCTCACAATTAAAGCTGTCTTGCTCTTTTTTAGTCTCTGATGAGCAAACACAGTTAACAGTGAAACTGAAGAGCACAAATGTGTCTTCTAAAAACAACACAAATTATATATATAATTGATTTATTATATGCACTCTAAGTACCTAAACTTAGCATCAAAAACACTCTATAAACATTTAAAATGTGTACATGATAGTGGGGACTGATACACCGTAATTCTGTAATTCTTTCCCAGCACTGAGTATTTGGGCTGTTTGTAATACTAGTTATCTGCTGCCTATCTGTCTACATTTCATTGTTTTTTAGGATGAATCCCTAGGAGAATTACTGAAAAGAAGATAAGGGAACATTTGAAAAGCTAGGTTGTTAATTTACTGTTCCAGAAAAAATATCTGTTAATCTTTTCACAGGCACTATGACCAATTCATCAGTTTTAATTTTTTTTAAGGACTTTATTTATTTATTTGACAGAGAGACAGAGAGAAAGCACAAGTAGGGAGAGGGAGAGAGAGAAGCAGGCTCTCTGCTGAGTAGGGAGCCTGATGCAGAACTCAATCCCAGGACCCTGGGATCATGACCTGACCCAAAGGCAGCCACTTAACAACTAAGCCACCTAGGTGCCCCATCATCAGTCTGAATTTTTATATGTGAAAAATGAAAACAATACTAAATTCATTTTCTTCTACTAATGAGGCTGAACTTGATGACTTATTTTGGCCAACTTTATTTTCTTTTGTGTATTAACTACTCCTGCCTTTTTTTTTTTTTAATTTTTTTTTTTTTTTTTTTTAATTTGACAGAGAGAGATCGTAAGTAGGCAGAGAGGCAGGCAGAGAGAGTGAAAGGGAAGCAGGCTCCCTGCTGAGCAGAGAGCCGATGTGGGACTTGATCCCAGGATCCTGAGATCATGACCTGAGCCGAAGGCAGCGGCTTAAACCACTGAGCCACCCAGGCGCCCTACTCCTGCCTTTTTAAACTGCAATTTTCTGTTTTTTTAAGAATGGACTTACATAAACTCTTCATATATTAAAAAAATATGTTTCTGGATTTTCTCTAATTCACTTTCAGTTGTTGATGGTATAAAAATTCCAGCATTACCAAAGTGGTTACATTTTTTACTGTGGTAAGATAAAAATTTTTACCATTTTAACCATTTTAAGTATATACAATTCAGTGGCAATAAGTATATTCACAATGTCGTACAACATCTACTACTATTTCCAGAAATTTTTCATCACCCCAAACAGAAATTCTGTTCCCATTAAACAATAATTCCCCATTCCTTCCTCCTCTCAGCCCTTGGTTAACTTCTACTTTTTGTCTCTAGGAATCTGCCTGTTCTTGGTACTTAATGTAAGTGGTCATATAGTATTTGTCCTGTTATATTTGGCTTTTTTCACTCGGCATAGCGTCTTCAAGGTTCTTACGTAGTATAGCATGTATCAGAACAAAGTGGTTAATTTTAAGTGGTCAGGGATCATAGAAGTTTCCCTTTTCTTGATTCTTACTGCTTTTATGCACCACATGATCAGATAAAAATTCATCCGTATGTCCTTCTATATTTTTGATTTTAAAAAGTTAGCTCCTTTAATTCACTTGAAATTTCTACTGTGAGCTGAAAGTCTACAGATTATCATTAGTTTAGCTATCTCCAAGCACTGTTTTTGAACAATCCTTTCCTTCCCCATGATCTGTGAGGCCTCCTTTACTCTACATTAAATGTAGTTTTTGATTCTATCCAGCCTCTATCCTCACTCTCTGAATATTTTGCAATTCCCTGAATGGCCAAGGAGGCTCATTTCTTTGCTGCAAACTTGGTTCCCTCTGCCAGACCATTCTAAAACAATCTCTGGGTCAGTGTACTCTTGCATACCCCCACGCAATGATGTCAGAGTGCCTCAGCTTGGACCTCCAGCTTCCCCTGACCCCTACTCCACTCTCATTCAATGCTCCCGCCTCTGCTCTGTACAAAGAAAGGAGAGCAACTCATCACACCAAACGTAAACCTTCTGCTGTCTCCCCTTTCCTATAATTACACCCTTCAGCATCCAGGGTAATCTCTGCTTCTGTACTGATCCCAACCTCTCTGGCCTGAAAACCTCCAGAGCCCCTCTTTCTCATATACTCATTCCTTAGCTGTATCCTCCTCTCTGGGGCTCCCATCCTTCAGCTCAATGGCTCTTCTCACTGCCACCCCAACTAAAACCCTATTTTCTCTTACCTTCAGTTAATTCTTTTTTTTTTTTTTTTAAGATTTTATTTATTCAACAGAGAGAGCACAAGTAGGGAGAGCAACAGGCAGAGGGAGAGGGGGGAGCAGGCTCCCCACTGGGCAGGGAACTGATGAGGGGCCTGATCCCAGGACCCCGAAACCATGACCTGTGCCAAAGGCAGACGCTTAACCGACTGAGCCACCCAGGCGCCCCATCCTCAGTTAATTCTTGCAGATGGTTCTTTCTCTCCAATTCCTCTCCTCCTACTTATATAGATCCCAATAAAGATAATTTCCAAGTGATTAGAGCCAATGAGCTCTGTTCCTTCCTCTTTTGACCTCTGTAAGCTTTCAGCATAGTTGACCACTTTCTCCAGGAAATACTCTCACCGGATTTCCAAGACTTCCCATTCTCAGTTCTCTTCCCCTCCCCACCTTGCTACACTCTCACTTCCTTTTATCTGCCTTCTTTGCAGGCTCATCTTCAAGGCTTGACTCTAGACTCTCTCCTCCTCTTACCTTACAGTTTTTCCTCAGGGATCCTGTCCTCATCCGGGCTTCAGTTAATCACTTGGGCTTCTTTCCAACTTTTTCTCAAAATGTGATCTTGTCACCTCCCTGCAATAAACTTTTCAATGGCACTTTAGGGCAAAGACATAAAACAAAATCAAAATGCCTTACACCATGGTCTAAAAGGCCTCTGTCTGGGCTCTGTCACCACCCAAATCTGTGCCCCTCCCCTCCAATCTCCCCCAACCCCACCAGCCACACCAGTTCTTTTCAGTCCCTGGTGCTCTGCCTGTTCCTACCACAGGGTCTTTGAAGGCTGAGGGCAGTTCCCCATGCCCAGAGTGCCCCTGTCTAACTCCTAGGACTGAGTGCCACTCTCTCAGGGAAACTTCCCTGACCGTCTTGAATAGATGAAGCCGCTTGTCCCATTATAGGCTCTCATGGCACCATGGACTGCTTCTCTTTGCCACCTATCATAGCTGCATCTGTTCATGTGTTGTTTCTGTCTCACGCTCCGGGGGGACAGAGATTTGTCACCACCACCTTCCAATGAATTGCTTTCCTACGTTCACTTCCCGGGCACTGCTGGACAAGGAGGACCTTTGCGTGTGTTCTTCCACAGCACCGTCCTCTTAACCCTACTGTAGCACTTCAACTCCTGTAAAGTTCTTCATCCATTCAACCAATGGTTTTTCTTTCTTTTTTTTAAAAGCTCATGCTGTGTTGTCAGGCATTATGTCAGATTCCAGCTCTTCTGCTAAAATGTTTCTTCATAACTTTGGGTCACAGACCCACTAGAGAACCTGGTGAGAGCCCCAGATTCTCTTTTCAAAAAAAAAAAAAACAAAAACAAAAAAGAAAAGACCTGTACTCACAGCATTTTGCAAAAGATTTTACCAGGATTCACGGGCACCCTGCAGCCCAGCTATAAACAACCTGTACTAGACTGCAAGCGCTGGGAGGGCAGGGTCTGAGTCCTGTTCTTCTCTGTCCCCTGTACCCAGCAAAGAAGTTGGTCCACAGAGGAACAAAATCAGTATTTGTCAACTGGAACTGAATGAACAAATCCAATTCATGAGGCAACCTAAGGTAGCGTGTAAAACTGTGGTCTGCATGGGCTTAATTCCTGGTCACTGGTTATGTTGGGACTTGGGAAAGTCACACCGCTTCCCGGTGCCTCAGCTGGAGTGTCAGGAAAATGGGGACACTACATCCTGGGTACCTGTTCAGACTAAATTGAGTTAGTATCATAAACCACTTACAGAGTACACAGAAAAGTCACCACAATGACCCACTTTAAAGTTGAGGAAACAGATGCAGGTAAAGTAACCTCCCCAAGGTCCACTCAGGTAACAAAGGACAGCAGACCTTGGATTCAAACCCAACAACTTGGCTTCAGAGTACAGCGCTTACCCTTTGCCCTACACAGCAATACACTTGGCAAATGTCTGTAAAATCACAACGTGGTCTATTCCCACATACTCATGTTTCTTAAGCATTCTTGAAGTGTTAAGTTCACTTCAAGAATATGCACAATATCCATACTTAACACACTACGCTCTACAACACCGGTAACAGTTCAATAAAGTTCTACTTTTATAACATGCACGATCTGCTGCCAGTTTCAAATTAAGCCCAATGTGTATAAACAAGTAGAAATGAGGGCCTAAAGGAAGAAAATCTCGGGGAATGATCGAAAGCCACACATCCATCCTGTGGTGCCTGCTTTTTTCCAGAACCTCCGACTTAAGACGCCTGGGCATCCGCCCCGGGCCTGGCAGGCTGAGCGAGCTGGCAGGGAGTCCCGTATCTCGGTGCGCGGCCCCCAACCCCTGCCGGTCGGCCGCTGTGTTGCTGGTGAGGCCCACCCCGGGGGAGGGGGAGATCGGAGAAAGGGGTGCGACTCACCTGTCCGCTCCGTGCAAGACGCAGTGAGTCCCGGGTCCCTGGTTCCGTCCTTCCTCCCTCCCCCCGCCGAGGTTTCCCGTGGCCGGCCGTCTTCCCGAGGCCTGGGAACAGGGGTCAGGGTCCCGAGACTAGTGTCCCAACAGGGCCGCGAATTCCCCTCGGTAGTGTGGTCCCAGCCCCCAGCCTTTCTACCCGCAGCCAATCAGGGCACAGGAGAACCTTGAGCCCGCAGACGCAGCCCCAACGCAGCCAATCAAGGTGCGGGACGCAGGCTGCGCGCCCCTCACGTTAGGCGGGGCTGCGCGACGGAGGCGGGGCTGCACGACGGAGGCCGGCCTGCGTGGGAATCAGCTTGCCTGGCAACGGAGCCAGGTACCGCAATTACGCGCCTGGCATTTCCACACCCTTTCCTTACCAGCGTTTAGAAAACTTGGGAGTTCCGGTCGTTTTTCCCTTGGGGAACGTCACTAGCTCATAAGAAAAAAATGTAAAAGTAACTCAGAAGCCGCTGTATCTTTAAGCTATAGCCATTCAGAGCTCCCAAAATAATTCGATGGGTAAAGAACTAATTTACAAAAGAAAAAAAAAAAAAAATGTAGTTCCAATACAATAAACCTTTGGGAACATATCTAGCCTTCTTGCTGCCTCTTCCACCCGCCCCCAGTAGTCAGCAACTGTGTTATGTCTTTAAAAACCTCCCCCTGCCCCTTCCATCTAAATACTTGCCTTTTCTGATAAACTGCCCAGTGGTTTACATTCTAATTATTATCTCTGATGCCAACCTCATAAACTGCTTTCTCCTTAAAGCCAGTCTCAATGTCTATCCCATTTATTCTTACATTTATCTATCAGTCAACAAATATTTATGGTATGCCTATTAAGTTCCAAGCATGTGAAACAGCAATGAGAAGACAGCAGTGGACAAGGCAAGGGGGAAGAAAGTACATTCCCTGTCTTGACGGAGTTTACATGTAGGACAGTGAAGGACAAAGACATTAACAACGGATAACATGATTAATCCCAACTAGAGTTAAAGTTAGAGTCCAAAGTTAGGTGCCCCCACCCTGCCTAGTTGTCCTATATTCCTGGGTAGAGCTGGGAGTCAGGAAAGCTACGATTTTCCCAGGCTGGAGATCTCTCCCTTCGTATGTTTCATAGCACACACTGTGTACGGTTCTAACACAGCTAGAACACACACCATTGTAATTCTTCCAGACTGCCCCCTCTTTGTGAACCCCTTGTGGAAATTTACAGATTTTTTTCCCTCTAAACAATATTTGGCACATAATAGGAATCCAGGAAATGTTAATTGGAGTCTAGCCTTAATAGTCAGTCTGTGCTCAACAGGCTTTTTGAGATGGCTTGACATTTGCATTTTAATTACATGGAGTAGCAGCAAGAATCCTTGCTCTTTATTTCAAGATCAACTTTGATCTCCAGGATATTCTAGAATTAAATGGGTAGCTAATGTATATGAGGTCTGGGATGCTAGTCAGTAACCTTTCTCCTTCTGAGTTATCTTTACATAAAAATCCTATTATTCATGGCTTTACTGAACACTTTTTCCTGCAATACAAGGATCTGGGGCCTGGATTAATCAAAATGTTTCACTGCATTTAGGAAAAAGGAATTAGAGTAGGATATGAGAAGAGAAGGCAGTTGAGGAATGTAAACTCAAGCACTTTAGAACTGCATGCTGCAATCACTGGTTAGGAGGAAGGGAGCAGACATGTACACTAAGGTGCTGGCAGCTTAGCTTGAACCTGGGCTCCGCATAATTGTGTAAGAAATAGTAAAACATATGATCCTGTACATTGTAATCAAAACTTGAAACTGACCGATTCAGCTATGCCAACTGTGTTAATAAATGTGACCTAGTTTTTTCCATTCCAATATTTAGTGAATTTCTAGGACCATGCAATCAGGAAAAAAAAACCCTTGGATGGAGAAATGGAGAAAAGAAGCCAGTATTATGGATATTACCTATAAGAAAATTACAAACATGTTTGAAACTGTGAGAAGATCCTGAAGTTTCTAGTACTTATGAGAGGCCTTAAAAACATACTGTTATCAGTCTCTTATATCCCAATTTTACTAATTTATTTCCAGTGAATGTAAAAACATAAAAACTTCACATAGGTTCTTTGAAAAGTTTGCTTTCCTCAACTTAATTTTTCCAAGTTGCCAGAACAGAACAGGTTTTGTTTATATGATTTCAAGATATACTTCCTGAAAGAATATAAAATCTTAAATCCCTCAACCACCAGCAGCACTTTCAGAATACTAACCCTTTGGTTGGGGGAAAACACTGTATTCAAACATCCGCTCAACTGGAATACGGTGATACTGGTCTTTCCCTTTCAGTGATTCTTTTCCATTACAATTTAGACCAAAGTGAAAAAGCTTCCCAAAAAGCTCCCTAAAAGTCAAAATCCCCCCACATTTCAAAGTAAAATATCAGTGTCTATGCTGAAACAATGTTCTTTTACTAAAATATTTATTCACATTAAAACTGAATCTTTTTTTTTTCTTAAGATTTTATTTATTTGACAGAGAGAGACATCACAAGTAGGCAAAGAGGCAGGCCGGGGGGGGGGGGGGGGTGGCGGGGGAAGCAGGCTCCCTGCTGAGCAGAGAGCCTGATGCAATGCAGGGCCTGATCCCAGGACCCCGAGATCATGACCTGAGCTGAAGGCAGAGGCTTAACCCATTGAGCCACCCAGACGCCCCTAAAACTGAATCTTTTAGGGGTACCTGGGTGGCTTAGTCTGTTAGGGGTTTTTTTGACTCTTGATTTCTGCTCAGGTCTTGATCTCAGGCCCGTAAGTTCAAGCCCCATATTCAGCTGCACACTGGGCATGAAGCCTGCTAAAAAACAAAACAAAACAAAACAAAACAACACAAAAAAACCCTGAATCTTCTATTTCCCTGGATGAGGATGGTCCCAGGTCTATGAATTTCTCAATGCTGTACAGTACAATCAGGTCCAAAGAGTAGACTGACTGGTAAATACAAGCATCATGAAAAACAATTAAGATATCACTCCTTATTAACAGTGGCAAAAGAAGATAAGTAACGCATATTTTTTCTTTTCTAAGTAATGGAACTTATCACTCAGTGTTAATTCATTATTCAGGATGCCTTTTTAAATGTGTATCATATAAAAATATGTTACTGTTTTTGGATTTTAGACTCAAATTATTCTTAAGTTACTTTTAAATACAATTATCACCCTGAACATCTATCACAACTAAAGACTGGGGAAAAGAAAAAAAAAATAACACTGGTTATAATTTCAAAAGGAAAAAACTAGCCTACAAGAGACAGGAATGGGATAATAATAGTAATGAGAATGACAACAGCTAACCACAGCTGTAGCATACAGTTAGGCAGACTATGCACTGCATGATCCAGGGATCTATAAAGCACAGAAGCCTTGTAGCTAACATTTATCGAATAACTGCCACATGTCAGGCACTGTTATGAGTATTTCATATGTAGTATGAAGCAAATACTACTCTTATCCCTATAAGGTTAATAACTTGCCCAAGATCTCAAATGAGTGGCAGAGCCACTCTGACTCTGACTCCAGAGCCCACATTATTAATTATAGTGACTAACTCATAGTTATAAGCCCCATTATCTGAAATAACCACTTTGGTTTTATATCTTCTTGCAGATAGATAGGTATTATAAAAAGTATAAAGCATTTGGAAGTTGGTAATCTTATTTGGAATAATTGTGAAAAATACTGTATTACTAAAATAAATGGAACCTGATCCTTATCAGAACGGTTGGTTACATGTGGTTTACAGACTGTCTCTGATTTGTAATTACATCTCATATAACAATGCTCTGCCCTTACCTAAAACAAAAACTTAAAAAGAAAAGAAAAAACAACCACCACCAAGTACACAAGATTCCATATATGCATATACTTTAATAACAAGGTCACTTAGCTGTAAATGAACAAAAGGAGACAAGGAGAACTTAACACATGATACTTCCACAGATTTGGGTCAAAACAGGCATACATGAAGATTTAAAACATATATTGTCTGTGTTAACAGAGGTTATAACTACCAATTTTGGTTGAGCACATTTTCTAAAACATTATCAAAGAGTGTAAAGTTAGATCAAACAATGATGTCAAGAAAATTTTGTCCTAAAATTTTAACAAAGTCTTTTAAGAAAGTCTAAAAACCTCCTATTTTCCCACATTGACTCTCAAAACTTCAGTTTGTATATCAGAATATCAGTTTGCCACTTTAACTTTTACCATACATGAAAAATTATCAAAAATATATTGATGGGTCTATATTAATTGTGACTATTTATATTTACATTAAGCAAAATTTTTACCAAGTTCTTTATATACAAATTACCATTTGTCCTACATGAAGTTCATTAAAAAGTTTAAAACTACAGAAATGTCATTAGAAACAATGCATTTCAAAATGTAACCGCTTTCCATCAATGAAGAACATTTTAAAATAATTTAACTGAAAAAAGTAGTGAACTCCCCACCAATTTCAGCTGCAACAGTATTCCTCCTGAATGTTTTCTGTGATTTAAGGGGGGAAAAAAAAACGGGGTAAAGTTTGATTGCAAGGAATTAAATGATAAAAATTTGATGAGTGTTTACTGATCTTCAAGAAATGTACAAATTAGGGCTGGTGCTAAAAACTACAGCAATTTTTAAAAACTTGTTATATTTTTTATTTTACTTTTTATTATTGCTGTTCATATATATATTATTACTGAAGTATAACTGACAGACAATCTTATATTAAGTTTCTGGTGTACATCATATTGATTCAACAATTCTGTATGTTAGTCAATGGTCACCATGATAAATATAGTTAGCAGTAATTTAAAAAATGCCAACAGTTTAAAATAACTGAATATGTTTTTAAAACCTGGTAAATAAATGTACTATTATAGATACTTTTCAAATAAACTTAAATCAAAAAATAGTATCCCACATCCAATTCAACTGAATATAGCCATGGCCTTTTGATACCTCTAAAAAGGACCAATATTTAAAAAATCAAACTATTCCAGAACTGGAAAGAATTTAGATTTCAGAAGTATCACAACAGATAAAAGAAAGTTATAAACATTTAAGAGGAAAAGATTTAGGGAAAAGTGGGGATTAATAATACCACTAAAGTAAAAAGTCACTTTAATTGTTTCAGACTCAAGGTCATATAGTAAGGAATAAAAAGATGTCTTTTTCTGAGAAAAAACTTGAGCACAACATCATTACTTTTTCAAATTTAAATATCAATTAAGATGATCCTAAAACTAAGTGCTGCAATTTTTCCAGTAGAGATGCACTTCTCTTGTCTAAGAATTAACTAATTTTATAATAATCACGGAAAAATTTAAGTCTCAGTTTCTCTAGTTTGAAAAATGTGATAAGCTCCATTTTGGAAATTGTCTTAATTTATATTGATTACACACTACACTAAAGCAAGAAATAAAGGTCTAAAGTATTTACCTAATTAGTGCTCTGTCGCTGGACCTTAGAACCGATACTCTGCGTGTCCTCTTCCTCACTAGGACGTTTCCCACTGCTGAGACCAGTGCTCATGGGGCTTCTTCCTACATATTTAAAAAAAAATTATGTTTAAGATAGGATGGTGAAAAGAACAGTATGCACAAATGCTTCATTCTTACCTTGCTTTAATAGGTGAGTTTGCTGATTGTCTCCATGAGCATAATGTAAAATACCACTCCCTTGAGAGCAACCTGTTAGTATTTAAAACATAGTAAAATCACTTAAACCCCAAATCTTATGTATTAAGACTACAAGTCTAGTTTTTAGTAATTGTATTAAGGTCATTTATGCCTTTTAGGACTAAACCTCAACCCTTCATCTGAACAAAAAGTCACAAGTCCAAATCAGGAAAATCTAAACTTAGGGTCATAGAAATGTTGACTTTTGGTTCAAAGGTAAAATCACTGATAATCATTTTCTAAAAAACATTTCTTTACTGAATAACAATTAGACACTTGACCATGGAAACAAAATATAGAGCAACAGTGAAATATACATCCTCCTTTACCTCTTGTCCCTTTATTCCACATTCTTCCCTCAGTGCCTGTCCAAAACATATATCCTTGGAGATAAGTGAAAAAGGGCCTTCCAGATGAGAATTAAACAATTCAAATCACACAAAGAGGAGGAAACACAATGTGGCAGTTACCTAGCCTAAGCAATTACATTAATCCTTCCAAAAAGAAACAATGTTATAGGAGAGGGGGTTGGCACAGAAAGTAGGTTCCAGAGAAACATTTTTGTCAGTGTGTCCAGATAATAGACAAATGTGAACATTCTAGCCCCTACACAGAAGTCACTTCATGGTCTGACTAAGACAATCTACTTATTTTTTTTTTAATTGTAATTTCATGCCCATCAAGTTCCTCTGGATAAAGAATTCAGCTTTTTAAGTACTCAGAATTGGGAAAGTGAATGCCCTGATCAGGGATGAGGGCTTCTATCACTGGAAAGGGATACCTCCACCATAAATAATAAACTAGTGTTCCCTGTTGACATTATATTTTAAACATTTTATTTATTTGTCAGAGAAAGAGAAAGAGAGAGAGAGAGAGAGAGAGAGAGAGAGAGAGAGAGCACAAGTAGGGAGAGAGCAGCAGGCTCCCTGCTGAGCAAGGAGCCCTATGCAGGACTCAATCTCAGGACCCTGGGATCATGACCTGAACCAAAGGCATATGCTTAACTGACTGAGCCACCCACACATCCCTGCTATTTTATATCACATGGATGGTGTGTATGTGTGTACATGTGTTTGTGTGTGGGTGTGTGTATGTTTGTATTTGGGGGTGGTGCAGAGGAAGAGAGAGAGTCTTAAGCAGGCTCCACAACCAGTTGGAGCCTGATGCAGAGCTCAGTCTCATGACCCTGAGATCATGACCTGAGCCAAAATCAAGAGCTGGATGCTTAACTTTTAAACTTCTAAACTTTTAAACTTCTAGTCTGCCATGTACAGGATAGTCACCTCTAATTATACTAAAAACACTCAGTTCTTGGACTTGTTGAAGGTCAGATTCTGGACTATAGCACATTCACCACTGAATGGTGCTACTCCTGGTTTCACCATCAGCAGAGTGTCCCTTAATAGTGATAATTGTTGTCTTCCATTATTGCACAAGATTATTTAAAACTTCCTCCTGTGAACGTACTTAATTCCACTGAATTGTACATTTAAAACAGTTAAATGCTAAGTTTTATGTTACATATATTTTGCAATTAAGAAAACTTCAATAGGGGCGCCTAGGTGGTTCTGCTGGTTGAGTTTCAGTTCAGTTCATGATCTCCGGACCTAGTCCTGCATCAGGTTCCCCACTCAGCAGGGAGTCTGCCTGGGATTCTCATCTCCCTCTGTCCTTCCCCGTACTCATGCACACACTCTCTAAAATAAATTTTTTAAAAAAGAAAGGAAACAAACAAAAAAAGGAAACTTCAAAAAATACATTTTCAATTATTCTATTTAGTCATACCCAATACAATTGTTGAGTGCTCCTTTATGCTAGAGATTATACTAGGTACTAGGGATACAAATATTACAAAAACATGAGGTCTTATCTTCAAGGGGCTCACAGTCCAAGTAGAAGGTGACAGATACATAAAATCACTAAGTACAAATAAGTAATATAATGGTTCTGGGATGGAAGTTGGTACAGTATACAGTGAGGACACTGAGGAAGGAAAAATCAATTTTACTAGAAGATTCACAGAGGTAGGCTGTAAATAACAGACTAGTCACCTCATTTTCTCAACTCCATCAATTTTATTCCTCTTCCTGTTCTAAGATAAATGAGAATAATCTCATAAACAAAAAAATACTGAGTGAAAAGCAGTCAAACACAAAAAAGAATACAAACTATAAGATTTTTATAAAGTTCAAAAATGGGAAAAAATAGAATTAGAAATCAGGAGAATGATTACTTTTGAAGATGGGGAGGGATTAATAAGCTCAAAAAATACATACAGAATTTCCTTAAGATAGCATCTTATTCCTTTAGAGAGTTAAATGATAAGCAGGCACCTAGAATCTTCCTGTGCCTTAAATTCATGAATATCTCAACTGCCTATAACTTCCCCATAAAAATGCAGTAAACTGGGGCGCCCGGGTGGCTCAGGTGTTAAGTGTCTGCCTTCAGCTCAGGTCATGATCTCAGGGTCCTGGGATGGAGCCCCGCATTGGACTCCCTGCTCTGCAAGCCTGCTTCTCCCTCTCCCTCTGCCAAATTAATAAATAAAATCTTAAAAAAAAATTCTAACTTAAAGTACTGTGGGGAGAAAACTGCATAGAAAAGATATTCAAAGGAAATATACTGAAATTTTAATAGCGACTATCTCTGCTGGATGGAATTGTAGGTGATTTTTATTTTTCTTCTTTTATATTTTTCTGAATTTCCTAAATTGTATATAGTGAATAGTTTTTTTTTAAGCAGTTTTGAGGTACAATTTACATAACATAAAATTCAGCTGTTTTAAGTATACAGTTCAATAATTTTTAGTAAATTTACAGAGTTGTGTAATCATCAGCACAATCCAGTTTTAGAACACTTTCATGACCATTTGCATTCATTCTCATTCCTACCCTTAAACCTAAGGTAACCATTAACTTACTTTGTTTTAAAGACATGCCTTTTCTGCATAATTCATACAAATGGAATTGTGCAATATGTGGTCTTTTATGTTTGGTCTATCCATGTTGTAGCAAGTACCAGCATTTCATTCCTTCTTATGGATTAGTATTCCATTGCATGGATGTGCCACATTTTGACTATTATAAATAAAGCCATCATAAACATTCTTATGATTCTTGTCTTTGTGTAGATATATGTTTTCATTTCTTTTGGACAGGTATTTAGGAATGGAATTTCTGGGTTTTATGTTAAGTTTATAAGCTTTTAAGAAACTGGCAACCTGTTTCCCAAAGTGGCTGTTCCATTTTACAGATCACCACTCATAACATATGAGGGTTCCAGGCTCTTCACATCCTCCGCAATTCTTGTTATTGTCTGTCATTTTTTAGGCACTCCCAGTTTGACAGGGATTTTTCAAGTGTTAGCACTGCAAGTCTCATGTCTCAGGAAACCCCTCAATTCCAGGTAATCATTGACAGTTGGTTACCCTAAGTGGGAAGTCTCTGAGTGGTTTTGATTTGCATTTCCCTACTGACTAATAATTCCCAACAGGTATTTTTAATAGAAAAAAATAAAAACTAAAACATATTACTATCATAAATAGATTATTATTTGCTTTTTTATAAGAACAGAAATACTTCAAGTCATCTGTGTACAAGTTATAAATAATCTTGCCCTTTGATATACCTTGTGAGACGCGATAAAAGTCTACAAACAGGGTAAGTAGATGGCATAAAAGGATATATTCAGAATGTGGAAAAATCCCCTTGTATTGGGCATAAAGTAGATAGTCAAAATGTGAGTGCTTTGTTCCTTTCTCCTTAATCTAATTGTTGAAGAAAAAAAAAACATATATATATATATGCTCTCAAAAGGATACAGAGTAGTTCTGAATCAGAAAGGCTCAATTTTTTAAAGGTTTTGTTCTTAATATCAATTTTAAACATGTGACTTTCCTCAAATGCCTTGTTTTTAATCAAATTAATTAGCCTCATGCTATTTTTGGTTAGAACCCTTGAAAACTGATACAATGATTCAAATTTCCAATACTGGCTCCTTGACATTATTAACATCACACATTAAGAATATATATGGCAACTAAGTATATATCATATGGAAAACCACTACAAACAAGATTGGAAGGAAAAACTCATGTGCAAAAAGCTAAAGGCCCTATGCATGTGTATGATAAACCTTTTGGCCATATTCATAGGACCACTAAACCTTAACTATTTACCTTATACATAAAAGTAAAAAAGTAAAAAAAAAATGAGCCTTCAGAAGGGATACCTGAGTTTCATTCTACCCTTAAAATTGTCCTCCTCGGGGCACCTGGGTGGCTCAGTGGGTTAATGCCTCTGCCTTCGTCTCAGGTCATGATCCTGGGGTCTTGGGATCGAGCCCCACATTGGACTTTCTGCTCAGCGGGAAGCCTGCCTCCCCCTCTCTCTCTGCCTGCCTCTCTGCCTACTTGTGATCTCTGCTGTCAAATAAATAAACAAGATCTTTTAAAAAAAATTGTCCTCTTCATTCAGTTTGTAAGATCTTTACCTTGAGCTAAATTCTACTACATGTAATGGTGTTTTCCATCTCCAAAATGTCACTAATGGAATGACAGGTGTGTGTGTGTGTGTGTGTGTGCATACATGTATGGAGAAAAAAATATTATAATGAGATTCAATAAAAAATGTATTTGATTATTAATCTCTTTATGTTGCAAAGTATAGAAACTTCCTTTTCACTTACTTCCACTGCTGCTACAACCTGGAATATTTTCTCCAGGAGAATACCCCAAGAGGCCTCCATTCCCATTAGGATTAGAAGGCACTGATGCAAGAAGACCTAAAGGGAAAAAATTTCCTATTAAATTATGGCCAAGATCAAATTCAAGGATAGATACATAAACACCTCCCGAAGAAACAAACCAAAGTTAATTACTGACATACCTAGTCCTCTATATCGTGAAAGCTGTTGATAGATCTGCTTCATCCTTTCAATATTTAAACGGCTTGCCTCAGCATGATTCACCATTGGTTTAGGATAATTAACTCCTATCAAACATTTGGCTACCTTTTGGATACCTTCTGGTGCATTCCAGGGATCATAGATATATTTTGCAGGGAAACCTCTTAGGACAGGCAAATAACGTCTTTTGGGAGAAGGAAGAAAAATTATAAATAAAATGAACTACAAGCAAATTATAACAAACTAATTATTAGCTATGAATGACCAAAATCAAGTCAAAAACCATTTAATGATTTATTTACCCATCTCCTCATCTCTGCTGCCCATCATGAGTGGGGAAAACCTTAAGTGTTGCTTTAACATGAAAAGCTCTTCCTGGATTAGGTATTCCAAACTGAATAATAATCACCCTTGATTTACCTGATATAGTCTCCATTGGGATCTGTTCTCCTACCAAAACCAACAGGGCAATAGCAGTGAAAAAACTGTTGGAAAAAGGAACTACAAGACAGCCACATCCAACTTCCAGCATTTATGCTCCAATCTGCATCAAGCAATAATTCTTCAAATACCTTCAGAAGTAACAGTAACCAATTAGTTTGTACACATATAATTCTCAAAGCAAGCATTTTCCAGGTCTCTGTAGATCAAAAGTCAAGGCAAAGAAAATCTAGCACAGAACTGTAAAACTAAACATTCTGAAGTAGGCTCCTTGTCAATATTCTGTTCTATAATGAGTTATTTCAGGGAAAGAAAAATATCAGTAATATAAGTGAATTTTTCTTTCTAGTCTTTGCAGTGTTACGGGGAAGGGTAAAATAATCAGTCAAGTCACTGATTCAATTAAAAAATGGAAGAAAAAAAGCAGTAAACACTTTCAAGAAAGCAAAGATGTTACCAAATAAATCACTAACAAAAACTGAGAAGCTTGGTACACTCCCCTACATAGGGAGCACCCAAATATAAATGACTTAAAATGTACTAGCGAAAAAGCAAAAGATTAAAAAAAAAAGCACTAGCATTATAGAGTTTAAATTTGGAATTCCTTGACCAAAAGGGAATTAGACTTTAAATGCCTTTTTATAAATTCATTAAGTCTGTACTATACATTTACCTCATGTAAAACTTTATATTAGGAAATACCAGAGACACAAAAGAAAAAGAAAGGATCAGAAATGGTCCTTGGACAGGGGACATCTATGATATAGGCAGATAGGTAAAACAAGTCCTGTTATATATAACCACAAGATGATGTCTCAAAATGTAATATGCTTCACTTTGCATAACAAATCATTAAAAAGTTATGATGTTGAAGTGAGGGAAATTATATATATTTTAAATTTTGTAATATAAATTCACTATTTCTAAGAATTCTTGGGTAAATCCTCCTTTGTAACAGAAATGATCACCTATAAATATGTAATCCAATGAGTCCAGAGTGTTAAATCTTATAGTTCCCTTGATGGCTAGGCTGGTTCAGTCTCCTGAAATGACTTGAGGTTAATCAAACCAGTTATCACCATTTCTCCTGTCTGATTGCACCATATCTGCTCTCCAAGAGTGTGCCTGTATTAGGGAATTAAATTCTTTACCTGCTGGAAAAAATTAGACTATAAATGAATCTAAGTAACAGACAACTTCTGGAATTGTTTTAATAAGGTATAGACTCAAAATAAGACTGTGCTACATTAGTTAGAAGAATACTCACCTTCATTCCTTCTTCCCAACTAATCCACAGGTCACCTCGGGTCAGGAAGCAAGCTACTGCATGTCTGGCTAAATGGTGAATCCAACCCTCCTGGCGAAGCTGTGTCATGATGGCATCAATCCATGGAAAACCTGTCCGGCCTTCCGCCCATTTTGCTAAAGCCTCAGGATTTTTATCCCAAGGAATCTGAACACAGATGGGATTTCCTTCCATTTTATCAAAGCGTGGATTATTTGTTGCTGCTGTATAGAAAAATTCACGCCATAACAGTTGCCCATAAAGGGACAGTGGAGGGGAACTGTTCTTCTTTACCTAAAGTTAAAAAGCAAAGAAGTAGTAACAGCAATTTTTAAGGAAGTATTTTGAAAAATAAGCTTCAGTTTTAGGTAATACCTTTTTGTATAGATCTGTTAGTTTGAAGTAAAACAGTCGACATGACAAACAACCAAATCGGAGATAAGGACTGAGTCCAGTAGGGCTAGCGAGCAGGGAATTTGCATTCATTCGAGGTCTTTCAAAATTTGCCACCCAAGCCTGAAAACACAGAGAGAATTATGCTAGCTAACTGCCTTTTCCATTTAAAAAGAGTGTTTAAAACTGACCTGTTTTTTTAAAGTTACATAGTTCTTGGGGAATAAAATTTTATTACCCCAGTCACAAACATGTTTTACTAAGAAACACAAGAGAATAAAAGTGAGCATTCTTTTGTTTCTGCCATCCTTGGGTAACACATACTCATATGAAATAAATTAACCTCAAATTCCTAACACCAAGCTAAGAGCACTTTCACCCTGCCTCCTTGACACTGAGCTCAAGGTGAAATAGAAGAACTTTATCTTAGCTTCAAAGATACGGTCATCAGATACCAGCTTACATAGGAAGAATAGAAGAGATGGTATTGGTAGTAGCTAAAGAGGAAATAGTCAGTGGAGGAGGAAAAAAATATTTAAATGAGGAGATGGTTATTAATCTTCAAACAATTAGGCTTAAGTTATTTTAACTATTTCTCTCAATTCTTTTCAACATTTTTTCAAACATTTTTTGTTTTTAAAAAGAGTGAAATTATTTTTTAAATGTCAGTTTGGAAATACAAGCATGATCTATATTATCATACTTTTCTTTCCAAATGCCTTTCCAAACGTGTAAGTGCTTCAGTTTCTCCGCCTGGCCATACTGCAGAGGGCAAGCCATCTGTATCAAAACCTAAAAAAAAACAAACAGAAAAAAGAAAAACATATTCTTCTGGAACTAAAATAATTTTCTATGAACCACAATAATTGGGAAAAAATACTTCACAAAAAAAATTATGACAGTAGCATAGATATGCACTTATGGCCCTAGATAGGTCTTCACATAAAGGATATAATATGGTCTCTGTTCTTTAGGACAAACATCTTAAGGTGATTAACAGATACATCACATTTATAGAACACATAATGTATAGATTTATCACTTCTTGTATAAGAGATTAGAATTTTTTTCTCCTTTCTTTCCCTCTTAATGCAAAATACTTTACATGTCAAATCAGAAGTGAGATTTTCTCAGTGGTTTATTAACTCTCAAGCTTCATTTACACCTACCTAGTTCTTCTAGTGAAGGGACTCCATATTTCTCATCATGGTCATCAGACAGAGGAGTTGTACACTTTTCTATCACTTCAGAAGTAATTGTCTCTACTGGCATCTCTAGTGGTTCCATTTTGCTGATGAGAGTCTGGAATCTTTTATAAGTAAGAGGTGGTTGTCCACCATTGAGTTCTATGATCCTATTACAAATTTAGTAAAATGCAAAAAAAAAAAAAAAAGTAAAATGCAGCTAGTATTAAAAAATGACAACATATTTTGATTGGTAACTTCTGAAAATTCTTAAAATCAAAAAACAAAGTTCATTACTTAAGACTTCCAGGAGGATATAAGCTTCTCATACGACCAGGAAACTTATTAAAATAGCTAGTGAATCTAAAAACTATTATCTTCATTTTCTAGACATCTGCTATGTGTCAAAATATGCAGCATGCAAATAACAAAACCTTTAAGACAAAGGGTATTATTAAGCACCAGAGTGAAAAAAAACAAGTGGTTAAGTTAGCCTAAAGACAATAACATAAAAATAATATATGTGAAAAGGTAAAAACATATTACAACTCAGTTCAAAGAATCTCTTAATCATCAGTAAAAAACAAACCAGATCAGTATTATAGTGAGGAGCAATAAAGCAAGTCTTATTAATTAGGATTCTACATACTAGCATATAGCTATATGCATATAGCTATATACTCTATGCTATATGCTATAGTGATAATCACTTGCAACTTTCTTTTGTGCTCAACATGCCTTTGTTAAATATGTCAGTATATGTATCTTACAGACATACTTTATATTTCCCTCCTCCTTTTCAATGTACTGTTGGAATCAGTTTGCTAGTATTTTGTGAGGATCTTCGTATTTATATTCATGAGAGATACTGACCTATAGTTCCCTTTTTTTATGGTGTCTTTATCTGATTTGGTACCAGGCTGATACTGGCCTCATAGATGAATTTGGAAGTGAAATTGAGAAAACAATCTCATTTACAGTTGCACCAAAAAAATAAAATACCTAGGAATAAACTTAACCAAAGAGGTGAAAGACTTGTACTCTAAAAAATATAAAACACTGACAAAAGAAATTGAAGACAACACAAAGAAATGAAAGACACTCCATACTCATGGCTGAAAGAACAAATACTGATGGGGTGCCTGGCTGGCTCAGTCAGAAGAATGTGCAATTCTTGATGTTGGGGGAGGGGGAGTTCCACGTTGGGTGTAGAGATTACATAAATAAATAAATAAATAAATAAATAAACCTAAAAAAATTAACACAAAAGATATTAAAAAATTTATACACTACTCAAAGCAATATGCACATTTAGTGCAACCCTATCAAAATATCAATAGCATTGGGGTGCATGGGTGGCTCAGCGGGTTAAAGCCTCTGCCTTTGGCTCAGGTCATGATCCCAGGGTCCTGGGATGGAGCTCCACATTGGGCTCTCTGCTCAGCAGGGAGCCTGCTTCCTCCTCTCTTTCTGCCTGCCTCTCTGCCTACTTGTGATGTCTGTCTGTCAAATAAATAAATAAAATCTTTAAAAAAAAATCAATAGCATTTTTCCCAGAGCTAGAACAGACAATTCTAAAGTTTATATGGAACCACAAAAGACCTTGGAGAGCCAAAGCAATCTTGAAAAAGAAAAAACGTAACTGGAGGTATCACAATTCCAAATTTCAAATTACATTACAAACTGGTAGTAATTAAAACAGCATGGTAGTAGCATAAAAAGAGACATATAGGTCAGTAGAACGGAACAGAAAACCCAGAAATAAACCCACAATTACATATGATCAGTTAATTATCAACAAAGGAAGAATGAATATACAATGGGAAAAAGTCTCTTCAATAAATGGTGTTAAGAAACTGGACAGCTGAGGCGCCTGGGTGGCTCAGTGGGTTAAGCCTCTGCCTTCGGCTCAGGTCATGATCTCAGGGTCCTGGGATCGAGCCCCGCATCGGACTCTCTGCTCAGCAGGGTGCCTGCCTCCCTCTCTCTCTCTCTGCCTGCCTCTGCCTACTTGTAATCTCTGTCTGTCAAATAAATAAATAAAATCTTTTAAAAAAAGACAATGGGCAGAACACATGAATATTTTTCCAAAGAAGGGTCAGGGGTGGGAGGTTGGGGGAACAGGTGGTGGGTGATGGGGAGGGCACGTTTTGCATGGAGCACTGGGTGTTGTGCAAAAAGAATGAATACTGTTACGCTGAAAAAAAAATAAATAAATAAATAAAAAGGGAAAAAAAAAAAAAAAAAAAAAAAAAGAAGACATCCAGATGGCCAAGAAACACATGAAAAGATGCTCTGTATCACTCATCATCAGGGAAATGTAAATCAAACTATAATGAGATATCACTGCATACCTGTCAGAATGGCTAAAATTAAAAACACAGGAAACAACAAATGTTCGTGAGGATGTGGAGAAAAGGGAACCTTCTTGCACTGTTGGTAGGAATGCAAACTGGTGCAATCACTGTGTAAAATGGTATGGAGGGTCCTCAAAAAGTTAGAATTACCCTAAGATCCAGTAATTGCACTACTGGGTTTTTACTCCCAAAATACAAAAACACTCATTCAAAGGGATACATGCATCGCTATGTTTATAGCAACATTATTTACAACAGTCAAACTACGGAAGCAGTCCAAGTATTCATTGACAGATGAATGGATAAAGACAATGTGGTTTGTATGTGTGTGTGTATACACACATGTATATGTACACACATGTATGTGTATACATACATGTATATATGTATAACACACACACAAACACACACACACAGGAATATTACTTAGCCATAAAAAAGAATGAAATCAGGGTGCCTGGGTGGCTCAGTGGGTTAAGCTCTGCCTTCCGCTCAGGTCATGATCTCAGGGTCTTAGAATCGAGCCCTGTATCAGCTTCTCTGCTCAGCAGGGAGCCTGCTTCCCCCCTCTCTCTCTGCCTACTTGTGATCTCTCTCCCTCTGTCAACTAAATAAATAAAATCTTTAAAAACAAAGAATGAAATCTTGCCATTTGCAATAACAAATACACACAGAGCTAAAAAGTATGATGCTAAGTGGAATACATTAGTCAGAGAAAGACAAATACCAAATGACTTCATATGTGGAATATAAGAAACAAAACAAACAAGCAAGGGGGCAAAAAAAGACAAACCAAGAAACAGACTCTTAACTACAGAGAACAAACTGATGGTTACCAGAGGGGAGGTGAAGCAGGATATGGGGTAAATAGGTGATGGAGATTAAAGAGTACACTTTTCTCATGATGAAAAAAATTTTTTAAAAGTACATTTTTCATTATAATACATATAATTACATATAAATTATAATTTCTATGTAATTGTAATACCACAAAAACTATCCTCTCTGCTTTTAGTAATTTTGTTTCAGTGTAATACTTTTGAGTTTATACACAGGGGCATAATGAAACTTATGGATAGTGATACTGCAGTGTTATTATTGACACTGCTAATTACATGACTTAAGCAAAATAAGAACCTGAGAAAAATGTTTTCTGTTCGTTACATTTTTATATGATGAATTATATATGGTAAATATTCACATTCAATCCACTAAACAATCCAATTATATGAAATCTCCCACTCGGATGCTTGAAAATATTATCACTTTGGCATATTGATTACTTTGAATTAAAGTTACTTAAGAAACAGTCAGTATAAGAACAGTGCTCTGAGCCTGCTCTGTCCCCCTGAAAGCAAGAAATAAGTTCCCTATATGAAGGGCACTCTCCTAGAACCTGGAGAATAAAAGGTATCCTTATCATCAGAGACAGGGAATTCAGGCCTGAGAAGGCTATATTAACTTCATACATTTGCTACCCTAAACTCAAACTTATTTAAGTGTCTTGGCATTTCTTCGTTTATTGTTTCTTTGTCTAAGAGATTTAAAAGCTGCCTGCTTTGCTCACTTCTCTGAGTCTCATAACCTGGATATATGAATTTTTTTTTGGATATATGAATTAAATTTATTTTTCTCCTGTTAATCTGTCTTAAGTCAATTTAATTATTAGACCAGCCAGGAAGTTAGAAGGGAAAAAGGGAAAGTCCCACCCCCAAACCTACCCCAAATATACTTTCTTCTTGATATCAGCTTCCTAAAGTTAAGAAAACTGGTAAACTAGAATGCAAGTTGATTTTCAAGAGATATATGACTTCGACTTAATAGGAAATGAGACCACTGCCTGAAATCAAACCACAGTTTTTTCATACATTTGGAAAAATAGAATAAAACTAACTAGTTTGTCATATAACTTATGGAATTAGCTTTACTAACTCGATAAAATGAGGAAATAACTAAAAGCAAAATAATTTAAAAGGCAAAAGTTACTACGTTAATGATTCTTGTGAACCTTCAAAACTCAAAGCATATAATAACTCCTAAATTTAAACTATAATCTTTTTGGACAAAGCGTCACCAAGAAATGGTATTTCAAGAAATATATTTTAAGGGGCGCCTGGGTGGCTCAGTGGGTTAAGGCCTCTGCCTTCGGCTCGGGTCATGATCCCAGGGTCCTGGGATCGAGCCCCACATCGGGCTCTCTGCTCCGCGGGGAGCCTTCTTCCTCCTCTCTCTCTGCCTGCCTCTCTGCCTAGTTGTGATTTCTCTCTGTCGAATAAATAAAATATTAAAAAAAAAAAAAAAAGAAATACATTTTAAGAAATAAGATAGTATGCTGTTGTTCAGAGGACTACGGCTACACAAAGTAGTATTACATACAATTTGCAACTGGACTTAAAATCCAGATAGACAAGACTAACACACATGAAATAAAAAAACTTCAGACAATCATACTAAATATATCACAGCACTTCATGGTTTTATGTCATATAAACTATGAAATTAATATTGCTAACAGCTCAGAAAAGCAAGACCACAGGCTGAGTTAGGACACTCAAGGTAAATTTAGTGATACTCTTAACAGTTTGAAACTGAGACTCTAAGTATTTTTGTCTTATGCACTCACACATCTGTAATTTTGGCATCTGTCACTAAGTAAAAAATCAGAGCAGTTAAATAAAATGCTAAGGGTCTGACATATTTATTTAATTCTCCCACAACTGTATTATGTATATGTTGTTACTTCCATTTTAAAAAACTAAAATCCCACAGGTTAAAATTTACTTGTCCATTTACTTTTTTTTAAATGCCCAGGGTGAAACCTAATGTAGGGTTTGCGTTCATGACCCTGAGATCAAGACCTGAGCTGAGATCAAGAGCTGGACACTTAACCAATAGAGTCATCCAAGTGCACCCTCGTCCATGTAATTAATACCCCTGAACTGTACAGTTAAAAATGGCTGAGACAACAAATATTATGTGTATTATACCATAAAAATAAAAGAAAAAAACTTACTTGTCCAGGTCATACAATGTATGTGAAATTCGAACAATCACTTCCACTCCAGCTTCAGTAGCCAGTTTCTTAATAGCTGCATCTCGTTCCTTTCCAAAAGGCTCAGAATCATACTCAATTGAAAGTTTAGTAATGTTCCATTCCTAAAATACAAAAAAGGAACAAAAATGTACATAAATATTCATAATTATTTTTCCACTATAACAATACATTCTGGGAAAAAGTGAAAAGCTTAAACCCTACATATGAAATGATTATACATAAATCAAACTTCAAATATGCAGAAAGAAACTACAGAATTTATTTATTTTTTTAAAAGATTTTATTTATTTATTTGACAGAGAGAGATCACAAGTAGGCAGAGAGGCAGGCGCAGGGGCAGGGGTGGGGGGGAAGCAGGCTCCCCACCCAGCAGAGAGCCTGATTCGGGGCTCGATCCAAGACCCTGGGACCCTGACCTGAGCTGAAGGCAAAGGCTTTAACCCACTGAGCCACCCAGGTGCTCCGAAACTACACAATTTATAAATTCAGAATTATGTAACTAAGAAATGTATACTCAGTAGATTTTAGGCATTGTACTAGGCAGCAAACAATCTAACTAGTAATATGCTTAAAACCAGCTTCCTACACTAAATTTGTTTGCATAGCACTTTACTTTTCAAATAATTTACACTTATATGTTCTCATTTGGTCCTCAAAATAAACCCCAGTTTGGTACTTTGGCTGATACCTCCATTTGGCAGAGAAGGTTATTTTAAAAATTTAGGGACTTGGGCGCCTGGTGGCTCAGTCAGTTAAGCATTTGCCTTCGGCTCAAGTCATGATCCCAGGGTCCTGGGATAGAGTCCTGCATCGGGCTCCTTGCTCAGTGGGGAGTCTGCTTCTTCCTCTCCCTCTGTTGCTCACTCTCGGTTTCTCTGTCAAATAAATAAAATCTTTTAAAAAAAAAAGTTTAGGGACCTGCCCAAGTTCACAAAGAACCAGAATACCTGGAGGGTATTTATGTCTGCTGAATTTATGTCTGCTGATTCTAAGAATTGGTCTTTCACAAACCTTTTTTTTTTCCTTAAGATTTTATTTATTTATTTGAGAGAAAGAGAGAGAGAGCATGAGTCAGTGGGGAGCACAGGGAGAAGCAGACGCCCCAGTGAGCAGGGAACCTGATACAACGGAGGGCTCAATTCCAGGACCCTGAGATCATGACCTGAGCCGAAGGCAAATGCTTAACTGACTGAGCCACCCACATGCTCTTTCACAAACCTTTGATAGTTAATATGGCATATGTTGCTTTGTGGAGGTACTCTGTTTTATAATGTTTTTATTTCAGATTACAAAAAAATGTTAGCTGTGGAGATTGATATAGAGATAGTAATAATGTCAGATATTTATTGAGTATCAGGTGCTATATTGATAAGTTCTGTATACATCTCCTTATAGTGATTTTCAATGTAGACTATGACTTCAGGGAACCGTGATTTCCTAACGGGGTAGTAACTTTTTTTAATCTAAAATCTATTCTGATGTATCTTACAAGAAAAAAAAAATCAACTGTAAGTCTACTATTATTTAATTCACTATACGGTAACACACTAATTCTCCAAACCCGTATAGTTTTTAGACAAGGGCTGTTCCCAACGGTGGGCTAAAAAAAAAATACTACTATAAACCTTGCAGTGTATATCCTTATCTTTAAGCATGCATCTTAAACATTTTTGGGCATTTGATCTATTTTTCCTAGAAAGAGTTCCTTAAAAAACAACAGATAAGCATATTTAAAATTTCGAAAGACACTGTCAAATTTTCCACCACATATGTTGTACTAATTCATACTCTCATCAGTAGTATACCAAAGTGCTTGCTTCCCATATACTTGCCAGTAGTATGTTAAAGGTTTTTTAAAAACCAATAACACATACTATGGTATACACAGAAAAACAGTACTCATTTTAAAAAATTTCCTTTCTTGAACATCTTGAAGAATGCATACCAAACTGTCAATAGCTTTTACCTTTAAATTTAGGAGTACAAATAAGGTAATTATTTTTTATTTTACACACTGTTGCACTGTTCACATTTGTTAGTATAATCGTGTACTGTTTTTGAAATTTAGAAATAAAGTAAGACTAGGAAAACATTATATTTGTTTTATAGTGAAGCACTATAGAGTAGTAGTTAAAAAACAAAGGATCTAAAGTCAGGGGCACCTGGGTGGCTCAGTGGGTTAAAGCCTCTGCCTTCGGCTCAGGTCATGATCCCAGGGTCCTGGGATCGAGCCCCACATCGGGCTCTCTGCTCCGCAGGGAGCCTGCTTCCTCCTCTCTCTCTGCCTGCCTCTCTGCCTAGTTGTGATTTCTCTCTGTCAAATAAATAAAATATTAAAAAAAAAAAAAGGATCTAAAGTCAGACCTCCTGAGTTCAAAGACTGGCTCAACTATTTACATAAATGGCTAAACTCTTCATGTCTGCTTCTTCGTCTATAAAATGGATAGAATGTGAGTAATGTGCTTAGAGAGTACCTAGCAAATAATAAACACTACGTGTTTGCTACAGTAAAATGAAAAAAAGAAATCATTATGTTACATGGCTGAAAGATTAAATGAGATAATGCCTATAAATTCTTAAGGACATAGAACACAGTTAAATTCAATGAATGACAGCTCTTATTACTAGCTATTTGTATATTTCTTTTTCTGTGAGTTGCAGGCTATGTTTGCTTGGTTTTCTATCACACTAAATTCTTCTCTTATGGACTTGTAAGAGCTCCTTATGTTTTAACGATAGCAACCTTTCTCTGCCATATATGTTACAACTTTTTTTCCTAAATAGTAGTTTGCAATTCTGATTTTTTTTATAATTTTTTTTTAGTTTTTAGATACAGTTTAAGATAGAGTTTAAGTCAATAACATTTTTGAAAAAGAAGGAAACATAAGTCAAATACCTAAAGATCAAGATACAGACCACATTACTAGTAAAGATGAATTGCAGAAAAATTTCAGGTTTATAGGCAGGTAAGCTTGCTAATATTTCACCCTTGAATTAAACAGATTTACCTACCCAAGATAAGCAGCCCGTCTCCTGCAGTATGGATTTATTGCACAGAAGAAGAGAACAGGATGTGTGCTCTCAGCAAGTGAGAAGAAAAGGTATAATCTGAGCTATACTCGTACAATCTGACCTACACTCACCTAGCTCCTTCTACTACATTCACCAGTGAAATCTTTCACTTCTTCCCTGGGGATAAATTAGTGAATATCTCTCAAGGGGGAAAAAAAAAAGCTAGGGAAAAGAAGGTTCCTCAAACATTAAATAAATTCATTTATACATCAAATATTATAATCTTTATTACAGGCCAGATACAATGCTAGGTCCCTCCCCCTTAGAGCTTACTGAGGAAAACTAGCAACATGGAGGTAAATTTAAAAAGTAAATACACGGGGTACCTGGGTGGCTCAGTCATTAAACATCTGCCTTCAGCTCATGTCATGATCCCAGGGTCCTGGGATTGAGCCCCACGTTGGATCCCCTCCTCAGTAGGAAGTCTGCTTTACCTCTCCCACTCCCCCTGCTTGCGTATCTGCTCTCACTGTCTCTCTTTTTCTGTCAAATAAATAAATAAAATCTTTTAAAATAAATAAATAAATACAAAATAACCATCAGAAAAAAACAGAATGCTATGATAGAGAACATGGGAATTCCGGTAAGCTGATAAGCTAATTATCTACTCTTTTTCTTTCCCAATTACATATGCTGGCAAGACTTTCAATTAGTGATGAAAGTTTATATCCTTGCTTTTCTCCTGATCTTAGGTGGAAAGCACTCACTATTTTGCCATTAAGAATGACATTAGCTATGTTTTAAATTAACAACTTTTATCGAATTAACATTTACCAGTTTTCTACTGCTAGTTTGGTTAAAGTTTTTTAAATCATAAATTGATGTTGAATTATGTCCAATGCTCTTTCTTCATCTATTGAGATAACTGTAATAGCTTTTCCTGTATTCTATTAACAGGAAGGATCACCTTAATTGATTTTTAAAATGTTTTATAATTTTTTTTTAGTTTTTAGATACAGTTTAAGATAGAGTTTAAGTCAATAACATTTTTGAAAAAGAAGGAAACATAAGTCAAACACCTAAAGATCAAGATACAGACCACATTACTAGTAAAGATGAATTGCAGAAAAATTTCAGGTTTATAGGCAGGTAAGCTTGCTAATATTTCACCCTTGAATTAAACAGATTTACCTACCCAAGATAAGCAGCCCGTCTCCTGCCAATATGGTTCAAAATGTTGAACCAACTTGGTATTCCTGGACTAAACTAAATATTGCTAATTTCAATTTGTTAATATATTGTTGAGGGTATCTGAGTCTGTTTCTGGGGGGACATTTGGCTATTTTTTTTTCCTTAAAATTTCTTCACCAGTTTTGCTAGTAGAGTATGGTATTAGAGCTAAGTTGGCCTCATAAAATAAGTGTTTTGGGGAAGTGTTTCCAACATTTTCCTATGTTTTCTGAAAAGTGTTATAAACCTGGTATGATTTCTCTCTCAAATATGTGATAGAATTCACAACTAAAGCCTTCTTGGACCTGGAGTTTTATTTATAGGAAGGTTTTCAATCATAAATTCAATTTCTTTAAGAGATAAAGGGCTATTCACGTTTTTCTTTTCTTCTGAGAATTTTATAACTTGTACTTAAGAAAATTTTCATTTTAGTTGAGTAATTTATTAGCATTATATTTACAACATCCTTTATTAAGCTTTTAAAAATTTAGAGACTCTCTAGTAATATCCCCCTTTTTATTCTAGATAAAAGTAATTCTCCCCTTTTTTATCCTGATCAATATTGCTAGCAGTTTATCAATTTAATCTTTTCGAAGACCCAGCTTTTGGCTTTGCTGACTGAATCAATCAGGGTTCAGTCAGGAAACAGAAACCACATCAGCAATCTGGACAGGGAAAATCTAACGTAAAGAATTATTAGCAAGTAAAGCTGATCAACGATGACAAGGAGTAAAAGAAGGAGTAAAAGAGGAGTTAAGGCTACACTATCCAGTATGGTAGTCACTAGCCACAGAAGTGGCTTCTGAGCACTTGAAATGTTGCTAGTTCGAATAGAGATGTGCTGTAAGAATAAAATATACACTGGATTTCAAAGACTTCATATTAAAAAGAGGTTAAAATAGCTTAAAATTTTAATAATTTTATATTGAAAGGAAAATATTTTGATATACATTAAATAAAAATACGTATTTTTAAAAATAAAATATATTATTAAAATTAACTTCATCTGTTTCTTTTTACTTTTTTCAGTGTGGCTATTAGAAAATTTAGAATTACATATGTGGCTTCTGTTGTCTAAGGTGTTCAAAATTAGCAATTGCAGAATGCTGCTACCACCACTAAATGGAGGGAAAATAAGAAAATAATGAATTAAGAACTTAGAAGAAAAGAATCCTCTTCTGAAATTCACACCTCAATGCATGGGTTCTCCTGCCACAGTAACACAAAACCTTCCCTGTAGAGAAGGAACTTGCCAAAGGGCAAGGCCAGACCTGGTTCATAGGAACAGCACCCTCGGTGGCTAAGAAACTTCCTGCAGGGTGTAGGTAAACTGGAGCTGGTCGGTGGAAGTGGCCTATCAAGGGACAGAGAAATTTGCCAGAGGGTGTGGTTAGGCTGGGGCTTGTCCAGAAGGGAGGCTTAGGTCTCCCACAAGCTCAACTCCCAGCTAATGTGCCAAGAAAAAGCAAAAAGCACAAGGCTACCAATATGAAAAGCCCCTTCTTTCCTACTATGATTTTGCAGAGAACCACCACCAACATCTCTCAACAAAACCTAGTATCAAGCCAGCTGAAAAAAGAGAAACGTGGATAGCATCCAGCTTCACTATCACAAAGCAGGACTTGGAAGGGTGGATTAGAGCTGAGAGACAATAAACTGATTATCACAATTTATTTTCTCTACTGTTTGTCTGCTTTCTGTTTCATTGATTTCTATTCCTCTGTTTATTTTTTTTTCTCCTACTTACTTATAGGTTTGATTTGTTCTACTTTTTAAAAAGTTCTAACAAAGTACTGAAAGCTATTAATTTTCCTCTAAGCACTGCTGTAGCTGAATCCCATAAATGTTTTTTTTTTTTTTTAATGGCAAGTTAAATTTTAGTATTTTAAAGAAATTACCCTAATATCAACACTATTTTTTAACGGAAGGATGTTGTGAATCCATAAATTTTTGTATAGTTTCCATTACCAGTTATAAATACTTGTAATTCTCTCGCTATTCATTTTAATTCTATTGAAGTCAAAGAAAATATTCTGTAAGATGTCTGTTACTTGAAAAATATTTTTTAAAGATTTATTTATTTGGCAGAGAGATAGAGAGAGAGCCCAAGTAAGCAGAGCAGCAGGCAGAGGGAGAGGGAGAAGCAGGCTCTCCACCAACCAGGGAGCCCGATGTGGGGCTCGATCCCAGGACCCTGGGATCATGACTTGAGCTGAAGGCAGCTGCTTAACCAACGAAGCCATCCAGGTGCCTCTGAAATTTATTGATAACTGTTATGTGGCTGAACACATGGTCTATCCTGGTGAATATTTCATATGTGTTAAAAGAATATGTATATAAATAAGTGCTCTGCATCGCTTGACATCAGGGAAATACAAATCAAAACCACAATGAGAAACTACCTCACACCAGTCAGAATGGCTAAAATCAACAAGTCAGGAAATGACAGATTCTGACGAGGATGAGGAGAAAGGGGAACCCTCCTACACTCTTGGTGGGAATGCAAGCTGGTGCAACCACTCTGGAAAACAGCATGGAGGTTCCTCAAAAAGTTGAAAATAGAGCTACCCTATGACCCAGCAATTGCACTACTGGGTATTTATCCCAAAGATACAAATGTAGTGAACCAAGGGGCACATGCACCCGAACGTTTATAGTAGCAATGTCCACAATAGCCAAACTATGGAAAGAACCTAGATGTTCATCAACAGATGAATGGATAAAGAAGACACTATGCAGCCATCAAAAGAAATGAAATCTTGCCATTTGTGATGACATGGATGGAACTAGAGGATATTATGCTTAGTGAAATAAGTCAATCGGAGAAAGACAACTATCATATGATCTCCCTGATATAAGGAAGTGGACATGCAATGTGGGGGGTGGGTTGGGGGGATAGGAAAAGAATAAATGAAACAAGATGGGATTGGGAGGGAGACAAACCATAAGAGACTCTTAATCTCACAAAACAAACTGAGGGTTGCGGGGGCGGGGGGGGGTGGATGGTAGGGAGAGGGTGGTGGGGTTATGGACATTGGGGAGGGTATGCGCTATGGTAAGTGCTGTGAAGTGTGTAAACCTGACGATTCACAGACCTGTACCCCTGGGGCTAATAATACATTATATGTTAATTTAAAAAAATGTGTAGTTTTCTGCAAATATCAGTATATCAAACTGGTTGATAGCATTATTCACATCACCTGTATCTTTATTAATTTTTGTATATTCTATCAATAACAGAGTTTTTATCAGTTTGAGATTCACATATTTTTGTGCTGTTAGTTGGTACATATACATTTATAATAGTTATATTTTCTTGTAAGATTGCTCTTAATCTCTGGTAATTCTGTCTTGAATTCTATTTTCTTATGCTTACTCTTTCCAAAGTATATCTTTTTCAGTCTTTTTTATTTCAAACTGTTTATTAAATTTTTTTTTAGTAGAGTTGATACACAATGTTACACTGATTTCAGACCCACAACACAGTGATTCAAATGCTCTATATGTTATGCTATACTCACCAAAAATGTAGCTACCATCTATGACCATAAAACACTATTACAATTTCATGGCCTATAGTCCCTGTGCTGTGCCTTTTATTTCTGTGACTTATTCATTCCATAACTGGAAACATGTATCTCTTGTTTTTCATATTTTTCCCGTTTCCCATATTCTTATTTTTTATAGTTTATTTATACATTTTTAAGATTTATTGATTGATTTTAGAGAGAAACCGAACAAAAGAGAGAAGAGGGGAAGGGGCTGAAGGAAGAGAGAGAATCCTTAAGCAGGCTCCTGGCTGAGCAAGGAGCCCAATGCAGGGCTGGATCCCGGGACCGGGAGATCATGACCTGAGCCAAAATCAAGAGCTGTACACGTAACTAACTGAGCCACCCAGATGCCCCTCTTCATATTTTTAAAATGTCTCTTCTAACCAGCATATAAGTTGGTTCTTGCTTATTCTTTATCCAGTCTGACAACTTATGCCTTTAAAATGGTGAGCTTAAAGTAGACCATTTATACTGAATAAAATTATTGGTATGTTGAGCTTAAATTTACCCATCTGCTTCCATTTAAATGAGTCAAATACTTTTAGTATTCCACTTTAAACTCCTCTATTAACTTATTTGAAAAGCTCTTTATATTATTTTAGATCACAATGTACATTCTTATCACTGTCTACATTCAAATTATATATTACTATTGAATAATGTAAGGACTTAGCAATACTTGTATTTATTTTGCTCCTACCTTGTGTGATCCTGTTGTAAATTTTATTTCTATTTATGCTGTTAAGTCCATTAATATTGATATTATCTCCTACAATTCACTGCTATTGGTTGGTTTTAACCTGGCAATAGTCTTTTAAAGAAAATAGAATATATAAATATACATAACTAAAACTAACAAAAAAGTTGGTCTTTTATATTTACCCATATACTTAGTATTCTTTCCTTTCTTGTAAATTCTTTCATCCAGAATGACTTCCTTTCACCTAGCAGAACTTCCTTTATTATTTCTTACAGTACAGATCTCTTAGGAATGAATTGTTCTCTGTTTCTGTCTGCCTGAAAATGCCTTCATTTTACCTTTTTATATTTTTATGTATCAATCTATCTGTCTAAACCTATAGCACCAGGTATTCCCAGGCAGTCTCCCACCCAAGTACTAACCAGGACCAACTCTGCCAAGCTTCTGAGATCAAACAAGATCAGGAACATTCAGGGTGGTATGGCTTTAGACTCCTGTCTTTTTTTTTTTTTTTTTTTAAGATTTATATATTTATTTTCAAGAGAACAGTGGGGAGGGGCAGAGAGGGAGAGAGAAATCTCAGGCAGACTCCCCACTGAGTGTGGGGCCTGATGCAGGGCTTAATTTCACTACCCTGAGATCATGACCTGAGCTGAAATCAAGAGTTGGAGCTTAACTGACTGAGCTACCAGGCACCACTACCTTCTTTTTTTTTTTAATGAATATTTTTGCTCAGTTAACAAAAATCTCTGTAGGTTTTTTGCTTTTTTTTTTTTTTTTAAAGATTTATTTTTAGAGAGAGTGTGCAAGTGAGGAGAGAATCAAGCAGACTCCTTGCTTAGGAGTCTCCAAGCTAAGGAGCTTGATGTGGCGCTCAATCCCACAACTCATGAGATCATGACCTGAGCTGGAACCAAGAGTTGACACAAAACCAACTGAACCATCCAGGCGTCCTCTGTGTAGTCTTTAAAGATGTTGTTCAATTACCTTCTGGACTCGACAGTGTCTGATTAAAAAGCCACCAACATTCTTTTTTTTTCTTTTTTAAAGACTGGCTTATTTATTTGATAGAGGAAGAGAGAACACAAGCAGAGGGAGCTGGAGAGGGAGAAGCAGACTCCCCTCCAAACATGTGGGGCCTGATGTGGGGCTCAATCCCAGGACCCTGAGACCATGACCCAAGCTGAAGGCAGAAACCTAACTGACTGAGCTATCCAGGGTCCCTGCCACCAACATTCTTATTGTGGTCCCCTGAATATGTCTTTTCACCTCTGGCTCCTTATAAAATTTTCTAACTTTGGTTTTCAGTTATTTGACTTTGATGTTGGCAAGATGTGGTTTTCTTTATATTTATGCTATTTGTGGTTTTGTGGAGCTTCTTGATACTGTGGGTTGATATCTTTCATTAATTTTAGAAAATTCTTAATCATTATCTCTTCAAACATCTTTTTTCTGTACCAATCTCTCTCCCCTCTATCTTCCTAGGTCTACAGTTACACATATGTTAGGCCATTTACTATTGCTCCACAAATGACTTTTTAAAGGTTCCTTGGTTCCCTTTTTAAAAAAACTTTCTTCTCTATGTGCTTCAGTTGGGATAATTTCAATTTCCAGTCTTCAAGTTCACTGATTTTTCTTCTGCTCTACTCTGGAAAAGCCCACTGAATGAATTCTTCATTTCCTTCTTTTTAATAGTTTCCATTTTTATGCTGAAATTATCATTTACTCACATCTTTCACCTTTCATTAGGTTATTTAATGTCTATAGCATAATTATTATAAAGTCCTTTATTCTAATCCCAACATCTGCATAAACTGTGGGACTATTTCTACTATTTTCTCTCTCTCTCTCTCTCTCTTTTTTTTAACTGGATTGTAAATCACATTTCCTGCTTCTTTATATGTCTCATTTTGTATGACAAACAATGGTATAAAGGATAGAGATGGAACAAATAATATTTATCTCTAGAAAAGCACATACTCTTGGCTCTGATTGCTAGAATTTGAATTACTATAGTCTATAATGGAGGTGGGGCTTGGCTTTGTTGCTTCTTTAAATTCCATTCACCAATGGTGTTCAAATATTTTGAGGGTAGGTTCCAGGCTTTTCAACAGGGCTTAGGATTTGAGCATAGACAAGATTCTCACTCTGCTTTACAGCCCAGTCAATATCTTTACAAACTGTGTATCTCTCTCTGCTTTGCTGTCTACCCATAAGCTCTATGATGGCTTCATCTTCCTCTTCTCTTTGTTTTCTAGCCCTGTCCCCTAATTTTCTGTACCTCTGGAGACATCTTTCTGTCTGTCCTGCTGTATGTCTGGAGACATCCTGCTGTCCTGTCCCAGCTTCAGTGGACTGCTACTTTGCACTAAGTGAACACCCAGTAGCACTTCAGGGAGGGATCTCTCTCAGCTCTTCTGCCTTGCCCTAGCCTTTGGTATATTGCCTGGTACTCCACAAAAGCACTGCAGGAAAGAACTAGAGAATATGTATGAACTTATCTGTGATCAGGGTTTCTTGGAACTCTAATGTGCCATGTCAGTCCATGTATGACCACGAAAAGCCTGGTAAATTTTGACTGGTTTCTTTTTATTCTCAACTATGGTGGATTCCCTTCTTTTTCTGCTGTGCCTCCATGGATATAGACATGAGTCTCTTTCCTATGAAAAGCTCATCTCTTTATGGAATTTACTTAGGTTTCTCTGTGTCCTCAGCTCTCTAGCCTGTTAAAAAAAAACAACCTATGATTTTGTGGCATATTCATTTTCTTTTCATTGTTGAGACATTTGTCTTAGCAACATATTTATGGATGTCTCCTCTGGCAAGGGAAACAAAAGCAAATTAAACTATTGGTTCCTCATAAAATAAAAAATAAAAATACCATATGATCCAGTAATTCTACTACTGGGTATTGACCCAAAGAAAATGAAAAATACTAATTCAAAAATTATAAGTACCTCTTTGTTTGTTGCAGGAGTCTCTATAATAGTCAAAATATGGAAGCAACCTAAGTGTCCACTGATGGATAAAGAAGATGTAGTGTGAGTGTGTGTGTGTGTGTGTGTGTGTGTGTGTGTGTAAACACAGAATATGGAATATTACTCAGTCACAAAAAAGAATGAGATCTTGCCATTTATAACAACATAGATGGACCCAGAGTATATTATCCTAAACAAAAAAGTCAGACAGGAAAAGACAAATATATGATTTCCTTGTATATAGAATCTAAGAAACAAAACAAATGAACAAACAAACATACCAAACACACTCAAATATAGAGGACAAACTAGTGGTTGCCAGAGGGGAGGTGGGAAGGAAGATGAACAAAATAGTTGAAGGGGACTAAGAGGTACGAACTTCCAGTTTTAAAATAAGTAAGTCACGGAGATGAAAAGTACAGCATAGGGAATATCATCAATAATACTGTATGGGGACAGAGGGTGACTATACTTATGGTGAGCACAGAGTAATGTACAGAATTATTGAATCAATATGCTCTATACCTGAAACTAATATAACATTATATGTCAATTATATTTCAATAATAAAGAAAAAAGAAAAGATGATGTAAGTGAAATCATGTCATTCATGTACTCAAAAATTTCCACGGATCCTACCCATTTCACTCAGAGTAATAGCCTAACTATTAACTAACTATAACTCCTAAATATAGTCTATAAATAAAGTTCTGTGATTCAGCCCCTCACAATCTCTCTGGCCCTTCTCTCCTCTTGACTCACTGCTTCTAGTCATGCTGGTCTTCTTGCTATTCCTAAACAAGCCATGGCACACTTCCACATAAAGGCCTTTATAACTACTGTTCCCTGGAACATTCTTCCCCATGTTGCAGTGATCTTAGCAGCTCAAAATGATAGATTCTCAGAAGTCTGTCAATTAACTAAATGGTGGTTCTGTAGGTCTCACCTGGGCTTACTCATGAGTTTGCAATCAGTTGACAGCTTGGCCAGACCTAGAGGATCTGAGAGAATCTCTCTCCCACATCTCAGATTTTGGTGCTGGCTACTGAGTGGCCTTCTCTCTCTACATGGTCTCCCATAATCTGATATTGTAGCCCACATTCCCTGCATGACACAAGAAGCATTCTAAAAGGGCAAAGGCAGAAACTTCAAAGTTGCTTGAACTTTAGGATTCGGAACTCAAAGACTTTCTTGTCAGTTGGTCAAAATGAGTTATATGGCCAACCCAGATTTAAACTCAACCTTTTGATGGAACAAGGTGCAAAATGTTGTGAATTCACAGTACCACACCCCAGATACTTGCATGGCTCAGTCCCTTCACGTGTTTGCTCACATGTCATCTTAGAAGTGAGGCCTTCCATGATTCCATATAAAGTCCTTACCTCCCCTTGGCATTTAATATCCCACACTTCATTTTAGCACCTACCACTGCCTGACATTGCATATTTACTTGTTTATTATCTGCCTCTTTCCTGCTATCATATAAGCTCTGCTAAGGTAGGAATGTCTTCTATTTGGTTCACTAGTATATCTGCACCACCTTGAACTCTGCCTTGTACACAGTAGGCACTCAATCAATCAATATCTGTTGAATGAATTCTCTTATTCAAATGAGCATGTGCTATAAAATAATAAGGCAAGAATCCAAAATAACTCAAAAAACATAATACAAATTTTATGCCTGTAAAATATTAGTGGCTTTAGATGTTCTTTGATTTATTCTATGATTTTGAACAGAACATTTTGTTACACTTCAGTGAGTCCATCTATAAAGACTTTAGTCCCTGTTTCTTGGATATAATGAGAAAGTTTTAATGTTTAAACTCTTCATAGATGCTAAACTCTTCATTAAAAGGTTCTGCTGGGCCTAGGATGTACATGGTCTTGGTAGCTTACCATATATGGAAGCTGCAAGATTCAACTGCATAATAATAATAATTTATGTAAGATTCATATGATTAATAGTGTATCCAAGTTTTGCATACATTAGTGTCTACTAAGTTTCTTTATCATTTCTTCAGAACATAAAAAGAAGTTTTAAAAAAAAAAGTCCTTTATTAAGTTCAGAATTTAACTGGGAAAAATTCTAAGCAGAAAACACATCAGAAGAAACAACAGTTTATCAGACATATATGTAAATATGTGCTTACAAAAAAAGTAAAAATGCTCTGAGCCCATCTCTAAATCTACTCAATATAAATAGAATAAGGAAATCCTGTAGAGAGGAGAAGATATATATTAGACCATCAGTACTGGAACCACTCTCACCATCCCAATCAACGAAAGCACTGTTATCAGGTTTAAAACAGTTTCACCTCCCAAGTGGGAAACAGGATTACTCATGTATTAAAAATTCTATTTTCTGAACTAGAATAAGAAAACCAGAAACAGTAATGTAAATCAGTCAGCTGACTGACAGAAGAATCTTTTCCCTTAGAGGAAAAGGGGTGTGAGACTGAGGGGGTGGGAAGGAGACCTGCTTTTTATTATATATCCTTTTAGGCTTTTTTTAAAAACACATGCATATAGCACCTCTTGACAAAAAAGTAAAAATAAAAACACCAATGTAATAAAAAAAAGGACTTAATTCCCTCTGTGGCTCTCGACATAGTATATAATCTGAAAGGAAGTTTTCATAAGTGGTATTTTACATAGTACGTAGCCCAAGGAAAAATCAGAATAAAATGGTAAGCACTTGATGTGCTTTATGTGTTACATGCATCTGTACTTTATGGCCCATGTGGAAATCACTGCTTCTCCGCCCAACTGACAAAGACTGGGACAGCATCTAAATGCAGAAGGTAGTTTAATCCAATAATATTAATTTAGGTAAAAGAAAGCTCAAAACAAAGAACATAAAAGATTTGCTAACTTAAAACAATTTTTTTTAAAACAAGTAAATACAAGTTTTGTGATTGTATTTTTTTGTCGTAATTCCATTACAGTTAACATACACTGTTACATTAGTTTCAGGAGTACAATACAGTGATTCAACAATTCTAAACATCACCAGTGCTCATCACAAGGGCATTCCTTAATCCCCATCACTTATTTCACCCATGCTCTTACCCCAGCCCTCCTCTGGTAACCAGCAGTTTGTTCTCTATAGTTAAGAGTCTGTTTTTGATGCATCTCTTTCTCTTTTTTTCCTTTGCTCATTTATTTTGTTTCTTAAATTCCACATATGCATGACATCATATGGTATTTGTCTCTCTCTCACTTGCTTTGCTTATTAGCATTATACTCACCAGCTCCATCCATGTTGTTGGAAATGGCAAAATTTCATTCTTTTTTATAACTGAATAATATTCCACTGTATATAGACACCACAACTTCTTCATCCAGTCATCTATCAATGGACACTTAGGCTCTTCCACACTTTGGCTATTGTAAAAAACGCTGCTATATATGTAGGGGTGCATATATGCCTTTGAATTAGTGTTTTCATATTTTTTGTGTAAATACCCAGTAGTGCAATTAATGGATTATAGTATAGTTCTAGTTTTACTTTTGAGGAATTTCCATATAGTTTACCATAGCTGGCTGCACCAGTTTGCATTCCCACCAACAGTGTAAGAGGGTTCCTTTTTCTCCATATTCTTAAAACAGTTGTTGTTTTAGTTTTGTTATTTTAAAGCAACGAAAGTCCTCTTAGGCTTCATTTTACTTATACTACATGGACTCAGAGATACATACACTTTTACACTCATGAGTTATTGATAAACTATTACACCATTGTTCCTGATGTGCTTTCTACTCAGAATTCTTACATGCACCTAAAGTTAAATTCTGACTCTAAGTAGCCATAGTAGTAAAACATACTTTAATAAAACAAATCTTCACTAGCCAAAACTGTTGCATTAGTGAAATCCTGAACATTAATACCAGTGAAAAAGATTAGGTAGTGTTATTTGACTCCCAGCACTGGGAATATTTTCATTCAAGGAAAGGAACTATTCTCTTCTGCATTAGAAATAGGAACATTACTATCAAAAAAAAATTGATAACTCAAATAGCTGCAAAAAAAAGAAAAAGGCAGATATACATTAGGAATTCTAACAGTAGGAAAGAAAGAGAAAGGGATGGATAAAAAAGACAAAACCAGGAATCAGCTTCTGGTCTGAGCACTTCCATGTGCTAGCTGTATGACCTTAGTCAACTCTTTTAACCTCTCCAGGACTAATTTTTTCAATTGGGAAAAAAAGAAGGGAGACATAAGATTAGGAGATTTAAG
Source organism: Meles meles (assembly GCF_922984935.1). Taxonomy (NCBI): domain Eukaryota; kingdom Metazoa; phylum Chordata; class Mammalia; order Carnivora; family Mustelidae; genus Meles; species Meles meles. The sequence continues at coordinate 15,240,170 of NC_060072.1, read as the reverse complement.
ATTCTACCAAATTAAAAAAAAACCCACAAAACTAAAGTTTTGTATTATTAGTAGCTTGTTGTTCATTATAGCCCTTGGACCCAAAAATTCCTCTTCTAAGAATTATCCCAAAAATATACTAGCACATGTGAGCAAAGATATTTGTATTTGGACAGGGATGTTCACTGACAGCATTATCTGTATTAGCAAAGGCGTGTGGAAAATGACCAAATGTTCAGTAGAAAGCTTGTTAAAGAAATCATAGCATCCTACACAATGGAATACTACGAAGCCATTTAAAAGACTGAGGGAGCAGTAGGAAACAACCTCTAAAATACATGGCTATGTAACTAAAGCACGACACGGATGGTGTAAAATATAGTGCATTCTTACCTTTATTATTAAAACGGGGATGGTAACATACACAAAAATGCAAATTTATATATATAGATGGATCTACAGGTATTATATATATATATATATATATACTATATTATATATAATGTGTTAAATACATACATATAGATACATGGACATACATATTCTTACTAATGCAAAAAAATATTTGTAATGCATATGTAAGAAACAGGTAGTAGTTGTTGCTTCTAGGGTTAGGCAGAAGAAAGATTTAAGTTTTCATTGCAAACTACTTTTTTTGCGGTCTTGATTCTACCATGTAAAACTTTTATTAAATTAAAAAAACGAAATTTTTATTTAAAAATACTTGTATTTCACATACCTTAAATTACCTCAAATACCTTACTCAGCAAATATGTGTCTTCTCTGAAATAAGATTATTATTTTAAGCAAAGATTTTTTCAGATTACCTTAAAAAGTCTGGGAAACACATCTGCTGGCTGTCCACGAATCACAAACAAACGAGAGTTTAATTTTCGCAGATTGGCATCAAGGTCTTCAAGACACTGAAGCAAAAATCTACAGAGAAAAATATTAAAATTTTTAAACATGTATATTTAGAAGATACAAAGTATTACAAAATCATGTCATTCTAAAAACTGACATGCCAGCCCCATAATTTTATTACCTCTTATTTTATTTCTAACTGGTCTGTAAATTACTCTTTCCAGAAATCATACTTACCATTTTTTAATTACAAACAACTTTCTCAGTATTTTAATGAAATTCCTAAATTAAATCACTAACTTCCATTAATTAATAGTGAATGAATGGTAGCAATGTTTAATTTGTAAGCATCAAAATTATATAAATTAAATGAATTGATTTCATTGATGAAATGAACTCAAGTTCAAACAGAAAAGCCTCCTTGAAAAATCTAGAACATTTTTCTACTAAAAAAATGGAAATATCCTATTTAGTCACTCTGAGCAAGTGAATAATTTAAGAATTTGAGTACTAAAGGATACTATAATCATCTATGAGAGAGAAAACATGCCTATTTTCAAGTTTCTTATCTAATTAAGGAAACTGATAATAAATAGACATGAAATTATGTGGCATAATTCTGAGTGCAGAGAATGTCAGGTTAATTAAAAAAGAAAAATTTCATGAGACAGGTGGACTTTTCTCAATGAAATAAGTACTAAGAAGGCTTACCCATGATAGTTATGTTGGGAAATTCTGAGGCAGTACCAAAAGACTGCTCACTGTGCATCTTTTATTGTGAAGAAATGGAGCGGTCTCCAAGAACATTTCTTTTTTTTTTTCCCAAAGATTTTATTTATTTATTTGACAGGCAGAGATCACAAGTAGGCAGAGAGGCAGGCAGATAGAGGTGGAAGCAGGCTCCCTGTGAGCAGAGAGCCCGATGTGGGGCTCGATCCCAGGACCCTGGGATCATGATCTGAGCCGAAGGCAGAGGCTTTAACCCACTGAGCCACCCAGGTGCCCCACCAAGAGCATTTCTAAAAGAGAGGTCATCCCTAGAAAATCCAACCTCACTATCTGCCTCATGCTAACTTCTCTAACATTTCATCTAGATTCCCTTCCCTTCAGCTGGACAGATCTTATTTCCTCTTTACTCTGCTTCTTTTATGTATCTGATCTTAAGGTTAAATATTTGTCTGCCTTTCCCACAAGTCATGTGTTCTTTGAGAATAGTGATGGTGTTTCCTTGTGAGGAGTCAGAAATGCACTGTCCAATATGGTAGTCACTATGCACATATAGCCAGAATTAACAATTCAGTTTCTCAGTCACACTTGCCGGATTTCAAGGCCTCTCAACAGCCACATGTGTGCCATTAGTTACCATACTGGACAGCATAGGTGAACAACATTTTTATTGCTGCAGAAAGTTCTACCAGACACCATTATTCTAGGAGGCTATTCAGTTCAGATCATTTTCTTATTCTGATCCCATCATTTCATCAAGAAAGTTTTGTTAATTTTTATAGTTGTAGTTATTACTGACATCAGTATACCTAGTCAAGTTTGATATTCTTTTCCATTTAGGAGTCATCATCTCTATAGATGTGGGGACTCAGGGGGACTCCCATTATATTACCTTTATTTATTTATTTATTTATTAAAAGATTCTATTTCTTTATTTGCCAGAGAGACAGCGAGTGAGAGCACAAGTAGGGGTGAAGCGGCAGGCAAAGGGAGAAGCAGGCAGTGAGCAAGGAGCCCAACGCAGAACTCAATCCCAAGACCCGGGGATCACCACCTGAACCGAAGACAAGACACTTAACCGAAGGAACCACCCAGGTATCCCCCATCGTATCACCTTTAGGAAGGTGCACAATTGTCTTTAAACAAATAGGAAAACAAACCTTTCTATTTTCACATCTATATTTCACCTCATCACTGTTCTGTTTGGGTTTGGAACCACCACCCTAACACTGACCCCTACCCCAACCTATCACTACAAACATGCAAATACTTTGACGGGGGTGGGGTGGGGGGAGATTGTTGATGTTGTTATACCAATACGAAAGTACCTGAATTTTACAAAATTATCCATAACTATGAATAATTTATCATATTGATGGTGATAAATGTTTATTAGGAAACATCTAGTTTTATGTATTTGCTTGGCAAGCGTTTTTAGACACTGTAGTAGTCAGATAAAAAATTGAGTTTAAATGAACTAGCAACTCTAAGTTTTCTTAAATTTAAACAGTATAAAACTAAAATGTCCTGGGAGGATAATCCACCCAAGCACCCCCAGAGAGTACATTTTTAACAAGAACATATTTTCAGATCTTCTCTTAATATGGCGTATTACTATACCTAATTGGAGGCTCAGTTAATAACACTATTAACTACATGCAACAGGTTACTTTTTAAAGGCCACACAGTAGTAAAACTCACCACATCTCTTTGCATAATTGTATTACCTGTATAGAAGCACAGTTCTCCTGTTATTTAACTGATTACTAATTGCATCACTTCAAAATAAATAGAAAGGGTACTAAATAAGAAAATATACTTCTTCACTTTAAACATATTAAAGACTTAAAAAAACCTCCAGAGATAACTTATTGTTATTAGAAAAAAAATTACATGCATTGAGTTTCCTTATGCCATTTCCAACAAATGATTTCAACATGAATCAACAGAAATAGTTTCTTAAAGTAGGTCATTACTATAGCAACCAGCGGGCGGTTTGGTATACTCCCCGTCACAATGACCTACTTTCTAGCCTGTGCTAGAATAGCTTTATATAACCAGAATTTCTAGTTCTGTCTATAAAATAGTCTAAAAAAGGCAATGATGGGATACAACACAATCCACAGTTGTTGAAAACAAGGCATACAAATTAACACGTATCATACCAGAATAAAACCATCTGGTTCTGCACTTTAGTTTATAAAATATATCTTATCATATGCTCAAAGATGAAAAATACACTTAGAATATCTAAATCAAAACAATTCACTGCTGGGGCGCCAGGGTGGCTCAGTGGGTTAAAGTCTCTGCCTTCGGCTCAGGTCATGATCCCAGGGTCCTGATATCAAGCCCCACATCGGGCTCTCTGCTCAGCGAGGTGCCTGCTTCCTGCTCTCTCTGCCTGCCTCTCTGCCTACTTGTGATCTCTGTCTGTCAAATAAATAAATAAACTCTTAAAAAAAATTCACCACTGATCCTGAAGAACTAATTTAAAGACTACAAATTAAAATAATTAAAAACACACGTAAAAAAAATCTTTTGTCCTCTGCATGAAACAATGGTCAAATTTTAAAAATTAAAGTTCTGGACATATTAATTATAATAAAGAAAGTATGTAAAGAATGTTAGTCATTAACCCAAGTCTATGGCATTTTATTAGAAAATTTAAAAATTATAAATAGCAATTTTCTCTCTATAAATTGAATAAAGTTTGCATATACTTTTTTCTAGTTTGTAACAAATTTTTGGTGTTTTCATCTAACTTAATCATTATTCTAATTGTCAGAATATTTTGTGATACACATTTTCTGTAAAGAGAACAGTTTAGGGTGCATGGGTGGCTCATTTGGTTAAGCATCTCCCTTCGGATAGCTCAGGTCATGACCCTGGGGTCCTGTTTCTCCCTCTGCCCTCCCTCTCCCTCTGCCCATCCTTCCTGCTCATGCTCTCTCTCTCTCTCAAATACATAAAATCTTAAAAAAGAGAGAGAGAGAGAGAAAATAGTTTAATGTTCAATAAAGATTAAATCTATATTTTTAAGTAAATTTACTTTGGCAAGCTATAATGGTCATAAATCAGTGAATATATAACATGACACAATGTTGCTTTTTTAAAAAAATATTTTATTTATTTATTTGACAGAGAGAGAGGTCACAAGTAGGCAAAGAGGCAGGCAGAGAGAGAGGGAGAAACAGGCTCCCCACTGAGCAGACAGCCGGATGCGGGGCTCCATCCCAGGACCCTGAGATCATGACCTGAGCCGAAGGCAGAGACCTAAACCACTGAGCCACCCAGGCGCCCCCAATGTTGCTTTTTTTTAAAAGAAGGTTTTTATTTATTTGAGAAAGAGGATGAGCAAGAACGAGTGAGAGAGAGCATGCGCCGCACACAGGCCTGGGGAGACAGAGGGAAAGAGAGAAACAGAGAGCCCAATGCAGGGCTTGATTCCAGGACTCTGGGATCATGACCTGAATCCAGGACCCTGGGATCATGACACTTAAGGATCTGAGCTACCCAGGTGCCTGACAATGTTGCTTTTTATAATAAATATTTTGCAGTACCCTCTTCTAAATTCTGAAATTTAAATAAAAATTTTAAAAAGAAATTTATAGATAAGTAGCATATTTATGTGTACAAATATAAAGCATTAATAGAATGCTTTACTGTAATATATGGCAGAAATTAAAGGAAGGTCATTTATATTTTAAAAAGAAATAACATGTATTTCCAAATGTAAATATCTGAGTATGACAAAACAGGGAATTAATTCGACGCCGACACCTACATCCAGAATCGTTTTAAAAATTCAATAGCTACAAAAACAGACTGACATATTTGTATTAATGGTGACTCAAACACCATGAGTGGTACTGCCTTTGGTGACATGACTTTCTGTAATGTTGAGCAAGACTAGTAAAATTCTGGACAAGAAAAAGTACAATTTTTCCTTGATTTACAAAGGTGATAAATATAGGAAAACTCAGCATATATCTTTCATAAGAATATACGTATATATTTCATAAGAAATACCTAGCATTTATTTATAAAAATGGATTTAGGCTCCAGATTCAGAGAATTGGAAGTTTTTCACTTACATGAAACATCTCGTAGAATATTTGAAAGTTATTGGGACTCAAGACAACAATTTATCTTGAGAGACTATCCTGAGCATTACAAGTCTTTCTTTATTAGCCTCTCTTCACTAATTCCACTAGTGCCTCTAATCATTGTGATAAACAAAAATGCACCCACAAATTCCTAAAACACCTCTAAGGAGTGATATTATTCATTATTCACATGATTTCACTGATTTGAGAGATACAAGTAATAGGAGTGTCCAATACGCAAGGAGCTGAAAATCTAGAAAAGAAATTTTAAAATATACATGATGTATGAGACTATAACAGAACCTGCCAGGTAGAATGCAACATATATGGTAAGAGATCTGTATGGATAACATTAATATAGCTTTGAAAAATCAAGAGGGAGAAATCATTTCTGGATTTCTCTTTTTGAGATTGGGAAAAATTTAGGCAAAAATTTCAAAGATGCTGATTGTAGAGGAGAAGCCTTCCAATATTAGTATGATTTTTATAGCTGGAGATAGGGAGGGAGAATTATTGGCCCTTAGACTATAACCTCCTTAAAGACTGGGACTAGATCTCTCTCCCTCTGCCTGTCATTCCCCCTGCTTGTGCACATGCTCTCTTCTCTATCTCTGACCAAAAAAAAAAAAAAAAAAAGAGATGGACTAGATCTCGTTTACCACTTTCCAATGCCTAGACAATACATAACATACAGCAGAAGTTCAAAAAATATTTATCTAACAACCAACCAAATAAATAAATTCATGAAGGCAAGAGAAAGGGATTTCTTTCAAGTTTTTATTTAAATTCTACTTAGTTAACATACAATGTAATATTAGTTTCAGGTGTACAATATACTGACTCAACACTTCCATACAACACCCAGTGCTTATCACTAGTGCACTCCTTAATCCGTATCACCTATTAACTCATCCCTCCCACCCCACCCCCACTTTTGGTAACAGTTTATTCTCTATAGTTAAGAATTGTTTCTTTTTTCTTTTATTTCTTTTCAGCATAACAGTATTCATTGTTTTTGCACCACACCCAGTACTCCATGCAATACGTGCCCTCCCTATTACCCACCACCTGGTTCCCCCAACCTCCCACCCCCCGCCCCTTCAAAACCCTCAAAAACTTCAAAACCCGGTTGTTTTTCAGAGTCCATAGTCTCTCATGGTTCACCTCCCCTTCCAATTTCCCTCAACTTCCTTCTCCTCTCCATCTCCCAATGTCCTCCACGTCATTTGTTATGCTCCACAAATAAGTGAAACCATATGATACTTGGCTCTCTCTGCTTGATTATTTCACTCAGCATAATCTCTTCCAGTCCCTTCCATGTTGCTACAAAAGTTGGGTATTCATCCTTTTTGATGGAGGCATAATACTCCATTGTGTATATGGACCACATCTTCCTTATCCACTCGTCCGTTGAAGGGCATCTTGGTTCTTACCACAGTTTGGCGAGCGTGGCCATTGCTGCTATAAACATTGGGGTACAGATGGCCCTTCTTTTCACTTCATCTGTATCTTTGGGGTAAATACCCAATAGTGCAATTGCAGGGTCATAGGGAAGCTCTATTTTTAATTTCTTGAGGAATCTCCACACTGTTCTCCAAAATGGCTGCACCAACTTGCATTCCCACCAACAGTGTAAGAGGGTTCCCCTTTCTCCACATCCTCTCCAACACACGTTGTTTCCTGTCTTGCTAATTTTGGCCATTCTAACTGGTGTAAGGTGGTACCTCAATGTGGTTTTAATTTGAATCTCCCTGATGGCTAGTGATGATGAACATTTTTTCATGTGTCTGATAGCCATTTGTATGTCTTCATTGGAGAAGTGTCTGTTCATATCTTCTGCCCATTTTTTAACAATATTTGTTCTTCCATTCCATGAGCATGGAATGTCTTTCCATTCCTTTGTGTCGTCTTCAGTTTCTTTCATTAGTGTTTTATAGTTTTTAGAGTACAGGTTTTTTGCCTCTTTGGTTAGCTTTATTCCTAGGTATCTTATTGATTTTGGTACAACTGCAAATGGGATTGATACGTTAACTAGTAGAAAGGGATTTTTAAGACTTGAGTCAATAGTCAACGGAATGAACATTCTCTGAATGTCTGTACTAGGTAGTTTACATATACTTCCAACACCTTTACAATAAGCTATCTCATTTAAAAAATGATGAATCTAAAACTCATTAAGGACATTTTCCGAAGTAACTCAGCTAAACAATAAAAGTTTTAATTTGAATATGTCTGACCCTAAATCCATGTTTTTTGCACTATATAATGCTACTTTCCTTCGGCTCAGGTCATGATCTCGGGGTCCTGGGATCGAGTCCCGCATCGGGGGTCTCTGCTCGGCGGGGAGCCTGCTTCCCTCTCTCTCTCTGCCTGCCTCTCTATCTACTTTGGATCTCTCTCTGTCAAATAAATAAAATAAAATCTTTAAAAAAAAAAAAAAAAAAAAAAAAAAAAAAAGATGGCCATGGGCGCCTGGGTGGCTCAGTGGGTTAAGCCTCTGCCTTCAGCTCAGATCATGGTCTGGGGTCTTGGGATCAAGCTCTGCATCGGGTTCTCTGCTCAGCAGGGAGCCTGCTTCCCCCTCTCCCTCTGCCTGTCTGTCTCTATGCCTACTTGTGATCCCTCTCTCTCTCTCCCTATCAAATAAATAAATAAATAAAAACCTTTAAAAAAAAAAAGATGGGAAGAAAACAGTTTTTTTTTATCTTCTAGATGATGGACAAGCACATGTAATATGGGACACCTGGGTAACTCAGCTGGTTTAGCATCTGCCTTCAGCTCAGGTCATTTTCCCAGGGTTTTGGGATTGAGTCCCACATTGGGCTGCCTGCTTCTCCCTCTGCTTGTGCACTCAATCTCTCTCTGTGTGTCAAACAAATAAATATATCTTTAAAAAAAATAAAGTTCATTTCTCACTCATGTTATACATCGATTACAGATCAAGGCATTTCTCTCACATTTAATTGGTCAAAGCAGGTCACATGGCCAAGCCAGACTTCAAGAAAGCTAAAAATACAAAATAAACTTCCTGCAGGAAGAGACACCAAAGAATGGTAAACAGAATAACATCTACCATAATACATAAACCAAATATGGGTATATATGTACCACATGGTGAATTTCTTAATGGTGTATTATGGCAGCACATTAGAAATCTAACTCTGGGGGGGGGGGAGCAGGGAAAAGGGGACATGAGAGGGATGAGAGGGCATGAGTAAGAAAACATTTGAGCAGAGTTTGGAATCAACAGATTGTTGATAAGATAATATAGGAAAGGACACCACCTTAACCACATAATCAGAGTAAACATCACAATGTGTTGATATCCCGTACATCCTGACATGATGTGATGAGAACATTTTACCACTATGGATTTTTCACAAAACCTATATCCCAGTCTAATCATTAGAAAAACATCAAACCTAAATTGAAGGCCAGTCTACAAAATACATAAACATACTCAAAATCAAAAAGGCCATAAAAAGCAAGGAAAATTTGAGAAACTGTCATAGACAGAGGAGACTAAGGAGACATACAACTGAATGCAATTTGGTAATCTGGATGGGATCCTGTAACAGAAAAGAAAAATTAGTGGATATCTGAATAAAGTCTGGAGGTTAGTTAACGCTTATAAGACAGAGTGCAAGATGAAGCAGGAAAGAATATCCAATGGAAAAAACGACAGTCTCTTCAATAAATGGGTTTGGGAAAACTGGACAGTCACATGCAGAAGAATGAAACTAGACCATTTCCTTATGCCATACACAAAAATAGACTCAAAATGGATGAAAGACCTAAATGTGAGACAGGGATTCATCAAAATCCTCGAGAAGAATACTGGTAGCAACCTCATCAACCTTGGCGGCAGCAACTTCTTACTACACCTCTCCAAAAGCAAGAGAAACAAAGGCAAAAATGAACTATTGGGACTTCATCAGGATAAAAAACTTCTGCACAGCAAAGGAAACAGTCAACAAAACCAAAAGATAACAGAATGGGAGAAGATACTTGCAAATGACATATCAGATAAAGGGATAGTATCCAAAATCTACAAAGAACTTATCAGGGAGGCACCTGTGTGGCTCAGTGGGTTAAAGCCTCTGCCTTCAGCTCAGGTCATGATCTCAGGGTCCTGGGATCAAGCCCTGCCTTGGGCTCTCTGCTCAGCAGGGAGAGCCTGCTCTCCCCACACCCCCCCCCCCCCACTCTGCCTGCTTCTCTGCCTACTTGTGATCTCTGCCTGTCAAATAAATAAATAAAATATATTAAAAAAAAAAAAGAATTTATAGGGGCACCTGGGCAGCTCAGTCGGTTAAGCATCTGCCTTCAGCTCAGGTCATGATCTCAGGGTCCTGGGATAGAGTCCAGCATCAGGTTCCCTGCTTGGCAGGAGGCTTCTCCCTCTCCTCCCCACTCATGTGCTCTCTCTCACTATCTCTGTCTCTCTCAAACAAATACAAATCTTAAAAAGAAAAAAAAAAAAAAAAGAACTTATCAAACTCAACACCCAAAGAACAAATAATCCAATTAAGAAATGTGCAGAGGACATGAACAGACATTTCTCTAAAGAAGACATCCAAATGGCCAACAGATACATGAAAAAGTGCTCAATACCACTTGGTATCAGGGAAATACAAATCAAAACCACAATAAGATACATCCACACATCTGTCAGTATGACTAAAATTAACAAGTCAGGAAACAACAGACATTGGCTAGGATGTGTAGAAAGGGGAACCCTCCCCCCCAAACACTGCTAGTGGGAATGCAAGCTGGTGCAACCACTCTGGAAAATAGTATGGAGGTTCCTCAAAAAGTTGAAAATAGAGCTACCCTATGACCCAGCAATTGCACTACTGGGTATTTACCCTAAAGATATAAATGTGGTGATCCAAAGGAACACTTGCTCCCAAATGTTTATAGCAGCAATATCCACAACAGCCAAACTATGGAAAAAGCCTAGATGTCCATCAACAGATGAATGGATAAAAAAGATGTGGGGCATGTGTGTGTGTATGCAGACACACACACACACACGAATATTATGCAGCCATCAAAAAATGAAATCTTGCCATTTGCAATGATGTAGATGGAACTAGAAGGTATTATGCTAAGCAAAATAAGCCAATCAGAGAAAGACAATTATCATATGATCTCACTGATATGTGGGATTTAGAAACAAAACAGAGGATCATAGGGGAAGAGACAAAAAATAAAACAAGACGAAACCAGAGAGAGAGAGAGACAAAACATTAAGAGACTCTTAATCATAGGAAACAAACAGGTTGCTAGAGGGAAGGCAGGGGAGAGATAGGGATGCTGGGTAACCGACATTAAGAAGGGCATGTGATGCACCACTCAGAATGGCTAAAACTAACAAGCCAGGAAATGAAAGATGCTGGCGAGGATGCGGAGAAAGGGGAACCCTCCTACACTCTTGGTGGGAAAGCAAGCTGGTGCAACCACTCTGGAAAACAGCATGGAGGTTCCTCAAAAAGTTGAAAATAGAGCTACCCTATGACCCAGCAATTGCACTACTGGGTATTTACCCTAAAGATACAAACGTAGTGATCCGAAGGGGCACGTGCACCCGAATGTTTATAGCAGCAATGTCCACAATTGCCAAACTATGGAAAGAACCTAGATGTCCATCAACAGATGAATGGATAAAGAAGATGTGGTATATATACACAATGGAATACTATGCAGCCATCAAAAGAAATGAAATCTTGCCATTTGCGACGATGTGGATGGAACTAGAGGGTATTATGCTTAGTGAAATAAGTCAATCGGAGAAAGACAACTATCATATGATCTCCCTGATATGAGGAAGTGAAGATGCAACGTGGGGAGTTTGGGGGGTAGGAAAAGAATAAATGAAACAAGATGGGATTGGGAGGGAGACAAACCATAAGACTCTTAATCTCACAAAACAAACTGAGGGTTGCTGGGGGGAGGGGGGCCGTGAGAGGGAGGTGGGGTTATGGACATTGGGGAGGGTATGTGCTATGGTGTGTGCTGTGAAGTGTGTAAACCTGGCGATTCACAGCCCTGTACCCCTGGGGATAAAAATACATTATATGTTTATAAAAAAATTTAAAAATTTAATTAAAAAAAAGAAGGGCATGTGATGTAATGAACACTGAGTATTATGTAAGACCAATGAATCACAGACCTGTACCTCTGAAACCAATGGACACATATTAATTATATGTTAATTAAGTGAATTTAAATTTAAAATGTTAAAATGGCAAAAAAAAGTGTGTAAGATGTTAATATTAGGAGAGACTGGGTACAGAGTACAGAGGAACTCTCTATACTATCTTTGAATGTTTTCTACAAATCTGAAGTTATTTTCAAAATTTATTTAAAAAAAACCCTTGTGCCCAACCTACCCCACAAAAGCATAATCTCAATACCAATTTATGGAATTTAAGTGGTCCTAAATACCTCAAGCATATCATTGCATTTAAAGTGGTCCCAGGGGGCACCTGGGTGACTCAGCCACTAAGCGGCTACCTTCGGCTTAGGTCATGATCCCAGGGTTCTGGATCGAGCCCCGTATCGGGCTTCCTGCTTGGCGGGAACCTGCTTCTCCTTCTCCCACTCCCCCTGCTTGTGCTCCTTCTCTCACTGTATCTCTGTCAAATAAGTAAATAAAATCCTTAAAAAATAAAAAAAATAAATAAATAAAGTGGTCCCAGATTGGTTGTGATCTGGGATAACTGTTAACAGAAATTATAAATCCTCTTTGGATTCAAACCCATGCCTCAATTTCCACACAAAAAAAATCCCAACAAAAATTAATCAATCAATCAAAATATCCAAGGAATCAAGAATTTAATCTGAATCACAGAATGCGGGGCCTTAAGTTGATAAGAACTTCTGGAACTGCTACTAAGTACCAATTCAAGGAGGTCACGAATCCCAAGCAGGGTAAAAAAGAGAGGGACATGGGGTAGGAGATGAGTGGAAAAGAGGTGGTAGGGGAAGTAAAGATATAAATAAAGAACACGCAGAAATGGGCAGAGATATAAAGAGGGAGAGTCAAGAGACAGAGACACACTCTACATCTAGACACATCCAACTGAAACTATACAAAATAAAAAACAAAGATATAGTATATAAAGCAGCTAAAATACAGCTATACCCAATAAGCAAAGAATATGTATTCAAGTGTACAAGGCACAATTATGAAAATAGACCCTATACTAAATCATAACACTGTACTTAACAAATTTAAAAGAATTGGTATTTTTATATCTTAAAATTTAAAAAGCACTTTTCTAAACAATTAATGGGACAAAGAACATCATAATGGATTTTGGAAAATACCCACAACTGAATGATAATGAAGAAAATATATCTCAAATGTGAAGAATGCAAAACAAAAAAGTGGTATTAGAAAGAAATGTACAGGCTTAAATGCTTTATTATAAGACTGGAAACTGAGTTAGAAAAACAGAATAAATCCAAAAACAAAAGCAAAAACACAGAAAGAAGGAAATGATAAAGAACAGTAATTAGAAGAAACAGAATACAAATACATAATAAAACAAAGCCAAAATTTATTATTTGAAAGATAATTATGGGGAAAAAGGAGAAGCAGCAAAATAAGCAATAATAATAAAAAGGAGATATAATCTCATCTACATTTTTAATATTGATTGATTGATTGATTGATTTGAGACAGAGATCTCGGAGGGTGGGCAGAAGGAGAGAGAGTCTTAAGCAGACTCTGTGCAGAGTGCGGAGCCTGATGCGGGGCTCTACCTCACAACCCAGAGATCACAACCTGAACCAAAACCTAGAGTTGGTTGTTGAACTGACAATAGCACCCAGACGCCTCCTCAGATAAAAATTTTTATTAAGAATAAAAAATACTACAAGATTAAACAGAAAATAAGACAATATGAACAATTTTATGCCAATAAATTTGAAAACATAGATGAAATGGAAAAATTCCTCACTAAAACTGACTCAAGAGCAAAAACAAAACATGAATAGTCCTATAGCCATTAAAGAAACTAAATCAGTGGTTAAAAATCTTAGAAGCAAGATACAAGAGCCAATAAGCTTTACAGATAAATTTGACCAAACTTTCAAGGCAACATAAACTCTAATTTTATAGAGGATGCTAATTTCATGCAGAGGATATATAAAAAAGGAATATTCCTCAACTCATCTTATGAGGTTAAATTTACCTTAACACCAAAATTAGACGAAGACAGTACAAATGGAAAACTACAAACTAACTCATTCACAAGGATATTAAACATATCATATCAGTAAACCAAATCGAGCAAAATATAAAAAATATTATACATCATAATCAAGTTGGACTTATCTTCAGAAAGGTGATTAATATTAAAAATTAGTTAAAGCAATTTACCTCATTCACAGAATAAAAGAAAAAAAAATCACGTTACTAATTGAACAAATGCAGAAAGAGTAGCCACTAATTTCAATTTAACCTCAATAAACTAGGGCTAGAAGGTAACTTCCCTAACGTGAAAGAGAGCATCCAAAAATACACAGAAAACATCATATTTAATAGTAAAATGTTGAAAACACTGCTTTTAGGTTGGGGAGAAGACAAAGATGCCTGCTATTACCACTTCTATTCAACTTGTAGGTAGCAGACCTAACCAGTGAAGTAATAGAGCAAGAGATAAAAGATATAAAGAAGGGGAAGGGGAAGAAACAAAACCATGATTATTTATAGATGATAGGAGTATCAATACTACCAATATAAAAAGAGAAATACACAGAAAAATTGCATTAATAGTAGGGCTTAAAAGGGTTAAAATCACTTAATTCTTAGAATCAATTTACACTAATATAATTTATGTAATTTAGGCCTCTCTGGCTTCAAATATCACACAAAGCTATTTATAATTAGAACTCTTATTATTCCTTATCTAATTTTAGAAACCACTGCATTGTGACTTTACCAGGTTAGAACAAAACTAAGTATCAAATGTACCTGTGGGTTTTAAAGGATTTACATACAACTAAATAAAATCTGTCCAACATGAGGTCAAAAGCATGCTGTCCCAGATCTACGTATAATTCTTTTCTATGGTCTAACAGTACTATTTGAAATTTCTCTCCTTCAGAAAAAGATTAGTCTTATGCCACAGTTATATCTCAGTAAAGATGGAAAAAATGGTATTTCACTTTTTGCTAAATAAAATTTCAATATTCATATGTGAAAAGAAAAAACTAATAATGATGAAAAAAATTTTTTAAAGATTTTATTTATTTGACAGAGATCACAAGTAGGGAGAGAGGCAGGCAGAGAGAGAGAGGAGGAAGCAGGCTCCCTGCCAAGCAGAGAGCCCAATGCGGGGCTCGATCCCAGGACCCTAGGATCATGACCTGAGCAAAAGGCAGAGGCTTTAACCCACTGAGCCACCCAGGCGCCCCGAAAAATTATTTTTTTCTAAAAGTATGACTTACTACGTGTCACATGGGTCTATCTACGGTTTGGCCAATGGTCAAGATCTTTCACTCATTGACATTACTCCAAAAATTGATAGTCACCTAATGCAATCTATCCATCTACCTTTTCATCAAAAATTTGAGAGCCTACTAACATTGTTGTGGTCCCTGGGATAAAGGAGAAAACAAAATTAAGTGCCTGGTCTCATGAAGTTTTTATGAAGATAATGATAATAGCTGCAAACATTTAGAAAGTGTATTATCAGATACTATTCTAAGCAGTTTACATGCACACACACAACCAATTGATATGGTACTTCCCTTATTTACAAATGAGGAAACTGAGGCATAAAGAAGTTAAAGTATTCTCCCAAAAACACATGAATAGAAATGTAGCAAAACTAGGATTTAAAACCCATTCAACCTGGGGCGCCTGAGTGGCTCAGTGGATTAAGCCTCTGCCTTCAGCTCAGGTCATTATCTCAGGTCCTGGGATCGAGTCCCGCATCAGGCTCTCTGCTCGGCAGGTTCCTCCTCTCTCTTCCTCCCTCTCTCTCTGCCTGCCTCTCTGCCTACTTGTGAACTCTCTCTGTCAAATAAATAAATAAATAAATAAATAAATAAAATCTTTAAAAAAAAAAAACCATTCGGGCGCCTGGGTGGCTCAGTGGTTTAGGCCGCTGCCTTCGGCTCAGGTCATGATCTCAGGGTCCTGGGATCGAGTCCCGCATCAGGCTCTCTGCTCGACAGGGAGCCTGCTTCCCTCTCTCTCTCTGACTGCCTCTCTGCCTATTTGTGATCTCTCTCTGTCAAAATAAATAAGTAAAATCTTTAAAAAAAAAAAAAAAAAACCATTCAACCTGCCTGGCTTCAGATTTTAAGTTTTTGAATCATTACACCATAGTTCAGTTGTGATCATTTCCACAGAGAAAAACTAAAATATGGTAGAGGATTTGTATATAAAATTTGTATAATTTTATACAAAGTGGTCACAGAAGGACTTTTTTTTTTATATTCTACAGCCTTGATTCAACATCTTCCTTTGAAAATCCCCTCAAACCACCTCTTCCCACAGTCTCTCGCAATCTTAGTTACTGATGATTCCATCTTTCAAGTTACTCAAGCCAAATCGTAACCTGATTGGTCAGAATAGGATATACTTACATTGAGAAATTTTGTCAAGCTACCAAATCAGTAGCTTGACAAAACAAAAAATTGTATGTTGCGGGGCGCCTGGGTGGCTCAGTGGATTAAGCCGCTGCCTTCGGCTCAGGTCATGATCTCCGGGTCCTGGGATCGAGCCCCGCATCGGGCTCTCTGCTTGGCAGGGAGCCTGCTTCCTCCTCTCTCTCTCTGCCTGCCTCTCTGCCTACTTGTGATCTCTCTCTCTGTCAAATAAATAAATAAAATCTTTAAAAAAAAAAATTGTATGTTGCTCACGCTGAATTCACTGCAACTCCAGGCAGTTATCCTCTAAGTGGTGACTTTACCATTCCAGTTCCTTTAATCTTGTGGCTCTATAATTTAAACACAAGGCCTCCTTCACAGCAGGAAGAATGGGAGAAGCATATAGGGGCTTTCCTCTGCCTCAGCCAAGCACATCCTTACACAAGTCACTGACCATAACTAGTTGTGTGACTTCACGAAACTACAAAGGGATATAAGAAGGGAAATGTCTCATATGCCCAAGTAAGAACAGGATGTTGGTGAGCAGTAGCATATTGTCCTTGACTCCATTTTCTTTTGTAGCTAACATATAAAACTTCAGCAAATCTTACCAGCTGTACCTTCAAAATACATCCAGAATTTAACTACTTTGCACTACCACCTTTACCTTACTACTCTGGTTCAATCCCCCATCATTTCTTTAATTTATTTATTTTTTCAGCGTAACAGTATTCATTGTTTTTGCACAACACCCAGTGCTCCATGCAAAACGTGCCCTCCCTATTACCCACCACCTATTCCCCCAACCTCCCACCCCTGACCCTTTAAAACCCTCAGGTTGTTTTTCAGAGTCCATAGTCTCTTATGGTTCGCCTCCCCTTCCAATTTTTTTTTTATAAACATATAATGTATTTTTATCCCCAGGGGTACAGGTCTGTGAATCGCCAGGTTTACACATTTCACAGCACTCACCATAGCACATACCCTCCCCAATGTCCATAACCCCCTCCCCCTCTCCCAACCCCACCTCCCCCCAGCAACCCCCAGTTTATTTTGTGAGATTAAGAGTCATTTATGGTTTGTCTCCCTCCCAATCCCATCTTGTTTCATTTATTCTTCTCCTATCCTCCTACCCCCCCCATGTTGCTTCTCCATGTCCTCATATCAGGGAGATCATATGATAGTTGTCTTTCTCCGACTGACTTATTTCACTAAGCATGATACCCTCTAGTTCCATCCACGTCGTCGCAAATGGCAAGATTTCATTTCTTTTGATGGCTGCATAGTATTCCATTGTGTATATATACCACATCTTCTTTATCCATTCATCTGTTGATGGACATCTAGGTTCTTTCCATAGTTTGGCTATTGTAGACATTGCTGCTATAAACATTCGGGTGCACCGGGTCACTATGTTTGTATCTTTAGGGTAAATACCCAGTAGTGCAATTGCTGGGTCATAGGGTAGCTCTATTTTCAACTTTTTGAGGAACCTCCATGCTGTTTTCCAGAGTGGTTGCACATGCTTGCATTCCCACCAACAGT
Source organism: Meles meles (assembly GCF_922984935.1). Classification (NCBI taxonomy): domain Eukaryota; kingdom Metazoa; phylum Chordata; class Mammalia; order Carnivora; family Mustelidae; genus Meles; species Meles meles. The sequence goes on along the minus strand of NC_060072.1, from coordinate 15,222,339 downwards.
GTAGGAGGGTTCCCCTTTCTCCGCATCCTCGCCAGCATCTTTCATTTCCTGACTTGTTAATTTTAGCCATTCTGACTGGTGTGAGGTGATATCTCATGGTGGTTTTGATTTGTATTTCCCTGATGCCGAGTGACGTGGAGCACTTTTCATGTGTCTGTTGGCCATTTGGATGTCTTCTTTGCAGAAATGTCTGTTCATGTCCTCTGCCCATTTCTTGACTGGATTGTTTGTTCTTTGGGTGTTGAGTTTGCTAAGTTCCTTATAGATTTTGGATACTAGCCCTTTATCCGATGTGTCGTTTGCAAATATCTTCTCCCATTCTGTCAGTTGTCTTTTGGTTTTGTTAACTGTTTCCTTTGCTGTGCAAAAGCTTTTGATCTTGATGAAATCCCAATAGTTCATTTTGCCCTGCTTCCCTTGCTTCCCTTGCCTTTGCCATTGTTCCTAGGAAGATGTTGCTGTGGCTGAGGTCATCAATCCCCCATCATTTCTGACCTAGATTATTACAATGGCCGTCTATCTCACTGCTTCCATACTTGCCCTCACTGTCCTCTCAGTCTTCACGCAAACACCAAATGGTCATGAACAAATCCTTCAACTGCAATGACTTCCCATTTCATTAAAAAAAGAAAAGTCCTTAAAATGACCTTTTAGGCCCCACAGGATGAACCTGGGCACCAGCTATCTCTCTGACTTCATCTCCTACTACTTTCCCTTTACTTTACTTTGTTCTAGACACAGATCCTCTTTGAGATCCCCTGAATAGGACAGAAGTGCTCCTATCTTAGTGCCTTTGCATAGACTATTCCTTCCATCTACAATACACTTCCCTAATATATATACATGGTTCAATTCCTCACTTTCTTCAGGTCTTTGAGCTCAAATATCACCTCTGAAGTGACATCCTCTCTGACTATCCTATTTAAAACTGATCTCCCCTCACTTATGCCCCTAGCACTCTGGACCCCCTTCCTTGCTATATTTTTCTTTTTAACACATGCCATCTCTTACATACTAATACATACACTTTTATATTTATTACTTGTCTCACATTCTCATTTAGATATAAGTTCTACCACAGCAACTTCTTTCAAGATATGTCTCCAAAGGCAAAGGAAACAAAAGCGAAAATGAATTTTTGGGACTTCATCAAGATCAAAAGCTTCTGCACAGCAAAGGAAACAGTCAACAAAACAAAGAGGCAATCCAGAGAATGGAAGAAGATATTCACAAATGACAGTACAGACAAAAGGTTGATATCCAGGATCTATAAAGAACTTCTCAAACTCAACACACACAAAACAGATAATCATGTCAAAAAATGGGCAGAAGACATGAACAGACACTTCTCCAATGAAGACATACAAATGGCCATCAGACACATGAAAAAATGTTCATCATCACCAGCCATCAAGGAAATTCAAATTAAAACTACATTGAGATACCACCTTACACCAGTTAGAATGGCCAAAATTAGCAAGACAGGAAACAACTTGTGTTGGAGAGGATGTGGAGAAAGGTGAACCCTCTTACACTGTTGGTGGGAATGCAAGTTGGCGCAGCCACTTTGGAGAACAGTATGGAGTTCCTCAAGAAATTAAAAATAGAGCTTCCCTATGACCCTGCAATTGAAAAGAAGGGCCATCTGTACCCCAATGTTTATAGCAGCAATGGTCACGGTTGCCAGACTGTGGAAAGAACCAAGATGCCCTTCAATGGACGAATGGATAAGGAAGATGTGGTCCATATACACTATGGAGTATTATGCCTCCATCAGAAAGGATGAATACCCAACTTTTGTAGCAACATGGATGGCACTGGAAGAGATTATGCTGAGTGAAATAAGTCAAGCAGAGAGAGTCAATTATCAAATGGTTTCACTTATTTGTGGAGCATAAGAAATAACATGGAGGACATGGGGAGATGGAGAGGAGAAAGGAGTTGAGGGAAATTGGAAGGGGAGGTGAACCATGAGAGACTACAGACTCTGAAAAACAATCTAAGGGTCTAGAAGGGGTGGGGGGTGGGAGGTTGGGGGAACCAGGTGGTGGGTATTATGGAGGGCACGTATTGCATGGAGCACTGGGTGTGGTTCATAAACAATGAATTCTGTTACACTGAAAAGAAAAAAAAAAAAAGAGTAGGTTTTTGCCTCTTTTGCTCACTACATTCATTAAATATATTTTTTATATGAAAGAATGAAGACATCATGTGTGCAGAGAGAAACACTTAAGAGAGTAAATGACCTATACAGATATATGAGAAAAGAGGGTAAACATCCAGACCCATGAGGTCTTGTGTTTGTTTGAGGAACAAAAAACATGCTTGGAGGCTAACTAGTGAATAATATAAGATTAAAGAAGAAATGGTGATTATGTAGAATAAAGGAATGGAGGTTGGTATTTCACAGAAGACTGTCATGTAAATCCCCAGTGATAATGGAACATCTATGCAGAGACCTGAAGTAAAGTGAGGGAACAGGCCACAATGGAAGGAAAACATTCTGTGCAGAGGGAATAGATATGTATAATTCAGATGAATATGCACAGAATCTTTAGAAGAATACTCAAGAGACTAGTATGGCTACAGCTGAGTGAAAGGTAGAGTGCTAAGAAATTAGGTTAGAAAGTTATCAAGTTCCAGTTCACATAATATCTTACAAATAATATCTTACAAAGTATTATATGGACATCACCTTTTACTCTGAGATGTCACTACAGAATTAATCTTACTTATGATTATGAAGGATCATAACAGGTTAAAGGGAAGAAGAGGAAGAATAAGGAAACTTTAAAAGGAAACTATTGCAACATTATATGCAGTGGCTTCAGTGGAGATAATTAATTATATAATCATGAGACATGCTCTGAGCTTGGATACATTTTGAAAGCAGAGCCAACATGATTTAATCAATACATTTAAAGCTAAAAAATAAACAAAAGCAAGCAATCAAGAACCAAAAACAAAACAGTAAGTTTAAGGAGTAAAAAATAGGAGTAAAATTTTTTTCAGATATGTGAAAAAGAGCAAAAGGAAGCTCTATAAAAAATATAACTGAGAGGGGCACCTGGGTGGCTCAGTGGGTTAAGCCTCTGCCTTCAGCTCAAGTCATGATGTCAGGGTCCTGGGATCAAGCCCCACATCAGGCTCTCTTCTCATCAGGGAGCCTGCTTCCCCCCCGCCCCCGCCTACTTGTGATCTCTATCATAAATTTTAAAAAATTTAAAAAAAGACTGAGATAAAACATAATGATACAATTAAAAAGAATTATGTAATGGAAAGTTGATATAAAGAAATTTTACAAAATGAAACAGAGAAACAAAAAAATGGAAAGTATGGAGAAGTAAGAAATTAAGAATGCACTGAAAAACATCTAAGCAGTGTACAAAAGGAGTATGTGGTAGGAGCACTATTTGAAAAGTAGCAGCTGAAGAATTTTCAGAACTGATTAAAGATACTAACTCACAGGTCCAAGAAGCCTTACAAATCAAGAGGAATAAATGTAAAAAATACACCAAGATCCATTATTGAAAAACTGAAGATGTATCAGAGAAAGAGAAGATTTAAAATTAAACAATAAAAAAAAATTATCCTCAATAAAGTAAAAGCAGGCATGGCAGCTGACTCTTACATCTCTAATATGCTGAAAGAAAATAACTGTCAACCTAGAATTCAATACCCAGTGTAAGTAAGGACCGAAAGACAGCATCTTTAGACAAACAAAATGAGTCTGCCACTAGCAGTCCTTCACTATAGAGCATTCAAAAAGATATTATTAATGTTAAAAGAGATTCCAACTACAAAATTTGAGATGCTAGAAGGAATAAAGAACACAGAAAGTGGTAAATATGTTTGCAAATAAACACTAGCCTTATAAAACAGCAAAGAATAATGTATTTGGGATTTTTTTAAAGCAAAAAAGAAAGGATGACTGGGTAGCTCAGCTGGTTAAGCGTCTGACTCTTGATCTCAGCTCAGGTATTGATTTCAGGGTCGGAGTTCAAGCCCCACATTGGGCTCCATGCTAGGTGTGGAGCCTACTTAAAAGCTAAAAAGAAAGCGATAATTAGTATATGAGTCAGGAAACCAACTGAACTTTAAAATTTTAAGTGTTTTAAGGGCTTTGTATTATCTAAAAAGGGGCAGAGTTGTTGATTAACTTGAGATATTGATCAGTGTGCCTGCAGTAATTTCTAGGATAAATACTAAAAGAACAGTTAAAATTATGTGATCATTTAAAGCTAGTAGAAAGAAATGAAAAAAGTTAAAGCAATTAATTCTAAAGAAGGGAAGATAAAGAAAGAAAACAGGCAGGACAGAAAAGAAAATAAGATGGTGGATAGAAATCCAAATACCTTGGTAATTATAACAAATGTAAATAAGCTTCAATTAAAAAATAATATTGTCAGACCAATTAACCCAAAAGCCAAATATATGCTGTTTTAAAAGACATCTAAAACAAAGGTTCCAGACTGAAAACAAAAGGATACAAAAAGTTCAACATGAAAATATCAAAGAAAACTGCTATAGCTGTATTAATTACAAACATAATGGACTTTAAGGGAAAATACTATAAATTAAGAAGACACTTTCATAATGATATACACTCCAATTCACCAAGAAAATACAATAATTATCTAATAATATAAATTTTACAGCTATATCCATATTTCATAATGATAAAAACTAAGAGCATCAATTTATCAGGACATATATTATAGTAACTTAAAAATATATAAAGTAAAAAGTAACAAAACTTCAAAGAGAGATCCAGGCCTGCATCAATACTTTTTTTTTTCAGGTTTTATGTCTTTTTATTTGAGAGAGAAATCACAAGTAGGCAGAGAGGCAGGTGGGGTGGAGGGGAAGAAGGCCCCCTACTGAGCACACAGCCCCATGTGGCTCAATCCCAGGACCCTGAGACCATGACCTGAGCTGAAGGCAGAGGCTTAACCCACTGAGTCACCCAGGCGCCCCAACACTTTTTTTGATATATCTGAGATAACAAGCAGATCAAAGACAAGTATAGAAGATTTGGACAACACATTAACAACTGTGACTTAATGAAAAACCAACTCTATCTAATAATAGTAGTAGACAATGATAGAAAAGTATATACATTTAAAAAAAAAAACTGATCATATATGGGAACATTTAAAAAAGTCTAGGGTGCCTGGGTGGCTCAGTGGGTTAGGCCTCTGCCTTCGGCTTGGGTCGTGGTCTCAGGGCCCTGGGATCCAGGCCTGCATCTGGCTCTCTGCTCAGCAGGGAGCCTGCTTCCCCATCTCTCTGCCTGCCTCTCTTCCTACTTGTGATTTCTCTGTCAAATAAATAATAAATTAATCCTTTAAAAAATAAATTAATTAAGAAATCTAAACTAATTTCAAGAATTTAAATATTACAGAGCATATTCTTTTATATTGATATATTTAAGCCAAAAGTTAACCCTAAAAAGATAATCAGAAAAGTTTTCTGTTTGGAATATAAGTGTTATAAATGTTATAAATAAATAATAAAGAAAAATACCTCTAAATAGCCAAAGAAACAAATTATAATAATATTTAGAAAATATTTTGAGCTGAATGATAATGAATATACCACATTAAAGAGAACTGTGGGCTACAACTACAATAGAAATTAAAGGTACTTTTACATAGCTAAAAGTTTATGTTAGGGGAAAAAAGGGCTGCAAATAAATAGTCTAGGCACACACCCCAAGAAGTTACCATTAATGGAATATAGATGTCTATAAACAACTCAGAATACAGATTTATATATTCCCCCTTAATATGAAAGACAGCATGAAAAAAAGAAAAAGACGAAAGAATAAAAAAAATAGAGAGTAATGAAATTGAAAACAAACCTACAACAGAGATGATCAGTAACGACAAAAGTTTGTTCTCTGAAAAGATGATAAAATTAATCTCTGTCATGTGGATAAAAGGTACCAAATAGGGATCACAGTCAGTGGTACTGTAATAGCATTGTATAGTGCAACATGGTAGCTACACTTGTGGTGAGCATAGAATAATGTAAGACTTGTCAAATCACTGTTGTATACTTGAAACTAATATAACATTGTGTGTCCACTACACTTCAATTAAGAAAAAAATTAATCAACTTCTAATGAAATTCATCAAAATGAAAAGGGAAAAGACACAAGTAATATGAAGAATGAAAAAGACTAAATAAATACAGGTACCACTGACATTTAAATCACAAAAAAATAAGGTAAGTGGGTTTCAATTTCAAGAAATGGTCTAGGTTAGTTAGATCAATGTTCCCATTAATAACAAATAAAAATATTAATTAATATATATAAAACACCTTAAAGCAGCCAAGAGCTGAGACAAGACAATAAGGAACTACCAAACCAAGTTGAGTAGAACACACATCAGCTTTTACCCTAAAAGAATTTGCTAATCCCAAGGCATCTGAACAGCAGTTTTGATCACCTCATGATACAAGGGGTACAAAAGTCAAAACACAGAATCAGCCAAAGACACAAAGTCTAAAAGAAGACACCCAAAACATTAAGCCAAAATGCTACACACTTCCTTTGGGAATGAAAAAACTAGAAATAAAATCCTCTTTCACATGCCTAGTGGTGAGGAAGCTTTGGCATTCAAGCAAAAAAGGAGGGGGAAAAATAAAAAGAAAAGATTCTAAATTATAAGCACTGACTGGCCCTAGGGCAGATCTGCAGCCCAAATAAAAAGAATCAAGGGTGATCTAAGAAACTTCAAACCATAAATTTAAATTGTCCCTTAAGTGGTGGTGACTCTAATGCCACTAAGAAATACAAATTCTTTATGGAGAAAGGCACCCTTATCCTGGGCCTCAGGAAGTTCTGAAAAATAATTTTTTCAAATATAAAAGTCCTCAAAACATCTAAAGGGTAGGGGCAGATGACAGATTACCTTCAAAGGAGCCAACAGTGTTCAACAACAACAATGAAAACTAGAAGACAGCATTCTATATTCAATAAGCTGGGGGAGGGAAGCAACCTAAAATTTTATATCCATGAAACATCTTACAGGTACTGAGATAAACATATAGATGTATTTTGATAAAAGATGAAAGGGTTCATCTCTAAAAGATCTCACTAAAGGAAATTTAAAATGGTATGTTTCAGGTAAAAGTAAATTGATTCCAGATGATCAATTGTCTAGTATGTAAGAAAAACAGAAAAAGTAGTGAATACATGGGTAAATATAAATGAACTGAAACTTAACAAAACAATATTATAATAATAGCTAGTGGAATTGTTTTTTAAAAATGATAGAATTAGGGCCCCTGGGTGGCTCAGTGGGTTAAAGCCTCTGCCTTTGGCTCAGGTCATGATCCCAGGGTCCTGGGATCAAGTCCCACATCCGGCTCTCTGCTCAGCAGGGGGCCTGCTTCCCTCTCTCTCTCTGCCTGCCTCTCTGCCTACTTGTGATCTGTCTCTGTCAAATAAATAAATAAAATCTTTTTAAAAAATGATAGAATTAAAACACTGAAGTTTAACTATGGAAGGGAATAATGAAATTTAAATGTTCTAGGCCCCTTGTACTATGTAGGAGGAAGGCAAAAGGTAAGGATTTACATTAGACTTTGAAAACTTAAGTATACATCTCATTTTTAATCACTTTAAAAGTCATGCAGTATATTACACTTATGGCATTCAATAAAATTTAACCACATATATGAAAATATTCTTAGAAAGCTAGAAACCATTTTTCTTAAGTTTCTCACTGTGACAAAAATTTATCTAATAAAAATGTAAGCAAAAAAGCATACTCAATGGAGAAATATTTAAATATCCCCTTTTAAAAGTTGGAATAAGACAAGGAAACCTATTATGACCACTTCCATTCAACGCTTCTTAGAGGTCCCAGCTAGTGAGTAAGACAAACACCAATCAGCCAAACAAAAACCAAACTAATAAATAGAAGGTATATGGAACAGAAGGGGGGAAACAAAGCTGCTATTATTCACAGATGGTATGATGTATATTTAAATTCAAGAGACTATAGAGAAGTTAGAATTAATAAGACATTGATGAATACAAAATCATCTCCATATTCTCCTAACAAATCATTATTTTTTAAAGATATCATATATCCAGGGGCGCCTGGGTGGCTCAGTGGCTTAAGCTGCTGCCTTCGGCTCAGGTCATGATCTCCGGGTCCTGGGATGGAGTCCCACGTCGGGCTCTCTACTCAGCAGGGGGCCTGCTTCCCCCTCTCTCTCTCTGCCTGCCTCTCTGCCTACTTGTGATCTCTTTCTGTCAAGTAAATAAATAAAATCTTTAAAAAAAAAAGATATCACATATCTAGTAGCATTAAAAAACATGAAGTACCCAGGAATAAATGTAACAAGTGCAAAAGATTTTTATGGAAAAAATGACTTTTGGTGAAATTTTAACTTTAACCAAAATAAATGAAGAAATAAGATGAATTAATAAGGTCCAATGGGATAAAGATGTCAATTTCCCCTAATTCATATATAGATTCAATATACTATAATTCCAATAAAATTTTCAACTGGTAGGCTTTTGGGAACAAGAAAAAAGATGGCTGGAAAAGGAAAAAGAAGGACTACTATCTGCTTTTTCTAAAGAGTTTTAACATTTTTTGACACTTTAAACTATATTTAACATGGATAGAAATAAACACAGCAAAGAAAAAGTATTAACTATTAATGGAAATGTGCCAAATACTACTTTTCACTTTTAAAATTAAAATATACTAAGTATACAATAAAGCATATCAATCATAAGTTACTTCACAGTGAATTATTATAAAGTGAACATCCTTGAGGCGCCTGGGTAGCTCCATTGGTTAAGTGTCTACCTTTGGCGCAGGTCATGATCCCAGGGTTCTGGGATCAAGCCCCACTGCATACGCTCAATAGAAATTCATGAACTGACTGCTGTTCCCCTGCTTGTGCTAGCTCTCTGTTTCTCTCTTGCACTCACCCTGTCAAATAAATAAAATCTTAAAAAAAAAAAAGTGAACATCCTTGATTAATCACCTTTACATCATAAAATAGAACACAAACAACACTGTAAACAAACTCCTTCTCACCTTCCAAAATTGCAAAGAAAACCACTTTCTTCATTTCTAATTCCATAAATCAGTTCTGCCTAGTTTTAGACTTTAGTTTATGGAATTATATGGTATATATATTAGTTTACCTCTGACTTTTTTCATTAAGCATATTTGTAGATTTTATCCATGCCATTGTGTACAGCTGCAGTTAGTTCCTTTTTTATGGTATTCCAATATGTATTATACCACAATTTATCTATTTTGCTGTTAATGGACATTTCTTTCTAGTTTGGAACTACTATAAATAATGTTGCTATGTATATAATATGCACTCATCTACAAACGTTCATGAATTTCTATTGGGTATATGCTTAAGAATAAAATGACCAAGTTACTAGTAAAGTAAATATTTGGCAAACAGCTCTATAGTTTCCCAAAGTGTTAACTGTTAAAATTCCTAGTGGCAGTGTATGAAAGTTCCAGTTGTTCCACAATTTCATCAATACTTTGTACTGCCAGATCTTGTCATTTTAGCCAATCAACAGAGGTACACAGTAGTATTTTTAACTTATGATTAATTTAACTTACATTTTTCAAATATTCAATTTGGCTGGACAATTTTTACCATGTCTTTAAGGCTTTCCAAATCATGTTTTTTGAATATCCTCTTCTGTGAAATGCCTATTCCAATTCCCACCCATTTTTCTACAGTTACCTGTATTTTTCTTACCAACTTTAGTTCTTTATACATTCTTGATACAACTCCCTTGTCAGTTATATGCCTTCAAATATCTCCTCCTACTGGTTTTTCATTGGCTTGCCTTTACTCTTTTATTGCCATTTTTGATGAACACGTTTCCTTTTTTTAAGATTTTAAGAGAGCGAGCACCCTCTCGCAGGCAGAGGGAGGAGCAGGCTCCCCACTGAGCAAGGAGCCTGATGTGGCACTTGATCCCAAGACCATGAGATCATGACCTGAGCTAAAGGCAGACACTTAACTGAATGAGCCACCCAGGCGTCCCTGAACAGAAGTTTCTTAATTTTAATGAAATTAATCTATTTTCCCTTACTGTAATTCTTGTGTGTGCATACGAGAGCATGCATCCTAATGCTTAAGAAATCTTCACCTCCTTATCTCATGAAGATTCTTTCCTACATTTTATTCTTTAATAAAAGCATCATTGATATACCTTTCATATTCAATCTATAATTGATTTTTATGGTATGGTTCAAGGTAGGGACCCAGATTTATTTTTTTTCCACACAGATACTAAGTTATTCCTATTTTAGGAGGAATACATGTTTAGTAATCAGAAGCTGTGGGTTCTACTTCCTAACTCTTCAAAATACAGAAATGTGCAAACCACTGATGTTTATGAATTTCCTGATCCAACTCAAATACATACTTAGAATCAAGGAATTAGGTGCTCTCCAAGAGTTTATAATAAAGCACGGTAAATAGTTATATAAACACCATATATAAACACTGTAGGAAGTACTGGGCAATAATTAGTGATCCTTTTGTAGACAAGACCAAAAAAATCTGAACTGAATGGACAAGACTGAAAATGATATTAAGAAAGACCCTTCCCCCAAAAAAGCCAACTATAAAGAATTACAAAGTTATGTTTACAAGGAATGTTAAAGCCAAGATTAAGGGAAAAAACTGCAAAAGATGACAACACAATCCTTTTTTAAAAAATCACACTCATGACAAGAAAACTAATGAGCTGAAGTCTATACTCAGGATAATAATAGTAATAGATGACAGAGAAAGAGCAGAATGCCCTATTTCACTAGCCCCTACTAAATACGCACATACACATATACCCGAAAAAGACTTTATATAGGAATGTACAAATCTAAAGAGAAAACAGAAGTCTAAGAGATAAATCCTGACTAAAGTAATACAACACCAAAGACATAATGAAGAAGCTCAAATTGAGAAAAAAGTCTGAGGACCAGAGTTGAGAAAATAAGCCTGACTGGTTGATTGATTGACTTTCTTAATTATTTTAAATATTTTATTTTATTTTTTTTTAATTTTATTTATTTATTTGAGAGAGAGACAGAGTGAGAGAGCATGAGAGGGAAGAGGGTCAGGGGGAGAAGCAGACTCCCCATGGAGCTGGGAGCCTGATGTGGGACTCGATCCCAGGACTCTGGGATCATGACCTGAGCTAAAGGCTGTCGCTCAACCAACTGAGCCACCCAGGCGCACCTTAAATATTTTATTTTTGAGTAATCTCTACACCCAACCTGAGTCTTAAACCCACAACTCCAAGATCAATAGTCACGCATTCCACCAACTGAGCTAGCCAGACACTCCAACTCTATTTTTTTTAATTTTTTTTTTTAATTTATTTGACAGACAGAGATCACAAGTAGGCAGAGAGGCAGGCAGAGAGAGAGAGAGGAGGAAGCAGGCTTCCTGCCAAGCAGAGAGTCCGATGCAGGGCTTGATCCCAGGACTCTGGGATCATGACCTGAGCCGAAGGCAGAGGCTTAACCCATTGAGCCACCCAGGCGCCCCTCTATTTTTTTTTTTTTCAAAGGTATGTATGTATGGGGAAGATTCCATAAGTACAAGCTAGTAAGTCTGATTATTCACCCCTGGAAAATAACAGAAAGGGTTACTCAAACATAAAGTTTAGAAAGACCTAGAAAACAAAGCCTGTTCTAAAAACAAAAATACAATCATTGATAACTTCATGTCAAGATAATCTCTTTTCATTCCCTGACAGAATTATTACTCTGATAGATATATGACAAAGTTAATAATGGTTTTTGTGGACAAGACTGAAAATTCTAAACTGTCTGATAAGATTCTTAATTGTATGAACTATGTTCAATAGAGTACTTTTGAATGACTTAATGTTAAGCTGAAGTGAGGACTCTAATATGAAATACCATGAGGTGGTCTGTAGTCATATATCTCTTGACAACTTCATCATGATTTTAAATTATGTAAAGAAGCTGGAAGGATTTTGAATGTAATAATCATGCAATAATCATGCATAATAATCATGTAATTATCAGCACAGATGTGGCTGAGGAGAAATCATTTAATCTCACTGGACCATTTTCTCCACCTGATAAGTGGTCTAAATCAGTGACTTTCCAACTTTTTAACAGTGATCCACAATAATAAACATGATTAAGAACAACTAATACTGTATGTCTTGGTGTAACTAAAACAAGTTTCATAAAGTAACTCACCCTTACAACATAGCACCCCCTGATATTTTCTATTCTCTATCATTATTTCTAGTGTAGATTACAACCCACAAAATTAATTTCATAATCAAAAAGGCATGAATTATAATTTGAAAAAATGGACTAGATGACTTCCAAAGCAACCTATAGCTCTAAAGTGTTTTATTTCTCTAATTTAGATATTGATATAAAATATATATCAAATTTAGTAGACAATATATGCCTGACCGAAATAATAACAATGATTTCACATGATGGAATTCAGAAGCATATCAAATAGATGAACACTGGGTTGAAAACAAGATCAATCTACAGAGGTAAGGGTCTATAATTAGGTTCAGAAATATCCTCAACAAGTAAACAGAGCCTTGCAGCAAGTCAGACTAAAAGACCTGGAGGCTTTATTAACTACAGGCTTATCAAGAGATATCAGAGGAATCCATTAGTTTACCCAATCTTGGTCTATAAATAAAATGTTTTTAATAAATATTGTATTATAAATAGGTTGGTATTATGCAGACCAAAGACAATATGAGATCAAGTTTAATCTGGATCAGAGTTACTAGGTCTAGGCTCCATCTTTTATTACACGTGATATACAAGAACAAAGCACTACTAATATTACATGCATTTACAATATTTACTTTTTTAAGATTTTATTAATTTGAGAGAGAGAGAGAGAGAGAGAGAGATAGACAGCACATGAGCAGTGGGGAAAGGCATAGGGAGAGGGAGAAGCAGGCTCCCAGCTGAGTAGGAGTGGGGCTCCATCCCAGGACCCTGGAACCATGACCTGAGCCAAAGGCAGATGCTTAACCGACTGAGCCACCCAGATGTCCCTACATATTTAAATAATACTTCTTTTCACTGAGTATAATTTCCTAGACATAGTGCTAAGTATTTTACTTTACCTAATTTAATCCTCAAAGAACGCCATAAGATGGTTAGTTTTATCTCCACATAAAATATTAAGAAATAATCTCATAAAAGTTAAATACCCTACCTAGGTTACACAGATTGTTAACATAAATGAAGTCAGGAGTTGAACCCAGGTCTGTCTGAATACAAACCAGGACCTTTTAATTTTTTATCACTGTTTATTAAATTATTCACATCCATAGCTTTAATAACTACTCAGCATATATATATGGACCACTAATTTCAGGTAAACTAATAGAAAATTTATTAGAGGTTTAAAGACTCCCAATTAATAGCAATAATAATAGTTTCTTACCAGTAAGAGGGACGCTATTGTTTGCAATACTTTATCAAGGTCTCCTTACCTTACTTAAGTGATGGGTAACTTCTTTAAGCATTCAGAAACCAATTCAATGAATCCCCCCAAAAAGCTGACAGTTGAACTTCAACTTGAGAAACAATGACAAATGGATTCCCAATTTATTTTTTAGTTGCATTTGGACTTAGAAGGTATTTCTTCAAATTCTATTGCTATACAAAACATACACGTTTTCTGTTAATGTGTCTACTACTATGTTGTTAATTTCCTTCTCTAAACAAATGAGCAAAATCAGCAAGTGCTAGAAAAGATTCAAACTTTACTATCAAAGCCAGCTGTACCATAGTTTAATCTTTAGAAATCCTGTTATATATCCTCAGTATTAAAAATGATCATTTTGGGAGTGCCTGGGTGGCTCTGTGGGTTAAGGCTCTGCCTTCAGCTCAGGTCATGATCTCAGGGTCCTGGGATGGAGCCCCACATGGGGCTCTCTGCTCAGCAGGAAGCCTGCTTCTTCCCCTCTCTCTGTCTGCCTCTCTGCCTACTTGTGATCTCTGTCAAATAAATAAAAAATAAAATCTTTTTAAAAAAATGATCATTTTGGCCCTATTCAAGAAACTGTAACATGTCATTAAGGCACACCACTAGCAGTCACAGAAATAACATTTTATTGGCATCAGTATTGTAAAGAAATGCACACAACTACTGGGACTAGAAGAAATTCCTATTAACTACTGCAGGATTTCAGGAATTCTAAAGAAGAGGGAGGAATTATCAGGGCTTGACATTTTGGTCCCTTCTAGACTACTGGAACAAAAGACCAAAGGAAAAACTCAGTGGTCCTAACTATAACTCGCTAGAGCTGTTTACTTCTATCAACAAAGTCTCAGCAGAACTGAAAATAAAATAAAAAATGGTTAAGATTCTGAAAAGGTACACAAAAATCCCAGGGTGAAACTCTAATATTAAATTCACTAGTCCCATTTCCACCAACTACCAATAACAGGGCCAAAACTCACAGGAATCCTTATCATTTTTAGCCTGAGGAGAAACAAATGCCCCTGGGGAAATAAAGGTGACTAACTTTTTTAAAGATTCAAACAACCATGAAAGACTTTCATTTTCAAATGATAGCTCCAGAGCCCCTTGCTATAAAAGCTTCGCAATTAGAAATCTGAGAATATGCCCCCATAAGAAAAGAGTAATTCTCAGTCAACATGGACAGAACCCTACTGCAGAACGTTAACACGTTAACACGTGTTAACACGTGTTTGTTAACACGTTAACAAATTAACACAGTGCAGAACTCAGCTCTGAACCAAAAGGTATAGTCTAATGGAGCTATCCTTTCAGCAAAACACACATACAAAGACACACACATCAATGCCCTCAAGTAAAGAGAAGCAGAATAAATGCAATGGTTTAGCTCAAAGTATAGTTTCCAGGAAAAAATTTAAAAGGTCTCAGCCTGGAGTTAAGGATAACACAAACTATCTCAAAAGAGCTTCAAACAAACTGAGGGTTGCTAGGAGGTGGATAGGTGATGGACATTGGGGAAGGTATGTGCTATGGTGGGTGCTGTGAATTGTATTAAGACTGAGGATTCACAGACCTGTACCCCTGAAACAAATAATACATTATATGTTAATTAAAACAAAACAAAACAGAGAGCCTCAAAACAATTCCTAGGCTCTGCATGCTGAAACTATAAACCAGATTTTAAAAATCAAAGACCCAAATAGATGGTGAGATACATTACGTTCATGTATTGGAAGACTCAATATTGTTGTCAATTCTTTCAAACTGAGCTATAAATTCGATGCAATTTAAATCAAAATCCTAGGAGGATCTTTTGTAAATATTGACAAGTTAATTGTGAAATTTACATGATAAGACCAAGAAACAAGAACAGATAAAACAATTCTGAAAAAACAACAAAGTTGGAGAACTCACACTGAACTCACACCTGATTTCAAGGCAGTATAGTGTTGGTGAAAGGACAGAGACATAAATCAATGGAACAGAAAAGAGAGACCACAAATAAATTCACATATATATGAGTACACATACACACACGGCCTTTTGACAAAGGTGCAAGAGCAATTCAATAGAGAAATTTTCAATTAAACGGTGCTAAAACCCCTTCAGATCTATATGTAGCAAAACGAGCCTTGACACACAGCACACATTTTTTATTTCTTTTCAGCATAACAGTATTCAGTTTTTGTACCACACCCAGTGCTCAATGCAATATGTGCCCTCCCTAATACCCGCCACCTTGTTCCCCCAACCTCCCACCCTCCGCCCCTTCAAGACCTCAGGTTGTTTTTCAGAGTCCATAGTCTCTCATGGTTCACCTCAACTCCCAATTTCCCTCAACTCCCTTCTACTCTCCATCTCCCCATGTTCTCCATGTTATTTCTTATGCTCCCCAAATAAGTGAAACCATATGATAATTGACTCTCTCTGCTTGATTTATTTCACTCAGCATAATCTCTTCCAGTTACTTCCATGTTGCTACAAAAGTTGGGTATTCATCCTTTCTTTTTTTTAAATTTTATTCATTTATTTTTATTTTATTTATTTATTTTATTTATTTCTTTATTTTCAGCGTAACAGTGTTCATTGTTTTTGCACCACACCCAGTGCTCCATGCAGTACGTGCCCTCCCTATTACCCACCACCTGGTTCCTCAACCTCCCCCCCCGCCCCGCCCCTTCAAAACCCTCTGGTTGTTTTTCAGAGTCCATAGTCTCTCATGATTCATCTCCCCTTCCAGTTTCCCTCAACTCCCTTCTCCTCTCCATCTCCCCATGTCCACTGTGTTCTTTGTTATGCTCCACAAATAAGTGAGACCATATGATACTTGACTCTCTCTGCTTGACTTATTTCACTCAGCATAATCTCTTCCAGTCCCGTCCATGTTGATACAAAAGTTGGGTATTCATCCTTTCTGATGGAGGCATAATACTCCATTGTGTATATGGACCACATCTTCCTTATCCATTCGTCTGTTGAAGGGCATCTTGGATCTTTCCACAGTTTGGCGACCGTGGCCATTGCT
This sequence comes from Meles meles, assembly GCF_922984935.1. Lineage (NCBI taxonomy): Eukaryota > Metazoa > Chordata > Mammalia > Carnivora > Mustelidae > Meles > Meles meles. The sequence goes on along the minus strand of NC_060072.1, from coordinate 15,205,787 downwards.
GCTATAAACATTGGGGTACAGATGGCTCTTCTTTTCACTACATCTGTATCTTTGGGGTAAATACCCAGCAGTGCAATTGCAGGGTCATAGGGAAGCTCTATTCTTAATTTCTTGAGGAATCTCCACACTCTTCTCCAAAGTGGCTGCACCAACTTGCATTCCCACCAACAGTGTAAGAGGGTTCCCCTTTCTCCACATCCTCTCCAACACAAGTTGTTTCCTGTCTTGCTAATTTTGGCCATTCTAACTGGTGTCAGGTGTATCTCAACGTAGTTTTAATTTGAATCTCCCTGATGGCTAGTGATGATGAACATTTTTTCATGTGTCTGATAGCCATTTGTATGTCTTCATTGGAGAAGTGTCTGTTCATATCTTCTGCCCATTTTTTGATATGATTATCTGTTTTGTGTGTGTTGAGTTTGAGGAGTTCTTTATAGATCCTGGATATCAATCTTTTGTCTGTACTGTCATTTGCAAATATCTTCTCCCATTCTGTGGGTTTCCTCTTTGTTTTGTTGACTGTTTCCTTTGCTGTGCAGAAGCTTTTGATCTTGATGAAGTCCCAAAAGTTCATTTTCGCTTTTGTTTCCTTTGCCTTTGGAGACATATCTTGAAAGAAGTTGCTGTGGCTGATATCGAAGAGGTTACTGCCTATGTTCTCCTCTAGGATTCTGATGGATTCCTGTCTCACGTTGAGGTCTTTTATCAATTTCGAGTTTTGTTTTGTTTTTTTCTTTTTTAAGATTTTATTCATTTATTTGGCAGAGAGAGATCACAAGTAGGCAGAGAGGCAGGCAGAGAGAGAGAGGGAGAGAGAGGGAAGCAGGCTCCCTGCTGAGCAGAGAGCCCGATGCGGGACTCGATCCCAGGACCCTGAGATCATGACCCGAACCGAAGGCAGCGGCTTAACCCACTGAGCCATCCAGGCGCCCCTCAATTTCGAGTTTATCTTTGTGTACGGTGTAAGAGAATGGTCGAGTTTCATTCTTCTACATATAGCTGTCCAGTTTTCCCAGCACCATTTATTGGAGACTGTCTTTTTTCCACTGTATATTTTTTCCTGTTTTGTCGAAGATTATTTGACCACAGAGTTGAGGGTCCATAGCTGGGCTCTCTACTCTGTTCCACTGGTCTACATGTCTGTTTCTATGCCAGTACCATGCTGTCTTGGTGATCACAGCTTTGTAGTAAAGCTTGACATCAGGTAACGTGATGCCGCCAGTTTTATTTTTGTTTTTCAACATTTCCTTAGCAATTCGGGGTCTCTTCTGATTCCATACAAATTTTAGGATGATTTGCTCCAGCTCTTTGAAAAATACCGGCGGAATTTTGATCGGAATGGCATTAAAAGTATAGATTGCTCTAGGCAGTATAGACATTTTAACAATGTTTATTCTTCTGATCCAAGAGCATGGAATGGTCTTCCATCTTTTTGTGTCTTCATTTCTTACATGAGTGTTCTGTAGTTCCTTGAGTACAGATCCTTTACCTCTTTGGTTAGGTTTATTCTCAGGTATCTTATGGTTCTTGGTGCTATAGTAAATGGAATCGATTCTCTAATTTCCCTTTCTGTATTTTCATTGTTAGTGTATAAGAAAGCCACTGATTTCTGTACACTGACTTTGTATCCTGCCACATTACTGAATTGCTGTATGAGTTCTAGTAGTTTGGGGGTGGAGTCTTTGGGGTTTTCCATAAAAAGAATCATGTCATCTGCGAAGAGAGAGAGTTTGACTTCTTCATTGCCAATTTGGATACCTTTTATTTCTCTTTGTTGTCTGATCGCTGTTGCTAGGACTTCTAATACTATGTTGAACAAGAGTGGTGAGAGGGGGCATCCTTGTCATGTTCCTAATCTCAACAAGAAGGCTGCAAGCTTTTCCCCATTGAGGATGATATTTGCTGCGGGTCTTTCATAGATAGATTTTATGAAGTTCAGGAATGTTCCCTCTATCCCTATACTTTGAAGCGTTTTAATCAGGAACGGATGCTGGATTTTGTCAAATGCTTTTTCTGCATCAATGGAGAGGACCATGTGGTTCTTCTCTCTTCTCTTATTGATTTGTTCTATCACATTGATTGATTTGCAAATGTTGAACCATCCTTGTAACCCAGGGATGAATCCCACCTGGTCATGGTGGATAATCTTTTTAATGTGCTGTTGGATCCTGTTTGCTAGGATCTTGTTGAGAATCTTAGCATCCATATTCATCAGTGATATTGTCTGAAATTCTCCTTTTCTGTAGGGTCTTTGCTTGGTTTGGGGATCAGGGTAACGCTGGCTTTATAAAAAGAGTTTGGAAATTTTCCTTCTGCTTCAGTTTTTTGAAACAGCTTCAGACGAATAGGTGTTATTTCTTCTTTGAAAGTTTGGTAGAATTCCCCAGGGAGTCCGTCAGGTCCTGGGCTCTTGTTTTTTGGGAGGTTTTTGATCACTGCTTCAATCTCGTTACTAGATATCGGTCTATTCAGGTTGTCAATTTCTTCCTGGTTCAATTTTGGGAGTTTGTAGTTTTCCAGGAATGCATCCATTTCATCTAGGTGCTTAGCTTATTGGCATATAACTGTTGGTAATAATTTCTGATGATTGTTTCTACTTCCTTGGTGTTAGTTGTGATCTCTCCCTTTTCATTCATAATTTTATTAATTTGGGCTTTCTTTTCTTTTGGATTAGTGTGGCCAATGGTTTATAGATCTTATTGATTCTTTCAAAAAACCAGCTTCTAGTTTCATTGATACGTTCGACTGTATCTCTGGTTTCTACTTCATTGATCTCTGCTCTAATCTTATTTCCCTTCTGTGTGGAGTTGGTTTGATTTGTTGTTGGTTCTCCAGCTCTTTAAGGTGTAGAGACAGATGGTATATTCTGGATTTTTCAATTTTTTTGAGGGAGGCTTGGATGGCTACGTATTTCCCCCTTAGGACTGCCTTTGCTGTATCCCATAGGTTTTGGACCAAAGTGTCTTCATTCTCGTTGGTTTCCATGAATTGCTTAAGTTCTTCATTGATCTCCTGGTTGATCCAAGCATTCTTAAGCAAGGTGGTCTTTAGCTTCCAGGTGTTTGAGTTCCTTCCGAACTTTTCCTTGTGATTAAGCTCCAGTTTCAAAGCATTGTGATCTGAGAATATGCAGGGAATAATGTCAGTCTTTTGGTATCGGTTGAGTCCTGATTTGTGACCCAGTATGTGGTCTACTCTGGAGAAGGTTCCATGTGCACTTGAGAAGAATGAGTATTCTGTTTTAGGGTGGCAAGTTCTGTATATATCTATGAGGTCCATCTGGTCCAATGTGTCATTCAATGCTCTTGTTTCTTTATTGATTTTCTGCTTCGATGATCTGTCTATTACTGAGAGAGGCATGTTAAGATCTCCTACTATTAATGTATTCATATCAATATGACTCTTTATCTTGATTAATAGTTTTCGTGGATAGTCCCTTTAAGAATTATGTAGTGTCCTTCTGTATCTCTGACTACAGTCTTTAGTTTAAAATCTAATTTATCTGATATGAGAATCGCTATTCCGGCCTTCTTTTGAGGCCCATTGGCATGAAAGATGCCATCCCTTCACTTTCAGTCTGGGTGTATCTTTAGGTTCAAAATGACAGCGTACATTTTATACAAAAGTTAAATAAAAATAAATCAAGGAAAGAATACAAAAACACTAATTCAAAGGGATACAGGCACCTGATGTTTGTATTTATAGCAGCATTATCTACAATAGCCAAACTATGGAAACAACCCAAATGTATGTCAACTGATGAATGGATAAGTAATATGTGGGGGGTGTATGTATGTGTATAAAATGAAATATTACCATATAAATATAGCCACTAAAAAAGAATGAAATCTTGTCATCTGCAATGACATGGATGGAACCAGATAGTATTATGCTATGTGAAATAAATCAGTCAGAGAAAGACAAATACCACACAATTTCACTTATAGGTGTAAGTGCAATTTAAGAAACAAAACAAATGAACAAAGGGGAAAAAAGAGAGAGCGGTAAACCAAGAAAAAGACTCTTTTTTTTTTTTAAGATTTTATTTATTTATTTGACAGAGAAAGATCACAAGTAGGCAGAGAGGCAGGCAGAGAGAGAGGTGTTAGCAGGCTCTCCGCTGAGCAGAGAGCCTGATGTGGGGCTCGATCCCAAGACCCTGAGACTGTGAACTGAGCTGAAGGCAGAGGCTTAACCCACTGAGCCACCCAGGGACCCCAACACTCTAACTATAAGAACAAACTGACAGTTCCTAGAGGAGGGGTGGGGGAGTGGGGAAGGATGGGTTAAACAGGTGACGGTGATTAAGAAGTACACTTACTGGGGCGCCTGGGTGGCTCAGCAGATTGGGCCGCTGCCTTTGGCTCGGGTCATGATCTCAGTGTCCTGGGATCGAGGCCCGCATTGGGCTCTCTGCTCCGCAGGTGAGCCTGCTTCCTCATCTCTCTCTGCCTGCCTCTCTGCCTACTTGTGATCTCTCTCTCTGTCAAATAAATAAATAAAATCTTAAAAAAAAAAAAAAGTACACTTACTGTGATGAGCACCGGGTGTTGCATGAAGTGGTGAACTGCTACACTGTACACCTGAAACTATATTACACTGTGTTAACTAAGTGGAATTTAAATTAAAAACTTCTAAAAAAAGGGGGGGGGCCACCTGGGTGGCTCAGTGGGTTAAAGCCTCTGCCTGTGGCTCAGGTCATGATCCCAGGGTCCTGGGATTGAGCCCCACACCGGGCACTCTGCTCAGTGGGGAGCCTGCTTCGCTTCCTCTCTCTGCATGCCTCTCTGTCTACTTGTGATCTCTGTCAAATAAATAAATAAAATCTCCCCCCCCCAAAAAAAAACTTCTAAAAAATGCAAATTAAAACCACAACAAGATGCAGTACATACTAGAATGGGGGAAAAACCTTTATAATACTAAATTCTGACAAGGATGAGGATAAGACTCCCTTATCTTGCCAGTGGGACTGCAAAATGGTATCAGCCACTTTGGAAAACTATTTGGCAGTTTTTAATACAGTTAAAACATTTACCATAAGGCCAACATTCTCACTCCTAGAGAAATGCACAAGTGAAATGAAAAGCCATGTTCACACAAAAACCTATATATCAATGTTTATAGTGGTTGTGTCTGAGGCCCCAAGACAACAACTAGGTTCAGAGATTCACCTGAAGAACTTGAAGGACTAAGCATATAGCCATACCTACAGTTAAGATTTACTACAAAGAAAGGATACGAAACAAAATCAACAGGGAAAAAGGCACATGGGGTAAAGTTGGAAACTTGGTGTGTAAGCTTCCAAGAGTCCTCTCTGGAAGGATGTGTTTAATCCTTCCAGCAGCATAAATGAAGTACTATTTATCAGGGAAACTCATTTGAACCTAGGATACAAGGTTTTATTGGGGGCTGGTCACACAATCACCGTAGCTTAGCAAGTACCAAAATTCCATCCTTCCAGAAGGAAAGAAGGTGCTCAGCATAAATGTTTTAGGCACATAAACCATCCTTAAGTTAGAGAATGGTGGGAACATTCTCAAAATCAATTCCAGAGAATAGGCACAAGCCAACCTTGCAAACAGGACTTTCTAAGTAACACCAGCAATCTCAAGCCCACTATGTTAACTCTTTTCTGCAGAATGCTTTATTTGCTTTTGCTTTTTAAGATTTTATTTATTTATTTGTTGGGGGTGGGGGGAGATTGCGCAAGCACAACCGGGAAGGGGGGGTACAGCAAGGGAGGGAGAAGCAGACTGCCAGCTGAGCAAGGACCCCAATGCAGAGTTCCATCCCAGGACCTGGGGACACTGGGCTCATGACCTGAGCCAAAAGCAGACGTTCAACCAACTGAGCCACCTAAGCACCCCAGACTGCTTTATTTGTAACTGCCAAAACCTGGAAACAATCTGAATATTCCTTGAACTGGGAAATGGATAAACAAACTGCAGTACATCCATATAATGTAACATTATTCAGCTATGAAAAGAAATGAACTATTGCTACCTAAAACAATGTGGAGGAATATCAACTACATTATGTTAAGTAAAAGACACCAAATTCAAAAGGTAACACACTTTGACGTTCTGGAAAATACAAAATAGATCAGGGGTTGCCAGGGAGCTAAGGATGGGGGAGAATGTGAATACAAAGGAAAAGCACAAGAAAATTTTTCTGGAACGATGGAACCATTCTGTATCTTGATTTTTGCAACAGTTGTAGTGCTCTGTTGATTAATCAAAACTCACAGAGCTGTATACAAAAAACAGTGAATTTTACTTTATGTTAATCTGAATTCTTTTAAAAAGTAAAATACAGTTCCCCACGAATAAGATGAAAAGAAATAACATGGTGATGTTAATATGACAAAAATAATTCCACAGCAGGTAAAACAAAACAAAGCAAACTCAATCCTGAATGGGAGAAATCAGAACAGGGGATAGAAAAATCTGCCAAACAGATCTGTAGCTTCAGATGAAGCTTAAAAGAAGGCCTTTTCATAATAAGGAAACCAGACTTTTATCCCATATATGGGCATTTTTTCCTTAGCATGGTGTCATCAGACTCCATGGTGATACTGGCATGCACAACTTTTACTTGATTATCAAACTGAATTTATTAATCTTTTATTTATTTTTTTTAAGATTTTATGTATTGATAGAGATCACAAGTAGGCAGAAAGGCAGGCGGGGTGGGGGTGGGGAAGCAGGCTCCCTGCTGAGCAGAGAGCCTGATGCAGGGCTTGATCCCAGGACCGTGAGATCATCTCCTGAGCTGAAGGCAGAGGTTAACCCACTGAGCCACCCAGGTGCCCCTCACCATTCTTTTCTTTATGGTTTCTGATTTGTACTTTAGAAAGACCTACCTACTTTAATGATAATTTTTAAATTTTTAAAATTTCCCCCAGGGTTTTCTTTTATAAGTTTTAGAGTTTTGTTTTTTACATTTTTATAAAGACCACTGGAATTTGTTGTAGCTTTCCTGAAGCCTTTCTAGGAAAAAAAGGAATAGAATCTATACAGCAGGATTCCGGGCTGCAAACTAATATGGGGAGAGAAGTGCTGGAAAGTTTAGGGAAGAGGAGTAAGATGAGCAGGACTCTTTAAGAAATCTTGAAACTGAATGAATGATAACTACTATCATTGGTTTGTTGCCTCTTCTGTTTGGAAAGCCTCAAACTGCACTCTTTGTTGAGTCCTGAAAGAATGTTCTCAACTAAGAAGTCTCATGGGTCACAAACCTGTTAACTCTAACTATTCCACTCCTCCCTCATCCCTTATATTTGAAAACAAGAGGTTAGGCAGAGAATAAGACCCAATCACCAATCTCTCTGTAACTGAATTCACGTTATTATGAGGTGTTGTTTTATCTCTTTGTTGCTATTGTAAATAGGACTTTTCCTCTTAAGATTCTAACTGGTTGTTTACCTTTAGCAAGGCATCAGCAGACAAATGCTCAAGGGCCAATCCATTCCACTGCTGCTTTGTAAAATGTTTTGTTAGTACACAGACAGGTTCATTTGTTTACTGTCTGCAACTGCTTTCATGCTACAACAGGACAGTTGGGTAACTCTGATAGAGACTAATGTTTTTAGAGTCTAAAATGTTTATCATTTGGACCTTTACACAAAATGTTTTCAAGCCTCTGATATATATGAAAGCTATTTGTAATTTTGGGATAAAATTCACATAATGTTAACCATTTTAAATGTATAATTTAGTAGCATTTAGTTCAATTCATAGTGTTGTATAATCATTACCTCTAGCTCCAAAACATTTTCATCACTCCAAATGAAAACCCTGTCCTCATTAAGCAATCACTCTCCATTCTTCATTCCCCTTCCCCCAGGATACTGCTAATTTACTTTCTGTATCCATGGATCAACTTAAATTCTGGATATTGCATATAAATGGAATCAAATATGTTATATTTTGTGCTGGCTTCTTTTACTTAGCATAATGTTTCAGACATTCATCCATGTTGTAGAGAGACTCATTTCTTTTTACCGCTGAATGATATCCCATTGAACGGATATATTACATTTCACTTATCTGTTCATCACCTGGTAGACATTTGGGTTGTTTTCTCCTTTTGGTGATTGTAAATAGAGCTCTTATGGACAATCATGTACAAATTTTTGTCTCAATGACTATTTTCAATCCTTCTGGAATTCTTAAAGTATAACTGCTGGGTCATATAGTAACTGTAGTTACTATATATATACTATATATACTATATATATATATACTATATATATATATATATATATATAGTATATATATATATATAATTTTATACTCTAACCAGAAATGTAGGTGGGTTCAGATTCTCCACATCCTCACCAACACTTCTTTTCCTTTAAAAATGTGTTTATTATAGCCATCCTAGCTAGGGGTTATAAAATGGTATTACACTCTGGTTTTGCTTTGCCTTTTCCTAATGACTAACGATGTTCACTATCTTTTCATGTGCCTGTTGGTCATTGTTTGTACCTTTTAATATATATTATTTTAAAATTCCAACAAATAAAATTTTAGAAGACAGCAACATCAATAGAAAAATGGGCAGAACTATTAAAATGCAATTTACAGAAGAAAAAAAAATCTCCAAAGCTAATATAACAAGAAATGTTCAAAACTATGACTAACCAGAAAAGCACATATTAAAACAGAGATTACTTTACATTTATTAGATCGGTAAAATTTAGAAAGCTGGATAATTTTTTTTCCATATGACATGGTCTTATTCTTTTCTTTTATTAACCTATAATGTATTACTTGTTTCAGGGGCACAGGTCTATGATTCATCAGTCTTACACAATTCACAGCACTCACCATAGTACACACCTCACCCAATGTCCATCACCCAGCCACCCCATACTTCCCACTCCCCTCCCCTCCAGCAACCCTTAGTTTATTTCTGAGAATAAGAGTCTCTTATGGTTTGTCTCCCTCTCTGGTTTCATCTTGTTTCATTTTTCCCTCCCTTTCCCCATAATATTCTGTGTTGTTTCCCAAATTCCTCATTATCAGTGAGATCATACTGTAATTGTCTTTCTCTGATTGACTTCGCTTAGCACTGTAGCCTCTAGTTCCATCCACATCATTGCAAATGGCAAGGTTTCAGTTTTTTGATGGCTGCAATTCCATTGATTCCACTGTGTGTGTGTGTGTGTGTGTGTGTGTGTGTGTGTGTGTGTGTGTATCATAACTTCTTTATCCATTCATCTGTTGATGGACACCTAGGCTCTTTCCACAGTTTGGCTATTGTGGACAAAGCTTCTATAAACATTCGGGTCCACATGCCCCTTCAGATCACTACATTTGTAAATACCCAGTAGTGCAACTGCTGGGTCATAAGGTAGCTCTATTTTCAACTTTCTGAGGAACCTCCATACTGTTTTCCAGAGTGGCTATACCAAAAGCTGGATAATTTTTAAGTGTTGGGATATAAGAACACTCATTCATTGCTAGTGGGAATAATCTGGCCATTGTGGATAAAGCAATCTGGCATTTCTTTTTTTTTTTTTTAAGATTTTATTTATTTATCAGAGAGAGATCACAAGTAGGCAGAGAGGCAGGCAGAGAGAGTGAGAGGGAAGCAGGCTCCCTTCAGAGCAGAGAGCCCGACGTGGGACTCGATCCCAGGACCCTGAGATCATGACCTGAGCCGAAGGCAGTGGCTTAAACCACTGAGCCACCCAGGCGCCCCGCAATCTGGCATTTCTTTTTTATTTTTATTTTTTATTTTTTTTAATTTTTATTTATTTATTTGACAGAGAGAGATACAAGTAGGCAGAGAGGCAGGCAGAGAGAGTGAGAGGGAAGCAGGCTCCCCGCCGAGCAGAGAGCCCGATGCGGGACTCGATCCCAGGACCCTGAGATCATGACCTGAGCCGAAGGCAGCAGCCCAAACCACTGAGCCACCCAGGTGCCCCAATCTGGCATTTCTTAATCAAATCAAATATAGGGCTATCTTATAACCCAATAATCCTATTCATATGTTTATAGGTTCCAAAGAAATCCTTGCACAGAATCATGTACAAGGATGTTCACTGCAACACAATGTGTGATGTCAGGAAACTGGAAACAAATAGGTAACTATCATTAAGAAAACAGGTAGGTAAAATGAGGTAAATGTCTCACAAAATATTATGCAGCTATTAGAAGCAATGGATTAGCTGGGGCACCTGGGTGGTTCAGTTGGTTTTGAGTCTGACTTGATTTCGACTCAGGTCATGATCTCAGAGTCCTAAGATGGAGTTCCACATTTAGCAAAGAGGCTGCTTGAGATTCTCTCTCACTCTCCCCACCGCCCAGCATCTGGCTCTTTTACACTCTCTAAAGTAAATAAATAAATCTTTAAAAAAAAGAAAGAAAGAAACAATGGATTAGAAGTACCCACACAAGTAGATCTTAAAATTGTAGTGCCTATGGAAAAAAAGACAGAATAATATACAATAATAATAATATAATATAATTATATATATAATATATTATATATGTATTATAATATAATATAATAATATACAATGCAGTAACTTTCATGTAAACTTAAAAATAAGTATACACAAAATAAAACTTATTTTGCAAGAACACAGAGAGATAAATATATTAGAATATAAACAATATAACATACATTTTCTGAAAAACATAAATATTAAGATATTTGTTTATATGGGGGAAGGGAAATTCAAATAGATAAATAGGAGAACTAAAGAAAAAAAATAACCAAGAGAGACTTTATATACACGAATGATGATAATGTCTCTTGAATAGAGGATTAGTTTAACTTTCTACATTTAAGGTTAAAAAAAATTATACACTGAGTTCTTTTATTATCAATAACACTTTTTCAGTTGACTCTGGATATTTCATGTGTATAACTGTATCATGTAAGAACAGCAATGATTCTACCTTCTTTTCCATTTTTGTATCTCTCTGACTGTATTAGGCAGTACCTCTAGCACAGGGATGGCAATAGTGATAGCAAGCATGTGTATCTTGTTTCCAGTTTTATAAAAATTCTTCCAAAATTTACCCATTAAACATGATGCTAGCTTTTGAGCTGATTTTTTATATAACCATATTAAAAAGACTTTGGGATGGGGCGCCTGGGTGGCTCAGCTGTTAAGCATCTGCCTTCGGCTCAGGTCATGATCCCAGGGTCCTGGGATCGAGCCCCACATTGGGCTTCCTGTTCAGCAGGAAGCCTGTTTCTCCCTCTCCCACTCCCCCGCTTGTGTTCCCTTTCTCTCTATGTCTCTCTCTCTGTAAAATAAATAAATAAAATATTTTTAAAAAATAAAAAAAAAGACTTTGGGCGCCTGGGCTGCTCAGTTGGTTCAGCATCCGACTCTTGATCTCAGCTCAGGCCTTGATCTCAGGGTCATAAGTTCAAGCTCTGTATTTTTTAATTAACTAACTAATTAATTAATTAAAAGGTAGCCTTCTATTTCTGTTTAGCACTAGTTTTTATTAAGAATGAATGCTGGAGGGCGCCTGGGTGGCTCAGTGGTTTAAGCCGCAGCCTTCGGCTCAGGTCATGATCTCAGGGTCCTGGGATCGAGTCCCGCATTGGGCTCTCTGCTCCACGGGGAGCCTGCTTCCCTCTCATTCTCTCTCTGCCTGCCTCTCTGCCTACTTGTGATCTCTCTCTGTCAAATAAATAAATAAAATCTTAAAAAAAAAAAAAAAAGAATGAATGCTGGAAACCATAAGAGACTCTTAATATCACAAAACAAACTGAGGGTGGCCGGGGGGAGTGGGGTAGGGAGAGGGTGGTGGGGTCATGGACATTGGGGAGGGGTATGTGCTATGGTGAGTGCTGTGATGTGAAGTGTGTAAACCTGGCGATTCACAGACCTGTACCCCTGGGGCTAATAATACATTATATGTTTATAAAAAAAATAAAAATAAATTTTTTTAAAAAAAGAATGAATATTGGGGGGCACCTGGCTGGCTCAGCTAATAGAGCACACAATCCTTAATACCAGTATTGAGTTTAAGCCCCATGTCGGGCATGGAGCCTACTTAAAAAAAAAAAAGGATACTGAACTTTACCAAATGTCTTTGTGTCATCTGAAAATGCTCTTGTGATTTTTCCTTGCTCTATTAGTATAGAGATTGTATCATTGTATTTCCAATATTAAATTATCCCTACATTTTCAATATGCATGTAGAGCATATTTTTAAATATAATTCTTGGATTCTATCTGATAAATATGTACATTTTATTCCAAAACATATTGGACTATAGATTCCTCCTCTTTTATTATGCTCTAGAACAGTGCTTTTCATAGCACCAAAGTTACATATTCCTAAAAGTTCTGTAGAACCCAACAATGAAACTACCTGGGCCTGGTGCTTTTTATAAAAGTAACTCTTTGACAATATTCCATATTCCTTCTGTCCTTTCAAAAGACCAATAAAATAGAAAAGCACCTGGCAATCTAAGAAACAAACTAAAAAAAGAGAGAGAGAGAGAGAGAGAGATGGAAACAAAAATATAAATATCTGCTAGTAAATGTGAAAAAGAAACTATCACAGCAATTCTGGTAATTATTAAAATAAAAGAATGGTGCACATGACTTTAGCAATACATATGAAAATATAAGCTAGATTAAATGGTAGATATTTTAGGAAAATACAAATTATTATCAAACTAAATAACCAAACTAACTGAAAAGAAAATTAATAAATACCAATGGAATCTAAAAGAATGACAAAGACAGATACTAAGTCAGGATTTGTTTCACTGCAATAAACAGAAATCTACTTAAACTAAATCAAGCAGAAGAAAAAAAAAGGATTGGTAAAATACTGGGGTATCTCACAGAACCTGTGCTAAGGGAGTATAGTCACCTAAGGATTCTATAATGTTAGGAACCCAGGATTCCTGCTCTTTTTTGGAACTGAATGGTCTCACTTGTTCCTTTCTATATATGTGCCCATTTTTTTTTCTTTCTATACTCACTTTTCTATGCTAAGATTTCTAGCTCTTTATGCCTGCTCAATGTCAAGTCCCAATACCAATCAACTAGAGTCTCTGTGCGCCTTTCTGAAACTTCCAAATTCCAAATTGGTAGAGCTTAGGTTGGACATCAATTCTAGATCCACAGGAGAGAGGAAAAATAGAGTGGAAAAAAAAAAAAAGAGTACAATGTCATAAGCTAAATTAATACTTTCAGTAAGGATTGTGACGTGGACACTATAATGTGTGAACTGCACAGGTACCCTGAGATACCTACAAAAAGAACCTTTCTCCTCCCAAAAGCCCCCAACCCAAAGACTTTGGTGAATTCTAGCAAACCCTTATGGAACATAAAATCCCTTCTATTTATTCTGTTAGGGAGCATAAAAAGGATGTAATGTTACAGATTTATTTTACAAGGCTAACAGGATCCCATTATCACAAACCTAAAAAAATTAACTCCCAAAGCAATGTTCAATGAATTACTCACATTTTTAATAGAGATGCCAAAATTTACATATATGTACACATATTCGTATGAATTCATATTTTCATATTTTAAACTATTACCAATAATATACTTCTCAGGACTGATACTATAGAGATAACTTTCTTCATATTATTTGAATTATTTATAATTATTAAATTCTTCATCAGAAAAAAAATTTTTAGTTAGATAGCCTAGAAATAGACCTCAAAATGTTAAAAATTTAGTGTATAGTTAAGATAACAGTTCAGTGGGGATATTAATTAGTTAGTAGTAATGGAATGACTGATCACCATTTTGGAGGAAATGACCATCATTTGAGGTAAAACAAGAAGTAAAAGTTCAACCTTAGTGTCAATATAAATTCTAGATAGAAGAAAAATTTTTATGTATAACTGAAAACATAAATGTATTAGAAAAGCATATAGAAAAATTTTTTTTTACCATTTTATTTTGTTTTGTGTTTTATTTTTTTAGAGAAAGAACATGAATAAGTAGCGGGTAGGGAGGAAGGACAGAGGGAGAGGAAGAGAGAGAATTTTAAGCAGATTCCACACAGGGCTTGATCTCAAGACCCTGAGATCATGACATGAGCTGAAATCAAGAGTTGGATGCTTAACTAACTGAGCCACACAGGCACCCCATCCATTACCTTAATTTTGATACACCTTAAACCAAGCTTACCGTTCTAACCCCCACACTAGCTCCTTCTGATTTTGTCTCCCTTTTTGGGATCCCAAAACTTGGAATCATCTTTGTCTCCTCCTTTTCTAAAGTCTCTCATCTATATCACAAAATCCTTTCTAGTATTTCTTTTTCATTGATTCAATCTTTGCTTTCTATTCATATTATACGACCTAAGGTTAGAACCCTTGTTACAAAAAAACAGCAACACTAAACCCTATAATGAAAAAGGTCTGTTAACTCTAAAGTGAGAACCTGACCACCCATCACACGTTAATATCAATAAAAGGACTGGCAGGCATATTCTCTAGTACATATACACTATACAGTAATTTAATATTAAATCATTCTAATATTAAATCATTTAATTCCTGCTGGCCTATTTCACTTAAAACAGTAAAACTTAAAGACACCACAAATGTCATCAAGACATTTAGTTTGTTATTGTTGCTACTGAGAGGTAAAGCTGGAATAACATAAAAATGGCAAAAGTAACTAGAGTCAATAGAATCCCATTTTTAAAATAGCATTTTTGGGGGCACTTGGGTGGCTCAGACATTAAGCATATGCCTTCAGCTCAGATTATGATCCCAGAGTCCTGGGATCAAACCCTGCATTGGGCTCCCTGCTCCATGGAAAGCCTGCTTCTCTCTCTCCCACTCCCCCTGCTCGTGTTCTCTCTCTCGCTGTCTTTCTCTGTGTCAAATAAATAAATATTTTTTTAAGATTTTTTTTTTTTTTTTGACAGAAATCACAAGTAGGCAGAGAGGCAGGCAGAGAGAACGGGAAGCAGGCTCCCCGCTGAGCAGAGAGCCCGATGCGGGGCTCAATCCCAGGACCCTGAGACCATGACCTGAGCTGAAGGCAGAAGCTTAACCCACTGAGCCACCCAAAAGCCCCTAAAATCTTTTTTAAAAAATAGCATTTTCCCTTCTTTCATCTCTAGGAAACCCTAATATCCAATTAAAACAAGCAATCTGAAACAAAAATATGTGAGAGTTTTAAAATATCAAATCTTAAAATAAAATGTCGAATCTTAAAAACCTGTAGTTACATCTTTTATAGTACTAATAATGATATTTCCTATTACCACCACAAAAACCATACAATATCTCCAAATCCTCTGTAAAACAAAGGCCAACACTGATAGCCAAGATGAATTTCAGGTTGATAAAAGCAAGCTATCACTTTCGAGCACACCTGATTCCTGTTTCAGTTAAAATTCTAGGCATATTAAGAGTCAAACCTGCTTATGTCAGTTGAACTTAACTGTAATCACATAATTACATTTTATATGTACTGATTAAATGAGTGTAAAAAGAAAGTTTTTTGTCAAGTCACTATGTTGCACACCTGAAACTAATGTAACACTATGTTAAGTATACTTCAATATTTTTAAAAAGCTGTTTTATAAAAACTAAACTGAATGTTTCAAAATGGCTTGATAAAAGGTGAATCACTAAAAAAGTTTCTAATTTCATATGAATAAAATATTTATAATAAATCATAAGAAAAAATGTACTAAAGAAATGTTGTACTCAAGTCTGCTTCACAAGGGTCTTCAAGGTTTTAATCAACTTAAAAAAAAAACAGGCAGTATCAGACTATGGGTAATTTACACAGGAAAGCCAACATGAAACTCCATCAATGAAATCAGCGGAACAATATTCATTTATATGCTTAACCTACAGGTACATGTCGAATACCTATATTAACTTTTTGGTCGCAGGACCTTTTACATTCTTAAAAATTACTGAATAACCCCAAAGAGCTAAGTCTTATAGGTAATATCTACCAACACTTATGTGAGAAACTGAAGCTGAGCAAATTTTAAAATGCAAGACTACACCTGCATGCATCCCATTAGCCATCACAGCAATAATGTCATTACTTATCAGCATCTGGAAAACTTACTGTATACACAGATGAGTGACAGTTAAAAAGTCAAATAATGTCTTAGTTCTATTATGAACGAAGACAGTTTGAGCTTAACTAAAGAGTCTCAGTTGAGTAGTACTCAGTTGAGTAGTCTCAACCAATGAGAACTACTATTATAGGGCTGAAGAACCAATAATGAATAACAAGGAAGCAACAATGAATCAATCCCTCTTTTGTGTAATTTGCTGAAGGAGCAAGACAATAAAGAAGTAAATCAATAAACACATAATTTCAGGTAGTGATAGATGCCATTAAAACAGGGCAAGGAGATAGGAAAAAGTGGGAGGTATATAATAAGGGCAATTACTTGGTCAGAAGTATAGGATTGTCAGAAAAGGTCTCTTTGAGAAAGGCTCCTGAAGGAATGAGCCCTGCTAATAAGGTTTGAGTTAATATCAGGTGGAGAAGCAGAAAATGAAAACACCTTAGAAGTGAGGGGAAGATTCTGAGCATAGAAATGACCTCATCTGATTAAGGTTTTTGAAACATTCCTCCGGCTTCCACATGGAACAGACCAGGAAGGCAAGTATAAAAATGGAAGTAGAGAAATTAGGAGGCTATTGTAAATAAATATTGAAAAAATATTGGTGACTTGGATAGTATGATAGTAATGGAAGGGTGAGATTTGAAAGGATATGAAAGCTATTTTTAAGGAAAAGACTAAAAACTGCTAAAGGACTAGACATGAGGTTGTGAGGAAAAAAAGAAATGAAATAAAGATGGCTCCTACGATTCTGCAGAGCACCAAGGTGAATGTTGCCATTTATTGTGATACAGAGAAACCATGGTAGGTGGGGAAGATGGAGACAAAACCAAGCTGAAGACAGTTATTTGGAATCCAATAAAAATACTGGATATGTGGGCCTGGAGCTCAAGATAGAGGCCAGGGCAGGAAATGCATGAAAGGGAATCATGAGGTATTCAAGTATGTTACTAGATCACCTAGGGAATAAATATGGATAAAGAAGTGAGTAGGCACCAGAAACCAGGAGAGAAGCATGGAACAAATTCTCCTTCAGAAGGAACCAACCCTGCCTACATCTTGGACTTGAACTTCTGGCCTCTATGAAAGAATAAAGTTCTGTTGTTTCATGGCAGAAAGAAAGAAAGAAGAAAAGAAAAGAAAAGAAAGGAAGGAAAGAAAGAAGAAAGAAAGAAAAAAGGAAAAATAAAGAAGTGGTAAGAGAACTGAGATCTGGAATTTCACTTACATCAAAAGCTGCCAAATTAATATACATTTATGTATATGTTCTTTTTTTTATGTTTGTCTTTTCCAGAGAACTATTTGCTAGTTCCAATGCATCAGCTATTAGAGCTTTATCTGGTACTCCCCTTTTCATATTAGGACACTGACTCAAGAATCTCCAGAACTTCTCTTCTCTCAAACCAGTATTTCACTCCCTCCCTCCTCCCACCTCCTCTCCCACAATACACACACTAATCACTCTGCTCCTAATTCTTCCTTCTTCTTACCCCAGGGTTGTCTCTCCTCTGTGCTCCCAAGATTTGCATATTTCTACAGAGATCCTATTTAACATTCTATATTCTAATTATTTGTCCTTTAATGATGTGAAAGCTTCCTTATGGGCAGGAACCTTGACTTTCATCTTTGTATTCCCAGTGCCCTGTAATGAATGTTTCCTAAATGAATAAAATGAAGGGTAAGTGACCTACCCAAAATCAGTACCACCGTTACTCAGTAGTAGAGTAGGGATTAGAATCTAGAGAGCCAGATATTCTAAACTCACTTTAGTCTGTCATTCAAAGAACTCTACATTGGGGCCTCACTTCATCTATATATTTCCTATTTATTATCCTGTCTTGACTGTAAGTCTGGTGATATACCCAAAATCCTCTTTCTTCACCCAGTTCAGAATCTGTGCAACCAACTTATGTCTCATCTCTCCCATAAAAACTATCTTCATCAATTCCTTGATCACTGCCCTCCTCTTTCACACCACCCACACACACAAAATCAGTAACGCCCTATATAATCTGATTTCTGATCTTAAAATGACACTGAAGCTACTCACTCCAAGTTTACAAAAGGCCTTTATAACAGTTAAAGTATAATTTTTAAAACAGTAAAACCATGAGATTTTATTTAATTCATTACAATAAAGGAACCAGTAAGATGTTAAAATTGGTTCAAATGAGAATTGGACATACAGAGATTTACAATGCCCATGCGACAAAATTCATTTGCATGACATCAACAGGAATAATTTACATTGGTATGGACAGGAAACATTTGTTCTGTCACCAGATTTTTAAATTTCAACTTTAAAAAAATTTTTATTTCAAGTGTAAACATATAGTGTTATATTAGTTTCAGGTGTACACTGTAATGATTCAATAATCCTACAAATTTCTCAGTGCTCATGGACATAAGTGTACTCTTAATTCCCTTTACCTACTTCATCCACATCCACACCCACCTCCCTCTGGCAAGCACCAATTTGTTTTCTGTATTTGAGTCTGTTTTGTTTTGTTTTTAAGATTTTATTTATTTATTTGAGAGAGAGAGAGAGAAAGCATGAGAGGGAAGAAGGTCAGAGGAAGAAGCAGACTCCCCGCGGAGCTGGGAGCCTGATGTGGGTCTCAATGCTGGGACTAAGGGACCTGAGCCAAAAGCAGCTGCTTAACCAACTGAGCCACCCAGGCACACAAGTCTGGTTTTCTTGCCGGACTCTTTCTTTGTTCATTTCTTAAATTCCACATATGAGTAAAATCATATGGTATTTTTCTTCGGCTGACTGACTTATTTCACTTAGCATTATACTTTCTAGGTCCATCCGTATTGTTGCAAATGGCAAGATTTCATTATTTTTTATGGCTGAATAAAATTCCACTGTGTATGTGTATGTCTGTGTGTGTGTACCACATCGCCCTTATCCATTTATCTTATCAATGGACACATAGGTTGCTTCATGTCTTGGCTACTGCAAATAATCCTGCAACAAACACAGAGGTACATACATCTCTCTGAATGAATGTTTTCATTTTCTTTGGGAAAATAACCAGTAGTGGAATTACTGGATCATATATTTTTTTGAAGAATCTCCATACTGTTTTCCACAGTGGCTGCGCCAATTTGCATTCCAACCAATAGTGCACAAAGGTTCCTTTCTCTCGACACCTTCACCGACACTTGATTCTTGTGTTTTGAATTTTAGACTTTCTGACAGATGTGAGGTGATATCACAACGTGGTTTTATTTTGGGTTTTTTTTGTGTGTTTTTTTTTTAGAGAGAGACCACAAGGAGACAGAGAGGCAGGCAGAGAGAGAGAGAGGGAAGCAGGCTTGCCGCTGAGCAGAGAGCCCAATGCGGGACTCGATCCCAGGACCCTGAGATCATGACCTGAGCCAAAGGCAGCAGCTTAACCCACTGAGCCACCCAGGCGCCCCCACAATGTGGTTTTGATTTGCATTTCCCTGATGATGAGCGACATTGTGCATCTTCTCATGTACCTGTTGGCCATCTGTATGTCTTCTTTAGAAAACTGTCTATTCAGGTCCTCTGACCATTTTTTAATCAAATTGTTTGTTGAGTGTGTAAGTTCTGCATATATTTTGGATATTAACTATCAGATATGTCACCTGCAAATACCTTCTTTCACAAGTTGCTTTTTTGTTTTGCTTACAGTTTCCTTCACCGTGCAAAAGCTTTTTGTTTTTTATCTTTTTAAAAGATTTTATTTATGTATTTGACAGAAAGAGAGAGATCACAAGTGGGCAGAGAGGCAGGCAGAGAGAGAAGGGGAAGCAGGCTCCCCGCTGAGCAGACAGCCCAATACAGGACTCGATTCCAGGACCCTGAGATCATGACCTGAGCCGAAGGCAGAGGTTTAACCCACTGAGTCACCCAGGTGCCCCACAAAAGCTTTTTATTTTGGTGTAGTCCCAATAGTTTAATTTTGCTTTTGTTTCTCCTGCCTGAAGAGACATCTAGAAAAATGTTTCTACTGCTAATGTCAAAGAAATTACTGTCTGTGCCAGGTATCTTATGGTTTCACACACAGTTAGGTCTTAAATCCATTTTGAGTTTATTTTTGTGCATAGTGTACAAAAGTGGTCCAGTTTCATTCCTTTTCATGTAGTTGTTCAGTTTTCCCAGCACCATAAATTTCTTTCCCCCAAAGGTAGAATTTAGTGATTCATCACTTGCATATAACACACAGTATTCAATCCATCAAGCGCCCTCCTTAATGCCCATCGCCATTTACCCCACCCTCCTACCTACCTCCCCTCTAACAACCCGCATTTCGTTCCCTATAGTTATCAGCTGCTTACGGTTTGTCTCTCTGATTTCATCTGATTTTATTTTTCCTCCCCTTCCCCTATGTTCATCAGTTTTGTTTCTTAAATTCCACGAGTGGAATCATATTTTTCCTTCTCTGACTTATTTTGCTTAGCATCCTGCCCTCTAGTTCCATCCACATCATTGCAAATGGCAAGATTTCATTCTTTTTGATGGCTGAGTAATAATCCACAGTGTGTATGTGTTCCATCCACATCATTGCAAATGTCAAGATTTTGGTTTTTGAATGGCTGCATAATATTCCATTGTATATATACACCACATCTTCTTTATTCATTCATCTGTTGATGGACATCTGGGATCTTTCCATATTTTGGTTATTGTGGACATTGCTACTATGAACATAGGGGTGCATGTGTCCCTCTGAATCACTATGTTTGTATCCTCTGGATAAATACCTAGTAGTGCAATTGCTGGGTTGTATGGTAGCTCTACTTTTTAACTTTTTGAGGAACCTCCATACAGTTTTCCAGAGGAGCTATACCAGTTTGCATTTCCACCAACAGTGTAAGAGGGTTCTCCTTTCTCCAAATCCTCACCAACATCTGTTGCTCTTGAGTTGTTAATTTTAGCTATTCTGACTGTCCAGAATACAGAGTTGTAAAGCAGTCTAGTCAATCCAGAACAAAAGAACATATCCCTAAATTAGAATAATGTAATTGCTGGAGGGCCCTTTATACCCCAGAGGGTCTACCACCCAGCATTCAAGACATGCAGTCATTTCTTCCACCTGTTTCCAAGTCACTGAGTATTCTTCCCACATAACTGTCAAAATTCATCCTAATCTGCCGTCTTTAGCACAATGAAGAAAATTCTTGCCACTTTTGGTTTCCATGATACAGTACTCACCTGGCTCCTCTTTCTACCTCTCTTCAGTCCTCTTCACCAGTTTGTATTCATCTTAAATATAGTAACCACCAAGATTTTTTTTTTTCTAATTATACAGAGTTTTTTTTTTTTTCCATTTTATTTATTTTTTCAGCGTAACAGTATTCATTCTTTTTGCACAACACCCAGTGCTCCATGCAAAACGTGCCCTCCCCATTACCCACCACCTGTTCCCCCAACCTCCCACCCCTGACCCTTCAAAACCCTCAGGTTGTTTTTCAGAGTCCATAGTCTCTTATGGTTCGCCTCCCCTCCCCAATGTCCATAGCCCGCTCCCCCTCTCCCAATCCCACCTCCCCCCAGCAACCCCCAGTTTGTTTTGTGAGATTAAGAGTCATTTATGGTTTGTCTCCCACCAAGATTTTGATGCATCTTACTCTACCCAGTATCATCAGTCGTGCTTCACCTATTATAGAGGAATTATTCCCATATCCACAGTTTTAATGTCTATAATCCCTAAACATGAACTTCTATTTTCTCCATTTCCCATGTTGATATCTTAGCAGTACCTCAGATTCAGCAAAGACCTGAACGAAACTCATTCTTTCCTCATCTAAATATGGTCTATTCCTGTGTTCTCTAACTTAATAGCTAATTGTCAAAGAGGCACAAAGCATGTGAATCTTGCACTCTACTGCCTCTCTGAAACTGCCTTTTTGACAGTCACCTAAACTGTCCATTGCACCTTTACAATCACTCTCTGGCATGTTCCCCTTCCTCACAGACTTTTTCCTAATTAAGGCCTATATTATCTTTCAGTGGACTATTCATAAAGCCTCCATACTGCTCTACTATCTCTTTTCTCTATCATTCACTCAAATGCCAAAGCATATTTCCTCAAACAGGAGTCCAAGTTTTTCTGACCTGGTCCCATCTTCTGATCTGAGTTCTTACGTAATAGGCATCTGCTCTCTTAGGACATCTACCTACTTTCTACTCATTCTACTTCAGTTACCTCAGTCCAAATGAGTTGATTCCACCCATGAGGCACACAACTACAGCTCCCACAGATGCTCACAATGACTGGGTTCATAAATTGGTCCAAACAGAGCCACTGAAGTACCACAGACTTTTGCTGAGACTTTTGGGGCAGAGGCATATGCTTTTTACTACCACAACTACTATTGTTATATTTCACCACCAGAGGAAAGCCCGAGAAGCCAACCCAGAATAACTGAAGTTTGGAGATGCAAAAAGGGAAATTTGGTCCTGGTGACATCTTCTGAGCCCTAGCACTAACCCATGTCTAGAGCCATATTCCCTTGGGCTGTTCAATTATATTTACCAATAAACTTTCGTTCTACTTAAGCCTGTTTGAGTCAGGCTTAAGTAGTACACCCAGAGTACTAAACAATACCTCCTGTCTTTTCATGCACCATATGACTCAGTTACACCAACATCTATACCAGTATCAGAATACTGTGCCTTCCCTCATGTTTTTTCCTTAGCCTGAAACTTTCGTCCCTCATCCTCAATGGAATTCCTTCCCTCTATTCTGTGTTTATTAAGATTCATCTCATACTTCAAGCCTCAGTTCTTATGCCTCAGTGAAGAAATCCTCTAAGCCTAGAAAAAGAAGCAAAGGACTAGATTACACAGGGATTTTAAACTATGCTACAGCTTTTGAACTTTAACCCAAAGGTAAAGAAATGTCAGTGAAGGATTTAAAAGAGTAAAGGACATGAACAGATAAGCAATTTGAAGGGATCACTCTGGTTGCTGTATAGAGAATGAATTAGAGAAGGGCAAGGGGGACAATGGTTCATAAACTACTCAATAATCTAGCCAAAAGGAGAGTGGTATGGGCTAAACTGACAGTGGAGACAGAAGAATGTACTTCTGTGGTTATTTTATTTCTGAATAAATCCCTCTTTATACTGTAAACCTTCTGAGGGCAGAGAAATTATCTGACTTCCATTTACCCACAGAAATTAACAAAGTGGTCGGCACACAGTACAAACTCAATATTTGTTAAATGAAGTAATATATAATTAACAATCTAATCTGTTAATTGAGCAACTGGTCAAATGGTGTTGTTATTTATGAAGATAGGACACACAGGAAAAGTCCTTTGTTTTTGAGATAGAGATAATAGAGAAGATGATCTTTGTGGTTTTTAATTTTTTTAGAATGGGGGTCGGGGGTGGGCCAGAGGAGGAGGGAGAGAATAAAATCTCCTCCACACCCAGCACGGGGCCTGACACAGGGCTCCAACTCACAACCCTGAGATCATGACCTGAGCCAAAAATCAAGACTCAGACGCTTAACCAACTGAGACACCTAGGTGCCCCGATGATCTCTGTTTTGAACAAGGTGAGTTTAAGGTAATATAATACATACATTTTAAAAAGATTATTTATTTATTTGACAGAGACACAGTGAGAGAGGGAACATAGGCAGGAGGAGTAGGAGCAGGAGAAACAGGCTCCCCACTGAATAGGAAGCCTGATGTGGGATCCCAGGACCCTGGGATCATGACCTGAGCCAATGGCAGCCACTTAATGACTGAGCCACCCAGGTGACCCTAGAATACATTCAAATAGACAGGGAATCTATATATAATGGATGCATATCTGGGGATCAGGAGAGAGATATGAGCTGAAGATGCTGATTTGTGAATTCTGAGCAAACAGATGCTAACTGACTTTCTGAAGAGAGATATGACTGCCTAGGAATTATGTAAAATGAAAAAAAAGGGTGATCAGAGACCTGAGGGGCATTTAAAAGCTGAAAAGAAAAAGAGAAGTAAAGGAAGAACACTAATAGCTTAGCAGAAAAAACAAAAACAAAAACAAAAACAAGAGGAGGGCCCTCTAACCAATGCAAGGGGAAGAACAGGAAAGTATGGTCAAAAGTGTCAAACATGGTACTAAGTCAAGGAATGAGAAGTTTAAAAGCATCCTTTGGATGAATACTGTCTTCGCAGAGTAGATGCACTGGAACCCAGACTAGGAGTGGACTGAAGAAGGGAAAGTAGAAAATAAAGAAATGAAGTCAGCCAATATTAGACATCTAAGAGTTCATTAAGTTTGGCTATATAAATAAACTGAGAAACAGAGTTATAGGAGAAGAACATACTCAAGGGTAGGTTTTCTTCCCCTGTTGGTTTTCTTGTTCTTACAGAACTGGGACTTAGGCATGTTTAAGTAGCTGACTGGAACAAACCAAAAAGAGGTTAAAGAAAGGATAAGAGAATAAGAATCAAAATGAGAGTGACTTGTGTGTGTGTATGTGTGTGTGTGAGAGAGAGAGAGAGAGAGAGAAAACGTCATGCAGAACACCTTGAATATACACAATTTTTGTCAACTATACCCTAATAAAGCTGTAAAAAATATGAGTTTAAAATGGGGTATAGCTGAAAAGACTGGTTTTGAATAAGGAAAGCAATATCTCTTCTGCTGAAACCAGACTATAGAAGGAAAGAATGGGTAAGGATGTAGGTACATGTATAGATTTGGTTACTGAAAATTAAGAGAATCTACATATGATAATGTCAACTGTGTTTTAAACACGTTGAAGTTTAAATGTCAAAAATAATTTCTTCACTAAAAATTATTTCTCTGAATTATGAGTTTAAGATACACATTAGCATAAAAGTTAAATGAAGTAACTATCACATTACTAAACACTATACTTAACAAAGAAAATTTTAAGAATATTTATCAAATATCTACTTGTATAGGACACTGTGAACACAGAGAGAGCTCTTTCCCCAAATATCTGTACAGCCTTGTTACCTCCCTTTCTTTAGGTCTCTGTTCTCACACTCTGCTTTATTTCTCTCCATTATACTTATCACCACCTGACAGATTCTATTTGTTTTACTGCCTGTTTGTCTTCCTAGACTCCCCAAGGGGAGGGGCCTTCTCTTATTTACTGCTGTATCTCCAGTAACAAAATAGTGCCTGCCATAAATATGAATGAAAAATAAATTTTTGTTTGAATGAAATGGTACCTCCTCTTCAGGAAAAAGAACTGCAATCTGTTAAATGAAGGAGAAATGAATATACGAGGACTATATCAATATTTACAAATTAAAGAAGTATTTACTTCTTTTTAATGGTATTTAATGGTAATATAGGAAGCAATATCAGAAAATGGTGTAAGAGTTCACAAGACTATGAATCCCAGACAACATGATAAAAAATGTATTATGGAAAAGGCAGCATATGGACTGGACCTTAAAGGGGTAGGTAGATTTTTAAGTGTATAATTCTACCTTTTTTTAGTATATTCAAGGAGTTGTACAACCATCACCTTCTAGAACATTTTCATCACCTCAAAAAGAAACCCTATGCCCCTTAGCTACCACCTCCCAACTAACCCAGTTAGCCCTATGAAGCCACTAATCTACTTTCTGCCTCTACATATTTGCCTATTCTAAACATTTCATAGAAATATAATCAAATCATTTGTGAAATTTTGAGACTAGCTTCTTCACTTAGCATAATGTTTTTAAGGTTAATCCATGTTGTATCAGCACTTCATTTCTTTTTATGATTGAATATTACTCCATTGTATGGATATAACATATTTTAACCATTTATCAGTAGATGGCCATTCGGGTTGTTTCTACCCTTTGACTATTATGAGTAACAGCAAATTATTAAAATAATAGTCCTATGAACATTCATATATAAGTTTTTGTGTGGTATAATTTTAATAAGAGGTAAGTAAGGATGGAAATGAAATTTTTTTCTTCAGTAGGCTCCACCCCCAAAGTGGGGCTTGAACTCACAACCTTGAGATCAAGAGTGGCATGCTCTACCAACTGAGCCGGAACTGAAACATTTTGAATCACTCAATCCCAAATACGACAAATTCAAGCTAATATTTTCACTGATGAGGCAAAGTGAATTTTCATAAAGCTTAATTTATTCAAGTCAAAGAACTGTCCTTTATTTCCCAAAAATGTCCTTCGAACTTTCTTTTTTTAAATGTTAAAGCATCCTTTTTAAATGAAATGATGGCAGTGTTGAAAGGTAATTTTGGGGGGTGCCTGGGTGGCTCAGTTGGTTGGGTGACTGACTCTTGATCTCAGCTCAGGTCTTGATCTCAGGTTTGTGAGCTCAAGCCCTGCACTGGGCTTCACATGAATGCTGGGCATGGAGCCTACTTAAAAAAACAAAAACAAAAAAAAAAAAAAGGTAGTTTTGTTAATTTACTTAGATAAAATAAACTTCGTTAAATCTAATCCAAAAATCTAGGAAATTCTGTTGACTGAAGGAAATGGCATGAAAGTAAGAAGGTAGAAACCCACAAAATAGCCTGAATGCCAACTAGGAGATTGCACATTATCCTATGGTCAATAAGGAAATGAATAAAGTTTTTTAAGTATAAAATAACTGACTTCTGGATGCCATCTCATTCAATGAACAGTAACTGAGCTACAACTATATAAAAAGCACAGAATTCAGTGCTATAAAAACAGTCTAAATAAAACACTGTCCCTACCTTTTTATAACTTAGTCTTTAGTAAAAGAAAAAAGTCTCTCTAGTCATTATTTACATCTTTACCCATCTTTCAGAGAGGGCAATACTTAGTAGTCAAAAATAATCTTTTAAAAAGGAAAATATGGGAATTAAAAAAAGGAAAATATGGGATTACTCCTACTGTGCTTACAAGCTTTATTTCACTCATTTGACAATGTGAGTTGCTGGGTATATAAAGATAACATATAACCCCTATCCTACAGAAGCTTATAGTCTAGATTTTATAAACTTATCAAATGCTCTAGAAGAAACTGACCGCAAATATGTTATTAGATATTATTCACCTAGGGCTTTCAACTTAGTAGCAAATAAAAAAAGCACTTACCAGTCACATTTTAAGCATTTTACATTTGTTACCTAACCTAATCCTCTTTAAAAGTTTTATGAAAAAGTTATTATTACTATATTATTTTAAGATATTTATTAATACATTAAAATATATTACATTTATCTTTTCCCAGAATCTACGTTAATGACATCAATTCTGCTGAGTACTTTTATATACAGTTGCTGTATCATTCCCATCAGCACACAAACATTCTGTAATTTCGCCAATCTTCAAAAAAAAAAAAATCCTCTCTTGAGTTCACATTCCAATCCAGGCTCCTCATCATTTTTCTGATCCCCTTATATCAAAACTCCCTAAAAGAGCTATCTGTAGAAGTTGTTCCCCAAATTCTCTCCTCTCAGCCTCTTCGCCATTCCAGAAAGGCTCTGCCTCTGACACTACTAAAACCACTCTAGTCAAGACTATAAGTGACCTCAAAATCCTAAATAAGATTCTTAATTTTTAGTCCTCATCTCACTTGACCTATCAGCAACACCTGACATAGGTAAAGCAAGCTCTTGGAAATACTTTCTTTACTTGGCCTCTAAGACACCATACTCTTCTAGGTTTTCTTGTCATATTACTAGATACTCCTTCTCAATCTCCTGTGCTAATTCTTCCACAGCTCCACAATTACTACACATTAGAGTATCCAAGTCTCTGTCCTCTATCTGTAGATAGAAAACCTGCTCTGTTTTCTACCTACACTCACTTCCTTATGTTCTCACAAAGTCTCACGACTCCACTAAAATTTAACAGGATAGGGATTTTTTTAGCTATTTTTGTTAATGCTGAATGCCCTGAACCTAAAACAATGCCTGGCATGTAGTAGATGCATGACAAATGTTGTTCAATGAAAGGATGAATGAATAAATGGCTTTAAATATTATCTACAAACTGATGACTCTCCAATTTATACCTCCTATCTGGAACTGTCCTGAACTCCTTATATATCCAACTGCCAAACAGCCATCTCTACTTGGGTGTATAATAAACACTTCAAACGTAATGAGTCCAAAAGAGAATTCCAATCACCCTCCCAATGGCTTCTGCAAATGACTTCACTTTCTTTGCCACGTGCAGCTTTAGCCTAGTTCCCCAAACCAACAATTCTGAAATAATTCCTAATTCCTTCTCTTTCTGTACTACACATACAATCTGCCAACAAATACTGTGGATTTTTTTTTAAGATTTTATTTATTTATTTGAGAGACCACATGAGAGGGGGGAGGGTCAGAGGGAGAAGCAGACTCCCTGCTGAGCAGGAAGCCTGATGCGGGACTGGATCCTGGGACTCCAGGATCATGACCTGAACCGAAGGCAGTCGTTTAACCAACTGAGCCACCCAGGAACCCAACACTATGGATTCTTCCTTCAAAATATACTCAATATACTCAGTATTTGACTATTTCTCACTACAGCCACCACTATCACTGTGGTACAAGCCACTACCATCTCTCACCTGGATGAATACAATAGCCTCCTGTTTCTTGTCCACCTTCTCCTCCCAATGCAGAACTATGATCAGAGATTACACCACTCCTCTGCTTATAATCCTGCAATCACTCCATTTTTGCTCTGAATAAAAGCCCAAATCTTGACAACTGCCTTATACAAATCTCTTTTCAGTCTGGCCCTGTTGTATCTCTGACCTCACCTACTACCACCACTATTTTGCTCCTTTTATATTGCTTCTTTTGCTGTTTCTTCCAAAGGTTAAACACATTTCCACTTCCCTGCCTTTTCCCTCACTGTTTCCCCAGCCTGAAATGCCTTTCCCCTAGGTATCTGCAATCCATTACCTGTCTCATCAGTTTGTTCAACTGCTACCTCCTCTGAGTTTTCTCCAATCACCATATTTAAAACTGCAAGGAGGGGCACCTAGGTGGCTCAGTCTGTTGAGCTGCATTCAGCTCAGGTCATGATCTTGGGGTCCTGGTATGGAGCCCCAAGTTGGGCTCCCTGCTCAGTGGGGAGTCTGCTTCTCTCTCTGCTCCTGCCCCAGGCTCCTGCTCGCTCACTCTCACTCTCTCAAATAAAAATCTTTAAAAAATTAAAAAAAAAAAAACCCTGCAAGGATAATCCCACCCCATTGTATTCTTTATCCCCTATCTCTGCTCTATATTTCTCTACACCTTTTATCACCAGCAACTACTATATATTTGACTTTCTGGAACATGTGCTGGAAAAGGCTAAGAATTTTTTGTTTCATTCACTGCTCTATCTCTGGTGTTAAAAGCAGCGCCTGGTATAGAGCAGTGATCAATAAGCTATGTGTTAAACCAATGCTTTCATTTCCACCAGGGGGCCTAACAATCATCTAGCCTGGGATTTCAGGAAAAGATCATAAAGCTTCTCGAAAATTTTTTTCAGTGCTCTGATCCCTAGAAGGCTTTATACTTTGCCTAGAAAGAAAAACTGTGTTTTCTCTAGTCAGCCGCAAGGAGGAGTTGAGAGGAAGAGCCGAGCAAAGAGAAACCAGACGTTTCCCTTGCTTTTCCTAGGCAACCCCGAGGTGGAAGAAAAGTGGTTTTGGAGGTGCCTGTACTGAATGAAAGGTTTTCTGCACACTGTGAGTTACCTAGACACACACAAACGTAAACACGCAGAGCCGCGATCCTTTCGAACGCCACAAAGAGGCCAAGAAAAATCAATCCATCCACCGGCCACTGAGAACCGGGAGGGTGTTTAACTCCACCGCTAAGAATTCCCCATAAAAGCAGGGGAAGAGTTCCCACTAGCGCAGAGGCACGTAACTCACACACGAAGGCCAACGTGTTCCAGGCTGCCGGGACTCTCCGGCCAGAGAACTATTAAATCAATTCTATTTCCTATTCAAGGCACCTCTACTTCTGAAAACGGCTCAGTACCGCGGTCCCAGGTCTGAGTTCTCAGATTCGCCGATTGCAGGTCAAGTCCTGATTCGTTCAGCCCCGAAATCCCCATTTGCCACGGGATTCCGACTTACCGCCACCTGTTGATGCCCACATTGGAGGAGCCGGCGAACCAGGGGTCCAGGATGTAGACGCAGCGGATGGTGTTGGCGCCCTGAATGCACTCCTTCAGGGCGGGGTTGTCGTGAAGCCGGAGCCCCTTTCGGAACCAGTGCACGGCGTTCACCCCCATCCCGGGGGCGCGGCAGCGGCGGGCGTGTCCTCGCCCAGTTCCCCCACCGAGAAAATCAAGGAAGGAAGGGCCGGCTCATACCCGACACCTCTGCTTCCAGGGGAGCCGCCACACCCAAGGAGAGGGGAGAGGGCGGCAGACGGGGAAAAAAGGAAAAAATGACTCCGAGGAGGGGACCGGAGGAGGAGAGGGCGCGGGAGGTGCAGCTGGGAGATGAATGGAGGCTGCCGTCAGCGGAGTCCGGGTGTGACGCCCTTCAGGAGCCGGCGCCCGCAGCAACCGCCGGCACGAGGCGCATCGCTTCGAGGGCCTCGGAGCCCGGGGAGTACGTTCCACGAGCCCGAGCCGCCACGACGGCCACGACGGCCCCTACCGGCCCCGGCAGCCCCAGGAGGTTCGTCACGGAAACCTCGCCCCACCGAGGCAGCCTCGGAAGCGAAAACGGCCCGCCTGAGGCGAGCCACCGAGAGGGATGAGAGAGGATCCAGCCACAGTCGGCCACGCTGTCTCTCGGGCCGGGGAAGAGCAGTGAGCACGGAGGCGGTGGTCGAGGCCGCTGGACGGTTGCCGGCGGGTGACCGGTCCCGAGGCTGCCCGGGTGACTCCACTGCTACCGCCGCGTCAGCGGCCTCGGCACCGCCCCCGGATCCTCATTGGAGCGCGCGCTCCCCACGTGACCCCCGGCACCTCACGTTTCTGAAGTGTGTTTACTACAGCGGCTCTGACTGAGGAATCGGCTCGCGATTCAGTCGCTTCTAGAGGGCGGCAGCTGCTTGGTCTCAAAGCCGTCGACCCTCGCTGAGACTCTAAACTCCCTTCCTCTGCCCTTTTTCTCCGCCGACTGGTCGCCTACAAGCTCGCCCGGTGACCGCAGGCCCCATGTGAGGGAAGCCTTAGCCCCGCCTCTGGAGGCCGTGAGCATCCCCTATTGGCTGAGGCTCTCTGAGACCCGGATGAGCACGGGGCTGCAGGGAGCTCGCGGGCGCGCGCTCGGCTGAGATGGCGCGCGTGCGCTCTCTCTGCGTTCCAGAGGGAAAGAGGGCGCGGCCGGCGGTCTGGAGCGCGCGACCGGCGATCTGGAGCGCGCTCTGGGATTCCTCCTGTGGCGTTCCGGGAAGGCCCGGATACAGCCGGTTGCCATCCAGTAGTTGGCGAGGGACTTCGGCGGGGAATGAGCGCGGGATGGGTTGAAAGGAGAGAAGAACGCCCCGTTAGACTTCAAGCCCAGCCTTGCGCTTCCGTGCAGCTTTGGCTAAAGAGCCCGACTTTGGAGTGTGTGGAGCTGGCGCCCCCACACCACCCCCCGCCATTCTTCCGGCCCTCGTGGTGTGGCTGCCTCGGACGCCTTCTGGGGACTAGGGATAATGGGCATGGCAGGTGTCGGGCACCCGGAATTCCTTAATTCTATGTAGCTTCTTCTTTTTTTTTTAATATTTTATTTATTTATTTGACAGAGAGAGAGGTCACAAGTAGGCAGAGAGGCAGGCAGAGAGAGAGGGAGAAACAGGCTCCCCACCAAGCAGAGAGCCAGATGCGGGGCTCGATCCCAGGACCCTGAGACCACGACCTGAGCCGAAGGCAGTGACTTAAACCACTGAGCCATTTCTCATCCTTAATGTGGCAGAGCGACAGTGAGCATCAGGCCAGGTCATTCCTTTCGACATGAGATGCCCTTTTATTGATTAAGCGATTACCGAATGAGCCAGGCACTGCCCAAAGTGCTCGAGGCACAGGAGAGAAATAGACAAAAATCTCAGACCCGGTGGAATTTACGATATGTCTCTTAACCTTCAAACGTGCTATTTTTTCCTTTATAAAATGAACTTCTTTGGAATGTGCTATTCACCATAGCAACCTTTGGGCTACCTAGTATATTTCTACACATCCTTTTAGACTCAGATGAACGTGCTACCTAATTTGTGAAAATACTCCTGTCATCCAGAGCAGATTTAGGACATACACCCTTCTCCCCAGGTGTGTCTCTGAAACATTAACATACTATGAAGATTAAATGAAAAGTACCTACTTTGATTCCTAGCGTGAAGTAGGTGTTCAATAATAGTGTTTATTATCATAATAATGTGTCTCTGATTTCCTCTCAAGGACAGCATGGCTGTCTAGTTTGTTTTCTGAATCATCAATACCCAGTTTGGAGCCTGATGCATATGCATTGCAGTTTTCATTGAATGAATGAGTGAATGCATGAATGCTCTCTGCCACCAAGGTTAAAAGGAGGGAAGATATGGCAATTGGTACGGGTTGAGTTGTGTCCTTCTAAAATTCATATAACCCCGAGTACCTGTGAATGTGCCCTTACTTGGAAATAAGGTCTTTGCAGATGATTAAGATGATGTCACTAGGGTGGCTACCCTAATCCAATACGATAGTGTACTTACAAATTTGGAAATTTGGTCACAGAGACAGACCCACAGACAAAGAGAATACCATGTGAAGATTGGAGTCATGCTACCGTAAGCCAAGAACTATCCAAAGCTGGGAGAGTGACCTGGAACAGATCTTTCCCTAGCACCTTCAGAGGGGGCATGACCTTCCCAACACTTTGATTTCAGATTGCCAGCCTCCAGAATGATAAGACAATAAATTCCTGTTGTTCTAAGCCACTCGTTTTGTGGTACTTTGTTATAGCAGCTCTAGCCGACTAATACAACAATACTGTAAATTCAATCATCTAGTCAGCCAATATCTGGATAGTCTTTAACTCTGCTTCTATTGTCATAAAAAAGGCATAGCATCCTTTCTTTGATTTCTTAAGAGCATTTACAGTTATGTATATATATATATATATATATATATGAAAACCCTTTGTTCACTATAAAGTATTAAATATTTGTTATTTTTATCAGTGGAGGTGAGCCTTGAGTGATTACCACTCTGAAGGATCCGTCATTTGTGCATAGGATGTGCATGCAGAGCTGTGACCTACTTGGATTGCCTCATTCTCCAGGCTCTATTGTACTTTTTAAAGTACAGTGTTTTGTGTTTCATTTTAGGCAGTTTTAAAGTAAGTAGATTATGCCTAAAGACATAAGAATCGTTTTCAAGCAATCAGGTGAAATTAGAATGGAGAGAGAATATTGATTTGTGTAGAATGGACTTATGTTTGCCAATTGTTCATTTAATAAAGACAGATTTTTTTTTCCTAACAGGCAGCTGTGTGTGGGTGTGTGTGTAACTTTCCTTTACACAGAAAAGTACTAATTCATTATAAAAATGTCAGTACTGTCAACTGTGCATTCCTCAAAGACTAAGGGTTTTTATGGCACACAGGTGGTTACTTTAATGTATCTATTACAGGGAAGGAGTAACCATTTTATAACTGCTGTGATTTATTGAGCACTTACTATGTGCTACACACCTTGGGTTATTATTAGCCCTCATAATAATCTTCTGAGGCAACTTATTATTATTATTTATTAATTTATGCCTGCTTTCCTGATGAAGACACTAAAGCTCAGAAATACAAACAGCTAGTTAAACAAGATGAAAAACCAAGAGTGTTTCTGAATCCAAACTCCTTGCTTATGTATATATCCCTCATTGATATCACCACTCCCCTTCTTTTTCAGAGTGAGTATGTTTAAAGGGGTAGAGCATTGTCAGAAATGTGTGAAGCTCTGGTTGGCTCCAATATCACGGGGTAGAAAGAGTATGGGATTAAGAAGAAGAGACTAGGTAATTATCTCAGCTAGCCAGTAATTAGTTGGTGATCTCAAACAAGTCACCTATGCTTTCTTATCCTGATTAATTCGTCTATAAAACCAGCGGATTGGACCAGATGATTTCTAAGCTTTTTCTACTATGTAAAAATGCTAGACTTCTATGAACACAACCCTGACACAGGCTCAACAACCCCTACCAAGAGTCCTGTTAAACATTACTTTAACCGCCAACAATGTCGGATCGATATCTCTTCAATTTCATGAGCACCCTTGAAAAAAGTGTGTGAGCCTCTAAAGTGAAGACCTGTAGTCTCTCATGACCCCATCTGGCAGAGGTGATCTGGGGATATGTTACCAAAACACAAGTAATGAAGGAGTAGAGTATATGTTCAGCTCATTCAGTTACAACCACACCTCTCCAATGAGGTCTGAATCCCACCCTTGGAAAAGACCCCTGACACTCCTCCAAATTTGTCCTTCTTTAGGTACTCTCCCTCAGGCCTGGGGTATTCATCATACTCCCCTCCCTGCCCCATTATCATTAATTATAAATTCCCTGTTATAATTAATAATTCTTTTTATGAAACATTCCTTGTTGGATTTACTGTGTGGTTTTTGTCTCCTCATTGGACACTGACTGATACAATCTGTTGATCAATTGGGTCCACACACAGATGATGTGAACAGTTTTCTTGGTTGGTCTTACCCCCTTTTTGTTGCCCAAATGCATTCAGAAAGTGTAAATAGTTACAAATGTGGCAACATGATATTGTGAAATATTAGCCAACATTTTTACGCCATAGATCTTTTTATGTCCTGTGATCATCCCCATTCAGATCATTGGATGTGAGTCCTCTGTTGCCTCAGAGGGGCAGAAGTTGAGGACAAAGGTAGTCCAGTGTTTTTGTTCTAAATTCAAGGGCTTAGATAAAGATGCAAATCAGGAAGAATTTGTTGCTTCCCTCCTCTCTCCCCAACACTATACAAAAATTCTTTAAGCTGAAATGGGCTATGTGTGTAAGGAAAATAAGACAGATACGCACTGATCTTTCTAAAACAAGAATATGGTATTTTACCTATCCTTGTCAAGGATTAGCTCCAGATTCCTAGATGAGCTTAGGGTGTTCTGAGAGTAGAAGACATTTATGCCAACTTCCCATCTGAAATCTGGAGACTGACCCTCATGGAGTCCCCGTATCGTTTTACTGGGGCCCAGAACAAAAGCCTATGAAGGATGCCACTGGACAGAGAGGGTCTGGAAAGCCCTGCCAAGCCTCCTACTGGCTAAGAGAACAGCTAGATTTTTCTACATGTTCCTTCTTCCTCAGAGGACTGCAAAGGTTAGCTGAAATAGAAAACCATCTAAAGGGTTTTGACAGAGGGAACAGTATTGCACAAAATGTCATGAAAGGTTATAACCGGGGGCACCTGGGTGGCTCAGTCAGTTAAGTGTCTGCCTTTGGCTCAGGTCATGATCCCAGGGTCCTGGGATGGAGCCAGAGTTGGGTTCCCTACTCAGCGGGGAGTCTGCTTCTCTCTCCCTCTGTGTGTGATCTCTCTTTCTCCCTCTCTATCTCAAATAAATAAAATTAAAAAGAAAGAAAGAAAAGGAAAGAAAGAAAGGAAGGAAGGAAGGTTATAACTGACAACCAAATGGGGACATGGGCATCTCAACGGATGCCATCCTAGAGACAGCAACACCTGAGGCCAGCACAGGATCACACATTCAGTAGATGGCACTGTAGACAAGGGAGGAATGACACCCAGGTCACAGGCTTCCTTCTAAAGATGTGCTGATCCTTAAACATCTGGGAACTTAAATGCTACGCTGAAGGGAAACTGAGGAAAGGAAATGGTTTTTCACAGTTGACTGAGTTGGGATGACAGGAAAATTCTAAAATGAAGAATTCAAGAAACGAACCCAGTTTTCAACCAGGGTGTAGGTTGAGATGTTAAGACAGAAATTAAGTTTAGCTATAGAAAATAGGACCGCTAGGAACTCTCTAGAGAACATACTCATAAATGACCAGTATTATTAACTCAAGGCAAAAGAAGAAAGAACAAGGTAGAGGAGTCAAGGTATACCTGCTGGTGTGGGACCAGCTACTGCCGGGTCTGCTGCTTACTTTCCCTGCCCCCAACCTCTCGGAATTCCTGGAAAGCGGAGAAGTCGCCTGAGGCTGGTCATGCCACCTGGTGGCTAGTGCAAGAAGTACAAGCAGTTCCACAAAAATCCATACAATATATCCCAAAAAATCACCACTCTGCAAAGAGCTACTGTTAAGATGGGATCAGGAGGGAGACAAACCATAAGAGACTCTTAATCTCACAAAACAAACTGAGGGTTGCCGGGGGGTGAGG
Organism: Meles meles; assembly: GCF_922984935.1. Taxonomy (NCBI): domain Eukaryota; kingdom Metazoa; phylum Chordata; class Mammalia; order Carnivora; family Mustelidae; genus Meles; species Meles meles. The sequence goes on along the minus strand of NC_060072.1, from coordinate 15,169,511 downwards.
GGGGTGGCGGGATAGTGTGGCTGGGTTATGGACATTGAGGAGAGTATGTGCTATGGTGGATGCTGTGAAATGTGTAAGCTTGATGATTCACAGAGCTGTACCCCTGGGGCAAATAATACATCATATATTAATTTTTTTTTTAAAAAGCTACTGTTAAAACAATAGGTTTGTGGAAAACATTCGGTTGAGACAGACCACTTAAAATGTATACAACTTAACAATGGCATCATTAACAAAAAATACCCATCCTAATAAATTAGCAGTACAATTAAAAAGACAAGTTCAATCCCCAATAAAGAAATAAGTAATTAATAAAGGACTTTACCTTTAACAAATGAAGTAGCTTCATGGAAAGGGTATAAGAACATGTTCAGGCTATTAATTCCATAAATAAAGATCAGGTAGGATTCCAACTCTAAGGTAGAGGACATGGCCAAATCACAAGAAGATAGTAATATAGGATGAATTACAGGGATTCTACACAGCACTGTATCCCTCGGGAGCTCGACAGCTCGCTGTGTTCAGCAGTGTGCACCCACTTTGACAGTCAGTTGTTGTTACTTAGTGGAACAAAACATTAACCAATTGGGTAAAACTGTATATGAATCAACACAACTTTTGCCTTTGTCCGACGTCATTTCTCTATTAACCAATCACAGACAGACTAATTTGCCTATCAGAAACCCTTGTAGCAGAAGAGCTTGTGAGTCACTTTCCCTTTCCCAGGTCTCAATAGGACCTTGACCTACAGAGCAAACTGTATCCAGTTTTCACCGGTCCCCCACCCTGACTCCCATGCTCTCTTTTCCTCCGGTCTTCAAAACCTGATCCCACCTCAAGCAAGCTCTTACTAACTCTTACTTAGCTGTTGTGACTCTCAGTTCACAAAGCCAGTTTGTAGAGAAAGATCATTTTCTATAAATTAGCTTAGGGGTGCCTGGGTGGCTCAGTGGGTTAAAGCCTCTGCCTTCTGCTCCATTTTTGAACCCAGGGTTCTGGGATTGACCCCACATCTGGCTCTCTGCTCAGCAGGGAGCCTACTTCCTCCTCTCTGCCTGCCTCTCTGCCTACTTGTGTTCTCTGTCTGTCAAATAAATAAATAAAATCTTTTTAAAATAAAATAATAATAATAAAATAAATTAGCTTAAGGGGGCCTGGGTAGCTCAGTCAGTTAAGCATCTGCCTTCAGCTCAGGTCATGATACTGGATCCTGGGATTAAGCCCCAGGTTGGGTCCCTGCTCAGGGGGGATCTTTCTTCTTCCTCTCCCTCTGCCCCTCCCCCCTCTAGTGCTCTTTATTTCTCTCTCTTTCTTTTCTCTCTTTTCTTTTTACTGAAAACCGTCTTTGGAACCTGCTGCATTCTGTGCTTGCTTCGGCAGCACATACACTAAAATTGGAACCTGCTGCGTTCTCTTAACATCACCTTTACCCATTTCAACATAAATACTAAAAGGCTGGGATTCCCTAGTCAACCCAGACATCTGGGATCAGGGAATCCCTGCAAGAGGAATGTCAACCACACCCATTATGGTTCAACCTAAGGACTCCCATTACGACCCTCACAAAAAACAATACCCTCTCAAACCTGAGGCTAAACAGGGGCCACAGTCCATAATCATGGACTTCTTCTCCCCACAAGCTCATCCTGCAACACTCCCATCCTAGCAGTTAAAAGAAGGACAATAGTTATCGCCTAGTCCAAGACTTATGAGCCATTGATGAGGCTGTTATACCCCTACACTCAACTGTGCCAAATCCGTATGTCATCCAGGGCCCCATTCCTTCTAACAGTCTCTGGTTTATGGTCCTGGATATTAAAGATGCTTTCTTCTGTATTCCATTGGCTCAACAATCCCAGTTTCTGTTTGCATTTGAATGGAAACCCCCTTGTGGGCCTACCCAACAACTTACGTGGACGGTACCCCCACAGGGATTCAGGGATCACCCCATCAGTCTGGCCAAGCTCTCTCTAAGGATTTACAAGACTTACAACTTGAGGGGAGGAACTATCCTCTAACATGGGGACGATTTGCTCCCCCACTCAAGAGCTGGCTGTCCAACATACTGTTCAAACCCTAAACTTTTTGGCAAAAAAGTTTCGACGTATCCACACCTAAAGCTCAATGGATACAGCAGCAGGTGTCCTACCTGGGAGTTACCATAACCTCTGGGAGACACAGTCCTTCCCCAGAACGGAAGCGAGCCATAATGAATCCATCCATACCTACCGCTGGTAAGCAGCGGAGGGCCTGCATAGGTCTAACAGGCTACTGCAGAGTCTGGATTCCCAGCTATTGACTTTTTGCCCAATCTCTTCATAGGGCTCTAAAAGGCAGATTAGACTCCACTCCCGTTAATTGGAGACCTTTACAACAGTCAGCCATGGACGATTTAAAGAGCCTCTTAAGGGCACCTGGGTGGCTCAATCGGTTGAGGGTCTGCCTTCGGTTTGGGTCATGATCTCGTTGGGGTCATGATCTCAGCGTCAGCCTCTGCTCAGTGGGAGTCTCCTTCACCCTGTCTCTCTCCCTCTATACTTTCCCCCTCTCTCTCTATCTCTCAGATAGATAGAATATTTTAAAAATAGTAATAAATAACGAGCCTTTTAAGCAGGGCCACTGTTATTGGTCTAACCCAACCCAGCCAAAACAGTCCAATTTTATGCCCAGGAAAATGAGGACATTGCCCTTGGCATTTTAACACAAAAACTTGGGATCACTCCCCAGCCTAGGCTCAGAAGGTGTCGCTATTAATCTCGGGGGTGGCCAGCATCTGCTTTATCCCTCCTCCCTCATGCCTAACTACCTCTTCCAGACCCTGTTCTAAGCACCGGAGATACAAGAGTGAGTAAGCGGGGGCCCTCTGTCCCCCATGGAGCTGCCATGTTGTACAGAAACATTTGGCCCAAAATGGCATCCATTAGGCCAAGTCACCAAACCCAGGGCTTAATTCCTAACCTAATTGCAGTTTCAACCTCCAGAAATGTATACCTACAGTGGGGAGTCATGCATTTTCTTATCAGCACCAAGGAGATCATCAGTCAACTCCCTGCCCCCACCAAAGGAAGCTTGAGGGTGGTCACCTTATAAAATGCCCTGGCTTTCTGCCTAAGGAAAGGTGACCTCGCCTAAAACAATCCTTTCTTTTCTTTTGCTAATAACTTTCTGGTCCCACCCGCCTTCCTATCAAAACCGCCTTCCTATCAAAACCTTCCAGGCGGTACAAATCCACAGACGACCCCTCTGCTCCTTAGGAGGGATGCTGCCAATCCCTGAATGACTTAAGAAAGATCTTCATATTCACTGGGCTGAATTTTTGTTCTTGAACAACAGTGGTAACTGCAACACCACATGTAAGCCCAAAAGAAATTCTAGTAATTACTGATAAATGGAAGGCTAATGCTAACTAGTCTTTTATCAAGGATAAACAAGACATTTTGAAATGAGAAAAAAATAATACTGGTAACAATAATAATAGCATCGGTACTTATCAAGTGCTTTTCCTCTTATTTTTCTTAAAGATTTTAATTTATTTGAGAGAGTGAGAGAGAGCATGAAAGAGAGAGAGAGCACAAGTAGGGAGAAGGGGTAGAGGAAGACACAGACACCCCGCTGAGCAGGGAGCCTGATGCAGGGCTCAATCCCAGAATCATGGAAGCATGATCTGAGCCAAAGCAGCCACTTAACTGACTGAGCCACACAGATGCCCTTGCATCTCCTCTTAGATCCATGCGCACTGCCATGTGCTTTGTTCTGAATTTCAGCCAACCATCTTTTCCACCCCTGTCCCTCTGGCTTCCAGAGAGTTCGGCCAGTGGTGATGAAGGAGAGTTGAAAGAAAGTCAGGCAGGGACAAGGGCCCTTGCCCTGAGAGGGAAGCACTCTTTCCCCCCGCCCCCAAAGATTTTATTTATTTGACAGACAGAGATCACAAGTAGGCAGAGAGGCAGGCAGAGAGGAGGAAGCAGGCTCCCTGCTGAGCAGAGAGCCCAATGTGGGGCTCAATCCCAGAACCCTGGGATCAAAAACGGAGCAGAAGGCAGAGGCTTTAACCCACTGAGCCACCCAGGCACCCTGAGGGAAGCACTCTTAAAAGGATTTTACACCACCCTGGAACCCTTTCCCACATCATAGGTGGAAGGCAAAAACCTGATTGGGTGACAGGCTCCTGGAGGGGTAATCAGATTAAAACAGCCCACCTACCAGCCTTAAGACTCCTCTAGTCTTAGAAACTCCTGGGGCAACAGGTGCCCTTCTTTTTCGGGAGCTTTATACGGTTGCTCAGTAAACTTTGCTGCCCACCACTCTTCTGCTGATCTACTCTTCATTCATTCTTCTAAGCTGCATGACCAAGAACCCCGGACACCAAAGGCAAAGACATCCTGTAGCAGTGGGAGACACGGGCATTAGGCAGGAAGGGAGAAGTTGGGGTTTATCTCCATCCACCCCTCTTCCCAGTCACAACTATTTCTCGTGACATCCTCTCTGACATTTGTGACTCCAGAGTTCTACCACCAGCTGGACAGCCCCTCTCTCAGGGGTGCTGGTTTCTGCCTGGCGATGCCTACACTCCTGACAGCTGGCTTTCTGGCCTCCGATAAGGCTGTTTCCTCCATCTGCCTCCCCAGGCCGAGGGATGCTACGTATTTGCTGTTGTGAGTGACCGCTGGGTTGTCTCACCAGACTGGCTTCTTAGCTCTTCCAACACGTGCGCCCTTTGTTATTTTCCCTTTGTTGGAAACGCTTTAAGTGGTTCCTACTTCTGGGCTAAACTGTGATTGATTCAATCACTAATATTTATTGTGTATTCTAGGGACACCTCTATTAAAGTTACTATTGTCATTTCCATTTTCCAGATGAGAGAAGACACAGAGAGATTAAGTTGCCCAAGATCACACTTTCAGACTTGGTGCTATTAATGTCTACAAGCAATGAAATACCATCAGGAATTCTGTCTTTCTTTTTTATTTTATTTTATTTTATTTATTTATTTGACAGACAGAGATCACAAGTAGGCAGAGAGGCAGGCAGAAAGAGAACGGGAAGGAGGTTCCCTGCGGAGCAGAGAGCCCAATGTGGGGCTCGATTCCAGGACCTTGAGATCATGACCTGAGCCAAAGGTAGAGACTTAACTCACTGAGCTTTTTGGGGTGCTGAAAATGTTGGGTTATTGTAACCAAACCAATGTGAGTTCGCTCCTTAGTAAGTCAGAAACTGCCCTGGGATTGAGTTGTCCCACCAAGAAAACTTTTACTTGCAACCAATAAGGAGATGCCCCGGAATGCCTTCCAAATCCCTGACTCCCAGAGAACGAATGGGTGTATGGGTTCCTTTTGTTTAGGGTTAGGATGAATATTTAGAGAGGGGAAGCCTTGGCATCAGATGTAGCGATAGCCATAAGGTCACACATGCTCCTTAAGGAAACATGCCTGTACATACATTGTATGGTATGTAAATGAGGCTGAGGCTTCTCCCTGGGTGGAGATTTTAGTATTATTATGAAATAGAGGTGATTGTAGGTCATTCCAGAGGTCACTCCAGGGTTGTCTGCACAGGTGCAAGCTGGGGGGTGGGGCAATTACTCAAAAGGTCGGGTGGTCTGGGGCAGTGGGAGGTCTCCTCAGAGCAGACCCCCTCACCGGCAGGGTGGTTTCGGGTTTCATCTGCCTAAGTAAAGAGGTAAACCGGAAAGAAGAGCTTAAGGAAAAATGTAAGAAAGCAGTAAAGGTCAAGTCCTGGGGTCTAGCTGGTGACACTCTTTGACCTGAATCTGGTTACCTGAAAGTGCTCGCTTTGTGAACACTCATCAAGCTGTATGTTGATGTGGGCATTTTTCTGTGTGTTATACCCCAGTAAAAAATTTACTCTCTGTAGATATATCAATGGTTGCCATCTCCAGAAATCTTTGAGTCCTCACTAAATCTAAAATTCTCAAATCTTAAATATCAAGACGCATTATTTCTTTTTGAATTGTAGAGATTAGCCTTCCAATTTCAGTTCAAGTCCACGATATAAAGGGGTTTTGGTGGCACAATTACATGCCAGACAGGTGCTGGGTGTTGGGAATGTAACTGGACATAAACAAAAGCCTTCCCCCTGGTGGAGCCATGGGGAAGACCACAATGAAAAGGAATCCCAGTCCAGATGTGGGTCCCACCCAAGAGGAAGTTTATTAGAATATGGGAGCTTATAAAGAAAGGAGTTAAGCCAAATGGAACTGAAACTAAGGTCTGAGGCTAAAGGTGGGAGTGGGGGAGGGGGAGGGGTGGGGCGGAAGAAATGCCAGAGCAAAGGTCTGGCTCTGAGAGCAAACCTCAGGGCAGCAGCACCGGCTAGGCAGGGACCGGTGAAAAGGAAGCAAGAGACAGAATGATAAAGCAGAATAGCAAAGGCCACATTTCAGAAATGAATTTTCTGGCAGAAAATTGTTATCGGTGGCTATCAGTGCCTCTCAAGTCTTTTCTAGGCAAGGACTAGGGATACTTGGGCTAACAGGAAGTCAGAAGGAACATCTTTCCATGTAGCATGAGATGAGACCCTACCAATTCCCCCATTTCCACCACGGCATTGGGAGGAGGGATGGAGGTCACGGTAAATCAAGGACAGGGTTTGGAAGAGTAGAGGCTTCATGACTTGAGCCACTGTTACCATTATGCCTCTCCTCACAAGGATACACTTCTTGATGTCCCATCAGCTTTCCCCCTTTCTCACTACACACAGGCCAACATCTTCCCATCCAGGCAGGCTCTCCTTCCTCACTCCTGCTTGACACAGAACCCAGCCTCATGGTGATCCTGGGCAACTTTCTCGCCTTGAAGCAAACACATGTCATTGGTAAAGACTTAAAGACTGTGCAGATAGCAGATAGAAATGTTAAAATAATGCCCAATTCAAAAAGAAATTAAAAATAGAGCTTCCCTATGACCCTGCAATTGCACTACTGGGTATTTACCCCAAAGATACAGATGTAGTGAAAAGAAGGGCCATCTGTACCCCAATGTTTATAGCAGCAATGGCCACGGTCGCCAAACTGTGGAAAGAACCAAGATGCCCTTCAACGGATGAATGGATAAGGAAGATGTCGTCCATATACACGATGGAGTATTATGCCTCCATCAGAAAGGATGAATACCCAACTTTTGTAGCAACATGGACGGGACTGGAAGTGATTATGCTGAGGGAAATAAGTCAAGCAGAGAGAGTCAAGTATCATATGGTTTCACTTATTTGTGAAGTATAACAAATAACATGGAGGACATGGGGAGATGGAGAGGAGAGGGAGTTGAGGGAAACTGGAAGGGGAAGTGAACCATGAGAGACTATGGACTCTGAAAAACAACCTGAGGGTTTTGAAGGGGCGGGGGTGGGGTGGGAGGTTGGGGAACCAGGTGGTGGGTAATAGGGAGGGCACGTATTGCATGGAGCACTGGGTGTGGTGCAAAAACAATGAATACTGTTACACTGAAGAGAAATTTTTAAAAAAAGTGAAAAAAAAAATAATGCCCAATTCAATCAAACAATGAAAGATGAGTTGAATTCACTGAAGCACCGTGGGGGGAGGGGCAGATGGGTTGGGGATTCAAATAAAGGCCAAAAATTAGATAATTGTGTAACTCAAACCCAGAAGGTGGGTTTAGCAATGCCAACCATTTCCATTGGAAAGTTTTGGGCTCAACGTCCCCCGTTGGAATAAGTGACTAATTTTTTTTAAAAGGCGAGTACATCTATTTTTGGTGCTGGAAAAATAACCCTGGAATTCAGATCCTGCCTTGGGCCAGAAATCTCTGGCAAGAAATCAATGCAACTTGCTTGGGATAGAACATCAACTCATTTTGAGATGATCTAACTGTTCTTCATCTCGTGCATGTACGTATTTTAGCCTTGGGAAGATTTAATTTAAATATAGAAAAATCAAGAGACCAAATCCACACTATGGTATTAAATTTAGGAACAAACGTCTGTGTATATTTGGTATTCACAGTATTTATAATGCTTAAAATAATTGGGTATAGGAGAATATCTCAGAGATTAGCCTTCTGATTCCAACTTGAATTGTACAATGGAGTAATTGACTTTAGATTTGTAATTTATTGATGAAACGGTGTAAGAGGATTTTATGGTTTGCAAGCAGCATAGTATTGGGATATCTCAAGAGATTTGTTATAGTTATAAATTTAGTTTAGTTTGTAAGTACTTGAGAGTGTTTTCCTTAGAGTGTTAGAGTAGGTGATGAATGTACTTAAGAAGAAAACTGAATATGTTAAATTTATTAATGCAGTTTAAAACATTTAAGGGAAATTTAATTAAACTAAGCTTGTAAACATAACTGGTTGAAGGGAGTTTAGTTTTTTCAACCTGACTATATTAATCAAAGCCCCCTAATTAAAATATACTAGCCTTATTCTTAGAGTAATAAAATTTGTATATCAAACCTAAAGGCTTAAGGGAAACTGGATTTAAAATTTTATCATTTAAGGCAAAGCACGAGAGACTGTGGACTCTGAGAAACAAACTGAGGGTTTTGGAAGGGAGAAGGATGGTGGTTGGGAGGGCCTGGTGGTGGGTATTAAGGAGGGCACGTATTGCATGGAGTACTGGGTATGGTGCATAAACAATGATTCTTGGAACACTGAAAAAATAAAATGAAATTAAAAAAAAAAAAAAGAAATGCTTATGTGTGGTCAGCCTGGACCAAGAGCCAGAACAATATTACGTTCTCAATAAATATTTGCTAAAGTAAAAACAAATTTTTTTTCATTTAAAAAAATTGAATATAGGTTTGAAAATAATCTTTTCTGTACATGTCACCAACCTTCCACCTCCCGTCTTCCACGGACACCAAGCTAAAAGAACAGTCTTTTCATTTTTTCCCTAAGAACTTTTATTCTTTGCAAGACTGGGGCGAAGGGGAAAAGAGGGTGAAAATTCCCAGCTGGATGAAACCCTAAGAGTTCAGGGAAAGAAAACGAGAGTGGAGAGGGGAGGAGAGCTTCAGAGACCAAGAGGACAATTCGAACTGCATTAGCTTTTCCTACAGAGCCACCTATGCACAAGAAACATCTGTTGCAGCTTTGCATGCTGAGGGCGTTCGTAAATAATGTAACAGTATTGTTTTCCACAATTTTCAGTTCAAATGCGTTTATTTTAGCTACGGTATGAATGAAATAGGCTTGGGGAACTAACTGTTGACAAAAATTGTTTTGATTGAAATGAAATTCCATTAACGTTTTAGGTCTTTTATTTTTTTATTTTTAAAGAGTTTATTTATTTATTTGACAGAGATCACAAGTAGGCAGAGAGGCAGGTGGGGGTGGGGGTGGGGGGGAAGCAGGCTCCCTGCCAAGCAGAGAATCCCGATGTGGGGCTTGATCCCAGGATGCCGGGATCATGACCCGTGCTGAAAGCAGAGGCCTTAACCCACTGAGCCACCCAGGCGCCCTGTCATTTTAGGTCTTTTAAAACACAAAACATTTTAAGCTTGAAGTCAAATACTGACTGTCACAAATGAGAGGGGAAATGCAAGAATATCCAAGGGGTCAGTACTGTGATCTAGCAGCAAATGACTTTTCCTGAAGATAAGGAAGGGTACTTTTATGTATGGCCGGTTTACAGCGTGTGATAGGAGCCGGTGAGCATATGCTAATGTTGCTGCTCTCATTATGGTAAGACTATATCCAATTTGTTGTTTTTTTTTTTCTTTTAGAGAGTGCTGAGTGGTGGGGGATCGGCAGAGGAAAAGGGAGAATCTCTCTCTCTTTTTTTTTTTTTCCTTAAGGATTTCTTTATTTGACAGAAAGAGAGAGAGAGAGGACAAAGAGGGGGAACAGCAGAGGGAGAAGCAGACACCCTGCTGGGCAGGGAGCCCAATGTGGGGCTTGATCATAAGACCCTGAGATCATGACCTGAGCCCAAGGCAGACGCTTAACAGATTGAGCACCCAGATGCCCCTGGAGAGAAAGAATCTTAAGCAGGCTTCACGCCCAGCCTAGAGCGTGATACAGTGCTCTGTGTCATGACCCTGATATCATGACCTGAGCAGAAATCAAGAGTCAGATGCTCAGCTGACTGAGCCACCCAGGCACTCCCACTGTATCTAAAGAGTTATTAATGAGTGTGACAAGGTCATACTGTGAAGTTTTAGCTAGAGTGTTCTCTCTCCTCAACCCCTCCAAAAAATCCTTTGAATTTCTTCCTATTTTCCATGTGGTTTAGCCACTCAAACAGACTGGACCATTTGCCCCAAAGGGAAGGAGGCTCAGCAGGACCAATGGAGCACAGCCCTCAAATTCGTGGTTTTTAGGTAAAAACAAAACAAACGAGCAGAGAAAAGCCAAACAAACAAAAAAAAACCCCAAGCAGGCTTAAAAGAAGTGGGTAATTTCTGCTAAGCCACTTGTGACAATTATGCAAAGATCCTGTGGGCAGGAGGGTTGGGAAGGGATCTTTGAGAGTAGCTAAAAACGAAGGGCAAACTGTGATTGAACATCTGGATTTATTTGGGGAATTCAGGGGGTGGGGACGAGTGCCCTCTTGCCTGCCTGAACTTCAGCGGCTGCCTCTTGCAACTGTACTAACACAGTAGCCATCAGGCCTGCCGCTCTGGAAAGATGCCTAATCCATTGAGATGTGTGTCAGCATAAACCACGTCAGCTTTTACTTAGTGTAAAGTAAAGAATGTAAAATATCTCGCTGATAATTTTTATCCTGATTGCAAGCCAAAATGATAATATTTTGGATATATTAGATCAAATAAAATACATTATTAGAATTAATTTCACCTTCAGGTGATCAAGGTCAATATCACTGGTGCTAAGTCATGTTGATACTATAGCCTTGATATGATGAACATGGCACTCTACCTCTGTGATCTTCCTCACAAATTCCCATAACCTCAATATAACCATAGGAAAAAAAAAACAGACAAATTCCAGTAGAAGGATGTCCTATAGTATCCCTGGCACACAATCCTCACAACTCTCAAGGTCATCAGAAACAAGAAAAATCAGAAAAACCGTCACAGCCAAGAGGAGCCCAAGAAAACATGGCAAAGAAATGTAATGTCATGACTTGGATTGGATTCGGGAATGGAAAAAGGACATTAAGTAAAAACTAAGGAAATCTGAATAAATTTGGGAGTTTAGTTGATAATAATGTGTCAGTATTGGTTCCTTATTTGTAACAAATAAGCCCTACTAACATAAGATGTTAATAATTGGGTATGTCCATGGAGGCATATTGGGAACTCTGTACTCTCTGCTCTTTTTTTTTTTTAATCTATAAATCTAGAACTGTTCTAACAATTATGTCTCAAAAAAAAGGGGGGTGGGAGAGAAATAACATATAGAAGCAGGCTAGAGTTGAGACTGGGTCAGGCCACATGAGAAGGCTTCTGGGGTAGCCAGCAAACCCTATGACCCTGGGCAGTAATTATACAGGTATTTACCTTATAATAACTCATTCAGCCATACATTTGTTATAAGGAAACAATATTGACTTTTTAAAAAAACATGTGGCTACTAAACAATTTTATTTTTTATTATTTTTAGAAGATTTTATTTATTTGTTTGACAGAGAGAGAGAACACAAGCATGGGGAGTGGGAGAGGGGGAAGCAGGCTTCCGCTGAGCAGGGAGCCCGATGGGGGGCTTGATCCCAGGACCCTGGGATCATGACCTGAGCTGAAAGCAGAGGCTTAACAACTGAGCCACCCAGGCAACCCATTAGACAGTTTCAAATTACATATGTGACTTACATTATTTTTTATTGGAGCGCTCTGCCTTAGAAGCTTCCACTATCAGAATATTGTTCCATTTTGTTTTTGCATGAAACTTTCATGCAAAATGCTTGTCAGGCCCTAATAGGGCAGAGAGCGGGGACTTCACTGAAATTACAGTGACTGATTACATGACTTTTTGTGCTTGCTTGCTAATGAATGTCCATGTTGCTTTCATTGAATGATGATGGTGGTAGATTATTGGAAAAATGGCCTCTTCTATTCATGGCCCTCTGTTTGGTGGTGAGGATTCATTTTTTTGAAACAGTCCCCCACGAATAAAAGCTCTGTGCACCCTCTGAAGAAAGTTCTATTTTCCGAAACAGACATAAAATTGTCATCACTTCCATTTTTTAAATTCCTAATATTTCTGCATGTACTTGCTGCCTCAAGCCATCACTTTACAAAAAACACATTTTTTTTTTTTTGTTCTCAAATCCTGGGTCCAGAAATGTGGCAATGGACCAATTTAAATGGCTTCCAAGGTAACACAATTTCCTGCATTTCCATCCACACCTCTGTTTTTGAGGTCTGCAAGCCACTTTTAGCATCTTCCCTGGCAAAGCATGATGGGAACATCTTTGTGGATAAGAAATACTTGCTCTCTTAAGGAATATTGCTTTGGTTATGTCTTCAGCAGTTTCTGGCATAGGAACCATTTTCTCTGCAGGCAACATTTGGTGGTTAGCAAGTCCTGCCATATTGGTGTTTTTATCTGCAAAGTACTGCATTAAAGGATTTCTTTCATTCAAGCAGCCTTTTAAGAATGTAAGAGCTGCTATTTCACCGTGTTTGAACATCTTGTATAAGTACATGACAAGGCGATTCCAAAATCTCTCATCTGCCTTGTGGTTCATCTTTGCCTGAAGGAAAACGATGAAAGTGGCCCGTTATCTTTCTGTTTATAGGACGTAATTTTGCTTCATTAGGCTGCACACTAATTACTTGCAGAAAGCACAACTGAAGATTCGTGGCCTAAATGGAATTGAATTACTAAAAGCCAAATAAACTTTTTGGGGATCATTTTAATGTTATGAATCCTAGAACATCAAGCAGTACTATGAAGATTAGAATTAGAAGCTAAGGGGGGCCTGGGTGACTCAGTGGTTTAAGTGTCTGACTTTGGCTTGGTCATGATCTCAAGGTCCTGGGATCAAGCCCCGCATCAGCCTCAGCAGGGAGTTTGCTTGTCCCTCTCCCTATGGCCCTCCATTCCACTCATTCTCTCTCTCTCTGCTTCTCTCCCCTCCCACTTATGCATGCATGTGTTATGTATTAGTAATTTATTAGTAATTTTTTCATAACATGAAGCATTTTTTATATTCTTCATTAATATTCTAACACTTCATTCTTGCAAACTAAAAATATACATTAGACTCCAACTGAGCGATAGGAATTCAAAATCCAAAACACATAAATCTTTTTTTATCGATTATATCTAAAATGCTTGCCTATATTTGAAAATACATATTCAGATATTAATAAATGACTCCGAATATGAGGTCTCATTTTGCTGTTGACATTGTGCTGATTAGATTTAATGGCAGCTCTGCAGTCGCTTGCATATCGATCAGACGCAAGTTCAGGGAGGCCAGAAATAGTATTAAAGTTGGCATGTTGCTACTCAGAATGCCGGAAGGCTTTTGACCTTCAAAAACCCAATGCCGAAAATGGATCTTGGCCAAAAACTGTGGCTGAAAGCAGACTGTGATACAGCCCTCATTCTTAGGACACAGTGGATGAATGGAGGTCCAGGCACTTAGGCAGGAAGCGAAGAAGGAGGCAGCTACCATAGACAGAAGTGGTTTGCTGCTCAAATTAACAGGGGATATAGAGTTAGGTCAGGAATAGGATCTGGTGATCCGGGCTGAAGGACATTGACATCAATTAAAGGGGAAGCTTAGATTAGTCCTATCCTTTATGAAAAGTCTTCTAAATAACAAGCGTGCTAAGTATTTTCTGTGTGCAGCCCAGATGTCTGCTAGTTTGGTGGGCCCTGCTAGTTAGTTATACCAAAACCTGCCCCCACCCTTATCAGTGCTGTCAGTTATTTCCAGAAGACACTCAAAGGTGTGACTCACATCTTCCTTCCGTCAGTTGGTAGCATGTGTCTGTGGACACTGTCTACGCAGCTGCTTGGAGAAGACTCCTCTCACCCCCACATAGCATGGGAATCCTCAGGACCCTGCCAAGGACACTGTCTCTGGGTACACTCAGTGTCAACCCCTGGATGCCTGAGCAGTGTTTGGCAAGGATTTGGACAGTGTGGTGCCCAAATTTCTTCCCAAGTAGCTTTGCTTATACCCAGAGTCCCTCAAATCCCTCTTGAACAGCCTTGCAGGCCTCTAAACTCCCCTCTCATTGGGGGCTGAAAGCTGGACTCCTGTTCAGCACCTTTCCCCATTCTGGATTTTTCCTCGCCCACTACTTGGCTCTTCTTCTCATAAAAACACTCCTCTACCCTCTTCCAGTTTAAAAAATAACAAGGAAAAAACCCATATCCAAATGTAGGCAGAGATAAATCAGTACTAGTGTGTGTGGAGGGTAGAGGGACAGGAATTGGGTTGTTTCTAGCCATTCCCAAGCTGGGATGTTATTCTAGTTTCCTGTTGTTGCATAAAACATTACCAAAAGACCAGTGGCTTAGAACAACATCCATTTTTCTATTTCATGGTTCTGTAGGTCAGAACCCCAGGCCAGCTCCCCTGGGTTCTCTCCTTAGGATTCTACAGATTTTCTCTTCTGCTATTAGCTGGAGAGAATTCTCTGTTCTTGAAGGGCTCCTGTGTTCAGTGAGGCTCACCCAGACAATCTCTGTTTTGGGGAGTGACATCTCATTTTAACTAGATTCCATCCCTGCCCAAAAGGGAAAGAATTAGGCAAGAATGAGGGTCACTGTGGTCATTCTTACAATTGTGCCCCCCACATATATACATCAGAATTATTACTTTGATCAGAATAAAATTTCCAGATTCTCAGGCATCTGTCTTCCTCTCTGAGATTCTGGTTTAGCAGAGCTGAGCATAACTCAGGAATCTGTACATCTCATGGGCTTTCAATGTGATTCTGAGGCAGTCTTTTCAGAAGAGCATTGGGCTATCAGTAAACAGTCCAAAGAGGTCTGCTACAGGTATACTCATCTTTTATCCGACCAATAACTTTTTTCAGATAAGTATGATTCTCTCTCCATTTTGGAATAAGGAAATTGAGATGCAGTGTCTAAATAACTTCCCCAAGGTTTCACAGTAAGCAGAAGAGCCAGGCTTAGAATTCCTGAGCTGTGGTTTGCGAAACCGTATGAATGAACTGTATGGATGAACTGTATGGTTCATTGATCTCTTAGAAAAAGATTGAGAGTAAAATGGATACTTAAGAGTTTTCTTGGGTCCAGGCAGATGGGCTTACATTTAGAATAACTTGGATTAGGATGTTGGTCAGGAATCCCAAGTTAGGGGAACTGATAGATGCACTTCAGACTTAAATTAAATTTAACTTCTCCTGTACAAAGTTAGACTTTTTCTACGCCATATGTCTTTAGTTGCTTATCTACATTCAAATCAATTAAGCATATTTATTGAGTGTCTTATTCATTCATTAACTCATTTAAAAAAAAACCTATTTACAGCATCGAATATTCAAAAATATTTGAACATTACGTATGGGTTGATCCATGCTGGTAAAATTTACAAGAGAAATTTCATATAGAGAAACAGATGTATAATTATCAAAGTTCACAAAGTCATATAATCTGAGTATTGCACAGTACATATGGACATGATGCAGTAATAAGAATACACTATCCAGGGGTGCCTGGGTGGCTCAGTGGGTTAAGCCTCTGCCTTCAGCTCAGGTCATGATCTCATGGTCCTGGGATCGAGCTCCACATTGGGCTCTCTGCTGGCGGGGAACCTGCTTCCTCCTCTCTCTGCCTGCCTCTCTGCCTACTTGTGATCTCTGCCTGTCAAATAAATAAAATCTTAAAAAAAAAAAAAAGAATACACTATCCAGCAAAGGAAACAGTCAGCAAAACTAAAAGGCAACCTACAGAATGGGAGAAGATATTTGCCAATTATGTATCAGATAAACGGCTAGTATGCAAGATCTATAAAGAACTTACGAAACTCACACCCAGAAAAGAAATAATCCAATCACGAAATGGGCAGAAGACATAAACAGACATTTCTCCTAAGAAGACATACAAATGGCTAACAGACACATGAAAAAATGCTCAACATCCCTTGGCATCAGGGAAATACAAATCAAAACCACAATGAGATACCACCTCACACCTGTCAGAATGACTAAAATTAACAAGTCAGGAAACAACAAACGTTGATGAAGGTGTGGAGAGAGGGGAACCCTCTTACACTATTGGTGGGAATGGGAGCTGGTACAGCTCTGGAAAACAGTATGGAGGTTCCTCAAAAAGTTGAAAGTAGAGCTACCCTACAACCCAACAATTGCACGACTAGGTATTTACCACAAAGATACAAATGTAGTGATCTGAAGGGGCACCTGCACCCCAGTGTTCATAGCAGCAATGTCCACAATAGCCAAACTATCAAAAGAGCCCAGATGTACATTCGGATGAATGGATAAAGAAGATATGATATATACAATAGAATATTACTCAGCCATCAGAAAGGATGAATACTTAACATTTACATCGATGTGGAAGGAACTGTTGGGTATTATGCTGAGCGAAATAAGTCAACCAGAGAAGGACAATTGTCATACAGTTTCACTCATATGTGGAATGTAAGAAACAGGGCAGAGGACCGTAGGGAAAGGGAGGGAAAACAGAATGGGAAATCATCAGAGAGGAAGAAAAACCATGAACAACTCTAAATTATAGGAAACAGAGTGAGGGTTGCTAGAAGGGAGGTGCTTGGGGAGATGGGGTAACTGAGTGATGGGCATTAAGGAGGGCACATGACGGGATGAGCACTGGGTGTTATACAACTGATAAATTATTGAATACTACATCTGAAACTAATGATGTACTGTAAGTTGGCTAATTAAAATTTTAAAAAATACACTATCATACACTCATTATACTGTGAGTTCCAAAGGACAGCAATAATTTAGGACCTTTTCACAAAGGGAAAATTCTATTAGTCCAAGCACTGTTTGTTCGAGCATTCATATTTCCACTCTGTAACAGAGGAATGTCTTGATAACTATTTCTAAATAAAATGTATTACTTGTTTAACTGGTTTTTTCCTGACCTTATGTATTATTTTGCTCATTTCTCAGGCAATTATTGTCTGCCTGTCATGTGTCAGGACTCGTGTCAGGAGCTAACAGTATAAGAAAGCATCAATACTTCAGAAGTACATAGCCTGATTAAGGAAGAGGGACATGTAGACAGAAAAAAATACATATTTTTCTGGTGTTTTCAGACTTTAGGATTGTTTATTGTATAATCATTGTGTTCTTTTCATTTTCATTTTATTTTTTCAAAATTTATTTAATAAAATACATATTTTTATTTGAAATTTAAAATAAAAATTTAAATGATTTAAATTTATTTTTTAAAAGATTTTATTTATTTATTTGAGGAAAAGCAAGCTCCCCACCAAGCAGAGAGCCCGATGTGATGCTCGATCCCAGAACATGGGGATCAAGACCTGAGCCAAAGGCAGACCTTAACGACTGAGCCATCCAGGTGCCCTGTTGTATTCTTTTTAGATAGAACATCAAACCTTTTGCTGTAGGGACACCTGGGTGGCTCAATTGGTTAAGCATCTGCCTTCGGCTCAGGTCAGGATCCCAGGGTTCTGGGATTGAGACCCGCCTTGTGCTCCCTGCTCAGGGGGAAGTCTGCTTCTCTTTTTCCGCCTCCTGTTCCCTTTGCTTGTACTCACTCTCTTCCTGTCTCTCTCAATCTAATACATAAATAAAATCTTAAAAAAAAACCAAAACAACTCATGCTTTAAATCTGGTACCACTTCACCTGAAAAGGAGTCTAAATATGGAAGAAAAATTTATTGAGTACATTCTTTGAAAAGGTAGTGCACATCCTATTTAAAAATAAATGTATCCCATGTTTTCTAACTTTTCAGGCTCTCTGTAAGACGGAAGTGCTATGGTTGAGCAGTGATTTCTATCAGAGGCACAAGAGAAGTTGCTTTCTGAACTTTGAGCTATGGCTTGAAGAATCTGTAGGTTCCGTTGCTTTAGTGCAAGTGCAGGAAGAGCACACAGTCCAGGCAGAGGGAACAGCATGTACAAAGGCACAGGGGCATGGTATATACGGGAAATGAGAAGGGCTATTCACTGAGCCTGGAGGAAGAGAGCATGAGAGAAAGAGGGAGGGCATTGCCTAAAGTCAGTTCGGAACATATCCTATCTACCAAAGTAAGGACTGTGGACACTTCCTGGAGCTTAAGGGAATTAAATAAGGCTTTTAAGCAGGGGATTGAGCTGACTCATATTTTAAGAAAAGAGGCATCTCTGGCAGCAGAGAGAAGGATTGACTGGACCAAACAAGGAGACAACTCTTGGCAAGAAACAATGAAGTATGTGGGAGTGAAGATAGAAAAGGGAGCAAATTTGAGAAGTAATGGGAACGTAGACTTCCATTTCCCATCAAATGTAGCTCTTGATACCTAGCCTGGGGATCATGGGAATTAGGAAGTGGTGATTAGACATGGAGCTTATTGTGTCAAGTTTTTTATTTTATTTTACTGTGTCAAGTTAATGAATGAGGGCTTTGTAATGCAACCGAGTATCTTAACCATAAGAAGATCAATGTAAGCCAAGATCTGGGGTGAGAGAGACAGTGGTGGGAGGTGGGATGAATGTCATACATTGACCTGATGAAAGTCACTTGAGATGATTTACTGCTGCCTTCTTGGTGGGTCTGATTAACTTTAGGTATCTGGAACAAATCTCAATTTATTTTTTCCCTCTCCATTCTACCCTCAGTTCCAGAAACTTCTCCCAGATAGCCCCATGGCTTATTTTCTCAATCCCTTTGGGTGCCTGCCGAAGGTGGTACAAACTAGAAGATTGAAAAAACAAATTCAGGGGCACCTGGGTGGCTCAGTGGGTCAAAGCCTCTGCCTTCGGCTCCAGTCATGATCCCAGGGTCCTGCGATCGGGCCCAGCATTGGGCTCCCTGCTTGGCGGGGAGCCTGCTTCCCTTCCTCTCTCTCTGCCTACTTGTGATCTCTGTCAAATAAATAAATAAATAAAATCTTAAAAAAAAAAAAGAAAGAAAGAAAGAAAAGAAAAAAAAACAAATTCAAGCTGTTCTTTTGTATAGCATTTTTGAGAAACAAAGACAAGGGAATCTAATCTCTTTGTTTTAAAATGTTACTCTTATGGGTGCCTGGGTGGCTTAGTGGGCTAAGCATCTGCCTTTGGGTCAGCTTGTGATTTCGGGGTCCTGGGATCTAATCCTGCACTGGGTTCCCTGCTCAGCAGAGAGTCTGATTCTCCCTCTCCCTCTACCCCTCCCCCTACTCTCCCCACCTCTTGTGTTCTCTCTCTCTCTCAAATAAACTATTTTTTAAAAAGACTTTAATTTTTTATTGTTTTTATTAGATACTGAATATATAAAAAGGAGGAACTGTAACAGATGTGAAAAGGTTAAAAAATAATACCTCAAACATCCATATATCCAATATCTAGTTTTATTTATAATAATAATAATTATCATTATTATTATTACTGGCATTGTGGTATGAAGCAATTGGGAATTAATGTTCAACATCTAATTTTAAGATGAACTATGACCTGTGCCTTTGGAGCCAAGTCCATTCTGTGTGTCTCCTTGGTCTCTCCCCTCTCCCTTCTGCCCAGAGGTAACCATGGCCCTGAACTTTATGCTTGTCTTTGCCCTATTTTTCTTTACGATTTTATCACCTATCAATCCCCAATCAATATATTGTTTAATTTTCTGTATTCCTGAAATTTTTAAAGTTGAATCATACAGAATCTAGTCTTCTGTGACTTGTTTTTGTTACTCATCTTATGCTTTTGAAATGTAGCCAAGGCTACTGATTTTTACTGCTGCACAGTATTCAAGTTAAGAACAAGCCACATCTCCTCTTCCTCTCCACCATCTGCTTGGCAGATGCAAAGCAGCAACCATGCATGACTGCATCTCCATCCACGTTGGCCAGGCTTGGTGTCCAGATCGGCAGTGCCTACTGGAGCTCTGTTACCTTGAACATGGCATTCATTCTGATGGCCAGATGCCAAGTGACAAGACCATTGTGGGAGGATCTGACTCCTTCAACACCTTCCTTCTTCAGTGAGATGGGTGCTAGCAAGAATGTGTTGTAGACCTGGAACCCACAGTCATTGATGAAGTTCACACTGGCACCTACCGCCAGCTCTTCCACCCTGAGCAGCTCATCACAGGCAAGGAAGATAGTGCCAATAACTACGCCTGAGGGCTCTACCCCATTGGCAAGGAGATCACTGGCCTTTCTCAGACAGAATTTGTAAGCTGGATGACCAGTGCACAGGTCTTCAGGGCTTCCTGGTTATCTTCAGCTTTGGAGGGAAGACCTTGTTCCAGGAATGTCTCTCTGTTGATTATGGCAGGAAGCCCAAGCTGGAGTTCTCTATTTACCCAGCCCCTCAGGTTTCCATAGCTGTAGTTGAGCCCGACCTCCTTACGTTCCATACCCCATCCTGGAGCACTCTGTGCCTTCGTAGTAGACATCTCTGACATCTGTCATAGAAACCTTGATATCGAACACCCAACCTACACTAATCTAAATAGATTGATTGGTCAAATTGTGTCCTTCATCACTGCTTTCCTCATATTTGATGGAGCCCTGAATGTTGATCTGACAGAATTCCAGACCAACCTGGAGCCTTATCCCTGCATCCACTTCCCTCTGGCCACAAATGTCCCTGTCATCTCTGCCAAGAAAGCCTACCACGAGCAGCTTTCTGTAGTATGCATGCTTTGAGCCGGCCAACCAGATCATGAAATGTGACCCTCGCCATGGTAAATACATGGCTGGCTGCCTGATGTACCATGGCTACATGGTTCCCAAAGATGTCAATGCCGCCATTGCCACCATCAAAACCAAGCATATCATCTAGTATCATTCAAAGTGGTCATAAATGACCAGTCTCCCGCTGTGGTACCTTGTGGAGATCTGGCCAAAGTCCGGCGAGCTGTGAGCATGCTGAGCAACGCCACGGCCATGGCTGAGGCCTGGGCTCTCCTGGACCACAAGTTTGACCTGATGCATGCCACATGTCTCTCTGTTCACTGGTACATGGGGGAGGGCATGGAGGAAGGAGAGTTTTCTGAGGTCTGTGAGGACATGGCTGCCCTTGAGAAGGATTATGAGGAGGTTAGTGTGGATTCTGTTGAAGGAGAGGGTGAAGAAGGAAATATCACAAAGGTGCTGCTTTTACAGGGAAGCTTATTCTGTTTTGAACATTGAAAAGTAGTGCTCTGATTACTTAATTTAACATACGATTACTGACCTGTGCTTTAAAACACAACGCTTTGTTACAGACCCAAGCTGTCCATGTCTCTGGTGGGTTTGAATACAGTATTCCCTGTCTTAAATTAAAAAAAAAAAAAAGAAGAAGCCACAATCTATCCATTCTCTTATCAACAGATTTATTTATATTTTATTTTTTTATTACAAAACAGTGTTTCTTTTTTTTTTAAGATTTTATTTATTTGACAGAGAGAAATCACAAGTAGGCAGAGAGGCAGGCAGAGAGAGAGGGGGAAGCAGGCTTCCCGTTGAGGAGAGAGCCTGATGTGGGGCTCAATCCCAGGACCCTGAGATTGTGACCTGAGCCGAAGGCAGAGGCTTAACCCACTGAGCCACCCAGGCGCCCCACAAAATATTGTTTCTATAAATAGTTTGTCTTCTGATATTTGTATATAAGAGTTTCTTTAGAAAATATACCTGGAGGTGGAATTGTTGGGTCACAGGATATGTGTATCCTTGAAATTATTAATTAATGTCAAATTGTTTTCCAAACAGGTAATATCTACTTATCCTTTGACTAGCAGAGTATATGAGTATCTCTTGCTCCTTATCTCCAATCAAATTTGATATTATGAGGATTTAAAATCTTTGCCAGTTGGGTAGATGTAAAAATCTCATTTTATTTTATTTTAGTAGGCTCCATGCCCAAGGTGAGGCTTGAACTCATGACCCTGAGATCAGGAGTCACATGTTCTACCAACTGGGCCAGCAGGTGAGCCAAAAATATACCATTTTAGTTTGGATTTGCAGTTCCTCAAATAATAAAGGTGAGAATCATTTCATGTTCATTTCCCATTGGTTCTGTGTTTTTTCCTCTCTGACGTTTCCGATTCCAGTCTTGTACCCATTTAAAAAATTGTGTTGTCTTTTCCTTATTGAAAATTTGCAATCCGGGGTGCCTGGTGGCTCAGTGGTTAGGTGTTTGCCTTCAGCTCAGGTCATGATCCTGGGTCTTGGGATTGAGCCCCACACCAAGCCCCACATCAGGCTCCCTGCTCCACGGGGAGCTTGCTTCTCCCTCTCCCACTTGCCTGCTTGTGTTTCCTCTCCTGCTGTGTCTCTCTGTGTCAAATGAATAAATTAAAAAATCTTTAAAAAAAAAAGAAAAGAAAATTTGGAATCCTTCATACATTATGGACAATAGCCCTCTGTCAGTTGTATGTGTTGCTAATATCTTTTCCCAGTGTGCAGTCCGTCTTTTCATTTTTCTCATGATCCTCTGATGAACAGAAATTCTGCATTTTAATGTGGTCGAGTTTAACCAATCTTTTCTTTCAGAGGTGTGCCTGTTTGGGTCTTGCTTCAGAGATCCTCTTCTTTTCCAAGGTCTTTTTTTTTTTTTCTTTTAAAGATCTATTTAGCCATTTGAGAGAGAGAGAGTGAGAGAACACACAAGGCGGGAGAGGCAGGGTAAGTGAAAGAAGCAGACTCCCTGCTGAGCGGGGACCCTGATGCGGGGCTCAATCCCAGGACCCCAAGATCATGACTGAAAGCTGAAATTAAGAGTTGGACACTCAACCGACTGAGCCACAAAGCGCCCCTCTTCCCAGGTTTTAAATATATTCTCTTGTTTTTTTTCTAGAAGTTTTACAGTTTTACTTTCTACAATTAAGCCTTGAATCCATCTGGAATTTTTTTTTCTGTTGTATGAGGTATAGATCCAATTACATTTTATTTAACATACATAACCCATTGTAGAGGGCCTCCATTTCTCACTAGACTGCAATTCCAGTTGTGTTCGATCATCTCCAAAGAAGGCTCTGATCAGTTCCTTCCCTCCTTATAAATATTCCACTCTATTCATGAAGAGCTAGGGCCTGTTTCTTTTCCCCTAGAATCTGGGCTGACCTGGCTACTAGCTCGAACAAATCAAGCGGGGTCATCTGGAAGAGAATGGAAGCCCAGACAGCACTCTGGCCATGGGAGAGCAGTCTTATTGGAATCGCCATCTGGGTCCAGCGACCACCTGAATGCAGCTGGAATGACTAAGTCAAGGTGAGACCAACGTTAGGACTGGCTAGGCAAGTCACAGAATCGTCAGAAATTATAAAATGATTGCTGTAGTTTTAAGAAATGAGGCATTGGGGTAGTTGGTGATATCGCAACTGATAATCACTGCAACAAATCCAGTTTCCATACATGTTAGAGTCTGTTTCAAGGCTGTTTATTCCGTTTCTATTGGGTTGTTTGTCTCAATGACTATCTGGTAGGGTGTGTATTTTTACCTTGCTCTCCTTTTTCCTGTTTTCGTATAATGTTTGAAAGCAAGAATTTGCTTACTTGATCACACACAACCCTCACATCTATTATATATGTTTCTCCACCTATGTGGTCTTCTTAAAAGATAAACTGAAGCATATTACAATTTATAAAGTTTATTGGAGCAAAAATCAATTCAAGTTGGGCAATGCCAAACTGGAAACAGTTAGGAGGGCTTCACCAACAAGAGCTACGAGAAAAACTTAACAGAGAAGAGGCAGAAGCAAAGCAAGAGAATGACTTGGTTATAAGGGGCTGCGTTACCTGGGAGAGCTAGTTGCTGTCCTTGTTGTCCTTGGGTTTCAGTTTCTTCTTTTTTTTTTTAATTTTATTTATTTATTTGACAGAGAGAAATCACAAGAGAGGCAGGCAGAGAGAGAGGAAGGGAAGCAGGCTCCCCGCTGAGCAGAGAGCCCGATGTGGGACTCGATCCCAGGACCCTGAGATCATGACCTGAGCTGAAGGCAGAGGCTTAACCCACTGAGCCACCCAGGCGCCCAGGTTTCAGTTTCTTAACTTTGAGGCATTACAGGCGAAAGTCTGCATTTGCTTACGTAGGCTACTAAGGTATTAAAGCCACCTCAGCCTAACAGCCTTCTTGTTTAATTTACTTAATAGTCTTCTTTAATGTCTTTTAACATTAGATTTATAATCTTCTCCACAGAGGTCTTACAAATCTTCTGTTGGATCTATTTCTAGTTTTTATTGCTGTTGTAAATCTCTTTGTTACTGATATGTACAAATGCACTTTACTATTGCATACTGATTTCATAACCAGAAACTTTTCTCTTACTAATTTTTTTCCTTTATTTTTATTTATTTTTCAGAAAGAGAAGAGAGAGAGCTCAGGGGTGGGGGGAGGTAGAGAAGCAGGCTTCCTACTGAGCAAGGAGCCCGATGTGGGACTCGATCCCAGGACCCTGGGATCATGACCTGAGCCGAAGGCAGATGCTTAACAGACTGAGCCACTCAGGCATCTCAAACCAATTATTAATTTTTAAACTTTATCTTTGGATTCTTCAGAGTTTTGTGTGGAGATAATCCTATCAACAACAAACAAGGATAGTTTTGTTTCTTTTTTTTTCAACCTTATCTATTTTTTGTCTTGTTCTTATCTTACTTCACTGGTCAGAACCTCTAGTGCCATGATAAATAGAAGCCTTGTTCTTGATCTTAAAAGAATTTTTATGTTTTTAAATATCACTATTTCTTTTAGAGATTTTATTTTTAAGTAATCTCTATGTCCAATGTGGGGCTCAAACTTACAACTCTGAGATCAAGAGTTACGTGCTCCTGAAGGACATTAGGAGAAGGAAGGGAAAAATGAAGCGGAGGGGGGATGGAGATCGGAGGGGGAGATGAACCATGAGAGACAATGGACTCCAAGAAACAAACTGAGGGTTTTAGAGGGGAGGTGGTTGGGGGGATGTGTGAGTCTGGTGATGAGTATTAAGGAGGGCACGTATTGCACGGAGCACTGGGTGTTATTATACACAATGAATCATGGAACAATACATCAAAAACTAATGACGTACTGTATGGTGACTAATTTTTTTTTAAGATTTTATTTATTTATTTGACAGAGAGAGACACAGTGAGAAAGGGAACACAAGCAGGGGGAGTGGTAGAAGAGAAGCTACCTTCCCGCTGAGTGGGAGCCTGATGCAGGGCCCGATACCAGGACCCTGGGACCATGACCTGAGCCGAAAGCAGATGCTTAATGACTCACCCAGGAGCCCCTGTATGGTGACTAATATAAATTAATAATAATTTTTTTTAAAAGGCAAAAAAAAGAGTTGCATGCTCCACCAAGTGAGCCAGCCAGGCACCCCATTATATCTTACTAATATTAAGCATGAATTTTTGTTATAGCTTTTTCCTCTAGAGAAACTTTATATGGTTAAAGAGGTTTTCTTCTATTTTGTTGCAAAGAAATTTTCCCCCCAAACCATAATCTAATGTTCTCTTCTATTAAATCATTTTCTTACTTCTGTTGAGATGATGGTATGGTTTTTTTCACCCTTAATTTGTTGCCTTGGTATATTAAAATGTTTTTAAAAGGTAAACCAATCTTGAATTCCTGGAATGAACCCAATTTTGTAATAATCAAATATGTTTTTTATTTGTTGCTAGAGTCAGTTTGTTAAATTTTGTTTAGGATTTTTGCATTTGTGATCATTATTGACATTGATCTATAATTTTTCAGTCTTTTATTGCTGTTGCCTGTCTTTGATATATATGATGCTTATGTTGACACTATACAATGGTTTGGAAAATATTTCCTCTTTTTCTATATCCTAAAAGAATGCAAGATTGGATTTACTTCCCTTTTATGACCCTAATAGTATTTATCTGTGTTTTCTTGTTTTTTTCTTACTTGTTTTTCCCAGAGATTTGTCAATTTTATTAATCCTGAAAAAAAAAAAAACTTTTAGGGGCACCTGTGTGAGTGTGGCTCAGTCAGTTGACCATTGACTCTTGGTTTCAGCTCAGATCATGATCTCAGGGTGGTGAGAACAAGCCTTACATTGGGCTCAGCACTCAGAGCGGAGTCTGCTTGGGATTCTCTATTTTCCTCTCCCTCTGCCCCTTCCCATCTAAATAAATAAATAAATAATAAAATCTTAAAAAAAGAAAATCTTTTGTTGAGCCTCTCTGTTTTGTGTTCATTCTTTATGAATTTCTGCTTTTATATTTATTTCTTTTTTCCTATCTTCTAAAGTTAGATGTTAAGCTAATTACTTTTTATCCTTTATTCTTTTACAATATATGCATTTAGGATACTATACATGTCCCTCTACTCCTTTAGCTGTATCTTGTTAATTTTGACAGGTAGTGTTACTGTTCAGTTCTAAATTTTTTCTAGTTTTCATTAGAATTTTTTTTGTGCTGGAGCTATTTAAAAGTATGTTTTTCAACGTGCAAGTGTGTGATTTTTTGTTTTATTTTTAAAAATTAATATCTAAATTAGTTGCATTATGGTCAGAGATTGTGGATATTTTTTGGAATTTGTCGAGAATATCTTATGATTAGTCCTGTAAATTTTCCCATTCTTAGATTCAATGTACTATATATAAATATTATATCAAGCTCACTCACAGTTTTTCAATCATCTTCATCGTCACTGACTTTTCTGTGGGTTTGAGTATAAACTTCTTTTAATGTTTATGTTTAATTTCTTATCTTGTTCCAGAAAGCTGTATCTGTTCTATGTTTGTACTGTACTTCTTTTCAAGCCTCTGTTTGATTCCCCTTGGGTGACTCTGACCCTTGATGATTTACTCTACTCTTTGCAGGTTACGTGAGATAACAAACAACCCCAAAATCTCATACATGCACCCTGAAGTTTATAGCAGCATTATCTGCAATAGCCAAATTATGGAAAGAGCCCAAATTCCATTGATAAATGAGTGGATAAAGAAGATGTGATATACGTGATTTATGTTTTATATATATATATACACACACATATATACATATATATGTATCTATCTATATAGATATAGAGATATATCTATATATAGAGAGAGAGATATATATAGATAGATAGATAGATACACACATATATATACATATATATGTATCTATCATGGAATATTATTCAGCCATAAAAAGAATAAAATCTTGCCATTTGAATGATGTGGATGGAGCCAGATAGTGCTATGCTAAGCAAAATAAGTCAGTGAGAGAAAGACAAATACCACGTGGTTTCACTCATATGTGGAATTTAAGAAACAAAGCAAATGAACATAGTGGGGGGCGGCGGTGGGAAAGAGGGGCAAACCTAGAAACAGACTCTACACTATAAAGAACGAATTGATGGTTCCTGGACAGGAGGTGGGTGGGGGGTGATGGATGAAACAGTGATGGAGATTAAGGAGGGCACTTGTGATGAGCATCAGGTGTTGTGTGTAAGTGATGAATTACTAAAGTCTGCATTGGAAACAAACAACCCCAAAATCTCAATGTGATGCAACCACAAAGGCTTCCTTTTTCTCCATCTTACATGTTATTCCCTGGCCAGCCCTGCTCTGTATCTTCATTCTGGGACCTAGGTTGGAGGAGAAATCCACACCCAAGATGGGCTGCTTTCTCTTAGAGGGAAAAGAGCCACGAATAACCAAAGCTGTTGGAGTGTGTGCTTGGCTGAGGCGTAGAACACTTCCACGCACACTGCAGGCGGCAAAACAAGCATGTGGCCAAGCCTGATGTGGGGTTGGGGAGGGGGGTGGGGAGTATAATTATATCACAGAGAAAGAGGAGAGAATGGTAGGGAACAATAACATAATCTACAACACCTACCTTTTTGTTCTCTTCGAGTAGTCCCTACCCAGAATTTCTAAACAAGATCTTTTGGTAATGAATTCAGGGCTGCCCTGCCTGGCCCCAATTTTAGGGTACATGCAGCTCAAAGTAGCTGAGCTGGACAATTTGTTTATGCTTTGCTTAGATATGCTCGCTGACGTTTTGCACGCAGTATTGTCTTACCTCAACCATTAGACTGAAGATGGTTAAGACCGCGCAAACAGTGAAAAATGTACACCAACAAATACATCCAGTTGTGCTTACCACTTGAGGGATGTTTAAGAACTACCTGAATTTCATCCCGACCCATAGGTCCCTGTTAAGCTTGCAACTGCCTGGGAACACATCTGCATTCTCCAGCAGACCCCACGGAGAGGTTGGGGTTGGGGAGCATCTGTTCTGTTCACCATTGTGCTGCTGAGACTAACACTGCATTTGGCATATAATAAGCCTTTGATGAAAACATGTGCAATGAATAAGCAAACTAAATGGGAATTAGAACACAAAGCTAGGGTCCCACATCAAATGAATGGGGTCAAGTTAGTCAAGATAAACTATGGTCATCAGAAACCCATGATAAAATGAAGATAATATTCACATGAAAACAGCAAAGTCTTTGGGGGAGTATCTGTTTCTTTTGTGTAAAGTCCAATAAATGATAAAAAAGCCTGGACAAATTTAGGTGGTTTCCAAGTCAGTGTAAGAGAACTATTTTATTTTATTTTATTTTATTGCTCTTTTTCTTTCAAGTCTTCAAAAGTAGAACTTGTCAGGCTGGTAATGATTATTTCTATTTTATGTCATACCCTGGAAGAGCCCCAGAAAGGTGGGCAGCCTGAGGAATGAGTGCGGCCATTCTGGAGTTTTCTGTTTGAGAACCAGCCTCTCCTGTATGCCCAGAACCGCCAGCAGATGTCATGCCTGATCTCTGTGGTGATTCTGCTGTCTGCTTTTGGTTAACTGTTTTCATGACACCATGTTTTTCTACATGTGGCGTGCTTTGTACACGCAGGGCATATTTTCTCTCTCATCTCCCATGATCAAGGACAGCTATGATCTGCTTCTTTATTGATTCTTGCGATAAAGATTTATCACGAGCCTACTCCATGTCCTGGACTGAGACTACCGTGGTGAGCAAATCAGGCACAGCCTCTGCCTTCCTGAAGAACTCTACTGGAGAGAACAGTTAGTTCGAAGAGTAATTTTGAAAATTATGATTCGGGTTATGCTGGTAGAAGCAGATGGCTCCAGGAGGGCAAGTGAAACAAAATGGACCAAATGTAGCCTAAGGAACCAGGGAAATTCTTCCAGGGAAGCAAGGTTTCTAGTGAGTTCTAAAAGATGAGTGGGTTAAATGGACCAAGAACCAGGGAGAGAGGCTGGGCTTTACCTTTAGCAAGTCTTCGTTCTTTTAATGAGGAGAAAAGACAGTGTCCTGTTAAACACACAGGTTCTGGGTTATGCTTCCTGGAATCAAATCCTTCCTCTGCCCCTTACACGTTCTGCTTCAGTTTTCTCCTCCGTACAATCAGGAAAGAAACTTGCCAGGGTTACTGTCAGGATTAAATGAGCTAATTCAAGTCAGCATTCAGTGCAGGTTGGCCCCTATTGTCATTTCCCAGGATATTCAGCGATATCCATTGCACCTCAATTATTTCTCAAATTCGGGAATTCTCTGTGAATTGGAGTAGCGCAAACCCCGAGGACTCCAGTCTGCTAAGTTTGGTTTCTGAGGCACAGCGGCCTCTTGGCTTTGCTTGTTGCATTTGTGTCTTATGTAGATGCCATATGAGAATCCAGCCAAGTTTCATATAATTTCAGGCCACATATTCTAGCTATGAGTCCTAGAATGTAATCTTTTCTTCCTAATCACATTGATCCTTGGCCACATTGATAGAGAGTCCTTGAATCTTAAGGTAGCGAATCACAGACTCATTTTAAGTTTATTGATACGCAGATCTGTGTAGTGTTTTATGTTCAATTAGTTTTCTTTGTTGTTGTTGTTCAATTAGTTTTGATTGTAAATTTTCCAATATTGGGGTGCCTGAGTGGCTCAGTGGGTTAAAACCTCTGCCTTTGGCTCAGGTCATGATCCCAGGGTCCTGGGATAGAGCCCCGCATCTGGCTCTCTGCTCAGCAGGGAGTCTGCTTCTTCCTCTCTCTCTGCCTGCTTCTCTGCCTACTTGTGATCTCCGTCTGTCAAATAAATAAAGTCTTAAAAAAAAATTTTCCCCCAATATTATGCCTTCAATCTCAGGGCTGCACAACATCTGAAATCACATCACTTTCCTTGACTGTTTAATGAGGATCTTTATGGTTTGATTCTGGGGAGTGCTTTGAAGTCTGTTTTTAATAACAAGGACACTAAAAAAGATGTACAGGGCATAATTAAATGGTCTTAGGTTTTTGTAGAGATTCGAAGCAAAAAATACAAATAGACATAGCTGGGGAAAAAAAAGCCTCTAAAAAGAAGAGCACACCTTTTAAATTGCATAGCTTGGGTTTTTTTTTTTTTTTTTGTAGTTATATGATATTACAGAATATCAGTCAAATGTCCTGAGTTTTATTTTTATTTTTAGTTGAAATATAGTTGACATACAATATTATATTTGTTTTAGGTATATAACAGTGATTTGACAATTGTACACATTTTGTAAATGCTTACCACAATAAATATGGTTACTACCCGCTGCTATACATTATTTTTTTTCAGATTTTATTTATTTATTTGACAGAGAGAGAGAGAGCACGCATGAGAGAGGGAACACAAGCACAGGGAGTGGGAGAGGGAGAAGCAGGCCCCCCGCAGAACAGGGAGCCCAATGTGGGGCTCGATCCCAGGACCCTGGGACTATGACCCGGGCCGAAGGCAGACGCCAAACGACTGAGCCACCAGGTGCCCCACTATACAACATTATTGCAATATTATCGACTATATTTCTTATACTGTACTTTTCATTCAAGTGATTTATGTATTGGGTAATTGTAAGTTTGTACCTCTTAACCCCCTTCACCTATTTCGCCCATACCTCCACTCCTCTCTGCTCTGTTTGTTTTCTGTACTTATGAGTCTGTTTCTGTTTGTTTGTTTGTTCTTTTTTTGCCCCTTAGATCCTCTGGGTTTTGAATATTGTAAGTTTTAGTTTTTTAACTTGCCCATTATTCATTCCTGATTAACCTTTTTGACTTTCAAAATATGCCAGAACTTTCTTTATAGCTATTTAAAAAAAAAAAAAAGAAGTTGCAGATTTGACACCAATTTTATTCACATCCACGTACCGATATAGAAAAAATACTGTGAGACATCACTCATGGTTCTCTTTGGGTTCTGGGATTAGAGGGAAGCCTTTGTTTTTGTTATCATTGTTCTATGTATAATTTTCATTTCATAATACAAATATGTAGTGTTGGCTTCCTTTTTTTTCTTTTTTAAAGATTTTATTTATTTATTTGACAGACAGAGATCACAAGTAAGCAGGCAGACAGAGAAAGAGGGAAGCAGCCTCCCCGCTGAGCAAAGAGCCCGATGCGGGGCTTGATCCCCGGACCCTGGGATCATGACCTGAGCTGAAGGCAGAGGCTTTAACCCACTGAGCCACCCAGGCACCCCTAGGCTTTCTAAGGGGACCTAGAAAATAGTTCTCAGTCCTAAGCAATTCCATTTTAATATAATTCACTTATTTTTAAGAAGATTTTATTTATTTGAGAGAGAAAGAGAGAGAGACCACATGCACGAGGAGGGGGAGGGGGCAGAGGAAGAAGGAGAAAGAATCTTTTTTTTTTATTTTTATTTTTTTAAAGATTTTATTTACTTTTTTGACAGACAGAGATCACAAGTAGGCAGAGAGGCAGGCAGAGAGAGAGGAAGGGAAGCAGGCTCCCTGCTGAGCAGAGAGCCTGATGCGGGGCTCGATCCCAGGACCGTGCGATCATGACCTGAGCCGAAGACAGAGGCTTTAACCCACTGAGCCACCCAGGCACCCCAGGAGAAAGAATCTTAAGCAGACTCCAGGCTGAGTGCAGAGCTGGAGGCCGGGCTCCATCTCGCGACCCTGAGGTCATGACCTGAGCCAAAATCAAGAGTCTGATGCTGAATGGACTGAACCCTCCCAGGCACTCCTAATCCATTCATTTTAAAACAATACAAAAGCAATAAAAAAATTTAGTAAAAGAAATGCGAGAGTTTATTAGAAAATGTCCCATTTCCAGAACGCTTTGCCTGTCAAGGGTTAATATACATGACAGCTACAGTTTCCCTTCTTGTGGTTCTTAGGGGTCTTACCTTTGGATTGATTCATTATTGAGACTAAATTAAATTTTCTGGAGAAGAGAATTCCACTTCTCAACGGGCTAGTTGCCTTCAGACCGGCTACATTAGCCCTACGTGTCCCCGATGTAGCCAAAGAATCGATAAAAGCTGTTGGCATAAGACTAGTCATAAATTTGATTTCTTGTATCCAAAATCATTTCCATTCCAAGCTGATCTCACAATGACAGTCTGATGTGTTTACAAGGTCATTTTCCCACAGGTTGTACTCAGCGGCTTGAAAGGTACAACAAATTGGTTAAAAAATCCTTGGGGAATATTTGCTCATTTGACAAGTCGCTCCTCAATTTGACATAATTCAATCCAATGGGCTGTTGCTCCTTAGGGACCCTGGAGCGCTAAACCTCAGAGTTGTTCCAGCCCTGTCTCAAGGTGGCAGGACAAAACCAGCCTGGAGTTTGGCCTGGCCAAGCCACTGATGTTCCCGCTCCACTTCCCTCCTCCCAAGCCAGCCCCTTCCCACCTCCTTCCAAACTCAAACCTTTAATAACCATCTACAAGGAAGTCTTTGTGCTCCAAAAATGTTCTCAAATTTATGATAGCTCTAATATGGGGGGAAAATACTCAACCTAAAGATATGATTGGAAAGTATTTTCTTAACCTCAGAATGGTCATTCTTATAGTAATAACATTATTTCCATTACTCAGAACTTTAAAACCACTTTAAATGCAACAGAGCTCATTGATTTTAATTTCAGAGATGAAAAAGACCAGGAACACTAGAGATATTATCTGGTAAATGAAGAAACTGAGGCTCAAAGAGAGCCAACTGAACTAGCCTCCAGTTAGATGGCTAATTCTAAATGGAGCTGAGATAAAAACTTTAGGTTTCTTCATTTCCAGCCCTAAGCCCTTTCCAACAGGCTCATTCCGCCTGTCTAGTCCCACTATTGATGCTGGCTAAGGGACTATTGCATTCAATATCATTGTTATTAATAATGATCACTACCATTTACGGAGCCCCTTTTAGGTGCCTGATGCTGCATGCCACACTCATACACACAAGAGTTAAGTCCTCTTATTATCCTATTTTACAGCTGAGAAAATTGAGTCCCTGGGAGGATGAGTAATTTATCCAGTATTTTAAATGACAGTGAGTAAAAGACAGGACTGAGATTCAAATCCAGTTCTTCCTGATCTCAGCACCCAAGTTTTAACTCTTTGGTACCGTGGCTGGATCTCTCAGAACCTTCTTTCCTTGGCAAAAGATACAAAACCGTCTTTTAAAGTGTCTTGGCTTCCAAGGCTTAAGTCATCCTACCTGATAGGAATAGCATCCTTTTTAGGACTGAGGGTCCCATTACAATGCTCTCTCAGAATAGAATTCTTTTAAAATAGGCTCTCTTTGTCGTATCCTTCTAACTCCCTTAAGTCTGTCTTACACCAAATCCTGCCCTTTGGGGGATGGGCTAGAAACAAACCCCAGTAGAACTCACAGGATGATTTCCAGCGCCCTAGTGCGGTAGTTGCTAAAGACAATGTCAAGGGCGCTTGGGCCATGGCTTCTTGTCTGGGAAAAGACAAGACTGTGGGGCCCATCTGGGCTGCCCACCGGAGCCAGGCAGTGGCAGCACATCGTAAATAACCTCCCACACAGGCCTCACTGCCAGCTCCAAATGGGTTTTGAGTGTATTTGGTTTGTTTTTAAAGAGAGTGTGAGCTAAAGGCCGTCATTTAAAATTGCCCAGAACCCACGTCACAGAAACAGGTGGGCCCAGATTGAAAAGAAAATAAACCAGAGGCTGAATTTACCAAAGCAAACATAGGGAGTGATTATTTTGCTTTACAACAGGATTACCCTCGGGACTCCTTAAAACAGCGATCTCCCTTACTGCAATTAAAATGTAAATTTCTCCGTTCAAATTCGGTTAACCCTCAGGACCTGTCAGGAAAGTGCTTGTTCTTTTAAGCAAGGGATCCCTTATTCAGTAGAAGAGCAAATTAAAGGTTAGTTCTTTCTTATAAATACTGAAGAAAGGGTGCAACACTTCCCTCCTTTTTCTTTGTAAATGTTAAAGTTGTTATGGTAGCTGGTTTGAGGGCGGATTTTTGTTTTTCAATATTACCTGAAATTCCTTCCAGAAACATGCTGCCCCTCAAGACCAACCCTTTGAGAGCACAGTTTATCTGCTGCCAAAAAACCCTTTATCAGTAGGTGGCGCTCTAAGAATGAGATTACCATACCGGGGGACCAATGCATTCAGTTTAGGAAAGCAAAATTGCACCCTTCTTTGGCATCTCCCTGAAGGAAATGGCTTTGCCCTGTGCCCTTACATTGCTCCCCTTCCCTGAGCCGTCCAGCTCTGCATCTGCTGTTCGAGTGTAATGATGCCCACACTGAACCCTTCTTGGAATCAGAGTCTGAGAAGGCTAGAGGACACGTCTTACATAAAGGCTTAGCTTGCAGCTTTTGGTCCCAGAACCATAGGCTCTGTAAAGCTTGGAGGAACCTTGGGGCGCCTGGGTGATCAGGGGGTTAAAGCCTCTGCCTTCGGCTCAGGTCATGATCCCAGGGTCCTGGGATCGAGCCCTGCATCGGGCTCTCTGCTCAGCTGGGAGCCTGCTTCCTCCTCTCTGCCTGCTTCTCTGCCTACTTGTGATCTCAGTCTGTCAAATAAATAAATAAAATCTTAAAAAAAAAAAAAAGCTTGGAGGAACCTTAGAAATCATCTTCAACCCTCCCATTTTTCTGATGAGGATACCTGACATGATGACCTGATCACTCAAGGTCACCTAACTAGTTCTTAGCTCAGCCAGAATGGGAGCCCTAGGGGGCTTGCTCTGCATCTGGTGCTTGCCCGCTAATGGGTGAACATTGTGGGGGCACGGGGTGGGGGAGGGGAGAGGGAATAGGTACCATCGCATGCAGAGACACATGGCCTGCTTGGAGAGACTGGGTGTAGGTGGAGCTCATTGACCATGGGTAAGGGATGTTAAATATCTAATATTTTCTTCCTCTACTCTTTATACTCATGATTGCCAGTCTAGGAGGACTTACTGTAAATGTCAGGTGCTGGATCTCTCTCTCCAAGCTAACTTTCCCAGGCATCTTGTTTCTGCCAACCAAACCACCAGAGTCACCCAGACTGGAGATTGGAGACTCTGGAGTCCCTATTGGGTAGATCCTGCAGCATGGATTCAACATGTACTTGGAAATGTTTTATTTTGTTTTGTTTTATATTATTTTATTATTATTTTTAAGATTTGTTTATTCGTTTAAAAGAGAGAGTGAGCGAGAGAAAGGACATGAGCAGGGAGAGTGGCAGAGAAAGAGAGAGAAGCAGGCTCTCCACTGAGCAGGGAGCCTGATGCAGGACTCGATCCCAAGGCCCTGGTATCATGACCTGAGCCAATGGAAGACGCTTATCCAACTGAGCCACCCAGGCACCCCAAGCTCGACACAGTCTTGCTCAGGCAGCTCACTGACTGCTGCCAGTGGGACGGGGTGGGGGCTGTGCTCTGGCAAGTAGACAATGAGTTACAAAGCGCTGGGTGCTAACATGGAAAGATACGGTATGAAGTACAGTGGGGATGAGCGAGGGGAGTCAGGGAAGACATCCTAGCAGAAATATCTAAACTAGAAGTGCACAGATGAGTAGGAGTGAGCCAGGTGTAAGCAGCTGGAAGGGGTGGAGAGAAAGAAGGGATACCAGGAAAGTTCTAGCATGCCGTAAAGGTCTATTGTTCCCAAAAACACATTTGGAGCTAGACTAGAGGATTTATTGTCTTTGGAATCCGCATTGTTCCTTCTTTTGTGGCCTTGCTCATTATTTCCCCGCTCCACCTCTTGGGGTCCCCCCTCTCTCTCTCCAGGCTTACTCTTCCACTAAGACTTGGACTATCTTTTAAGAGCCAGTAAAAACGCCATTTTTTTCTTGAAGCCCTGGGCAGGAACCCCATCTTCACATAATCATTCCCTACTTTGTGTTCCATAACGTTGTAGACTATGTATTTCATTTGCTTCTTAATCATATTATACTTTGATTTATTACTTATCTCTGACTTGACTGTGCGTGGCGGCACTGCCGTGAGCCACAGAAAGCAGGAGTGCGCACAGGGTACTCTGCAGATCCCCACACTGGGAACCTGCAACAAGAAAGGCAGTTTCCAGGGACACCTGGGTGGCTCAGTTGGTTAGGCATTTGCTTTTGGCCCAGGTCATGATCCTGGGGTCCTGGGATCAAGTCCCATGTTGGGCTTCTTGCTCTGCCTGCCTCCTCACCCTGCTTGTGCTCTTTTTCTGATAAATAAATCAATAAAATGTAAAAAAAAAAAAAAAAAGGCGATATGAGCAGTCTTGTTTCGGCATTTAAGACCTAGTTCTGACCCTATGCCTTCATGACAGAGTTAATGTCAAGCTTTATTAAAAGCCATGTTCCTTCCATTCCTGACTCTGGGGCAGATGATGCTCTTTGTGGCCCCAGGAGCAGGGAGTGGAGGGCCAGAGAGGGCCCTGAGAAAACTGCCCCACCCTCTTCCCAGAGCTCTCCTGTGCCAATAGTGCAGGGAGGAGGTGAGAGGAGGCAGAAGGATACCTTCTGTGATTGCCAGCAAGAGGGCAGTATCTGGTTTTCCCCTGTTCTGGCAGGTTCTACATAAGGCTAGTGCTGTCTGTTGTAAGTATCCTTGCAAGTGATATGTGTGTGTTTTCTTGGGATGGTGTTCCACCTGGGCAGCCCATTGCTTGGAGCAGTGGTCCCTAGGGCCACTCAGAGACTTCTGCCCTATTGCTTACCTTGGTATTGCTCCACCCAGGGGAGCCACAGAAATTTCCAAAGTCCTCTTCTGCACCCTCCAAAGGCCACAGAGAAGTGGGATGGAGTGGAGTTTCTTCCCAGACATATCCTACTGCACCATAGATGCTTCCAGCCCTGTGGGTATAACCCAGCCCATCAAGATGCTTATCTTCAGAAATTGTTCAGTGAGTACTGTCCTGTTTCCAAAGGCTCCCAGATAGAAGGCTACACACATCAAGCACCCATTATTTTTTTCCGTAGTGAAAAGAAGGATGAAAAGATTGATGGGTTGTTTCTAGGCTTCTAGAACATTCTCCAAGAGCTCTTTCACTATAGTATGCTTGGGGACAATTTGATAGTGGGTCAGTGGATACAAGGATCTTCCACTGGGGAATGGGAGTCTCCTCTTTTTGCAAGCACCCCTAACATCACAAGAAGTTTACCTGGCTTAGAAGAGGAAATATCCTCTCTCCACAAATGCCAGATTTTCTTTAAAGTCAGTGATCCTCTTCTCTCTTCAGTTCTCTATGGGCGTTGAGTCCTATGTGAGGAGTGACCAAGTGGTGGTAGATAGAGGTAAATTTTATCAATCTGGAGCCTCTTCAGCAAACCCTGCAGGGAAATAGCTGGAAAAAGCAAGGAAGGATTCTCTGTTAGCCAGAGGTCTCCAGAGAAATAGAGCCAACAGTATGTGGGAGGTGTGTGTGTGTGTGTGTGTGTGTGTGTGCATGTATTATATATATAATAATATATATGATAATAATTATATTATATACATATGTTTCTCATATATATATATGGAATTGACCCACATGATTATAGGGGCTTACAAGTCCCCAGATCTGCAGCTGGCAAGCTGGAGACCCAGGAAACTCTAGAGGCCAGGAGGCTTGACACAAGGGAGGACACTAGTTCAGTTTGAGTCCAAAGGCAGGAAAAAAACAAGAAAACAAAACCCAGCACAACTTCCCAGTTTGAAGACAGGCAGGCAGGAATTCCCTTTCATTCAGGAAAGAGTCAGCTTTTTGTTCTGTTCAGACCTTCAACTGATTGGGCGAGGCTCACCCACATTGTGGAGGGCGAGCTGCATTATTCAGTTTATCAGTTTAAAGTTTATCTATTCGTAGTCTCTACACACAATGTGGGGCTCAAACTCATGACCCCGAGATAAAGAGTCTCATGATCTACCAACTGAGCCAGTCTGTCAGTTTAAGTGTTAAACTTACTGCAAAACACTATCACAAAAACCCAGAATATTGTTTGACCAAATATCTGGACACCTCTGTGGCCCAGTCAAATTAGCACATAAAATTAACAATCACAGCTAGTAATTTGTCAGCTTGCCACTTTGTCAACTTGGCACCCAGATGCCTCTCCTTAAACCGTTATTAGTCTCCAAACAAAGACAATTACAAAGTCATTATTCCAGCTAAGTTGATATAACTATCCTGCATACAACCCAAACTATACTGACTGCTTCCCCAGGAGAGGAGGTAAATGAGTGATGTTTACTCTTGAGTGATATTTGCCATTCTCCTTGATAATTCGTAACTTAAATACTATGATGTAAATTTAACGAAACTTAACTATATTATGATATAAAGTCAATTCATCTTATGTTACATGATAAGGGAATAAGAGGGAAGAAAACAAAGATATTTGACACATATACACATGCAAGCATGTTCATTACAAAATAAGGAGGAAATACCCATGACAATTACAGTCCTTGCTTTTAACTATTCGTGTACTCACAGCCAGTATTTATAACTACCTTTTTCTACTACCTGTTTTGTATTCTCTTTGCCTTCAGCAAGTACCTCAGCTGGTTTTTCTTTACCTGGTAAGGTCACCCAGACCTTTGTTCTGGAAGGATCTGGACTATTAGTAGCCCTGCCTGAATTAGGTTGTTGTGGTTTTCCACTGGCTTTAGCCATAGGGCATGAAAATTCTAACAGAGGCCCTAAGGGATCTTTCGATTCCCCTCCTTACCTTCACCATGGAATAGTAATCCAATCCCGCTTGGGAGTCAGGACTAACCACAAGGTCAGCCCAGGAACTCCCTTCTTTGTTAATTTAGAGGCATGAGGAGTCCAAAGTGGCTGGGTTTCTGTCTTAACTTCTAGTTCAATGGAATCATTGTGTCTCCTGGTAGAAGCATTCCTCCCTTTGGAACTCAGACCTCTAGGCCAGCAGAGCCTGTGGGAACAGGAAGCAGAAATTTTGCTAGTGGGTCACTAGGGGTAATAAGGAACAGTGTCTCTCCTATTTCCACCCCTTGATGCCTGGACCCATAAATTCGGGCTATAGGAGAAACGACATCATCTATTGGATACTGATTCAGAGCATACCAGCCTTCTGGAGAAACTTGCCTCAGCCCTCCAAGGTATTGACATCTAGCTGGTGCTATAACTGAGTCTTCAAAAGGCCATTCCACAGTTCTATGAAGCCAGCTCCTTCAGAATGGCAGAGAACATGACAAGTCCAATGAATTCCACGAGTATGGATCCATTTCCCCTCTTCTTTTGCTGTGAAGTGATTCCATGATAGTACATAAATAATTCTGAAAGTCTATGGATGGTAGTTTTGCCAAAGCATTGTGTGCAGGGAAGGCAAATCTGTATTCAGAGTGTGTATCTATTCCGGTAAGAACAAAATACTGCCCCTTCCATTATGGAAGGTGTCCAATGAAATCAACCTACTACCAGGTAGCTGACTGATCACCCCAGGAAATGGTGTTGTATTAAGGACTCAGGATTTGTCTGTGAGTGGCATTCAGCAGTGGCTATGGTTTAGGTTGGCCTCACTGATTGCAAGCCCACATTGCTGAGCCCATGCCTAGCCTCCATCCTTGCCACCATGGACACTTTATTCAGGAGCTGTTGATGATGACAGGGGTGGCTGGGGAAAGAGGTTGACTGGTATCCAACATGGGTCACCTTATGCACTTGATTTTTAAAATTGTCCTTTGCCGAGGTCCCCTTTTGGTGAGCATTTACATGGGACATAAATATCTTCATTGTTTTTGCTCATTTGGAGAAGTCAATCTACTTCTTTCTTTCCCAAATTTCCTTGTCACCAATCATGTTCCTTACACCTTTCTGACCCTTCCACCAAATCACTGGCCACAGCCCATGCACTAGTATAAAATCTCAATTTTAGCCACTTCTCCTTCTAAACAAAATCAACAACTACGCTCTGCCCACTGAGAGGATTTCCCTTCTCCCCTGTCTTTTGGGGACATTCTCAGAAGGGGACTGAGGTGCTACGGCTGCCCGCTTTCTGGGGATTCGTATATATGGTGCAAAACCATCTGTAAACCAGGCCTGAGTCTTGCCCTCTGTCAACCGATCATAGGGAACTCCCGAGGAGGTCACAGGTACAGGCTGGGAGAGAGAGAAATGGTGTAGCCTGAGGGGGGAACTTGGGCATTTGGGCCACTTCTTCAGGTCACTTAATTGTGTTTTCAGGGCCTGGCTAGGTCCGATGACGGAGAGCTGCCATGCACACCCATCTCTGGGGCTTTGTGTGGCAAATAACAAAGTGCGTGATGAGTAGTTCAGGTCTCCTGGTAACTTGATGGCCTGTGGTTAAGGGTTCCATCTCTATTAACATAGCAGTCCATGAGCTGTTTCTCTAAAGGAGAGTAATTATCCAAGGAGATGGCAGGATTTTGCTGCTATTCACCCAAAGGGACCTGCCAAATGCTCCAAACAGCATCTCTGTCTTCCACAGACATGCAAGCACCATTGGGTCTGCTGGATCCTATGGTCCCAAGGGTCAGAACAGCTGGCATGGCCTTCTGGACCCATTGCAGAGCCTTCTTGTTCTGGTCCCCCAACAGCTTTCACTCTATGATGCCTTACTAAGGCATTTAAAAAAAAATTATTTATTTATTTATTTTTTCAGCGTAACAGTATTCATTGTTTTTGCACAACACCCCGTGCTCCATGCAATACGTGCCCTCCCTATTACCCACCACCTGGTTCCCCCAACCTCCCACCCCCCGCCTCTTCAAAACCCTCAGGTTGTTTTTCAGAGTCCGTAGTCTCTTATTGTTCACCTCCCCTTCCAATTTCCCTCAACTTCCTTCTCCTCTCCATCTCCCAATGTCCTCCATGTCATTTGTTATGCTCCACAGATAAGTGAAATCATATGATACTTGACTCTCTCTGCTTGACTTATTTCACTCAGCATAATCACTTCCAGTCCCGTCCATGTTGCTACAAAAGTTGGGTATTCATCCTTTCTTTCTTTTTTTTTTTTTTTTAATAAACATATAATGTATTTTTATCCTCAGGGGTACAGGTCTGTGAATCGCCAGGTTTACACACTTCACAGCACTCACCATAGCATATACCCTCCCCAATGTCCATAACCCCCTCCCCCTCTCCCAACCCTACCTCCCCCCAGCAACCCCCAGTTTGTTTTATGAGATTAAGAGTCACTTATGCTTTATCTCCCTCCCAATCCCATCTTGTTTCATTTATTCTTCTCCTATCCCCCTACCCCCCCATGTTGCATCTCCACGTCCTCATATCAGGGAGATCATATGATAATTGTCTTTCTCCGATTGACTTATTTCACTAAGCATGATACCCTCTAGTTCCATCCACGTCGTTGCAAATGGCAAGATTTCATTTCTTTTGATGGCTGTATTCCATTGTGTATATATATCACATCTTCTTTATCCATTAATCTGTTGATGGACAGCTAGGTTCTTTCCATAATCTGGCTATTGTAGACATTGCTGCTAAAAACATTCGGGTACACGTGCCCCTTTGGACCACTACGTTTGTAACTTTAGGGTAAATACCCAGTAGTGCAATTGCTGAGTCATAGGGTAGTTTTATTTTCAACATTTTGAGGAACCTCCATGCTGTTTTCCAGAGTGGTTGCACCAGCTTGCATTCCCGCCAACAGTGTATGAGCGTACCCCTTTCTCCGCATCCTCACCAGCATCTCTCATTTCCTGACTTGTTAATTTTAGCCATTCTGACTGTTGTGAGGTGATATCTCATTGTGGTTTTGATTTGTATTTCCCTGATGCCAAGTGATGTGGAGCACTTTTTCATGTGTCTGTTGGCCATTGGATGTCTTCTTTGCAGAAATGTCTGTTCATGTCCTCTGCCCATTTCTTGATTGGATTGTTTGTTCTTTGGGTGTTGAGTTTGCTAAGTTCCTTATAGATTTTGGACACTAGCCCTTTATCTGATATGTCATTTGCAAATATCTTCTGTCAGTTGTCTTTTGGTTTTGTTAACTGTTTCCTTTGCTGTGCAAAAGCTTTTGATCTTGATGAAATCCCAATAGTTCATTTTTGCCCTTGCTTCCCTTGCCTTTGGCGATGTTCCTAGGAAGATGTTGCTGCGGCTGAGGTGGAAGAGGTTGCTGCCTGCATTCTCCTCAAGGATTTTGATGGATTCCTTTCTCACATTGAGGTCCTTCATCCATTTTGAGTCTATTTTCATGTGTGGTGTAAGGAAGTGATCCAATTTCATTTTTCTGCATGTGGCTGTCCAATTTTCCCAGCACCATTTATTGAAGAGGCTGTCTTTTTTCCATTGGACATTCTTTCCTGCTTTGTCGAAGATTAGTTGACCATAGAGTTGAGGGTCGATTTCTGGGCTCTCTATTCCGTTCCATTGATCTATGTGTCTGTTTTTGTGCCAGTACCATGCTCTCTTGATGATGACAGCTTTGTAATAGAGCTTGAAGTCCGGAATGGTGATGCCACCAACTTTGGCTTTCTTTTTCAATATTCCTTTGGCTATTCAAGGTCTTTTCTGGTTCCATATAAATTTGAGGATTATTTGTTCCATTTCTTTGAAAAAAAAATGGATAGTATTTTGATAGGGATTGCATTAAATGTGTACATTGCTTTAGGTAGCATAGACATTTTCACAATATTTACTCTTCCAATCCAGGAGCATGGAACATTTTCCCATTTCTTTGTGTCTTCCTCAATTTCTTTCATGAGCACTTCATAGTTTTCTGCATATAGATTCTTAGCCTCTTTGGTTAGGTTTATTCCTAGGTATCTTATAGTGTTGGGTGCAATTGTAAATGGGATTGACTCCTTAATTTCTCTTTCTTCTGTCTTGTTGTTGGTGTACAGAAATGAAACTGATTTCTGTGCATTGAATTTATATCCTGACACTTTGCTGAATTCCTGTACAAGTTCTAGCAGTTTTGGAGTGGAGTCTTTTGGGTTTTCCACATATAGTATCATATCATCTGCAAAGAGTGAGAGTTTGACTTCTTCTTCGGCAATTTGGATGCCTTTAATTACTTTTTGTTGTTTGATTGCTGAGGCCAGGACTTCTAGTACTATGTTGAATAGCAGTGGTGATAATGGACATCCCTGCCGTGTTCCTGACCTTAATGGAAAAGCTTTCAGTTTTTCTCCATTGAGAATGATATTTGCGGTGGGTTTTTCATAGATGGCTTTGATGATATTGAGGTATGTGCTCTCTATCCCTACACTTTGAAGAGTTTTGATCAGGAAGGGATGCTGTACTTTGTCAAATGCTTTTCAGAATCTATTGAGAGTATCATATGGTTCTTGTTCTTTCTTTTATTAATGTGTTGTATCACATTGATTGATTTGCGGATGTTGAACCAACCTTGCAGCCCTGGAATAAATCCCACTTAGTCGTGGTGAATAATCCCTTTAATGTACTGTTGAATCCTATTGGCTAGTATTTTGGTGAGAATTTTTGCATCTGTGTTCATCAAGGATATTGGTCTGTAGTTCTCTTTTTTGGTGGGATCCTTGTCTGGTTTTGGGATCAAGGTGATGCTGGCCTCATAAAATGAGTTTGGAAGTTTCCCTTCCATTTCTATTTTTTGGAACAGTTTCAGGAGAATAAGAATTAGTTCTTCTTTAAATGTTTGGTAGAATTCCCCTGGGATGCCGTCTGGCCCTGGGCTTTTGTTTGTTTGGAGATTTTTGATGACTGTTTCAATCTCCTGACTGGTTATGGGCCTGTTCAGGTTTTCTATTTCTTCCTGGTTCAGTTGTGGTAGTTTATATGTCTCTAGGAATGCATCCATTTCTTCCAGATTGTCAAATTTGTTGGCGTAGAGTTGCTCATAGTATGTTCTTATAATTGTCTGTATTTCTTTGGTGTTAGTTGTGATCTCTCCTCTTTCATTCATGATTTTATTTATTTGGGTCCTTTCTCTTTTCTTTTTGATAAGTCTGGCCAGGGGTTTATCAATCTTATTGATTCTTTCAAAGAACCAGCTCCTAGTTTCTTTGATTTGTTCTATTGTTTTTTGGTTTCTATTTCATTGATTTCTGCTCTGATCTTTATGATTTCTCTTCTCCTGC
Organism: Meles meles; assembly: GCF_922984935.1. NCBI lineage: Eukaryota > Metazoa > Chordata > Mammalia > Carnivora > Mustelidae > Meles > Meles meles. The sequence goes on along the minus strand of NC_060072.1, from coordinate 15,125,293 downwards.
TGGGTTTAGGGTTTCTTTCTTGTTCTTTCTCCAGCTCCTTTAGGTGTAGGGTTAGGTTGTGTACTTGAGACCTTTCTTGTTTCTTGAGAAAGGCTTGTACCACTATATATTTTCCTCTCAGGACTGCCTTTGCTGTGTCCCACAGATTTTGAACCGTTGTGTTTTCATTATCATTTGTTTCCATGATTTTTTTTCAATTCTTCTTTAATTTCCTGGTTGACCCATTCATTCTTTAGTAGGATGCTGTTTAGTCTCCATGTATTTGGGTTCTTTCCAGCTTTCCTCTTGTGATTGAGTTCTAGCTTCAGAGCATTGTTGTCTGAAAATATGCAGGGAATGATCCTAATCTTTTGATGCTGGTTGAGACCTGATTTAGGACCCAGGATGTGATCTATTCTGGAGAATGTTCCATGTGCACTAGAGAAGAATGTGTATTCTGTTGCTTTGGGATGAAATGTTCTGAATATATCTGTGATGTCCATCTGGTCCAGTGTGTCATTTAAGGCCTTATTTCCTTGTTGATCTTTTGCTTGGATGATCTGTCCATTTCAGTGAGGGGAGTGTTAAAGTCCCCTACTATTATTGTATTATTGTCAATGTGTTTCTTTGATTTTGTTATTAATTGGTTTATATAATTGGCTGCCCCCACGTTAGGGGCATAGATATTTAAAATTGTTAGATCTTCTTGTTGGACAGACCCTTTGAGTATGATATAGTGTCCTTCCTCATCTCTTATTATAGTCTTTGGCTTAAAATCTAATTTATCTGATATAAGGATTGCCACCCCAGCTTTCTTCTGATGCCCATTAGCATGGTAAATTGTTTTCCACCCCCTCACTTTAAATCTGGAGGTGTCTTCATGTCTAAAATGAGTTTCTTGTAGGCAACATACTGATGGGTTTTGGTTTTTTATCCATTCTGATACCCTGTGTCTTTTGATTGGGGCATTTAGCCCATTAACATTCAGGGTAACTATTGAGAGATATGAATTTAGTGCCATTATTAGCCTGTAAGGTGGCTGTTACTGTATATTGTCTCTGTACCTTTCTGATCTACGATTTTTAGGCTCTCTCTTTGCTTAGAGGACCCCTTTCAATATTTCCTGTAGAGCTGGTTTGGTGTTTGCAAATTCTTTCAGTTTTTGTTTGTCCTGGAAGCTTTTTTATCTCTCCTTCTATTTTCAATGATAGCCTAGCTGGATAGAGTATTCTTGGCTGCATGTTTTTCTCGTTTAGTGCTCTGAATATATCATGCCAGCTCTTTCTGGCCTGCCAGGTCTCTGTGGATAAGTCTGCTGACAATTTAATATTTTTACCATTGTATGTTACAGACTTCTTTTCCTGGGCTGCTTTCAGGATTTTCTCTTTGTCACTAAGACTTGTCAATTTTACTATTAGGTGACGGGGTGTGGACCTATTCTTGTTGACTTTGAGGGGGGTTCTCTGCACCTCTTGAATTTTGATGCTTGTTCCCTTTGCCATATTAGGGAAACTCTCTCCAATGATTCTCTCCAATAGACCTTCTGCTCCCCTCTCTCTTTCTTCTTCTTCTGGAATCCCAATTATTCTAATGTTGTTTCGTCTTATGGTGTCACTTATCTCTCGAATTCTCCCCTCGTGGTCCAGTAGCTGTTTGTCCCTCTTTTGCTCAGCTTCTTTATTCTCTGTCATTTGGTCTTCTATATCACTAATTCTTTCTTCTGCCTCATTTATCCTAGCAGTGAGAGCCTCCATTTTTGATTGCACCTCATTATAGCTTTTTTGATTTCAACTTGGTTAGATTTTAGTTCTTTAATTTCTCCGGAAAGGGCTTTTATATCTCCAGAGAGCATTTCTCTAATATCTTCCATGCCTTTTTCGAGCCCAGCTAGAACCTTCAGAATCATCATTCTGAACTCTTGATCTGACATATTACCAATGTCTGTGTTGATTAGGTCCCTAGCCTTCAGTACTGCCTCTTGTTCTTTTGTTTGTGGTGATTTTTTCCGCCTTGTCATTTTGTCCAGATAAGAGGATATGAAGGATCAAATAAAATACTAAAAAGGTGGCAAAGACCCCAGAAAAATGCACTTTAACCAAATCAGAAGAGACCCCAATTGGGGGGGGGGGGAGAAAGGGGATAAAAAGAGGTTCAGAAAAAAAAGAAAAAAATTTAAAAAATAAAACAAATAAAGAAAAAATATAAAAAAGAAAAATATATATATTTTAGATAAACTAGTCAAAAACGTTAAAAAATAAAAGGGTAAAAGTTTAAAAAAATTTAGCAGAAGAAGAAAAAAGAAAGAAAAAAAATTGAAAAAAAATTGAATTAACCGCAAGACTAAAGAATCATGGGGAGAAAGCCATGACTTCCGTGCTTTGCTTTCTCCTCCTCTGGAATTCCGCTGCTGTCCTCGGTATTGAACCTGCTTTCCTTGATAGATGAACTTCGTCCTGGCTGGATATTTTGTTGATCTTCTGGGGGAGGGGCCTGTTGTTGTGACTCTCAAGTGTCTTTGCCCGAGGTGGAATTGCACCGCCCTTACCGGGGGCCGGACTAAGTAATCGGCTCGGGTTCGCTTTTGGGAGCTTCTGTTCCCTGAACGCTTTCCGTAGAGTTCCGGAGGGCGGGAATGAAAATGGAGGCCTCCTAGTCTCCGGCCTGGAGGAGCCAAGAGCCCGGGCCCCACTCCTCAGTACACCCCCAGAGGACAGCACCCAATCACTCCCGTATCCCCAGCCTCCAGCCGCGCTCCGAGCTCACCCAGCCCGCGACTAGTTCAAGGTAACCCCAAGCTGAGAGTTCAGTCCTCGGCTCTGTCTCTGCAGCCAGCTTCTCCGTTCTAATACCTGCGAGCTCTGTGACACTCCGACACCCCTGATCCTTCTGTGACCCTGCGGGACCTGGGGCCACGCTGACCGTGCGTGGGCTTCACCCTGGTTTAGCCTCTGGAGCAATGTCCCTCAGTGGAACAGACTTTTAAAAGTCCTGATTTTGTGCTCCGTTGCTCGGCCGCTTGCCGGGAGCCGGCCCCTCCCCCCGCAGTCTATCTTCCTGTCGTTTTAGATTAACTTCTCCGCCAGTCCTACCTTTCAGAAAGTGGTTGATTTTCTGTTTCTAGAATTGCTGTTCTTCTTCTCTTCCATCTCCCGTTGGATTTGTAGGTGTTTGCAATGTTTAGATAAGCTATCGAGCTGATCTCCTGCTACCTGATGTAGTCTCAGCCTGCTAGTTCGCCACCATCTTCCTGAAGGACCATTTCTTTCCTCTTAAATGGTTTTTCCTTCTTCCCTCTATCTTTCTGTATTGACTTTAGAGGCCTAGAGAAGTTAGATAAAGTGCCCCCAAATAAACAGATAAATAAGTGGTGAATTGCAAAGAAGCAACCTGGTACTAGTCTAACTCCAGAGTCTACGCACTCAATCACTATACTGTGTGGGCTGTGTACATCGGTAAACTGCCCCCCACTGAATAATACATGATAAGCATTTTCTCACTGTATGTTTCTCATAACATTAAAAATATAAACATAAAAGCATAAAACATAGTGTTTCTCATAACAGTAAAAGTTCCTCAAAAGCGTAATTTTTGTGACTGCTGAATAGTCACTCGCACTACCTTTTTTGGCTATTAAAAATAGCATATAGTCAATATCTTTTTGCATGTAATTTTTGTCTGGCTTTCCAATTGTTTATTTAGAATAATCTTAGAATAAGATTACTGGGTTAAAGAGATAAACATGTCTTTCTTTCTTAAGATTTTATTTATTAGGGCCCCTGGGTGGCTCAGTGGGTTAAGCCTCTGCCTTTGGCTCAGGTCATGATCTCAGGGTCCTGGGATGGAGTCCCGCATCGGGCTCTCTGCTCATCAGGGAGCCTGTTTCCACCACCCCACCCCTCCCGCCTGCCTTTCTGCCTACTTGTGATCTCTCTCTCTGTCAAATAAATAAATAAAATCTTTTTAAAGAAAAATAAATAAATAAAATCTTTTAAAAAATCTTTAAAAAAAGATTTTATTTATTTATTTGAGAGAGAGAGAGTATAAGCTGGGGAAAGAGGCAGAGGGAGAGGGAGAAGCAGGCTCCCCACTGAGCAGGGATCCCAATGTGGGCCTCGATCCCAGGACCCAGGGATCATGACCTGAGCCAAAGGCAGACGCTCAACCGACTGAACACTCAGGCATCCCAAGAGACAAACATTTCTTAAGGCCAGATTTCTTTCCAGTGTTCTTGTATTCTTTTGTTTTGGGCACCTCTTGGGAAAGAGATAATATTAGCTGTGCTATTAGGCATGACTTCTAAATTTTCAGGTCCTCATGCAGCTCAAGGCATAGCTCCACATGCACAGTGGGCATTTTGTCAATAGTCGGGTTGGTTAAAATGGATGGAATGGCATCACTTGGGGCGCCTTATTTTGTCTAGAGGAAATGAGATCCAGGTAGATGACAGCTGGATAAGAAGCACGGATGATTCAGTTCGACCAGCTTGAACCATGCAATTAAAAGGGGAAGTGCACATAAAAAGGGACATATGTCCAATGTTAGCAGTGGCTGTCTCTGGACAGAAGCCATAGCAGACACGGTTGGTTGGCTGATCCTATGCCCATATTCCAGTCCCCAACCCCCATGCATGATCTCCTTAATCTGTTGACAACCTTATTCTGCACCGCCTTCCAGCCAGATGTGAACATGTGACACAGTTCTGTCCAATAAGATGAAAGCAAAGTCTGCTGAGCCCAACTGTCAGAGAAGCTATTGTATTCTTTTTTAAATTAACATATAATGTATTATTTGTTGTAGGGGTACAGGTCTGTGATTCACCAGTCTTACACAATTCACAGCACTTGCCATAGCACCTACCCTTCCCAATGTCCATCACCCAGACACCCTATGCCTCCCACACCCTGTATTCTTGATTTTTTTAATTTAGCAGATTTAGGGCACCTGGGTGTCTCAGTCAGTTAAGCATCTGCCTGCAGCTCAGGTCATGATCCCAGAGTTCTTGGATGGAGCCCAGGGGCTGGCTCCCTGCTCAGTGGGCAATCTGCTTCTCCCTCTCCTTCTGCCCCTCTCCCCCAGCTTGTGTGCTCTCTCTCTGGCTCTGCTGTCTCCCTCTCTCAAGTAAATAAATAAAAATCTTTATTTTTAAATTTACTTATTTGTCAGGAGAGAGAGAGAGAGAGAGAGAGCACAAGCAGGCAGAGTGGCAGGCAGAGGCAGAAAGAGAAACAGACTCCCCACCGAGCAAGGATCCCAATGTGGGACGCGATCCCAGGACCCTAGGATCATGACTTGAGCCGAAGGCTACGGCTTAACCGACTGAGCCACTCAGGCATCCCAAAAATCTTTAAAAAAAACAAAACAAAACAGGTTTATGCACATGATGTGATGAGCGCTGGGTATTATACGCAACTGATAAATTATTGAACATTACACGGAACTAATGTACAATAAGTTGTACAATAAGTTGGCTAATTGAACTTAAATTAAAAAAAAAAAACAGAAAAAAAAAGAAACAGAAAAAAGCCAGGTTTAGCTGGCATACCATTTTCATTTCTTTCCCCTTCTTCCTGTCCAGAATGCTGTATGATGCTTAAGGATGGGGCAGCTTTCTCGAGACCATTAGGGGCCAAACATGAGGACAAAATCCAGCTTGTTAAGCCTGTCAGGATGTTAATATTAAAAACTGTAGGGGCACCTGGGCGGCTCAGTGGGTTAAAGCCTCTGCCTTCAGCTCGGGCTATGATCCCAGGGTCCTGGGATCAAGCCCCGCATTGGGCTCTCTGCTCAGCAGGGAGCCTGCTTCCTCCTCTCTCTCTCTGCCTGCCTCTCTGCCTACTTGTAGTCTCTGTCTGTCAAATAAATAAATAAAATCTTTAAAACAAACAAACAAACAAAAAACACAAAAAAACTGTAAGAACACATGTTGCCTAGTGCACTGTTCTAGTGGTTTGCTTATGTTAAATTGTTAATCCCTTCAATAGGCCTGGGAGGTGGAGATGGTGGTGATGATGATGATGATGATGATGATGAAAATGACATTTGTTTTAGAGCAGTTTTAGGTTCATACCAAAATTGAGGGAGATGGTACAGAGATTTCCCATACATCTCCTACCCCCACACATGCATAGCTTCTTCACTACCCCATTCCCCACCTGAGTGGCACATTTGTTACAACTGATGGGCCTACATGGACACATCATAATTACCCAAATCCCTAGTTTACTTTAGGGACTCTTGGGGTTGTACATTTTATGAATTCAGTCAAAGGTCTAGTGACATGTATCCATTATTATAATGTCATACAGAGTAATGTCGCTGCCCTAAAAATCCTCTGTGCTCTGTGTATTCATCTCTCCCCCTAGCCCCTGGAAACCACTGATCTTTTTACTTTTTCCATAGTTTTTCCTTTTCCAGAATGTCATATAGTCAGAAACATGCAGCATGTAGCCTCCCCAGATTGGTTTCTTTCCTTTAGTAATATGCCTTCAAGATCCCTCCATGTCTTTGCATGGCTTGAGAGTTCATTTCTTTTTAGTACTGAATAATATCCCCTTGTTCGAATGTCCCGCAGGTTTTTCATCCGTTCACTTACTGAAGGACATCTTGGATGTTTCCAAGTTTTGGCAAATATGAACAAACACGTGGCTCTAAAACCTCTGTGTGCAGGTTTTTTGTGAATGTAAGTCTTCAGCTCCTTTGGGCGGATACCAAGGAGCTTGATTGTTGGATCGGATGGTAAGGATGCGTTTACTTTCATAAGAAATCTCCAAACTGTCTCCCAAAGTGTCCGTGCCATTCTGCATTGCCACCAGCCATGAAGGAGAGTTCTTACTGCGCCCCATCTTCATCAGCATTTGGTGTTGTCAGTGTTCTGGATTCTGGCCATTCTTTTTTTCATTTTTTAAAAAAAGATTATATTTGTTTATTTGAGACAGAAACTGAGAGAGTATGGGTTGTGTGAGGATGGGCAGAGGGAGAGGAAGAAACAGACTCCTTGCTGAGCATGGAGCCCGACTTGGGGCTCGATCCCAAGACCCTGAGATCAGGGCCTAAGCTGAAGCAGACCCTTAACCAAATAAGCCACCCAGGCACTGCAATTCTGGCTATTCTTTTTTTTTAAATTTAAATATTTTATTTATTTATTTGACAGACAGAGACCACAAGTAGGCAGAGAGGCAGGCGGGGGAAGGAGGAGCAGGCTCCACACTGAGCAGAGACCCCGATGCGGGACTTGATTCCAGGACCCTGGGATCATGACCTGAGTCGAAGGCAGAGGCTTTAACCCACTGAGCCACCCAGGTGCCCCTAATTCTGGCTATTCTAATGGGAGTTAGAAGCATCTCATTATTGTTTTAGTTTGCATTTCCCTGATGACATAGGACATGGAACATCTTTTCATATATCATCAAAAATGGTGATATATCTGGTAAAGCTTTGGCCTGTTTTTTTAGTCAGGTTGTTTGTGGTCTTACTGTTGAGTTTTGAGTTCTCTGTATGTTTTGGATAACAGTCCTTTATCAGATGCGTCTTTTGCAGGTATTTTCTCTAGTCTGTGGTTTGTCTTCTCATTCTCTTGATATTATTCTTTGTGGAACAGATGTTTTTAATTTTAATGAAGTCTGGCTTATCAATTATTTCTTTCATGAATCGTGTCTTTGGTGTTGTATCTACAAAGGCATCAACAAACCCAAGGTCATGTAGGTTTTCTCCTATGCTACCTTCCAGGAGCTTTATCGTTTTGCATTTTATACTCAGACTGGTGATCCATTTTGAGTTTATTTTAGTGAAGAATGTAAGGTCTGTCTCTAGAGTCACTGTTTTGTAAGTGGATGTCTAGTTGGTCCAGCCCTATTTGTTGAAAAGGCTATTTTGCTCCATTGTATCACCTTCGGTTCTTTGTCAAAGATCAGTTGACTATATTTATGGTGGTGGGAGTTGTCTAATACTTTCATGGCCACTTTATAGACGAGAAGACCGGAGAACTGGAGAGAGGTTAAGTAACATTCCCACAGTCTCAGAGCCAAGATTTAATACTACAGGTTAACAGGAGCTGGTAAATAACAAGCCTCCTGCTAGCTTCCCTGTACTTCATCATCGTACCACACTCTCTGTCTAGATATATAGGCTCAGTCTGGGTTCTGGTGTCACCCATGAGCTGTTGCACCTTCCCTGGATCTTATATTTGTATTTCTCTGTATGAAAAAATAAATCTCTGTTTACTCGTATTTCTTGTTGTGTGTGAAAAATCCACTTCTGTTCATTTAAGCTGCTATTATTCAGATTTTCTGTGATAGGTAGCAGAATAAAGTCTTGACACCCAAGCCATAGGGTGACTAATCTCTTAAATCACTTTGATGTGTCTTTACGGTACGTCCCCTTTCCCCCTGTTAGAGTGTTGGCCCAGTGAGCGCGGGGACCACACCTACCTATGCAATAGGGTCCTGTAGTACAGGGTGTGGTATATATGAGATGCTCAGTAAATAAACTGGAATAAGATTGACAGGGAATGCAGAATAAATAAATGTGATCTCCCATTCCTGCCTCACTTAGCACTGTGCTGATTTGCATTCTCTGTGTATATGCTGGAAAAGAGAGAGGGCTGGAATTCTTATTTTGTGGTCATGTCATTCTAAGCTGGCACTGATTAAAAAAAAAAAGAATAAATCATCAAGTTCATGAACTGTTGAGAGGTAAGTGTACTTTTGGGTTTCTGTTTCCCCTGCCATTTTCTGTCCCCTTTCAGCCCTCTCTTTAGCTATCTGTTTCTTATTTCCTTTTAATTCCATACCACCTCTAACATCAATTTATCCTTTTGATTTATGTATCTCATATAAGCCCTTTTCTTCTTCCTTGTCTCTCCTTATTTCCCTGGACATACTGCACAGTGCCTCTCCACTTCTGATAGAGTAATTTCTCTAAGGTATAGAGAACTGTTTGCTACCCTATAATGTACCCTTCCTGTACCATCCTCACCACTCATTTCAATTTCCTGGTGTGATTTATCCAGCAATCGGACCATTGCCCAAAATTGGCTTTGCAGGAAGGCGTTTAGTGTGTTTGTCTTACTCCTTCAGGGACTGCTCCTAATTATCATACAGAGAAGCTCAGGTCCTCGTTTTGCTGATCCTTCACTTGGGCCAGTTCAGCCATGTGAGCCATTTCGTTTAATACCAAATTGAGCTATTAATTCCCAGAGTAATGTGCAATATGTGGAAGGAGTCCTGTGCCTCTGTTGGCAGGAAGGGATTCTGCTTCTTGCCTGTAATACAGCGTGCCTTTTCTCCCTGTGCTATTCTAGGGAGAGTGCTGGGACACAGGTGAGCTGGAGCCTAGGTTCATCTTAGGGAGATGCTGGTATTGAGCAAGTCATTTGCTCAGTTTCCTCCCTGGACTTCAGTTTCCTAACCCTCAGGGAGTTGAACTTAATCAACCCTGAGATTTCTGCCAGCCTTGTAATTTATGATTTTATAAATAAGAAATGGCAAAATAACTTATAAAAATCAATATGACAAAGGCAACCTCAGTCAAATGTTAGGAAAAAGGCTCAGAACTCTTCCCATAAACATTTATTATGATTTTAATCACATTCAATCTCATAGCTCAAGTTCAGAAAATTGGACCATAAGAACCTAATAACAGGTGACATCAGAATCCAGCATTCAAGGTTAGAATAATGATGGGAATCAAGAACAAAGGGACCATTTCCAACCAGTGACTTGGGTGGGGTACAGGAGAAAGAGCTTCTCAGAGGTGAAATGTGTTCTAGTGAGTTTCCTGGTTCCCAATTTGTGCTCTCTCGTTTCCTGACCCCTACCCTCTGCTGGCCTTACTTTCCTTCAACAAGCATATTTTCAATATTTGTTATTTTTGTTTCATTATATACAATTTATTTTTATATTTTTACAGGAAATTTCTAAAATAAAGAAGTACATATTTTCTTGTTCTCCCATGATTGTATTCAGGTATGCTCAGGCTTCCTGGGGTACACAGCATCTAACCACCAGGCAGCTACAATTGTGGTCCCAGCTCAATAGGTTAATGAGCTCCTGACAGTCTGTTGGAAGATTCCTTCCAGGCAGTGATACCAATGGGTGGGGCAGGCAAAACATCATTGATACGCAACCACATGACTTGCTGTCTGCATGGATTCCATCTGAAGTTAATAGGAAAAAAGAGAACGTCATTTGGAACCCAGAAGCTCTAACTGCACAGGCTCAGTTTAAGCCATTTACACATAATTCATATGTGTTCCTTCCAGTACACAAGCCTTTCCCAAACCTTCTCCCTGACTTCCTCCCATGGTGGATCCAGTTAGGTCACATGGCTCTTTTTTTTTAATATTTTATTTTTAAGACGGAGTGGGGGAAGGGGCAGAAAGAGAGGGAGAGGGAATCTCCTGTAGACTTCCCCTGAGTGCAGAGCCAGACATGGACCTCAGTCTCATGACCCTGAGATCATGACCTGAGCCAAAATCTGGAGTGGGGTGCTTAACTGACTGAGTCACCCAAGGGACCCCACATATGGCTCTTTGATTTTGCTTGAATGGAAGTACCTCATCTTGAAGTAAGGGTCCCTTAACTGAAGTCCAGCTATAGTGATGGCTGATTTTATTTGCCATGATTCTCAGATTTTTGCTCAAATATTATTCTGGATGTTTCTGTGAAACTGTTTTTTGAATCAGATTAGTATTTAAATTAGTGGACTTTGAGTAAAGCACATTACTCTTCATAACACAGGTGGGCCTCATCCAATCAGTTGAAGGCCTTAATAAAACAAAACTGCCTGTCCCCAGCAAGAGGAAATTCTGTCAGCAGATAGTCTTCAGTCTCAGGTGCAGCTGCTTCCCAGTTCCCAGCCTGCTGGGCTATTCCATCAGATTTTGGATTTGCTAAGTCCCCATAATCATGTGAGCCAACTCTTTTTTTTTTTTTTTTTTTAAGATTTATTTATTTGACAGAGAGAAATCACAAGAGAGGCAGGCAGAGAGAGAGGAAGGGAAGCAGGCTCTCCGCTGAGCGGAGAGCCCAATACGGGACTCGATCCCAGGACCCTGAGATCATGACCTGAGCTGAAGGCAGCGGCTCAACCCACTGAGCCACCCAGGCGCCCGGGAGCCAACTCTTTAAAGGAATCTCTATACATGTAGAATCATCCTATGGGTTCTGTTTCTATGGAGAGCCCTGACTCATACAGATTTCCAGGGCGAGTCTTGCACACAGAAAGCCTCTGGGCAGACAGAAAAAAGAAACCCCTGGCCTTGAAGTACAAGGGCAGATAATGCAAGATTACGCCAATGCAGAATTTCAAGTCTTGGAACCAGGGCCATTGGCTTAGATGACCTGACAGGATGAGAGGCAGAGTTTTGGCCTTCTGTGGTAATAGTCATTGTTTCTAATCTGCCCCGGCTGAGGGAGGAGGAAACGTCAAGCTGGTGACTCTGTACTCCTCATCCATGTGGGCTAAGTCTAGGTGCACCTCTCTGGGATAAGAAAGAATGGGGGCCAAGTCCATGGTCCTGCATCCTTGTCCTATTCATACTCTTTATGCTGCTTCAGGAGTAATGCTGAGGAGAAGGAATTTTGAACTGAGTCTAACCTAGCCTAGAACCCAGACCAGATATTCTGGTCTGGTCAGGTACATGTGGTAAAACTAAGTCCTGTGATTATCAGTCTCACACAGACTCGCTGCTCCATTTGGTCAAACTCCAGCTGCTACCTCGTTTTCTTGGTCATAGGATGCAAACATTCTGCAGTTTTCAGTTTTACCTGATTTTCCACCTTTTTTTTTAAACATATTGTACCCATTGCCTTAAATTCACAGATTCCTTATCTACTCTTTATTTCTGAATCCGTTCTCTTCTCTAATATGGTTGATTCTTCCTCTGGCCAATGCTGCTCCTTCAACAGTGCAAAGAAAAACAAACAAGCAAAATCATTTGTGATTCTACTGCCTAGGAATAACCCCTATGAACAGAAGGACCTGGCCAATAAGGTGAATGGCAGTGCCCATTTACTTAGATTGGAGGAGCAAATTTCAGAGATGGATCTTGGAGGAAAGAGGAAATTACGATATCAATTTTGGACAAGTTTGTGATGCCTATTAGATATCTAAGTTCAGAAGTAGAGTAAGCGGTTTGCTATCGGAGTCTGGAATTCAGGACAGAAACTCAAGCTGGAGCTAGAACTTGCAAGTCATCATAGTACATATAGGTTGCATACAAGGCACTTAAAGTCATGGGCAGGATGAGGTCCCCAAAGGAGTATGAAAAGAAAAGAGTAGAGACTTGAGGACTGCGTTCTGGACACTACAATGTCCAGAAGTGGGAAGAGTGAGGAGGAACCAACAAAAGACGACTAAGAGACAGTGAACGGGGAGGTAGGAGAAGAAGAAATAGCTAAGTCTCAGAAGCTAAGTGCAGCAAGAAGTTCAAGATCTAAGCCATCAACTCTATCAATGCTGCTGATAAGGTCTAGAAAGGTCTAGAAAGATGAGGAACGAGCACTGGTCAATGGACTTACCAACGGGAAAGTCACTGGTGACCAACAAGAGCAATTCTGGTGGAGCAGAGCCTGATTAGAGAGAATTTCAGAAAGAACGGGAAGAGAGACTGCTGACAGTGAATTTAGGTAAACCCTTCTAGTAGTTTTGCAGAAAAGGAAAGAGAAAGGTGGGATGTGGGATGGAGGAGGACACAGTGGGTCAAAGGAGGGTATCCTTTTTAAATAGAAGATATGACACAACATGTTTGAATGCTGATGGTAACAATCATAATACATTCCATTTACTAAGGAATGTGTATTTCATTTATGGGTGTGCCATAGTTTATCTCATCAGTCCTACATTAGAACACATTTCCTGTCTCCAGCAGAAGCTTATAACTAAACATCTGCACTACTTCAGGTGCAAGGAAACCCAACTTGAAAAATAACTAGCCATCCCTGGACAAATAAACCACGATTGGTCAAGGGGGTGGGAATTCTTATTGGTGCAGGCTGGGTCAGGTGCCCAGACCTGCTTCCTCTAGACATTGGTGGCCAGGGGGTGGGATGGATGGAAAGATGACATTTCAACCATGGGAGAAGAGAAATTCCCACAAAGGTAAATGTTCATAATGGATGCTCTGGACAGATTTCGGAAAAGGTATTTATAACAATATCCCTGTATGCCAGTCATTGTTTGCATTTCTAATTATTTCCTTTGAATTAATTCTTGAGTGAAATTAGTGGGCCAAGGAATATGAACCTTTTAAAGCCTCTCACTAAGCTGTTTGCCGATCTTTGTGCCCACTCAGTGAGTCTGAGAAAATCATTCCATGCCCCTACCCTATCTCAGTATTGACTACTATTAAAAAAAAAAAATCAAGTATTTGAAAAGTGGGAAATAACCTCTCATTGTTGTTATGGTTTAATTAAAAAATTATCCCCAAGCTTAAATTCATGCAAAAATTCTCATTAACCAACATGTGTTTCAACAGTCCACTCATTGGGCCATTTAACATCGTGGATCTGAAAAGTGCTGACCCTCTGCAGCCACTTTCTGCAATGGAATGTCCCAGAGACCTGTCTCCCTTCCAGAACCCTCCAGTTTTAATTGTTGGAGACTCCATCCAGCCACATCAGGGTCACAGTGGAGAGGAGAGGACAAGGAGATGCTTCGGGAGCCTGTCTCAATGCACCTGTAAGTGAATTCCAGCCTGAGCTCGGGCTTTCTGTTGTGTCCTCTATTCACCTCAGTGACTTTTCCTGTCAGCTGAAAGAGAACATGCCTGAGGCCTCGCAAAGCGGCAGCTGATAGCCAGTCAGCCCAGCTCAGTCTCTTCCTTCCTTCCAGGGGCCTTTTCAGATGTCAGTATGATCCATGGGCCCCTTTCTATTCCAGGCACCTCTAGCCCCAACCCCTGAGTCCCTAACACATGAACACTGTTCCCAGACGATGTGCTGCTGTGAGTGAGTTCCTCAGCAGTGAAAAATAAGCCTTTCTTTCAAAAAGGGGAGAGGAGGAGGGGAAATAAAGTTTCATTTTTAAAATTTCCTCTGTAAGTCTGAGGCCTCTGGGAGCTTTTCAAGCTCAGAATTACACAGAAGAGCTCCATCTTTCATCTTGCTGCTAGACTGCCTGGACTAGGGTCCTAGGGCAATCCACCAGAATGTATTTTTTTCCCTTAATTGTATTTGGGCAAGTCTCGTGATCTCTGTGCATCCAAATTCATAAAATAAGGAGAATAATGGGTGTCACTCTCTTGGGTGTCACTGAGGCTTGTATGAGTGGATTTATATGGTGTTTTCTTCTAATAATGTATTGAGCATTGGAAGACTAAGATATATTGAGTGATATTTTCTGGCTTTTTAGTGGGTTAAAAATGAGGGACCTTGAAAAAGGTTAGAAAAATTAAATTTCTCCCCTCAGTGTCTATCAGTCAGTTCTAGAGTGAGACAAACATGAGCTCAAATTTCAGTTCTCTCACTTTCTAGCCACATCGACCAGGGACAAATTCCCTAACCTCTCCTCACCTCAGTTTCTCATCTATAAAATGGGGATATGAGTTGTAACTACTTCATGAAGTTGTTAATGTTAAGGCATATAAAATAATAATAATAAAATAATAATATAAGGCATATAAAATAATATAAAATAATAATGCTAATATCACTTAAATTATCATTAGTTAGAGCTAAGACTCTGGTATGAGGAGGATCATGGTTCAAATGTCAGATCTCTATTTAAAATTTCTGTGCCCCAGTTCCCTCATGTGTAAGATGGGTTTAAAAACAAGACCACCTAATCTCATAATCCCTCGTAGGGATTCAGTGAGATAGTGTAAGTAAACGTATGGTATAGAATGAACGCTCTGTAAACATTAGTTATTTTTCTACTGGTCCCTCTCCTGGGCCCACTTTAAGGTAAATTTACGAAACTGGTAAAATATGTCATCTGGGCTCTAGTGCTCCAGCAGGAGCTCCTATCTCTTTGATGCCCCGTGTTCCCTGGACGTCCATCCCTATCATGTTCCTTCCCCACCCCAGACTGAAACCCAGTTCAAGCTCAGAGAATAAATTTAACTTCATGAGACATCTCTCTCATGGGTATTTGCAACATAAGCCTTATCTTGAGTGGGAAAACAAGACTCTGGCCTCTATCCCAGGGATTTTAGGCATCAGCAACCAGGTAAGTATATTTCTCAAGCAGATTGCTATTTCAGGGCTTGGAATATTGCAGTACATTGATGGTGGCTCTTGGAGAAAGCCAGACACAAATAGAAGAGTTTAAGGTGATGCATCAATTAGGAATTGTGTTCAGCTGCTAAGAGCAAGCAGAGACCCAACTACAACCAAATAGGGATTTATTCTTTCACATACAAGAAGCCTGGGGGGAGAAATTTTAAGGAAAGGATAGTATTTCTGTGATAGCATTTGGGATCTGAATGTATTTTCAGCTATGCCAACCTTAGCCTATAACTTCCATTCTCAAAGTAGCCCCATGGGCGCAATATGGCTATTGTAGGTCCAGCCATCACATCTCCTTTTCAAAAGATGAAAAGGAAAGGCAAAGGTAAAAAAAAAGAAAGAAAGAAAGAAAAAGAAAAAAGAAAGAAAAGTCTCCCTCCTGTTGAGTTTGTATTCTTTAAGGATCTTTCCTGAAAGCCCCACCCAAAGTTTTGCATGTACATCTCCTTAGTTACAAAGGAGTCCAAGAGAAGAAGACTTAGCTGAACACACTATTACCCTGAATAAAATCAGAGTTCTGTTCATGATAAAGAAGATGAGAAAGAATGATGGGTAGGTAACTTTTGTCTCTACCGCAGATAATAATTTCTTTTAAGCCAGCTACCTTCTTTATTTTGTTTTGTTTTTCAAGGCTAAACATGGTCATAGGCTAATGCACTTGGCAGAGTTAGGTCATCACCAAAAAATAAGTGGTTTTCCTCCAGCTGATTAGTTTTCTTTCAGCCATATAAAAGGTCTGAATTATAGGAGATACAAAAAACAAAACAAAACAAATCAAAAAGACTACACTGTAATTTTCTCTCCAAATTCCTAACCATGCCTTTAGCTTCTTCCCCCTTCTCTGTAGTTTCACTGCAATTTGATTTTTAAGCCTGAAATTGCTCCTCTCAACATCCCTTTTGACTTTCCCAATGGCTGGATTTCGGGCATACACTTCAGTCCTTCCCTTTCTTGAACTTGCTGTTGCTTTGACACCACCAGTGGTCTTAAAACCATTGACTTATTCTGCTCAGAAACTCTTTCAACTCTTTCTTCATGGTCTCCTGGACCCAGGGTTGTATCCCACCCCCGCCCCCTCCACTTCTCCTCTTCTTCCAGCACACTTTCTGAGGAATGTCAGTCACTCCAATGACTACTTGCCATTGCTGCCAAATCTGTATTTGCAGCTCAGACCTCTCTCTTGAGATCCTACATTATGTGTTCAGAGGCTTACCAGGCATCTCCACTTGGAAGACTCACAGATAACTCCAACTTAAGTTCACAATTGAGCTCAGCCTCTTTACCCTCAGATCTGTTTCTGCCCCTTTTTCTGGTGAAAGCACCCCTACCCGCTCCAGGTGCCCAGCTGGAAACTTGGTAATCATCCTTTTCTTTGTCTTCCCTCCACACAACCAATCTTAAAATCCTGCTGTTCTAATTTCCTTTCTAGTCCTTGAACCTGGTCTCCTCCTATTTTCCCTTCTGTTATGTTGGCTCTCATTTGTGTGGTCTCTCTCATGGATTTTGCAATAGCCCCCTTCCTGACTTCTTTTCTTTGTCTCAAATGCATTCTCCCCACTACTGACAGAGGTTAGTTTCTTTTTATTTTAAGATTTTATTTATTTATTTGGCAGAGAGAGAGAGAGAGAGAGGGAAGCAGGCTCCCTGCTGAGCAGAAAGCCCGATGCAGGGTTTGATCCCAAGACCCTGAGATCATGACCTGAGCCAAAGGCAGAGGCTTAACCCACTGAGCCACCCAGGTGCCCCAGAGTTTAGTTTCTTAATACAAATATGGTTTTGTTGTTTCCCTGATGAACGTCTTTCTATGGCTCCCACTTAGAGATAACATTTTGAAAACTTTGGCATGACACATGGGGATCTTCATGATATGATCTCTTTTGCTTATCTTGTCTTGCTTCCTAACATTCTCTCTTGAGTGTTTCACCACCAGACCTATAGCTGAAGTCCTACTTGATCAACTAGTTTAATCCATTCATTAAACAAATATTTATTGACCTACTGTTCTGAGCATGGGGATACAGCAGTGAAGAAAACAAAGTCCCTGCCTTCACGGGGCTTCCATTTCCAGTGGTGGTGATGAAAGGCCATAAATAAGTAAATAATATGTCAGGTGATGCGAAGTGTCATAAATCAAAATAAAGAAACCCATATAGTGCTGGAGGGTGGTTGCTCTTTTAGCAGGGTGGACAGGGAAGACTTCTCTGATGAAAGGACTTTTGAAGAGAAACCTGAAAATAATAAGAGGGGGAGCCATGAGAATGTGGGAAGAATGACATTCTGGGTTGGGGTTGCAATAAGTGCAGAGGTTTTGGGACAGGATCATGTCTGGCAAAAGCAATGAGGAGTCCTGGATATTGGGAGCAGAGTGAGCAAGGGGAACAATGGTTGAAGATGGGGTCAGAGAAGTAGAAGGGAAACCGGGTCATGTAGGATCTTAAGGTCGTGGGAAGATTTGGATCTGCATAAGATGAGAAGTCCCTGGAGGGTTTTGAGGAGAAGGACAAGATAAGACAACAGTTTGAAAGGACCTCTCCAGTGCAGTTGTGTGAAATACAAGCTGTAGTAGAACCAGACATGTCAGATGGAAGACGATGAAAATAATCCTGACAGCAGACAATGGTGGCCTGGACAGTTGGTTACAACAGAGATGGTGCAAAGGGATCAGATTCTGGACATAATCTGAAGGTAGAGCTGATAGGATTTGCTGAAGAACCAAATGTAGAATATGAGAGGAAGGGCAGGGATGGCCCCAGATTTGTGGCATATCGGCCAAATGGAATGACATCGCCCCACTACAACTGTGATTATGAAAACTCTGTGGAGATATTGCCAAATAGTTATGATAAAATGTTGCATGAAAAGAGTAGAATTCAAAACAGCATGTTTCTGATGATTACAAGTCTGTAAATTGCCAACAAAAGGAAGCATGCCAAAATAGTAACAATTCTATGATAAATTCTAAAAATTTATCAGCCTTAAATCCAAGGGTAATGCTGGCAAAAGGTTACTGTGCCCTTTTCAGGATTTGGCCATCATGTAACTCCCTAAATTGGATCTCTTGATCTCAGTGCATAAGAAGAAATGGAATCAGAGAATTTAGACATGCACAGGCGCCTTGAAGATCATCAACCTTCTCCTCTTACAGATGACAGAACCAAAGACCCTAAATGTTCCATAAGGTCAAACCGCTAATTACGAGCACAGCCCAACCCAAAGTGCAGCCTAACTCCTGATCCCCTAGGTCATGTAAATCCTTGCACCTAATTTAATTTTCTGCCTTAAAAATTATCTTGAAAATGTGTTTCTTAGAGTTTATTGAAACCTTGTTTCTTGGTGATTTATTCAAAATCGCTATACTCTCATAGACTTGTTTGCATGCAAAGTATAGCCTATTTTCAAAGTCGAGAAGACGTGAAATGTCTTTTTCTCTGCAAAACCTTGCACGACATGTGAATCCTAATATTAGACCTTCAAATGCAGAAACTTGGTAAATCCCATATGTGCATAACAAGTGCTTACTCCACATTTTTTCGGGGTCTCTGATTTATTCAGCAGGGCAAGTTATTAATAACTCTGTAGTGTTGGGTGAGATAGAATTACCTGTCATAATACATTTGAGTCTGGAAATAAGCGAAGTCAAAAACTGGGAAAACCCCACAAACTCCACCAAGATCTCACATTTATTAGATTTCCATCAATGTCACATTCCTATTACTAAAGTATTTGGATAAATACTACAGAGGAATCGGAGAGAAAATTTCCAGTAATAAGATTGGTTATACATCTTTTAGAGGAATTCAGATATTGCAGGGAGAAAATCACGATTCTTTATAAAAAGAATGCGGAACCAAATACTCATATGACTGGATTTATGGTATTGAGGTTGTACTAGGTAGTGGAAGGAGCTTTGGGCTGAAAATCAGCATACCTGAGTCCTAGCACCATTCTACTACCAGGATGAACTTAGACAGTTAACTGATATCCATCTCCCCTTCTTCTCTGCTCATAGAACCCCAATTTGTGGAGGAGGTAATGTGTTCAGTTAAAAATTCGCTTTTCCAGCCTCCCCTGCAACTAGATCATGTGACCCAGTTTTGGCCAAAGGCGCAGAGGCGGAAGATAGCTGGAGATTTACATGGAGGTCAGAAGTTCTTGGGAGGGCAGAGAAGACTTGGTGCCTTCCTATGAAGCATTCAGAACCTGGTTCTGTCTCTCACCAACACGTTCTATGATGGAGAAAGGGTACCTCACTCAGCTTGAGAGAGGGAAGAGAAAACTGGAAAAGCTTATTGGAGGAGTTGGTACTTAAATTGGGTCATGAAATATCTCTGGTCTTCTGGGCTTCTGTTTCCTTATTTATTAAACAAGAGGATTGAAGTAGATCCACTATTTATGTCTTGAGGTTTAAAAAAGACCTAGTGATTTTAAAAATTCTACTTATAAATACAGGGGAAATTAAAAACAACAAAAGGCATGTTTTATCTGGAATAATAAATAGGGTGTCTGGAGATACACACACACACACACACACACACACACACTTTGGGGGGTGCACGTGGAATGCATAGAAATCCAACAACTTCACTGAGAAACTACAGCCCAGGGCAAAGAACGAGCTGTATTGTAAACCCCTGGCCCTAAAATGTACAGAAATTATTTCTATTAATTTGTTTTTGCACCCAGTTTTTTAAAAATCATTCTTTCTTGGGCAAAACTCAGATTGCAAAAATTCCAAACAATAAAAAGAACTACTTTCTTGTTAATAGAAGTGAGACAGAGTAGAAGGAAGTGAACCTCACCATCTGAGAGAAAAGGAGGGGGAGCTAACTTGACAACACCATGACCAGAGAACACATTTAAAAGGCAAATGCAAGTTGACTTCCTGTTCCTAGAGATGAGAACTGATTTTTGTCTAAAGCTTTACTGTGAACAAAGTGTTTCCATAGCCCTTATCTTATTTGATCCTCACAACAACCTGACAGAGAGGCATTATTAATATCCTTGCTTGACAGAGATGAGGGCTGATGGTACCTGCCCAAGGTCAGGCACATAAGGAAGTGGTAAAACTTGGACTCAGATACTCCAAATATAATATTCTTTATATGATTCCAAGACTGCATCAAATTGCAATTTCAAAAAAAGAAAATAATGTGGGTGTCTTCTAACAACAAAAATATTCAGTGCAAATGTTTCTGTCACAGAATGGTCAAACAGCAAAATCTTGGTGAGGCAGCTAGTGGACAATTTTCTACTCGTCTTTTATCCTGACTACTGTAATTTGAAGCCAAGGGTAAGGAATTTGAAAGTGAGATTATGGGAAATAACTACAGAGTAAAGGGTCTTACATTTGTCAGGATAGGCTCACAGCTCTAACAAAGAACTACTCACCCTTAACACAGGAAAAGTTTACTTGTCACTTTCAAAATGTGGCTATTCCAGGTCAGGTGACTCTCCTGAGTGGTGTTCATGTAAGTGGCAACTTAGGAATTAGGGTCTTTGCATCTCGTGACGCCACGGTCTTGGCACATGACCACCAGTGTTCACTATAAAAAGGGAAGAGAGCACGAGGTCACACTCTTTCCCTAATGGCCTTGGCTCTACAGACACAAATCATCTTTGCTTTCACTCCATTGGTGAGAATTAGTCACCCGACCCTCCTTTAGAAGAAAGTGAGCCTGGGTAATGTAGTCGCTTCCTGGCTGGCTGCTTCCCACTACCAAGGCAGCATAATGGAAGGGAACATGGCTCTTTTTTTTTTTTCTTAAAGATTTATTTATTTATTTGACAGAGAACACAAGCAGGCAGAGAGGTGGCAGAGAGAGAGGAGGAAGCAGGCCTCCTGCTGAGCAGAGAGCCCGACGTGGGGCTCCATCCCAGGACTCTGGGATCATGACCTGAGCCAAAGGCAGAGGCTTTAACCCACTGAGCCACCCAGGCATCCCAGGAACAGGGCTCTTTGATTCCAGCTGTCTCTGCTGTTGGTTTCAAAGTAACCAGCCATGTGATTCTAATCACCTTCCTAAAACCTAGTGAGACCTAAAGACATGGTTCCATTGCGGCTATCTAGAAAGAAGGCATTTTGTACAGGAATATTTGCAGAATTGAGTAAAACTGTCAGTACACTGTCAGAACAGAGTAACACTGTCAGTGTTGGTTTAGGTATAAGTAATAGCCAGAGCCTGGGAAATATATTGGGAAGACTCTGTGCTTTAAGGGTGTTTTGCTAGTTACTATCTGGTGCCTACTTTACATGGTAATTGTAGACATACCAAGTCTTTGGGGCATGTGCCAGCTTCTGTGAATCTCCTGGATTCTCTCTCACCCTTTTTGGCTCCTCTCTTTGCCCTACGATCTTCCCAGACTGTTCTACACTAAGGTCTCCTTTGCCTTCTGGGTCCCAGCTGGATTTAGTCAATGGCAACCCTTTCGGGAGGTTGAAGGGAGAAAGGAGGCAAGGTCAGGGATCTACGCTTTCTTCCTGTAAGGTAGCCTTGGGTTTTGCACATCTCTCTGCTAAAGGTTACTGCTCCTCTCAAGGCTCCAAGCTCTATATGACCCTCTCCTCCTCTAGGTCCTGGTAATTAATCTCTCTCCTCAGATTCCTTCTGTCTTCTGAATGGCAAATAGCCATTCTGACGCTAGTCCAGGATTTCTGCCCTATCTCTTGTGGTCCCCCTAGATCCCACTCACATTTTCATTCTTAGTTTCTTTCCAAACATATTATTTGATTTTTCCAGTTGTTTCCATTTGTTGCTTTTTATTTTTAAATCTGTTAACAGTGTGTTTTCAGCCCCAAGCAGCAGGCCTAGTCTCTGTATAAACTATAAGAATCCTTTTTTTATCATTCGTAGCATTTTAAAATAAGCTTTAGAGATCCGGGCATTATTCCTATAGGGTTTTGCTCGTCTTGGTGCATTCAGTCTTGATTGTGTCCCTCATCCCCTCCTCCTGTACGTACCCTCTGAAAATCTGAGCTCATCAGCACACTCTCCACCCCGTCACATGTCCCTCATCATTGCTCCCTGGATCTTCTAAAAGAAGAAATTGCTAACAAGGCAAGTGGAGGATTCAGCAAATGTTTTGATTTTCCAGAATGAGAGTTCCATCAGATCTCAGAAAAGCTGAATTAGGAAGAATCTAGCGTGGGAGGTAAAAACTTGTTTTGAGATTTCCTGTGATACCAGAGAAATCCAGACATACTAGTTATCTGAATTCAACAGTTCTTTGTCCAGTTCTTTTTCTGATTATTTTAGAAGACTGTTTGTTTGTTTGTTTGTTTGTTTGTTTTGGTTTTATCTGTTTCTATCCCAGCTCCAAGCTAAGTTGTCTCCATCCCCTAATTCTCTCAAATCTCCAAAGAAGAGTTTGTTTTCTTTCGAATTCCTGCACGTAGCCTACACTTCTAAGATTCTCCCTACCTGAGAAGCACCATCTTCTAGCCTTACAGTTCCAGAGCCCTCTCTTCCTGTTCATTTTCCCCTTTTCTCCTCCTCTGATGAAGAGGCAGTGGAGTATAGTGGTGAATGACAGGATTTTTGAGTCAGATAGAATTGAACTTGAGTCCTGGTTCTGTTGCTTTCTAGGCTGAGTGACCTTGATAAGGCTACTCCACTGAATTTCAGCTTTTTCATTTGTAAAATGAAACTAATAAAGGTTCCTAGTTTGCAGAGTTGTTACAAGGGTTAAAAGAAAAAAACGAATATACTATATGTGGCACATGGTGAGTATTCAAAAAATATTGGTCATTTTTATTATATTCCTGTGTACATCACCCAAACACAGGATTGTAAATGTCATCTATTGTTCAAAGTGGATCTCACATCTTTATGTCTCTTCTGGAAAACCCCAGAAGAGAATTTACTGATTTCTTTTTTCTCTAAGTAGAGAATATTCACTTAAAATACATTATGCAAAATCAGACTCAACCAATATTTATGGAGTACCTTGTAAATATCAGATATCTCGCTTTTCTAGCAAAATCAGACTCAGGCAGTGGATAGCTTTGTTTCATGTAGGACCCGCAGACAGTCCGCAACGCCTTTATTCCTTATTCCGGTTTGACTTTCAACTTGTTCTAATCATCTGATCATAGGCGATCTTTTCTGGAAAGATGGTAGTTATAAAAAGCAACAATAGACACATAAAATTTCGATGGGAAGAGATCATTTTGAAGTCACTTGTTTTTAGTACCCTTCTACTTATCAAAAGACAGCACTTACTTTGAGTGAATGTAATCTCAAAAGACTTCATGGTCATTTGTTTCTCGATAAAGCTGTGCATTTGTTCGGGTTATATTTACCGTCTAATTCTGATCCTACAGACTTGCACCAGCTCTTTTCCTTCCTCCACAGGGACCTGACCTAGTTTTCTGTTTCTATGGGCATTTCAATTTGCATTTCCACATTTTATGCCATGCTTGTCACCTGATTGATATATATCTAAGTTTAGCCCACCTTCAATTGTTTCTTCTCCTTTTAAAACTTTTCTATCATTTCATATATTTCCTGACAATTACTTTTTTTTCCCCTTTTGAAATGTTATTTAATACTCTGACAATTTTGAATCTGGAAAGACTTCTAACACTTATCTGCTTTGTTGGTTAGGAATGTTCTTGGCTGCAAGTAAGAGGATATGCAGATAAAGTGGTTCAAACAATGGGGTTGCACATTTTCAGACTGGAACTAGGTCGTCCCAGGGTTACTTCAAAGGCTCAGCAATGCCACTGAGGACCCTGGCTCTTCTAGTCTTTCTGTGCTGGATCTTCAGTGCGTTTTCAAGTTCTCCTCTCAAGGTGCTAGGGAAGCTGCAGTGGCTCCAAGTATTACAATCTTAACCATCAGCATCCAAGCCCAAAGGAATGGATAGGGCCAAAAATCGTTTTTGTGAAGTTTCCACTGTTATCAAAGAGTAAAACTTTTCCCAAAGTCCTCCAGCAGATATCCCCTTAATCTTATTGGCCATAACCTGATTACAAGCTTATCTTTAGACTAATTAGTGTCCAAAGCCAAATTGCCATTGGTGGCTTAAATCAATCACAATTAATCCTCTGAAGGTGGGCAGCTGACACCTATTAACAGTTGGGTTCTGTTATCCAAGAAGTGAAAGGACTACTGGATCGGCCCCTGATAGTCTCCATATATCTCCTCCTACCATTGGTTTATTTTTATTTTTAGAGAGAGAGAGACAGAGAGAGTGAGTGGGGTGGGGAGGAGCAGAGGGAGGCGGTCAGAGGAACTTTAAGCAGGTTCCATGCTAAGCACTAAGTACGGAGCCTGATGTGGGGCTTGATCTCATGACCCTTAGATCCTGACCTGAGCCAAAATCAAGAGTCAGATGCTTAGCCAACTGAGCCACCCAGGTGCTCCACCTCCCACCATTTGTAGATGAGGAATCTGAAATCCATTAAAGTGAAAGGTTTGCTAAAGACCACATACCTAGAAAATGTCAAAGCCAAGACCAAACCCTTGGTCTTATGTTCTAGAATTAATTTCTCCATCTTGTGCTCTCTAAAGTAACCTTTTAATAGAAGTTCTGGGGGAAAGAAATGGAAGTTGGTGCAGAGCCAGCTCAAGGAGAATTTCTGTTTGTATTCCAAGTCCTAGATTTACAGGTTAATGAACTTTCATGTCCAAACTTGTGAGGTTAATTCATTCATTAATTCTATAAATATTTAGTGCTCTCTTACAATATGTTAGAAATAGTGATTGGTGCAAGGGATACAGTTCACCTGGTTCATTTTAATAATTACCTCCTTAAATATTAAATGGAAATCTAAGGGTAGAATTGTAGAAGTCATTGTAATTGGGCAGAGATAATCTATACATTTCTCAAAGCCTGTTTTATTTTCCTCTTCCTCGTCACATAGGAAGACTTCATTTCCCAGCCTTCTCTGCAATTAGGTTTGGACCATATGACTAGCATCTGGCAGATGGTATGTGAACAGAAGTACTACATGCCATTTCCAGCCTGGCTGTAAAACCCTATACACCCTTGACAGGGGTCTCAAGGTTAAAACAAGGCCACCTCCCCTCGTCATTTTGCCTGTAGTTTGGATTGTCAAACAGTATCTCCACCTTTTCCTCTATAGCTTTATATGGTTTAGAAAACTGATAGCTTTGGGATTAGTCTTGAACTCTCACCGCTTTTTTACTTTTCCCCAAGGATTCCTTCTATTTTATTAGTTTTTTAAAGATTTTATTTATTTATTTGGAGAGAGAGAAAGAGCACAAGCAGAGGGAGCAGCAGGCAGAGAGGAAGGGAGAAGCAGGCTCCCCACTGAACAGAGAGCTGGAGGTGGGGTTCAATCCCAGGACCCTTCCGATCACAACCCAAGTTGAGGTCAGACATCCAACTGATTGGTGGCCCCCCAGTCCCTTTGAATTCCTTTTAAGTAATAGCTTCCTCTTGTTTTACATCAGCTTTTTTAAAATGAGAAAAGGCTTTCCTTTTAAAAATCTGAAACAGAGGGGTGCCTGGGTGGCTCAGTGGGTTAAAGCCTCTGCCTTCGGCTCCGGTCATGATCCCAGAGTCCTGGGATTGGGCCCCGCATTGGGCTCCTGCTTGGCGGGGAGCCTGCTTCCCTCCTCTCTCTCTGCCTACTTGTGATCTCTGTCTATCAAATAAATAAATAAAATCTTTGAAAAAAAAGTCTGAAACAGAATTCAACCTCTCCATCCAGAGAGAAAGGTCTAGAATTAATAACCTTGTTAGTGGAGATTCAAGCCCAGCCAGAGAGGGTGGAGAAGGCTCTTATCAGGGGTCATGCTTTATCGTTTACTTCCCCTCCAGTCCTGATATTCTGTGTCTTTGGCATCAATTCTATTTCCACCTCCTAACGCCAAAGCTAAATGGGGAGAAGAAAGAAAGCAGAAACAGATAATAAAATAAATCTCAGGCTTTTGAAGTTCTAGACTCCTCACCTCTCATGGCAACAGCAGCCCCAACTTCACTGGGTAGCTGGAACGGTTGAAGGAGATAAAAGATGGTCTCAGAATACGACTTAGCACCTGCTAAGAGCTGGGAAAAAAATGACATCATTCAAATTATGGTTGAGAGATGCCAGAGAGCAGTGGTTAAGAACCTGGACGTTGAGGCAGGACTGCCTGCCTTCCAATCCCTGCTCAGCCCTTCATCTGTCACAGCGTCTTGTATAATTCACTGAGTCTCACATTGCGTGTTGTCCCCATCTGCACAATGACAATAATAATACTATCTGCTTCACCAAGTTGTTGTGAGGATTGAGTTAATGCATTTAAAGTGCTTAGAACAGTACTTAGCATAGATAAGCACCCCAAAATGTTAGCTATTAGTCTTGTATTTTTAAATTCCTGTGGCCTAATTACATCTCTTCCTCAAACGAAGGGACAGAGCCCCAAAGAGCCGTCAGGACTTGACAGAGGCTAAGTGACATCGGCCCTTTTTGAGTTCTCATTAGAAAATGGGAAATTCTCTGTCCTGGTTTTGTATATGCAGATTACGCTTGACATGTTTTATAACTCTCTGTCTAGTACTTGGTAGAAACAGTAGGTCCATAATTAATCATGTGTTAAAATTCTATACCTGCCCTTCTTGATATATGCATATAGATACATATATATAAATATATGAAATTTTATTCTGTGATTATGCCACATGTTCTAATATTCAGAAGTGTTCAATCATTTCTTTTTTTGTTTGTTTATTTTTTTGAACACGCTCATGCAAGAAAGAGAGAGAGAGAATGAGAGTGAGCATGGGAGGGGCAGAGGAAGAGGGAGAGAATCTTAAGCAGACTCCATGCCCAACACAGAGCCTGACATAGGGCTCGATCCTACAACCCTGAGGTCAGGACCTGAGCCAAAATCCAGAGTCAGATGCTTAACCGACTGGGTCACACAGGTGCCTCCAGAAGTGTCCAATCATTTCTAAAAGCCATTTAATACTGATCTGAAAAAAACATGTTCTCATAAAAGTGGAAGAAAATACAAATTGTTGGCCTTCACTCTTGCTCACTTACTCTCTTTCTCTTAAATAAATAAATAAATAAAAATATTTTTTAAAATCTCATTAAGTTAGTACTGAAGACTGAAAACAGCCTTAATCAATAAGTCATTAAATGCATGGGAACATTGGAGTATCTGGGTGGCTCATTTGGTTAAGTGTCCAACTCTTAGTTTTGGCTCAGGTCATGTTCTCTTGGGTGAAGGGATAGAGCCCCATATCAGGCTTTGTTCTCAGTGGGGAGTTTGCTTGAAGATTCTCTCCCTCTGCCCTCCCCCCACGCATCCCCCCTCAAATAAATAAATAAATCTTTTAAATAACGCATGGGAACATTGAAAAGGTAATAAGGATAACCAGTGACCAATGTTGTATATGGAAATGTCATCTAACTTCTAGGCCATTTACAGCAGAGTTGGACATAAAAGGAATATAAGCTACAATAGCTTTTGAATCTTTTGAATAGACAATAGAAATCAATTCCACAGGTCTTTGCAGTCTGTTCTAATAACATATAGCATTGCATGTTCAAGCTAACCTGCTGTATGTTTCGTTAAAGGTGATCTATTTGTGGGAGATTAAAAGCAGGGACAGAGAAAAGCAATAGATTGACTGTCTCTCCGTCTCCTCAGTTTAATAGGAGCTAAGTCCAAAAGGACAGGAGAACAATGAAGCCAGTGGAGGCCTCTGCAGAAGCCAGTAATTCATGACCCTTTGTGTTGCTCTTAACCTATGTCACCCAAGAGGATGGGAGACCAACACTGGTTGTTATAATACAGAGTTATGTGACTCTGGGAAACTGCAGAGAGTTGTTGCTTTAACTTAAAATGAAACCTGGACTTGAGTCCTGGCTCCATTGTTTCCTGGTTGTATGGCTTTGGGCTGGCTGCTTCACCCTCACAGTATCACCTTTTCCTCATCTGTAAAATGGAGATAACAGCTGTCCCTATGTCTTTGAGTAACTGGGACTACTATGGTTACTGTGAGTAACTATAAAACCGTTCACAATTGAACTAAAAACAGTAAATGCAAAATAAAATGTATCTATTATCATTATTATGTTGGATTTTTAAGGCAAGTCACTTTGTCTATCTGGGTCTCAGTTTGTCTCGTAAGTCAAAAGGAGCGTGACAATTTATACTCATTTGAGGCACAGGGCTGCATTAGATGACCTCCCAAGGTCATGTCCTGTGATTTATCGATGAACATATGTATATATTCATCTCTGTCTTCAGGGCATAGGATTAAAGTTGATCTCATAATGAATCAGGCTATGGGCAGATCCAGTCCGAGATGGAGTCTCTTTGACATCTCTCTCTTCTTCACACCTCATAGTCAATGTATTATTCATTAAACAAATACATAACAAATATATATTGAATACTGGTTATACAGCAAGCACTATTTTAGGAACTGCTCATAAAATGAGGAGAAGAAAAGTCAGACCAAACAAAACACAAAGTTCTGGCCCTCTTTGAGGTCATTTTCTACTACCAGACGTGGACAATGAATAAACAAGTAAATGAATACTCAGACATCACCTCCTCTGAAAAGTATCTTCAAAAGATCTTTCAAATCTGACCATGCTTCCTGCCTCTCCTGCTACTACAGCACAAGCCACCATCATTTCTAGCCTTGGTCACTCCTAATTGGTACCCTGTGTCCCCTCCTGGTGCTCTGATGCCTGTTCTTCCCCCAGTAACCTATGTAGATACCACACCATATCACTGCCTTACTCAAAACCCGTGATCGGCTGCCTGCCCGTCACTCTTGAAACAAAAGGCAAAGTATTTCCATTGAGATTAGCCCCTGGCTACCTCTTCCATGTCTTCCTGCTCCTCACCCTCTCATCTCCATCTCAACAACAACCTTCTTCCTTGAACACGACACCCTGCTGACCCCAGGGACTTTGTACTTCCTGCTTTCCTGCCTGGGGTACAGTTTCTATACCTTTCTTCTTCACACCATTAAGGTCCCAGCTCTTCAGAGAGGTCTTCCCAATGGCTGTTTTAAAAATAAACCCTCCAACCCATTCTCATTAGCCCCTTATCCCCCTTTATTTATCCTCGTAGCACAGTCGCATCGCATTCTATGGTTATTGGCTTTCTTGTTTGCGGCTGTCTCCACTGCTTCATTTCACTGCTGCTGCTGCAGTGGAATGAAAGCTCCAAGAAGATCAGGACAGGGGTGCACTGCTGAGCCCCCATCTCTAGCACCATGCCTGGTCCACTGTGGTCGGCAAGCACAGGTGCAGGGTGAAAGTTCCAGAGCTTGATGGTCCGGGCTTGAAAGCTGACTCCTTGCCTACCAGTTGTGAGATCTTAGGCATGTCCCTCAAACTCTCCTCATCTGTGCAGTGGGGAGAAGAACAGGTATGCAGGCATCAGGTTGTAATTATGAGGATTATGTTGGTTAATAATTGTAGAGTGCTCAAAAGAGTGAAAAATGCGCAAATCTATACAAGCACTTGCCAGACAAAATAAAATATCTCTGAAATGAATGATGTCAGGGGGCTCATCTGTTCAAAAACATTTCACCTGGCTTGCCTCCGTCTCTTCAATTCTATCATCACTGATGCATTAATGAATTTATTTATTGTACTGCCTAAGGA
The DNA here is from genome assembly GCF_922984935.1 of Meles meles. Classification (NCBI taxonomy): domain Eukaryota; kingdom Metazoa; phylum Chordata; class Mammalia; order Carnivora; family Mustelidae; genus Meles; species Meles meles. The sequence goes on along the minus strand of NC_060072.1, from coordinate 15,095,503 downwards.
ATTCTTATCATATGCTGCCTTTCTGTCTTCCCCTCTGTCTTCCACTCATGCCCCCCTCCTTGTCTTAGACCCCCACACACAGCCTATGATGCTTAAGGAGTATTCCCCAAGGTATAGGCCTCAGGGAAGGGAGGTTCCTTCGAGGCCATCAAGTGACCAAGTGACCAAGCCCCGATCTGATCCATGGGTCCCTCCGCATCTCTGCCTACGTGACTATGACTATCGGCTTTCACGCTTCCACTTAGGGGGAACTCACCTCTTTTTTTTTAACTGACTTTTTTTTTTGGTAAATATAACATTTTATTCAAAATTAATTCTCTCCTTTCAAAGAGTTTTGCAAAAATTGCTGCACTAATATGACTATAGATTTTTTATCTTTTTTATTTCTTTTCAGTGTTAACTGATCTTCTATTCTCCTGCAATTTATTGAATACTTGCTCCACGCTGAGCGCTGCAAGACGTCTTTGCTACACATTGTCTTCTCTAGTCCTGGCAACAACTTTAGGGTACGGAGACAGACATTACCCCCATTTTGCAGATACAGGAACTCCGTAATGGAGCTGGGGTATAATGGGACAGTCTGACTGCTCCCTGTATACCGTAGCGTCCCCCCAGATTTCTTCCTTAAAATTATCCCTTTGGTACTTGAAGTCTTTTTTACTTTCTTTTAATCTTCCCAATCTGTGTCGGTGTTTATTCTAACATGTCTGTTAACTCTGACACCATGAGTCTTTTGAAGCCAAAGATGAAGTTGTATTCAGTTTTGCATCTTTACCATTCAGCAGAAGCTGGCAGATAATAAGTGTTCAGTAAACATCTGCTGAGCTGACCTCTATTAAAAATGTGTAGAAAGCTGGGAGGGGCGTCTGGGCAGAGAGCAACCTCCCTGCCTTGCCCCCTACCCACCCCCCCTTCTCCCTGTCACCCTTGCCCATGCCTTGTCAGAGCCACATTCTTCAGAAGTGTTCCAGGATGTGGATTTTTAAAACTAGAGATTGCAAATGATAGTAACAGAAACTGAGGTTCTGTTTGGCTCTGCTCTCGCCTTTGAAAGGCTTAAGAGCAGCAGTAGGCAGGTGGCCAGGCCAGGAATGGCTGTTCCTTGCTTAAGTTCGGTGGAGTGGAAAGCGTGTACACACAGTGTATATGACAGGCACACGTGTATACTTTTATCTACAGAGAGGGACAAAGCAAAAGATATTTTGCATTTCTCCAGCTCTAACCACAATATGTTGTTTTAGTTTACTGGAGTGAGTGATTATCCACTCCACAGAAAATTACTATTTTGGTTTTTGCTAAAGGGTGGTTTGTCCTACAGTACAGAAGTACAAAAAGACTAAGTTTCCAAAAAGAGTATTTTTGTCCTATAGCAGAGCACCAGGGTGTGGAAGAAAGAGGGTTCCTGTGTTTCCTCCCGTCTCTGCCCTGGGTATGCTGTTGTGTTGGGGGCCAAACCCCTTTCTGAAACTTCCACTTTCTACTCTGCAATCTGACCTATAGTAACCCTGGGACACTGAGAACACAGGTTTGGGGTCAGATGGAGCCAAGTTAAGACTCAGCTTGGCTGTTTCTGGCCAGTGACTCAGCCTCTGGGAGCCTGTGTTTCCTCCTTGATGAAACGGGGTTAAAAATGGTGCCCACTTTCTAGGGGTATTGTGAGGATTCATAAGGGGATTCAAAATTCAGTCTTTGTCACATGATATGTCCTTGACAAGAGTGAACTATTAGAATAATGGCAATAATAATGATGATCAAAATAGCACAATATAAAAAAATTGTCAGAGTAACAAAATAATGATCAAATAGCAATAATTATCAAAACCATGTGCCAGCATGCACCCAAATGTCTATAGCAGCAATGTACACAATAGCCAGCCTATGGAAAGAAGCTACATGTCCATCAACAGATGAACGGATAAAGAAGATGTGGTGTATATATATATACACACACACAGTGGAATACTATGCAGCCATCAAAACCCGAAATCCTACCATTTGCAACGACGTGGATGGAACTAGAGGGTATTATCCTAAGCAAAATAAGTCAATAAGAGAAAGACAATTATCATATGATCTCTCTGATACAAGGAATTTGAGAGGCAGGGTGGGAGGTTGTGCGGGGTAGGGAGGGAAAAAATGAAACAAGGTGGGATTGGGAAGGAGACAAACCATAAGAGACTCTTAATCTCACTAAACAAACTGGGGGTTTGGGGGTAGGGATAGGATCATTGGGTTATGGACATTTGGGACATGTGCTATGGTGAGTGCTGCGAAATGTGTAAGCCTGATGATTCACAGACCTGTACCCCTGGGGCAAAAAATAAATCATATGTTAATTAAAACAAACAAACCAACCAACCATGTGCCAGGAAAGATGGAAGGCACAAAGAACAAAGCAGAGGATACAGTCTGTGACCTTGAGGAGACAAATGTATAAAACATGAAAACAATAAAAGCCGATATGAACTGAGTGCCAGGGATGGGTGGGGAGAGGTGACATCAGGATTCAGAGGGGATGCGAGCCTCTCGGACTGATGTGGTCAACAGAGGCTTCCCATCATGGGTGGGAGAGGAGCTGGGCCTTATTACATCTGGGTGGCAGGAAGGAAGATGGTGAGATTCCCCAGAGAGGATGTAATGGGCTTTGAGAGACTGCTTTGATGGAGCAGAGGGTTTTTAATAAAATATAAGTGGGGCAAAGACCTGTCTAGTTTTTCTCGGGGAATACAAATTAGGACCGTTGTTGTCTTCCTACACAACATGCTTAATCTGAAATTTATTTCCGTGAGTGGCTGGCTGGGCACCGGGGACCATGTTGCGGTGGCCAGAGCACTGAGATGTCTGCACCTTCCTGGCGCACATGTGTCACTTATAGACACAGCTCAGGGCTGGGCTGCGGGCAGGGGACAGTGGATGTGTTCATAGGGGCCAATCCCTGAAGCAGGGCCTCTGGGTAGCCAGAGACTGTGGTTGGAGAGTACTAGAAGGTGAAACCTCTTTGGTATGTTTCTTTGATTGGCTTACTCTGTTATCTGTGGTTTGGATCCCCTAATGTGGCCATCTAGGGGTCCACATGCCCAGAATTATTCTGCTGAACAGGTTGTGAGTCTGGATGCTGAATCTTATGGCTTGTAGAGGTTCGGTAACAGGATAAATTATTAACAAACACACACACACGACTAGTTAACTTAGCATCTACTTTCCCCTCACCCTGCCCCAGGAAATGAGGCCAACACTGATTTCTAAATACGCACCACAAATTGAGATGTCTGGGTGGCTCAGTCTGTTAAGCATCTGCCTTCGGCTCAGGTCATGATCCCAGGGTCCTGGGATCGAGTCCCACATCGGGCTTCTTGCTCAGTGGGAAGCCTACTTCTCCCTCTGCCTGCTGCTCCCCCATTGGTGTTCTCTCATAAATAAATAAATAAATAAATAAATAAAGCCTTTTAAAAAATAACATAAAAATAAAGACCTACCCCAGATTATGGTGAAGGGAGGAGACTGTGGGGAGCGGAGGTGGGAGTGGGGAGGAGTGTGGAGACGGGGTCCTGGACTGGAGGGCAACTGCAGGATGCCATGTCCTGGAGCCATGAGGACCACTCCTGGGAGGTGATTTCTGGGGCCGTTTGCAGACCAGCATCCATATGTCTGGTGGAGGCCAGGGCTCAACCCACATAGCATGAAGAGGCAGTGGCAAAGCTGGCGATCACCCCAGTGTGAGGAGTTGCCTCCTATCCCAGTCTTCTGGCCTCACTAATTCCAGAATTACTGAATTACCCAATGCAGAGGGAGAGAGAGTTCTACCCTTCCCCCCGACACACACCAATTACTGAGTTCCCAGTATGTCTCCTGCCAGCCAAGAGAAGGCTGGGGAGCTCAGAGCAGACTACATTTGATTTCAAGAAATGGGAAACTTTGACATAACTTGCACCCTAGATTTGTGGACTAATTTCTTTCCCCACTAAACTTCTGCTCTTAAGTTAACTATAAGCAATAGAGTAAAGGAATAAATTGATTTGCTTGCATCCCCACTGTTTCTCCATGTGGAAAGCCCAGGCTAATCCAGAAATCTCTGTAGCTAACTGTTCAAGAAGGCAGCTGTGTCTCCTAGGTCTCTCACGATGGTCTAAAGATCAGTTAAGTAGGCCTGCCCCCTGAGAGCAGAGACCGCCCAGGAACAAGCAAGGAACAAGCACCTGACCCACCAGGTGACAAGCAAGTACGGGATTTGTGCTCACCACGTGTACACAGTTCAGTGCCTCAAGGCCAAAGGGCAGAATGTACAAAGCAGATTGCCAAGAACAACCCTGTGACCCTTGAATTTCTGGACCAGATCAAGGATATAAAAGGGGTCAGAGAATAGGATAAGGAATCTGGGGGACATGTTCTTTGGGCAGGTGTTGTGCCAGTCCTCTCTGTCCCCTAAAAGGGTGGGCAGTTCTTCTCCTTCATCCCAAGTCTAGTACAACCGCTGCTATAGCCAATTTCATAACATTTGCATCACTCCCAAAAGAAATTCCATACCCATTAGCAGGCACTCCCCATGTCCCCACCAAGCTCCACAACCCCAGGCAACCACTCATTTATTTTCTGTCTGTATAGATTTGCTCAATTAGAGCATTTCATAGAAATGGAATCATAGTAATGTGTTTTATAACTTGTTTCTTTCGCACAGCATCTTTTCATGGTTCATTCATGTTATCTCATATATCAGGACCTCATTCTCTTTTCCTGCCCAATAATATTGCGTTATATGAATGTATCACATTTTGTTTATCCATTTGCCAGATGATGGACATTTGCATTGCTTCCACTCCTGGCTATGAACAATGCTTCTATGAACATTGGTATACAAACTTTTGTTTGGACATATTTCTTCATTTCTCTTGAGTATACACCTAGGTCTATGTGGTTTTTTTTTAAGATTTATTTTATTTTATTTTATTTATTTGACACAGAGCGAGCCAGAGAGAGATCACAAGTAGGCAGAGAGGTAGGCAGAGGGGGAGGGGGAAGCAGGCTTCCTGCTGAGCAGAAAGTCCTATGTGGGGCTGGGTCCCAGGACCCTGAGATCATGACCTGAGCCAAAGGCAGAGGCTTAACCCACTGAGCCACCCAAGTGCTCCTAGGTCTATGTTTTAACCTTTTAAGGAACCACCTGACTGGTCACCGAATCATAGGATCACTTTTTTTTTGGGGGGGGTGGTCACTGAATCACTTTTATTTATTTATATTTATTTATTTATTTAAAAGATTATTTATTTATTTTTTTTATTTGGCAGACAAGATCACCAGTAGGCAGAGAAGCAAGCAGAGAGAGAGGGGGAAGTTGGCTCCCTGCCAAGCAGAGAGCCAACGCAGGGCTCGATCCCAGGACCCTGAGTTCACGACCTGAGCTGAAGGCAGAGGCTTTAACCCACTGAGCCACCCAGGCGCCCCACTGAATCACTTTTAAAGAAATGGTAGGAGACAAATACAAAATTATGTTTTGATTATGTCACATGTACTTGTTTAACATACTGATTACAGATAAACTCAGCCCCCACTCCCCACCTCCTGTCACCCACCCTGTGTGGCCTTAGAGTTCAGGCCCGGAGGGAGGGAGAGAGAAAGAGAAAGTGAGAGAGCAAGCGCAAGGGAGCAAGAGAGCACAGGCATACACGAGCTTAAAGACAAGGCCTGGAGAGCCCAGATGGGACCTCAGGAATGGTATGAATTGAATCAGAATGGGTAAAGAAGACAAGGCATATATATACAATGGAATATTACTCAGCCATCAAAAAATGAAATCTTGCCATTTGCAATGACATGGATGGAACCAGAGGGTATTGTGCTAAGCAAAATATGTCCATCAGAGAAAGACAACTATCATATGATTGCACTCATATGGAATTTAGGAAACAAAACAGAAGATCATAGAGGAAGGGAGGGGGAAAAAAAAAACCAAGCTGAAATCAGAGAAGGAAACAAACAAAAGAGACTCTAAAGCATAGGAAACAAACTGAAGGTTGTTGGAGGGGAGGTTGATGGGGAGATGGGGTAATGGGGTGATGGGCATTAAGGAGAGCATGTGATTGAGGAGCACTGAGTGTTATATAAGACGGATGAATCACTGAACTCTACCTCTGAAACTCATAACACACTGTATGTTAATGTAAATTAAATTAAATTGAATAAAAAAAAGAGAACTGGATAAGAAGTGGCTTGGACCCAGATGTCCATGAGGCAATTGAGCTAATAGTGTGTGCTTGGAACCGATTTACTCAATATTCTCAATATTCCACCCATATGTGGTTACTGTGTGCCAGGTGCTCTCTTTAGGCGAGGTTGTGATCATACATGCATTGTTTTATTTAATCTTCACAAACATGTGAGGTCACCATCATCCCATTTTATAAACAAGCAAACCCAGGCTCAGGCAATGACTGGCCAGGATCACACAACTCTAACTGGTAATCTGGGATCAGGAACCTTGTCTGCGTGACTCTGAGGCCAGTGTTGTTAATCGATAACCTGCCTCTCAGTTGACCCAGACTCCTGGGCTTAACTTGCCAGATTCTGATTTTGCATGCCTCTAAAAATCCTTCAGTGTAGTCAGGTGTGCTGGTAAAATGGGTCTCCAAAAAACCAAAAAAAACCCAAAAAATCCTCAGGATATGTAGTGCATACCAATTTCCATGGTGTAAATATTCCTACCACAGCAGATTTTCAGATAACATCACTTGAACAATTAGGTCATAAAATTCCTGAAAATTTTTTTTTTTAAAGATTTATTTATTTGACAGATAGAGATTACAAGTAGGCAGAGAGGCAGGCAGAGAGAGAGAGAGGAGGAAGCAGGTTCTGCGCTAAGCAGAGAGCCTGATGCGGGGCTCGATCCCAGGACCCTGGGATCATGACCTGAGCTGAAGGCAGAGGCTTTAACCTGCTGAGCCACCCAGGCGCCCCAAAATTCCTGAATATTTAATGGTCAGCATTCAAGAGCCAGTATTGGCAATGTCAGCACATCTCTGCTTCTATGCCTTTGCATTGCACGGATCTTGGCTCTTGGTCTTCAGAATTTGACCGTCAAAGCTCCAGAACGACATGCGTCCTTGAGTGTTCTGGTAAATTGTGGGGTTTAACCTGTAACACCGACTCAACAAACCATTTCTTCGGGAAGACGTGTTTGTAAAACCTGGTGTTTCATGACTCACAGAAATAGAAGCTAAGTCATATTAAAGAAATGCACTAAATTTGTATGCATTTTCTCTCTTACCTCTAAGTAATAGTTAACATACTTTAAGGCTTATTCCAGAAATGTCAGTTATAAGCCAGGGACCACATGATGGGTTGTTGAAGTTAAAGTTGACAGAAGCTAGACCTTTTTCAACACAGTATTTCTTAAACTGGGGTCTTTATGTTCTGCTGCAATTTAAAAGTATAATACTTGTTTTCTTTCTTTCTTTTTTTTTTTTTTAAGATTTTACTTATTTGACAGACAGAGATTACAAGTAGCCAGAAGGGGGGCAGAGCAGGCTCCCCGCTGAGCAGAGAGCCCAATGCCGGCTCAATCCCAGGACCTTGAGATCATGACCTGAGCTACAGGCAGAGGCTTAACTCACTGAGCCACCCAGGCACCCCTTAACACTTGTTTTCCATAGTAATTTTCAAAAACTTTATCACTTATAAGGACAAAATTTCTCTTTGTGCATGATTCACAGCCATTTAGCAAAAAAGCCTGTTTCTTAGCAGAAATGAATTCTTGGGGGTGGGGCACATTTTTGTTTTCCTTTAAAATGAGTGTGTACATTCCTTATGGCTGAAAAACCCTGCTCCATCCCCTAGACTCTGATCGCCTTTGAAAAAAAATCACCCTTCCATATTGTTTCCTGATTTTTTTTTTTTTAACAGATTCTTTTCAGCTTTATTCAGCTTCTTTTGTTTTCACACAAACAGGCATCCGGTGACAAGCCCCAGCTCTCGCTGTGTGACAGATCAGGGAGAGCGGGATAAATTGGCAATCTGTAATCTTCCAGCCAATGTCACGTGGTTCACCAGAGCAAGATCTGCAGGAATGGTATTCCTAGCTGCTAATGACCAACTTCATTATCACGCCGCCCTGAGCTCCCATTTTGCCTTTGGCTTATAATGGGAGTCATTAGATTCTCGAAAATTCTCTTTCTGTCCTGTTTCTAAATTTGATTTCCCCAGAGTCAGAGAGAATACAAATTCTCCAGAGCTTTGTGTATAAGCAGTATAGGTGTGGACAAAAGGAGAACTTGTCTCATCTCCGCGATGCCGCGCACGCACGCAGCTCTGACCCTACGTAAGAAGCTATGCTCCAGATGGACATTGCCGCTGGAGCTCACTTCTGCAGTATGCTTAGGGTTTTCCATAGGAAATTAACTAAATAACACCAACATTCCTTCCCTCTTCGCCTTTCCACTCTTCACTTCCCCCTGTAATGAAACAGCTTAAGCTCAGCACTTTAGCTCTCGCGGGGGCAAAAGTTTGACAATTTCATTCTCTTGTGACCCTCCGATCAAAAGGAAAAGTCTCCTTTCTCCTTCACTTGCTTATTCTAAAAAGAGTTTCTCATCAAGGCTATGGAATTTCACTGAAGATGCAACTTTCTGATATATTCTGTCCCGAAATGGTAGTTCAAAGACGCAGCCTTTAAAAATGGCAAAAGCGGCACTTTAAGAACCCAATCCCACTGTAAGCGGATCCGATCCTGTATTCAATAAAATAATTGTGGCACAAATAGCAGCTTGCTGGTGTTGTAGGCATAAAATCATCCAATGAATCAAAATGAGGGTCAAATCTTCCCCAAGTGGTCATTCCCTTGTTGAATGTGTGTGTTCCTTCTTCATTATGAGCCCAATAATGGAAAGTTTAAATGGAAGTGTTCAGTAGCAACTTAAAACTATTGATAGAGTGTCTTGTAGGTGCACAGCAATTACGATCTACTATCTACTATCTGTTATCTACACCGTTCAATCGACTTCCACATACTCATGGCCTGCAGGGCAAAAGGCTCTGTGACAGGTGATGGGGGCCTAGGCAGATGGTCCCTGCCTTCAGAGAGTTTATAATTCAAGGTGGAAGAGAAGCAAGTCTAGAAATAACCAGAATCCAGGCGGTTCCACACACACTGTGTCTTTCCTGACCTCTCACTGGCCAGGTGCTGTGCTAAGATGATTGAGGCCCAGTGGTGAGCCCAGGAGAAGTGGTACCATAATAAGGAAGAATACAATGTGAAAACTCCTTCCTTCCTCCAACAAATGTTTATTGAGCATCTTTTGTGTGTCAGCTGCTTTTCTTAGAGCTATGGGTGTAGCAGTAAACTTTTGGTAATAATCATGGCAATTATGTGCTCTTGGGGAGATAGAAAGCAAATATATTGCTTCAGGTAGGGGTAAGTGCTGTGAAGAATTCAGAGAGGGGTACTCGGATACAAAGTGATGGTGGGGGGAGGGGCTACTTTAGAAAAGGTGGTCAGGGAAGAATTTTGAGTAGAGACCGGATGATGGGAGAGAACTGAATTGGCTTTTCCTGGGTCTTGAGCCCACTGGCCTTTGATCTGGAACTACACCACTGGCTCTCCTGGGGCTGTGGCTTGCTGCCTCTTCCTGCAGGTCCAGAGACTTGTCGTCCTCCCTAATCACGTGAGCCTTTGTGTTTTAGTTTGGAACATCTGAGTGGAGGGAGCCTCCCCCCCCCCCCCATTAAGGAAGGCCCTCTGCTTTATTCAGTGTGTTGATTTAAATGTTAAACTCCTCAAAAACACCCTCACAGAAACATCTAGAATAATGTTTTTTTTTAAAGAATTTATTTATTTATTTGACAGAGAGAGATCACAAGTAGGCAGAGAGGCAGGCAGAGAGAAAGAGGGAAGCAGGCTCCTTGCTGAGCAGAGAGCCTGATGTGGGGCTCGATCCCAGGACCCTGAGATCATGACCTGAGCTGAAGGCAGAGGCTTTAACCCACTGAGCCACCCAGGCGCCCCTAGAGTAACGTTTGACCAAACATCTGAACACCCTGTGGCCCAGTCAAGTGGGCACGTACAATTACTGAGCGCACTGAGCACACTGACCATGAGACGTACCCTCCCTCCTTCCCAGTCCCAAATCTCAAGTACTCTACCACAGGCGCTGCTCCTCACTCCGGACCCCAGCTACATTCTGATCATGCCCAGCACATCCTGCCTCCCTGCGCTGCTCCGGCAGGGTCTCCCCACACCCCCACACCCCCCTACCACCCCCACCCCCCCGTCTCTGCCTGCCCAGCTCCTGCCCATCACCGAGGCCAACACCGCCTCCTTCCTCCAATGCTTGTGTCATCCTCAGTGTGACGAAACCTCCCTCTTCCTTCACTTCCTTCTCTCTTTGGCATGTAACATACTTCTTTCATGTCCTTGTTATTTATATAATTTATGAGTGAAGCGAGAGGCCTAGCAAGAACACATTTCTCCCCCTCACTCTTCTGAGAGATGCTTTATGAATTCACCTAGGAACCATGGGAAGGACAGAATCCCTGGGGAAGCTGTCTACAGGAATGAATTGCCTTGGCAAATGGTTTGCTGTCTCTGGCTTCCTCATCTGGAGGTGATAGTCCCTACCTCGCAAAATTAACTGTGATGATGCATCAAAAGCATCTACCACAGGAGGTGGTGGAGAGAGCGCCCTCCATGAACAAGGCATTGCCAAGGGCACCGAGGCAAGCCTCCCTCAGGAGGTAGACACACAGCTTGCAGGAGTCCTGACGGGAGTTTCTCACGGGACGGTGGAGCAGATAGCGCCCTTGACTGGAGAGAGTGTGAATTGGGAAATAAATCCTTTGTTTAAGTGTGAAAAAGGACTGGTCTGATCCCTTCTGTATTTCCCAGGTCAGGGGCAAGTGGTTCTGGATATGAGAGAGGATGATGCTTAAATGATCCTGATTTAAGCCTCGTGGCAGCCAGAGCAGGGAGGCAGGGGAGGGAGTGGAAAGGACCAGCTGAAGGAGCTGAGGACGTGGAAGTTGGAGGCATCGATGGTCCTGCAAGGCCTGTGGGAGGTGAAGCCGTGACCTGGCGTCCCTCAGAGAACCCCGGTGGCCTTCTGTCCTGGGCGCTGAGCTGGCCCCCAGAGGCAGCACTTGGGAGCAAGCCAGTTGCTCCTATCAGGGCTCTGGCAGACCCTGCCTCAACTTTATCTATTTATGTTTTTTTCATTTTTCACTTATTTTAATAAATATATTCTTAAAGTGTAACACACATGCAGAGAAGTGCAAAAATCTAATTGCAGTCGCTCAACAAATTTGTGTAAAGTGAACCCAGTCCCAAAGCCACCACCTAGTCAAGAAACAGAACATTACCAGACCCCGAGAACTCTCCCACCTCATGCCCGGTCACTAACCTCCCCCCATCCTTAGAAGTCATCCCTAGCCTGACCTCGACAACATAGCTTTGTTTTCCCTGTTCCTTGTCTACACGAAACCATACACTAGGTGCTCTTTTGTGTCTGGCTTCTTTTGCTCAAGTCATGTTCATGAGCTTCGTTCCTTTATTGTGCGTGACATTCTTTCTTTCTCACTGCTGACTCGATTTTCTTCGTATGAGTATGTCATCATTTCTTTGCCCATTCTACTGTTGATACCCATTTGGGTTATTTTTGGTTTGGGGCTAGTGTGGACAAAACTACTAGAAACATTGTCTTGTGTTTGCATTTCTGTTGAGTAAATACCAGGAATAAAAGTATTGGGATTTAGGGAATGGGTTTATGCAGATTTAATGGTAAAGGGGTTGTGCAATTTACACTCCCCCAAAGACTGAAAGAGTGCAACAGTGTCACCGTGCCAGCTTCTCTACATCATTGCCCATGTTGAAAGACTCTTTGGCCTTAGTCATGATATTGAGTGTGCAGAAGGATGACCCGCTTTTCGTATAGCCCTGGAATGTGGCAGTGGAAAGCAAGTGTCAGAAGGGGTCTCATCCATGACCCCTGAGATCTCCAAAGTGAGATGTGTTTCCCAAAAAAACCATGAACTAAGGGGTCAGGGAATGCAAGAGAACTTGTATTTGTATGCTTTGTTAAGATCTAATTCATAAACCATATGATCCACTCATTTAATGTATACAATCCAATGGCTTTTAGTATATTTACCAATATATGGTGTGTGTATATATATATATATATATATATATATTATAGCCATTTTAGAATAATGCATTATCCCAAAAAGAAGCCCCATACCCCTAGGTATTACCCTCCTATCACCTGGTAACCCTACCAGTCTTAAGCAGTCAGTCATCTACCTTCCGTCTCTACAGATTTCCCTATTTTGAACTTTCCCGTAAAGGGAATCAATCATATTGTGTGGTCTTTGGTGACGGGCTTTTCCCTTTAGCATAATGTTTCCAAGATTCCTCCATGTGATAACAAGCATCTATAGTTCGTCCCTTTTTATGGCTTAATACTATTCCATTGTACGGGTTACACGTACTTTTAATTATTTAAAAATGTTGATGTTTTCTGTGTTTTATAATAGAACACAGAATACTAATATAAAATTTAATATATTAGTATAAAAGCACTCAACTGTGGTATATAAATAAATAAGCATAAACATACAAACATACATACAACGGGGAGACAATCTTAAGAAAGGCTTTACTGATAGAGATTCACCATCAATATAGTTTGAAGATCCTTGCATTAGAACCAACATTCTCTTTCCGTTGGGGTTAAAACAGACTTAAATTCCCTTTTGGGCTAAGTTCCAGAATTTGTTTGTTTCAGATAATCTTGGTGGGAAAAGGAGCCAAAAGAATGAGTATTCCTGATAATGTCGTATATGAGTGGACCAGTCTAAATTTAAGTTAGAAAAAAAAGAGAGATTTGACCATACTTATACCTCAAATGTTAAAGAGCTGTTCAATCTAAAATCATATTATTCCCTCTGTTATAACATCTAACAGAAAAGGCTGTACTTCTCTCCATTTTTCGTCTTCTCGAAGAGTCTAGTACCAAAGTCCAGTCTAACTCCCCCATCTGAGCACCCATTCTGCTGTCTCTGCATCTGGCAATGCTCAGGGAGAGCCCAGCTTCCTCCTGGAAGGATCTTATTCTGGGCCTTTTTGGTTGCAAATACAGAACCTCACTTGCTCTTGCACAGTGGTTCTCCATGGAGGTGTGATTTTGCCCTCCACTCCCACCCAGCCCTCACTGGGGAACTTTGTCATTGTCCGGAGACCTTTCTGATGATTACAACTGGCAAGTGCTACTAGCATATTGTATATAGAACCCAGGGATGCCCAGCAACAAAGAATTTTCCAGCCATAAGTACTAATAGTGCCAGTCTTTCCCCCCTCTCCTCTGTCTTGTTCTCTCTGTTCTGCTAAGCAGCAGCAGCAGGTGAGCACCCACAGCTCCCAAATTCACATGTCCTTAGTTCAAGTGACCAGCAAAGGCTGATGACATCCCTGAACCATAATTCCAGAGGAGAGGGGCCCTAATTCACCCAGTTTGGATACCTGTCTGCCTCCTATCTCGAATCTGTTACAGCTGGGGAGTGGGATCACTGTCCCACAGGATTGCGAGGTCCCTTCCTTCAGAAGGTGGCAGTTCTTAGAGAAATGGTAGTCCGGGTTAAATGCACGGTGGTAACCATATCTCAACACCTGGAAATCTTTCGCTACCCATCTTTCGTCTCCTCCACTACACTAGAAGCTCCCAGGGGGCTCATCTCTATAGCACACTGCCTGGCGAATTGTGAACACACAACAAAGACTCCTAAAATGAAGGAGCATTTATTCATTTACTTCCATTCAGAAGTGATGACAAAAGCCCCTGTTTACAAATTTGCCCATACATGGAAAACTAATGACATTGGGGCGCTTGGGTGGCTCAGTCGTTAAGCCTCTGCCTTCACCTCAGGTCATGATTCCACAGTCCTGGGATCAAGTCCAGCATCAGGCTCCTTGCCCCATAGCAAGCCTGCTTCTCCCTCTCCCACTCGCCCTGCTTATGTTCCCTCTCTTGCTGTGTCTCTCTCTGTCAAACAAGTAAATAAAACCTTAAAAAAAATACAACCCTAAAAACTAATGACGTACTGTATGGTGACTAACATAACATAAACAAAACAAAACTAAACAAAACACAAAAACCTGTCCATAAAATACTAGGAAACACACCACAGCATGTAATAGACAGCAACAGGGGGGTCATGCGCCATAACCTTGGAAAGTGTGTACTCTTATGGAAAAGTGGAAAGAACAAACCTGAAAAGTGCTTGAGCAGAAAGAGTGGGAAAGTTTCCTTCTAAGGTCATCACTGTCAGTCATGGGCAGTTCAGCTGTTTCAGCTGTTACATATGAAAATCCTGGCATCAGACCTCATTACGGAAGGTGATTTAAAACCTCACTTGGCCTTTCCTTCCACGTTTTAAAAACAGAACTTTTTTACATTAAAAAAAAAAAAGGAAAAAAGAAGAAGAAAAGGAGATCGGATCTGGCAGCCTCAGAGACGGCCTCTGGGTTAGGGCTGCCCATCCCCCACCTCCCGGGCTCAGGCTTTACTGTCTAAAACCTGCTTATGCAAAAGTCCTCCCTGGTGAGATCCGAGCGATCATAGAAGTTCAAAGTGAAAGCAATATTAAATCACCATTATGGGCTGAATTGTGCTACCCCGCCAACACACACACCGATTCATATGTTGAAGCCCTAACCTCCAGTACCTCAGAAGGTGCGTGTATCAGGAGATGGGGACTTTATGGAGGGGATTAAGTTAAAACAAGGCCGTTAGGGTGGGTGCTAATCCCATCTGACTGGTTTCCTTCTAAAAGGAGATTAGGACACGAACAAGCCTGTGCAGAGAGGGAAGACCATGTAAGGACTAACGACGCAGCGAGATGGCGGCCATTGCCGGTGGAGCAGAGGGACCTCAGGAAGACACCTTAATCTTGGACATCCAGCATCCAGAACTGTGAGTAAATAAACTTCTGTTGTTTAAGTCACCCAGCCTGTGGTGTTTGGTTATGGTAGCCCTAGCAAACTAATAAAATCACTTTCTCTGATGGCTCTTCATTTTTTCAAGTACAGTTTTATTATTTGCTTATTATGGTATTTATAAATTACTTCATTGAAACAGCAAAGGAAAGGCACAGATAATTTACTTCCATAGCAAGTTTATCAGATGGCCACAGAAAGAGAGCCTGGGAAAAAAAACAAGGATTAGGGTCCACCCTAATCCAGGATGACCTTTTCTTAACTTCTTACATCTGCAAAGACGCTGCGTCCAAGTAAATTCCCACTCACAGGTCCTGGTGGTTAAGACTTAAGTATATCTTTTTGGGAGACACAATTCTATCCGCTACAAATGGCTACACCTGAAGGGAGCTGACTAGTGACTGTGAGAAGCAGGAAGAATCTTCTGGACGCTGGCAATGTTCTTATTCCTATCTGGGGGCTGGTTACACTGTGGTTTCAGTTTATGAAAATTTGCCCAGCTATGTTCCTCTCTAATAGGTGTACTTTTCTCTATAGATGTTAATGCTTCGATTAAAAAATTTTTTTCATTCCCCTTTGTTTTGAAGAATTTACACTTGCTTATTCTCTTAATTTATATTTCTCTAAAATATTAGGAAAAAGCAAATCTACCAGTGTCTCCAAACAAGGCAAAAAGAAGACTGTAATTGAGTATATCACTATGGGTTTTGATTTTTCCTTTTTATCAGTGATCAAGAAAATATATAGTGAGTAAAAGCCACAATGTATTCTGTATTTTTAAATTGAATTGATATTTTATTCTTCACAACAGCATCTGTATATATTTGAAAAAATATTTGTACACCAATGTCTCAGGCATTCTGTATTTGTTTAAGATCATGCTTGCCTGCCATATGCATTCACAGGCACCTTGCATTAGTGTCAATGGCCACCCTGTGGTCACAGGTTGAGGATCACTTGTCTAAGTGATAATGATGTGGGAGTAATGTACGCTGGTGAAGAGCATGGAATTTGGAGTCAGATTTGACTGGATTGGTATCCCAGACTGCCGTTTTCTTAGTATATGAAATCACTGTGTGCCTCAGTTTTTCCACCTATAAAAAGGACCGATAATAATAGTGTTTAACTCATAGGATTATTGTACTAAAGTAAGTTAATACCTGTGAAACAGAATCTGTACGTTTCTGTTACACAGTAATTGGGCCAGATTATATATAAGTATTAGCTATTATTATTATTATTATTATTATTTGCAAGTCTGTGGTTATTTTTTTTTAAAGATTTTATTTATTTATTTGACAGACAGAGATCACAAGTAGGCAGAGAGGCAGGCAGAGAGAGAGAGGAGGAAGCAGGCTCCCTGCAGAGCAGAGAGCCGGATGTGGGACTCGATCCCAGGACCCTGAGATCATGACCTGAGCCGAAGGCAGAGGCTTAACCCACTGAGCCACCCAGGCGCCCCCAAGTCTGTGGTTATTGCCAGAGTGTGGGTCCAAGGCAGGTGGCTGCCTGGCCTCTGATTGGAGTAGATATTGGGGATACCGATTATTTGGGGAAAGAGGTTCTTACCTTTTGGCTACTGTATACTATGCTGCCATGAACACAATTATACAAATATCTGTTCCAGTCCCTGCTTTCTACTCTTTTGCGTCTATACCCAGAAGTGGAATTGCTGATCAAATGATAATTCTGTTTAGTTTTCCAAGGAGCCACCATACAATTTTCCACAGCCGTAGTCCCATTTTCTACTCCTACCAGCAACACATAGGAGTTCCAGTTTTTCCATATCCTTGCCAACACTTGCCGTTTTCTGATTATTTGATAATAGTTGCAATGATTAATTCTATGTATTAGTTTAGCTGGGCCTCAATGCTCAGATGGTCAAACATAATTCGGGGTATTTCCATTAGAGCATTTCTTTTTTTTTTTTTTTAAAGATTTTATTTATTTATTTGTTTGTCAGAGAGAGAGAGAGACAGAGAGCACAAGCATGCAGAGGGGCAGGCAGAGGCTCCCCACTGAGCAAGGAGCCCAATGTGGGACTCAACCTTAGGACCTTGGGATCATGACCTGAGCCGAAGGCAGGGCTTAACCGACTGAGCCACCCAGGTGTCCCTCCATTAAAGCATTTCTGGATGAGATTAACAATTAAATAAGTAGCCTTTGGCTAGAGCATATTTCCCTTCATAATGTGACCAGGCCTCTTTCCATCAGGTGAACACTTAAGCAAAACAGAAAAGACCCGCCTTTCTGAGTTGTGGGAATTTCCCAGCAGTTGGCTTTTTAAGAAAATTATTTTTATTAACATATAATGTATTATTTGCCCCAGGGGTACAGGTCTGTGACTCATCAGGCTTACACATTTCACAGCATTCACCATAGCACATACCCTCTCCAATGTCCATAATCCAACTACCCTCTCCCTACCTCCTCACCCCCCAGCAACCCTCAGCTTGTTTTGTGAGATTAAGAGTCTCTTATGGTTTGTCTCCCTCCCGATGCCATCTTGTGTCATTTTCCCCCCACCCCCAATCACTGCCCTGCCTTTCAAATTCCTCGTATCAGAGAGATCATATGATAATTGTCTTTCTCTGATTGACTTACTTCACTCAGAAAATACCTTTTAGTTCCATCCACGTCATTGCAAATGGCAAGATTTCATTTCTTTTGATGGCTGCGTAGTATTTCATTGCATATATATACCATATCTCCTTTACCCATTCATCTGTTGATGGACATCTAGGTTCTTTCCATAGTTTGGCTATTGCTGACATTGCTGCTATAAATATATATAGCATATTTCTTTTATCCATTCATATGTTGATGGACATCTAGGTTCTTTCCATAATTTGGCTATTGTGGACATTATTGTGGACATTGCTGCTGTAAACAATCAGGTGATGTGTCCCTTCAGATCACTACATTTTTATCTTTAGGGTAAATACCCATTTTCTGTTTTTTGTATCTTCCTCAATTTCTTTCATGAGTACTTCAGAGTTTTCTGTGTACCAATTCTTTGTCTCCTTGGTTAGGTTTATTCCTAGGTATCCTATGGTTTTGGGTGCAATTGTCAATGGGATAAACTCCTTAATTTCTCTTTCTTCTGTTTTGCGTTTGGTATGTAGAAATGCAACTGATTTCTGTGCATTAATTTATATCCTGAGGCTTTATTGAATTCCTGTATGAGTTCTAGCAGTTTTGGAGTAGAGTCTTTTGGGTTTTCCACATAAAGTATCATATCATTTGCAAAGAGTCAGAGTTTGACTTCTTCTTTGCCTATTTGGATGTCTTTAATTTCTTTTTGTTGTCTGATTGCTGAGGCTAGGACTTCTAGTACTATGTTGAATAGCAGTGTTGATAGTGGGCATCCCTGCCATGTTCCTGACCTTAGGGGAAAAGCTATCAGTTTTTCTCCATTGAGAATGATATTCATAATGAGTTTTTCATAGATGGCTTTGATGATATTGAGGTATGTGCCCTCTATCCCTACACTTTTATAAGTTTTGATCAAGAAAGGATGCTGTACTTTGTCAAATGTTTTTTCAGCATCTATTGAGAGTATCATATGGTTCTTATTCTTTTATTAATGTATTGTATCACATTGATTGATTTGTGGATTTTGAACCAAACTTGCAGCCCTGGAATAAATCCCACTTGGTCTGGTGAATAATCCTTTTAATGTAGTATTGTTGGCTCCTATTGGCTAGTATTTTGGCGAGAATTTTTGCATCCATATTCATCAAGGAAATTGGTTTGTAATTCTTCTTTTTGATGGGGTCTTTGTCTGGTTTTGGGATCAAGGTGATGCTAGCCTCATAAAATGAGTTTGGAAGATTTCCTTCCATTTCTATTTTTTGGAACAGTTTCAGGAGAATAGGTATTAATTCTTCTTTAAATGTTTGGTAGGGGGCGCCTGGGTGGCTCAGTGGGTTAAAAACTTGTGATCTCTTGTCTGTCAAATAAATAAATAAATAATCTTAAAAAAAAATGTTTGGTAGAATTCCCCTGGGAAGCCATCTGGCTCTGGGCTCTTGTTTGTTGGGTGATTTTTTTTTTTAAGATTTTATTTATTTATTTGACAGACAAGAGATCACAAGTAGGCAAAGAGGCAGGCAGAGAGAGAAGGGGAAGCAGGCTCCCCACTGAGCAGAGAGCCCGATGCAGGGCTTGATCCCAGGACCCTGGGATCATGACCTGAGCTGAAGGCAGAGGCTTTAACACATTGAGCCACCCAGGCGCCCCTGTTGGGTAATTTTTGATGACTGTGTCAATCTCCTTACTTATTATGGGTCTGTTCAGGTTTTCTATTTCTTCCTGGTTCAGTTGTGGTAGTTTATATGTTTCTAGGAATTCATCCCTTTCTTCCAGATTGTCAAATTGGCTGGAGTATAGTTGCTCATAATGTGTTCTTATAATTGTTTGTATTTCTTTGGTGTTGGTTGTGATCTCTCCTCTTTCTTTCATGATTTTATTAATTTGGGTCCTTTCTCTTTTCTTTTTGATAAGTCTGGTTAGGGGTTTGTCAACCTTATTAATTCTTTCAAAGAACCAGCTCCTAGTTTCTTTGATTTGTTCTACTGTTCTTTTGGTTTCTATTTCACTGATTTCTGCTCTGATCTTCATGATTCCTCTTCTCCTGCTGGGTTTAGGCTTTCTTTGTTGTTCTTTCTCCAGCTCCTTTAGGTGTAGGGTTAGGTTGTGTACTTGAGACCTTTCTTGTTTCTTGAGAAAGGCTTGTATAGCTATACACTTTCCTCTCAGGACTGCCTTTGCTGTGTCCCACAGACT
Source organism: Meles meles (assembly GCF_922984935.1). Lineage (NCBI taxonomy): Eukaryota > Metazoa > Chordata > Mammalia > Carnivora > Mustelidae > Meles > Meles meles. Next base: position 15,075,744 of record NC_060072.1, on the reverse strand, counting down.
TTTGAACAGTTGTGTTTTCATTTTCATTTGTTTCCATGAATTTTTTTCAATTCTTCTTTAGAATCCTGGTTGACCCATTCATTCTTTAGTAGGATGCTCTTTAGCCTCCATGTATTTGGATTCTTTCCAAATTTCCTCTTGTGATTGAGTTCTAGCTTCAGAACATTGTGATCTGAAAATATGCAGGGAATGATCCCAATCTTTTGGTACCAGTTGAGACCTGATTTATGATCCAGGATGTGATCTATTCTGGAGAATATTCCATGTGCACGAGAGAAGAATGTGTATTCTGTTGCTTTGGGATGGAATGTTCTGAATATATCTGTGATGTCCATCTGGTCCATTGTGTCATTTAAGACCTTTATTTCCTTGTTGCTCTTTTGCTTGGATGAGCTGACCATTTCAGCGAGGGGGGTGTTAAAGTCCCCTACTATTATTGTATTATTGTCGATGTGTTTCTTTGATTTTGTTATTAATTGGTTTATATAATTAGCTGCTCCCTTGTTAGGGGCATAGATATTTAAAATTGTTAGATCTTCTTGTTGGACAGATCCTTTAAGTATGATAGAGTGTCCTTCCTCGTCTCTTATTACTATCTTTGGCTTAAAATCTAATTTATCTGATATAGGGATTGCCACCCCAGTTTTCTTTTGATGTCCATTAGCATGGACATCAAATAAATAAATTGTTTTCCACCTCTCACTTTAAATCTGGAGGTCTTTGGGTCTAAAATGAGCCTTTGGGTCTAAAATGAATTTCTTATAGACAACATATCAATGGGTCTTGGTTTTTTGGGGGGGATCTTGTTTTTTTATCTATTGTGATACCCTGTGTCTTTTAATTGGGGCATTTAGCCCATTTACATTCAGGGTAACTATTGAAAGATATTAATTCAGTGCCATTTTATTGTTTGTAAGGTGACTGTTACTGTATATTATCTCTGTACCTTTCTGATCTACTACTTTCAGGCTCTCTCTTTGCTTAAAGGACTCCTTTCAATATTTCTTGTAGGGCTGTTTGGTGTTTGCAAATTCTTTTAATTTTTGTTTGTCTTAGAAGCTTTTTATCTCTCCTTCTATTTCCAATGACAGCCTAGCTGGATATAGTACTTTTGGCTGCATATTTTTCTCATTTAGTGCTCTGAATATGTCATGCCAGTCCTTTCTGGCCTGCCAGATCTCTGTGGATAAGTCTGCTGCCAGGCTAATATTTCTACCATTGTACATTATAGACCCCTTGTTCCGAGCTGCTTTCAGGATTTTCTCTTTGTCACTAAGATTTGTAAGTTTTACTATTATATGACAGGGTGTAGACTTATTTTTATTGATTTTGAGGGTCTCTGTGCCTCCTGGATTCTGATGCTTGTTCCCTTTGCCATATTAGGGAAATTCTCTACTATAATTGGCTCCAATATACCTTCTTCCCCTCTCTCTCTTCTTTTGGGATCCCAATTATTCTAATATTGTTTCATCTTATGGTATCACTTATCTCTCGAATTCTCCCCTCATGTTCCAGTAGTTGTTCATCTTTCTTTTGCTCAGCTTCTTTATTCTCCATCATTTGGTCTTCTATATCACTAATTCTCTCTTCTGCATTATTTATCCTAGCAGTAAGAGCCTCTTTTTTTTATTGCACCTCATTAATAGCTTTTTGATTTCAACTTGGTTGGATTTTAGTTCTTTTATTTCTCTAGAAAGGGATTGTGTTTCTCCAGAAAAGGATCCTATAATATCTTCCATGCCATTTTTGGGCCCTGCTAGCACCTTGATAATCGTCATTCTGAACTCTAGTTCTAACATAGTACCAATGTCCGTATTGATTATGTCCCTAGCCTTCAGTACTGCCTCTTGTTCTTTTTTTTTTTCTTTTTTGTGGTGAGTTTTTCCACCTTGTCATTTTATGCAGATAAGAATATATGAATGAGAGAATAAAATACTAAATGAGTGGCAAAGACTCCAGAAAAATATATGCTAACCAAATCAGAAGAAACCTGAAACCAGGGGGAGAAGTGGGGGGGTAAAAATAAAAAAATAAAAAATGAAATAAATATATGTATTAGACTGGTGAATGGAACAGAGCCACCCACTTGATTTTGGGTGTATTCTGGTCTCTTAGAGGAAACTACCTCCCAAAATTTTAAAGAAACACACACACACACACACAAATAAGGGTAAACATGATGAAGGGATGAATATGTAAGTAAAGATGAAAATTTAAAAGGATTCTTAAAAAGGAATTGATAAGATAAATTGGTTGGAAAAATTTAAAAAAAAGATGAGAGAACGTGATCAGGCTGGAGACTAGAACAAAGCCATGTGCTAGATTTACGGTAATTTTGATCTATTAGAAGAAATTGTATCCCAAAATTTTAAAGAAAAAATAACCTATATGTATACAAAAAATAAGGTTAAATACAATGAAGGGTTAAAATATGACTATAACAATGACAATTTTAAAAGATTTTTTTAAAAGTTATTGTTAAGATAACATAGTTTAAAAATGTGAAAAGAGGAAAGAGGATGGGGTGTCTGGGTGGCTCAGTGGGTTAAGCCTCTGCCTTTGGCTCAGGTCATGATCTCAGGGTCCTTGGATCAAACCCTGCATTGGGCTCTCTGCTCAGCAGGTAACCTGTTTTCCCCTGTCTCTCTCTGCCTGCCTCTCTGCCTACTTGTGATCTCTCTCTCTGTCAAATAAATAAATAAAATCTTAAAAAAAAAAGAAGAAGAAAGAGGAAAAGTTAAAAAAAAATAGAATAAGAAAAAAATAAAATTAAAAAAATTTAACTTTGTAAGACTAAAGGATCATGGGGAAAAAGCCATGAATTCTATGTGTTGTTTTCCCTTAGCTCTAGAGTTCTGCAGTTCTCTTTGATCGGTGAACTTGGTCTTGGTTGGGTATTCTTGCCAATCTTCTGGTTGAGGGACCTGTAGCAGTGATTCTCAAATGTCTTTTCCCTGAGGCAGAATTGCCCCTCCCTTGCCAGGGGCCAGGCTAACTAGTCTGCTCAAGTTTGCTCTTGGTTGCTTTTGTTCCCTGAACACTTTCCATACAGCTTTGGAGGACAGGAATGAGAATGGCAGCCTCCCAATCTCTTCCCTGTAGGAGCTGAGAGCTTTGAGAGCTTCGGGCCTTAGTCCTCAATGTGCCCTCAGAGAAAAGCAGTCAATCCCTCTCATCTCCCTGGTCTCCCGCCACGCTCCATGCTCACCTGGTCTGTGACTGAACATTTCTATCTCTGATGCACAGACCCTTTTGGAGTCTCCAAACCCAGCGGATTCCTGGGTTCTCATGCTCACTTCCACTCCTTCTGGAGGAGGAAGGAGGGGGGTTCTCTCTGGATCTGCGACTTGTAGGGTCCCTGCTCGAAGATCAGTGGCCCAACTGTGCCTTGGATGATGGTTTAAGGTAACCCCGAGCTGAGAGCTCACTCCACACTCCATTTCTATAGCTGGCTTCCCCACACTGATACCTGGCAGCTCTGTCACACTCAGACACCCCAGTCTTTCTGTGACCCTGCGGTTCCTGAGACCACACTGTCCCCATGAGGCCTCCACCCCCACTTAGCCTCTGGAGTGACGTCCTTTGTGGAGTAGACTTCTAAAAGTTCTGATTTTGTACTCTGCTGCTCCACTGCTTGCCAGGAGCTGGCCCTTCCCCCCACTGTCTTCCCATCACTTCAGATTCACTTCTCCACACATCCTACCTCCCAGAAAGTGGTCAATGTTCCTAGAATTGCTGCTCTTCTTCTCTTTGATTTCCTGTTGAGTTTATAGGTGTTTGGAATGGTTTGGTAACTAGCTCAACTCCTGGGACCTAATGATATTTTAGTCTCCTACTCCTCTGCCACCTTGGCTTTTGAACTAGAACTGGAACACTAACTCTTCCTCATTCTCCAGGCTGCTGGTCTACCCGGGAGATTTTTTTTTTCACCTCTATAATCATGTCTCCACTCCTTATAATAATAAATAGATACATAATAAATATAATTTATATATACCAAATATATAATAATATATCTCTTAAATATATAGTCTCCTATCAATCCTATTTTTTTGGAGAACCCTGACTGGTACAATAGTTATGTATCCTAATACTTTTGAAGGTCTCATTATTATTTGAATAAGTACTACAAATATATAACATATGCACATAGTATATAAAACTTTATCTTTTCATATATAAAACTTTTATCAAGACTTCCTGTAAGCCAGGTACTACCCTAAGAACTTTGCATTCTTAATTCATGTGATATGGACAACTCCCTGAAGCAGACATTATTATCTCAAATTTATAGATGAGAAAGCACATACATAGAGGCCAAATAACACTTGCCTAAGGTCATGCAGCTGGTATGGGGTGACTTGGACTCAGCAGTCTGGCTCCAGAATCCTTGCTTTTGCCAAATGAAGCTCCTACACCTTCTGTTCTGATAGCTTCACTTTAATTTGAATCATGTTGGTGACTTCTGATGTCCTGATTTTCCCTTCCATCACTTTCCCTGTTCCTAAAAGTCCTACTGTACTTCTGTGCCCTAAAATCAGTCAAGGCTGAGTGTGACAATATTCCCTATAATAGTGTGTGGTGTGAGGAGGAAGAATGATGGTTTCTGGTCATAACCGAACCGTACAAATATGCCCTTGAGAAAAAAAAATTAGGAACCACTAAATCCTTTACACTAGAAGAGGAAAATTAAATCGTTTAAAAATGAAAATTATTCCCATAATGTATTTCAGCCTAATCACTAAAGTGTACTCGTACATTAATTACACTTTCAAGACTCTCCTTGCCCTGCTTTGTGGGACTCTTTCTTTTTCCCAGGGTTAAGTGAGGATAAGGTTTTTGAGGTAGAACTCAATCCCATTTCAAAAAAGGCCTCCCAAGGCTGGTTAGGCAAAGATTCCCATCCAAAATAATTGCCCAGCCAAGCAATTAAGTCACCTTCAGAAGTTACTAACTTGCAGCTGACCTTTGTGGAAACCAGAGCCACAATTTTAACACACAGTTTTGATATTTTTTTAAAGATCAAACTCCCCCTCCAGGAAAAAAAGAATGTATCCAGCACTTACACTTGGAAACCGTACTAAGCTAGGCCCTTCTCTTTAGAACTACTGCAAATGTTTTCATATCCTGTTCACTTTACTGTGTCCCATCTTTATCTGAAGTCTGGATAATTTCCTCAATGCCATTTGCTTTGCCCTTCATCAGCTTCCCAGGGTAATTGTCTCCACCTTCTGCAATGCGTCTGAGAAACATGGACCTCCCCAGGTTGTAAAAGCATTAGCTAGTGCTACAAGGAGGCTTAGCAGAGCACATCACACCTTAAATAGTTCCAAAGACTTTTAAATCGGAGAGGAATCTCAAAGACCCTCATATCATTTTCTTTAACTTTACAGATGAAGAAATGGAACTCAGGGGTTTCATGGGAAGACACTAAAGGAATTTACGTAGGGATGGGCCAACTAATTTCAGCAGGAGAGCTGAAATTACTTACTAAATCTGTGGGTGATAAAAGCAAAGAATTTGATGGCTACCCATTAGAACAATGGGCCCCAAACAGCATGATGGAATCCAACAAATAGTAATAATAACGGACTGCTTCTAGTCACAGAATCAGCAAGGTTCACCAACATGGGAGACAAATGAGTTTGGCTGACCCTGATATCTGGATCAGCCTGCAGAGACAATGGTCAGCCAGATGTTAAAAAACCTAATTAAATTCTAATAATGGCACCATCATGTTGGGTTAGAATATGGATGAAGGCTAGAAGGACACATAAAATAGTCTGTTAGTATATGGATGAAGTCAAGAAGGACCCATAAAATGGTTCATGGTAGTTACTTTCAGGCAGTGGGAGTAGAAGGAAGAGAAGGATATACTTCTTACTTCATACACACTAAGCAATGTACTAATTTTGGAGTAAGCAAATCTTAACAACTTTAAAAAATAATGATTTACAAAAACTGAAGCTGAAAGAGAGTTTCCAGAGGAAGAACAGGAATGTCCTAGATAGATTGTATGGGATGTCTACTGTCTAGCCTTGGGCATCAAAGGGATATCAATAAGTTAAAAGTACTATATTCAGAAGGAGAGATCAAATGGTGGAGGGGGATGGGAATCAGGTCACAGAGATTACTGAACAGGTTTAACTAACTCCATACTTTTGAACCAATGGGGGAGTTATCTCATTCTAACGAGCTAGTGTATGGAAATCTGTCCATCCATCCATTCATTCATTCACCCATTCATTCATTCAACACCATAAACAAATGTATCTTCTTTAAAAAAGCATTTGAGAAAGTATTTCCCCTGGCAAAGAATTAGGCTACTTTAAAAGGATAACTTGCTTATTCTGGAACATATTCATGGAATAGTTGGCTGATCTATTCTCTGAGACAGACACCTGCATTTTTAAGGATGATGGACTAGGAAATTTCTAATGATTCTTACCCATTTATATTTATACCATTTTGCTGCTTGGAAATACTGTGAAGGCTCCAAATTGCTAGCAGTGCAACAGAAGGTTGAATTATTCACCGTGACATTCAAGAGCCATCAGAATGTTGCTCTGACTGCCTTTTCCAGTGTGTCTCCTACCAACCCCATTAGGCACCCATTTCCCAGACTCTGAGGTCCATTTGTCAGGCACTTTCCAGCTCCTTGAATGTCCTTTGTTCATGCTGTTCCTTCCTAGAATGCCCTTTTGGCTTTTTTTTAACTAGTGAAATACAACTCACTTCTCAATCTGACTCATTATATACTACCTTGCTTTGAGACTTTCCCTCTCTTCCGGATATCACTTTTCAAAGCTGACATTCCCTGGTGGGAATTCACAGTTATACCAGTAGTTTACAACTGGGATACAAACTACTTGGTTGGTCAGTGCTCACACGTTTGAGGTTAAAAATGTAAAATGCTATGTCGATGTCCCTGTAACACATCTAATATTGTGTCATGCTTGGTTTTTGGTGCTCTTATACTTACTATGAGATAAGAGCCCCTTGAGGTCAGGACCACAGTCAAATCCAGATTCTCTGGGCTTCAAAAAAGCCTGTCACCTCCAGAGTCACCTGGAAATCTGCGCTGAATGAATTCATGGACTTGAACTATCTCCCATTCTGTTCCTTACCAGTCAGTTAAAATTTCTGACTTCAGCAAGTAGTTGCCTACTCCATGCTTTGAGACTTGAATTGAAATTGGTATGATGTACAAATGAAGTATCTCTTATTACTTTAGAGGTCTTCAGGAACATTCTGAGAATACACTTCATTGATATAGTTTGACTTAACAAGAAGGGATACCTGAGACTGCCATTCTCAGGGTAGGGAGTCTAGGGTCCAGCAGATAAGAGTCTACTCTAGAGCACAGTTCAACTTAAGAATCCAATGATCTGACTTTGAATTCTGTCTATGCCACATACTAGCCATGTGACCTTGAGTAAAATACTACTATGTCTAAGCCTCAGGGTCCTTGTAAAAAGGGACTAAAAATGGTACCTTCCTCATAGGGTTGTTGGAAGGAAAATATCATAAGATCCTGCATACAAAGCACTAAGCCCAATGCCCACCGCACAGTATACACTCAGTAAAATAGATACTATGACTGTGTGTTCTGAGTTTGGCAGCTGCAGAAACAACCTTGGATTCATAAGCAACTACTACTTATTACGACTCTCCCCCAGTTGCTCCCAATACTGTGCACACATAGTTAGAGCGCCCAGCCCCTAAAAGGCATTATAAAATGTTGACGGCACTCAAACATGTATTTTAATATTTGGAGCATTAGCTTCCAAAACGAATGGGTTTTTATCTTTGTTATGTCTAACATTGCAGTTTTTGCCTTAAATCCCCCACCAAAATGACTTGACCCATTTGTATTAAGCCCTTTACATGAGCAGAGAACATTGTGGCTTGCACTTACTCAAATCCAAATGAAGGTCTAAATCTGAAGAAAGAAAATTACCTTTTTAAAGAACCAAATTCCATGAGGAGAGAAAGTAGGCCAAACACCTACTGGACAAGCTGTTGGAAAGGATCCACCATTTCTTTTAACTTTTGTTACTTGCTACTGACCCCAAAATAAATCCATTGGTACCAACACCTATTATTTCCCTACTTCCAAAGAAGGTCAGCATTCAAACAATACAGAAGATTCTGGATAGGACTTCATTACCGTGATTACTTCCTGTGGAAAGTTTAAGGTCTGGTTCTGCATTTTTCTGGCTGTGTGATTTTGCCATACCTCAATCTCTCTGCAGCTGAACTCTGTTTTCCAGTCTCTGAAATGGGGATGATAATTTAACTTTGCCAGTCCCATACCAGAGATTCTGTTTTCTCTCTGATCTATACAATAGAAATAATTACACCTACCTCAGAGTTTGTGGTAGAATGAAAAATATATTTGTACATATACCTAAATATTAATTATACTTTATACACTATGTATATTGTATAGTATTAATCTATTTTTCTTTATCTTTTATTTTTTACAATAGAGTGCATGAGTGGGGGGAGGAACAGAGAGAGAAAATATTTTTTTAAATTTACTTTTAAAATTAAAATTTAATTAATTAACATATAATTATGTTATATGCATGAGGTCAGTGATTCATCAGTCTTTTTTTTTTTTTTTTTAAAGATTTTATTTATTTATTTGACAGAGAGATCACAAGTAGGCAGAGAGGCAGGCAGAGAGAGAGGAGAATGCAGGCTCCCTGCTATGCAGGGAGCCCGATGCGGGGCTTGATCCCAGGACCCTGAGATCATGACCTGAGCCGAAGGCAGAGGCTTAACCCACTGAGCCACCCAGGCGCCCCTGATTCATCAGTCTTATCTAATACCCAATGCTCATTATATCATGTGCCCTCCTTAATGCTCATCACCAGTTATCCCATCCCTCCACCTCCTTCCTGCCCAGCAAGCCTCAGTTTATTTCCCGGAGTTAAGAGTCTCCCATGGATTGTCTCCCTCTCTGATTTCATCTTGTTTTATTTTTCCCTCCCTTCCCCTACAATCCTGATTTGTTTCTTAAATTCCACATATGTGTGAGATCATATGATAATTGTCTTTCTCTGATTGACTAATTTCACTCACCATAATACCTTCTAGTTCCATCCACATTTTTGCAAATAGCAAGATTTCATTTTTTCTGATGGCTGAGTAGTATTCCATTGTATGTATATATATATATATATACACACCACATCTTTTTTATCCATTCATCTGTCAATAGACATCTGGGTTCTTTCCATTGTTTAGCTATTGTGGACATTGCTGCTATAAACGTTGGGATGCACATGCCCCTTCTGATCACTACATTTGTATGTTTGTGGTAAATACCCAGTAGTACAATTGTTGGGTTGCAGAGTAGCTCTATTTTTAACTTTTTGAGGAACCTCCATACTGTTTTCCAGAGTGGCTGTATCAGCTTACATTCCCACTAACAGTGTAGGCAGACCTCCTTTCTCTGAATCCTTGCCAACATCTGTTGTTTCCTGACTTGTTAACTTTAGCCATTCTGTCAGGTGTGAGATTGTATCTCATTGTGGTTTTGGTTTGTATTTCCCTGATGCCGAGTGATATTGAACACTTTTTCATGTGTCTGTTGGCCATCTGGATGTCTTCTTTGCAGAAATGTCTGTTCATGTTTTCTGCCCATTTCTTCGACAATTTGAATGCCTTTTATTTCCTTTTTTGTCTGATTGCTGAGGTTAGGAATTCTAGTACTATGTTGAACAATAGTGGTGCTGGTGGACATCCCTGCTGTGTTCCTGACCTTAGGAAGAAGCTCTCTGTTTTACCCCATTGAGAATGATATTTGCCACAGGATTTTCATATATGGCTTTTATGATATTGAGGTGTGTGAGGAATTTTGATTAAGATAGGATGCTATACTTTGTCAGATGTTTTTTCTGCATCTATTGAGAGGATCATATGGTTCTTGTCCTTTCTTTTATTTATATAGTGTATCATATTGATTGATTCATGGATGTTTAACCACTCTTGCAGCCCAGGAATAAATACCACTTGGTCATGATGAGTAATCCTTTTAATGTACTGTTGAATCCTACTGGTTAGTATTTTGGTGAGAATTTTTACATTCATGTTCATCAGGGATATTGGTCTATAATTCTCCTTTTTGGTGGGGTTTTTGTCTGGTTTTGGGATCAGGAAATGCTGGCCTCATAGAAAGAGTTTGGAAGTTTTCCTTCCATTTCTATTCAGAAGAATAGGTATTAGTTCTTCTTTAAATGTTTGGTAGAATTTCCCTGGGAAGCCATCTGGCCCTGGGCTCTTTTTGTTGGAGATTTTTGATTACTGCTTCAATTTCCTTGATGGTTATGGGTCTGTTCAGTTTTCGATTTCTTCCTGCTTCAATTTTGGTAGTCTTTACATCTCCAGGAATGCATCCATTTCTTCCAGATTGCCTAACTTGTTGGTATACAGTTGCTCATAATATGTTCTTATAATTGTTTGTATTTCTTTGGTGTTGATTGTGACCTCTCCCCTTTTATTCTTGATTTTATTTATTTGGGTCCTTTCTCTTCTTTTTGATCAGTCTGGCCAGGGGTTTATCAATCTTATTAATTCTTTCAAAGAACCAGCTCCTAGTTTGGTTGATCTGTTCTACTGTTCTTTTGGTTTCTATTTCATTGATTTCTGCTCTAATCTTGATTGATTCTCTTCTTCTGCTGGGTTTAGGTTTTATTTGCTATTCTTTCTCCAGATCCTTTAGGTGTAAGGTTAAGTTGTGTATTTGAGACTTTTCTTATTTCTTGAGAAAGGCTTGTATTGCTATATACTTCTTTCTTAGGGCTGCCTTTGCTGTGTCCCAAAGGTTTTGAACAGTTGTGTTTTTATTTTCATTTGTTTCCATGAATTTTTAAAAATTCTTCTTTAATTTCCTGGTTGACCCATTCATGGAGAGAATCTTAAGCAGGTTCCACACCCAGCCCAGAGCCACATGCAGGGCTGAATCCCACAACTGTGAGATCATGATCTGAGCTGAAATCAAGAGTCAGATGCTTAATCGACCTATTAGTTAGATATATATATAGTGCATATATATTGCATATATATACTAATAATTAGTGTGTATTTATATTATGCACAGGGCCACCCAGGTGCCCCTGTGCATAATATAAATACACACTAATTATTAGAATATATATGCAATATATATGCACTAGTAAATACTATTATATATACTTATTATTTTATATATGTGTGTGTCTATATACTCTTCCTTGTTGCTTATAGGGTTATTGTGGGACAGGAGGAATTATGGAGTATGATGTGTTATGAAAGTGACTTACAAAATATGATACAAGTCTGAAGTACAATAATTAATGAATATGGATGGCATATGGAGGGATTTTTATGCAGCAGTTCACTTGCTGAATTGGTAAATCAGGAGACCTATGTGGGCAATTTACTACACTTGTTTGCTGTACTGATTGGCCATTCCTACCTTGCAGAACTTTCCTTTAAGTCATTTTGTTTTTGTTTCATAAATACTCATGTTATGTAAATTGTAAGATACAGGTAAGTAAATAAAAAAGAACTAGAAAAGCCACTCATAATCCTGTCATCTAGGTAAAATTTTGGTTTAACCCTTTCAGACTTACTTCCATGCATGTATTTGTGTTTATTTTTTTAAATGAAATAGTCCTGTGTACTGTTTTATAATCTTTTTTTTTAACTTAATATTATGACTTGAACATCTTTTGTTATGTCTATTGTTTGATTCCACTTACATAAAATTTCCAGAAAGGGAAAATCTATAGAGCAAACCCGTATATGCTTGGGGTTGGGATAGGAGTAGGGATTGTCTGAAAATTGGCATGATGGAACTGTTGGGCGGTAACAGAAACATTCCAAAGTTGAATTGCAGTGATGGTTGTATAACCCTATAACTTTACTAAAAACCATTGAATTATATCCATTTGGTAAATTTTGTGATATATAAATTCTACCTCAATCAAGGTCCTAAAAAGGGATGTACATTTTAATCAGTAACTCAACTTCGGCTTATTTTTACAATCATAACCATTGATGTGATCAAGCTTTAGCTTTAAGGATGTTTATCACATCCTTAACTATAAACAGTAAATAATTTGAAATAACTTGTATGGCTCAAAACTGAACACTGATTAAATAAAATGTGGTATAGCTATACAGTAGAATATTATAATGTTATACAATACTATACAATATTATACATTTAAAAATTATATAGAAATATATTTAGTTGTTTTCTTAGCAAATGCTTTAGGAATTACAGTATGTATCTTATCCACATTTTTTAAAAGATTTTTTTAAGTTTATTTGACAGACAGAGATCACAAGTAGGCAGAGAAGCAGTCAGAGAAAGAGAGAGAGAGAGAGAAGGAAGCAGGCTCCCTGCTGAGCAGAGATCCTGAAGCAGGGCTCAATTCTAGGACCCTGGGATCATGACCTGAGCCAAAGGCAGAGGCTTTAACCCACTGAGCCACCCAGGTGCCCTCTTATCCACATTTTAATTGAGGTTACTTGCGATTTAATTTCAGTGAAATATGGCAACTGTACTCCAATATATCTCCATTTTATTAACCTTTATTTATGTTATTGTCATATATATTATATTCATATATATTGTAAACCAGATGATATAGTGTTATAATTGTTTCATTATATAATCTTATGTCTTTTAAGAAAACTAAGAGAAGAGAAAAGACAAAATATGTTCATACTATCTTTTCTATTTACCCTCACATTTACTATTTCTTTCTTTCTTTCATTCACATTATCACCCGACATCATTGTCTTTCAGACTAATGGACTTCCTTTAGAATTTCCTGTAGGGCAGGTCTCTTAGCAATATGTTCCCTCAATCCTTGTTAATCTGAAAATATAATTATTTTCTCTTCATTTTTGAAGGGTAGTTTTGCTGGACACAGAATTTTTATTGACAGTGTATTCTTCAACACTTTGAATGTGTCATTCCCTTGCCTATTGCCCTGTGTTGTTTCTGAGGAGAAGTTAGCTGTTAATGACATGGCATTTTCCTGTAGGTGGTATCATTTTCTTCCTGCTGCTTTTAAGATTTTGTTTCTGTTTTTGTAATTCAATAATTTTGACTATTTTGTGTCTAGATGAGAGTGTCTTCGTGTTTATCTATCCTATGTGGCAGTTGTTGAACTCTTCAGATCTTCAGATGAATGCATGCAGTCTCCTAAGTAGCCAGGGATGCCTGGACTGCTTATCTAGCTCCTCTGACTCTCTCATGCTCAGTATTTCTCTGTTAAATTTCTGGCTAGTACCCCATCCCACCACTCACCCCAACCAGCAGTATGACTTCAAACTATCATAACTGTAGATTGTCTCTGTTTGTTTTCTACCAAGTTTGCTACTTTCATTGACAGTCCTCTTGGGCATGGGTTTTCCTCCATCTAGTTACTCCAAATCAAAGCTATTCCAGTAGCAAAGCTACTGCTATTCAGATTGTCCTGTCCCAGTAGTACCACTGTGTCATGCATTAGGTGGAGGGATGGGAGTGGTTCTAGGTAAGAACACCATAGACTCTTTCTGTAAGACTGATTCTTACCCAAAGTTCAGCTGTTTCTCATGAGCAAATTTTATGTTTGCCTTTGGCCCATTTCCAGCGCTCTGGAATGATCATTTTTGAACAATTTTGTTCAATTTTATTTTTGGTGGGGGCAAAGAATTTGCCTACATCTGCTCTCTGCACTAATGAGAAGTTCTGTCTGTGCATGTATTTTTAATACTTTTGATACTGAGAGAGAGATTGCCCTCCAGAAAGATTATACCAATTCGTGTTCCTGTAAGTAGTATATGAGAGTGCCAGTTGCCCCCTAATGTTTCCAGGACTGGATAATAGCATTAAATAAATCTATCATATATTATAGGTAAAAAAAAATTTACCACACTATGGCTTAATTTAAACCTCCCTAATTGTCATTACTTCAAGGATCTTACTTGAGAAAAGGATGAGAACCGATTGTAAGTGTTAAAATCCTCTGGACATAAAAAAAAAAAATTCTATAGAAATGCAAGGCATGTATTACTGTCTTGCAATGCTTAAAGTTTGACTGTGAACCAAAATAGTTCCCACAAATCCTTGTGTTCAAGACGCTTGGGATAAGCCCAGAAAGATCCCTGCCTTATATATGAAGAACTCAGGGCTTAGTGCGTGTATTATACCCACTCTTGGGGAATATTAGCAATGATGTTCCAGAAAACCAAAGTTAGAATACTTTCCTGGTAAATGCAGGAACTGTAGGATTTAGCATAAAATTGGGGGAAAGAAGACAAAGCACAACTCCACCTGGAAAGTCAGTGTTTGCAGACAGTTCTGATATGGATTTAATATCTGAGAGTATCAAGTCAAGAGTTGAATGACAGTGTCTTGAGACTTTCCAGGAATGATGTATGCAATGCTGAAGTTTATTCAGCGTTTCCTCTGAAGGGAACAAGGGTGTAAGAAGGAAAATCCATGGAAAGTCCATGAAATCCTGGAGAATAAGGCAGGGACTTTTCTTCTGATAACCTAATACATATTCATTATAGAAAATATAGGAAACTCAGATATACAAAAGAACATACTTCTACTTATGGCCTCATCACCCGAAGAAACCAGTTTGTATATATGCTTGGTTTTATGTGCTGGAAGGGAAAAGAGGAAGAGATATGTTGTAATCCATCTGAGTTTATTTGTTTTAAACTCTGGTATTTCTTTTTAGCTCTGCAGCTGGGACAGGAATCTCCTAAGAAGAAGTCAGAACAGTAGAACCTGAGCAAAGATGTCAGAATCAATTTTCAAAGGCCAGGAGGTAAGAAGCTGATGAAGGATTCATCTCCATGAGATAATGGGACTTTCCATGCCGAGGAAGACAATGTCAGCACCCATTGTATGTGAGGAGATGTAGAACAAAGAAACATGAGAATAGACTAAAGCAATACCTCTCAAACAACCTGTCATGATGGATCAGTTTTAAATTTCTGATCTACCCTAGACAGAGGCTTTCGTGAAATGTGTATTAAAAAATGGACACATTTGGAAGTCACAGCACTTTCAAATTGCTATAAATCACTCTAAATTTCTGTATTTATTGCAGATAGGTAATACATAGCTTGAAGACCAGCATAGGTCCAGGGGTAGGGCTGTACCAAAATACTGTTTCCTTACAATTTAGATATCAGTAGGGATAAGGACAATTGCATGCTGGTGAATGCTTAACAACTGGTTCTTGGGCGAGGGGGAGGTGATCTGTAACATTTGACAATTTCCATGGTATAAGTACTCCCATCATGACAGATTTCAAGCTACGAAGGTGAAATCAATGGATGCACAGGGTAGATTGGCAGGAGATGTATATGACATGCCACTGCATACAGAAACCTACAAATGGGTCTTAAGTTAACAGCAACTGTCATCACCAAAATAAAATCTATACTCTTTAAACCTGCAGAAGAAAAGTCACCCAGTCCAATGGAATGCAGGAAGGGGGATTAAAAAGAAAACCCTTCCTTTGATTGGAGTATTTCTCACATTCTATAACCTGCCTGTTAAGATAGGAGCCAGAAGTCATTTTCCCAGCTTCCTCAGCAGCTTAGATGAAAAACATGGGACCTATGCTTAGGCAATCAGACGACCCTCCTCTAGATTTCTATTTAGGAGACGCTGTCTCGAGGAAGCTTTGTGTAAACCTTGGTGACAAATTTGTCCAGATGTTGGCAAAGAGCATTGAAGGAAAACTAGCGTCATCTCCTAACCCCATCAGTGAGAGCTGTAGAGTCTGTTGTGAGTTGTGACTACACTGAAGGTGTCCCCGAGGTGTGGTTTGGGGACTGACATCCTAATCCTCCTAGAAAATCTGTGAGATTATTCCTAATAACCTTCATATATTCCCTTTTCTGCTGAAACCATCAATACTAGATACTCTTGTCCGCAACTAAGAACAATGATTGATTCAACACCTCCACTCCATTTTAAAAATAAGATCTTTATTGAGATATAATTCATGTACCATATAAACTCACCTACTTGAAGTATACAAATCAATGGTTTTTGGTATAGTCACAAAGTTGTACAATTATCATCACAATCAATTTTTACATTTTCCTCATCCCCTAAAGAAATTCTCTACCCATTAGCAGCCACTTCCTATATTGCTCCAGCACCCTGCACCTCCACCCCCCAAGTCCCAGGCACCACTAATCTCTCTCTGTCTCTGGGTGTTTGCCTATTCTGAGCATTTCATACGAATGGAATCATCTATTGTGTGGTCTCTTGTGACTGGCTTTCTTTGCTTAGTTTCAAGTTTTTAAGGTTCATGCTGCAGTATGTTTTGATATCTTATCCCTTTTATGGCTGAATAACTTTCCATTGTATAAATATACCTCGTTTTTAAACCATTTATCAGTTGATGGACATTTGGGTTTTTCCCTCTACTATGAATAATACTGCTATGAATTTGTATACAAATTTTTTTTGGTTTGGGGGGTTTTTATTGTTTTGTTTTTTGAGTGTAGACCTCTGTTTTGGGTATACACCCTAGAGCAGAATTACTCAGTCATATGATAAATCTGTGTTTAACCTTCCGAGGAATTGTCAAACTGGTTTTCAAAGTGGCTGCACCATTTTATGATTTCTCATTAGTTAGAATATGAGGATTTCACTTTCTCTGCCTCCTTGCCAACACTTGTAATAGTCTATCTTTTTTCTTATAGCCACCCTGGTGGATGTGAAACAGGATTTCATTGTAGGCTTCATTTGCATTTCTCTAATGGCTAATGAGAATGAAACCCTTTCATGTGCTTATAGGCCATCTGTATCTTCTTTGGAGAAACATCATTTAGATCCTTTCTCAATTTTTCAACTGGTTTATGCATCTTTTTATTGTTGTTTTAAAATTCCTTATGGATTCTAGATACAGATCCCTGATCAGATATATGATTTGCAAATATTTTCTCCCATTCAGTGGGTCATCTTTTCACTTCCTTAGCATACACCTCATATCTTATTTACAAAACAGAACTAGTTAAGTCTTGAATTGGGTACTGGCAAAATCATAAACACAGATGGTTTATGAGTATTTAGAAATTTAGAAATTAAAGCTAATAGAGGCTCACTGAGAATAAAAACTAGCATCATTTCCTTTTGTTCTGATACCCTTATTTCCTTCTGTTGCCTTTTTTTTACTAAAAATTTTACCTCCTCTTGTTATGAATATTAATATTATTCCTATAAAGAAGCAGACATCAAGTCTCCATAAACCACAGTGTTCTGATAGTAAAGCTGGAATGAGTTCTCTTATCAAGTGGTGGACTTCTAATCACTGCAAAAGCAGGAGGAGGCACTTGGACAGACCATCTGTTAAGATGTTGTAGAGTAAAGTCCTGAACTGAATTACACAGTTTCTAAGGTTCTCTCCTACTTTAAGATTCTAGTCATTGATTCACTCCTGTCTCCATCCATCCATTCATTCTTTGTTCCAAGGAAAACTTTAAAGGTCTTCTAAAGATTCATAAGATACCACAAGAGAACACAAATTGGAAGAAGCAAGAAGGAGAACAAAATAAGCCAGGCCACAGATATCAAATGAAGTCAGGCATACGGCAACTACGAAAGGGCCTGTCTTAACAGCTTATGTGTTGTTAGATGTAAACCACACATTGGCTTCTGGTTTTCCCGCAGTCAAGGCCGAGAGGGGACCTTGATCTGTGACACAATTTACACTGCCCATTAGGCATAATTCTTGGTTCCAGGGCCAGCAAGAAATGTCTCCTGATCCCAGCTGCACGAAAGTTGCACTTTATATTACAATATTTCGTTTTTCCAAGTCCCTTTTGGGCTTTTAATCGTTTTGCTAACTGCCATCTCTCTCACATTGGGTGACACTTGGGAATGCTGACAGTCCAGAGGCTGAGAGCTGTTGCTCCACAAATGAAAATAATAAAAATGCCTTTCCTCCTTAGAGTTTCAATGCACAAGCCCTCCTTCCTTGGCTCACAATGACGCCTTTTGAATAATGACCACAATACCATAAACAGAGCATGTGGGCACTTCACCATCTTGACCTTCAGTCTTCCCAATAACGCTAAACAAGAGAGGATTTGCCAGTTTTATAGAGATGGGGAAACAGTCAACAGAAATGATCTAGTCAAGGTCACACAGCTGTTAAGCAACAGAGCCAGGACTCACACCCAGGCTGTCAGTTGCCTTAGATGGTCTTCTTTCAGTATAATCCCCCCCCCCCTTTTTTCCTGATGACACTTTAAATGACTTCCTATATTCTTTTAGCTTTATCTGAATACCTCTATGTTGGTTAGGCTAGAGGCTAATCTATGGTAACGGAGAAACTAAAAATGTAGCTCTTTAAACAGTGTAGGAGTGCTTTTTTTTTTTTTTTCTCTCATGTGAGGTCCAGAGTTGAGTGGACTTTACTGGCTCAGAAGTAAAGAGACATGGGAGTTGCACTACTCATTACTGCTCACATGTCATTGTGTGCAACGGATCCTTGGCTCACATTCTGAGCTCTGGCTGGGTGATCAGGTGCCCAGCTAAAATTCTGTGTGCTTGTGTGGGCAGGGGTGAGGGGGAAGACAGCCTCAAGGGAATAGTTTCAGGCTCCATCACTCCCCCCAGGAACATTTCTCTTCCTTCTGATTCTGAGTTTTATTATGAATCACCATTCACCCACCAGTGGCCAGACTGCTTTCTTGCCACTTGCTTTATATGTGGCTGAGAAATAGATGTTGTCTCTTGTTTTGTTATTTGTTTGTTTACTTGCTTTAAGATCTCTTGTATTTGTATGAAAGAGGGAGGTATAAGAGAGAGCACAAGCAGGGGCAGGAGAGGGCACAGGCAGAGGGAGAGGGAGAAGACTCCCTACCAAGTAGAGAGCCTGATGCAGTGATTGATCCCAGGGCCCTGAGTTCATGACCTGAGCTGAAGGCAGATGTTTAACTGATTGAGTCACCCAGGCAAGACACTTAACCGACTGAGTCACCTAGGTACTTCATCTCTTACTTTTTACAAGGTCTCATCAATTTCATTTCTCCTCTCTGTCCACAAAAGCAAAGTCATTATGTATATAGAAATTGGGAGCTGAAAATGGGTTTCTGATTTTACAGATAAAGAAATTGGGATTCATAGTGAATGGTTTGCATAGGGTCATTCCAATAATAGCAGAGGTGGGACTTGAACCTGGGTGTCCTGCTTCCATCCCACCACATGGATATAAGTCCCTCCTCACCTAAGCCCTTCCTTTGCCATTTTCCCAGTGGAGGGCAATGCCAAGAAAATGAACAGTACATCTGGAAAGATCCAGAAGCTCTGAAGTTTCCCTTAGAAGATCATTAAAGATGAGGCAAATCAAAACACAAAGCCTTCCATGCAGATAAAGCACAGTAATGCTCATTTAAAAACTGGTAGAAGCACTTTAAAATCACTCCTAGAAATTCCCAGGCTTCCTATAAATCTTCCTGACACTCCTGAAGAGATCTGTCCTAACCAAACTTGTAACATTTCCTGTTCATTGACATGGAAGTATTACTCCATGCATCAGAAATTCCCAGTCCTTGGGAATTGATACAGCTACTCTGGAAAACAGTATAGAGTTTCCTCAAAAAGTTGAAAATAGAGCTACCCTATGACCCAGCAATCACACTACTGGGTATTTACCCTAAAGATACAAACGTAGTGATCCAAAGGGGCACGTGCTCCTGAATGTTTATAGCAGCAATGTCCACAATAGCCAAACTATGGAAAGAACCTAGATGTCCATCAACAGATGAATGGATAAAGGAGATGTGGTGTATATATATATAATGGAATACTATGCAGCCATCAAAAGAAATGAAATCTTGCCATTTGCCTGATGTGGATGGAACTAGAGGGTATTATGCTAAGCAAAATAAGTCAATCAGAGAAAGACAATTATCATGTGATCTCACTGATACGAGGGATTTGAGAGGCAAGGCAGGGGCTCATGGGGGGAAGGGAGGGGAAAATGAAATAAGATGGACCGGGGAGGGAGACAAACCATAAGAGACTCCTCTTAATCTCAGGAAACAAAATGAGGGCTCTTGGAGGGTGGCTGGGTGGTGGACATGGGGGAGGGTATCTGCTATGGTGAGTGCTGTGAATTGTGTAAGATGCTGATTCACAGACCTGTACCCCTGAAACAAATAATAGATCATGTGTTAATACAAAAGAAATTAATTAATTAATTAATTAATTAAAAGAAAAAAAGGGAATTCCCAGTCCTGTTAGCACCATGAGTATCCAGGACAATATACATTGCTTTTTCTCCTTTTCTTTTAGCTCAAACTCAATGCTGCTTGAGAGGCAGGAGGAATTCCATGAGCTCTAGAGTCTGGGTGAATTAGCCCCTCAACAGCATTGCAATCAACAGGTAGGCTATCAGCAGATCTGCTCAGCCTGGTTTTCCAAAGGCTGGTTCTTCTTCACTGAGGAGGAGAGACGAAGAACAGAGGAGGGATGCAGAGGGCATCCCTTTATGTGTGGTAGGAACTTGTTTTAGGAATATGTGTCTGAAGAGATGCATGTAGAGGTCGGGGGGCTTGTAGGTGGATGTGGGTGTGACCTAGGTATATTGTTTGGAGGGAGAGGAAGAAGAGAGGGAAAAAAGGAGAGGGGAGAAAGGAAAAGAATTCTAGAATGTGTTTCAGTTGAAGCAAAATTGAGGAGGAAGCAAGGTGGGTAGAGAAAATGAGACAGACTGAGAATATGTTAGAATGTGTGTTGGGGAGGGAGGGAAGGAGGATAAAGCACAGGTGGAGAATTCTCGATGGGAAAGGAGTGACTTCAGAGCAAATACTCGTCCTTACTGGGTGTTTGTCAGTCCATCTGTCCCAGGGTCAGTCTCTGGCAGCGTTGTACAGGCTGTAGGAATTTCAGATGTCTAGAGGTCATGGTCCCACCCACGAGGAGCTTATAAGGAGTTGGGGAGATGCAGGAGAAAGACCCAAGAACCCCAAGGGAGGGGGGAAGTGAGAACCAATAAGACTATGTGGGAGAGACTAGCTCTGTTTGCTGGGAGACCTGACAGGGAGGGAGGAGGACCCTCGTCCATCACTGAGTTCAGCAAGAGGAGACTGTTAAATAAATTGTAATAGTCTACAACATAATGTACCACCAGGAACAATGACTTAGATACATACTGACAGACAGGGAAAGAGATCTACAACTTATTATGAAGTGGAAAAAAGGGAGGAAACAGTACATATGGTATGAGGCAAATTTTCTAAAAAAATTACACATTTAGATATGTGAAAAAATGGGAGGATATACATAAAATTGATAACATGGTTATTTTTGGATAGGAAGATCTTGATTTCTTTATTTTCCTCATTTTTTTTTCAGTGAGCATGGACTTCTTTTACAGTCAGGGAAAGAGGAATGAGAATGTGTGTCCAGAGAGCATGTGGGGATGTGAGCGAGATAGGAGCAAGCACGTTTACCAGTTCTGTCTTGGATGCGCAAGAGGCTCTGCCTGGAATCCAGAAACTAAGAGTGACCACCCGGGCTGCTCCCTAGGGGCTCCTCTCTCCCCCTCCCTGCCTTCATCTGCTCTTTTCCCCTTCCCGCCTCCCCTGTTTCTCCCCAGTCCTTGACCAGCTGACCCTCAGGAAGGTTACCTCCTCCACCCTGGGCAGAGCTGAACTTGGCCAGAATGTGCGCTTGACCCTGGAAGGGGCAGGAGGAGGAGAAGGAAAGAACAGTGGGGTTTCCATTCAGGCTTTCCCCTTTCCATTCCCAGGCGGTGGAACTGAGTCAGGCCTGAGGGACAAGAACACACACATTCTCTTGCTCAGATGGACTTGGAAGACGACTTTGTCTTGCCCCACGTGACACCCAGATTGGGAATTCTTAGGGAGAAAACCTGAGGAGCTCCATCTTGGCAGCTGACTGATGTGATTCATACCCTGATAGATTCTTATAAAGTGTGGGTTTGAAGTTTGCTCACACTGCTGGGGCCACCTGCCACGTGAGCAGGGGTAGCTCAAAACAGGGAGACTGTGATCAATACCCTTCGGATTTAACACAGATCGCAGCGGGTGGACTGAACATGGACTTTCTTAGTCAAGTCCATCTTGCTCAAGCCTGTTACTGGACCTGCTTCTCCATACAAGTGAGTTTTTATACATTGTGCACATCAAAAAGAAAAACTGATGTAAACTACTATTTAAGACACAATTGCTGACAGCTGCTCTGCTCACAAACAGTGATATAATTTCTCTCTAGAGGAGACGCCTTTTTGTTCAGCACAATTCAGTTTAATTAGGTGCCCGAGCAAGCCTCCCTCCCTGTGCCCCCTCTCACCCCCTACCAAGGATGGTTGAGAAAGTGACAAGAAAGCAGAGAGCGCCAAACTCACTGATAGCAAATGAATGGAAACTCTGGGGTTTGGAGAAACGAAGGGTTTTTTTCTTTTCTTCCCCCCCCACCCACTTTTTTTTTTTTTTTTAAAGGAAGGGTTTTTTAAAAGTAAGTGAAATGGTGGCAAGGGTAGAAGACCTAGAGAAACGTGGATAGAAAATCCCGGTGTCTTCGGTAGCTTAAGGACAACTAGAACAGACATTTTTATATTCAGTGGTTTTGTTTTGGGTTTTTAAATCAGTTCTGACGCTCTGTGGTCCCCTCAATGACCTCATTATAATGATCTTTGTTCAAGAAGAAGAGTGTAGCACCCATGATTAGAAACTGGACTCTGGGGGTGCCTGGGTGGCTCAGTGGTTAAAGCCTCTGCCTTCAGCTCAGGTCATGATCCCAGGGTCCTGGGATCGAGCCCCACATCGGGCTCTCTGCTCAGCAGGGAGCCTGCCTCCTCCTCTCTCTCTGTGTCTCTCCGCCTGCCTCTCTGCCTACTTGTGATCTGTCTGTCAAATAACTAAATTAAAAAAAAAATCTTAAAAAAAAAAAAAAAGAAACTGGACTCTGGGTCTGGCTGCCCAGTGGGACATTCGGCTGTACCATGTGGCACTTAGAACCTTGAAAAGGTTCCCTGATTTCTTGAAGTCTCTGTTCCTTCACCTGGAAAAGGAAAGGAATGGTATTTGCAAGGATTAAACGTGGGAGAATTAAATGAGATCAGTGGTATAAAGCACCTAGGACAGGGCTCATGTCCCAGTAAAATGCTTAGTAAGGGCAATGATGTAATGAGGTAATGATGAGGATGATGGTGATGACAGTGACCATGGTAACACAGTGGCTCCAGCTGTTATGTAGTCTTTCACCTGCCAGTAAGTAATATCAATGGACAAACCGCAGGAAGGAAGACTTAGCTGAACGCTGGACTTAGACAAATTACTGTAGTGGTTCTCAAGTTGTGGTTCCTGGACCTTCGGCAGCAGCATCACCTGGGAACTCATTAGAAATGCAGGTCCTAAGCCCCCTGCCAGATCCACTGAATCAGAAACTCTGGGAGTTGACCCAGTAATCAGTATTCAGACCAGGCTTGCAGAGGATTCTGATGCATGCTTTAAATTTGACAGCTACTGGATTAGTGCCTGCTGTTTTAGGGTCTTGCAAGAAAGGCACCCTGTTGCTAGCGAGTTTGTCTTTTCACCCTTGCTCGAATGTGGGTCGTGTACAGTCATCACAATCTCACTGCCTATGATTACAAATAAATACATGGTGGAGTTAAAATTTATCCAGGTGTGACAAATGGGACTTTAGTTTTCTATAGCTGATCTCACCTTGATCTGGAGTTCCCACTCCCAGAGGAGAAAGTCTCTTTCAGTTTACCTCATCAGTTTATTTCATCCATGTTGAGTTCACACTCCTGTTGGGGGATTTTTTTTTTCTTCTCCCACCACCTCCTTCCTAAGAAGGCATCTAGATGTAGTGGGGAGCTGAGGCAGCCTCGTGGGTAAGGAGAGGTCTCCACACAGCCTGGGGGTCCTCCCACTGTGGCTGTGGCTTGTCCTCCCGGCTCACAGCACTGACTCTGTGTGGGGAGGTGGTACCCCACCCACTGCTCTGTGCTCTGGCTCCTTCAACTTGGTCTTTTGGTGCCTGGTCCTGGAAACTGGGGTCCCCGGGACAGCTTCCCCACTGCAGCCTTCTCATCCTGGTTGTACTGCCTAGACCTTGGATGCTAGCAATTTGGACCATAGACCAGAGTGTAGACTGCTTCCAACCAGGGAGGAAGCAAAGGGAGCCCCAAGGGGAGGATGCCATTAGTAAGAAAGGACAAAACACCAATTTATCCCATAGCTGTTTGCTATACTTCTTTCCATCTTTCCATCCTTTTTTTTTTTTTCTTTAATGCAAAGCCAAAAGGGAAGATATCTGTCTTGGAAATTGAGATTTAATAAAATCAGGTTAACACTCTGGAAGCCCTGGTTGCTGTAATCGCTTAAATATACAAGATTCTTCCAAGAACTCAAGGTCTAGGTTATATAATAAGATGCATCGGGAATTAAATTTCTTTTTATTTTAGCTAGAACAAAAATTAAAGCCTCAGTGAATTTGGTCTTCATGTAAACCAGACCTTTTCTATTATTGGAGGCCACAGTCTCGTTCTCTTCACTGCTTCCTAGAAAATACACTAGATTGAAATTTTTCATTTATTTAGCACTTCTTTCAGGCAGTGAAAGCTTATAATGTACTATTTCATTATTCTCAAGTCTTGCTTCTGTTATACTTGAATTGGAAGCCACTCAAGGATGATAATTATAATCATCATAGCTGATAATAATTTGAGAGATGGCGGTGTAGCAAGCAGGTTTATCAGGCAGGGTGGAAGACTTGTGCAGCAATTATAAATGACCTGAGAATCTCAGTGCCTTAACACAACATGAGTTTCCTGCTGGCTCAGCATACTCATCCACTGGGATCATCAGGCAGTCTCTGCTCCACAGAGACTCCCAGGATCCAGACTGACAAAGGGACCTGTGCCCCCACAGTCTTCCCAGCAGAGCAAAGGGGATGTGACAGATTGCGCAGCGTCTCTTAAACCTGTTGCCCAGAAGTGACATCACAGTTCAGGTCACATTCCATTGGCCAAAGCAAGTCACATGGCCATATTTAACTTTACGTTGGCAAGATACAATTCTATCATGTGCCTGGAAGGAGGAGACACAGAAATATCTGGGGAATAGCACTAAGGGTTACACCAGGCATTGTGTTAAGTTCTTGACCCCTGTGGTCTCCATCTTTACAACTCCATGATGGAGAACCTGTATTAGACCCACCTTTTTAATAGTGTGAGAAGCCAAGGTGTCACACTTTGTAAATTACCCGTGGACCAGGATTGTGAGACCAGATGTGCTGGATTCCAGGATCTGTGCTTTTACCCAGAAAACTAAGCTGCTTCTTCAGGAAGAGTGACTTCACTTTTGTTGAGCTCCCAGACTACTGAGGCACAAAATTTAAGTGTTTTACACACTTTATCTAATTTATTTTATCTTATCTTAAAGTAGGCTCCACGCCCAGCATGGAGCCCAGCACAGGGCTTGAACTCACAACCCTGAGATCAAGAGTTGGATGCTTAACCAACTGAACCACCCAGGTGCCCCCACACTTTACCTCATTTAATCCTCACAACAACTTTGTGAGGTGCATTCACTTATCAGCCGATGCTACAGGAAACCAAAGCTCAGAAAGGTTCTCATGAGGAGATCCAACCCTTATCTAACTATCTTTGGAATTAGAGGGAACTCTAGGTTCAGGGAACTAAACTGCACTATACTTCAGTGTTTCTCAGTGTAAATGTTCTTCACGAGGCTATTCGGAGGCCAGATCCTAGACCCTAGGGGACCTACTGAGTCATCTTTCTGGGGAGGGCATTGGGCATGACAGCTAGGGTGCTCACGAGACTCTGGGATCCACAAGCCTGCTGTCACTCTCACTGATGTCTGTCCCACTGCTCCTGGCTTAGCACCTTGTTTCTCTGGTGCTGACTCAGTAAGTCAAAAAACAAACAACAAAACCCCAGCTCACCACCAGCCCCCCTAAAAGGTGATTATTTCTTTGTCACTTGGTCAGCACTTAAAGGACAAGGTGAAGAAAGGAATACATTCAGTACCAGGTTCCTGAGCAAAATCCTTGCCATCAACATTTTTTAAGACTTAGGGCAATCAAGGAAGGGGAAAACATCAAAATTATTTCTCACTGAATTAACTCCACAATTTAAGTCATAATTATAGAACCCATTTCTTACCTGAAGCAAAATCCAAAGACATTAAGATTCTGGGAGTGTAGACAGCAGGTCCCTTCCTCCCTCTGTAGCCCCCAGGAAAGCAGCTAGATTCTGATGCTCTGGGTACAGAAAGGGCAGGTCCATCACATACCACTGTGAGGCTGAGCAGGGCACGGTGAGGATACCACCCGCACAGCCTGCGTTGTAACTGCGGTGAGGTGACGTCACAGAGAGGAGTCAAGGGACCTGAAAGCTTATGTGGCTTAGTCATGTCTCTTAACCTTTCTGGACCTTTCAAATGTCACAATTTTGCAAAGAGCATTATATGGAGATTTTATTGATTATCTCATTTATTGAATATTTTTATATGCCACAAGCCCTATTTTAAGTCATGTAAATTTCTTTTTTTTTTTAATATTTTATTTATTCATTTGACAGAAAGAGATCGCAAGTAGACAGAGTGGCAGGTGGGCGGGAGTGGGGGAGCCGGCAGGCGGGGGGTGGGGCAGAGTAGGCCCCCAGTAAGCAGAGAGCCCGATGCGGGGCTCCATCCCAGGACCCTGGGATCATAACCTGAGCCAAAGGCGGAGGCTTAACCCACTGAGCCACCCAGGTGCCCCAAGTCATGTAAATTTCAAAATAACCCTCTAAAGTAGGTATTCTTCTTCTTTTTTTTTTTTTTTTGTCAATTCCAGGAGGGAGACCACTTTTATTGCCAGCCCTGGACTGTGATGCCCAGTGTGGGTGGAGCAGGAGGGGTTAGAACCTGTCCTGGACAATGAGTGTGCCCTAAGCAGATGTGGGCCATGTTCCC
Organism: Meles meles; assembly: GCF_922984935.1. Classification (NCBI taxonomy): domain Eukaryota; kingdom Metazoa; phylum Chordata; class Mammalia; order Carnivora; family Mustelidae; genus Meles; species Meles meles. Next base: position 15,048,759 of record NC_060072.1, on the reverse strand, counting down.
AAGGAAGGGTATATTTATGCAGCTGGTGTCAAGCTGGTCCATCCCGAGGGTGGGTGGAAGGGAAGGTCCACATGGGAATGGGGCAGAGGGAGGCCATGTAGAGGACTGAGAAGTGCACCTTGAGAAGTAGGTGGGCTTGTGGAAGGTGCAGAAGGGGCCGCCAAAGTGAGCACTGGTACATCACAAAGGCACTCCTTGGTGATGTACCTCAGTTCCTGACTCTTCTGAAGGAGGTACTGTTCTTATCTCATTTTTACAGATGAGGAAATAGGCAGCAAGCTTCAGTTACCTGTGCAAGGCCACCCAGCTACTATGCCATCGGGACAGGATTCAAAAGTGGGTAGTCTGGCTCCCTAGCTTAATTCTTCGCCCTCTGTGCCATATACTCTGTCCCATGGTACCTGCAGGAGCAGGTGTAACAGCGGGCCTCTAGAGGAACTAGTGTGATTTGCCCAGGCTAGCCCGCCCACAGTCAGTGGTAGTTCTCCGTCCCGGATGGTCTACTTTAAAAGAGGTATAGGCAAATTGGAGGCATTTCGGCGAAGGCTGGTTAGTACAGTAAAAGGGGACAGAGCCTTGTCATTGTAATAAACTCCTACTTACTTGGGGCCTGGTGTATCAAGTGCTTTACCTGGATCGTTTGATTTATATATTGCCCCTATGAAATAAGTCTTAAAATTAGCCCTGTTTGATAGAGGGGCGCTGCGGGGGCCTGGTCGGTCAAGCAGCCGACTCTTGGTTTTGGCTCAGGTCCTGATCTCAGGGTCATGAAATCGAGCCCTGAATCAGGCTCTGCGCTCAGCGTAGGGTCTGCTTCAGATTCTCTTTCCCCCTGCCCCTCCTGCTCGTGCTCTCTCCCTCTCTCTCAAATAAGTAAATGTTCAAAAAAAAAAAAATTATCCCTATTTGATAGAAAGAGAAACTGGGGCACTGAGAATTTAAGTAATCTGTCCCCACACAGCTAATAAACATCAGGGTCAGAGTCCAAAGCCTGGGAGTGTGAATCCAGTCCGCACTTTAAACCAGCGTGGTGCACCCAACACCAGGAGATCTTGTTAAAACACAGACGCTGATTCAGTAGATCGGGGGTGAGTGTTTAAGAGTCTGCATTTCTCACAGCTCCCAGGTGATACTGCTGGTCCGTGAGTCAGACTTCAAGCAGAAAGACTTCCAACCCCTCTACTCAACTGCCCCCAAGTGAGTGGTGTTGGGAGGAATGAAGTGTCTGGCTTCCAGGCAGCTTGGCATGGTGCAGTTGGAGAACACCATGCCCGTCCCCAGGTATTTAAAGGGCCTGCATGGAAAAAACAAATCAGACTTGACTTCTAGAGCCCAAGGAACAGAATGACATAGACTTGTCTCTATTTCCAGCTCTGACATTTCTCCCGAGCTTCAGATTTCCATATCTGCCTGCTGGACCAAGCCACTGGGTATGTCCCTCAGGCAACTCAACCTCAAACGTCCAAGCACACACCCCTATGTCAGTGCCCCAATTTCCACCACAGTCCCTCACATCAGGAGCTTGGAACCATCCTAGATCCCACTCAGTCACTCCAGCATCCAGTCATTCCTCAAGACCTGCCCAACGGACCTCCTATTTGTTAGTTTTCAAAAACTTAAAAAATTGAGATGTAACTGACATATGACATTGTATTTGTTTAAGGTGCACAACATCATGATTTGCTATGTATGTATTTTGTGAAATGGACACCACGATAAGTTTAAATTCCTTCACCACACGGAATTTCTTTTCTGTTTTCTTGCAATGAGAATTTTAAGATCTATTCTCTTAACAACTTATGAATATAACACACAGCTGCATTAACTGTCATCACCATGCTGTGCCTGACATCCCCAGGACTTAGTTGTCTTGTAACTGGGAGTCTGTGCCTTTTGATCACTTTTACCTGTTTTGCTCACCCCTCCCCCACCCCAACTGGTGACCACTAATCTGTTCTCCGGATCTGTGGGTTTGGGATATTTTTTTACCATCCCACGGATAAATGAGAGCACACAGTATTTTTCTTTCTCTGACTTATTTCACTTAGGATGATGCCCTCAAGTTCCGTCCTACCTTCTGTTTCCTTAACGCATCTTCCCTGTGTTTCTAGGCCTCTGTCTACTGTTAGCATTCGTATGTCTTGGCATTTCTTCCCTGGATGACTCTTCAGCTTCCTCCTTGGCCTCTTAGCCTCCGATCTGATCTTGACTCCTTCCTCCACACTTTGGCTGCCAGAATAATCTTTCAGAGACTCATATTTCACCACAGATCGCCTTGGTTTCATACACATCTGTGGCTCTAACTGTCCTCAGGATAAAAAATCAAGGTCCTTAGAATGGCCATAACCCTTCTCAGCCTGATCTCTGCGGATTTTTCCAGCCTTGTTTCCTTCCATCTTCCACCTTGCAGGCTAACCTCCGGTGACACCCCAGTGTTGAGTGTTTTCCTCAACTCTGCCCTAAGTTTCCTGCTTGCAGGTGTCAGGTAGGCTGGTCCCACCCCCAGAAAGAGCTTCACCTGTCCACCCTTGCTCATCCAAGCCTCAGAGAGGCACTTCTCCCCCAAGAAGCCCTTTCTGCCCCTTTTCTGGATTCCCGGGTATGTTCATTTTAACTTATAGCCCAACTACAGTGTTTTTGATATATTAGGCCCTGATAGATTAAAATGCCCTGGGAACATGTCTATCTCTCTTTTCGGGAAGTACACGAACCAATGATAGGTATATCCCCATCATCTTATGCAAATATTTGCTGACGTCAGGTTGCTTGTTTAAAAGGAACTTGGAGCTGTCTTGGGCTTTCTTCCCACTTCTCAGCTTCCCACTTCCTTCCCACTTCTCAGCTGCATGTCTTGGGCTTTCCTCCCACTTCTTCCAGCAAGTCCTGTTGCTTCTGCCTTTACGATATATCCAGAATCCAATCACCTCTAACCCACTTGCTGGCTGGCCGACTATAGCCACCTTCCCAGCTGGTCTTGCTTCGCTCCCTCTCCTGTCCTCATGCAGCAGCCGGGTGATGCTTTGGAAACATCAGTCAGCTCACGTCCCTCATCTGCTTTAAAGCTTCTGGTGGGTTCCCATCACACTTAGAGTGAAATCCAGGGTCCTTGGCATGGCCCTCAGGATCTCTACTGTCTGCCTTCATTGTCTTCCCTGACCTCTTGCTCTTAGGCCTTTCTCTTCCATACTCACCTCTCTGCCATTTCTGCCTTCGCACTGTCACTCAGATACGCTGGGTGGGCCTCTGCTGCAAGACTTCACCCTTGATGCCCTTCCATCCGGAATGTTCTTCTCTCAGATATTCACAAGGTGCCCTCACTCCAAACAGGCCTCAAGGTCACCTCCTCAGGGTGGCCTTCCTTGACCAAATTTTTAAAAAATTGTACTCTTCTCTGGGTACCTGGGTGGCTCAGTCAGTTAAGCATCTGACTTTTGACTTTGGCTCAGGTCATGACATCAGGGTTGTGGGACTGAGCCCCGGGTCAGGCTCCACACTAAGTCTGCTTAAGAGTCTCTCTCACTCCCCCCTGGCGCTCCCCCCACTTGTGTTCTCTCTCTTTCAAATAAATAAAATCTTTTAAAAAATAATTAATAGGGGCCCCTGGGTGGCTCAGTTGGTTAAGCAGCTGCCTTCGACTCAGGTCACGATCCCAGGGTCCTAGGACTGAGTCCTGCATTGGGCTCCCTGCTCAGTGGGGAGTCTGCTTCTCCCTCTTCCTCTGCCTGCTGCTCTGCCTACTTGTGCTCTCTATCTCTCTGTCAAATAAATAAAATATTTTAAAATAAATAAATAAATAAATAAATAAATTGTACTCTTCTCACTCTCACTCCACTTACCTTATTTTCTTCATAGCACTTAGTACTATCTTTATGAGTGTATATATGTATATATATAAATGTATATATAATATGTATCTATGATAAGCGTGTGTGTGTGTGTGTGTGTGTATCTCTTCATAATTGTGCATCTCCCTCACCAGAATCTAAGCTCCTTGGGAATAAGGACGTTATTTGTCTTGTTCTCTGTTGTATCCTGGGACCTAGAACAACGTGTGACCCATAGTAGGCACTTCATGAAGATTTCATGAATATTTCCTGAGTAAGACCAGTGAGTCTTACTCACTGTGTCCAGGGAGACACTTTTCATTTCATTAGAAGGAAAGACTTCCTGTCATTGGAACCTGAAGGTGGAAAGAACTAGCTCTGGATGGGATAAATCCGTCACGGAGCGACATTTAATTTACAGAAAAGCTGAACAACAGTTGTCTCATGGGCATGCATACGGGAGGCTCTGAGCAGCGAGGCAACTGGAGGAGATGGTCTCTAATGCCTCACAAGGCTTTGGCTGTATTCAGTTTCCTGCACCTGCACATGATCTTCTGGAAACCCTGGGGGGAACTCTTGAACTTGGTTGAGGGAGCCTGGATGCCAAAAAAACCCTCATAGTTAAATACTTTTCCAACATAAAATTTATTTTTTCAGTTTTTCAATGAAATATGTGACCATTCAAAAAATTTAAAAAGGAGAAGAAAACATACACACATAATCCCACCAGAGATGATCACTGTTAATATTTTCGGGCATATTTTTCCTTGCTTTTTAATATATTTTTTAATATATTTTTTGCTGTTAGTAGATCCAGTTATGTACTTTACATATTTATTAGTTATCTATTACTGCATAAGAGGTCACACCAAAACTCAGTGCCCTAGAATGGTAGTAGTCATTTTATCATCTGTGGGTCAGGGATTCTGGAATGGCTCATGTGGGAGTTTTGGCTGGGGTAGTTTATGTGATCACCATTGGGCAGGGGCTAGATTCCTCTCAGTGGCTTCCACACTCTAGTCTGGTGCCTGGGATTGAAGATCCAAGTAGCTGGGACTCCTCAAGTATCTTTCGTTCTCTTGGTGATCCAGCCACATGTCTTCCCAGCATAGGCTTTGGGGACATGATGGACATCCATATATGGTGGCTCGGGATTCAAAAGTCACTTGTCTCAAGGTAGAGAACAAGGCAGGAGTCTTTCATGAGCCAGGCTTGGAGGTCAATAGCGGCATTTCTGTCACTTTTATTGATAGAGACAGTTACTAAGCTCCACCAAGGGAGAAGGGTCAATGTCATGTTGAGAGATACTTTTCTCTCATCCATTCATCTATCAAATGTCTGGCCACCATCCATCTCCAGCTTTGGAAAATCCAATGCACCATAAGTTATAATCATAAAATATTTCATCCTATCTTTTAAAAAATTTATTGTAGGTGACTCAGTCACCTACTGAGTCACTGTAGGTGACTCAGTTAAGTGCTGCCTTCAGCTCAGATCATGACCTCAGGGTCCTGGGATCAAGTCCCACATCGGGCTCCCTGCTCAGCAAGGAGTCTGCTGTTTCTACTCCCTCTGCCTCTCCTCCTGATGGTGCTCAGTCTCTCTCTCTCTCTCTATCTCTCTCACATGCTCAGTCTCCCCCCCTCTTTCAAATAAATAAATAAAATTTTTCAAAAATTCTTTTAAAAATTATTGTAATATAAGACTTGCCTCAAATTTTATACCCCTTAAACATTTTAATTGATAGTATTTTGTTCTAATTAATTTTACCTGGCTTTGGACCTATGTTTATTTCTAGTTTTTTTTTCCCTATTGTAAGTAATGGTATGTGGTAAAATGAACATATTTATTAATTATAAAGCTTTTTTCCCTCTTTGTTTCAAGAATTGGGGATGTGGAACTCTTCTATGAAATTGCTGGTTTAAGGAATATGAACATTAAAAATAGTTTCTCCTAAATAGGATAGAAATGTTTCTTTTAATATCTTCACTACATAATACCAAATTACTTTCCAAAAGTGTTGTGCCTACCAATTTATATTCCTGTTACAATGCATGCAAGTGTCTTTTCACCTAACCTTAGAAATTACCATTAGGAACTACAATTAAAATTGTTGCCAATTCAATAGGCCAAAGGTATCTTTCTGTACATTTCTTGAATTACTAATAGGAATGAGCAGGTTTGCCTCTGTTTGATGACCTCCAACATTTGAACATTCTCTTTTTAAGAAATATTTAATAATTGAAAACATAAAGCATTCATGAAAGTAGAGAGAATTCTCTAGTGAACCTCCATGTGTCCATCATCCAGCTTCATGACATCCAACTCATGGATGGATAGATTTCATCTATAACCTGCTTACTCTGTCTCCCACATTAGATTAAGGAAATCTCAGACATCACATCATTTTCCTCATGAATATTTCAGTATATCTGTGAAAGATAAACATTTTTATGAAACATAACAGAAAATCACTATAACACCTAAACTCTTCTTTAATATTAAATATCCAGTCATTGTTTGTTTTTCTAGTTGCTTTGTGACGTTGTTTTTTTAAATCAGTTTGTTTGAAAGAGAATCTAAAGATCTGTAAGTGGAATTTTCTTGATGTGTATCTTAAGCTTCTTTTTAAATATGCAGATTTATCCTTCTTTCTTTTAGTTTTTGTGATTTATTTTTTTAAGGAAACCAGGTCGCTTGTCTTATATAATTCCCATTTCCTGAATTTTGTTGATTGCATCCTTTCAATGCTGAACACATTCCTCTGTCCCATGTATTTTCAGTGACTTAGTAGTTATATCTAAAGAACTGGTCTGATTCAGGTTTGAGTTTTGGCAAAAAGTAACTTAATAGATAGCATTGAATATTTCCACTAGGAGCTTTGATATCTAGTTGACTCTTTATGAGAAGATAACTGCTATTGATGACCATTACCTAGGACCATTATATCTTCATGGACCTTGTAAGTTAGTGACTTTTAAAAAATTATTTCATCCTTTCTTTATTAGATGGAATATATCCATTAAGAGAAACTTTTCCTCATCAACTATTTGGTTACCCTGAGGTATGTCTTTTCTTTTACTTCCCAAATTTTGGAATGACTGAGCTGGTATATGAATTTGCTGGGGCTGCCACAAAAAGTACCATAGACTGGGTAGCTTAAGCAACAGAAATTAACTTGCTCATAGTTGATGGAAGCTGGAAGTCTAAGATCAATGTGTTGGCAAGGCTGCTTTCTGCTAAGGCCTCTCTTCTTGGCTTGTAGATGGTGTCTTCTCCCTGTATCTTCACATAGTCTTCCCTCTGTGTGTGTCTTTATCCTAATCTCCTCTTCTACTAAGGATATGAGTTATACTGGATTTGGATTCACCCCCAACAACCTTCTTTAACCTTAAAAACCTCTTCAAAAGTCCTCTCTCCAAATTCAGTCACATTCTGAAATAGTGGGGGTTAGAACTTCAGCATGAAATTTAGGAGGACACAATTTAGCCCATAGCGATTGGTTTCTTCACATTCTCCAAAGATTACCAATGACAGATTTTTCCCCCTTAATATCATTATGAACTTATGGATTTTAACATGTTTGATGTACTTTAACCTATCACGGTTTTTATTCTTATTGATGCTCAAATTGTCCCATCTTTGACTAGTGGGAGATCCTTAAAGTTGGCTTCTGCATCTTTTAGACATGGCACAGTTGTTTTTTGATAGATTTCTTGCTTTCCCGCATTGCAAAATGTCCCAGGCTTATCTATTTATTTCTTCCTCAGACATAGAATCAGCCATTTCTCCAAGTAGACTTGTTCCCTTTTCCTGGGAAATAACGATTAGCTCCCACAATAGAGGAGTGAGGATGTTCAGTACTACTGGGTTGGTCATGAAATATTCATATTTTTTAAAGTAAAGTGCTGTATTTTTAATTTCCTAAGGAATCTCCACACCATTTTCCAAAGGGGCTGCACCAACTTGCATTTCCAACAACAGTGTAAGAGGGTTCCCCTTTCTCCACATCCTTTCCAACACTTGTTGTTTACTGTCTTATTAATTTTGGCCATTCTAACTGGTGCAAGGTGGTTTTGATTTGAATTTCCCTGATGGCTAATGATGATGAACATTTTTTCATGTGTCTGTTAGCCATTTGTATGTCTTCTTTGGAGAAGTGTCTGTTCATGTCTTCTGCCCATTTTTTGACCTGATTATCTGTTTTTTTGAGTGTTGAGTTTGAGGAGTTCTTGATAGATTTAAGATATCAGCCCTTTTTTTAAAGATTTTATTTATTTATTTGTCAGAGAGAGAGAGAGCACAGGCAGGCAGAGTGGCTGCAGAGGCAGAGGGAGAAGCAGGTTCCCTGCTGAGCAAGGAGCCTAATGTGGGACTCCATCCTAGGATGCTGGGATCATGACCTGAGTGGAAGGCAACCGCTTAACCAACTAAGCCACCCAGGTGTCCCAGATACCAGCCCTTTGTCTGTAGTGTCATTTGAGAATATCTTCTCCCATTCCATGGGTTGCCTCCTTGTTTTGTTGACTGTTTCCTTTGCTCTGCAGAAGCTTTTGATCTTGATGAAGTCCCAAAAGTTCATTTTCACTTTTGTTTCCTTTGCCTTAAGTCAAGCAGACAGAGTCAATTATATGGTTTCAATTATTCGCGGAGCATAAGGAATAACACAGAGGACATTAGAAGAAGGAAAGGAAAAGTGAATTGGGGGAAATTGGAGGGGGACACAAAGCATGAGAGACTGTGGACTCTAAGAAACAAACTGAGGGTTTGGGAGGGGAGAGGAGTGAGAGGATAGGTGAGCCTGGTGGTGGGTATGGAGGAGGGCACTTTTTTAGATGGAGTATTGCATGGAGTACTGGGTGTGGTGCATAAACAATGACTCTTGGAACACTGAAAAAATAAAATTAAATTTAAAAAAGTAAAGTGCCAAAATCTCGATGGGAGATGATAGTAATGGCACAGTAACCAAAAACTCAAGCTCCTAGCAAGGGCAGGAGATAGTGTCTTACTTATAGCAGACCCACTTCACGGATTCATGCTTTCATTACCAGCAATTTCATTTAGACTCACATAGATGAGCCAAGTGATCACTGAAGGTAAGGTACCTGCAGTGTGCAGAGAACCCAAAGATAAGTAAGACGTGATTCCCTCCCCCAAGTCTGGTTTTAGTCTAGTAGATGCACCCACGTGGCATTATTCCCATGGGTAACAGTTCAGTGACATTCAGGTACTTCCATATAGGTCTCACACTTACTGGACATTTCAAACCTTGGTTCACAGGTTTAAGTGAATTCATCCATATGAAGTCCCCAGCCCAGTGCCTTGTTCATGGTAGAGCTCAGGAAGTGTCAGCATTTGTTCTTAACCACCTGTTTATATGCCCCTCGGTCCCTGCCCTTCCCATGCTCTGCTCTGTATTGAGGAGCCACATTTCCTGGGCCCCCTGACTCTATAGTTCCCAGGGAGCTTCAGCCATGGGAAGTTCTGGTGGAAAACTGGGAAGCAGGATTTGGGGAAGGGCCAGAGTATTTCTTCCCTTTTCTTCTGCATCTTGTGGCATCTCCTCCATGGCTCCAGCTCAGACCTCGCTAGGGTTTCAGCTCCTGCAGGATAAACTCCTGCTCTCCTTCCCATCCTAACAGCATCCCACAGCCACTTTATAGGCACCTGTTTGGTGGTTCAGCTCTATTGTCTCCTGTATTTATTACCTATTTCCTATATTAAATTCCTTTTGGTTGAAAGACCTAGAGGGGTCTGTGTTTCCTGGCTGGCAGAGTTGGCTACTAATATAAATATCACTATCTCATTTAACTGTCTAATAACTCTATCACATAGCTGCTATAATTATCCTCATTTTATGGATGAGGAGCCTGAGGCAGAGGAAGGTTAAATTGCCTTGTCTCGGCTCACAGACTTACTAAGCAGTGGAGCTGGGCCAGGAGCCCAGATGTGCCTGTCTTCAGCCTGGATCCTGATGTGCACAGGCAGGTAAAGCAACATCTATCCACTCACTGTGCTTTGAGAAGCATACTCTGTCTCCAGTTCCTAAGCTGAGGAGGGGTGCCTCTTCATATCCTGGGGTTATTTCCCCTGTGCGAGTTTTTTGGGTCATTTTTTCACAAAACAACTCTTTTTACGAACTCCTGAATAAAAAAATGTCTGTGCTTCCTTTCCGCGTTGTCCTGATTTAGTGATTTATTGATAATTTGGAAGGTTTTACTGTCTAATGTGCAGGCATATAATGGACAGCTGATTAAGTGCAGGGTTTGTGGTCGAGTCTATAAAACACGGAGTACCGGCCCTCGGAAGGAATGTAACTCCACGTGATAAGACCGTTTTTCTGGTGTAGCCAGAGTGAAGTGACTTTTCTAAAAAGCCTTCTGCAAGAGTCCCAGGAATCCCCATATTAAACAAAAGACGCTCAAAATTTAGAACAGCTGCCTTTGAATGGGATGAAAAGTGAAAGAAAGCTTTACAAAGTGGAAAATTACTATTGTTCCCTAGAGCCTTATATGAGAAATGGAACATCAGATTAATCTCACACATGAAATACAAAGTATTAAAAATCCCCTATAGTCCCAGAAAGGCATTAAACATGGACACTGATGAAAGATGACTTCAGTTCACAGAACGGGGGGCTATTCCCTTACAACAGATTTCGTTGTTATTACCAAGAAGACATTTTACCTTTTTAATCATGAAGCCACTCTTGGGTTTTGCCACTTAGGTGAGAGCCCTGTGTCCCTTTGGCCAGGCTTGCTGAACCGGTTATGTAATAGGGTTGCTGGGTTTATGAATTACCCCTTCCCAGGCCCCAGCTGTGAGAATCATTTCTGTCCAGCACTTTGGGTGACTTGAAGTTTGGTAATGTATTCCCCAGTTTGGTGTTTCTACTGTAAACAATACTGAAGTAAGATTCTTTAGTGAGGACTTTTGAAATGGGATAGTTTCGACAGAATGCTGGAGAGAGACGTCCTTCAAGCTCTGCCTCCAGGAAACCAGCAGATCCTTGCTATATGGTCTTTTCTGGTTTCCCAATTCAGAGCATCCTCTTTCCACAATTATGCCAAAGCTGGTGAGGCTCAAGGACACATCTAGGTAGTAGGTTTAGGGAAATCACCCTGCAGTTTTAATTCCTTAACGATTTCTTTCCTGACTGCCATTCATGAGGGCTAGATGCTGTAGCCACTTCACTCTCATTCAGAGAGCGCTCATCTCCTCTCTCTGTTGAGTTCTTTTCTGTGGGAGTTCCAAAGGAGCAAATCAAAACCAGTTCAAGCCCCAGACGAGTCTCATTAAATCCCAAGCTCACCAAACTGGAATTGTGAGGCTGGGCGTGGTGTGCAAGCCCATGCAGGCATAAGGTCTCTGAGGCGGCTGTGTTGACCTTTCAGATTCTCTGTCTCCTTATCAATAATGCAAACCGCAGGCCTCACAGCTTAAAGCAGACACACAGCAGAGAACTCCTGGGGATCAGGATACATGTGTACTCCTATTCTGGAGAATAAATAGGGTGAGAGACCAGAGAGCCAGCGGCAGCCAGCACCTTGACTAAGGTCCCAGGCCCACCCTGACAAGAGGGGAGGAATAATTAGTGGAGAGTAAAAAGAGATGATCAGTCTGCTTGCACCTTTCACAGTATGACACCGTACAAATTTTTAGCATGAAGCAGAGAACTTTGCCAACTTATGATCTTCAAATTCAGAAGAGAAGAGTCTCCAGGCTTCCAGCTTCTAGTCTCATCATACTCTGTGAGCCAAATTCTTTTTTTTTTTAAGATTGATTTATTTATTTGAGAGAGAATGAGCACAAGTTGGGGGGGAGCAGAGGGAGAGGGAGAGAGAGAGAGAATCTCCAACAGACTCCCTGCTGAGCACAGACCCCCTTATGGCGGGTTGGGGAGCTCAATTCAGGATCCTGAGATCATGACCCAGGCCTAAATCAAGGGCCAGATGCTCAGACAACTGAGCCACCTAGGCATCCCCCCAGTGAGCAGAATTCTTGAGGCCATTGTGGAAATAAGACTTTACTGGAATAGTCAATGATTTAGTTAATAACTGTAAATCTCCTCTTTTCAAGAGATAAATTCAGAATGAATTAGAATCTTCTAGTACCAATTCTAAACATCCAGGATATGGATTCTCATTGGTTCAGCGTGAGTCACATATTCATAGTCGGCCAGTCAACATTGGGCATTGTGATAGAGGCCTCATACAATATACATGGTTGCCTGGAGGTCATTGCTGTGGGTGGGGAGGCAGACTAGGATGCTTATGAGTTGAGCAGAAGCTTCACATAGCACATACTATGATTGTCTTGCAAAGAAAACCCTGGGTAGCAATTACTGTTCTTCTTTTTTTTTAAGATTTTATTTATTTATTTGACAGACAGAGATCACAAGTAGGCAGAGAGGGGGAGGGGAAGCAGGCTCCCCACTGAGCAGAGAGCCCAATGCCAGGCTCCATCCCAGGACGCTGGGATCATGACCTGAGTCGAAGACAGAGGCTTTAACCCACTGAACCACCCAGGCACTGCTCAATTCCTGTTCTTAAAATAGAAGGTCACTATTCTAACACTGCACTTCTCTTTCAATTCTCTATTTTCCATTTAATTGGACTTTCAAAATTTAGGACATCTACTGTTAGACGGTCACGGTGCTAAGGATCGTAGATCTTGGTTTTTGAATTTTGCAACATGGTTGCACACTTCTCTATATCTGTCGCGAGGCTCAATATTAGCTAGATCCACCAAAATGATAGCCACATTAGATGAATCACCAAACTGTAACGCAGTTACTGAGATAGTCCAGACATTTTCAATCTCTCATCCTTTGTTCTTGCTGGCTTCTCAGACTGGGATAGCCTTGCATAATCCAGCTATTGAAATCCTATTCATTATCCCTTAAGGCATAATTCAAATACAATTCCCCCCTGAAGTCTCCCTTGATCCTCTCAAGTTTCGAATTGCCAGATTTTAGCAAGTAAAAATACAGGATATTGAGCTTAATTTGAATTTCAGGTACACAAGAATGATTTATAATACAGGCATGTCTAAAATACTTCATTGGACATACTTTAAATTCATTTGTTATTTATCTGAAAACAATATTTTATCGGCTATTCTGTATTTCTATTCTGTATTGTATTTTATTTTATTTTTTAAGTCAATTAATTAATATATAGTGTATTATTAGTTTCAGAGATAGAGTTCAGGATTCATCAGTTGCATGTAAAACGCCATGCTCATTGCATCACATGCCCGCCTTAATGCCCATCACCCAGTTACCCCATCCCCCCACCACTTCCCCTCCAACAATCTTCAGTTTGTTTGCTATAGTTAAGAGTCTCTCATGGTTTGTTTCTCTCTCTGCTTTCGACTTATTTTATTTTTCCCTCCCTTCCCCTGTGATCCTCGGACTTGTTTCTTAAATTCCACATATGAGTGAAACCATATGATAACTGTCTTTCTGTGATTGTCTTATTTGGCTCAGCATAATACCTTCCAGTTCCATCCATGTCAATGTAAATGGTAAGTATTCATCCTTTCTGATGGCTGAGTAATATTCCATTGTATATATGAACCACATATTCCTTATCCATTCATCTATGAATGGACTTCTGGGCTCCTTCCATAGTTTGATTATTGTGGACATTGCTGCTATGAACATTGGGGCACACCATGCCCCTTTGGATCACTACATTTGTATCCTTTGTGTAAATACCCAGTATTATAATTGCCAGGTCATAGAACAGCTCTATTTTCAACTTTTTGATGAACCTTCATACTGTTGTCCAGAGTGGCTGCACTGGCTTGGATTCTCACCAACAGTGTAGGAGGATTCCCCTTTCTCTGCATCCTTGCCAGCATTTGTTGTTTCCCAGCTTGTTAATTTTAGTCATTCTGACAGGTGTGAGGTGGTATTCATTGTGTTTTGATTTGTATTTCCCTAATGCTGAGTGATGTTGAGCCCTTTTTCAAGTGTCTGTTGGCCGTTTGTATGTCTTCTTTGGAGAAATGTCTCTTCATGTCTTCTGCCCATTTCTTGACTGGGTTATTTGCTCTTTGGGTGTTGAGTTTGATAAATTCTTTATAGATGTTTTATACTAGCCCCTTACCTGAAAAGAAATTCACAAATAACCTTCTCCCATTTATCTCTTAGTTTTGTCAACTGCTTTCTTTGCTGTGCAAAATTTTTTTATCTTGATGAAGTGCCTGTAGTCATTTTTGCTTTTGTTTCCCTTGCCTTTGGAGACAGGTCTAGCCAGAAGTTGCTGTGGCCAAGGTCGAAGAGGTTGCTGCCTGTGTTCTCCTCTAAGACTTTGATGGATTCCTGTCTCACCTTTAGGTCTTTCATCCATGTTGAGTTTATCTTTATGTATGGTCCAGTTTCATTCTTCTACAAGTGGTTGTCCAAGTTTCCCAAAACCATTTGTTGAAGAGACTGTCTTTGTTTTCCATCAAAGTACCATCAGCATTTTTCACAGAGCTGGGACAAATAATCCTAAAATTTGTATAGAATCAGAAAAGACCCCAAATAGCCAGAGAAATTTTAGAAAAGAAAACCAAAACTGGTGGCATCACAATTCCAGACTTCAAACTCTATTACAAAGCTATAATTACCAAGACAGTATGGTACTGGCACAAAAACAGACACATAGATCAATGGAACAGAATAGAGAATCCAGAAATGGGCCTTATTCTGTATTTTTATCTCCAGTTGGAATAGAGTTGCTCCTAACATTTGCATACACTCTGTTTTGCATTTATTGTCTTCTGCCATGGATTAGTTGGTTGTCCCTGTTTCCTTCTTCTTTACTAAATTGTAAGACATTGTTGCACTTAAGTGCAGTATTGTTTCATTCTTCAAAAGACCTTATTTTTAAAGATCAGTTTTAGGCTTACCATAAAATCAAGAGTAAAGTACAGAGATTTCCCATGTAACTTCTGCCTTCACCCAAGCCTACTGTCCTCCATTACCAACAACACTCACCAGAACAGTACATTTTCCATCAAGGACGAACCTACACTGACACATCGTTCTCACCCGAAGTCCCTGGTTTACATTAGGGTTCGCTCTTTGTGTTGTGCATTCTGTGGGTTTAGACAAATGTATAATGACATGTATCCATCATCATAATCAGATGACAGTGTATGATAAGTCCTCTGATGAGGCACCTGAGTAGCTCAGTGGGTTGAGTGTCCAACTCTTAATTTCAGTTCAGGTCATGATCTTATGCCCTTTGGCTCTGTGCTCAACAGAGAGTCTGCTGGAGATTCTCTCTCTTCCTCTCCCTCTGTCTTTCTACACACCCCTCAAATAAATAAATAAATCTGTTTAAAACATCCTCTGTGCTCTACCTGTTCATTCATTTCCTTCCCTATCCCCCCAGCAACCACCAATCTTTTCACTATCTTCATAGTTTTGCCTTTTCCAGAATGTTACTTGGTTGGAATCATACAGTATGTAGCCTTTTCAGATCTTTCACTTAGCAATACACATTCAAGATTCTCCCATGTTTCTCATGTCTGGATGGATCATTTCTTTTTTTTTTTTTTTCCTTTTTTCTTTTTTTAAATTTTTTTAAAATTTAATTATTTGAGAGAGAGACAGACAGAGATAATGAGAAGAGAGCATGGGTAGGGTAGGGAGGAGAGGGAGAAGCAGGCTCCCACTGAGCAGGGAACCCAACATGGGGCTCGATCCTAGGATCCTGGGATCATGACCTGAGCCAAAGGCAGATGCCCAACCAACTGAGCCACTCAAGTGCCCCGGATCATTTCTTTTGAACACTGAGTAATATTCCATACTCTAGATGTACTACAGTTTATCCATTCACTTGCTAAAGGACATCTTGGTTGTTTCCAAGTTTTGGCAATTATTTATAAAGCTTCTATAAACAACATAAGTAGGTTTTTGTGTGGCCATACATTTTCAATTTAGATAAATTCCAAGTAATGAGATTGCTGGAGCATATGGTAAGAATATATTTAATTTTGTAAAAAATCCACCAAACTGTCATCCAAGGCAGGTGTACCATCTTGCATTCCCACCAGCAGCGTATAAGAGTTCTTATTGCTCCATTTCCTCACCAGCATTTGGTGATGTCTTCAGTATTCTGGACTTTGGCCATTCTAATAGGTGTGTTATAATATCTCATTGTTTTAATTTGCATTTCTCTGATGACATATGATGTGAAGCATCTTTTCATGTGTTATGTGCCATCTGTCTATATTTTATGTGTGTGTGAGGTGACTGTTAAAGTCTTTGAACCATTCTATAATCAGGTTGTTTGTTTGCTTACTGTTCAGTGTTAAGAGTTCTTTATATGTTTTGGATAACAGTCCTTTATCAGATGTATCTTTTTTCATATATTTTCTCCAAGTCTGTGGCTTGTCTTCTGATTCCCTTGAGATTGTGTTGCAGAGCAGAAGTTTTAAATTTTAATGAGGTCCTACTGATCAATTATTTCTTTCATGGATCAGTCTTTGATGTTGTATCTAAAAATGCATCACCACAGGGGAACCTGGGTGGCTCAGTGGGTTAAGCCACTGCCTTCGGCTCAGGTCATGATCTCAGGGTCCTGGGATCGAGTCCCACATCGGGCTCTCTGCTCAGCAGGGAGCCTGCTTCCCTCTCTCTCTCTCTCTCTCTCTGCCTGCCTCTCTGCCTACTTGTGATCTCTCTCTGTCAAATAAATAAATAAAATATTTTAAAAAAAATGCATCACCACACCCAATGTCCTCTAGGTTTTTTCTTATGTTATCTTTTAGGAATTATATATTTTTACATTTTACATTTAGGTCTGTGATCCACTTTGAGTTATTTTTTTGTGAAAGGTGTAATGTCTGTATCTACATTCACTGGTCTGCAATGTGGATGTTTAGTTGTTCCAGCATCTTTTTTTTTTTAAAGATTATCTTTACTCCACTGTATTACTTTTGTTCCTTTGTCAAAGATCAGTTGACTATATTTATGGGGATCTATTTCTTGGTTCTCTATTTTGTTACATTGATCTATTTGTCTATTCTTTCACCAATACCAGACTGTCTTAATTACTCTAGCTTTATAGTAAATCTTGAAGTCTGGTAACATTAGTCCTCAAAATTTGTTTTTCTCCTTTAATTTTGTGTTGGTTATTCTGGATATTTTGCCTCTCCACAGCAAACTTCAGTTTGTTGATACCCATAAATTAACTAGCTGGTATTTTTATTTGGATTGCACTGTACCTATAGATCAAGTTTTTTCCCCATTTTAAAATTAAAATTAAACTATCCAACATATAGTACGTCATTAGTTTTTGATGTAGTGTTCTATGATTCAGTAGCTGCACACCGAGTGCTTATCACATCACATGCCTTCTTTAATGCCTATCACCCAGTTATCCCATCCCCCCATCCACCTCCCTTTCCACAACCCTCAGTTTGTTTCCCAGAGTCAGGAGTCTTTCATGGTTTGTCTCCATCTCTGATTTCTTCCCATTCAATTTTCTCTCCCTTCTTCTAAGGCCCTCTGATTTGTTTCTTATATTCCACATCTGCGTGAAACCATATGATAATTGTCTTTCTCTGATTGACTCATTTCCTTTAGCATAATACCCTCCAGTTCCATCCATGTTGGTGTAAATAGTCGGTATTCATCTTTCTGATGGCTGAGTAACATTCCGTTGTATATATGAACCACATCTTCTTTATCCATTCATCTTTTGAAGGACATCTTGGCTCCTTCCACAGTTTAGCCATTGTGGACATTGCTGTTATGAACATTGGGGTGCAGATGCCCCTTCTTTTCACTGCATCTGTATCTTTAGGGCAGATACCCAATAGTGCAGTTGCTGAATCATAGAGCAGCTCTATTTTTTTTTAAAGATTTTATTTATTTGACAGCGGGAGACACAGTGAGAGAGGGAACACAAGCAGGGGGAAGTGTGAGAGGGAGAAGCAAGCTTCCCCCCAAGCAGGGAGCCCCATGAGGGGCTCGATCCCAGAACCCTGGGATTTGACCTGAGGCGAGGGCAGATGCTTGATGACTGAGCCACCCAGATGCCTAGAGTAGCTCTATTTTTAACTTCTTGAGGAACCTCCATACTGTTTTCCAGAGAGTCTCTGCCAGCTTGCACTCCCACCAACAGTGTAGACGAGTTCTTTCTCCATAACCTCCAAAACAACATTTGTTGTTTTGTCTTGTTAATTTTAGCCATTCTAACTGAATTGATTTCCCTATCTACATTCTAGTTGAAGCCAGAAGCTTGCTTTTCCAGCCTTCTTGGTAGCCAAGATAGAGTCAATGGGATGCACCTGCTCTAGAAAATGAACTGGAAACAAGTGAAGCAGAAAAGCAGTTTCTGGGTAGAGTCCATTCTGATGAAAATGCTGGCAAACACTTTTATTTACAAGAAGCAGCAGGGACAGAGGTTCCAGCAGTAACATCTAATGCCCAACATTGGTATGTAAACTGAAAGTGCTATGTTTAGGGGTAGCAGCAGTAGGGGCATTATAGATAAATACCTATCTTAATTCTTCACTCTCTCCCTACAATGGAATTCATGCCCTTGGACATGTGACTTGCAGTGCCTCCCATGATAGTAGACAGAGACTACATTCCAGACCCACTGACCTTGAGCTTGGTTGTCGGATTTATTTTGAGATGTAGAAAGAAGACAGAAGGGATAGTGTCTAAGTCTTACCCAGGCAGAGGGTCTAAGAAGCAGGGCAAGTTTCCATTAGTGGGAGTCTCCACCCTCACTGTGAGAACGTGCTCTGCATAGCCATTGTCCCTTCAGCCTGGTCTTAGAATGAAGATACCCGATCTAGACCTGAACCTGGCCCAAACCCCAACTAAGCTCAGCTGAGCCCAGGTAAGATGAGCCAAACCACAACCGACCCATGAAGGTAAAATAGAATGTTCACTGTTAAGATAGAAGAATAATCTGTTGTTATGTGGCACATCAAAGAGGAAGCATGATTAATACAGTATTCCTACTAGAGTACTTCCAAGGTTGATTTGGGTAGTGAGTTCACCCCAGCACAGCTCTAGAGGTTATTTGCTACTTTCCACTGTTCTGATTAATTGGACCCTGTGTCACACGGTTGACAAATATTTGACAATTATCCCTAGGTCTGGTTGTCTCTAGCTACATGGTTATCAAACATGGTTCTGTAGTCTTTCTGAAGATTAGGTGATGCATCTGATATCCTTGAATACTTTAATTTTCTGCATAAAATAAGAGTAAGTATTTTCAATTCATAAATTAAAACCCTAACTAAAAGAGATGACAGTGCCAAGGTCAGGCCAAGCAGAGGTTTCTCTCTCTCTTCACTGACCACAGTACATTTTCAAATTTGCTTCGTAAAAGCATTTCAATACTTTCTATCTTTGGACTTTGGGTAAAAATGTAAAAAACCTAAGAACTCTGATTCTACGTTTTATAAATTTGGCATCAGTACTTAAGACTCTTCTCTTTGGTACCCCTGGGGCAGATTCTTTTTTAGGTCCAGTGGAAATAAGACTTGGCCATGATCCAAGAGACCTGGGCGCCAATCCCAGTTGTGCCAGAAATCTGTGTGACCTTGAGAAAGTGACTTTATTTCTTTGGGTCATAGTTTTCTTGCATCCAGAATCCCAGGAAACTAACATCTGCTTTCCTTTTTATGACGGTAGCCAGGGGAAAACGAAACGATGGGAACATGTCAGGGAAAGCCACGAGATCTAAATATATACAAAGTGTATGGCATATATCTCTGTTTAATATGTAGTCTGGCATTAATTATGTACCAATGTATATATAAGCATGTGTAACAGTCTGGAAGGAAATGTGCCAAAATGCTATTTGTGGTTTTCTTGGGGCTCTGAGATTATGGGTGATTTAAATATTCTTTTTAAAATGCCCCTGCATTTTCCACATTTTCTATAATGAGCATTCATTACTTCTATAATGGGAAGATTATTTTTTTAAAGAAAAGAAAGACTCTAATATACTATGCTAATGTAGAGTATTTTTTATAAGAAGTTCTTTTGAAAGCACTTTGGCTCCAAGTAGGATTTCTCTTCAAGTAAAAGTAAACATAAGAAGAGGCAGGAGAAATGGGGAAGAAATGGTAGGAAGGAGGTGCCTCTACTGCAGTCAGGGCACTGACCCCTTGTAGGGAGAGAGGTGAGGAGAGGGGTGTGGAGTAGGGGTCCCCCTTCTAAGCCCAGGGAGCCCCATTGTGATGTGGCAGTCTGAGTCATGGGATCATTCATCACCAGTTAAGCCATGACCAGCAAATGTACAGGAAGTCAAGACGAAACCTGAGCCCCAAAGTGAGCCTGTAGGTGAACGTTGTTCCTGTCTCCCTAGCACAGGGCAATCAAGGATCTGATTACACACATCCTCAGGAAATCCTCAGGAAATAATCTGGGCACATGACCCCGGTGAAGATGGGCCAAAAACTTCTTCTGGGTTTTGGGTTTTTTGAGATGTCTGCGGCAACCATTCTCCAATAAGATTTTCCCACTGTAGGTGGTATGCCTATGGAGTTGAGGGAAACTGAGGTTATCGGCTGAGAGTAGGCACAGAGGCTTCTGGGGCTGGTTGGTCTGTTTGCTACCTTCTGACACTGCCATCCTTACTATCCAAAACTTAACAAGACAACCCTGGTCCTGCCAACAACTACAAAAATGAGAGAAAAATCAGTGTTGATCCAGTCACTTCTCAAAGCTAAAGACAACTCTCTTCTCCTATCCCTCAATGTATGCTTCTTAAAAGTTGCCAGATTCATTCCACAAACCTTTTTGGAATACATAGTGTGTTCTAGTTCCAGGGCAAGGCTGGGAGTAGAGGCAGTGTCCTTAAGATTACAGCCTAGTGAGGGAGATGAAGAGACACACAGGTTTCAATACAGACTGGTAGGTCCTCTAAAAAAGAATTAGTAATGATAACTGCTAATATTTATTGAAGGTTCAGTACATACCAGGCATGTGCTAGGCGCTCTACATGAGTTATCTCATTTAAGTTTCACACCAACTATGAAGTAGGTGCTACTATTGTTCCCATTTTACAGATGGGAAAACCACATTTTGGGGAGTGTAAGTAATTTGCTGAGGTCACGCAGATCACCCACAGAGAAGCAAATGTGTTAATCTAATTCGCCCCACTCCAGGGCCACCTGTTTAATCCCTCCTCTCTACAACACAGAGAGGGGAATCAGAGGAGGGGCAGTCCACACTGCCTGGGGAAGATCAGAGAAAGCTTCATGGAGAGGGTTACTCTTGAGCTGGGTCTTAAAGGTTGAGCAGGAGTTTGCTGGAGGACAAGGAGGCAGGAAGGACATGCTAGGCACGGGGAGGAGAATATTCTGAGGCAAGGGGTAGAGACACAGCTTGGCTTCTCCTGGAAATACCAAGTATTCTGATGCAGCTAGAACGTAGGGGGCCAGCAAATGTAGGATATGAAGGATAGGAGCTTGTTAAGACCCTTGGATCAGCAACTCCTGTACCTGGTGGCTTCTCCTTAGAGTCCTCACCAACATGTGGAGACATCAGCAGGCAGGTTGTGAGCCAGCAGTGGCCTCACAGGCCCTGGCTCTCCCAGCCCAGCTGGGGCTCCTTTCCAAGGAGCTGAGTTGAGTTTTTTCCAAGATACTCCCTGGTGGATCTGAAGGCAGCCTGTCTCCGTGCCAGATCAGCAGCTGTGTTGGAATGTGAGAACGAATGTTCTGGCAAGGAAGGATAGGAGAGTCTTTTACCTGAGAAGCATGGTGTCAAGACTGCAGGCTTTGCCTACAGAATGGTGGATTTGAAGCCTCTTCCATTTATCTACTGTGAGACCTTGAGCACATCATTAAGCTGCTCTGCCCCTCATGTGTGTCTTATGTAAATTATAAGTATTTCTTATATTATAAGTATTTCTTGGGCTATTTGTGAAAATTAAATGAAGCAATTCACATCAAGTACTTAGCACAATGCCTTGCATAGAGCAAACACTCTGTTTATGGTGGTCTTTATTATAAGCAGTTGTGGCTACTTCTTATTCAATGTTCATTCAGCAAAGAATTATTTACTGTTTCCTTATACTCAGCACTGGATTATAGCCATGAACAAGGAATACAAAGTCTTGACTACTAGAGCTTATATTCTAATGTGTTAAACAATTAACACATTATAATAATTTCAGATAGTGATGTGCAGATAATAAAAGGTTAAAGAGTGAAGTGTTAGTGTGTGTGTGTGTGTGTGTGTGCGCACGTGCTAAGATAATCAGGTAAGATCTCTTTGACAAGGTGACATTTGAGCAAAGACCTGAATCAAAGGAAAATGAATCTCATAAAAATCATAGGAAATCTCACAATGACCCATGAAAATGTGGAACAAAAATATTTCAGGTAAAGGACACAAAAATGTAAAGGTCTGGGCAGGACAGAACTTGACAGGAGCAAGAAGTTATCAGAAAGCCAATGGCCTGGAAGGGAAGAGTGATAGGGCAGGAAGGAGGTAATGGTAATAATAGCAACAACAACAGCTTGTATTGGACACTGGCTTGGGTAGATGATTCACACTCATCTTCACAACAGCTCCCCATGGAAGGGACTATTGGAGTTCCCAGTTTACAACTGGGAAATCAAGGCTCAGGGGAACAAAGGAACTAGCCCAAGGTCACACAGCCAATACAGGGCTGCAGAGCCCCTTCATATCCCTGCCCTAGTCCACCTTCCCCAGGAAGGCCCTAGATTGTGAATCCAGCTTTGTGTCAGACAGGTATGCAAGTGTGTGTGCATGCAAGGAGCGTGGGTGTGTGTGTGGGATCAGAGGAGGAGTACAGTGAGAATTACACATGTATCTCAGCCATTAGTTATGGGCAAGAGGAACACACAAGCAAGCACAGTGATTAATTCAAGACAACATTGTTACATGACCAATTGTGTGGCACTGACCCTGATGCCTTAGGAACTGTCTAGGGAAAAGGAAACTGAGAAAGGGAGAAGCAGTACAGTTTGGTGATGCCAAGTGAGGAGTCCAGACTAGACTGCTGAGGCTCAAATCCCACCTGTTCCACCTCTCAGCAATGTGATTTGGGAGCAAGTTACTTAACCTCCCTGTGCCAGCTTCCTCATCTGTAAAATAGGAATGCTATAACAACAGTACCTACCATTCCAAGTCTGTTGGGAGGATT
Organism: Meles meles; assembly: GCF_922984935.1. NCBI lineage: Eukaryota > Metazoa > Chordata > Mammalia > Carnivora > Mustelidae > Meles > Meles meles. Next base: position 15,025,787 of record NC_060072.1, on the reverse strand, counting down.
AAATGACCTCATGGACATAAAGCACTTAGAATAGCATTGAGCAGGGAGTGTTAGCCATTATTAAGCTTTTCTTCCCCCCTTTGACTATATTTGTTCTAGACTTTTAAAAAGTCATTTTTGAAAGATTTATTTATTTCTTTACTTTAGAGAGAGATAATGCAAGGGAGAGGGGGCAGAGGGAGAGAGAATCCCAAGCAGACTCCCCACTGAGTGAGAAGCCTGACATGGGGCATGATCTTATGACCCTGAGACCTGTGCCTAAACTAAGACTCCAAAGCTTAACAGACTGAGCCATCCAGGTGCTGCTGTTCTAGATTTTTAAAACGACTTCACAATAGAACACAAATATTCACTAATGGCCTCCTTATTTATAATCTAGGAGTGTAGTCCTACTACACTACCTCTCAATGTTACAATTCCAATATGGTTGATTCTCCCCTGCCCCACACCTGACACCTTGGTATTCAGTTCCTTGAACTTCTTCCCTCAGTGACCTTCTTCACACTCTCTCTGTCCTTGTCCCCCATAGCCACATCCTAGAACCTCCCTCAATCCCTAATCTTGATTTCTTGTGTCCACTCTCAAGCCACTAAGGTCTTTTTCTGAAGTACTCCAACTCCCAACAATCCAGTCCCCACTGGTTTTTCCAGTTTATTGCTCCTACCATGTGACGATCTATGGCCAACAATTATAGCATTATAATAGATATATGTGCTATATATATTATATACCACATACGTACAACATATATATATATATGCACTATACATATGTATATATACTCTATATATTACATACTATTATATATACTACAACCTTTATAGTGTATATTATACACTGTCTCACGAATATCTCTGATGCTCTTGTCCCCTCTAGCTATGTCAACTTCTCTTGACATAAACAAAAACAAAAACAAAAAACAAAAAAGCCCTGGTTAAATCCAGCACCACTGACTCCATGTCCAAATCTGCGTGGTGAAACATGGCTGGAGAAACATCACACAAACTTCTTGCTGGTTTCACTTGAAATTCATGACCACCAACTTCACGTGTTATTTCTCCAATGAATTCATCTCTCACAGTGTAGATGAGCTCCGCCTCTCTCTGAAGGCAATCCCTCCTCTCGTACACAGGACTGCATTCCTGCTACCAAAGGATATCACTTCAGTGGGCCTCTCTTCTCTCTTCTGCACTTTTCCCTCTGCAGGACCCCTCCCAACAGCACGTGAACCTGTTTTCTTTCTTTCTTCTTCATAAACCTGTATCTGGCCCCACTGTACTCATTATCCATCGCTCCCTAACAAATTACTCCCCGAACTTAGCAGCTTAAGACAACAAGCCTTATTACCTCCCACGTGTTGTGGGTCAGGAATCTGCACCTGGCCTTATTCGGTCTCTCTGGCTCAAGTTCCTTCCCAGGGCTGTGGTCAAGGTTTTCTTCTAGGAAGGTAATTATTTCAAGGCTCTATGGGGACATGGTCTACTTCAGGCACACACATGTGGCTGTTGGCAGGGCTCACATACTTGTCAGCTGTTGGGTAGACACATGAGTTCCTTGGCACATGGGCCTTTCCATAGGAAAACTCACAACATTGCTGTCCTCCTTAGAGCCAGCAAACCAAGAAAGTACCCAAAACAAGCCTTTTTATAACCTAACATTGGAAGTGACAACCCATCACTTCTGTCTTATTCTCACTGTTGGAAGCAAACCAATAAGTCAGCCTGGGAGAAATCATGAACTGCTGGTGGAAATGTAAGCTGGTGCAACCACTATAGAAAACAGTATGGTGGGTTCTCAAAATTTAAGAATAGAATTACCATATGATCCAGCAACTCCACTTTTGGGCATATACACAAAAGAATTGAAAGCAGGGACTCAAACACATATTTATACATCTAGGTTCATAGCCACATTATTCACAACAGTCAAAATGTGCAAACAACCACCGATGGATGAACAGATAAACAATATGTGGTCTATACATACAAAGGACTATTATTGAGCCTTAAAAAGGGATGAAATTCTGATTTCTGTTATAACATGAATGAACCTTGAAGATATTATGCTAAATGAAATAAGCCAGTAACAAAAGAATATTGTATGATTCCATTTATATGAAGTATTTGGAATAATCAAATTCATGGGGACAGAGAGAAAAGTAGAACAGTGGTTTCCAGGGACTGGTGCAGGGGGAGGAATGGGGACAGAGGCACAGAGTTTCATTTGGGGAAGGTGAAAAAATTTTGGAAATAGTGTTGATGTTTGCACAACAATGTGAATACACACACACACACACATATATATATTTGTTATTTATTTATTTATTTATTAGAGAGAGTGTGAGTACAAGCAGGGGACCAGAAAGCAGAGGGAAAGGGAGAAACAGGCTCCCCACTGAGCAGGGAGCCTGACACAGGGCTCAGTCCCAGGACCCTGGGATTATGACCTGAGCTGAAGGCACTTAACCTACGCCACCCAGGTACCCCACAATGTGAACATATTTAATGCCATTGAACTATATACTTAAAACGATCAATTTTATGTTAAGTGTAGTTTACCACAATTTTTTTAAAATGATAGGGGAAAAAGATTCAGCCTACCCTCAAGAGAGGGCACAGATATATGAACACAAGGTGTGAATACCAGGACACAGCTCTAACTGGTGGGTGGTTAGGGCTAGGATATATATTCTCAGTGGGAATAGTATGCCCCAACCAGGTAAAAGTTAATTCCTGGTGGGAGGGAGGACTGAAAAAAAACAAACTTAACTGTATTTTATGTATAAATCACAGACCTACACACAACACATAAGCAGTTGGATAGTATATTCACATTATTAACATCTCAGAGGAATCTACTCAGAGAAAAATTTTTTGAATTCTCCTTAGATAGGGCCACAGTAACAGTGGGTTAGGACATAAAGCTGGCCTCTTCTGGCCACAGTGAGGTGTGAGGTGAGTTAGAGGCAACACAAGGTCAATAATGAGAACCCTTGACATTGATCTTCCTCCATAGAATTTACCAAAGGCTTTCATATACAGCAAGCATTCTTAGCTCTACTAGATCTGAGGACATTTAAGTGCTGGCATATGAGCTTTGGGTGGAGGAGTCTGACCCTCCTGAATTGTAGGCACACCATAGGCACCCTCGTATGAAGAACATTGAAGCATAGCCATTAGATCACGGAGTTTGAGTCAGACGACCTGACTTCAGATTCTGACCTTGCTGCTTCCTACGTGACTTGGGCAGGTTAACGAGCCCAAGTTAGTACCAGCCTAGGTTTGTTGTGATAATTATATAAACAAAGTTTCTAGATCAGTGACCGTAACACAGAAAGTGTTTAGGAAATGTTAGCTATCATTATTATGCTACGTTAATATTTCTGGGAAGAGAGTATACAGATCAAACAGTTCTCCAAAGGGACCCAGGACTCCCATAATGCTGGGAATCTCAGTGATACAAACGCTATTCTCATCCGAAGTCGAGAAGGTAATATACCATCTTCACCCACCTACCCCGCATCCGAAGAGCCACCAGGATCTGGCTATTCAAGTGCTTTATCTACTACCTTAGCCCAATCACTCACCATCTTACATATGGATGACCTCAACAACCACCTCCTCCACACCTCCCACCCAGCACTTCATCTCTTTGTCTCCCATCGTGCCCTCTTTATTTATTTGCTTGTTTGTTCGACAGAGAGAGACACAGCAAGAGAGGGAACACAAGCAGAGGGAGTGGCAGAGGGAGAAGCGGGCTTCCTGCTAAGCAGGGAATGGGATGCAGGGCTTGATCCTAGGACCTTGGAATCATGACCTGAGCCGAAGGCAGACACTTAACTACTGAGCCACCCAGGAGCCCCTTGCCCTCTTTCAATGATCTGGAATTGTTTTTGTTGTTTGTTGGTTAGATTTTTTAATCTTTCAAGCCCTGTCCATCTCTCATACTGAAAATCCTTCAGTGGTTCACTATGACTTTTTTTTTTTTAAGATTTTATTTATTTATTTGACAGAGAGAGACAGCAAGAAAGGGAACATAAGCAGGGGGAGTGGGAGAGGGAAAAGCAGGCTCACCACTGAGCAGGGAACTTGATGCAGGGCTTGATCCCAGGACCCCGAGATCATGACCTGAGCTGAAGGCAGACACTTAACAACGGAGCTGCCCAGGCACACCTCACCATGACTTTTAGAACCAAGACTGAAATTGCATAACATAGTTCATGATCTGGCCCTGTCCACCTGCCTTAGGGGCCCACTCCCCACCTCACACACTATGCTAGAGTCATCCAACTCCTGCCTTCGTGCCTTTGTGGATGCTCTTCTCCATCTGGAATGCCCTTGTCTCTAGCAGTAACTCTCAAGTTCAAAGCATTGCTTGATATTTCCAGACAGACTTTATGTGCTTTCTCTATACACCCCTTGAATTTTAAAACAGTTTTTTCATTATTTTTGTAGTTACTTTTTTCCCCTATATTTGTCTCCCCAGAAGACTGTGAGGTCCTTAAAGACAAAGATCAAATAGTCCCATCTTTCTTCCTTGGGTGCCAAGTTCAGGATCTTGAACTTGAATGACTGAATGAATGAATAAATGAAAGAACAAAGAGACTGTTTAATAATTTGCCCAGGCTTATGTTAGGAAGTAAAACAGCCAAATCTAGAATCCAGTGCACTTTTTTTTTTTCATTTTATTTTACTTTATTTCTTATCGGTGTTCCAGAATTCATTGTGTATGCACCACACCCAGTGCTCCATGCAATACATGCCCTCCACAATACCCACTCTGTTTGGTCATATGAGACAATAAAACCTCACGTTGGCCTAGCTTAATCAAAGAGAGCAAATAGGCCCCAAGCTCGGAAGTCCCAGGGGTAGGATTCAGTCTAGGTACAGCTGGCCAGGGGCCCCAGCATTTTGTCTTTGCCTCTCTACCCCTCAGCTCTGTTTGCTTCTCAACTCTTCATTCTTCCATAGTTTCCATCCACTAAAAATGGCCTCTATTGGCAGTAAGCTGGACCATCTTTTGAGCTCTGTTCTTCTAGAAAAAACAGAGAGTTACTCCCTCTCTTAGTTACCATAGATCAAATTACTTGGAGGGGCCCTGATTAACCTGCTTTGGTCCTGTGTCTTTCCCCTCCTCCATTTATACCAACAGTTGTAACAAAATAGGGTGTTACTGTTGGCCAAGCCTGAATCACATGTCCACTTCCATCATCAGAGGAAGAGCAAGGCAATGTGATTGACGGTCCATTGGCAGCAGAGGAGATGGAATCTGTACAGTGACAGTGGAAAAAAGGGTGCAGGGAGGACAGAAGCTGTGTCTCTTCATTTTAACCAGTAATTTCCTTCACTACGCCACTCAGCCAATGGCAGACAGAGCAAGAAACATTTGTTTTTATTTGCATGGATTCATTAAGGGTGTGGTTGAAGGGAATCATGGTCATTGTTCCTTCTAGCCAGTTTTCTTTGTTTAAATGTGACTGGTTCGAGGAGTTTCAGCTCTTTCAGGGAATAAGCACATAACAATTTTATTTATTCTGTTCACTGTCCTCAGGTATACTGTGTTAAATCTTTCTTCCCTACTGGGTAGTAGATCCCTTATCGAGTGCATGAGCTGATCCAATAATTTGCTTGACGTATTGGATGATTGAAATTCTGTTCAGTCCATTTTAAAACTCTTGTTCTAAATGTCCATTTCTAACTCTCTGGATGCCTTTCCCAGACAGAGGACAGTGAGCTGCTGCTTTTCCTTTTTCTTTGCTCTGTGGGAGTTGTGGAGTTGGTTGGGGAAAAAGGGAGGAGGGCTTGAGCAGCATCTAATTCAATCCTTCCCCCCTCTTCTCTGGGACTCTTCCCTGTAGGATATTGAGAATCAGGGAGAAGAGATGAGCTGGTGAGGGCAGGGAGATGCCCTTAGTCTCCTCTGTTGGATGAGGTGCTCTCTGTGTAGATGACAGTGCACTTTGCTAGGGGCCATCCTGAGCTTCATCTAGACACCTGCAGTCCCTGACCCTCTAATCCCCTGATATTGGCTCCTCACTTTGTGGGACATCCCTTCTCTTGGCACCCTTGGGCCATCCACATCTTCTGCCCCTTCCTTGGACCCCCTGCTGCCTGACCTGGAGCCCTGGGAATCTCTGACTTCCTCTTTGACACTCTCAGATGGCCACAGGGAGCTGGGCTGGGGAAAGATGCATCATTTTCTTCCTAAGGACATTATCCATGAGCCTTTTCTCCCTCCTGTCAAGACTACCCCAGCCAGCCTCCCGACTTCACAAATCTTCAGGTGAGAAGTCCCTGGGTACACGCATGTCCCCACCCAGAGCTGCCACTGAGTACACAGTCTGCTTTGTGCCGACCCTAAAAAGGCACCCTCTTGGAGGTCTCGTTCTCCCTCTGCTCCTCCCCCTGCTCCTCTCACTGTCACTCTCTCTCTTGCTCAGTCTCTATCTCTCAAAATAAATAAATAAAATCTTTTTTTTAAAAAAGGCACCCTCTTTGAGTGGACCAGTTACCAGAAAGTTTCCCTTTCTCGCTGCTCCTTAGCCCTCGTCACCCCCTCCACCAGGCATCCTAATGCAAGGCAAAAATGCACAGTCCTATGCTGTGGCTCCCCCAGATTCCAGGGGACACATGTCAGGTTTGCTCTAGAATCCCATCAAGGCAGGGATAGTGGCTACAATGCTGCAAACATCTAGAGAGAGGATCAGTCTTCTCTTGTAAGCAACCCCCTTTCTGGGAGTTTGACCTCCTCCCAATTGGCTAAGACAGTAGTTCTTATAGTGTAGTCTGGGAACTCCTGGGGTCTTTAAGACCTTTTCAAGAAAGCCACAAAGTCAAAATTATTTTCACAACAAAATGTTATTTGCCTTTTTCACTGTGTTGACATTTGCACTGATGGTGCAAAAATAATTGGTGGGTAGAACCGCTGGTGGTTCCTGAATGTGTGAGAATGTACGTGCGGTCATTGCGCTCTTCACCACCGCCTACACCCCAGTAGAAACACGTTCTGGTGTCACTTAAGAGTGTCTTGATGAAGCAGTAAAAATGATTAAATTGAGTAAACCCCCACCCTTGATATATATCTTTATAGTAACATTCTGGGCACCGACGTGGGAAGTACACACAAAGTCCATCTGCTACGTGCTGAACTATGATGGTTGTCTTCAGAAAATAACACTTTAGGCAACTGAGTCATGAGTTGAACTAGCCTCTTCTTTCATGGAACACCATTTTTACTGATTGACTGGCAGGGCCCCCAGTTGGCGCAGTTGGTTAGATATCTGACTCTGGGTTTCGGCTCAAGTCGTGATCTCAGGGTCATGAGATTGAGCCCCACGTGGGACTCAAGGCTCAGCACCAAGTCTGCTTGAGATTCTCTCCCCTTCTCCCTCTGCCCTTCCCCCTGTGTTCACTCTCTTTCTAAAATAAATAAAGAAATCTTTTTTAAAAAAATGACTGATGTACAGACAATTGTTATCCGGACTTGGATAGCTGGCAGCTCTTGAAAATGTACCAAGAGAGCCAGTTACTTCCAGGAAAAATTGCTGACAGGATTTATTGCCAGTGACAAAATTTGAGTTTTCAAGCAGAAATTGGAATTATGCAACACTTATACCTGGAACTATGAGTTTGGTAGTTTCTTATATTTAAAGACTTTTTTAATGGTTTTATGGGTGGTGATAACAAATGTGATTTTTTGACTAGTATGATAGAGTAGATTGATTTGAAATATCTGCTTAACTCAGTGAACTAGTATTTCCAAATGGCCAATCAAGAAATGATGTTATAAGAAATGACTAAAAGATCTGTTCTGAGTACAAGATAGACTAATGGATTTTAATATAACAAAGTACAAAAAAAAATTTTAGAAGACTGACTTGGTTTCAGATTCCATATTGCAAATAATCCTTAAGAAATTACCACTTGTTAAACAAAAAAAGAAAGAAATTACCACTTGTTGAGATTTTGTGTACTATCAAAGAAGAATATTCCCAGTTATGTGAAAGGTTATTAGAATACTCCTTTTTTTCCCAACTGCATAATTGTGTGAGGCCAGATTTTCTTCATGTTCTTTGATCAAAGCAACTTAATGCAACAGATAGGATACAGACGCAGACCTGAGCTTAGACTTAGCTGCTACCTTTTAAATGGTACATTAAAGAAATTTTCAAAAGTGTAGAACACTGGTACTATTCTCATTAATTTTTTTATTTTTGGAAAATGTATTTTTCATTAACATTTTATTTATGCTAACATGTAATGGGTTTATTATTATTTTTAAATGAATTAGTAGGGAAATAACAAAAATTTATAGTTTTTATTTCTGATACTGTGGATATTCATAGATAGAACTTACATAAGCATAAGCTCTTCAGGGTTATCGTTAATTTTTTTAAGATTTAAAGGGATCCTGAGACTAAAAATTCTGCGACCTGCTATGCTATGAAATGGGGAAGCACCCCTCTCATCCACTATGGAAGATAAAGGCTCTGACCCCAAATGCAATAGGACCCACTAGGCCTGTAACTACCCAGAACCCCCACACCTCTCTTCTCCTGATACAGAGCTAGTCCCTGCTTTTATGAAGTACCAGGTGGATAGATGGCCCAGTTGCTCGAGGCTCTATTTGGAAAGTTGGGTGTTTGGAACCCTTCTTCTCTCTTAGTTGTCAATTCCAGAAAGCAGAGAATTTCCCACTTCATAACTTGTCATACGGTTAATAGTGTGACATTATTTATTTTGTTTCTCTGTGGGAAAATAGTTTCTCTGTTATAAAGCAGATTCAATCTCATCTTACAATATTCATTACCATTTTGGTGTGTCAATGAAGTGAAGTTAGAAGATAGGGTGGTATTTTGAAAAGAGCATGGGCTTTAGGTTAGAATCACAGCTTTGCCACTTACAGAGTAATTGTGGGCCAATTATGTAACTTTCCAGCCTCTTGTTTCTCATCTGTAAAATTAGAAGAAAGAGACCTGCCTTTCAGATTGCTTAGAGATAATGTGTACAACCCATCTGACACACAACAGCCAATCAAATGAACCATCATCATCCCCATCATCACACTAGGACAGGAGTTGGGAGAATTTCTGTTGGAATCCTGAGACAAGCAGCCTAAATCCTTTTTGGTGTCCTTGCTAAGTTCTTACTGGCCTCTTACTTCTTTTTTCCTGAGAAACTCAAGTTTCCTCTCTGAATACCAGGGAACAGCAGATCCACTGGACAAGATGAGTACCTGTCACCCTCTTCCTTATTCTGTCCTGACAAAGAGGAATTGTTCCCACACTGGTTGAACGGTCCAGGTTCAACCTGGTTGAATGGTTGACCTTTAACATGGTTGAAGGTCGTTCTCCCTAACAACACTTTTCTTCTTGCCTCCAGTGCCATCCTAGGTGAGACCTTTCTATGGGCTTTTCCTGAAGTCTGGATTGCAGTGTGAACTACTAGAATGGACCAAAAGAACCCCCCACTGGATACCATGATTGGCCAAGAGTGGGAAAAATGAACAGCTGGATACGTTTTGTGAGGTGAGATTTGCTAAATAAAAACTTAGGTGTGGCTACAGAGACTTATTCCTTGAGTATTTTTATTTTTATTTTTTTTTAGGTAAGTGCTCCAAGAGGGGATTTTTGTGGAATGATGCGTGAAAATGGTGCACTCCCTTACGCTGCTGAAATGGAAGCCAGGGGTCTCTTTCCTAGCTGAGGGAGGCAGATTAATGAGTTGGGGGATGTGGCTGCTGCGTCTCAGCAGCTGGCTCAATTACCTCACAGCTCAAGCTGTGCTTTGGGCCTCAGAACACAAGCCGGGTGGAATTCTGACCTTGCTAGAGGACTTCGTTCCTTCACTGAGGCTGCCTACTTGGAGTCAGAAAGTGTCCTTCTCCAGGTAGGTTTGCTGGAACCATGGGTGTGAGGGAGTTGTCCAGTGAGCATCTTTTTAAAAACAAGGGAAATAAATGGAATCATAGAGGAAGTTAAGCAATCAGAAGCTCTGGGAAGAAAAGCGATATCTATCTGGGGGAAAAGATACTATTGCATTTTACTCTAATGAAGCACTTTGGAGGAAAATGTGGCTTGTCGGGAGAGCCTGGCCAGATATCATTCGAGTCCAAGTGACAGTAACCCATCAGATTAGTTCAAGTAAAATGTGAATTTAATGTAAGGCATTAGGCCCACCTAAAGACTCCAGAGTGACTATTAACAAATCAAATCCAGCCACATTGTAAAAGGATAGAATGTTGCATCCAAGTTAGATATACTCCAGGAGTGATTGCTAGATATAACATTAGAAAAGTAATCAGTGTAATTTGCTACATTCACAGAATAAAGGGGGAAAAGTCACAGGAGCATCAAATGGATACTGAGGGAGTCTTTGCTAAAACATCCAGAAGTCTATAGAGGGTTTGAGAGACATGAAGTTAATACATTTACTTTTTTCTTTTTTTTTTTTTAATTAGAATCCATGTGCAACATGGGGCTTGAGCTCATGACCCCAAGATTAAGAGTCACAATGTTCTACTGACTAAGTCAGCCAGTCGCCCCCAATTTCTAATATATTCATTAAAATTATGCACAATTACCAATGCAGAATACAAAAGGCACAGCAGTGAACTCAGTATAAGAAATCCCAGTAAGTTACAAATTGTATAAAGCTATAAAATCCACAGGATCCTGAAACCCAAAATAATAACAAATTACTTTAATTACTTGTCTGATCTAACTCTACAATATTTTTCCTTATATTTTTTGGCTGAATAAATCTTTAGTCACTATTTTTTCTGACAATAATTTTTTTACAATACTTTTCTATAGACAGAATGAAAAGATAATTTGGTCTTTTTCTAGCATGATTTATTTTTAAAATTTTATTAACTATTTAAAAATACATTGGAAAAATATATTTTATCTTTGCCACTTGTTATTGGTAATGAAATGTAAATATTTAGGATTGTTGTCAATTTAGGGGAAATCTATCAAATTTCTTTTTTTTTTTTTTTTTTTTTTTTTTTCAAATTTCTTTTGTACATGTGCTCTAACATTTCAAAGCCTATAAAATTTTCTTGTGTAGTGGCTATCTGTAAGTAGTCTTTGAATTTTGGTGACACTCATTAATTAATAGGAGTATTTGTGAAAGTCATTTCTACAATAAGAAAGCAGGCAGTAACTTAACTCTTCAGAGACATGACTGAAAACTACATAAGTATATCCCACCAAGCACAAAGCTAAACATATCCCCAAACCAGTTACTTTCATTAGATCCCCCCAAGATGCTCATGACCACATACATGCTACCTGACATATAATCAGAGTATGCTAGGGTGGAAAACACACTGATTTTACTTGACTATAGTATCTGTTCATGTAAACACATTGTTAGGGCTTCTCCTGGAGACTTGAAGAGGGTCCTTGGAAGTGAGGCATCCTGAAGATGAAGCCTCATTAGCTGAACTAGAAATTTGCTTCTCCACACTATTCACATTAAAAACTCTTAACAAAGTAGGGATAGAAGATGTTTTACCAACTACTGTTTGATAACCACCAACCATAAAATTTTATTAGCTCAAGATTAGACTTGAGCTAATCTGATGGGTGCTCAAGAAATGAGCCCTTATTTCTTGCTCATACCTCTGCGGGTTGAGTGGAGCAGCTATGGTTGAAATTATGGGTCTGTGCATTGGCTGGGGTGTCTCTGCTCCTCTTGTCACATTCTATAGCTCAGGCTACCCAGGTATGCTCTTCTCATGGTGATGGCAGGAGTACAGGAATGCAAGCTCACAGCCCAAGCCCATCTCAAGTGTCTGACTATGAAACATCCACTAACATCCCATTTGTCAAGGCACCCCATGTGGCCAACCCCAAGCACGTCACATGGTCAACCCCAAGTCCAAGAGCGGTGGAGATGCACTCTGTTCTACTTGAGACAATAGCAAAGGTACGGATTCTGCCACATTCATTTGCCACAGGAGTAAATAACTGGGAACATATATCATGAAAGTTAATATCCCGAATCTGATAAAGATAACCATAAAAAAAAAAACCTCTCCACAAACATCGTACTTAATGATGAAATATTGAAAGCGTTGGCCCTGAGATCAAGAATGAAACAAGGATGTTCCCTATCACTACTCCTATTCAACACATCCTGCAAGTCTAGTGAAAGAGAAAAAAGCAAATATACAAAATAAATAAAGGAAAAAATACATAAAAATGTAAGGATTGGAAAGAAAGAAACTGTCATGTTTATAGATGACAAGATTATGAACATAGAAAGCCTGAAAGAATCTACAGATAACCTCTGAGAATTAACAAATGAATTTAGCAAGTTCACTGAGTATAATAAATATAATACAAGTATAATATAAATTGTATTTCTATATACTGTACTACAGATAAAAATTACTGTTTAAAATTCTATTTACAATGGAACCAAAATATAGCCAATACTAAGGATAAATGGAAGGGAAGAAGTACAAGACCTCTCTCCTGTAAAGTACAAATTATTACTGAAAGAGAGTAAACAATGCCCCAATAGCTAATTTTTTTAAAGATGTTATCCATTTATTTGAGAGGGAGAGAATGAGAGAAAGACCACAAGTAGGGGAAGGGACAGAGGGAAAGGGAGAAGCAGGGTCTCCACTGAGCAGAGAACCCGATGTGGGGCTCGATCCCAGGACCCTGAGATCATGACCTGAGTCAAAGGCAGACATTTAACTGACTGAGCCACTCAGGCACCCCTGGAGGCTCATTCTTATAAAGATGCCAATGCTCTGAAACTCAGTCAACAGGGTCAATGCAATCCCAATCAAAACGTCAGAAGGGTATTTTTTTTTTCTTTCTGGAATTTGATAAGCTGACTCTGAAATTTATGTGGAAATGTAAAGTGTTCACCATGGTCAAGATAATAATCTTGAAGAAGAACGACATTGATATAACCAGGCTTATACAGTAACTAAGACAGTATGGTAATTGGCACAGGGATAGACAAATGAACTAATGAAAGAGGAAAAAAATGATCCAGAAACACATCCACACTTGTGTGGGTGTTTGATTTATGGTAAAGGTGGCATTGCAGAGCGGTGGGGAGAGGAAATGCTTTTTAATAAATGGCCAAGCTCTGTCAAGGAGTTCTGCATATGAAAAATCTTGGGCTTCCACTTCACAAAAAAATCAATTACAGGTGGGTTATAGATCTGAATACAGAAGCTAAAACAAAGCTTTTAGGTCTTAATAGTCTTTATGGGCACAGGTTTTTTTGAACAGGGCACAAAAGGCACCAACCATAAAGGAAAAGATTAATAAATTGAACTATTTTGAAATAAACAATTTTTGTTTATCTAAAGACACCATTGGGGCACCTGGGTGGCTCAGTGGGTTAAGCCTCTGCCTTCAGCCCAGGTCGTGATCTCAGGGTCCTGGGGTTGAGCCCCTCGTCGGGCTTGCTGCTCAGCAGGGAGCCTGCTTCCCTCTCTCTCTCTGCCTGCCTCTCTGCCTGTTTGTGATCTCTCTGTCAAATAAATAAATAAAATCTGAAAAAAAATAATTAAAAAAATTTAAAAATTAATAAATTAAAAAAAATAATTAAAAAAATTTAAAAATTAAAAAATTTCACTAAGAAAGTGAAATACAAGCCAAAGAATAGGAAATGATATTTGTATTAGATACAACCAACAATGTACTTGTTGTCTGGGAATACATAAGGAACTACAGATCAAAAAGTAAAAGGCACATAACACAATTTTTTAAACTGACATTTTACAAAAGAAGAGGATATCTAAATAGCTACTGAATATACAAAAACATCATTATTACATATTCATTAATAATATTAACAATAGTATTCACAAAGGAAATGCAAATGAAGATCACACAAAATATTCCTATATACCCACCAAGATGTCTAAAATGAAAAAACCTGATTATATCAAGTAATTGGCAAGAATATGGCACAATCAGAACTATCACGCATTGCAGATAAGGATGGAAATTGGTACAATTTCTTGGGAAAACTTTTTGCCGTATCTAGTAAACCTGAATCTGTACATACCCTAAGGCCCTACAACCCTACTCCTAGGAGTACATACTCAGCACAGATGAGTCTACATGGAAACCAAAAGACATGAACAAGAATGGTCACAGCAGCATTATTCTTAGCACTTCCAAGTGAAAACAATCCAGATGTCCATCCTCAACAGGATGAGCACACAGGACTGTATATTCATTCAGTGGAAATCTAGAGAACAATGGAAATGAATGATCTCGTCCTACATGCAGTAACATGTTTGAATATCATCAAGATAATATCGAGGGAAAGAAGCCAGACATAAAGGAATACATATGATTCCACTTATATAAAGTTCAATAAGAGGCAAAAGTAAGGCAGGATATTGGTTACCTTTGGGAAGAAGGGAGGGAGTAGTCATTGGAAGGGGACATAGAAGTTGCTAGTGTTCTGTGTCTTTTTTTTAAATTTAATTTCTTTTCAGTGTAACAATTCATTGTTTATGGACCACACCCAGTGCTCCATGCAATACGTGCCCTCCATAATACCCACCCCCAGGCTCCCCCAACCTCCCACCCCCGCCCCTTCAAAACCCTCTGGTTGTTTTTCAGAGTCCATAGTCTCTCATGGTTCATCCCCCTTCCAATTTCCCTCAACTCCCTTCTCCTCTCCATCTCCCCATGTCCTCCATGTTATTCGTTATGCTCCACAAATAAATGAAACCATATGATACTTGACTCTCTCTGCTTGACTTATTTCACTCAGCTTAATCTCTTCCAGTCCCGTCCATGTTGCTACAAAAGTTGGGTATTCATCCTTTCTGATGGAGGCATAATACTCCATCGTGTATATGGACCACATCTTCCTTATGCATTCGTCCATTGAAGGGCATCTTGGTTCTTTCCACAGTTTGGTGACTGTGGCCATTGCTGCTATTAGTGTTCTGTGTCTTGATCAGTTTCTTCTTACAAGGATGTGTTTACCCTATGATGGCACACTTTCGTGTATGTTTGTTACACTTCAATAAGACTTGGAAGTATGTTATGTTTCAAAAAGAATTTTTTTTTATTGAACCAGAGTTGACACTTTAGTAAAAAATGGAGTATGGGGAAATGGAATACTTCCAAAGCTTAACAATTTTATTTTTAAAAGGTTAGCTATTATCACCATCATTATTATAAGGGACTGGTGAAGGAGAACCAGGAGAAACCAAAGCCGCTTGGGTGGATTCATACCTCAGATGTGTTCCCTCAGACTTTCCCCTAATGTTTGAGGGGCCTGGAATAAGGCTACATACAGAGGCCCAAACACCATTTATATAAATATTTAAAAGTAATAAATCAGACTAAGAGACTATTAACTAGAATATGTTCTATTTTCTGCTCTGAGAACTCCACCTTTATATGGCCTGGAAGCCAGGTTAGAATTTAGAATTCTCCGTTCTCTCCAAACTTAGAACATCCAGGTAATGGCCTGGAGAAAGTCAGCTCCCAGCCTCCAGGGTGTGGCCCACCCCACCTCTCTCAGCATCTCTGGATCTCTGTGAGGGACCTCATGCACTCCCATGGACATGCCAGCCTGCACATGCTAGCTCCTTCCACACCCCAGCAAACAGCTGCCCTGGGGCCGCCCAGCATGTGTTCTGGCTTACGGAGGAAGGGTCTGGAAGAGAAGATGCAAGGCTCTGGGAATGGGCTCTGGGACATTGTGGTAGGGAATGTGGGTCACCGGTGACAAGTGCCTGGGTTGGGAGGGCGGTATGAAGCCTCTGAGTGAATGTAGGTTCTTAGACTCATAGACTTCCTCACTCTGTGTAGGCGGGCAGAGGCAGAGGAGGGGCAGAACAGGACCCTCAAATGTGTGGGCCAATGGTAGAGTCACCCTGTCCAGTTTTAAGGAAAAAAGGTAAAAAGCCAACCATGCATTTTTTTTAGCCATTAGAGAAAGAGACAGAGACATATTTTTTTTAAAGATTTTATTTATTTATTTGATAGACAGAGATCACAAGTAGACAGAGAGGCAGGCAGAGAGAGGAGGAAGCAGGCTCCCTGCTGAGCAGAGAGCCTGATGCGGGGCTCGATCCCAGGACCCTGAGATCATGACCTGAGCTGAAGGCAGAGGCTTTAACCCACTGAGCCACCCAGGTACCTCCAGAGACATATTTTTAAGTAGAGTGAGGAATTTCACTCAATGAGCACTTGTCCTTATGCAAATTCCCCATCAGGGATGATGGCGGGGATTCTGTTTTGTTTCCCTCACCACCAGCCCTTAAGCCTGGCACCTAGTAGGTCTCAGTATTTGACCAAAAATTGGCTCTGTGGTTCCCTCTGCTGTGATCAGAGGCTGCGAACGGCTCCTGGTGTGGGCGTCCTGCTGATGCTGGTGTTGAAAGATACAGCACGTGTGGCTTTGGTGTTTTTTTTTTCTCCCCCCTAGTTTAAACATTGTATTTTGGTGTCTCTTTGTTAGATCAACTGAGTCTATAAACTTTTTTCTTTTATTTAAATTCAACTAGCCAACAAATGGCCGACAGAGATATGAAAATTCTTCATATCACTTGCATCAGGGAAATACAAATCAAAACCACAGTGAGACACCACCTCACACCAGTCAGAATGGCTAAAATGAACAAGTCAGGAAATGACAGGGGTTGGTGAGGATGTGGAGAAAGGGGACCCCTCCTATACTGCTGGAGGGAATGCAAGCTGGTGCAACCACTCTGGAAAACAGCATGGAGGTTCCTCAAAAAGTTGAAAATAGAGTTACCCTACGACCCAGCACTGGCACTACTGGGCATTCACCCCAAAGATAGAGATGCAGTGAAAAGAAGGGGTACCTGCATCCCAATGTTCATAGCGGCAATGTCCACAATAGCCAAACTGTGGAAAGAGCCAAGATGTCCATCGACAGGTGAATGGATAATGATGTGGTGTATATATACAAAGAAGTATTACTCAGCCATCAAAAAGGATGAATACTTTCCTTTTACATCTATGTGGATGGAACTAGTAGGTATTATGCTGAGCAAAATAAGTAAATCAGAGAAAGACAATTACCATATGATTTCACTTATATGTGGAATATAAGAAATAAGGCAGAGAATCAGAGAAGAAGGAAGGGAAACCTGAGTGGGAAGTCATCAGAGAGGGAGACAAACCATGAGGGACTCTTAACTATAGGAAAAAAACTGAGGATTGCTGGAGGGGTGGGGGGGGTAACTGGGTGACGAACATTAAGGAGGGCACGTGATGTGATGAGCATGTGTATTTCAAATCATTATGGAAAGGGGGTGAGGTTGGGCTGACCCAGGGCTCCTCCCTAGCAGGGGATGAAGAGTTTAAGATTATGGACCTGAAAGTCAGAATAATGTCCTTAAGGCCAGCATTTTAGGGAGTCCAAGCACCTCAGAAGCCATATGCAGATATATGAGTGTGGAACAATGTCATTTTCCTGGGGAGATATCCAGAGTTTTCAATGAGAATTTCAAAGGTGCCCATGACTTCCAGAATGTTAAAAGCCAAGCTCTTGAGGAAACCTCTTATTTTCACAGATGATGGGTCTATGGCACAGGAGATGCAGTAAGTCAAAGTCACCCAGAGCTCTACTTAAATCTACTGATTCTTGAAGCTTCTTCTTTACTGCTGCATAGCAGAACTCACAGCCTCAGGTGGGATGGGGTGAGAGGAATTGTTCAGCTCTCCTTTCCAACCATTCTCAAATGTAGTCTCACATTAGAATCGGGGATTTCTGGTGAGCACGGTGGTTCCGATGTGCAACTGGGGTTGAGAATCCCTGGACTAGAATATTACACGAAGGAGGGTCTTGACTGACCATGGTAACCTTACTCACTAACGAAATGTGGCCTAATCAACCTCTCAAGTGCATCAGATTAGCAATTACTTTCCCATTAGTTGGAGGATGCATGGGGTGGGGTGGCGGGAAGGTGGGAATTGGAAAAGAAAGAGGTGCTCTGGCATCCTAACCGAACCCAGTTCTGTCTGCCTGGTGCTCAGTAAAGCCAATCACTGAGATATCAGCTATGCAGCAAGGAAGGAATTTATTCAAGAGGCAGCCAAACCAGGAGACAGGAGGGCAAGCCTCAAACCCGCCTCCTCAAAGGGGACAAGAACAAGTGTTTTCTAGTCGTGGAGGTTGAGATTACACACATATTGATGAAAAGTGCAGGAAACATAACTTCTCATGAAGAAGGATAATGCACGCACATTAAACAAACATATATGTGACATCATCCCATGTTCAGTTTAGGGTAGAGACCTAACATCAAAATGAGGCAAAATTCAGCCCCTGACCTCAGGAAGTCATCTTAGGACAAGGAGAAGGGGCTATGAACATACTCCAAGAGCCACTATAATGGGGTCTTGGACTCAGCATCTCTGGTAAGGAATGCAGGGCCGTGCTTGTTCATAGTTTAGAACTACATCAGTTGGCTTGAGTCCAGACTTCTGCAGAGACAGCTAGTGGATCTGTTAGTTGGGTTTGAAGAGACACAATACCTGATTAGGGAAAAATAGTCCTCTGAAAAACAAGCTTTAATTTTTCTGTGAGTTTCCACTTCACTAACCCTGGGGGTGAGGGGGCATGGTTTCAGCATGGGAGTGAGAACATCTCACCTCATCAGCAAAGAAACAATCACAACACAGAGGGATGAGAGTTGAGGTCAGACTCTCCTGAGTCAGAGGAAATAGCTGACCTGCATGGCGCAGACAGTTGGTGGCCAAGACAGCTCGGTGGGGGAGGTGACTCTTCAGCTGAATCCTGAAGGAAGAATGGTTGTTTTCCAGATGGGCGTGCAGAAGGAAATGAATTTTCACACATATTATGGCATAGAGGTTGGAGTAATATGGTATTTGAGAGGATTAGAAGAGTTGAGTCTGACTAGAATGTAGATTACATGAAGAAGGTGTATTTTTCATGGGTCATTAAAATATAAGAATTAGACATGACTACCATGGAATGAATATTGCTTAGAATGAATGAACCCCACACTAAGGAAATTCTTAATCTTCTTGGTTTGGAAAAATTCCACGAATTTTAACCAGATTTTCTTCATTCATTAGATTCTGGATATTCTTGGAGGACAAGAGTGCTTTAAATTGGACTGATTAAGAGTAACAGGGTCTAATTTTTCATAAGTTCTGAATTAGTGTATTTTAAGTAAGCTTTCTAGGTCACCTCAGGAGAATCTCAGAATTAGTGAAAGTTATTGAACAAGCCTGTGAATAAACATAGCATACTACTTAGAGTTGAGATGTTTGGTGCAGTTTTCAGAGAAAGTGTTCTTGTGATCAGCTGTTGTTTCTGACACGGTCAAAGTTCCCTCAGAATGGTGTGTGGTGAAGTCAAAAGTCTTTGGAGGTTGACAGGCCTGGGTTCTGATCCCAATTTAATCACTTACTAAGCTGAATGCTTACACAGGTAATATTGCCTCTTTAAGTCTTGGTAGTCATATTAATAATTGGAAATAATACCTATCTCATTGAATTGTTGTGAGGATTCCCTGGGGAAAACGTTTGTGAACAGACTGTCCTAGTAAAGGCTCTTTTTATTACAAGGAACAAGAAACCACTTACATTGGTTTGGCTGAAATCAAGAAACAGGAAATAAAATACAGAGTTTTCAGGAGGAGGAATGAGGAATGGGATTGTCAGAACCCAGGTACATGCTTCATCTCCAGGAGCCACCAAATCTCTCAACAGTGTCCCAGCTTTTCCTCTGTGCATATTCTCCCCTTCCTTGCTCTCCATAGCCTGGTTTCCTTAGCTTTCCTCAGATCCCTTCCATGTCTATTTTCCTTTCCTCTCGACCTTTCTATATACCAGCTTTGTCACAGAAAGTCCTGTTCAGTTTTCCTGTGTCCAATATTGTGTTTCTGCAAGGGAAAACTGGATTGACTGAGTTTAGGTCCAGTGTCCTCCCTTGATCCAGTTGTCTGTGACCAAGGTGTGAGCCCTTGGTAGGCACACCCCCTCGGCTTTGTATGGGGGTGATTCCTAAAGCGAGGCCCTGTAGGAGTACAGACAACAAACATCTCAGTTACAAACACTCAGCACACAGTAGGAGCACAACTAATATTAACCTGCATCCCTTTTCCTTGTTCTTACTCTACCAGGATAGGTTTCCATAGTGAGTCCCACACAAAATCATGATCATCTTTAAGTTTTTGCTTTTGCTTGGGCTATACCTCTCAAGAATGTCCTACTTCATCCACCCATTCATCCTTGTCCATCTATCCATCATCCATCCATCCATCTATCCGTCTGTCCATCCCAATCTCCCCTTTTCTGATCTATGTCTTATTCACCACTGGAGGCCCACTTCCTCCAGGAAATCTTCCCCAGTATCTTCAACCCCTCCTGATCCTCCTCATTTCTGTCAATTCCTTATAGTCTTTAACACATTGTTTAGCACTAAATTATACAATGACTTGGATTTCTCTCTCAATCACTTTGAAAATGTTGATCTTATTATTTCAGCTTCATTCAGAACAGAGAGGGCCACAGTGCCAAGCACACAGAGGGACCAAAAGTATGTTCTCAAGGAATGGAGAAAATTACAGCATAGTAAATATTCTATAGCTGGAAGGGATCACAAAAATAATTGAGTCTAATCTCCTTGATTTCAGAACTGAGATCAAAATAGATGTAGTCCTTTTGGTTGACTGAATATAAAGAATAACATGAAGATGAAATATTATTTGTGTAACAAAAGAATCTTCTGTAATCATACTATGGCATAGCATTTGAAGAATCACAGTACATTTGACTTGGAAGAGAGGTGAGAAGTGATCTAGGACATGCTGTTAAGGCCCATTGATGAGGAAACTCTTTCATAGGAAAGGAATTGATTTGCCCAAGGTCACCTGAGTATTTAGTGGCAGAGCTGGGACCAGGCTCCACATTCTTCTGCTCTCTTACTTTCCCCTGCACTCCACTGTCATCAAATCTTTGCCTGTGATCTTAGGGATTTCTGTCCCTTCCTTTAACCACATACCTGACACCAGGCTCCTTTGCCCTTCACAGCCTTTGTTTTGTATTCCTTGCTCTGGCCCATTCCTTGTAGCATATCTCTTTTCAGCCTCTTCTTCCCCCTGTCTGTTTTTACTTGTGTTTACTTTGTCTTTTTTTTTTTTTTTTTGGCCTTGCCTTGCCCTGAGGACTCAGTGTTTGGCCCTGTCTCCTTGGCTATAATTTTGATTCTGCTCCTGATCTCTGGCTGGTGGAAGTATCCTCCCCAGTTCTGCCTGGCCTCAGGAATGGGTATTGCCCACTATTGGCTAATTTATGCGTTGATTTAACACACATTTACCATGCATGTCCTCTGTGAAAGGTTCTGAATTCTGAGGGATTCAGAGATGAATAATAAGATCACAGTCACCTCAATAAGCTCACAATCTAGTTGTGAGAGATTGACATTTTAAAAAAAAGATGACAGCATATTCATCAAACTGAGCCCACAGTGGTGGGAAGGTGACAGCCAGGGAAGATGTCCTAGATGAGGTATTTCTTGAGATGAGGCATTATGGACAGATAATGGGTAAGCATTAGCTGATGAAGCAGTGTGTTGGGGGTGAGTGGATATGCCACAGAAGGAATAACAATCAAAGGCATAAAAGAACGAAATTGCAAGAAATATGAAAGAAATGACAAGCAACCTGATGTTCTTGGAGGATAGAAAGGAGGGCAGGAGGTAGTGTGGGAAGAGGCTGACAAGGTGGGTAAACCAAATTGAGAAGGTCTTGTCTGTAAGTAAGATCGTTCTGCTGGGATTTAGGGAGATAATAGATGACACCTTGTTCCCTGCCCGGATTCCTAATTAATTGAGAAAAAACCCCAAGGAGTCAGGCAGATGCAGATAAAATTGTCAGTTTTACTGCTGATAAAACAATAGGCATGGCTTAGATCTGGTCAAATTGCTTGCTCCGTTCCAGTACTGAACCTAATTCCCCAAACATAGGCCTCTCCTGCAGGGATAGATCTGCTTAGAGCTGATGAGAATGTTTTGTGAGCATCTGGTCCCCAAAGAGAGAAAGAGAGAGAGATGAAACTGAAGATACTCACTTCAGCTTAAATTCACCAATCAGGTAAGGCACTCCTCTAGGGAAAGAGGGCAAAAGTTTTATTGTAGTGGCGATCCCTCTGCTTGGAAACTTGAAGCAAAGGGGAAAGGAGGTCTTCACCTAACACTTATCTAACATTCACTGAGCCATGCAGAATGCCTTCATTCCACAAGCTGGAACTGGACAGAATCTGAAGTGGTTTGGGAAGATTCTCTAGTGGAAAGGGTAAAAGACATGGAAACCCCTACCCTAGAACATCATGACTGGAAGAAACCCTAAAACTCATTGAATCTTGTTTTCCATTAATGCTTGGAAATATCTATAGCATTTTCTTCCTGCCAAATGGCCGTTAACTCTCTGCTTGGATATGTCATTGAAAAGAAACTTACCATCTCCTGTAGCACAGACATTGCAGAGAAAATGGCTGCCACTGACTTAGATGATGTAGAGCTTTCTGTGAGATTTTGCTCATACTCTTTGTGGTAGTTTTCTATTTTTATATCTTCTCAAACTCGTAGGCACTTGACAGACATTTGTTGAATGATCACATGAATAAATAATCTTTCGGTGTTCATATTTGATAGGACTACAGATATGGGGGTCATGGTTAATTAATCTGTATTGGTCAGAAATCTTTCCATGCAAGTAACAGAAACTCATTTCAAACTCATTTAAGAAAAAATTTAAAGCATGGGTTGGGGAAGGATATGGAATCTGACCCTGCCTGATCAAGGAGATGGATGGGTTGGCCTCCAGGACATTTGTCATAAGGGATTGCAAATGCTGTCATGTCTCTCTGCTCCTTGTTCTGCTATCTCTCCTTGTGTGGGCTTTATTCTCTGGTGGGGTAGCTAGCCACCAGCAACTCCATGTTCATACAAATCTATGACTAGAATGGAAGGAGATGAGCGGTGATTGGTTCAGCTGGGGCCACATGCTCATTCAATCAATCACTATGATCAGAAGAAATTGACCCTCTTATTGGTCCATCTTGCCTGACCTTGGCAACCCCAAAGGTCAGAGTATGGAACATGGCTGGTAGTATACACCAAGGGTGATTCCCCCAAAAGATGGGAGGAAAAGTTACCAGTTGAACAAGGGGGAGCTGTGGAGACCTCAAATCCCATCAGATGCGAACTACAGAGCTCAGTCTCCAATGTCTAAGTATTTTTGCTGTAAGGCATCCCTTCCAATTATGAGAGCTCCTTCTTATCATGGAGGCAATGGTTCAGAAATGGGGTGGCTAATTCTTTGCAGGAGCAGAAGTTGACACAAAGCATATTAATAAAGACACAGAGAATATGTGCTGGGGGCTGATTCAAGGAGTCCAAAGCTAGGTGGAAAATTCTGAAGGAAGGCAATGGCTGAGTCACCCTTGATAAGAAGCCAGAGGAAAATGCCAGAAGGGAAGACAATGAATCCGTTTAGTAAGAGAGCAGAAAGACTGGCAGCTGTGATCTTGCTTTTACTCACAAAACTCATCAAGCCCAGTAACTCATCAGCTTGTGAGAGGGCAGTGGAGGTATTTGTACCTGTGGAGGTTTTTAAGGTGTGCAAGTCTTGCTGAAATCATTAATCCTCCCTCTGAGAAGTCATTAAGCATTCCTTAAGCCCAACTCCCACCTTATTCCCAAGCAGAAGCCCAAAGATTTTGAACAATTAGGCTAAGGCCACATAGGATGTACCTTTGCTTTTAGGCAAATTATTCAAGTATCTGTGGCTTCAACAATGGTTCTTTATGTGGGCAATTTTCCTCTCAGCTGTCAGCCCCTTCAGGCATTATCCCAGCTAAGTACCACCTTTCCCAGGTAACCCACATGCAATGACAAATCCATGTGGGGGTGTAAAAAGTTCTGGTTGTCCTGACCTATCTTGGTACAGCTATGAAGGCTAGTCTGTATCCAGAACTCCCCCAGGGTTCAGCTGAGGCCACTGTTGGGCCTACATCACAGTTCAACTTGTCTCTGCCCAACCTGCTTCTTTTCCTCCTCCTCTCTCACAGCTGAGAGGTCCTAAGACACTCTGTAAGAAATATCCTTGCATGCAAACCTTCTGGGTTCCTGCTTCCTAGGAGCCCAGCCTATGGCATCCTGCCTATAAAGCCATGATGTCTCCCTCTCTGGTATCATATCTCATGAATCTTCCTTTCCCTGAGTCCACTTTGGCCACGTGGACCTTCTTTTGATGCATCAGGGTCTTCTCACTTCTGTTCCCTGTCTATGAAGCCTTACCCCTCATCCTTCGGGAGCAGCTTAAACACAGATCTGGAGATGCTTTTCCATGACTACCTGGACCTCTGTCCAAATGAAAATGGAAAAAGCCTTTTCATTGTCCTCTGCTTTTTCTTTATGGTGCTTAGATCCTTAAGATGCTTTGGCTGTAATGAACAGAACACCTGACTGAAAGTAACTTAACTAATAGAGGTTTATGAGTCTCATTTCATAGGAGGATTGGAGGCAATTCAATCTTTCTTTCCCTTTGTTCTCTCTGTCCCTGGGGAGGAAGAGTAGCTCATCTGTTTGGTAAATTGGCCAAGCTCATCTTAGGGCTCAGCACGCCACATGTAGGACTCAGCTGCTGCCACTATGGGTGTGATCTGTAACTAGTGCCAAGTTTGCCTAACTTGCAGGCTCAAACCCTACTGGCTCTCCCATTAAGTTACATCCCAAAGTTGGCACTTAGCATCAGCCAAGATATTTTCCCCTTCATCTTTCTCCATTATCTGATTTCTCAATCTGTTCAAACTCAGAATGAGAAAAAGGAAGCTACTCATCCGGCTTCTTGAGAAACTCCAACAGATGCCAACAGGAACCCAAGTTCCACATCATCCCAGTGTCAACAATGTGTCCCTTAGTGTCACAAGATGGCTGCCACAACTGCAAATACCACATTGTCACATGACTGCATCCCAGGCAGGAAGGACAGGAAAATGGGCAAAAAGGCTGTTCTTCTATCAGGGAAGAAAATATTTTCCAGAAGTCACCAGTAGACTCCTCCTCACAGCATATTGGCCGGAACTGGGTCACATGTCCACTCCAGACCAATGAGTGGCTAAGGGAATTAGAGGTATTCTGACAGTTTAGTTCAACCCACCTACATTTTGTTGAGTTACTTGCAACTGGGAATATGGCTCCTAAACAAGTTCAGGGTTGCATCAGCCAAAGAAAGAAGGGGGTTGGTCCCTAATAGTTAGTGACTAGTGTTTGTTTTGCTGCATTACTTGCTGTTCACAATTTGTGGTTGGGTTTTTCTTGGTTTGGTGATATCAGACTCTCCTTTCCCCCTTTCTAATTTAAGTCTCATGAGGCACGATGGGTGGCTGTGTTTTCAGTGCTGTGCCCTCAGCACCTACTACAGAGCCTTCTTCAGGGTGGGACTCACTTTGTGTTCATGGAAATGGATCAACAATTGCCCATATAGAACCATAGGTGATGTAGTAAGTGAGAGATGTCAGACATACCCCTTGTTTTCAAAGAGTTTATGGTGCAGATGAGGCAAGACTAACATATTTAAATCATTCTCTGTCAGTGTCTTCCTTCCTTCTTCCACATAATATTTAATGAGTCTCTACTATGCGCAGACACAATGGTAGGTGCTAGGATGGGACCAAGACCTGGATCCTGTCACTAATGGTGAAAGGGAAAACCATCATAGTAAAGATAAGTAGGGAGGCTGCTGGGACAGGAGAGGGGAGGTGCTGTGTTTCCTCTTTACCCTCAAATTCATAGGATCCATCCCAGGGCCTAGCACCACATAAGCCCTCAAAAAAGAGTGGATGTTGTCTCAAGGAAAAGAATATTCCCTCTCTCCCTCTCACACACACACACACACAATTTACCAAACATTCTGAGCAGGCATTGTTGGTTCCACTTTGCAGATCAGAAAAATGGGACCCAGAAAAGCTAAGTGACCTTCCACAAATAGTGAGGGTCTGTCTTCTAGACAAGAACCCAGCTCTGCTAATGGCTTACTCCTTTTTTCTGCTCCTCCTTCCCTTCCTGGTGAGGTGACCAGTGACATCAGATTCTTAGTCTTGGGAATTGTTTTATGTCTGGTGTCCTCACTTGACCCACAAACATTTAAGTCCATCTCCTCACATGTAGTGTGGAAATCAACATGTCCCTCCTGTCCTTCAGCTAGCAATCCCAGCATAAGTGAATGAATATAGCCAGTGCTGGAAGACCAAGGTCTAAACACATAAGATTTATTTTCTCCTTTTCTTTTAATGATAGTATGTCTTTTGTATTTAAGCACTAATTATAATTAGTCACTTCCTAGAAAGTGTGCAAACATCACAGCACAGCTGGGAGCCTGCATAATTTAAACATTATTGCTAATTTAACTTCACAGTCTGGGATTGTGTGGGTTTTACAAAAAAGCCTTCAAACCCTGCAAGGTGTGGAGAAAGGTTCTTGATTTTATTATCAGCATCTCTCCCCTAGTGCTCTGTGCATACCTTTGTATGGATCTGTAAGGTTTCATATGAAAATGGTAATAATGTCCTCAAATATTGAAATATTATTATTATATGAAGCTTTCAAAGAGCCTTGGTTTGCCAATTCCCAGCTACAGTTTTCATGGTTTAATGAGTGTGATAACTCTTCTCTAACTCATATGTATAGGAAATAGCATTTTCTTTATTTCTTTTAAATCATCTTAATTATGACCATAAACCCTTACCCAATGTGGGAAATTTAGTCTCTAACTGGACTGGGGCCTCATTCAGGACCTGTGGGAACCTCAACTGGTCAGATGTTCTCACTGTCCCAGACTGAGGGGACTCTGATGTCCAGAGCTACTTGCTTCTAGACCATTTTCAGGGTTTGAGGATCTTGCTAGATGGACCCAGGTTCTGCCTGTCTCAGGGACCCTGAACAACTGTCCTCCCTGAAGCTCTTCCATCTTCTCAGACTTGATCACAGAACAGTGTATGGGGTTCTGCTGTACTCAATTATCAGTGTTGCTCTTCCTGGCTGGCTAAGTCTTCCTCTCTCAAAAGTCTCTCTTCCCTCCTTTTTTTGGGACGGGGGGGGGGGGCGGGTAGACTGACATTTTCCCCTTCACATGGCTCAGATTTGAACAAAAGATGGAAAAACTAGCTCTGGTTGTCTTCAACTCTTCTACCCTGTAAGCAGACCCATGAAGTCCATCCAGCTCCCTGCTCGAGCTGCAGAAAGGGACAGATTTAGAAGGAACAGATATAAATCAATCTTTTAACATATTATCCTTCCATGTTAGTCTGTCCTTACCAACCAGTGGGATTCTTTCCAACCTAGAGAGATTAACTTATAGGTGTACCCTCTACATTTATTGAAGCAAAATTCATTTCAAATCTCTGATATAGAATGAAGTACACCAGCTACTACAGATATAGCCACAGGAAACACCGCTTTATTCACCCCTCCCTGTGTTTGTGCCCTATGCTGTCTGTCTTTGCAGTGTCCTGTGAGAGGCAAAGTGTATTTTCCCACTCCACTAAGGTCAGACTTGGCCATGTGTCTCACCTTAGTCATAGAGTGTGGACTGAGGTAGCCAGATCTAAGACCAGGACTTAAGCAACTTTGCTTTCACTGCCTCTCACACTTCTGTCTTTGCCATGAGAAAAACGTGACAGTGGCTCTAAAGAGTAGAAACACTGTCGTCTTGGAGTCAACTTCAGTGAAGACGAGCTTCAGTCATTCAGACCCCAGCTGATCTGTGAATATGTAAGTGATCATAAATAGTTGTTGTTGAAAGTGACTAAGTTTGGGTATTGTTTGTTACACACCATTAGCTGACCAATACAAGTGGTAAATGAAAAACATATGACTTTTTTTAAAATGTTTATTTATTTGAGAGAGAGAGAGAAGGTGGGGGAGGGCTGGAGGGAGAGAATCTTTTAGGCAGACTCCCCACTGGACACAGAGCCCAATGTGGGGCAGGGTTCCATCACCCATGAGATCAAGACCTGAGCTGAAACAAAGAGTTGGACACCTAACCTACTGACCCACCCAGGCACCCCAAAAAAGACATGAATTTTGCCTTCGTGGAGTTTATAGTCTAGAGAGAAAGACAGACATTAAACCAAAGATTATTCAAGTGATTTAAAAAATTGTAATTGTGATGATATTATGAGAATACAGAGTAATAAGAGAATGTGCAGCAGGATCACATGGTCAAGGTTTTTGTTTTTGTTTTTGTTCTTGCTTTTGCCTTTTTTTTTTTTATGGGAAGGTAGTTCTGAAATGAGTAACACTGAGGTTTCCTATCTGTAGCTAACTAATTTTACTCTTAAATTCTATCATATAACTGACACTTCCACATTCATATGAAACTTTAAGCTACCTTAACTCTGAAAAATTAAGCAACCAAGTAAGCTGATAAGTATGGAAATATGAGATTCATTGTGCTCTCAAGAAACCAGGGGGAGGGGAAGCAATATATAAGCTAATCAATGAATCAAAGTAGCATACCTTTAGTCTGAGAGTGCCCCAGGTAAACCTTGATGGACAGGTGTAGTACACATCACTTGTGGCCCACTTCTTCATTTTTTTTATCCTAGAAGAAAGTCATCTGTGCCTCTTTAGGAAAGTTCAAATATTTAAGAGTTGAGGGCCTTTTTAGGCAAAATCCTACAGGGATAAGCCAACATTTTCCAGAGGCAAGTGGCCTTCTGGGAGTGGACAGGTCACATTCATAGATGCAAAAAGGACCAAATGGAGTAATGAAAAAAGAACATCAGGCCCAGGCCAGCCCAGGTGGAGGCCCAGCTCCACCACATAGACCTTGGTCAAGTGATGTAACTTTTTGGACTCTTGTGTTCCTTGGCGGGGAAATGGGAATGACTGCTATGGTGGGCACTGCTAGGGCTCATCAGTCTGGCTCCCCTCTTCTTCCTGAGCACAATGCCTGACTATATTTGCAGTTAGGTACCGCCACATGACTGAGTTGTGGTCCATAGAACAGGAGAAGAAATGATGGGAGCCTCTTCTAGAACTGGTTGATGAATATCTCCTATGTGCAGTTCTTGTTCTCTTTCCCCCATCTTCCAGCTGAAGAGAGAGAATCTGGAGATCCCAGAGGAGGGTCCAGCCACAAGGTG
Organism: Meles meles; assembly: GCF_922984935.1. Classification (NCBI taxonomy): domain Eukaryota; kingdom Metazoa; phylum Chordata; class Mammalia; order Carnivora; family Mustelidae; genus Meles; species Meles meles. Next base: position 14,996,629 of record NC_060072.1, on the reverse strand, counting down.
GAAGGATCCTTGGTCCCCAAAGAACTGCATGGACCAGAGATCCCCCCACCCAACTCAAACCACACAGGATTGTGAGGTGAGCAAGAAATAAACTTTCCTTGCATTCAACCACTGGGATTTCAGGGGTTGTCTTGTTATGACCATTAACTTTCCTAGAAATTTGTGTAATTATCTACTTTTCAGGATTGTTGTGACAATTCAGCAAACTTGTCTAATGCCTAACTTAGGGGCTCAATACATAGTCATTAGTACCATCAAGTATTAATAATTCCTATAAAAATGGTGCAAAACAGATGCTCTGGGACTCTGGGGGAATGTGGTGGTTTCTTATCTGGCACTCAGCTCCCTGGGTCTGGGCCCTGCCAAGCCACTGAGGCTGTATGAAGTCTGAAGGGTTGGGAGAGCTGAACTCACAGTTCTCTGATACCTGCCCAGAGGCCAGCAGAGTGATTGCTCAGTGCAAGAGACTGAGTGGAAATGTGCACAGGCTTGCAAATAGATGCAGTCATTAAAAAAAAAAAAAAAGCAATGTAGTTGTCTCTAGAATACAGAGAAGCAGAGAGATTCAGCTCTCAGAAAGCTCTTCTCTGTTTTCCCTGATGATGACTGATGTTGGAAATGAGATGCCTAGACATGGCAAAGCCACAAAGTGCCTTCTGAATCAACCATGGAGCCAGCCTTAAATGCGTTTTAAGATGCTTTAATTCTTGGAGAGCCAGCTGTCTTTGATGGGGTATCTGTATCTGGTAAGTCAATTAACAAGTGTTTTCACTTAAACAGAATATAGAGTTCTCCAACCCAGAACTTGTAAATTGGCAATCCCACTATTAAAAAGCAGAGCCAGTTGCCAACTTTTAAAAACTGGAAGATTTTACAGTATTTGTGTTTCTAATATCTCTCTGATAATCAAATGACCTGTCACACTGGGCCCATACTTCCAACTGCCAATGATTGCCTGGTGCCCTCATTAGATGTGGCAGATACTGTAACATTTGCCTCTGGACTTACCCAAACCCTTTCTACCATCTACACTACTTGTTTGCCGCTGATTGACTTTTGAGTTTGCAACCCCTTGGTTAACTAGTATCATAAATATGACTTCAGGATATGGTATAACTGTTAGTGGTTATGATTTACAGCTATCATCTTTATGCCAATGATATTTCAAAATATATGCATTTCTTTGTTCAAAAATGTGAGTTGCTGTGTGCAATGCACTGGGCCGAGTATTTATGGTGATACGTAGATGAGTTTTGCTCTCAAGAAGTCCTCAGTCCAAGAAGAGAGATATAATATGTGCAAAAACTATACAAAAATGTCCCAAAATATCAATTTCCAGGGAAGGAGAAGAGAAAGATTTATTTCTCCTGAGAAGATAAAATAAAGCTTCATGAAGGAGGAAATATTTATGCTGGTCTGTGAAGATTTGGTATGATTCAGGGCTGTAGAAATTGCAGAGATGGACTAGGAAGGGGGAACAGCCAGACCAAAGGCATGGAGGTATTCAAGTATTCAGTATGCACAAGGAATGACCAATAATCAAGTTTTATGGGAGTATAGGATTCATGATTGAGAGTGGTAGGAAATTTAAAAAACAAAACAAAACTGGATGAAACCAAAGCATTAACGTTTGTGAAGTATCTGAGAGAGCTTAAACTTTCTGTGGACAATGGGGAGCCACTGAGAGATTTGAAGCAAAAGAGAGCCAGGCTCAGAGCTATGATTCAGAGGGTAGAGCCCAGAAATGCTACAGAATGCAAAGAGAGAGATCAGAGATTACTGTAATTTTCTAAATCAAAGTGATGGGTATCAAAACCAAGGTCATAGCCATTAGAACAACAAGGGGCATATTAAGGATGTAAAGTCTCTGATATTTTATAAGCATTGGTTGCTGGTGGCCAAGAAACAACTTGAACTGAGTGCTTCTGAGAAGTAAGGGCGTAAGTGAAGAGTTATGGAGTGGGAAGTGTAGACAACTGTGAAGAAGGTGGTAGCAAAGGCAGGAGTGGGGAGAGCATAGAAGAGATGACTTCAGAATGGGGGGCTAGAGCATATTCGTATTCTACTTTGTATTCTAAGGAGGATACAGTATCTGGCAGGACTTTGAAGGGCAAGAAAGAGAGGAATAAATGAGGCAGGGCCTCCTAGGAGGGAAGAGGTGGGATCAGAGCACAGGAGGGGGAACTACCCCTGACCAGGGAGAGCCATCTTTACCTGAATCTGCCACTGTCAGCCTCAGGACCTTGTTTAATAAGTAGGTCACCTTGACCATTTATATCCACTGAATGGAACATCACTGGGCAGTGCCAGCCCAGGAGGCCCCCCTCTGGGCTGCTGGTAACACTAGCTTCTTTCTTAGTTTCTGGTTATCCTTTTGAATCCATCACTTGAAAAGTGACTTACAACCAAAACATTTTATACCCCAGATAACACTGTACCCTGGTCCTATCCTACAATAGATTCAACTTACTTACTTACTTACTTATGTCTCTTCCCATGCCATGCTTTCCATTTTCTTTTTCCTTTTATTCTCTCTTCTCCATCCATGAAGACAATGATAATAACTAAGAGTTGCAGAGAGAGTATTTAATCTCTGCCAAGTGTTTTCTCACTGGATTCCTCTAACAGTCTTATGGGATAGGTAGAATCATTAAACCCATCCTTCAGATAAGGAAACTGAAAAGTAGGGAAGTGAAGTATCTTCTGCAAGCATTGACAGGCAATAAACAGCAGAGCTGAGATGTGAGTCCACGGTTCCTGATGGAAAGTTCAGAATTCATGCTGGAAGAAGCTAAGCCATTCAAATATTGCATCAAAACTATCAATTTTGAGATTTCAGGAATTTACAGTTAAGCAGTTTGAGTTTGATGTGTATGTCAGTTACCTACTGCCACTATAATGTTGTGTAACAAACAACCACGAAACCTCGGTGATCTATAGCAATAAACACTTATTAGTTCCCAAGCCCTCGTGGTTCATGTATTCCAGACTGGGCTGATCTTGGCTGGGCTCACCTGTGCCTGTGATCACTTGTATTTTGGATTATCAGTTCAGCTGACTTACTTATGCTTACTCACAGGTATAGGAGTTGGCTTGTTGAGGCCAGGATGACCTCAAATGACATGGCTGGGTCTCAACTCTGGTCCATGTCTTTCTTCTCTCAGGGAGGACAGATATGATTTATGGTGATGGCAGAGGAAGTAGAAACCTGCTAGTGCTTTTTCAACTCTCTGTTCTATCACATTTGCTTACAGTCTTTTGGCCAAAGTAAGTCACCCATCTAGTCCAGGTTCTAGGTGAATCTTTACTGAGAAGAATTGGAAAAGGCCATGGCAAAGGACATGGATATAAAGAGAGGTGAAGAATAGGGGCCACTAATGTAGTCAGCCTACCATTTGGAGATGAACGTCCAAATTGGGATTTTCTTACTTTAACAGATTGGTTATTCCATTAAAATATAACTAGAAGGCAATGGTTTTCAGCGTCAGTGACTGCCCATGGCACTTAGAGTAAAAACCCAAACTCCTCCCCATGACTACCAGGCCCTCCATTAGCGGGACCCTAACAACTTCTTCAAACTCAACCCTGACTATTCTCTCCAGCTCTCCCCTTTCTCCAGCCACACAGGCCAACTTAGTACCTCCAGCAGGCCCAACTTCCCTCTCTCAGGACTTGGCAGATGCTGTTTCCTTTACCTAGACCACTTCCCCATCCCTACTCTTCACCTTTTGTTTGGCTGCATCCTCCTCATCCTTTAGAAGTAGGATTCAATGTCACCTCCTCAGAGGGGTCTCCCTGGAACTCCTGACCCAAAGTTTTGTCTCTATCTCAACTTCCTATTTGGACTCCCACTTAATCCTCATCACCTTTTACAGTAATATTCTTTATCTGTTTGCCTGTTTTCCCCACTGGAATGTAAGGTCCAGGAAAAGAGGAACCATAGCTGTATTGTATTGTATCCTGCATTGTATTGCTGCACCCCACACAGCATTTGACACATACTGCATACTCAATTCACATATGAATGAATGAATGAGTGAATGAATGAATGAATGAACAATCTGGGATAGAGTGTTTTCTTGCAAGTAAACTAAAAGTAGAGCTCTCTGGATTTGGAATTCTTGGTCTGGCATCTCAGAGATATCCCCATGACCCTAGAATTTCTAGATGAACATCACAGAATGTTCTTCTTCTTGCTTGGTGAGGGGTGAGCGATAGAAGCAGAGCAGGACCAGGGAAGCCCTCCCAAAGCCTTGGGAGAGCCATGGACTCTGTGATGGGGGAGGAGTAAGTGTCACAGACCATTAGAGATGGATTCAGGGAATTGGGGCTCTAGGCTTTCTCCGCCATTGTCTTGCCGTGTATCCTTGGGCAAGTTCCTGGAGTCTGTGTGCCTCAGTTTCCTCATCTGTGAAAGAGGATAATGATTTCCAGCTTACGGTATTGTTGTGAGGGTGAAATGTCCATGGCATGAACATATCTCTCAGAAGACCCAGTGCAGGACCAGTTCAATAAAGATGGGCTCCCCATTATTTCCTCTTTCCCAAACAGGGAACAGGTGCTTGTCTTCTTTCCCATACTCCTATGGAGTACTCATCACTCCAGGCCCATTCCTAGCAGCACAGGGTTGCCAGATACTCTCATTACAGACCAGGGATCTGTATCTAATGCCAAGGGTTGAAATAATCTCTGAACAAGAGTAGGCTGCTACTCAGCATCATCCCTAAGCCAACGGCCAGAGCAGGAAATGGTGCGGACATTGGCAAACTGACAAACAAGGCCTTCAACGTTGCCTAACTCATCACTCCATGTTCAACAAGCTGGTGGGGGAAAGAGTTCAGTGTATTGGGCACTTGCTGGGGCCTGACCCTCTGCCAGGCACTTTCACAAACATTTCCTAACGGAGGTCTCCCAGTAATCATGGTATTATCCCCATTTTACAGATCAAGAAACTGAGGCTCAGGGCCATAAAGTGTCCTTCCTCAGTGTCTGACTTAACAAATGAGTGACTGGCAATGAGTGTATAAGTCAAATGTTGTAAGTGATGAAGGAGGGGAGGCTTCTTTGTTACGAAGAATTTACAGTGGAGAGATTCCTACTTATGCATCACCTTTGATGACGTGGTTCCATGCTTCATGTTTTTTCATTTTGTTCTTTGCCTTCACAAATGAATATGATTAGCCAGACTATATCAGTAAGTGTCCATCTCAACTTAAAAATCGACAGAATATCTGCTCCCTCTTCTCCCTCTTGGTTCTTAACAGCATTATATTTCTGAGAGCTATATCTCTTAATACTAATATCAATGTTATCAATTTTCTATTTTCCACTCATTTTTTAGAACAATGAAGGGAAAATAAAGTAAAATAGCTAACATTCATTAAGTGCGTACTGTTTTGTGCAGTACTCATAAAAAATGTGTGGTGCGTTCTCCGCCGTGTATGCTGCATAATCAAGTGTTTTCCTGAAAAGAGAGAAATTCTGTTTTGATTAGGCATGGATGAGAACCCAATCCTCCACTTAGGAATTTACATGTCTGATGCTTAAAGGAATTTTCCACAGACAGGTTCTGTTTCCCTACTTCTTAAACCTTGTTTCTCCCCTTCCACCCACTTCCCTCTAGAGCTAGGCTCTGTGGGACACTTTGATAGCACCGTGCCTTCTCTAGCCCTGCACCTTCAGGTTACAGCAATGGCTGAGTGTCACAGTGGGTTCTAGGAGTGCTCTGGAAACCACTTCCACAATGGGTGGCAAGCAATAGCCAAACAGACACATCATTGACTGTGAACAGCATAAATATCCCACTAGGTCCAAATCAAATGATTTCTCTTAGCCTAGATCTCCCAAATGCCCATGACCACTTCCATGCCACTGGACATGAAGAAAACTAGGAAGGAGAGGAAGTATTATTGAAAAATCTTTCTTAGGCAAATGAATTATTCATTCATACATTCATTCATTTATATGCCGTCCCATTGCTAGGGGCCCATCCAGAGCCTTAGAAGAAACCAGTACAAGTGAGCCTATGTAACTGAAGCCTCAGGAACTTCATGGCAATCTACCTGTGCTGCCACAGCTAATCTGGAGTCAGCCAACTACCCTGACATCTGTATGTCACTGGCAATGGGCATCGCAGAGCAGGGGTGGTAGCAAGCACGGGTCACTAACAGATGTAAGTGATTATGTCAGCAAACTATGGCCCACAGGCCCAGTCGGGCCCACTGCCTGTGTTTGCAAATAAAGTTTTATTTGAACATAGCTGCCCTCACTCATTTACATATTGTCTGCGGTGGGTTTTGCGCTGCAAGGGCAGAGTGGAGTAGTAATTGTCACAGCTACAGTCTGGCTTACGAAGCTGAAAATATTTACGATCTGGCCTTGTATATAAAGTTTGGGAGAGATTGAGAAGGTCTCAAGAGGAGGAAAAATGAGGCAGGGAAAAAGCTCATGCTAGATCCACACTATTGGGATTTGATCTGGTTCCCTCATTTCCTGACTGTGTGCCTTTGAGCAACTCAACTTTTCTGATCCTCTATTGCCTCGTCTGTTCATGGGGAGATGAGTTCTTCCATCGTAAATTTGCTATGCGGATTACTTGAAATGCTCTGTGTAAAGTGCTGGCACCATGCCTGGCATAAAGCCAGGGCTCAATTCATGTCCTAGGCTGTCATTACCTACAGCCATCAAGATAACAGTTTTTTGGTTAGAGTACTGTTGGCTCAGGTAGGATTTTATGTGTGCCGTGAAACCCTGTGGTTCGATGCTAGTGCTTTGTCCCCTGAGACATTCTCGTTGTATTCCACAGTGATAGAACAGCTGCGATGTGACTGAGTACCTCCCTTTGCCTCTCCAGTGACTCACAGCTCCAGATCACAACCAACGTCTCAAACATTTTCCTTTTTGTCAGGACACTCACCGTTTTCCCACAGTCAAGTGTATTCTCCAACTCAATCACTCATTCACTTATGTCTGCTTAGAAGAATTTCTGGATTTTCTCAGGAAACATCAGCTGTGGAGACCCCGTTGCTAGGGTTGCTATGTCATCTCCTTTCTTTTCTCATCCCAGATCACTCTTCATCATCTAGTGTATAACATGGGATGGGGTTGACAAAAGAAACCTTTTCAGAAATAAATCTAAAATCAGTGAAAATACTTTTGACTGCAAGTCAGAGAAAATCCAACTAAATTTGGCTTAAAGAATAAGGACATTTATTCATTCATTAGCTCTCATAACCTTAAATCTAGAAGTAGGTTGGTTCCAGAGTTGGGGAGTCAGGCAGCTTGTTAATGTTAGTGGAAGCATCAATGGTTCCTTCCATTGTGTTGGCTCATGATCCCAGAATGGCTGCCCAAGCTCCAGTCATCTCATGCTGAGGGCAACCTCAAAAGCAGAGGAAAGTTTCCATGAAGCTAATGAAATTTGAGCTTCAAGGTCTCTCACTTTCACAGGCCCTTTCATGTCCTGGCAGTGTGCTCAGGTGGCCATATACCTTTACGAAATTTTTGGAAAGAAACTATGTGCATTTTCTTAATTAAAGAAGGTACTTCAAATTATTTAAGTGTTCCACCCCACAAAATCTGGACCCACCCCTTGTCCTGAGGCAGCCAAGAAACAAACAAAACAATAGCAATGACAACAAAAACCTGTCCTAACCTGGGTCCCTTTTCTAAAACTATAGAAGCTTCCTAGAAGCTCCCCTCCCCACACTCCCCTTTACATCTCATTGGCCAAATTGTAACACATGCTCATGATTTAATAGTTACTTGGTGTGTTGGGTCAGGTTCTCTAAGAAACAGATGTTGGGTTAGGATTGAATATGCTAGAAAGGTAGTAGGGGGAACGTCTGACAGAAAATGGGAAGGAGCTGAAGGGAGGGGATAGCCAGCAGACAGTAACATGGGTCTGACCCTGAGTGAAAGAGAGAGAGCAGGAGCAAGGCTGGGTGAAGAACCCACTGCAGTGCAGCCTAAGGAATGTTCTGTGGGGCCCTTGGCAAAACAGGGCAGTCACCTGTGGGAGGAGTCCCCCATCTCCCAGAAATAAGTCTGCCGCAGTATCCCTGCCACTCTCTTGTCACTGGCTGGGAGCAGTCCAAGGGAAATGAGAGTCATGGCCAAGGCTGGGATGGATTTTCGAGCATAGCCCGTGGGCTGACTTCCAATTACACTCCCTACAGTAGGGGACCTCAGAGACATATTCTCATGGCCACTGCATAGCAAGGAGAAAGAGAACCCCATAGTTGGCACAGACCAATAAGGATTCACTCCTGGGGTGGGGAAGGGGCCTGTTTGGGGACTTGGCCACTCAGAGCAGGGAGAACGAAGGCAAGGAGTCTTCTCAGTGGAAGGAAGGAAGGAATGGTGATGGAGAGGCCACAGCTGTGTCAGTCAACCTCCTCCCCCTCTCTACCCAACATGGCTCGTGTACCAACAGGTGGCTGTTGAGTGTGTCCGTCTCAGCCAGACCTGAATCAGACATGGCTGCTTTTTATCATGAGCCTTCCCTGTCCCCAAGGCCAACCTAATATGTGCATTAGACAGGAGGAAAATAACTTCTCCATTATGACTGTCTGAATCGCAGTGTTTGTGATGAGCCTGTTCTACCATGAAGTCAACAGAATGACCCCATCCCAGGTCTGATTCCCTGCAGATCATCTGAGCTCGAGGCTGGGCTGCTCCTGGTTTTGATTTTTGTGCATGTGTGAGCCTTGGTGTCCCGTGTCTCTTCCAGTCTAGCTGATTTCATGTTGCCTATTTAAAATCTCCCCCCACTGTTTCAATTAGATACAAAGTTCTTCATGTTCTGCTTGGCAAATCAGGTTGCCAAGCACTTGGGGTCCTCCCCTCAGGAGGGAAGGTGGGCATCATTAATTCTGCACAAGGGATGGCAGGTTGAATAAATCATTTGAGGAACACTGTCATACTCTCGCCGATGACTGGGAAACCAAGGGAATATTTTATGTGACACAAGCCTGGACTGTGGCTGTCCTCTCTGAACTGGTCTCCCAGCTTTCCCTCGTGCCCTCTACCCTTAATTTTTATTCTCTACCCAGCACCCAGAGTGATCCTGTTAAGATGCATTTCCAACCATGTCACTCCCATACTCAAAGCCTTCCAAGAGCTAATCAATTCCTTCTAGTAAAAGTCCTAGTCCTCGCATCGATTTACATGGCCCTGCATTAGGGTTCTGAAACTATGGCCCTTGGGCCAAACCCAGCTGCCCGCTGCCTGTTGCAAAGAAAGTTCTGGAACCACCGCACCCTTTGTTGACATGATGTCTTTGGCTGCTTTCTTGAGCAGTTAAGCCATTACAGTGGAGACTACAGGACCTGCAAAGGCTCAGATCTCTTGGGTCTTTACAGGAAAATCTTGCTGACCCCTGCTCTGGTTAACCCCTCTCTTCCCCACTGCCACTGTCACCTGTCAGACCCCGTCTTCTCCCACTCTCCTCTTTGCTCACTTTTCTCCCTCCACACTCAGCCCATTGCTGGCACTAGCTGGTCCGCCTGTGAGAATATTCTTCCCCTCAGTGTCTTTTTGCTCTGCTCTATCCCTAGAGCCTAGAATCATATCTTGTCCATTGTACATGCTCAAGAAATATTTGTCAAATGGACACATATAACAGTAAAGGTTCGGAATTCTGCTGCCTCCCAGAAGACCCAAATGACGTTGGCCAAGTCAGGCCAGTAGGGTGGCTCACGATGTCATCAGGGCCCCTTGGCTCCTCCAGCTTTCCTCTCTGCCACCTGTGGTGGATGGCTTTCTTTTCCCCATGGTGTCCTTGTGGGTACAGGAGTCCGATCCACCTCTGGCCTCCCTTTCATGATCTGGGCTGGTAAAAGAAAGACGGGAGGGTGAAGAGGGGGTGACACTCACATCAAGAAAGCAAATCCTTCCCGAAACATTCTCGGACTTCTTGTGTCCCTTAGGCCACCACCGAGCCCTGCAGCTACACTCTGCTGCCGGAAAGATTAGGAAATGTGGTCTTCTAACAGGACGCGTGACTATCTTGAAGAAAATCACAGTTCTTTTTTTTTTTTTAAGATTTTTTTATTTATCTGAAAGAGGGAGTGCACACATGAGCAGGGGGAGATGGAGGGAGGGAGAGGGAGAAGAAGGCTCCCCGCTGAGCAGGGAGCTTGATGCAGGGCTTGATATCTGGACCCTGAGATCATGACCTGAGCTGAAGGCAGACACTTAGCCCGCTGAGCCACCCAGGCTCCCAGAAATCAAAGTTCTAATGGTAGGAGAAAGGAGAGGTGGATATTGGAGAGGTGACTTATAGCATCTGTTATATCTGGCCTTTGATTTTTTTTTTTTTTTTCCTCAGTTGGGCGAAGTATAGAGGGAGAAACCTGGGAGATCTTCCAAGAATTTGGCAAAGTGCCAAGGGCTGAATTTTACTAGAGGTCAGTCCCAATGTTCCCTATCCCATGGCCTTAGCTCCCTGAATATCCCTTGACATTTGTCCCGCCCCTCATAGGGTTTATCTCATTGCCCACAACTTAGTCTCGGCCGTTAACACTACACGCAGCATACAGGAGACGCTCTATTTTTATACTCCTATATGAATGAATAAAATCTCTATGACCATTTCTATAAGAATTAATAAAATAAAAGGGAAATACATTGTGGAGAGTGTGTGCACACACACGTAGGTACATATTTGTGGGTATCTAAATGCCTATTTGTATTTATTGTAGGCTCCCTCTATACCATCATATAAATTCAATTCTGGCAACAATCCTGGGAAACCAATACTATCATCTCTATTCTGTGCTGAGGATTACAGAAGTCTCTGTTTCCAGGCTCAGTGACTTAAAGGGACACAGCCCACAGCTAATAAATGGGCAGAGGCAAGACTTGAACCCTAGCTTGCCGATTCTAACGCCACGTGCTCCTGCTCACACTCATTCACTGAGTCACTCAACAGATCCGTACTTACTTCGTGTAAGTACGTACTTCGTGTACGTACTTCGGCTTCCGGTGTGCCGAGTACTGTTGCAATAATCATATTTCTTGTGTCGGGAAAATATTTTTCAAACGGAAAGATATAAATTTTGGCCGGTGAAGGGTAGGATGGAGAGATTAAAATAGATATGCCCTACTTTTTTAATTTATGTGTTTCCTAGGTAAAGAACTCACCCCAGAGCCTCCAGCATCACCCCAGGCTTATTTTAGATTTCTCAACAAGTTTCATTCACGTGCATATTATTTGTTTAATGAGGTTAGAAATTACTTGAGATCAAAGAGTAAGGAATATGTTGTATTCATTATTGAGTTTCAGTCTTAAACTTGCCTGGTGTTAGGACAATGATGACTCCCCTGGGTTCAAGAGATTCCTGTTGAAAGAAACAGAATTAGTATCAGACAAGGTTTTGGGCTGCAAGCAAGAGAAACCTGCCCTGAGTGACGTATGCAGGAGAACGGTTCATTGGTGGGATACTAGAGGGAATAAGCTCATAGAGCCAGCTTCATAGCTCAGGCGGGAACAAAGAGAGGTTAGAAAAAAATACAGCCAAGGTCATAGCTTCTTAAGCTGATAACATTGGCAACACCATGACTGGAGGCTCCATTTGCGGTTGCTGGACTCCTGGGCCAGCAAGGCTACGCTGGCGTGACAAACCACCCCAACATCTCAATGGCTTAAGTGACAAAGATTCATTTCTCATTCCCATTGTATCTCTACAGTAATGGGCAGGGTGACTCTGCTCATCGGAGTCATTCAAAGTCCCAAGCCAAGGGAGGCCTTGTGCTTCCATGATCCCAGAATCTGGGAAAGAGAAGGATAAGGGCAGCCCATCAATTGAACCGGCTCTTAAAGCTTCTTTTTGATGTGGTGTATGCTACTTCCCCTCCCATTTCTCTGACCAAAGCAAGGCGTATGGCCATGCCCAGTTTTGGGAGGGGGGTGGGGAGTGTAGGAAATGCAATTCTATGAATTACCCATAAATAATAATTTTTATATTTATGATCAGCTTTGATGACTTCACAAACTCCAGTGCCACTTCCACCATGAATGCTAGCTCACTAGCTCTGTATTTTGTGTGACTCTTAAAATTCGAAGTTTGGAGGCACCTGGCTTGCTCTGTATCGCAAGCAACTCTTGATCTCAGGGCCGCAAGTTTGAGCCCCAAGTTGGGTGTAGAGGTCACTTAAAAAAAAGTTCAAAATCCTGGTGGAAGCAGCCCTCCAGCCAAGGTTAGGTCATGTCCTGTGCTCCATCAAGAAGGCACAGGAGGGAGGGCACAATCTAGTCAGTCAGAAGGCCATAACCATGACAGAATTCTTCCCTATCTCTTTTGGTTGGAATCTGCATTGGTGATCTGTTAAGTGTGCTTCTCCCAAGGTGATAAGTTCTAAAAGGGATTCTCAGATTGGGGCGAAGCTCTAAGCTCTTCAAGGAGACAGTGCTAATTCCTAAAAATTTGGCTTTATGGGCATCTGGGTGGCTCAGTCAGTTAAGCATCTGCCTTCGGCTCAATTCATGATCCCAGGTCCTGCTCAGCAAAAAGCCTGCTTCTCCCTCTCCCTCTGCCTTCCCATCCCTCTCCTGGTGTGAGCTCTCTCTCTGACCAATACATAAGTATCCTCCACTGCCAACAATCACACCCTTGGGTGTGGGTTGGGTTTGTTGACTCACATCTAACAGAATACATCAAAAGTGTTGGCATGTCAATTCTGACATTAGGTCATAAAAAAAACTGTGGCTTCTGTCTTGCCTTCTCTTGTGGCTACCTTCTCTTGCTTTTGACTCAGAGGGAAAGAAACCAGCTATTATTTTGTGAGCGACCCACGTGATGCCTCCAGCCAATAGTTTGTGAGCACCTGAGGCCAGCAAGAGCCAAGTGAGTGATCTTGAAAGTGAGTCCTTCCTAAATGAGGCTCGAGATGACTGTGGCCCGTAGGACCCTGAGCAGCGGACCCGCCTTAGCTGGACCTGGATTGCTAACCCACAGACACTGTGAGGTCATCAGTGTTTGTCGTTTTAATCCTTGGAGCTTTGGGGGAATTCTTTATCAGCAATAGACAACTAGAACATTCTTTTCATTCAATAAATATCTAATGGCGTTATATGAAGCTCTTGGGACACATTGAGTACAACAGACCTGACTTCTGCCCTTATAGGGTTTAAGTTAATTTAAACGTGCTTCTATGCTGTGGGAAGATACAGAGCTTTTAATATGGAAATGTTCATCCGGACTCTCTAAGAGAGGGAGAATGGGTCCGTAACTTTTCAACTTTTTTTTTTTTTTTTTTGGTCTGCATTTCATAGGGCAAATGTTTTATGGAACACACATTGGAAAATTCTCTATTAGCTAAATGAGTAAATGAATTAAAGTTGTAATTTCAAAGGCCTAAGCTCTCCTGCAAAAATTTCAGAGTATGCCCCCTTTGTTCATTATAGACTTAATAGCTATTCTTCTTTCCCTGGACCCCATGCACACATTGCTAATTTGCTTAGCAAACATTGACTGATTATCTACTATGTTGAAGGCACTGCAAAGCACCAAATTGTTATTTGGGTGATGAGGTTGCTGTATTTTTAATGAAGTATTTTTGGAAATACGCTAATTGTTTCATTTTGTGAGTAATGGTTTCAGCCACAATATTTGGGCAAAGAGCAAAGGAGAGAAAGAATGGTATTGGCTAATGTTAAAATCAAAGGTCTGCTGAAAACACTAATGTGTACTGAAGCAAGGCATTGTCTTCAAGGAGAGGAGACATAATCGTTATTGAGACAGTGCCTGAAACACTTCATCGGACTGTATTTAAAATGTTTAAAGAACTCTTGGAATAAATAAAGCCCTGAAAAGGTCTTTCAAATTGAAATGAATTCTTGGCATGCCTTTCCCTCAACTACCACTGCTCTCTCCATCTAGCCCTCTTCAGAGAAGGCCAGAGAAACAGGGCTTTTGTCTTAACTAACATGTACCAAGCGTTTCATATTTGAGATGGAAAGCAGTAGGGGAAAAGGGTAGCTCATTTAGGAAACAGATTGAAATGGCAATCCTATTTTGTCTTTGGCGCACTGTCCCTTAGGAATGCACGTGACCTTTCCAGATTTAATAAAATAGTAAATGTCCCTGGACCGACCTCTCAGCAAACAATGTCCCATTTCTATCCCTGGAAGGTATTTGGGGTCTGCTTTAGAAATGAGGCCGAGCTGGTGTTGGCAAAGGTGCTGAGAAATGAGATGGATTGAGGATTTTAAAGTAAAATGTGAAGATGTAAGAGGAAAATATAACGTTTATCCTCTAGAAAGTAGGGCATACCTTTTTCCCCTTAGCAAACTTAAACAGAAGGATTGACAAATTTAACTATGAGAAAATTAAAAAAAAAAACTTTTGCTAGATGGATAAACAGACAAGTAAGCAAATAAATAAATTTAAAGGGGAAAATGTCAAGCCATGGAGAATTACCTACAATACAGAAAAACTGTTACATTTATTTATTTTTTTAAAGGTTTTATTTATTTATTTGTCAGAGAGAGAGAGACAGAGAGAGAGCACAAGCAGGGGGAGCGACAGGCAGAGGGAGAAGCAGGCTCCCCGCTGAGCAAGGAGCCCCAGGAAGGACTCCACCCCAGGATTCTAAGATCACAATTGAGCTAAAGGCAGTCACTCAACCCACTGAATCAGCCAGGTGTCCCAAAACTGTTTTATTTTTCTTTTACAAGTTGTTCTTAAAAATTATTAAGAAGATGGAGAAAAGGGAACCCTCTTACACTGTTGGTGGGAGTGCAAGTTGGTGCAGCCACTTTGGAGAACAGTGTGGAGATTCCTCAAGAAATTAAAAATAGAGCTTCCCTATGACCCTGCAATTGCACTACTGGGCATTTGCCCCAAAGATACAGATGTAGTGAAAAGAAGGACCATCTGTACCCCAATGTTTATAGCAGCAATGGCCACGGTCGCCAAACTGTGGAAAGAACCAAGATGCCCTTCAATGGACGAATGGATAAGGAAGATGTGGTCCATATACACGATGGAGTATTATGCCTCCATCAGAAAGGATGAATACCCAACTTTTGTAGCAACATGGACGGGACTGAAGAGATTATGCTGAGTGAAATAAGTCAAGCAGAGAGAGTCAAGTATCATATGGTTTCACTTATTTGTGGAGCATAATGAATAACATAGAGGACATGGGGAGATGGAGAGGAGAAGGGAGTTGAGGGAAATTGGAAGGGGGATGAACCATGAGAGACTATGGACTCTGAAAAACAACCTGAGGGTTTTGAAGGGGTGGGGGGTGGGAGGTTGGGGGAACCAGGTGGTGGGTAATAGGGCGGGCATGTGTTGCATGGAGCACTGGGTGTGGTGCAAAAACAATGAATACTGTTATGCTGAAAAGAAATAAAAAAAAATAAAAAAAATTATTAAGAAGAAGATGAACACCTCCGGACCTACTTCACAGCACCCCCCACCCCGCCCCAGAAAAGGATATTCTCACAACCAAAGGTATGAAAGACAAATATGTAAAAAAAATTCAGCTTCAAGTGTGATCAAATAAATGTTAGACACTCTACTGAGAGGTAATAGTATGAGGCAGATCATGACGCAGACTCTGGATTCGGGCTCCCCAGGTTGCTGCTCCCTAGGTGTGCGACCTTGGAAAAGCTGCTGAAATTCTCTTTGCTCAGTTTCCTGATCTGCAAAACGAAGGTTATAGGGTAATGAGAAGGGTGAGGCATGTTGATGTACGTCAGACTCTTGGAATAGCGGCTTGCACATTAGGAATGTCATATAAATGTTAGTTATTATTTCTCTTATTCAATTGATAAATATAGAAATGATACTAGCAGTGGTGTTAATGGTGTGGTGATGCCCTTTTGTACACTGCTGGTGGGCATAAAGTGGTACCATCTTCTCCCAGGGAAAGTTAGCTTCCTGCAGCAGGTTCTTAGAATGCTGCATTGCCTTGGACCAAGTTTCACTGTAGGAACTTTTCCCAAGGAAATAAGTCAAATATACTTAAAAAGTAACTGTCAAGATCTTTTTTTTTTCAGAGCTGTGTACCATGATGCAATACTGGAAAGAACCAAAATGTCCAAAAATAATAGATTCATTGAACAAATTATTGGACATCTATTCAGTAGAATTCTCTGTAGTCATCAGACGATGTAAGGAAAAACCACTCCAAAGGATATTTGGGGGACAACTGAAATATGAATTATATGTTAGATAATGTTAATACATCAGTGCTATTTCTTGGGTATGCTTTGTAAGAGAACGTAGTATGTGTAGTGGGGATACATGCTGAAATGTCATGATCTTTGCAGCTTACTTTCAAATGGTTCAGGAAGAAAGGGACATTATGTCATACACACATGCCTGCACGCACGCACACATACACACTTTTCACAGAGAACTAGAGAGAAGGCAAATGTCAGGCCTAATGAATCTGGTAAATGGTGGATGGGGTGTATTTCTATCAACTTTTCTGTTTAAAAAATTTCAAAAGTAAAAGTTGGGAAAATGTACAAAAGAACAGGTTTTTAATGATGTGATATATTTTAATGAAAAATTTTTTGTGATATATTTTACGATATTATGATAATATTTTGTGATTTTTTTGGTGACAATCTTTATTTTGTGATATATTTTAATGAAAAAAGTAGTTTGCAAGTCAAGATGTGCAACATAATCTCATTATCATTTTTGTTATTATTACCTTGAAGATTAGGATTACAAAACAGTCGTTGGTATTTATTGAGTGGAGCCTTTTTATGTGTCAGGCACTGTGCTAAGTATTTTACATGCATTGTTTCATGTAGCTAAAGCTCTATGAGGTAATGGGGAATCATGATTTTCCCCACATAAAAAAATAATAGAAACTTAGAGGTTAAAAACTTATCTAAACACCACAGCCAGCCACTGGTAAACATGGATCTTTATGACCTCAAGTCTACACTCTTAGTTACTGCTCTTTCGCACAGAGAAAAGAGCAGAAGGCTGTTGAAGCTAATAATTTTTGATCAAGGCTATAATGGAAGCCTGTGTTTAATATTTCAAAGAAGCAGAGCAAAGAGAAAGGCTAGTTCTATAGTGCAGGACAGGATGAGTGTGGTAGTTCTTACCAAGTCGTGACATTTGAGATAGGCTTTGAAGGATGCATAGGAGTCCAATGGGCAAAAAAAGGGGGGGAAGGGTAATTAAATACAGAGAAAATAGCATGAATAAAGCCACACAGTGTATTTAAGAAACTATTCTTAGTTTGCAGAGAGTGTGGAAGCAGGTAACCAGGATAGATGGCAGTGAATGAGACTGGACAGTCCCATAGGAGGTGATGAATTATTTTACGAGGCAAGGACAGTGAGAATGAAGAAGGGACAGAATCAAAGCTTCTGCTTCTGAATGCTTGTAGCATTATGTTGGGTCACTCCATAATAGATACATGTCAAGAAATAATCTTGTCTTCTTGGGGCACCTGGGTAGCTCAGTGGGTTAAAGCCTCTGCCTTTGGCTCAGGTCATGATCCCAGGGTCCTGGGATCGAGCCCTGCATCGGGCTCTCTGCTCAGCAGGGAGACTGCTTCCTCCTCTCTCTCTGCCTGCCTCTCTGCCTACTTCTGATCTCTGTCTGCCAAATAAATAAATAAAATCTTTAAAAAAAAAAAAAAAGAATCTTGTCTTCCTGAACTGGTCCTTTGCTTGTTCATTTCTATACTTCCCCTTCTCTTGACCTGCTTTGTCACCTTTGTATCACAGGCACTACTTTTCCCAGACTCCCTCACCCTCCAGCTTTTTCCTGGGTTTGGCTAATGGGAGGCACTAGCAGAAGACAGAGGTTGGGGGATCATGGAGAGCCCAAAGTTTTTTAATCCCTATCTGTCCACCTCAGGTTCTGTTCTTGGCAGGAGATGTGTCTCATCCTTGAGTCCAAACCCTGTCAGGCAGCCCCTCCCAACATAGAGCAACCACTCCAGCTCAGCCTCCATTTGGCTATAGCGCCTGTCCAACTCAGCCTGGCTTGTGAAGTCTTGTAATACCATCTTCTCCCTGTCCCACCAGCCCTAGGATTGATGGCATCTTCTTGCTGATGCTACTGTCCTGGTTGTCTCCTTCCTGTCCCACGTAGTTCCTCAGCTCTGTCATTTCTTCTGTAACTGAGTCTTTGTATTAGATTCCTTCAGATGGAAACACCTAGAGTGGTGTCTATTTCCTGGCTGGATCCCCCACTGAAACAGAAGTTCCCAGTGGACAGGGACAGTACCTCTCCATTTTTAGTTTTGTTTTTTTTTAATTTTGAGAGAGAGGGCAAAAGAGAGAGCATGAGAAGGGGTGAGGAGGCAGAGGGAGAGGGAGAAGAAGACTTTCCACTGAGCAGGGACCTGATACAGGGTTCGATCCCAGGACCTTGACATCATGACCTGAGCCGAAGCAGAGGCACAACAAGCTGAGCCACCCAGGCCTCTCTCCATGTTTAGAATTCCAAGAAGAGGGATATGGCAATCACTCAAGAAAGACTTGATTGATTTCTAGCCTTGGATCCCAATGATCATCATCATTAACTCCCTTGTGTGGAATCTGAAAGGAGAAGAGACACAAGGAAGGATAAGGAGCTCTAGTTCTGTCTTCTTGGTGCTTTACTTGGGTTAGGGTGCAGTTTCCACCTATCTACCCATTCATTCATTCATTCATTCATTCATTCAACAACCATGTATTGAGTGCCTAGTAAATGCTGGGCACTTTTGTAGGGCACACTATTCTAGCAGTGATCCTTTCCTTTGGAGTATATTTTAGTAGAACACTTTGGTGCAGCAACAAGCCACTGGGGAGAAAGGGCCTGTCCATTTTCCCTAGAGTCGCTGCCCAGAGATCTTCACCAGATAATGTGGTTAGGAGATGGAGCATTTCAGGTGGAAAATAATGACCAGACACTGTTCTACTGATCTCATTTAGTCCTCACATGCAAACATTGATGCTTGTGGTATTATTCTCCCCAATTATAGATGAAAAACTGTGGCATGGAGAGGCTGAGGGATTTGCTCAAGGTTACATGGCTGGTAGATAATTGAACCCATTTCTTCTTCTTCCTTTTATTTTTTTTGTTTACATATTTTTATTACATTTACATTTATTACAAGATCAAATTAGGAATGAGCTATAGAAGCAATAAATGCCCCCCAAACATTGTTATTCAGGCTACTGATACATTTTCATCCTTTTAAAGAGAGGTGATTTAACAGTTTTACTGTCTTACAGATAAATCTGAGTGAGAATATCTCAACAACCATGTCTTAACTGTAACAGAAAATCCATTATAATCTTTTGACATCCCACCTGTGGTTAGAACCTGGGTTTGCCTTTGTTAATTACCTTCCTTCCTGTGGGGGAGGGGGACACAAGAATAAACATACCTTGATATATCAACTCAGCCCACTTCTGATGTAAGTGGCCTTGCTGCTCAGGCACAGTAGATGTGTCGGAAGCATGTGCTGAAGCACCCAACATGTGAGAATCCAGCCAAGTGAAACTGGTTCACCTTATGGTTGTTGGGTTTGTTTTTTTTTTAAGACTTTATTTATCTATTTGACAGAGATCACAAGTAGGCAGAGAGGCAGGTGGGGGGGGGGGGTGGAGGGAGCAGGCTTCCTGCTGAGCAGAGAGCCTGATGTGGGGCTCCATCCTAGGACCCGGAGACCATGACCTGAGCCGAAGGCAGAGGCTTAACCCACTGTGCCACCCAGGCACCCCTGGTTGTTGGGTTAGTTGCTACACTTTTTCTTGGGCTTCCAGAATGCAGAAGGACAAAGATGATGTTACTACTATGATTAACTGGTGGGCTTCAGAAAAGTAGGCAGAAAACAATTTAATTTTCTTTTGACAGTAGCTTTCTGGTCTCTGGTAAAAATATGTATTTTGATATGATATGTATTACATCAAAGTTCAGAAGTACAAAGAAGAAAGTTGAAAATCATGAGGTTAAAAAAGAAGAGAAAGAAGGAAAAAAGAGATGGAGCTAGAATAAACCAAACTCCTTCAAAAAGAAAAACCCTCCAGAAATCCAGCAAACTATTTATAGCTGTTATTTCCGTCCTTTCAGGCACATTTACATGCTTATAGACATATTTAGTTCTACATAAAGCATTTTACACAAATGGGATCATATTATATATGCAATTCCAAAACCTATTTTCAAAAATTTCTTCACTCACCAATATGATGTGGAACTAAAGATCACCACCATTATTCTTTGCAACTGCGTGGTATTACCTTGTATGAGTCACTATCATACATTTCATCAGACCTAATCGAAAGGCATTTAGATTGTTTCCCAAAGTTCTATGTGAAAACATTACCAAGATCATCTTGTATACTTTTGAAAAATTCATAAGAATCACTTTGGGTAATCAGAAGATATGATTTCTGGGAAATCACAAGGAATGCACATTGACATTTTGATATATATTGGCGCTGTCCTCCCAAAAGATTGCCCAGTTTATGCCCCACCACGACACACATTCATCATGACTGAATTTAGAAATCTTTGCTAATCTGATGGGCAAAATAAATTTAATTTCCTGGGGGGTTGTTTTTGTTTATTTTTTAATCTTCAGTATACTTTTACCGTCCATCTGAATTTCTTAGAGGATAACATATATAAGACTTTTGGTTTCAAAAAAGAGACTTATTTATATGCAAAGAGGTCCATCCCAGCATTACTTACACTAGTTAGAAAACAGCAACAACCAGAGGAGAAACCAACACACCAATTAAGATATAAACATGTGTTGGAATATTTTGTAGCCACACAAAAAAGAATAATTTTGGATAAATATCTATTAGCATATGGAAATGATTGTATTATAAAGTCTGAGGAATTTTTTTGAGGAAAGAAATCAAAATGCAAAATAATTTACAGAATAATTCCAACTGTTAAACTATAAGTTTAGAAGAAAAAAGGTAGGAAAGAAATTAGACTAGAAGGAAATACAAGAAATTGTTCATGTAAATGATCTCTATAAGGTGGGATTTTGGGCAATTTGAATTTTCTTCATCATACGTTTTTGCAGACATGGAATTTTCTTTTTTTTTTAAATTTTTAAAAATTTATTTATTTATTTTTTTTCAGCATAACAGTATTCATTGTTTTTGCACCACACCCAGTGCTCCATGCAATACGTGCCCTCCCTATTACCCACCACCTGGTTCCCCCAACCTCCCACCCCCGCCCCTTCAAAACCCTCAGGTTGTTTTTCAGAGTCCATAGTCTCTTATGGTTCACCTCCCCTTCCAATCTCCCTCAACTTCTTTCTTAGACATGGAATTTTCTAATACAGGGACTAATTTTTAACATCTGGTTGATGCATTTACTCTTCCTACTGGTTAGAGTTCATTTACCCACAGATGCATAACATCATCATTAAGGACTTATTTTAAATAAGTCTAAACTAAATGGACCTATGAACTAAATGGACCTATGCTGTGGTTTATCCAGAATACTAAGGAATACGCCCATTAGTACTGGCACTGTGGTAGGGGCCAGATCCTGGCTCTCAAGGGGTGTGTCCCTGGAAGGTGGGAGAAGGCATATGCCCAACATCTACAGCATAATAGAGAAGAGCATATCTGCTGAGATATTAGGAAAACCTTCCAGGGAAGTTAGTATTTCAACACATTCTGGAAGAAGTTGGATTTTTATGTAACAGTTGTCATTCTCCCGCTGACTCTATAAGAGATAGGTGTTTCTTGTAGAGGATAGGAAAATGCATAAAATGACAACAGACATTTCCAGAGTTATTATCACATGTGGAACACTGTGTTCAGTCCTTATGTGGAAACATCTCACTTAACCCCCAGCAACCCTCTAAAGGTGGCTGTGATTATTTTGTGAATTTCAGAGGCAAAGAAAGGGAGAATAAAAGATGAAATGAGTGAACACCGGGTACGTGATTGGAGAATTGGCAGAAGCAGTCCTGGAATGCAAGTTGACCTGTGCTGCAGAAGAAAATAAATCAATGTTAAGCTCCTTCTTTCAGTCTCTCCCCCCCCCCGCCCTCCCGCCCCCGCTCCCCCATGCATGAGGCTTTCTCCAGTCCTCTGCACCACTGGGCATTCTTACTTAAGCATCATCAGCACATAGGTGGTAAGTGAAGGCATATGAGTGGGTGAGATCACCAGGGAAACATGCAGAGGAGAAGAAAAAGGGCCCTGGGAACAAAGCCAGAGCAAAAGAGATGGAGATACCTTCCCAGGTCTGGGCTGGGTGGAGAGCAGGCATGGGGAAAATTTCACAGTGATAACAATCTTGAAGCTGAATCTTAGAGGATGAGAAGTTTGCCAGGTGGAGAAGACGAGACAAGTGTCTGGAGTAAAAGTAACAGCTTCTGCAAAAGCATATGGGAGGCAAGGGATAACATGGTAACTTGGAAAACCAGCAAGTGATTTTAGTATGGCTAAAATTAGAGTGTGTGTGTATGTGTCTACGTGAGTGTGAATATACTTTTAGGAGGTTAGTGTGATGGTTCATAATCCAGAGAGGAAGGCATGCTTTATGTCATTAAAGACCACGTGGTAGTTAGTTTTCCAGAGAATCAGATATGTGTGTGTGTGTCTTAGTCTCTTATTGGTTCCGATTCTCTGGAAAAACAGAGAAAACAATGTATAGAGATTTATTATGAGGAATTAGCTCATATGAATAATGGAGGCTGAGAAGTCCCACAGGCTGATGTTTGTGAGCTAGAGACCCAGGAGAGTTGGTGGTATTCAGTCCAAGTTCAAAGACATGAGAACCGGGCGGAACCAGTGGTGTAAATCCCTGTTGGAGGGCTGAAGAAGATGAGACATTGTTCCAGCTCAATCAGTGAGGTGGGAAAAAAACTCAACGAATTCTTCCTTCCTCTACCTTATCTACTATTTGGATTGGATAATGCCCAGCCACATTGGGGAGGGCGATCTACTTCCCTGGGTCCGCAGATTCAAATTCTGATCTCATCTGAAAAGACCCTCAGAGACATATCCAGAGACAATGTTTAAACTGGGCACCTGTGGCCCACTCAAGCTGACACAAAAAATTAATCATCATGCTCTCTTATTAAAAGATTTGGAATTTTATAGAAAGAGAGTCTGGGAATAGAGTGGAGAGATCCCTGAAGGCCAGCTAATCAGTATAAACTTTATTTATCTGGAAGGCAATGGGGAGCCTTTGAATTTTTTTTCAAGGAAGTGACAAGTAACAAGATCAGAACTGGGCTTTTCAAGATCCTGGACTGGATGGTTTGGAGAAGGAAGGGGCAGAGGAGAAGGTCAACAGTTGGTAGAATATTATAATAGAGTGAGAGGTGCTGAGCATATGTGCTCCTGGGTACTGGGATGATAGCTACGAGGGGCGTGGTTTATTGGGGGTGAAATGATGGTTGGATTTGGGATGATAGATAAGAGAAATATCAGATAATCTATAGAGTTATCTGGGAAAGTCCACTGTTGAACATTCAAACCAACAGTTCAAAAGCATGTACTTCCTTCATCCACCCAATTATAGCAAATTATTTACTGAGTGCCTACTCTGTGACAGGTCTATGCACGGTGAATCCCTAGTCCGGTATGCAATCTAGACATGTTATTGTATGGTAACTACCTAGTATTACAAGGGCCCAGAAATCAACAGCTTTAAAAGGGGAATGGGCAGGTAAGGCACCCAAGTGGATACTGGGGATCTACTACCTTTCTGTAGGAGGGGATTTCTAAGCTGAAAATTCCTAACCTCAGGCAGAGGCCTGGGTGGGAGCTGGAACCCCCTGGTGAAAAGGTATGGTTTTTTCATGCATGTTATAGCTTTCTTCAGCCAAAGAAGAAAATTCCTCCCTGCAATTTTTTTTTTTTTAAGATTTTATTTATTTGAGACAGAGAATGGGAGAGAGCATGAGTGGAGAGAGGTCAGCTGGAGAAGCAGACTCCCTGCCAAGCAGGGAGCCTGATGTGGGACTCCATCCTGAGACTCCAGGATCATGACCTGAGCCAAAGGCAGTTGCCTAACCAACTGAGTCACCCAGGTGCCCCAAATTTACCCTTTTAAGGCCAAGCTGTCTGGAACTAGGGGCACCAAGCTGGCAAAGTGGGACAGGAGCTTTCCCTCCTGGGGCACCGCCCAGGCCTTTGAAGGATGGGTGCAGGGTCGTCCTTCTGGCTATGGAAAAGAACCGAGTTAATGTGCCCTGGTGGCAGGTGGCTAAATGTCCTGAGATTTCAGCCTTCCAGTGGTGTCCAGTGCCCTGGCCTCTGGGTTCGATGGACTGGTTTATAATCTTGCTTCCACGCTGAAGAAAACTAGAGCTGAAAGAGGACCGCTTTGACTGGTTTGGGGACCCCAAGGTGGGGGAAGGGGTAAGGGAGAAAAAACACGCTTTGCGTGTTAAAGAAAAAAAAGGAAGGTAAAATCCAAAACTAAGCTGCAGGAAGCGACCCCAGGCTGAAACTCTGTGAACGATGGCGGGTAGCACACCTTGGGGCAGGGGGGTGGGGGGATGGGGGTGGGGGAGCGTCACCTGCTCAACCTACGACCCTTCCATTCTGGTACCAAGCCACGAGCCTGAGGGGCAGGGATAGCAACAGGGAGATAGCATTTGCGTCTCTACTTGCCACAGGCCCCCCAGTCCCCAGGCCGCCGCCCCCTACTTCCTGCAGCCCTGGTCACCGCCGGGGGCGTGTGTGAGGGGCGGGGCTACGTGGAGCTGAGCAATATATTTTAAAAAAAAAGGCGAGGTAATTAGCATCCTCTGATCCCATTGGCTGTCCGCCGGCTCTGCTTTACATACGCCCGCCCTGCAGGCTGCCGGGGGTTTGCGGGGTTGGGCCGGGTTTGCAGCCGCCGCGGTAGCTGCTGCGCTTCAGTGCCGGGTGGGCGCCCAGCGAACCCCGGGCCAGGAGCCGGGAGCCGGGAGCCAGCTGCCGGCGGAGCGGCTGCGGCGGCAGCATCTGCGTCCATTTCCGTCCTACCAACACTGAGGCCGGCGGCCGGCGGCTTCTGCGCCCAGCAGGGCCCAGGGAGGAGCGGGTCGGACACTTTTTATTTTATTTGGGAAGAAAGGGGCGAGTCCCGGCGTGAGCTTCCCTCCTGGCCTCGCTCGCTCCCCAGTGCGCCCCAGCTCCGGCCCGGGCTCTGGAAGATGACTTCAGGGTCCGCCCGGCGTCTACCAGCGGCGGCGGCTCGGGTA
The DNA here is from genome assembly GCF_922984935.1 of Meles meles. Classification (NCBI taxonomy): domain Eukaryota; kingdom Metazoa; phylum Chordata; class Mammalia; order Carnivora; family Mustelidae; genus Meles; species Meles meles. The sequence goes on along the minus strand of NC_060072.1, from coordinate 14,971,468 downwards.
GGCAGCCGAAAGTAGTAACACTTGGTAGTAGCAGCTGGTGAAAAGTGAGCCGAGGCAGCGCGGACTGGGCTCCCCCGCGCGCCGGCGCCCGCTGCTCTCGCTGCTCCTTCCCCTCGGCTCCCCGGCGGCCGCAGCATGAAGTGGCGCAGCGATGGCCAGGAGAGGTAAGAAGCCTGTGGTGCGGACGCTGGAGGATCTGACGCTGGACTCGGGTTATGGTGGCGCGGCGGACTCGGTGCGCTCCTCCAACTTGTCCCTGTGCTGTTCCGACTCGCACCCGGCGTCCCCGTATGGCGGGAGCTGCTGGCCGCCTCTAGCTGACTCCATGCACAGCCGGCACAACAGCTTTGACACCGTCAACACTGCCCTGGTGGAAGACTCCGAGGGGCTGGACTGCGCCGGCCAGCACTGTTCGCGGCTGCTGCCGGACCTCGACGAGGTCCCCTGGACCCTCCAGGAGCTGGAGGCGCTGCTGCTGCGCTCGCGGGATCCCCGGGCAGGCCCGGCGGCCCCCGGCGGCCTGCCCAAAGACGCGCTGGCCAAGCTGTCGATGCTGGTGAGCCGGGCGCTGGTTCGCATCGCCAAGGAGGCGCAGCGCCTGAGCCTGCGCTTCGCTAAGTGCACCAAGTACGAGATCCAGAGCGCCATGGAGATAGTGCTGTCCTGGGGCCTGGCGGCGCACTGCACAGCGGCCGCGTTGGCCGCGCTGTCCCTCTACAACATGAGCAGTGCCGGCGGCGACCGCCTGGGCCGCGGCAAGTCTGCGCGCTGCGGCCTCACCTTCTCTGTGGGCCGCGTGTACCGCTGGATGGTGGACAGCCGCGTGGCGCTGCGCATCCACGAACACGCCGCCATCTACCTGACCGCCTGCATGGAGAGCCTCTTCCGGGACATCTACTCGCGTGTCGTGGCCTCCGGGCTGCCCCGGAGCTGCAGCGGCCCTGGCTCGGGCTCCAGCTCGGGCCCAGGCCCGGGCTCCGGCCCGGCCCCCGCGGCAGATAAGGAGCGGGAGGCATCCGGAGGGGGAGCGGCGAGCGGCGGCGCCTGCAGCGCAGCCAGCAGCGCCAGCGGGGGCAGCAGCTGTTGCGCCCCGCCGGTGGCCGCTGCCGCCGCCGCCGCCGCAGCCCCACCCGCAGCCGCAGCCGCCGCGGCCGCCGCCGCCAACCACCACCATCACCACCACCACGCACTCCACGAGGCGCCCAGGTTCACCGTGGAGACTCTGGAGCACACGGTCAACAACGACTCCGAGATCTGGGGGCTCCTGCAGCCCTACCAGCACCTCATCTGCGGGAAGAATGCCAGCGGTAAGTGGCCGCGCTGTGCCGCCTGCTCCCACCCCACTTGGCCAACTCTGGTTGCAAGTTTGCCTTGCGCCCTCACTCCCGCGTCGCTCCGGCCACCCACAGCTGTCCCAAGCCTCTGAGAGGGCCGCGGAGCGGGAGGCGGCGCGAAACTCGCTTGCTCACTCGCGCGCTCGGAATCCGCGTACTTTACGCGGCTCCTAAGGTTCCCAAGTCCAGGAGCGCACTGTTCCGCCCCTAGTGCCGGGCGGGGCGGCGGCTGCCGCCCGCAGTCTGTGGGAAGAACCCATCACCGTTTGCGGACACAGTGTTTTATCATTTGGCCCTAGTACATATTTCTTCCAGAGCCCCGTGTTTTGTTTTGTTTACCTTGAAGATGCCAAATTCTCGGGCGCACGAGTGTGGCTCCCTGGAATTCCAGAGGAGGAACATTCCTCCTTCCACCGACCGGCTCACGTACTTCCCCGCGCCCTCCGGGTCACTATGCTGGTGCGGGTGTAGAGGCCCCGCGGCCGTCAAGGCAGAACGTTTTAGAGCTCGCATGGCCTAGAAACAGTGGGGGAGAGGGGTGTGTGGTGGGAGTGTGGAGCCGAAGACTTATAGGTCCCGAGTTTTCCCGGGGCAGTTTTTGAAGGCCAGAGCGCACAGCTGGTGGGTGCGGCGCGATGCACACCCCTCCCCCCATTTCCGACTTCCCAGCTCACGCCTCTCTCGGTTCCCGGTGGCAGGGAGCTGCAGCTGTCACCACTTTGCTTAAGGAGCGCCACTAGGGACCCAGGCAAGAAGGGAGTGGGGCGGGGTCCTGGAGGGGGCTGTCAGTTTAGGGTGTCGTTTCCAGCAGGTTCTGTTGTCCCCTCCCACATCCCCTCTTTCGGAAGCGGGAGCTGGGTGGGTTTGAACCTGCAGTTCTGGAGGCGGAGGGGTTGGGGTCGGGGGCTCTTGTGTTGGAGAGCTCGAGCTGGCCGTCCTGCCTGTCCGCGAAAGCCCGAGCTAGACACTTCAAAGCTTCAGTTTTCCACAGGAAATGGTAGAAGCGTAACTGGAGACTCTAAAGCGAAATAAAACTTTGCTACATAGTCGGCTGTTTGGCCAGAGATTGCGTGGCTGGAGTTGAAATGCAGTCTTTCTGGGTAAATTTCATTCATGTTGCTGCCTGCCTGTTTCCCGGGGGCTGAAAGAGAGATCCAGCGGGCGCGGCCGAGCCTCTGGGGGTGCCGAGTGTGTGCATGTGAGTGTGTGCTTGTTTGTGAGAGTCGGTGAGCCTGTGCGTGTGTATGTTAAGTGTGCCTGTGAGTGTGCGCATGAAAGAGCAGGCGCGCGGGGCCCCAGCAAGAGCTCTCGGGAAACTGACCCTCCAGCGCTCGGTGCTTTCACCTGGTTTTGATCATCGTTGGGGGAGGAGAAGGAAGGAAAAGTGGGCGTGATGGTGGGGGAGGGAGGGGATCGCGACTTCCGCGTTGATCTGGAGACTCCTGAGAATCTCTTTGCCAGGGACCTTCCCCTCCTGCAGGCAGTCGAGGGCGCAGAGCCTCCCCGTTCCCCCCACCCCGAACACACGTGATATCCTGACCGCGGTGGAAACATGCAAGAGAAGGCATTGGTCTTTGTATGAGCTTCTTCAGAAGGGGGAGGATTCACCTGAAAAACCCAGGAGCTTTGGGCTGGATTGCTCTTGTCCGCAGCCCTACCCCCACAAAAAGCATAGAAGGGCTTAGTTTTCTTCCCACCAGGTGTGCCCCACCTTCCCTGTTCTTACCTTTCCCATTACAATCTTCCTTTTACTTCTTACTGGCCCCCAAACCCTTATCCCCCTGCTGGGACTGGACCCTGCTTTTCCTAAGCTCTCATAGTGTTTTCTTCCAAGGAAGGAGCATTTCCCTTAGGAGGCACCATTGTGGGAATCTGGGAATCCTGCTCCACCTGTCTTTGCCATGCTCTTGAACTTGTGACTTTGGTTGACTCTCCTTGGGCCTCAGTCTCCTCCTCTGTAACTCAAGGGCCTCTTGTAGCTCTGTCTGTATTAGTAGCCTCTAGGTTTTTTTCAAATCGGTTTTACTTTTATGATCCTTAACATATTTTAAAGACAGTTTTTGTGTTTATCCTTTTCGGAGTAAGTATACTTTAAGGAAGGAGAAGACCACAGAGTTGGCTTTGGGCAGGGTGAGTGTGTGGCGGTTGGGGTTTGCTGCCCTCGGAAAGATTCCCACACCACAGAGCTTTAACTCCTGGGTTTCAGGGCCCTTCAGCCTATCCCTTACTATGAGAGATGCTGTCATTTTGATTGTGATCTCTCTCTCTCTCTGCTTTCCTTGAGCTTGTGTAAAATGGCAGGTCATTTATGCTGAAGAGTAAGGAATGAGCAATTAATTTCTTAGGTATCTGAAACATACATTAAACATCAAACCCTTTAAACTATTTTTCATGGCAGTCTTTCTGATCTGCAAGCCTTATTAAGGAGCCCGTGCCTTATGTGATCGATTTTTTCCCCTTTAACTTGGCAGTCTCACTTATTCATTTGTGAATTTGTTTATTCATCGATGTTTATTGAGCGGTTAATAAACTTAAGGACCAAGCAAGTACTGGGGTCCAGAGGTAGTAACCGCCAACGTGCCTCCAACACTACTCTGCATGTTGACCCATTTGATCTTCAGCTAATATTCCTTTGGAAAGCTGCTCCTATTATCCCCATTGTATAGAGGAGGTGCTGAGGCACAGGGAACTTAAGTGTTTTACTCTTATGGATTCCCTGTCTTTAGGCCATTGACTTGCCCTTCATTATCTACCCAGTTGAACAGCCTGACATTCTGTCCCAACCCATATACTTTCCGTTCCTTTCAAACTGCACTGGGCTGTACCAGATTTTACATTTTTATAACCTCTGCCTGAGTCTAAGAGAGAGCCTGGTATACAGCTGGCGCTTACTAGATGCCTGTTCAGTTGCTCAAGCTGTTGTGTAATATTATACAATGATGTTCCCAAAGAAGCTATTGATTTTTTAGTTTCTTGAATCATCTTTTCAAATCCTTCTACCTTGGTGGCCCCCTCTTCCTGCCATCTGTACACCTGTCCACCCTTCTAAATTTGCTGGGGCTAAACTGCCACGCCCAGGGAATTATGGAACTAATCACACGGGACTCAGTTCAGAAAACGGAAGATACCTAGCTGTACGCAGGGGCTTGGCGGCTTTCAAAAATAATAGGACTGGGTTTAGGACGTGTACTTTGGGGGGACTGTTTGACGTTTCAGAGGGCTTTTTTCTTATGTTGATTTTGAGCTGTTTTTGAGGAGTTGGGATAGGAGCTAAGAGACCCCAGTGGACGTTGGGTTTCTGTGGGGTTTTAAAATTTGGCTTGATTGATTTTTGCAAAAGCTAAATAAGGGGCAGGCAGAACTGCTGCCGCAAGCTATTTTGTGTGTATGAGTCATTTTACCTCAAACACTTAAGAGCTGGCCAGTTCTCATCCCTGGAGACTGGGTCAAGAATGATCTTTCCAACACCTCTGTGAGACCGCCCTCCGTGCAGCCCCTTCCCCAAACCGCATACGTGTGCCATAGGCAGCCCTTTCCCCCTCCCTTGGGAATCCCGACCCTGACCTTGCTTTGAGTCACTCCCCATCACTCTGTGGCCCCTCCACTGCAAGCTTATGTCGGATTCATCTTTGGTTCTCCTTTCATATCACTCAGCACAGCACCTAGTACCTGCTAGTACCTAGCAGATGCTGGGTACTATTTGTTGAATGAATAAAAGTGGGCCTTAAGTCCTTGGGATTTAAAATTCACCCACCAGCATCTGTCATCGACCTCTCTAAAGGCCTCTGAAGTCAGGCCTCCTGATCCGAATTTCAAGGCTGTCATGGTACAGCTCTGTGTTCTTAGGCTTGTTACCTAACCTCTCTGAGCCCAGTTTCTTCAGCTATAAAATAGAGGTAATAGTTGGGATTAAGTGAGATTATGTGTGTAAGGGTATTATGGTCTGCTGCCTGACATAGGGTAGGGGCCAAAATGGTGGTGGTAGTTGTGGTAATCCAGGCATAATGTTATCTCACATCTCTATCTCATCCAGATTAACTCAGCTCCAGTAGGGATGGAGCCAGCAGGGTACAGAATTTTACTTGGATGGATTCCCTTTTCCTGATATTCCCAAAGTCAAATAATTCAGGGGGCTCATCTCAGGGATTGGCTCCATGGGCTCAGCCCCCACTGCCAAGGTCACAAAAAGATGGTCTGGGTCAAAGGAAAGTAGCTCATTTTATTTGCTGTATTTTTTATTAAAGACACGCTTGGTAAAGGGGCACTAGGGAACTTTCCAGGGTGATAGGGTTCAGGGGGAACGTGCATTTGTCAAAATGCAATGATTACATTGTAAACTTAAGATGTGTGCATTTTGCTGTATTTTAAAATGTTACAGCAGTAAAAAAGACATTAAAAAAAAGCCATCGGCATCCTTGAATGAAATTTAGTTTTAAATGCAGAAAGAGGGTGAAGGGAAGACTGGAAGAGGCAATGTGGTGTGATGAAAGGGATAAGGACTTTACACTGGGAAAGATTCCGCCTCATGTTTCAGCTCTGCTGCTTTCCAGCAAATGACTTAATTCCGCTGAATTTGGTTTTCTCATCTGTGCGGTGAGGATTGCCAAAACAAAACAAAAAGGCATAAAGAAGGGAGAAAATCCAAATCTACCCCATACAGCGATTAAAGGATTAAATCAGATCAAGTATGTGAAAACACCTGTCACATAGTAGGTACTCAATTATAATGGCTTCCCTAAAACACTGATTATCCAGGCTGGTGATTTTGAATAGTCTCTTTCATTCAGGGATCCCAAATCACTTTATAAACATTAATTAACATGAGCCCTGGCCCCTGGCAGCACTGGCTTGGTGAGTAGGACCGTTTTCAGGTCTTTTGCTTCACTGTTGCCCCCTTTGATTCTGATCTGCACTAAATGCTTAGTCAGTGGTTTTCCGGTTCCCTCCAGCTGGCCATGCTGTTCCATGGTGCAGCGTTGCTGTGCTGAACAAAAATGTCACAGAAGAAACCTAGCTTCTGACGGAGACTAGGAAAACTATCTCAGGAGTCCGCCATGGTCGTGTCTGTGCTCACAGAGCACGTTTTTAATTAACTGGCTGCATGTAAATTAAAACTTGGAATTTGGGTCAGTGGAGGGTTATTTGGTTTTCTCTGCAGACTTGCTGGCTCAGTGCTGGGGCATCCGCAAGTAGGGTGTTTCATGGAACAGAAAATAAAAATAACAGCAAAATAAGACAATGAGGGATCAATCTAGAGACCTGGGGTTGGTGTGGCACACTGATGCCGTTCAAATAGGGGGAAGGCCTCTAATTGTGCATCTATTATTATTTGTGGTCTTGAGCCAAACTCACCTGTAAAATATGTCTCATTGTCATCAACTGAAAAGTATATACATATAAAAAATCATTGACTTTGAAGTCAGACACATCCACAACTTGCAGTTTTCCTATCTGTAAAATGGGTATTATAATAATAGCTACACTTGTGTAGTGCTTATTATACATTAAACAATGCCGGGCATTGTTTCTCTATATTATAATCATTACAATTACATTAGCTGTTATAGAAACCAAGCCCCAAATCTTAGGATTTGAACATAATAGAAGGTTGTTTCTTACTCTCTAAAGTCTGGGAGAGGAGTGAGGTGGGGGGCAGCAGGAGGGTCTTTTAGGCACCAAGACTGATGGATTTGGCTTTCCTTATCATCAGTGTGTGGCCTTCAGGATGGTCATCCAGCCAAAATGCAGGGGAAGAAGGAGACAGTAGTGGATCTTACGAAAGCCTGGAAGGGATCTCCATCCCTTGTGCCCGTATATCCTTGGCCAGGTTTGTCACTAGCTCCCTAGCCACCAAATATCTATGCGTGTCCTTCTGCCATGCAATATGTGTTCCCCCTTTCCCAAGGGAAGAGGCTAACATTCTATGCAATCGCTGCTTCCAGGGAAAGTTCAGGATCTTGGGGTGAAGCTCAGTCCTATCCATTGGATTGTGTGTGTGGCTTCTTGTGGAAGGGAGCCCTGAGCCAATGGAGACATGTTATCTGCCACTCTACGTCCATGTGCCATCTCGGAGCAGGGCAGGACAGCCACAGGAAAACTCGCATTAGGGAAGCGCACAGTCGTGGAAGGCACACACAAGGGGCTGCCCTTAGTTCTTAGGAAACCTTGGCAGACAGACACTGTGTGGTTGTGTTCTGGACATGGGTGACGTTCCTTGCTTGAACAGTTTCCTGGTTTGTTATTCTCCAGCCTCCTGGCTCTGCCTGGTAGGAAGATCGTCTTTGTCCCTTTTCTTTCTTGGTCACTCCCCAAGTGGCCCTTGAGGAATATGACCCCACCCGAGACTCTCTATCTTTGGTAACCTAGTTCCTGCCCTTGAACTGTGAGAGCCCAAGGATAGTGTTGATGGTGTCACCGTAAAAAACTTGAAATGCAGGCTCATAGATCTTGCCAGTGGAGCTCCCTTAACTACGTAGTAGGGTTTTCATCTACGACCTCTAGTGCGGCAATAACCACGCCCATAGTCCTTTCCTAGGGCTAATTATCGAGCCTGGATGATTTCTTCCCTTTCTAAAAGGGGTACCCTTCATTATCTCTCCGTGTCATGACTGCTACCTTGGGGCCATCAGACTTGGGCGGGAAGCTTCTACCCTGAATCTGATCCTTTCTTTCACTTAAAAGTCTTCTTGCCTCTTACCATTTAGGGTCTAGAAATAGTTGTCTTTTTCAGTTCTCCACGATTCTTTTCCAATTTCACTTGCGAATTTGTGCCACAGCTCCTCTTTTCTTTCCAGTGCCTTGCTAAACTCCCACCAGGAGCAACCAGCTCCTGCCATTTGTGTTATTTATTTATTTAATTTATTTTCAGACCTCTTTCTCTGGGGGCTACAGGCTCAGTTGGCGCAGTTTGGGCCTCAGAGTTATCGTAGGCGACAGTTTAACCAAACATTTTACCACTTTTTCCTGAGCTCTGCTCTCTGACTTCTAAGCAAGGGCCCCATACGTAAGCACCCCACTTCTGGTACCAATTTCTTTGGCAGGGTGAGGCTAGATGTCGCATCAGATAAACCCAAAGATCTTAGTGGCTAACCACAGTAAAAGTGGCCTTCTGATTGGTGGCAGGGCAGGGAGACTCTTTTTCCCATGGCGGTTGATGGAGGCTCTGCTCTCTGGAACACTGACTCTGGGGAATTTTCCTGCTCAGGGACAACAGAAGTGCTGGAAACTGTGTAGGCAGGTTTTAAAGGACAGTCTGGATGTGTGTATATCATCTTTCTCCACTGTCCAGTGACCAGATTCAATTCAAGTCACCTGGCCTCGACTAGAAACAAGGGGGCTGGGAATGCCGGCCTCTGGTAGGGCAGCCACTCCCAACTGTAATTCTAGATTAGAAAGTGGAGAAATAGAAAGTTGAAAGAATTTGACTAAGGTAAAGCTAATGAGTGGTTGGGTCTGATGTGAACCCAGGCAGTCTGGCTCTGGACCACCTTGTAGGATATTTTGTGAAGATTAAAATGATATAAAAGACCGAATATAGTGTCTACAAAGTATTTTTCCCAGTGTCTCATGTTAAGTACATACTTCAGAGCTATCATCCCTTATGTGTATCATCATTGTTATTGCCGTCCTATTCTGGAAGTCGGGTGCTGTAAGGATTCATAGTGAATCGGTATGAAGCTCTCAGGCCTGGATAAAATAGGAATCCCAGAGAGTGGATGCCCTGGGCAAATTGTATTATCACCTGTCTTTTCCCCTGTGCTCTCCCCGGCATTTTTCCTGCTGAGGGGCTGACCCTCGCGGGGCCAGGCACTGGACTCTGAGTTATCCTAGGTGACAGACTGGACTTGTAAATATATAATATATAATATTTCATTCAGCCTTCACACTGTTCCTGTGAAGTGGGTGTTTCTTATTCCCATTTTACGGGGGAGGAAACCGAAGCTCAGATAGGTTTAGTGGCTCATTGAGGTGCGATAGATACAAAGGGGTAGAATCGGGGTTTGGGCTTCAGAACCTGTGCTCTGAAGGGCCACAGCATCGTGGTGAACTCCGGCTCAGATGAGCCTCTGAGGGGATCCCAGAAGGACTCCAGTGCGCGGCCTGAGGGGTGTGTGGAGTGAAGGGCTCAGCTTGGCCGGATGTGGGGATCCTGGTCGAGGATGGTCATTTATGCAATATGTGGTCCCAGCTCTTTTCTTAGCCCCTGCTGGCTTTCCCCGTCCTGCCTGCCCAGTGAGGTTGCTGTGTAGCCTCCTCAGTGGAGGCCCCGGGGCCAGTGGCTGGCTTTGGGGTCTCCGGGGGACAGCTCTGTCCATACTCTGCCCAGCTGGGCAGGCTTAGTGCCAGGAGGCTTGCGGGCCTTCTCACTAGGACTGAACGTAGAAATCTGCGGCATGGTGGAGAATTTGTCCTCATCCTCCCTGAGAATCCCAGAGCTGGCGTCTTCCCAGACTTTAGAGTCGAGGGACCAAGGGGTAAACTCTGATGATCTTGGGAAAGTGAAAGAACCTTCTGAGACTCAGTTTCCTCATCTGTTAAATGAGGGCAATGGTAGTACTTCCTCATGGGGTCCTTAGGAGAATGAGTTGATTCGTGTAAAAATCCCTGGAGTGTGTTAGTATTGGACATATCATAAATGCTTAGTGTCTGCTGGCAGTAATAATTGTTATTATCAAATGTTTAAGAAGTGCCAGTTTCCTTGCTTAAAGATCTGAACCCTGCTTCATGCAGAGTGAAAGGCTCCCAATAGTCTCCCAGTAACCAGACTTCAGGGTTTGACCTCTTACTAGCTGTGTGATATTGAGCAAGGTACCTAACCTCTCTGTGACTCAGTCTTCCCCTTTGTTAAGTGAGAGTAATAACACAATCTAATTCTTAGAGCTGTAAGGAAGTGTCTGACAGTAGAAATTGCTTGATAAATGCTTAGTAAATGAATTTTGTTATATTCATTATGACTTTTACTGTAGGCACTGTGTTAGTTAAGCAGCACAGTCCCTGTCCTCGTGCAGCTTACTTTTTTATAGTGAGCTTACTTTTTTCGTCAAATAACAGCTGTGATGGTTGCTACAAAGGGGAGATACACGGGACTGGAAGAGCCTTTTCTGAGGCTCTTGATGCAGTCAGGAGTAAGAGAAAGCTTCGACCAGGCGAGGCTCGAGTGAAGTGGAAGAGTGGCCCATTTGGTTAAAAAGGTAGAAGAGTCCTCCATGAATGCAAACAGAATGTGCAAAGGGCCTGTGGCAGAAGGGAGCCTGGTGAGAAGGAGAACGTTCAATGTGGCCTGATTGGGAGAACAAAGTGAGTAGAGCTGGGTAGAGGTTGGACCCGGCTACCTGCCAGATTAAGGAGTCTATCTTTTCCCGAGGACACTGGAAAGCCTTTGAAAGTTTTTAAGGAGGGAAATGCTATGATCAGATTTGTATTCTAAGAAGCTCATGCAGGCTGCAGTACTGGGACAGACAGGAAGGAAGAGGAGGAAGAATGTCGGAAGGCCAGTTGGCATTGTTACCACGCCCACCTTACACAAGAAGAGTGTGAGGCTATAAGACATTTCGTAACTTGCCCAGAGTCACTGATCCATGGCAGGGTGGGGATTTGAGCTCAAGTCGTAGGGACTTCAGTTCTCCCTTCCTCCTAGCTGTGCCAACCTCCATCCCTGGGGAATCCTTGGTTCAACTCTCACACCTTTACAGGTGGGGAAACTGAGGCTCAGAGTGAGACCCTCCTTGCCCCATGTCACAGGGTCACACGGCAGAGCAGGAACCAGTACCTAGGTTTCTGGAATCTTAGCCCATCTCCTGTCCTCTGTGATGCATTGTCTCCTCCAAACCAGATTGCTCCTTGGGGGGCAGCGAGGGCCGAGAGGCTGCGTTGTCTACAGCAGTTCTGGAGATGAATTTATGACCAGGCTGTAACATCTCTGGTCTTCACCGTGCAGATCACAGGAAAAGAAATGCCAGTGCGGGGGTGCCTGGGTGGCTCAGTGGGTTAAAGCCTCTGCCTTTGGCTCAGGTCATGATCTCAGGGTCCTGGGATCGAGCCCCGCATGGGGCTCTCTGCTCCGCGGGGAGCCTGCTTCCTCCTCTCTCTCTGCCTACCTCTCTGCCTAGTTGTGATTTCTCTCTATCAAATAAATAAAATATTAAAAAAAAAAAAATGCCAGTGCGGGAGCGTGGGGGAGGTCCCGGTTAGCTCGTGACTGTGCCAATGAAAGCAATTACTGCGAAGATCAGGTGTGTTCAGTGTGGAATCATGTTAGCAGTTCCCCGGTGCACTGCCGTCAGAAAGCGAATCAGAGAGGCTGCTTGCATTTCCCTGGGGATCTTGGTGGCATGTGTCATCGTTTCATCCTGATCCCAGCACACGGCGCCACCCATAAGTCAGGATGTGCACGAGAGCAGGCTGGCACAGATTCCCCCAGATCCCCTTCCCTCTCTCTTTGCCTCAGAGAATTTCGGGTCCTGGGGAGCGGATACAGCTTTTCCTTTCCTAGGCCCTCCTGCCCCTACCCCTTGCTGCCTTATCTTTGCTGACTTTGAGGGTCTAGGGCCTGGACTCGCCGCTGTGGGCCGCGCCAGATGTGGGGCTGACTCTCCTGAGGCTTCGAGGCCCGAGGTGGGTTTAGCTGATTCACAAATTATCCCCCAAATGTAAAACGGCGCCCGTGGCAGGAGCTTCTGAGGAGAGGTTCACGGTGCCCTATGACAAAGCCTCCTCAGGCGGTGGGGGTGAAGCGTGGGGAGGCCCAGCTGCCCCTCCTGGAGGCCTCCAGGGGTGGCTGAGGCCAGCCTCGGGACACCAGACATTCAAGGGCCCTGGAGGTGAGGTTGGGGGTTAAGATTTCCGATTCTCCTTCCCACACTGGAACGGTGTCATCAGGGCGAGAAGGGAACAGAGCCGGGACTCTCAGCTCTCCATTCGGAGCTCTGCGTGTGCCCCTCTCTCTTGAGAACCACCCTCTCCATCCCTCCCCGCTTCTGTAGCTGCCATTTTCAGGGCCTGATGCTGGGTCTCCTGATGCTGCTGCTTCCAACCACTGAGGCAGGCCGGTGTGGGTGGGAAGCCAAGGGAGGAGCCAGGTGTGGGCGCCCCCCTGTTCCCCTTCTCCTCTCAACCTTCCCCACACGCCTTTCCACTAGGTCCTGCGGCTGTTGCTGACCCTCCTGCTGCTTCCCAAGCTTCCCTTTCTCTCAGTTGGAGAGCTGTGGAGGAAAGATCAGACCAGGAGCAAGCTGGCGATTTCACGGCCTCTGGTGGTCTCAGCGGGTGGAACTGCTGGCTCGGGGCAGCTGGGAGCCTGTGGGGAGGGCGCCAGGGGGAGGTATAGAAGAAGAGGGGGTACAAGAAGGTGCTCAAACCCTCTAGCAAGGAGGAGGGCTTCAGTGTAGGCCTAGCAGGGTGTACACGTGCCATGGGACCTCAGATAGGCCCCCGACCTCTCTGAACCTGTTTCTAATAGGAATGGGAAATAATGATGATACCAGGTTCTGGTATTCATGAAATCACAAGTGTTAAATGAGGCACCCCTGCGGAAAACTGTAAAGCCTGGCTCTTGCTAGTGGCAAAAGGCAGTATTTATTGTTTACCACTGTGTTAGGGTTTTCCAGAGAAACAGAACCAATAAGGTATATAGAGATGATATATGAGGAGATTTGTTGTAGGAATCCACCCACCTGGTTGTGGAAGTCAGGAGGTCCCACAATTTGCCATCTGTAAGATGGAGAACCAGGAAAGCAGGTGGTATTATTTGGTCTAAATCCTAAAGCCTGGGAAGTGGGGGCTGCTGGTTAGGTCCTGGAGTCCGAAGACCTGAGAAACAGGATTTGCTGCTCTCGAGCTTCCCAGCGGCCTGGGCAAAAAGAGCAATTGTGAGCAGTGACGCAATTCATAGTATGGTGGGTGAGGTGGAAATAACCCAGCTGCTGTAGCCCTTCCTAGTGTGGGCCTAGACCTGAAAGACACTTGTCAGCAGGGGACTAGAAGTAGTTATGAAGATACACTTAGCAACTTTATATTTGAGCCCACGGTTGTTGGGGCAGAACAAAGAAAGCCTCCTCTTGATCGTGAAGTGTGTCTTGTTCCTCCCTGTTCCCCCCTCCCTCCCTCCTTACAGAATGTCCAGTTGTTGTGATATGTGGGGAAACCAAAGGCCAGGGATGGGGCAGCCTTTCCGTGTCCCCCCGTGTTCTGGTAGAGGGTCTTAGGGTCAGCAGTTGGCCTGGAAGCTTATGTCTATGTCACATGGTCCCTAGAGACAAGATCCGAGTTCATTTGAGTAAAAGTATATCAGTGCTCCTCTGGGAAAAAATAAGCAGCCTGTGCACCGCATCTACAAATATGGTCTTCAACAAACCTGGGGTGAGTTTGGAGAGGGAGGAGAGAGCTGGATGGAGTCTGGGCCTTGGCAAGATCAGCACCACTGTGGTCAGATGCCATGCTCATAGGAGTTTAAGGACAGAAGAGGGCGTGAGGCCCATGGTAGAACAAGCTGTGTGATCTCAGGCAAGTGATTTAACCTCTCTGGACTTGTTTTCTTTCTTTCTTTTTCTTTTTTTTTTCTTTTTTTTTTTTTTTGGTTGGACTTGTTTTCTTATCTGAAAAATCCCGAGAGGGTTTTGAGGCTCAAAGGAATCCTCAGACGTGAAAGTGATCTGAAAACTGCAAAATAATCTTTCGGTCATTCATTCATTCAACACATTTATAGAGAGCCTACTACTTAGAAGGCATGGTTCTAGGCAGTTGGCATATATCAATGCACAAATAGACAAAAGTCTATTCACAGATGGTGAATTCTAGTCAGGGGGAGACCTTATTCAGTTAACAGAAGTACGCAAGTACAGGATATTAGAAAGTAATACCTACCATAGAAAAAAGAAATCAGAGAGAGGGGATACTGGGAGGGCCGGGATGGTGGGTTGTAATTATTAATAGTGTGGTTAGGGTGGTCTCGCTGAGAAGGTGGCATTGGTGCAGAGAGGTGAAGGAGGTGAGGGAGTTAAATGAGGGAGGAGTATTCCTGGCAGAGGGAACAGCCAGTGTAAAGGCCCTGAGGCACAGATGGCAAAGAAGCTAGTATGGTAGAAAAGTATGAGGAGTAAGAGGTAAAAGCAGAGAATCACAGAAAGCGAGGTCAGGTAGGTCCTCATTGGCTACTGTAGATGTTGGCTTTTATTTTTAGTGAACTGGAAAGCCATTGCAGGATTGTGAGTAAGGATTTGCAGGTCCAACTTATGAATTGAAAAGATCACTTTGGCTGCTGTTTGAAAATGGGCTCTAGAGGAGCAAGAGTGAAAATAAGACCCAGTGTGTGGAGGTTCTTAAAACAATCCAGGTGGGGGGCGCCTGGGTGGCTCAGTGGGTTAAAGCCTCTGCCTTCAGCTCAGGTCATGATCCCGGGGTCCTGGGATCGAGCCCCGCTTCGGGCTCTCCCCTTGGCAGGGAGCCTGCTTCCTCCTCTCTCTCTCTGCCTGCCTCTCTGCCTACTTGTGATCTCTGTCTGTCAAATGGATAAATAAAATCTTAAAAAAAAAAAATCCAGGTGGGAGATGTTGGTGCACTAGACCTCGGGGACAACAGAAGAGGTGGGCTAAGAAGTGGTTGGCTTTGGGCCCCAATGAAAAGGAAGAGGCAAGAGGATGTTGCTGATACACTGGATGTGGGCTGTCAAGACACGAGAGGAGTCCCAAGATGAGTCTGTGGTTTTTGGTGGGAACAATTGGAAGGAGGGAGTAGCGTAAACTGAGCTGGGGAAGACTCAGGGAAGGAGTAGGTCTGCAGATGGCAGAGAGGTTGGAAGGCCAGTTTGGGACATGCTAAGTCTGAGGAGCCTTCAAGACCTGTGGGTGGTGATGTCAGCAGGGTGGTGGGATAATCATGGCGGTGTTCGGGAGAGACTTTGGTTTGGAGGTATAAATTTGGGAGTTGGCGAAATGGATAAAAGACCTCAACGTGAGACAGGAATCTATCAGAATCCTAGAGGAGAACATAGGCAGTAACCTCTTCGATATCAGCCACAGCAACTTCTTTCAAGATATGTCTCCAAAGGCCAAGGAAACAAAAGCAAAAATGAACTTTTGGGACTTCATCAAGATCAAAAGCTTCTGCACAGCAAAGGAAACAGTCAACAAAACAAAAAGGCAACCCATGGAATGGAAGAAGATATTTGCAAATGACAGTACAGACAAAAGGTTGATATCCAGGATCTATAAAGAACTTCTCAAACTCAACACACACAAAACGGATAATCATATCAAAAAATGGGCAGAAGATATGAACAGACACTTCTCCAACGAAGACATACAAATGGCTATCAGACACATGAAAAAATGTTCATCATCACTAGCCATCCGGGAGATTCAAATTAAAACCACATTGAGATACCACCTGACACCAGTTAGAATGGCCAAAATTAGCAAGACAGGAAACAACGAGTGTTGGAGAGGATGTGGAGAAAGGGGAACCCTCTTACACTGTTGGTGGGAATGCAAGTTAGTGCAGCCACTTTGGAGAACAGTGTGGAGATTCCTGAAGAAATTAAAAATAGAGCTTCCCTATGACCCTGCAATTGCACTGCTGGGTATTTACCCAAAAGATACAGATGTAGCGAAAAGAAGGGCCATCTGTACCCCAATGTTTATAGCAGCAATGGCCACGCTCGCCAAACTGTGGAAAGAACCAAGATGCCCTTCAACGGACGAGTGGATAAGGAAGATGTGGTCCATATACACGATGGAGTATTATGCCTCCATCAGAAAGGATGAATACCCAACTTTTGTAGCAACATGGATGGGACTGGAAGAGATTATGCTGAGCGAAATAAGTCAAGCAGAGAGAGTCAAGTATCATATGGTCTCACTTATTTGTGGAGCATAACAAAGAACATGGAGGACATGGGGAGATGGAGAGGAGAGGGAGTTGAGGGAAACTGGAAGGGGAGATGAACTATGAGAGACTATGGACTCTGAAAAACAACCAGAGGGTTTTGAAGGGGCGGGGGGTGGGAGGTTGGGGAACCAGGTGGTGGGTAATAGGGAGGGCACGTACCGCATGGAGCACTGGGTGTGATGCCAAAACAATGAACACTGTTATGCTGTAAATAAACAAATAAAAAAAAATAAATTTGGGAGTTGGGAGCATACGGATGGTTTTTAGAGCCATGAGATGGGACAAAGTCACCTGGGGCGTGAGTGTAGAAGAGAGAGGAAGACCAAGGACTGGGCCCTTGCTTGGGTTAGGTAGAAGAGGAGGAACTGCCAGTAAAAAGGGAGAATGGAAATGTTCTCACAGTCAGCGGGAGAGAGCATCTGGGAGGAGGAAGCGTTCCACTGTGTCATGTGGCCTGCGAGGCAGTTACCACCATCGTGCCCCAGCTGCGGGGTATTTCTCCCTGCAGTCCCTGGGGACCGAAGAACAAGTGGCATCAAGGTGCCTGATGGGGACCACATTAACCACACTAACCAAAATGAACCAGGAGGTGTCTGGGTTGTTTTCTCAATGGCTCGGAGGCAAAATGGTCTCAGGATGTCACCTATAAACTGAGGGGCTTAGGCCCAATTAGTAGCTTCAGACTGTCATGATCTTAAGGTTCCATAAAGGGTGGAGTGGGGAGGCTTCCCGTCCCCACCCGGCACACACATCTACCAGAGCTCCTCCCCGTCCCTCTGTGCTGTGCATATCGGACATTTGCATAAGATGCATTTGAGAAAGGGATTCTGTGGCCAAGCAGAATCTGAAAAGCACAGGCCCAGATGATTTTCAAGTCCTTTTGGCCCTGATATCCTAGGAGGCTCAGCTCCTCAGGGAATAGGGATCCCACAGTATGGCTGGGCCTTCTTGTCTTTGGTTGTCTGGACCATCTGGGAGGGAGTGTCCGCCTGAGGCTCGGAGAAGCACCAAGCCCAGTGGGACGGGGAGGGGAGAGGAAGGTCGGTGCTGTGCTTGGAACCTTGTAGAGCTCTAGGACCCCAAAGGGTTGGAAGAAAGGGAAGGAGGAAAACCAGTATTGGAAATAAATGGGACTGGTAGGATGCGGGATCGAATTAAATGCTTCCGAGCATCTGCTCCTGATTATTTGTAATTCCGCTCTTCTCCTGACGCAAAGCTCTTCTTTTTATTCCCCCTTCACTGCCATATCCTCACCTTCCTGGTGCCATTTTTGATACAAGGGAGCAAAGGTGGAACTCGTCTAAGCTCTCTCTGAGCCAAAAATAACCCCATCCCCCCAGATGCGTCCCAACCTTCCAGGCCAAAGTGCTTGCTTTCATTGACCTTGGCTCTTGAAGGTCTGATGTTCAAAATTGGTTTGCCTCTGTGTTAAAGAACTACGTATATTTTTTCCTAAGAAGTTTTGTGACTAAATCAATTTTATATCCACGGAAAGGATGAGTCCTGGATGCCTAATCCCCAGTGTGGAAGCTGGGGACACTGGGATGTTGTGGCTTATGTTACTTACCCACTAAAATGTCTCACCGGGCTGATGTTCTAGGGAGGAGTCAGCGTGGTTTATCGTGTTGTATAACCAAGCATCTAGGTCAGGCAGCCTGGGTCCACATCCCAGTGTCATCCCTTACTGGCTGGGCCACCCTGGGTAGGTTCGTGTCTCTCTCGGCCTCAGTTTCCCCCCAGTGCATAGGAATGTTTTGGGGCTAAGACAAAATACCATGACATGATAGGCCTTTAGCATGGGGGTGGTGAGCGCTCACACATGACAGCTGGTGTCGCTGGGATTGTCATCCCACAGCCCCTGAAACCTCTACTATAGCACTCATCACGTTCCCTGTTCATCTTTATGGTCCAGACTGTTTCTTCTTCATCTTTGGGTCTCCAGGTGGCATGTAGTTGGCACTTCAGTGAGTGAATGAGGCCATAGACCATAAGCCCCGTGCGAGCAGGGTATTTGTCTATTTCATTCCCCGCTGTCAGCCCGAGACTTAGAATAGCGTCCACACATAGCGGGCTCTGAGTGAACACTGGTCGTCTGTGAAATGAACCACGAATCAATGGAACGTCACTAGAAGACAAACCAGCAGTCTGGACCTAACCACTGGCTAACTAGCTGGGAGTCCCCCACTCTGTTTCTAAATTCCCAGCCCTGAAAACCTCTCCGTTTCAAAGCTTGCCTCTCTTTGCAGCATGGGAAAGAAAAAAAAAAAAAAAGAATGATTGCTCATGATTCCCTCATACCCACTTTCTTCCTGTGAGATGGCACCTCGCTGTAATTCAGAATTGAGGTCTGTGTCTGCATAGGCACATGGATCTTAGAGCTGGAGGAAGACCACACGATGCTCCTGGGGGGCCCCACTGCCTTCAGGTTGGGTGTTGGGTGGATTTTGCACACCAGAGACCTGAGAGCCGAGGGAGCTTACTGGAGGTGCGTGGGGCCGCAGGGCTGCTGGCAGATGAGCAAGACGAGGGAGAGTCCTGAGCTTTCCAAGTGGGAGGTCCTCACCTCTCGGCTGGGGCTGGACCTGTGCTCCCTGAATCCCGAGGTTGGCGTTCACATTGCCAGGCTGCCCCAGGAAGAAAGAAACAAGGCTTTGTTCCCTTTCCTCAGTTGTGCTTACCACTCCCCCACCCTCCGCCTGGGTCCTGCACAGCCTGGGGACCTGACCCAGAGAAGCTAACGAGGCTCACGGACGGCCATGCTGGCACGGTGCAGGAGCTGGGTGTCCCCCCACCCCGCCGGCCACCTGGCCTGCCATCAGCAGGTTGTCCAGTGAACCTTGCCAGCGGTCTGCAACAAGGCTGCAATGTGACTTGCTGAAAATTTCTTAAATGTTCTGGTAGCCTAGGACTGTGTTGAGACCATGAGGAGGCAGCTGATCAGTCCCCTGGGGATTAAAAAACATCAGCTATCAGATGAGTGATCAATTTCATCAGATCAGCAGTGTGGTATTGTGAAGATAAAGCAAGCATGTATCTGGTCCTCCGTTTTGTTGACTCAGTGTTGGTGGATGTGTTGGTCTCTCTCCATCTCTCCTGGTCCTTCATTTGGGAAGCAGGGTTCAGCGTCTACTAAATGCCAGGCACTGGCATAGGAGGAAAGCACATGCCACTACCAATATCCAGTCCGCTTTTGTGATTAGAAAGACCAGGACCACTTTTTTTCCAGAACCGTGTGACACGTATTGATTCAAATACTTAATCTGAGCCGGTTTAACTTAATGCCCCTATTGACTTATTCAGGTCTGCCTCTTCTTCTCCCGTCCTTGGGGAACAAACTCACCTGCCAATTGAGAGAAATTGAAGCATGGGACCTCTGGAAGACAGGAGGAGACGTTTGCTACTTATCAGGCTGCACTAACTCTAATTGTGAATCGCACAGTGCCTTGTTATTATTCATTCTTTAGGTTTGCTCCATTTGCCAAGTTCCATCAATTATTTCTATCAATGTTCCTAACAGCCATGGGTATCAGGGGGAGTGGTGGGCATTAGTAGCCTGGTTTTGCATGGGAGGAAGTGGAGTGTGGCACAGGGGACATATTTTGCCCAGAGTCACCAAGTAAGTGGCAACACTGGGCAGCTGTTGGACTCCTAGTCCAATGCTCTTTCTGTGCTTCCCAAGGCCACTCTTTGTGCATTGTTGGTGCTCAAGTGCTTTGTGAACCTGGATTGACTATCCCAAGGCGGGGGATGGGGGGTGGGGAGGAAGAGTACACAGGGATCCCATCTGAAGACTAAGCAGGATGTGAAGGTTACCCCAGCTTTGGGCCCTCCCAACCTTTGGATGCATGGAGCAACTGTGTCCTTCCCCTGCAGTCTGCCAGGCCTCAGTGGAACCTTGCATCTGACCAGCCCCTACCTTTGCATCTTCAGCCATGGTGGGGGGCTCCTCGTGATTTGGGCTCAGATGCTGCTATTTGAAGGTTGGGAAGTCCTTGGAATGCCCTCTCAGAAAGGAGGAGTGTACCTGCTGGGCTCTGCAGAACCCAGATGGCCCCGTCACCAATTTCCCAGTGGCCCAGACAGAATGGGCCTCTGGCCTCTGCACTGGTAGACTTTCTAGAGGAATCTTGCCCAGCCTGAACAATCTCTGAAAGAAAACACCAGCACAGAGGCTCCCAAAGCTTTGTGTGCCTCAGCTCAACTGCAAAATCCATCCTGTTCTTGCATGAAAGAAGAGGTTGACCTGTGTTGTACTGCTTGAAGAGAGGGGGCATGCCCAGGGGGAGATCTGCTTCTAGACAGGTTTCTAACCTCTGTTTTCAGTTTGCCCAAAGTTTTCCATTGCAAAGACTTGTCATAACTAGAAATCCTTACGTATTCTGTGTGCAGGGTCTCTGTTATGGATATTAATCATTCATCATGTTTTCCTTAAAGTAAAATGAGTTTTCTATGAAAGGAGAAGTAGGAGGTTATTGATTATACATCGTTTATCAAGGAAAACTTCAGTTTGTTTCCATTGGGAAGAAGTGAGGGCAGATATTTCTTAACTGCAGCAGGACCAGGAGACAGGCAGCTGGTGTGTGTGTGTGTGTGTGTGTGCACGCACACACACACAGGCCTTTATTCAGCAAGACTGTCAGAAATCAGGCATTTGCCAGGACTTCTGAGTCTGGGTTGAGTTTTGATAGCTAAAATTTGCAGACTCTCACGTAGGTAGTTTTAACGTCTTCCTTAATTCTAGCCTCCCTGTCTTTGGAGGCACCATCCCACATCACACCCAGATGGACCCCATCAGATTTCTGTTACGGCTGGAAAAAAAGTTGTAATGGTTTTGCTTTTGGAATTATTTTGCTGTGTGTATTTCTCAGTTTTCAGTGGGCTCTGATTTCTCTGCTGTCATTGTGTGTCCTCGGGAATTCTTACAAAGCGAGAAAAATCTCACCAGCCTCTCCCCTGCCCCACCACAAATGTAATGAAATTGTGATGAATGTCAATATCAACTGTTCATAATGTTGACTTCGTGTTACGGGTTTTAGCCACTTAATTACACCGCTATTAATTATGGCTTTGCAGTTTTCTTTTCATGTTTTGGAGCTGATAATTTTCACTTTTTTTTTTTTTTTTTTTTACAGAGAGAGAGAGATCACAAGTAGACAGAGAGGCAGGCAGAGAGAGAGGGAAGCAGGCTCCTCACTGAGCAGAGAGCCCGATGAGGGGTTCGATCCCAGGATCCTGAGATCATGACCTGAGCTAAAGGCAGAGGCTTAACTCACTGAGCCACCCAGGTGCCCCGATAATTTTCACTTTTAAGGCATTGGGTAGTTCTGTAGGCCCAAGAAGAGGCCCAGGAACTGAGTTGCCTAGCTGGAAAAAATGACCCCGTGATTTTGATGTCAAGAAACAAAGTTGAGGGGCGCCTGGGTGGCTCAGTGGGTTAAAGCCTCTGCCTTTGGCTCAGGTCATGATTCCAGGTCCTGGGATCGAGCCCCGCATCGGGCTCTCTGCTCAGCGGGGAGCAGCTTCCCTTCCTCTCTCTCTCTCTCTGCCTACTTGTGATCTCTGTCAAATAAATAAAATCTTTAAAAAAAAAAAACCAGTTGAGATTGGCTCAGAAAGGTCATTCTGAGAGGTCCATTGCCCAACGGAGGCCCCTCACACAGACACACACTCACTCACACATGGCTCACACACACTCACACTCATCCTACGATGCATTCGTTGACATAGTTAGAACTAGTGCCAACCAAACGGCGGTCCATCTCTAGCCCCTCCCCGCTCCCTGTGGATGGCGCTGTGTGTCGTCTACAAGTCTGGAGAGGAAGTTTGGTCCACGGGTGTGTGGGTTCAGAGGTGTGGAACGAAACCACAGTTGGTGGCCTGCAGTGTGCTGTGCTTCCTTGTGTCCACGATTCACCGGTTCCTTTTCCTGCAGCTACACGGAGCACTGATGCAGCCCTCGGCGGCTGATTAAGCAACCAACCTTCCCATTTTAGAGAGAAAGAGAAAAATGAGCACCAGACGGAAAAAACCACTCCTGGGAGGCTCACCAGAGACGTCCCACAATGGAGCCCCTTCCTAGCTCAGTGTCTGTAATGGTCTGCATGTTCTTAGCGTTTTCAAAGACCTGCCATTTTTTTTTTTAATGATTTTTTTTTTCAATCAGGGATTTGGTAGAGAGAAGCAGAAGGGTGGTGCTGAGTGCTGGAGAGACGGCCATGGATATGATGCACTTGGTGTCCCTGAGAAGCTCGTGCCCTTACTCAGGGACAGGATGAACGGAGCTGTCGTGGAGGCTGGAGGCAGCTGGCCCTGGGGAGGGCGGGAATGCATCCCCCTACCCCCAGCCCCGCCGCAGGCAGCTGGGAGCTTGGTGTGCAGAGGAGCCGAGGATGCTGTTCGCACACGCCCGAGCTCCGCCCCTGCCTGAATGGGCCGTGCTGAGCTACACGCGTGGCGGGGATTGAGTCACCGTGGCTCTGCTGCTGAAAGCCACCTCCAAGCACCTTCGTTCGTGGCTCTGTTTTGAAGGTGTCTATGAAGCACCTACCTTGTGGCCGGCCGGTCCTGTGCTGGGAGCTGAGGGCCCCGCAGTGAGTGGGAACAGCATTGCCCCAACCTTAGGAGGCTGTCCTGGAAATGTACACACTGACCATGTGATGACAGGATCCGTGGGAGTTACAAGCAAAGGGGGTTCAGGGTTCTGTGTGCCTCCGTTCCCTCCCCTGGAGGATGAGAGGAGGGAGCTGGGTTGTTGGTGGGTTTCAGACTTGGTTTGGAATGCAGCCTTTTTGGGAACCTCAATATACAAAACAGAAAAGGCAGAGTTGTTTTGGTTCGACCACTCTCCCTCCTGCGAATAGTGGACCCTACTGCCATATGGAACCCAGTTTGAAAACTGGTAGGTGAGATGATCCGAGGAGCCCATGCTGTTCTAGAGTTCTGTGGCTTCTTGATGACAGGTGAGGTCCCTTCCATTGTGAGTTGTCATGATCCTGTGTCTGGAATCCTGAACCATCAGTTGGATGGAGGCTGTCATCCTTCTCTGCCTCTGGGTGCCAGATCTGTGTCCTGCTTCTCTTTGGGGGATAGGAGGAGCATCAACGCTGAGGCTTCCAGCCAAGAAGCCTGCCTGCAGGGGAGGAGGGGGAGGAATGATGTGTGGTTGGCTCGCTCTGTTCTTCTAGTTCTTCAGAGTGTCTCTCAGCTGGGAGGATTGGCTTGTGCCCTTGCCACTGTCATTTTATCTGCCACCTGGGCCAGAGCCACTGAATGCCTTCCCCACCCAGAACATCTCAGGGCCCCCTACAGACCACAGTCAGCCTCCTGCCTGAAGCCTCACCCTAGGCTCCTCGCCCAGTCCATTCCTCTTGGTACCCGCCCCCCACCAAGTCCTGCCTCTGTGGAACCTCTGTGGCTTCCCAAGCCTCCCCCAAACACTTTCCTTCCTAATTCCAAGCCTCCGCTCAAGCACCTTGTCCACCTGGAATGGCTCCTTTCTCCCCCTTCTCTCAGCTGCAGGCTCCAAATTAAGCCCTACATCCTTCCTGGGGCTGCCCCAGAATAAGCAGATTTTTTCTCTTCTTTGAAATCCCACAGCATTTGGTTGCTGTCTGAAATGCTTCAGCTGTGGGTCACATGGGTCCTTTTGTTGGAAACCTTTCGTGTGGCTGTGACCTGCTTCTCCCATTACCCATAAGCTCTTTGAGGGCAGAGTTTGGATCTTTTAGTTCTTCTGCCCCTTTTCCTGCTCTGTGTTCAGTGAAGATATGACTTGATCAGCCCTTCCAGAATTAGAGCACAAACTATATTACCAATTAGAGCATTCTGATTGTTAAAGGTGTCCCAGGGTGAATTGCAGATGTCATTTTGACCAATAAGAACCCTTGATTTTAATTGGCCCATCTGATATCAGACTGTGTTTGGCAGCTAGTGTCAGAGACCAAACTAACTGACTTAAATAAGGCAAGGAGGTGATTTTCTCTCTTACAACAACCCAAGGCAGATAGGAAGTCCAAGGTCAGGTAGGTGGTTCTGCAACATCTCAGGCTCCTTTGTCTTTCTGACCTGTCATCTTTAGCACATAGTTTGCATTCTCAAAGTACCTCCTGGTCCCAAGATGGCTGCTACAGCTCTAGTCATTGCTTCCACATTTTAAGCACGATGAAGAATGAGGAGGATGGAACAAAGGGTGCCTGCCAGCAGCCTCATTTCTTCTTTTAAGGTGCCTCCCTGGTACCCCCTCCCAGTAGTTCTGCTTATATCTCTTTGACCAACACTTAGTCCCTCTTGAGCCACCACTTCTCCAAGGGAGGCTAAGACATTCAGTTCTTTAGCTGGACATATTTTTCCCACCACCACTACCCAATCTGAGTGCTTTAACTAAGGAAGCGCACAGGAAGGAATATTGATTGGATTGGCAGCTAGCAATGCCTGTTGTGGTGGTGAAGGGCACCTGTTGTTTTTGAGGCTCAGGAGGTACCTGTCAAAAAAGGCAGCCGATATTTCTAGTTCATGCTTTGCAATTTTCTGCCAGCGAATCCCAGGACTTTAGCGGTCAGGTTTCTCCAAGATTTCATCCTCAGACAAGTATTTCTTGAATGATTCACCTTGAGCCCTCACAGTCACTGAATGTAATTGGCCTCATAAAGGGGGTGATGGCTGACACCCTTGTCATGGCCGGCTCATCCTTTAGCACTGAGGAATGGTCCTGGTGTTCTGGATTACTTGAAAGATTTGCTAAAGCAAACTTGGAGCCAGGCCATGCCCTCTGTGTTAAAGTCATTGTCCCCAGACTTGATAATGATCATGATATTGATTCCACACAACTTTGAGCTTCAATTTGTCTGTAGGGTTTAATGGAACAACCTGATTATATAAATAAGAATAAATCCTGATTTTCAAAAATCACTCATTTGCTTTTAAAATCACTCTGGTCCATAAAGGGACTCTAAAGGACATTGTAGTTGGACCAAAAAGCACTCATGATTTTATGGTCAGACCTTGTTTATTTCCAATGGAAGACAATGGTCTTCCAGCCTGGTCTGGTCCTTCATCCCAGCTCACCAGATAAGGCTTCAGCTGGATACCTCTCTTGCTTTTACTGGTGTTCAGGAGGTTCCCTCTGTCTGGAAGGGAGTCCCTTTTTACCCGCCTGTTTTCTGTTCGCAGGGTAGGTTTTGGGAGGTGAGTGTGAAGTATCTCATTTGTGAATCACCATGGACTGTCTCCGGGTTGAAAAGATGGGCAGAATCAAGCATGATCAAGATGAGGGACCCTTTATAAATAAGCAGACACTTGGGTAGGCCTGAAAAATCTATCTCTGAGGCCACATGTAAGACCAGGAAGAAGCTCCCCGTTCTTTGATTTTAGAACTCTGTGTGAAGGTAGAGTTTTGTGGGATTTGCCCCACAAAGAGAATTAGAGGAAGCTTTCATTTTGTCCATAGATAGAAAGAGCAAGTTGTCCATTTCAGGTGATAAAACATCCAAACCAACGTGAACAGAAAGAGGAGGGAAACACTGGCTCATGAAAATGAGAAGTCTAGAACAGGACTGGCTTCAGGAGCCGTGCTTGAGGACGCCATCATGAGCTCTGGCCTCAGCTGCCCTCTGCCCTTGCCAGCTGTACCCTCCTCCCTGGGCGGGTTTATCTTCAGCTCGGCTTCTCATGGGCCAGTCATATGACCATCACTATCCCAGATCTGACTTCCTCAGATTATATTAGGAGGAGAGAAACATTTTCCTTTCCTAGACATCCCCATCCACATGTCCTGTGCACGTTGGTTCTGACCAAATGGGGGTGGGGCCCACCTCTGACCTAGTCACTATGGGGGGTTTTGCCATGTCAAATGACATTTTGCCCATGTCATGACATTTTGCCCATGTCAAAATGAGGCTCCTTCCCAACGTAGGGTGGTCCCTATGTAGAGCTGGAGACCATGCAGTTCCAACATCCAGAAACTCTAGGGAGTGAAGTCAGGATCTAGAATGGCCAAGAGGTTTTATGGGGCTGTTGGGGCTACAGCACGAAAGCCATTATTTCAGACTAAAGTTGACAGATTGTTAGAGTGTGCTCAGTCCTCATTAGCGATGTCCACTCATTCACCCCACACACCCATCTCATGCAGTCTTCTTGGGACTCATTCCCATGAGCATCCTTGGCCTGGGTAGGCCCAATGAGGTCATGGGACTTGTCTAAGGCCCCATTGTCTATAAATAGTGGAATCTCGACTCCCGCCTGGGGCTGGTGAGGTACGGTTTGTCCCTGGTCCCCCTGAGCTGCACTGCCCACTAGAAGAAGGCCTGTCTGTGTTCGGGAGCGGGGGTTTGACTGGGGCGTGACCTTGGTGACTCCAAGGTCCCTTTAGGTTCTGAGTTTGTGATTTCAGGAAAGATAGAAGGCCTAGACTTAGGTGGGGGCTCAAGAAGTGGTGGCTCACGATCCTGAAAGGATCTTGCGGAAGCACTTCCCCCCAAGGAAAGTTAGAGGATAGGCTACATGAAGGGACATCTCAGACCAGAGTCTGTCCTTTGTGATGGGCCAGGGAAGGTGTCCTGAAGCCGGATCTCAGCTACAGGACAGATCCTCTTCCTCCTCAGAACAGGAAGCCCTTCATGTCGAGGCTGCTCCCATATTTTAGCCAATAAAAAGTAAATGTGTTTTCACTGGTGACAGGGACCCTAGCTTGCCAGACCCTATCTCTGAGTGCCTGGGAGTCAACAGGCAAGGCCATAGGATCACATCTCCATTCTGGTCCTTCAGGGAATGGGGAAATACACCAGGGCTTCCTTGCACCAGACACAAAATTGGGAGTATTTTTATGTGATGTTTTTACAGTGACTGTCATAACCGGCTATATTCCTAGAACTTACTAGGGATAATCGTAGTTTTATTTCATTCCTATAAAAGTCTGTTGTTTAGAGTAGCATGTAATATTCTACAAATTTCCATATAAGCTCTACCCTTCCATTCTGCACATGGGCCAGCTTATAGCTTCAGCTGATGACTGAGGACACTTTGGCTTTATTTACTAAAGTAGTCCTTCTAAATTGGGGAAAATTAAA
Organism: Meles meles; assembly: GCF_922984935.1. Lineage (NCBI taxonomy): Eukaryota > Metazoa > Chordata > Mammalia > Carnivora > Mustelidae > Meles > Meles meles. Next base: position 14,944,188 of record NC_060072.1, on the reverse strand, counting down.
TTCAATCTGAGCCAGTTCAACTCAGCTGAGTTTTATTGAGCTACGAGCCTTGCACTGTTTTAGATTAGGGGATGTAAAGTTAAATAAAATAGAGTTCCTGTCTTCAAGGATGTTCCAATGAACTGTTGCTCGAAACCAGCTACCCCGACACTTAGTGGTTCAAAGCAGCCCGTTTATTTTGCTCTCAGTTTTGTGCATTAGGAATTGAGAAAGGGCTCAGTCGGGCTGTTCATCTCTGATGAGTGTGTATGGGGTTGCTGAGGCTCAAGAGGGCCTTCCCTCCCGAGAGGGTCTCCTTACTCACGCGTTTGGTGCCCTGATGCTCTTCTACCCATCTCTTGCTACATAGCATCTTGTTTCTGGGGCTTCTCCCCATGGCTTGGACTTTGTGCAACATGGAGGTCTTAGGGTAATTGTCCTTCTGACGCGGTGGCCAGCTTCCAAGAGGCAAGAAGTAGAAGCTTTGAGGTCTGCTAACGGCCCTATCTCAAACCGACATGGCCTTACTTCCGCCATCAAGCCGAAGCAGTCAGAAGGCACAAAGCCCAGCCCCGTAGCCCACTTCCAAGGGAGCAGGAGGAATTCCACGTCCTGGCAGGGGAGGGGCAAGGTCACGGTGCAGCCAAGCACGTGCCGTGGACAGATTGCTGCAGCTGTCTTTGGTAAAATGCAGTCCGGCCCCAGGGGCGTCAAAATGTGCAATTGAGTAAATTATAAGGCAGGGTAATAACCACAACAGTGACCGCACCAGCAAGTCAAAAGAGGGGACAGGGTAATGGGCTCTCCAACAGGGTGGGGAGGGGGGTCAGGATCAGAGAAGGAGGCAACCCAGCTGGGTTTTGAAAGTTGAATAGTTGGTGCATTTCAGGGAGAGGGAATAGTATGCGTGAAGCGTGTGATAGGGTCCTATGAGGGGTTTACCCAGGAACACCTCCACACTTGTATTTAATTTTAGTTGGGTTTATGTTTTGTCTCTCTGTGTGTATGGATATGGGTATATACGTGTGTGCATCTGTGTTTACTTATGTATATATAAATCTATATATACCCATATCCACATATATATATATATATATTTGAAGAGTTTATTTATCAGAGAGAGAGAGTACAAGCAGGCAGAGCGGCAGACAGAGGCAGAGAGAGAAGCAGGCTCCCCGCTGAGCAGGGAGCCCCACGTGGGACTCTATCCCAGGATCCTGGGATCACACCCCGAGCACCTAGCCGAAGGCAGCCACCTAACCCACCAAGCCACCCAGTCGTTTCTATTATTTTTCTTTTAAACAGAGACCTCCGTTCAGGCTTTCTCTTAGCAGCTGTGTCCTGAGCGCCTCACGTAGGCCAGAGTGTTCCAGGTGCTACGGCTATGATGGCGAAGAAAGTAAAAGTGTGGAACAAGAGAGACTGTTGGTGAACTTGAGGGCTGTGACCAGCAGTAAACTAGGGAACTTTGCAGTCCGCCGTGGGATTTCGGGTAGAGACCACAGGGGCTGCTGTTTTAATCAGGGCAGCTGGAAGACCTCTAGGGAGGGGACCCTTGAGCAGAGGTGAGGGGTTTGGGCAGAGAGTTCCAAGCAGAGGGAGCTACCGGGGTGTGAACCCCTTTGGCGTTCAGGCTTGCGCCTCACACTGTGGTTCTCTCTGCGAGCCCGCCTTCCTGCACCCTAAGCTCCGGGAGGTCACGCGGCTGCAGTGGGCAGGAGACCCTGTCCTGTGCTCTTCTGCCTGCTCTGAGCGCAGAGGAGGGAGGCTGCTGGTGGGGATGGTCAGCGTCCGGGCCTTGACCCCCAGCACTCCGAGGTTTCTCAGGGTGCTGAGCCGCCAGCCCTATATCCAGCCGCCTTCCCCCCTGCTGTTCCTGGCATCGGGAGATTTGTTTTCACTTAGGGAGAACCTGGCCTCAGCCAAGGCATCAGTGTTGTTCCCAGGAAGCTGGCCCTTTCCCAAGAAGAGGAATGTGGGACAGCACTCTGGCTAATAAGGAAGTGTGGTTGGGATTCCAGAGCGGGAAGGATGACTCAGAGGGAGGCGCAGAGCGGGTTCCCTCGCTGCTCAGCGGGAGTGAATGCGCGCGCTCATTCATTCCCCAACAGGTCCCGTGGGTGGAACGAGCGAGGGGCACGTTCAGCTCTCCCACCTGCTAGCCGTGTGCATTCAGCAGGGTGTTTAGCCCTTCTGAGCCTTTGTTTCTTCAACTATAAAATGGGAAAATGGGTATGACTTCTCCGAGTCACGTAGATGAGAGGAGAAGGAACCTTGGGGTCAGGATTGCCGGGTTTAGCAAATAAAAAGGGTGCCAAGGAGATTTTGAATGTCAGATAAACAAGGAGTGTTTTTTTTTTACCGTACATTAAGGTCCTGAATATTGCATGCTTCTCCAATGTTAAGTCTTAGTCTTAACTGTGCATTTGGTATTTTAATTTGGCAACCCTGCCTGGGGATAAAGATGCAAGGCGGGGCAGGGGAGGGATGCTTGAGTTTGAGGAGCACCTGCTGGGGGGTGGGGGGCATGAGGAACAGAATCACAGTGCAGGGCAATGTGACTCCCATCAGAGGTACTGTCTGTGTGCTGTGGAAACACAGACAGCCCCCTTTGGGCTCTTAAAAAAAAAAATCCAGACCTCCTCCCTTGCCGAATGCTGGCATGCTTATTGAACATACCCAGTGACTGTGGAATTACAGCCACGAGACACAAAATCCAGGCCCATTAGATGAGGTGGAGAGTTCACGTTCACTTTCCATCTACTAATCTGGGAAAATGAATTCTTTTTCTTCCCTCTCAAAGCACAAGGTGATCTTTGTTAGTCACGAAACAGGCAGTCTATTTCTCCCCCTCATTTTCTATAGGCCATTTTAAAATAAAATGAAATTAATTTGGGGGAAAATCCCATTGTTCCCTGACTTTGTGGAATGTGCATCTCACAGATAAAATGCTAATAATTCATTATTCTGCTTCCCTGGAGATCTCGAGGTAAATTTGCCACATGCCACCCAGGGATCTCATAGGAGACACGCAATTGGAGTCTTTGCTTCCAAACTAAAATTTACCCAAAGCTGCAAGCATCGAGATACAGGGGCGGGGGTGTGTGTGTGGGGGAGACAGGTTGCAAATATTTTTTAAAAAGTGCTACCTGCCAGACACATTCTTGTCTTCCCTTGCAAATGAATGGCCTCATATTGAACATGGTCTGATCTGCATTCCTGAAGCCTCCCTCTTCTCTCCCAGACATAGAAGGGGATATTTTAGTATGAGGGGGTGGTTTGAAAGGTCTGCAAACCTAAAGACTATTTTTGGAGTCCTCTGTTTGCTTTCAGTGAGGTTTGAGTTGGCCCTTGGTCCACAGTGAGGAGTGGAGGGGAGGCGGAGGTAAGGGTTTATGCTGAAGGGTTTGGCATGGGGGAAACCCGGACCTGGGGCCCAGCGGGGGAGGAGGTAGGACGCATCACGGAGATAGGAAGCATGACTCAGTTACCGGATTCACAGCTCATTTTAACTGATGAGCTGGCGACCAGGCCCTGTGCTAAGTGCTTTTCACGCTGAATCTCTTCCATCTCGACCCACACCTCATGCAGTATGGGCCCCGGGTTCCCATTTTACGGACTGGAGACCCAAAGGGTAGGGCTAGTAAGCAGCCTTGGACCTTCTGATCGCCAATGCAAAGGCCTGGAGCTTAAGCACCGTGTTCTGCGGCATTTTGCCATCAGACTTTCTCCTGGTGGAGTGTCCCCTGTGCAGCAGGGACTTCTGTTTTCTCTGCCTGCTGTCATGGGTAGAGGGTTGGCCTGGCCTCTAATGACTGGTGCATGTGAGCTGAGCAAAGTCATGGGACCTCCCTAACGCACTGGCCTCCTTCCTCCTCAGTAAGATGACGGGTCCAGCCCAATTAGTAGGAACCCTTTCTCGAACTTCTGCGTCCTATTGCAAACCATTTTGTCTTACTGACCTCTGTTAGCTGATTGGTTAATTCTTTCAATAAATATCTACCTCGTGCCAAGGATATGCCCCAGATACACTGGTGAATAAGCAGCAGGTTCCTGCCCTTGCAGAGCTTAGGGTCCAGGGAACAGACAGCCGAGTAAGCAGGCTCTTATAGTGGTACAGGGAAAGAAGGCTATTAAGGAGGGAGACACATGTTTGGGATGGTAGGGTCAGGCGAGGCTCTGGTGAAGGGAGGGACATTTAAGGTAATAGCTGAAAGATGTGCAGGAGTTGGCTAGGCTTAGAGGGAACACTTTGTACGAAGGGAGGGCACACATGGAACACTTGGGGAATCTAGAACTGTACTGACTGTCTGAACAGAGGGTAGAGTGCAGTGGTGGGCAGGGGGGTAGTGCCTAGTCTGGAGAGGGGAAAACCTGCAGAAATAGAGCAGAGCCACATTGTGCAGGACCTTAGAGGGCCATTCCCTTAGAGGGAAAGAATTTGGTGTTTGTTCTCAGAGCAGTGGGCAGACAGTGAAGCTCAGGGTTGCCCTGGTCGGTTACCCAGGTTGTGTCCTGCACAAGGGTGCCAACTAAAGGGGTGACTCTCACCTCACCAAGGTATGGGCCCCAGTAGAGCACCTGTGGCTGCCTGGAGGAGGGCACTTTTTGCTCATTCTTATCAAGAAGCCTTAAGGGCAGGGTGCCTGGGTGACTCAGTGGGTTAAGCCTCTGCCTTTGGCTCAGGTCATGATCCCCAAATCCTGGGATCAAACCCCGCATTGGGCTCTCTGCTCAGCAGAAAGCCTGCTTCCTCCTCTCTCTCTGCCTGCTTCTCTGCCTACTTGTGATCTCTGTCTGTCAAATAAATAAATAAAATCTTTTTAAAAATTAAAAAAAAAAAAAGAAGCCTTAAGGGTCGTTGCCATCCTCGATATCAGGAGAGTGATGTGATCAGATTCATGTTTTCAAGCCTTTTCTCTGGTTGTGGGGTATGTTGGGTGAAGGATCCGGCCTGGGGAGGAGACTGGCCCAGGGTGGTGGGAGAGATTGTAGGCAGAAGTGGGGTGATGGCAGCCTGGGGAGACAGCTGGGACGGAGAGAAGGAAATAACAGAGGAAGCAGGTAGCCTGTGGGAAAGACCTGGTTCTCATTGCCTCCTGTGAGTGAGTGAAGTGAGGAAATTCTTTCAGAAGCAGAAATACTAAATCTTTGAGGAACGCAGCCAGGAGGCTAAGCGTTTTGCCCCCAGGCTACTGAGAGAGCCAGAGTTTAGGTGTGGTCTCAGGCTCTCCAGCTCAGGCTCAGATGTTTGATCCAACTGCGGGAGGCCGGTGGAGTGAGGGCATGTGGCCGCCTGGCCAGACCGAAGGCCAAGAGTCAGGAGACCCGGGAATTCAGCTCGCAGTCTACTCAGCTGCATTTCCAAAGGGTATTCACGCTGCCTCTCTTTCATCATACCCTAGTCCGATCTGCTGTTAAAGTGCCTGGCTCTGTGCCCAGCACTGTGGGTGATACAAAGCTCTCAGGCACAGTCTCAGCCCTAAAGGAAAGCATCCATGGGGCCGTCATGAGCATACAGGCCACCATCGGAGACGATCTGAGAGGTGCTCAGAAAATATTCAAGATGATCAGTGTGTAGGGGGGCAGAGCACAGTGGATATTGATGTGGGATCTGAAGTCAGACAGAACTGGGTTCAAGTCCTAAAAACATTTCCTAACTGTGATCCAAGACAAGTCACAGAACCTCTCTGAGCCTCAGTTTGCCCACCTATAAAATGGGGAGAGTAATACTTAAATGGTTTGCTTTAAGGATTAAATAATTTAAGGCCTTAACATAGGGTCTACTAGAGGGTAACCATTTTTTTTAAAGATTTGTTTATTTAGGCTAGAGAGAGAGAGAGCAGGAGCAGGGGCAGGGGCAGAGGGAGGAATTCTCAAGCAGACCACTGCTGAGAGTGGAGCCCGAAGTAGGGGCTCAATCCCACAATCCTGAGATGATGATCTGAGTTGAAATCAAGAGTTGGTTGCTTCACCGATTGAGCCACTCAGGCGCCCTGAGGATAACCATTTTTAATATAAATTGGGATAGGCTAATTTATGTCTGCATTTTTGGTGTACAGTTTTGAGAGTGTGGACAAATGCATAGAGTCAGGCAATTGGTACCACAAATAAAATCTAGACTATTCTATTAACTGCCCCCACCCCAGTTCCCTTGCCTTATCCCTTTGTAGTTAAGCCTTTCCTGTACTCTTTTAAAAACTTGTGGTAATTTATTATCTCTTAGTTTTTGTAACAGCTTTTTTGAGATATGATTGACATACCATCCAACTCACCCGTTGAAAGTATACAATTCAGTGCTTTTTAGTGTACTCAACAGAGCTGTTCTGGTTTAGGATCCCTTCCTCACCCCCAAAGGAAGCCCTGTGCCTTTAGAAATCACAGTCCGTTCCCTTTACCTCTGCCTTCCTCCCCTGCCCCAGCCCTTGGCAACCACTCGTCTACTTTCCGTCTCTATGGATCCGCTTATTCCAGACATTTCGTACAAATGGATTCCTATGCGATCCGGGCTTTTGTCGACTGACTTATTTACTGAGCAGCCTGGTTTCAAGGTTCATCTGTGTTGTGGCACGGATCTGTGCTTTATTCCTTTTCACTGATGAATAATGTTCCGTGGCATGGGTGTGCTGTATTTTGTTTCTCTTTCTGTCAGTGGATAGGCATTTGGGTTGTTTCTGCTTTTTGGCTGTTACCAAGAATGCAGCCGTGAACGTTGGCACACATGTTTTCGTGTGGAATTCCTGGGTCACAAGATAGCTGCATGGATAACCTTTCCAGGAACTTCCAGGCTCTTCTGCACGGGGGCAGCACCATTTTATAATTCCACAATCAGCGTGTGAGGGCTCCTCGCTCTCCCCATATATTAATATCCACATTTTTGATCACAGCCATCCTAGTGGGTATGAAGGGTTATCTCTACGTATCTCCACATACATACCCTTAACCCCTGGCCACCCCGGCTTACTATCTGGCCATCTTATTTGGCCTTTTCTGGAATGTGTGAGCTGTAACCATGAGTTCCGAAGGCAGATGCCTAACTGACTGAGCCACCCAGGCATCCCACCGTTCATGCTTTCTTTCTCTCTCTCAAATAATCTTTTAAAAAAATAAATTAAATATCCTTTATTTCATGAAATGGTGGTGTTTGGAGTGCCATGTGGTGCTACACAGGCTGTTGACTGTTCATCTCCAGGGCCACTATCCTCCCAGGCAGGCTACCCTGTACTTGTGGCTTCTGATCCCCCCTGCAGGGCCCTGATGAGATGGGAGATATTAGTTGAAGTTTCTGAGCTTTTAAAGGTCTTATGTGACAGAATAACAAAGTTGGCGCCCATGTTGTTGATCTATAGCTGTTAAAAGATATTACTTCTCTAAAATTCCTTCCTTCCTTCTTTGTTTCCTTCTGCCCTCCCTGCTCTCTTCTCTGCTTCCTTTCCTCCATTTCTCCTCCTTCACCCTCTGCTTTGGTCATTCTCTCCCTTCCTTCCACAAATACTAGATTACCTGCAATAGACCAGATGCTGTTCTGGAATATAGCAGGGAACAAAATCAAGAAAAGCCCCTGCCCACAGTCTAGTCCAAGGGACAGAGATAAATAAAACCAGACATAAAAAATATATATAAATATATATATAAATAAAACCAGTGACATAAAATAGTATGCTATGTGAGGGTAAGTCCTACAGAGAAAAATACAGTGGGGAAAGCCTCACCGAGAGAGTGGCATTTTAGCAAAGACTTTCAGAGAAGTTAGGAAAGGGCTATAGAGACAATGGAGGAAGAACTTCCTAGGCAGTGTGGATAGTCCATGCAAAGGCCCTGGGGCAGGAATGTGCTTGGCATGTTTGAAGAATATTGAGGAGTCCGAGTGGAGTCAGTTGAGCAAGGGGAAAGTGTAGATCATGTCAGACAAGTAATGAGAGGTGGGAACCAGACCTTGAAAGGTCTCAAATAATGGTTCTCAAAATGTCATCTCAGAACCAGCCCAGATCTGCTGAATCAGAACCTCTCGGGGTGGGATCCACAACCTTTACTTGAACATGCTCTCCTGGGGGATTCTGATGTAAGAGCTACTGCTATCAAACACCTAGGCTACACATGACCGTCCCTGCACGGACTATTGTTCCCTCTGATATGTGGGCTAAGACAGAAGGGGCAATCATCCTTGACGTGATCTCCTGACCTCAAAAAAATTCCATCCTCTTAGTGTCTGGAAGTTGACATTCACACTGATGGGAAAGGTCAAATGCTGGTCCTGGGCTTAAACCAAGGTTGGATGGCTGTAAGGAACAGAAGGTAGGAGGCAGGGAGGCAGGGGCTGATGCCCTGGAGATGGGGTCACTGATGATCAGAGGAGAGAGGGCCCGAGGACACCTGGTCCTGGCCTCTAATTTGTCAGAGAAGATCAAAGGGGGGAAATGAGTCCTAATTAGATCCATGTGGAGTTCCTGTGGGTTGTCTGGGCTTGTAGACACCTGCTCCTTCTCAGGTTGTGCCCAAGGCTCAGAGCTTTGGGTGATGCCCAGAGAACACTGATGCTGGGTTGTAATAGAGGGTGTTGGTGGTATCGATGTAGGGGTGTTGTGATATAGGGAGGTGTGAGGGACGGTGGTGGTGCACGTAGGCATAAGGTGTAGTAGTTAGTGTAGGTAGATGTAGGGGACAGTGGTGGTGCAGGTAGGCATGGGGGACACTGGCAACGTAGACAGACGTAGGCGATGCTGGTGGTACAGAAGAGCATCAGGAAGAGATGGGAGGGGTGCCTGGGTGGCTCAGTGGGTTAAAGCCTCTGCCTTCGACTCAGATCATGATTCCGAGGTCCTGGGATCGAGCCCTACATCAGGCTCTCTGCTTGGCAGGGAGCCTGCTTCTTCTTCTCTGTCTGCATCTCTGCCTACTTGTGATCTCTGTCTGTCAAATAAATAAAATCTTTAAAAAAAGAAAGAAAGAAAGAGGTGGGAGCTGGTTGAAGGCGGGGGGTGGGGTGGACTGGGAGAAGACACACCTCATCAGAGGCTTTGAGGGACCAGGGTATGAACCATTTGAGGAGTGGCAAGAGTTTTGTTGGGCTGAAACTGAGCCAGTGGGGTAAGTACGAGGGTCAGATCAGAAAGCCCTCAGATGCCTAGCACTTGGGACTCTCACCTTTGGCAGGGAAGCCTTCTAAGTCCCAGGTGCCCATTTCCTCTTGGGTGTTTCCAGGCTTTTCCAGGCTCCTTGCTTGGGTCAGTACCTCCCACCCTTCCCAGCCAGCATTGCCACTCCTGTGAGAGCTCCTGTGCCGTACAGAACCCCAGCCCGACTTCTTCCAAAACAGTCAGAACAAGCAGACCCTCCACCGCTAAATCAGGGAATTCTTCACTATATGAGCCCAGTCATGTGGACCTACTGGCTCTTTTCCAAAGAAGCAAGAAGCAGAGGTCGAGCCCTTCAAAGGAATTCTCTCCATCAGCCACTGTGCATCTGGCTTTTTGAAAAAGGAAAAATACTTGCTTATTTTAGAAGAAATAGATGTCCATCAGGGAGACATTTTGAGCATTTTTACATAAGCAATAACAAAAAATTGAAGGGACCCACCATGTCACCATCGAAAGTGTTAACAATGGGTACATTTTTTCCAAATGTTTTTATGTGTCTGATATTTTCCTTACAAAATAGTACATGTTCTGCACTCACATTTTCATTAACCAGACTATGAACATCTGTACAGGTCATTGATACCTCTTCACAGCATCATTTAAACTAGGTGTACCATGCTCTGTCTTATGGTCGGTTCCCTAATATCGAACATTTAGGTTGTATCCCAGTCTTTGATTCTGTAAACAGCTCTGTAGTGAATTACCCTGTAATACAGCTTTTTGCATGTGACTGGCTATATCCTAAGGATACATGGCTAACCGTGGGATGGCAGGGCGGGACCGGGCAGCTCATAAAAAGCCTTGAGTGGCTGCCAGTGAGATTGCTGTGACAGTCACTGAGGTTAGAGGGAATCTTGTAAATGCTACCTCCTTTCTCTACACCTGTCCTAATGCAGCTGATGGAGACAGGATATGCCAGGCAGATGGAAACAAAAATACCCCTTTTATTACTAATAAAGACCAGTTTCGAGAACATGGCCTGGATATGCTGTAACAATGACCTTCCTAATCCTAGACCCGCGACGAATCAGGTGTAAGTTCCTGCTGGTCCACTAGGCAGGAACATTGCCACCCTCCCCCTGGAAAGCTATAGCAATGCGGGAGGTCAGCAGAATGCTGGCTTCCTAGAGGCAGCTGGCATCCAGGGAGAAGGTGAGCGGAGGGGCTAAGCCATGCCGGCTCAGCTCTCCAGGCAAACTCAGCAACCAGATGACTCATTCCAGCTCCCCAGGGAAGGAGTGAGTAAGGGAGTGAGAAAAGCCAGGAGTGTTATACAAATGGATGTCCCCCCACAAGGCAGGAAACAACCATAAAGGGCAATAAGTGTTCTCTGATAATTATTATTAAAATGACAGCTAATTTGTACTGCTACTATGCTAGGCTTTTTACTTGCATCCTTTCCTTTGATCCTTCTAACAATGAAGTAGATATTCTGGCCCTTTCTGTCTTGTAAATGAGGTTTAGAGGATTAAGCAGTGTGTCCCAAATCTCCTAGCTGGGACTGGAAGGAGCTGAAATTTGGACCCAGGCCACCTGACTCCAGAGACCACACTGTCTCAGCCTTAGTAATCTGTCTCTCACCATCAGCATCATCTGACTTTTGAAAGGCTGATATGCCCTCCACGTAGGGGGAAGAGTCAGCTGAGAGCCAGACTGGCCTGCTTGTCAGGGTCCCCAGGTTGAAATGGCATGCCCCTTATACATTCCGTAGACCTTCTGACCAGCCCTGTTCCCATGAAATTCATTAATTGTTTTGGAAAGAACCACTTAACCAAGTGTCCTAAATTACGGCCAGCAGCGATTATGACGACTGCACACAACAGAGGGGACCTTGACAAGTGTCCTTGCTTCAAAGAATACTGGGAGAGATACACGATGTGCAGTTTCTGATGATTCCATTGTATCTGGGGGAATCTCAGGAACTCATTAAGGATTTGCTTTGATTTAAGAAGAATATAATGAGGGGCGCCTGGGTGGCTCAGTGGGTTAAGCCTCTGCCTTCAGCTCAGGTCATGATCTCAGGGTCTCTGGGATTGAGCCCCGTATCGGGCTCTCTGCTTGGCAGGGAGCCTGCTTCCTCCCCTCTCTGGCTGCTGCTCTGCCTACTTGTAATCTCTCTCTCTCTCTCTCTCTCTCTCTCTCTCTATCTGTAAAAAAGAAAAAAAAATTAAAAAAAAAAAAGAAGAATATAATGAATCTGTTAAAGAAATATTTTTTTTAATTAGGGAAAAACATGTATTTGGGGGCTGTGGGTGAGAACACTGATTATACTTTTAACTGTGCCTGTGGCCCTTTAGGGTAAACTCTAAGGAATTGGGTAAAGAAAGAGAAACTGAGCTTTCCTTTAAGTGGTTTTCCCTCTTTCCAGGCGATTCTCCAAAGAACAGTCACCTCTGCTATAACCCATTTTCAGTTTTTAACTGCCTTACGAGCAGAAGCTAGGTTGGTTTTCTTTTTTCTTCTTCTTTTTTAAAGCAAGCAGTTTTGGTGTTTCTTTAATTCTATGTTCTTATAATTCTTTATTCTTTTATTCTAAGATATATCAAGAAACTTACCAACCTTGATGTTTGTGCATTAGTATGTCTGATTAAAAATGTTAGTGGGGAATTACAGGGTACTGATAAAGAGCATGGATTGTGGAGTCTCAGTTCCTGAGGTCCACAATTGGCTCTACCTTTTACTAGCTGTGTGATCTTTGGCAAGTTACCTAGCCCCTCTGCGCTCTGGTTTCCCATCTGTAAAATGGGGATAACCGCACCCGCATCCTACACCTGATAGGAGGATTCGTTGGCTCTTCATCAGAATAGGCTAGCTTCTGCTCCTTACACTTCAGTAACAGACGAATCCGAGATCTCAGAAGTTTGCCACAACCAAAGTTTATTTCTTAGTCATGTGAAGTCCTCCAAAGGTCTGGATGACTCCCAGCGCGGCTGCCCTCGGTGTGTTGGCTCAACACACTCTCGCCTGCTTCAGTGTTACCGCCCCTCTGTATCCATGACCTTGTACACTCGCTTTTGCGAAGAAGACAGATTACCGGGAATTATGTACTGGCTCTCCAGCGCCTCAAAGGATGGTGACACAAGTCACTCTGCTCGCGTTTCATTGGCCAGAGTCATGGCTCTGCATAATTTCATGGCTGTGTGTAAATTCAAGGTAGCAGAAGTGGCCCAGAAGGCCAGGAATAGGGGTGAGTTGCGCTTTGTCTGCCACTGTAGGAATAGTGCTTGTTAGCAAAGTTCAGGTCGTCATCGTCATGCTGGCAGCACAGGGTTGCTGTAATAAGGAAGGAAGGGAATAGAAGTACAATGTTTGCAGAGCTTGATACAAAGTATCTGTGTTTGGATAGCCCAGGGGATGGGTAAGAACTTGCCTGAACTTACTCATTGGCAACATGGGAATAGTAATAGGTCTTAGAGATTTTCAGATCACATATGTGGACACTTAATACGCAAACACCCAAAAGTTCTTCCTTTTTTCCTTTTCTTTCCACCTGCTTCATAATTCTGTCAGATTTTTATCCTGATCTAGCTGTCAGGGAACCACCTGGGTGGCTTCACTCCTTCCCACACTCCCAAGGTTGTTGAGGTAGGTAAGTGGAGGTAAACCTCATAGCTGCTCGGTAAAGGCTGGTGTCCGTCGCCCTCCCCCTGTCCCCTCATGTCCTCTCCTTGATACAGAGCTATACCCCTAATGGGATGAAATTCCAGACATCAGGAAGGGAGGTGTTTTGTGATCTTGGGTGGATCCAACTGGGCACTGATCTCAATGGGTAATTGTCCATTCCACCTGCTGTCATGAACAGACCCAGTACAGAGTAAAAGGTTAGATTTCCCTCACAGGAGAGTAGCAGCCACAGAATGTGACCACCTGCAAAGGAGGGCTGGCTGTCAATGACCGTTTCATCCTGGGATCAACTGACGGTCAGCCTCAGTGTCCACCTTCTCTTTGAAGCTTGTCTTCACTTACCCAGTCGGTTGGCCACTCCTTGCTCTGTGCCCTGTTTGAACCTCTGTCAGTATCTGTTGGGGAGCCTGCGGGAGGAGACCTCGATCTCCTGCATCTTGGCCGTCAAGACACTAGCACACAGTAGGCAGTGAGCAGATGACCGCTGGATGAATAATTAAGGGAGGAAATCAGGGACCTCGCAAATGACTATTTTCCAAAGAAAACTTCTTACATAAGCTCTTTGGATATGAGTCTCCTGCGAAGAGAAGAATGAATATTTTTCACTTCTAATGTCTTTAAAGGAAGAAGAAAGGAAAAGGAAGTAGGAAAGGAAAAGCCTACCTCCAGGAAGACTGCAGGGTCCCACGGGAGGCTGGGGAAAAGGTTCAGGCTTGGGGGAAAAGCTCACGGTAATTGATTAGTCATGTCTGCTGGGAGAGGGGAATGGCAGGGAGGGGGCAGCATTTTCCACATGACAGGTGCCATATCTCTTAAACCCTTACCTAGTGACCAAATTAGTGAAAAGGCAGCTTAAACAGTGAAATATGGCCTTTTCTCCAACCTTTAATTGGGATATTTAGCAAATGTCTTTTATTATTAAAATGAAAATGGGGTGGGAAATAGACTTCATTTTCTAATCCATCTTGAGTGTATAGTGGTACGCTATCAACAGAAAGTATTTTTTTTTTAATGAATGAGAAGGAAAGCAAGCCCCTATATCTAAATGGCTGATGATTCTTTCTGGCTAGAAAGAGATTTGATGGCAGTCAGGGACAGGGAGGAGAGACATTGCTTGCACACGAAAATCCTCCCAGGGGGTGGGTCGATGTTCTGGGTAATCCTTGGCTTTAAAATCAGAACACCTGGGGCGCCTGGGTGGCTCAGTGGGTTAAAGCCTCTGCCTTCAGCTCAGGTCATGATCCCAGGGTCCTGAGATCGAGCCCCACATCCGGCTCTCTGCTCAGCAGGGAGCCTACTTCCCTTCCTCTCTCTCTGCATGCCTCTCTGCCTACTTGTGATCTGTCTGTCAAATAAATAAATAAAAATCTTTTTTAAAAAATCAGAACACCTATGTTTTCCTCCCAACTTTATTTTAATTGAAAATTTTCAAACCTACAGAAGATTTGAAGGAATAGGCAAATGAGTACCTATATACCCTTTATCTCTACCTTGATTCCCCAGCTGTGAGCATTTGGTACCTTTCCCTGCCCTCCCTCCCTTGCCCTCTCTTTACACACCCACATACTCTTCTGTGTTGCTGAACCATTTAGAAGTAAGTCTCGGGCATCAAGACACTTTACCCCTAATCATTACTCACAGTGTTTCAGTTGCATTTCCTAAGAACATGGATATTCTCTTATATAATCCCAAGACCATTATCACAATAAAGAGATCTAACATAATATTATCACACCTCCCAAATTAATATTAATTCAATAATACCATGCATTATTCAGTCCTTATGTAATTTTCCTCCAATGTCCCAAGAATGACTTTTGTAACTTTTTAAGAACCTAGAAAGCAAATACATTACATTTGACTGTTCTATCTCTTTAGTCCTCCTGCCTTTTTCTTTTCTTTTTTTTTTTTTTTTAAGATAGGGAGTGGGGAGGGATGGAGGGAGAGGGAGAGAGAGAATCTTTTTTTTTTTTAATAAACATATAATGTATTATTAGCCCCAGGGGTACAGGTCTGCGAATCGCCAGGTTTACACACTTAACAGCACTCACCATAGCACATACCCTCCCCAGTGTCCATAACCCCACTACCCTCTCCCTACCCCCCTCTCCCCAGCCACACTCAGTTTGTTTTGTGACATTAAGAGTCTCTTATGGTTTGTCTCCCTCCCAATCCCATCTTGTTTCATTTATTCTTTTCCTACCCCCCCAAGCCACCCACGTTGCATCTCCACTGAGAGAGAAAATCTTTTTTTTTTTTAAAGATTTTATTTATTTATTTGACAGAGAAAGATCACAAGCAAGCAGAGAGGCAGGCAGAGAGAGAGGAGGAAGCAGGCTCCCTGCCGATCAGAGAGCCCGATGTGGGACTCGATCCCAGGACCCTGAGATCATGACCTGAGCCGAAGGCAGCGACTTAACCCACTGAGCCACCCAGGCGCCCCTGAGAGAGAAAATCTTAAGCAGGCTTCATGTCCACTGTGGAGCCTGATGTGGGGCTCGAACTCACAACCCTGAGATCATGACCTGAGCGGAAATCAAGAGTCGGAGGCTTAACCGACTGGAGCCATCCAGGCGCCCCTCTTTAGTCCCTTTTAACCTAGAACAGCTTCCCTGCCTTTCTGTTTTCATAAACGACTATTCTTGAAGAAAAACAGACTACTTGTCTTGTAGAATGTGCCCCCTTCTGGGTTTGTCCGATGGCTTCCTCGTGGTTATAAGGAAATGAAAGATGTTGGGCAGGAATAGCCACAGGCGTTACTGTGTGCTTGTTAACTGTGTCCTATTGGGAGCACATAATACTTGAATGCCTTACAGTTGGAGACACTGTTAGATCTCTTGGTTAAAGGTGGTGACGACAAGATCTTCCCATTGTAAAGATACATTTTCCCTTTGTAGCTATTATGGGATCTGTGAGTGATACGGGGAGAGCATGTGAACATCCTGTTCTCCAACTGTCTTTCTCCCAGAAGTCTTTGCGTCTCTTGCTGACCCTTACCTGAGCTGGTTTGATTGTTATGCTGAGGATTGCAAATTGTTGGTTTGCTAATTCTGTTGTTCCTTCCGCATTGATAAGCGTGCATTCCTGAAGACCAGTGGGTTGATTACTTACCCTCTTTAAGCTTTATCCTACTTATCTATATAAAGAGCATAATAAGAGAGTTCATATAAAGATTAATCTTGGAAATGAGTATGAAAGAACCTTGTGTCACACGTTTGATAATTAAAAAGAATTACTTTTATTTACATTCTAGGAGCGAGTGCCTCAAATAAAATGAATGCACTTACCCAAGTTGGTGGTTTCTTGAGGAAGATGAGTAAGAAGCACAGAAACAGTTCCGTTCAACAAATATTTATACGCTTCTGCTGTGTGCCTGACACAATACCAGGCATGGAGAAAATTAACCCAGTGCCCTGAATTAATTCAGTGCCTAGGGGGAGAGAGCTCAGACTCAGGTCTGCCTGACTCCAAGCCCAGCCCCTTTGCACTACACCCAGGAAAGAAAAGGATGGCAGGGAGCCTCTCTGGTGAGCTGTTTGAGCTGCACTCTGCTTGTCTCTCAGCGTGCTGGGCACAGTCATTGCTGTGATGAGGCTAGGTAGTGGAATTTCAAGCCAGTCAACTCCTGAACCCACCACTCCCGGAACCCAGGAAACACAGCCTGCCAGGAGCACTTGACTGAGCCTTGCATCATCTCCTGCACATGTGGACCTGAGCTGGCTATTTGTTCTCAACTCAGATCTTGTTGGGATCCAGGAGTGCTCCCCACGAGGGAGGACACAGCTGATGAATGCCGTTGGCTTGGAGTTTGTCAGAGTTGGTGCATTTCCCTTCTCGTGTCTCCAGTTGGGCTGATTTGTGTCTGTTCCCTCAGGAGGCATCTTCCCTCAGCTCACAGTGCAATGGGAGCTGGGCAGTTGCTGCTGTGGCTGGCATTTATGCCTTTGTACCAAGAAGGTGTGGTCGCTACAGAGACTGTGAGGTGAAAGCCTGTCTGGGTGGGTCAATGAGCACTGAACAAAGAGCTTATTCTTTTTTATCACTGTGTAATATTCCTGTGTGTGTGTGTGTGTGTGTGTGTGTGTGTGTGTGTGTGTAATATATACACCACTACACCACTCTTCTTTATCTGTTCATCTATTGATGGACCCTTGGGCTGCTTCCGTATCTCAGCTGTTGTAAATAATGCTGCAATAAATGTGGGGGGGGGGAGCATGTATATTTCTGAACCAGCACTTTCATTTTCCTTAGATAAGGAGAGGAATTCCGGGATCCTATGATATTTCTATTTTTAAATTTTGGAGGCGTCTCCACACTGTTTTCCTCAGCAACTGCACCAGTTTACGTTCTCAGCCATAGTGCACGAGGGTTTCCTAACTATATACTTTGATCATTAAAAAAAAATGATGAAAAACAAAAAACAAAAAAAAAAGCAGTTTGGTGGGGAAAGGGAAGCGCTGTGCCAGTAGGAGACTGATTGGCCTGCAGGATTTAAAATGCATCCCAAAGTCAACCCAGAAGAGTTATTTACGCTCTTTCCTCTTTCCTTTTCTTTTTGATCTTCAATAGAGTAGAGAGTTGAGTTATTCATGCTCGAGGATTCATGGAAGTTTCATCATTCTCAGTGCCAGGCTCTCTGCCTATTTCAGTCCTTCATTTTTTTTTTTTTCTCTTCCTCTGTGATCTTCCCTCCCGTAAAAGAACCCATCTCAAGTGTTCGATATCCTGGAACGTGTGTGTCTATCAAACATATATTGTTGATGTGTGTGTGTGTGTTACTGATTTCTGGAAATGGTATGGCACCTAGGATCTTCTTTGACCATGTCACCACGTTCTCACCGTGGTTTTAAGATCTATCCTCGCAGTTGGCTGTATGTCTGGTTCATTATCTCTAACGGGTGCCTAGTTGTCTTATTTGAGGTAGGCGGAGTTATTCTTCAGTAGCAACACCAAAATCTTAGAGCCCTAAAATAATAAAGGTTTACTGTTGGGCCATATCCCATGCCCATCAAGTAAGTAGGAGCTCTGTTTCATATCTCATTTGGGGGCTTAGGCTGAGGGAGCCCCTGCCTCTCACCCTGGCAGAGAGAGGAGAAAGTGACCACTCACTGGGTTGTCAAGACTCTGTTCAGAAGGTGGCAAATGGCACCCGGGTCCAGGTGGCTTCAACTCCAGAAGTGGTCATTCCCAACTTCATAAGGAGGGGGAACTGTAATCCTGCCATGAAATAGAAGGAGGAAAGCTGAAAATAATTATTGAGTGGTGCTAACAACTACCACATAGTAGGAACCCCGTCTACATTGAATTTATTCATTCTTCAGTGAGAGGCAACCAGGGGCTCCCAGGTCCCCCATGGCCCCATGAATATCCTCCTACTTGTCCCCTCAAGAACCTGTGCAATCTCTCTCTTGGGGCTTTATCTCTGAGTGTGGGTGTGTTGGGTCATAGGACTTATATGTATTTGGTTTCAGTGGTCACTACCAGATGAGTTTCTAGAATGGTTGCCCAAATCTGAACCATCACCAAATCTGACCATCACCAGCAGTGTGTGAGGGTTCCCGTTTACTCATATCCCACCCCCACTGGGATGGGCTTGGCATTTTCTTTTTTGCCATCCTAGTGTGGCAATCATATTGCAACTTCATTACATCGTCCACGGTGTCTTTTGTTGAACAGAATCCCTTAATTTTGGTGTAATCAAATCTATCAACTTACTGGACTCTGTGGTTTCTGCTCTGGGGGATCTTATGTAAGAGGCTCTTCCATACCCTAAGTTCACAAAGATAGTCTCATACTTTCTTCTGTTAGCTTTGGGGTTGTCTTTTCACGTGCAGCTTTTGAGGATCCAAATTCACTTAGTGATCAGTTTACTCGACATTACTAGAGAGTCGTTCCTTTCTCCAGCGATATGAGGTGCAACCTTTATCGTAAGTCGGGTTCTTCCATGCATGGGTTCGTTTCTGAGATTCTTTCTCTCTTCTGAGTGCTCTGAACTTTGCCATTCAAAAACCGAGGCTGAAGGAGGCTTT
This sequence comes from Meles meles, assembly GCF_922984935.1. NCBI lineage: Eukaryota > Metazoa > Chordata > Mammalia > Carnivora > Mustelidae > Meles > Meles meles. The sequence continues at coordinate 14,925,419 of NC_060072.1, read as the reverse complement.
GTTTTGCAGAATTTGTATGGTGTGTCCTGAGTAGGGGAACCTTGATGATTTCCGGTAATGCTGAGACGTGGCGAAGCATAATGAAATAAACAGGAACCTTGGGGTCAGATGAACCCGCACTCAGTCCTGGCTCTCCCATTTTCCAGCCGTCTGAACTTCTGAACCTCTGTTTCTTCATCTGTAAAACAGGGATAACACGTACCTCCTGGGAATGTCCTAAGAATTAAATGCTATAGGGGCGCCTGGGTGGCTCAGTGGGTTAAAGCCTCTGCCTTCGACTCAGGTCATGATCTCAGGGTCCTGGGATCGAGCCCCGCGTCGGGCTCTCTGCTCAACAAGGAGCCTGCTTCCTCTTCTCTCTCTCTGCCTGCCTCTCTGCCTACTTATGATCTCTGTCTGTCAAATAAATTAAAAAAAAAGAAATTAAATGCTATAATATATGTGAATGCATACCACTTCATAAATGTTATTTCCTCTTTGATCATTGTTATCTAACAATGACTTTAATAGCTCTGTAAGCCATTTCCCCAGGCTGGCAAGCTGTGGGTATACGTTACCCCAATCCCCCAAATGTCATTGCCTCTTGCCCCCACCTGCTAATCCATGACTTGTACTCAATTGTTTCTGACTGTCCCCATGGTGGCCCATGTGGCCTCATGAAAGCTTCCCATCGGGCTTCCCACCAGCACACCTGTGGGCACAGCAGGGGTTTCCATAGAGCACCTGCTTTGTCCAGCTGTACAAGGCTTGGAGATAAGGGCCTGGCCCATGGTAGATGCTTAGCTAAGTAGGCTGAATGAGTCATCAGAATGCTTCTGTTGCCTGGCCATTTGTGTAGATGAACTTTTGGAACATGTAGTATTTCTGTTTTGCTCTCCTTCCCTCCTGCCCCCCACCCACCCCACAACCTCAGCCCTTTCCCCTGAAATGAAAAATAAAAATAAAAGCAAAGTAAAGCCAAGTCTCTGCGCCACCTGTGTGAAGGAAGTCCTAAAGGTTTTACAGCCAAGCCCTGGGGTGGGCAGCCTGGTGGGCTGCTCAGCCCCTGCTGCTGGAAGTGGTTGGGGTTAAAGTCCCCGTAGAGCTGGCTCCGTGAAGGCACTTTTTGGGCCGCCTTTCAAGAAAAGATTTGATAAAATTTTTTATAATTTAAGCTTTTGATCCTTTGGTCGTGGCTCTCTTCTGTCGCCTTCTTTCCTGAGTCTCGGAGGGCTGACCTGCTAGGTGAGAGGACATAGCAGTTCCTCTCGACAGCCCGTGGCCAGGAAGGGCCACCACTTCCTCCCAAGATGGCGGCCCTCAGAGGGCATGACTACACCTGACCTCCTCTTCTCCATAATGAAGCTCTGCTGGCACAGCAAATCCAGAACACTCTTTCTTTTTTTCTCCTCCACTTTGTGGTATTAAGCAGTTCCATCTCGCTCTGGATCCTGTGTGCTGCCTTTGGCTCCACCGCAGCTTGACTGGCTAGTGGGGAGAGCATTCTGGAGCTTTGTTGTGTCAGAATGAGACTAAATCCCCCTCCGGGTTGCTTCCGCCATGCCCACGGGGTTCTTCAAACAGTTGGGTGTGAGCAGGGTCCCTGCGAAGGGAGACCGGAAGGCTACCCCCGAAGCTGTTGGTGAACAGCCTCTTGAAGGACTGCACAGTCACAGAAGGACAATTTGCCCTCTCTGTTCAGTGCCTGGGAAGGGCAGATTTGACTGGCAAATCTGGTTCTAGGACGAGACTTCACCACTCCCCTGCCAGGCTCCCCACGATGGCCTTGGTGGAGCTTTGGGGAGAGAAAGTATGACCGTGGACGGGGGAGGGGCCGTCAGCCCAGAGCGCTGCCCTGATTTCAAGTGGTGAGTCTCTTTCTCTTGCTTTTTAAATACTCCTAGAGTTAAGGAGGTAAATAAATTCACATTTAACATTAAGCTGAGTTTTTACTACTTCTTCCTTTATACTCTAATAGTGTAACATAGTTATTGTATTTCTATGTTAAACATTAAAAGGAAGGACATAATTCATTCTTTTTTTTTTTTAAAGATTTTATTTATTGACTTGACAGACAAAGATCACAAGTAGGCAGAGAGGCAGACAGAGAGAGAGAGAGAGGAAGCAGGCTCCCTGCTGAGCAGAGAGCCCGATGTGGGACTCGATCCCAGGACCCTGAGATCATGATCTGAGCCGAAGGCAGCGGCTTAACCCACCGAGCCACCCAGGTGCCCCAGGACATAATTCATTCTTAAAGCTACACGTCCACTTAATTGGTCTCTACTTTACGTTTGGAGGACAAAGATACTTGGTACACTTGCCATGTGGTTTCTTTGTTTACAGCAGACACAATCCATTGAGCCTAGCACTAACTCTCACTGAGCTCAGATGGGACTTCAGAATCCTTCTCAACACTGTTCTTGGCAACCACTATTGATCACATTTGGCATGTGAGATGAAATCTTCACGCTACCCTGCCTTCTGCTTAAACATCGTCTTCATAATTCTTTGTTAATTCTCCTCAGTTAGGACTTTGTACCCAATTTTCTTAACTAGATAGGTGTTGGAACTTTTCTACTATCCCGTAAGTTGCAAGTCGCTTGAGAGAACAATCAGTGCTTGACTCACCTTCACGTCATCTGCCCTCTCGTCATCTCCAACAATTACTTGTTGGATCAGTGAATGACTGCCTTCCTGCTGAGACTAAAAGGATAGTGTTGAAATGCTCGGACTCAGTTCTAGGGCTGGTGGCCCTCTCCTTGGCGGTGTTTATCCCAGGGTCACGGCGCCTGTACTGATGTGAGACCAAAGACAACCCATAGAACTGTGGTTTCCCAGTGACCCAGTAAAGAGGTCCTTTCTGTGGACCCAGCAGTGAACTACAGTGACAGCTGGAGCGATTGTGAACATCAGTGTCAATGGTGGCCCGTGACAGGAAGACGTTTCCTGACACGATGGGAAGGGACATCAGCAATGCGAGGCCAGGGCCCCGTAAGAGAAATATCTCGCAGGCAGGAGCTACGACAAATCTTCATTTTAGTAATGACACGGTAGCGGTGTGGCCCCCATGAACCAGGATCACCCTGGGCTTAGGTGTTTTCTCCGGGGGACGATACGATATAGTCTCCCCTTCGTATCACCAGAGGGTATCTTCGTATCACCCGGGCGTCTGGGTTGGCACCAGACTAACAGCCCTAACAGTACCAAGTATCAGAGGCTCAGTTATTATTATGGTCTCTCTCTCCTGAAATGAATGAAAGCCAACCAATAATTATAAAAAGCTGACAGCACATTGAAACTCATTTCCTGCCCCAAACCAGAACAAAGCGGGGACAATTTGTCTCGTCTAAATTTCGCAGTATAGGAAACCGCCTCCCCTGAGCCAAAATGCAGTTCAACTTGGCTTCTTCCTCAGCCTAGTTCCAGCAAATGTGTGGCACGGAGCAATTGTATTCAAGGGTATGACCTGTGTCCTCGGGGAGGGTACCGACCACCTCCAGGAGCATCCACACGGCTCACTAAATTATCTGAGCACCTTTCCGACCTTGACTCTGACCACCCGATCTGTGCTCACAGCCTTTCAGCCACGTAGCCCTCCTGCCCCCTGTGAGGGTGCCTGTGTGCTCTGCACAGGGCCTTGGCCCATCACAGCATGAGGCCCCGGATTCAGCCCCTCACTTCCCTCTGGTCTCTTCTCACGTGTCCTCTTATGTCCCCGGGGACTCCCCGGTCACTCTCTCTTCTCCTGTCCTACTTTATTTTTCTCCTCAGCACGTAGCACCAACAGATACCTATACATTTACTTGTTCTTTATCTGTCCACACTCCTGGCACATGAGCTCCAGGGACGTTGTCCTTTTGGTGCATTCCTGGGTGCCCAGTCCCGGAGCAGGGTTTGTCAACAGCCGCATGACTGACAGCTTGGACCAGATAATTCTCCATCGTGGGGACTGTGCTGTGCATTGTAAGACGGTGAGCATCATCCTTGCCCCCTGCTCACTTAGATGCCAGGTACGCCGTCCCGCCCCACCCCCCAATTGCTCAGTGTTGAGAACCACTGGCCTCAAAACATCTAGCACATAGGAAACATGAACAGGTGTCAGCCTTTGTTCCCAGTCCTACTACGTGCTGGGCATTGAGCCAGGTTGGCATCTGTGCGGGCCAAGGTCGAGCAATTCCCACCTGGTGAGGCGACTATCAGGTGAGTAATGATAGCCATACACATCCAAAACACTTCCAGACACTCCGTACCAGATGCTTTCATAAATGGCAATCATGATGTTACGCAGAGGCCCTGACGCGACCCCTCCTCCTTTGCACTTTTAGCCTTATCACCCCCCCACCCCCATCCCCATGCCCCTCCCTTTTACAGAGACATGAAATGGAGACCAGGGGAAGAATTTGCCCCAGGGGGTTGCACAGCCAGAAATCAGCCTCGGGATCCCTGCAGTCCTTGAGAGAGGGATGATCCTGTAACAGCATCCTTCACAGACCCCCAGCTCAACGCCTTATTTATGCTCCGTAAATATTTGTGGAAGAATCTGAGTGCAAACCCTGCAAATAAAAGTCAGACGAGATAAATGCTGGAGTGGAGTCCATCCTGAGAGCTCAGGATGCACGGCGGGGCGACTGTTCATTCTGGCAGAAAGGACGTTAGCGGAACACTGCCCGGTGAGCCTGAGGACCGGCGTCTGGTCTCCATGGGTGCCTGTGGTGGCCGGGGATGCCCAGCCCCTGTATCTCTTAGCCCCTGTGTCCGCTGTGGGAGTGGGCAGAGGAGGGGGCCCCTGGCAGCTCTGCCCCACCTTGGCCGGCCTCCCCAGCACCCGTCCTGCTTCATCAGAGGGACTCTTTTTTTCTGCCCCCTGTGCTCCTTTTCCAAATCGGAGGCTTTGAGGCCCTCTTGGTCCTTTTGTCTTTTTCTACTTCCCACCTCTTCCCGCCCCTGCCTGACTTCCTGGCAGACACAGACCAGGCTTCAGAACTGTCCTAGATGTCTAACCTACATTTCCCTCCCCTGCTGTTCACTGTGGCCAGGCCCCTCCTGGAGCTGCTGAGGTTTCTCCCCTGCCCTACAGGGGGTGTGTTCTGAGGCCTTGCTGCTGTCCTCTCCTCCTCGCCCTCCCAGCCTGGGACCCTCCCCACACCAAGCCCAGGATCTGGCTTTCAGATCTCTGAGCTTTGGCCTGCCACGGGGAGGCACTTTCCTCCAGCCGCCACCCTCCTTGGCCTTTTCCAAAGGAGCTACGGTCTTTGTCCCGAATATTGGCAGCTCCATCCAGCCTGCCTGGACAGGGATTTTTGGCCACACTGCCTGCGAGTGATGCTTCAGGTACAGAAAGCGAGTCCCAGGAGAGCATTTCCTGTCCAGGCCCTGGTGCAGTTAAGAAGGACTCAAGCTGGTGGCCTCTTGGCATTGGCCTAAATTTACTCAGGTTTTTCTGTAGCCACTAACCCTTGGAAACATTTAGGAGCAGAGCCCAACCTTGGTGTGGGAGCCCGCTGTGCACACTCTCTGAGAATAGGACTGTTAGCTCTCCTGGGCCCTGCATCTAAGTGCTTCAGGAAGGAGGAGGACACATTTCCTCTGGGGAAAGGTTAAGTCTTTTTGGCCTCACCCAGTGTTTGGAACAGAGAGAGGCTGCTCAGAGGACACAGAGAGACTGCTTAGCCCCTGACAGTCAGCTGCCATGACTGCGAAACCTCCCTGAAATATTTCTTGGTATAACCTGCATTAGGGTGAGGCTAAGAAACAGAAACCCTACAGCTGTGGCCTGAAGCAAGCAGTTTCCTCCTCGATTCTGGGAGTGTGGTAAAGACCGCAGCTGCCTTGCACTGTATGGTTTGGGTCAAGCTCCTACAGGAGCTGACGTGCACGACACTCTTAGTGGCCCCATTTTACAGGTGAGGGGCTTAGAGGGGGGTAAGGGACAGGTTCTCTACGGGAGTGCAGGCCAACATCTGAACCCAAGCCATGTGTCTTCCTGCTGTTCAATGGGTAAAGGAGTTGGAGGCTATTACCTGAACTGTCTTGGACACAGAGAGGAACGGTCAGGAACGCCTTCAGACTGAGGACTGGTACCGTCCCTCACTGTGGTTCAGAATTGTAATACTTCACTGCTGAGATGAATGAGTGTTTCCTGGGCCACTGTAAGCCCACTTCATGGCCTTAGGCAAATGTCTGATGGGGACCGGATGGTTTGGGAATGGGAAAGCAGAAGGGGATTACCCTTTGAAGATTTCACATGTCGCCCGCACAGGCCAGGGAAAGAACTTGTTTTGGGGTAGGCGGTGGGATAACAGCTACGCGTAATACGTAATTTATATTCTCGTTGTTCAATGTTTATGTCTGGTTGCTTCAATTACAGCCCTGTCCGGGACTACTTTTAATACCCTCCTCTTTTCCAGAAGGACCGCAACATAGAGTAGATGGTCAAGAAGTGTGGAAGAAGATAAATGAATCATCAGGGAGGGAAGGAAAAAGGAACCAGGGAAAGGGAGGCAGTAGGGAGTGTAATCTCATGATAGACTTCGGGAGCCTCAGCCACTTGTAGGTTTCTCAGCCATTAGTGGAGTGCAAAGCCAATGCCAGGGACTGGAGTATCAGATGAGTCAGCCAGGTCCCTGCCCAGAAAATGCTGTGACTCAGCCTTGGGCATGTCACCGAACCACTTTCTTTGGCTTGGCTGGATTCAGCTGTGGTCTGTGAACATTGCATCGCTTGCAGATCAGGGTGGGGTGGTGGCTCCTCCTTCCATCTTACCTGCTCCTGCCTTTGCTCCTACCCGGTGACTTTACATATCAGTCAGCCTGCCTGTGAGACCACCATCACCAATCACAGTTGCTTAATGGAGCATTTCTCCGTGCTTAAAGCCATTTATAGACTTTATTTAATCCTCCTAACAACTCTATAATATAGGTACTATTCCTATCCTCATTTTATAGATGACAATCTGAGGCTCTGGGAGGATGATGTGTCCAATGTCCCAGAGAAGTGAGCCGTGGAACCAGGATGAGGCAGCCACGCAGCCCGTTCTCCCGGTGGCTCTCCTCCTGGAGACGGATGCCCACTTTCCCATCGTTTTGGCTTCCATCTTGGCAGCCTGGCATGCCCCAGCAGCCGGTCCTCGTTTCCCCCTGTGCTCCCTGGTCGTGCCTCCGCACACTGGCCCTTCTTCCCTCCGCTTTCTCTTTCCCCGTCCTGGTCCCGACTGGTAACGCCGAGATTGACAATTGCATGGGTTCCTTCTGCCTTTGGGAATGAGAACGGATCTTCTGTCACTTGTGAAAATGCCCCGTGACAGGGCTTTGGCTGCACCCCCTGCCCTGTGGACAGCCATCTGATTCCCTAGAAGGCTGTGACATGGGGATCACCGGGATGCGGCCTCCACGGATTTGAGAGTCGCTCCTGCTTTGGGCCACAGAGTAACAGAAGGTGCCGGGAAGTGGATTTCTGCGCAGGGGCAGGCGGTGTGTGGTGGTGGTTAAGCACCAGAGCTGTCAAAGTTGACATTCTGGATTTACCACCTACCTGCCCAGTGACGTTGGCCAAGTTACTGAACCTCTCAGAGCCTCCATTTCCCTTTCTGTGCAATGACAACAACAGTGGCTTCCCCAGAAGTCACTGGGTGTTGGAGAGTAGATGAGACATTGCATTTAAGGTGGTGTTGGTCTAGCTGGTGTGGAGTAAGGGCTCTAACTGTCCTAATTTTAGTGTTGTTCTCAGGATTGGCAGACAAGCCATACCTTGAATTTCCTACTCTCATCTCCCTCCCTCCCTTCCTCTCTCACTCCCTTTCTTCCTTCCTACCTACCTACTGCCTTCCTACCACCTACTGCCAGCAAAGCCTTATGCCAGGGCACTGGGAGACAGAGAATGATGGAGAGCGACCCAACCTTGAGGAGCTTACAGAACCTTCCAGAAAACTGGAGATCACGGGTCAGGCTGCCAGGAAGCCCTGGTTTGAGGTTGGGCTTCACTCCTAAACTGTGACTCAAGGACAAGTTCATTTCTCCAAGCCCTGGATCCCTTAACCCAACAGCAGGCTCACTCCCATTCCCATGAGCCCTTGACAATGCCGTGTCCAGCTGCGGTCCAGAGGGGAAGTGCCCTCCCACCATCTGTGTGCCCATGGCCACAGCATCCGCAGGGCCCTTGCCGCTGGCTCTGGTGCAGTGAGGAGAGTCATGTGCGACCCTTTACTAACTCCCAGCATGCAGAACAACAGAATGGGTTCTCAGTGCCGGCAAATGTATTCCGAACTGAGCACTAGTAAACGGACCTGGGATTTATGAATGGGTGTCACTGGCCTGCTGTTTTGCGTTTTATCACCAAAGATTATGGAAGATTCGGAGCTCTTATTTCAGGGAATGCTTTATGGTTTTCATTACTCTCTTGAATCTCTGCATAATTGGCCCGGGTTGGAGATGGAGTGCCTTTGTTTCCTTGTTTGCATTTTTTTTACCCCTTCTGTGTAAACCAGTAAAAATCAATAAAAGGCCAGTGAAAGAAAGCCCTGCCCACGCCAGAACTTGGCTGCACGTCACACTCCCGCTGAGGGGCCCCCTTCCTACCCAGGGAGCAGCTCAGTGAACTGCAGCCTCCCCTCTGAGCCAGTGTAGACTGACTCCCATGGGGATTCAGACCACACCCTCTGTTTACAGATGGGGAAACTGAGACCAGGAATTAGGAAATGACCTGAGGCTGACTTACCTAACAGCTACTGAACACCACCCCCTGAGTCATTTGACAGATTATTTTGGGGTACCTGCTGTGTGTAATTAGCTAGGATCTGAGAGTAGCCTTGTTTCTTTGTTTGCGTTTTTCCTCTTTAACTCTAAGCTGAGCTGACATTCTGGCACAATAGTCTCTAAATCAGAGTGCATGCGTGAGCGTGTAGGGTGATGCCCTGGGGGGCAAGAAGAACATTCTAGAACATCTCTTCCTATGAGTTGTTTGCTCATCCTTTTCTTGTTTCTATATTTTATACATATTTTATAGTGAACTGTGTAATACAAAAACACAGCAGTGATTATGTGTAGTCTCTAATTAAATGTAACCATATATCCGTATACTGGGGAGGGATCCCCAAGGATTGTAGGGGTGTGTGATCAAAAATATTTGGAGCCTGTGGGTTTAGTGGATGCAGACCATCCTCACCACTCTGTCTAGGATATAGCTCTTCCTCCTAATCCTTTTCCATTTCTCTGCCTCTGTCTCCTTCTTTCTTCCTGACGCTACATTGTATTTTTGTTTGCTTCTTGTCTGTCTCCCCCACTAGAAAGCTCTGCTTAGTTGGAGACTTTGATTTGCCTGCTGATGTCTCTCCAGTACCCGTAGGGCTGGGCATGTAATGGGCACACAGTAAATAATTGCTGAAACAAATGAATGGGTCTGGCCGGGAGTCTCAGCAGGCAGGTGAATACACATGCCCATCAGAGTAGACTAGGTACAGGGTTAGGGGATGTGCAGGGAGCCGAGGAGGCACTGAGGGAGTGTCTGAACTAGGAGAGGCTTCTTAGGCAGAGGCTGCCTGAGCTGAACCCTGAAGGGTAAGGCAGGAGTTGGTCAAGAAAGATGAGAGCTCCGGGTGGAGAACAGCAAGGCCAAATGGCAGAGACAAGAGAGGGCAGGGTCTTCCAGAAGGTTCCTTGGGGCCGAAACTTCATGTGTGCATCAGGGAATGGTGCTAGAAAGGAGATCAGATCGGTCACCAAAGCCTTGCTCATGGTTTTCAGGAGTCGAGGCTGGATCCTGAGGGCAGGGTGGACAGGTTTGTCCTCGGGGTGGTGTGGAGCGGGAACCTAGCAAGCCAGGCTGCCTGGATTCGCATCCTGGCACTATCATTTCAGAAAGTGGTTTCACCCTTCTGCCTCAGCGCCCTCATCTGTAAAATGGGGATGATAATAGGACCAGCCTCCGCAGGGTGTTGTGAGGATTAAATGAGCTAATTTATGTAAATCATAGAGATGGTTCCTGGCATGGGATAACTGCTCAGCAAGTGTTGCTTATTATAATTCATTCAACAACTATTAATTGAGCATCATGCTGTTCTCCAGGCTGGGGATACAGTCGTGACCAAATCAGACATAAACCACCCTGGCATGGAGCTTGCATTGTAATTAGGGGAGGAAAAATAATAAATGAATAAGCAAGTTAACAAGAACAAATCATCCAGCGAGAAGCCTACGAAGAGAACTGGGACAGGGCTATATAGAGAGAGGTGCCTGGGGACTCCCTCAGGCTGGGCATCCCGGGAGGACCTCCTGGAGGAGGTGACTTACCTGCTGCGAGATTGGGTGTGTGTAAGGCCCCAAAGAACCAGTGCTTCTGGGTGTAGCAGGGGAAAGGGGAATGGAGGGGAAGATTTTGGAGAGGTAGCAGAGGACCCAGTCTTGTCAAGGTAAAGGGGTTTGGGTGGAAAAGTGTTTCATCAGGCAGTGATGGGATTTGGCTCTCTTCTAGAAGATCCCATGGCCACTGCCTGAACTCAAGCAGAATGGGAGGAAAAGATGATACGGAGAAAGAGGGTCTTGTCTGTCTTCCCCTTCTCGAGTCCCTTCACCCCTGAATGGGACCTTTACCTGCCATTCCTACCAGTGACCTCAGGTTGTCTCCCTGTCGCATGTCGCACTCTGACCCTCAGCCAGGCAAAGGTCCAAATGACGGCAGTAGGTGACTTGTAGGCTCTTGCTTTGGGGGCAAGACCAGCTAGCAAGTGAATGCCACGTCTGGAGTGCGGACCCACTCCTGAAGTCGGGGCCTGTCGGCCTTCTGCATTCTCCCTGCACGTGTCGCTGGCCTGGATCTGTCCCCTTCACTGAGGTGTCCCCCACTCACAACTCTGACTTCTGCATTTGTCCCCGGTGCCTTGTTGATTCCTGGGTTTGGGGAGGCAACCCGGTGCGGGGATGAAGCCGGCAGGCCCCCAGGAGCAGGCCATGTGGGGCAGGGTCGTCTGCTTCTCGGCTTCTGCCCCCTTTCAGCTCTCTAGACGCTAGTTTCCTCCTCTGTGAAATGAAAATAATAATAGTAATTACCTCACAGAGTTACAAGTGAGTTAATATTTATAAAGGGCTTGAAATAGGGCCCAGCGCCGAATAAAAGATCAATAAGCATTCACGGTTACTCTCAATATTCTTTTCCTGCCTGTGCAAGGGGAGAGGCCCATGTTCGCTGCCCGCCTCTCCCAAGATGGCTGTAGCATTAACAGGAATAATGATTCTCGACTGTTTGGAGCCTCACAGAACAAAGGCGCCGCATAAATACGCATGATTATTATTGTCATCCAAGGCTTTGCCGGGCGGGCCTGTTGTGTGGTCGGTTGATTTATGGAAATGGTGTGTCCCTAGTTGATCTGAATCGGTGATGAGCAAGTTTCAGACAGTGTAGATAATAACAGTATCTTCCATCTACCCCCGGGCTTTCATTCTGGAAGCTTCTAGAGGGCTACGTAGGGTGGAAGCAAGGGGATACCCCTCCAAGTGCAGGTGGGTTTTGCACCCCCAGACCTCTCCACCCGGGATGAGCGTCAGGCCTGGGCTGTGCCAGGCTGTAGTGTGGTCCCTACAGGAGAGAGGGCATGTGGGCACTGTGTAAAACCAGCAGCGGCTGAGAGCTAACGGGTCTCGGACTCTTACAGGGTGCAAGGTCATGTCCTGAAGGCCTCTGTATCGCCACCTGCGAGATCTTCCCCCTCCTGGGAGACAGAATTCCCTTTTAGCAACGAGGAAACTGCAAAGACGACTTGCTTAGGGTCCTGTAGCTGGGGAGGGTGGTGAGGGGATTCAAACTCAGGCAGCCCACCTCCAGACCCAACAACGTCCTTACCCAGCGTGTGGCCATTTCTCGCCAGGAACAAGAAACTCTCCAAGTCTCAGTGGGCAGAGCAGCGGGATTACTGGGAGCCAGCGGCACTGGCCCCAGACTGAGGTCCTGGTTGGGTTTCCTTGGTTTCCAGAGCGCATCTTGGGAGGTGTCTTAGGTTGGGTTTCCTGGAAAAGCAACTCTCAGATTTGCCTGCTGGAGGTTCATTGGAGGGAGCTCTTGGACTCGATTCTGAGAAGCAGAAGAAGACAGAGGGGGTGATCTAGTGGCAGCAGAGGCCTCAGCTGATAGCGTGGGGAGCTCTGAGGCCGGAAGGTCCCTTTGGACCTGTCTTCAATTCAGGCGAGGGGGCCAGGCCTCTGTGCCTCCACACGAACCAGGCATTAGATAAAGCTGTCCCTGTGGGGTGCGTGACCGGGTCAGGCTCCTGAGAAGGGACTCAGCAGCTGGGGGCGGAGGACCGTGAACCAGAGGGCCGTGGGAGGAAGCCCCACAGCGTCCCCTCCATCAGGCACTGCGGACGGGACTGATTTCACAGTTTTTTAATCGCTGTGAAGTCAGGATGGAATCACTGTGGGATCAGGAGTCATACCCCGGAACCTAGGTGATAGGTGGCCAGCACCTCGTTTCGTCCTCAGCCCCCATGTGATGTCACCTGTCCTGCTGTTTTTCCTTAGGCACATCCATGATTGTCCCCACTTCTCTCGGTTGCCCTCCTGGGTTCAGCACTTCTCGTTGGGCTGTGTCTAGGCTCCGAAGCTCACGCACTGGGTGGTGGGAATGAGCCCGTCCTTTCAGGGAGGTGCCGGAGTCATTGGGCTGAGGTGGAAAGTTCTGGGCCTGGGCTCTGGCTCATTTAGATTTAGACACCCCGCGTTAGTTCTTCTTCCCTTTCTTGAAGGAGTCCTTCATTCTTCTTTCTTAAAGATTTTATGTATTTATTTGAGAGAGAGAGAGAGTACAAGCGAGGGGAGGGAGAGGGACCAGCAGACTCCCTGCTGAGCACGGAGCCCCCCACAGGGCTCCATCTCATGACCTTGAGATCATAACCTGAACTGAAATCAAGAGTCTTCTCAACTGACCGAGTCCCCAGGTCTCCCCATTCTTCTCCTTGTTACTCATTCCCCCACTGCTGAGTGAGGGCCAGGTTCTGAGATACAGCCGTGAGAAGGCGGGTGAGGATGGGCTCGCTCCTCAGAGCACGTGCCTTCTCCTGGGCAGACAGACAACGGACAGGTCACCCCGTGGGATAACTTCCGTAGTGATGAGCCCTGGGGTAAAGGTAGAGCCAGGGATTACGAGAGCATCTAGTGGGCTTCCCGAAGGTGACCAAAAGATGAGTTGGTGGCTTCTGCATCTTTGCAACCTGACTAGAGCGTGATGAGTACTAACTATTTGAACAGAACTGACTGACAGTCTGGGGTGTCATTGTCAGGGCTCAGGAGCCCGTCTCCTTCCTGCTGGCTAGGGCGGGGCTCTGCACGGCTTCTCCAGAGGTGTGGTGTCCTCTGCCGGGCAGGGCTGATGTGTTCCTTGGGGAACCTCCCCCCTTGGCGCTGGCCCCAGGACCCTAGAGGTGAGGATCAGAGCAGCTCTGGCGTGCTGACAGCTCCCGGGGCCCGATGGCTAACCACATGCCCTGAGTTCAGTTGGCTAATCACTTGGGGCAGTTTCCTGCCCCTTCCTGGCCTGCATGTCCTTCTGGCTACACCCCTGCCCCCACCCTCCTGCCGTCTCCACCAACGTCCCCAGCCCGACCTCAGCCAGGAGCATGGCAGGGCCAGGGAAGGGAACCCTGGGGACTTTGCAGAGTCCGTGGAGTTTCACAAAACCAGGCTTAGAGTCAGAAGTCTGAGTTCTGGGCCTTCCTGGCTCTGCCATGTGGTTCTCTGGGTCTTAGTCCTTTTTCTGTCAGGTGGGGATGAGGTGAATATATTCTTGTTTACCTCTCCAGGTAGTTCTCTCCTGCCTCAGGGTCTTTGCACAGGCTCTTCCCTCTGCTAGAATATTCTTTACCCCTTTCCCTTTTACCTCATGGGCTCCATTTTTCTTTCAATCATCACACCTACCAAAACAGGTCCGGTCCCCATTATCCACCCTCCTAGGCCTCCTTAGAGCTCCCTTCCTTCCGCTTGTCCCAGTCAGGTGTTGGTTGACATTCATGGGATTCTCAGACCAGTGACATCTTAATATGCCATAAGGAGGGCGGACATCTTGCCACCTTGTCTGTGGCTGGGGCCCCAACACGTAGCACAGTCCATGGCTTATAGTAGATGCTCAGTAAATTTTTGCTGCGGACTGACTATCCCGACAAGATTGTGTAGATAAAGACCTTTCTAAATGGTCTGGACAAAAAGGAGGTGTTTGATTATCAGGGGGACTCTAGCAATCACCTGGGGGAAGCATCTCCGTTTCCTCAGAGATTTGGGTTAACTTTTCTAGAACCTAAAGCTCATTTTCCTGCTCCATCTTGAGTCAGCCTGTGCCCAGGGAGCCAACACCCCTAACTGGTCATGACTTGGCCTTTGTTGTAGAGCAGACGAGGGTAGGTGTTCCTGAGCCCATGGCAGATTGGCTGACTCAGCCTCTCCCTGTGGCTGCCACACACAGCTTTCTAATTGTGTCATGTCACAGTGATATCTTTGGCGTGTCACCGCGGCCTGGGCCTCCCCAAGTGGGACGCTAAGAAGCGGAAGGTCTATGTGTGTGTGCGTGAATGCGCAAGGATGTGGTGTCGGTAAGACAGGCAACTGTATTCCGAACCCACCTGAAACATTCGCGAGCCTCCTCCTGCCAGCAGGTCCTTCCTGCCCCTCTGGTGACAATAGGCAGGCTCTGTCCCTCAGGTAGTCTGTCCCTAAGTTAGGGAGTATTTGTTGAACGATCACAGTGTGCCAGGTGTCGGGCTGGGTGCTGAGGACTCAATGGTGACGGTAGAGGCAGCGTCCCTGCTGGCTTGCAGGTGCTGTTCACTGGGGAAACAGATGTTAAATGAATCAGCAGGTATAGTAAGGTTAGGGCAACAAGGGTTCCAGGAGCTGCAAAGAAAGTTGAGGGGGAGGGGATGCCAGGAGACATGTCTCACTCCCAAGTCCATTTATTTATTTCTTCAACAATATCTCGAGACACCTGCTCTGGGCCAGGCAGAGTGCTAGGTTAATGGACACATTTCCTCTCTGAAACCTTCCTAGATGTCCAGGCCAGAGGGTGGTAACTTTCCTCCGAATAGCCCACAGCACCTGCCCCTCCTGTCTGGGACTTGGGGACTTTGATGTATTCCAATCAGTTTCAGTTTAGCACTGATATAAACACCTATTAGGAACATTTCCTATACCAGGCTGTTTCTGAGCCCTTGAAGACCTATGCTGGGGACCGTGTGAGTGTCATCTGTATAGTACCGAAGTGTCTCCTGTGTTGGGTGTTCCTTATCTCCCAGCCTCCCCAGCTGCCTCCACCCCAGCCTCCAGTAATCGGAGTCAAGTGCTTACCACAGAGCCTGGCATGTAGTCAGTGCTCAGAAACAGGTAACAGTCATGACCGTGTTGGTGACAGCGGTGACGTTATTAGCAAGCTTTCTTCTTCAGTTCTTCCGTGAATACGTGAATTTAACAAGGATCAGATGGGTTTGCTCAGGTTTTGTGTTCCTTGGAGGAAAAGCATTGAGAGTCTACATTTTCCTGTGTTGGAGTGAATCACACAGAACGTCAGAGTTCACTTTTTTTTTTTTTTAATTTCTTTTTTTCAAAGAAATTACGTGAGCGGCAGGTGAGCTAGCCTGTGGTAATTGGGACTGTGCCTCTGAACCTGGGGGACCCCACAGCAGCTTTGTATGAACGCTCGGGGTTGTAAATGGAGCTGGAGGCTAATGGGATCCACCTCCACACCTTCGCAACAGTATTTGGGGAAACATTTTTAATTAAACAAGACTCTGTAAAGAAGCTGCATCATTCAGATTATGGCTGCTTGTCTCTTCCCCATAAGAGCTCAAAACGTTTCATTCTTACCTGTGAGACATTTTTGTATCTTTCATCTCATTTAAACTTATAGCAACCCCGACGATCCCATTTTACAGGTAAGAAAACGGGTATAAGCAGGAATACACCCAAGCCCACACAGCTGGTAATTGACAGAACCCAGAGTCACCTAAGGCCACACACTTCCCACAGTGACATCCTGCCTCCAGCAAGAACTTGTTTACATCGCAGATTCTGAAATTGGCATGACAACGCTAACTCCCGGGGTGGGTCTCCTCCCATACTCCTGGACAGAGCGAACATTTGGGTATGATTTGCTATGGAACCAAGCACCAGAAGCATAGTGACTTGAAACAGCAACCGTCTTATCTCCTGGAACTCTGGGTGTTGTGGTGGTTCTTCTCTCCAGTGATGTCAACCGGGACTCCATTCAGCTCTGGCTGTCTGACTGGCACATGGAGGGGGCTCACTGCCATGTCTGATGTCGGCATGGGTGATGGGTACACGTCTGAGGTCGGGCGGGTCGGTGGGACGCCTAGGAGCATGTGTCTGTCCTCCTCCCCCGGTAGAAGGCCGCCTCCTCCTCACGTGGCCTTTCCTGTAGGTTTCTCTGTGTGGTCTTTCCAGCATGACCCCAAAAGGGGTCCTTTTCAGGAACCCCAAAAGCTCAAAAGCAGAAGCTGCCAAGCCTTATTCCGCATGGGGGATGGAGACTAACCTTAGGCCCAGCACCGAGAGGGTTGACCCACGCAGGGCCTCCTCTGGAGACCAGCCGCCGTAGCGAGGCTGGCTGGTGTGGACAGGGTTGGTAGTTCCGAGGATGGAGAGACAGAGAGAGAGCACGGCTGGCAACCTCGGGTGGTTCTTCTCAAGGAAGTAGAGCTTACGCTGGACTATAGGAAGCATTTGGGATTTCGGAAAAAGTCAGTGTGCCGGGGTGGTCGTTGTTGAACTTATGTAATGGATACTACTTTATAGGTGGTACACAGGGTACTTCTAGCTTTACATTCCCTCCTTTAACCCTCAAACAACCCAAAGACCTGGGTGCCGTCGTTAATGCCGCTTTACAGATGAGGAGACCGGGGACCCGAGGAGGGAAGTAACTAGGCCAAGTTTTCGCGGCTCCTCAAGTCACGGAACTGGATTCAAACCCAAATAAGAATCCTGGTTGTCAGGCTTCGCCGACCTTCCCAAGGAGGGGCTCGTTTTGAGGGAGGCTCTTTGGAGACGTCGCAGGTAAAACAGTGAGTGCTTGTAGGAGGAATGAGCCTGACAATAACCAGCACGGAAGTTGGGACGGATTAGTTCCCAATTAGCACTTGTCCGCCCTCCAAGACTGTGCCCCATGAGGGCGGAATCCTGTCCTCTGATGAATCAGGCCCCGTGTCAAGTCCACAGCGGGCACCGAAGTGAAAAGCGTAGGTCATGCTAATCATAGAGAAAAGCAAATCAGAAAGACTTTCTCGGACTCGGGGAAGTTCCGCCCTTAAAGACTCCTGGTGGACAGATTGCTAAAGGCACAGAGGAAGAAGGTGGCTGGGGAAGTTTGAGGCATTTTGGCTTCATCAGGGTGCGGTGTTCAGAGCAAGGACTGTTGGGGAGGTGAAGGGGGGAAGCAGGCGTGCGGGATCTCCCCCTCCCGGGCCTCGGCAGTGCCTCTCTGGCTGCTGTTGAAGAAGCAGGTGATTGGCATGCAGGGGACTCGGGAAATGCCTCCCTGGGGGGCCCTGGGGACGGTCAGGCAGCGACAGGAGCTCCTGCTCTACGAAAATGCAATCATCACCTCCCATCTTAAAAATAAATCTTTTGTGGTTTTCTAATGAGGTCACAGGAAGAACACTGTGCTTTCTAGTAAGCAGGGTGAGCAGGGCACAGGAGAGGATCTCTGGGTCTCATTTCACATCTCGGCAGAGGTGCATTGGGCACAGGGCTGCCAGGAGAGCTGGGGAAATGGAGATCTGATGGCCTCCAGAGCCTTCCTTCCACAGTTCCTGCGCTTCGTGGCAATGTGGATGGGAGACCAAAAAATGACAGCACAGCCCCGAGCTCTAGCATTTACAGTAGCTGCCCAGTGGCAGTGACGATGACCAAGCACCGTGTGATGCCCTCCCCAGAGGTGATGTCATGTCTTCACCGCAGCTTCCCACTCCCACCCCCACTTCACGGAGTCCTGCCTGCTGCGGTGCCTGGCTCATAGTAGGCAATGAGTAAATGTTTGTTGAATGAATGATAAAAACCAAAGCACACAGGGAGGTGAATTCACTTCCCCAAAGCTGCACAGCTAGCTGAGTCCAGATTCCCACCCAGGGTGGCCTGACTCCAAAACCAGGGTTCTTAACCATTGCTCCGTGGAGCCCTTTTGCATAGAATTTACATAGTGATGCTTCTTGAAGCCCCACAAGCAACCCCCCAAACTGTGACTCCCGTAGGCAATTTGTACCTGACGTCCTACAGAATTGTTCCAGCAGATGTTGAGCGTGTCCTATGTTGGCCCATTTTTCAGGGAAACTGGGGCTCAGAATGATCAACTTACCCGGGGTCACAGAGTGGTAGACAACAGAGTTCTGGGACCAAGCTCAGAATTATGAGAACATTTCGTTGGGAAGTTTTGTATCCTGTTAGCTTAGTACTTGCTCTGGCATCCACAGTTCTGTCTGTTCTGGTCCCGGTGCCCCCGGCGGCGAGGGGTGCCGCATCCCTACATGAAGACCACGTTAGATTCGAATGAGGAAATGCTTGCACACGTGCGTTTGTAAACATGGCAGGGCCATGCATGTGTGAGCTGGTTTGCATGACCTGCTGGGGGATGGGCTTCGGAGCCAAGTACTGGGTTCGTTTCCCAGCCCCGAGGCCAGCAGTGTTACTTCACCCCTTGGTGCCTCAGTTTCTTCCCCTGCAAGATGTGACTTTCTTCTTGGGAGGGTGGGGGGTTGTACTCTCAAAGGAAGTCCGTGCACCTGAAGCGCTGAGAACGATGTCTGGCGCAGGGCCAAGTTCTCAGCACTTCATAGCTCTGATCACCGTCACCATCATTATGGTGAGGATCACTGCTGTCATTCCTCTTCTCCCACATAGAGGCAGGCCAGGGGCTCCCCGCAGTGGCCTGGTGGCTCCCAGCAGAACCCGTGCAGCCCAGTGGTCAGCCCTGGAGGACCCCTCTGTGCAGAGGTCCTGGGGTTTTTCCACCAGGGTCCTCATTCTCATTTGCATGTTTTACTCTCTCTTCTCTGGCCTCTCCGTGGAGCACTGAGTGCTCCCACCTGCACAGCTGTCCTCCCCAGCAGTCTGGCCAAGGTAGGAGCCCCTGTGCAGCCCACTGCTATTCTCCTTAGCGGGTGCCTCGGACAGCGCTCTTGTCCTCACCCCTCAGACCCACACACCGGCTGCGCGTGCCCAGAGCTTTGTTCTCTGCCCCTGCTTCTAGGCTTACCTCTTGCCTAGCCTGGGGCTTCTGCCTTGCTTTCCTGATTTGGCATTTAGCTTCCCTGCTGACGCTGTCTGGAGGTCTAGGCTATTTGCCCCTGACCTTGACATCCTCTCCCTGTAATACACACACCTGTGATGCTTGCGCCCCTAGCCAGTGGCTCCAAATTCATTTTGTTCAAACACGTTTATTGGGTACCTGCTCTGGGCACACTGTTCCAGACCAACTGTCCAGTGTGTCCAAGTCTTTTCTCAATTGTGAGCACCCCCCACTCAACCCTGGTCAGGTGGGTGCTGCCACCCACCCCAACAGAGGATCCTTCAGTGTGTGTCCAGGGCCTTCCAGATCCGCCACACTCCGCAAGGTGCCATGGGAGAGCGACCACCCACCCCTCAGCAGGGGCCAGCCCTGATCATATCCCTCACTCCAGCTGCCTCCTCTCTCCCACCCACCATCTCCTAAGTCCCCATTTCTGTACAGGATGAGTAATTCACGGAAGGATGGTGACCAAAGACACTCAGAACACAGTGTGACGTGTGCCAGGAGGCCGGGCCTTGAAGGATACCCAAGGTGATAGGATAAGGGCCTGGGCACTGCACCATAGTGGGGAGTAAGGAGGGAAGGCACGACCTGGCTAGGGCAGGTGTGTGCTTCCTGGTAGCTCCTGACCTCGGTAGGTCCTCCTGGCACCCCCCCCCCCCACCGCCTAAACTTGGGAGATCCAGGGCCAAGTGTGCCCATCCCTTGATTTTCAGACCCAACACAACCCAACCTAGTCTCCTTCTGCCTCTCCTCATTGTCTTCTGCATATTAATAATAATATTTTCTGGGGTGCCTGGGTGGCTCAGTGGGTTAAGCCTCTGCTTTCGGCTCATGTCATGATCCCAGGATCCTGAGATCGAGCCCCGCATCGGGCTCTCTGTTCAGCAGGGATCCTGCTTCCTCCTCTCTCTCTCCACCTGTATCTCTGCCTATTTGTGATCTCTGTCTATCAGAATAAATAAATAAAATCTTTAAAAAAATAATATTTTCCTCATAGGGTCACCGTGTTGTTTTAATGAGCTAATCCACGTGGAGAATTTAGAACAATGCCTACAATTCATGCACTCTGCCCCACCTTCTCCCCAAATTCCTGCTTCTCTTGTGTGCTCTGAACTTGCCCTACCCATGTCCGTAGACCCAAGTTCAAAAACTGCTAGCCTTGT
This sequence comes from Meles meles, assembly GCF_922984935.1. Taxonomy (NCBI): domain Eukaryota; kingdom Metazoa; phylum Chordata; class Mammalia; order Carnivora; family Mustelidae; genus Meles; species Meles meles. The sequence goes on along the minus strand of NC_060072.1, from coordinate 14,905,011 downwards.
GAGCTTGGGCAAGTCTTTTAACCTTCCCAAATCACAATTTTCCCATCTGTAGCACGGGGAACTTCTAAAAATGCGAGGACCGAAAGCAGTGTAAATGCACTGGAAAGGTTCATTCGTTCAGCAAAGATAGACTGGGGCCAGAGCTCTGAGCACTGGCTTTGTAAAAGAAGATAAGATCCCACGCTCTGCCCTTGGGGGAGGTGGACCCCAAAATCGATAGGGACATGGATGATTTTTCTCAAGTGATGGATTTTAATGTTGTTTGGGGATGAATGCTCTTTTCAGTAATTAAAAATGCAGAGAATATAAAACCCCCCACTAGAATTAACAGTGGTTAAGAATTCCACATATTTGCATGATTTTCTCAAAAGAGAGCAAACATTTTCGTTAAAGCTGAAATTCCTCCTGTTAGCCACCCTTGATTCTAGGGAAGGAAGCTTCCCTAGAGGTTTGAATATGGGGCAGGTCTTTCCATCTGCCTTTCTATTTTGCTTTCTCTGTGTGTTCATACATCACGAATTTTTGTGTGTGACATTTATATTCATAGCATCAAACTGTGGGGGATACTCTGCAACTCTTTTTTTTTTTTTTAACCCAGTATTGTTTTTCAGATTTATCCACATTGAAACATTGAGTTTGCTCATCGATTTTGATTGCCACATGCTATTCTGGAAATTCTCAACCTTTGCTGTCCCCCAGGGCTGCAGGGATCCCGTTGGCAGGCTTCTCCTTGAGCGCCCATGGGAGGTATTCTTAGAAGTAGAGTTGCTGAATCATAGGGTTTGAGTGTTTGCAGCTCGGCCGGCCAGTGCTGACTTGTTTTCCAAAGTGTTTGTTCTGATTTACTCTCGCAACATATGAGAGTTCTTGCTTCTCCACATTCTCAACCAATGCTTGGTTTTATTAGACTTTTTAATTTTTGCCGATCTGATTGGGTGTGGAATGGCATCTCATACTTTGGCTTCACCTGCATATCTCTGATCACTAGTGAGTTGAACATTATTCCAAGTTTTTGGAATGTTGAGGTCCGCTGTTCAGTAAAATACCTGTTCAAATCCCTTGCCCATTTTTTTTTTTCCTACTGGGATGCTTGCCTTTTATTATCTGTGTGTGTGTGTGTGTGTTTTAAAGATTTTATTCATTTATTAGAGAGAGAGAAAGAGAGCATAAACAGGAGAGGGGCGGAGAGAGAGGGAGAAGTAGGCTTCCCTCTGAGCAGGGAGCCAGAAGTGGGGCCAATCCCAGGACCCTGGGATCATGACTTGAGCCAAAAGCAGCGCCCCTTCCCACTGTTTTATAATGCCATTTCTGTTCTATACTGAGTTGACTGGTGTAGGTAGGTCTTTCTCTAGGCTCATTGTTTTGTTCTATCTAAGGATGTAAATTTTTATTTAATCTTAATTGTGGCAAATGCTATGCTAGAAAAGCCCAAGATACTATGAGAACTTACAGCTAGGGCATTGCTGGGGCACTGGCCAGGTCTTTCATTTCTTTTCTCTATTCTGGTGCTTTCTTAGCTTTTATATGAATTATGGACTTTCTATTACATAGCCAAGCCGCCTTGTGTGAACTGTCTGCTCTTGCAGACAGTTGCAGGTTGGGACTGGGGTGGGCACCCACTTGGGAGGAGAAAGCCTGACTCATCGAGCAGTGACAGGTGCCACGCCACTCTGGGTGCCTACGTGCAGGCGAGTCTCAAGTTTGCTCATGGAAGCTGGTGTTTGTGCATGCCTGCCTTCCCTGGGATGGAGCCACTTTTTTTTTCTTTTTTAAAGATTTTATGTATTTATTTGACAGACAGAGATCACAAGGAAGCAGAGAGGCAGGCAGAGAGAGAGGGGGAAGCAGGCTCCCTGCTGAGCAGAGAGCCCAATGGGGGGCTCGACCCCAGGACCCTGAGATCATGACCTGAGCCGAAGGCAGAGGCTTTAACCCACTGAGCCACCCAGGCGCCCCGGATGGAGCCACTCTTGAGAGGAGCCCCACCAGGGCCGCAGACCTGTCCACACAGAGATGAGGTCATGCATGTGCACAAGCCCAAGTTGGCTCCCGCAAAAATCAGAGTCTCTGAGCCCATTGGCAGGACAGATGAGCATTTTCCAATGGAAAGAGGCCAAGGTTAAGTTCCCAAGGTGGGTTCTCCCCCGGTCAGGAGCAGAGCCCATCCACTGCAAAGCAAGTACTCTGTTCGCCTGGGCGGCCCCAAGACACTGCATTTCATGTTGCCACATCCTTGTGCAGCCGCATTTGCCTGTAGTCTAGGGCATTCAGAAATGTCTCATCATTGCCCGCCTCTTGTTCTTGCCTTCCGGGATGTGGCATTGACGCGCAGTTCCCATGGTGCCCAGTCTCACTTTAAAATCCACGCCACTTAAGAGACCCGTGAATTAGGGCTGGGAGAGGTTTAGGGGCATGGGGTGGTCATTTACGTTTTACGCAGAGGGTCTGAAGTCACACAGCAGAAGACTCATTTAACAGGGAGTTTCACAGAGCTCTGTGTGATTTACGTACGAAGCACAGTTTGGCTTCCCAGTACCTTCAAAGAATCAGTACAGTCCCTAAAACATTAACATGCTGGACTCTGGAGACCAGACTTGGCCTATGAGTTCTGTGATCCCGGACGAGTTCTAGTGGAGACCCATCTTACACGGTGTGGGGCTGGGGGAGGTGGATTACGTCTAACATCAGTATTTAATCGAGAGTCAACTTTACCCGGCAAAATCCCTTGCATTGTCTATCAAGTGTAACGTACAGACATGACATTCTCAAAAGACATCCAGCACAGCCCCGTTTCCTGGAGCAGATTGCCGTTTCTTTGCTTGAGCAGCAGATGAAGTAGGTGGTGTGTGTGCGTAGGGGATGCATTTGGAAACTGGTTATCTTCAAACAGAAACACAGCTGGCCAGGGAGGAGGGGGGCGCAGGGGCCCACCGAGCCCATTCACTGAGAGTGACTCCTTTCTCACAATGTTGAAGACACACGGTGTCCTGGATAAGACCATGAGGAAGGGAGCAGTGTGGGAACAGGACCCTGAGAAGCTTCCTCAGCAGGGGCACAGCTCCCCCCTTCCCCAGACCCATTCCCTTCAGTATTAGAACCTGGCTCTGCCTCTGTCTTTGAATAGTGGACTCATACTCAGGGCCGGGAGAGGAAGCAGCAAACTCAAGATGCCCATCTTCCCTATACTCTGGGCTTGAACTTTCCAACTAAAGAGTGGGTGGAATCACATGCCCCCAAAATGATAATAGCCATTGTACCACTAGTATTACATCAGCTAATACTACGTGTCCAGCTAATACTAAGTGCTTTATGGATATTGACTTACTTGGCAATGTATGTGTAATCAACACTTCAGTGTGCCCCTGATAGGATCGCCTGGGCCACACACTAACCAGACAGGTTGCCTGGCCTCTCCACACGAGTTTCTGATTGAGTAGATCTGGGGCAGGGCCCGGGAATCTGTGTGTTTAACTAGCCCTCCAGGTAATCCTTACATACGGATGGGTTTTGGAAATGCAGAATCGTTGTTTCTCTGTCCTTGTTTCTTTGCTGAGCTGGTATGGTAATATTTGCATCACTTTGCATGCATGTATCATCTTTCCTGAACCAAACCTTCCTGAGCCTGAGTCTGTGCTTCTGCAACAGTGGAATGGCCACGGGATCTACTTCCTAGAGTGCATGAGAATTCAGTGAGACAGAGCATCCAAAGCGGGATGTCTGGTGCCCCGTAAGCGGCCAGTGTGCCCCTTGTTGTTGTTATTATTATTACTTGGAGGTGGGCAGAGCACACAGAGAGACTCACAACCCTGCACCCCTGTTCCCCGATGGAGTGGCCTTGACCCAGCTGACTGCTGGGAATGCACTCAAGCTAATCTCCTTTTGCCCTTTCTTACATGTAGAGCCGGTGCCCAGAGGAAAATGGATTGGCAGAGAAATTGATTACTTCCTGCCTCCCTCAGCAGCCTGGTTTCAAAAGGCCCTGGTCAAATTAAAATGCATGAACTTAGTTTGTCAAGGAGCCACCAGCCATCTGGGAGGGCCCAGCCCCTGCCTCCTGCCCGCGTGCGCTGCGCCGCCGCCCATGCCACGCTCACGTGCTGGACCGGGCTGTGCCAGGCCACAGCCCGGCTCCCATGGAAACCTGGGGTTTGGTTCTGAGCCTGGAGACAAATGAGGTGGCTGTCTGTACCACGTTCCCAAATGGGTTCTCTTTCATGTCCAATATTTTCTCAGCCTATTGTAGAGGCTCGGCCTCAGAAGGCAAAAGCAAAAGCACAAAAAGGCCAAACTGAGAGAGACCAACGGAAAGGGAGCCAAGGGGAGGTGATTACATAACCCTGGCAGCCAGGCTGTCTGCAGGCCCTATGACTTATTTAGCTGTCTGTCTTTGCGGGATGTCGGACTCCATCCTTTCCAGCTGGCTCTCCGCTCCGGTGATTACATTAACACTCAGTAATTATAGGAAATAGACACCTCTCGAGTCACCAGCATTCCCAGTGGCAGGATGGGGGATATTCAATACCAGGAACGCCCCACCGCTGGCCTGCACACTGGTCCCTCCCCAGGTCTCCACCGTCTGTGGCAAAATGAGACGGAAATCAGGTTCCCCACCCCCACCCCACTCCCCAAAAAACCCCTGCAGAATCCGTACAGTTTAAAGGCTAGCGCTTGATCTCGAGCGGATGTTAACAACATCCTTTTAAAAATCCAAATCCCAAATGATGGTGCCAATAATTAGTGGTGGCTTCTGTCATTTTGCTATAATGCAAAATTGGTCTCTAATATCGCCGTCTCCTTTGGGGAGAAATTCCTGATCTCTGAAATCCCAGAATCTGGAACCACTGCTTTGTATAGAAGGAATAACATAATAAACAAAATAATACAGCATAAAAGGACTCTTTTTCCTTTTTTAATCCCATGCGCTTTGCCTTTTTAGCCTCAGCCTCTGCTCTTTACACAATAGGTAATAGGTGCTTAGGGATTCCTTGCTGGCTCCCCGGGCCTTCCTTCCCCATCTTCCGTGCTTCCAGCTTCCAGAGCGGCTCCTTAGAAACCTCCCTGCCTGCGGGGCCTGCCCTGTCTTGAGTCTTAAGCCGGGCTCAGTGGAGATGGGAGTAGAAGAGTCGGCACCACACAGCCGGCCGTCACTGGCTACGTGCTTCCTGTGAGCTAAGCACTTGTCATACTCAGTGTACTGAGTCTCCACAACAATACTGGGAGACGGGTGCCATGAAGAGTAGTGGCTTCCCTGCCTTACAGTGCGGATGCTGAGGCTCCGAGAGGTTAAAGCGTTTCCCCAAAGCCACACAGCTCTGAAGAACAGAGCTGGGATGTGAACCCAGGCCGCCGGACACAGAACCCGTGCTTTAACTACTAACCGCACTGCCTCCCTCGGGGTAAGACGTGGCAGGGGAGAAGGGGAGACCTGGCTCCAGAGCCCAGCTTCACTGCACTAGGGCTGGCTCTTAACCTCTCCGAGCCTCTGTTTTCTCATCTGTAAAGTGGTCCTCATAGCAGCTGCCGGCCACGGATGTGCTGAGGAAAACGTGAGGTAATGGAAGGCACTTGGGAGAGGTGCCTCCTTTTAACCTTCTCCTCACCCAGCCATACCCTCTGGGCTCCCAATGGCTCCCTGGGACTTCTTCCTGCCCTTCAGTCCTGCAACCTGCTTCCCACGGTGATTAAACCAAGCTGCAGCTTCCCTGCCTCCCCATGCATTGCTTTATTACCTCTCTCAAGTCCTGACCAGCACCCCAAGCTGCTACCTCCGCCCCCAGGATTCTGACTGTGGGACGTGGGGGTGCCCAGTGCCCACACCCCCCCCCCCCCCCCAGCCCTGCTTTACTTTACCCCAAGGCCTTGCGGACAGAATTCCTAGCTAATGACATCGTGCTCCCTCTGCTAACCCCTAACTACCTCCTCTTCCTGGATTTGCATCTCTAAGTCCAGCCCCATGGGCTGGAAACCTGGAGCCCACAGTGTCTGGCGTGGAAACGTGGAGCCCACACAGGGCAGTAGCTGTGTCTCTGGAGTCCCCGCTATGCCATGTTTGCTCCCTTCCCAAGCTGTGCTGGTGGGAGGTGGGGAGGAGGGTAGACCCAGCCACAACATGCCGTATGTAGAGATTCTTGCTCCTTCTTCTCCCCAGTTAGTTCCGCGTTGCTGAGAGGGCTCCCACCAGCCTTGGGTGCAAGTCACATGTTCCGCTTACGTGGATGCCCTTTAACTTGACACCTGGAATGTCCCAGGTGTGTCCCAGGCATGGTCTGTAGGTCACATGCATCAGCAGATCCTCCTAACTGCTTGTGAGGCGGGTCCCGTTAACTTCCATTTGGTGGATGAGCTAAGCAAGGCCTGGCGAGGGTGAAGAGATGTGCATATCCTCCATAGTCTGTTACGGACAGATCCGGACTTGCCAAAGCCTTCCTGATTCTAAATCTTTCTGTGCCCGGCATGCCACGGGGCAGAAAGGTAGTGGGTTGTTTAAGCAGACTCTGCTTCTAGAATCCATATGGTAAGTTTGGGGGATGGGTACCACCTCCCTACCAGCTACCTCTGCCCAGCTGTGCCTTCACCTCTGCAATAGGTCTTGCTTTTCTCCTTGTTTGAGTGGGCCTACAGATACCTAATAATACCTCCCAGAGCTGTAGGGTGAATAAAATGAGGTCATGTCTACAAAAGGCTCACCAACAGTCAACACTTAATAAATGTTATTCCCCTTCCCCTTGACAAAACCCTCCATCAATATAACTACATTCTTGTTTTGGGGGAAAAATTATATATATATATATATATATATATATACAGCTCTCTAGGGGCATAGACTGGATGGTCAGAGAGTCTTTTGTGATCACAGATCCCAGAGTGTGGAGGAAATGCCTGGCGAGGAGCGCACCGCTCCAAAGGGCTGTGTGTTTCATAGGAACCCTAAGGATGTCAGTGAGAGCCCACCCTTTCCTGCCACTGCCCCCACCCCCCCCACAGGTCAGAAAGAGCAGAGGGAACCCAATAAAATGCCTGGAATCTTTGGACTTCATGTAGAAAGCAAAGTCAGTGGCAACCAGATTTTATTGTAATGATCCATGGCCCATCTGCTGGAAAGAACTTGTTTCTACGGCGAAATCTTTCCATCTCCTCCTGAGTCGAGGGAGAGCAACCAGTGATGTTGCAGTTTGGGGTCCTGGCGCCGTGACGACACAGTTTCTGCCCTAGACAGACAACACAGCAGCTGTGCCTGGCTCCCCACTGCCTCTCGCGAGCGACTCTGTGTCATTGCACCCATCTCTTTAAAATGCGTCATAGAGACAGATCTGCTCAAGATTGCCTTTGAAAGCAACTCTAGCGTCTTACACAGTATCTGGAAAGATGGAGTGTTCTGTGATTAACTTGCTGGATTTGGTTCTCCTGGGACTTCCTCTGGCTTCTAGGAATAATGCACACCCAGATTTTCTACCGGTTTGGAGAGCACTGATGAATGGTTCTGTGACGCTCGTTCGAGGCAGGTGCTTTCTCACTGCCACCGCCAGCCCTGATGGATGGCACAACCTCTTCCCTGGCTGGGGCAGCCTAGATCAGGGAGAGGGAGCCCTGCTGCAAGCCCCATTCATCACAGTGGCCACAATGTTCCCAGCGCCCGTTGTGTTTGAGGCACTGTTCACGTGTCCCACAAGGAAGGCGCTATTGATTATTGTCCATTTTGTAGTTAAGGGTAGTAAGGTCTGCTGAGGATCAGGAACTTCCCCAGGCCTTACGTCAGCATGAGATGGCAGATCCAGGGTGCCAGCCCAGGTTGGTGTGAACCTAGGGCTCTGTGGTTCTGCGTGACACTGTGCTTCGGTGAGCAAATCTTGAGGGTGATGTTAGTAGTGGGAGTAAGTGGTGGGAGTAGATGACATATTGATTTGATTCATCAGCCTTAGGAAGCGCCTCTGTCTGGACTGTGATGTACAGTTGGCCAGGTTGTGCACTGCATGACTCTAAAGGTACCTGTCACAATGTGGTCTGTGGGCCTGGTGCCCTCTAAAATTGTGCAGTGCACAAGCTGCCCAACCAGAATGTCAGCCCTGGGATTCCAGCTGTTTTCAGCTGTTTAATCAGTGGGAGGGCTCAGGAGACTATGCACTGCTTCATCAGCTCTGGCTTGGACAGCTAGCTCTGCCACCATTTGTACAGGTGACCTAGGGTAAATTCCATAACCATTTTGTGCCTCAGTTTACTCATCTATAAAGTGGGAACTAAGAGCATTGTCTTTTCCAAGGGTCGGCACAGTGATTACAGGAATTCATCCATACGCAGTGATTGGGACCTTCCTGGTCCATAGTCAGCACCCCGTGAATGGTAGCTGCTCATGTTTGCTATTCCTTTTATGACCCTCATAACCTCATTTCCCACTGTCCCTTTCATCACCCAACACGCTCTTGCCCAGTCAAATGGCTTATCTTTCCCCACACATTCCTCCCACTTTCCCACCTTGGGGCCCCTGCTTGTGTTATTTGCCACACCTGGAATGCCATGCCATGTTTTTCCTGTGTCCACATTCTACTTACAAGGTGTAGCTCGCGTACGGCCTCCTCCATGGAGTCTTCCCTGATTTCCCTGGGAGGGGGCTCCCCATGCCCTCCTCTGATCTCTCCTCGGAACACATTGCTGGCATCTCACTGACTGCATCCACACGACAGCCAGGCCACCGTGTGAAAAGTCTCCGTGACTGGACTCCAAGTGGGTGGAGGGCGTCACCAATTCGTCTTGCCCTGCCTCTTCATGTGCTTTGCCCGAGGCTTGGCACATGTTCAATCTTTAATAAATGGTTTGTGGTTTTCATTGAATGGATAAGTTAATGTCCTCCTAATGGTCACCTAACACCAGGAAATTTGCATATGACGCACACCGCCATATGTCTTTTTCTTTTTTTGTAGCTTTAAAATATAAATAGTCATGATTTATTTATTTGACCGCATTTTCTTTTTCTTTCCTTTTTTCTTTTTTTTTTGTTTCTTTTTAATTGCTTACGTGCACGATTCAGTTGTTTTGAGCATATGCACAGAGTTGTCCAGCCAGCACGGGTCTCATTCTAGAACATTTCCGAAACCTCAGAAGGAAACCCCGTACTCAGGAAGTCTTCACCTCAACTGTCCCCCAGCTTCTGGCAACCACTAGTCCACTTTCTGTCTCTATAGATTTTCCTCTTCTGGACATCTTGTAGAGGTAGAATCCTACCGTGTGTCATCCCTGGTGTCTGCCTCCTTTTACCTGGATGTCCGTTCCTAAGGCTTATCCAGTTTCTGGCACATGTGAGAACTTTTACGGCCGAATAATGTTGCATTGTGGTGGCTAGACCAGTTTCGCTTTCCGTTCACCAGCTGATGGACGTTTGGGTTGTTCCCACTTTTTGGCTGCTGTAACCTATGCTGTGTGTATAATCACGTAGGAGTTGCTGTGTGTCTTCGCGTTCTCGTGCTGTGCCCCTGATATCTCTGTGCATTCAGGCAAAGTCCGTGAAAGGGACTGTTGCCAGGGGGAGACGAGAGTAGGGCTTATGAATTGAGAGAGGCCGCCAGGTGTCAGGTCTGACCTAGGGCCCACGTAGCCACTACAAGCAATCTCTGTTCATCTTCACAGAGCTGCGGGAGATTCTCAGAGAGGGCAAGGACCCTGCTTAAGGACATGAAACTGGTGGGTAGGATTTGAACCCCATTTCTGTGACTTCAGAGCCTGTGTTCATACCACTGTCCAGTAGGTGGCTGCCTCCAGGAAGCGCGTCAATCCACTCAAGCTAAGATATGCCTTCCTTTTCCCAAGGGACTTGTGCCTTACCAGCCTAGCCCCAGACAGTCACGGAATGGAGGTGCTCCCCTACCCTGTTTGTCCCTGGGCCACCCCAGCCAGCATCGTGGGCCTCTCAGACCTGGGCCACCTAACTCAGGGAGGCGGCTACCTGCCCATGTCCATGAGGATCCACACAGGGTAGAAGAAACCCAGGGTCTGTCCCAGGGAGGGGCTGGGCAGGCCCACCGGGAAGGCCAGCAGAGGCCAGGCAGGCAGTAAGGATTGCTGTGGGCAGGGACGGAGGAGGGCCCACTGCGCTCGGCATGTACCATGACAGGTTGACATGGCCCGCCCTTTGGAAGAGGCCCAGCCGCCGAATACACGTGTGCTGGCTGTGGGGCCTTGCTCGCCTTGTCCTCTCTTGGCGGGGGTGACAACCGTGGAGGGGCTGAAGGATGCTCACTGTGCTTTTTAAGGGAGAGAATAGGCCCAGAGTCTGAGATGGTAGCAAACTGCACCAAGGGCATTCGCGGTCCAGATGGGGTAGAGGAAGTGGGGCCTGGCAGAATGCACAGCTGCCTACATCGGGGGTCTCAGCGGCCCACGCAAAAGGCAGAGAGAGAGGGCCAAACTGCAGCCGGATCTTCTGGCACATGGGCGGGGCAGCAAGCCCCTTCCAGAATACTGAGGATTCCTCCAGACAGAGCCACGCCTCTTGGTCCAGACCAAGCTTAGGATCACAGCTTCCAAAGCATCCATTTGAAGCTGTGAAAAGAAGGCAATCTCTTCCCCAGAGGGTAGGTAGGTGAACTGGCCTATAGGGATGTGTGTATGTGAGTGTGAGAGAGACAGACAGACAGGTGGATAGACAGACTGACCCTAAACTAATTGATGAATATACATGGGTTCTATCTTGAGCGGTCTCAGGCTGTGGGCTCAGAGGCCACGATAAGTGCTGATGTTTGTTGAACACCTACTATGTGACAGTGTCTTAGGAAAAGCTCCATCTCACTTGATTCCCTGCGAACAACACTGTGTGGTGTTAATTTTATTACAATCAAGAAAAACAGCCCTGGGCATAACACTCCTAAGGCCACGCCGCCAGAAGCCTTGACGCTGTGATCTTGACACACGCTCCATGCCAGATCCCAGCTCCTTGGTCATTAGCCCCTCGTGCCACCCCACCACTATCCCCCGACCCCTGCCACCTGGCTACAGCCAGGGCATTGCCAGCTTACTTTTGGCCCTCCTGCCCAGGAGGCAGCCCTGATCTGGTCCTAGCTGGATTCCTAATTACTATGCAGCCTTGGGCAAATCACTTTCCCTCTCTGAACCTTGGTCCTCTCATCCATAAAGTCAGGGCTTGGCACATAGCGGTGGTTTTCAAGGTGGGTTCCATAGACTCCTGGGGTCCTTGGTGGGGGCAGGGGGATACGGCTCAGAGATGCTGGAACAGGGCCCTTGTTACTTGTTCTGTTTGTCAGATTCCTGTGGGAGACTTTGATTAAAGGCTTCTGGTGGTGATAAACAAACAAGTAATCACAAAAAGAATTCAAACTAAATACTAAGCAACCTTCCAGCTTTGGCTGCTGAAGATTTGGAGAAGCAGCCCTGAACTCCTCACCAGCAAGCCCCAGCAGAGTCTGGGCCTGGATGCTGGGATGTCCTATCCGGAGGGGTTGTATTAGTGTTGGGGTGGAGGGTCCCCAGAAAGGCCAGCCATGAGCAGGTCGGGACAGACCAGATCTCACGCTGCCCCCAGTGTGGCCGCAGTGGACCAGGTCAATTCCCCAAGTTCCAGTAATCGGAGCACTAAGCCATGATTTTTGCTGCATCTGTGGTACGTGAGGCAGGAGGGCGGGGCGGGCTGCCTGAGTCTTGTACTCACTACCTGTCGCCATGGGCAACGTACTTCACCTCTCTGAGCCTCAGTGTCCTTCTCCGGACAGCGGTGGTGACAGTAGGGCCTGTCCACAGTGTCGTCAAGATTTAATCCACGCAGAGCGCTGGGCTCAGTCCCTGGCAGGCCGGAAGTGCTGACTCTTATTTTGGCAACGTGATGGGGCTCTCCACTTCTCTTTGCACACCTGTGTGATGGGGATAATGGTGACAGCCGCCTATCAGGGTCATCGTGAGGATCAGATAGTAAGTTGTCATTAATTGGTCACAATGGTCACTATTGCGTTTACTCATCTTTTTCTTTATATCTACGCACATCCAGAGCTTTATCCCTTCTTGAAGGCAGCCGCCGTCTGAGCCGGGGCAGGCCAGGAGTCCACCGCCTGGCTGCAGGAGAGCAGAGTTAGTGGCAGGCACGGAAAATCCTCCAGTCTGGGCCGGAGCCAAGGCAGGCGGCTGACCCGCCAGCGCATGCTGGGAAGGGAAGCCGGTCCCTGGGGTTGGGGGGCCGTGCTGGAAACAGACACACGCGTTGGCATGGACTCTGGCCAAGGAGGGCCTCCCTGCCTGCAGGTGGTGGGGTTGGGCTTCCTCCGTCGCCCTGCCTGCCCCAGCTGGACCCTCAGTCCGTGTGTCCTGTGAAACAGGGTCTGAACTGGGTACCAAGAGATCCAGGTGCGGGTCCAGCTCCCTGCCTTGGACATGATGCTTCCACTCACTGACCTCAGTTTCCCCATCTGTAAATGAGGGCGTGTTCTAGATGAACTTGGAAATTCTCTTCTTTCCCCATTTTGGTTTGGGGGGGCAGCATAAGGTCATGGTGAAGTGGGGTGGTTCTGATTCTGACTTTGCGGCTTCTTACTGGAGGAGCGGTCACTTAACCTCTCTGGGTATCAGTCTCCTAGTCTGTGAAATGGGCTGGCTGCACTTGCGCCTGTAGGACTTTGGGCAAAACTGAGAGACTTTGAGCCTCAGTTTGCTCAGCTGTAAAATGGGCAGAAAATCATACCTAATTCACAGGAGGCACATAGAAAGCCAAAATGCGATAGAATGCATGTAAAGCTCTTGGCTTAGCACAGAGCACGTGCTCTTTCTCCTCTCCTGGACTGATTAATTACTACTATGAAACAACTTGTCCCAAAGTCAGGGGCTTCAAACAACAACTTACAGTGGCTTCCATGTCTGTGCATCAGATGAGGCAGCGGAAATATTCTAGGTTTGACTGGGCCCCTGGGCGTTACGCTGGGGGCCCAGCAGGATGGGGCTCCTCGCTGAGGCTCGGGCTCAGATCTGCTCCATATGCCTTCATCTTAGGGCCTATCTGAGAGAGCAGTAACCACACAGGGGACACATCTTTCTTTCTTCTTCTTTTTCTTCTTCTTCTTTTTTTTTTTTTTTTTAAGATTTATGTATTTGAGAGAGTGTGTATGTGGAAAAGGGGCAGAGAGAAAGGGAGAATCTCAAGCAGACTCCCCGCTGAGCACAGAGCCCAGTGTGGGGGGTGGATGTCATGACCCTGAGATCATGACCTGAGCCAAAACTACAAGTCATACACTCAACCGACTGAGCCACCCAGGTGCCCCAGGGAACCCATTTCTCACTGTGACGCGGAGGTGCGGGAGGGCAAACGTTCAAGACCTCCGAAGGGTTAGGCTGGTACAGGACCATCTCTTCCACCTCATTCTGTTGCCAAAACAGTCACATGGTCAAACCCAAAGTCAGCAGGTAGAGAAGGAGACTCTGGTCCTTTAGTGGAGGGAACTGCCGATTGCCCTGAAAGGGAGTGTGCGTAAAGGCAGGCATGAAGACTCGGGGACGTTAATGGGATCTGCTGGGCCTCCCAAGAACTCCCCAGGAGGGGCGCCTGGGTGGCTCAATGGGTTAAAGCCTCAGCCTTCTGCTCAGATCATGATCCCAGGATCCTGGGATCGAGCCCCGCATTGGGCTCTCTGCTTGGTGGGGAGCCCGTCCCCCCCGCCCCCCCCGCCGCCTACTTATGATCTCTGTCTGTCAAGCAAATAAATACAATCTTAAAAACAAAAAAAAACAAAGAAGAACTCCCGGGAGAGGGCTGGGGTCAGAACTGCCAGTGAGGGCCACTGGTTTGGGTGGGGCGTTTCAACCATATCATGGGGCCCGGAACCCTGAAAATCTCATTGGATCGCTGTTCTAGAAGTTGACTTCCTTTCGGCACCCACATTGTCCCAGGGATGCAGTATGGTGTTTTCTTCCCAAAAATGTTGTGGGAAGATGGAGGATGGGTACGGGAAGGCTGGACTGCAAAGCCCAGGAATGCTCCCCCGCCCCCCGCACCGCTCCATGAAACCTGTTCCTGCAAAAGAAATAAATAAAACTGTGAGCTGGAAATACAAGGGGCAAACCGACCAAATATGATAAACCGTGTCTCGCTGGGTATTGTACTCGCCACAATGAAACCCCAAGTGGATGCTAAAAATGTATGCAGCGTTGTCGGGAGGCAAGCATGCTCTATGTGGCTGAGATTGTCTGAGAAAGGTAATTTCACCGCAGCGCGCATAAAGGAAAGAAATGCAAAGAGCAGTAATTTGGAAATTGTACATCGGTGTTTTTTTTTTTTAAATTGATATTGTTGGTTATTTTTCTTTTATTACAAGCCAGAGTCCAGCGGACTGCTGTCCCATCCTTATCTAGCTCATTCAAGGCGTGTGTTGACATTTCTAATTTGCAAATTTAAAGATCGTCGGGAAATGGTTTAAACACTGGCATGGTTGGGGAGCTCTTTGACTGTTAGTGACAAGGGCTCATCTCTGGGAAGATTGCAGGGGGCTGGGGAGGAGAGCTGGACTGGATTTCGGAAGAGCTGGGGAGAGCTGGCATTTCCTGAGCACTGAGCATTGGACATTGTTCTAAGTGTTTTACATGTATATTTTCTCTTCTGTAAAATTTCCATTTTGCTGATGAGGACAGTGTGGTACTAGGAGGTTAAATAACTTGCCCAGGGTCATGCAGCTCCTGCACGGCAAAGCTGGCCTTGGTATTAGGTATTTTAGTCGTTTTTCCTGCCTGAGCTTTGGTTGTTTGGTTTTGTGTAGATTTCATGCCTGCCTCGCGGGTGAATTACTTGGACTAAATGCTAGCTAGGATGCCTTGGTGAATCTTGATACCCCTCTGACCCTCGGTTTTCTCATCGGTAGGACTGTGAACCTTGGAGCCATCATCTCTGAGTCAGGCCAGGGGCCCTAAGGAGCTGTGCGGACTCAGGCTTCCACTCCCTATGTCCCTCTGCCCTGTAGGACTGATCTGCTGTGCATTGTGAGGCACGATTTGAATCAATGAGTGGACAGCATGGTTGATGAACTTCTGAGCTC